>NC_141392.1:77169401-79593497 GCF_034619465.1 Leptosomus discolor | reverse complement strand
TCAGCAGAAATTTGCTTAAAATGTTTCAAAACTTTACACACTGATAGCCCCTTGGGTACTCACCAGTTTCACTTTTAGAAAGATAGTTGATCAGAGACATCTGCCTCTCTGGAAGATGGAAGCCTGGAAATTACTCTTTCTGGGACCAGCAACCACCATCCTCCATATCAGCAAGAAAGGGCAGTATAATCCCTCCAGGGCTGAAGCATACAGTTTAAGCAATGATCAAAAAGACCAAGAGTGAAGCAGCGAGCTAGTTTAGCTCCCGTTAGAATGCTTGAATAGAGTACAGACTCATTCATTTTCAGTTAAACATAAAGAGCATTAAACCTTTTGTATAAGGTGTATGAATCCTTTTGTCTTAGCTCTTCAGGGACCAGAAGAGTTTTGTACAAATTCTGACACAGTAAATTAACAAGAATGAGACATAATAACCCACTTAACTGATTCAAGTTTTACAAGGTTGTGAACAATGGAGGTTTTTTGTGGATAGCATTTTATGGGCAATAACTTATATCCACTGAGGGCTTTCAAGTGAAAATACAATTGAAAGTGAAATCTCCCAATGGAAGACAAAATCTGAAAGAAAAAAATGGATCCATAATATAAAGCACCATGCAATAACTAAAACCAATGTGCTATAGTGTTCTGCAACAAGCCAAAGCTACTGGAAGCTTTGAATAACTTCTATACTTATGACCAGAGAGCTCCAGACTAAAAAAATGATAGTTACTAGCCAGATATGCCTCCAGGGTGCTTTCTGACCTTAACCTTACACCTTTTACAGGTAACCTTGACCTTCTACTTACAGGTGACTGTATGAAACGGAGTGAGTACACCACAAGTATCAAAGCTTTTATTTCAACCCTGCTAACAACTACACCATGATATTTACCCCTCCAGTAGGTGAAACTCTGATCTCATGAAAGGAAGTACAACAGCCAAGATGTATCATTTCATTCCAGATCTGCAGAGAGTCATTAGGGGATCTCCAAGTAGTGCTAAGTGCCTAAGGAATTATAGCTGCTACTGATGTTTGACAGGCTCTATATTCCTAGACCAACTCAGTGTATTTGAAAATCCAGTTTCATAGACTTACTCCTTTGCCTGTGTTAGGAAATATTTTATCATGGACATTACCACAACAGTTGCTGTGAGAATGCATTAGCATTCCAACAGTGTCTTCAAAACATTAAATGTTTTAAGTACTAGAATATTTATTCAAATTCAAATGGGTTTCTAAAATAAATTAATTGAGAGAAGAAAAAGTTTATTGAGTGGTTTCCAGCTACAACACTAAAATGAACTCTCTTTCTACTGATTGTACCTCTTGACATTTCTTTAGCTGGCAGTGCCTGAATCTTCAATACTCTGGAATGAATGCTGAAACGTGGGTGAAACTCAAACCGGGTGAAATTCAACGTGAGTTAAAGCAGCTAAGGATGCATGTATCGCACAGTGTGGTGAGGATTCACACCTATGAGACAAGATGAAAGAAAGCACTCTAAGAACTGTCAGTATTGTACTTGTGTGGTAAATCACCAGATGTTACACATAGTATTCCCAAATTTTTCTTCACAGTGTTTAAGCACAATTTTTAGTCTTGGAAAAAAATCTTTATATTACTAGATGTGTGTGAAAGGTTCCGTGTAACAGAGATACTTAAATCAGGTGATACTTAGAGTAGACCTAAACTTAGTGTCATAGATTTTCCTGTGGACATCTCGAATTCTCAGACTTACGATTCTTCACAAGCACAGTGCTCGTAACACAAGAGAACTGAACTGGGTTCAGAAGAATCCAAAAGAAATCTCTTATGAATATCATAGCACATAGTTATTTACACTTTAGAATACTGTAGTGTAGAGTTTCTACATTAATTTTAGCACTTAGAATCTTTAATTTCATCATTATTTGAAGCTCAGCAGCTAATGTTTTGAGATCTAATAGTAATAAGGAACTTTTAGTTTGTTTTTAAATGTTAATGCTGGAGACTTATGTTTCCAAACAATTTCATTACAATATTAAAATCCTGAATATTAGGTAGTTCTCTGTTTCAAAAGACAAGGTCAAAAGAGAAAACATGATTTTCTACAAACTAACATGGCTGTTTCATGGACGTCAATAGAAAATTATTCCTTGGTTTCATTAGCAATACAATATTTCAGCTGAAAAAATACATTTTTATTTTCAAATAATCTGTTTGTGAATAGAGTAGAATCAGATGGAGTGAACAGACACCAAGGACAAAATCTCTGTTCTGGAATACTAATATTAAGAATTTGAATTTCATTTGCTCATCTCCTGATTATCGTAAAACCCTAGAAGCCTAGAATTGTTTGGGTTGGAAGGAGGGACTTTAAAGATCATCTAGTTCTAAGCCCCCTGCCATAGGTAGAGACATCTCTCACTGGACCAGGTTGCTCAAAGCCCATTCCAATCTGACCTTGAACACTTCAAGGATGGGGCATCCACAACTTCTCTGGGTAACCTGTTCCAGTGTCTTACCACTCTCAGTGTAAAATATTTCTTCCTAATATCTAATCTAAGTCTACTCTCTTTCATTTTAAAATCATTGCCCCTTGTACTATCATTACAGGCCCTGCTAAAAAGTCTTTCTTACAAGTCCCCTTTACATATTGAAAGGTTACAATAACATCTCACTGGGCCCTTCTGTTCTGAAGGCTGATCAAGCCTAACTCTTAGCATTTCTGCATAGGAGAGGTGCTCCAGCCCCTGCTTGTTTTCATGGACCTCCTGTGGACCTGCTTTAAGTCCACATCTTTCTTGTACTGGGGACTTCAAAGCTGGATGCAGTGTTCCAGGTGGGGTCACAGAATAGAGGAGTTAGAGTGGAAGAATCACCTCCCTTGACTGGCTGGCTGTGCCTCTTCTTATGTGGCCCATGCTACAACTGGCTGTCTGGGCTGCAAGCCCACATTGTTAGCTTGTATCAAATTTTTCGTTGACTGGTAACCCCAAGTCCTTCTCCACAGGGCTGCTCTAAATCCATTCATCTCCCAGCCTGTACTGATACTCATGATTGCCCTGACGAAGCTGCAGGACCAAGCTTGCACTCAGCCTTGTTGAACTGCATGAGGTTTGCAGAGGCCCACTCCTTGAACTTGTCAATGTCCCCCTGGATGGCACCCTTTTCCTCAGGCAAATCGACTGCACCACTCAGCTTAGTGTCATCTACAAACCTCTGAGGGCGCGCTCAATCGTATTATGTTGATGATGAAGATATTAAATAATACAGGTCCCAATACAAACCCTTGAGGGACATCGCATGCAACAGTTTTCTGCTTGGACATTGAGACGTCGACTGTTACTCTGTGGATGGGGCCATCCAGCCAGTGCCTTATCCATATAGCAGTTCTATACATCAAACCCATATCTCACAAATTTAGTGACAAGGATGTTCTGCTGGACCATGTTAAAGACCTTACAGAAGTCAGGACAGATGACATCCCTTGCCCACCAACACATTGTAGAAAGCCACTAGATTAGTCAGGCATGATTTGCCCTTGGTGAAGCCATGTTGCCTGCCTCAAATCTTCTCTCTGTCTTCCATATGCCTTGACATATCTTCCAGGAGGATCTGTTCCATGATCTTACCAGGCAGAGAGTTGAGGCTGATGGATCAGTAGCTGCCAGGATCTGCATTTTTACACTTTTTTAGAAATGGGCATGATATTTCCCTTTTTTCCCGTCACTAGGGATTTTGCTTGACTGCCACAGCTGGATTCACAATACAATTGAGAATGACTTGCAACTACATCAGCAAATTCCCTCAGGACCCTGGGATGCATCTCATTTCGTCCCATGGACTTATGTATGTTCAGGTTCTTCAGATGGTCTTGAACCTGATCTTCTGTTGTGATGGGAGGGGCTTCTTTCCCCCAGTCACTGCCTTGAGATTCAGGGACTCAAAAGATTTGGGAAGAAGAATTGCTATTGAAGACTGAGGTACAAAAATATGCTATTATGTAATATAATAGTAGAACACATGCAAGTTAAAGTAGTGGTTTATGGGAATAGTTATGTTTTATAGACTTCATGTTGTGTTATTAACTTGCGTAGTTTTAACTGTTAGTTGATGCTACTTGAATCGTTGTTACCCTTTGACGTGAAGTTATGTTTTAGAGTGCAATCCAAACAAGCACTTCATAAAACATTTTCCTCTAGCTGCATCACAATAGGACTATAGTTATCAGCTTGATTTGGATGAAGAACACTGATTTTTTTTTTCTTTGATGGAAGATTGTATAGAAAATATACTGTTAGGACTATGCTCTGATCATTATTCTCAAGAAATTTTATTCTTACTTTAATATAACCACTGGCAGGCAAAGATAATATTCAGTGAGATAAAGGGAAGCAACACATGCCCTTCAGAACTCAGCTTGTCTTGGTAGCATTTGCTTTCTCATCTCCTGCATCTACAGAGAGTTTATTCAATATATTTGAAATAGGCGTGTTCAGAGCTACATGTATTTTAAGAATGGCTAACATTTACCTTATTGAACTCCCACACTAACTGTATAAGCAAATACAACAATTTTTGTTTCAGTCCCTATAATCTTTAAAAATTCTATCCTTGCAAAATTGTTAATAAAGGTATGCTTCCACAGAAAAGTATCAAAGAAAGAATTACTCCACAAACGTATTTTATTGTCTGTATTTCGGTTTCTCTGGATGCAGTGTAACAGAACATATATTCAGTGAAAATTATATTTGTGTGGTTTTACACCAGAAAAATTCTCATAAATTTTTTTTATTATAGAAAACTTCTTTATTCCAACATACGACTGTTTTAGAGGTCTTTTATTGTAGTAGTGTGATATTTGTTTATATGAAAACTAGTTTTCTCTCTTTTTATAGTTACCTAATAATAAAATTATTGTAAACAACTTTTAAATTATAGGCAAAATATAAAATTCTGCATGAAATCTAAACAGTGTTTTTATTTGTGTCATATCCTAGTACATCAAACTATCTGTAGCCTGAAACACTGTGCTACTAGAGAAAATTAAAGATTGACAACCACCAAATAATATTAATTCTTTCAAAGTACCTTAATTACAGAAAAGAACTGTACAAAAGTAGCTTTATTCTGAGCCACTGGGAAAATCTCTGGTGTTCAACAGCCCCGAAAATTTCCCATTCTTTACCTGTTGTGAGGCGATTTAGTGGCTGCACATTGAGACACTGGTTCCAGACCTCTGTAAAGACAAACAGAGAACTTTGAAACTGCATTTGTGCTTTTACATGCATTAGCATCTCTTCCTTACATATGTGTTAACCCTCTGTGTCAATGATCAGCTGGGGTGCATGGAGCTCGGCCTGCAGATGGATGAGGAGCGAACGTAGAGCTTACAGGTCAGGATTTAAGGGACGGTAGGGACAGGTGACATTAGAGTGAGCATCTGCTACAGGCCACTCAACCAGGAAAAGCAAGTGAATGAGGCCCTCTGTAGACAGATAGGAGCAGCCTCATGCTCACAAGCCCTGGTCCTCATGGGAGACTTCAACCACCCTGATATCTATTGGAGGGACAACACAGCAGGGCATAAGCAATCCAGGAGGTTCCTGGAATGCGTTGATGATAACTTCCTTCTCCAAGCAATAGAGGAGCCAACAAGGAGAGGTGCTATGCCTTGTTCCCACCAACAATGAGGGGCTGGTGGGAAATGTGAAGCTCAAGGGCAGCCTTGGATGTAGTGACCATGAAGTGGTGGAGTTCAAGATCCTTAGGGCAGCAAGAAGGGCACACAGCAAGCTTGTTACCCCAGACTTCAGGAGAGCAGACTTTGACTGGTTCAGGGACTGTTTGGTAGAGTACCATGGGATAAAGCCCTGGAGGAAAGTGGGGCCAAAGAAAGAGGGTTAATATTCAAGTATCACCTCATCCAAGCTCAGGAACTTTGCAAACTGACAAAGAAGAAGTCAGGAAAAATTGCCAGGAGGCCTGCGTGGATGAACGAGGAGCTCTTGGGCCAACTCAAATACAAAAAGGAAGACTACAGAGGGTGGAAGGAAGGACTGGTAACCTGGGAGGAACACAGAGAAATTGTCCAAGCAGACAGGAATCAAGTTAGGAATGCCAAAGTCCTGACAGAATTAAATCTGACCAGGGACATCAAGGGCAACAAGAAAAATTTCTGTAGGTACATCGATGATAAAAGGAAGACTAGGGAAGATGTGGGCCCTCTCAAGAAGGAAATGCAAGACCTAGTTACCCAGAATATGGAGAAGGCTGAGGTACTCAACAGCTTTCTTGCCTCATTCTTCACCAGCAAGTGTTCCAGCCACAGCACCCAAGTTGCAGAAGGCAGAGGCAGCGGCTGGCAGAATGAAGAACTGTCCACTGTAGGAGAGGATCTGGCTTGAGACCATCTAAGGAACATGAAGGTGCACATCAAGTCCATGGGACCTGATGAGATGAGTCCTGAGGGAACCGGAAGAGAAAGTGGCTAAGCAATCTGCATCATATTTGAGAAGTCATGGCACTCCATCAAAGGTTCCTCTGACTGGAAAAGGGGAAACCGAACCCCTATCTTTAAAAAGGGAAAAAAAGGAAGACCTGGGGAAGTATAGACCAGTCAGTCTCACCTTTTTGCCCAGGAAACTGTTAGGACAATTGGAAAATAAGGAGATGATTGATGACAGACAACACAGCTTCACTAAGGGCAGTGTGCCTGACAAACTCGGTGGCCTTCTACGCTGGGGTTATAGTGGATAAGGGAAGAGACCGATATCATCTACCTGGACTTGTGCAAAGTATTCAGCACTGTACCGTACAACATCCTTGTCTCTAAATTGAAGAGACATGGATTTGACAGATGGATCACTCAGTGGATCAGGAACTGGCTGGATGGTCACACTCAAAGAGTTACAGTCAATGGCTCAATGTCCAAGTGGAGATCAGTGACAAGTGGCATTCCTCAAGTGTTGGTATTGGGACCGGTGCTGTTTAACGTATTTATCAATGATCTGGATAAGAGGATTGAGTGCTCCCTCAGTAAATTTGCAGATGACACTACATTGTATGGGAGTGTTGACCTACTCAAGGGTAGGAAGGCTCTGCAGAGGGATCTGGACAGGTTGGATCGATGGGCCAAGGCCAATGCTATGAGGTTCAACAAGGCCAAGTGCCAGGTCCTGCACTTGGGTCACAACAACCCCGTGCAGCGCTACAGGCTTGGGGAAGAGGGGCTGGAAAGTTGCCCAGTGGAAAAGGTCCTGGGGGTGCTGGTCAACAGCCAGCTGAACATGAGCCGACAGTGTGCCCAGGTGGCCAAGGTGGCCTACAACATCCTGGTCTGTATCAGAAATAACGTGGCCAGCAGGAGTAGGGAGGTGATCGTGCCAATGTACTCAGCACTGGTGAGGCCGCACCTCGAATACTGTGTGCAGTTTTGGGCCCCTCACTACAAGAAAGACATTGAGGTGCTGGAGCATGTCCAGAGAAGGGCAGTGAGGCTGGTGAAGGGTCTAGAGCACAAGCCCTGTGAAGAGCGGCTGAGGCAACTGGGGGTGTTTAGCCTGGAGAAGAGGTGGCTGAGGTGAGACCTTATTGCTCTCTACAACTACCTGAAAGGAGGTTGTAGTGAGGTGGGGGTCAGTCTCTTCTCCCAAGTAACAAGCGATAGGATGAAAGGAAATGCCCTTACCTAGTGAATGTTACTAGGGTAATTTGACTCTATTTCCCTTTTGCTGTTTCAGGAACAGAAGCAAACACAGACCAGTTTTTTTTCGAAATCCTGTCAATTTAATATGAAGAAAAGACAGGGTATGTCTGAGGTTAAGATCCAAAGTTCACATCCATCACTAATAATTCCTTCCCACCTTTATCTTTTAAGAACAGGAAAGATACAAATCAGCCTTTTTTTTCTCCCTTTACCCATTAAAGAACAACTTCCAGAAAGGCATTATTAGTCTAATAGACTCCACTTCTCTACTTCTCTGACCTTAAGAAATCCAGTCTTGCATTTTTATGGTCACCTGGAGTGCCAAAGTAAAGATCATTGTCTTGGTCCATTCTTTTGGTCAGGTCAGTACAGGCTGCTACAAACGGTAAAGTACTGATTTTTCTTTTTTTTGGGGGGGTGGGGGTATGATATATACATGTATAAGAGAGTGTTTGCTATTACTCACTTGGGGTTTTGGGTTTGTGGTTTTTAAATATATCATTCTATAAAAGTATTTGAATGAGAAAGAAGAAATGAAAGCATGGTGTGATGTGGTTTTCTTGGCTCCTTTCTCCCCCTTTTTTTAAACATACAGCAGGGAGAAGTAACGTTGTAGTAATTTTATTAGAGAAAGGTAAAGATTGTCTTCAAAATCATATTACCTAATAAAGAATATACAATCCCCAGGCTGAGGATTCAGATATAACAAAAAGACAGTAGAGACTTTACATAAATTTATAACTGAGAACTGCAAACAAAATATAATGACTAAGAAGGGAATCATCATATGAGGGAGCTGTGTATTCTACAGTCACAGCGGATTCTAAAAAAAAAGAATTCATGCTGCCATACTGCACCAACTATAATAAGCATGAGACATAAAGTAACACTTCAAGTTCTTAATTCTGGTATAAGGAATCATAGTCTAACTGTTGGACAGTCTGGTGAGCGGATTCATGCTTTGACAACCCCAGATCACTTTCCACTAGGAATATGTAAGCCCTTAACAGAGACAGTGAAAGTGGCCTGATAAAACCCCTTCCAGAGCACCCAGCTCAGGATCCTCAGCCATTCCTACTACAGACCCTGGAGGTGCCCAGAGGCTCTGTGAGGACAGCTCTTTTCCATGCTTCTAGTGCTGCTACTCAGGGCACACAGTGCTCCAGTGACTGTATGGTATCCATGGTGAAAGAGCTTCTTACAATCTGATACCTTCTTTTTTCTCTGTCCTGTTTTGGGCTAAATCAGAACTAATTCTGTTTTAGTGCTTTAACTTTTCAGTTAAGTCTCCTCTAACTACCAGCACTTTCTGAAACAGCAGCATGTTTTTCCAGACAGTGACTGCTCCTAGCAGTGATAAGGCCTGATGCTTATAGTTCGTACCAAGGAATGGTATGCAGAGAGGCCCTTGCTTATACTTGTTCTTATGGTGACCAAGGTCACTGCTAAATCTTGTACTCGGTGTTGGGGTGCCAGGAGTGAAAAGGGTCGCACCTACAGGGAGGAGCGAACTGGACAGGTGACCCAAACCTGACCAACAGAGTATTCCATCCCATAGACGTCATATTCAGTATAAAGCTGAGTGATCACGAGGGTCTCGCCCCTTCGCTCTTCTTCAATGGCCGACATCTGAGGAGGACTGATCCGTGCATCCCTGAATCCAGTGCCTGAGTCCAGCTCCTGCATCCCGTCCCTGTCTGCTGCCGAGTCCAGCCTGGGACTGCCCCAGTGCCAGCCCTGCGGTGTGGTGGTGACGTATTGTCATCAGGGTGGGGGGGAGTTGGGTTCGGTATTGGTTTTGTATATATTTGTACATACTGTATATATTTCATTTTTTTCCTTATTCTTATTATTATCTTTTCTTTTATTGTTATTGTTCCATTAAAGCTGTTTTAGTTTTCTTTTCCAAACCGTAAAGTCTCTCTCCCTTGCTCTCTCTCCTTTTCCCTTTTGGGAAGGGAGAGGGGTTAGTAGAGAGCGTCTGTCATTCGTTAGTGGCCGGCCCAGCCTCAAACCGTGACATTCTCTAAATTGGTCTCTGAAGATTTTACCTGATACTGAACTTACAAAAGCCCATGGAAGACTCCTAAAGGACATTAGTAGGTTTATGTCTTTTATATATCCGAGATCATTATAACTGAGCTTTCTAATTCATTAGATTCTCCAATCCAGCATTACAGCTTATTATCATAATCTGTAACATATCATGGAAAAAACATGTTTTAGTCTCAGACACAGTTAAATAATTTTCTACTGAAACATTTTGGTCAGTCCAACTCAGATGTGATGAGCTGAATATATGACAGTGTCTCTGAATAACTTTAGTTAACCACTTGAATGATGGAATTGGAAGAAATATAGTTTTCAAGAATGGCTTTCCTACAGAATAGTGCCAGAAACACTCAGTCACTGAAATCTGAAATCAGAAACATTTCTATTTCTGTATGGTTTAGACAAAAATAAATTGATCAAATCTGTGCCGCACCTGGCAGATATGACTGACCTGGCTCATTGTCTAATATATATTGGTGAAAATGACAGGATTATCTGAAAGCATAGTCTCTAATGACAAGTTGGGCAAAGCAGTGGGAAAAGATACCAAAGGGCTGTTCAAGTCATGTGAAACCAGTTTTCCAAAGGCGGTTTCATACAAAGACAAAATTGTGGCATTACCTACAAAAAGCATTAAGAGCGTGCCTATTTACTCCGGTGCAATGAAGTACAAAGGCAGTAAAGCAAACCTGAACTCAGGCAGACCTGGAACAGACTGCTGTGCTACTGAGCTATGTGTGCTTGTGATATTGATGATAATTTGTTTTGAATTAGCTTGGCCTCCTTTATAGGCCATTCATTTATGACAGTTAAGCAGCCCACAAAAGAGAAGTGGATAGCAAAGGAAGTGGGACAGGGAGTTTGCAGTATACACAAACTGTAAGATATAATACAAAACAGAGCAACATTCTGGATAAGGAGAATCTTGACATACGAAATGGATAACTATTCTGAGAACACAAAGTGCCAAAAAGCAAGAGAAGAATAACCCATACAAGGTAAATGAAAGAACAGGAAGGGTAGTTCCACAGTATAAGGACATGCTTTTGAGAACTTCTGTCCTGGATTTATAGGAGGCAATACCTGCCAACTTCTTATTTTCCTATAGAAACCTACATAGGAAGTTGGAGACTTTTGTTAGGTTTAGTTGGGCTATTTTGTTTGTTTCTTTGGTTTGTTTTGGTTGGTTGGTTGGTTGGTTGGTTGTTTTTTTCCCTACAGAGCAGAATAAGGCAAAGGAAAACAAGGAGGCAAATCTTATTATGTCATTAGCTCCTGAGCAGACATCCCATAACATTCTGGAATATAAGCAAAGAGCATCTTTAAGAACAAATATAGGAACAATTTAAGCTATGCCATGGTATAAAAAAATATTGGTATGGGCAAGGTTAGCTATAAGATGGGTCTCTACTGTAACATTCTAGAGGTGAAAAATTCCAGGACTGAAAAAAATTAAAATTGTACTTAGCAAAAATCTTGTACAGATTTTCATGTATGGAAATCTCAGTGCAAAAGATACTGGTATTCAGTTTAACTAATTTGTTTGTCTGAACATCAATTATATAAATCTCAGCTCACCATTCTAAAGTCTTTTAAAGTCAATAATGGGATATAGGTGACTCACTTCAACCTAAACTGGGTGTCTAATATTGGAAAAATAAACTATCATCTTTGATAGTTATTCTAACTATCTTCACCTTAGTCAATCAACTTCTGAATTGTAATACTCAGTAAAATGAAACCTATTAAAGATTACTTGCAAAATATTGACATGAAACAAGTCTTCTACAGAAGTGTTATTAACAGTAAGTCCAAAAATAAAGATAGAATTCCAGCATGTGGCATAAATAACTGAAATTAAAAAGATGAAAGAACCTTCAAAATAAATTAATTTGATGATTGCAGGAGAAGATAATTGATTTGGATATGCAGATGACTAAACAGACAGCACAAAACACAAGAGTGATGGAAAAATACTTCAATCTTTTCACAGAATATGCATCACCTAAAAATCTCCTTGGCAAATTTATTTAATTTATTAAATTATCTCTCTGACTATAGGCAGATGAGATAGAGCAAAACAATCAGCAAGTTAATTACTTTAAGTGCATTATGAAAGCATCATGCTTCTTGATTCTTTCTAGAGGAAAAAAACACTGTAGTAAATACTTTTTGTAAGAAATGTTCTAGGAAATAATATATTATATACCGAAAGACCTGATTGGGGCTGATGTCCTGTTAGTGCGCTTATTTTTTAATATGTAGCTGCACCAAAAAGAAACGCAACAGAAAAATATGCTTAGAGGGATAGAGAAATTTAGAGAGTGCAACCTGAAAACAGATCTCAGAAAAGTGCCAGTCATGTTTGAAAGAATGAATTGCTTTAGTCACTTCTTTGAAAAAGGAGACATCAAATCTGATCTAAACAAACCTAGAGTGCTAAAGGATTTTCTAGCACAAATCTCCAAAGGAGAACTGGGCACTACATTGTGTAAAACCCTTGGTAGGGCTCGTGACATTCATGTAGTTTAAAGATACCATCTACAAATAAAGGCCTGCTGGAGGAGATTCAAGTGCTACATCTTGGCAAATAACACTTTACTTGATGTGATCTTGGATGATGTGGACATTTGGTAACAGCTATGGGCCATATGTTCCCTTCAGCTGGGCCCTGCTGTCCTCCTGCAGGATTTTACAGGAGATATTCAGCCAGCTGGCTGCTCGGTAGTGAACATGCACAGGCAGGCTTGACACCAGTGCCTCAGTGCCATCAGTGCCATGTCTGCCCTATGTGCCTCATGCAGCCTGAACAAAGAGAGGTGATTTGCTCCAGCAGGAGCAGCCAGAGCCAAATCAGGTCCTCCAGTGCCTTGGTGCCCAGCCTGGCCTTCCTGACCCCATAGGACCTCCTGACAGGGAAGTGTGTGAGACCATCTGCGTCTGTCTGCCTTGAGGCCAGCTCCATTAAAGCAACAAATACTGTGGCTCACTTTTTTTTACTGCAAGAGCAGCTAAAGATAGATCCAGTTTTCCTCTCTCCTTCTTCTTTGCTGATCAGCCATATTCATCCCCACCCTCTTCTCTCCATCCCTGGGTCAGTTAGCTCTGTCTTGCACCGTGCCGTCACAGACATAGCCCCTCTCTCTTCCTGGGAGCTGCAGCTTCAGGTCTTGTTTTCAACTATCCTGTCTCTCTTTGCTCTTTCTTTGCTTTGCTCTGTTTCAGTTATGTCTTTGTTCTTTTCTCCTCCATGCTCTGCACAGGCTGAAATTCTCACAAAATGGTTTTCATTCCCTTGTCACAGTCAAATCACACTTAAGTTTTTGTAACCTCTAGTCTTATTGGTTATTCTTTCCCAGTGTTGCATTGTCCTCTGTACTCATGCCGTCTGCCCAGGCACTTAAATATCCTTCAGTCACCAAGCAACATTAGCAGACAACATAAACCTATCACAAAGGTTACTGTATGAAACTTTGGTGTTCAGGTGTATTTAAAAGGAAGGAAAAGCAGTCACAAAAGCAGAGGGAAAGTAACAGGGCTGGGAAAAAAAATAAATAAATAAATAGGTGCTGCGTTCTTCACAAGTCTTTGCCACTACAGGCATTGTGGATGCAATGTAAACTGTGAAGCCTCAGGAGACAGTCCCACCCTAAGATAAGGACAGATTGAAGCAGATTAAGGTCAAGAAGACCAGAAGGTGCTGCCTGTTCCTCTGTTACTTGAAGCACTCCCATATGTGGGTAAGATCAATAGCCCTGTGCAAGACAGCTAGCTGAGGGTTGCATTGGTTCAGCCTGTGGTTTTAAATAAAAGAACTTCAAACCTGTATTGATGGATACCCTCATGCAGGGCAGCTTCTGTGCTTCCCTAGATGCTTTCTAGACCTTATTACTACATGTCTCTGTGAAGTCCTTCCTAGAAGCTGGGAACACATAGCACACTACTGTCTCCCATAGGATCTTGCCTACAACTACATTCATTGGAAGGCCAGGCCCACAGCCATGTTTTAAAAGGTCTGAGTTGGACACACTGCAGAAGCTGCGGAAAAAACTGTGAAGAGTTCTCAATAAGATGACCCTAATAATCTACTGACTGTGTTCAAAGTGATGGGATGGCAGTGTCCTGGACTCAAGTGTAACAAGCAGAACATGTCAATAGCAGCAGGAGGGAACTGTGGGCAAGGAAACGTGACGTGGAGTTGGGTCACGTTTGCTGTGACATGGATTCTGTACATATTGGACTTCCTTGCTGTCTCTTTGTAGCCTGCTTTGTATGGGAAGTTTATTGAGCATGTGGTGTTGCAAGAAAAAAATTAACAAGTGGTGCTGCAAGTGCAGGATGCTTTCCAGCAGAATGGAGGGGTGCTGACCAGTCTGCTATGTTTTCTTTGTGCCATGCTGCTGCCCCATCAGGTACAAAAGTAGTCAGGCAGGGTTTCTGTGATCTCAACAGGCTACGCAGCTGGCATACTTACAGCTGCAATGCCAACCATTGCACAGAAAGGATACGTAGTGTCCCAGAGGAGCTCTGATGGCATTTCATAGAAAGACCACTGTAAGAACCACATTCCCTGGACCCAGAGCCTGTCCTGTGAGAGAAGCCAAAAGATGTTAATTTTTATGAATGTCAGATGAGGCACAGATTTTGTGTCCACAGCGTAATATGTTAAATACGGTTTCTGCCAAAATCTGATAGGCTGGCTTGGAAATGTGGCATGCTCCAGATTTCTAGAAGGCCTCAGAGAAACTCAGCAGATCAAATAGACCTGTGTCAGGAACAGGGAGGAGGAGGGCAGGGAAAGTTGCATGACTTAGGATCTCATTTGAGTGTGCCTAGGCTGAGCTGGGGTCATGGAGATGAGAGATGCAACAAAAGATCAATGCTGGCAAGTTCCTCCAGATATTGTTTCATAAATTAAATTACATTTGGCAAAAAAGCTGCATTTTTTGCTTTTAGGAATTACGGAGGCATGGGTTCTTTGGGGGGGAAGCAGTGTGTGCAGTGTCATTTTTGTGAGTAGCATGGCTTCTTTTTCCCAATGCAGAGGACAAACAGAGGCAATCACATATGAGGCCACATGTAGAATCCTGATAGGATCTGTCTTGTTCAGGACATGTGAGTGTCTGACTGTTTCTGCTGTTACCACACCACATACACTTTGGAGTGGCACCCTGCTCTGAGGTATAGCTGGTTGCTACGCAGACATAATCCATCAGATGATGATTTTTTCTTTCTTTTCCACTGAGTTGCCATGGGAGACTGTCAAGCTGCAGCGATGGCAGGTTCACCCTCCCCCAGGCATCTTTCCTTTCTGTATATGCCATTCTCAGTGTCACTAAGCTTGAGATTCCCCTTCTTCCCTCCCCTGCTAAGAGCATAAATACAATTTACGCTCAATAGTTCTCTCCTCAGTTCTTCCCTCTGCCCCTGGACTTGACAGCGATGGCAGCAGTGGCAGGACAGCTTAGGTAGGTGTCTGCCCTTGGCACAAACCCAGGAAATGAGTCCTGCTGTGGGGTGCTGGGCTACGCCTTTGACAGGGGAGGGCGCTGCAGCTGCAGACCTCAAATGCCAGTCTCGTGTAGAAAGGCAGCAATGTGGCTTCTAAATGCTCACTGCAGCATATAGTACAAGAAAATATGACGAATTACATGGTGAGAGGTCCCCAGCCTGCCTGCAGGAGGGTATTTTTGTTTACCATTGCACTGTCAAGCACCATGCTCTGCCACAGGCCATCTTGCCACATCAGCCTAGACAGAAGAGAAGAATGTCACAGGCAAAGCATTCTTGATCAAGGGAATACTTTTTGTAATTTAACGTTTCCTTTTTTCCATTCACTTGGGATTTTGCCTGACTGCCACAATTGTTTAAATATGATTGAGAGTGGCTTGCAACCACATCAGTGAATTCACTGAATTCATCAGTGAATCCCCACAGGACCTGGGGATGAATCTTATTGGATCCAATGGACTTAAGCATGTTCAGGCTCCTCAGAGGGCCTTGAACCTGATCTTCTCTTGTGATGGGAGGGATTTCATCCCCCTGTCACTGCCTTGAGGTTCGGGGAATTCATAAATGTGAGAAGAGAGATTACCATTGAAAAAATGAGGCAAAACAATTGTTAAATACCTCAGTCTTCTCTATGTTGGTTGTCACCAGTTCTCCTGTCTTATTCATTGTGGAAGTACAGTCTCTTTAATCTTTTTTTTCTGGGCAACATACCTATAGAAGCCCTTATTATTATTATTGCGTGGCTAAATTCAGCTGTAACTGTGCCTATAGGTTTTCTGATCCCAAATGTAGACATCTGGGCAGTGTCCCTATGTTCTTCCCAGGATACAGGTCCCTCGTTCCACCACCTGTGCATTCCCTTCTTACACTTCAGTTTGACAAGGATGTTCTTATTGAGACATGCCAGTCTACTTCCTTCCTTGGCCTTTTTCTTATATATGGGAATTAAGAGCTATTTTACTCTAAGAAACACGTCCTTAAAGAGCTGTCAGCTCTCCTGGGTTCGGCTGGAATAGAGTTAATTTTCACTGGGAGGCAACACAGCCAGAATAGCTGACAGAAGTCGCTAAGGGGATATTTGATACCATATGATGTCATGCTTAGTATATAAACTGGGAGAGCTGGCTGGGGGGAGGAAGGATCCAGCTCAGGAACAGACTGAGCATTGGGTTCTGGGTGGTAAGCAATTGCACTGTGTGTCACTCGCTTCATAAACTCTTTTGTTAGTATTATTGTTATTACTATTATTTCTTCTCTCTTTGTGTTGTCCTATTAAAATATCCTTATCTCAGCCCACAAGTTTTTACCTTTTTCTTCAGGTTCTCATCCCCATCCCACCAGCAGGGGTAGGAGTGAGTGAGCGGCTATGTGGCGCTTAGTTGCCAGCCGGGCCTAAACCATGACACCAGCTTTGTTCAGCTCCTTTGCACTCAAGTGGAGTTTCCCAGGGGGTCCTGTCCATCAGTTCCTTAAACAATTGAAAGTTTGCTCTCCTCTAGCATTCAACTGGCCCGTATCCCTCAAGGTTGTGAACTCTACCAGGGCATGATCATTGCAGCCCAAGCTGCCGCCAATTGCTGCCACCAATCTTAACATTTCTAATTAGTTCATCCATGTTGGTATGCAACAGGTCAGTAACATTTTTCCTCTAGTCAGGCTTTCTATTACCTGGATTAAGAAATTATCTTTGTCACTCACCAAGAGTCTCCTGGACTGCTTACAGTCTGCTATGCTGCTTTTACAACAGATGTCAGGATGATTGAATTCCCCCAGCAGGATCAGAGCATGCAAGTATGATGCTTCCTGTAGTTGAAGAACACTTCATCAACAGGCTCCCCTTGATCAGGTAGCCTGTAGTAAACACTAACCACAAGGTTTCCTTTGCTGGTGTGGCTGCTAATTTTTTACCTATAAGCTATCCGCTGTTTTTCAAAGACAGCTCTGTGCAGCCAATCCACTCTTTCACACAGAGGGAACCTTCACACCCCTCATTCCTTGCCTGTCCCTTCTAAACAGTTCATAGCCATTGATTGCAGCACTCTGGTTATGCAATTCATCCCACCAAGTTTCAGTGATAGTGATTAGATCACAGCTTCCTAGCTGCACAGGGATTTCATTTTTCTCCTGTTTGCAATGATTGCTGCATGCGTTGGTACAGATGCACTTCAGCTGGGCTACTGACCTTGTCACCTTTTTAGAGGAACACACCTGTGTTGGGTTGGTGTCTGACAGGGTTTTGGTAAGGGGGAGGGGGCTACAGAGGTGGCTTCTGTAAGAGGCTTTGAGACAGACCCTCGGCTCTAATTTCAGACCTGCCCCTGGCCAAAGCCAGGCCAATTGGTGCCTCTGCGAATAACTAGTTCAGAGTGTAAGAACCTGTTGAGGAGTTCTTTGTTCGGTTTTGGTGGTGGTTTTTGGGGTTTTTTTTTGTTTGTTTGGGCTTTTTTTTGTTGTTGGTGGTGGTGAGCGGAAGAGAGGAGGGGGGTGGGAGAGAGACAGCCCTGCGGACACCCGGGCCAGTGAGGCAGGAGAGGGGGAGCTGTGCCGGTGCGGGCGTTCCCCTGCGGCCCATAGCGGTGGGGTGGCGGCTGAGCCCCTGCAGCCCCGGGAGCCCCGCGGCGGCCCAGAGGTCGCCCTGCAGCCCGCGGAGGGCCCCGGGCCGGAGGGGCAGGGACCGGGCCCGGAGCAGAGCGCGACTGACCGCGCTGGAGCCGCCCGTCGGTGGGAGGGCGGCAGCCCCGGGAGGGACCCGCGCCGGGGGGTTCTGGGGAGCTGCGGCCCCGCGGGAAGGACTCGCGTTGGGGCGGTTGGAGGAGGAATGTCTGCCGGGAGAGGGACCCCGCGGTGGGGCAGGGGAGGGCTGCGAGGGCCCCTCTCCCTGCGGGGGAAGGAGCAGCGGAGACACCTTGTGCCGGAGGGACTGTGACCCCCATTCCCTGCCCCCTGCGCTGCTGGGGGGAAGAGGTGGCAGAGCTGAGCTCGGGAAGGCTGGAGGGGTGGGGGGAAGGTATGTTTCTAAGACCTGGTTGTATTTCTCATCCTTGATGGTGGTGGTTCTTCATTAAATTGATGTTATCCCCAGGTTGAGTCTGTCTTTTACAATAATCATAACTGGTGGGTGAGCCCTCTCTGTCCTGTGTCTCGCCCCTCAAGCCCTTTTGGTTGCATTTTCTCCTCCCCATCCCTCAGGGGACGGGGTAGGGGTGAGGGAGCGGCTGCAGGGGGCTTTGTTGCTGGTTAGGTGGGCTCAAACCACGACAATGCCCTAATTCCTGAGGCATTTCACAGGTGTTTCCCAATATATCAGCAGCCCCTGGCTCTTCTTTGCTGTTCAAGAGCAGTTTAAAGGTCTCTGTATAAACCTGACCAGCTTGTTGACAAAGACCTTTTTGTCCCACTTAGTCAGGTGAATCCATCAGTTCCCAATAGACTAGTCTTCTCAAAGGTAGATCCATGGTCACAGAAGCCAGAACCTTGAGTACAGCACCAGCCATGCAGTCATGTATTCACCAGTTCAATTCTTCTCCTTCCTAAACCCCTTCCTCTGACTGGAAAGATAGAGGAGAAGCCATCTGTGCACCAGATCCTTTTAACTTCACTCCAAGGGACATATAGTCTCTTTTGATTGTTCTGAGTTGCCTCATCACAGTATCATGGAATAGTAGGAGGAGATGATAATCTGCAGGGTTCGCTAGGCTTGGCAGCCTCTCAGTAGTGCCAAGAATGCAAGTTCCTGGTAGCTCAGATAGGCAGCTCCTCCATTTCTTCTCCCACAGTGGCTGGCAGTCTCTTGTTGCTACCTGAGCAGAGGTGCTATGGAGTCCCACAGTTGCAGCAGTTTTGAGGTGTGATGGGCTGTTTGTATTGATGTCAGATCTGACTGGAACCAGGTGTGCCCAGCACAGGTCATGGCCACCTCCCACACAGGGCATCCTGGCAGCCCCCTTCCACCCCAACCTGCCAGTTATGCCTGATACAGAAATCCAAATAAATCCCTTTGACTTCTGGTTCCTCTTCCTTGCAGTCACCCTGTTGGGACCTTGCATCTCTTCACTATTTCCCCAGTTGTACATTAATGAGAGGGCTGAAAAGCAGCACTTTTGAGGGGAGTGTTAGTAGTACAATAGCAGGAGCGGCTCTGAGGCAGTTCAGGCACAGCAAGAAGAGTAGGAAGGGGCAGATGTGTAGCTTTCCGCCATATTGCTGGAGGACTGTGATTGCTAAGGTGGTATGACCTCATCCATGCCATGTGACTCCGTTCCAGGGCCAGTGGCAACTGGCAGGCAATGGTTAGCGCTGACACAGTGCCATCTGGTTTAGACCAGAACAATACAGGAGACAAAGCTAACAACCTCGCAGTGCAGGTGACTGCAACCCCTCACTGACAAACTTCTTCGGTGATCAGGATGATAGGACAGAGCTAGCCCTCAGCAAAATTACAAATGATACAAAATTGAGAAGAGGATCTGATAGAGCAGATGGCTGTTCAGTGGGACCTCAAAGGGCTGGAGCAATGGGCTTACAGTAACCTTATGCAGTTCAACAAAGGGAAATGCCAAGTCCTGCAGGTGGGAAGGAATAACTCCATGCACCAGTACATGCTGGGGGTCAATCAAGGACCAAAGCAGTTTTGAAGAAAAGGACCTGAGTGTCCCTGTAGACATGAAATTGAACATGAACCAGTGCTGTGCCTCTGCAGCTAAGAAGGGCAGTAGCACCCCGGGGGACATTAGGCAGAGAGCATTGCCAGGAAATTGAGGAAGGTGATCCTTGCCATCTGCTCAGGCCTGGTGAGACATATCTGGAGTGCTGGTTTAGTTTCTGGGCTCCCCAATACGAGAGACACGGACATACTGAAGCAAGTCCAGTGGAGGGGCATGAAGATGATAAAGGGACTGGAAAATCTGACCCATAATGATAGACATCTGGGATCATTTTCCCTGGAGAAGAGAAGGATCAGAAAGAACTGATCAATGTGTATAAATACTTGATGAGAGGAGTAAAGAAGATGGAGCCAGACTTTTCTCAAAGGCACCCAGGGAGAACGCAAAAGGCAAAGGGCACAAACTGAAATAAAAGAGTTTCCAGTTAAACTCAAAAATCCTTTTATTGTGAGGGTGGCAAAACACTAGAATAGGTTGTGCAGAGAGGTTGTGGAGTCTTTATCCTTGGAGATATTCAAAACTCAATTGAACATGGTCCTGAGCAACCTGCTCTACCTGAACGTGCTTTGAGCAAGAGGCTAGGACTAGGTCATGTCCAGAAGTCCCTTCCAACATTAATTATTTTGTGCTTCTTTGTGATTCTGTGATTTTCTGTTTTGTTTAATTTACTGCTATAGGTGTAGCTGTAGAGAACTAGAGTCCTGGTCACACTGTGTCATATATCTGCCGTACAGTCAAGACAAAGCCAAAGTTGCAAAGTATCAAATACAGAACCAGAATTACAAGTAATGCAATTACTGATGCATTTACAACTGTTAAGTTATGATTGCTTGCTTGTACATAGAGAAAATTTTATATTGTTCCTCTTAAAGATCCTCAAGAAGAGGAATACCCCAGATGTATCAAGTCTGGCATCTGTAGAAGTGGAAGCTTCACTCGTGGTGCTCGGAATCAGAGTGGGTCTATATATGGCTGCATATACATATTAACAGCACTACTCTTGAGTTTAGAAGCCTAGCATCCGTTTAGGACTACTGATGCTGGGCAAACAACCATATTTTGGCACACTGCACACACACTGGAGCTGGTTCAGACTAGTCACATTAGAATACGTTTTGTTCTTTCATAAATCCACTTAGACACGCTGTAAGACCAAGACGTATGTTTTCAGTGCTGAGCATGGTAGTACCTTTAGGCAAGTATTTAAAAGACTTGTGAAGAAAAATTATATTTCTCTACTGATGAGAATGTTCTACAAGAGGCAATACTCAGAATATAATAAATAGAGGACAGGAATGAAGGACAGATCTGAACGTTACTAAGCTTTGAAGGCTCTTCAAAGATGAGAATGAATTTATATGGGGCCTGTGAGGAAAAGCTCTCAGTGTGAACTGAGCAATAAAGAAATATGAGTTAAAGCTTGTCCAAACAGGATTCTATAGTAAAACTCCCAGAGAGCGTGAACATCTTTAGACTGCACAGTAGCAGACCTTCAAAGGTAAGGAAAAAAGTAATTGTGTTTATATCATATAACCTAATATTTTTTCTTATAATTAGGTGTGTTTATTGAAGGAATACTGTTATAATGTATAAAATAGTGAGAACTCTACGTGACTTGAGTTTGTACCTGGCCTCCTTAAATTATTAGGAAGTATATTGTCTTACCCCCTTGAATGCTATAAAGAAGTTGTTTAGCAGTAGAATAATATATCACCGATAAATATGGCATTATGAGGGCCTAAATTTTAATATTTTATAACACTGTTAATCTAAGTATTCTGCTTTACTGTACCTTATGTTTTCCTCATTTTTAATCATCTTTTGCTAAACTACTCACAGAAATCCTACTGAGAGTCCATTCATTTCATTAGAAATGCCATATATAAAGTGGCATGGAATCTGTCCAAAAATTAATAAACCTAAACCAAACATAATCTTTCCATATCTACTCCATACTTTGAGGGGCTCTGCTGGTTCATGCAACAGTACCATTACTGTGCCTCTCAAGACAGAAAAGTCAAAGACATATGGAAGTATCTCCCTCATTCTTACAACTAAACATATAATTTCAAGGGAAGATTTGTATGAGAAGGCTTGAGGAAGGAAGTAAAATTATCACGAAGGTCTGAAACAGGGATGAATTATTAATTAACATTTTCTGCGCAAATTAGGGGAAAAATGGCTATCAATTTAAAGCTTCTGATGTGAAAGAGGTAACTACAGAAGAAACAATCACAATACAAATCAACAATATGTATTATTTGAGAAATAGAAATGTCAGTGAAAGCCTTTGTTCAGATTTTTAACTTCCTAACCTACTTTTTCATGTAAAACACATTGTAAGAGCTGTAGCAATAAGCTCTACAATCCCCTCAGTTTTCACCATGACAATGCAACATAAATTCTAAACATTTTTCCTTTACCCTCAAAATAATGCTTATATTAATGTAAGCCTTTACACAACGCAATATGTGAAATTTTTATATTTCTCAACATATTATTTTTTTCATTAGCATGCCTAATCATAAGAACGCATCATCAAAATGAGGGTTTTTTTGAAGTTATGTTACGACACCACCTAAAAATCAGTTTTATGGACTGGTTTTCTTTTCGCAAGGTGCCAGATAAGCATACAGTCCACATATCAAAAATCCTTGATTTAAAGGGATGACAAAAGGGGTTTTCCTACTCCACCACTACTGATTTTGAAACTTCAAAAATTTATTTCTTTCTGCATTGGGATGAAAGTATTGAGTGGCGTAAGAAAATGTGGCAATCTCCAGCTGATCCAGCCCAGGACCTCTCCAGCCTGGATTCTGGAGACCGGCCCAGTGCCTCAGGGACCTGTGGTCTATGCCCAGGCTGAGGGATGTAGCTGGAACTTTCCTGGTTGCAGGCTTAACCAGTAGTGAAGCTGAGCAAATGTTCCAGACACACACACACACAGACAAACACAGGGTTATAGACAGACACACAAATGCACACACACACAGACACATACAAGACATTGATATGACTAGTCCCACAGATTGCCACAGACAAGGCAGTGCCTTCAACTGCACCCTCGTGTAGGACTCACATAAAACATACATACAGATGGCCAAGTGCTGTTCCTCCTTTCCAGCTGGTAGAGACAGAAGTTCACTAGAAAAGACACATGAGAGACTCTCCAGGTTCACAAGTGCACATTTGCAGATCCCTCAAGCACCAGCATGGCCCTTCTGTCATGCCCCCTGGACCCTGGGCCCCCTTACCCATTTCATGGGTCCCTACTTGCTTGCTAGCAAACACAGAGCACTCACACATTCTTCCTTCACGCACTCCACATTCACAAGTCCCTCTGACCATACCAGCACAGAACCCCTGCCCACCTGATTCCCCAGACCAAAACAGAGGCCCCTCTGCTTGCCATCTAGTCCAGCTTAAAGTTTGCTAGCAAATACATACACACACTCGACACACACTAGGACTGGGGAAGATACAGGCACTCACCCCTCAGCAACATGCACCAGGCACAAAGGCTGTGGCCTATGATTCCTGCTCCAGCTCCTGATGCAGAGCTCCTCACTCACCTGACTCATGCCAGCCCCCCCTCAGCAGCTGGTTTTTGGGACATACACAGTTCCTACTCCAGAGGTTGGACGTTAAAGACACCTACTTGCTCCAGTAGCTGGCATCATAGTGGTGCCCACACCCCTGGCCTGACTGCAGTAGCTGGCACCAATTTTCACTCACACTAGTACTGGTCTTACAAGTAGCTGGCACTCAGTTCTTGCAGCGTGCACACACACATATGACAGAGAGTGACATTATGCAGAGAGACAGTTAAGAAAAGATTTTTTAAGAAGATATAAGAGGACAGGACAGACTGCAGTAATCAGGCATATGGCTCAGCCAGACAAGTGTACTGATTGGCTCTGTTTTACATGGAAGCAGACCCTTTTATAGCCTTTCCTGACTAGTCCCCCTTTGTTACTCCCTGCTCCCCTTTCCCCTGCAGGTATCCAATGGGTTTGTACAGCTCTATGATTCCCGCATCCCTCCCAATCCAGGGTCTCCCCTCATTTACAACCTTATTGGTTGCAAAGTCCATGTTGTTCTTCCTGGAAGTAGCATCTGTGGTTTCTCAATAGCCCATCAATTAGTGTGAGTGGTGAAGCTTGTTTCTTGTCATTGTCTCCATGTTTGGAGTTCTGTGTCTTGGTATATCTTTATTTCTGGCTGCCCCCTTTTCCCTTGATTTCCCAATTGACAACATCCCCAGTCAGATAACTTTGCTGGAATAAACATTCTTACACTTTCACATGCCCTCATCAATTAGTCTGAACCAGGTTTGTCTCTCATCACCACCACCCTTATTCTTTGTTGGTCAGCTTTGTGTCCCTGGATGTTCTTGTTTATTACTTCTTGCTTTTCTTCTATCCTGGTTTAATCCCAGTAGGCAGCTCAGCCCCACACAGCCTCTTGCTTACTTCCCCTTGGCAGTGGGACGGGGGAGAGAACTGGGAGGGTAAGAATGAGAAAACTTGTGGATTGAGATAAAGACAGTTTAATAGGGAAAGTAAAAGCTGTGTGTGCAAGTAAAGCAAAACAAGGAATTCATTCACTACTCCCCATCGGCAGGCAGGTGTTCAGCCATGTCCAGGAAAGCAGGTCTCCATCATACATAATGGTTACCTGGGAAGACAAACGCCATAACTCCCAACATCCCCCCTTTCTTCTTCCCACCAGCTTTTATTGCTGAGCACAATGTCATATGGCCTGGGATATCCCTTTGGTCAGTTGGGGTCAGCTGCCCCAGCAGTGTCCCCTCCCAACTCCTTGTGCATCCCCAGCCCACTCACTGGTCAGGCTGTGTGAGAAGCAGAGAAGACCTTGTTGTTGTGCAAGCACTGCTCAGCGGCAACAAAAACTTTAGTGTATCAACACTGTTCTTGTCATGAATAAAAAGCATAGGCCCATACAAACTACTATGAAGAAATTTAACTCTGTTCCAGCCAAAATCAGTGTACCTTGTTAGCCTTTGTTGCATTGAAAAGATCCTTGACCAATACCATTAAAGGAGCAGACATTTTCCTTCCACATACCCTTGCACAAGGCCTTTCAAAAATTGATGTCGAAAAATCAAATGAGGGATTAATTCAATATCTAGGGAAATTCCCTGGAACATGGTAAAGTGTTCCTGAAAATATTTTAAACAAAGTGCAAGAGAGAAGAGATTCAACCCAGAATGAAAAACTAATTGCAACACTCACCTGACACATGAGAAATTGCTTGCTTTAAGCTACACATAACAAGGAACCTGGATGATCAGTCTAGATCAGTCTGGAGTATCAATACTCCAGGTGAATGTCCTGAAGCTTGAAGCATTGGCATCTCTGCGCTAAGAGCTTTCCACTTTTCTTTTGGTTCGATTTCTTCATTTTGGTTTTTTTCTCCCTCTGAAATGTTTGCTTTTTCCACCCAACCCCATGGAAAGATTCAGATTCAATGAGCTGACACACACCAACAGAAAATTCACCTGATTTTTACACAAGGCCTGAAGCAGTTCTTTTCTAGAAGAAGTGATTCTTTATTCATTTTAAATTCACTGATACTGTCATGCAATAATGAATTATGTGTATCTGCTATATTTCTGGTTTTGAATTTGTTTTTTTTCCATTGAATTATGGAGGAAGGAATTGAAACAATGCTATAAATTATTGTATTTTTGTAAATGGTGGAATTTTTTTAGCTGTTAAAATTTGCTATCTGCAAATGGTATTAGATCTACAGTTAAATCACTAATTTCCTAATAAAATCAAAATCATAGAATGGTTTGGGTTGGAAGGGATCTTAAAGATCGTCTACTTCCAACCCCCCTGCCCTGGGCAGGTACAGCTTCCACTGGACCAGGTTGCTCAAAGCCCCATCCAGCCTGGCCTTGAACACTGTCAGGGAGGGGGCAGCCACAGCTTCTCTGGGCAACCTGCTCCAGTGTCTCACCACCCTCACAGTAAAGAATTTCTTCCTAAGTTCTAATGTAAATCTACCCTCTTTCAGTTTGAGAAATAGCTACTATTAGTAGCTACTATTTACCTTCCCCAAAACTCTTCTCTTTAGTAGTATAAACAGGTTCTGGTACTATGAGGACAGTTTATCTTTCTGTGGGCTCAGTTTTACAGCATGAATGTAGAGAAGAACAATCTTATGGAGTAGTTCCACCTAGCTGTGATGACACTTTTTTCCAGTGCACCTGAAAGCATTGACTATCCCAGTTCTTTTTAAGATCCAAGCATTATTGGTATATTATTTAAAATTCTCCATCTCGCTAGATGACTAGTGTTTCTCTTTTCTGTTATGGAGCTCAGCATCACAGGAGCTGCTTTTCCCCATCCTTCTAAAGTGATAATTTCAAAAGAAAATTAGAAGTATGAAAGTAGGCAAGTGGCCTTCTCACTGAAACTTGCTAAAGATGGAAAAGCTGTGAACGAACACAGGATAAATAAAAGTCATTGAGGGAAAAAAGACAGAAGCAACAGATGCAAATTTAGATGGTTGAGGAAAGGTAGGAAAGGGTCAGAAAAGGAAGCACTAAGTGTCTAAAGGACAAGTAACACTAAATATAATAGAATTGTATTTGTATATTTTCAGTGCTTGGGGACAAGAGAAAAACAGAAGCTGAAAAATAAACTGACCAAACAAAATAATATATATAAAAAAAAACCCCTAAACATCTTCAGAGCTAGCTTGAACTGACAGGAGCTGGATTCCTGACTTTCTAAACAAGACAGTCAGATTTTAAGAAAGAACATAAAGACAGAAAAAAAACCACAAAAAAACACAGATTAAGCATTTTTTTCAGAAGCAAAATTAAAGATACTAAGGAAAAGGACTTGTAGTTCAGTTACTTCAGAAGCAGGGAAAAAAATCTGATAAAGTGCATAAAGATTATTTACTTTAACCGTTGAGGTCAAAACTCAGAGAGCGAAAAAAATATTATTCCTTTTGTACTGTATTTTCTATGTTGTAAATTAAATCTTAGTTTTAATAATGCAGAACTTAACTGCTAAGACTTCCAGTCAATAACTATCTGATAATGTGTGTTCCTTTGATTTTATTTCACATGAGAAATTTTATCAAAGATAGTATAACAAACACAAAGTAGGGAAAAGGGCTGAGTCGTATTACAAGCAGCCTTTATAATCATGACAGACAGAAATCTACACACACGTTTCTGTACAATTCCAGAAATCCACCCAGAATCCAGTCATCAATAAAAATAATTACATATAACTACTTTAACGTGTGTAGTGAGAACTCTCCACAAACCTTGTCATGACTGTAAGCAGTGATAAATAGCCAAAGGCTTTAGTACTGAATTTTTCTAGTCATAATTAAAAGCAAAAGTAAATGCCAAGTTGTGTAAAGCTACAGATTACTGATAAAACAGGAAGTCCTTGAGTATATCCTTTGCCACCAGAGACAAAAATAACCTACTTACGAATGACTACTCTCAATCAATAACAATTAAATGTTTCAGCATCCTCTGAGTCTCAGCCTTTTCCATTAAGTTTGCTACATGTGCTACTATTTATTCTTTAGCTTCTTAATATAAGTAAAGAATTCTTACTGTTACTTGTAGAACAGAAAAAAAGCCCCAAACCTCAACTGTTAGTCATCTCATATTTTATCCAGATATGTTGTATATTGAGTTTGAAAGGAAAAGTGTTCCTATTGTGAAGCCTTTTTTTCCTTCTTCAGAGATGAACATTTATGATTTTATATGCAACAGTTCTCGGTTTGATTGGCACTGCCGTGTCATGCTAAAAATTACCCTTACATTATAATGCCTCAGAGTTACCATAAATAAAGGCTAAATAACATACTTCTATGCCCAAGCGATACAGGACTAGGGAGAAAAAAATGTGAATAAATGTAGGGAAGTGTTGCTTCAGGAGAATACTTCCCCATACAGGCAGAAAAATCCCTCTGGGCCTGAAGGGGGTGGGTGAGGCAAAATACATGACACCTCTCCACTGAGCCATTCACTATCCCTAGTATAGCTTGTGAGCAATAATCTGTGCTTATTCCTTCAATGCAACAAGAAGGGATGCTGACAGCTGGGCACAGCAGCAAAACATAAATCCAGATGGAGCCACATTGCAATGTTTCCTTGCACTGATAGGGACCGAGAGCCTGGTCAAGAAGAAGCTGTAATCACATGCCTAATGAAAAAATAAAGTGCGAATTTCAGCTCTCTTAGCAGTAGAAACGTCCTTCTTTACATGTGACTGAACCTTACACATTGACAGTAGTAGGCACCTATTTTCCACCTAGTTCTAGTCCTGGTCCTAGTCCTTGTCCTAGTCCTACTCCTAGACCTATTCCAATCATTTGTAATCACTGCCTGGAAATCTTAATTAATTATTGTAGCAAGGACAAGCATTCAAGACCTCTCTGTTCCTGAGCGGCACCACAAAATCATTACCATTGCCTTGTTCTTCTCTTCTTTTGCTACTAAACCCTCTTCTTCCAATTTATCACCTAAATCAAAGAAATGTAGAAGACCAATTTTCTACTATTAATTTCTGGAGCGGCATGGATAGAACTATCTACTTGCTGCTCTGCCCTATAAAACTGTGTTCCTGAGAGCATAAAGGATTTAGCATTTCCTAATGAATAAACTTGAAAACGTTCCTAATCATTAAATGGGGTTTGATTTCCTTTCTGAAAAGCCTGCTACTCCTTACATGGCTTATGGACTGTATGGTTAGTGAAAGCTGACTTTTCATTTGACCAAAACCATCAAGGGTTAAGACATTGACTTGATGTCAGTGAGGGCTTATTGTTAACATTTCCAAGACATTGTTACCTTAGCTCCAAATTCTATGAAGTCTCAGCCACACAAGGACTGAAATACATTTTGAGTGCACATATTCAGACTTAAAAAGGAAATCCCTTTTTTAACATAGATGAAACTTGTATATGGTATGATAAAGACTTTCACTCTGAAAGATGCTTTTTATCTGAAGTAGTGTTGGAAAACAAGTGCATTTTTATACCATATGAAGGAAAATCATTTTTTTTTTGTTTTCAAACAATAAAAGGGATCATTTAAGTTGGAGAACTGTGTAGCCCAGATGATTGGTAATGGGACTTGACTCCTTTTTTGGTCTGAATTACATAATCAACATAAAGTGAATGTAGGCAGTACATTCACATCTGTAGTTTAATCCAATGAGATTGTAGACATGTTGAAGGGAAACAGGAGATAAGCCTGAACTACTCCATACCTTATAGGCAATATTCACCCAGCACTAATTTCTGAGTCCTTAAGAGACTATGCCAAGGTAGGAGAACCTGTTAACCCACATAAAAATTTAATTTTTTCTGTCTCTTTACACAACTAGTAATCAGGGCTCTGCATAAAAAATCAGGATAGATGAAGAGAACATGTCCATCTGCTCAGAGGCAAGAGACTTGGAAGACCTACAAAAACCACTAAGTGCTTCCAGAGTAACAAGAATCCTTGGCTGAGATACATGTTCTACTACTGACTCATAAGTATGGCTGAATTCCAGAAAATAATCTATTTAACCTTACAAGTCTTTATGTATGTGTTTGGATCCAGGTGGCCACAGCACCTGCTTACACAGCTACTCAGGAACAGTTTTCTCTGTCCTTGGTAGATGTACAGCATTTTTACCGTGTCCCACAGTAACAGATATATCTGAGAAATCTAAGTCACATGATCATGAACACTTTTTATTCCGAGCTCTTCCCCACAAATCAGCGCAGTTAGTAATTAATAAATATAATAACCCATCATCTTGTAATTAGTTCAGTTTACTTCTAGAAAGTTCTGTATATTTCATAGATTAAGCAAAATCATAAGCAAATTAAGATATAAATTACAAATCCTGGATTTATGCAGTTCATAATTTTAAGCTTTAAGGGATTTTTGTGATTTACTGAGGAAGTTTTGAAAGTCGTATCTGTAATGTCATTTGCTATGCAATATTTAATCAACAAAATATTTACAAGTTAAAGTCAATGTAAATTTCATGTTACAAATCCCACGTTTGTACTAAAATTTATTGTTCATGTAGTACAGAATTTAAGGTGTTTTTTAAGCAAAGAAGTTACTGAAGCTGGCATTTAGATGTTTTAGCAAGAAGCTATTTGTCTTAATTCAAAGTGTTCTGATTTTTTTTCCCATTTGAGGCAGGATTATTTTAATTTAATTTTTGTTAGAAGATCATCAGCTTTGAAAAATATAATTTTTAGTGAGGGTAAATGACAAACTACCATATGTGCTCCAACTACCAGTTATATAGCCATTTTTTGTGTATTTAAAGCAGTAAAAATGCAATCATGATAAAGAACTTCTTGTCATTGTGGGTATACTCAGCATGCAGCTGTGATTTATCAGGTAGCTCAAGTGCTGCTGTAAGCAACAATTTCTGAGGGCCATGGGATTAGTTAAAGAAGCTGGGTTAGCATGAGATTCCAAAGTGGAATTGCACAAAACTTGAATGCGCCTCTATCACTAAGAAGTTAAACTGATTTTCTAGGATATGAGTTAAAAGGCAATGACTTTTTGATACAAGCTTAGGTTTCGAAAACCCAGACACTTTGAATTTAGTTGACAACTGCTGTATGATCCTGGGACCAGAATACCTACCTGAAGCTTCCCTCACATTGATTGACAGTTTTAGTTATTTATGTAGCCTTCAGGACTTAAACACTCTGTCACATAATGGAATGGGACTGCAATTCATTTGAGACCTCTAGCAGCTAATGGTACTCAGCAACTTCTCTTTCAGTTAACACTAACTGAACTCAAAATAGGAATCTCTGATACTGTGTTTTCATATCACTTAACTGGCAAGAAGAAAACTTGCTTTTATCAGCTTGAATGAAATGCTTTCAGTCTATCTTTTCCATGTTACATTCTTAAATTGTGACTAATAAATATTGAGAAAAAAAAAGAAATAAAAATATGGTAAATGAAAAACTAATGTAAATGGCAAATATTATTGGTGAAAAATGGCTAACTTCTGCCTCTCACCCAAGAAGCATATGTTTTTGTTTTTTTTACACTAGTCTATCACAGATTCATCTCCCTTGGTTAATCCTGTACTTCTCCAGACATTTATAGCAAAGTCTAACATATATCTGAACCAGAATACAACATTGATATGGTCAGAAGCAGCCTGTGGGTGTGTGAAATATCAGCACCAACTTTCTTTAAACTACTTATAACCTTCTCCTCCATGTTCTTTTTCTTTAGACTTTGTTCCTGGATTTGTCACGCTCCCAAAAGTAATTTTATACATATTAAATAACAGTATATTTAATTATTATTAATTTATTAATTAATCTATTTATTCAATTAATTATAAGTATATATTATATAACATATGTTATATTATATTGTGTTATATTATATTATATTACATATAAATATTATATAGATCTATATGGCCATTATCTAGATAGATATCTGTGTATTTAATATATATATATATATTTTGCATGATGAAAGCATTCCAGTACATGGAAACACATGGAAAGGTCTGCCTACCAAACAGGACTCCAGACTAACTTACAATAAAACCAAATCCAGAAGGAGCTGAGGAAGACTTTTTAAAAAGTACATAAATAAACTCTCATACACTGACCACATTAAGGCAACAGCTTACAGTGACTGTAAATAATAAAAGTTCTCACTTTCTCGTGTTTTTAAAAAAATGCTGAAATACTTACTGACACTCATGCCCTGTGTATGTATCTCATCATACATAAACACACAACATTCCCCCACAGAGCAGAAATTTTATTCTTAACTACTATTTTACCACAAAGACCTCTCTGGTTCACGAAAAAGGAGAACAACTTTCAGACAATGGCTCATCCATTTATTCCATTCACTAGCCACGGATGACATCTAGACAATTAGTTTAGTGTAGAGTTCTTACAGTTCAGATGGTTATATTGGAAGGACTTTTAATCTTACTTTGGAGTTGGGTTTATTGAGAAATCTACCTGTTCATGGGGACTTTGGAGAATATGTTTATTCCAGGAAAGAAATTGAAATATTTCAGAAGGATTTAATACAAGATACATCTAGAAAACTATGACTACACTCAATTTCTTTCTGAACTGGAATGTGTTAGGGGCAAAATGAAGCAGATCTAAGAATAAAATTCCTACTAGAATATTAGAAATTCCAAGAGCCAAAATGCTGTGTTTCAATAGCTCATCAAAACTCTACAGCTGCTTTTCCTTTTTTGTTTCATCTCTTAAGTTGTATTTATCCAATATGGATAGACTTGACAGAAAAAAAACTTTTTTTATCCACAGACAAGTTGGAGTATGAGCCACATAAATAACTGTGTTCACAGTGTCCTGCTAATGGTCTCAAAATCTCAGGAGACTGTTCTAGAGTTGAGAGAAAAAATTGGTCATGTTCTGGTTCTTTTCAACCCTTTCCATCACTACTGATACTGCCAATTAGTTCCAGCTCCAGTGCATTTGTGTTCAACAAGATTGTGAGGAAATTAATGTATTCCATTAACAAATTCTTGTCATGCTACAAAACAATTAACTGGGAGAATTAAATAAAAATAAATAGCAAATATTGTTAGTTTGGTTAAACTTTGACATCATCTGATCTTCTGGACTCTTAGTTAAATTCTACAAAGTCACACTGTAGATAGCTAAATTCTTATGTTTTATTTTTGAAATAAAATCCTTTTTGAATTTTTATTTCTTTGTATTTTTAGAATGGTACTTTTTCTTTGAATTTCGGTCAGAAATAATACATCCAGACTAAGTTCAAACTTGGAATCATAGCCTGAGAATGACGTGCACATCCACATCAGCAGGCACTAAAGAATAGTAAGGGCACAAATGTGGACAAAAATTACTGACGGCAAGTATATGTTGTTGATACACACCTGTGAAGGGTTGACCCTCGCCAGCTGCTAAGCACCCACCAGACGCTCACTCACTCCAACCTCCCAAGAAAAACTCCTCAGTTACTAAGACCTCAGTCCCATAGGTAGGTGAACCAGCCAGAGCTCATCGTTGCTGCCTTCTGGCCTGTGTGTCAGGGTTTCACCCTGTAGGAATCCAAGAAAGAAGGATGGGGAAGATGCCTCATGTGGACATGGAGGACACAGCCAGAGCCCAGAATCGAGAGGCACTCTCAGATCGTGAAGTTTAGTAGCCCCCTACTAAATCAAACTGATGTACCACAACATACATAATAACATAATTGCTTAGCAGTGTTTCACTGTAGTTTTATACAAATCCTCCCAGATTCTTTCCTAGTCCTATAGGTTTAATTCAAACAATGTGTCCTTTTCTTAGCTTGTCTAGCTTATATAACCTATGCACTGTCCAACAACTTTAACATCTTGTAAACCAGGGGGGTCTCTGCTCCCAGTTTTCACTTCTTATGGTTTGTTGTTGGAAGGACTTATATCAAACCTTTTACAGGGAAGACTTTTAACACAAGGTGGTTTTTTTTTTCATTTCTGTTATTGAGAAGTAAATTACATTGATTTACAGAAGCGTCAAATATGAACATTTTCTAGCTACTCCACTCTTGGGTATACTTGTGCTTTTAAACATCAAAGCAAACTTTTAATTACAGGAAAGGAAATGAAAACACACAGCATTTTGATTTATAGCAACCACACGGTATTTCTGAAGTTTGAGAAAGTTATTACCCAGGGGGGTTTCGAACACTTCACTGACAGTTCTTATTTTCTAAGAAAAATAATTATAAATATTGGCACTAACTAGATTTAAAAAACACTTTATGCTCTCTTCTTTCTCTCAACTGGTCTGAGCAGAGCATTGGTTCAGAAAAGAAACTGAGTCTCAGCTCAGTTCAAGCTCTTATTCTAGCTACAGAGTACGATTTACATCCTCCAGTGCATGGGGAGAAGTAAGAATGGAAGGGAGTGGGGGCAGTCTCCACACGAAAAACCAACTGCAGTCACTGCTGCATCAGTCTTCTCCCACACCTGCATGCAGAGGTAGACACATGCTAGAGGTGCAGTTTTGTCAGGGGACATGTGATAAGAAACACCAAAATGCTCCTGGCTGCCTTTAGATCTCTACTCAGTTTTCAGCTGACAGTGGTAGTGTTTGTTCTAAAGAGCCAGTCATTATTTTACTGGCCCTCCTTTCCCCCAGTGCTGTTATATGTGGAATAGTTACTCTTCTGGGTATATACTATAAGATTTTAAGCTACTACTGTCATCTTAATATGGGTTTATAAAACAATTTGGTTAGAACCATCTCTACTAATAAAACATTTCTATGAAGAATCAATACCTGTTCCTCTGAGCTCACTCTCTTTCTGTAAGTTTTAATTTCCCCTGTGTGTGTAAGTGCGTATATGTCTAGAGCTGCTGGAATTGTTCTGGCCTGCAGGACTCAAGTTAAGCAGCATTACTAAGTGTGGACAGGGTCTGGATTAAATGTGCACTTAAATACTGGCCAAAATGTCTACAACTTTGCTTAGAGTTCAGACTTGTCTTCTGCTGGTACACTGATGTCTTTCTCACAGCTTCTTGCAGTTTTTATGTCTGCTTCACTACTGCGAAAAGAAAAATCTTTCAACTATAAACACACATTTACAACAAAGTAGATTAATATATTTAAAATATTTTTATTCAAGTAAAGGTTAAGAGAAAGAGCTTTAGGATTTAGAAAAAAAGTTGTCTTTAATTTTGTTCTCACACAAATGTTTTCTGTGCCATTAATCAAATCATTTAGCTTTTGTGTGCCTCACTTCACCATTCATGGTATGACGATAACAGCATGGCCTTATCCTCCTAAGGATAAACTGCGATGGGAGAATATACACATTAAACCATTATAGTAATTATGATAATAAAGCTCAATTATTAAGATAATTAAGCTATAACCTAAGGCAGAGAAAATACAGATCTTAATAAGGTTTGTGTTCTATAACTTATTTCATTCAAAATACTGCACTTTTGAACACTGAAGTTATACCTAAGCACTTTACTGAAAAATTTTGCAAAAAAAGGAGAAAATTTATTTTTAAGAGTCTTTCCCCCTAGAGTAGAAACACCAAAAATAAATCTACGATTTTATTAGTGCTGAGGACTCTGTTGAAGCAACGGAGGATTAATATGAAGCAATTCAAAGTAGTTGCCTGCTTATACTCTTTCTTCTTCACATCTGTGTAAACTCTGGAGTACAGCCACTCTAGAAAAAATGTGGAAAAAATAAGTCCTGACTAGAAATTTTTTTTTGCATCCCTTTATTCATGCCTTTGCATTATTTAAAAATAAAAAAAAACAACAAAATTTTATGTTTCTTTCTCCATATATCAGGACAACTTTCACTTTTTTTTTATATACTTGAGATTAGAGCATTTTCTTGAGGCTTGAATCACCTTAGGGGGTAACTCTTTGCATCCAGATCCCACTAGGTAGCTACCTGTGAAATAGTAACTTGGGAAACTACTCTGAAACTGAGGTATTGAGCACTGGTGGTAGGTGAGTATGCTACCATGGACCTGGTAGCAGGCACTGACTATGAGAGTAGTCACACAGGTTTAGTCCAAAAATCAGTCTAGCCCCATATCTGGTCTCCTACAGTAGCCAAAGGAGACAATTAATGAGAAGTATTAGAACAGGATACATGTACACAGTACCTCCAGGATACAAGAACATGGATTCCTGACACTTCTGCCTAGCCAATAATTATCAAATTAGGTTTTTCTTTTTAGAGAAACGTTCCACAGCTGCACTGCTGGGAGGGTTGGTTTTATCTGTAAGTTTTGGCTTGCGTCCTTAATTTCTGTAAGCCAGAGGGAATTTGGCTAGAGTTGATGAGCCAGGCACATGTGGAAAAGTTTCAGCTAAACAGGAGGATGCCCAGAAATTTCGTTGTTTTTCAAGACTGGGTAGCCACTCAGTAAATTTAAGCAATTTTTTAATCTCAGTTCCAGAATGTTTTTACATTCTTTTTTTTTTTTTTTTTTTTTGTACTAATCATCTCCAGAGAAAACTTATGTCTTTTTTTAACTTTTAATTTTAAGGTATTCTGTTAAATGCAGATAAGTTTTGCATAAAAATCGTAAGTCCTGCACTTGTCTATGCTCAGCCCAGCTGGCATGGAGTTCCAGTCTCCCTCTGGAGTGTCTCTTCTTACAAATTAATTGAATCTACTTGTTTAATAATATCACAGAATAATCTAACTCTATTAGTAGCACACGTCTTCTACCTTCCAGGGCACAAAGAAACTCTTTCTGAACTTGTCAACTGAAAGTGAACTGGGGTGGAGGGAGGGAAAAAAAAAAAAATTCCTTTACCTGAAGAAATGGCTGATAAGTTTTGGGGCTTCAATTATTTGGTTTATGGATTGAGGAAGGGAGTTGTTGGTGGTGATTTGTTTGTTTTCATTCAGCACAAGACTCAAAAAATGTACCTGGTAAAAATATACTTCATTTCTCCTTCCAACAGCATGCATTTAGTGCTTTGGAAATATTCAGCAGACAAAGCAAGGAAATCTTCATTTTTATTTCTTCAAACAGAGTTTTAATTTATTAGGTTATTTCTTGTGCAACACACTATACTTCATAAGTTCCAGAAACACTCTTTTTTTTAACACTTCCACACGGTATTTAAGAAAATTGTGATAAATGTCTTGTTTCTCAAGCTTCACTTTAACTACACAGGCTACATATTTTGTTCATGTGAATCTTCAAATAAAAAATATCATGATTTATTTTCTGATATTGATTTACTGAACTTAATGAAAATTGGGGGGAGAGGGGGAGATCAAATGTTTTATTTTTGTATTTAATCATTTCAGTACTCTGCAAATGTAACAATACATTAATCTTGAACCACATCATAAAATATTATTTATAATGTTTGAATTTGTATATCCACATGTTCTTATCATTCCACTGTTCCCTTAGTGTCTCAAAGCTTTCCAATTATTTTGAATTCATACATTTTCTCATTTCATTCATTTGATCGTTTTCCCTCCTAGCATACTATCATCTTTTAGATCAAGTAAATATAGCGTTTTACTTATTCAATATACTATACAGATTTTAATAAATGATTGCACACACACTCATCCAAGAGAGTTGGCTGAATAATTCATAATAAATCTTTCCTATTCTTCAATTTGCATGAATAATTACTAGGCTGTAGACTGTTCACAAATAGTTTATTCTGAGTGTTCACTATTTAAAATCCCAAATCTGTTCTGGTTTATTGATGTGTAGGTTATACGCAGAATGTGGATTTTTTTTTCCATGAAGAGTGAAATTCTTAACTTCAACACAAAACAGCTAAAGAGTTTGTATGATATTCAGTTACAGAATAGGAGAATGTTTTATGGAAAATGACCTATCAATCTGAAAGAACAGATTTGGACGACGGAGAGAGGTAGTAATGTAATATGTTTGATAAAACAGGTAGAGTATAATGTATACATGATGTCATAGTAAAATAAGTATTAACTGCTACTAGTAAAGTTGACATTAACTTCTGCAATAACTGTGCGATACTGGGTTCAATATTGGTCAACAAATTCATTAATGATATGGATGATGGGGCAGAGTGTAGCAAGTTTACAGATGACACAAAACTGGGAGAAGTGGCTGATACATGACAGGTTTGTGCTGCCATCCAGAGGGACCTTAACAAGCTGGAGAAATGGGCTGACAGGAAAGAACCTCATGAAGTTCAGCAAGGAGAAGCGTGAAGTCCTGCACCTGGGGAAGAACAATCCCAGGCACCAGTAGATAGTAGAGGCTGGCCAGCTGGAAAGTGACTTTTCAGAAAAGGACCTGAGGGGTCCTGGTAGACGCTAAGTTGAACATGAGACACAAATCTGCCCTTGTGGCAAAAGGGGCTAACAGTAACCTGGGCTGCATTAGGAAGTGTGCTGACAGCAGGACAATGCAGGTGATCCTTCTGCTTCATTCAGCAGTTGCCACACCTAGGGTACTTTATCCAGTTCAGGGCTCTTCAGCATAAGAGATACGTGGACATAATGGAAAGAGTCTAGCAAGGGCTACTAAGATGATTAAGGATCTTGAGCAAGAAATTGCAAAGGCTCAAACAGCACACCTTTGCTGCTGTTAAAGACATCTCTCAGCAAAAGAAGGGACTGAAGTAGCTAGCGCTTCTGTGAGAAAATGCTGAAGAGAGCTGGGACTGTTCAGCCTAGAGAAGAAAAGGCTTAGGGGGATCTCATCAATATACTTAAATATCTGAAGGGAAGGTGTAAAGAAGATGGAGCCATGATCTTTTCAGTAGTGGCCAGTGACAGGGCAAGAGGTAACAGGCACAAACTGAAACACAGGAGGTTCAGTCTGAAGAGCAGGAAGCACTGTTTTACTGTTAAGGTGACCAAGGTGTGTTGGGTTTGTGTCTGGTGGGGTTTTGGTAGCGGGGGAGTGGGGTGACTCCAGTAAGTGGCTTCTAGAAGCTGCCCCAGCTCAAATTTGTACCAGTCTCTGGCCAAGGCCAGGCCAATCAGCACCTCGAGAATAAGAGGGGGGAAAAAATGTTGGGGAGGTTCTTTGTTTGTGAGTCTTTGTTTGCAAGCAGAGGAGAGGAGGGGGATGTGAGAAAAACAGCCCTGTGGACACTCAGGTCAGTGAGGAAGGAGAGAGGGAGCTGTGCCGGTGCAGAGATTTCCCAGCAGTCGGTGGTGAGCTGGTGGGCTGACCCCATGCAAACGCATGGAGATCAGCAGTAGCCCAGGTGCCTGCCTGCAGCCTATAGAGGACCCCACACCGGAGGGGGCGGCTGCGCTGCTGAGGGGGCTGCAGCCTGGGGGAGGGACCCGCGCGGGAGCGGTTCGCGAAGAACTGCAGCCCCATGGGAAGGACTCACTTTGGAAAAGTTCGTGGAGGACAGTCTCCTGTGGGAGGGACCCGCGCTGGAGCAGAGGAGGAGTGCAAGGATCCCTCTCCCTGAGAAGGAAGGGGCAGCAGAGACAATTTGTGATGAACTGACTGCAACCCCCATTCCCTGCCCCCTGTGCTGATGGGGGGGAGGAGGAAGCAGAGTTGAGCCCGGGAAGAAGGGACGGGGGGGGGGGGGGGGGGGGGAAGGTGTTTTTTAAAACCCGCTTGTATTTCTTATTATCCTTGGTGGTGGTGGTGGTTGTTTAAATCATATTGATGTTGCTATCCCCAAGTTGAGTCTGTCTTTTGCCCGTGACCATAACTGGTGGGTGAGACCTCCCCGTCCTTTGTCTCGACCCTCAAGCCCTTTTGGTTTCATTTTCTCCTCCCCATCCCTCAGGGGATGAGGTAGGGGCGAGGGAGCGGATGCGCCGTGCTTTGTTGCGGGCTGGGTGGGCTCAAACCACAACACACAGGTTGCCCAGAGAGCCTGTGGAGTCTCAGTCCTTGGAGATATTCAAAACCTGTCTGGACAAGGTCCTGGGTTACTGTGTTGAGGTGTCCGTGCTTGATCAGGGAAGCTGGATAAGATGATCTCTGGAAGTTTATTCCAATGTCAACCTTTCTGTGATACTGTGACTCTGTCAGCTTAAATACTAAATCTGGTGAATTTAATGTAACAGCCACCATCAGGAATAACAATCAAGCAGCAGTGTTTCTAGTTAAGGTCCATCAGGGTTAGCCTTATGTTTTTCAACATTTTAGCAGTGATCCAGTGTAAAAATATAAATGCAGTGTTGATGAAATTTACAGAGGAAAAGATTGGCAGAAAAGCAAGAAAATGGTCAAGAAGGCAATTATTCATAGAAATATGAACCTAGTAAACTAAGCATATTTGCACTAAATATGTTTGAATATAGCCAACTGCACAGCTGAGGAAAGGAAAAATTGAGCCTAATGATTCTGAAAAGATCTAGGAACTGCTAAAAACAACACTCAATGATAGTATCCGTCATAGCTGTGACAGAAAATAGCTGTTCTTTGATTGAAAAATAAAACATCTTACAGTAAGTGAGAACAGAAAATAATATTATTTATGCTTTTAGCATGTGGAAACTTTTTTAATTTAGAGTGACGGTTCTGTGTATACACTTAAATATGGTTGCTGGTAAATTGAAGCACAGATACACAAAACAAGAAAAACAGGACTGAAAAATTAGGAAATTAAATGCAGCTGAGAAGCTTCATGAGATTTATATCTTTAGCTTAGCAAAGAGAGTGCTGAGACATAGCTTGTTTACAGTAGCTAAAAGTATCGAACTCAAATTTAAAAGAAATTAAAACATTATCGTTGACAATGAGCTACATAGAATATTCTGATTTTTTTTTTTTTTTTTTTTTTTCCAAATACATGTTTCTTTGTGGAAACCCTGAAGTGTTCTTCAGTTTCTGAATGACATTCTTATCACAGGCAACATGGATTGCTGTATGTACAGGTAATCGTCAGTGATACAAAAATTTCAGTTTCTAGTCTGACTGTGAGAAAAAACTTGAATCAGGAGAGCCATTACAGCTAGACTGTTGTCCAGGAAGGAACTGAAGTATTTCACAGTTTGATTATACCTATACTTTCAGTGATTTTGGAAGATCTTAATTTCATTTTCTAATGTCACTAAAACAAATTTCAAAGTTTCTGGATTTTTGCAAAATTTCATTCTTTTTATTCTTTCTAACTCACCTTAATAGTTAACTACTGAAATATTTACCAGAAGAAATAGAAAATCTTTTTTATTTTGCTTTGTGAAAATGTAAAAAATCCCAATACTTCTGCTTGGGGTGGGAAGAATTTTGCCAGCCACAAATTACTGCTTTTTATACCAAGACAAACAGATGAATACTTAAATCTGAGTTATAGAAGAGTCTTGTTTCAGGATCAGATGTTATTTTCTGTCTTTTTAATCTATGATTATCTGGGGAAAAAAAAAAAAAGCGCAATTATAATTAAAATATCTTCCCAAAACAGTGAAAAGTTTGGAGAAACCAAATTAATTGTTTCCCTATTTTGGAATGTTCTGTTTTGGAAAGATTTATAACAAAGGCCACCCCATCCCTGAAACAAAACCAGCAAAAGAGTTGCAACCCTGTAGCACAGACTCTGACCGTTCCTTTCCCCAATAGGATAGTGACTTGGGCTTTCATCCAACGTCCATGACAGAATTCCTTTGCTTTTCTTCAAGTATCTCAGCCTATACGCAGTGAGAATGCTCCACTATCCTATACCACGCTTTGAGAAAGGTTGCTGTGAGTCTCTCCTAGGAACTCTGTTCTACCTTTACTAAATATATGAGTCATTGTAGTAAGGTTTGAAAGTTAAGTATGGCTCTAGACTACTAAACTATAGACCTAAGCCTTTGCTTGTTTTAAAGAACACTTAAATACTTAATGTAGAGAAGATTAGTATCAACAGCAGAGAATAAGGTTTGTCTTAAAATGCGTGGTGTTGGGAATGCATTTTGTCTATGGCAGAAAAATTGAAATTTTCTCTCTCTTCTTTACTGTGAGGGAAAAAAATTCAAATTAAATCGATAAAGATGGATTCTACATCTTGCTTGAGTTTTCTGACTGCTGCCATACTGTACAGTGTAAGAAATACTTCTACTATCCACTGTAGTTTCTAAACTCATTCTTTCATTACCTTTATTTTTATTAAATAGCTATTGGAACATTTCAGAAATTCAAAACCATATTTAAATCAATGTATTTTAATATCCACAAGTGTTCTTCATTACTTACACACACTCACACACTTAATTGCCAAAAGACAAACAAAAAGTAATTCAGGCATGACCAAACCTGAGTTTACCCTTAGTTCATTCCACAAAGCAAACAATCAAATATTGGCATAATTTTGAGTGGGATAATCTGTCACTAAATTAGGACACACTGGAAGGAACCGATATTTCCCTTTTAAAAAAATAAATACTCAAAATAATTTTTTATGTTATTTGACTTTCTTCTATGTATTTTCAGTTTAATCACAAATGCTTACTAGTTTAGTGTATACATTAATGCTTGTAAGTTGTTCAGGAAAACTTTGCATGCTATCGGACTTGTAAAAACTAGTTCATCTTTATTATAGGGCTGCCAACATATATTTACATTCATGTGAGTATCCTCTGTTTGTGTACATTATCACAGGGAGACAAATAGGCTCACTCCGTGTCTGATGCTAATTACTAAGTTGCCAACATAGCAGCACTAAATTATGTTTTACTAAGACAGATCCAAAGAGTCTGGAAGCTTGCCATTCACAGTCCATGAAAAACACTCATCTGTGTTAAAAGTCTGGAAACAACTCTTTCCCATAAAAATGTCATACAAATTTTACCATCATCCCAGAATTTTTTTTCTTGTAGTTGCTGAACAAGTTTTGATTTTGTAGTTAACTGGAAAATGGTCCATGCCCTGTGAAACCTTAGACAGTGGGTGCTAGAATATACACACCATATAAATAGTGTATGTACAGTGGTGGACTATAAACTGCCTGGTGCCCATAGTATCTCTCACGCTGTTTTTTGTGCCACATGTTAAATCTCTTAGGTTTATTTTTAAGTTGAAAATCATTTAATGTCTGTAATCAGTGAGGCTCCTAGAGGGACATTTAGCAATTTGTTTTAACAGCCCTTGGTGTAGCAGCAGTGTTACTGGATATCCTCTGATAGCCTGCCGTATTAAGATGTCAAGTAACTTAGCAGTATATTTTTGTAACAAGGAGAGAGCAGTTTGCTTTTGCATTTCAAACCCTCCAAATTTTTAATCGTGAGCCCCCTGCTGGTAAATGATTTAAACTGAGTATAGTAAGCGCTTGAATAATAGTGGGAACTTCATAATTAGAAAGTCATGCTATTGATCTTGTTATGAACTGTTTTCATTAGAAATGTCTAGAAAATACCATTCCCCTGAAAATACTTCACAAAAAGAGAGACATGCTTAATTAATTCTAATGCAAGGACAAGCGTAGTCATTTGTTTTAAAAGCTGAAACAAACTCCATACTGAGTCTTCAGCTTTGTTTTTTCTATATTTTAGTGATGCAGAACAAGAGCTGAGCATTTAAATAAACAATAAATATCAAAAACAACTTTATGAAAATGGAACTTCTGCATATTATCATTCAAATAAATTAATCCACAGAGAGAAGTTATTTTTCTCCATATGAATATGAGAATTATAACCAAAGTCTTCCATGGCTTTTGTCTTGTATGGCAGCTACAGGAAACCAAAATAATTTTAAAAAATTAAAAAGTTTTAAAGTAAATATATTGATCTTTCACTTTTCTTTCTTTTCGTCACAACTATAAAGCAGAGCATAATGGTGAAGCCTAATTTTAGCTTTTACCATGAGAAAGTCATAGTGTGACTCCTTCCTCTTCTACATTCCTTTGCTTTTGTGAAGTGAAGCCTGATATGAGTGATATTAATATTACAAATACCCAGGTTTAAGTTCCCAGCTGCGTAGGGCACAACTTTATACTGTCCATAATCTTTGCACAAACATGAATCTTTCAGCTTTAATTCTGAGACTGCAAAAGGAGAAAAGGTAGAAAATGGTAGTAGCAAAAATCAATTATATGGACTTTCTAATTATAGATTTCAGGAGGACAGTGTCTCAGAATAACAAGCAATGAATAACTCAGCTAATTTCTTGATATATTGTGTATTCTAATGCATAACTCACCAAATGTTATGAACTGCAGATTACTTATGAAGAGGCTCTTGAGGAGCCTGCTCATCCCATGTAGACTCCCAGAACGTAGACACTTGTGGCTGAGCTATTTTTACAAGCTCTTTTTACAGTCAGAGGAGTTTAACACACTGTTAGGATGATATTAACCTCATTCTAATGTACATTTAAAAAAGTCAGAAAAATTACCCATTTCCTTCTGTGAAATATAAAGGATGTCAAATGCAGTTTGTAGACATTAGCAGAGAGTGTTGGAGTTGCTGTTCAGGCTGAGGTAAATTTTGGTATCTTACAGGGTGTATGAGTGAAAACTGGACAAGGTTGCAATGAGTCAGCAAAGAGCAGCAGAAGAAGGGTTTGAATGCCCCTGTCAAGAAAAATGCAGGCCTAGCCCATAAAGTCCCACCGGGCCAGGCTGGGGTGCCAGAGTGGCACTTTCCAAGGAGGACATGGCTTGGCAGCCCCAGAGGCTTACAGCAGGGATGTGGCTTGAGAGCTTGAAGCTGTGTTATGGTAAAGCCCAAGGCTTCCTGCAGGATGAAGCCCACTGCCCATACCATGTCATAGCTCTGCAACACTGCCCAGACACCACTACCCTAAAAGGACCCTCTGGCATGGCTGGATGAGCACCCGAGACCCACATGTATCTGATTTTTGTGGCTCTGAGTAAGTGTTTTTCCCTGTATCAGGTACATCTTTTGCATGTGCTTCAATTGGCTACTTCAAATAAAATTAAGTGGAACGTATCTTGTGTTTAACTGGTTACTTCTTTGAGTAACACCAGCATCACTCTGGAGACTACACACTGACTGAAAAGCGCTCAGAGTAACCCCATGTGTCTTTGGAGATACTGTCAGTTTTCAAATGGGGATGGGAAGGAGAGAGGGAGAGACAAAAGACAAAAATAAATTAATGGAGAATTGGGAACTCTGTCCAAAAGGCTTTATATTACTGAACATCTTTAAGCTCAGTAAATTCAATGCAAATGGAGGACTTTGAGCAACATACACTCCGGGGAACAGCATGCTTGCAATACATCATCCACTAAGCTGCTGTGGGAAAGAAGCAGTTACACCATCTGAAAGAATGCCTGTGGCTACAAAAACATTAGTAAATTGAACAGCAGTGAAGCATAATCCTGGATGCTGGGAATCAGTTGTCTGTATTGTTAAATTGCAAGAATGGTCCACGGACAGATTTCAGTCTAGGTCAAGCAGCTCTCCCGACCCAGTTCAAGTCATGGCTGGAGTGACAGTTCGCAGAAGGCAGTTTTTGTGCTTTACACTGTGTCCTCAGATCAAAGGAAGTTTATTATCAATGATGGGCCATTCTGTGCCTCACTTCCTGGGCATGGTTAATTCACTAGTATGGATGTAGCCCATGAGTGCATGTCCTCAACATAAACTGCCACCTTCACTATCAGTGACTGTCTGAGAGATTGCTGTCTCTGGTTATCATAATTACTGTGCGTGATTAGCCAGCATGATTACAATTACTCTGTCCTTTTTCTAACGAAGCCTAACTTCAGGCTTGGTCATGCTGCCTGTGTAATATTAGCCACACAAACTCACTTTGAATCTATTTTGATAAAATATACATTTCCTCTTCCCCAACATGCAGCAGGTTCCATAAGCAGTAAGAATAACAACAATTTAGAAAACTGAAACATCTTTGATAATGGCAAACTAAGCCAGATACGGTGGCAATTGTTTAGACATTGCCTTAAGGCACTGTTCTGCATTCAAGTCAGTGCACGAACTACTAAATTTTCAAGAAACTGCTGAACAAGTACATTGATTCAGTCGCACTCACCTTCTTGAACACACCTCCTGCTCTGGGACTGCAGATATTATTTACCACAGTCTTGCCCTGTTTCCTTTAGACATTGATAAGGAAAGGCAGGCTACCATCTTATTAGGGAAGTCTTCTGTGTCTTGTAGGTGGCACTAATCACTGGAGAATGTTTTGATTCCTCATTTGCAATATGTCAGGGCTAGGCATATCTCAGACCAAAATGTTATCTGACAAACATTCTTTTTCTGTATTTACTATTTCATTGATAGATACAATCATTCTAAAAAGAAATGACTGAATAAAATATGCTTCTTTTTTTAAAAAAAAATAGGTTTATAGTTACGGTAATTTTCCACCTTGAATGGTGTCAGTAAACCAGTAACTGTTTCTGTCCAGAGTACATCTGTTAATGCATAAGATTTGGAGACTTAACAGTGTGATGTTTTGAGATTTCTTCTTTAGGATATCGTTTTAGGAGAAAGGATGTTTTTATTAAGAGGGAGAATCACTGTAACTATGAATATTCAAATGACATACTGCAAAAGATTAATTACAGTAAATGTCACTCCAGTTATTGATAAAGAAATGCAAAATCAAGAAAAAAACCCCGTGCCTTTCATATAAAATCAGTAGCAGTAGTAAGGCACCTAGACTTCATTAAGTCTTTCATATGTGTCCACCAAAGAGCAATAGAAATGTTTAGGATGTTGTTTCCAAGTTCAGTCTGGGATGTCAACATAGCACAAAGCTGAATAATATCCAAAGCCACTCTTTCAGAGCAAGAAATCCATGACAACCAATTGCTCTAGATCCTATGATTATGATGTCCCTTGTTACTCTGCCCATCATTGCACAGAACTATGCGTATATTTTCTCTCTCGCATACATACAAATACTCACAGGCATTTGCAACTCGTTTGCAAATCATAATTTTAAGTAGCCCAAAAGTGAATTTGGATCAACTCAGTGACTAATGCCTGAAACAAAACAAAATAAAATAGAAACATAAACGACAGGTTCCAAAATGACAAATGACTGGATAAATAACGATCCCTTTAAATTCCCAGCATCCTCTGATACTACCTTTTCGTTCCTCTAGTAACATACACAGGCAATGCTTCACTATGTGTTTTTCCCATTGTGCTATTTTTTATTGTCTTATGCAAGCTGGCAAGAGAAGGATCTCAGTTCTTCATTCAGATTATCAGGAAATTTTCAAATAAATTTTTCAAAAATTGAATATCTTTCAAAGCCTGTATCACAAAGATAAAATACAGAGTTAATCTAAAATGTTATTATTTCTCTTAGCCTGCTGCAGACCTTGCTATCTCCAAATTTAAACTGCATATTCCTTCAGTAATATTAGTTTTACTGTGCACTGTGCCTGTGTCTCACAAGAGGATCTCAACCAGCTGAGACTCAATAACGAAGCAGATCAGTTAGCCTATCTGGAAAATACTCAGGTGAAAAAAAAAAATCAAATAGCTGACTGTAATGTAAGAAAAAAAAAGAAATTAACCTATTAATGACTGAAAAGGGAAGATTATAAACCATGTCGTTTGTGCTCAAGCATTCGAACTGGCTGCCCAGAGCAGCTGTGGCTCCTCCACCCTTGGAGACTTTCGGAACTCCACTAGACCTCAGGCAACCTAGTCTATCTCAAGTGATAGCCCTGCTTTGAGAAACATGTTAGCATATATGACTTCCAAAAATCCATTCCAGCCTAAATTATCCTGTAATAAATGATAAACTTTTTGATAGAAATTAATTTTCATATTGCATCATCTTACCTTTATTTCCACATTTTGTTTTCTGAATGGTGCTCAAAGAAGTTTGATTTCAAAGAAGCTGAGGTCTGGTCATTGACTAATCCTTACTAAAAGTAATCTGGAAGACATCAGCAGAGATAATGCGTTCTCTTGAATATTTTGAAATGTGGCTATAAACAGTAATAGTTTCTGAAAAAAAAAAAAAAAATCCAAACCCAACAATATAAGCAAAAAATAAAATATAGCTTAGGCTGTCAATTTGTCTCACAGGGTAAATTATGAAAGACTTGTCGATACTAAATTATGATTTCTGACACCCAGTGACAATTCCCTTAAGATACAGAGTATATCTTCAAAGTTTGTGACATTAGTTTTCCATACTTTCTTCTTGTCATAAGAGCATCAAATATGACATCAGTCACAAAAACAGTATCTTGAGCCCTGGGAAAGGACAGAAGTGTCCAAGAATTTGACAGATTCATTAATATTACCACCTGTTGTCAACATATATTTTTGTCTTCAGAGTGTATAGAATTTTTCAGCCAGAATTTTTGCACAAAAAATGAATAGCAAATTATTGTAAATCAGTGTTGAATTGATGAAATAATCTACTTTTTAAAACTTAAATTTCTTACAATATCGAAGAAGCTAGTTCTGTTCATTCAATGACAGAAATTTTTATTTCAGTTTTCTTGGAAAAACTGATCACTTTACTAGAGCAGTGAAAAATGAATTAAAGGAAACAATATCTAAAATAATTTTCTCATTTTATTTTACAATTGAGAGGTTGTCAGTATGAACTGCATTTTTCATCCTATATTGTTCAGTTCAAAGTTTGATTTGCTACATTAACATTTAGATCACACTGCTTCCAGCTTTTTTAGAAGAATTTAGAAATTGTGGGTGCCTGCTCATAAGATGTTATTGATATTATAATCAGGTAAAGGCAACCAACAAAAACTGTTGAAGGTAACTGAAAGGAAAGGTTCTTTCTTGTCTGTGAAGCATTTGTTAAAATCTTTACTAAAATAATACAGTGAAGAATAAAAGTGAGTTCAGCAGTAAGCTCAAAGCGACTGTTTCAAATACACCAGTCAGTCAGCATTTATAACTTAATCCTAAATTTCCCTGTGGAGTTTATATCTCTCCTGTGTTTCTCTAGAGAAAGAAATACTTTCCTAAGGGATGATGACAAAATCCAAACTGTAAACTGCAACTATCTGGCAAAAAAAAAGTTAAATGCGTAAACCAGTTTTTCCCTGGGGTTTTCTCTTCCTGAGTATTCCCAAAAGTATTTCAAGCTGTGGCCTGAGAACTGGCAGCTAAAGTTCAGATCAGAGAGGCTTTGTCACAAAGACCAACAGTGTTTTCAACTTATAATGCCTTCTCAGTAATGCAGAAAAGATTTTATATCTCCTGACCATTTCCAGCACTTCCCCATTAAAGATGTTAAAAAAGACCTTGCAGACATGAAGCATACCTCCTAGAATGCCTGAAGATTTGGGAATGAGAAAAACATTATTCTTTCTCAACGTTTCAATTTTCCTGGGATCTCCATTAACAGAGAATGTCTTGATCTATATTCACATTAGGGTATTAAGTCAGGTCTTGAACTTGAATTAAAGCTCAAACTATTGTTCGCCCACGCTGCCTACATTTTTACTCTCATTTGCTGTGAGTATAAGGTGGTTTTTTGATTTAAAACTCAAAGTCAGAATTTCAACTGTGATATCAAGGGCTGTTGGGAATCATTCTCACAAATTTCTGGCCTTCTGCATTATATTGTACAGATGTATAAAGGCAACCAGAACTGGAGCCCTGAAAATAAGCACCTCATCCTCATGTTAGGGGCGTAAGAAAGTAAAACACAAAAGTCAAACCTCTATTTAAAAAGTTCCACTAACTCTCCCTGATGGTGGGCTTCTGTATTACCTAAGCTTGATCCAAAACCCCAACTTTCACTTTGGAGACCTGTCAACTCCAGTTGGTTTGTCTTTCTCTAGATTTTGAGCTACCAACAGATATTTTCTCCCCCTTTTCATAAGAAAAACAAAGGCGATCTGATTCTAAAATCTACTTTTCATGGACAGAGACAGATGGTCCCTGGTGACAACCTACAGCTTTCATTCATTCATTGTTCTGGCATGTAAATTCAGGGCAAATATGCAGACGAAAAAAAAAACATTTTTTACCCTGCCAACTCCCTATGGTTTCTAGCTTCCTGGAAATATCTCCATGTTATAAGTGGTACTCAAGCAAAAGTATAATAAGCAGTAGGAAGGATGGCTGATTTATCTATATTTTATCAAAAAGTCTACCTGAAATAGGTAGTAACTGAGAGTAATACTTGAAATGATTTCTCCTCTGATTTTCAATTTATAAATCATGATTAGCTAGACGTAGTTAAGGTGCTCTGCACATCAGATGTATACAAAATCGTTGCTAAGAGCAGAAATCATCTGCTCACAAATCAAGCTGAATGCATAACAGGCTGTAAAATGTGAACATTTGAAACTGGAAATTAGTTCAAGAAATGTATGAATTGTATATTAAGAAACAGACATAGAAAAGATTTACCTAACAGACTTCCTTCCTTGATACTTAAGGCAAATAATCTATTTTTCCTTAACTAATTTCATGATCCTGGTCCTTCTGGTCCTTCTATATTCTGAATTTCTGAGATTGTGTGATTTTGTAGAACACTCCACACAAGTATACTTTAGATACTTTTCAACTGACAGATAATATAACTTCTCCTGATTTACTTTAGTTGCCTAGAATCTCATGCTATTTAACTGTGGTCTTTTCAGAAAATACTTTTCACATTGTTTCTGTAATGGGCTGCATCCTAAAAAACTCCAACAGATTAATGGACTGCTGCTACATATATATTGTTACTTCAATTTTTTTTTCCAAAAAAAAACCCCATCCTATGCCAAACTTTTGAAAATTTTACTGATATTTACTAGGTATTTTCCATTATAACAAATCTCTCTCTCTCTTTTTCTTTTTTTTTTTTTTTTTTTTTTTTTTTTTTTTACCGCTGTAGAATAACTGCTCCAAAAATAAGCCCATTAATATTTTCCATGCATCCTTTTGACTGAATCCACAGATACAGATTCACTTAGTGGTCAGAGTAATCCAGTAGAATACTGACACAGGGAGAAATTCAGTAGAATTTTGACAGATGTTCCTTTGTTTCTCTGTTTGTATTATTCTCTTCGATTTCTATTATTTGATGTTATCACATTCCAATGTATCTTCTCCAAGTACAGCATGACAAACTCTTCAATATCACTGCCAAACTTATCAGCTCACTAAAAAGTGGATCTTGGTTGATAAAGTGTCATTAAAGTCTAGTCAGAGATAATTATTATGGTGGATGAATCAGCTTAGGAGCTAGAGAGAGGAAAAGCAGGTTATTTGAAAGAAGTGGGGGAAAAAAACCCAAACCCTCAGTACTTCAAATAAGAAAATATAGATAGAACGCATCTTGGAGTTCAAAGAAAATGAAGTTGTTTTTCTGAATTGATTACAGAAAGGTCACAAAAGAAGAAGCTACATTTTTTATTCTGTTGTTATTCTGACAAAGAAGTGTTGTTAATGCTCACTAATTAACAAGATCTTTGAAAAGATTTTAATACATTTTATATTTTAACACATTTTATATTTTAACACATTTTAATACAAAACATGGTTTACAGTTACAGAAAATAGTGGTTCTGAAGTGCAAAGATAAACTTTGGTAACATCTGAGTTAAAAGTAGCCTACAAATTTTGGCAAAAAAGATCTGCAGGAAAACTTTGTATAACAAAAACTATCATAATATAAGTAATTTCCAAAGTAGTAAGGCAAGGGTAATAAATAGTTTTTCATGTTGAAAGCAACCAATGGTCAGTGGTGCTTGTTTAGAATGTGAAAGACAGATCAAGTTTCTGCTCTGTTGGCAATTTAATGGCTTTGAACCATCTGAATATTGAAACTGGTAGCCGTTTCCAGGTGAGTTGTTTGCCTGGGGTGAAGAGGAGTCATTTCAAGCTTTGACATGTTTTACTTAATAGAATTTGTGTTTTCTTACTTATCTGCAATGTGGGTCTTCTCCTTCTTTTATTGACTTATTTTCTCAAGATCTGTTCTATTAAACCACATGCACCCCGATCCTGCTGCTATTGGATCACTACCACAATCTGATATATGTTGCTTTCTAATGAAGTCAGCTGTGTCCTTAATATTTTCTCTTAACATGATGTTTTATCATCTGCTAAAGCCTGCTTTCACAGAATCTCAATGAGAAGGCTAGGAATTTAAACTCTCTGTTGCATTCTCGTATATTTTCATGATTTTAATATGAAGTTTAAATGAAGTCTGAATTCCTGGTATTATTGTATTATTTATTTTATTACTAAAATAATTATGAATTATAGACTAAAATAGTCTAGGGAGTAACATGTGTCTACACTGTGAATGTCTAATGAAACCATCTTGTAATGAAAAGGATTCAGTGCCTCCCTATTGCCCACTTGTCAAATAATCCAGAAACATCTATGTGGCCTCAAAGTCTTCCAGGACCTATTCACTCAAGTAGATAAAACTTCAGTCTGAAGACCTTCAATGTTCTTTGTCTCTCTCCATTGACTCTACCAGAAATTCAGCTCCCGGTATAATAAGGTGGATTTCATTAGGTAACTAAAATATTGAGGCCTCCCAGAACCAGAAGTGACTATGAATTTATAGCATCTGCATCATGTCTGCCAGCTGTTTTAAGATGTCTCTGTTTACCTAGGCTGTCCCAAATGGTTCTCAGTACTTGTATTGAGGCAACTGACTCAGGCTCTGGATGTTGTGATTTTGAACCGAGTCCCACTCAAGATCCTACCTTAATATTCTTACATTTCTTAATTAGAAAAGACAGAAATTATGTCAAGATTGTGTTTTATAGGTTAAAACTCAAAAAGCAAAAATAACAAATGAAAATACATTGATTTATTGACTTTTTTCTCTAGCTTGGATTTGATGTTTTATCATTTATTATATTCTTCTTGCTGATTTATGAAAGACACGATAAATCAAGCTAAGGAATCAATGAGTAGTTTTCCACCATAAAACCCAAGAAACTGAAAAAAGTATTTTAGAAGTAATATAGAAATGAATATGCTTTTTAAAAGAGTAATAAGTATGTAGTATTAGTACAGTCCTGTAAGCGTCAGATGCATTTGCAAGTGATAGAGAGTTTGGAAGACTCAAAGGGCAAAACTGATAGGGTAAGCGGATGAGCCTACACTGATAATAGGATATAGAATCTCTATGTCATTACTACAGATCTGGAAATTATTAAAGGTCATAGCCAAAGGAAAGGTTATTTAATGCCCGCCTTCAAAATGAAATGGAAATTGATTGGGTAAATTGGAATGTGGACTGATCATTAGAGAAGATCATCACTTTTACATCTCAAAGGAAGTCACACTGCATAGGGAAGTGTAGAAATATATTCCATAATTGTTTTGTATCTTGAATCCATCAGTTAGCACAGGTAAGGACTTCCAAGGGGATTAAGAAGAAAGTGTTCCCACGATAATACCAGCTAGCAAAATATTTGTCTATGTAGCACACATTGGATGCAGCCACACAGCCACATAACCCCTTACTCAGATCATAGTTGCACCTAATGAAGTGTCTTGTCATTGTGATAAACATGCCTTCGCAAGAAAACTGCAGGATATTAGTGAGGGTCAAAAGGGAAAAGTATTCTGATGTGAAACAAAAAGGCATATCTTGTTTACATTTGTGGCTGCTTCTTATTTCTCAAATCAATGTATTCCTTCTTATTTTGCACATCTGAGAAAGCTGGCTGCAAACATAGAAGTTTTCAAAGGCAAAAATAAAAGATACCCACTAAGAACAAAACAAAACAGGCAATTAGTGTCCGAAGCTTTAAAATGTCCACTTCTCTGTTGATGCATTTGCCCATAATTATCTCATTCAAATTCAGCAGTTACTTCCTCATGTGCAAAAGCTTTATTAATGCAGACAGATCATAGTGTGGCATGCCTTCACTTTTAAACAGAATTATTTCTGAGTACTTTATAAACTGTATTGTGCTAAGAAGTCAGGCAAGAAAGAAAAAGGCTTGTGTCAGAAAATGAGTAATGTACACCTGTGGAGGACAAGGACTGCCTGTATAAACTCAGTGTATAGAAAAGATGTATTAGAGGATTCTCATATTAATAAAAACAGCAACAACAACAATGATGCTTAAACTGAAGCCCTTACTACAAAATTTCTCAGGGTCATTGCTCTATTAATGTTCTCTTAAAGACCCTTCTGCTGCTATAAACCAAACTGGAGAGGACTATGCAGTTCTACACTACAGGTATTTATCCAGCCAAAGCAGGTTCGTCCTGTACCAGCATTCAGGGCATCATCCCCACAAGCCCAAACATTCCCACTCGGATCAAAGTGAATGTCACCAAATCAGGACCGCAGGCCATGGTAGAGAAGAAAGAGGGGAGTACATTAGAGTGGAGATATTTATGGAGATAAATATTTTCATAAACTCAATGAGCTGTGGGAAAGAAGGACTTTCTGAGAACTGTTGTCTTTCACTAAGGCACCAAATCACAATACAAGCCTTCATCAGAAATTTCAAATTCCTGACAGGAATGAAAAGTGGTGGTTTTGTCAAAAACAATTGCCTCCCTTGTTAACCAGTCTGTACAATGTCTCGTAGGGAGGCTCCAAGAAACAATAGTCCCAAAACTTCAGTGCCTTGTAATATCCAGAAGGCAAAACAGTAATAGAGGTCTTGTTTTCCTGATCACCTCTAAAATCTAATATATAAAGAGGAGCTATGCCTAGACTCTCTTGTTCCTGTGGGTCTTATGAAAGACTGGTGACATAAAACTTCTCTGCTGATGATCCTTCACTGATGTTCTCTGATTTAATTATGTCCAAATGCCAATAGCATCTGCTTCTGAACACTGAATCCTAAAAACAAAAGCTACACATTTCTCTGTCCTTCCAAACCAGTCTGCAATTTAAGACTGAGAATTTTCTGCACAAGCAACTCAGCCAACTGAATAGGATAGATAAAAACACATTGGGATATCTGTCTTACAAACAGGATACTCCAAAGAATAAGCAAATATCCAGAATCTCTTAAAAACTTATTTGCTTTGTAGGATTATTTTTTCCTGGTTTTCTGTACCTACCTAGAACAATAATATGCAAAAGCAAAGAGGTATTTTTAGTGGCAATTAGTGGCAAAGCTGCACAAGAAACAAAAGAAGGAGGTGTCCTGGTGTATGTTCTACGACACTATTAAAATAATTTACTCCAAGGCAGTAAATCCAGCTTTGTTTGTGGCTTTCCAAAACTTTAATTCTCCTCTCAGGACTTTTTCCTGCTTCTTCTGAGAACTAGTGAGTAACCAGAATTAGAACTTCCTAGGTTTTCTTAAAGGGACAAACATAACACAGAGAACAGTGTGGCACTAGGAACAAACTCATGGACTCTGTTTTCTGCAAGTGGCTGAACAGTAAGATCATCATTATCATTAAGGGATCTGAGTTTGTGCCCACAGAAATCAATGAATACATTGCTGAGCCACTGATCTGTAAAAGCAATGAAGCATCTGTCTCAGTGGAAAGACTGAAGAAAAAAAAAACAAAACACACTTGTTCGGGATATACCTGAAATGTTTCATTGAACTTAAAATGCCTTTTATTTCCATTTAACTTTGACAAAACTGAAATATATATTTCAGAGTGAAATAAATCAAATTAGTATTTTTACATGTTTTGATTTTCTATTTATTCTTCTAAGCTGAGACATTTTTTTCTGAATCTGACCTGATTTCAATTTTTTCTTTTTAACCCTAGTTCTCTCCTGGAAAACATGTAATTTTTCCCTATTTTATTATTTCATGGAATTATATTTAGTGAGGCAGTATATCTGCAGGTTGACTGATTCATGTATCTCCACAATAACCATAGTTACAAGTAGGTGTCAGCTCCAGACTGAGACACCTAGATGTTCATGCCTACATGTATGAAGATCTAACCTAGTTATCTGTTAAAATTATAGAATCATAGAATGGTTTGGGTTGGAAAGGACCTGAAAGATTATCTATTTCCAACCTCCCTGCTATGGGCAGGGACACCTTCCACTAGACCAGGTTGCTCAAAGTCCCATCCAACCTGGCCTTGAACACCTCCAGAGAGGGGGCAGCCACAGTTTCTCTGGGCAACCTGCTCCAGTGTCCCACCACTCTCACAGTAAAGAAGTTCTTCCTAATATCTCATCTAAATCTACCCTCTTTCAGTTTAAAACTGTTACCCCTTGTCCTACCACTACACTCCCTGATAAAAAGCCCCTCCCCACCTTTCCTGTATGCCCCCTTTAAGCACTGGAAGGCCTCTATAAGGTCTTCCCGAAGCCTTCTCTTCTCTAGGTTGAACAGCCATAACTCTCTCAGCCTGTCCTCACAGGAGAAGTGCTCCAGCCCCTTGATCATCTTCATGACCCTCCCTCTGGACTCTCTCTAACAGGTCCATGTATTTCTTATGCTGGTGTTCCCAGAGCCAAATGCAATACTGCAGGTGGGGTCTCACAGGAGTGGAGCAAAGGGAGAGATCATCTTCCTTCACCTGCTGGCCACATGCCTTTTGCTGCAGTCCAGGATACAGTTGGCCTTCTGGGCTGCGAGTGCACGTTGCAGACTCACATTCAGATTTCATCCACCAGCATCTCCAAGACCTTTTTCACAGGTCTGATCTCAATACATTCATCACCCCGCCAGTATCTGTGCTTAGGATTGCCTCAACCCATGTTCAGGATCTTGTATCAACTGCTATTCTGTTGATTACACAAACTCACTATACTCCAACAGACCTCCAGCTACCAATGTTGAGTAAGCACAGTTTATCCATAGGTTTTATGTCATCTCTTCCAGTAGTTCATGTGAATTTTTCCGATACCATAAGACATTTCTGTGGGCACTAGATAACTCTATGGGGCAGATGAATTGACCTTTAAGTGCCTTCTTCAGAATGAGTTGAATGGTGGTCTGCTGAACTCTACTGACTGATGTATCTAGGTGTCCACTGACAGTACCAGGAGTGTTGAGAATTAGCACATGTGTGCATCTACATTTAGACACGTAAATGTAGATGCCAGTCTGGAGATGAAGCCTACTTTTACTCTCTGTTTGAAACTTCAGTCCAAGAAATGATAGAGATAATCTTTGATTTCAATGGAAATTCAGTGATTTGACATTTGTCATTACAAAAGGAAACTAAGAAATTTGTGTTTGCTTTTTTCATGTAAAACAGTATTTTCAGCCTGTGTTTGTGAGTCAGTTAAAACCACTTATTCAAATAAAATTATTCTGTTTAACCTCTAACATTTTTCAAATTTTTTCCATTGTATTCTTGACAGATAGAAAGAATTTCTGCCAAAACGTCATCATTTGTAAATGAAAGTAAACAGTGTTGATATATGAACAATGTGTAAGAAATGGACAGTGAATAAATTGAAGCTGGAAATTAAAGTAGATTAAATTCCACGTGATAAGATGAAATTCTGGAATAAAAATTCAAGAAGATTTACTGTAGAGGCAACAACCTTTCCTATTTTTAAAGACAGACCTTGATCAGATGATGTCTACAGTTGTGTATAATCTTGAAAAGAAGTATAAAAGAGGATTTGTAGTGGAGGGGAAACAGAGCAGGTAGTGGAGCAGAATCCTTAAAGGGGGCCTACAGAAAAGGTGAGGAGGGGCTTTATATCAGTGAGTGTAGTGATAGGACAAGGGGTAACAGTTTTAAACTGAAAGTGACCCCCTTCCCTTTCTTAGGCCTGGCAGTTCAGCCTCCCCATGGGGTGCCAGGAGCAGCCCTCACCCATGAGGGTGCTTGTGGGCCACTTGCAAGGAATGGAGGTGTGATCCCTGGGGAGCTTACTGACTAGAGTGAGCAGCTCTGGAGTTGTAAGTAGGTGAGCAGTTGTGGAGTTGGCATGGAGGCATGGAGTGCTGGAGCGAGTACCCTCATCTTCCCCAAGAAGGGGGAGTGAATTGCGAACTTGCACTGCTGGTTGGCAGGAGGGAGGCAAGGGTGTGTGCATCCATGTGCACTTCTGTGTAAACCACATGGTCCACGGAGAGGGTAGTGGATGGGGAACAGCCCTTTCGGGGATTAGATATAGAGGCAGGGGCGTTTAGAACCTTTTAGTTGTAAATTAGCATTCTGTAAGTCTCTGCTGCTGCGGTTTATCTGTTGTATGGCTGATACTAATCCTGAACATACAGGTCACTGATTGCCAGTTAATTATGTGTCATTGATAAATCCATAAACCACTTCAATCCCAATTTGGTAAAACTATGTGAACCGAGCAGTTTTTCCTTGTGACATAATTATATAATAGCAAGAACTGGACTTGTTGAACTGCAACATCCTTTCCAGAAAATTTTGTTTCTTTATTTATTTTCATGAAGAATCATAAAAGCATTATTTCATACAAATAGCTAGCTGAAGTGGTCAGTCAGGCTCTACAGTAACCTTTCCACACTTTGAGGACATTGAATGTTTCTGGGAGAAACTCTTACTTTGGAGTATCCAGAAAAGGTTCAGATTTGCCTCTGAAACAGGGTCCTAAGTATATTCAGCGAAAGAAATATAAGACTATCTGCTATTTGGACATTCAAATTACACAAAAGAAGAAATTACCAGAAGCTAGTTGTCTTGCAAATTAGTGAATGCAGATTGTTCATGAAACAGGAAGGAAAGTGGCACTTCTTTTCTGGATGTATGGGTAGAATACAGGTAGAACCCAGACTATTAAGTTTTCCAGCACTATAGTATGAAACTTTTTCCTACTATTGAAGTTTCTATATTTAGAGTTAAAAAATCTATGTGATGGGTTATTTACACATTACACAGTAGCTTGTTACCTTTCTGCAGTAGTACATCTGCATACACTGTTTATTTAGCACATGAACAATGTGTTAATTAAAAGTGATTTTATAGAGTCAGGTCTTTCCTGCCTTTGTATGGAAAGGGAAAAAAAATAAATGCAAATATACAAGAAAAGATGGAAGATAAAGAAAAGTCAATTCAGACTCAGTATTACTTTCAGTTGTTCTGATAGGTGTAATAGAAACACCTGAGAAGGACACTGCTCCTACAGACCTTTGTTCCTCAGACTTGTCCACATCAGTGTAATCTCTGATGGATACCACCACAACAGTATCCATCAGAATATTTGCTATGGTCTAGGAGCTCACGAGGATGAACATAGCTTGGAAAATTCCAAGTGATATAAAGATTGCAATGAGGATTATATTTTTACCAAGAGTTCCTTAAAATTCTCTATAGAAGTAGTGAAAATAAGGTCTACACGACTTAATAGGAAACTTGTTTTCCAATAGCTGGTCTCTCTCTTTCTCTTCAGATGCCCAGGGATTATTCTGTTTACAAGTATATCTAGTCTCCTGCATACGGCGTTTAGAAGCACCAGGTTTAGAAACAAAGTACAGAGAGTATTGTTGTTTTGCGAAAAAGCAAGATCTCCCTCTGAAAACATCACTATATCTCTCAAAGCCCTTTCTTTCCTCCTGTATTAGAAATCAGATATCTTATATTTTAAGAGAGTAACATGCCAGGGTCTACAATTTTCTTATGGTCCAGAAATGCGAGGATATTTTCAGATGCATAGTGTCCCAAAACCAGCTAACCATAAGATTTGTTGTTTCAGACTTTCTCTCCTGTTTCTGTGACCTGTGAGATTTCCACTTCCCCCATCACACACACATGAACTTTCTCCTCCTTGTTCATACACTTACACTTACAGTCCTGAGGACATCCAAGAGCACATCTGCACTGCTCTAATCGACAGCCAGAGCGAGTGAGCCTTTGGCAACACTGAACAATATTTGCTTCTCTTCTTGTACTGCCCCAAAACACAGACAGATTCTCCTGGTCCCGCTTAAGAGGTGTGAGTATCTCTGGAGGAATAGTTTCCATTTTGGTGCTGTGCATGCATATATTTTTTTTATTTATATCCTTTTGAATACTGTGAGGGTACACTTTACATTCACCACAGACTCCAAAATAATTGAACGAGGCAATCTTTTGCTTCTGCTATTTGTTAGACTAGTTTCCAAAGAAGCTAAAGCTTATTCGGCTCGATCACTGAGTCTGTGTATGTATATGAGAAAGAAAAAAGTTTCTCTAATAGCTTCTGAACACCTTGTCTGATTTCAGCCAGATGTGACAGAACAGGTGAAATATAAAGACAATTTAAAGTTTATAAGGTCTTTGTGAAAAATAGGCAGCTGTTGTTGGAAAGGCCTTATGACTCTCAGTAGTTGTCACAAAATTATTTCTACAGAGAAAGACTAATATTATACACCAGAGGTTCTATGAAAAAAAGCCTTATTGGTGTTCTGATCACAAATACATCTTCTGCTGAAGCACAGAATTAAGCAGGAGATATAAATCCATAATAAACCAGATTTGATTAGATCAGTGTTTACAGAACTAGCAGTTTTCACTGCAAAAGGAGTCAAAACCTCAGCCATGGGTCAGATTCCTATGTTCCTAATCAGTGTACAAATACAGAGAAAGTCCATTCCCAAGGAGGTTTTCTACATACACATCTCCTTTAAGACTGACTTATTAAACCTCTTAGCCTTTTTCACCCACAGCAAGGGCAGATGTTTCAGTGAAGTGCACAAAATTGTCAACTTTAACAAGTTTCTTACTAAACCATAAACAGCTCTAATCTTATAAAACTTTGAGATAGTTGAGGTCAGAGGTTAAACTTTGTCTTCCTTTCAGGATGTGCACAAAGCTTTAATAGGTTTCATGGTTTCAAAGCTTAAAGCCAAGGGGATTATACCATCTAGTCTGACCTCCTTCATAGCAGGGACTTTGTTTCATTATACTATCCATTTAGTAAATGGATAACAAATGCCAGGCCAAAGAACACCCTCCAAAAGGTTACACAGTCCTGTGGTGTATTAACCTTTACTAAAAGCCAAACACCCACCCAGCTGCTCACTCACTTCCCCTCTTCAGCGGGACAGGGGACAAAATAAGAATAGAAACTTCATGGCTTGATAAAAGAGCAGGGAGGTTTCTCACCAGTTATTGTCACAGGCAAAGCAGACTTGACTAGGACAAAATTAATTAAAAATATTGCTACCAGCTTTTTTATAGCAATCCTGATCTAACTCAACCCTTCCCCATACCATTGAGAAGTAAATAAATAAATAAGACCTTGTTACTATTCTAGTCCCTAATGCCCACATTTTTTTCTTGGGAGCTTATGTTCAGCTGCACATCTACAACAGAAATCTTTGTCAGAATGTTTACTTTCAGAATACATTCCTCCATTGTACAAGATACTTTCCACAAGAGGAAAAATTAAAGAAGTTTTAGACTGCAAATACCTTTTGTCTTTTCCTTTACATGTGGACCACTCCTTCTTTGAAGTGAAGGTAATATGATATATTGACAAAAGTTTTCTTTTTGTCTCACTTACTTGTTTTTTTTTTTTATTTCAGACTATTACAATACCATAAGCTACTGAGAGTTGTCCAGAACTAGCCGACTAACCTATTTTAAAGCAGACCTGTTTATTCTGGAAAAACATTCAGTCCCAACTGACAGGATTTAGAGTCATTTGTGGAATCATTGCCAGATACTAAAATCTGGAGACCTTTCACATAAAGAGCCCTTTGTTTAGGAAGTATTAACATGGTTGTTCCTCCTCATTCCCCATCTACAGCACCTGACTTCAGCTTTAAGAAGGCCATTAAGTTGTATAGCACTTCTTGCACTCCTCCTAGAGGAGTAGTTTCAGGATGTAAAGCAGCTCTTACTGTCACAGGTGCACTGATTCATGTTTTCAATTATTCAATGCCCCGTACTCACACACCCTCAAAAACTGGGAAGAAAAGGACAAGAAAAGATTTTTTTATAAGATTCTGTCAGGCCAACTGCATTTACTGATCCCTACTCTAATACAGTGCTCATTGCTGCCTTTCTGTGACTAGTACATAGCATCACATTTACCCTTGCAATACTTCTATGAAAAAGGATAATGTTGCTTCTCCTTTTATATGAATGGAGAAGTGATAGGGAGAGAAATTAAGTGACTTGATCCCCTATCTCCTCAGTTCCTGTTATGTTCTTGGAGGCAAGCATCCATCATGTTTTTCACCTGCTGGCAAGTAGAAAATAACAACTCTCCCTACTCTGCTTCTCAACTGGAATTATTCAGCCTTCAGAAAAAGCCACAGCAGGCTCAACCACACAAACCCCTACTGACATGGAGAGCAGGTTGCTGGTTTTCTTTTCTTATAAATTTCTCTGCACTCAAAAACAGAAACAGCATTAAAGCCTATATTTCTAAGTCAGGTGAGAACAGAGTAAGAGTAACAGAAACAGAAGTGTCAATCACTGTCTACATACTTAGAGTAACTATAGTTAATATGCATAGTAATGTTTCCATATATCCAAGGTCAAATTGGTACCTTATTTTAAGGTAAAGCTAAATATATATTGCATTTATATTTTTCTTTTTAATGCTATGTAAGGACAAAATTCTTCAAGTTTTATGCCCAGGAAGGCTTGATAGATGAACAGATGGAGAAAATACTCTACTGTGTCTCCTGTCAGCTGTATGTCATTATCAGAATGGCACTGCATAATAGAACAAATAGATTAACATGTTTTTGTTGTTGTTGTCTTATAAATGGTAAATTTTCTGACCAACTGTGGAACGAAACTGAACACTCTTCTCTTTGTACCACACATTTCAGAAGCATTGTTTTTATTTCTTAAATCCCCATGGAAAGGTATACAGACTTAACATTACTGGAGACTGTAACCACGTACTACACGCATTGAATGGTGAATGATACATGGACATTACAAATAATGTCAAAACAGTTTTGTCACCCTGAGCTCTTTTGTGAATGCCTGCCAGGCAATTATTCAGCTATGTTCAGGCTTTCCGATAAGAGGCTGGCACTGAATGATTTAATTAACATAATTATTGATATGAATTTTAAAAATATCATTGCAATCAAGAAGAAGGTGCACAGTCTGTGCATTTGGTATTCATGTAGTCTTGGGAAGTGTTGATTAAACAACATGAATTTATATCTGAATTTGTAAAGGAAGGAGATTAAACTTCACGTTATCCCACAGAGATATGACTTGGATCCGTGTTGAGCAGTTCTATGACAATAATGAACATTTTTAATAAACATAATTTCAGCACATACATGCAGAGGAAGAACAAACAAGTGGTTAGATCACGGGATTTGATCTTGCATGCTTCAGCTCCCATCCATAGTATTCTCGAATAACCTTGGGTAAATCACTTACGGCTAGATGCACAAATGGTTTTAGTTTCCCATGTGTCCTGGGTACCGACCCAGCTGCCAGAAAATCAAAGCATTAAGACTCCAGTCCTTCTAATAAGCACCCGTTAAAGTTAGGACAGAACACAGTCCAAGTGAAAGGAGGATATGCAAAGAAAACACATCCGGCTTCTATCCTTCCCTTCCTTCTTTCCTGCTGCCTTCACCTACTCAGTCCCATCTGTAAATGTTCGTTCTGGCAACCATATGAAGAATTTAACAGTTACTGAGTTAACAGGATGACACACTAGCAGATCTGAAGGTATATGACTATGGCGAAACAGAGCATGACACAGAAATAAACAAGGATTCAAGCAAGAATGCAAAATATTCCCAAAAAAAAGACTTACAAGTTTGAGAAAAGTTTCATAGAACTATCTCAAAGACCTAATTAAGAATTCAATTCAGGATTAATTGCCTACCAGGCTATACTCTCATAATAGTCAATAGAGTTCTGAGGTACAGTATATATTTTACAAATAGTTGTATAGTGTCCTCTGAGATCATCTAGGATATCCCACTTGGACTTCAGATGCTCTTCCAGGATGACAGATCTCCTGTCTAATCGATAATATCGATCATGTTCTCAAGCAGTTGCTTCACATGCCAATGTAGTGCCTGGAGCCAACAGAAGAGCCTGACTGACATGTCACAGAATGACAGAATGAATCACAGAATCATAGAATGGTAGGGGTTGGAAGGGACCTCAAAAGATCATCTAGTCCAACCCCCCTGCTAAAGCAGGTTTGTCTAAAGCAGGTTGCCCGGGTTGCTTTGAACACTACAACCACTCTGGGCAGCCTATTCCAGTGTCTGTCACCCTGTCACCACAGTGAAAAAGTCTTTCCTTATATTAATATGGAACCTTCTATGCTCCAGCTTGCACCCATTGCCCCTTGTCCTGTCATTGGCGATCACTGAGAAGAGCCCAGCTCCATCCCTGACACTCAACTTTTATGTATTTATAAACATTGATGAGGTAACCCCTCAGTCTCCTCCAAGCTAAAGAGACCCAACTCCCTCAGCCTTTCATCACAAGGGAGATGTTCCACCCCCTTAATCATCTTTGTGGCTCTGCACTGGACTCTTTCAAGCAGTTCCCTGTCCTTCTTGAACTGAGGGGCCCAGAGCTGGACACACTATTCCAGATACGATCATACCAAGGCAGAGTAGAGGGGGAGAACCTCTCTCTACCTACTGACCACACCCCTTCTAATACACCCTGGGTTGCCATTGACCTTCTTGGCCACGAGGGCACATTGCTGGCTCATGGTCATCCTGTTGTTCACCAGGACCCCCAGGTCCCTGTCCCCTACACTACTCTCTAATAGCTCAGTCCCCAACCTATACTGATATGTAGGGTTGTTCTTTCCCAGATGCAAGACTCTACAATTACCCTTGTTGTATTTTATTAAATTTCTCCCCGCCCAACTTCCAGCCTGTCTAGGTTTCACTGAATGACAGCACAGCCTTTTGGTGTGTCAGCTACTAAGGACGCACAAGCGGTTGTGCAGGCTGTTACCAGTAAGTCAAGATAGGGACCCAAGGTGAAAAAGTGACTCACATTACTTCACAGAGTTTGGAAATACCAGCTCTGTACAGACACTATACAGGAGAACGGTGACAGTATGATGGAATACTGCATAGCAGAAATGTACTGAATTTTGTCAGAAAAGAAACAAAGTACCAATCTGAGAGCAAAGGAAATAGTTATCCTTTTTTTAAATGGACAAAAATACACAATCCAAAGCAATGACAGAAAAGATGATGTTAGAGAAACTTTCAGGCAGAAGTAAACACACTGAACCCCCAACCTTTCACTGGTGGGGGTTATCTTATCTACACTAAAGTGCAAGTGAACTATATGAAGATTTTAGAAAAAAACGCAGTTTCTAATATTACTTTTGGAATAGTTGTCAAAATACACTGTGGGTATTGTCAGCCATTAGAGGAAAAAACAATTGAATGTTGAATTTGAGAATATTTCTCAAGCATCAGAGTGCTCTCAGATGAGTACAGAAAGAGATGAGTATAGAAAGAGATGATGGAGGCTATAATCAAGTTAAAGAGCTAGGTAGATATATCCATTGTTGTGGGAATCACGGAAAAAATAGAAGAGTCACATGGCATATGCTTTCTTGTCACTATGGAAGAGAGAAAAAAGAACACACCTCTATCTAAAGGGAGAGAAGTGTTATGAAATGTACAGAACAAGAATAATTAAGTAAAAAAATCCTATGGTTTTACAATCTGAAATAATTAACATTCTGATAGAAACTTGAGATGGGATTTGTCTTACTTAATTTTGATGTCTGCATCTGAACTAGTAGTCATCTGGTCTCCTTTATGCTCAGTGGAGCACAACAAAGTAATTAATCTCATCTTAAGGTAGGCGGTTGTCCTGGTTTGAGCTAGAACAGAACCAATTCCCCATACAGCGATTTTACTTTTGAGCTAAGTCTCTTCTGAGTGACTGCACTTTCTGAAGTTAACAGCATAACAGCGTCTGTTTCTAGTAGTGATACTGCTTGATGTTTATAGTCACTACCAAGGAATAGTATGCAAAAAGGCTCTTGCTTATACTTACTCCTATAGCAACCAAGTTCACTGCTAAATCTTGTGCCCCGTGTTGAAGTGTTGTAAATAAAAGGATCCTAAGTAAGTAAAAAGGTAGCAATTGTGGGTAGGAGCAGGCAGCACAGGTGACCCAAACCTGACCAACAAATTATTCCATCCTATATATGTCACACTCAGTATAAAGCTGAGGGATCACAAAGGTTAAGCTCTCTTCCCCAATAGCTGGCATCCAAGGAGGACTCTGTCCATTCTTCTGCTAATCTCTGTGTTTCTGAATCCAGTTCCTGAGTCTAGTTCCCATCTGCTGCTGAGTCCAGTCTGGAATTTTCCCAGTGCTTGCCCTGCAATGTCAGTGGTGAGATGGTGTTTCACAGAAAAATATATCAAATATTTAATAATATACAAAAAGTACTAAAATTACACAGCTCGTATTTTCATTTGAGGAAAAGCTGCAGAAAATGGTCACATCTTCTGTCTTGAAGCTAAATAAACAATACAAATAATATATCTGGCAGAAGTTTAACACTGGGTACATACATGTCTGAAGCTATCTGCATGTGAGAAATAAGGATAATGAATCCTTAAAATGCAGGTGTTTCTAGGGAAATATACAAGCAATATAAATGCCCAAATGAGCAATTTGAGAATGCTATGATAAAAGGCTGTCTGATAGATATAGGATGCAAACTTTGATAAGTAATTTGAGCAACCTAAAAGAGTTTGGTACTACAGCCCTAATTAGGAAGTACTTTGACAGGAAATTCACAACTTAAGTGTACATTGGTGATTCCAAAGAAGAGCTGTTAAACTGTGGCTAGGAACCAATGGTCCAAAGAGTTGATGAGTAGCTCATGTTTTTTGAGCATAAAAAGAAAAGTAAATTAAAATACCTTTAATAAAAATGGGAATTTCAATACTCTTCAAAGAAACAGATCAAAAAATATGATTAGTTTTAACAATTTACCATTTATTGACAATAGTATCATATCAGATTCACAAACTTAATACTAACACGTAAGATGTGTTGACTGCAGACATTCTTCTGAAGGTACTACTTTGAAGTGTACTTCAATCAAAGCCCAGATTTAGAAATTGTGTATAAAAATTTAGTCACAAGAAATTAAAAACCCTGTTTACAGAACTGTAATATCTATTTCTGAAAGATAAGATCCCACTCAGACTACATCCAAGTAATAGTTCCATTTTAAGAGATATTTATTTCTTGGATGAGATTTAAAAGAACAAAGACAAGAATAATAATTTATAGCAGTAAAATACATTTTAAAGGAAAACATAGAAAATGTTTAAGATTGATAATCTGCAGAAAGATTAACCCTCTGCCCCCATTATCCTTTTCATCAGCCCTGAAGTTTGTGTAACTGTACTGCAAATGACATCAGTTCATTAGTTTTTCTAAAAATTAATCTGAGGGGGAAGAAATTTTTCTTTAGTCAAATAGGCGAGGTGATCTGACCGAAAATATGGCCACGCAAAAGTACCAGGGAGCTGGTACAGGACAGCCTACAAGATCGTACAGGAACGGGGAGGGGGAAAGGAGGAACAGATTCAACATCCTATAGCAGTGGCACCATCAATCATGACAGGACTCCTTGAATTCCTTCCCGGAGCTGTGTGCCAGTCAATGGTGGAAATACAGTAGGGCCATGTGGTATGCCAGTGTTATGACAAGAGAGGATTAATACTCAGTTAAAATGGTGGGGGGAAAAGAAAAAGTCAGCCCCAAAGTTAATTTAGCCTGGGATTGTGTCTATGACAGAAATCAGTACCAATGCTTAAGTGCCTCAAACAGACAAAGCCATTTCTCTTGAACTTCTCTCTTTTAATCCAATTTGTGCCTTTTGGTATCCAAAATATATTGTAGCAATGAGCTCCATTATTCAATTGTGTCTTGTACAAAAAAGCATTCCTTTGTTCTTTAAAACCACTGCAGGCCAATTTAATTGGATGCCTTAGTTCTACCGTGAGAAATAGTGAATAATTGTTCCAACTTCCTCTTCTCCATGCCATTCTTGGATTAAATTAGGTTCCCTGGGTAAGGAACTAGTTAGCTTGAATAATGTTAATTTATTTTAATTTAAAACAATTAATTGTTATACCTTAAAATTAAAAGATTAACATTTTTTTCTGCCAGTTAATCCCATAAGTTTTCCCCACAAAATCTCAATATGAAACAAAATACTCGTGCTAATGTGTAGCCTGTGTTGCTCTGCTAAAACTAATATGGTTTTCATTAGCCTCAGTCTACAGCATCAAAGCCTCTTAAGTGAATGTATTCCATGCTATTTAAATACTTTTCTGAAAATAACCCTATTAATCAAGATTTGTTTTAATGAAACTAGGGCAGACAACCCAGACCAAGAACACAGGTGATTTTCCGCTACATAATCTGCTACACTCAACAATCTGTTGTGAGTGAGCTGTGGCTGAAGGGACAGCCCCAAGGACCCTACTGCAAATTAGCCCAGAAGAAGTTGTCCCGACTCAATTAGTCTTGCAGAATGGGCTGTGAAGACCTTCAGAGGAAATAGCCCCATTAACTGATGTCAACCATGTAACATTACTGCAAGGCATTATAGGATCTAGGGTGGGAAACTTACCCAAGTGGGCACAGTGCTGTGTGAGGCCTTTTCACATGTGAGTATGCTGTTGTCCAGGATTCTCCTAATGCACATATACCTTGTGAAAACTGAATGCTGCCACTCAATCAAGTCAATATGGTAGTTAAGCATGTGCGAGTATCCCCTGGTCAGCTTCATGGACTTTACTATGGATTTCCCTTTATGCAACACATGCAAAAGCAATATGGACATATTCAGCAGACTGTATCTGAGGTGTCCACAATTTCATTATATTTTGGAGGTAGAAAACCTGGTCGTATAATCATAAGAACCTCTGTAATGAGTTATACTGAAACAATCTAACAATCCAGTGTGGTTTTTGCCTTTGACAGTGGCTGACAGCAAATACGTCATGTCTCCCATGCCCTGCAGCACTAAATTCCACTGCATAAATAATCACCTTCTTTTTATTATTTTGAACTGCCCATCTACAGAAAAGACATTAAAGAACTGATCCACATTCACCTTTTTCATGCCACTCGTTCCCAATTCCCTTAAAACACACTTTTTGTGGAATGCACAGTCCTAACCAGCACAGCCCCCCTCTGATGGAAGCATTTCCTCCTGCTGTCACCTTCTCTGTACCTGTTCCTGCCTCTCAGAGGAGATTTGGCATCCAGGTCTTCCACCAGATTATGAGGTTAAGCTGTTCGACTCCCAGAGAAAGCTCACAGCTCCATTTCCTAACAGAGGAAGGAATTCTCTGGCAAAGCAGAAACTTATCACTCTCTAGCCAGCTGGCTCCTTAAAAGCTTTATGCTACCCTTTTTTACTCCTGCCCAACATAAATCTTCAGTCATGGGTAACTTGGAAATCTTTCCTTACATGAAGATGAGGAGGCGATGGATGAGCTGTGGAGCAGGGGATTCCACTTCATTACAGCCAAAAGGCAGCTATGGATGTAGGCTTAAGTGATATGTTAATATGAATTTTGGCATTGAATTTGCATTAAACCCACATTTTTCCAGGTTCAAACAAGCATAGTTCCCTACCGTGCTTTTTGTTGTGGGATTTTTTTTCCCTGTAAATGAGCTGTGTTTCTTTCAGTGCCCTCTTCAGTTTCAACACAGTTTAACCACACAATTCATTGTGATTTAAACCAAACTGGAAGTCTGTAGTGTAGCAAAATATGATATTGTTCATATATTTAATAAGTATTAACATGACAAAAGGCTATTAAGGAATAAAGAAGGTAGTCCAACCAAATGAAATTGATTTTGTTTTGCTTTTATCTTTTTTTCTGGGTTTGTTTTTTTTTTTTTGTCATACTTGCTTCTTGTCATTTAATTTCAGCAAAAATGTTGTTTTTCAAGAAAATAAAAGGTGAAAAAACCTTCCAGATATAGAATGTACAGTACAATGGCTCCCTGAACTTTATGTCGCCCAAAAGACTTGTTAAACAGAGCAAAAACAAACAAACAGAATTATGAATAAGGAACTGTTTGTCAAGCATACAATTTTATTCTGTCAATTACTCTCACTGAAAAAACAAAATCATGGACTCCGTGCCTATACATTTTCTCTCAGGACCATCATCACCAGCATTAATATAAATGAAAGAAAAAAACCCAAACAAGCATGTTTTTAACAATAAATGAAACATCCTTTTTTTCAGCTAATAAGAAAAATATATCTTTGTTTCACTGCCTATTCACAATGTTGCTAATTTGACAGGAAACAGCATTTGCCTATTTTAGTAGACACACAGAAAAAAGGCTATTTTGAAGCACTTGGCCTGTATCGGCTTCCAGACACAAGAAATTACTCATTAAAACTTAGAATCATGTCAATGTTTCCATATCAAAGATAGCATGACTAGACTAATAAAGTGAATTGAGGCAGAGTACCTTAAGGTAAATAATTACGCTTCATTTCTTGCTTCATCTTTCATATGCAAGATCTGGAGAGATTTGGAATGTAAGAGACAGGTAGAAAAGGAAAACTCTTGAATGTCGGCGAAATAAACATGAAGCCAGATCTGCACATCAAGAATGTGAAAGGAGAATAAGACCCTGACCATCAGTAATTCAAAGGCTGGATTTCCATAAAAAATGAGAGGTTGGTGTTTAAAGCCACAATGTTCTCCAGCACTGAAGGTGTCTCGGACACCTGCTGTTTCTAACACTTTCAGGTTTCTGACAACTGTGTGTAAGAGCATTTACTAAACTCATTACTTTTACTAAGTGTTTTTAACAAATCTAATGCCCAGCTATTTTTAAAATGTAGCTCTTAGAGTGAAATTTGAGCTCCCATGGGAAATTAGAAAATGGAGAAGTTATTGGAGGAGGAGATCCAACAAAATTACAATCATGACAAGCTTGAATTACACCATGTAATCGAATCTATTCAGAATCCAAAAATCAATGCAGTCAGCCAGAAGCATACCAAATGTGACATTCATTTTTTCTGCTTTATCAAGCTTAATTGATGTCTTAGAAACTAAATAAGAGTAATAGGCAGCCTTATGGTAGAAACCTCAAGAGATATTTCAAGTGGCTATTCAAAAAGGCTGCAAATAATTCATAGATTTCACTGCCGGTTGATGTGGTGATAGAATAACTATGATGCTTTTAAATACCACATGCCCTGGCATTAATTTCACCCCCATCCCTCCAGACTTCCTACTGAGAGAGGTAACAGGCACAAATCCATCTAGCTGGCATTTCCTGACTTCTAGAAGCTCTTGATTTGTCAGTTTTGTTTTGGACAGAAAGTTAACATACCATGGCTAACAAGCTAACACTAGTGACATTTCTTGGCATTTCCAAATACAGTTTGTCATAGTGCATATGCATACATAAAATACATGAATATATTCCAGAATCCAGAAAAGGAGAATATTTGCATGAATGTAATAACATAGGGAAAGCTTCAGAATAATGCTCCATACCTCTGCCTCCTTGATCATATCTAAAATAATGCAATAGGATCTAAGCTACAGTGATACAAGGAACATTATGTTGATCACCATACAAATTTAATGAATTTGAAATTTACCAAAAAGTCTGAGCCATACAGAATGATATTGAGAGTAGCTCTGCTCATGTCCTGCAAAGTGTCCTGAGAAGCAGCCACCTACTTTTGTACTGAGCAAGAATAAAATATCTTAAAAAGCCTGACACAACTTTCTACTAAAAAGAAAGATGTGACTGAACTTTTCAGTAATCAAAACCATGACTAACATATTTTTAAAGCCGTATTAACTATATTTTACTAGACCATATTGTACTAGAAAATTCCAATGTCATAATATTCTGATTTTGATAATTAACTGGTTTTCTTGATTAATTCATTATAACTTAATATCAGTACTGGAGAAAGCAGCTTTGATGAACGAATCTTATTCCAAGATTACTGTTATATTTAGATAAATCTTCTGAGAGTTTCAAAGGGCGTGAGGAAATAAGATGCCTAAATTTCATCTTCTCTCACCCACAAAACTTTCTGTCATTTCCTGAAACCAATGATCTCCCCTTACCTAAGCATAAGCAGATATCACCTGAGATTTAATAACATGGGTGATGACATATGTAATGATGCAAAACTTTCTACATGTTCAGACATCCTGGTATTTATATAGGAGGAAAAAAAAATCATAGAATCATAGAATGGTTTGGGTTGGAAAGGACCTGAAAGATTATCCATTTCCAACCTCCCTGCCATGGGCAGGGACACTTTCCGCTAGACCAGGTTGCTCAAAGCCCCATCCAGCCTGGCCTTGAACACTTCCAGGGAGGGGGCAGCCACAACTTCTCTGGGCAACCTTCTACAGTGTCTCACCACCTTCACAGTAAAGAATTTCTTCCTAATATCTAATCTAAAGCTACACTCTTTCAGTCTGAAACTGTTACCCCTTGTCCTATCACTATGGTCCCTGAGAAAGAGTCCCTCCCCACCTTTCCAGTGGGCCCCCTTTAAGTACTGGAAGGCTGCTACAAGGTCTCCCCAGAGCCTTCTCTACTCCAGGCTAAACAGCCATAACTCTCAGCCTGTCCTCACAGGGGAGGTGCTCCAGCCCCCTGATAATCTTCATGGCCCTCCTCTGGATTCGCTTGAGCTGGTCCATGTCTTTCTTACACTGGGAGCCCCAAATCTGAACACAGAACTCCAGGTGAGGTCTCACCAGCGTGGAGTAGAGGGGCAGAATCACCTCCCTCTACCTGCTGGCCATGTTTCCCTCGATGTAGACAAGGATACTGTTGGTTTTCTGGGCTGTAAAAGCACATTGCTGGGTCACGTTGAGCTTCTCGTCAACGAACATCCCCAAGTCCTTCTCTCCAGGGCTGCTCTCAATCCACTTGATGCCCAGCCTGTATTTGTGCTTGGAATTGCCCTGACCCAGGTGCAGGACCTTGCACTTGGCCTTGGTGTACTTCATGAGGTTTGCATGGACCCACCTCTCCAACCTGTCAAGGTCCCTCTGGATGGCCTCCCTTCCCTCCAGCGTGTCGACCACACCACACAGCTTGGTGTCATCGGCAAACTTGCTGAGGGTGCACTCAATCCCACTGTCCATGTCACTGACAAAGATGTTAAACAGCACTGGTCCCAACACCAACCCCTGAAGAATGCCGCTCGTCACTGTTCTCCACACCTTCAATGTCCTTCAGACATTTATAAGGCTCCATCTATGTGACAAAGATATCAGACAAGTTCAGCTGTGTTTCTGGTGCTTTTTACAGTAGACTCTAATTTCAGCATATTTACTATTAAAACCATTTTATTATAAGGATGACACAAGCTATATGAAAATAACTCAATTGGCAGTGTAGCCAAACTAGTGGGCAAATGAAATGTCTACTCTGATCAAGATTTCTTTACATTTTAACTGTTTACAACTGTACACACAGGTACTTTAGAAGAGAGAGTCTTATGTCAAAATAAACAGCAGAAATAGCTTGACTTTTCCATATCTTCCCCTGTTCTTTGGACCAAAGTATATGTAAAACACTTGTTAATACATACATTTTGGAGGACTCAGTTACATTTCTGGACAAATCTCCAATGGTAAAAAATAATTTGGACAGTTCTGTTCGAGAGTAAATTGTATTGAAATGATCAAGGATAACAAGAAGCATAGGTAATCCTAAAGCAGTGGACCAGGCACGGCAGGCTCTGTAAAAAAAAAACAGTTCCAAACAGCCTACATAGCATGGTATAGACACACATATGTTGCCAAACTGTAGGGTTTAAAAAAAAACATATTTCTGAAATACATGAACATTTCATAGCTTAGTGTGCAAATAGGTTTCAATCTAAAGGTTTTTCATTAAAAAATATTCCTTATTGCTTGCAAGTATGGGCTCCCTATCTGGAAATAACATACAAAGAATTTCTGGGTGTTAGAAGTGTAATACTTTAATCATGTTAGTCTGTCACCAAACCGATTAAAAAAAGTAACACTCACTTATATTTGTGTTTCTCTACCAGCTTTGGTAAGATAATGTCCTGTATTTACATCAGTACGTTTACCTAATTATTTTTATTTGTGAAGCAATGGTTAGCTCAGTCTTTGAGAGCTACATGGTCTTAGATTTAAAACTAACAATTGCCTAGAGCACTTGTTTATAACTTCTCTCTTGTAGCATAATCTGGTCTTCTGTGAAGTACGTTGCTGCACTTCTCTTTAGGCATGATATAGGTAAGATTTTCCAGCCTTGGAAGCAACCCCACTTTCAAGTTCCAGTTAGCCCCAGACAGTTGCTATTTCTGTCATTTCGACCGTATGACGATCAGCTAAAATATCATCCACCATCTCAATCAACTTTACAGCAAGGCAGCTGAATGTTAATTAGGCATTACTTTTGCTGTAAGGAAGAAGGGCTGATGAATCAAACCTCAAGCTATCAACACCTAAACACACAAAATCTGTTAAACAAATTAGTATTGCAAAATGTTACAAAGAAACAAATTTACAACAAGGGACAGATTCTTCTCAGAAGCCTTCAATTTTGTGTCCCAAATTTTGCAAATGCAATGCAGCATGTAAGTTCTTAATTCCACTTTTAAGTGCACCTACACAGTTCAAAAGAAATCAGTACAGAAACACCCCGCACCTGCCCCAGGACCCTGATTCAGTGAAGATTTCACTAGTACCAGAATGGAAGCAATTAGCTGTATGGCTCTGCACTGAAGCTAATTAGCCTGTTTGAAAAGTACACCATCTTACCTTGGGCTCGCATTGTGCTGTCATGCCTTAATTGCCTTCAGCATCTAAACAGCTTTCCAGTTATGGCACAACGCCGTGAACGTACCAGTTGCAGCCTGTAGAAGCTACATGGGCTTTCTGTATCGGCACTGCACATTATAAGAGAATTTTGATTCGGATCAATATCTGGAACTGCATAACATCTAAGGGATATACTCCTACACTTGAAACTAAATATTGGTCTGTCTCATAGATGTGACCTTTGGAGGTGCCCGAGAGCATCCCTCAGTATAGCTGAGGAAATAACTCCAAGGGACTTTATACTGGTGAAAGACTGAAGTGCTACTCAACCTTGTAATGCCTCCTCCTTCTTCTGATGTGCCCTTGTCTCCATAACGCCTCACTTTTACGAGAGTGGCAAGGACATGGCATGTATAAAGAGGAATTATTATTATGCCAGAGTCCCTGCAAGCAGCAGACAGGCTTTAACCAACCTTCCCCACTTTTCATTTTCAAAATATACCTGTGATTTGCAAACATTTTATTTTACATCTGATGGCACATTTCAACTCCTTTCCTGGCTTCTGGAGAAGAAGGGAAAAGAAAAAAAAGCAACCCACACAAAAGAGATTCTCTCATTTGTAAATCACATACAAGTCCAAGCTATTTTAAAACATAAAATTCATTTTCTATTCTTTCTTTTTTTCCTCCCTTCAGTTAGCAGCTAATCTCATCCATATAGCTCAGGCTCCAAACTGGTAAAAGTTGTGATTCACTAAGAAGTAGTTGGGAATTTTTTTTGTCTTATAATTACAAGATATAATTGCTTTGGAGCTTTCTTAGACCCTTCCATTATTAGCAAAGCATTTAAAAATTGTAGACATAACATTTATTTTTTTAATAAGCAGAAAACTTTTATGTTCAAATAAAAGAATTAAACTCACAAAACCCAAGCAATTGAGGGCTTAAAAACCCCTGGAGTACATTTGAGACATGAAAGAGGGACTTTGGGGCCATCAACTTCTTTACATTGAAAATAGGCAATGATATTGTGGTTATAAGCATCAAACTGCAGTCCGTACATGCAGGAAAGGAAAATCTTGCCCAGGATGGGGGGAGAAGACAGAGACTCAAAAGGCTGGTTAAACCTTTATATGGTGCCTAGTCTTGAAATCAAAGAGACAAAGGAAAAAAAAAAAATCGCTTTTCTCCCCCAACAAGGAGCTGAGGAGCAGCAACAGGCTGAGTGTAAAAGGAGGCCAGGGTGGAGTGCAGCCTGTGCTTTAAGCATATAAATATACTAGGGAGAGGAAACATTTCTGGGCACAGAAGCTCAGCTCTCTACATTAGTAGCTGATTAGAATTGCCCCTGGCATGCTTTTGGGCAGTGACAAATAGCAGTCCCCAACAACTAGTGAGCAGAGTTCAGCAGTTACCACAGGTCAGGACCAGTTCCCAATAGGGAACCTGCCTGCAGCAGCCCTGTTTTGTAAGGCAAGAGTCCTTTCGTACTGATACAAACAGTTCTCTTTCTTGTAGCTCTCCTCAGTGTCAGCCAGTGGTCCCAGGAAGCCCCCATTTACTAGGACAGAGGCAGTTCTAGTGCTGAGTACAGCAGCTGTGCAGGAATAATAATGCTGTGCAATATAACGGTTGAACTGAATGATCTCAAAAGTCTTTTCCAACCTAAATGATTCTAGGATTCTATCTACACTGTCTTTCAGCATATTCTGAAGAGATCTCTAAACTAATGCTGAACTGATCATAAAAGTCAATGCAATACATCAAAGTAACATGCAGATACAAAAGATGAAAACAAAGGTCCTCTATTTTGCACTACACCTGAGCTAGTTAATGATTCCTCTTGGACCTTCACCTCAGCTTAGAAACGCATCAACAGAGCCATATTACTTCAGGACAAGCTGGCTCAAGGGGAAAGAAGGTAAAATGCAGATCTACAACAGATTTGGGCACTGGGAAGTCCAGAATTAGGTGGTTCAGCTGAATCCACAGAAGCACCACAAAATACCATATATGGGGCTCATAAATATTGGACTCAAAAATATTGACCCCATAAATTAGTGCCAGTGTACAGGCAGCCTTCTAGGGGTAGCCACCCCATCTTGACACTTACCCCAAAACTGTCAGGCAGGCTTGCTTTCTTGTGCAAATAGAAAACTACAAAGGAAAATAATACCATTATATGAGGTTCCACAGGCTCACGAGGAAACTGAATCAAGGCAATAAGACTCAGACTTCTAATTCCTGTAGGGTTTAGGAGTTGAGTTGTCAGTTCTTTATTTGCAGCTTGGACTAAAGAGGAAGGAGAAAACAGACTGAAATGATCTACAGTCTGCACTTAGACTTCATGTAACCAGCTGAAGCATGCTACAGTAGGATCTGGCAACTGCCAATAGCTAATTTTTCATTTAATTAAAAACCTGAAAAATACTTCCTATTAATATCGTTCTCATTTCAGTGGAGACAAATGACAGGTCTACTACTGAATCATACGAGATCAGGATTCCTCAATGTAATCAACTGGACAATATCGAGCTATTGGGTGAATGCCTTTGCATGAGTTTGTTTGTCTGTGTATTCTGCTCTGTAAAACTAAGCGTCATCCCAGAACTGATAAATCAAAATAGTAAAGTGTAGCTTTCAGTATGTTTTGCATAATCCACAAAACAAGATAATCGACTCTGAAGGGAATAGAAACAACAATAAAAAACCTGAAAAGTCATTTTTGCAGTTAGTTTCTCAGAAGAGATGGAATAGAAAGATGAGGAAAAAACACCTAGATATATGAGCAGGGCTGTCTAGAAAGAGCGTGTTAATAGTCTACATTTGCATAAGACACTTGCAAAGCAATAAACGTAGATGAATGAATGTTTATTTGTTACTGTGTTTTTGATTCTTTTCTCCATCTTGACACAACAGAGAACTGAACTTTTATAAAATGCCTTACCTTCTTTCTCTCCATCTTTTTGAATAACAGTTTTTGGCAAATGTTTCTCTAAGTTTTAAGCATGATAAAGGCTGAGTGTGTCTGAAATTGATAAACGTTCTACAGTGATGCATATTTGCAAGTCAGGCTGTCTGTGAATATATTTTAATGCAGATCTTATCAACAAAATGTCAATGGTGTCCTGGTGTTATTCCATACAGTTACAGCGTATTCACTACAGAGCCAGAAAGCTACTCATTAGGGATTCAAACTTTAAGCAGAGATAGAAAAAAGAAATATGAACACTGTACAGTTTCAGATAAACAAAGTTACTTCCCTGGACATTGTATTTTAAAATAAAATTTGGAACTGAAGGTTTCATTTAGATACTGTCAGAGAAAGAGCAAATAAATAAATAAATAAATAAATAAATAATAAAAAATTTAGTGTGTTGTTGCTTACATAATTCAAGTTGAAAGTTACATAGGTTTTCTTACCAACTAAATATAACACATTCTTGCTTCTGCCCTATTTTGGATTTTCTTGCAAAAAAATTGTCTGTGTGAGAGAAACAGGTATTTCTGCAGTTAACTAGGAAAAGGTGACATTCTGCTACTAATAAGAATAGAATAGAAACCTGCTTCCTAACTTTTAAATCATCCTGGAATATTTAGCAAGAGGGGGATAGGATGGAATGCAGCTAAGATTAACAACTATGCTGTAGGAGGAAAAATGTGAGTACCATCATTATTTTTAGCTAATATAGAAGACATCAATCAATCACTGGTCTGTTGCTGGAGGCGATATTATCTCTAGACTTGTCACTTATCTGCTGAGTTTTATTTTAACATTGTTTTAAGTCTAAGAGAAGGAATTATTACAGAAATGGACATCTTTTACAGCTTCTATTATGTCTCCCTGAATGTCCTAAGTAAGTAAAAGACTCCTGTTGACATGGGGACCTCTTGGAGTGTGGCACAATGTGGCAAAGGGACTGAAAAACTTTTCAAGGTTAGTCACAGTACGTTCACAGTACATCTGAAGTTATTTGAAATAAATCCTTGTAGTCACTTTTGAGAACAAAAATGTTATATTCTTGCATGTGTCCTCATCAACGGCAAATGACATTACAAGTCCATTTTCTGGTTGACTGGAGGATCTGGACTTACTATAAACATCAAAACGAGGAGCTTTTTGAGTCCCACTCAGACAAGAGGAGACAAAGTTTGGAAGACTGATGAGAAAAAAAAAAAGAGAGGAGACATATGAGGGAAAGAAAACTAACATCCACAGATGTCTGAGGCACACTAGTATTTTGAACAGTAACTTGTCAAAATGTCTGAACAATGACTATGTTGCACGTGGGCTTTGCTGAGCTGATTGCTGTGTATCTGTCTCCCCAGGATCTGTCTTCTTCCAATGTCTGTAAAACAGGCATTCCTCTACCAATCTCTACTGAAAACCTCTACTGAGCCTGTTTGCTCAGGGTTTGCAGAACACACAAAGTTTACTTAAACTGTTACTTCTAGTGGCTTGTTTGTTAGCACAACTGCTCCAGGAGACTATCTTGAGTCCACCTCCACAAAGGACGAGGAAGGTTAGGATTGGAGCTGGTGCATTGTAACAGACTGTGCTAACCACAGAGCTGTGGGAGGCAATTGCCTTTTATCCTTTTTTGTGGATAACTGTGCCACTGTGAGGAAGAAGTGCAAAAGCCATGCAGGGCAAAGGAGAGCAGATGTTAGCAGTTCAGCTGGTCCAAGGGGAGAGATGCTGCCTTGTGTGACTGCTCTCAGAATTATTCTTGGTTTTGTTTCATCCAACAAGTCGCAATACAAAATACAAACTCCACCAGCATCCCGGGAAGCAGAACACCACTTACTGGGCAAGTGCTTTTATCAGGCGAATGTGCAAAACCCAGATGTCTGGCTTCCAGCTTTGGGGTGTTCAGGAGACAACTTTTCAGAAATGCTCGGCTCTTCTGCATTTCCTATTGATTGGTTTGGGCATCCCAGGACTTAGTGTACTGGCAGCTGTCAATCTCACCTTGCTCCAAACTGAAATTAGCTTTGCAAATTCTGCTCTTAGAGACAGGCTCTGAGGTTGGGGCTGTTGTATGCCATATGTCACAACATTTGAGTCCTTTCATTTGAGCAAGATTTAAATTTTACTTCTCTTCATTCGCCTTCCATTTGAACAAGATTTAAATGGCACTTTTCTTAATTCACCATTTTTCCCAAACTCACACACACAACCAAGAGATAAACTCATTTCACAATCTGTTTTTAAAGGCTTTTTAATCAGCTGAAGTCCTATCCTAGCGAAACTAAGCAGAAGCTTCTCATCTTGACTGAGTTATTTAAAATATTAATACAATAAACATGGAACATTAAAAATGAAGCCATCATCATTTGGGGCTATCTTTGCATATTTTATAGCTGGATACATATTTCTCGCAGGCAAGACTGTCTAAAATTCATTAAAATACTAATTTCCTCACAGGAACTGTGTTGCTCTTAGGACATCATATAAACAAAGAAAAACACCCACATCAGATTATTCAATATACCATAGACAAAGAATGTCTCTCCCAGCATGAAATGTTTCTCATCTGAGCTACCATATGCCTCCTACTCTTTATTCCATTTTTGCATCTCGTCTAGCGTAAACACTTCCATTTATTAACAACCTTTCAAATTCTTTACACTTTAAATATTGTACAGCAACACATGTAAACAGAAATCTATGTTACTTTTATTGCACTCTTGGTACAAATTCACAGCAGCTGACAGCAGAATCTCACCTCAGTGTAGGAAACACATACCTGCTCAGCTGCAAAATTTTATATGCAATAAATCCTGTCAAATGCTATATAAACCTCCACATTAAAGTAGGAATATCATGCTAGACCATTTCCTTTGATTTCTCTTTCTAATTTCCTTCAGAGTGTCTCTGATATTTAAAAAAAAAAAAAAGGAAAAAAAAACAGATGTGGGAAGAAACTGTATTAACTACACACTATCTTAAAGGCAAAACAGAGCAGCTGGAGAATATTCCTGGGCTACAGGTTTGACCAGCCGGAGCATAGCCAATGAAATGAGTGAGGTCCCATTAAAGTCAATGTGCCTGATTCCTTCCTAGTACCTAAGTAATGGACAGAAAATAGGCAAACTGCTGTTTCAGAAGCCTGTTTCAGATGCATTAAAAACCCAAATCTGTGTCAGAGCACAGAATTTATGGTCCAAGTGTTTTTGTAAGGACAGGTAGTTCCCACAGGAACATTTATTTTTCTAATAAATATTTTTTTATTCATTTTCTAAAAGATTAAAAACAACCTATCACAAAACCTAAGCTTTTTTGCTAAAGTCTAATCACAGTGCAACTGATCCAGAAATTTCACTTTGTGTCAGTTCAGTATTAAGCAGAATTTACTCTGTCAGTGCAAATTGTGGGGTCCGACCCTAGACAACTAGCTGTTCGTTGCTGATTTCTGAAGATGATGTTATTTGGTTCACTGCAAATAAGCCATCGTGTAGAAATTTTTCTACACAGAGAAAAGGATCCTTAATGTTAGCACCTTTCATTAGGAAGTGAAGTTTAGTATTGTGCCAGTTGGGTAATTTAACAAGAACACAAAATGCAATTACATTTTGGGAATGCAAAATATTTTAATATTTTAAAGTGAATAAATATTGTGATGCTTTTGAATCAATGTTTTTCTGTGAAATCTTTCGTTGTGTTTGTTTAAACACAATGACCTTACGTGCAAAACCAGAACGAACAAAAATACATTTCTATTTAATGCAATTTTCTGCAGTCTGGTAGCTCCAGATCATGCTCGGATCTAATTCTAAGATATTTAGAAATCTGTCATCTCACAAGTCCTAGTGTGAAAGTGCAAATGTTTTGAAATCAACTTTTTAATTATTATTATTTTAATACTAAAAATAAATTTTGGATTACATCTCTGTATTAGTCACTAAAAGCTCTGCATAAGGCTTGGCATTCATATTTAAAGATGTTATGTAAAGCTCTGCATGTTTCTATTGACCTAGTCGATAATGCTGTTGAATAACTAATTAAACAAACAATTTAAACTTATTCTTCAAGAAAAAAAAAAAAAGGAAAAATAATGTAAAGTTTCTACTAAATGGGTAATTGATAGAAGATTAATATTTATTATGAAACTTCTGGGTTTTTTCTGGTTTATAAATGAGTATAATTAAATTTAATGTCCAGACTACAAACAGGAATTGGATCTGTAAACATGTAATTTTCATTAAATTATCATTCACATTCCATTAAATACTTTTACCATGATTTAAAGACTCATTTCATTTTCAGTTTCCACAAGTCTCCAGTGAGTTTCTACCATCATAAGAAAGAGCTCACAAAAATCAAATTTAAAGTGTCTTGAGAAGAAAGACCCACTTTCTTTAAGATCAAATGAAAGACTCATTTTCTCTAAGGTCAGAAGGTAGTAGACATATAAAATAGTACACTTCTTGTTTCAGATTTAAGCCACTAAGAAATTAAGAGATCTAAATGAAAATCCTTTACCCCATATTTTCTAGTTCTGAAGTTATTTCATATTCTTTTCAAGCATCAGATAGTTTTCACTGTCTAAAATATAAGACTGAAATCCTGAATATTTCAATTGCTTTTTTTTCGGCAGGAATTCTCAGTTTTGAACAGGTTTTATACTGAAGTCACATTAGTCCGCTTCTATGTTAAATACAGTAATACCAAGCAACAGTGCATTGAGAGTGTTTCTTTTCTCTTGTGCCTCCATTATAAGCAGAAACACTAAAACAAAGCTCAAAACCGATCACTATAAAGTGTCATAAAATAGTTTATTGAAAATTGGCAATAAGAAAGAGAAGTTAAGAGGGAAAGTTAGAAAAGTGACATGTAAGGAAGACATGTGACATTGCAAATGTCACTGAAGACCTGCACCCCAATATCATCTCCAGATGCCAAGCCTTTTGACCAGTCACAGGCAGAAAGGAAGATGCTGTGCGAGAACTGCTGCATAAATGGAGGTGATTTGGGCCCTCTTCACAACATCTGAGTTAAAATGAGTCATCTTTATTGTAATTTTAATAAATAAAAGGTGTTTTCAGTAGTTGCTGAGTTCTATCACTCGCTAAATCATGCTGGGAGTAGCTTGGCATAACGTTTCATAGGATTTCCCTGTGTGAAGTAGGAGTGCAAATGGTGTATACATGTCATACCTACAGGACACATGCTGCACAGAGGTTCTGCACCTGTACAGTGCACTTTGCATGTCCCAGATGCATTGCCTCAGCAGATATCTGCTGTATATTTAACTGGCCTGGATCATACTTTGTCCAGGATTTTCAGGATATGTGGAACATATCAGATTTGAGTAGTCTTTTTACTGTCCAGGCAAAATTTTGTGCATTGTATTTTATTGACATGAATATTATATGTTATGATATAAATGTGATACAATACATGATATAACAGTGTAATCCTACATATAAGATTTCCATTCTTATTTTCTAGGATGTACAGTAACAGGAAGGAAGCCGTAATTGACGATTTATGTACTATGCTTTTTAAAATATCTGTACATATTTATTTATTTATGTAACTATTTTTTTGTGCTTAAAAGTGTTTACACGTTTGTCCTTTTTAAATGTTGAGAACTAATGGAATTAAGTATACCACACATTTAAATAAATGTTATGTTTCTGCTCCTGTATCACAGTAATTCACTCTGGTGTAAATAAAGGTTAAAAATTAACCAAATCACCGCTAATGAAAAAGAAGTATGAAATCAGAATAAATGCCTCTGTTTATAAACATAAAAATAAACTATGCTCTTAATTCACTGTCACAACTTTTCTCTCATGGCAAAGAAAGAATAATCTTGTCCTTAAATATGATTTTAAGCAGAATTAAATAACATCCATGGTTAAATAATTGGATGTAATTGGCTATTTAAATGAAAATGCAAATTTTAAATTATCTTTCTCAAGTTAGTGTTATACTATAGAACTTATCGGCTAATTAAAGAGAAACCTTCCCCTTAAAATAGCATAAGGTTTGCAAACCCTATCTTAAACTATAAATTGATATAATACTTTGTTTTCAAGCTACCAAAAATGTCGACTATTCTTTAAGTCTTAACTTGTCATTCAATTACACATTAATGAACTCTGTGTGGAATTACAGTTTATCAATTTTTTTTTACATTTTCTTTTCTTGCAATTTTAAAGATCATATATTATTTAAATTATTGTTGTAAAAATAACAAGTGGGCATTAGTGGTAATGCACGGTCATCTTGCTGTAAAATATTATGTAAATAAGGATATCTTTCTTAAACTCTAAAATCAAGCAGTATTTCAACTGAGTTTTAATCATGTAGTTCAGTTAATTACGTCCTTTATAGTGCTAATGTTAGTCTGTATAATTTCACTCCAACTCTATAGGCTGAAACTTTAATCTTTACTTCAACAGGATTTATTTTTTAATTCTTCCATGTAAGAAACAACTACCATTTACAGGAATGAAATATGAGTGTTTGCAGGGCTGCAGAGGATGTGTACTGTAGTTCTCTGTCACTGGGCAAGGTACAATTTATTTATTAATTTAAACAAGTCCATCCTAAACCTGTCCATGTAAGTTCAAGATCAAAGTTAACTGTATGGTGGAAGGTACACCTGATCTCCTCTTTTCCACAGAAAACAACAAAAGCGGTAGTCCCATAGCCAAGCATTGCTCCAGCGAGACGCTTCAATCTATATTAAAGGTTCTGATTCAGCTGGACTAGAGGTACTAATTAAAATTATTCTGATTTCTTGGTTTAGTTGCAAGTCTAGTCAAGGCTCCTTGTACTTTGTAATTCAATTATACCTGAATATTCTGAAAATAACTTTCTAGTAGTAATTCATGAGACTGAGGAACAATTTTGGACAAAGGCGTGAAAGCCTTTATTTTCTTTCTCCAAAAATCTTAGGCAAAATTTCAGACTTTCAGTTGTTCTTGAAACTAACAGTTAGGTACCTTTTGATTTACTTGGTAAGTGGATAATTACAAACAGAGCCATTATTTGGTATACTGTGTGTATATATTTGGTATAAGTATATGCTATATACTTATATGACATCATAGTTCTACACTATTATTTAGACTGTAAGATTTTAAACCTTTGTATCAGTAAATATATTGATTTTTCAAGCCCCGTAATAGTTATACAATGGTATTATAAACTCTACAATAGATTATTTTAGCAGTCAAATGGACACAATCTTGTGAATTGAGAGCATCTTATAAACTTATCAGACGATTTATAGTTTCTTGTTTTCATTATTTTTATGAACAATAGAAGATATGACGGAAGTTTTCAATGTTCTAAGTAAAAGGACTCAGCACTCAAATCGCTCTAAGCACAAGTTTCATTAGAACAGTAGTGAATCATTGTGCTTTCCTGGTTAGCTTTATGCATGATGAAACCTCACACTCTCTGCCACTGTAGTTCATAGTGTTCAAAATCAATGTTTCTTTTGCATATGTAAAATTAAAACTATAAGGTCAAGATGCAGTTGAAGTTCAAGATGTGCAAATATCTGTATTTATAAGTGTGCTATTTGTCTATTTTTGGATTACAGTCTATTCCCAGATTATGGTCTATTCCCTGTGAAGCAAATGGCTAGAGGCTGGTCAGTGGAATTGCCTTATCAGTTTCATGGATTGTATGGACTACTTAACATCTAGTTTAAACACCTAGTGAACCTACAGACAACTAGAATATAATTCTTAAATTATAACCTAGAGTCTTTCTGCGATACATGAGGGTGCCTCAAAAGTTGGAAGGGGTTGTGTTTGAGAAACTTAAGCATATTCCTAAAATAATGTAAAATATAGAGAACTCAAAACCAGATGTCTCAGTTTCAGCCTGAATTCCTCTGTAAGTTTTTGGCTATAAGCACCTCAAATCTATGACTAGATTTTAAGAAATTATTTTGCTACATAGCTAGGCTGTAAGACAGTATGGTTGGTTTAAAAAGGTCTCCTTTCTGGGCTTAATTGTACGTGCCTCAGTGCAAGTTCACATTTGTTTCAGTCATTTCAAATTACTAAGACTTCAAGTCTTCTATGTCAATCCTTAAGCTTAATTAGCAATCCTAGACATGCTAAAGTAAATCTTCTTGGATCCAGTGCACAAAGTCTGTGTGAAAATTTTAAACCTTTATGAGTTACTTTTAAAGTGGAAGAATACTAAAATTTATCCTGCTCACAATGTGTTAAATAAAACTGACAGATTCATAGGTTCAGTCATAGGCAAAACCTCTTGCAGCAACAGATCTGTTTGTGGAAGTATATACATATATATCTTGTTTAGGTATTTATACTCCTCATTGAGAAATTGAGGTTGCAGCTCTGGACCCTGATTTTGTAAGGATGTTTCAGTCCTCATAGAGGAGGATCAAGAAATAAAAGGATACACTTGGATGTAATTGACCCTCTAAAACAGGGCTTGTAAACATAGAAAAACATCTCCAGAGAACAACCCTTTGAAAAGATTCTAGTTCAAAGTAGTAGCTCCCAGAGTATTTCTTGTAACTTAAGAGTTGTAACTAGAGCTAAGTGAACACATTCAGATAAGCAAAAAAATTCTCGGAATCACTGTATATTCCACAATAAAAACTCTCCTTGAGGAATTAAAAAAAAAAAAAAATTACTTGTTTTCTAAAAATGTATTTATTTTTTCCTAGACACCAGTCCTCCAAGGATTTGAAAGGGTAGATCAGATGCTATATTTTGAGCAAGCATACTTCAAAGACAACTGTTCTGTGGTATTTCTTTTCTGACTAAAAATATTCCAAATCTCAGTGAAGAAAGCAGAAAAACTAATGACTGTTCCATTTCAATGTTTCTCTCTTTGAAATTTTAAGAAAATGTTGGTAACACTCCATAGTCTAAGAGTATATTTTGAAACAAATTTTTTGTTGCCCATTCTAGTCATCTATGCTCTGTTCAGTGGATAACAGGTCTCATTTCAGGCAATGTACAGAGATTTAGGAGAAGTGAGCTAAAAGTACAGCATAGGCAAGATGAACCACCATCTAGAGAGGTACCTCACTCTTGATAAGAGAAACAACTGGCTTAAAAGATGCTTAACTGTTAGCCAGCTAAAATATGGATTCAAATCTTATTATTTATCCAGCTCAAGCAAGGGAGAAAGCTTGAGATTTTAGTAATAGTAATATCACAGAATCACAGAATAACAGAATGATAGGAGTTGGAAGTGACCTCTGGAGATCATCTAGTCCAACCCTCCTGCCAAAGCAGGTTTGCCTAGAGCAGGCTGCACAGGATCACATCCAGGCAGGTTCTGAATATCTCCAGAAAAGAAAACTCCACAACCTCTTTGGGCAGCCTGTTCCAGACCTCTGTCACCCTCAAAGTAAAGTTTTTTCTTATATTCAGGTGGAATATCTAGTTACCCTACAAATATGAGTCTTCTCTTCCCAGAATTTCCCAGATTTGAAGATTGAGTTAAATATTAAAAAGACTAAAGTTCATAAATCATGGAATATTTTATAGAATCATAGAATGGTTTGGGTAGGAAGGAACCTTTAAAGGTCATCTAATCCAATCCCCCTGCAATGAGCAGGGACATCTTCCAACAGATCAGGTTGCTCAGAGCCCCATCCAACCTGAGCTTGAATGTTTCCAGGGATGAGGCATGCACAACTTCTCTGGGCAGCCTGTTCCACTGTTTTACCACCCCCATCATAAAAAAAATTTCTTCCTTATATCTAGTCTAAATCTACCCTCTTTTAGTTCAAAACTATTATTCCTTGTCCTATCAGTACAGGCCCTATAAAAAGTCTGTCCCCACCTTTCTTGTAAACCACCTTTAAGTATTGAAAGGCCTCCATAAGTTCTCCCTGGAGACTTCTCATCTCCAATGTCCTATTAAGCATGAGAAAAATAAACATCAAAGAATTTGAATGAATAATTATCAAACTGTTTTGATTCTCGTATATACTGTATAAATGGTATTAATTTCAATAGTTCAACCTTATGCCTAAATCCAGGACATTTACTGTAACTTTGCTTGTAGCAAAAGCAAAATCTGTTAGATGTTTGCCAATGTCCTATTTTTGGTCTGAGTGAGATTTTAAATCAAGAGTAATAATTGCTTCCTGAAAGTATCTCTCTGCATTTGGAGTAAGTCTTTCAGAGATTAATAGCTTGTCACAAAAAGCTCACTCTGATAACACTGATCTATAAAATCATATGTTCCAACATATGAGCGCATCTCATGCCCAAAATTAAAATATATATGCATACTTGTCAGGTCCACGTAACATTACGGAAAATGTATATATTTTTAAAAACTCTGTGATGGAAGAGAAATTAGTTATTGTGGTGGGCTGACCCTGGTTGGACTCCAGGTGCCCACCAAAGCCACTCTGTCACTTTCCTTGTCAGATGGACAGAGGAGTGAAAATATAACAAAAGGCTCATGGGTCAAAATAAGGACAGGGAGATGACTCACCAGTTACCATCAGGGACGAAAGACTCAACTTGGAAAAATGCATTTAATTTATTATCAGAGAAAAGAGAAGGAAAAAATTGGAGAAGGATAATGAGAAATAAAACCCAAATCTTAAAGTACCTTCCTCCCACCCTTTCGTCTTCCTGTGCCTACTTCTGATTTCTCTACCTCCTCCCCTGCCAGCTGCACAGGGGAATGGAGAGTGGGACTTGGGGTCAGTTGCCACGTTGGATCTGCCACTCCTCCCTCCTCAATGGGAGGACTCCTCACGCTCTTCCCATGCTCCAGCGTGGGGTCCCTTCTACTAGAAACACTCTTCCATGAACTTCTCCAAGGTGAGTCCTTCCTATGGGCTACAGTCCTTGAGGAAGACTGCTCCAGCTTGGGTCCCCCCATGGGGTGACAAGTTCTGCCAGGAGCTTGCTCCAGCGTGAGTTTCCCATGGGGTCACAGGGTCCTTCAGGCGTGTCCACCTGCTCCAGCATGGGGTCCTCCACAGGCTTCAGGTGGATATCTGCTTCACCATTAACTTTCATGGGCTGCAGGGGGACACCCTGCCTCACCACGGTCTTCACCACGGTCTTCACCACAGGCTGCAGGGGAATCACTGCTCCAGTGCCCGGAGCAGCTCCTCCCCCTCCTTCTTCACTGACCTGGGTGTCTGCAGAGTTGTTTCTCTCACATATTCTCATTTCTCTCTCCAGCTGCAATTGCTTCTGTGCAGCAACTTTTTCCCTTTCTTAAATATGTTATCCCAGATGTGCTACCACTGTCACTGATTGGCTTGGTCTTGGCCAGCAGTGGGCCCATCTTAGAGCTGTCTGTCATTGGCTATATTGGACATAGCGGAAACTTCTAGCAGCTTCTCACAGAAGCTACCCCTATAATGCCCCTGCTACCAAAACCTTGCCCTGCAAACCCATTACAAGAAGCTTCCAACACCTTCTTGCAGAAGCTACGCCCATAGCTCACTGCAGTCAAAACCTTGTCACGCAAACGCAAAACTGTTACATAGCCAGAGATGCGTTTTTTAAGGTAATATTAATGAAACCACAGTAACTATAGTCAGTTTGGGGTTGAGAGTTTAGTCTAACCTAGGCAAACAGGATGCTGCAGAGAATACCGCTTATCTTTCTTTTAGGTATTTATTATGAGTTGAATTGTCCCTTGGGATCTTTCTGTTTTGATTTCAGAGACAACTTAAACAACTAATTTAGGTTAAGATATTTACATTCTAGAAGGCTAAAGTAATACTGGATTAATCTCACTCTATTTGACTAGCTTGGCATGAAAATCAACATATTCGTCAAGTATTATTGAAAATTAAATTTTTATTTAAAATGATCATTGGCCATAGCACTGTTGGTTTTTCTTCTGAAGAAAATACCTTTTACAAGTTTTAGAAAATTATACCAATATTTATGCCATTACTTATATCTCCACATTCCAAGTAATATTGGTATGCATTTTTACACAACTGACCTAATTTTAATTTTTTAAAAATGTATAAACTATATTATTCAACAGTTGATTGCGATACAGATGTACAAAAGTCAGCACAAACAGATTTTTCAAGTCCCTAATTCAAAAAGGTTTTTTTCTTTATTAGAAAAACAGATTGGTGAACTAGGAATTTAAAGGGCAGAGTTGAACCATTGATTTCAACAGGGCCAGCATGTTTCCCCAAAATGTCTTTAATAGCTAGAGCTAATATACGGTAACAGAATATCTTTATGTAACTTGGGATTCTTGCAATTCTGGCATAAATCTGTATTATCTGAAAGGACCAAAACTGCTACTCTCTAACATGTTTTTGACTTTTGTATGCTGACAAGCTCCTGTGTGGTATCAGCACTTGTTGTCTTGCCATCAACTATCAGTCTGGTCCATTAACTAGAGCCATGACTTAGTCATTACCTTTTACAGAATATATCCTAATGATAAAAGTCAAAGAGTTTATAGAAAACTTTTAATAGCCTGCACTGTACAGAAAACTGTTAGAAAATGTTGCCTCCTACTTTCTATCTACTCTTAAAACATTTGCTTTCTAAATTAGTTTTATGCTTTGTGTAACTGTAAACACTTTCTCCCAAGCACATGTCACATCATATATAATTGGACTTGTTTTATTAAATATAAGGCATACAGCCTACTGCAGACTACATCTTATGCTTCTTCACTTTTCTATACACGGTATACAGTACTTTTAATGATATCCTTAGAGAGCTAGTCAAAGAGCTTGAGGGTGGAAATGTGATAGTGACTATAGGTTCAGCCAAAGCTCAGAAGGAGCTCAGGGTAGGATTTGTGGTATTTAGTTTGTTTGTTCTCCCTTAAAACTCTCCCATCAGAGTAATAAGATGATCATCAAATTCTGCCTCAAGTTTGACAGACATGTAAAAAGTCTCCCTTGGTCTGGAAAATATAATGAAAAAGAGACAAACTAAATGGCAATACAACAAACATCATTGTAATCACTGAATCATCGTGACCATATCTGTAAAGCAGAATGAAAATAAAATAAACTGCTAGAAAAAATTAATTTATGTTTAACATTTTCTTCAATTTGATTAAACTTGTCAGTTCCATGTAGGTAGTGTTGTTGAAGTTCCACAGCTTTTGTATGCATACATTTCTTCTTTCTTCTCTACTGGATCATAGCCACAAAGAATGAAATAGAAATCAAAAACTTACAAAATAGTTGCATGTCTGCAGAGTGTGTATATGTAAGGGAATCTCTAGTAAACTAAGAACAACCTGCTGTCTCAGAACATTTGATTACCCTCTACAATATCTAATGGAATCTATAGCAACAATTTATATAGTTTGGTAACACTCATTATGACTCTGGAGAAGAAGCAATGTATCTGAACCTAAACACAAATACAAATCTAAAAAGATGGCCTACTTTTGAAGGATTCAAGGGGATACTTGTGCCTTAATACAGAGTTAAGTATCCAGCCTCAGTATCAAATATTGTGAATTTAGCATATTTTATACTTTGGCTTATCAGATATCATAATCAAGTATCAACTTGTAGTTTACATGTGTTCAGATATTTGATTAGCACAGATACACAATGAATTTGATATAGAAAGCACTCTGAATATATTGAGTCGATAATGATAGAGTGAGCAACCATGACTAACGTCCTTCAATAAGGTGATTATAACTACCAGTCTTTTTACAAAAGAGAACAATAGACATTTCAAAATAGGGGTCATCCTCGGTGTGATTGTCTTCTGCTTTGAAAGTAAACATGTTATGATTGTATAGAGTCTGGACCTCATTATATTTTAACTATGTTTTACACAACTGATGCTTCCCCTTAACAAATGTGCCCGAGAGATCACTGTCTCTTCTTTATTCGGCATTGATCATTTCAGTTTTTGTTTTTTACATTTTCAAACCCAACTAAATAATACCAGAGGGTAAAGTTGATGATGAAAAGCCTCAGAGAATCAATTTAACATTATGATTACATTATCTATTATTTACTGAAATAAAATCTGCAGAAACTTACTAAAAGCAAAGTCATGTGTAAGCTGCTAGAAAGGTGGCTCAAAAAAAAAACAGACAAACATTCAGATGTGGTAAAGACAGCAAGTACAATGTTGATTTTCCAGTTAACCATTGCAAAGACTGCCAAAGGAAGTGGTGGGTTGTCATTTCTTTAAGTTTTCGTATTTTTTCTGGATGTCTTGATATAAAACCATCATTCAGCCTAACTACTTTAACCATCTCTATTCGTTTCATATTTATTAAATTATTATTTCATAATCATTTAGTATAACCATACAGAGAAACAACCATTTTTATTGCCACTGTGGAATAAAAGCATAAGGGTGGGGTGGGGGAAAAGACATTAGAACATTATTACAAAACCAAGTACTCCTGAAAGAACCTACATTTACCAATGTATGTTGAGTTTCACCACTGGCTATAGTAAAAGGAATAGTTGTCAATCGATTAAAACCTAGATTAACAACACAGCCTCCCACAGTCTTTAACCATAGAATAGCCAGGTTTCAAGTACTCCTGTGATCTAGTTTATGTTTTAACAGCATGACGCTTCAAAAATCTCCTTGAACCCAGCACTGAGATTTAGCTATTTACATCTGAGAATGCAATCTGAAAGGTCTTATAGTGTTGTCTGACTTTTTTGGAACTGACTTTTTCCTTCTCTGACTGGAAGTCTCCCAAATGCACACTGGTCTAAAAAGGCAAGTTCCTCTACCTGGTCCAAAACTCCATTGCAGTTTGGGTGCTTTTCCAGTGTATGTCTCCACCTATGTGACGCACAATTTCTAAAATTAATGAACAGAACTTGCCTTAGCTAGTATTCATGACAGTGCTGAAAGGCTCTGTTTCCTCCTCCTTGCACTATCTGTAAGTTGATATATCACTGGATTGAAAACTGAAGAAAAAGAAAAAAAGAAAAAAGTGAATCAAGAACTGGAACACAGGGTTTTTTCCCCCTGGTCAGATACATTGTCAGACTCCCTTTCTATTGATACCTTCTCCTAGAAGGATGTTCCATAAGCAGGTCGGATTTGAAACCTTAACCCCAAGTGCAAAAACGAACAAGGGTTCACACTTCTTGGCAGTGAGCTCAATCCTTAGCCTACCTGGTAGAATATCATCTGTCTGCCTTAAAAATAAGTGTATTACACAAGGAGAAAGTTCCAGCACTTTCCCGGTCCTTTTATTCACTTATACATAGATTTAGGCAGAATCTCCTCAGCACATTGCTTTTCTGTTCTGACCCTTCAGTATCACTGATCTCACAGTTAGATACTGTGCAGGAAGCTCAGGGTTTATGATGTTTGGTTTTAAATGTTTATTATGTTCCCTGTATCGCTGCAGCTCACTAAAAAAAAAAAAAAAGAAACATAATACATGGGGAAAGTGGAATAACAGGATGCAAAGTAATTTTTAAGACACCTTAAGAATATTTTTATCTACATTTACTTACTTTTTATTTATTTATTTATTTATGCACAAGCAAAGTTCTGAGCTATACTTGGTCTATCTACTCAAGTTTCACCAAAAAGATTTACGACTCTCAAAGTTGAAGAGGAGTCAGATGTGCCTACAAGGAAAGATCCTTATCCACCTAACCCTATAGCATGCAAGTCTACCAGGAGGAAAAAATGAGTCATTGTGACTCCCTGCTGCAGTGGACCAAGGCACCCATGTGTCAACCCAATCAAACATCTACAGAGGTTTGTTGTCTGTTGGGGGCCAGGATCCAGGATGTTGTAGAGGGACTGCGGAAGCTTGTCTGTCCCTCTACTACCCCCTGCTCTTATTCCATGTGGGCACAAATGATACCGCCCCAAAAAAACTGGACAGTATCTGTGTGACTACAGAGCTCTGGGACCAGTAGTCAAAGGCATGAGAGCTCAGGTGGTGTTTTTCTACCTGCTGTTAAGGTGGATGGGTGTTAGGAGAACAGCACGAATAAGACAAGTCAATAATTGGCTGCAGAACTGGTGTTGGTGACCAGGTTTTGGATTCTATGACCATAGGACTCTGTTTACAAATCTGTTTGGGAAAGATAGGGTCCTCCTCCTAAAGAAGGGAAAAGGTATTTTCACCAACAGAATGACTGGCACCATCATGCAGAATTTAAACTAGGAATCATGCAGGAGGGAGAGTAACCAGCAGTTCTGTGAGACAATGACAGACAGGGTACCTGAGCAAAGGGCATGGGGTAATGTAACAAGAAAGGACTGCAAAATTAATAAAATGGGTGGTGATCAGTGATATGAAGTCTAATTGGAGGGCAGTAAGTCGTGGTGTACCCCAGGGGTCAATAGTCGATCCAGTCCTGTTTAAAATCTTCATTAATGATTGGGATAATAGGGTAGAGTGTACCCTCAGCAAGTTTGCTAATGACATGAAACTGGGAGGAGTGGCTGGTGCACCAGAGGGTTTTGCTGATATCCAGAGGGACCTTGAAAGGCTGGAGAAAGCGGCAGACAAGAAGGAACCCCATGAAGTTCAACAAGAAGTCCTGTACTTGGGAGGAAAAACCCCATGCGCCAATAGATGTTGGGGGCCACCCAGCTCTAAAGCAAGTTGGCAGAAAATGGGGGTCCTGGTAGACACTGAGTTGAACATGAGACAGCAAGTGCCTTTGCAGAAAAGAAGGCTAATGGTGTCCTGGATTGCATTAGGAGAATTATTGCCAGCAGATCGGGGAGGTGATCCTTCCCCTCCACTTCCACAGCTGAGGCCACACTTGAAGTCATGTGTCCAGTTCTGGGTCCTCAGTACACGAGAGACACGGACAAACTGCAAAGAATTCAATAAAGGGACACAAAGATGATTAATGGACAGGAATATCTCTCCTATGATGAAAACTGAGATAACTGGGGCTGTTCAGCCTGGAGAAGAGGAGGCTCAGGGAGAGGATTCCTCGATGTATATAAATACCTGAAGGAAGAGTGCAAAGAGGACAGAGCCAGGCTATTTTCAGTGCTACCCAGTGACAGGACAAGAGGCAAAAGACACAAACTGAAACACAGGATGTTCCCTGTGAAAATCAGGAAACACTTTTTTTACTGTGAAGGTGACTGAGCACTGGCACAGGTTGCTCAGAGGGGTTATGGGGTCTCCATCCTTGGAGTTATTCAAAAGCCATCTGGAAAAGGTCCTGGGAAACTGGCTCTAGGTGGCCCTGTTTGAGCAAGGAGTTGGACCAGATGTCCTCTAGATGTCCCTTCCAACCTCAACCATTCTGTGATTCTGTGATTTTGTGATGTATAGAATATCTTTCTCTCTCAATTGGAACAGGCAAAGAAATCACTTCATATCTCTCACTACACACGTGAACCCTACCATCATTGTTCGACCCTTGTCCTAAAGTTTTTTTCACCAGTTCTTTCTGCAACAGAGATCATGTAAGGAAGGAACATATAGAGCAAAGAATAAACCCCCTGTCCTCTCCATTTCCCAACCTTTTATGTATGGATAAATGCCATATGAAGAAATATTTTTATTTTAATTCTAGACAAGAAACTTTGAACTTGAACTGCAATGTAAAATCAATAAGCTACTATGTATTTATATTTTCAATGGCCAAAAAAAAAGCCTACTTAAGGACTAGGGTTAAAGGTTCTGAACAGTCAAAATTATTAATCTACTCATTTACTTTTTCTAATTATAATCCACAAGTAGATAGATACTCAAAATGGCAGGGAGAGATAAGAGCTTTCCCTATTTCTCCTGCAATATGTTGCATGCACTTAGTACCTTCTGAGAAAATTTCACTTACTTTGCATTCTCAGTTCCAAATGCTCAGGTAGTCTGCATGCAGATGACAGATTAAGACCTATGTATAACCCATCATATGATGGCAGAGAAAAAAAACCTCCTAGACACTGATTTGAATACGTGAATATAGAAAAACATCATTTGCTTTTGCACAAAATGTAAAACTTTATTTCCATAAAAAGATTAAGAAATCAGCAAGTATCTCACAAGTTAACTACATTCTGTTTGGTGTAAAGGAAAGCACTAGAGGGTCATGGCATTCACAGTGTTTCATCTTGCTTTAGTCTAGAGTCAATTCTTTGAATTCTTGCAAAATGCCACATAATACACACGTAAAATCATGCTGATAAATCAATAGTCCTAATATTTATGGTTGTCAGGAAATTTCAGACTTCGTTGCCAGTTCCTTTTCAACTATATTTACAGTTTATTATAAAAGAAACTTTATAGTTTATAAAGATATAAAGATTTAAATAGTGAAATGGAATCATACATAGAAAAAGCAAAAACTCTTAGGCTGTAGTACATTTAACACTGGTTTCATATAGAGCTCAATTCAATAGTAAGAGATTGGTATTTATCAGACTAGAAAATGTATTTTGGTTACATCAAATGTGGAATATAAACAACTTTATTCATTTATGGATGTAATAGGTAAGTCATAAGAATTTCCTAAGTCAAAGCAAAACTTACTACTGCCTAAATCTTAAAAGACCACAAGTCCAGAAGCTATTAAGTAGTAACCCAAAACAATGATTGCTATTAAGCAACATGAATTTAGCGACACAACATTGTGGAATATACAAACATGTGCATTCATAATTTCTTATAAACCAGTTTTGATGTGTTATCTAATCAGGAAAATGATGTTAAAAATTAATCTTAGAGTTATAAGAATTATGCACATGTACTTCATTTTATTTTGTATAGTTTATCCATTAAAACTATTTAAATCTACAATGAACATTTAATTCTGGACAATCAAATACAATATAATAATTTCCCTCTGGAATAAGTATCAAAGATAAGAGAAAATGTAAGGCAACTGGTCTTATGCTGAGCACCGAAGTTTAACAGTGAGACAAATTAGTATAAACAGCCTCATAATCAGACATTCTACATTGATATTGATGCCTTTTAATATCCTCTCACATGGCTACAAGTGCTAATTCATGCAACTTTTCTGCTTTCAACACCACTACTACTGCATCAACATGTCACCTAAATAACTGTAATTAAGCATTCTCCGTAGCTGCTGATTACAGTATGCTGATGAACATTCCCACTGGATTTAGCAGCCTCTTTCATAACAACGACAATAATCATCTCGCATTATAATGTCTGTGCTTCTGAAGACTTCTTAAATAATCTAAAATTTAAATTGTACAGACTGTTGATTATTCCAATCTAAAGTTCAACAGGAGCTTAATCAAAAAGGTTCAAGTATCACATCACTGACATCTATTAAGCAATATGGTAATATACATCTTGGAAAATAAATACTTAAGCTATTTGGTCTTTCAACCAAAGTAAACTTTTTGCAAAGGTCCATTGCTCTCTTGAAAAGAGTACTGGAACTTATGCCACTTTTTTTTTTTTTTTTCAAGGAATGAAAGAAATGTTTCTTTTCAGTGAGGATCTCCTCATTTTGTTAAGGTCCTTGTCATTTTGCATTGAGAACGATGACATTCAAAAAGCTGAAGTGCAGAATGATGTACCTTATTAAGATCTTTTATTATTATTTTTATGGTTTTGAAACCTAATGGATCACATTTTTTGGAACTGAAACTGAGCGAATTCAATTGTGCAGTGGTCACCTGCATCAGTGTACTGTCTGTGATGATGTCTGAACTCCTTGCAAACTGTATTACTTACATTATATTTTCTTGTATTGTTATTCCTGCATAGAAAAAGTATTCCATGCAAGGAGTGGGAAACCCTTTGGTTTATGCCATCACTGATGACTTAAGAGTCTACATTCTGAACATGTACGTCAGCAGAAAGAAGTACTTTAATTTTCTTTCCTAGTTGTGGTCCGTGTTCAACACCGTCAAATCTTTCATTAAATCACAAATATGCAGTCTATGACGGCTTTCTCTACAATCAATAAGGAACGTACCTAGTAATATGAGGTTCATACGTCAAGAAGGACTAGAGCAGAACCTCTGCTACCAATTTCTGGAAATTTTCAATTGCTAAATTATCATCCCCCACCCCCAATTTATAAGACATAATATATCTCAATATCCCAGCATAACTGCCCTCTAAATATTCTTCCTTCTCATTCTGATTAGTAATTTTAGACATATGTACAGCACCATTTTTTTAGCCTATCTTTAAAAAAAAATATATGTTCCTTTTATGTTTGGATCAAAGGTCTTTCTCTGACTCTTTATTTCTCCATCTACCACTTCTCTTGTTCAGAATGCTCTTAATACCCATCTTTGTCCATAGAATAAAGGCAAATATCCTTGAGATAGTATTTTATGAACCATTCCAGAAGTTCTTCTGGAGGAATAAGGCATAATTCCATTTAAATCACTGAAGTTTTGCTGAGTCTGTGAGGGTCTGGGTTGAGATATCTTCTCTGAGTATTCATTCTGACATTGTTTCACATGGAATAAAGGACAATGAAGAAGCAAAAATGTAAGACCCACATTCACGTGAAATACACATCTTTATTAGTTTGTATCCTTTACCCTTCCTAATGATCTTCTTTATTGCAGTTTCTTAATATAGCATCAGCAAAAACATTTATTGCTTCTTAAAACTTTCTCCAAGAAAAGTATTTCTCAAAATGCACAATAATCCACCTCAGATGTACATATAGACATGTGTGTACATACATGTACAAATGTGTCTTCATTTGTCAGGTGTATTAACAGCTTATGGTCAGGCATTTGAAACTACAGGTGTGGAAATGAAGTAACTCATATGCTTGGGTCATTTGTAGGATCTGGCTTTGATGTTATTTCAAAGTGTCTTTATCACACCTTCACATCCAATTCAAAATGCATTAGCAAAAGGGCAATGTTCTTTCAACAGGGGAAGAAACCTCCATTGTATAAACACAATCTTTAAATCTTACATCGACAAAAGTGTTTGAAAGGGACAGATGGAAACATTAGGAAAATTAAGAGATTTTATCCTAAAGCAAGAAATATTACTGATTCTTTAAATCAAGTTGTTTTCAGCAATTCCAATTTGGTGTGTAAATACACAGGAACAATATCTAGCGAAAAGACACAGCAGCAAATGCCTCAGAATATCCTTCCACACCAGCTCTTCCACTTTCTGCATTACTTTTGCTCCTCAATCTTAGAATGCTCTAGCCTTCTCTAACTGTTACCACTCAAAGCTTTTTTGAGAGATTCTGTTGACCTTTAAGTTCCAGGCAGCAGTTAAGTTTACCTACTGTAGCATATCCATATGAATGGTCTGGGAAAAACCCAGGCCATTTTTGCCCTTTAATTCCCGGTAATGCAAGAGAAAAGAGTAAGGTTGGAAGGAAATCAATCGTAACTTATCCCTTGACGAATATCAGCAAACACTGTGTCACAAAACCAATGTGAAGAAATGGAGTATGGATTTTCTGCTGACATTTGTAAAGTGTTTGTGTCAAAGTATTTTTCTAATATAGCAAAGGTTACAGTTTAACAAATTAAAGCACATGTTTCTCTTGAACTGACATGCTGGTCATTTGGGTTAATTTAAATGGCTTCTGTTTTTCTAATAAACTCTTAGCCTAACCTGCTGTGATTATGGCCACTCTTTGCATTTATCTGCTGTAAGTAATTGCCATTTCATCAAAATGAGCTGAATGGCAACAGTGTAATAGTCCATTATTTTATCTAATACAATTTAGAGGAAATACTATATGCCACTTAAAATGTGCCCCAAAGTGAATTTGCATTGCAAAAACCTAAGCGACAATTTAGGTTTAATATCTATAATTTCTGATGGCTCAAGTATTCTTTGATATTACAGGAATGCTTGAATGAGATAACTATTTTCCTGTGAGTTATAACTTTTGTCATAAAATTTCCTAACTAAGACAAAACCTGTCTATGTTTCCCTAGTCTCCATGACTGAATTTGCTTTATACTGTTTTATATAAATATTTAGTACTTCTGAATTATAATGTGACAACCTATAAAAGCTAAGTTGTCATTGGATTGTCATACATTACCTCAGTAATGATCGTCCTAGGAAATTAATTCCACTTTAACTAATAATTAAACACCAAATATAATTTTGTAAGTCATTCTTTATGCTCTACTCCTAGTGGGTTTTTGCTCACATATGCAAGTCTTTTAGGAAAATCCTTTATAAATGTAGTATCATTATACAGAATTCCATAAATGTTCTATGTGAGATTCACGAAAATATGTTGACTTCCTAACAGACTGTTCAGCACTAGTGCTAATGAGTATCTTTGTATGTAAAAAAAAACAAACCCCAAACATTTGATTTTGTGTGTTAAATAAGAAAAAAAAATTTAGAAGACAGACATTTTCCAAATAATTGAGATCATTTCAATATCAAAGCTATGGAGTGGGTTCTTCTTTTTTAATTCTTATGATTTCAGTGAGATGAAAAAAACTAGGAAATTCAGTATCAAGGTGTGGTCTAACTGGTCCATTCCTAAGAATGGTTTCACTCATATTATGTATTAACTGATACACCGAGAACTTTAAGTGAGCTGTTAAATATTATTATTTAAATATATTAAATATAAAAAAAAATATTTACAGTGCTAAATGGGATAAAAATGGTTTTTAGTTTTCCATTGCCATTAGTGTCTAGAGCACAATAATTAAATATGTGAGAACTTCCCAAGTTTTCAACATTTAACTAAACCATCACAGATTTTGCCTCACTGCACATACATGCATGTAAAGCTTACTGTGAACAGCATAGGAAAGGTTTCTCAAGAAAATGAACTGTGTTGAAGAGGATAAATAAAATCTTTCTAGTTCTGAGGTTAGACTCTTTCATAAAGAGGGTGGGAACGTGTGTTCTCAGGATTCATTCGTAGATGAAGAACATGGCAGAAGCCAGCTTCATTCCATGTATAAGTTAGGTGATTAACACTTAGGCAATGTGTCTCTGCGTAACACAACAAATGGAATGCCTTTTCACAGAATCACAGAATGTTAGGGGTTGGAAAGGACCTCAAAAGATCATCTAGTCCAAGCTCCCTGCCAGAGCAGGACCACTTAGAGTAGGTCACACAGGAACACATCCAGGCGGGTTTTGAATGTCTCCAAAAATGAAGACTCCACAATTTCTCTGGGCAGCCTGTTCCAGTGCTCTGTCACCCTCACAGTGAAAAAGTTTTTCCTTATGTTAAGGTGGAACTTCCTATGCTCCAGCTTGCACCCATTGCCCCTTGTCCTATCATTGGACATCACAGAGAAGAGCCCGGCTCCATCCGCCTGACAGTCACCCTTTACGTATTTATAAACATTGATAAGGTCACCCCTCAGTCTCCTCTTCTCCAAGCTAAAGAGACCCAGCTCCCTCAGCCTTTCATCATAAGGGAGATGTTCCACCCCCTCAATCATCTTTGTGGCTCTGCACTGGATTCTTTCAAGCAGTTCCCTGTCCTTCTTGAACTGAGGGGCCCAGAACTGGACACAATATTCCAGATGCAGTATTTTTATACAACAATTTTAATCCAACTTTAAAATATAGTATAATTTTATTTTCATATGAATGAATCTGCTACAGTAAGGACCCTGCTATGTGTAGTCAACAGAAGTTAAAACAAAAAAAATTCCAGTTCACACTCAGGATTGATATTGTAATGATCTATGCAGGAGGATGAAATGTTGTTCCAACATGAAGGTAAAGTGTTCCAATGTGCAAGTAATTCCAGATGCAGTATTTTTATACAACAATTTTAATCCAACTTTAAAATATAGTATAATTTTATTTTCATATGAATGAATCTGCTACAGTAAGGACCCTGCTATGTGTAGTCAACAGAAGTTAAAACAAAAAAAATTCCAGTTCACACTCAGGATTGATATTGTAATGATCTATGCAGGAGGATGAAATGTTGTTCCAACATGAAGGTAAAGTGTTCCAATGTGCAAGTAATTAGGACAAGACAATTCAAGTACCAGCTAATACACAGATACTTTGGTGAACATTCTTGATGTAAACTGTTCAGATATAACATAGTTGCCATTTTATTTACCTTATAAAATGTGAATATTCTGCTTCTTTGAAACGCAGACTTGGGTTCCCATAAAGTGAATGCAACGGTATGTACATATTTTGGTTAATTTGTTTAATCCCTTCAATACAGATTCTTCCAATGACATTTTTTTTCCATGTAGCTCTGAAGTAACGACTTCATGAGGTATAATTTTCAACAAAATGTTTTTCGTTGCAGAAATACAGTCTTGTCAAAATTCAAATGCTTTGAACTCACAAACTTGATTAGCAGCAAATTTCGCTCTTTAGACTTGTTTCTCAAGTTTTTCTCCTGAGTACAGGAGAGACTTCTGACTTATTCTTCAAATAAGGGACTAAGGGAATAAGTAGGGCATGAATATGAGATGTAAGATAGTGAGACGTAACCTTTTCATCAGGTAAGATGACCAGGGATACAAACAGCCTTTCTTCCACAGCACATCAGCCTCCTGATGGCAGGCTTTGGCCTTGCAGTAGCATAATTTCTGGTAACAGGTTTTTTCTACTGTGAATGTAAACTACCAAAGTGTTTCAGAAATTCCTTAACTTCATTTTGGTTTTGAACAGGAATTCAGAAGTTTTGCAGCAGGCAGGGACAAAAAGTAACTTCCTGCCTTTTTTCTGTCCTCTGAATTGCCAGGGTTATTTCCCTGTTACACTGTTTAATGCATGCTGGTACTTTCAAACCTTCTACAGTCTTTGCCATGTTCCCTTCTACAGAGTATGAATTTTTTTTTTTTAAGAAAAGCTGACTGCTTAAAATGCAAGAGGATCAGTTACAAAACAGAGGCTCACACACATACAAAATTACTGGGACTTTATTTGCTTTTGCTAGTGAACCTGGGTTCTGTCTAGATGTGAAACAACTGTGATACCACAGCATGGTCCTGGATCAATGGGCATGATGGATACCACACACTAGTAAACTTGTACGTGATGACAATGTTAATGTGCAACACACTCCTAACTCATTTCATCAGCACAGTTCCCAGAAAGAAACTAATAAAGCGTAAAGGACATCTGTTTGTGGGATCCTAGAAAAGAAGCAGAATAAAAATTACCTGTAATTTATACCATTCAAAGAATTAGCGTGAGGATTTCAATTTACTTGGTATCAGAAAAGGCAAAGGGAATTGGCAATGTCAATACACTACAAAAAAAATAAGGGGAAATGAATCTCCATAAAACCCTGACTGCTGCCTGTCAGAAGTCTGAGCAAACTAAACTTCTAACTCTAGCAAAATATGGTAAAACTCTGGTTCAGTATCAAATCCCTCCTGCTCAGTTGTGTCTGGCAGCTTCAGTTCTCCCCAGACAACTGAATGGCAAAATGCCCTAGGTCGCTGTTCTTGAGGGAGTGAGTAGTAAAACGTGTTTCCTGAGCTGACAGAGACGAGAATTCCAAAGGCAGACCAAAAAGATCAGAAATAAGCCTTTGGTCATTGGAGTTCGATTCAGGACAATAACTGAGGAAAAGATAATATTTTATTGTATTTCTAAGTTATCTCCAGGAGTGTTCAGACTTAAAAAAATGGATTTTTTTTTTCATGGAACACATGTATGCCTAAAATAAAGTATTATCGTGTTGTCAATTAAAACACCGAACAGTAACGTTCATATGAAGATAGGAGAAGGAATGATCTGAGACCTGCACAAGAGGTTGTGCCCATTTTTCATTGCAGCTGCTCAGACACAAGGTAGAAACCTTACCTTTCTCAGTCTATTAAAAGATTATCCCAGAATTTTCCAAAATCAGTTTCCTCTAGAATGTAATCAGGACAAATTACTAATATAAAATTTGGCTTCAACAGAGCTTTTTGAACAACAGTTTACTATTTTTTGATAAAACCGTCACTTAGAAGATATGTTGGATTAGGTACTACATAAACATACAGAAATAGACAGACCTTGCTCAGAAGACCTATGCATCTAAACAGAAAAAACAGATCAAAAGAAAATGTCATTACCGATACAGAATTGATAACAGTTTTCCTTGATTTACTAGTTTTGATTTCTTTGAAAAAGGCCCCTTCATTCTTGTCCTTCTTGACACAAATCAAACTAACTCCTGGTAGTCTGTCTTCCTTCCACCTTTCAATGAATGAGAAAGCAACACTATGACTTTGTTTCCTCAATGCTATTACAGGTGACAATTTTTAACTCATGATGCTGAACAAAACATGCTGCTAATTGACTTTCAATACTCTCTTTCCATTTTATACAATTAGATAAGATTTGAGCTAATTACTTTGGATTTCATTTAGTTCTGGTTGTGGTGGGAAGCTATCATACTCTAGAATTTTGAAACGTAAGAAGTCATATGGGACTGCTTTTAATGAAGGACTTCCAGTGGAAGTGTTCTTATATGACTGTGATATCCTACTATTCAAAAACCATGAAATATTTGTTATGTATCTGGTGCACCTACATCAGATAAGACTGTCCTTTCTGCCCTGAAGAATTCCCTTTTCATCTCCTTACCTGATCTGTCACAACTTTTGACATAACCAGAATTTTAATGCACTTTAACCTACATCACAATCACTTGCTCCTATAAAAAGCATAAAACTGTAAAATTGGATTAGCACCACAGAGTGCAATATGTAATTTTAAATCAGTAAAAAATAGGGTTGTAGATCAGGATTTAGGAAGTTGTGACTATGATTAGATTTGACAGGGAAAGAAAAAAGGAATAAAAACAAAGCAGAGCTTGGATTCGGAGGAATGATCTCATTAATACTTATAACTCTAGACTGTGATTATTAAGCATTTAAGTATTTTGTTGTGATAGATCTTTAAGCTTTACTAGGAAAGTAAGCTCTGCAATAAAATATGCAAAAATAGTTTGAAAAAGGGGAGGGAAGTTCATAAAATGAATAGATAATTTAAGTAGAATCTAAACAGGGAATAAAACAGGAGTTTTCATAATTGTTTCAAGGAATGTCATGTGGATGCACATGTAAACAAACCCACTAACTAATCAGAGCCTAAATCTTGTGGATAGCAGGCAGGAAGAAACACTGAATTTTGGGAGGAATAGGTGTGAAATAATTTTAATGTACATCTCTAAATTATTATTGGTTATGTATGATAACCTGTGTTACAGGTGAACTAGATACCAGAGATGGGTATTTCAGCTACATGTCTCCAGATTTGGTTTATTTAGATGAGATTGTCAATAGGGACAAATAACTTTGGTTGTCCAGCATGGAGTAGCTTAAGGGCACATAATGTTGAAATTAAATCCGTGTATGTTTTCTCAACTTAGTTACAGTGACTGATTTTTAAAACTTTGTCCCACATAGACACAGGTCTGTAATCTGTGAGGAAGAAATTATAGCCCTCCTTTCACTACTGTAGGTAATCCCAGTCCATATGCTCAGAATCTATCATAGTTTTTCAAATCAGAGATGTTAATTACTAGAATGCTAAAGTTTCTGCCACATATTTAAAAGAATTTACAATGTGTGAAAAAAAAAAATGGTGGTCTATCTACTCATAGATGGATATGTCATAAAAACGTAATAGTTAAGCTTTTTTACTTAGAAATGTACTAGGACTTAATTGCAGCAAAATGTTCTGTCACAGAACAGTCTAAGAAAAAATAGACTATGTCTGTCCATCCTTTTCTCAATGACCAGTTCCTAGCACACAAGTAAAGCCATTACCTCTGTCATTATTTGGGACTGTTTGCATATCTAATAGTTGATCACATAATTCCAAAGATATAAAATCAAAACTACTATTATGCATAGCCTGTTTTTCTCTTCACATGCAAAGAAATCTTATATTAAATCATACCAATGGTAAGTGTTATCTCAACAGATCTCTAAATATGCCATTAATCACCTTAAGTTTCTTCTGGAGCCAGTGGTGAGAAATGACACCTTCAGAGACCAGTTTGTCTAAGATACACACCCTCTAGAGGTCAATTTTTCCCTAGATAAAGGTAATGACTCTACACTTAGATAATGGTTAGAAACTTAGGCAGGGTGGGAAGAAAGGCTTCTTGTAAAACTACATATGTACCTCTTGAGGAAAGCTCTCATAGTTAAAAGCCTCAAGAGCAGTAACAATAATTGCAGGGCAGGTGATGTAGATAATCAGTCTCAGTAAGCTCTGACCTGTTCATTGTCTGCTTCAATTAGAGTTCTCACCAATACACACAAAGAAGCCCTTCAGAGGTTCCAGCTCTGTCAAATAATTCCAGCCACCGTGCTCTCTACAAAATAATTTGGACTTTTGCCTGGAAGGAACTTGCTACCTCTACAATATGCAGTATATATTTACTATTTAAACTGTCAAGTTATTTCTATCTTTGACTTCTTATCCTTTAAGTAGCTGAGAATACTTGCCTGTAGAATAAACTATATTCTTATCCTTCTTTCCCCTTACTATTTTATATGATTTAGAATTGTATTGACACGAATGGTTAAGAATGGCTGCTGAAGTATTATTCTGTCAGATTCAATTTGTTAATTTGTTCATCATTTACCAATAGACTACGAAGATATTTCAAAGACAAGACTTTTCAGGAAATATATGTAAAATTGACCTAATTCTTTAGGTTAACAGCAGCAGCATTTTATGAACATTCACTAATGCCAGATAGGTGCAAAATAATGGTAAACAATAAGTCACTGTACTTTAAGACCCAGCCATCAAATATCCAGACATGGATTGAATAGACTTAATAGGAGAGCGCATAGGCCTCTAGCCTTCCCATTAAACATAGCCTCTTTCAGCATTGCCAAACTCAAGGCAAAACACTATAAATTTTTATGCCTTTTGTGTATGGCACACCTAGAATATTTGGATCGCAAATATTATTTAATGCAGCCTGAGCATGTTGTAATGGGTTTGCGTGGCAAGGTTTTGGTAGCAGGGGGGTTACAACAGTGGCTTCTGTGAGAAGGTGCTAGATGTTTCCCTTATGTCTGATACAGCCAATGCCAGCCACCTCTAAGATGAACCCACCGCTGGCCAAGGCCAAGCCAATCAGTGACAATGATAACGCCTCTGTGAGAATGTATTTAAGAAAGGGAAAAAGTTACTGTGCAACAGCAATTGCAGCCAGAGAGAGAAGTGAGAATATGTGAGAGAAACAACTTTGCAGACACCAAGGTCAGTGAAGAAGGAGGGGGAGGAGGTGTTCCAGGTGCCAGAGCAAAGATTCCCCTGAAGCCTGTGGTGAAGACCATGATGAGGCAGGCTGTCCCCCTGCAGCCCGTGGAGGTTAACAGTGAAGTAGATATCGGCCTGCAGCCCTTGGAGGACCCCATGCTGGAGCAGGTGGATGCCTGAAGGAAGCTGTGACCCCATGGGTAGCTTGCACCAGAGCAGGCTCCTGGCAGGACCTGTGGACCCATGGAGAGAGGAGCCCATGCTGGAATAGGTTTACTGGCAGGACTTGTGACCCTGTGGGTGACCCACACTGGAGCAGTCTGTTCCTGAAGCACTGCACCCATGAAGAAGACACACTCTGGAGCAGTTCGTGAAGAACTGTAGCCCATGGGAAGGACTTACACTGGAGAAGTCATGGAGGACTGTCTCCCGTGAGAGGGGACCCCACACTGGAGCAGGAGAAGTGTGTGAGGAGGAAGGAGCAGCAGAAACAACAGTGTGATGAACTGACCGCAACCCCCAATCCCCGTTCCCCTGTGCCACTGGCAGGGGAGGAGGTAGAGAAATCAGGAGTAAAGTGAAGCCCAGGAAGAAGGGAGGGGTGGGGGGAAGGTGTGTTAATGTTTGGTTTTATTTCTTATTACTCCTCTCTGAGTTGGTTGGTAATAAATTAAGTTTTTCCCCAAGTCAAGTCTGTTTTGCCCGTGATGGTAAATGCTGAGTGATCTCCCTGTCCTTATCTCGACCCACGAGCCTATCGTTAAAAATATTTTTCTCTCCCCTGTCCAGTTGAGGAGGGGGAGTGATGGAGTGGCTTTGGTGGGCACCTGGCATCCTGTCAGGGTCAACTCACCACACATAGGAAGGAAGCAGCCTTTTCTGTGATACAAAATACCATGCAGGATGAATAATTTCTGTGTCCTGTGCCACAATCACAGATTTCCAATCATGCTGTACCCACTGCATCTGCCTCTCATCTATACTGTACTAAGGACAGCTTCAGCTGTAAATTCAAAGCCCAATTCTCAACTTGTGTAAAATGCCCTGCTTTGTATATTCATTTGCACCAGGTGAAAGACTTAGGTGCTTGTTGTGTATGTGCAAAGATTTACTACAGTCCCCTGTCAACGCAAGAACTGGTCTGCCACTCAGAGAAATGATGTTGTCCTCTGCTCCCACAGTGTTACACTTTACTGCACAAGGACTCTGGGAGTCAGTAAATATTTTAAGAACATCTCTGTAGAACTGCAGTCACCTCAGTAGCACAAGAAAGTGCCATTAAATCACCATTTTGAACCTAACAGCATGTGCTAAGGACAATACTATTTTCTATGTAGAGTTAGTCATTGTAGAAACCAAATATTCCAGGTACCATATAAGCTTTCTACCTTGTACTAACTATGTTTGGATTTACATCATCTCTGAGTCCAAAATTAACTATGGGCAGCCTGTGGCATCAACTCACCTCCATGTGTAACTGCTTCTGCAAATCAAGTACCATCCAGGCTTGGAAGAATGTTCCCAGTTCAGATCCACAAGAGAAGAAAGGAAAGTTTCCAGTTGCACTATGCCTAAGAAAAGCATCATGGTCCTCCTAGGACTGGCGGTAGGGAACAGATCACTCTGCATCACAACAGGGGCTCTAAACCACTCCTACAATTGCTATTTTATGTGCCTTACAGGGTTACAGTTAACTGTATCCTTATTCAGACCAGTGCTCCCAGCACCCTCCCATGTCCTTGTTGTCAGTAGTACCTCTCAGCTGCAAAAACGAAGATTTTCCTTTTTATAACAAAGGGGTAATATAATTTTCTGATACTTATGTTCTATTGCACAGAAAAACTTTTTTGTTGGTTTGAATACTGGGGAAGTTTGCAAACAAATTCAGTACTTCAAGTTTACTGTGCTTCAAACAAGTGCTGCCTGTAGCCACTAATCTGTTTGTTATGACTGCAATGTGCTTTCAAAAAAGAACAACTACCTTCAGGCCCCGGTCTAGATATAATCATTACTTTGTTTTTATTATTATTTTTAATTCAGTCTGGAAAGCTACAGTATAAAGGTTGCCAACGATAATGACTAGATTTGAACATTTAGAAGTAAATTACTAAGTATAATGAGAAGATGTGGACTTAATTTGCATTTACCATAAAAAAAGAACTGGACATCAGCCAGTGCTCAGATTTATTAACACTCAGAAATGCTGTCACAGCTCATGTGTACATGGGACATTAGTCATGCATTTTGTTAATCTAACATAATATGTAACATAATTTATCAGGACATCAAAATAATAGCTTTTACTCGATATCCGCATCTATTTGAGGATATGCACAATAGACTCTGAAGCTATATATGCGCTCTATTAGAGCTAATTGAAACTAGATGATACAATTAACCTGCTTCTTAGTAAAAAACATTAACACAATGTAAAATTCTAATCACAATAAAAGAGAGCAACATTGGAAGGAAATGTGGTGTATAACCACACATCATCCTTTTTAATATGTTGAAAAATAAAATGGAAAATTGTTACCAATAAAGGAAAAAAAAAATATCAAAACCATCATCTGGGCCAGCTACTGTCTCCAGCTTTGCTCTTTGTCACATTCAGTCACTTCCAGAAGTGATGAACACACTAACTCCTGGTATTTAGATGCAACACAAGAGAACTGAACAGGTGGTCAGGGTATGAGTTGTAAAGATAATCCATTTACACTATACACTGTGCTGTTATAAAAAAATAAAATTGAAACTTTCCATTTAGGAAAATATCCCAATAATACAATGACTCTCTTAATTTTTCTGTTGACTATGATTAATTTTTGACACAAACAACTGTCAACATTTCCAGGACTGTAATTTCTGACTTTTCCCAGAAAACTCAAAAAATTCTCATGTTAACACCCTTCATCAGCTGATTCACTGGTCTTATACCTTATTTATTCAATTTTCTTTTTATACATGCAAAGAACAACAGAAAAACCAAATCCTTGATATTGGTAAATAAGAGTATAAGAATGTTTATGGATAAAGATCTTAAAAAATGTAATACCCCATAAAAACTGCAACTGTATGTAGTAATATCGATGAAATCTAATATCCAAACACATCATGTGGCACAAATACATGGTGATAAACATACACCAACAGATTTGAATTGATTAGCAAGCAATACTAAAAGTATTTTTAAACTAAAATTACAGTTTGTGACAGTTTCTAGAGTGTAGCCTTGGAGAACAAAATCATCTAGCTGACTACAGAACAAAAGGGCAACACACAGCAGAACCTCAATAGTGTGACATTTAAATGAAAACCAAAAACGTCTCTTTTTTTTCCTTTCCAGGATTCTGAAGGTCTTCAGGAAAGCTGAATCTTGAGTTGTCTGTGTGCTTCTCAAAAGCATGGGAAAAATAAAATTTACCCACGCCGAGTGTTGTCTTGAAGTTGTTCCTTGCTATGGGAAAGTTAGGGAGAGTGTTGGGTTGAACAGCTGATGTTGGGTTAAATAGCTGATAATGTTTGGAGGGAAGGGGAGGAGAAGTGGGAGACAGGGCTTAAAGACCTAATTTGCTCATCCTACTGGGACTTTACAGGAGGAGGAGGGAAAATTAGCAGCTGTTCCTCAGTGACTGCTGCCCTGAATATTTTTTTGCTCTCCTCAACAGAAAAATCTGTAAAGCTTTTCAAAGGAAAGGTAGGTAGTAAAGCTGTGGCTGCCCCAGGCAACTGCCTACTTACCTTGCATCTAGGTTATTAAAAAGTTTGGGGTGGAAGCCATGAAGAAATAAAAAGGAAAAATAAAGGAACATTGACATTTTCAGGCGCTATTGTAAATTATTTCTGTGCTTTATTTGCATAGCTACTTTCACTAAAAGCTGGTAAGGCAAAAGAAGAATGCATTTAACTCCAGTTTTTGTTTGCCTGGGGGGTCTGCATTTTGCTTTTCTCTCAGATTTATATATTAAGGTTCCTTGAATTCCTTGAAAAGTCTATGTGTATGCACAGCCACATTCAGCTTGACCCTTTCTCACTGTCTGACTTACTTGTTATCTTTGACATGGGTATGAGGACAAAGAAGGTTTGGAAGACTTTCCTGTGGAAAAGGGACAGAAATATGTCTTAGTTCTGCTTCAATTCTGCCAAAGAGCCCCTAGATACACTGCAACTGGTCAGATGGAGCAACCAAAAAGCTTCTTCAATTTCCTTTTCTAATGAAGCAGAAATACCTGCTGTCTTTGATTTTGCTCCCTGAAGTAAGAAAACAGTTGAAACAGGAAGAGCTGGAAGGAACTTCTGTAGCTTCGCTCTGTGCCATGGGAAAACAGTTCACTATGCTGTTTGTCTTACACAGAAATCTTTGCTTTCTGTTGTACAATTGCCCTCTTAATGCACAACATGCAATGCCTGCTGAGGAAGGCTTCAGAGTGACACACTGGTTTCCCCATAGTACACAAGGCCAAGGGAATCAGTATGTAACCTCTTCTTTCCACCCTCCTTGCAGGAACAGATGTACAGCTGTAGTAGCAGCTCTCACTCAGACTTGACAGTTCCTGAGTGAGCGTCTTGTCCCATGTCATGAATGGCTATTGCACATTACTCCAAGCTTTGCAGTCTATCATCCCAAGGAAAACACCAAAATGCATCAGATGGACAAGTGATTTAAATCCTCTTTCTATACTTCTGAAAGAAAGATGAGGAGAAAGTATGGAAACAGCCGCAAACAAAAGAGAAATTATATATTATGAGTGCATTCACTGGGGAAAATACATACAGATTTTACTGAAAGCAGATGTTCCAGCTTGGAACATGTAAGTCTATTTTAGAAAGAAGCAGATGAAAAAGTATGTAAAATTAATTTACATTTTCAGAAGACAACCCAATCATTTATAATCTTGGCATCATTCGTAATTAAGTCAGATTATTAGTCTAAAAACAGAATGAAAGTGTCATATAAGTACTTCTGTGAAAGCATCAGTAGCATACTTAATGTTTGCTAGAATTTATTAAAAATGAGGTAGAAGAAAGATCACTTAAAAGAAAGGAGAGCAATTCCATGCTGCATTTCAGAAAGAAGTTAAATTTAGTGCTACCATAACATTAGTATTGTAACATAAAATTGCAATAAATGGCACTAAGAGTTTTTAAAATGTAAATGTGAAATTACTAGATGTGTATTTAAATGCTGTGAAAGTAACAATCTGCCAGCACTCGAAAAAAAAAAAAAAAACAGGTATTTTTTCATGGCACTCTGGTTAAAAACATATTACATTAAGGTTCTGTGATTCTCATGCTCTCCATTAATAATGTCTAAGACCACTTGAAGAATCAGAACAACTGGGAAGAGCTATTCTAAGCATTCTAGATTTCTATATAATAAGACTATGTAGTAAATGAGTAAATAGACAGGGTAAGGGATAAGGTTTAAGTAACGTAAATAATATTTACATTAATATTGTCTTAATATTTTACAACAGGTTTCCAGGTGACGGTTCAAATTTTCATCTTCACTCTGCCCCTTTTCACTGGAAGAGGATGGATCCTCATTCCAAGTGGAATTCAGGTAGTGTAAAATGCAAACCCGATGTTTTTTCTCTCATAAAATGATGAACAGGCAAAGTACAATGTGCGTTTTCTCCATCAGTTCTTTGACCAAGTCCCTCCTCAAGTCACATGAAACTAACATAAAACCTTCCATTTCAGAGTTTGTAAAGCTCTACTCTGCTCCTGCTCTAATGCTTATATGACTGAAAATAGAATAGAAGATTTATTCATAAGACCTCCCTTACTGACCTGGTTTACTGACAAAACTATGAGGACTGAAGGGAAAATGTCCAAAAGTAAGTCTTTCTGAAGCCATGAAGAAGAGGCAAGGAGTTGATTGAGCAAGACTGCAATTTTTCTAAAGAGACAGGAAGAAGTCTTGCCCAAGGACACTGAGGTACTATTTTGTTGTGTTAAACAGTAACAAATACGAGGAGCGGCACTTGGCAAAAGGAGAAAAGGTGTAACGAATGGCATGGTCTTTGGGGGGAGGTGCAAGGGGGGAGACCACAAAGGTAAGTAACAAACACCAAAATAACATTCTTCTATTGAAGAATGCTTTATTCATTAGTTAGACAAGTGTCATACTATTCTAAGATGACCATATATATTTTTCTTAGTTTCACTTATCTTTAAGAGTCTTTGTTTTATGCACAAAGTGCTTGTTAAAGTTTTGTCTATGCAGGTGCCTAGGAAATACACACAGCAAGATCAGAAATTTCCACCAGCTTAAGTTAATGCTGTCTCCTAGTCTCAAGAGACACCAATAGTTATTAGAACATGGCCTGTAAAAACAAATCACAAAAAGTTAATTTTTCGGAGTGTCAGAAGTGGTTTGTGTTTCCAGCTTCCTTTTTTATAAGCTTTCTCTTTTTGATATTTTGGCTTATTTAAGTTGTATTTAGTGAGCCATTAAATTTGTTTAGGAATAAAGAAAACTGAATTTGAATGACAGCGGAGCTTTTTTGCAACAAAAGCTCCCATGCATTTACCAAAAGGTATAAGCAAATTACTGATGAGCAAAAGTTAGGAGTTCGTACTTCTTTTACCTGTGAAGGTCAGATTCAGAAATGAACTGGGGTGTTACTGAGCACAGCTTTAGGTACCACAACACCTTCATAAGCTTGAGCAGTGTAGATACATTCTCTGTGCAAGTATAAGGACAGTTACAGAGCCCAGGAATGGAGTTCAGCATAGTTAATAGTGATGGAAAAATCCAAAGGAGGAACTCTTCTAACTTTTCTGAGTAGTGTATGTGATTGCACCTCTGAGACGGACATCATACGGACATCAGTTTTCCCAGCCTGAAAACTTTTTTTGGAGATAGGATTAGGATCTACATTAGACTACAGATTAAACTAAATGGCATGAGTGAATGTGTCCTTTCAAGTTAAAGTGCCTGGATTAGTGGCTGTAAGATTCATAGGACCAGTGAGAGAATGAACATTTGGGAAGTTATATCCATGGCTCAGTGGTGTATGCCATAAAAAAAGGAGCTATCAAGTGTTTTATTCACTGTTCTATAGATCATACTCTACATTAAAGAATTTAAGTATCATGTTAAAGTGTAATGAAAAGAAAGCAGTAAATATATAGAATTCAAAATTAAAAGATAAGAAGCAGAAGTGTTTTGACTTCCAAACCAGAGTATACAGCATTGAAATCCATTTCTCCCTCACATTTATAAGTGATCTGAAAAAGGGATTTATTCGAGAGCTATTCAAAGTAATGTGGAGCCTAGCAGTTAATGATAGAATCGTAGAATCATAGAATGGTTTGGGTTGGAAGGGACCTCAAGGGTCATTTAGTCCAACCCCCCTGCCATGGCAGGGGCACCTCCCACTAGACCAGGTTGCTCAAGGCTCCATACAGTTTGGCTTTGAACACTTCCAGGGACGGAATATCCACGACTTCCTCAGGCAACCTGTTCCAGTGTCTCACCACCCTCAGGTGTGTATCTAGTTTAAACCTGCCCTCTCCCAGCATCCAGTCATTACCCCTCATCCTATCACTGCAGGCCCTTGTAAAAAGTCCCTCCCCACCTTTCCTGTAGGCCCCCATCAGGTACTGGAAGGCCACTATAAGGTCTCCCTGGAGCCTTCTCTTTTCCAAGCTGAACAAGCCCAACTCTCTCAGCCTGTCCTCGTAGGAACATTCTAGCCCTCTGACCATCTTGGTAACCCTCCTCTGGACTCGCTCCAACAGCTCCATGTCTTTATTGTGCTGGGGCTCCAGAGCTGGATGCAGTATTCCAGGTGGGGTCTCACAAGGGCAGAGCAGAGGGGCAGAATCACCTTCCTCAACCTGCTGGCTACATATCTTTTGGTGCAGGCCAGGATACGGTTGGCTTTCTGGGTTGCAAGCACACGCTGTCAGCTCATGTTCATCTTATCATCCACCAGCATGTCCAAGTCCTTCTCCTCAGGACTGCTCTCAATCCACTTATTGCCCAGCCTGTATCTGTGCTTGGGATTGTTAAGGTTAATAAATATGAGGACAGGAAGTTCTGAAAAAGAACTCTGATAGTGACTGGGCAATAAAGGCATAAATGAAATTCAGTAGAATATAAAATTAAAGACATAGGAAAACAAAGCTCTGAATTTACCTACACAATGATGGATTCCTGAACTGATTATTAATTCTTAAGAAGAAGGAGAATATAATATTGAGTTTATAAAGGTAAATATATATATATATATATATATATATATATATATATACACGACTGGTAGTCAGAACAGCAAAAAGAACCTTAGAAATTATTTGAAATGGAACAGAAAACAAAACTGAAAAGCATCAGTACCTCGTGTTATAAATCTATGGTCTTGAATACAGGGTGAATTACCACAGTAGTACTGGAAAATATTCAGAAAAGGGTAAAAAGGATAATCAAATAGATAGAATAACTTACCTAAGATTGTTCACCTAAGGAGACTAGGACCCATTAGCCTGGAAAAAAATTACCAAAATGGAGTATGTAAAAGACTACAGAATCATGAGTGGTTATGAGAAGATGAATAGTGATTAGCTGTTTGCTATATTTTCCAGTGCAAAACCAAAGGGACATTAGGTGAAAATGGAAGGTGGCCTATTCAGATGAACAAGACAAGACATCCTTTCACCCAGTTTATAATCACTGTGCTTTGCAGAAACTTTAAACTTATCCATGACCAATGGGACAAACTAACAGAGGAGAAATCCTTCAAAACAAATAAGAACGGTTTTAGATTCCTTGAAACAAGTACTTGGAAAATAGGTGTTTGTTTTGGGGAAATATCATAGTACAGTCATTGAGGTTTTGTATTATCATATGTATTGTCCAATATAAAGGTGTCTTTAGTCTGATTTCTTAGAGTTATATTAATGTCAGCGTAGGTTCAAAATCCAAATGTGCAGCAGAATGTTCCCATCAATGAGCTCTAGAAACTTGCTTTCTCTGTCTTGTGCTGTAAGGTCTTTCCCTTGGAAATGGGAGAGCATAATTTTTAATCTTTATAGACTATCCTATCCCTGGGAACTGAATCCAGTCTCTTGGAACTGACATGTAATCCTCAGGGATTGCTATTTCAAATGACAGTACTCTGATTTTGCTTCATCAGAAACTGTCAGTATGTGAACTTTCAGAGCACACCTAGAAAATGCAACACTCACAGCTTTATGTGCACTTACTTGGTTAACCCCAAGCATTTCTAGGTGTTCTCCACCAACCATTGACACCTCTGGGTATCAGCAAACAGCTGACTTATGAAACCAAATACAAGGATCTGGGTCACCAGACACTTTTTCTCTTGTTGTAGACCCAGTAAAGGAAAAAAAATGTTCTGGATGAAAATCTGGGACTAGTGTTCCAAATACATAGAAACAGTCCCTGTGTTACAAGACTGTCTCAGGCTATCTTCTTATTTTGGGGATCTGAATAGCAACTACAAGTTACTGAGGTGCACAGTCTTTCAGATTTCCAGTCAAAATTTGATGACCTGTTTGTGTATCACACCATCTCATTGGTGTGACGAAACGGTCCTTTTAGCTGAAGTAGTCTCTTATTTCCCTGGTGTTTAGTCATCTGATGCATGTGACCTGAAAAATCATAATCCCCTCTGCCTTGAATGTTAATTATATTCCATCAAATCGCAGCTTCTGAATGCATATATCGCTTGAAGCAATAAAATTGTCAAAGGAATTCTGCAGATACATAGATTGTAAATATAAGGGTAATTATATTTTTATTATTAGGTTCCATTCCCAATGTACAGTATTACATTAACAACATTTCAGTAGAGATTTGAGAAGGGTACACATTTTCTCTTTAGGTTGACTTCCAGGGGACAGTTTCTAGAGTGTCTGTTTGTAGTGATTGCTGGGTTTTGTGTCATTTTGCAATTTTAGTCCTTTTAAGTACCTAAGACAATAAATGCAAGAAAGAAATCTTTGTGGATGTGGACAGTGAAAACCCTGTCTCTTGTCCTGTCATATGCAAGTTTTATTTCTTTAGGGTCATAGAGTTATAGCTACTATTACCAGAGAAACAGATAAATATTGCAGTGTTGGCAATAGAGAAAGTTGATGATATCTCATTTACTAAGTGGATACGCCTATTTAAAGGTTATTAATACTTTGATAGAAGATCTTGCATGGCATTAATCAAACAAAATGCTCTTGTCTCTGCCTAGTGCACAATGAAATGAAATAGCAACATAATAGACTCTCTATATCTCACTGGTATGCAGCACATTCAGAGTTGTTTAAAGCCTGCTTTTCCTGGGAGACTATCTATTGTTCAGGAAAATCACATGTAATTGTTAAAAAAATACTGAAAGTTTATTGAGCATAAAATAATAATAATAAAATCAATACTATAAAAGTGTTCCGAGATAGTAGAGAGACATTAGTCCGAACAGCCGTAGAAAATGTTGTTACAGAATCTGGTGGAACACTTAAAGGTTATGGACTATTGTTCTATTTCCCTGCTTAATAAGGCTTTACTTCAGTGGCATATGAGTATGATTTAATTTTCAGACACATCTTTTCGTTGTGAGAAAAATTCACTGTACCACTGGTCAATAAGCAAATGCAAAGTTCAAGACACCAGGGAATTGCATTAACAAGTTAAAATTAGAGGAATTAAGGGGCATGATTATCGACTTTTACAAGTGTTTTATGCCACTGACTCTTTGTGTACCAAAGTGAACTGGGTCTAATGTATATAAAGTATGGCAAAAATTTAACCAAGGCAACCCTTTATAAAATTAAACATTGATTCATACATACAGTCTATTTCTTCTAATCAGAAAAAAAAATTCAATGAATTCTCTTTTATATATCACTTGGTGGTTAATTTCTTACAAAGATCGTGAACATAGCTGTCTGACACATTATATGGCCATCCGCCATGTGGGACATTGGGCTTGTCATATTGAATACAGTTACCGTGAGTTGGCAGAAAGTAGTAGGTGGATCAGCTTGAGCAAGAGCACAGGCTGAATAATGCATTTTTCTTGCACTGTTAAGCACTGACCAGCACTGGACATGAACAAAGTCAAGGGCTGAGCAACTTGCTTATCTTGTAAAGGACAGGACAGATGCGGCAACTAGTCATCTATTCCTCAAATCAGCTGAGTGATGCCTGGCGTGAGACGGAAGCCTCAGAGCCTGATGTTTCAGAAAAGCCAGAAAAGACTCTGATGGCTCTGCAGAACACCTTTGCCTTTGTTCTCTGTCACTTCCCCCCGTTTCTTTTTTGATCCATGTTAAGAGCCAGTCAGCACACGATAATTGACTTAGTCCCACCTCACCAAGAGTATAAATCTGGCATTCAAAATCCTCTATTTTAAGGACAAGAACTCCAGCTACTAGAGTGTATTTATCAACAGCAATTCTGAATTTGCTGTATCTGTCACCCTAATGAATCATCTACCTTTTTTTTCAACTTTGTCAAACTGTCTCAGTGAAAGTCCTTGAGAGGGCTCTGACAGGCAAACATTGACTCTGAGAAGTGGCTACATACATAATCCTTTAGATATAAACAGCTGACCAAATCTGGGACTAAGACTGGATCTAGCCATACCTAGGCTTCACTCTGAGAAGGTGTTTAGAAAGCAAGAGGGTCCTTTCTGAACCTCGTGACTCAACAGGTGTGCTTCCCCCCGCCAGCCACATATTCTTATTTCAAAACACCAGCAATCCCTTTTAGTTTGCACTTTCTAGTGAATTTCACATTTTTTAGCATAAATGTTCATCAGAAGAGAAAACGGTATCTCACTTCCTCTGTAGAAAAACTTCCATGTTAGTGACTGGTACATGCAAGAGAAGTAGATTCAGCTTCGCAACAGAGAGGGTCAAGAATTGAACCAAACCACTTCACATGCGAAGTGACTGTTATTTATTTGGCATAAGGATAAAAGCACCACAGCATTCTATATTTTTATAAAGGGTATGCTTCTGTTTTCATAGCATTACAAATTAAATAAATTATATTAGAAGATAATCCTTTAAAAAGTCAAAGTCTCTATGCAAAAAAAACCTTCCGCCAATGACAACAATTGACAAAAACCCTTCCACAACAACTAATCAGCATCACTTCTCCTCTTGCCACAAAATCATGCAGACAGTAAATACTGATCAGCCCCAGATTTGCTGCAGTTGTGTTAGTAGGGAAATCTCAACTAACCTCCAGTCCACCCTTGCTTAATTACTGGGGTCACTTGCAATTTGCCTTGACTTCACCATGACTTCAAGATGATTTTTGATATCTGCTTGACAGAAGACAAGACCAGTTGTAGAATGGGAAAGGATTTTCTCCAGTTTTTTCCTCTTCCTGACGGTATGTTGTAGATTAAGCAGGTCCTTCAGATATGAAAGTTTGTATTAGTGACTCATAGTACTAGTAAATTCAATAACTCCAGAAATGTTCATGGTCATTGAACTGTGACTGTTTACAGAGGAGACTTGTAGCAACAAGCAGTCCAAATACAGCGCATCTAAAACAATTCTGAGATGTGGTTTGGCGGCTCAAACACTCCAGGAATGCCCATATACTTATAAAGCTATCAAAGCTGTAGAAACTCGGAGAAATCAGAGTAGTCTCCTGAGCAAAGACTAGCTGTATGGCTGAGAGTTGCATCATCAATAGTGAGTGGTATGGCATCAAGCAAAGCATCAGGCAAACAGCTGTATAACTTGTCTTTACGATGCTTGAATAATCACTTTGCTTCCAGTATTTGTCATCTGTAAATTATTTGGGCAGAGAAAGGAAGCGGTAATCAGGAACACAAAAGAAACATGAGCTCTTTTTCTTTGCTGTCTTCAGCTCTCTACTCTTCTCTTTTCTCATTTTTCCTCCACTTCTTTCATTCAGATGCGTCAGTGCAAGACCTTCCTTTCTGGATAAAGGGTTTGAGTATCAAAAGCAAATGTTTAGTGTTTTGCAAGATAGCACCAAATGACCAACTTTTGCAAGAAGAAAGGAGGTGCACACAGTTTATATTGTGGATATCTATACCTGAGATAGTCTTTTTAAGCTCTTTATACTTATTGAAAAAGCTGTGTTAGCCTGGTCTCTCATAGTCACTCACTTTGTAATACCTCAATTCAGAAGCAATAGTTCTCCATGGACTAGGAAGGGAGCTTTGAGGGACTAGCTCAAACAGAGATGTCTCCCGATAGCCAGATGGGTCGCAGCATAATTGTGTTATCCCTGTGGCTTTTCCAAACAGAAAACAAAACAAAATAAAACAAAACAAAAAAAAAGGAACAGAAAGCTCACAACATTTCTGGAATGCCATGCTGCTGCATGTGCAGTGATCAGAAAAAAAATGTCACCCAGATGAGTCCAATCAGTTCCACAACTGTTATTATTCATGCATTATAAAAATCCCAAAATCACTCTTCTAATTTTTTTCAGGCCAGTGCAGCGGCCCTTGATGTTTTAGTTCATAATCTTTTTAAGAATCTGCCCCTAGAATTTCATAGCTCCCTTAATTTTTTATTGGCAGTCAGAATCACAGCATCCGTTTATGTTTAATTTTAAATTCTCTTGTTTTAAAATCTCTTCCAAAGAAAATAATCTTAGAGCAATAAGTTCCCTCTTAAAGAGTACACTGTGGTACTCTTCTGAATTTTGTTTCACAATTAACTCTTTCTTTCCTTAGGAAAAAGAAAAGAGTTAGTAATTATGGCACACTGACTGATCACTGGAATTATTTGACATTGACGTTACTTCTAAATATCTTCCCTCTCGTTTGCTAAGTGGGATAAATATCTTCCCTCTCGTTTGCTAAGTGGGATGGCAGTTTTTTAAATTTCAGTGCACTGTTCTCCCTTACCATTTGTGTACTGTCATTTGTTCAGCTACATATGAAGGAAAAAAAAAGCCCTTTGTTAAATTCTGATAAACAATAAGCACACTATGGGGGACATGTCTGTAAAGAATAATCCTTCCTTCACTGTGCAAGAGACTCCAGGATGTGATGGACTTTACTTTGTGTTATCTTATGCATCTGTGTCTTTTCAGACTCACATCTAACTTCACTTCACAAAGATATTAATCCAAGAGTTTTGTGCCTGTTTCTTGCAGTGCAAGTGCAGAATGAAATCTTGGCCCTCACCTTTGCAAAATGAAGCCAATGGCAGAACTCCCTTAGTCTGCATAAAGACATGAATGTACTTTGGATATTTGCAAGCTACCCTCCAGATTTGCCCTTGCTGATGGCAAACAGTGTATCTTTATATATATGCAGCAGTTTTGCCTTTTAAAAGCAGCTGCCACTTTTGCTGTTTTATGCAACCAAGGGAATTGCCCTCAGTCCTGACAAAAGGGGTTGCCAGTGGTTCCCATGCAGAACTTCTCTCATTGCTGCAGAATTGCCACTGCTGTGACAAATACAGTAACAGATTGGGTGGCAGGAAACAACATGCCCCCAAAAAGCAGCATCTTCCTCTAGGATACAATAAAGAGATTATTCCAGGAACTAGAAACAACAAGTACCAAGAAAGTATCCATGTCATTCAGACACTATTTTGGTGCAGCTTGTGCTCCCAGCTGCGTAGTGATTAATGTGTAGCGCAGTCACATACGGGTGTAAGCATGCTTTGCACACTTTTTTATGTTTGTCTCTAGTATGCATTTAATCTTTTATTGGGCACAATTACTTAAAATATTAGCTGATTTAAAATTTCCCAGAACTTTTTGTAAACCAAATGTTTGTGCCATTACAGTATTTGAGGTAGAGGCTGATTGTTTTTTTTGGGGAAGGGCCCATATGAATCTCATGAGGTTCAACAAGGCCAAGTGCAAGGTCCTTCACCTGGGCCGGGGCAATACTCATAATCAATACAAGCTGGGGAATGATGTGACAGAGAGCAGCCCTGCCAAGAAAGACTTGAGGGTACTGGTGTATGAAAAGCTGGATATGAGCCAACAATGCGCGCTTGCAGCCCAGAAGGCCAATCACACCCTGGGCTATATCAAGAGAAGTGTGGCCAGCAGATCAAGAGAGGTGATTCTCAGAGGTGATCACTCATCTCTGGTGAGACCCCATCTGGAGCAGAGTTCAGCTCTGAAGCCCTCAATACAATTTCAGCTCTGGAGCCCTCAATACAAGGACATGGACCTGCTCGAGCGGGTCCAGAGGAGGGCCACAAAAGTGATCAGGGGGCTGGAGCACCTCCCCTATGAAGATAGGCTGAGAGAGTTTGGGTTGTTCAGCCTGGAGAAGAGAAGTCTCCGGGGAGACCTTATAGTGGCCTTCCAGTGCCTGAGGGAGGCCTACAGGAAAACTGGGGAGGGACTTTTTACAAGGGCGCATAGTGATAGGACGAGGGACAATGGTTTTAAACTAGAAACAGATAGATTTAGATTGGATATTAGGAAGAAGTTCTTTACCATAAGGGTGGTAAAGCAATGGAACAGCTTGCCCAGAGAGGTGGTGGAGGCCCTGTCCCTGGAGACATTCAAGATCAGGCTTGATGGGGCTCTGGGTGACCTGACCTAGCTAAAGATGTCCCTGCTCACTGCAGGGGGGTTGGACTAGATGACCTTTGGGGGTCCCTTCCAGCCCAATACATTCTATGATTCTATGGTTTTCCTCCCTCATTTAATTAGTTTTTCTCTTCTGTATTCTTAGCAAAGTGATTTCTTCATCATGGTTTACCACCTCCATGATAATGGGCTTTCTAAATAAACAGTTGTTTATCATCACTGGACAGTTTTAAACATAAGATAGTAAGAAGGTTATCTTCAATTTCTGAATTTGTGTACTTTTTTCTAATACCGCTGCTCACATTTAGGATATTCTTAATATTTAGAACAAGAAGTCACTCCAGATCTGGGATTGAAGATAAAATTCCAATACTTTTCAAAATCTAAAATGCAATTTTATCCTGGACTGCAGACTATGTTAAGAATAGTACACCTTTTGGAAAAAAAAAAAAAAAACACCACTTCTCTAACAGACTAGAAATATAAGGGAAATATATAGCCAGAGGATACCCAGCATGGAATTCTTTTCATTTGGACTAGATTTCTTCATATAACTAGATTTTCATTGGTACAGGAAAAAACCTAAATGTAAACTGTGCATAGCATCCTGGACTGCAAGTGGTATATCAAAGCAGGCTCAATATATATATATATATTAAACAGTATTTCTCTACAGACCATTACTTTAATTTTAAGAGAATCCAGTGCCTCACTGTACTGTGAGTACATTCTACAGTAGTAACATATTACATCTAATCTTTAATTATTTTCTTTCAAAGGGAAATAAAGCAGTGACAAGAAATTTTATTGAGGCGTTCTGAAATCTTTCACTTCAGCCCATGACTTCTTAACCGCTAAGATTCATGAGAAGAAAAACTACCCAGGAATTGTTTTTACACCTTAATTTAAGGTCCTTAGTATAAGTATGGAAAAACTCACATTAAAATTAAAAATTGTTGTGTAAAATTGTACATATAAAATATAACATAACAGAAGGATTTGGGATACTAGGATAAAACAGTTAACAGCAATGGGTAAAGCTGATAAAGTCGACATTTCTTTGGAAATGGTACAAGCTGAACAATGCTACAAACATGCTTAAAATTAGATACTTACCTTATTATCTTGTGAATATATACTTCTTCATATTTTCTGGGACTGTTTACACTCTTGAGATTTAGTTCAGTGAACAGATTGGGTATATTTGAAAGAATATCTGTGAGCGGAAAGACAGGTTATGTTATTTAGTACACGTTCTGTCATTTCTAATAACTACACTCTTCAAAGTAAAGGACAAGGACACTATGCCTGATATTCTGTGTACAGGCAAACACTTTTTAAAGTAAATAAAGTCTGCACTGATGACAGATAGCAGCTTTTCTGAGTATGACAGATAGCCACTCAGTAAATTTTTTGTATACCCACTGCACAAATTCTGTTTTGTCAGCCTGATAAAGAAAAGTGATAGCAGATAGAAATCTGTGTCAACACAAGGTAAATTAAAAATGGTGGTCTTTCATCTGATAGTATCTTTTCATATAATGTAATTTCTTTAGCTAATGTTACGTGTTTTACTTCAAAAGGTTATAGAAAAAGTGTGGCTGATGGATTATAAAGGAAATAGGCAAAGCTGCACAGAAGGGCATAACATCAAGTGTAACAAAAAAGTAGTTGTTCTAGAATGTATTATAAAACCTTATCTGTTGGCATTTTATAAAAACTATACATTCCCTTTTGCTCTAGAAAAAACCTAGATATTAAGGAGACAAAATACGTTCAGATTTATGAGTATTGACATTGCTTATTTCCTGTGAAGTACAATGACCAAATGACAATAATGCTTACATACTTCATGCTCTTCAAATTTTCTTTCATGCTAGTTTTAGATATGATTGATTTACTCCATGTATTTTAATATTTGAAGAACTCAGGAGTGCAAAATGGAAATTTTTAAACAGTGGGTAGAAAATTCCTATAAACTGTGGTGGCATATATTTATTTAATTCTCCACGGTTTGTATTGAAAATTCACTCAAAAACTTTGTCAATGGAGCTTTAGTAGAACACTGATTCATTACAAAAGATTTTCAGGAACATCTGGTATTTCACCAAAAAAAAAAGTGACAATTGGGCAACTGAACATTTCAAAGACAAAAACATACTGATTTGTCACAAATAGTAATGCCCATCACTGTTTGTCGCCAACTGCTTTAGAAAGATGTTTAAAGAGAGCGATACACATAATACACATTCTGTTTGCAAAATCAAGTGTTCTATGATAATCATCACTTTCTTCAACCATGAATCAAATGACAAAATACGGTTATAAATACATGTTCTCTCTGAGAACAAGAGAGGCAACTTAAGTAAACAGTACACAAGAATACATTAAAATTACTTTTAAAAATAGATTCCATGATAAATCTTGATGATCAACAACTAGTTCAGCCATCATTTGTATTCTATTACTTTTTATTGAATGAAAGAATTCACGAATAGCCAGACTGCACACTTACTTGCAAAAGCTAGTACTTATAATTTACGAAATAAGTATTAATGAAAGGAGGAGGATTCAACAATGCAACTCACTGGATCATGCTGTGAATATTTTTGCACAGCAGGATGTATTAAAGGCCACTAGTGTGTCCTCTCTTTATTGTGCATTTAGTGGTTCTGAAAATTTCGAAATTGATAATTCTGAAAAGGACTGTCTTTTACATAGTATTACAATTGATGCACAATATTTTGTTAATGTGTTTTCCAGTTTTTCCTGATAGTTCTAGCTGTGACATGACATTTCCATCCAACTCTTGACCCAAAACATGACCCTAAAACTTGGAGTTTTATATTGCCAATTCAGGAAAGCAGTCAAGCACATATTTAAGCATAATCATGTATTTGATTCCTACTGACTTTACTGAATTCAATTAGCTGAATATGAGTAGTTTCCTGCAGTACTGATGAATTTTTCTAAGCCAGGTTTCTGATTCACATTCTAAAGAATTCAAAGAGAACTTCTGTGCAAAGCAGAGGTAAAACGATTCATGGACAAAGTTATCAAAGTACCTTTATAGAAATGTGCTATTGAATGAAAGGGGTACTGTAGATTTTGGATCCACAAAATGGCCAAGAAAAAACACCCTATAGAATATAATAGAAGAGCATATCAGTGCCAGTGAGATTCCTGCAAAAAAGTCATAATACAGTATTCATTTATTTGGTGGGGTTTATAATGGTCAATTTTTAGGCTACAGGTAAGATCCAATCTTATAAAGAAACAATAAGATACAAATTCCTAAGATAGGAACAGACATATCCTATTTACAAAATTGCAAAGACAAGGAATAAAACAACTAAAAAACAGAGCTGAGTTTTTGATTGTTTATGAAAGTGGGCAACAAAACCTCCAGTATTTTTTATTCTTTATTCAGAACAAAACCCAGAAACACAGAGCAGAATCTAACAACAAAATTACATGCACAGGAGTTTGGGCAGATAGGGGCAAAACTTTCAGCACCTTCAAATGCTTGTCACATCTTAGAAATTCAAAACGTATGTTGTATCTCATTATACTAAAAATTACCCTTATAAAAATCCTTTAGAATGATCTAAAAACTATAACAATTGTTCAGTTTTTTAATTTGATTTGAAGTTGGATAGATGAGAGCAATATTGTGTACTGAAGTTTGCATGTAATAACAGCCAATTACCACCAATAGAATGAAATGAGATGATTATAAATGTTTATAGTAAGGATATTATAAATTCATTTGCTTAGAATCTGAAAGTTGTCTGATAGTGAAAGTGATATAAATGAGGCAGAGAATCTGCCTGCACAGAATTTTCCCTACAGAAGGGTTCAGCCTTGATAAATTATCCTGTATGCACACAAAATAGTTTGAATTGAAGCATAGGATATGAAAAATGTATCTATTTTGCTGACATAGTGACAATGTCATTTTTCCGTGGACTTTAAAGTGGTTTCTGACTAGTGCTATTTTAAAGTATAAATTCCATTATATTGATCACGCACTGAAGAAACCAGATAAAGTGATTGAGTTAAGGGATTTAGAAACAGGAATTTTTGTGTTTTCATTGGAAATTGCTGAATAGAGAAATCTTTCTGGGCACCATCCATTATTAATATATAGAAGAGCATTATTATAACGGTCCTTTTTATACTATAAAGCTTTGCATGCAGATGAAAATGGTGTTTCTCCTCCATGTTGACCAGATGTTCTTCCTCTCCACAGTGTTAGTAACTGTGAAGGTATCACTCTTAGTTAGAAGCAAAAGATTTTACAGAAATTTAGATAGATAGATTTGCTTAGAATTTACCCCAAAATCCTTTTCACATTTTCAAACAATATTTAAGAATTTAATATGAATTTCCAGATTTCTGTAGAGATTCATAGTTCATAGGATATTTTATGTTTTCTGTAAGAGTTTACTCATATAAATATATTACCTATAATTATGTTTCTCCTGGGTTTTTTTCACAATGTCTTAACTTTCACAGCTTTATAAGGACTCTCAGCTGTAAGGTGACAGAAGAAAAGTGTAAAGGCATATATTAATAAATATAGTCAGCTGAAAAACCTGTGGCAATTGAGACATCTTGGTTGCTACAGTGTGCCATGGAATATCTGCTTTGTGAACTAGCTAATTGTGCTGCATTATTTTATGAAATACACATAGCCCAGTGCAAGCACTGTATAAATCTGCAGCTAGAATCCTTCCTTCAGATACTATTAGTATCTCCTTAGAAGCCCACATGAATAGAGTACTATATCATTTGTAGTCACTTCAGTAGGTTGTTGAATAGCAATTCCTATTTCATCTTAGTATTAGTTGTTATAACATAAATATAGCAGGAATTGTAAAGCAGATACTTGTGAATCTGGAGTTCTTTTTTTTCCAAATAAATCTGTAGAAACAGGTTTGAAACTTCTATTACTAGTCCGTTCCTACATGCGTCCCTTAACACTCTCCATCAGAAAAGCTAAAAATCTGAAAATGTCAATACAGTCCACCCATATATGAGGCCTCTAATTGGCAGGACAGGGCAAAGAGGTGGGGTTTAACTCATTCAGTACTTCTATCCAGCAATTAAATTGTTTTCTCTTTTGTTTTGTGGTTTTGGTTTTTTTCAGTAATCCAAAACCTGCTACAACATTTAACTCTTCTTAAAAAGGAAAGAGAAGGGAGCTTACAAGTTAATTGCTAAATAATGTAGACCAGAAAATGGCTGACCTTTCTCACTCTTCCTCTTGCTCTATCTGGAAAGCTTTTCTGCGCTACTACTTCTCCTATTGTGTTTGTTTGGATGCATGCAGGCAGGTGTAGCAGGGCTGAGAGAAGGACAAGAAAAATGGTAATTTGATACTTTGTATCCACTATTTGGGGCAAAAATCCAAGTAGCTTCAATCAATACCTTCTACATTGAGGAAAATTTGCTGCTGTATTTTTTACCTTTCTATATTAGGGATGATACTGATTGCTACATACATACCAACAAAGAGATATTGATCAGGACATTTCGGAGACAAAGATAAAATTGCCTTGTGGTTGCAATAAGTCTTCTTCTTAGTGGAAAAGAAGAAACAAAATGTACATGATACAGCACAAAGCATTTCCAATGTGATTTTGTCATGTTAATTGATGTTAAATCCTTGTCATTTTCAGGAAAATTTACACCTTTCGGTTGGCTGAGATGCAAGTTTTCAACGTCTCCAGAGAGAGCTGAAGAAAGGCTTAGACCCTGTAATTTCACTACCAGAGAAAGCTCGGTATCTCCTCCTTTTTATTCGTAAGGTGACTGAAGCATTAGACAGTAACATTGCTTGTCCAGAACTATGTCCTTTGTGAGTCAAACTCTCAACAGTGTTAGAGCTTCCTGACTTGGTTTGCAAGCACTGACCATGCAGGCAAGGACGAGAAGAGTGTACAAGTCAATATGGATTAGAAAGGCAAAAGAGACTGAATACAGGCAGGATTAAATGTGATTAACACCTGCTACTGACTGACTTTTGTCTCCTCTCTGAAATCCCCTCTCCTTTTGATGGAAAAAAAATACTGCCATAAGGAAACATGGAGACTATATATATACTTAACTTTTGATTTTTTCTTTATATTGAAGAGTTTTCCTCCCATGCGCTGAAATAAGGATGTCCCCTCTCTGTTTCTACACATTTGCCCAGACCGATATTTCATGAAGTTTTAAAGATATATTTTCTGAATAAAATGTGATTTCCCCATAAAATATTTCTAAGAGAGTAGGACCACAAACACACAAAATTAACACAATTGACAGTTGTGGTCAATGGAGTTAAATCCAGTTGGTGGCCAGTCACGAATGGTGTCCCCAAGGACTCAGTACTTAGGCCACTCCTGTTCAACATCTTTATCAATGATTTGGACAAGGGAATGGAGTGCACCCTTAGTAGGTTTACAGATGACAGCAAGCTGGGTGGAAGTGTCAATCTGCTTGAGGGTAGGGAAGATCTACAGAGGGATCTAGAGAGGCTGGATCACTGGGTCAAGGCCAATTCCATGAGTTTCAATAAGGCCAAGTGCCAGGTCCTACACTTTGGTCACAAAACCCCCAGCAGTATTACAGGCTTGGGGGTTAGTGGCTGGAGAGCTGCCAGTCAGAGAGGGACCTGAGAGTGTTGATTGACAGCCAGCTGAACGTGAGCCAGCAGTGTGCCCAGGTGGCCAAGAAGGCCAATGGCATCCTGGCCTGTATCAGGAATAGTGTTGTCAGCAGGGGCAGGGAGGTGATCGTGCCCCTGTACTTGGCTTTGGTGAGGCTGCACCTCGAGTCCCGTGTCCAGTTTTGGGACCCTCTCTACAAGAAGGACATGGAGGTGCTGGAGAGAGTACAGAGGTGGGCTACCAAGCTAGCAAAGGATTTGGAGTATGTCTCATATGAGGAACGGCTGAGGGATCTGGGGCTGTTTAACCTGGAGAAGAGAAGGCTGAGGGGAGACCTTATCGCTCTCTAGTAGCAAGGTGGGGGTCGGTCTGTTCTCCCTAGTAACAAGCAATAGGACAAGGGGAAGTGGATTTAAGCTATAGCAGAGGAGGTTCAGGCTGGATATTAAGAATAATTTCTTTACTGAAAGGGTTGTCAGGCATTGGAACAGCTTTCCCAGGGAGGTGGTGGAGTCACCATCCCTGGAAGTGTTTAAGAGATAGGTAGATGTTGTACTTAGGGACATGGTTTAGTGGTGTTTGTAGAGCTAGGACAAAGGTTGGACTCAATGATCTTGAAAGTCTCTTCCAACCAAAATTGTTCTATCATTCTATGACAATGATTAAGAAGAATTAGATAGTAATCAGTTGCACTAACTGTCAGTTGGACAAACCTTTTTGTTATCCATCCTGCTTTCCCTTCTGTCTCACAACCCTTCCTTCATAAATGCACACAAATATATTCCCCAGCACTGAAGAAGACCTTTTCCCTGACTTTGTTGTTCAGAGTTTTTCTTTTCATGGCTAGTTAGCTAAGATGCCTTTTTTGAGGAAGGGAAAGCAACCACAGCCCCTGACACACTGGAATTAGGAATGTAAATGTGTACTCAAAACTTAGCAATACGATTAAAAATTAAGTTTTCGAACACCCCTTTTTTTTTTTTTTTTTTTTTTTACAGTCACCATCTGGTCTTATCTTTTAGAAAATGCTGATATGCTCTGTGGTACTTAATGGCATCTGTAGTACACCTGGTAAGTATACTAATATGCATTTCACTGAATACTGACCTAAAACATTTTTAAAAAAAATAAACCTGTGTTTTTTGCAGATCTTTTCTGAGTGCCACAAGTATTGCATTACACATGGAGGTTGGGAGAGAAAGGAAGAATAAGGAGGAAGATGGCCAAATAACCAGAAAATAAGAGCTTGTAGGTCAATTTCAGTGCCCTCAGACATTCACTTAACATCTCTCCGTTTTCCATTCTCTGAAAAGGATATGAAAGCAGTTAGAATTAATTTTATGCCACACTGAAAAAATATCAAATACCTTTGTAAGTCAGACTAAAAGTCTACTGCAAGTTTTATATCTTTTTATACAAAAAAAAATGTTTTTTTTTTCCCAAAAAATGTTCTGCTCATTTGCTCTCCTTTTCTATAGACAGAAGTCTTCTGCAGCTTAATGTGGGAAGCATAGAAAAGGAAATGTCATAAAACTGAGGACATAGTTGTATTTCTGAAGTGAAGGGACACCGTTTTACTACTTCCACATTTGCTGAAAATGACAACCAATTAAATTTCTCACTGAAGTAAAAATAGAATTGATGCTTGAGATTTTAAATAATTTCACTTGTACACCTGATGGGAGCTGCCACAAAAGCGACCTGGTAAATATACTGACAGAGAAGTATATATATCCATAGCCAGAGTCCTAAGACATCTCTGATAAGCTCACCCAAAACCTCTGTGATGGGGAGTAGCTGGCAGAACAAAGAAACCTTGACGGGTGCAGGACAAAGAAAATATGATAACGAACTGACCTTCCAGGTAAACAAGATCTCCCAGTCAGACTAGACCCTTGCTTTGGATGCCTGGCTGACTCCTCACTCCATGACAAGGAACATCTTTAAAGTCAGTTTTTCCTTCATCAGTCGGAGCAGCTTGGTGAGTGTTATAACAGTAACACCTTGTATAATATATCTATAGGTGCACACACAAAGTTAAATGTTCATAAGCATATATTTGCTTCAGCAGGTGGAATTCAGTAATAACTTATACATATATCTGCTTTACCCTTGTAATATAAATATACTTGCTCTCCTAGTGGTAATTTTCTAGTGACTTGTACATATATGCTATATATTTATTTTTACAAAATAGTAACTTTGTAGTAATTTGTAGGCAGCCAATGTTATCCTGGTGTGCATTAAGAGGAGTGCATCCAGTAGGTCAACGGAGGTTATCCTCTTCCTCTACTCTGCCCTGGTGAGGCCACATCTGGAGTACTGTGTCCAGTTCTGGGCTCCCCAGTTCAAGAGGGACAGGGAACTACTGGAGAGAGTCCAGCAGAGGTCTATGAAGGTGACATGGGGACAGGAGCATCTCTGTTATGAAGAAAGGCTGAGAGGTCTGGGGCTTTTTAGCCTGGAGAAGAGAAGACTGAGAGGGGACCTTATCAACGCTTATAAATATCTAAAAGGTGGGTGTCAAGAGGATGGGGCCAGGCTCTTTTCAGTGGTTCCCATGACAGGACAAGGGACAACAGGCACAAACTGGAGCACAGGAAGTTCTGCCTGAACATGAGAAAAAAAAACTTCCTTACTTTGAGGATGACAGAGCACTGAAACAGGCTGCCCAAGAAGGTTGTGGAGTCTCCTTCTCTGGAGATATTCAAAACCCACCTGGATGTACCCCTATGCTTTAGACAAACCTGCTTTAGCAGGGGGGTTGGACTAGATGATCTCCAGAGGTCCCTTCCAACCCATATCATTCTGTGATTCTGTGATTCTGTAATTAAGAAGTTCTCAGAAACCCAGACCTCCACGTCCTTGTGTATCGTGAAACCCTGAGAACCCATGGTCACAGTCTTTGTGCATCTGCCAGTCGGGAAACCCTCATATGTCGTGACCGTGACCATGACCACTACAACACCACAGCAAAACGAAGTGTTAAACGACTCCAACAGCTGATGGAGAAGAGCCCTCCAGCATAAGGGCCGAATGCTTAACACGTTTGATAAGGTTGATTTCCACATATTTGATAAGGTCATTCTCTGCTGTCCACTTCTAGATACGGATTTTTTGTTGTTATTTACCATTTCACATTTTATCAGACTGAAAACTACCAAGGAGAAAACCCAGGATATTTCTTCATTACATTTGTGATAAATAAAGAAAATCTTACTATTTACAATCATAAAAATATTTTCTGGAATATCATCAACCTTACATAAGAAACTTATATATTAACCTCTTAGTAACGTTTTATGGACTGTCAGTGAGACAGAACTATTGCCTTAGATAATTTTTTCCATATTATTCAAAATTTTAGTTTTAGTTCATGCTTAAGATTCTGGCATGATGTTTAATAGAATTACGTTATCTCTAATAAAAGATAGGGGAAACAGTAGTCCTCAGTTTGTAAGTTTCTGCCATGCAATGCTGAGGTCAGGAGGAGCTACATCACTCATCTGAGTGAAGTCAATGTTAGGATTTACCACAGAGGTAGGACTGGGGTCCCGAGAAGATCATTGACGCAGACAGTTATAAGTGCCCAAAATATATCTCATTGAATATTGAACCATTTCGAAAGCAGAGCCCTCATTCTGATAGGAACCTGAATCTGACTTCTCTGTGAATTGATAGTTCTTCACAATAAATGGGAAAAATGACAAGGGGAAGAACAGCTTTTATAGATCTCCACAGAGTAAGAAATGTATTGTGTTACAGTAAACATCCCAAACATATATTAACACCAATAAATAAAGATAACAGCATAGATGAGAACACTGACATATTAATAAATTTTGATCTGGTTTCACTTTGTGTATGACCTCATTTAATCTCTGCATGTTTTCGAGGTTGTCACAACAATCTCTTCTAATCATTTTTTATTATTAAATGATGCTTTATAGGACAGTTCTATAATCTTGTCAATAGCCATTTCACTGTATACTTTAATAAATGAGACTTATTAGTCAACTGTGTCTACCTCCTGGTAAGATAAATATTCTAAAAGTTGAATAAACATGACAAATAAAAATCCTCTATTAGAAATGTGCCTCCCTGTTTCCAGTGGTGAATGACCAGCTTTGCTGTTCATGCTGCAGGACATATTTGCCACTTGCTCTGCCCCAACCCACCATGTATCTCTTTCTTGACTGCACACTTGCCCCTCTAAAGGCAGATAGCATATGTGAAGAAAAAAACACCCCTTATTCTTTCAAGTCACTTTGCATACTGTCACATTTCTGCATCATATTGTGCTTCATCACCACAAGTAAAATAGCCAACTTAGTATGCAATGATAAAAATGTAAATAAACTACTTTTAAAATTGTAACTATTATCCCACATCTCTAGCAAAGTCACTGGAACTGTTTGTGATCTAGCATGGACTTAAGCATTATCTGAAATCATGATTTATGTTGATAATATCTACTGTGCAATTAGCATTTACTTTGATAGTGTGGAAAACTAATAAACAGGTCAGAGAGTAATCATATTTTTCTCTTATGTAATTTACATTCTGAATTTAGCAAATTTATTCTAAGGTTTGTGCTATTTATTTTATTATGTGAACCATAGACTCAACTGTCTGTTATCATGCCACATGTTTTTTTGCTTTACTTATTGTTCGGTGACTGAACAAGCCTAAAATATGTCACACAGCTGTGGCCCAGCTCCACAACCACGGCATGAAGCCAGGCTCTGAACAGCAACCAAAATCCAGTTCCTTTCATGTCTCAAAACTACTAGGTTCCCCTCTTCAACTCCCACTTTCCACGTACATAACTTTCTTGTAAGAAAGCTTCTGCAAATACTTGGCACTACATCACCCTGCCTTGTGTCAGACAACCACTAGATGCATTGCTCCCAAAGCAGAATCCGTGATACTGGGACAGGTACTGAAGGTCACTATACCATGTATGGAGAGAGATGATCACTTCAGTGCTGTACTTGCAATAGTGAGCATGCTAAAAAAAGAGCTGTTTGAACTGACTACTAAAAATATGTAATGAAGAGAGTGTATCTTAAGCTCTGTCCTAATCCACAGCAGAAGCACTTAATTCAAGGCTGAGTGGAAGCAGCTGGCACCTCTAACCAGGATTTAAAGTCAGAAATACTCCCAGAACTTGGAGAACAATTTGTCTACAATGCAGCAAAGAGTGGACAGCCTATGCTTAATGACATGTCAAGAAGAAGGGCCTGAGGTGGGGAGATTCCCCATTGTCCTTCCTCTAGGACTCAAGACACTAGTCCAGAATTTAGCACTAATACACATTGACTTCTTTCTGTCCTTGGAACAAAAGCAATTCCTTCCAGGTCTAACCCACAGCTACTGTCACCACAGCAGCAAACATGCTGCTAAGACACAGTTTCACAGAATCATAGAATCATAGAATATTTTGAGTTGGAAGGGACCTTTAAAAGTCATCTAGTTCTACCTCCCTGCAGTGAGTAGGGACATCTTTAGCTAGATCACATTGCTCAGTTTGTTTTGGACTATCTAATATTTTCCAATACTGAATTCATATTCCAATTCCTCTCTATTTCATCTACTGAAACTTCAATTCCTCTGCTCCCTAAACTCCTTTTCTCATTTATTCTCCTCCACTGCTTACCATAAGCAGTTTGCACCTGCTAGCAGAGGTTCCATTCAACAATATCCCATTCTTCCTTAATCATATTTTGCCTTGAAGAAGTGATGGTAGTTACTGCATTGGCCCTGGATGAGGGTTGCCTTTCTTTTGATAAACAATTACTCACAACAATCAGCATCAGAAACAGATGACCAAATTACCTTTGATACTGTGTTTTCTCTTTTTGTGAGTACTCAGTTTTAGGATGACAGGATCAGACTTAACAAAAGGTACAACAGGAGTTCCAGAGTATCTTCACTAATTTTTTTCTCTTCTTCTCCCAAATGAACAGTTTTTACTACTTTTAATACTGCCTAAAAGATGGCCATCCAGGGTTTTACCCTCTGTTAAATCTTTCTGCAATTAAAGAAAAAAGCAATTGAGAAAGCAATATAAAGTCCTGCTGCAATCCCTTCATTTTGAGCATACTGTATTTCTTGGTGCAGATGAGCCATCCACTAATAAGTTTTTCAAATTATCCAAACAAACTCTGAACTTCCTGCTGGTTCATTTCTCTGCATCCTCCTCTTTTCTCTTGTTGTCAGCGGCATGGTTCCTTCCATGCTGTTAGACCACCTGTTCAAAAGAATAATAATAACAATACCCCTTACTGTTAAAAATATAGCATTTCTCCCAAGTTAACAAATTTCCCATTACACCACTTTAAAATTATCTTGGCGCAATTAACATATCCTGATTGATCCCATTGGAAGTACCCAGGCACTATAATGCAACTAGTTAGTCTCCACAGGAAGACTCAGCCAAATCACCTTCTCACACTCATGATGGGGTCTAAATTGAATTCCACAGGCACATGCTCTAGCAGAAGTCACAGTTTATTTAATATCTGCCAGGAGTAAGCCATGCTGTTATGGAAGTAGCTGCCACATTCCCTGTCAGTGCAACCAAAAAGCTCACCTTAGTGGATACACCGCAACCCAGTATCAAACCTCTTTGCTGCAGCTGGGTTCCCTACAGCAACTGTTACCTCCAACAGGGAGATGGTTCCAAAGTTAAGTTGCCTTCACTCAAATAATAAATCTAATAGCTTCTATTTCTCTAATTTCTCTCACTCCCAAAGCATCCCTTCCTAGCTCTGGAGACAAGTTGAGTGTGGAAGTGTCTTACCCATCCTCAGACCTGGGGATAAGGTTATTGACATTCCCCCTCAATGCCTGCATAGCTCAGCAACGCCCGAAGATTTGTTTAATTGCAGGAATGATGATTTTCTTCTATTCTTGTATGTTTTTTCTCATGAGATATCTTTGGGTCTGTATCAGTCTTTCTACAGCAGAGAGAACAGTAATAATCTCCCACTGTGGGGTAGAATCAGGTTCAGTTATGAAAAATAAAAATAAATTGTTTATTCCCACAGATTGCTGAGTCAAGATTTGGCCAAGAATACATGTGTAACTGTGGAATACAGCTGATCCCAGGATTTGTTTTATACTGTGAGTGATGGCTTGGTTTTGTTTTTAAAAATGAAACAAAACAAAATGAAAAAACAACAACAAAACCGCCAAAACCCAACCACACATGCATCCACTGTGCTAGATTCTAAATACAAAGGAAGAAAGAAGCAATTATTGCTCCAAAGGACTGCAATCTAGCTACATGAAGTAGTACCAGGTCTTTTAAAGAACAGAGGACTGAGCAATAGATCGTATACTCAAGATTTTTGCAGAAGGTTTTGACAGAAATACCAGAAGTGACAGAGGGAGGAAATGAAGATAAAATGTCTCAAATTCAATCCGCAATCTTAATCAAGCTCATCCTTTCCTTCCTCTTGAGGGTCCTCATTATCTGCATAAAATGACTGATTCCAAGCTACGACTTATTTTGAGGATACTAATGATGTAGTCTGAGGCCACTCCTGTGAATTCTGATTAACAAAAATGGCATCCAAGGTCATAAAACCAACCAACCAACCAACGAACCAACCAAATAAACAAACCCCAAACAACACATGGGGTTGCTTGGATATACCCATATCCTAGTCCTGTGAATTAGTTAGTTGTATCCCAAAGATTCCTGGGACAATCAAACAGCTTTCTGAATAATTCATTTACATTGCTGTAAAAAGCTCCTCCAGACTTTATTGGGCATGCGTATGGTATGACTCCAAAAAGAGAAATAGTCCTTTCCCATCTAGACTTTTGAATTCATGCCGTAGCCACAATTAAGCATGGCTAGAAATTGTCAATGTTCATCTTATTAAAAACCTACCTTGTAGCGTGATTTAAACTTACCTACCATGTTCACAAAATCAGCACACTGCATTTTAGAAGGGATTTGAAGTGCCTGTAGCTTTAACAGTAAAATATTTGAAGAATAAACTGCTGTATCAAAAGAAAACGCTCAAGATAGTCAATGCTCTGTTCTTTAAAGATCAATGTTGAAAATTACATATGTAAAAAAATTCTTGATCTTTTTTCCTGTTTGTAGGTTTTATAACAATGTTAATTATAACATTGTACTTTGCTAATATTATTCTGTGTTTTAAAAAAAAATAAGTAAAAAGCAAGGAGAAGATTTTTTTCATTGTTGTTTTGTTTTATTTTTAAGTCAGACACATGTTTTCAAGTTTGGTTAGGAACAAATTCCCATGTGTCACCGGTTTGAGAGGAACATGGAACAAAAGGTCAGATTTCACTTGTTGCTGCTTGATTCTGTGTGGAAGCCATACCCACAATGGGAGAAGGATGCAGCCTGAGAATGACTTGTGTGGGCAAGGAAAAGCCTTAGAAATACAAAATTTAAACACAGTTGTGAAAAAAACCCTACCTAGGAGTTCCATATTCTTGCTTTTTTTATGCTGCTGTTGTAGCTTTGGAGGGGGTTTTTTGTGCTTTTTTTGTTTGTTTGTTTCTTTTTTAAATTTTTATTTTAATTGTTGCCTACATAGAGAAAACATCCAAGGTAGTGTGTTTTCCTTGAACACTCTTAGTTCCATCCTCCTGGCAGGCACTCAGCTTCTGTTATTATTCATTACTATCTTAAATATTTTACTATTTTTTGTATGAACTACTCCCAGAACCACCTATTTACTTCAAATTTCCTATCTTCTAGATTACATCCTCTAGTTTTGTGGGGAATTTAGCTTCACAGAAGTAAGAAAACTTTTCCCTATTAATGTTATCGTGCTAAGTCATGGTTCTGAAATTTTCCATTTTGTCACCTAAAAATCTCCATTCAGACAGGGATAATTGGAAGCTCCTTAATTTTTCATCAAAATATAGGCTATTGAGACTCAATAACAATTTTTCTGCATCTTCTGAAAGACATTAATATCCTCTTTATAAATCAGTGAGTAATTGTTCACAAAGTTTTCTACCAGAGGAATCCCAAGTGCGTGATATGATAACAGTATAATTGTCAGCATAGAATTCTCTCTGCTGCTACTGACTCAGATTCTATTTGTGTTTCTAAAGGGTGCTCTACATGGAGTAATCAGTCTCAGTGATTATATTATTTTTTTTTCTGTTACAGAGTAACCTCTTTTCCTAATTACTGTGTTGAAAGCTTCCTGTATTTCAGATTAGTTTTGAAAACATAAGCAATAGTTTTCTCTGAGTGACTTTTTTTTTTTGGGGAAGCTCTCAGAAAATTTGCTTTTACAGTCAAGGAGTGTGCTTGTTTAGATCACCAAAACATTAATCAATGAAATGAGCATCAAAATCAACACTTCCTAAATATGCTAACAAAAATATAGACATCCATCTACTCAATGATATACAAGTAAAGCTGGCAGGACTTGTACTTCAGGCTTATTAATAGAAAAACCTCCTTAATCTTTTAGAAAGAAAATAGAAGACAATAGGAAATGAGAGCTGGATTTATACAGAGGAGGAAAGAAAGAGGAAGGATTAAGCTCTCCCTGGTGCAGCACATGATTTGTGTGACAAGGAATAGATTACAGCATTGTACATATGGTTTTTCATGTAAATATATATACATATATATCAGCTACATTAAACTGACAATGTAATTAAGCCATAAAGGGTTTTATCATAGGCAAAATTGCATTAATCTGTCAACAATATTTTTTCCAATTTTCTTCTAACTTTAACAACTTATGGAGAAATGTTTTTTGTCTCCTTCCCTAGATATTATTTCCTGTCATCTGATTTGTGCTTCTATCAAACCCATCTATCTATCTATCCTTGCTTCAGAGGAAGCCGAAAGCTAGGAGTCCAGAAGTCCCCACAGAAGGCTTTTCGTATACATACTGAGGGACAATTTATGTGGGATTTTAACATGAGTGGTGTGTACAGAAAAGAAGTTTGAGATCTGAATTTTATGTTGCCTTGAGTGTTAACCATAAATAAAGCAAAAGGGATCTTGCAGAATGAATTTATTCTAGTGCTTTTGTGGTAGTTGGTGGAAACAAGCCCTTCCACTTGGCTCTATTTGATTGTAAAACTCAAGTGACTGTCAGTCGTTTCAGTGGAAACATGACAAGAATAGCAGCTGAAGACGTCTCCAGCTAATCTATGAAGTAACTAGATTTGTGCCATTTCAGACTTGTCTATACCAAAACGCATTCTTTGAAATTAATCTGGAAATTACCTGTAAACTACCACAATCTACAGATTACATCGGCCCTGAGCTTCCAAGGTAGAAGGCTATAGACAGGCAGGCTACAGCTGTAACCAGTATACTTTGCAGATGAACTTCTGGAGGATTCTAGACATAACTGGAGGTATTTCCAGCTAGAGCTTCTTCAGCTTTATCTTCCCTTCACAGAGACAGAATCAATAAGCAGTGGAAGTACCCTTCAGCCACATAAGAGTGGAAACCTGAATATTAATCTTTTTTCTCCTGATCTAATATTTCTTTTAGCTGCAATGCAAATGTCCCAAAACGAAGAGTGGTCTCTGGCTGTTGTTTACTATGTGTTTCTTCACTGTGACTTTTTGTCAGAGAAGTTTAAATGTTTCACTGTAGAACAGAAATTGAAGCCAAATGTAGGAACAAAATAATTTAATTAATTTATTAATTTTATTGTATTAATTTTGTTTTATTTATTGATAATTTAAATTACATAACAGTAGTTTAATAATTCATTTGGATTGTGACCCACAGAGTAAATATATTGCTGAATCTCCTCTGGATACTGCTTCTTACAGACAAGTAATGCTATGTGCTTACTTCCTCTGTTTCAAATGTTTTGACATCAGGCATATGACACACAGAGGCGGATTCATGTGATTCAGTGCAGATGTTAGGACTAGTCAGTCCCTCTTCCATCCATGGAAAAAATAAGCATTTCCAAGGCACAATTCTTCTTATCTTCAGGAAGACATATAAAACAGCTCAAATGATTCATAAATTGTTTATTTCTCCTCACATTTAGGAAAATAACTCAGGTGTAGATATCTTTGCTATAGACACCTAGAGTTCAGTGAAATAAATCAACCTTCACAGCTAGGTCCAGCATTTAAAATTGTCTTAACCTGCGCATACTTCGAAGTATATCATAAAAATAGTATAGTCATGATTTCGTATAAAATAGCAATGTTTTTTCTCTAGTACTTGCAATTCAAAGAAAAAACTATAGTGATGGTTACACTACAGAAGACAAGCAAAAGAAAAAATGGAACCTACTATTACTGTTCAGTAATGCATTGACTGCTACATGAAGAGATGCAAGTGATCTAGCTTTGATGGAGGGGCACAACCTAGAACACAGTAAATAGCAAAGCTGTATTTATTGTTCTCTGCTCAAGTTTTCATTTTCTGGAGATCTCAAAGCACATTATAAATAAAAGGACTCACATGTTTTTAATTATGTAGAGACATAAACTGAAGTGTAATGAAAGGAAGATGTTTAACAAAGGTTGCTTATTAAGATAATGACACAGCTGGAGTGAAATTTTCTTTAGTCCCCTTTCAAGTCACATTAGACTTTTATAGTGTTCCAGTTCTGTGAAGTCTTTCGCATACAAAAGGAAAAGAAACATTGGAGATCAGCAGTGTATGCATAACCATCTTGAAGAAAAGGCAGTAACACATTTTGATGCTCACAATGCTAACAACCTAATTTCTGCTACATTATCAGATTTTATCCAAAACACGTTCTTCTTCTTCAGATAAAACAGAACAGATTCACAGGATTACTAAATGTTAGTTTTTGTTGGGTTTTTTTTTTTCTTTTTTGGGGGGGGGTGTCTTTAAAAGAAGAATACCCTTCCAGAATCCCTATTCAATCTGTAATGTTTTCATTGCTTAATGTAATTTGAAACTCCAGTGATTTGATCATGTATACTGGAATGCTTGTATAAATAGTCATCTTCCACATTTACAACAAATGACTGTACTGTCAGAGCTGTGTTTACAGACTTTTGTGTAATTGTCAAACAGATTCTGAAGCAGGCCTTTTCTTTCTTTTTGTATTAACATCCTTTTAAAATCAAAATCAAGTAGAATAATAGTCAGCGTAATACAACTAATTCAGTACTTCAGCGATAAAACAGCATCTCTGATGGGGAAAAGAATGCCATCATACCTTTAAAAAAATACGCCACTAAAATGTAAACTCATTCTTCAAGATATTGAATCTTTGGGTGTTTATGTAAACTGTCACATGAGAGTGGATGAAAACTACAAAAGTTATGTGTATATAAAAATTAAGTTATGTGTTATAAAGATAATTGCTAATCAATAAGGCAGAAAAGAATTCTTCAAATTGTGTTATGTGAAGACTTTCAGCACAGACTGCCACTTGAAATACAGCATTAGTTACATTAGCAGGGGACTGATGAATTGAGTTACGCCTAGATGATCCTAGCAGGCAGCCCATACCCCATGTGGCAAAGAAGACAAAATGTGTGCAGGTCCCTGCCATGCTAAAGTGGGAGGAAATACTTTCCTGAACCCACATGTAATGATTATTTTGTCCTGAGCAAACCATCAGGCACCAAAAATGGAGGATATCATACAACATTAATAGCAACAGCAGAAAGAAAATAATAAAAAAAGCAAATGATGCATCCAAATAATTTTACATCAAGAAAGAAGTCTTTCCTCATCCTCCAAAGTAAGTGACTGAAGGCCTTTGTATTTGTAATCTTCGTGTTCCTACATTTGCAACTGTTCTGAGTCTGCTGAAGACATCCCAGGCAATCTTGTCACCCCCTCTACTCATTAAAGAAGCAGACAGGCAGACAGCTTATGGATTCATAAATTCCATCTCCATAAGGTAACACCAGGGCTATTCAGCTAACAAACACACAGGGAGAGTCCAGGAAGCAAGAGGAAGAAGGTGGTTATGTTTAGTGATTTTTTTCACAGCAAAATTGGAACTGGATTCTGTGAGTCACAGAAAATGCACAACTTTGAGGAAAAAACAGGGATATCCTTTCTTCTAAAGGACTTTTTATAACAAGATTTTTAAAAATTCTTGCCATGAAGCCCAGCTATGCTGTTCTATGCAAATTTACCCTGGCAGTATATATAGTATCTGTACATCTATAGCCCCCAGATTGTCTGTTTAAAAATAATCTTTTAAAAATTGGAAAAATGTGATTCAGCAGCACTGTAAGTTACATGAGTGAACAGAAACATAAAAGACAATTTTCTCTTTCAGTCCTTTTATAAACTACCTGGGTTGATTTCCATACCCCTAGCTTCTACCTCAAATCTCTTCCAACTTGCATTCTCCTGTCTCTAATATTGTTCTAAAGGTCCAGATTTTATGAGGATGAAAGTTATCTATGGGCTAACTTTCAAGTATGCGTGTTTTTAAAGAGATGCACTTAATATGAGATTTAAATTATTTTGATATCTGACTTTTTTCTTGATTTAATAACATTATAATCAAGAATCTATTGAGTATTTTACATCTTATTATGCGGGGCATTTTACTTTGCATGTCAATACATCATGCGTGTTTTAAAGTAAACTACAATTCACCTAGGAAAACTACAACAGCTAAAAAATTACTGGAACAACATAAGAAGAATAGACCTGTCTCTTTTCAGAGTTTAGTATTCTAAAACACGCGTAATTGTTACACGCGTTACTGAATATACTACCATTAATGGAGAAGAAAGTTAAAATTCAGGAGTCATTGGACCCCCATTCATCAAAGATTATTTATTAACACATACAGTTGAGTAAGAAGTTCTTTTTTTAACAGTACCCACTCGCTTCACTGCTGTATATCAGGTTGTTTGGACAAATGATGAAAAAACATGGCAGTCTATTAATTAAATATAAACTAAAAATTTTTAATATTTTCAGGGATTTTCTAATATGGGCACAACTTCTGATTTCTCAAACAAGCAGATAACATGCAAAACCTACTTAAAAGTACCCATGTCAAGACTTAGAATACTTCTCTTGGGAGGAGTTTGTCGTGACAGCAAGTAGGGAAGACCCTACAGTTTTGCAGAAGTGCTGGTCATCTACATAATGGTTTGCTGCAGTGGGATTTTGACCACGATTGTATAAGGTCAGACACAGCTTTATCTAACTGATAATCTCCAGTCAGGGTCAGTTATGCAAGACCTGCATAACTTCACAGGGTTTCTGTTGACCAGTCTACAAGTTTCCCATGGTCCCTTTGTTTGAAGCCACTAGACATAATAACCTACAAATTTGCTAATCATGCCCTTTGGGTCACCACCCAGGTTACTGAAGAAGATGTTGAAAAACAGAGACTCTGGTATCTACCCTTCAAGCCTGGCAGTCCAGGTAATTTTCAATCTGCTTATAAGTCCATACTTCCAGCCTACATGTCCTTAGCCTCCAAAACCGATTGTGTAGGAGACAGCATCAAAAGCCTTACTAAAGTCAAGGTACATTACATTCACCAAACACTCCTTATTCACTTAGTAATTTCATCACAGAAAGCTATCATGTCGGTCATGCGCATAATCTGATTACCTTTTTACTCTTGAAGTAACTGGAATTAGCTTTGAGGAGGACATGCTCTATAAACTCTCCAGAGACTGAGTAGGGGCCAACTAGTGCTAAGTCTCAGGCCTGATACTTACTCAAAGACAGATATTTGCTCACTAGCAGATCCTCACAGTTGTAACATCCACATGAAGAGGCACCCTTCCTGGATACACCTCTGCCATGCTCTCTGGTAATGTAGCTGCCTTTGCCCATGTGAGAAGGTGTACTCTAACAGAGGCAACTTGGTGTCAGGTGCCAGAGTTGCGAGAAGCATCAAGCAAGCTTCTCTACACAAGGGAAAATAATCAAAAGAGAAACAGGGTTTCCACAGAGACTCTGCAACAGCAAGATCTTTAAACTCTTTGAGGATGAGAGGGGCAGTATGGCCAAGGCAACATAGGAAAAACAAAACATAAGTTTAAGATCAGTGCATCCTGTGAAGAAGAAATCAAGCCAAGGAGGCAGGAAACCTGCATGAATGAGCAAGGAGCTTCTTGAAAAACTCAAAGGGAAGAAGGAAGTTTGTAGAATGTGGAAAAAGCGACTGGCCACTTGGGACGAGTATAGGAACAATGTCAGAGTACACAGGTATGTAAAGAGGAAAGCTAAAGCCTGCTTGGATTTAAAGCTAGCAAGGTTTGTCAAGGACAACAAGAAAGGCTTCTTCAAGTACATCAGTAGCACAAAGAAGACTAGGGAAAATATAGGCCCACTACTGAGTGAGGTGGGTGCCCTGATGACAGAGGATACAAAGATGGAGTTACTGAATGTCTTCTGATGGAGTTACTGAATGCGGAGGAAGTCTGGAGAAAGGAAGACTGCCCCTTGGTTGAGGAGGACTGGATTAGAGATCATTTAGGCAAACTGCATACCCACAAATCCATGGGCCTCAGTGGGATGCACATACAAGTGCTGAGGGAGCCAGCAGATGTTATTGCTAAGCCACTCTCCCTCATCCATGAAAGGTCATGGAGAACAGGAGAGGTGCTGAGGACTGGATGAAAGACAATGTCACTTCAATCTTCAAAAAGGACAAAAAGGAGGACCCAGGAAACTACAGGCCAGTCAGCCTCACCTCCATCCCTGGAAAGGTGATGGAACAGCTCATTCTGGGTGTCATCTCTAAGCATGCAGAGGAAAAGAAGATTACCAGGAGTAGTCAACACGGATTCACCAAGGGAAAATCATGCTTGATCAATCTGATAGCCTTCTATGACAGCGTGACTGGCTGTGTAGATGAGGGGAGAGCAGTGGATGTTGCCCACCTTGACTTCAGCAAGGCTTTTGAAACTGTCTCACATCACATCCTCATAGGTAAGCTTAAGAAGTGTGGGAAAGATGAGTGGACAGTGAGGTGGATTGGGAACTGGCTGAAGGACAGAGCTCAGAGGGTTGTGATCAGTGGCGTAGAGTCCAGATGGAGGCCTGTGGCTAGCGGTGTTCCCCAGGGGTCAGTACTGGGTCCGGTCTTGTTCAACATATTCATCAATGACCTAGATGAAGAGGTAGAGTGCACCATCAGCAAGTTTACTGATGATACAAAACTGGGAGGAGTGGCTGATACGCCAGAAAGCTGTGCTGCCACTCAGTGAAGTTCAACACAGGCAAATGTAGGGTCCTGCACCCAGGGAGGAATAACCCCATGCACCAGTACAGGTTAGGGGTTGACCTGCTGGAGTGCACCTCTGTGGAGAAGGACCTGGGAGTCCTGGTAGACAACAAGTTGACCATAAGCCGGCAACGTGTCCTTGTGATCAAGAAGGCTAATGGTATCCCAGGGTGCATTAAGAAGAGTGTGGCAAGCAGTTTGAGGAAGGTTATCCTCTTCCTCTACTCTGCCCTGGTGAGGCCATGTCTGGAGTACTGTGTCTAGTTCTGAGCTCCCCAGTTCAAGAGGGACAGGGAACTACTGGAGAGAGTCCAGCAGAGGGCTACGAAGATGACATGGGGACAGGAGATCTCTATTATGAGGAAAGGCTGAGAGATCTGGGGCTCTTTAGCCTGGAGAAGACTGAGAGGGAACCTTATCAACACTTATAAATATCTAAAAGGTGGTTGTCAAGAGGATGGGGCCAGGCTCTTTTCAGTAGTTCCCAGTGACAGGACAAGGGGTAACACGCACAAACTGAAGCACAGGAAGTTCTGCGTGAGCATGTGAAAAAACTTCTTTACTTTGAGGGTGACAGAGCACTGGAACAGGCTGCCCAGAGAGCTTGTGAAGTCTCCTTCTCTGGAGGCATTTAAAAACCCACCTGGACACAGTCCTGTGCAACTTGCTCTAGGTGAACCTGCTTTAGACAAGAAGATCTCGAGGTCCTTTCCAATCCCCATAATTCTGTGATTATGTGAACTTCATTGTGAACTGTGAAGAGAGGTTAGAATCTTGGAAGCTTGTGACTTCTGGCCTCAGGGTGAAGGCTCCATCTCCATCAGCAGCTCTTAACCTAGAATATTGGTCCAGGGCCTGGCAACAGAAGTGGAGGAACAAGTTCCCAAGGGTGTTTTAGGCTGGACATCTCACATTTTCATACTGAGAACAGAACTATCAAGAGGAAGTGATAAGTGTTAGTGGTTGGCGATTCCTGCTGATATGGTGCAAAAGGATTCCTCTGCCGATAGACCTATTTTTTGCAGGTGCTTTTCTGTTCTCTCAGATATTAATTTTTTGGTGTTGCACAGAGACTGACATCAATCATCTGGCCTTCTGGCTATTAGATCCTGCTATTGATCAATATGGGCACCATGTCAAGGTAAAACCTTGAACATAACAAAGGATATCCTTAAAGCTCTAGGGACAAAGGTGAAGGGGATAAGACTGTTGGTGATGGTCTCCTCAGTTCTTCTAGCTGTAAAAGGAGGCACTTTGCAGATGCTCCTGGTAGATCACTCTTTGGCTTTACAGATGATAGTGCCCGCAACAGCTTCCTTCATTGTGGTCTTTCATCTGAGGATAAAGGACTCTGGGAATGAGATGTGACCCACCTGACTAAAAGAAATACATGCTTTTTATCAGGTTTCTTAATATCATGAAAGAGAGTTTTAAACTAATTTTATGAGTTCGTGGGGAACAAAGTCCAAAGGCAAAAGAGGGACAGCTGCAAATAGAGGAGGTATGCAAAGAAGAAAACCACTGGGGTCTTTCAAATTCTTACTCAGAAGAGAGGGTATCCCAAGGCTTTCCTCGGGTGGCTAAATACTTACGTGCATAGCTGAGGCAGGAAACAAGAAGAATGTGACATTTACCCATACTTATGGGGCTATGACATGACAGGAATCACAGGAAATAGATGGGATAGCATGAAGGACTGGGTCACAGTCACAAACAGTTACAGGCTGTGTAAGAGTCTGCATGGGGAGGAAGGGTAGGAAGAGCCCTATGATAAATTGCTTTTTGACTGCCCAGAGCTATAACATCCAAGAAATGCTTGGTGAGTGTATCTGAGTCTAGGGCAAACAGCAGAGCGGAATATAATGCCAGGGATATTGTGGGAGACCAGTTACAGAGCAGTCAGCCAAGACGATGCAGTATATGACATTTACCCCAGATAACTGGTGAAGTCTTTCACTTACAGGCCTATCTGGAAGCTGCAACTTCTGCTGGAAGTTCAACATGGCATTATACAAATGCTACAGAATGTTCCTAGGCTGCGGCAGATTCCTGAAACAAATGATAAAGGCAACCACCAGGAGCAGTGGAGGAAAATTTTTGGTGAGCTATAGCTGTAGAAAATTGCATAAGTCTCACTCTCAATGAATAATTTGAGTTCCATGACATTAAGCTACAGCAACACACTCAGGATAGTACAGATATATACTAGCAAAAAAAAAAAGGTGAATGGCATGGTGAGATTCTAACAGGGTATAATACGTAACAGTTCATAGAATCATAGAACAGTTTGTGTTGAAGCGACCTTAAGGATATTCTAGTTCCAATCCTCCTGCCACGGGCAGAGGCAGCTTCCACTACACCAGGTTGCTCAAAGCCCCATCCAACCTGACCTTGAACACTTCCAAGGAGGGGGCAGCCACAGTTTCTCTGGACAACCTGTTCCAGTGCCTCACCACTCTCACAGCGAAGAATTTCTTCCTTACATCTAATCTAAATCTACCCTTTTTCAATTTAAAGCCACTGCCCCTTGTCCTATCACTACATGCCCTTGTAAATAGTCCCTCTCCACCTTTCTTGTAGGCCCCCTTTAGGTACTGGAAGGCCACTATAAGGTCTCCCTGGAGCCTTATCTTCTCCAGGCTGAACAATCCCAACTCTCTCAGCCTGTCCTCATAGGGGAGGCGCTCCAGCTCCCTGATCATCTTCATGACCCTCCTCTGGACTTGCTCCAACAGGTCCGTGTCCTTCTTATGTGGTGGGCCCCAGAGCTGAATGCAGTGCTCCAGGTGAATCTCACTAAAGCAGAGCAGAGGGGCAGAATCACCACCCTCTACCTGCTGGCCATGCTTCTCTTGATGCAGATGAGGATATAGTTGGCTTTCTGGACCGCAAATGCACATTGCAGGGTCATGTTGTGCTTCTTGTTAACCAACACCCCCAAGTCCTTCTCCACAGGGCTGCTCTCGGTCCACTCATCGCCCAGCCTGTATCTGTGCTTGGGATTGCCCTGACCCAGGTGCAGGACGTTGCACTTGGCCTTGGTGAACTTCATGAGGTTTGCATGGGCCCACCTCTCCAGCCTGTCAAGGTTCCTCTAGATGGCAACTCTTCCCTCCAGTGTGTCAATTGTACCACACAGCTTGCTGTCATCAGCAAACTTGGTGGTGGTGCACTCCATATCACTGTCCATGTCTCCAACAAAGATGTTAAACAGCACCAGTCCCAATACTGACCACTGAGGAACACCACTTGTTCTACCATTTACATTGAAATAGAGGTTAAATTGTAATATTAGTCTAATGCCATGAATTAATTTCAGCATAGAAATGAAAATCAAGCTTTGAATTTAGGGATGTCTGGCCAGAAAATTCTTCCAAAGAATGCCAGATTTTACTTCACATCACTGGATGAGCTAATGAAACATTTGGTAGAGACATGATGCAGAGAAATAAAGTTACACAAAATAATGGAAAGGTTGTTCATAACACAAGCTAACTAATGGCAACATAAACTTATGAACAAACACCATATGGTGCCTAGTGACAGGACCAGAGGTAATAGGCACAAACTGAAACATCAGGAAACATTCTTTTACTGTGAGGGTGACTGAGCACTGGCACAGTTTGACCAGCATGTTTGTGGAGTCGTCATCCTTGGGGATATTAAAAACCCATCTATATCTGATCCTGGACAACCAGCTCTAAATAGCCCTGCTTGAGCAGGGGATTTGGAAAAGAGGACCTCCAGAGGTCACTTCCAACCTCAACCATTATGTGGTTCTGTGATTCTGCAGCAGATCTTGTATTTTGTGGTTCAGAAAACGGGTGAAGGAAGGAAGGAAGAAGAGAAGAAATGAAAGAGGAAAGAGATTACCTCACTTGAAAAAAAAAAAAAAAGGTAAGATAAAATACATTCAAAACTGAATGTTCATGTTACGGATATATTAAATACACTTTTGTTTGTCCTATTTGTTAATATCTGTGAATAATTTAAGATCAAATATTTTTATGTAATTATTAAAATTCCTTCACAACGAAATGCTTAATGGAAAAAATAGCTTCCAATTGTATGTAAAATACTTTATTTATACATATTCATGTTATTTTTCATTTAATTAATTTATTAGTTAATTTATTTCTTTAATGTTTATGCTATTTTTAGTTAAGCAGATTTCTAAATAACTTTTGTATTAGGGAAGTATATAAATGTGGTCCCCTATTCTGTAAAAGTGCAATATCTACAGATTACATGGGCAAATTGATGCATTATGGAATTTCAGCACATCATTTATACACGTCAAAGTGTAATAGCATGGGATGCATCACCATAAATCATTTCTCTATTATTTAACGCATTGGAAAGGTCACCTTCAGACTTAGAACAAAACTAGCCATATTGGTTTTATTAAGTGAGTGATCAAACTAATCATTGAAAGACTGTTATTCACACTTTGCAAGTGCAGTCTGTTCATTCCTTTTTATTTTTGTCAAGGATGACTTCCTTACTGTAAAAATAAAACAAGAAGTAGAAAGGAAGAGATTTGGAGTTAAATGAGACTATTAAATAGGATGTTGGTTGCACTACTTCTAGATAAGGAGTGGCAGGTTGCTATAAATTAAATGCAAGCTATACCTCACAGAGTGCCTAGAGAATTCCAATGGCTGGAGGAACTGATTTATCAACTGCACAAATGTATTCGTTCATGCAAGACCAGCATACAAATAGTCAAATCAAATGACGTAAAAGTTTGTTGGAAACAAAGAATATATTTCTGTATGAATTCTGAAAGAGTTTAGTTTATATTCACAATGCCAGTTCTTCGGACCAGCACTGTGTGCAATGACCATGGAATATCAAATTAGTAAAAAAAGTGTTTTAAGAGGATAATATCCCTGGATAAGCTGCAAGGTTTCTTATTACTGCTGTCCGCTAGTAAAATACAAACAAACAAACAAACAAACAAGCAAAAGGAGCTGATGTTGAAGACACTTCAAACATTTTTTAGTACTCATCTAGTGTCTGATAAAACCTCTTTTCTTCCTCTAGAATATCCATACCAGCCTAAACTTGCAGCTATATGGAAGAATACTAGGGCTGATGATAAGAGGGCTGAAGCACCTCTTCTATGAAGACAGGCTGAGAGAGTTGAGGTTGTTCAGCCTGGAGAAGAGAAGGCTCCAGGTGGAACCTTGTAGTGACCTTTCAATATCTGAAAGGGACCCATAAGAAGGCAAGGGAAGAACTGTTCACAAGAGTTTGTGGTAATTGGACAAGAGGTAATGGTTTTAAGCTAGAAAAGTGTAGATTTAGGTTGGACATTAGAAGAAAGTTGTTTAATATGACGGTGATGGATCACTGGAACAGGTTGCCCAAAGAGGCAGTGGAAGCCCCATCCCTGGAGACATTCAGGGTCAGGCTTGATGGGGCCCTGAGCAACCTGACCTAGTTAAGAGATGTCCCTGCTTATTGTAGGTGGGTTAGACTAGATGACCTTTAGAGGTCCCTTCCAACCCAATACATTCTATGATGCTATGATTCTATAATATTTTTTTGTTCCAGTGAGAGTATAAACACTGCAACAATTTTTTCCAGCCTTCTGTAGAGAGTTGAGTTTCACCAGATAGGAATTGTTTCTCTAAGAAAGACTCTCAGCTGCTATTCACTGTCACAGTAGCACATACTATGTATAAAGTTGCCCCCCAGATCCAGAAAAGTCTTACTCAAAAAAGAAACAAACCCTTTTACAGAATGTACTTTCTCAGGGACAGCTCATATTGTTCATAACTGCAACTTCTGCACCACATGTTTTTTGTTTGTTTGTTTGGGGGTGTTTTTTTTCTGTTTGGGTTTTGGGGGGGTTTTGTGTGTGAAAACACAGTAAAAACACTATTACCACTTTGCAGCACCTCCCATTTGAGTTTTTCCTTGATATTACATATCAGAGACATAGCTGACAATTATCTAAGCCTTAACTGGTCATATCTATTTCATCAATGGGAAGAGGATTCAATCTTTAAAACACTTGTATAAGGTAATGAAATCAAACTGTCTTCTGCTCTTCCTTTTCACTGATTCAAATATAAATATCGAAAATTAGCTCAGATTCAGATAATTAAATGTCTAAATGTGTTTAAAGGTGAATTTTCTTTCTATCTTCAGTCTAGATTCTGTTCTTTGCACTGTTTTCAAAACACTTCTATTGATAAGCTCATTTCAACCAAATGTTAGAACATACTGTCCTCTGTCTTCTTGACCTGTTTGGTTTTGGTTTTGAACCAAGTGTTTTCTTTAACCTAGTCTTCCTTTGTCTTCTGTGATTTCAACTTATTCTGGCTGTCCTCTAGCTCTAAAAGTTCTACCAGCTTCTCCTCTGGGTGACTCCCATCCTCTTTACAGTGTTTCTGTAGATCTGTTGCAAGACTCTGGGTTCATTTTCCTTTCTAGGTTACCTTTGGTAACTTCATCCACAAGCACAAAACCATCTATCATATTTATGATAAAGTCACTCTGATGATTCTGTGAATCTCTTTCCTTCTCTTTCCTTCAGGTCTGTCTCTTTCTGTCTTTCTGCCTGACATCTCATATAGGATGTCCTGCCATCAACTTAGAGCTTTCTGTTTTCCTTCCCAAAACCATCTAACTTGATCACTATGAATGCCACCTCATTACTGCCTTATCACACCACACCTTGAGAGTATTTTTCTTTTCTCATATTTCTCCCCAGGATCCTATGTCTGCATATCATTCATAAGATTTTTGCTTCATTTGTTCCAAAAGTATAAGCTTTCACACAAGCTTTTTTATCTCCTATCCTGATGAGCATTACATCCTATTACCCAGCCTGATCCTGTATGATCAATGTACATCAACTGAGATAATTGCTGCAAAGATCATGCTTCAAATCAGTCATCAGTTCCTACCATTCTGACAAATCCTGTGTTATGCTTTTCCAGTACTTCCTTGCTTGCTTCTTACCACAGGATTTTAGTGTCTAAATATGTCTATTGTCATCTGAGATTCTTTACAGTACTTGTGAGAGGCTCATGGTCTTCCCAGTCAACACTTGGAGACAGACAGAATCTAATCCAGCTTCTAAAATCATGCCTCTATTTTGGCAACTGAGTTCCACCTTTCCCATTTTAACTTTTAGATGGGCCATTGGTATTGCTTCTTCTTCACAGTGCCTGCCAACAGCCAGTTCAAGGTCACACCTGGGGCTGTCAGATGAAATTGTGCAAACAAAATTACAGTCAGCGAGGTGGTTTCAACTCTTGTTCCTTCTCCTTTTTTTCCTGAGGAAGGACAATTGTAGTAGGGAAAAGCAGATGATCATTGGCTCAACTTTTGCAACTAGCATGATTTAATGGAGCTTCCTCAGGTTCTGCACCTTTCAGACTGCAGCAGTCTGGGTATAAAAAACTGGTTCATGCTACTTTAGGTTGATCAAAGTACTGTTCACACTCCTCTTTAAAAGTATCAGGTTCGGACTTGGAAAAAGCTTGAATCCAGCCCTTTGCTTGATGTATGTGTTTGTTTAAATGCCTATCCTTGTAATATTCAGCAAACAAAATAGAACAGAAATTATGTTTACCTGTCACAAAGTCAGCAAAAGAAGTAAAATAGGAGAAGGTTATGTCGGAGGAGTTTTCGTAACAGATGTATAATGAACAAATATTCTTGTTTTGCATGAGGAAAAAAAAAAAAAAAACACAAAGGGAACAATTCCACTAATGTAGTCAGTAAAATAAAGGGATTTCTATCTTGATAAAAATTTATCTCCTTCATCAACAACTTGAGTTGTACATGGGTATATTATTTTAATCAGAAAAAAGCTGCATAAATTTTTTTTGTTTTAAACATTGAAAATAAATGAGAACCTCTCCCAGTTTTCACAGTATAGAGTATGAAAGCTACGTTATATTTTCATCCAGCACACGTCAGTGAAAAATGTCTTGACAGAACAACGTGAGTCTCAAATGGTTTTGGCAAGTGATTAAAATCCAAGAGGAAGTGGTGATCAACTGAAACACTATTTTTCCTGAGTAGGTGGCAATGCTATGTATTTACAGTGAAAAAACGGAAGACCAAGAAAAAAAAAAAACAACGCAAAACCAGTGTTTGAAATGTTGGTGGAGTGAAAAAAAAATGGAAAAATCAGAAGAGTTGGTATACTTGGAACACATTGATGTTCTTCAGGCAGTTACCTGCATCAGATATCTGTCTTTGGGATTTTTTTTAGTAACTTAACTTCAACAAATTCTCCAAATCCTGGATAATTTCCACTGTGACTACCAGATTACATATAGTCCATTCAACATACTTTAGCCTTTCCTGAATTCATTCTTCAGCCACAGGCACTGAAAAACCAACAAAGAATGGAGCCTGTCAAGTCCATCTTTCTCCCAGTTTGACACTTCGATTTCTCTTCTGAGCTGTGGTTGGCCTGGGATTTATCCCAGGGAAACTAACTTGCAGGAGTTAGCACCTTCACAGAATTTTAAATTTTCATGCCCATCTCCACCACAGGAACCTCTTTTTCACCAAAAAAAGTCCGTCCGTCTGTCTTTCCCCCACCCCCCCCCCCCCCCAACAGGATTTTATACCACATCCCTTGCCCATTCTCTCTTCTCAGAGCAGGTTCTTATACTTTTGCTCTGGCTTTTCTCGAGAAAGGACACTTTAAGTTCTGGATGAATGGCTTTTATACACAGATGTGCTGCCAAACTAATAATGACTAGATAGAAGTAGAAAGGAGAAACTGGCAGGAAGAGACAAAGACATCTGCCTATAATTTTCAACAGGTAGGCAGTAAACTTGAATTTTACAGACAAAGGGCCAACAGGAAGAGGAAGCCAGATTTTAACCAAATCAAAACAGCTCCAGGAGAGCTATACTTTGAAAGATTGAAATTAGCAAATCTGTACTGAGTCCCCGCATTAAAAGTGTGCATGGTTACAGAGAAGGGCTGAAAGGAATTTTCCTGCCATTTTTCACAGACAAGTTTCAGTAGATGTGAATTTTGGGGAGAGAAACTCGGTCTCACAGTAACAACAGGAAGATGTTTCAGGCCCTAACTATTACATCAATCAAATATTTTCAACAGAAAAGCCTTTCCTCAGAGATTGTTTCAATGGAAGGAAAGCTTCCAGCAGCAAGAATTTCCAAGGAAAACAAGCAAGCAGACTGGGCAACTGTCTGCTGCCCAGCATCCACATGGCCCAGCTGCCACACTGGGCTGTAGGATGGCTGACAGGGTTTTGACCACTTTGCCATGGAACTGGTGAGTGAGAGTGGAACGAAGAATGGCACCTTAGGAAAAAATTAAGTGAATCAGTAGCAATTAGAATATTTTACTGAATGACAAATTGTAGTTTCTTGAGTCTCTATTTGACCCTAGCTGTTAAAAATACTTCTCTTATACCCAGTTACAGCTTATCAAGCTTCATATCTCAAATTACAAACTTCAGATACATGAAGAGTCACCATCAAATGTTCTGCTTAGGAGAATATTTTAAACACACATCCAGTTTTTCTTGCAGAAGTATTTGCTTATGATTTTCTCTGACAAAGCAACCTTATTCTCATTATATATTTTAAGTAATAATAGTTTTATATATTTACTATACACAATGATATCAAGGAAGCAGACGGTCAGTGAACTATCGTGGTGTTTTCTGGTGCTTTATAATTTTCTGCAGGAAGTGACACTGAAAACACCTCTTTAAGTTCATTACGAAATTGTTGTAAAAGAAAGATAAAAAAGTGAGAAAGAAAACAGATTATGGATTGCTGAGTGGGGATCTATACTTTCAAACTTAGACAAATTTAGGTTTGTGTGAAAAAAATAAAACAGATTTCAAATGGTAGGATATAATTAGATAATGTTATATGTATATTCAGACTTCTCAGGGTTAATTACTTTTACATGGAAGCTAGAACAAGTGACAAGAAACATTTTTCTACTTTTAAGAAATAATAAAAAAAAGTCCCTTCAATTGATGTGTATACTTTATACTTCATAAATGATTACAGTATATTTGGAAGTTTCTTTTAAATTTTATTTAATAAAAGTCAATCAACATTTTAGTGAATGTTCAGGGGAATAAAAATTAGAATCTGTATGAAAGAACAGAACGAAACCATTCCTCATTTTATTTAATTTTGTGACTGGTTCTAATACATGTGGCATAATTTAGAAAGACATTCACTCTTGATTTAATGACTCTAAAGCATAGAATCTTCATTGTACCCCAAAGTGAAAAATTAAAATTACTTTTAGAAAGTACTTTATTTATTTTCTAGAATTAGTAGCTTCACAGGTTGATTAAAATTTTGTTACACCTTTGTGCTTATTACAAGTATTTTTACACAGGAAAATACAAGCAGTTATTCACATTACGAGAAGCTTCTGTCCTGATGGTGGGAAGCAGTCCTAGGAGGTGTCTTTCAACTAGAAAAATTCAGTAACAACCACTTTCTGTAATACCACATTGGAAAGGCATTAATTATTGCTACTACTGCCTACGATTCCTCACTAACTAAATGCTAAAAATGAATCTTTTCATGGTCTCCAAATCAGATTAAAAGATAGGTCGTTGCCCGATTAATCCCATTTAAACTCCTAAAATACTAGCATAAAGTATTATTCTCTTCTATAATTCTATTAAAATTTTTATTAGTTATTTATACCAATGATTCAGAAAACCTCTCAACATTTTTAAAACTCTTGACCAGAAATGAAGTATTCATGTAGTTGAAATAAATGTTTAACTTGACAGAATACTTATTACACTTCCAGATAATTAATGCTGACAAAGAAAATATTATACACTGCCATCCAGCTCAGAAAAAACATATTTACTAAACACTGCTTCCTCTCCATCAAAGAAATGAGGATGTTAGCAAAAGGCCTTCTATCTCTGAAGTTTCCATTGATTTATCTGACAAGGCCTCCAGTCTGGTCCTGTTTCTGCAATCTGGCCCATGCATAGACATGTAAAACTTCTGGGCAGCATTCATGGGCTTCCACAAATAATGAATCAGACTGTGGGGAAAAAGCGGGAATTAGGGAAGATAAGAAGAAATAATTTTTAGCAATGAAACTTAGGAGGGGAAATTGTAAGCATTTAATGTTATTCTTTTGGTAAACTAAAAACTAAACCCTCATTTCTGTCATTCTCTTCCTGTTTCTCTTTCAAAGTTAACAGATGTTAACTCTGTTTTCAGAATGTAGAAACATCCACTGATTCTTCTGATTAATGAAAAACATATTTAGATTAACCCATTTTTTTTTACTAATAGCTACTTGAGAAATAAATGAAATTATTATTCTCATGCAGGTAAGATCCAGAACGTTTTTTTGAATTTTAGGTGATTAAACCAAGGTCCTTTCTATGTAATCCCTAAAGAATATTGTATTCCTATGTACTGTAGTCTATAATTCTGTGATTCACTGAACGAATTATCATGTATTATATTAGATAACCGTGATCATCCCTTACTAATGCCTTTGCTTATCAAAAGATTAATTGAAATTTCTATACCAACATAGATGTATCTTCATGGTTTATCTGGACAAGGTATACATAGAAAGAAATGCATCTCCCCTAAAACAAAAACGGCTGCTGTGTTTTGATGGGTGTCTATTGCAGAGGATTACCTTTTAAAGTGAAGTTTTTGTGTAGAAAATTACCAGCTGGGAAATGAAAATCAGGGACATCTCATTATATCTCAAGATCAGATACAGTGGATGAGGTGGAGTCTAGAGCCCAAAGGAATAAAAGGTCTGGTGGAAGTCCATGAATTCTGAGTAGGAATAGTATTACTAATGAATTTTTAACTGAATTGCAAAAACAGATGTTATCTGTAGGATCTGAGGACACTGGAAATCAATTGTGCTCATGGGACATACAGAGAGAGCACCTACTATAAATGAGTTTCCTCTTTACCTACCTCTGTGTTAGAGTTTATGGTTGATAAGATGATCTGCAAGGGAAATGATATGCAATTGTCACTGTCAGCCCTTAAACAATAATTACACTGTTTTAATTATTAGGAACTCTAGGAGATGATCATTGCGGTTTGTGGAGTTTGCTTTTTTCATGTGAATGAGTAAGATGCCAAGAAGCTTGCTTGTGTGTCATTGCTTCACATACCCCATGCTTTGTTTTGTAATCCTCTTTCTCCTGCCAAAAAAACACCTAACCAACAACCAACAACCAAAAAAAAACCCACCACAAAACCAACCAACCAAAAGCCAAAAAAGTGGAGACAGACCACCATTTGAAAGTTCAGAGAACCATGAACCCTCACCAAGCACTAGTTCCCACAGCTGGAAAACATTTAAATACAAAATAGCTTTAATTTCAGTTCCTGTAGAATCTAACTTGAAAGTGTATAAAGCATGAAAACTCTGCACTAATGTGCAGTCTGTCATTCACTGGCTGTATATCTGCTTCTGATTTGCGATAATCAGACATTTCTCATCATACATTTCTTACTTGTTATTTGCACTGTAAGCACTACATGTAAAGGCTTGCAAAGGACACTTTGCTCCATGTCTTTAGAATAGACTCCAGCATGTCTTTTTTCACTCCTTCTGTTGCCACTGTTCTGAAAATTGGAATGATGAAAGAACAGCCTAAATAAAGAGGGAAGTGCATGTAGATTAGAAGGAGCAGAATGAACACCAGAATCTCAGATTCTCAAACCAGATTATGGAAATGCCATTTATACCATATCTAATCCTAAACAAGGCAAACACTAGTCAAGATTATTGGTACTGATTCATAGCTATCACAGTAGCAATCACAGACAAGGATCCTGCTATGTTAGAGACTGCAGAGAAATGGGACAGAAAAATTTACTTTGATCAAAAGGCTTGATGCTTAGGTGTAAGTAATGATGAAGTGAGTGCAAGAAAAACTGAGAGAATTCTATAAAGTATCTTACATTTTCGCTCTAGCACACTACCTGCTTAATCATTTCCACTCTTATTTTGGACTTTCTGTTAAAGGTTATTGTCAGGAAGAGTATTACAGAGAGATTCAAAGTTACAGAGGTAGTTTTGCAAGTGTTGATACGTAGCTCGTTTTATATAGCAAAGGCTTCTTTTCCTCTTTTGTGTTGTCACATTAAAGTAAATAGATTGTAGTTGGGGCTGGCTTGGAGTGGTTTGGGTTGGGGTTTTTTTCCTTTTTGATTTTTTTGGTAGAAACAATGATAGAGGGCCAAAATTTAATTACATTGTACAGTGTCTAGTCCATCATTTTTAATTTGTTAGGTCTTATATTAATAGCCACTGAGACATTTGCAGTGATGGATGATTGAGGGCCTTCAGAAACTCCTGCTGTTTATTGTCCCAGCTCTATTTCACCTGTGGTTCTTATCTGCCTTTCACCATGGTGTCTCTGGAGTGTCTTCTTCTGTTATCTTTTGTTATCTTTTCTCCTGTCCTGCTCCATTCCAAAGTATTCTATTCTGTTGCCTAAATTTCATGGTTATGTATAAATAGCTAAGAAACTTGTTTTAAGGATCCTTTGCACAAAATGTCTATTTCCCAGCCCACCCTGAACTCTTACCGTAAGATTATCATTCCCTGCTACAAAGGTCTTTTGTTCTTGTTGGTCTCATTAACAGCTATATTTCTAAATGCTAATTCTGAGTCAACCTGAATCCAGTTCATCCCCTACCATCCACCCAACTTTGAAGTAAATGAGTTTAAATTTCTTATAATATTCTCAACATTAATTCTAGCCTATACCAGTTAGGAATTGACACTTTAATTCTTAACTGTCACAGTGAAGAAGATTAAGTAAATTACATGGTTGGGGAAAAGTTTGAATCTTCAGGTTTTTTAGCATAAGTCTCCGAGCAATCCTAAAAACCACAGCTAAACAAACTCTAGATACAAAACTATTTGTTATCAGATACCCTGGCATGACAAATCACTTATTAATGTGAGATAAAAGATCCAGTATATTTATAGAGAACATTCTTTTTTTCTCCGATAAATTTTAAAAAACCAAAAACCTAGTAAAGATAACTTCAAGACATAGTCGTTATCTAAAAAGCCAAAAAGGTCAAAATGGTGAGGTGAGTCACTAAAAGTCATATCATAGCAACTCACTAATTTAGAACGTGTAAAGCAAAAGCATGATAGGTACTCAAAAAATCAAGAAAATGTCACAGGACATTACAGGACAAAACATGACAGGATATCCCCCCAGAGTGTAAAACCATTAAAGTCAGAATCAAGGTGACTCATAACAGACCACTTAAATTTTCTGCATTTTTTCTAGGCTTTCCATTAATTTTACATTTAACAGTCCCATTCCCATAAACTTCTTATTTTTAAAAAGCAGATTTCAGACTTATCAAATTTATATTCATATTCTTTCTCATTTACATGTTTCCATACTTTCATGTTTTCTATTCTTTCCACATTATATACCCATTTTGAAATAAAGAGATTTCATCAGCCAGAAGTAGTAAACAACATGCTACACTGATGATCCTAAAAGTGAAAATAAAACCTGCTCAAAATTTCAAAATCAGTTTCTTAAGTTTCTCAGTTTGAGATATGGTGCTACACAACTTATTTGTACAAACACAAATAATTGCTCTTCCAAGTATAAGTCTAGTTTGTTTTCCTAATAGAATGTTCAGAAACAAATCTAATCAGGTCTTATAAACAGATAAGTGTATTTGGTCTATCTGTTACATTCTATGAGAGCCAAAAGTGTATTAAATAAATAAATCAACTTTGCATTAAAGTTTTCTGCTCATTTTTCAATATTTCTTTGCATAACAATTTTTCAGCATTTAGGGTTATTTGCAAATACAGCAGATTCTGTTCTATATAGAAATGATTCTGATCAAATCCTAAAGAAAAAATTGTACTAGTCATTTTAATTTGAGTCATGTAATTTGTAGACAGATTTCTGAACTAGACTATGAGTCAAACGAAAATAGAAGACAAACTGCATAATGAAAGAAATATTTTGAAAGAAAAGGAGGGAGTTTTGTTAACCAAAAAGGTCTCTGTGTAAAACATATCAATGTGTAGATTAAATTAAAAAATCACATTTGAATTAGCAGTAGAAATGTCAAACCAAATATTTCACCCTGCTGATTAATAGGAGGAAGTTAGGCAATTTCCCAGGGTAAGATCACAAGTTCATGCTTCTACTTGATTCCCCCCAGCCAACAACCAATACAAATACCACAAAGAGAACCTGGAAACTGTGATAATCTGATTTTGCATCCAGACTTTTAACTACTGCAGGTAGGTCTTACCTGTTCAGTTTATTAGAATATATTGGCTGTCTAGAATACACTGTCTAGATTGCCATTGACATAATTTGAAAACTCAGCAGAAAACTTCAGATTAAGTATTCCCTTTTTAAAGACATTTACTGATAAAAATAATTCAAATAGTAAAGGGGTTATTTTTGCCTCACAACACTAAATGTCAAGAAAATCCTAAATAGCGCTGCTTGTTCTATTATTGCTTAGGGCACTATCTTGCTGAGATCTGTACAACACAGTTGATCTAATTTTCCTCATAGTTCAGATGGAGACATGCCAGAAAGTGACTTTGCCAAACACCATATGCCAAATGAGGACTCTCTCATGAGGATTTTTCAGAACACATTCGTCTGGTACGCTGTAGGGAAACAGCTTTCATCCAAAAGAGGAGGGTAAGGAAAAAGAATTTAACAAACCAACCTGGTAAGTTGTCCAATATATTTACCTTTGCATCAGTTTAGAAGAGTTAGAAGAGTGGAGCAAACTATTCAGAACATATTCAGTTCCTCCTAGTTTTCCATAGGATTTTGGTTTCTGAGTTCATTTGCTTTTTATAAATTTGGGATCAAACATTGTGAACAAGAAATGCACAAAGTACAGCTGGCATTAAGCTACAGCCTTCTCAATATTTTTCTTTATTTTCACCAAACAAGTGGACAAGAAGCACAGTTCCATGTATTTAATGAAAAGTTAAGGAAAAGTTCTAATCAGACATTTGCACAGCAGCTGTACATTTTGTCATAATCTGAGAATTTTGCTCTAATTACACTATTATACAGGAAAGAATAGAGTGAGAAACAGTTGCAGAAAAATGTTATCTCAGACAGATTAAGAAAACTATCTAAGAAACCTCACTAGTCTGAAGAGTCAAGACAGCAGAGTTTTTAAGGACAGTTGCCTCAAAGCAGCACTTTTTGCATCCACCTTGATGCTTTGTTGGGGTTTTTTTTCCTCCCCTGAGATTCTTATTCTGCTGCCCTGCACAGTGGCGTCCAGACAGCCTTGTAGTCCACTAAGTACTTCTGAATAGTAAACAGTCCAGTCCTTTTTTGGAAGAAATGATGGTTTACAGAAGGTCTGTTTTTCAGTAAGGCAGATCACCCAATTCTTAGAAGAAAGCTTCAATACGTATATAGTATCAATGCCAAAAATGAGATTTTGAAACTTCTGTTGCAACTGCAGTCTCTATGTTGCCTGCATAAGCATATACCATATTGAAGAGAAGATTATTTTTTTTTCAAATATTATGGTACCATACTTAAGATGCTAACATACAAATTTTAACAATGAATCACCTAAATCTCTATTCCAGGCAGCTGACTCTTTTCTTATGAAAAAAGTTTAAGTGTGTGCATGTTTGGAAAAAAAGACATTTGTCAGTTTGTAGAAAGGTTTAGATCCAATTCTGAAAATGAGAAAGAGGAGAGGAGAGGAGAGGAGAGGAGAGGAGAGGAGAGGAGAGGAGAGGAGAGGAGAGGAGAGGAGAGGAGAGGAGAGGAGAGGAGAGGAGAGGAGAGGAGAGGAGAGGAGAGGAGAGGAGAGGAGAGGAGAAGGAGAAGAGAGAGAAGAGAAGAGAAGAGAAGAGAAGAGAAGAGAAGAGAAGAGAAGAGAAGAGAAGAGAAGAGAAGAGAAGAGAAGAGAAGAGAAGAGAAGAGAAGAGAAGAGAAGAGAGAAGAGAAGAGAAGAGAAGAGAAGAGAAGAGAAGAGAAGAGAAGAGAAGAGAAGAGAAGAGAAGAGAAGAGAAGAGAAGAGAAGAGAAAGAAGAGAAGAGAAGAGAAGAGAAGAGAAGAGAAGAGAAGAGAAGAGAAGAGAAGAGAAGAGAAGAGAAGAGAAGAGAAGAGAAGAGAGAAAAGATCATGGTCAAAAGTTTTACTCTAGGGTGTTTAAGAAGTACATATTTGAAATAACATATGACTCTTCAAAACAGTTTATTCAGAAAAAATTTTTCTGAACATACAAAGTTTTCTCCATTCTATCTTCACTTTATGGCAAGAAAAATTTAGTCTGTCTGAGAGAATACTTCACGTCTACTTAATGGAAATTTAGTATCAGAAGCATACATTAATGTAAAAGAAACCACGGAAGTTTTGCAATGGAGTTTAGTGGAACTAGCATATCCAGTCTCTTCTGTGTGGGATATGAAGGGTGTAACTTTATCCACCACTTTTGTCTTGATTTTTATTTAGTGGACATCAGCTGGAGACCTGTAACAGACCTCAGGATAAGACTAGTTATAAAATCACAGAAAATGATCTCCATATCTAAATTCCAAGTGCACATCATGAACATTATCCTTAGGAACGCTGGAACATCTTTCTTTCTAGTCATCCTGCTACTTTATTCTGTTATCAAGTCCTTGTGAAATAACATTGCTGTCATAACACCAAGACAACCAATTATTTTCATCTGTTCATTTGTTCATCTTCCTATTCAAGACTGTGTTTGCTCTTTGCTTCTCATAATCTTATTCTGGTATAGCTTGTTAACTCTTATTTTACCTTGATTTTTTCATACCATTCTTACTCCTGCTCCCACAGTATATCTCTAAGCCTTGCAACTGCTTCGTACCTTTTTGGCTTTTGGACAGTGCTCTGTATTTTATCTGCTTGCCTGTGTGGCTTTTCTCTTAAAAAAAAAAAAAAAAAAAAAAAATCTGTACAGTCTGAAAACAGAAGACAGTGATTTTCAAAACCATCAAATACTATGGCATACACACCTATGTCCACAGATGACACAATGAGAGTATTACTAATTCTCTTACATATGAGTATCGCAAGTTTTCCTCTTGTGGTTTAACAAAAAGTACTGTTGTGCTCTAAATGAGAATTTCTGTACTTAGCCTGTGGTAGAAAACAGAGATCATAAGGAACTGAAACTGATCATAAAACCCCCTATTGTTGAAAGAGCTACTTCCACTTTTTCAAGCTGGATCTATTTTTCATACTCAAATATTTTATTTGAAAGTAGATAACATGGATGAGAAATAGTGGTCACATTTGACCAAAAATGCTGTGCAGTAAAGTCTGAAACTAAATATTGTACATTGCAATTCGATTCCTTTTTAAAGGAATTGGCATCAGATGTTAAGTAGACCATAAATGCCAGAGCTACTGCTGAGAATAAGAAAGGAATGAAGACTATTAGTACAAGTTGGATAGGATACCACATTTACAGTTTCCATCACCAATTTAAAGTGGAGCTTTCATTACAGGGTTTGATCTAAAGGCACACAGGCAAAATACACTATACTTTTACAGAATTTTTTTAAAAAGGCTGAGAAAGAAGGAGAGGATTTTATAATAACTTCAAAAGAATACAGAATAGAGGGTTTCATGTATGCCAATACAAGGAAATTCAAGGCAAAAGAGCCTCTGGTTACTGAAAGAAAAATGTAGTGATTCTATTAATTTGGCTGGGAAGGGAAGGGAAGGGAAGGGAAGGGAAGGAAGGGAAGGGAAGGGAAGGGAAGGGAAGGGAAGGGAAGGGAAGGAAGGGAAGGGAAGGGAAGGGAAGGAAGGGAAGGGAAGGGAAGGGAAGGGAAGGGAAGGAAGGGAAGGGAAGGGAAGGGAAGGGAAGGGAAGGGAAGGGAAGGGAAGGGAAGGGAAGGGAAGGAAGGGAAGGGGAAGGGAAGGGAAGGGAAGGGAAGGGAAGGGAAGGGAAGGGAAGGGAAGGGAAGGGAAGGGAAGGGAAAGGAAGGAAGGGAAGGGAAGGGAAGGGAAGGGAAGGGAAGGGAAGGGAAGGGAAGGGAAGGGAAGGGAAGGGAAGGGAAGGGAAGGGAAGGGAAGGGAAGGGAAGGGAAGGGAAGGGAAGGGAAGGGAAGGGAAGGGAAGGGAAGGGAAGGGAGAAGGGAAGGGAAGGGAAGGGAAGGGAAGGAAGGAAGGGAAGGGAAGGGAAGGGAAGGAAGGAAGGGAAGGGAAGGGAAGGGAAGGGAAGGGAAGGGAAGGGAAGGGAAGGGAAGGGAAGGGAAGGGAAGGGAAGGGAAAGGAAGGGAAGGGAAGGGAAGGGAAGGGAAGGGAAGGGAAGGGAAGGGAAGGGAAGGGAAGGGAAGGGAAGGGAAGGGAAGGGAAGGGAAGGGAAGGGAAGGAGGGAAGGGAAGGGAAGGGAAGGGAAGGGAAGGGAAGGGAAGGAAGGGAAGGGAAGGGAAGGGAAGGGAAGGGAAGAGGAAGGGAAGGGAAGGGAAGGGAAGGGAACGGGAAGGGAAGGGAAGGGAAGGGAAGGGAAGGGAAGGGGAAGGGAAGGGAAGGGAACTATTTGTAGGTTAATGGTTTTCAACTTGTGGCTTGCAAATTCAGGGGAAGGTTGATCCATTAGTTGTTTTTAAGTCTCAAGAATAGAACCTAAATAAGCTTATTGTCAGCAAGTGCAAATTCAGTGCACAGAGGCTCACTTTATATGTACAGGAGTCTGCAGTCAAAAAAAAAAAAGATCTTCTTCCCTTAGCTTTAGCATTGCTGAACAGATGACCATGAATATCAAAACCATTTTAAACTGGACACACTAGTGTCCAGTAATAGTTTGCAGCTAAGGATATAAGTGTAGTACCAAAAATTATTTCAGACCTTGTAACCTCTACTTTTTACTGTTTCCGATCTGATGGGTGGGATGGAAGATAATGTCAGTGGAGTGGTACTGTTGAGTCCTACTGCATAAGCAAAAAATCACTGTGATGCTGAGGTCTTGGGAAAGCTGGGCAGCTCTTCTCTGAGACTGACTATTGTGAGTTGATTTAGTCAACAGAGTGACAATCAGCATTCAATACTTTGCGCAATATTGATGGTGTTCTTTAATTATAACTATCATTTGGCTATGAGAAGACAAAAACAACCCGTGCCTTTGAAGTTTGGCTATGAGTAGGTGGTTGTGTTAAACAGAGGCTCGCAGTACCTGTGGTTAAAATGCAAATACGGAATGAGACAGACCACTTCAGAACTCTGCAATTACAGAACAATGCACTCTAGACCTTTATGTCAGAAGACAGGCAATCAGGTTCGTCTTTATTAGGAAGGATGTTTAAATCTGACGCAGTGATTACACAACCTTTAAAAAAAAAAATCCTCTTGCCCTTGATAACAAGCAATAATATTTACCATTGCAGTGTTTCAGTCCAGCAGCTCACATCTCTGCTCTCATCTGCTGTAACTGACAAAAAAGTCCTACTGTCTCCTACACATGCATCTTCCCTGAAGGAGGACTTGCCGCTAGTTAACTGTATAGCACACAGGAGGTTTTAATCTTCTTTCTGATGAGTGCGGTGAAATGTCTCACTGTAGCACAAAATTACTAACATTCAGTACACTATTCCAAAGATATTACTTCTTCACAAGACTCCTTTTTTGTCTCAAGGGCATATAGCTTTTGCAGTTCCTTTCATTTCATCTCAATTAAAATAAAATAAAATATAAAATAAAATAAAATAAAATAAAATAAAATAAAATAAAATAAAATAAAATAAAACAAAACAAAACAAAGTAAAACAAAAGTATTTTCCTCTGACTGACTTGTCAGCAGCAGATGTCTGAAACTGCTTGACAGAACATGTACTGAGGTAGCCAGGGCAGACTGTATTCTTCTTTTATTTTAAGTAGAAATATTACTCTAACAACCAGCTGCGAGGTGCTGTGGACATGGTGCATTTGGACATGGTGCATTTTCAAAAGATAAAGAGAAATATCAGTTTTCTTTTCTTCAGTCAGCAAATTCATGCTTTTTAGAACATAGACTGAAATCAAGCATGTACAGGCTCTATTTTAAGCATAACAGCTTTGATTTAAAGATTTAGATTAAAAGTTTTTATGTAAAATTTGTTTTGTATTCAAACACAAAAAATCTCTTGGTCATATGAAAACTCTTGTCTTTTTAGAGAAATCAGTATAAAATCTGGTACAATAGTATCTAAACTAGGAAACAAATCTTTTAACATAACGGTACACATCAGAATGTATACAGTCTTGTTTGAATATGACTGGAATGTGGAAAATTCAAACTGGATATAAGGAAAAAAAATTTGATCATGAGGTTCGTGAAATACTGGAACAAGTTGCCCAGTCATTGTGGAAGATGCTTCTCAGAGGTGGTGAAGACTCAACTGGCCATGGCCTTGAGCAACCTGATCTGATTAGACCTTTTCAGTAGTGAGATGGACTAGATGACTCCAGAGATCCCTTCAAACCTAAATTATTCTATGACTATTTCACTTCTTTCCCCTTCAGTGGAGATAAGGCAGAAGATAATTGTCTTCTCTTGCAGCAAACTTTGTGTTCAGCGTCTTGAGCTCAGTCATATACTTGTCTCTAATCAGTTCACTGCAAATGAGTGTGAAAGCCCGTCATGGTTTAACTCCAGCCAACAACTATTAGCTCTATCCCAGACAAACCCAGGACAAAGCTCCAGAGTCATTGCCTGAGTAAATGTATTTGTACATAAACTCCTGGAGATATATGCAACATAGGGGATGATCTGTGCAAACTTGCTTGTGTTCCTGGGATATTTAATAGCAGAGATCGTGAACACCATCAATTCACATTTCCTTACACTTATTTGAACAAGAATGGTTTCCATTCTCCACAGGAATTTTTTTTGGTGCTACTAGTAGAACCTATAGCTAGGTAAGCATTACCTCTGATGTAAGAGCATAGGTACCATATTAAAATATTTGGAAAAAATACTATATATGACATAAAGTTTGTGCATCTTTATTTGTATTTATAGTAATCAATCTCTGATAAACAGCTCTGAAAAACTGAGTCTTCAGCAGCTACTTAAATATATAAAGGATAATGGCCTTGCATGGTCTGGAAGGTGAATGTAGCACTGGACCAGAAACTGTGAAAAGATGCAGAAGCAGTGATGGTCTGGACCTAGTCCAATGGCTCCCAGCTTGGAAGAGCTTTGAACTACTAAGAACAGACTGAACAATGCAGCTGGATGTAAACAGCAGGTCTGATGCACCAAGTTTCCTAAGCAAGTGCAGAAGACTGACTAACATCCTGTCTCCCTGTTCAGATGACATAAGTCTTATTCTCACCTATATGATGCCTGAACTCGAATACTATAAAAGATCCCTTGAGAAGAGTTCACTAGTCATCTGCTTTTACCTCGCTTCATTAACAGGCAAGGTTTCTGTAGTCAAAGTACATTAGCACCCTCATTGGCTCTTGGTGATGAAAGCCAATAGTTAATCAGTGTCTGAAAAGTAGCTGTGAGGCATTTTTTAAAGATCTGATGAAGTTTCCAGTGAGTATTTCAAGGTCTGTGGTTCCTTTGCATGGTCAAATGGGAACTGCTTCTTTTATTGACCACATCTGTCAAATTCTCAACACTTTGATTCTCTGACCTTCCAGAGTGCTTCAATCAATACTGATTTATTATATTTTCCTAGCTGGCTTCCAATGCAGCAAATGTAAGAAATTTCAGGCATCACTTGGTTTTCCCTGATATTAGAGGGAGCTATTTATTTCTAATGTACAGAATTCATGTGTTCTCTAAAATATCACCCAATGTATCCGCAGTACAGGATTGTGTACTCATCAGAAGCCATTTTTAGCAGTAGAACACTGTAGCTATTTTTGATAAGGACACTAAAGGTGGCTGATGATTCTACTGTTCTTAAAGCAGAACTCCTGTTCTACAGTATCGACATTTGCAAAGGAGGCACTCCAAAAGCTCCAAAGCTTTTAATAGGAATTTCAAAGCTTCATACCTATCCTGACTGCGTACAGACTTAACTGATGTTACATTTAGACACCTTTCCTTTACTTTATAGCTGTCCTCTAACCATTTTCTTCCTCCTGCCTTCAAAAAAAAAAAAAAAAAAAAAAAAAAGGAAAGATTTGGTTTAGATTTGTTTTGTCTCCCAACAGACTAACTTTTTACAACAGACTTTTTAAGAGGAATAATGTAACTGCCTTTATGTTCCAAACAAAAGAACAGCAGCATAGGAAGATGTTTATCCTAAAACTGACAGAATCTAGCAATTGCCTTACTGGGCTCACTTGTAGAGCAGTGTTTTTTGTACAAAGCAAGAAATAAATTATGGGATTGGTTAGGTACAAAAAAAAAGATTTATTAACATTGGTGAGACTACACCAGCATTTACAACAGTAAGTAAATGCTATGGAAGAAAAAGCTAAGGAATGCATTATTGGGTAATTCTGAGAAAAGAAAGAAGTGAGTGGAGTGCATTTTAGTTACTCTGAAATGAAATGAGCAACACATAACTTTCTGTCTTGGATCTCACTTAGGATTATAAAAGGAATGTGAATGAAGTTTATATGAACTTTTAACATTTCAAAATAGGAACTCAAAAAATGATCTGCACAACAGATACATTTTCAGTGCAGTAAAAAATAAGCACTTCCTTGGGATGTAAGAGACAGCATGGTCTCTGCCCCAAAGTCCTTCTAATCTAATTTTAAAACACAATAAGAGAGAGTGGCAGAAGGGAGGAATGCTGGCAAGAATTCTAAGGAGAGGATTACAAGGTCACTTATATGTCAAGCACAAACTTGTGGTTCTGTTATCCATAATCAACTCTGTATTATTGAATTCAGTTTGCCTTGGCACCTCAGTCATGGAATATGCCACTGACAGACACTGCAGTGGACATTAATGCATCCCCTCAGAGCTACAAAGCTTCTATATATAAATTACAAGCAAGCCAAGAATTCCAATTCTATGCTTAAGAATAAAGATAGTTTAATGTGCTGAATCTCAGAGCTCTGTATATCGAACTCCAACAATGACAACAAAAAAATTATCTCCCCTAAGAATACAGACACTAGTGTTTCTTGCAACACTACTCTCCAGATATTATTGCTTTCTTAAAGATCACTTTAACTTCTATAAATAACTTCACAAAACTCCTGATAAATATCTGATGTTCTCTTTTGGTTCATGAATTCTGGCAGTTGTGCTACCCTTTTGTTTATGTCATCTGAAGAGCATTACACTTTCATTATGTGGAATGCATAAAATGTAGCTAAAGGTACTCAGGAGTCAATAGCAAGGTCATAATTTGCTACCAGGATTCTGCTGACATTTACAGACCATTTAAACTTTGTTCTGCTTTATAACATCAGCATCAGCACAATCCTTGAAGTACATCACTGCCTGCAGTGTGACTGTAATGGAACTCATATGAATAACTAGCAAACAATTAGAATTTCTGTTTGTGATTTATCTATGCACCAACTGTAAACATTCTAGAAAGAAATACTTAATTATAGAACAGCTAAATGAAAATGAACATTGAACTGAACCTTTTGAAAAATAAAACTTTCTGTGAACTATAAGGCTATAAAATTAGCTGACTTTATCAAACAAATCAAGAATTTAAGGGGTACATTTTCTCCAGTGAGGACAAAGAATTCTCTTTTCTTCTGACTCTGAGTAACTAAAAACATGCTTGTAAACAACTATTAGAAGTAGGAATAGTATTTTAGAATGTTGTAGACCTGTTTAAATATGCAAATTTGAATTATTGTGTTCAAATAAAACCTGAATGACACCAGCGAAGTCTTTTCACGTTTATATTACCATTGTCATTCTTAAAAAGTGCCCTACTTGGACAGAGTTTTATACCTCTGAACCACCTGTTAGGGGAAGGTAGCCTGTTAACCATACTGAGAATATCTATTGCCATGGAAAAAAAATACTAAAAATGTATCAATATTTAAATACATATAAATAAATAATTTTTTCTCTAACTGTATAAGATTAAATATAACTATATAAAATGTATACAAGATTTATACTGCATGTATTTGTACCAAATGTACAAAAACTTCCACAGTTACACAGTCTTCCATCTTTTTTCTCCTTTTGGTGCTGATGCGTATTCATCTTGTGTATTGTGTGAAAGCAATCTGAGCTAGAGGTTATATCCTAAAGTGAGAGAAGGAACTGCTAAGCTCAGAGGCAACAGAATAAGAAAGGAACAGCAGTGGAAGCTGTTGAAGCAGAAGAGAGAGCAGGAATGATGATGAACCAGGGGGGTCAGAGAGACTTACTTGTGGTTTTAAAACAGAGTAAGAGGTTAATACTGAACAGAAAAGACAGGTTTTTAAAGAAATTCTGAATTATTTTAGGATATAATCAAAGTAAATGTTACGGTGAGAATACCCTTTTGTTTCTCTTGTACTAATGAACTGTCTTAACAGAGACTGAGGTACCCTTCTCATCAAAGTGGCACAATATGCTGATTGTTCATGAGCCAAATGATATTTTTAGTAATCTAATCTGGACTTACCACTTTGCATAGCATGTCGCATAACTGCTGTAATATAACTTTGGGGTTGGAGTTGGTTTGTAACCCATTGGAGTACTACTAGAGTACATTCATCTCTGACTGGAAAATACTGTATAGAAATACTCTTAGGCTGCTACACTTGAATATCCTCTAGGTAGCAGATTTATTGACTATACTTTCATTCTCTATTATCATTTGGTATCTGTGTTAGTGTTTATAACTTGGTTGATATTAACATCAATGATTTCTGGAAGGAAGGCAAGGAAGCTCATCCAATAGCAGATCCCAAAGCCAACTAAACTCTAAACCTAGTTGCAAAGTCAAAATCAGGTCATGACTGCACCAAGTTTACATTTGTCTTATTTAGATGATAGATTTGGTTCTTTGGTGAAGTCAGACATCTGCTTGTATAAGAAGAATACAAACAAAGAAATATCTTTCTCTGATAGGTCACATACTCATTTTCGTCCTGTTGTATCTTTATACAGAACATTTCTTTCAGGTTTTTTTTAGTCTGTTTTTGTTGAATTGGAAGGAAAATAGCTCTTTCTAGCCACGAACTTCAATTTTATTATACTCAAAGTGTGGCTTCCTCAACTTCCATGAGTGTGGCAATAAAAAATGTCAGTTCACTCTAGACAATGAAAAGAGCATTTCACACCAGCGTTTTCCTCTCTCTACTAGATTTCTTTCTAGTGCTTCTTGCAGTCCCTTATGTTTGAATCAGAACAAATTGTCCTTCTCTCTGTACCTTGCATTTACATATAGACTTTTTGTTATTGACCTTGGTAGCTCATTTATTGAGTTAATTTGATCCAAAGTCCCACTTCAGGTTCTCCCTCATTCCAACTCCTGGTTTTAAACAGAATATCTATTTCTTTTACAGTCCAGGTCCACCTTACTTCAAACCTCCAGATGCATACTATAGCATGCAATAGGCTTGTCCATTTCTGGCCTTGCTATAAAGCACAGTTCAAGCTGCTTCTTACATGAAAAGCACACTCTCTGGCATCTTTTCAGAGCAAAAAATCTGGTCATCTTCACCAGAACCTATTGTGTTCTCCGACTACTAATGACTCCAGCTCCTGTAATGCAGTATCAACACTTATTCTAGCTCTTTCACTCTTTTTATTAGCCAAATTTAAAAAAAAAAAAAAAAGTCCATAATAATGAAATATATTCTTTTTAGTGAGTTTATTTAAATGAGAATCTACAATGCAAGAAGTCTCTCTTGGAAGTTTCCACAAGCTGAAGAAAACTTTCAGAAAGACGAAAAAGCAGGGGAACTGCCTATACATCATTACATCATTCAGATGAATGGTTCAGAATATGGAGAGGAATTATGTCAAGGAGATTCTATATCCTCTAAGTTTTCATATAGGCCCCTTCCTCATCTCAGTGTTTCTAAATGGTATATTAAGGCTCCCAGCTTGATGATTTGGCATTTCAGTCTCTAATATGCTGATGGATTCAGTTCAGCTTTCTAAGTAACCTTGTAACTCCATCAGTGTAATAACTGTAACTATAATAAAGCCTCTTTTGCTTGGAGTACTAATGGTCATTCAGATTAGTTCAATTGACTGGTTAATATCACACCCTCATTATGCTTTCTGAAGTGGTTTTAGCTGCGGATAATTACTTCTGGTTCTGGAAACGAAAGTTTCTTTCACAACTTACTGGTTTGGTGGTAGCGGCTGTATTTTATTTAAATTTCTATGGGGGTGCCTAACAAATACATCAAAGGACACAGAGTGGCGCTGCTGGTGGTTTTGTCATGTTTTTTAAGGATTTTTTACAACTTCAATAGGAACATCTGCCAGTTAGGGCTATTTCCGTGGGCCCAACCAAAACTGGAGGGCTTGGAAAGCAGTATAAAAGAAGACAGTGTTTGTTTCCATACACATAAAAGTAAAAATATCTTTCATTTCAGCCAAACCTTCTCTTAGAGAAAGGTCTTAGAGAAATTACACTTTTTTTTTTTTTTTTCCCCATGCACATTTTATGTATTCACTGATTGCTGTTGCCAAAACAACTTGTTGGTCAGAAACAGACAGGAAGGAGAGAAAGGAAATCACAATACATACAATGCCTTTCACAAATTACTGATTTTTTTTTAATTTACTCCCAAGCAATTCAAAGTAATAATACACAAACACACTCATTTTTGCATGTACATTTAGTACCATACTCTTACCTAATAACTTACTCAAAGTAGCAGAAGCAACATAGCATGTATACAGGTAATAACAGCAACACTTGCATACACAAACTTAGCAAGGACTTTCAGCAGTGAGTACCCACACTGCTCTGAATTAAAATAATTGTAGTTTTATACCCCAGATTACAAGAACTACCCCATGGGCTGGCCCAGACCATTTATTTCCTTTCCAGTCATCATAACCCAGCAGTATATCTGGCCTTCTCTGCTTTGCATAAACTAATTTTACCCAGCTCCCAAAATTGTATGCCTTTAAGCTCTAGTAACTGACCACTAGTGAGTTTGTTTAAAGACTCTTGGCCTTGGATGTCAACTGTCAAGTCCTCTACAACCATCCCCTCTCTGTACTCCTGTGTGCTACATTTTTGATCTAGGGTCATAGATAGCTCATTCTATACAGAATAATTACTTGTTGTTAATATATGTTAGTCACAGAATCATAGAGTGGTTGAGGTTGGAAGGGGCCTCTGGAGGGCATTTGATCCAACTCCCACGCTGCAGCAGAGTCCCCCGTAGCAGGTTACCACACACCTACAGCAGATTAACCACACACTCGAAAGATACATATAAACCTATTTTAACAGTAAGCCGCACAACTCTGCAAAGCTAAAGCTGAAACCAGTTTATACTGCTATGTTATGTCTATATTGCTCTTGCTAGCCATGCTTGAGTTAGGGATGAATTTCCTCAAGGCAGTGTGAGCCTGTTACAGCCACGTTGTAGGCCTTTGCCCTGGCTCATGTAAGTTGTGTGCATAACCATCTTTCAGAGAAGAATGCTCACCCTCTTCAGTTTTGTCTATTCTATACAAACATATAGAAGTTTCATTTAAGGAAGACAACACCCAGTTCTCTGCGCCGATAACTGTCTTGGGTCTTCAACAACAGGACATGACTTTCTCATTCCTCTATTTATGAGGCTGGCATTAATTCTGGAGCCACACCATCCTTCCTGCAAAGGAACTGCCTTTTACAGACTAAAACACTAGAATGTTAACTGATCAAAACATTAACATGAAAAGTAATTGATTAATCACTAATTGTGTACTCTATCTGCAAATGGAAGGCAGCAGAAACATTGGCACGGAGTCTACATACACGTCATCTGAACAGAACTCTATGTGGAGCTGAAAGGCTGTCCGTATCTCTATAATTTTTTTTTTCCTAGGAGTCTGTGATTATGTGCACAGGAAGAACTGCTACTCTGGTATAATGCATGCTCCTAGGATTAGCAGGTCACTTCGTGGAGGCTGAGACTGGCTGCAACAAGAACAATTTTTCAGTCTTGGACCACTACTGGATAGGAATATCAGTGATAAGTACACATCAATTTGCATTGTAATCTATGCCACACATTGGGGTTTATATTCCTGGCCAGACAATACAGACCATCACTGGCTCCTCAGTTTGACTATAAGCTCTTGGAAGGCCTCCATATAAAAACAGTTTAAAGGCTTCACCTCAAGATGGCAGGATCCCAAGGCTCACTAAGATATCTGCATTAAGAACTGCTTGCTTTATTGTGAGTTTCAGACTGTGAACAAGATCAGAGAGCACCTTCTTCTAGACTGGATCTAAGCACTGGCTCATCTTTTCTCTATGTAATTAAAATCAATACAGACAGTAAGAAAGGACATAAGAAAAGACAACCCATGAGACGGTATATGTGCATGCTTTATGGTAGCTCATCACAGCAAGTACACAGGCAAGCACTGAGGCCTATAATATGTACAAGTACTGCTCATATATAATCTGCTCAAGCATCTTCTCCATTTCTTATGATAAACATTCTTTCCTCACTCTTTCCTTCTCCTCCCCCATGAACCTGTTTCTATTTTACCAATCTACAAATGACTCTGCAAATAAAGACCTCACTCTCCCTCCCCTACGGTGGACTGCTCTTGCAGATGTACTTAGACAAACCAATATCACAGACAGAAAATACTTATTAATTTCTAGCACTATAGCTTGCATAGAATGTGAGTGTATTTTAATGCTGACTTTTCAAAAAAAGTGGGCATGGTTTTTTACTCACATTAAAAAATCCCAATTTTTAAAAGTATTTTTTTTTCACAGAAGAAGAAAATGGTTTTTAAATAAGTAACAAAAAACTTACTATTAACAGGTGTGGGTTGTTTTTTTTTTTTCCTACTATCCTTCAGATATGCAATTAAGTGTAGTTGAAGATGTCAATTGTTCTATTCTCAATAAAAAAAAAAGCTTTAAGGAAAGTGCTAAGCAGCACCTACACATCAGAGCTGACTACTTTTCTGTGGTTTTAAAGGACCAGACACTTAAAGTCCTCTTCTCCTAGTCAATCCCTGAGCAGTCAGGCAGCATTTTGGCTCAGGTGCCAGAGGCAGGATGGGCAATGCATCAGCCAAGTTGCATTTCACTTTTTTGCCTTACAGAGCCACTGTAAAGAAGGCAGGATTTAAGTGATGATCAAGCCCACATAGTTACATATTCTTGAAAATCAAGTATATTTGCAGTGCAATAGTGATCACCACTGGCTGCACTCCAATTTACATTATTCTGCCCAGCAGATTTGAAGAATGTGCCACTATGCAATTAAAGGAATTTCTTCATAACGGAGGAATGCATACAGGCATTCTAAGTCTGATACACCTCAGATTTATCTTCATATTATCTCTTACTTTTCTCCTTTCACAATAGGGTTGTACTAAACCTAATAAAAATTCGTAAGTAAATTCATGGCAGGTTATCAGGGTAGCAGTATAACTTACAGCTACTAATGTATTTATAAGGACAGACAGTACCCTGGGGATGACCTGTGACCTTTCACTAAGAGCATGACATCTAGTTCTAATAAGTTTTTATACCCTGATGATTTAAACATATCATTACAAAAAGGATTTGGGCAATAGTTAAAAATTTGTTAACATATTCACATATATTAACATATATGTGAAATATAATGAATGAATTATTATTCCATTTAAACAACAAAAAGAAAAGGTTACCCTATTCTCACACAATGCCTCAATTCTTTCGATGTTGTATAAAATACAGTTGCCTGTTTGTGCTTGATAGAAACCAATTTAACAGGTAAGGGACTATAAGGTTTTTCTACTCAAACCCAAATCTATTTTTCAAACTTCCATTTCTTTTGTGTGTCCTGAGATCAGGTACTAATAGTGAAGGATTTCTGATGTTATAGGTTGTCTTTGGTAACCAATAGTCTCTCACAAAGACAGGTGGCTAAGGCATCTCTTCACGGCAAGCCGCACAGAATACAACCTCACTGAAAATCTCTCAGATCCCCAGCACAACCAGATGAATGCACTGACAATTATTACATTCAACCTCCATTCACGTATCTGATTCTTTGGCCATACAGATCAATCTCAATGCTTAATGCGTAGTTTATGGTGACTTTATTTTTTCTCAACAAGAAAGGAACAAAAGGTAACGACTGCTGGTTTGCAGTTATGGCCAGTTACATAAAAACCGTCTCTGGGGTTTTTTCATATAACTTTCATGTGTTAAGTATGTAAAAATTGAAACATATTTCTTTTGTAGGAACTATGTTGTAGTCAAATTGCCTTGCAATAGGAAATTTCTATAAATAAATATAATTAAGTTACAAAGCCATAAACGATAAAGCATTAATGAATATTAAAGATTACCTATTTAACAAGCTGTTTACTTTATGCCTGTTTCAAAAAGTCTCACGTTCTGTGCCTGATCCTAGTCTGTAGGATGGGAAGGATACTAAAGAAATTAAGAATACATTTCCTGCTGTCAAACGAATTGACTTTTTTTTGTCTAGTTCTTAAAACAGAAAAGGCACAATCCACATGGAAAGATTGATAGCTTCTAAAATTAGGATAAATATTAAAATCCAGTTACATGAAAATATTCACAATGTTTGTTTTAAAATCACAAAACTCTTGAGAGGAGAGCAGGACAGGCTGATTTTTCAGTTATATTGTTGTGTTAATTACATGAGTGGTCTTTCAGGAGTTTTCTTCTTCAGAATTGATGGATAAATAACTGGAGCTGTACAAAGACTCTGCAGCACAGTGAAAAAAAGTCTATCTACAGAAGCAACTAAAGCAATTTTATAACTAAAGTCTTGTAAAATTAATACCTTCTTTGGAATGAGATGATATATGGCAGAAGAGAAGATAGCTGGTTGCCGGATGCATCTATTTCTGTTTGCTAAATCCAGTTCTCATAGACAATCACAGAATCACAGAATCACAGAACAGTAGGGGTTGGAAGTGACCTCTGGAGATCATCTAGTCCAACCCCCCTGCTAAAGCAGGTTCACCTGTAGCAGGTTGCACCAGACCTTATCCAGGCAGGTTCTGAACATCCCCAGGGAAGGAGACTCCACAACCTCCCTGGGCAGCCTGTTCCAGTGCTCTGTCACCCTCAAAGTAAAGAAGGTTTTTCTCATGTTGAGGAAGAACTTCCTGTGCTCCAGTTTGTGCCCATTGTCTCTTGTTCTGTCACTGGGCGCCACTGAAAAGAGCCTGTTGTTAGATTTGAAACTACATGATCAGCAAAGGTAATCAAAAAAGGTGAAGGGAGAAGAGAAAGAGGAAGAGGTACAGTTTAAATATTCACCTAGAGAGAGAGACAAATGGATCTGGATTATTTATAACATACAGAAACAGGCTCCCCTATGTTATAAGATTTCTTCTGGCAGAGACAGGTTTTGATATCCCAACATGGTGAGAGTCAACCAGAGGATCCTAGAGCAGCAGACAAAAGAGTAGGTAGTAGATGCCCAACACACAAACTGAAGCAATTGAAAGAGCTGACATCCATGACGTTACACATACTGCCTGGAGGAATCAGTCTCTTCTCCCTATCTGGCTGGTAGGAACTTGGCCACTATGAAGCCAAGAATACAAGAATTGCAATATTCCAAGGAGAACTGGAAAGAGGCAGGGTAATTATCTGGAGGAAAGAAAGTTGCTGGTCAGGAAAGCACACACAAAGAGAAGCACCAGGGGACAGATCCCAGCATTTCTTTTCCCTCATTCACCCAGGCTGTAACACCAGGCTCCACAAAGTCCCTGTCTCACCAGTCCCAAGACTCATTTATTCTTTTGCCTTTATGATGGTCTTACGGGGAGAGGGCAGAGAATAAAATGTGTCTCTCCACTGAGGTTGCCATCCCAGGACATCAAAAGCTGGCTGTGTCTGTAGTCTAAGAGTTAAGGAGCTGAGGGGGTGGAGGGTGGAACAGGCAGATATGAATCTTTCCAGGCTACACAGAAGCTTAAACTAAGACCTTCTAAGTCATTGCAAATGGTTTGATATTGACTGTTATATAGCATGTGGATATTTCCACCTCTACACAGAGAGTGTCAGCTAGCTGCTCCCAAGTCGACATCTCAGGCAACTAAACTTCTCATTATTCCTGGGTTGATGAGGAATCTGGTGTCACATGCATCAGATTTATCCTAATGACTAAACCGTTTTACTGCAAACATAGCAATTCTCTACTCTGTAAGCTTGAAACTTAACTGTTATCTTTACAGAACTTCTGGAAATTTCATATCATTCCTTGGTTCCTTTTTTTTTTTAGTATTCATATCTCAGACCCAAGGCAGAGATTTTTCATTCTAGCAAAAACTAATTACACAAATAGAGTGGAACTGTATTTTCCTCCTTAGATTCTTTCACATCCTATCTTGACATTTAGTTCAGAAATATGTCATAACAGCTAAAATTTGAGGTGAGAATATGTGAACTCTTTCAAAGCTCCTCAGATCTCCAGTTACAAATGCATTGTAGACTTGGGTAACTCAGTTAATGTGTGTGACTTCACTTTCCTTTGCTGTGCGTATAAGCTTGTCTGAATTGTGAAACTGCTGTGTGTGAAGACTGCCAATACCTGATTATAAAGCGCTTTTTAAGAGCCTCATAAAAAGGGTGGAACTTACAGCTAGTGCCAGTAATGATTATTATCATTAATAACAACAAGATGTGCTATGCTGTTAATGCAGTCTTTTTTTTCCCCCTTGTTGAATTAAGAAACCTTTCTGTAGTCTTTATGTAATCAGAGATATGGAAAGCATTTTGGGATCCTTCAGGATGAAATGGATGAATAAAATTGTGACATGAATCATCACAGTGTTAATCATAGCATCGAATATTCAGTAACTCAGCATTTATAATTGAGGGGGGTGGGGGAAAAAACTACTTTGTGCAACACTGCAAGCTCAGATTTGCTCCATGTTGTGAACATGGCAAAACAAGCTAAGCAGGCAAAGCCAGCAGAGGTATTCTCTGGCTTTCTCTTCATTGATTGCAGTCCCTGACTTAATGTCATCAGGTGCTTGGTGATTTACAACATACTTGTAATAAAACAGAGGTATGTGAGTAGAGATATAGTGAGGTGGTTTTTTTGCTATTCATCCCTACAGTTCACTGCTTGGTTAAGGCAACATCATAGTGACACTCAGCATGCAGCAAAATGGAACGAAAATGAAGAACCGTGGGCAGATTATGCTGACAGAAAGATGCCTTCTTTCATTGCACTGTAAGAGATAGTCTGACAAACAAACACAAGCCAATGTTTTTGAGCTCCAACTAACATCACAAACAAGCCAGTCCAAAAGCCTGAAAATCTTTGATGTTCAACTGAGGGAAAGGTGCAATGCAATTGTAGTGAGGGATGATATATTTCTACAGCTCTGCTGAAGACAAGACACATACCTATTCTATAAGGTTATTCAATAAGCTGAAATGGCCACTATGCAACATTATTGAACCAAAAGTTCACAGTTGTTGTTCTTGCTTGGTTTTTGTTTGCTGTAGAAGCTGGAAATTTAGTGTGTTTTTTTGAAAACTCCTAAAATCTTCCCTATGTAAAAACATGCACAATATATTTTCTATTAGTTTTCTTCACAAAATTGGGACATTTATCGAAGATTATAGTAACACCACTAAAAGACAGAAAATTAAAAACACTGTAGTGATACACACAGTGTCACACATTAGTGATGTGAAACTGTAAAACTACAGGAACAGACAGCATAGTGTCTAGACTTACCGAACTTATCGAACATTTAGGTAATCTTAAGACTGATATCCTCCTTTAAGATAAATTATAAAAGAAACTTTTTCGGTGTCTCCATTAGTGATTGTGCTAGAATCTATGCAGTTTAAGCACCAGTACTTTGGGGACTTGCTAAATTTTACCTAAATTATTCTCATATTTTAATCAGGAATGCTAGAATAGAAATATCAAAAAGCAGCGCTTCTTCAAGTCAGGAAGTTTTGTAATCAAGTATTTTGATAGTTTTCCCTGCTTCTGTATGTCTTTTTTTTTTTTTTTTAAATATACTAACAAACAGAAAGTATATTTCTTGTAATTTAAAAGCAAAACAAAACAAAATACAAAACAAAACAGAATTTTTTACCCTACTGATTTATTTTCCAACTCTGCCTGAAAGACAAGGCAAAGCAAGACAAGGCAAGGAAAATGGATCATTTCCTAAACCCAAAGAAAAAAAACCCATCAGTTTTAAAACTTTTTCAAATACGATACAGTCTTACAGTCATCATGTTTTGAGCTGTGTCTGACTAAGATTCCTGAGATTTACTACTTAGTCTAGAATAGACACTTTTGCATTTAGCAGGAGGAGTCATTGTTACAGGTTCAAACCAAAAGCTAAAGCTTCCAGAAAGAATGATGCTTCACAGTGATGGAGTATCAATTACATCCACAAAATTTTATTGAGGAAAAAAGATCAACAGATTCATAAATTCATCTATTCAAAGATCTTGGAACAAATAGCTGTGGAGTTCAACCTGCATTGAAAGGCCTTCTTCACTCGTTAAAAATCCATTTTATTTATATTCTTGTGATGAAGTTTGTACTTCTTTCTACTTGGTAAGAATAATGTTTTTATTTATAGGCAGCATAAGATGGGTGATGTCCTTAATTATTCAAAACTTTGCTTTCAACTGCTATTGTAAATGTTATTATATGGATACGTCAGCAGGCTATATTTTGCAAACAGATGCAAGAGAGAACTGCCTGCACAAGAGCAAAGTTGAATCAGAGCCAGCTTTAAGCTGGAAACTGCATAGCTACGGCTAGTGTTATACTGATCCCGTGCTATTAAAGCCCTTCTGAAAAGTTGTGTATATTAACTTGAAGTGGATACAAAAATTTTGGGCTTTAAGATGGTTTGCATTCAGGTTTCTCAGTGAAAACTTCAGGGAGGGACAGGATACGCTCATGTCTTCTAGTAAAATCCAGTGTAGCCAGTGTCTTCTTACTTCACAAATTCAAAGGGCTTTCATGACACAATTTTATCAGGTGTCTCTTCTAAAGGCATTCTTTTGAAGATGGTGTTGCTGTTGAAAACCTAACTACCAGGGTGAGCAAGCCAGCACAGTAGTTTTTTGGTGTATGTTTCTTGTTCATCATACTTTTGAGATTTGCTCATACAGGTTAGTCCACTGAGGATAGTGAAAAATCAAAAATCAGGGTAAGTCCTTTGGTGGTTCCTCTATTTGGGATTTAGCTTTATTACCTCCGACAAATGACAGATTGGTTTTTTCTCTCAAATTCTGCCAGATGACACGATTTCACAATAATTATTAGAGGCTGGACTCTAAATTTACATCTACGGCAGTACATTAAATAGTCAAGGGACCATTCTCCATCACAGTAGACAACTGGCACTGCATAGCTTGTCCCCATAAAGTTCAACTTCCTTAGGTCTAAGCCACTGTGGCCTCACTTGTTTTGTTCGCTGGAAGTGGTCCTTAGCCCATGGTAACACTTATGCACTGCCTGGCATCATTGCAAGAGACCAGACTATAGATTTGACACTGTAGATGACAAGACATTAACGCTCATGCAAGTATCCTGGTCCTATAGCTTACTAGTTAACAAATACTGTTCTTTAAAAGTGTTGGTTTTGGCTAAGTTCAGAATCACTGTATGCAATGCCGCTAAAGCAGAACTTCATGTCACCTGCAGAATGTATGCTGGTAAGCTCATTATCTAGACAGATTTAATTGTTTTTGTCATAATGCTTATGTGATTGCACAGGAAATGGAAAGAAACTAAGTAATCAGTGTCTCTCTACCAAAATAATGACTAGTCATTTGATCTTCTAAAGGGACTATGTGATACATTCATGGAAATTGACACCAATTTATTGTGTTGCCTGTTTTTCTAATATTTATATATTTATATTTATATATTAGTATATATTTATATACTATTGTTCTTGTTTTCCAAAAAAAAGCTTCTATTTTGCCCATATCAGATCCCATCTGCCCTAACTATAAGCATGTGAATCTTCACTACTGTGCAGTGAAAAATAATCTGACATATTGTTACTGAATATAAGGTTTCACTTTAATCCTATTAGGTTTTTTTAATACTTAACAATTGAAAATGGTTAAGTGATAAAACTGTGTATAAGAATTATGATTATGAAAGTCAAGGGTAACTAGGCAAAAGTAATTTATATTACCTTTGCCAAATCTTGATGTTCTCGGACTGTTTGGAAATCATCATCAGTTTTAAAAGATATACGACTAACTATAGGCTTGATTGCTAAGTCATTGTCTAAGTTTTTCTTCCCAAGAGTAGCTGCAGATTTATCTGTGCATTCCAGATTCCATAGGATTTGATAAGCCATGTATGCAAAACAACATATCAATTGGAACCCTTACAAAAAAAAAGCCTAAAGCAAAACCACACCATACCGCAGCATATTTTCTCATAAAATCTCAATATCCTTAATATTTTTTTCTCAGAAACATCATGAGCAACAAGCTACAATGGTTATTATATTCCTTACAGAGAATTAATAGTTGCAAATCCATCTTTATCTAAAACAAGATAACAATTATATTAACACATTTTTTGCCTCATGAATACTCACATCAAAGAAATGAAAAAATTGTGTTTTTCAACAAACAGTAAAACATCTAAGATATACAATCAGTAAGAAAAGTAGGGAGAGAGGAAATAAGCTGAAAGCTTTTGTCTGTGGGTGATCAAAAGCAAATGCCATTTTCCATAGTAATATAAAAGTCTGCATTAATCAATACCCTAGTCCAATTATTTTTCACCCCTCATCTACTGTCTGCTTCAAACATTTTAATCACTCAACAACCTCTTTTTAATGATGTGAGTATAGAAAGTGATAGCTGAATTTGCATTATCAGCCATCCAGCTAAGGAAAGACAGCAAAAAGAAATAGAAAACCTAGGAAAAGGGCATTTGGAATTGCATTATTTCATCATTCCCTCCAGCTGGGATTGAAAGTAAGCTACCCACTGGCAATAAACCATATTTTATACCTACTCTGCCATTTCATTTTTTACCAAAAAAATCTACCAGCTCTCTTGAACTTGTCATTAGTATGAGTAAAAATATATAATTGGATATTGATTTGGGAAATTATACCACCTCACGAGCATCTACAATTAGCTAAACACCATGCATTTGCAGTAACACTGCATTTTCTAAATACACAATTTTATTGTTCCCTGCCCTGGCAATGCAAAGAAAAGTGTAACATTTGTTCTTATATTTTGCCTGTATTTTTCTAAATTGACAAACACAGACACTGTTTTTCTAATTTAGACTAATTCTTGCAGTGGTTTACATCGAAATCTTCAATATAGTTGCAACCCTCAGTCGCATTATGTCTGCAAGATAGCCAACAGAAGTCTGTTATTCTTATAATGATTTGAAGCTTCCTGCAAAAAGACATGCCTGTGATCAAGTCCCCAGGAGTCTGTATGGCCCCTCTTGTTGTGGGGATTAGGCAAGAACTAGAGGGATGATTAGGCTACAACTTCACAACGTTGCAATTTCACTCTGTCTGATTACAACTCCCCTATATATTCACTCATAGAAGATAAGAAAAACTGACTTTTGGTCAAGAGATTTAAGAAACAGAATGTGACTTATAGGCTCACATCACATCTTCAACAGAGATATAATAAAAACTTTGGCATTTTCTGTTTTCGATAGCAGTTGGAAGCTATCTTGGCTACATACAATTATTTTATTGTACAGCCAGTATATTTTTAAAATGCATTACTGTGTTACTATATATAAAAGAGTATCGTATACATGTTATTTTGTAGGCTGACCTAACAGACAACCTGCAGGTAAAGTACATTTGACAAATTGGCAGAACCTGGATATGTAAGGGAAGACTGACATGTAGAATATTCTTAAAATAAGCAAGAATGGGCTGAATTTTAAAATAACCTTGGAAATACAGAGCATATTAACATATCAGACAGACCTCATTCTATCCTAGGTAACAACTGTATCATAAGATTGTCGTTATATTTTTTCCTGCTCTTTTTGGAGGGGAAGTGGAGAAAGAAGAGACTGATATTTTATTTAAAGCCACTAAAGATATACAACTGAAGAATGGTAGGAGTAGTGTGGAAATCGTGACAGTTTGGGGATACATGAGCCAATGTTTGTAGGCAGAAGCAATCACATGGTTAGGACAGCTGATATAGTATGACAAACAGTGAGAATGGGGAAACTAAGCTGCAGGTGGACATTGCTCTTTTGCAGGATTTTAGAGAATATGACATGAAAACAGTTTCAGAATATATATTTCCACTATCCAAATGTCTTTGATAGGCAAGGAAAAGGGAAATTCTTCCAGTAATCTGGATATTTACACATGAATACCTACTGGAGTCAATAGGATTTGACATCTAGCAGACCCAGACTTACTAGATAAGAACAGAGAAAAGAACAATACTGCCTGACACTCTTACACCTAAACAATGTTTCAGGATGAATACCTTCTTTAACAGTGTGTATGACAGAACAACAGAATAACATGTATAACATGAGGACTAATCTTTCAGAGGCCACTAACAAAAACTTCCCCTTCTTTCCAGTTTCCCCCATGCTCCTGCACTACGAATCACTAGATTTAAATCTGTGTTCTTCACAATCTTCAGAGAAACAGTCTCAAACTGTCTGTTCACTAATTATTCCTTTAGCATATTTACAAAAAGTCACCTTTTACTGCAATCTCCTCTACAGATCAAGAGATAAGGGTTTCCAAAAAATGTTAATTACTTATTTTGTTCCACTCAGTAAGCACCAGGTGGAAAAAAAACGTATGGTGATGTCCCATAAGGCTGCCTTCCCTTTCATGAAAGCAGGCAGCAGTAGTTCTAGTCATTGGTACCACTGACAGTTTTATTAGCTGATAGAAACCAATTCTTATAAAGACCATTAAAACATGCTTTATCGTGTTGCTTGTTTACAGGAATTAGGGTACTTCCTTGAATGAAAGAGATTGTAATGAACATGCGATTAATTTCCCTGAAATTCAGAAATTGTTTTTCTCTGTAGTCAACATGAAGGTATTCCAAAAATGTAAGTAGAAACACATGCTACTTGCCATCTAAAAGTCAGACTGAAGTTTCTAGAGTGATCCTCTGCTATATTTGCATACTCTACACTGCATATCTACCACCATCTTACAATTACACTGAAAGCAGAATTTCTCTTGATTTTTCCAATGTCCTTTGAAATCGGAGGTTAGGCTTCCACTGACTACAGTGGAGCTTGGCATGGACAGGATATAACTGTATACAGAGATTTTCTTTCATTTAAATGTCATTATTTAGCTGTTCTGCCAACATGGTAGCAGGTATTTATAATTGTTTTACTTATTGTTTCCTTTTTTCATACATCATGTTCTCAGTCAGCTTTTCATTTACAAAAAGATTCCAACCAGGTAGACATGTCGTTAACTTCAAACATGAAACTTTGTCAGAAACACTTTCTAAAGGAAAGATAGTTTTGCCATTTCATTAGAAAATTTGCATTAGGGTTCAGAAACAGTTTTATCTGAATCCTCTTTTAATTGTCAAGCTTGCACTGTCTCCCACCATAACCTCTGATTTCTGGTTTGAGGTTAAAATAATTCCCTTTGCAGGAAATCCTCATACCTGATGCTCTTGTCATGACATTAGTTTAGTTACTGAACTCTCATGATGAATTTATAGGAGAAGAATTTTCTTTTCAAAAAACTGTGGGCTTGTTTTTCTGGATGAATATTCAGAATGCATTTACATATTTCTGATTAAATATATTATTTTGTACCCTGATCCTTAAGGGCTTTAAATAACATTTCCTTCTTATTTTTTTTTTTGTCATATTTCAGCTTCTCTTGATTGGTATCTCATTTTCCCAAGGTGATAAGGTCATTCAAACAATGAAACATCTATCTTTCTTTTTGTTTCCAAGGTTCTGTGGGGGATATGTTTCTGCTCAAAGTGTCTTAGGAATCCTTCAGTTTTAAGTGGGACAATTGGACTTTACTGTACAGTTATGTTCTTTGTATTACATTAACTTGTATACTTTATAAAGATGCCTTTATACTCACAGTTTTTCTATGAGACTAGAATTTTTGTACAAATGGAGAAGTAATACAGATGGAGTGGGGGCTGAGTTCAATTAACAATAGAGCTTTTTGAATGCTGATCCTGGTCCGCCCATTCTCCAAGACTGCTGTATGCAAACCAGCTTCTCCCTACAGGCTTTGCAGCTAGTCATCATGACACTTTTCGTGAGGTAATTAGATCTGCTTACATCTGCCTCCTAAGGACCATACAAATGTACCCTTAGGTGCTAAAGGATAGAAACCTCTTCTTCCTGGGAAAGCGTTAAGTTTTGCTCAGCTCGCTTTTATTCATCAAGCAATTCAGAGTGTTGTCCTAAGGGAGAGGGGAGATATGCCTGACCAAAGACAGGTTCCTATCAGTGGTGGTAGTGGTTACAGAGCTCTTCCTTTGATGCTGACCCCACTTCAAGCTGAATTCCTCCTACCTTTTGACACTGTGCAAGGAAGGCTAGGACACCTCGTGTCACAACACAGAACAGTAATGCAAAGGTGTCCAAGATGAACACAGAACAGAAAAGAAGACTGCTGTACTAGCAAAGTGCTGTGCCAGAGATAATTAGTCTTGCCTTCCTAGAAGGCAAATGGAGAGTTAACTTTCAAAATTTATGACTAAAAAGAACTTCTGTGACTACTTTCTAGTTTGAAAAAAAATACTTCTCCCTTCCTACAACGTCCCCCAACAGAGCACATTCTATCTAAATCAAAATATTTTCCACTTGGAATTACTGTTCCAATGCTTCATGGGAATGGTTATTCAGATCTCTTACACTCCTTCTGTGTTAGTATGAGACTCTCCATCTGTACTTTCTTAGTGTATCATAGCTATTGCCTGCTACTACTATCTCTTCCCTTATCTAATGGCAACAGTAACAGAGATATAACACATAGAAATGTTAATAAGAGAATGGTCTTTACTTCCTGATTCTCTCCTAGTGTTTTGATTAGTATTACACACAGTGACATTTCAACATTTTACAAGGAATTCTTATGTTGAGGGGGCATTTTCCCCAAAATGTTGAATTTTTTAGTATAATTTTAATACTAAAAATAATCATGTACAGAAAATCTCCAAATCTTTCAATTAAATTATATATTAAAAGTAGGCTTTTTATAGCTTGAATATTAACAAACTATTAAATGTAGAGAGGGCTGATTATCACTAAAAGAGTGTCTTCAAAAACTGCAATTGCTAGCTTTTGCATTTGTAATTGTAATTGTTAGCTCAAACAATAAAAATACACCAGAAAATACCTCACAAATCAACAACAACAACAAGCAGAACAATCAAACAAAAAAGACTTGAGAAGGTCACTATTTTCTTTTTCTTTCTTGAGATTTCCCAGAAAAAAATCTCTTTCTTGGAGTTGGGAAATGCGTTTTGAGAAAAAGTAAATTCATTCTATGAAATGTAGACAAAAGCCAGTATGTGTGTGTCTGTGTGTGTGTGTACACGTGTGCACTAAATGAAGAACAATAGAAGGTTAGAGATTATCCTGAAACCAGATTAGAACATTTTGTTTGCAGCAAATTAAATAAAATTAATAAATATGCAAATCAGGCTATTATTATGTAAATTGAACACTTTCAATATTCTGTTTGGTGGAGAACCATTTCAATACTTTCAGTTAAAAGTTACAGTTGCCTAAGTATCATAGATTTTAAGAAGAAATTCCTTGACAGCATAGGAAATGTAGGGAAAATATCTCCGTATAACACTCCATCCTACAACCACTTTACCAACATATCCAATCACAACCCAATGCTCTTACCAAAAATGAGTGGAAAAGCTGTACAAGACAGGTACATTACCTTCATTTGTCATGGAAAATCTCCTAAGAAGCGAATCTGTGCAAAAAGACAAACTTTGTCACTTTCTTTCCAGCAAATCCTCCCTCATTGAATTCCTTCTCTTTCTTTCTCTTTCTCACACATACATGGAAAAAAATACACATGGTCTCTTTTTCACACTTCCACTTGAGTGAGAAAGAGAAATACTAAAAATGGAGCAGATTTCATAACAGGTTCTCATTATTTTATTGAAATCCAGTTTACGTGATCACAGTGTCTCTTCAAACATTTTCATAACAAAAGTAACAAGTCTTCATAACCCCATTGAGAGCAGTTCATCTAAGTATTGTCATTACATTTTTCATATAGAAGGATTTAGCATTGTCAGCCTGTGCTTGGGTAATGAAGGACAATCTTGATTCACTGAAAGAATGGCTATAAGCAACGTTCTTGTAAAGTTGCAATATCAGTATTATTCACCTTGAGAACGAAGTAGTTGCACTCTAGATGTGACAGACCTTCTACATTAAATTGTTACACAGGTAGAGCTGGCCTTTATATTTTTCAGTGATGTTCCAGGCAAATCATATTAGCAAATTTCATGTTGCTAATCACTTTGAGAGATCAACAGATCAATGTCCACTGGCCTTTTGATGACAGTTACTGTGTTAATTAGTAACACGAAACAGGAACACAAAGGCAAGGTTGTTGTACCCAAAAGCAGTGCTTAGAAGAGTCCTTACTGGAAATCAAATGATACATGCACAAATGTCCAGATTCTACAGGAACAAGCCAAAGGCTACATCACATCCAAATTAACTTCTTTTAACTCACTCTTGCATAGGAATGATAAGAAGTGCTCATCTTTCTCCTTTTTCATGATGGATCATGGGAACAAAAGTACTGAAACATCAGGAAGATGTGATAGTCTTAAGACGGGAAATAGAACATTTCTCAGTCCAAAAAGTACCTCTAGGATCTTTTCGGTAATATGTATAATAAAGTGACTTGGCAGGAAAATTAAAGAAAAGGAGAAGAGGGGAAAGAAATATTGCACTTTGCATATTAGAAATCCCTGCAGAATATCCTTATACACTGCCCCACATAGCACAAACTCATCCTGCACTCAAATGATGGGCTCACACTGAAGAAGCTGATGGTGCAGTTGGTGGTGCTGGCAAGATATCAGGTTGGAGAAAAAATGAGGAGGGTTGCAGCAACAAAAAGCCATTCATACTTCTCTTTCTCTGGTCTGATATACACTACATGGAATCTGCCTGGATTCTGCACCCTGGAATGGTGTGTGGGAATCACAAATGTTCAGCCTCTAAGGCTACACCTTCTCCTGCCTGCCCTTACAGCAGCAGTGGCAAGTGTATGGCTCAGATAGAAAGAACAGATATTCCTAACAACAGGAACCTGTACTGTATAACTGTTCCTATTTTTAATTTAGTTAACATCCAAAATATTACATAGACTCTATGCTTCTTTGCATACTACTTAACCTTAAATCAGATGTGCAGCAGGAAATTTGGAATGGATTCATAATTATTTCATTCAAAATTTCTCCTGGAGGACATGAAAATTAGCGTACTGTCCCTCAAAGAGGAGGACATGCAAACTGTGTCAGTAGATGACCTGGTTTAAAAATGCTCTCAACAGCGGGACTGAAATGTCTTATGTAGTTTTGTATTGTCCAGACTACTAAAGCTCAATTTTGCAGGGAAAAATACTGACATTTCAGTAAGGATGCCAATTAACTGTATGAATATACTGTGTAAAGTCCTACTTATCAAAATGTCCACAGGGCATTTATTGTAGAAGTTGAGGTCACCAGAGACATTGTGAGCTTTGGATGATGGACTAATGCGGTTATTGAAGGTGGAATTACATTTGAATAATTAAGCAACAAAGGCAAAAAAAAGTAAGCAAAATGGGTTTGAAATTTTTTATTGAGAAATCACTCTTTTAATTAACTAGTCTGAATAATACAAGTGTTGATTGGTCACTGCACTCCTCTGAGACATAAGGTAGAGATTTTATTAGCAAGTGGGTGAAGATTGCTATCAATAGCTTTAAAGGAAATAAGACATTGCTTTTCCAACAGCAATTAACCCTGAGTAATATGAAGTTTGCCCACATGATATTCATATAAAGGTTTAACACTGTTTCTAGAAAGAATAATGAACATTAAGATCTAGAGATCCTCTGTTGCCATTAATGTTTTTAACTAGCAGATGAAGCCCAAGGGTCATTGCAGTTTTCAGGGAGAAATGCAGGATAAACTAGAGCAACGAGAGAGGTAAGAATGTAATCAGTGTATGACTGAGATTAATGTGGGAAAGATAATCAGCAGTTTTTGTCTCTCAGGAAAACTATTGACCTGCACAGCAGGGATTGGATTTTACTCAAGATGAAGAAAAGCAAACAGCAAAAAGTAATGACTACTTAGAGATGGGAAGGGAGTGGAGGGAAGTAATGATAAACAACTTATTCTAAAAGAAGTATAACTCTAGAAGGATAGAATACGGACCATAAAATATTAGTTAAAAAGACCCCCTGAATTTTGATGTAAAATATAAATATATAGAACTGGCAGGAAAAATGTGTAAATCGGTCTTTCATTTTTGTGTAGAAGCGTTGTGGTTTAGGCCCAGCCAGCCACACAGAACCTCTCAGCTGCTCTATCACTCCTATCCCCCCGCCCCGGTGGGATGCAAAGCAGAATCAGAAGAAAAAGATAAAACCTCGTGGGTGAAAATTAATCCTATCCCAGCCAAACCCAGGACAAGACATGGAAGGCAATGTGACCCAGCAACTGTATGTGATATATAAATAATGAGGAAACCAAGAGATAATATCAGACTTCAACTTTACATATTCAGCCAAAAATTCTCATTTAAATTTAAACCACCTAAATGAGGGAGGGCTGGTTTTGGTTCTCCACATACACTTCCTGCATATCTTCTCAGATCACTAGAAGTAATATTTTCAAAGGTACTTTAAGACCCTGAACACCATTGCCCTGCAATGAAATGTAAATCTCTGTTATGCACTTTCATTCTGAAAATGAAAAAGTTTTCTAAGTGTTTTGGGAAACTTTACTTTCATTTTTTCCTTTTCTTAGCTTTCTATGTGGTAACCCTATCTATCTACACCGAGGTATTATAAAAGAAAGAATGTATTAATAAAGACACTCTATTTTAGAGTGATCAGAACCAGTGAAAAATATGGATAGCTGGATTGAACACTTGAGGTGACAATCAGAAGTTATTTTCTCCAATTCATAAATGACACATCTCAGACTAAGAAATACCTAGAAGTAAACACCTGTGGAAGAGAAATTTTCTTTTCTCATTGAACTTTTTTCTGTCATAATTGAAAAAGAAGAAAGAAAAACATAATCTGTAGTATAGGAAATTTTCCTGTATCATAGAAAGAATATTCTCTTTAAGAAACATAGCTAGAAGAGGACTATGGGCAGAATGACTGCATCTGCATATAATTTCACAATTCCAAGAATGGTTGTTACAATCCATTTATTTACGGAAACATCTAAAAAAAAATTATCAGATATTTAAATTTCTGCACCTGTGCAAACTTAGACATGTCTCAGGCTTCCCACTGTTGGGAGTCCCATCTACCAATACCCTTGGGGATGTAATAGATGGTGGGGCTTTTAATGAGGCTACCACACAATTATGGGTTCTGGTTGCACACAGACATTGTGTTTTCTTTCAAGTTACTACGTTCCTTGATTTGTAAAACAATACACATGCTAGGGTGACTAGCTGAAATTTTATACCTCCTTTTTCTGAAGAGGTACGAAAGAGTTTCCAACTCCTTTGCACATCCTGCATATCCCAGCCACTGTTTGGGCTATAAGGCAGACATACACATGTACATGCATGTGTGCTCAACCTCCCTACACTGCAAAGGCAACTCACTGTGCAGAAGACTCAGGCTTCACATATCATAGTGTTTAGATTACTCTCTAGGTTGTTTGTGCATCCTGATCTGTGTTCCTAACCCCTTACCAAGATCCCTGCCTACTTATTAACTGCTGTGAATTTTCTGCAAAGTGCAGCAAGAAGGAAAATTATTGTAAATAGGACGCCTTACTATAAGCATATTAATTGATTAACTAAATACAATATTACAGCAATTGTCTTTATTCCATTTCAAAAGCTCTGGCTTTAAAATTTCATCAATATATGTTATCTACAAACACCAAGTGCCAATTATCACTAGGGTGAAACAATTTCATATTGAATTAGTATAAACACAAAATTATGAGTGCATAGCTCCTGCTAGGTGGGATGAGTTCTATTTCTAAGGTCTACACTGCTGGATATTGAGATGCCCAGGGTAGCTCTGAGAAAAAGGATGCTCAGAGTTGCAATAAGAAACAAGAAAGGTGGCACCAAACAGTAAATAATATGCCTGACTTTTGGCAGCCATTGTCACTCAAAACATGATTGAATTGCAGTGAAACACAAATCCCTTTAAAGCTGCTGTTTCTGCCACCCAGATCAGGTAAAAAAGATAACTTTTCAAAAGGACTGCCACTGTGACATATAATCATCAGCTACAGCTCTACCTAAATGGCTGGAAATATAAGACAATGGAAGGTCAGGAAGAAATGTTAAAAGTCATTTCAGGTGTTGGACTCCATAATTTATTAAGTGCCTTAAAATCAATATGAGACTTCAAAGGTGCCTGTGACAAGACGACAGGTCATACAAGTATGAAAAAAACCAACTTCATCTGCCAGAAAAATGTGGAAAACATTCATTGGAAGACATTGCAAATGCTAATATACCATAGCTAATGGAGAGATGCAAACTATTTTAACTTCATTAAGATATGTGGCATACAAAATTATATACAATAGAGGTCGTTACCTAGGATAAGAGTATCAAAAGGAAGTGTATAATGGACTTGGCTGTCATTTACCTACCCAAGAAAGATAAATCCATCCTAAGGGTAGATTCTAAGTATTAAAAATACAGATGACCTACAAAAACTCTTTGAGAAGTGTCAAAGCTTAAACCGTATTAGACGGATATATCTTACTCCAGATAGAGGCAAATGAGTCAAACCAGACTATAAGCGTACCAGCCAGCGCTGCTGTGGATTGAGTTATGGAAAATTCCAGTGTCAAATGCTGCCAAAAGAGACAATAACAGCTAAATACTGTTACACATTTGGAAAAATATCAGCAAATTCCTAATACCAAAATGACTTCTTTTTTTCTCTTGAAGTAATGGAGTCTTGGATATGAGGAGATCACCATTAGATCATCCGGTCTTTCATCACAAACATGAATACACTAAACAATCCCACTCCCTGTCATCAGCCAGTGTTTCCTTTATTGATGCTTTCAGTTTCAGAATCACAATTTTCATAATAATGTACAAATGGGAATACTGAGGCAGTTATACATAAGACGTGGCTGATCTCCTTGGGTAACAGGCAACACATCACAGAGGCACACAACCATTTTTATCATTTAAGGTGAGGGGCATATGACTAAAAGTTGACATAATCATAGAATAGTTTGGGTTGGAAGGGACCTTTAAAGGTCATCTAGTCCAACTCCTAGATTTAATTGTCTAGATTTCCTCTAAATTACTTCTAGGAGTAATTCTCAAAAGCGTTTTACCTCATCATTAAGTGAAGGCTTGATAATACATTCATTATCAGAATTGTAAACATGCCTTTCTCTGCACCAACTGTAAGGGGAGTTAACAACTTCAGATGCACACATCTGAAGCTAGGTGAGGTGAATCCTCTCTACACTGGTGACTACATTGGTGCCTACAATGTATAGGTTAAGATAATCTGCCTGGTTCTTGAAAACTATATTGTCAGCATTGCAGCAGAGTACGGAAAGAAGGACACCATCAAAACAAGAACAAAAAAGCCTGAGTGCTGTCAGCTGCTACTGACACACAGCCAAGAGAAATGGCAGATCCCTGGCAGTAGCTAGGAAGAGTGCCTAAAGACTTTCAGTGAGTGGAGGGGAGAAAGAAGGAGGTGCAATTTCCCTTGTTACCAAACATCTTCCTACCACTCCAAGTACAGCAGGAGCAGTACATTAATGTAGTTCTGCCCAGATTAATATGCTCTGCTTCCTGACATGAGTCACAGCAGTTTTAACTTGTATGAAAGGGCTACCCTGGCACACAGTGATTTAATTTTTTCACACTGAGCTCTCCTAGTAATAAGCAACCCCAGATCACTGCAGCAAATGTGTTTCAGATGAGGTTATGAGTCATTCTGAGGGAACAAAAGTAGCCCATTTAAGTCACTGCTGCTGAGTACATGTACTGAGTACATGTTTAAGAGTCCTTCATGTACAAAATTCTCTCACCGTCTGCATCCAGCTAGGCCTGCTGTTGTTATTTTGTATTTAATAGGATTTCTATAACCAAGTAAAAACACCTCATTATCTGAAGTCGTCTCAAACAATACATAGGCAATGCTCTATGTATTAGGGAATATTCTCTAAGATTTCAAGACAAGTTCCAGATTTTAAGAACTGCCACCTCATAATTTAAATTAAAGGTTTTGAAGTGTTTTCTAAGTATTAATTATTTAAGCCTCACAACACCTTTGTGACCAAGTAAATGAACATTATCAAGGCAATTTCCGTTGCTGTCACACAGTTTTAGAGTTGTTAAAAAAGCTGCTCGGGGGTCCAGGCATTAGAAGCCCCAGATGAAAAGAACTGCAAGCACATTTGTGTAGAAAACCAAAAGGTACAGAAATTGACCCAGAAGGCAGCTTAATTGTTTTCTATTAACATTCAAACTGAATGGCTTTATACACATTTCTTCCCTGGAAACGAACAAGCCATATTTGTAGAGAAAAGTCTTTTCATCAAAAGGTATTTTTCAATTTAGAGGGAAAGATGGAAATGGAACAAGGAAGCAACTACAGAAAGATTTATTCCTCGTCTTCTTCGTTTGTAGGGAAGTGGATCAGAGATATGAAGATGGATACTAGCATGGATCAAAAATAAGGATCTCAAATCCCCAGCTTTTTGTGCCTCCCTCTGCTTCCAGTTATCGTGGGGATAAGTTTTAAAGTAGAGTATGTGGTATAGATAGCTTGTATAACTAAATCAGACAGCTATGTGTGAGGAAAGGTATACACATGAGAGGAAAGGCGTATACATCAACCACTAAGAAGAACATGCTCCATACTTACACACTTGTGTGGTGTATCTGTATCTGTTTTACTTATTCCAATCATAAAAGGATAAATATAGATTAAAACAAGGGTTACCCGTCCATTAAAAAAAATCTAATTAAAAATATTCAGCTATAAGTTGTGCTGTGGTCTTCACTGCCGATATAGTACAAATAGGTATATTTTGCTTGCAATTAAAGATAGTAAAGAGGACTAGGCTTTACCCCTTAAGTAAGACAAAGTGAGGACATAGAAGGCTTATAAATTACCAGCACAATTACCATCATGCAGTATTATTTTTTCATGGCTTCATTCCTCATAATCTAATCAAAGGAGGTATCACACATTATCTACTTTCTCAGACAAGTTATTAAAATACAAAAGTAACAACACTCTGCAGCTGAGTCACAGTTCTGAAGGAGCTTTTGCATACATCACTTCTATGTTATCTTTAATCAAGACAAGTAACTTCTGTCTTGTGGGCTTTCATTTAGAAATACTTCAACAGCTAGAAGTGACCATTCTAATCCTTAGTTCGCTTGGTTAGAAACCATAATTATCAAGAAAACCTTTAATTTTTTACATTTGATTATAGAAAAGTACAGTATTTGTTCAGCAGTTGCAGTATCTGTTGCTATTTTTCATGAATCATAAGAAAACAGTGGGTTTATTTCACAAGGAAGCTGCAGACTTTCATGAGCTGTTATTATCTTCTGTTCACTTAACTGATACCTTCTTGGAACCACCAGTCATACAATGAAAAATCTGTACCTGCAACAGAGTGTAATGTCAAATGACAATGATCATAATGTTATTCAGTATCAACAACAAATAATTAATGAATTAACCTGACAGAAGACCTTTCAGATGTTGCCAAACCCTATATGGATAAACTGAATGTTTACAAGACATCCAATGATTCCACTAGTCTTAATTGTAACTCTGTCTGGGTGAAAAACTCACATGCTCTAAAAGTAATGAAAAATGTGTCAAATGTTTGAAAAGAAACAATTAACTTCTGCCCAAATATTTATTCTTTTACAAATAATCAGAAACTTGGGAAAATTATGGTGGTAGAAAGAGAAAGCCCATTGTCTTCGCCAAAAAAAATTTCCTTACACAGCAACTTTGAGTAGTAAACTCTTTGAGTATATTTAATATTGAGAATTTCCTTCCCCCCCCACTGTAGAAATAGTTACAAAATATCTTGCATTTTAAATGGGAAAAGAATTGTTCGATATTGACACGCTCACAAAACAAACACTGTTACTACTCACATGTAAATAACATATTCAGTGTTCAAGGTTAGGCTGGACGGGACTTTGGGCAAGACAATCTAGTGAAAGGTGTCCCTGTCCATGACAGGGGATTGAATTAGATGATCTTTAAAGGTCTCTTCTGACCCAAATCATTACACCATTCTATAATTCTGTTGGTTGCACTTTGGATTCCTCTGTATAAAATAGGATTATTCCCTGTGGCTTAGAAGGAAGCAATACAGACCTGAATAATATAGCTGTTGAATTAAAGATGTAATTTAATGAGAAATATGTATCTGCAAAAACTGTGTGAGTAAATCTATATTTATCAGTATTTCTACTTTCTACCAGTATTCCACTTTGGGAAGACAGAGAAAATAGGAACAAGAAAGTATGTAAATGACAGGCTACAGCTATTAACTATAACAGTAAACCCAGCACAGAACACACGTACATACAAAAAAGTGAAAGCATTTAAAAACATGTTATGATTTGATGTGGTAGTATCATTATAAAAGGTTTGTATTAGGCTGAATTACTCAGCTTTAATGGCTATATTATTCACCTTCACTAAATTTAATATTAATATTTAAGAGAGGACACCTGAACAGAAGAAAAACATTAAGGATTATTTCATTGCGTATGCTCAAGAATAAATTGAAATTCATTATTATGTGGAGAACCAACTGTAAGTTGTCCATGGAAGAAAAAATGCTTCAGGAATGAAAAGGAGTCTCTATTAGCAAACTACTGGAAAACTGAATGTCTCTTATTTAAAACCCAGTTCAGAAATCCAGGCTGGAGAGCAGGACGAACAGGGAAGATTTTGGACTTCATGAAACCCCAAAGTCTTTACGAAAAACATTCCCAGAAATATTCTGAACTATTCTTTATGGTTGTGAAGAAACTATTCAAACATAATCAGAATATCATCCTCTTTACTGGGTGGCTCATGACCTCACAGATCAGAAAAAGGACTGAGGCAGGCTTCAATTTTAATGTTTAATGTTTAAAGAAAGATGGACATTTCTTTTAGAAAGTTTTTAACATATTAAAATCTCCACTTTGCTAAATAGATTTTGAATGGTACATTTTTGAACAGAAAAAAAATGTCATAATGCAGTGATCCTCAAAGTTCTAATCAGACAACAATCTTCAAAGTTTTGAAGACCAAAACAATCAGACAATGGTCTTCAAAGCTTTATTCAGAAGAAACTGCTGTCTTGCCCAATGCTTTAAACTGAAATGAACAAGTATTACAGCTGCTAAATCCAAGGCAGAGTCAAACAGATCCCAAGATTAGTCTGGCCAGTATGAGGTCCATGGAATGTTTTTAACTAGGAACGATGAAGAAAGGAGATGGTTACCCCCAATCAAGTGAGGAAGAGGTGGCCCAGTTTGGAAAGAATGCTGGGAGATATGGACAAGACAGGCCTTGTAATCAACAAAAGAGATAAAGGGGGGCCCATCCTGGTGTTAGGAAAGCCAAATCCATTTGAAGTTTAATCTGGTGGGGGATGTGAAGGGCAACAAGAAGGGCTTGTACAGGTATATTAGTAGCAAAAGGAAGATGAAGGAAAATGCGGGTCCACTGCTGAATGGGCAAGGGACCTGGTGACAAAGACCATGAAGAAGGCTGAGATACTCATTACATTCCCCACCTTGGTCTTTACTGTTAAGATTTGCCCTTAGTATGCCAGGTCCCTGAGATCAGCGAGAAATTCTGAAGCAAGGAAGACTTCTCAGTAGAAGAGGATGAGATTAGGGAACATGTAAACAAACCAGACATGTAAACACACGTTCATGGGACCTGATGGGATGCACCCACAAGTGCTGAGGGAGCTGGTCAGCATCACCATGAGCACTCTTTTGTTACCTTTGAAAGGTCATGGTGATTAAGAGAGGTTGCTGAGGGCTGGAAGGAAGCAAACATCACTTCTGCCTACAAGAAGGACAAGAAGAAGGAGCGAGGGAACTACATGTCAGTCTACCTAATATTGAATCCTGGGGAGGTGGTGGAGAAAATAATCCTGGAAATAATTTCCAAACATGTTAAAAGGTTAAAAGAAGATGTAACCTTAGAGGTCAATACAGGGGCCAGTACTAATTAATAGTTTCATTAATTAGCTGAATGATGGGACAGAGTGCAATCTCAGCAAGTTTGCAGATAATACAAAACTAGGATGAGTGCTTGATACATCAATTACTTGTGCTGCCATTCAGAGAGACCTAGACAGACTGCAGAAATTGATTGACTAGAATCTCAGGAAGGTTTATAAATGGAAGTGCAATATTCTGCACTTGGGAAGGAACAACTTCATGTACCCATATATGCTGGAGGTTGAAGGCTCAAAAGCAGCTTGTCAGAGAAGGATCTGGGGGTCCTGGTGGACACCAAGTCGAACATGCACCGCCAGTGTGCCCTTGCAGCTAAGAAGGCCAACAGCTGTCTGGGCTGTATTAGGAAAAGCATAATGAAAAGGCCAAAGGAAGTGATCCTTCCCCTTTGCTCAGCCCTGGTGAGACACACCTGCAGTCCTGTGTCTAAGAGGGACAGAGACATACAAATTCCAATTCACAAATCCAGCGAAGGCCCATAAAGATGATTAAGGGATCGGAGAATCTGACATAGAAGGGGAGGCTGAGAGAGCTGGCATTGGTGAACGTCAAGCAGAAATCTTCAGGAGGATTTGATCAATATTTATATTCATACACTAAGCAGGTCTATTAGGGTTTATGTGGCAAGGTTTTGGTAGCAGCGGGGGTGTAGGGGTGGCTTCTATGAGAATATACTAGAAGCTGCCCCATGTTAGATAGAGCCAGTTTCAGCTCGATCCAAGACAGACTCACCATTGGCCAAAGCTGAGCCAATCAGTGATGTTGGTAACACCTCTGCGATAACATTTAAGAAAAGTTTAAAAAAAATGCTGTGCAACAGAGGTTGGGAGACAGTAGTGAGAATATGTGAGAGAAACAACCATGCAGACACCAAGATCAGTGAAGGAGAGGGAGGAGGTATTCCAGGCACCAGAGTAGAGAATCCCCTGCAGCCTGAGGAGAAGTCCACAGTTATGCAGTTTGTCCCCCTACAGCCCATGGAGGTACATGGTAGAGCAGATATCCTCCCTGCAACCCGTGGAGGACCCCACACCAGTGCAGGTGGATATAACTCGAAGGAAGCTGTGATCCCTTGGAAAGCCCATGCTGGAGCAAGCTCCTCACAGGAACTGTGGCTTGTGCAGAGAAGCTCATGCCAGAGTAAGTTTTCTGGCAGGACTTGTAACTCTGTGGGGGACCCACACTGGCACAGTGCATTCCTGAAGGACTGCACCCTGTGGAAAGGACACACGTTGGAGCAGTTCATGAAGAACTGCAGCCCATGGGAAGGACTCACATTAGAGAAGTTCATGGAGGACACACTGGAACAAACAAAAAGAGTGAGGAGGAAGAAGTGTTACAGACTTACTGTAACACCCATTTTCCATCCCCCTGTACCACTCAGAGGAAGTAGAGAAGTCAGGAGTATAGCTGAGTCCAAGAAGAAGGGGTGAAGGGAAGCTGGTTTTAGATTTGTTCTTATTCGTAATTATCCTACTCTGATTTGATTGGTAATAAATTAAATTCATTTCCCCAAGTCTGTTTTGTCTGTGATGGTAATCACTGAGCGATGATGTCCTTGTCCTTATCTTGACCCACAGGTTTTTTTCATGTCATTTTTCTCCCTCTGTTCTGTTGAGGAGGGGGAATCATAGAGTGGCTTTGTGGGCACCCGGTGTCCGGCCAAAATCCACCCATTGCAGCAGGAAGTAAAGGAGATGAAGCCGGACTCTTCTTGGTGGTATCCAGCGCAGGAAGACGAGGCAGTGGGCACAAATGGAAATAACAGGAAATTCTGTTAAAACATAAGAAAAAACCCTATTTGTTGTGAGGGTGGCTGAATATCGAAACAGATTGCACAGAGTGGTTTTGGACTCTCCATCCTTGGAGATATTCAAAACCCAAATGGATATGACCTGAAGCAAACTGCTTTAGTCAACCCTGTTTTGTAGAAGGGGATTGGATTAGATGGTCTCTAGAGGTCCCTTCCAACCTCAACTATTCTGTGATTCTATGAAATACAAGGCTTTCTGAAGTCAGGTTTAAGTAGGACTTGTGTTGCATAGGAATCACATTGGCTCCCTGCAGAAAGGCAAATTTCACTCCTCAGTGTTCAGTTATGCGCATGAGACTGCAGGTTGAGAATAACATTTTAAGATCTTCAAACACAACTTAGGGGTGGAAAAGTTAGGAAAAATAAGTGATCGTTCTTCTACAACGGAGAATGGTGCATTGTAAATATTTATGTAACAGCATATCCATGTATATTTACTTCACTGCAATGCAGAAAACACAGTTAAAATCTTGCAGAAAAGAGTCTTATGCTGTTAATATCCAGTGGTTCTTATTACGTTTGAGATCATGTCTTGGTCTGATTTATTCATTCCTAAATTGAGAATATTTTCTTAGCCCTGAGAACATTGCTTGAAAGAACAAAATATTTCTACAGGTAAATATGGTGAAAATTAAACTCTGGCTTGTGTATAAAAAGGAAGGAAATATTAATGCCTTAAAATAATCAAAGCATACGGTAATGGCTGACTTGAAGAGCAAATTGTAAAATAATAATAATAAGACTGTAGAATAAATGCCCACAACCAGCAGGTATCTCTAGAGTACTCTTAAATGTCTGTTCACAATGAATTATGAATATTTCCTGGTTTTGTTCTTTTCCCTGTGGAAGACTGATCACTGACCTGCCTAGCACACACTGGATGCACTTGCCCAAGGACAATCTAATCACAGAAAATATGGAGGCAGCATGTGTTAAATCCCAACCCTAATCAAGGCAAAGGGGGAAAGGCCACAATTTCTACCATATTTGAAAAATGTAAAGCACTTATCAGCCCTTTGCAGGAGAGGACTGTGATGGCTCTGCATTTGAAAGAGAATAATCATGTGGTTTTCAGCTCTCCTGGTTTAGGCTATGATCATTTTTAAATGTGAAAGTAAAAGGCTACCAGCAAACATAAGAGTGCACATTAGAAGCAAATCACATTAAGTAAACTACTCAAGATGTACTCTGGGGCAAAGACTTGTAACCTATATTCATTTAATGCACAAAATAGCATAACAAATATAGGCATTGTAGATCAAGCTATGGTTCACTATGATGAGATAGTTGTTAAAAGCAGATAGACAGACAGCTGAGAAAATAAACACTAAATAGATGCTGACGAGGCTTTTACGCTAGCCGCAGTGCCTAAGACTTTCCCATGTGTGCCTTGTGAAAGACTTCCAGTTTCCCATTTTAAAAAGTAGTTGTAACTACTTCTGATTGGAACCATAAGGAAGCAGAAGGCACAGCTTCAAAACAGCTTTTTCTTCTTCACATTCTTATGTGGTGTGGGACCACAGTAATCTTTCAGGGTACTAGAAAAGCCACCTGTGGCCATAAAGCTCTCTTAAATTTATCTAGAACTGGTAATTCAGGATAAGGGGCAACTGTCAGCTCCAGCAGCAGAAGGCTGCTGCCTGCAGTTGTCTGCACAGGTAAAATTTACTCCAAAATCTTTGCAACGTTCCTGCTGCAGTCTGGGCTTCTTCTGCAGTGTTTGTGAGGTCAGGTGGATGGTAACTTCTGGCAATGGCATATAAATGCCATAGCTGGAGGCACATTTCCTCCCATGTGTGTGAATCTGCTTTAATATAGGGACAGTTAATAAGCTTGTTGATTTGGGAGGGGGTTTTGATAGAAAAATAAGTACAGTTTAAAAGGATTATGATGGGCAGAGTAGTGTGTGAGCTGCATATATTCATTCCTTTATTAAAAAATCCTAAAGAAAAAAAATCACAATTATTTATGAATAAAAAGATTCCTCTTGTCATTAATTTAAACTGTACATGCTATTGTCAGGCTGTTTGGCAACAGGGCTATTCTGTAAGTGGAACGGAGAAGGTAAGGCAGTATAGCAAAGTCTTTTTCCTTTGCTGATCTCCTGAACATATAAATGCTGTCATGGCCTTACACTTAGATGTTACCACATATGGAAGGGTGAAGGAAGGACTGGAAGCAGGGTTACATACAGCCACTCCCAAAGTAGATTAGAGTATGATACATTGACTAGAACATTAAGCACTCCTGAGACATTCAGAGAAGACAGTTTGGCTGCCTTCTCTCTTACAAAAATATACATCTGGTGGACAAATGAAGGTCATTTTCATAGCAGTGTAGAATCAAATATACCTTGTCTTTTTTCTCATTGGCATACTCTTGCCAACATTATCAATCCTGGCTGTTCAAAGCATTCCAATACCATGAATGAAGTCTTCTAAGATGGAGAAGTATAGTAAAAATAATATTTACTTTATTAGAGTCCTGGGTTTAGATCATAGAGAGTAAGGTAAGTGAACCTATATTTTCTTCTAGTATAATACTTTAGCTTTGTCCTTGAAGTTACAGACTATTCTGAAGTAGGAATGGTATCTTTACCAAGGAAACTATCACTGCATGGCAACGAATCCAGGATCCCTTGTAGCCTGAAGAAGAACAAGCAGGAAGGAACGTACACATAGCTAGTTCAGTGACATGAGTATTGACCTAGCAATGGGGAGACTAGTACTCCAGTCTTGCTCTAAATATTTGTTTTCTTTGTAGTAGGAAGATATGTTACTTCCTTTGGAAGAGGGACCAAAGCTAACATTCTCCTTTCCTGAGTCAGTATCCTGAGGATCATGCTCAACAGAAAAATACCATTTCACGACAGCTGTAGCTGTGCAGGAAATAGAAGTGGGAAACAATGAAAATCCAGTCAGGAATAGCATGAGGCAAGTGATAAACCACTCAGTTGTGACATGGTGGAGGCACGCACAAAGGCAGAGCTGCATGTTTCCAAGGCACTTATCAGAGACAAGTCTGGTGTCTCTGGGCCTTATATTCTTTTGAAGTGAAGGAGTATAATTTTTAAGCTCAGTCTGTCCCATATTAATATAAATCTCAGAATAAAACAAATAAATAATGAGTTAATACTGTGACACCAAAAGCCTCCAACTCCTGTTCACAAAATCCAAAAGATGTTTCAGTACTTTGGAGACTCCGAAACGACCTCAGGATTTTCTTAAAGGGAGAAAATCAAACACGGCATTTAGCAACAGCATTCACAGCACAAAAAACAAAGCACTTATATGAATTAAAAAGGGGTTTAGAAGAACAAGAGGCCTTTTTTATTTCTTTAACAAGATTGTTTAATCTTCCAATCCCTGTTTAAGAACAGTTTGAATTTTTGTTTTTAATATTTCTCAGAAACATTAAATATTAAATATTTTAAGGGACACAGAAGGTGTATTCTTAAAACAACTGTTATGAAATGGAAGAAAGTTAAGGCGTCTTTTTTTCTGATGTTTCTTAGCACAAGATCTGAATACACATATAACCTCCATCACTTCCTCCCAGATTCTGCCAGTTTTAAGATAAATTGTAGATCTTAGCTTCCTAACTGTATTTAAAAGTCTATTTCCTTTTACAAAGACTGAAGTCTTAAAATACAAAATTCTTTTTCACTTGTCTTTAAAGAGCCATTATTCTGAAAATTTTAATAAAATCTAATGAAAATTTAACAATCTAATGAAGTACTTCAGTAATTTTGAGTGGTGGTTAAAACAATAACCATGGCAACAAAGAATAAGAAAAACAAAAGATACTTTCTATCTTTGTGTTGTCATGATTACAGAGCTATAATGGAAGATACAAAGGTTTATTTAATGAAATGTTTAAAAATGCAGTAATTTTTCTGAGTCAGCCAATCTTTGTTTCAATTTAAAGAAAAATGTATGCATGCATATAGAGCAGCTTGCCTCATATATACCAACAAAAAGCTGTACATTAAAGGTTATATCTCAGGGAAAAAGAACTGTGTAAGCTATATCATCATACACAAGCTATAGATCATATATAAGTAAGTACACCAACAAATGGCAATCAACTGATCATGATAGCATCAGGTCATAAAATTGGGGAAGAAATCTTTCTAACAATCACAGCAGAAATGTTCTGGAAGAGGAACAAAAATGTTCCAGAAAAAAATTAAAATCCTAGCTATAGCACTTCTAAGATGACATAAAACTGACTCATAAAAAGAATTCAGTGTCATTATGCCTATGGGTACACCTATGTTAACAAGTATCCTAGTAGAAATTAGGAGTAGGAGCAGATACATGGATCGATGAGGTTGATGCTGAGTAGTTAACACGCACAATACATGTTTTAGGGGGGTGGTGGTTTTGACACTCTCTTCCATAGTCCCAAGGACTGAATGTCCATTAGCCATTGCATGAAATGCACTCTTCACATATGTTTTCCAGCTTATTTCATCTGAAAGTAATCCAATTTGTGGTCTCTGATGCCCCTCCTTAATGAAAATCAAACGTGAGAACAGAAGCATTTGGGAGAATTGCTTGAAAAACACTCTGCAGACCAAACTATAAAGCTACTGTAGCTGCACTCATCTGGTAGCAAAGCCAGAATCCACTAAATTTTGAGAGAGAAGTTGCATATGGATGTTTACATTTATTTTTTAAAAAATTCTTCTATAGTACTGAAGATGTTTTAGAATGTGTGTTCAAGTGTAACAAGAGAGAGTATAAGGATCAGTATATTAAATCATTTGGCAGAAAGCAGTAATGGAAGATATACAAGGCCTTGTGGTGTTTCAAAGTTGAAACATATTATACAGAAAGTGATGGATACCAGGGTCTTTGACCTCTTAATGTTGCATAATGGCAGCTTTTATTCTTGTTCTGCTAGAGGTGTAATCTTAAAAATACAATATCTACCATTCTGAAGCCGAGAAAACTCAATAACAACTCAGTGTTATTAAACAGGTTTTCTGTATTGCGGCGCCGGGCAGCACGGGGGATAGCTCCTTCCATACATGCACACCCAAGCGTTAGGATTCTTGCCTTATATTTACAGCTTTCATGTTTATTCATTACATTTCTAAGAAAAGGTTGGTTTATTCTAATTATTTCCAGGAATTCATTAACGTAAGTTCCTCCCATAGTCCCGCCTCAGTCTACCCAAGTTACGCCCCCGTCGGGAGTCCTTGGTGGTCGTTGGGGATGAAGGTCTGAGTCTTCCTCTTGGTTGAACTTTTGAACTTGTCCTGTGGCGCATGCCCTGTACCATGCTGGGTCTTTTCCAATTCACAGAACCAGCTCTTGCTACCTGCCCTCCCTATCTCTCCTGCTTAGCCTTTTGTGTTCCTTGTGCCCCACAGTCTGATTGGAGGATTCCACCTGGTGTCCTTCGCTTGTAGGATTCTGCTTCACTTTTATCTTTAAAGTATTAATTAGTCTGCAACGGATATATGCATAACGGTTAGTACAAATCGGCCTCCCTCCCTATCTCTAAGGGCTGGTCAGCAGCATTTTTCTAAAAGTCAGTTTTCTATAAGCTAGTTAGCCATTCTTTATTACAATTCGAATGTGCTTTCATAATACGGATACAATATAGATACAAGTTAGAGCTAAGTGGGAACTTCAGGAAATCCGTTCATGATGGATTTCCAGATTTTTAAATGCATTTTTCTTTAAAAAGTAACCTAACACTTCACAAAATGAATATCTATGAAAAATATAGTTTTGCATCTAAACATTCCTTCTCCATTTTGACTGCACTTTATAATACATAATGCAAGAGAAATACATGAAACAATAGATTATTTCAAAAGGAACTACTAATGCAATTCATTTATAAAATATAAAAACAGTGTATTTCAACATTTTTCAGGACTCCCTTCTTCCACTTATTCCCCCTGCCTTCCAAAGACATACTGACAAAATCAAAATCAATTTTATCAAGTGTTTTGATCTTGACAGGACTGCACTGTTCTGCAGAAAAGGTCTTAACTCAATTTTTGTCTAAACTGTTCTAGTTACAATGTTCAACTTGCATCATCAGCCACAAATTATAAACTCTTTCTGACGAATCTTTAGAAAAGGTATAACAGATTTAATCTGCAGATTAAAGCAGTTCCCTGCTGCCCAGAGACCCATACCAACTGTTTCATAAACAAAGTTACTGAATCTCTATAAGCCATTTAAATTAATGAAATTATAAAAGGTAAAATTATCGTTTTAACAAAGCAATTAAATTACTACAGTCCTAACAAGGACAAAGCCGATGAAATGCAAAAGCATCCTATACAGGAAAGTATGTGCAAATAGATACTTATTAGATAGGTCTGGTTAAAATGATATTTTTATGATGTCACATCATTAAGGTGGCACAATTTTATGCCTATTATTCCCTAAATTTACTTCAGTTACTGTTCAGAGAGGAGATGAACTTCTTGATGTGCAGAAGAAGGAAGAAGAAACAAGGGTTGATAACCCTTCCAAGAAGACAGACTACTGTGAAAGGAATCCTTTGCAAATTCGTATCAGTTTTAATTTCTGCAGCGAAACAATATCATTTTTCAGACAGATGTATGAGCTTCTCTAAAAATGCTTCTAAATCAGAGTAGAAAAGCCATAGTTGTTTTACTTTCATAAATCAGACCAGTGTCCAGTATCCTTTTGCAATACATCATGCTAGTTCTACAACACAGCTTCTGTCCCTGCCTCTGGCTTCTGCCTCACCACAGCATAACTTTGCTGATAACCTAAGACAGGGAGATTTGCACATTAATTACGCCTTAAACCTTAAAAAAAATTCTTTATATTTGATTTGCTACTTATTTAATAGTATGCTGTATTAATTTTTTACTAATTCTATTCACTTTATTTATTACTTTACTATGGTCTTATAATTGATATCAAGTAGAGAATTCACACAACTGGGCTGTGTATCATCATCTAGTAGAAAAAGCGTGTAAACCAAGTACATCTGCTTAAAGTGATCTTATAATTTTGGTGGTAGCTAAGTGCTGCCATTAACATCAAATGAAGGCCCTTACTGATGTCCTTTATTCCACTCTGGATCTCTAGAACATATTGGCTCCTGTTCAAAAGCCACATGCAGGGAGACTGAAAGGTGAAAAGTAATCCTTCGCATCAAACTCAGTTTTGTAATTCAAATAGTGGAGAGGACTGGTGTGGTAGAAGTGCTTTTTCAGATATGCTGTTCTGCTTTTCACAGCAGTTAAAGGCAACATAGCAACCAGATCTGTGTCCACAAGAACACGAACACTGCAAGCCTGCCTGTTTTGTTTTTGTTTTTTTTTTTCTGGTTTACACCCAAACCACCTGTTTAATCCATTAAATTACTGGCAGAAGCCAGTAATCTGGCATAGCAACCACCTGTTTCTTTCTTGTCAGAAACAGAGAAGAGGTTAACACAGAAGAGCATGGCTCTGTACCATTTTGTCCCTCTCTAGTGTTTTCACCACATAACAGAAATCTACCTATGGACTAATGCATCTGTACTATATAAAGTCTTGTGGAACAGCTCATGTTTTTCCTCTGTGATATTTCCATGTATACGTTTCTGTTTGATTCACTACTCTAGTGGTCAATACTGTGACAAAATGCATGCTGTTATTGCCTAGGAACATTTCAAATAGTTTTAATTTTCTCACTTTTCAGCTAGCAAACATATGGAGCTACAGGCTAAGATGTGGATACATTAGGGTTAGATCCAATGTTGAAACACTGTTTTGGAAACAGTTCTTTCCAGATATAGACCCAAACACACTTTGAACTTCAGAAATGTCCCTTTTGTGTTGCTCAATCTTCTTTTGCCATCTACTACTTTTAAAACTTAAAAGGGTGGGGATGCTGTGGGCATACCACTAGACTTGCCTATGCTAGACCAGTCCCATGAAATGAACCTTCCAAAAATTCTGTCTCTAGTGCCCTTTGAAATCATTAAGGGCTAAGTGCACTCATCTTTCTGCCTCTGCCTGGGATATTAGCAAATGCATTGGCAATGATCACAGCTAATCAGCAATGTTCACTTTCAGAGGCATGCATTCCAGGCACTGCACAACTATCTCATATTCTGAGCTGTACAGATGTAAAATGTATAGGTTTTGTCTTGCTGATTTTGTACTCTGTTGTTCTGCTAGCCTGCAGTTTTATTTTAACGGCTTCATAATTTATTAATACCACTTTTCTCTAATCCTCCTTCAGCAAACACAGCAGGGTAGCCTTCATTCAAGCAAAAGTCACAGTAGTCCAGACTTTCTGTTAAACTCTGTACCTACATAAAAATAAGCTTTTGAAAACTCATAGTAGAATTAGATTTAGACTTGGGGGTTTGGGGCTCATTACTCAATACTTACTGAGGCAGAAGTATGATTTTAAAACAAAATGAATTCTAGTAATCTAATAACTACCTTACTTTTGGTATGACTGTGGAAAGCTATTGCACACCAGCTTATTATTATTCTTTGTACACCACTCTACACTTACTGGAAGTCATGTACATTTTTGTGCAGAGAAGAACTCCTAAGCAGATGCATTGAAAAAGAACAGATGTGTTCACAGGACAAATTTTCCATGCTCCATTTTCCACTATGTGTGTTTGTTTGTTTATGGAGGTAGGAAGCATAATTCAGGCAACGGATGGTAAAGGACCCGACTATCCGTACAAATCATATCTGTTTAAACATTGATTGGAAAGGACAATTCATTTTAAGGGAATTTCTTGGGTCTGTTTCTGTGCCTACAATTTCTATAACCTTCTTCGAAAATTAATAAGCATGACACCCTCCAGTCACCTTTATGGGGTGAAACATGCAGTTGGCCTCAAAAAGCTCATTCCTGTACAATTACTACTACTGAAAGGTAAGAGACAACCTTCCCTATGGGTGCTGCCTAGGGAAAGCTTTCATATAGAGAGATGAACCTAGGAGAGCCTGTCCTATGCTTATTAAGGCTTTTATTACCCTAAAAATGAATTCTTGAAGCTTTTTTTTTTTTTTTAATATACACAGGAAGTCAATAACTAAACTCTAAATCTTTTTGAAACTTCTGAATATTTTTTTCAAAACTGTCTCGTCAGAGCCTGCTATTTGTTCTCAGGAAAGAAAAGAAATATTGTTTTCTTTACTTTTAGTGGTTATAGCTTTTGTAGAGAAAGCATGCAACAAGAATATTTCTCAGAAACTCCAAAGAAAGCCTTCCACTCCGCCATTTATTGAGAAGTTCTATCTTCTGCATTCATTTTAGAATATCGTTAGTTAAAAAGATTGAGTTTAGTTTAATATCCCTTATGGTTTCCTGCAGTCACATAGTAATTCATTACCCTCCGCAATGTTTTGTGATTGATGCTATAAGGCACAATAGGCCAGATTAATCAAAGAGATAACAAGTAGATTTTCACTTCTTGAATATTAATGAATAACTGGAACTCCTATTCATTGACATTCAAAAACAGATAAAGAACCAGAAGGAAAATTATGGTAAAGTAAAACTGTCATCCAATTTCTGCCTTTAAATTAAAACTGAGAAAAAACTTTTCTAGATAACAGCGGAGTTGAATATTTATGAATTATGTTAGTTTAATAAAAACCTATATCAACAATATATTAAAACTGCAATTAGCAATATAATTATGTACATATTTTCATATTTTAATAACTAAGAACATCATTTATACGAGTGGCCAGTTTGCAACTGATAAGCACTGCCTCAGTGCAATGCTTCCTACAACTTCTATGTCGGCAGAGAAGACAGCACAGCTTTATCTTTTTTCAGTCAAGAGCTTACAAGATATTCATCTTGGGTAAGCCAGGAAACAGATAAGTAAAATATACACAAGTGAAACATGATACCCAAAATCCTAATTTGGACATGCACATTTTGAAACCACAACAAGATCACAATGTATATTTAGGAACTTCCTTCCTCTGTCATTGTTACAGATGTCAGCCTGGTCTCTCCTTGGCCCTGTGAAAGTTTGCATTTTTGCTAGTGAATATATACAAAATATCACAAGCTCTCAGTTCTCAGATTATTACCCTTATTTCACTTGTCTGTCTAACTCCATTGAAAGTCGTTCTCAGCCTGCACAACGGACTGCTGCAGAAATATCTGTTTTGGCTGGATTGGGCACACTGCATCCCACCAGTCAGAATATGATCTGCCTGCATCTATACTGTACCTTTAAACAAGTTCCAGTGAACATCCCTGAGCACTGCAAGTCATTTGTTAACATTTGCATTTTTAAGCATGGTCTTTAGACAAAATCTCCTCAAAGTCAGCACAGCCCAGGCTGTAATCCTAACAGTTGAGGACTACCCGCAGAACAGTCATGAGCGCATTCAATTTCTTAGTATGAATACAGTCATACGGGCCAGGAAGTTGCATCTTATTTTCTCAACTCCAGGAGAAATCCTTAAGCACCTGGGTATTACAAATACAGACAGAGTGCCTCTGAAGTTCTCTTTTGACTTTCTTTTAACGTCATTAATATTTAATTATATAGCTAGTATAGAAACTCAACAGGAGAAAAATGCAATGTGAGAATCCACTGATCTGATGGTTTGAGCATGTGGAAAAAAATTACATTATATCTTGTATGCACAGCCAGGCAGGTTACGGTTTTGAAAATATCCTTTTGGGGTGTAAACTGTGCATGCTTTCATTAGGCTGCTAGTCATTCCTGTCCTAGGTATTTCATACTGGGATATTTTGATTATGTCTATACAGAGGAGTACGAACAAAAGTAGATCTGGCTCAGTGTGCCAGGGTATGAACCCAGCTCACAAAGCGTTCTTATCTGTTTGCACCCAGCACTGTTTGCATCAACTATCCGTCATTTTGTGGCTGTTGCTTTCTGTGAACATCTAGTCTCAGGTAATAACTTCTGTTCCGAGCCATGTAGGAATAAGTGCACCTGATTCTGGGAAGCAGTTTCTGTAACACGACAAGGAGTCCACAAGTGAGGTTTTGCAATGAGTGCAATGAAGCAAGTTCTCCACAGTTGTTTTAAGTATATCTGTCGAAGATTTGACTTTCGAAGATGCTGACTATATGCAAATCACAGTGTAAGTAGATTAAAAGTGAAAACAGAATCAGGAGTGTGTCACCCATTCTGTAAAACAGCAACTGTATTTCATACACTTGAAATACATAGTTGTTGATGTGACACATCGAACACCTTGCATCCAAGATTTTAGCCACAGAAAAAAGCAGTCTATGAAAAACAAACACACATAAGTGAAAAAACAGATATTTGTGCATTTTGCAAGTATGGTTATGATGTGTGGCTATGAAAATTAAATTAACCATTTTAAAAATCATGTTTCTGATTAATCAGTTTACACATTAGACATTATTAGTGTCCAATCTAACAAGTAGACAGTAAGACCACAATAACCGAATATTTTCAATCATAAAAAGTCATGTCAGAGAAGAAATGTACCTACATCTTCAGAATGAACATTTATTTTCAGTTAATCTTCTGGTTTTGCTTAAGAATCCCATTTTAACCTGCATTAGGAAAAGTGCTTAAAAAAAACCTCACCATGATAAAAATGAGTGTCCCTCACCAATCACTTCATATGATATTTTTTGAAAATTATTAATTTTACTTTTAATGTGTTAATGTAATTTACCCAGTTCTGCTTAAGTAAGTCTTCTGTTCATTGCTTTGCAGCCCATAAAAAGCTTTACAAATAGTCCACGCTAGACATTTGGCATTTCTTTTCACTTCTTTATTTCAGAACATTAGATATAATCACTAGTCAGATACTTAAAACTATTTCTAAGATGAAGTCAGAAAAAAATGCAGGGGAGCATAGCTCAAAATACATTTTTTTAGGCTGGGATTGTCTGAAACCACTTGGAATAAACTGTGTTTGACTTGTATTTTCATCTAACCGGCACCTTCAATTACAAAAAGCAAAAACTGTGCTCAGAAATTTGCATTATTGCAAGGTATTCTGAAAGGACTAAAAAATCAGTAGGATTAGGATCTGAGAAGACAAAGTGCTGTTAGTGTGGGGAGGCTTCAGTGAATTACTAAACGCTATTTGGGGTTAAAGAAACAGGTAAATGTGACAGGTGGAGAGAACATGTTGATGACCAAGAGGTAGTGAAAAAAGCTTTTCCAACATTTGCAGTCCAATAAAGGTTTTTCAAATATTTTTAAAATTTCTAAGTATTTCTAAATGAGATATTTAAAAATTCAAGTATCCATTCCATGCCAGTTTCCCAAAGCTTACATATAATATGTGAATTTTCTTTCACTCTCCAGTGAGTTCTGACTGGCCCAAGGAGTCATCTCACATTTTACCTACACATGTCTACTGTTAATAGGTTTAATAGATTGAAGAAATTCTACATGAAGGAAGTTGAGAAGAAATCTTTTATTTTAACCTGAATTAAAATACTTAATTTCAAACTGAAGGTAGTTGCTGCTCTATCTATCACTTTACTTTGTTGTTGTAGAATTTTTGAGGAAGATTATGTTTCGTAGAAATGCAATCACCATTTCCCACTCTGACTATATATTGCCCCAGAAGTTTAAGCAGAATAAATCAACAATGCACCGTGGGAAATACAGTTTAGTCTGTATTTCTATATATCTCTGTAGTACGAGACATTAAGGACCCGGAATTAAAATTCCCGTGAGGCACATCAACAGCTCTGGCTAACACAGCCATTTTCCAAGCATATAAGTCTTAAGACATTTTTGTTCCAACCAGTATTACTCTCTTCCAACTGTTGCCTTGAATCTCGATAAATATCATCATTTAATACCACACAAAAGTCTGCTTTGTTTGAGTGACTCCAACACTTAGTTTTCCCTTCTTTTGTACACTGATATGACCACATCGGTTTACTAATCTGGAGCTGATATGCATGATCTGTTTCTCCTTTATTCAGTTTCATTTTTCTGCACATGCTCTTTCCCTACACAAACAAACCCTATACCTATTTATGTATTGTTCTGCTTTTTCTTTCCTCTGTCTTTCCAAAATTCCACGTTTCAGCGCCTTTTTTTCTCCTTGGCATATCCACTTCCCTTAGAACTTGTCCCATACTCTTTCTCTGATATGTCACCGTACAGTTTTGTTGTTCTTTACCAGCTACAAGGGCTGATGTCATTTTTCCGCTTGGTGCTGGTTGAAAACCTGATTGATTGACATTCAGAGTTTGAGATAAAAGTACTAGAACATGCCAGTGAATTTCCAGAGGAGACACTAACAATGAGCATGTGAGCATCCAGATTTTTTTCTAAGAAGAGGTGGCTTGATTCTTTGAACAGTTTTTCAATAATCTGCAGAATCAATAATTAATCTGTACAATGGGCTCTTGCATCCTTCAGATTTAATGAGCGTTGGTTTTACAAACAGTTATAAAACTATGAAGAGTATATCGAACTGAATTATTTGAGCCCATATATTTTGGAAATTGAATGTGATTATCGTAAGAATGTTAATGGCTCTTAGTTGCTTCACAGTAAAGAAAGTTACCTTCAACAGAATTCAACATAAATTCATAATAACTATGTTACAGATCCTTTATACTTGTTTAAAATTGAACCTTTGTTCAGATCTGAAAAACACTTATCATCAAGATGATTTTTCTTTAAGAAATCTGAAACTCTGTATAGTGTTATACTACAAAACAAAATAAAAGTCAGGTAGCTAAAGCATCCAAATAGTAAAATCCTGACAGTACTCTCACTAAATGGCAACTTCTCAAGGATAATAAGCTTCTTGTCATACATCTTGATGAAAGAGTGTGAAAAATGTGCTGTTCAATAAATTAATATCTCAATTCCTTTCACTTTTTTAATTTTAAAAAGTGCTGGTGGCAGAATCCATAAATCTAGAGGAACATTTGGGGCAGCAATCATACACAATTGTCCAAAAAATCAGTCTTGAAGTAAATGGCCATGTCTCTATTGGCATATAAGGAACATATTTATTCTTGCAAGTGCAGAATTTTATCTTTCATCTTCATAACACCAAAGGCTACCCTTAAGGAACAACATATTAATTTTTCACCCTTCATGAATATTTACTGTTTTCCTGGAAGTCACAGTGACAAGGTATGATTTCATAAATCATTATTTCCAATGGGTCAATTTTCAGATGCACCACTGATAAACCAGCAAAAGCAATTAGTATGAGAAGAACTAAGACAGTGGAAGAGACTGAAATAGCCTTTTACAGTCAGCACATTTACTTAAACCAAATCTAGGATCTGAGAGTGCTTACAGTTTATTAACTCTAAAAACCAATCAAATATTGTCTCAGTTTCTGATCCTTCACACGCATTCCCAAGATAACACTCAGCAAGAAACCTGTTATGACTAATGACCTAATTACATTCTGTAAGTGAAATTCTTGATTCTAAAAGAGAAACAAAAGACTTCAAGAGTAAGAGGTCTCAATTTTCTTCAAAGTTTATGATCCAGAAATTCTAGAATAAAAATACCTTAGAGAAGAAAAATAATGTGGATAAGAGCTCCATAAAAGAGAGGATAAATAACCTCATAAAGAAAGATATGAGATACATACAGGTGGCCAACAAGAAAATAAAACAGAATCCAAGCTGATCATCAAAGAAATTCCTATACTTCATTTGTTTGAGAAGTATCAAAATAAACTAAGACCGCAAAATAAGACTGAAGCAGAAATAACAATGGAAGTCAAAGCAAATGGAAAGAGTTTGTTCTCTTGCATTGAGAAAGAGAGTGCGAAGAAAGAACAAAAATGGAGGGACAGAGAGAAAAATCTCTAGATATGGCTCAAAATTTTATTTTTTTTTTTCTTCCTCCTCACTTACATTGAGCAGTTACGAAAGCGTCAAAATTTTTCCAGGAAAATTCAATTTTTCTTGAAGGATAAGCTTTTTCAATTGCTGCTGATTCATGTGGTGACTATCGATTTGTTCAAAACCTTTAGTCAGAAAGAAGTGGGATGTTGCAATTATGCAGTGAAATACACCAGTATGAGGTACAAGCGTACTTAGACTTTCATTTGGCAAAATCAAACCTCAGAAGTTCATACAGGTAGGTCTTCAAAATATCAAAAGTTTAATGGGAGTGCCCAGAAAACACGACTCTTCAATAAGCAATTTTACTGGTGTTGGTTGATCAAAGAAAAGAAAGAAAGTAAGCTCAAGAAAGAGTGATCACGGGCAAAGGAATGAGGAAGATATGTTCTTAATAAAGAAGGATTTTTTATGCTGCTGTATGTCCCCTTGCTCTTCCAAGTGATGAATATGTATTTGAGGTTAAACATCATACAGGTATATTTTGGAAACGTCCATTTTCACAAGTGAAAAGCGAAGAGGTTGGAGCAACAGTTCATTTGTCTCTGAACAGGAAAAAAAGAAGGGACAATTTTTTTTTTTTTCTTGCTCATTGGGAAGGCAAGATAATTCATTTTTCTGACATCCTTAGTGCTAGACTATTTTCATTATGGATTACTGAGATTCAAAGTTCTACTTGTGGTTCAAGAAGAAGTTCAGATTTAAAAAAAAAAAATCCTCAGGAAAAGAATTTCTATTAAAAATATTTCCACTTTTTGCTTTACCTAATTTAGAGGTGCACATGTAGAAATGCTGTCTACTATATGTAATTACATTAAGCCTTTGCAAAAGTGACATTAAAGTGAAATACTGATTGATGTTCAAGTTCTGCTTACTTCCATTATTCTATTAATATTACATTTCTTACTTACATTGTTCTTACTAAAATTACTCTGTTTCTGATACTCGGTCACCATGTCTGATACAATATCACCATGTCCCTGCCTTCAGGAACAAGGATAGGAACAGCTATTTATGCAAAGGGCTTAGAGCACTCTATGGCTATAAGAAACTCCTGACCTGATTAATGATATTGTTAATGTTGCTTGAATAAAAGCAACACAAAATTCAAATCGGACCATGGTGAATAGCTTGAAAGACTAGAAAAATAGTAGTTGCAAAATGTTTAATTGTCTCTAAATATGGCCCAAATATATGTCTCAGTTACAGAAAAATAAACATGTATATGTTCTTTATAGCACAGAATATTTTGGGGTGTACCATCTAAAGTAATTTAACTAACAATAGCCGATACCTGTCAAAGCACAAGTGCATTCTTTGAGTCAGAAATGACATGTCATGCCTTTTATTACGTGCTGAGGGGACATAGTAGGTGAGGTGGTAGGGGGGAAGGAGGGTGTTTCACATCATTTCATAGGATAGAAGTGCAAGTGACCAATAAACACGGGAGTGAATGTCTCTGCATCTCCACCTGAAAATCACCTCTATGCATATGCTGCAGGAACGCGATGCAGTGACTATATATACTGCTTTAGTGTAAGATTTATGGGTCAATAAATTTGGTCTGACTATTTTATAGTTAGAGGAATATAAAAAGAGAGAATGACCGCTGTCATTTGTGCAATGCTGTGCACGTTCCCTCTCTCAGTAAAATATAGTAGCTGAAGCTTCTGTGCATATGTAGGAGTGGGGTAGGTTTGCCTGGTTTGGGCACATGGATTTCAGCTCTCTGTGAAATTATTCCCACAGAAGTTGCCCACAAGTTGCTGCTATTTAAAGAGAGGCCTTTGGCACGCAACTTGGAACAACAGATCTTGCAACTGAACTTCAGTTTTTGGTAGAATATCTGAAATTATTTTAAGTGAGATCAGGCAGGGTACAATTAAAGCAATCGCATTCCTGGCAGTGCCCATCTGCAGCTAACGCGACTGCTGTGCCGGTGTCTCTGCCAGCTGGTAATGGTGCTCCAGAATTCACGCTCACAGCTCGACTCAGACATGCTTCCTGCTTCGACATGATAACCACTCAGAAATGAAATGCATGTCTGTCTCTCTCTCTCCCCTTTTTTCAGTCTCTCTCTAATTTATCTCCATTTTAAGAGCCAATAATGAGATGAATTAAGTGGTGATGCCCTTTCATTTTTCCTCATTAAGGTTGCTGGCTATTTCAGCCTTACCCCTGCTGAAGAATTACTTCAGGGATGCAGCCATCTTGCAATTCCTCTTCATTAAACTGGAGGAAGTAAAAGTATGTAAAAATCACATTGTCCCTGTTGTGTCAGCAGTCTCGATGAAGAATTTAATGGTTATAAATGGGCTGTCTGTTATAAAAATATCTCGTATGTGCAAAGGTAAATGTAACTTTACAACACTATATACGATTTGCTTTTGTTCATGTCTTAGAATGCTGCCTAAAAGTTTAGGGTTTCTCCAGACTTTCTGTGACTGATGGAAATTTATTTGTTTTCTTTATTTTAAAATGTGAAGAGTGGTTATACTTATTCAGCACAAGGAAGAATGAGAAACCCAAATGTATCTGTACACTTTTCTCACATTTGAATTCCATTTCTGTCTCTAGCACTTTTTTTCCACAGACAGCACAAGAATACCCATCTGACTCACTTCTAGCTCTGCTATGTTCCTGCTAACACTACAGTTGGACACAAATATTGAAGGTGGAGTACTTTCCTGTTACAAAGATAGTGTTTCATCAAAATAGATATTGTGGGAACAATGTCTTCTTGGAGAACATTTTTCTACAAGCCAGTTGAAAAATACCATTTCAGTTTTCAAAACAAGGTTTTCAAATTCAAGCCAGTGGTTTCTTTCAATATTTCTTAGTGGTTTGCTGTAAAAAGTTTAAAAATATTAGAAGTTAAAATACATTCTTATAAACAGATGGCATCAAAACATATAAGGTTTTTTAAGTTGTTCAGTTTTGTTGTTCTGGAGTTTCCTACGGAAATTCCAGTTCGCATGCATTAATAAAAATTATTTTAAAATAGCTGGAACAAAGGATTTTCTGGGAAAACTTAAAACTTCAGTACATTCTTATCACACTCAGAAACAGCACAGTCATGTATCACACTCCACTGGGAAAAAATACATCTGATTTTTAATATAAGCTTTAAACCACAACATCTTATCATGCTGCCAAAATGAAAAGAAAATTTATGTTTGATATTCTTGCTTGTATAAAATTGTTTTGGTGTTGTTCTAACACAATGAGAAAGGAATAATTTCTGCAACTCTATTAATTCTTAAGTCTTTAAACAGAGGTACAAAATGAAGAAAAATGTAATAGAATCTAACATCTACCATAATTAACCCAGTTGAATGACATTGCATTTATTTATGTCTTTGTGTCTCTTCTGTGTTTTTTGCAAACAAAACAAAGTGGGGAGGTGAAAATAAAATTAAAAACAATAAAAAGTCCTTCCTCACTCTGAATAGGCACTATGATCTTATTCACTGTATGAGTTGTAACAATAACTAAGGTGGAGCGCTGACAGTGAGAACTGGTTCTCTTCCCTTGCAGTGCTAACTGGGCACTGGAGCTGTGGTCTCAGGTAACTCTGAAGAGGAGAGGTTTTCTTATTGTAAGACCTCCTGTCTCTTTTGTTCCTTAATAACTATTACCTGTGATAATAAGCAGCAACAACCGTTCAGAGCCTAACAGGTCATAGTACGTGTCTTTATTATTTCACGCAGAGAACAGACTTTTCTGTTCATTAGTGTTACTTTGAGAGAAGACAAGATGACTTTCTTGCTGTCATTACCAGGGAAGAGCTGAGCAACGTGGCAGTCCCTCTCCCAAATGGATGCTGGAGCTGCACAAAACTTATGCCAACGAACCCCGTTGTGTTCACAGAAACATGAGTCAGTGACATTATCTAGAAGTGAACGCAGGAAAAAATTCCATTTTCCTGAGTGGAAACAAACAGTGTTGTGGCTATACACCCTGCCATTTTTAGTTACTGCTGACCCTGTCTTCACCCTCCACAACGCCTAACGGAAATCCCTCACTTTATTTTAAAATAATGTGTTTGTGAATACTGTTCATTTTTATTACCTCAGGATTCATAAAGACTAGCCTACCTTCCAGCATCTAACAGGAGCAAGAGAGATTAAAAAAGCAGTTCCATTGCAAAGGAACAAAAATAAATCCAACCATTATTACTTTTCATTAATTTATACCATTATTATAAATTATAAGACTGTTAAATACATTGTGTCACTATAATCTGTTATTTCATACCAAACATTATTTGCATATTTTGATTTCTCATTTGTAACCACTATGCTCATTCTTCACTTTTATTTGAAGTATAATTCATTTAAAAGTCTATAACATGGATAAGAATCTATTTTGAAATATAGGCATACTTAAGTTTTATAAATTGCAAGTAAAGCAGTAAAAAGAAACATCCAGCATTTTCTTCTTTTCTATAGACGGACCTGAAAACATGCAAAGAATTCACATACCTTAGAGTAATAATCATAATTATTTTCTTTGAAACTAAGCTGTTTGAAATGGCATTACAAAGCAAGCAACACTGACAGCCATATCACAAATTGTTGGCTTTTTTAGGTTTCTTTTTTTATGGTGTTAAATCTAGGCAGCAATATTAGTCACTAGCATTGGTCACATTCACAAAGAAACATAGACCCACAATTTTCTAAGTCTAAATTAGGATAACTAAATGCAAACTCTATCTCTTCAGAGCTAAAACACAGCAGCTGTTAAACCCAGGATGCATAAAAATTCCTCAGGCACCTGTGTTTCCACCAGTTAAAAAAGCAATAACAACAACAAAAACACCACCACAAAATCAACAACAACAAAAGAAACCACCACCAAAAACCCACTTAAACTTCAGTACTTATAATCAATGAAAACTACGTGAGTCCTGACAATGCTGAGTTCTTCATTCTCTAAATTGTAGTTAAATATATGAAGCGTTTCTTTCCTTATCTTGCCTGCAAAACCACTTTCAGCTCATACACTTCAAAATGAAGGCTGCACAAAATACAAAGTAGATGGGTGTAACACTCTTACACCTTATATCTCAGGTGGTCATCCCATAAGGTGTTACAGGTGATCAGACTTACTTCTTCTGCCAGACTTGAGCAGAAGATACAACCCTGATGCGCGGTGTATTTTACTGGGAAATTTTTTCCGAAGTTCAGGTTTCTACCCAACTTCAAGAAAAGAGTGCCTAAATTCCTATATTCTCAGTTCACTTTGAGATCATTGATTCCACATCTGTCCTCTCCTATATAGATCCTGTTTGCAGGAGCATAACTCTCAAGATGAAGTGATTTCAATTCTCTTGTCAATTGATGACTTCCTTTCAGTTAACATAGAAGTACATAGAAAGTTTTTCAGGTCTCTTACTATTTTGTAACTCTATTTATAGCAAATAGGAAGAAATAGATACCAACCAAGGATACTTCTCATTCAATGACAGGATCAAAAATAGATGAGACAAATTACTTTGCTAAGGCACCTATTCTCTTTGACTATAAAGAATATCTGGCTGACTATCTCAGATCAAGAATGTTCAATTTTAGGTGACTTAGATCAAAAAAGGACCTGTTGATGGTTTGATTTCACACTTCTGCTGGACGTTGAAATGCTTCATTATAAAGTGGTACCTGGCAGCACTGACAAGTGTATATGATCAAAGCAAGTACAAGCTGCACTTCAAGGTACCAGGCTGCACCAATCCTGGTGACTATATGTTTGCTTGAGCTGCATTTAACTACATCGTTTCTGAACATCCTTGCAGAAACCTGTCTGTGGGTGAAATCCTTCACACATGTTCCCACAGTTGCCTGTCCATGCTAACAGCACCCATCATCACCTTCAGAGTAGCAAGGAAATTGCACAGCAAAATACGTGTGGAGGATATTTCATAGACATTTAAAGTTCTAATTTAGATGTTCAGCTGATTCTGTGCTGTTAAACCTCGTTTCTGAAAGGCTTCCAATGCACTGGAGTAGGTTTGCAACCGTAAGTAGATAAATAACTTTGCCTTTCGATACAGAATTCAGGCCTGCCATCCAGAAAGTTTAACTACTGGTGTTTTACTATATCCTATCAGAAAACATAAGACAGAAGACACAGGCAATAAAAACTTCTGAAAGAGTTTTTATGTATGATAGAAAGATACCTCGCATCCAGTTCAAAGTTATTATGATCTAATATTAGATATAATGTTTTGAGTGCAGTTCTTGCCAGAATGAGAAATCCATTGAAAGAACTGGCTTTGCAAATTAAAATTCCATTTTAAAGTCTGCAGGTTGCTGATGGAAGTCAGAAGTAAAAGAGTTTGACTTACATGCTCAGATATTACAGCATGTTTATTTAACTTCTTCACCAGGTGCTATGCTTATGTTTTCACCAGTCAGCTTTCTTCAGGCAAAGCACCTGCTTAGGAAATGAAATAAATGCAGAACGTCAGTAGCATAGGAGAGGCAAGCCTTTTACTTCGTTGGATTTTAACTAACATGAAGAGAAAACACTTAAAATTTAAAAGGTTCTTACTACTTTGCACATGTTTTTCAACACCACAAGAAAGTCTCTCCATCCCACAGACTTCCATGTTGATTTAGGAAATCGTGTATTCTGGTTTCTTCTAGACAGATGGTAACAAATTTAGGGTCAAGTCCCAGAAGCAGTGAACGCAACGATGATCATTGCTTACTGGTGATGGGTAAGAGTAGGAAACAGCCATTCCCTGGAAAAAGAAGGCCCAGGTTTCTGAGGCCAGATAGTGCTAAACATTTCTCCTTCCACACAGCATGGCCAGCTTGCCTGATGCAGTGAAAATGAAGAGAGGGGACATCCCAGTAACTCATAGTTGATTTTGCTTAGGAAAATGTTGACACATAGAGTTCCCCTCCTTCATCTCCACTGAGGTTATACCGTGTACCACTGTGGAAAGTCTATCCCAAGGATGAGCTTGAGTAAATCCTACTCCACAGCGAGCCAAAATTTCTACCTATCTGCCCCTTCTAAATCCGTTCACAGCCAAGGTGACACCCTGGGCGATGACACACTGTAGGGGCACTTGGGGCGCTCCAAACCATTCTCCAGTCCTATGATTAGTTAGCATGGGAGAAAGCACACCAACACAGTAATACTCTCCTCTCCTCCTAAGTAGCGAATGGTCTCTAGACTGCTTCATTCCTTGTTTGCAGGGGATATATACATATATATAGATAAACATAACCTACATAATATGAAAGTATATTCATAACCATCAAAAGTAGTGCAATTTAGGGTGCCCAAATTATCATAAAGCACCAAGTGAAACTTTTGCAATATTTTCTAAAGATCAAAAGAAAGTAGACTCTGCATCAGGCACAAATGGCAGGGTTTGCTCGTATGCGGGGTTTCTGGTATGCCCTGTGTGGAAGGTGTACATGACCTGCCCGTGCCAGGCACAACTGGTTCCAGACAGAGACGACACCAGTGCAAACAGCCCACCACCCCACAAAACTGCTGCAGGGGGGGAATCCATGTTACATCTGCTCAGGCAGTGATAAGCTGCTGCAAAACGATCTAGTGGCTTAGGCTGAGCATGAGGAAGAGGAGGAAAGGTGTTTCTTTTTGGGGGGGGGGCATTGTTTGTTTGTTTTTTCTCTTAATACACAAATTGATAATCAAAACTTTGTGTTAATTTGCAATAGATCAAATTAAGAAAAGTTCCCCAAAGTCAAGCCTGTTTTTTACTGAGACCCACCCAGTGTGGAATTACCTTCATCCGTGGTAGTAACATAGGCAACTACTTAAACTTGTACAGGAGTCAACTGGCCTCCCTTCACAGTAGTTGTGTTGCTTCTTAAGAGGACAGGCAGTTAAACATGTTAAAAGTGGTTATTTCTCTCTGTTGACTGGTAAGTTTAGGTCACAAGCAGATATCTGCTCTGTTAAAGTCAGAAGTTAGCTGAGATCATTGCACTGCTTAAGGCAAATCCCATTTCCATCACAAACATTTTCTTTGATTTTTGTCACTGCTTACAGTGGTTTTGTTGTTTTTTTCAGAATCTTAAGTTAGCTCCAGAAACGCATAAGATTTTTTAAAAGTTGTATGTTATAGGTCATAATGTCAAGACTGAATATTAAATTGGATTAACTTAAGCAGTTTGTAAAACAAGAAAAAGAATTATGAGACAGTATCCCACATAAAATCTATCTAAAAATATTTCTGAAAAAATATTGTCACAGTGTTTATGCAGTCAAAGAGCTGGAGTTGTAAATTATCCATTAATCTAGTCAGTCCTAGACATGACATAGGAATTAAAGCCATTTTGTAATGCCCCCATTCTGTCTGGTTTTGGCACAGTTAAATTAAAAACACGTAGTGAACAGCCAGTATAAACGCCAACTATTTTTCTTACTAAACAACACAAAGCAAGGAAGCAACTTTTCGGATTGTTTTCTAAACCATAATTGTTCAGCTCATGTTGACACTTTAAGAAGCAAACAGAATCTAATCATATTCAAATAACATGTTTCCAAGATGCAAATGTCAGACTTCCTTATGAAGTATACTTCAGTTAGTAACTGCATATGTCAATTCACATATGTTTTGACTAGAATGTAATGGGAAGGCATTCAGGAGCCGTCTGCACAATTTTTCCCCATTAGACGAACTATTCAGAAATATATTAATTTTCTTACGTCATTTAATGTACACTCATTCAGCCTTTGACAGTCAGTGTTCAGTATAAACACTATTAAAAATAAACCACATTAATTATGTAAATGTAATTATCAATGGCCCTTGAAATGACAAGAATTAAGCATTTTACCAAGATTCTGGAGAGTCAGGGCCCAGTTATTTGAATTCACTGTTATATAGTTAACATAAACAAGATCACACCATAAGAGGAGTCTCTGCCTATTGACTTAATATAACTATTAATACAAATTTAACAAAATTCTCAAGCATATATAAAATACGATTACTAGGATCTGAATTTAATAAAGTATGCCAAGAGTTTAACTATCGCATTTGTCAGGACAAGAGGTGAAAATGTAAACCAAGTAGATGAGTGGATTACACGTATATTATTTCTGGACCACAGCAGCTTTTCAAAGTTTTTTGTGAATCATCGTGTGCCATTATGAGTAAACATTTCAAGTAACAATTAAAAAATTAATACATATCTGTAGACCAACATATAAACCACCTGTCATGATCTTCTTAATAGTAAGTGAACCTACTACTTTAGCCTGTGTAGCATATCCTCAAATGTCAATTGGAGTTCATTTCTGATTCACAGCAGTAAGAATACTGAAATTGTGTAAAAAGATGCAAGGTAATCTCTTTACATAGTAATTATAAATGTTTGAAACAATAGACTGTAACAATTCTCTTTGGAATTCAATCCTCCTACCTAAATGCACACAATATTTGGGCCAAAGCATATAATTCTGTTTGAATTCCATAGTTACAATACTTGTACTGCATACTCGGGCACTGAGATGCAGGCAAGCTAGAAACAGAGGTATATGATTAAAAGAGCCCTTAATGCTTATAGTTTATGTTAAATTCAGCGAGAAAACCCCAGCCAAAACACTTCATTATTGCCAATAAATACTTAAGCATCAAATATTTCTTATATGAGGACAGCAGCAATCTATGCATTTAGCAACATTCATAGGTTAATGTTACAAAAACAGTAAAGATGTTAAAAATATTTCTCTTATTCACTGAAGTAAGAGTAAGCAACTTGCATATGCATTTTGTGTTTCCAAATCTGTCCAAAAACTGTGACTGTAAGATGAATGAAAGGCACAATACTCAAGATAAGATATGTACACACAGTACAAATATTTACTTGTAATTTCTCCAGGAACAGGGCAATAATCACAGCTTTTAAATCTTGTGCAGGATACTGCATTAACAACTACTCACAGAGTTTTCTGAAACGGTACCATTAGGAAGTAATGCAGAAAAAGGCAATCTTGCTTTTTGAACTAAAAAGAAGAAAAAAGCAGATGAAGAGATATTGTCCTTCTGAGTATGCTATGGTGGGTGCTGGATATTACCACCTTAACACATCACTGCAGGGAAATGATAACAATGGGTTTGCACTTGATAATAGAAAAACCTAACAACTTAGAAATTTAGATGGCTAATACTAGGTGAGCTGAATCCAGCATCAGACAAGTACACAAGGATAAGACAGGGAACAACTGTCTAGACTGTAACACGGATGACTTAGTTAGGGTTACAGTAAATTACAACCTGATCATTAGCAAACAGTATTGTATGGCTGCAACAACATCTATGAGACTCGATGGTAGTTTTCAACGCATGGCTTTCCTGAGCTTGAAAACTGGACAAGTTTACATAGTGTTTAAGGAAAGACATAAAACAGCTGGAGACATACCAGCATGTATCAAGAATGATCTTGAAATTTTTACCTGTTAGGAATGGCTGAAAGAGTGCTGTTTAATTTAGAGAAGGAAAGACTAAAGGAAGATGTGATTGTAGCAGACAGGTAGATGATTGATAGACAGGTAGGTAGATGATAGATACATAGCTACATCCCTGCACAGTGACTGCCATAGATATTGTTTCTTCATACATCCAAACTATTCAGTTAAATGTTCACTGTTATGTTCATTTTGTCTTTAAAATACTCCAAATCTTCAGCGACTCAGTATTTCTGATAATTTGAATGGAATTTTCTTTATTGTGTAAAAGAAACACCACAATTTTGGTAATAAAGAACAAATTAATGTAAAAATTGTACATGTAAAGTGTATACGTATCTGTTTAAAGAAGATGGAATTTAAATCCCGTCTATTACTGTAAAAGTCCAAACTACATTTTCATGAAGCTAAAGGAAAATTTTAAGGGTTATATATTTGTTTTCTGTCAACATTCTCTCTTCTGTTTTCATCAGTGAAGTTTTTTGGTTATTGTTTGTCACTGAAAGGCCCCTTCCAACAGGCTGCAATAAGAAGCTAAGCTATATTGAACTCCATTAATATTTTTGAAAAAGTTTATAACTACAAAACACTGAAATGGTCTGTTAATGTGGTAACTACAGTTATCAAAGAGTAGGTTCAAGTTATCAGTCACAGTACTGTTCTCATAATGATAGCTTAGAAGACTGCATTACATTACATATTTTTAAATTGAAGTGTCATTCATTAGTGGCTGAAATTGCATGCTGACCTGATTTTTTTTAAAAAAAAAAAAAAGTAATTATTCCAGCTCTGCTTAAGTAAAATCCTTTCATTTCCAAATGTTGTGCTGTTGGTCTCCAGATTCTGTCATTTTTGCTAAAGAATATGTTTTCAATTAAAGACTGCTAAAGCCATTGATTTACACTTTGTGATGAAACTAGGCCAGCAGGCACAACAGCGACAGAAGTTTGTTTATTTTTTCAAATAAACAGATCTGAGCTAAGACAGCAAGTTCTTGGCATTATTGAACTAGCAATTGTTATTTGCTTCCCTGAACAGGCCTACACGCCCTAGAAAAATGGTATCAACAGAAAAACTGTAAAATGTTTTGCTATAAGCCTCAGGAACAATTTTGGTGTTAGTTTTTGCTTGAAAATCAAAATAAGGCAAATGTAGCAGAAAGAGATTAATGGATTCTGTGAACTATAGTTCTTTTGCAAACTCTCTATTTGGTGGTATAAACTGGATCCAGTTTCTCAAAGATGTTTGGAGATGTCCCAGTGATTCATCAGGAGGAGGGGTCTGACATCATTGGAATAAAACCAATCTGTTATTAAAACTAGGATCTATTTCTGCACGGAGTTCCTTAAGACCCAGCAACTTCCTGAAGAGTGTCAGTCTGCAAAAAGCAACTGACAACATTTGATTAACTAGTTATGTTAAAGCAGGTATCCAAGTTATGTGGTTACATCAGGACCTCAGACCACTCTTATCAGGAGAAGATTTTTGCTATTTACCAGCTTCAGACTCTTTCAGACTAATTGAGTTCACCCTGCAGCTTAGTTCGGTTGAAAGCAAACAGCTTTCAAGCAGCTGTTAACTCTATCGATGTCATCGGTTTACCTGTGACAAAATAGATAATAAAATGCACAGAAATATCTAGTAAATTAACCGCTAGAATTTGTATTATTCTAGTTTACAAAGAAGTAAACGGTATTTTACTAAATCTGTGAATATAAAAAGAAGCAATTAATACAAACTCTGCAACTGGTTAAAGGTTTGATAAACTGTAAAATAAAATATTTTACATGAAAGACTTAAAACTTAAAATGTAACTGTTCTTTTATATTGGAACAGTCTTCCAATCTGCTTCTCGTGATTTGTAAACAAATGGAGAAATATCCAAGTATCCACAGAAAAAATTTTAGTTTATAGGGATGAAGTAATAAGATGATGAGCATCTTCCACTGTTCCAAACATACATTAATTTCTGTTTGGCAACTGCTTAGAAATTTATAAGCAAAAAAAATTCAGCAAAGGAAGGTCAGTAAGAAGCTTGCTTGGAAATTCAGCTCTTTGTAGAAACAAATCTTAGGGCTTTTTGCCATCAACCTGTTCTGGGACCACAGTAAAATGTTTGGTTTGGTTTTCAACAGGGAGCTTTAAATAGAAATAAACAGAAACATAAAAGTTCTTTAAATCAGTTTAATGTTATAATTGGGGATTTGAATGTCAAAAGATAAATGCTTAGAAGTTCTGAGAAAAAAATCAGGGAAAGAATGAGCGCATAGCAAATCATAGTATGTGAAAATAGGAAACAATTTATTGGTTCAAGGAGAGAAGTAAATTAGCGTTCCAATTATTATGTTTGCAGAATTCCTTGGTGAGTGGTTCTTCTCATTGTTAGACAACCCAAAATAATTCAGTTTTGCAGAATAAGTTTTCCAAGTAACTTGGGGGAATTTAACCATAAGACTGAATAAGGCTGATGGGAGCCTTATAACTGATCTCTGTTCACCAGTATGCTAAAGGTATTTACCTAGAGATAGTTTTTAAAGGTGTTTAGACCTTGTCGTCATTGTGATTAGACTCTATTGAAACAAGGACAACCTAACCTTGGCAAACATTTGCATGTGACAGAGAACAGAGATTTATTTCTCCAAGTGTTGTTTCTCAGCTTCAGTTAAAGGGAAAGTCCGCCTTAACTTATTTGGATAATAAACAACTCTTTTTGTATTATACTTCCAGCTTTACCAAGAATTTTGAGTAGCGAATGACGTTTTTCATAAACATATCTTATGTTACTTAGGCAAAGAACTTTAGAAGATTGGAAATTCCAAAAGAGTCATGTCAACGTTGATAACAAAACTGTTATAAAGAGTCATTTTAATGCAAATAAAAAATAGAATATTTCTCCCATAGACACACAATATCCCAGACTGATTTATTCTTCAGTATAAAACCACTTCAGCTGTAATGCTTTGTTCCCCTTTAAAACACTTTTAAGATTATATCTGCCATGCTGAAAAAAAAACCAAAACACAAAAGGAGTCAAATTTGTTTTAGAGAAAACAAAAGCACACCAGAGCTCCTCAATCTTAGATGAAATAGGATTATATTTTTCCAATACATTTTCAGTATTTAAAGCATAGAGATATAAAGCAAGCAACTTCATGAAGTCCTCATTCTTCAGTAGCATATGCAGCCTTGAAAATAAAAAGATCGTCATCACTTTCTATTGTTGCACACTGTGGTCATCTTTCTTATCCTTTCATTAAAGTGATTCTAAGCTTGTCTCCCAGGTCATATCAACCACATTGTTCAGATAAGAAAGAGACAAGAAGGCAGCATACATTCTAGCACAGCTCAGAAATAACTAGACAAAATAAAATTAAAAAAAAAAAAAAAAAACAACCCACCCAAAACCTAAATAATGCAATGGTAAAACCAACAAGCGAAACACAAATCTCCATATCACTGGCTGACCTATTTTTTGCATGACTTTGCTTATATCTGCACTGAGTATTTGTGCTTGCAAAAGTAAGCCTTGGAGTAAGCTGTGCTTTAGGCTCCGTATGTCCATCCTGAATGCATCCCTCAAGTAAAAGACTTTGCTGGCTTCCTTCACTTCTTTCCAAGTGGGCCCATGTTCTCCCTCTGAGGGGCACCTGTAGATCTGCTTTCTCCCTGAGAACATGTCCAAAACCAGCCCTTTCCAAACAGGCTTGTCAAAAATGATATATCACACAGAGCTGCAACAGAGGCTCAATATGCACATTTCCCTTCCTTGCACCTTACTCTTTGACAGTTTTTGGCAGTCACATCCAGCTCAGTTGAACCTGGTTTTGCTTGAAGAGACAGGCTGTGCTATGTTGCTCTCTATAAGTGGATGTCTCCCTCTAATAGAGAGCTCATAATCCATTCGCCCCTAACCATTCCTTCATAGCTAGCATTTGTTAGCATGGAAGAAGCTAGTATAGCTTAAAAAAAATTTTTTTACAAAGTTTTTTTTTTTCTTTTTACAGCTGGCTGTGGAAGTAGAAATCTTGATAGGGTATTGAGACTACACAAGGATTATGCAAGCATGGGGCTATTTTTCTTTTCTTCCCATAACCCCTTGAAAATTCTTTGACACCACCATTATGGTCGCTTCATCCCTTCTTCTATTCTCTCTTGTACAAAAATACACACACACATAGGACCTGTTTTGAATTAACTCAGTGCAATGAGGATAGAAAATGGTAAATGGAGCAGAAAGCATATGATACCTGTAACTAAACAGGATACACATAACTTGCCCATTCTCCTTAGTAATCGATATCTACAACACAAGGATGACAGCTTATCAACAATATAAAATGTTCAGACTTGTAATGGGTTCACGTGGCAACGTTTTGGTAGCTGGGGGGTTACAGGGGTGGCTTCTGTGAGATGCTGCTAGAAGTTTCCCCTATGTCAGATATAGCAAATAACATCTGGCTTTAAGACGGACCTGCCACTGGCCAAGGCTGAGCCAATCACCAACTGTGAGATAGCGTGTTTCAGAGAGGAACAAAAAAAAAAAAAAGTTATTTGCACAGCAGTAATTGCAGTGAGTGAGAAGAGTGAGAATATGTGAGACAAACATTCTGTAGACACCAAGGTCAGTGAAGAAGGAGGGTGAGGAGGTGCTCCAGGCACTGGAGCAGTGATTCCTCTGCAGCCTGTGGTGAAGACCACGGTGAAGCAGGCTGTCCCCCTGCAGCCCATGGGCAGTGGAGCAGATGACTGCCTACCCCCCGTGGAGGACTCCACATCAGAGTAGGTGGATACCTGAAGGAGGCTGTGAACCCATGGGAAGCCTGCACCAGAGCAGGCTCCTGGCAGGACCTGTGGACCCATGGAAAGAGAGAAGCCCACGCTGGAGCAGGTTTGCTGTTAGTGACCCCATGGGGGGGGCCCACGCTGGAGCAGTCGGTTCCTGAAGGACTGCACCCCATGGAGGAGACTCACGCTGGAGCGGTTCATGGAGAACAGTATCCCGTGGGAAGGACTCACGCTGGAGCAGTTGTGGAGGACTTTGTCCCGTGAGAGGGGATCCCACACTGGAGCAGGGGAGGCATGTGAGGAGTTGTCCCGCTGAGGAGGAAGGAGCGGCAGAAACGACATGTGATGAACTGACCACAACCCCCTTTCCCTGTCCCCCAATGCTGCGCGGGGGGAGGAGGGAGAGAAATTGGGAAAAAAGTTAAGGCTGGGAAAGAAGGGAGGGGTGGGAGGAAGGTGTTTTAAGATTTGGTTTTATTTCTCATTACTCCTCTCTCAGTTAACTGGTAATAAATTACATTTTTTCCCTGAGTCTGTTTTGCCCGTGACAGTAAATGCTGAGTGATTTCCCTGTCTTCATCTCAACCCCGCAAGCCTGTTTACATTTTTTCTCTCCCCTGTCCAGTTGAGGAGGGGGAGTGATAAACCGGCTTTGGTGGGCACCTGGCATCTGGCCAGGGTCAAACCTATACAAGACTGTAAGCTGAGGTTTTATCTTCCAATTAATTATATTTTAAATATAAAATTGCTGAAGTGTTTTCAGCAATGATTTTCAGGGGGACTGAGATTCATATTTATAACCAGCATCATTACAAGGGACTTCTGACTGAATAAGATGATAGCACATGTCTTGTATCCACCAAAACATTTATCTTTCACTGTATATGTGCTTTTCTAACTACAAAGCAATGAACTAAGTGAGAGACATAATTATTCCTATCATAGTGAAAAGCAGAAAAGATGAGGAGTAGAGTAGGAACAAATCAATTCTCCCACAGGCAAACACTTGCTGTAGAGGTGCACATTGTATTAATGAAGAGTGAATATTGATTTAGTTAATAGCAGTATTCCAGTAAACTTTCATAAGCATCAGTGACCCTGGTTTGTGAACTCTTCCATGAAGGCAAATCCCATTACCTGTGTGGATTCCAGTTCATTTCTAGAGGGCTTCTTCCATGAAAACTAGTTTAAAGGACTAGGGATGACTAACAGCAGAGCAGTTTTAAATAATTATAATGTAAACTTTTATCAGCCCATTAAGCTTTACTTCTTCCCACATCTCCTAGGAATCTACAGATCTCCACCTATTCAAAGTCTAGTCCTGAATGTGTGAAGATCTACAGGTAAACAGACTGACACTTCAGACATTTCCCTGAAAATTCTTTGAAAGCTGGTTGCTTTTTCTGTTTGTCTGCTCATAGTTTATAACTTTGGGTGCAACTGTTTCAAGACATTCTATTTCACACATCATTTGAATTCATGAAAAAAAATAATTAGACTAGAAATAGTGAGGCGTTTTGGTTTAGATTGGGTTTTCCCTCTAGAATTAAACTGAGTAAAAGTCCCTTAAACATTTCTGCAAGTATACTGAGAAAGACAAGAAAAGTTTCAGTATTAATGTCTTTACAAATATTTGTAAAACACGGTTGTAGTTTCACTGTTAAAACAGAGCTAATATTGTCCATGAAATCTTTTAAATAAAACCAGCTATATGCAAGTGTCTTAAATATAGATTTCAACACTGTAGTCCAACTATACTTTCATGAAGGCCTGTTATATTTCTAATTTTCAACAATTAGAAAAAAAAAAAGAAAAAAATTCTTTTCATTCCTGTTGACTTTAGCTAATACAAAGTTTTTTACAGAGTAAATGCATAAACATATTTTGTGTAATAGATCTTTTTAAAATCTTGCTATAGTATCAATCTCACCCTTTCTTTCCAAGTGTTCGTTTCTAATTGGAAAATGGTATTCCTTTGCTTCTGTTTGAGCCGGACAGATGGACTGAAGATTCAGTTTGCCCTAGCTGTCTGACAGCAAAGCATCTACCAGCTCACTAGTGTTTCTTTTAATTAGCTTACATGGAATTATTTTAGCTTTTATCCAGTAGAAAGGATTGGATTCAGCATTCAGCTAGAGCTATAGGTGCCGACAGGTGAGACAGGTGTATAAGCTTTCATTATAGTCAAAGGCAATCTAGTCTATATAATTAATGGCGAGTGATTCAGCGGACCAGCCACTTGGGCAGAATTGCATTACTTAAATATAAGCAGTGGCATGTCATCGCATCTGAGATGCTTTATTGTATATAAGATATAGGAATTAACAGATAATGCACAGGACCAAAGGGTGGGCAGAGCCCCCAGGTCTGGACTAGCAGCAGCCTACATACTGCAAGGTATCTATCTCCAGTGTCAACCAACAGCTCCAATCAGGCGAAGGAATCAATGCCCATTGCATCTTCAGTCCAGAGAGTTAGATCACTTTCCAGGTACTATTTATTAAGTCAATATATCCTGGCTCAACTGATATAATGCTTCAGAACTGTTAACTCCTTCCAGTGAATCTTAAAAATCTGTTGAATATGCATGATCTAGTCCTGCTTCCTGCATAGTCACTGGTGGATAATTAAAAAGCCAGACCATAGCTAGTACTCCCCCTGTTTCAGCTGAGATCAGCACAGGACTTGACAGGTCCACACTCTGGGACACAAAGAAATTCCTCTGAAGCAGAGTGCTGTCAGGAGGACCACAATACTTTTCTTCTCCCAGGAAGCCAGGAATCCCACCATTATGCTACGGGGATATTGAATGGAAACTTGGAGGGGAAGTGATGCTCCATCAAAAGCACGGCTTGATATGTAGGGAGAAAGTCTCACCCTACTTTTGAATCCAGATAAAACTTGACCCCTCTATAGTTGACCTGAAAGTGACAGGTACTCAAAAAAAAAAGTGCACCCCAAAACTCAGTGCACTTAAGATATGATTCAACATCTAAAAGATGGCTATCTTTTTTCAGTGACTTCAAGGGATTTTTGGCAGAGTCAGGTCATTTGTTGCCTTCTGCTAGGTAGCACAAATTTAGCCCTTCTCACTAGAAGACAATACAGAGCAATTATATTTTCTTATTTCTCCCATCCAAGCCTGCTAGAATTTTACTTTGGAAGTGCCCATTAACACAGTATTTGGAGACAATTTCTGTCAGACACTTGTCTGGGTTTGAGACAGCTTTCTCATCTGTTTAGTTCAACGAAAGCTAAGCAGGCTGCCACAGAATACGTTGTCAATCTCATAAAGTGTATATTTTAACTATAAGCCTCAAAAGACATTTCTGGTGATTCTTAGAAAATTTCTTTTCTACAGAAAAAAAAATATTTTTCCTCATAAAAATCATAATTGTTTTGGCTTTTGCTCCTGTCCCAGGAAAAATCCTCCAATCACACATGTTATTGCTATTTATTTTTTTTTAATTAAGTCATTTTACTCATGAAGTTTCTTTATAATACTACAATATCTACATATAAAAGTTTCTATAACTCTTTTTCAGTGTTTAGTGTATGGTCTAACAGAACTTAGCCAGATGATGGATACTAGTCTATGTATAAATACAGGAAAGTAGGTATAAAACTGTTCTTCATACAGTACACCAAAGCTATTAGTTAAAAACAACATTTTGGAAGGTATTTTGATGCTATGAAGTGCTGGAAAGGTTTTCCCTCTGAAAATGTTTTAGTGGTAAAGAGTTACACATAAAGACAGCAAGAGAAAAACACCTAAAAATTTTTAGACATATTCAAGATAATGCTTTTTTGTTTGAAGATTTAGGAAGAATGCACTGCACTTCTAAGGTCGTATGAAGCTGGTTCTATTTTTGTTTCAAAAAAGATATTCAGTAGTGAGTCTATCAATACATAGCCAAATTCATTCTTCCTGTTTCTACTGTGGAATGTAGAGTAATTGTACCAGCAATGACTTTGTTTATTTTTGCTGATTTTGCTGAAGCAAATCAGACAAGTGAAGAGGGAAATTGGTGAGATTTTTCATTACTTTTGAAATATTCTGGAATTAACAGCTCACAAACTGTGCATACCCATGACCTTTGTACTTTTTTGTGAAATAAGTTTATTGTTTCACATTTCACTTCCATAATCTTATTATATAGTCAAGAAAAATATTATCCAATCCACTGATTTTATAGATGTTAGAGAACTATTTCACTGACTAATTTCGTCGAGTTTAGAAGATACCATTTTATATCAAGCAAGAACAGATATGCTATTTTTAAATGACTGATGTATTTCTGGAAATCTAAGTACTACCACCACAAAGAGATTGTATCCTCTAACAAAAACACAGTTTTATATAGAAGCATCTTTTTTTTGTTGACATTTAAAAAAAATAAATGTTAGTGTAAATGACTCTCTTAAACATTTTAAAGCATATTATTACTAATATCTAGATTTTATTAAAGAAAAAAGGGAAACACCAAGTACCCTGAAGAAAAATTAACAGGACCATCCTCTTTTTGGAAGGAAGAAAATAATTCCTCAAAGAGTTGTCATTTCATATAATGATTTAGCAAGTCTATTGGGTGTCAGTGAGATATATTATTAAAGATACTAAAGAAAATTATTAGACATATCAGAATTGAGGAGGTACAAATCTTTCTAACAGCATTGTACTAAATTAACTAAAAATCCAAAATTTTTATCAGGCTTGGAATACTCTGCTCCTCAAGTCACTCCTAAAACTTGTTCTCTCTGCTTGTAAGAACAGTATTTAAAAGGCCTAAAGGAGCTCCAGCAGGAAAAGCAATGGACCAAGCAGACAGCACAAGAGAGGCTCTACAAGACTAGAACTAAACTGTAATTTCCCCTGTCGTCAGTACAGAATGAGGAACAAAAGGAATTCTTCAGGCATTAAAATGTTTTTCCACCCATGTGTATATGTGACTTTTGAGCTTCCCATCTATACCTTGCTACAGTACTAGTAATGGGAAATAGAGGTAGCTCCAGCACAATACATGAAGTTATTGTCTCAGGCAGAGAAGGAAGCTGATCATATCTTCCTCAAGAACATGTATTTTTGTGCATTTAGTAAACTTTTGAATTTACAGTATATATCTGATGTTCAATGAATAGACTATATTTGTCTTTCAAAGTATATAATTTTTAGGAACTATTGGAGAAGTCCTATATGCATTTTTAATAATCAACCATACTTATTACCTGTAGTCCAGACAAGAATGAGAGAATATCTTACTGAAAACTAAACACAGTACACACTTCTGACTTCAATAGTTGCTAATCTAAAAAACACATGACAGAAAGGTGAAAGAAGTACAGCACAAAAGCAGTGCAATATCTACAACCATTGTTAGCTCCTTGCTTATTAATACCCGAGAAAGTATCCAGGGCCAGGAGGAAGAAGTAGGATTGGGATAAACAGACAGTAAGAATATAGAAAAAGCTGTTCTATAGCATCAAAGATCCCTGTTTCATGTGTTTCTCTTCCTCTATTCCTCCCAGAAGGGACTTCTCCCAGAGCTGCATGTGGGTGTCCTCTAATAATTCTATTGTGAATAGAAGGGAAATTACCCCAAACCTATCCTTTTCTTCAACATTTAGCATACCAGACTCAATTTAACTTATTTTTCCTTCTTTTCAGTATATTTCCTTGCTGCATGAGTCATACCTGAATACAGGATACCTCATGAATTATGATTAGAGCTATCATTACAGGCATGACTGAACACTTGCTGCCAAGCAGACTTGCCTAGGCTTGTAAATTTTTTCCAGGGAGGAGACATGAAAAAAAAAAAAAAAAACGACCCAGGACTACTTACAATTTAGGAAATAACAGAAATAGCAAGCCTGATTCTAGTGTATATTTTTATTTAACATAGACCCCCTTTTATTTAGCTGAGACTGATCTCTTATTGGTTCAAAAAGTGTTCTTGTCTCCCAACAGATTTATTATTGATGGATTTTACAGATAACAGTTCTGCATTCACTTTATCAATTTTCCATAATTTTCAGGAAAATAAAAAAATATTATACTTACCGGATATCCTTTCTTCCTTTAGTCCAAGAGGTCAGTGTGGTGGGATTTCCCTTTCCAGAAGCTGTGCTGAGCAACTGTTTCCAGTAGACTGCCCTTATTCTGTTGGCCTATAGATACTACCATGTTACCAGGGAAGGAATTTGAATTTGCAAATAGTTTCACCTGGGAAAAAAGAGTGGATGAAAGTTAATTGGGATCACTCATGCTCAACAAATTTTATTTACGAATATGCAAAGCTGGTCAGTTTAAGCTGCCATGGAAATTGTTTATGAAAGACAGTGGCAACTATAGACAGAGTTGCTGGATTAGTCCAAAAAGAAGGTTTCCTTCCAAGAACCATGTTTCAATCACATTTAAAAAAACTAGATAAATGGGAAGAGAGATTATCAAAACCCCTTAGTCCTGTTTGAAGTCCTGTTTAAAACGAAAGCTAACAAAATAACCCTGGGGAAAAAGAAACAGAATATGAATATTCCCTTGAAACACTCTACTGGAGACCTTCGTTTATATTTATACCAGAGGACAACTGGCCCTAAATAAGTTTTATTTTTGTGGCAACTAGGACTGCTATCTCTTCAAATCCATTGTGATAGCATTAACTTACTGTTCTAATTCTTAGAGATGAACTAACAAAAAAAAACCCATCACCCTCCCTGCAAAAAAAAAAAAAAAAAAAAAAGAAAGAAAATACCCAAACAAAAAAGATAACCAAAGGGAGAAAATTATCCAGATAACTTTACCTATCTACAAATGCCAACTAAGTGCACTAATTTCTTTTTCTTATATTGCCTCCTTGGTATTTCTCCTTTTTCAACAATTATCTGGTTTAGACATTGTTTGATCTTGCCAGGGTTTGATTTTGCCAGCATAGCAAAGAACACGATGTGAGATTGTAAATCTGCAGCAGGAAAGCTGCAAGTATCATTCAACGCCAGGAAAACAGAAGCATAATTTTCTGCCTTTATTTTTTTCCCCTCTCTCTTTTGTCTACCTTCATCTTGATTAACAAAAAAAGACTCCAACAAGAACAGCAACAGTAACACTTTCAGTCCACTGCAACTTTTTCTCTTTCACAGAAAGGGAAGAAAAAGGCTCTGTCTACAATAACATCTCAAAGACTGTCATAATAGGTCTCTCTGATAATATTGCCATGTAAAGAGCCAGTACAGCTAAACCAATGAGAATTAGGAATGCTGTTGAAAAGACAGCCTTACTTTACACTCTAGAGTTCAAAACAAAAGATTTTAAATATGGGCCTAAGCATAGTTTGCAAAGGGAACAAGTAGAGGAAGTCAAACCTGCTGAGTTAGTCTAGCTATCACAACCTGGGTTAACTGTTTGATGACAGTTTTAACAAAAGAGATATACTAGCAACTTTAATATTCTCTGTCTTTTTATTCTATTGACAGTAACGTAATAAAGTCAATTTCAGCTAGCATCTATAGGCATTCTAACTAGACTCATCACCATCTTTCAGCACATTATCAGAGAGAATGCTGTGACTGGAACCCACAAAATTATTAACATTGCTCTTTTGAAATTTCCACTGGAACAAACTCACCTCCAGCTACCATTTGAAAAACGCACTTAAGCTTCATCTGATCTAAAGCTACCTAAGCAGCCTATAAATATTGCTTATTCTTGGCTGCATCCTGAGGAACACTGTCTGTGATTTTACAGCCTTGCTTTCCTTTTCAAGTTCAGACATAGTGTTATGCCTAATGGATGTTATCTCTGGAACAGCTACCTTCACATAGTACCTTTTCATCAGTTTCTTTCAGATAAGCCCCATACAGCTCAAATTTTACGCTCATCAATTGTTGTAGACCATTAAGATCTTTGGTCATTAACTCACCGCCTCCAGAGATCCTACTGAACTGCTTTTCAAGTGCTGGAACTTACCCTCCAGGCCTGTAAAACTAGAAGCCCCTACTGAGGATAAAATACTGTCAGACAGTGAAGGTTTCAGCTGTTTAACTTACTGCTTCAGCAGACAGTGTTTGCCACTAGGCATTCTGATTAGGTCAAGTATGCAAGAAATCACAGCAAAATAATCTGACTCTGAAGAATGAACCTTTGGGTTTTTGCAGAGAAGCTGTATCCAAATATTCAGTCTGAGCCCTGTGATAATAGGACTCCTCAGTTAATTTTGGCTGCTCCTTGCCCATTTCATTAACAAATACTTAATCTTTAAGATGAAAAGACTTGTGGGAAGAATAAATATCTTCTATTGGGACAACAAATACAGAGGGAAACAGAAAGGCAAGCTTTTGGACTCAAGAGTGCCTCAGTGTTCCATCAGATCTGAAAAGAGACACAAACAGGGTAACTAGAAGATAGACACAACTGCTCTGAGTAAAATGAAATTATGTTAATCAATTAAAAAAGGTTAGTTAGCATCCAGCGAGCAAAAACAGAAAGGTGAGAAGCTATTAGCTCACGTGGAGTAGAGGCAGAAAAGGTGGTTTACCATCAGTATTAGAGAAAGAGGTTACCTGAAAAACTATAGGCCATTAAACCAATGTCTTTATTAAGCCTTTTATTTTTAATAGCAAGTGGAGTTACGAATTTTAGTCTGCAGGTTCATCTTTTGAAGGTACTGAATAGAACTTCTTAGAGGATCAGGACTGAGCAGTCAGAAATAGAGCGAAGAATGTTGTACTTCTGTTAAGGGTCTGTTTCTATGCTTTAAAGACTGCCTGAGCACACAGCGCTCACTTAGTTGCACCCATGTCTCCTTCACAAGGTAATTTGGTCCATCAAATTGGATGGACCACAGATTGGGCTGAACGTGTGTAGGATATGCATATAGATTTTAATGGTTTTGGTTTGGGGAGTATTATTTGTAGTAACTGTGGAAATTGTTGGCATTGCTCTGGTACAGTCTAGTTCCATTTGACTTTTGTTGATATGTATGAGTTTATTACTGAATATATGATTAGTAAAGCAGGGGATGGCTTAGAAATTATGAAAGGAGTCATTATCTGAATCTATGCAAGGCAGAATCTGCAAACAGGGCTTTCAGTTTTTTACTGAATTGCTCTGTAGATCTCAGTCTGGAGTGGGATGCTGTTCTCAAGGGTACATAGTTAACAGGTTTTTTGCACTTTTGTAGATAAAACTCACTTTGGCAAACAAATGCCTTGTACTTAATGCATCTTTTAAAGTCAAATTAGAAGATGTTACTTTGGAATTATAAATTATTTACTCACAGTAGAGTATTATCCTGAGCAATTTAGTACATTTTAAATCAAATGTAATAAGGAATTTTAAGAGCAATGAACCTGTTTTCTAGGTGATTGAAAGTGAAACTCTTGCCATTAGAAAGATTCTACAGAAAACACTATGTATCTGTTAAGCCTAGTCTCTACTAGTAGAGAAGCCTAGTTTCTACTTGACAAAGTAGAGTTATTAGCAGGCTAATGAGAGATGACGACAGAGTCTGTACTCCTTACCAGATTATAACAGCTCCCCAAATCTTCTCTCTGCATTAACATTTAATATGAAGGAACAACTCAATATTAATGGAAAGTAAGCCTGATAATCACAGAAAGAACCCTTTCAAATGATCATGGCAAACTGGGAGCATTGGAGATAAGCTGTTATTGATCATAATGCAAGATCAGTTTAGGTTAATTATGAGTAAGAGTCCATATTTGAAAGGTAGGAAAATTTTAAGAAATGTAGTAAAAAGAATTTTGTATATGTTTCATTTTCCAGTGTATCCAAATCAATGTATCCTACAATATTTACAATTTATTAAAAATTTACATATTTACAATTACGTGGGGTTTATGCTAAAACAGTCAATGAAGTCCAAAAATAATTAATAAATCTGTCTTAGTGAGTTTTATGACCTTGCAAAAAACAACAAAAAAAAAACATAAAGCAAAACAAAACAAAAATAACAACAACAACAACAACAATAACAACAAAACCCAAAGAAAATACCCCAAACCAACCAAAAAAAACCAACAAAAAAAACCCCAAAAAACCAACAAAAAGCCTCCTACAATGAAATCATCAGAGACTTTGATTCAGGTACAGACTAATCTACGTAAGATTTATCTGGAACTTTACCAAATCAGAAGACAAATACTTTATCTCTTTGCATGGTCCACATAAGAAAAAGATAAAGAAAAAGCATTCTTATGGTCTGACATCAGAAAACTCTTCTGCCACAGGGACACTAACCATACCAACCTGTATGAGTTTTGGATGGTATAGATTATATTCCTTCATAGTAGTTTGTATGGTGCTATGTTTTGGATTTGTGCTGAAAACAGTGTTGATAACCCAGGGATGTTTTAGTTACTGCTAAGCAGTGCTTACACAGAGTCAAGGTCTTTTCTGCTCCTCACACCCCCCCACCAGCAAGTAGGCTGGGGGTACACAAGGAGCTGGAAGGGGACACAGCTGGGAGAGCTGACTGCAACTGACCAAAGGGATATTTCATGCTGTATCACATTGTGTTCAGTAATAAAAGCTGGGGGAAGATGGAGGAAGAGGGGGACGTTCAGAGTTATGGCATTTGTCTTCCCAAGTAACCATTATATGTGACAGAGCCCTGCTTTCCTGGGGACGGCCGAACACCTGCTCTATGATGGGAAATAATGAATGAATTCCTTATTTTGCTTTGCTTGTGCATGCAGCTTTTTCCTTACCTATTAAACTGCCTTTGTCTCCAGCCATGGTATTTCTCACTTTTACCCTTCCAATTCCCTTACCCATGCTGCTGGAGGTGGGGAGTGAGCAAGCTGCTCTCTGGGGCTCAGCTGCCTACCAGGGTTAACCCACAACAGAACCACAACAAAGAAGGACAAAAGAGATCTCTTTTAGTGGTTAGCAAACACATCGAGATGTCAGGGTAAAGAAAACAATGACCTAAAACTTCAAACTGTGTATTTAGGTTATATAGACAATGTAAAGACAGACAGACAGACAGACAGAAAGAGAAGCCACGAAGAAAACTCAGAGCAGACATCTGCCTGAGGGAAAATTTACATGACTGTTTCCAAACAGATCTGAGCTACTCTCTGTGATAGCTTACATCCTCTTTCCTCAGAGCGTACAGTGAGTTTGTATTTCTCTATACATTCCTTTTCAAAAGAAAGTTGGAATAAGCAGAATAAACACATGTATTACTTTCAGTCAAACTTTCGAAACTGGAGATCCCTCCTAAAAGGCAGACCTCTGAACATGTGACTTCTCTATAGTTTTCATTCAATTGTGTAACTGATCTGATGAGAATGGAAGCTTCTCTGTCACTTACACAGGAGGGATATTGATAGTTTTAAGTCAGATTAGAATCATAGAATCACAGAACAGTCTGGGTTGGAAGTGACCTTTAAAAGATCATCTAGTCCACCCCCCTGGCAGTGAGCAGGGATGTCTTTAGCTGGATCAGGTTGCTCAGAGCCCCGTCCAACCTGACCTTGAATGTTTCCAGGGATGGGACTTCTACCACCTCTCTGGGCAACCTGTTCCAGTGTTTCACCACCCTCATCACAAAAAATTTCTTTCTTATATCTAGTCTGAATCTACTCACTTTCAGTTTAACACCATTATTCCTTGTCATATCGCAACAGGCCCTGCTAGAAAGATTGCCCCCACCTTTCCTATAGGCCCCTTTTAAATACTGCAAGGCTGCAATAGGGTCTTCTCAGAGTCTTCTCTTCTCCAGGCTGAACAACCCCAACTCTCTCAGCCTGTCCTCAGAGAAGACGTGCTCCAGCCCTCTGATCATTTTTGTGGCCCTCCTCTGGATTCAGTCCAAAAGGTCTTTGTCTTTCTTGTACTGGGGGCTCCAGATCTAAACACAGCACTCCAGGTCGGGTCTCACCAGAGCACGATAGAGGGGCGGAATCATCTCCCTTGACCTGCTGGTCACGCTTCTTTTGATACAGCCCAGGATACCATTGGTCTTCCAGGCTGTGAGCACACATTGCCAGCTCACGTCCAGCGTTTCATCCACCAGTATCCCCAAGTCATTCTCTGCAGGACTTTTCTCAATCCCTTCATCCCCCAGCCTGTGTTGATACTGGGTATTGCCCTGACCCAGGTGCAGGACCTTGCACTTGGCCTTGATGAACTTCATGATGTTCACATGGACCCAGCTTTTCCAGGTCCCTCTGGACGGCATCTCGCCCTCAGGTATGTCCACCACACCTCTCAGCTTGGTGTTGTCTGCAAACTTGCTGAGGGTGCACTTGATCCCACCATCTATGTCATTGATGAAGATATTATCAGCACTTGTCCCAGTACGGAGCCCTGAGACATGTCACTTTTTACCTGCCTCTATCTGGATATCGAGCCATTGACCATTACCCTCTAGATGTGACCATCCAATCACTTCCTCACCCACTGAACAGTCCACCCATCAAATCCATATCTCTCCAATACAGAGAGAAGGATGTTGTGGGGGACAGAGTCAAAGGCCTTACAGAAGTCCAGATAGATGACATCCGTAGCTCTTCTGTTGTCCACTGATGTAGCCACTCCATCACAGGCGGCCACTAGATTGGTACCACCACTGCCCTTGGTGAAACCATGCTGGCTGCCTTGAGTCACCTCCCTGTCCTCCATGTGCTTTAGCATAGTTTCTAGGAGGATCTGTTCCATGATCTTCCTGGGCACAGAGGTGAGGCTGACAGGTCAGCGGTCCCCAGGGTCCTTCTCTCTACTGTTTTTGAAAAGAGGTGCGATGTTTCCCTTTTTCCTGTGGTCAGGGACCTCACCTGACTGCTATGACTTTTCAAATGTCATGGAGAGTGGCTTTACAACTACATTAGTCAATTCCCTCAGGACTCTGGGATGCATCTCATCAGGTCCTATAGACTTATGTATGCTCAGGTTCCTCAGGTGGTCACAAACGCGATCTTCTCTTACAGTGGGAGGAACTTTGCTCCCCCAGTTCTCGTCTTGCAGCCAACCCACTCAAGAGGTGTCGGAAGAGAGATTACCAGTAAAGGTCAAGGCAAAAAAGTTGTTGAATACCTCAACCTTCTCCTCTTCTGTCATTACTAGCTTCCCAGTCTTGCTTATCAGGGGGGTACACATTCTTTAACCTACCTTTGCTGTTGATCTGTAGAAGCCCTTCTTCTTATTCTTTGCATCCCCTTCCAAGTTCAGCTACAGCCATGCCTTGGCCTTCCTGACCCTATCCCTACACAACCAGGCAGCATCCCTATATTCTTCCAGGATACCTGTCTCTGCTTCCACTGTCTGTGCATTTCCTTCTTGCCCTTTGGTTTGACCAGCAGGTCTTGACTCAGCCATGCTGGTCTCTTGGCTCGCTTTCCTGATTTCTCACACTTGGGGATCGAGAGCTCTTGTGCTCTATAGAAAGCATCCTTAAAGATCTGCCAGCTCTGTTCTGCTCCCTTGTCCCTGAGGGCAGTTTCCCAGGGGGTCCTGTTGATCAACTCCTTGAAGAGCTGGAATTTTGCTTTGTTAAAATGCAGGGTCTTGACTTTACTCTTCAACTGCCCCATATCCCTCAGGACTGTGAACTCCACCAGCACGTGATCATTGCAGCCCAGGCTGCTTCCAATCTTGATGTCACTAGTTAGCTCACTTGAAATGGTGACCACCAAGTCCAGTATGAATCTGCCTCTGGTAGTGAGTACTATTATCTGGCTTATGAAGTTATCCTCCATGCACTCCAGGAGTCTCCTGGATTGCCTACAGCTCACCATGCTATTTTTCCAGCACATGTTGGGGTGGTTGAAGTCTTCTAGCTGGAGGAGAGCCTGCGAGCGCGAAGTCTTATGTAGCTGGAGTAAGAAGACTTTGTCCATAGGCACCCCTTGATCAGATGGCCTGTAGTAGACTCCCAACCACAAGGCCCTTTGTTGCCTCAGTCTCTAATTCTTACCCACAAGCTTTCAGCCTGCTTGTGGATACTCTTCAGAGACAGATCTTCACACTCTATGCACTCCTCAATGTAGAGGGCAATGCCTCTGCCCCTCCTTCCTCACCTGTCCCTTCTCAACAGCCGGTAAGCATTGATAGCCACACTCCAGTCATGGGATTCATCCCACCAAGTTTCAGTAACAGTACCCAGGTCATAGTTTTCTAACAGCACAGTGGCTTCCAACTCTTCCTGTTTGTTGCACATGCTGCATGCGTTGGCGTAGAGGCACTTCAGCTGGGCATGTCAGCATGTCACTTTCTTAGAGGAAGACCCCTTAATTCCTTTGAGGGTTTTCACTGATGTTTTCCTGTTGGCTATTACCTCAGGATATCCTGGCTCACGTCCATAAGACTTCAAATGTGCTGCGGTGTACCCAGCACGTCTCAGAGCAACAGCCTGAGGGTCCTCACTAGCACCCCATCCCTCTAACCACTGTATGTCATCCCACAGCTTGTCACAGGCAAGCCTGATATTATCCCTGTCCCTCTTCAAGTCTAGTTTAAAGCTCTGTCAATATGAGCCCTGCAAGCTCCTGAGTAAAGACCCTCTTCCCACTTTGAGAGGTGAAACCTGTCTGACACCAGTAAGCCTGGTGCTGTGTAGGCCATCCGATTATCAAAAAACACAAAACTGTGTCAGTGACACCAGCCCTACAGCCATGTATTAACAACCTGGGATAAACTCTTTCTTCTAATGTCACTGGCCAACACTGGAAGGAGAGAAGGAAAAATAACCTGTGCTCCAGATTCCCTCACCAATTCACCCCAGTCCCAAGGCCCTGAAGTCTCTTTTGATTGCTCTTGGACTGTGTGTTTGGGCTTCACCGCCACCCACATGGAACAGCAGCAATGAGTAATAGTCTGAGGGTCATACCAAGCTAGAGAGTGCCCTAGCGATGTCCTTAACCCAGGCCCCAGGGAGGCATATTGGACCCCTAAGAAGGAGGTCTGTCCAGCATATTGGACCCTCTGTTCCCCAGAAGGTAGTCTCCTGCAACTATAACCCCCCATCTTTTCTTCCTTATGGAGGTGGTTATGATATGGGGAGGTAGGCCATTCTGATCTTAGGCTCTCACAAATTTCTTTTGCATTTTCTTATGACTCCAGCATGACAAGAAACAAAATTTTCACTATTTAGTCTCTTACAAGCAGCTATTTTTAGCCCTGTCCAGAACTGAGCTCTTCCTTTTTGAAAACAGCTAGAAAGTGTGTAGGCTAAAAGCAGACCAGGGCTCTGGCTGTAACCCCATGGGCAAATGGCATGGCATGACTAGCAAAACACACAGGGAAAATTTCCCCACTAAAAAGGTAGCTACATCCCACCTATTTCTTATCCCAAGCTGCCTGTTGGGAGTGGTGCATTGATCATGCTAATTCCTGAATTACATTTGCATATTATCTTTGGTGCTATTAGTTGGCATGGATGAAAAACAACAATTACATCTTATGGATAGAGACTGCACAATAATCAAGTCTTAGTCCTAGACAGCTTAGTTTACTAGTATAAATATAGCCACGGATACCAGATGACTCAGGGCTACAGCATATATGGAAGAGCATGTGCTTTGTCATCTCAACATCCATTTTGTACAACAGGAGGATTTGGTGGGATGGATTTTTCTTTGCTTATTTTTTGTTTAAACATGAATACAAAGGGCATAAGATGTTCTCCGTTAGCATTTCAGTTGATGACCTGAATGAGAATAGGCAATACCTTTATAAGCTTGAAGGAGGACCCTAGGCTAGAAAGAGTTGCTTCAGCCAGCAAGCACGCTAGAGAATAGTATTAGAATTCAAAATGGTGTTGACAAATTTGAGAAGTGGCCTAAAAATGAAAGATACAATCCAATAAAGACAAGTGCTAGATTTTACTTAGGAAGAAATAATCAACTACACAAATGTTGTGTGGAGAATGACTGAAAAAAAAAATAACAGCTCTTCAGAAAACTGTCTAAGCCTTATAATAAATAGATCACATGCTGAGCGTGAATCAACAGTGTCATGCTGTAGTGAAAAAGGTAAATACCAAACAGAGATGCAAGTAGAATCGTCATTTAGAAAACATAAGCTTAATCCTTCTGCTGTACTAAGGCAGAAGAATTCTTCTGTATTTAAGTCCCCAGCAAAATACTATGCCCAGCTGTGGACATTCAACTTCAAAAATAATGTCAACCAACAAGAGGATTTGATCGGCAACCAATGAAAACTAGCATAGGTATGAAAAAAAGAAAAAATCTTTGAGAACATATCAAAAGCATTAATTAGTATTCATTTAGTTCAGAGAAAAAAAGATTATGCATGTCATGGTAACAGAAAACATTCAGAAAATATTCAGAAAATCTTGATCTTAGCAAAAAGTAAGGCTTTCCATGTCCGCTGCAAACAGGACAATAAAGAGTAAGCTTTTAAAGGGGTTTTGGTGGGACATACAGAAAACCTTCCTCATCCTAGGCCTTGTCAAGCGCTGGAGCGTATGGTTGATGGAGTAGGTTTGTAATCTCCATTGTTAGAGGTTCAACAGACACCAGTTGGGGAGGGTTTAGGTCTGTCAGATTCTGCTTTAGGGCATCAACTTCTGATGGAACTGAATGACGTGGTGGACTGAATGACTTCTTGATGCCCTTTCTATTTTTTTTTCAGTGTGTCTATGATTAGAACAGTAATGGCTTGGATCACACTCCAGCACTCTTTTTACTATCCTTTTTAGAGCTGATATAAAAAAATAGACTGAAGTACAGAAGGGGAAGGTGAGGTGAGAAAGAGATGAGAAAGGAGAAGGGGAAAAGCAACTAGTAATGGGAGAGAAAAAAAAAAAAAAAGACAGTGAAAGAGGAATAATCTTTAATTGGATCCTAGCTCATTAAAGAATGTTGAGTCTGCAGCTTTGTACATGCAAATTACAAATTAATTTGTTCTGGAACGTGTTCAGGCCTGACTGGATAAAACCCTGAGCAATCTGATCTGAAATTACAGATGACCCTGCTTTGAGCAAGATGTTGGACTAGACTATCTCCTAAACTCCCTTCCCCCCAGTTTGTCCTGTGTTTCTACTGTTGCTATTCCACTTTGGCTCTGTGCTTATGATGACCTTTCCAAATCTATATCTTATTCTTTTAGATGCGTGAGTGTAATTTAGACGTATGTGAGCCCTCTTGCAAAGTCTTTTCTGTTTAGGAAAATACAAAGTGAAGACCAAGAATACTATTCTTTCTCCAAAAATTAAATTAAACCTTGCAGATATTAAATTCCCTCTAATTAATATGGAGATGCCTTTAAAAATTCTTGATTTGTGGGTTTTTTAAAGCTGTGGAATTTATATCATTAATTATCAGTGGGTGACAAGCTACTGTAGCCCCAGATAAAATGTAATTTTTGCCAGTGTTCCAGATTTAAAAACAGCTTTAAAGCTCCCTGACTCAAACATTTAACCTGATTTATGGGTTGTGCTCTGAGAGTACCAAGGCTAAGTCTCACTAAGATCACTTTAAATGACTTTTAAAATTCAGTAAAGAACCGAATGTAACTACTAATCTAAACATACTGTGAAATATTAATTATGCATTTTAAGTTAAGGGAATAAACAAGAAATAATTTAATCTGTGACATATAATAAATCCCAAAATGTATCCTTGCTGAAGGCATTTTCTAAATAAACACTTGTTTTTAAGCCACAAAGGAACTGAAGTTGAAACCATTAGTTACTGAGTCAGAAGCTATTTATTAAAACATTTTTTGCAGTCACCTGTTAAAAACCCATAAACGTTTCTAAAGAAGGAATACACGGAGAGAAATGTAGAGTAGATTAATATGAAAGGGAGGGAAAGATCTTTGTGTTATGCCTGGCAATATTTGTAAATGAGATAAAACTTTTTAAGATCGATCACAACTGCTGAGCCAATGTATAGTATATTTTAAGTTCACACAAAGTTCTAATATTTCTTTCCAAATATTACACAGCTGCAAAAATTGAGACCTAAATAAAAAATTATACTTCCATAGGCAAATTGTTTATGAACCCTAGGTACACATTCTTCATGTCCTTTTCATGCAGAAAGTCACCTGAGCAAAGTAAGGTCTCTGCACTGCAGAACCGAAATATCATGTATAAATTCTACATGAAACATGAAAAAAAAGGGCCTGATAATGCTGACCTCTTTTCACTGGGCAATCTCATTGGTACTAGAATAAGGCAGGTCAGGAAAACCTTCCTGGAGTGTAAATATTATGCCTTCAGGTAGTATTTAACTCTTCTAGTCCTTCTTCTGTACAATTTGAGTACTAAGGATGATGTACCATTTTACTTCTGATGAGATAAGGTAATTTTTTTCTAGTGAGCTATGCAGATATCAGATATATAGAGTCCCTAAAGAGACTATTAAACTTAGAAGCATTGTAAGTTAAATCCTACTGCCCTCCAAAATACGTAAAGAAAATAAAAGAAAATAAGAACAAAAACATTGACCTGTGGAGTTTTGCTCTCATGACCTTTCTTTAATCTGAGTGACAGTGCTATCTCACAGGACACTCACTTGGGGGATCTGGAGATGTGCATGTACAGATGTTAATATTTAACAAAAAAAGACTTTGGTAACAGTCAGGATTAAGACAGTTCAAATGCTGTTTAGTATTGTTCACATTCAGTCTTTTTCTTTGGCAGAGCAACTTTAAGCAAGGACAAGAAGACAATTGCACAGAAGTCTGGACTCAGAGGACCCTTTTTCCCACTCAAAGTTACTACTTTCCATCTTTCCCACCTAGAATTGCTACCTTTCCAACAGCCCAGCAATTACAGATCTGTATCTGGATTAGTGTACAACTTACATTTCATGCGATTAGTACAAAAATTTTCCCTGGACCCTGTGCCATGGACCTTCAGAAAGTCCCATCAGCATAAGAGCAAAGACCATGGTCAAAAGGCAGCCAAACTTCTTTTCTGAGTACTCTGTATCTCCCTAGCAGTCCTTAATTTCTTCTTCTAGCTTTCTCAATAAACATTCACACATACACTTCTGCTGCTGAAAATCTGCCCTGTTCCTAGCCTGACTTCCTACCTTTTCTTCTCAAAATGTTGGTATACCATCTCCTTTTCAATAATCACACCACATTAACATTGATTGTCGTGTAAATATGTTTGGTTTATGTATCTCTACAGGTTATTTTTCTCAGTTTCAGAACTTTATAAAATACTATTAATCTGGTAATGCCCTTAAGCTACTTGTGGTGGGTTGACCCTGTCCAGATGCCAGGTGCCCACCAAGCTGCTCTATCACTCCTGTTCCTCAGCTGGACAGGGGAGAGAAAAATAGGATGAAAGTCTCATGAATCGAGATAAGGACAGGGAGAGATAATTAACCAATTACTGTCACGGGCAAAACAGACTCAACTTGTGGAAATTAATTTAATTTATTACCAATCAAATCAGAGTAGATGAATGAGAAATAAAAAAAAAAAATAAATCTTAAAACACCTTCTCCTCACCCCACCCTTCTTCCTGGGCTTAACTTCATTCCCAATTTTCTCTACCTCCTGTTCCATCAAGCAGCACAGGGGAACAGGGAATGGGGGTTGTGATCAGTTCAACATATGTTGCCTCTGCTGCTCGTTCCTCCTCGCACTCTTGCCCTGCTCCATTGTGGGGTCCCTCCCACGGGAGACAGTTCTCCACGAATTTCTCCAATGTGAGTCCTTCCCATGAGCTGCAATTCTTCACAAACTGTTCTAACATGGGTTCTTTTCACAGGGTGCAGTCCTTCAGGAACAGACTGCTCCAGCATGGGTCACCTGTGAGGTCACAAGTCCTGTCAGAAAACCTGCTCCAGCACGGGCTCCTCTCTTCACGGGTCCACAGGTCCTGGTGGAAGCTTGCTCCAGCACGGTCTTACCAAAGGGCCACAGTCTACTTCAGCCATCCACCTGCTCTGGTGTGGAGTACTCCATGGGCTACAAGTGGATGTCTGCTCCACCTCTAACCTCCATGGGCTGCAGGAGGACATCCTGCCTCACCATGGTCTTCTCCACAGACTGCAAGGGAATGTCTGGTCCAGTGCCTGGAACACCTCCTCCCCCTCTTCCTTCACTGACCTTAGTGTCTTCAGAGTAGTTTGTCTCACATTCTCAGTCACTCTGCTAAATGCAGTTGTACAGGTTTTTTTCACCCTTCTTAAACACATTATCCCAGACACCCTACCACCATCACTGATGGGCCTGGCCTTGGCCAGCAGCGGGTCTGTCTTAGAACTGGCTGGCATTGGCTCTATCAGACATAGGGGAAGCTTCTAGCAGTTTCTCACAGAAGCCATTGCTGTAGCCTGCCCCCCACTACCAAAATCTTGACATGTAAACCTAATATACTTCTATACCAGCATGCTGTACTTAAAAACGTGTTAAGTGAACGTTTTCATAACACCCCGTCTTGGTTTGAATGTGGGGAGATTTGACTCAGTGTGTTCAGAGGTTCTATTTTCACACCCACATAAACATTCTGATTTTTCTGACGCATCTCCAATGTGTGCTTTACACTGTCCTTGTGTCATTAGTCAGGCCTGATTATTTTCTCTTGCTCCTTAAGCCATTACCCACTGAAATCCCTGCAATTCTCAAGTGTAAAACATATAAGCTCAGCAACAAATGGACTCAGCCTCTACAGCATTTTAACAAAAGAAGACTGTCACACCAGCAGGAAGCAGGATGGTTCCTCTGTATATATACATATATATATATATATATATATATATATGTGCAGCATGACAGCTATGACATAGTCGCCATTACAGAAACATGGTGGGATGACTCCCATGACTGGTGTGCAGCAATGGATGGCTATAAGCTCTTCAAAAGGAACAGGCAAGGTAGAAAAGCCAGTGGGGTGGCTCTCTATGTTAGGGAGTGTTTAGACTGCATAGAACTCAACAATTTTGATGGAGTGGTTGAATGTTTATGGGTAAGGATGAGGAGGAAAGCCAGCAAGGCAGACATCCTGTTGGGAGTCTGTTACAGACCACCCAACCAGGATGAAGAGGCTGATGAAGTGTTCTACAAACAGCCAGCAAAAGCCTCAAAATTGCCAGCCCTTGTTCTTGTGGGAGACTTCAACTTACCAGACATCTGCTGGAAATACAACACAGCAGAGAAGAAGTAGTCCAGGAGGTTCATGACAGAGCTGGTAAGTGAGCCCGCTAGGGGAGACGCCTCACTGGACCTCCTGTTTACTGACAGAGAGGGACTGGTGAGTGATGTGGTGGTCGGAGGCCATCTTGGGCTTAGTGACCATGAAATGATAGAGTTTTCAATTTTTGGCAAAGTAAGGAGGAGGGGCAGAAAAAACACTACCATGGGCTTCTGAAGGGCAGACTTTGACCTGTTTAGGACACTGATTGAGAAAGTCCCTTGGGAGCCAGTCCTAAAGGGCAAAGGGGTCCAGGAAGGATGGACATTTTTCAAGAAGGAAGTCTTAAAAGCACAGGAGCAGGCTGTCCCCATGTGCCGTAAGAAAAACTGGTGGGAGGAATGACCAACCTGGCTGAACAGGAAGCTTTTACTGGGACTTAAGAGAAAGAGGAGAGTCCACTACCTTTGGAAGAAGGGGCAGGCTATTCAAGAAGAGCACAGGGATTTAGTTAGGTCATGTAGAATGAACATTAGGAAGGCAAAAGTCCAGTTAGAATTCAGTCTGGCCACAGTTGCAAGAGATAATAAGCGTTTTTACCAACACAGTAACAATAAAAAAAGAGCCAGGGAGAATCTCCATCCTTTATTGGATGTGAGGGAGAACATTGTCACAAAGGATGAGGAAAAGGCTGAGGTACTTAATGTCTTCTTTGCTTCAGTCATTAATAGTTACCTTCTAGGTAATCAGCCCCCTTACCTGGAGGACAGGGATGGAGATCAGAAGGATTCCCTCGTAATCCAGGAAGCAGTAGTTAATGACCTGCTATGCCAACCGGACATTCACAAGTCTATGGGGCCGGATGAAATCCACCCAAGAGTGCTGAAGGAGCTGGCTGAGGAACTTGCCAAGCCACTCTCCATCATTCATCAGCAATCCTGGTTAATGGGAGAGGTCCCAGAAGACTGGAGGCTTGCCAGTGTGACGTCTATCTACAAGAAGGGCCATAAGAAGGATGCAGACACTACAGGCCTATCAGCCTGACCTTGGTACCGAGTGGTTCATCTTGGGTGCGCTCACATGGCAAGTGCAGAACATCCAGGGAATTAGGCCCAGCCAGCATGGGTTCATGAAAGGCAAGTTCTGTTTGACCAACCTGACATCCTTCTATGATCAGGCAACCCGTCTAGTGGATGAGGGAAAAGGTGTGGATGCTGTCTACCTGGACTTCGGTAAGGCATTTGACACAGTTTCCCACAATATCTTATTGGACAAGCTGGCAGCTCATGGCTTAGACAGGTATACTCTAAGCTGGATTAGAAACTGGATGGATGGATGAGCCCAAAGAATCATGGCGAATGGAGTTAAATCCAGTTGGCAACATGTCACAAGCAGTGTTCCCCAGGACTCAGTATTGGGACTGGTTTGTTTAGTATCTTTATCAATGACCTCGATGAGGGGATCGAGCGCAAGTTTGCAGATGACACAAAATTAAGCTTGAGGGTAGGAAGGCTCTGCAGAGGGATCTGGACAGGCTGGATCAGTGGGCCAAGGCTAATTGTATGAGCTTCAACAAGGCCAAGTGCCAGATCCTGCACTTCAGTCACAACAACCCCATGCAGAGCTACAGGCTTGGGGATGAGTGGCTGGAAAGCTGCCCAGTGGAAAAGGACCTGGAGATGCTGGTTGACAGCCGTCTGAACATGAGCCAGCAGTGTGCCCAGGTGGCCAGGAAGGCCAACAGCATCCTGGCTTGTATCAGAAATAGTGTGGCCAGCAGGAGCAGGGAAGTGATTGTGCCCCTGTACTCAGCACTGGTGAGACCACACCTTGAGTACTGTGTCCAGTTTTGGGCACTGCCATAGTACAGGAAAGATGTTGAGGTCCTGGAAAGGGTCCAGAGAAGGGCGATGAAGCTGCTGAGGGGTCTGGAGAACATGTCTTATGAGGATCACCTGAGGGAACTGGGATTATTTAGCCTACTGAAGAGGAGGCTGAGAGGAGACCTTGTTGCTCCCTACAACTACATAAAAGGAGGTTGTAGGAAGGCTGGTGTTGATCTCTTCTCCCAAGTAACTAATGACAGGACAAGAGGTAATGGCCTCAAGCTGTGCCAGGGGAGATTTAGATTGGATATTAGGAAAAATTTCTTTACTGAAAGAGTGGTTAGACATTGGAATAGGCTGCCCAGGGAAGTGGTGGAGTCACTATTCCTGGAGGTGTTCAAAAAACATATAGATGTGGTGCTTAGGGACATGGTTTAGTGGTGGGCTTGGTAATGTTAGGTTAATAGTTGGGCCTCATGATCTTAAAGGCCTTTTCCAACCAAAATACTTCTATGATTCTATGATTCCTAAGTATACCATACTGTGCTCTGTGCTGAAATAGTCCAGAAACAGAGTGTATTGAGTCACAGGGTCCCCTGAAGAGGCGACATGCCACAGAATTATAGTGCAGCCTCCTTACAATATGACCTTTTTTACTGTGGACAAAGGGAAGACAGTGAATGTGGGGGTTTGGGGTTTGGGTTTTTTTAGCAAAACTTTTGATACTATGTCTCACCGTATCCTCTGGACAAAATGTCCAGCTTACAGCTAGGCATGTACACAATACAATAGGTGAACAATTGTCTGAAGGGTCAGGCTCAAAGAGTTGTAGTAAATGGGCTAACATCAGGCTGGTTGTCAGTCACTAGTGGTGTTACACAGGGCTCAATTTTAGGTCCAATTCTCTTCAATGTTATCATCAGTGAACTGGGCACAGGAGTTGAGTGCACACTAAGTAGGTTTGACAATGATACAAATTAGGAGGATCCATTGATTCCCTCAAGGGTAGAGAGGTCTTACAGAGACATCTTGATTGATGTCACAAATGGTCTGAAATTTAACAAGGACAAATGCTGCATTCTGCACCTGGGTCGGTGTAATCCTGGATGTACTGGGCACAAGACGCTGGAGTGCAGCCCTGCAGAAAGGGATCTGGGGGTTTTGGTTGATGGTAAACTCAATATGAGTCAACAGTGTGCTCTGACAGTCAAAAGGGCCAACAGTATCCTGGGATGCATTAAGCACAGTATAGCTAACCAGACAAAAGAAGTGGTTGTCCTATTATACTCAGCACTGGTGCAGCCTCACTTTGAGTACTATGTCCAATTTTGGGCTTCACAATATAAAAAGTGTATAATAAATATTAGATTGTGTCCAAAGGAGGGCAACGAAGATGATTAAAAGACTAGAGGGCATGAATTACGAGGGGCAGCTGAGGATACTAGGTTTGTTTAGCTTAGAGGAGACTGAGAGGTGACCTCATTGCTGTCTACAACCTTCTCACGAGGGGGAGTGGAGAGGGAGGTGCTGATCTCTTCTCTTTGATGTCTGGTGGTAAGATGCAGGGGAGTGGCTTAAAGCTGTGTCAGGGGAAGTTCAGATTGGGTATTACAAAAAAGCTGTTTACTGACAGGGTTATCAAGTGGTAGAACGAGCTCACCAGGGGTACTGGTCATGGACCTAAGGCTGTCGGTGTTCCAGAATCATTTGGACGATGCTCTAAGATACATGGTTTAACTTTTAGGTTGCCCTGTGTAGAGTCGGGAGTTGAGTTTGATGATCATCATGGGTCCCTTCCAACTCAAGATATTCTAAGATTCTATGATTCTGTCCTCCTCAGGCAACCATTGATACAGATTTGATAAAGAGGAGTTAAGCTTATTTGCTGTCATTACTATCTGTGCTCACTCAAAGTGTAGCAACACAAGAATTGGAAAGGCCTCCTTCCCTCTGTGGGTCATTGAATGGGAATCTGGTTTAGTGTTCACACACCCAGAAACCACAGTTATAATTGCTGTGGTTATAATCAAAACAAGACACTTCATGGAAAGCAATGACAAGACTGTGTTCTTAAGAAATAGATGCAATTTGAAATATTGCATCGAAACATCACCATCTGTGCTGTTCTGTTAGCGCAAACACTCAGGAGAAGAATCACAAATTTTACAGGAACAACATAGAAGTACTACTGGTAGCAGAGAGGTGGGATTGCTGTACCCCTAACCTTAGCATATTAACAGGGGATGACTTTGCTACATTTATAGTGCTTGAGTAAGTGTATCTTGGAAGGGTCAGACGTACAGGGGCAATGTCCATTGAACTGTGGACTCTGCCCCTCTGAAATGGCCATACCTAATTCACCCCATTTCTTCAAGCCTTCCTTGATGATATCATGTAGCCTTCAATCAAAAGTCATTAGAGAAAGAGAGACACCCTGATTCAATTTTTGTCAGCTGAAATATGTACCTTTTTATAGCCCCCAAACTATATCAACCTGTGGCAGGACTTAGACCAGGAATCAATCCATGAACAGTAACAAGCCTCACAGCAACCAGGCATCCAGTGAGTAAAGTACATTCAGAATAGTCTGTGTCTTGACATTTAGCAACAATTCTGGATGTTTAAAATTACAAACACAAAGACGCACACACACATATGCATATATATTTATATATATGTATACATGCAATTGCATATGAAATATAATAATAATAATAATAAACTTTTCCAACATCCAGTGATGACATTTAATGGGGAAAATCATGCTTAAGACCGTATCTGTATCCTATGTTGTAACTTAAACATTTTAGCCTGTTTGTGAACATGTACTTTGTCAGGTTACATGTAGAAAGAAACTCAAATAGGAGATATAATTATTTAGATTTTTATAAAAACATTTGTTCACTTAGTTACAAACATGCTGTATGGTAATGCACACTATCTACATTTCCTGAAACAGAAAAAGAAAAATCCTGTCAATTGAAAGAATGGACTTGGGTCAATTTACAACAGGCACCCTGAACTCTGAAGGATGAGAAATCCTTCTGGGTGTGCATTTGCCTTCAAAAATGTTTGCAATTTGTATTTAAGTGGTGACAAGTGATGCATGGATGAAAGAGCAAAACATCCCTTTCATGCTCAGTGATACATAAGAAGATCATATATACATTCCATAAAAGATATTGCACATTTGTGCTCTTAAAGCTTGGCTTTCAAAGTGTCCCAGGACACAAAACTATCTTCAGAGAAGAGGGGAGAAAAAAAGAACTTGCATTGTTTTATTTTTCTCCTGTGCCTATAAATGTTTCCCTCTGCAGAAATGCAGATGGCCACTGTTACAAAGATTAAGGACACAATCTCCAAGAAATAAAAGTACTAAATGGAATGCTAGTAAAGTTTAATCCACGCACAGTTTGCAAAACTGAAGTCTTCTATCACACGCAATGCACACACCTACATTCGTACACAACCACCAGCAATGGATAATCCTTTCAAACAGCTCATGGTACAGCACCATCACTGAGAAAATGATCCCATGCATTCAAAAGCATGCTAAGATTCCCACTCAGAGCTGGCTGACCTTTGCCCAGGTTCCAGTGATATGCTTTTGATCATGTGATTTTTAAAGGCTAATTTGTCATTGTAAGTAAGACCACGCTGCTGACGGTAAATTTATGAGCATAGAAATACTGATCCGCTTATGCTTGAATCCTTTGCAAGCAGCTTGTATTAAGCATTTTAGGTCTTTTGCTGTAGTACATTATTTTAGATTATTCTTCTCTATCAGAAGAACATGCTACCAGTGAAATTAAGCAGCTGCTTCAAGTGAAAAACAGCTCGTGATCTATGTAATCTGCTGCTTCCATCTGACTTTCCTTTTATTCCTTGCTTTCAGAAGAAGGTTGATCTATGCACATCATAGAAGTTTCAAAATTGTGTTTACTGACGGTAGTGGGCTTAAAATCTCATGCATAAGGTTGCACTAAAATGAAGCTTGGGGTTTCTTTGTTTGTTTGTTGTTACAATCCCAGGACAATTCAGTAAGCAACACAATCCAATCGGCTGCATTATTGTGTACAAAATGCTAGTATGCATTTATTGCTTGCTCGTTTTGAAGAATAGCAATTTGTGATATTTGGAGCATTCTCTCGCTGTAGTATCTGATCTCCATTAAAAATATTCTGTTGTCATGAACATGGCACCTGTCAGCTGGCCTTAGGTCATACAGTGGTATTTTGCATATGGCTGCATAAAACTATGGCACAACTTCTCATAAGAATATGTGAAAACAGGCGCAGAAACACAGAGAAAACACAGCCAAAAACTTAATGAACAGTTTGCTTGAAAATATACTAATTGGCAATATCGTCACTTATCATCTCCATAGTGAATCCAACCCTGTGCAGATGGGCAACTGGCTGGAAATTTGATTTTCACACCTACAGAAGGGATTGCGTTGTTTCTCAGAGACTTTTGCTGTTTCCTCTCTTGAAGACCTTGATATATCTCATTATATATATTTTTTAAGAGGTATTTTTCTGATTCCTGGGGAGGTTAACTGGCCTGACGGACTGAACATGAGGCCAAAAGCTAAGACTCCCAAGCTCTAACATTGGCTTTGACACCAACTCACTCTGTGGTTTGGATTTAAGAGATGCCCTTTTCCGTAAATGAGGGCAGTATTATTTAAGAACCACAAAGAAAGCAGCAAAGGATAATTATTATTTTACTGTGTTTTGAAAACACAGAGCAACAAATCTATCCACCAAGCTACGCATGAGTCGCTGATATTTTCAAAGTTTTCCTCTGTAGTAATGAGATGAGATAGACTTCACTAGAGACGTACCATCAGCAGAAGGAAAACCAGTTGCTAAGGGAAGATGCATGTGGGAACCATGAGGTGAAGCTCAGACTGAGGAAAGCTGTTTTATTTTCCAATCAGGGTGGAGACAACCAGTAATTGCAGTAGTCTGAGGGGAGAGCTGCCGAGGAGGCTGTGACTGACTTCCAACTCGCTCAGCACCCATCTCCAGCTGGCAGCTGAGAGCTACCCGGGCAAAACAGCAGACCTGTCCCCAGCAGGGAGGCCAGGGTGGAGCATTAGCCAAGAGGAAGCCAGTATGAGCAGGAGGCTGCAGCTGGGTGACCCCCACTGAATCGCAGAGCATCCGCTGCAAACGCTGCCATGGGGCAGCCTGGCATCACTCTAGCCATGAGCAGCTCAAGGCAGTTGTGCCAGCTGCTTCACGGACATCTGCTCCTCACTCCCGCCAGCACCGGGAAGGCACTGGGCTGTATGAAGAGCTAGTTTATCAGCCCAAAGTCTGCAGATCATTTTGGACCTGCGTCAGGGCATGGAGGGAGAGAATTGTCAGCCAGCAGTGCTCAAGCCAAATCTGAGCCCGACCCCTTGATTTGCTCCTGTCCTCTTGCCAGGACACTCAGCACCCCTGTACCGAATAAATACATCAGCCCCACATCATTTTTAAGCTCCCAGGCATGATATGTTAATATTCTCTTCAGGACGAGAGGTGCCCAGGTAGCGACAGAACACCGAGGCACCAGCAGGTGGACTGCCATTAAACATACAGTCCCCAGGTAACCACTGTGTGGCCAGGTGGGCAGGCATTTCAGGGGCAGGTGAAATATTCTTTCAATCTCAAGTACAGCTTTATTTGAAATTTATGTGGACCACAGGCAGTTTTCAAAGATTTCATAAATTAGTGAAAAGTAGCAACAGTAAAAGCAGACCTTTCTGGCCATGGCTGTAACTGCTGCTTCCTCTGAAATCCTAGGGCTTAGTCCCTAGTCCCCAGGACTGCTGACTTATGCTAGGCAGCTTTGTGAGAATGCTTTCTGGTGGTATTTCCAATTAAAAGCAATGAAAAAAACATATTGCATGTTTCTCTCCCTCCCCACAGTGTTTCCCAATCAGAAACACTCAAACTACTTTGCTAGCTGGGTATGTGTTAGGAAGCCAATACAGAAAAACACCAATCAAATGCACTGAAAAATAGCAGCAGGTTACAGTATTTACTTTAAAAGCTATTAGAAATCAGTCAGAATTTCAGCAGGGCCCGAGGGGGAGCCTAATGTAATAGAAGATAGCCTATTAAATATAAACGTGCAATAAGTTCAGAACTCCTGTCCTCGACCACAAAAAAAACGAAGGCACAAGAGATGGTGCCAGCTTGGACCTTCATCTTGTCATAGGCTCACAACCTGAGGGCTCATCTCTAACAAGTGTGGTCTCATGGACAGGTCCAAGTAACAGAGAGTCAGGCAGGCATTAGAAGGAACTTATGTTCAGAAAATAGTGAAGGTAGCTACAATCAGATCAGATATACTAGTCTGGTGTTTGGGAATTGTGCCTCAGTGTTATTTGGAGATCACTTTAAAAACCCCTTTAAAGTGCAATGTCACTGATTATGAAAAAAAATTACCAATGCCAACGAAGAGCTTAGGAGAAAAGTACATCTCAGGCACTTCTTGCATATTACCTATATGTTCCCCTCTCAGGCAGATCACTTCTCATTGGCACTTAATAATGTACTACACATATACAAGGTCATAATGACTTGTTCCCTAGATCTCTACATTCATACAAAAAGAACTAGTAGCTGTTAGGAAAATTCTTCCTCCATGGTGAGTCTGTCAGGAAAGCTTAAGTCCAGAAGCCAGCTTAAGCGGAAAAAAATCCAGAGGTAGAGGTCAAAGGAATAAAGGGGTTATTGCTACTTGCAATCCCCTCATAGTAGTACAAAACTGTTAGAAAGCTGGGATAGGTGAGCCACAGAGCAATTAAAAAAACGAGAAGTGTTTCTTTGTCTTTTTACAAATTCTAAGGCAAAAATCCTTTATTTAAGAAACTGTGTCACAATTTTAAGCAAGAAACACAGATGCTGCTCTCCTATATTTTCCTGAAAAGTTTTTTTTACTCACTTTTTATCTTTTCTACCACTTCTATTGCATTCATACATCTAGAAACAAGGCCTTGGTCTCTGAAGAGAAGCCCTTGGTCTCTGAAGAGAATGTTTTAAATTTGCTTTAAAGAGAATTCCAAAGTGAAATATGTAAACCCACATACTTGCTCACTCTTTTTTGATATTACCAATGCTGGCAAGAGCCATTACTCAAAAGAGCAGACTGAGTGGAGATTTAGAGGAAAGTGTATTAGCACTGTAGGAAGGCCTGAATGTTGGGTTCAGACTAATCAATGAGTAACCTTCTGAAGTGATGAAAGTCACCAATTTCATCTATGTGTTAGAAATATACCAAATCTGAGAACAGTGGAAAAAGCACATCATTGCATTTGGTCCTATTGTGCAAAAGATTTTGTACTGTGAGAACAGCCTATAGTTAGGGGAGAAGAGGAACCTAAAGCGCCTGAGAGGCACTGTAATGTAAACGCCAAGGGTAAGCTGGCAATATTTATAGCTCACTATTGCCCTCTAGTGTGTGCTGTGCAAGCATTTGTGGTAGTTTTATGTGAAGAAGGGGAAACATTTTGAAGTTCAGTTCTTTATTTTAAACGAAACGGTAACAGCCTTTTCCAGAGAATTGGAGCTTTGCATAATTTCAAATTAACCTTGAGAGAATCTGGAGTAGGGAGGGAGAGGAGCGGAGTTTGGAAGATGATAATATGCCATAACTTCTCTACCCTGATTTTTGGGAGAATAGACATTTTGCTTGGAAAAATTTTGCTTCGCAGACACTCTGTCTTCTAATTTAGTTGCCTTGTGCAGCAACAAATAGTTTCCTGACTGTTATAAGGCAAGACAAGGCAGCAGAATATATTAATTCCAGCATGAGATAGAAAGGGAAGAGCTTTTATTTTAAAGAAAAAACTTTGCCCATGGTCATTTGTTATATATGTGTATTTTTTTTCCACTCTAATAATATCTAGAAGGATTTAAAGAGGCTTCTTTAGACATCAGGATGTGTAAAACATTAGGATGATAAATCTGATCGAATATTTCTGAGAACAATGTTCCCAGAATGCTTTATGTACAGGGAAGAAATACTGCTGTAAGTTAAATATATGGATTTTTTAGCATAGAAAAATATGTCTAAAGAGATAAGAAAATTACTTATGCAATTTCCTGCAATAAATCTTATGAGTACCACAACTTAAAATGAGAGACTGAAAGAGAATGGAAATAATTAGTACATTTAAGATAGGATGGAAAAACATACTCAGAAAAAAGACATTTCTCTTGCTAAGCACTTGTGACCAGTCTCCATGTGATCTTGAATATAATCGATCATGTGGTTGTGCCAATAAAAGAGACTTCCAAATCCATTTCTGCAAATTACTGCTTTTTCCACCTGCAGCAAAGCTCTCTGCTTTCCCTGCCAACATTTCTTTTTCTGCTCACTCCCTGCTCAGTCACCCAGAGCAGGGAGTGGGATTCAGCTGTTCATTCATAGGCATGTGCAACACGGACATACCCATTTTTATTTGCCATCAATGGTCTGTGTTGTCAGTGAAAACACGTAAGTACTAGAAAGTATGATTTATTCCTGGAACACAGGAAGTTCCGCTTGAACATGAGGAGGAACTTCTTTGCTCTGAGGGTGACAGAGCCCTGCAACAGGCTGCCCAGAGAGGCTGTGGAGTCTCCTTCTCTGGAGATATTCAAAACCCACCTGGATGCATTCCTAAGTGACCTGCTCTAGTCTAACCTTCTTTGGTGGAGGACTTGGACTAGATGACCTCCAGAGGTCCCTTCCAATTCCTACCGTTCATTCTATGATTCTGGGATTTTGTGATTTTGTGATTTATTACTTTTAAAGAAAGCATGGAAGAATCAAACCCTGGAAAGGTGGGTGCCTGAGCCTAAGGTGATGATCCCACATGTAGTCATCCACATGGAAGACCTCTAAAGTCAAGCAAGTTGAGTCCCTGGGCCTGGTGTCCAAATAGCAAGAAAATGTTGAAGATTCGCCTGATCTTCCGAGCAAGGAAATTTGGGAAATAACGTGCTCTCCTCTTTCCCCTGCTCTCCTGCACCAGTACGACGTTCAAGCTTTCTTTTACTTCCAACTTTACTCATCCAAAGTGCCTACTTCAATGCATCTGTCCACAGACAATTTCTGAAATCTGTTTAATCAGTCACTTAATCACTGCAACGATACTAAGCCTTCATTCTTTCAAGTATTCTATTGTTAGCATAAATCAAGAGCAAAAGAACATTTGAAACCCTGAGGACTGCGTATTGAATGTCAGACCTGTATGATTTGATGAACTGGGATGAAAATATCCCTCAAATGCTAGAGTTTATCATGGGGTAACTGACAAACTCTTAGCTTAAGCACTGCTGGCATGGCATTATCATACTGACATAAATTGCCACTGCAGATAAAGTATGTGAGTTTGACAAGTTCATTCTTTCAGAGAAGCTGATTTTATAATAATTATTATTTTACAAGGACTAACCAGTAGATAAGATTAAAAATTAAGCAGACATGCTTTGCTCTCTCATGCTCATCAGAGAGTATCCCAATGTACATTCAAGGATCATAGTGAATAGCATATACAGACATTAATTTATTTATTACTTGAATCCAGTTTTATTCTGGATTTTGATCTTGTTTCCCTGTCCTCCAAAATTGAGGTGACTATATTTACGAGGCAGTTGCATTACCCTGATTGCATGCAACTGCGCTTCCACTGTCCACATATTTCCATTGTCTATGGAAAGATGAGTTTTGCTGGTGTTTAATGGAACAAAGGAAAGTCAAACTCAGTGGCTACATAAACATGGTACTTTTAGATTTGAAGTAGATACCAGGAAAAAAAAAAAAAATAAAATGTAATTTTGTCTGAAATACACTGTGTAAAAAAATCACAAGAAACCAAAAAATCATATATTTGAGAGAATCCTGAAACAATGAGGAGTGATACCTTTTCTAAGCAACCATGTAGTTTGTACCTGGATTTAGAGCCCAGTTTTCAGTGGAATCCAGTGGAAAAACTCAAGGCCCCAGCTGAGATGAGTGGTGTACAAAGTTGTATTCATAGAAAAACAGATCTTAACTGACAAGCTCTACTTTGATAGAATTAAAAAAAAGAAAAAAGGTAGCGTGTTTCTCCAAATACTCTGTCCAACAGTCTTCCTCTCAGCAAGCTCTCTGCCTCCGGAAGAAGGTGACCACATCCAAATTGCGTCAGGACAATCTCTTCTAGGTCATTCTAACTTTTGAGTCTCGCCCAGGGACTGTGTGTGAAGTGCTGGTTGGCACATGCTAATGTCATTCCAAGGAACCTGCTAGCAGCTTACAGACATGGAGTATAGAGTGTCAGCACTGAGAAATATCCTGTGCACACACCTTGTGATAGAGCATGGATAGAAACCTCCTGGCAAATCCATTTTTCCACGTCTTTAGAGTTCAGATGCAGGTTGGATAGGGAAAGGCGCTGTGAAATTGACTTGAAGAAAAAAAAAATGCAAAGAGTTTAATTTATTGCTAACCCTATTATTTTCCACACATTAAGAAAATTTCAAAACTACAGATTTTATTTGCTTTGTAAGCAGGGTGAGAGGGAGGATTGCTCTCTGCAGTAAAACTAATTTTAGAATTTCCAAATACATCACAAATCAGAAATTCTGGCTTTCGACTCTACTTACAAAGAAAAAAATAAACAGTGCTGAGCAGTGAAATAGCTGCAGCAGGGAACTCATTCAAAGGCAAACAAGATGCCATTATGTGACCCAAGAACAGAATAGCGCTCTGAATCTTGATAAAAGTAAGAAGCCAAGGGAAGGAAGGAAATTTCAAGGTGATTCAGAGTCAAACATGGTGTATATTCAATTAAATTTCAAAGTTAAAATCCCAGCCAATTTGTTTTCCTTCTACTGTGTGTTTTACGCCATGGTGCCATATGCTACAGTTTGGAGTACTGTCTCCCTCAGTTGTCTTTTAATTGGCTTGACCTATGGGAAAAATGGCAGGAAACCAAGCCAATTATATCAATTCACCTCATAATCTGTAAAATCTGCTGTAGAATAACATGTCAGGTGAAAAAATAAAAATGAAGCACAGTAAAAATGCAATTACAGTTTCTTAACATATTTCTCAATGCTGGAGCTTGCTCATTTCATTATCAGCTTAGGAATTTCTAAGGATTTTATTGACAAAGTGAGCAGATTCAAATCTCAAACTATGAAGTAAAACTCTGGAGAAAAAAAAATCATAACTCTTATCCTCCATAGAACTCTTTTTAAAGCCTCTAACAGTACTGTCAAAATGAGCAGGCCCCAATCCAGAATAATTAGCTCATTTCCAATTAAAACCAGATTTAGTATTTTTATGCCTTCTACTCAGCATGCACGAGTGTTACTCTCGTTATGCTGCTTTAAATTGAAACACCTTTTCTAAACTGCAAGTTGATGTCAAAAAACCTGTTAAGAGTGCTGGGTGACACGAGTTAGACAGTGAAGTAGATATCAGAGCTGTAAGAAAGTCTTATTCAAAGCCACAATTGCATGTCCCATATGTCAGTAAAATAGGCATCTTATCCCCACTAACGTCATATTCACTTTACAGACTGATATTTGAAATGATGAACAATGGAAAGCTTGTGAAATGCTGTCCCCAGTACACTTTATAGCTAGCATGGAATACATTAGACTCAAATGGGTAGCATTTTAATGCCTACCTACACTGAAGTGATAGTCTGTTTTACCTAATTTTGGCCACCTAAAAGGTAGTGGTCTATTCTAGTTCACTAGCCTTTGTTAGACTAGTATATATCTCTTTTCATTGGTACTGGAAAATGTCTAGATGATTGACTTAACCGTCAGTGACTTGAGTTCGGCGAAATGCACATCACTTAAATTCCTAAAGATTTAATCCTAAAGATTAAATCCTTGGAATACATTCCTGAGAGATTCAATAATTTTTCAACAAATAGCGTAGATACATAGCTGCTTATTTGTCTCATTGCTTCTGTGTATTGGTTTACGTGTATGAAAGAGCACCCTCAGTTTGCATTCAAATACATGCCTACAGTTTCCAAGAATCTTAGAATACATTCCTCTTTGTATCTTGGTTTTATAGATGAAAGAATAGCCTACTAACAAAACCACTTAAAATAATTCACAGAATAACTATAAAGTCTTCATGAAACCACTGGAAAAGAATTAATTAACTCCCTCCACTAAACAGTTCAACCTAAACACAGCAAAGCACTTGGATATCTGTTTAATTTTAACAACAGAAATAAACACTGCTTGAATAGCCAAAGAAAAGTCAAAAGTGTCTCAGCCATACATAGAATGTGTCAACAACAATGTTGTGCAGTAATGCTATTGCTGTCTTTCATGTAGCTGTGCTGAATTCCTAGTCTTTTTGTTTGCAGAAAAACCCAGAAATTTTCAGAAATTACCAGATTTCGGCACTTCACAGGATTTCATACATAGGACCCAGTCTCAAACTGAGCTGATATGCCTGTTTGGCTGGTCTAGTTTTAAACTCCCTATCAAATTTCCATTCTGATACACTGCTTGACAAAGTCAATATGAATTTTTTTCGTGGATTACAATGGCACTGTGTTACTCCAGTCCTTACTTTAAATTATATATTCCAGGGTTTTGACACAGATGCTCTCTGGTAACCGGACAGAGATGATTCCTGCAAATCAGTTATAAAATGGCTCTGTTGCTGTTACACTTTTATAGTGAAAAGATCTGAGCAAAAATTGCCAGTACCAATGAATCATAATAGCCTTATTTTTTTTTTTTTTCCATTTAGGTAGTAGTTTACTCCAAAAGCAATTACAGAAAATGGGCTTATCTTAAGGAGAATAAAATAAAAAAAGATTGAATAAACAGATACATTCCATGCAAAATATTCCTCTTACTCTTCACTTTGTGAGAACACCTGATCGTGTGCTCTGTAGAGACAGTCTGCACTCTCTGCAGACAATAATCTCTCAGGCACTCACCTGAAGCATACCTCTTGTCTGAAAAAAGGAGAGCATTCTGCAGTGCCCTCTGAGCACCCTGCATAGCAGAGCATTCTCACAGATGAGTCTTCTTCACACCCACCCCTCCAAAAGGAAGTACTGGAGCTTTATTTGACCACATAATCTATTTCTATTTGAAAGTAATAGAATCCAGGAAGCCATTTTGGAAGTTTTTTAAATCTCAGGCTCAGCTATAACTGGCTAGTGCCTAAATCAACACATATTTTCTTTCTCACAGCTCACCTAGAGTCATAATCATCTTATGGCAAGATCATGGCAAACTGCTGGTAAAGACCATTATGATACCACAGATCTAACACTGGTAGAACAACAGAGAATGAACTTCTAAAGAACAAACAACTTGTTTCCGTGTAAGGACTTTCAGCAATTCAGCATGCTCTAGTAATTCAATCACAAGCTGTTACGTTATGAGCAAGAGTCCCTGGGTGAAATTCTGTAGTTTGGGTTATGCAGGAGCTCAGCCAGGATGATCATAATTGTTCCCTGCAGCCTTTAGACGTAATGACAAAAAAAATAATAAATAAATAAATAAATTATAGAAACAGCTGAAACTGCCATATGTAGGAGAGGCAGAATTGTTCCTAAGTCTTTGTCTTTCATTGTGTTTTCCTCAAGTGCTGCTCTTGACCTGAGATTACAACTTCTTTGACAGAACTGATACAACCTGGTCAATCAATCATGGTGTTCTTTTCCTAGAAAAAAAGAAACAAAAATCATAGCGATCCCATAAGTTTTAAGGTGAATTTCAGGGAAATGAGATGAAACAGCAGACAGTCTGAACTTGAATGTGAACTAAGAATTTTTATTTTTCTTTACATAAGAAAACCTTCTGGCATTCATACTTAACAGCTCTTTAAATAATCACTGAAAGTGATCACGGAGGGGGCCACCCATTGAAAGCTGCTGCACTGGCCTGTCAAAGTTTTAAGGCCTTTAAGACCAGCATACCTACAAGAACATGGAGACAGTTTATTTTAATATAAAAAGTGTGAGGGCTGTTCTGCAATGTAAAAAGCAGAAAGAAAGTGCATGACAGTTTGGGAATGGAAGTCTTCAAAATACTATAGTTTGCCAAATTTTGACCTTCAATATGAAATTACTTACTCCTTTTTGTTTTTAAATTAATTCACAGGCACAAGCTTTTTCAGCTACAAGTGAATGCTGACTGCAAAACTGAGCATTGTGATAATAAAATTAATATAAGAAAATTCAGTAGATATCTCAGAAAAAATTACATAAATAAACATCAAGCAAACCACTTCTGATGTTTCTAGCACTATGTTGTTGTTGAGATATGTAGCAATCTCATTTCTTCCACCCATGGGCAGTTGCTGTCACCAATGAGGAGTTGTGCAAAAGGAAACAAATGCAACACTACCTCTCCTGGGTGACACTTTGAATATAACTGGACGATTGTATTGTGAAGGAGTACTTCATGTAGGCATCTTTAGGGCTTCTCTAGCCATATTTCCCTGATTAGGTCTTCCAGAGAAACTAAATGGAAGAAAGTTTATATGGACATTTCTGATCAGACTAGGGCATGTAAGAGTTACCATGCTACTTGACTACATGACTGAATTGACACAAAAGCACTCAGAGTTTTTCTTTGAAAAATTACTAAAGCAGTTTGGTGGGTTAACCTTGGCTGGTGCCAAGTGCCCACCAATCTACTCAATCACTCCCCCTCCTCAACAGGACAGGGGGAGAAAATATGAAGAAAAACTTTTGGGCCGAGTTAGGGACAGGGAGATCAATTGCTAACTACCTTCATAGACAAAACAAAGTTGACTTAGGGCAAGTAATTTAATTTATTGCCAATCAATAACAAAATAGGATAGTGAGAGAAGAAAAAAAAAAAAAAAAAAAAAAGAAAAAAAAAACAACCAAAAACTCCTAAGCCGTGCAGGGGCAATGAGGAATAACTGTTGTGGTCAGTCCATAATGTTTTGTCTCTGCCGCTCCTTCCAACTCATACTCTTCCCCTGCTCCAGGGTGGGGTCCACTCACAGGAGACAGTCCTTCATGAACTTCTACAACATGGGTCCTTCAGAAATTAACTGCTCGTGAGGTCACAGGTCCTGCCAGAAAACCTGCTCCTGTGTGGGCTTGTCTCCATGAGCCACAGTTCCTGCCAGGAGCCTGCTCCAGTATGGGCTCTCCACAGGGTCACAGCTTCCTTCAGGGTACATCCACTTGCTTCACCATGGCATCCCCCACAGGCTGAAATGTGGATATCTGCTCTAGCATAGTCTCCACCATGGTCCTCCACAGGCTGCAGGACAATCTGCTTCACCACGACCTTCTCCATGGGCTGCAAGGAAATCTCAGCTCCAGTGCCCGGAGTACCTCCTCCCCCTCCTTCTTCACTGACCTAGGTGTCTGCAGGGCAGTTTCTTTCACATTTTCTCAATCTTCTATCATAGTTGCTGTATTTTTTGCCCCTTATTAACTATTATCACAGAGGTGCCAACAACACTTATGGGCTCAGTTTTGGCCAGCAGCAGGTCTGCTTTGGAGCTGGCTGGAATTGGCTCTGACTGACATGGTGTCTTCTCACAGAAGCCACCCCTGCAGCATGCACCACTACCCCCAGCCACTACCAAAACCTTGCCACATAAACCCAGTAGAAGCAGAAACATAAGCTCAGAAGTGGCTTACCCGAAGTCATAAACTATAGCAATGGCTGAGCAAAAAAAAAGAATAATCCAGGTCTCCAAAATACTAGTCTACCACTGCACAATCTCTTGCTAACCTGATTTTGCATTACTGTATTAAGGATAACAGGGTATGAGTGTTTCCATCAGTTTTATTCATGTCAAAGACATTTACAGTGCAGGATAGATCCTTGCTTCCCTAGTGCTAATTCTAAATGGAAAGAAAACTATAGTCAAATACATTCTGTGAATTTGAATTTCTCCCTAACATCCTAAAATGATTTAAAAGACTGCTTTTGCCTTTTTCTTACTGGAGAGGACTCCAGCCCTGTACCTTCAAGCTGCCTCTTACGAAACAAGCCTTTAATTTATAGATGTATTTTATCAGAGATCTCGAGCCCACTTGCAAAAACAGATTGAAAAATAATCTTACATCAGAGGAAAACAATAAAAATAATTTAAGTGCTAACATGTATATTAATGTGCATTTGCAAATGCAGACACCACAAAGCTGAAATTAAACTAATGCTAGAAAGAAATATCCCAGTGGCTAGTAACCGTTGTTCATAGCGAGAGAAGATAAAATAGTGGATAAGTAGGGAGATAACACTGTGCAAAAGATCCACTATATTTGCACTGAATCATATTCTCTGTTTCTGCTTTCATCCAATGGTTTGTTTTACAAAGGGTGGTTGCCACTGAAATTTGATGTTCCAGTGAGTATGAGCAAACATAGAATGTGATCTGGAGCATCATTTGTATCAGCAAAATTCTCAACTAGAGTCCCACAGAACTACAAGATATTAAATAGATTTATTGCCTATCAGTTTTACACCAGAGGGAGAATATCTGCTTCTCACAGTGAAGACAGATATTATAAAAAACCTAACTGTGATACTAAGAAATCGTCACTCAACCAAGCTAAAATAAATGATAAATTCCCTTTGTGACTGATTTTTATCTGGCTGCACCTGACAGCAAAAGTTTTCACAGGCAGATATCCACAGATTTTAAAATAAGAGTAACTCTAAACAACGTTTTCTGGTATCAGTTTAACCCTCTCCCTCCTCTTCCCCATTTTCCCAAGCTGTTGATTGGAACAGAGAAAGCCCTTTACCAACGTACCTTGAGTGTATAGCAAACGCAGGCAAAATATAGAATATATCTTTTCATTACCATTTTACGCCTTCAGTAAAGTAAAGGTGGGCATGGTTTCTGCTAGAATTTCTGCCAGTTTCTGGAGCTTCACAGGCTTCAATAAAGTGTAAAGGACTAAAACGATCCTGATGTCCCACAGCACATGAAAAGTATGACTCTGCATCATATTTCTGCAAGTAACAGAAACTAGGGGAAAGACCCTTATATGCTCCGTACTAACATAAAACCCAAGCACAAAAACACAGATTTCTTGATTTTACAAGTGAACTATAAAGGATATCCTCTATTAAACAAATATTTACTGCATAGCGATGTGATTACATTATGCCATGATAAAGCATTCAATAATTCACTTTTGTTTTGCCAGGACCTATAAATCAGGAATTATAGGAGATGGAACCACACCAATAGGTAGGTGTAAACATCTTTTAAGTCCCATAGATTAAATATGAAAGTCACAGTTCTGCAGTAAATCTGAAGTAGCAAGCTCATCCTCCTAACATAAAATTTGTGTAAATGGATTATTCTTACTTAAAAGTTCTATACTTTTTTGTATCAGTGCAAGTAGCTAAAGAGCAGCAGAGTAGCAGGTATTAATTTACTATTCTGAATTCATTGAGTATATTATTTATTTTATTCTGTACTCCATGAGATTTGTTTTTCACGTGTGTGTCTTAGCCGCACATCTCTTTCTTTTCCTTACCTTTTCCACCTTTTTTTTTTCTTTTTGCATATAGACATTTTCCTGTTCCTAATGGATTTTTTGAGGGGGATGTGGAGTACACTTCTCAATACAAATTCATTTGCTGATATTGAAATTCTCATCCTTTGCCTTTCCTGAAATGTGTTTCTTCTGAGAGCTGAAATCCATTTTTACTGTGAGCACAAGGCTGTTGTTTATAAGGGATTGTTGCCCGCCCTCACCATGGGAGATATTGTCTGTGACAGTGAGCATTAGATTCTGAGCCACTGTACTATGGGTTCCAAAGAAACTGTGCTCCAACTTTTACTCCAAAGTCCTCAGGGCAGGAAAACATAGAGGCACTTCAGTCTTCATACAACAGATAAAATATCTTGTAAATAATAAAAAGAACCTGTACCTTTCGGGTAAAGGTGTGTAGCCAGACAGCAGGTCCAAATTCAAGCACACCACTTTTCACATGAAGAAAAACAGGGAAAGAGCTGCATTTGACACGGGGTGACTCCTTAGTAATATCTACAAGGGCTCACCCTGAAGCTGAAGGGCAAATCTTGTGCATAGGTGATAGATTGAGCATGAAGGGAACAGAAAGGTATCTTTGTGTAAACACTGGATTCAACCCTTCCCCATTTTCTCTCATGTTTTCCTTTTTAATTGAATATGTTCATTAATTTCATTAAGAATTTTACTGTGTGTAAGGTTTGGTAACTAGAATTATTTGCCCTGCCAGTGGAAGTTCCCCCTACATTCAGAATTAATAAAGCTTACTGTCATGATTAGACCCGTTTCAATCTATGTTCTAGTTCAATTTTCCCTTCGTTTCTCCCTTCACTAACTTTTTTCTTTTTCTTTGGCATATTCTTCTGACAAATATTCAACAGCTGGATTCGTCTCGTGCCGTGTCACAGGGTGGGGCAGAGGGGGTGCTAGGGCCTCAGTCTTGCAATTCATTCTGTGCAGAAAGAAAAAAACAGGTTTCATGATTAGCACTATATCTTATTTAGGCTCAAACAAGAGGCCCAAAAAGACAAGACTTTTGTTGTGTATATTGAAAGAAGTAGGTACCCAGGTTGACTCAATTTATCTCAGCCCAAAGAAGGAAGTTCATTTTATAGGAAAACAAAAAATCAGTTCTAGAAGAAAGACACGTTAATATGGCTGATTAAAAAAAAAGCTGTGTAATAAAAGGCTCTGTACTCACCTAAGGCACATTAAAAATGTGGTATAAGGTAGGATTTTTTTTTAAGAATGAAGCCTCTATCAAAACAAGTTGTCAGTAGCAGTGCTTCAAGTCTTTGCTCCTTGTTTTCAACACTTGTATTTATTCTTTTACATACTCATGGAAGCATAATAAATCCAGACTAGTATGCTTTAAAAAGCTCTTACTTCTGTCTACTCAAATATTATTTTTTTCCCAACCCTTTACCCTGCACCACCACTGTATAACAGTCACAAATGCATTCTTCTCACTGCATTGTTTGCGTTGTTTTCTGTCTACATTTATGATAACAATTTAAACAAATGTTTTTGGCACACATTATTAGTTTTGATTAGATTTAACCACTAAGAAGTTGGTAAACTCTCTGCCATGGCTTCTGAATTTACACCAGAAAATAACACCAGGGTATTTTGGGTTCCAGATAGCTTAAAAAAAAAAATAATTTGAAGGCATCAAAAGTAAGTTTTAGGTAGAATTGAAGGGCTTAGAATTAGGACCTAAAAATCCCCTATTTCTTTGTTGCCACCTAGCTCAGGACACTACAGATGAGCTAACCAAACTTGGAAACACAACATGCTCAAGACCCTGAGGCCGGCTGTCACAGAAGAGCAGTATCCATGATCTGAAGCTCCTTGGGCCTCCAAAGCAGGGGCACCACATGCAAAATGCCTATGGGAATGTTCCCCAGACCATGCTGAGCTCCCAGGCAGCACTTGGGAATTAGTGGCACAGTGACAAAAATCATAGGTCAGAGATGTAGCAGGGACTCCTCTGACAGCACGGGTAAGCAACTGCCAGTCCTCTGCACTGGCACAGCTCAAATTAGTAATATAGGCCTGGCAACAAAGTAAGTACTTTGGCTGCTGTTTTGTGAATGGCTGAAGCACCCAATCCTGCCAGCTGAGCTGTTGGAGAGCCGCTTCACACATCAGCACAACTGAGATCTATAAACCATGACTTTGCCATCTGTATAACATAAGTTCAGTCCTGTGAGGTTTCTTAAAGAACAATTCATGGCTTGGGGTGCCTGTTGCTTCATTTTAAATCCTTCATCAGATTGTCTGACTATGTAAGAACTCTTTTGACACAGTGAGTGAATGTGTGTGTGTAGTGGGAGAGGAAGCTAATGAATGATCCCTTTAGATTCAGGATGCCAGCTTTCCAATACCTGTAGAAACAGTGCACCTACATTTCCAGAGGGAGTTCACACTTCCTGCCAAATCATCGGCAAAGCAAAGGACGTGTAACTGCTCAGCAGATCAGGACACGTGGAAGCATTGAATTATGAAGGAGACCCTAGGGTTCCCATCCCTCTGGAGATGCTTCTTTAATTATGTAAAATATCCTGGAGCAAACCTATAATAAGCAATCTCCTGAAAGTGAGCCACTGGTACTTCGTTACCCTTCTCCTTTGTCACCACCTGGCTGTAGTGGGTCTGTCTGAGATGGAGCCCTCATCGTGCTGTGCTGTGTAGTGGTAGCTAGAAAGGTGTTGATAACACATCAGTGTTTTGACTGCTGCTGGGCAGGGCTCACATAGCATCAAGGCTGTCTCTCCAATATTTCCCCAGTAGGCTGGGGGTCAGCAAAAAACTTAAGATGGGATATAGCCAGGATGGTTGACCCAAACTGATCAAAGGGATATTCCATACCACATGACATCTGCTCAGCAATATAAGCTAGGAAAAAGAGGAAGAAGGCAGGGGGCATTCGTCTGATGTTTGTCTTTCAGAGCAACCACTACAGGTACCGAAGCCCTCCTTCCCAGGAAGTGGTTGGACATCGCCTGCTGACGAGAAGTAGAGAATAAATCTTTTGTTTTCCTCTGCTTCTGCACGTGGCCTTTGCTTTTGCTTCATTAAACTGCCTTTATCTTGACCCATGCGCCTGTTGTATTTTCACTCCCCTGTCCAGCTGAGGTCGGGGAGAGTGACAGAGTGGTTTGGTGGGCACCTGGCATCCAGCCAGGGTCAAACCACTACACTGGCCCAAAGCAACTTCAGTGATTTTGTAAAAACGAACAAACTCAATTAAAAACATGATCCCAGAAAGGCTTCTTTGCAGTCTGGTAGTGAAGGCATTGCTCTGCAAGATGGCTGAAGTGAGGACAAACCACAACCACACTGTTAATGCCGAACGGAGAGGCACAGCTCAATAAGACACCTCCGTCCTGGAGGAAGATGCACTTTGATACACATCTCTAGGAATTCACACCCTGCATACAACAGGATGGAGAGGCTTGTACACGTGCACGTCATTGAGCTGTACTCTACCATGCTCTCCTTATTCAATGTGCTGTTCAGGAGACAATATTCATCTCTGGGATACAGCATTCATCTCTGGACTGTAGACTTCAGTTGAATGGCATCCGAAATTTAATGGTACTATTTGATCCTGCAATAGCCAAGTTCTTTTCACATTCTGACAATTTACATTTCTGACTTGCATTAGACAATCTCTTTGGAAACCTGGTCATAAATCCAGATGGGAATTACATGACGGGGGCAGGAAAGAGAATACATGTCCTTCAAGTCTTAGGTCAGGAGCTTGTCACTGAAATTCCAAGTATCTGGACATGTGAAAGCTCAGAGTAATTAATTTCTATCTCCTTACTTCTCTGCCTACTTTCAGAGTTAAGCAAAGTAGATAAAAATGAAAGACAAAGTTTCTCACAAGCAGATTCAGCAAATGAGCATTCCATAGGCAAAAAAAAAAAAAAACAAAAAAACCCAAAAACCAACACAAATACTTTTTTTTTCAAGTGTTTCAGTGTTTAGGTAGGTTTAAATTAAAAGAGAATCAGAAATTCATGTCCTTTTTCTGTCTTCACTAGGAAAACAGCCTTTTCAAGTGCTGTGAACAAGTGAACATTTTCATGTAACCATGAGTGAAACAAAAACCAAAGTTCAGTAGTGAAATATTAGCATTATACAGTAGGAAAGCCATCAAACAGTTCATGTCCCCCTCTGCCTTACATCCTATTCATGTCAGCTGAACATCAAATTTTCACATTTGGGACTGTTTTTTGGTATTACGTTGACATTGTAATTCTTGATTTACAGTCATGGAACTAGTTCCTGGAGTATTTTCAAACAGCAAAATATCTCAATAGCACGTATTTCCAGGCTGTAGCTTTATCAGATAACAAAAATAGCTCTTGCTGGATAGTGTGTGCTAGACACCAGGCAGTGCATTGCCTGACAAAACACTCAGCGCCAGTTGAATACATCCAGGGTGGAGGTAGTCCAGTGAACAGCCTGGATATAAAACAACAAACATGTAAGACAATAGAAAGATATAACTTTCTGCTTCCTTTCACTGCATACTGACTGTAGGCTCAAATGCTGTCATTTGTTTGGCAGCTGCAATGGCCCGTGTATAAAGTGGTGGCCTACATTTTGGAGAGATAAGTTTCTTCTAGTATCTACAACGCTACTGCGTATTTTTGACAATTCTCTCCTGCTCTATAGCTAGTGTACCTGGCATAATAGTATGCATATTTATTCATGCAGTTTCTCAAGTTGTCAAAGCTTTACTCCCACATAAAACATAACTTGAACAGCTTGCCAGTGTACTTTTATTTTCCATGCTACCAGGTTAGAATTATGTTTGTACTCCTTTTTTTCTGTTTCCAAGTGACAGGTTGAGGATTCTTCTCCTGTCTCAAGTGTGGGACCTTCCGCTGATCAGAGTCCCTGACCAGAGCTCCATTTGTTTTCCAGCCCTGTGGAAGGTAAGACAACCAGTGGAGCTGAGACTCTTCAGGAGCCAAAGACTCTGGCTGATTAATGACTCGAAAACAGGTTCTCCAGAACAGAATGTTGATCTATTCACCTGGAGCATATAATACACACCACAAAGCGACAGAACAACCAAGTGTTAAAATGTACATTTCCTTTAAGTATACAGTAATCTTTCCTTGGCATATATGTGAGGTTCTCTCACTACAGCCAGGCTAAGAGTACCAGGTTGTTCTGTTTATAGTAGTTACCCTACATCTTTTTGTAAAACAATCCATCTGGATTTCAGTCTTATCTTCTGTAATTTAGTCCTACTAGTTAGTCCAGCATGCCTAATTTAATATTACCTGTAATTCCTCATATTTGCATGGAAAGACTATACACTAGAAGATGAGCTGTCAAATAGAAAGTATTTCTACAATAGCTTCTCCACTGTTTCTTCAGATACTTTCCAAGTAATTCTAACTCTAACTGCTCCTCTCTTTCCTCCTAAGCTTCTTTTGATTTAACTATGCATTTTCTGATAGGATAATACCATACAGGTAATTAGTCAGATCTATGAGGTTTATTAAAATACTTTAAAAAAATCCCTTATTCATCACATATAGTAATTCAATTCTCATTATGTGTTAATCAAATGAGTATTTGACTATTAAATATTCATTAAATGATACTTCATTTTGTCTTATTCCGGTCCTAAGAAACAAATACTTTTTGTGATCCCTTTCTCCCTCGCTTTCCTTATTCTGACCTAATTGTCACTCCTAGAATAGACTGAAGTTTCTTCATGATGGTGGTCTCCATTTTGTTATTTTGGCAGATAAAAGGAAAATACAGGAAAATGCTAGGGTCATGTTAAGAAGGTAAAATAGACCTAAGTATTTGCTATCAAAGAGTTGCAATATGTGCCAGGTTCTGATGAAAACCTTTCCATAAATATTCCATGGGCCTTACTTAAGCGCCTAAGAAAGGCAGTGAGACAGAAAGTTACTAGCATGACTAGTGAATAATGAAACCACAAAAGACAGTAGGAGACTTCTGTAGATAAGTCAGCAATGCACCTAGGGTAAAGGAGAAGGATGTGTTTCCTCTACTCTCCACATCTTTTAGAGAATGGATGGCTCAAGTTCAGTATTTAAAATAAATAGGGAAATTCAAAAACTGATATTTGACTCTAAGAATTCTCTTTTTTTCCTAACCTGACAGACAGTGTTTGAAATCATTTGGGACTACACTAACAGTGATACTAGCGTAAGGAAAGAAACCTTTACAAGGCTGTAACTGAAACAATAATTTCTTTTTTACCCACAATGTCTGCAGCCACGCTGTGCTAACATACGCCAACAAGAACAGGGGCTGCCCCACCTCCCTTGGCTACTTTTCCTGACTCTGCCCACCCACCCACACTGCATTATATATACATGCTGTTGTGAAGCCCAGAGGAGCACCATACACTGTGAGAGTAATTCAGGTGAAGCTTACTTTTCCCTTGTTCTCTCCTAGAGTTTTAGTCCTGCCATGGTTTGCTCAGTGGCTTCTCCTCCATTGACAGCAGGGAATTAAGGACAAGCCCCTATTGTGGCTGAGACTGCTTCTTTGGTAGGAGTGCTGGCTTGTATGTTAGGCATACACAATATCCTTAGTCTATGGTAAGAAAGATTACCTAGATCAGCAGTATCATAATACCTTCAGCTCGTCAAGACAACAGCACAGAAAAGATAAAGAAGTGAAAAGTGAAGAGCAGACAGTCGCTGCCCTGAACATTTATGAATGGAAATCATGACCAGAAGATTTTATTAATTCTTGGAAAATTGGTATATTACTTGAAATTTGCTTTTAAAGCTGATATATTCTGTTTAATTCTCATTTGCAATATTTTTTCTGTTTCTTTCACTACTATCTGCTAAATTTGGGTACAATCCCTCAAAGAAAAAAAGAATTTTTAAAAATCTCTTTTTTCTCAAGCCAAACTGCAAAGTAAATTGATTTCACTGTGATGGAGGTGAATACATTTAAACACATTTTATACATACATTGACTATAAAGATTATTGTGTTTTCAGGGTCATCTGAAAACAAGTGCTCATGAAAGATAAAATTTATGAGGGCTTTAGAACACACCGTGTCCCCTGAGCTGCAGTAAATAGTCTTAATTATTAAGTGACAATCTCAAACATATACACGTAGCTAAATAATCTCTGTTAAATCCCTAGCCAGCTGAGTTAAATTGTAGGGATTTGGGAAGCGCGCTGCTTTATTTCATACTACAGGAGAGAGACACAGATTTATCCTAACTGCACTTCTTAACATCTCCATACCATAGATTTTAATTTCGAGCAGAATAGCTTCATCCGCTTTCTTTATCTATCCATTCTTCAATAAAGGGGGGGGGGGGGGGGGGGGGAAATTTCATGCAAAAACCCAACATGCAGCAATGAGGCTAAAACGGCAGATACCCAAAACTAGTAAGTGTATTGATTTTAAAATGCAGAAGTAAAACCAAATTTCACACTTAACCTATTTATACCCATATGTAACAGGTATAGAGTTCATATAATGATAATTACCCCATTACTAATACAATACAACACAGAGCTGTCTGATTCATGTTAATACAGGTAGTCCTGTATTGTTATCCTTTAGTGTATTCAGTGTTGCAAAGAAAGCATGAACCTTCAGTGCTTCTACAGCATAGTTGGTGACTATCCAACAAAGCTACAGTCCCACTCATAGATCACATTTTGCTCCACAAAGCATGGCAACTATGAGATTATGATGATGTAATAGTCATCCTGACCGCACAGTCCTTGAATGTTATGTTTCTTTCCAGATGTTCAGTTCAAATCTGCATATCTCTTCATTCTCAATGGCTTTAAAGTAAGCATATGGATATTTATTTACTTTAGTGCTTCCAAGCAAATCTATAGGAGATGCCTGGCGTCCCCATGTATTCCACTTCACATATACTCCACGTTCAGCGACTGAAGAGAGTGGGACCTAGGGCATCTCCCACGGGTGTTGCCTAGTTGCATTGATACTAGCTTCATATTGAGACTTTATCTGTCTGCTTGGTAACAATGATTGCATTCTTTGCAGATCTGCCAAGCCCATTGCTAACAATGTCTGCTACAAGTTATTCCATTCTATACAGAAATGTTTATAAAGATTTATATAACCTCTTGCTACCTAGTAAATACACTCAAAACACGATCTTGTGCAGATTGTAAGGAGATTGCAGGAAAGGATCACTTAATGTAAAAAAACAATAACAAACTACTCTGAAAAACAGGTCATGGACCCCACAAATATAGGTGCAATTCTGGAAAGACACAGGAAATAATGCCAAGTATCATGCAAATATTCCAGGAATCATAAACTTTTATGGAAAGACCAGACACCTGGTTGTGGGTACTTAAATTCTTTTGAAAGTATCTACCTTTTTTAGTAATTTTGACCATAGGACAATTTGAAGAGAGGGTCCAGAGCCTCCCACTTTACCCTATTAAACAGGGAGACTCCAGGAACAACCATCTTGGTATTCTACCACTTTAACTTTTCAAAGAGACTCATAATGTGCAGCAGAGTACTGATGGGATGAAGCCATTGCCACTACATCTGTGATACCAACCTCAGCCTGCAAGAGCTCTCAATGGTTTCATCTCAGTTCTCTGAGTGTACTCTCTCTCAAGTGTTACAGCCTAACAGTGGCATATCTTAAAACAAGTGAAAGAAAATTATCAGCTTTCTTGACTGTCATCAACAGCTTAATACAGAATTTAATTTGCTGAAGGAAATGTTGGAGAGGTTTGTTTTTGTTTTTCTCCAGAGTAACATCACAGGCTGGGATATCATTGATTTGCAGCTCTAGCCATAAACAGAATCTGTTATGATCAGAGTTGCCATAATATTATTAGTTTCAGTTGTGGGAAGTTGGTATGGAATTTAATTTTCTGTAAAGAGATGCTAATTATCTCTTGTTATCTAGAATTTCAAAAGCATTTTCAAATACAATGCTAAATAATTACATATGTCAACAGTCATAGAACAGATAACATAAGAAATAAAAAATTCTATCTACTATCAGTCCATTTTGCTCACTGCAAAAGAGCTGTGTGATTCTTAGCTCATAATTTGATAATCCTGACCCAGAGGAAAGGGAGGAAACAGGTGTTCTATGTCAGCATGAGAAACATTTTCTTCTCACCCATTATGTTATTAGTATAGATTCAAAGGCACAGAGATGATAATTCTGGCCTGTAAAATGAAATTCTTCTCCAGGGACCTTTTTCAAACTGATTTGCTCAATCAGAGCTCTCCCCTGCTACCTGATCATGTCTACGGTGCTTTAGAGTGTCTAATCAAGAGATGATTAGAGATGACGACGTTAAGGAGGTTCAGGTTCAGTGCCATCATGGCGGCCAATCAATACTGTGATTGTCCAACCCAGTACTCAGGGGATCTGTGTATAAATCTTGTTATTTACTAACCCTTCATGTTCTACTATGAAATTAAAACTGTTGTGCTCTTACATTGTAGAAATGCTCATCCTAAGAATATTTTTTCTGACATAAGTTTTAATGGCTTCAAGAAAATTCTTTCAGTCTCCTTTTGGCTTTAGCGTGATTACAAGTACTTTCACACTTCTAGTGATTTGTCACTTTGTCCAAGTTTTGTGTGTTCTGAACCTGAACATCTGATACAGTGCAAAGGCTTTGATCCTAAAAAAAATCCTGCAAAAGTAAATAAATCAACATACTGTGACCAGAGGTAGCTAACAGGAGCAAAAATGAAAGCATTCAGTACTTAAGTTCCACACTACAAACAGAGCATATTTAAGAACATAAATGAAAATGCAACAAAGATGGAGAGAAAAAAAATAAAGATATGATTTTGAAATAAAAGGTAAATGAAAAGTGCACTTAAAATGAAGCACTTAAACTAAGTTAAAAAAATTTAAATATACTACCCTAAAAATAACAAAGAAGTCAGGCAACAGAAGTAGAACTTGATACTAGTCAAAATAAACTAGAAAGAGAGCAGAAAGAAAATGCATGCAAGAAACAGTGATTTAGGACTTGAGATAAATAAGTGGAAGCAAAATAAAAGGGATATACTGCTTGGTAAAACCAAAGATACTCAATTTGTTGCAAAATAACACTATACAGCAATAAAGCTGTACAGACCACAAAAAAATAACATTAAAGTTATCTGTATTTGAGACAAGCACTCAGGCCTCAGGTGTTTGCAGGAATGGCTGCAACAAGATTTTAAAGAGTTTTCAAACCACTAATAGTTTTATTTCCTTACTTTACTTATTTTTACACAAGCAGTTGCAAAGTGATAACCTACAGGATAAGCACAAAGTGATAATAGAATTTGATAAGACAGAACATGTTCAGTGCAGTGCAATTCATGCCAGATGGTGAGACTAGCAGAAGTTACAAACAAATAAAAGATATTGTTCATTCAAGCCCAAAGCTGACCTCCCAGAATTCACAGGGTAAATGTCAGATAAAACAAAGAAAACATCTTTGCCCCATAGCACAATTTGACATGAGCTACAGTGCAAGAAAGCTTGTACCTAACCAATTACCAGTCTTCGTCCACATTTATTATTTGGCCATATTTTGGCCCAACACCAAATCTACTCCGTTTCTTGGATCTCAATACAGTTGCTACATCCTCTCATTCGAAAGATGCATTTCCCCTCTCTTCTACCACCGCTTGACTCCTTTTCATAGCAGGGAGCCAATCCTAGTCCAGTCCTAGTCCAAGACTTAATGCAGACCACAGCTAAGCCCTCAGGGGATGAAGAATGGTAGAAGCAGAAGGAACAGCAAAACCATCAGAAACATAGAGTCATTCATTCTTGCAACTCGCTAAGATTACCCAAGCCCTATGCCAAATTTGTTAAAATAGAAGGATTCTATTGCTAAAGGGGAATTTTTGTGATATAGACTCCTGCCAACAAATAAATACTTCAAGACTATTGATTAGCATCAGAGAGGCCACCATCTGGTACGGTTTTGCCATTTCTAGTCTGAGCAGGCTTCAAACTAGCAGCCAAAAGAAAAGAGTCTTTCTTATTCTGTGTCAGCCACCCACTTCCCTACAGGCAGGATAAGATTTGCCAATACTTCTATAACACATTACTGGGCATAACAAGAAAGAGTATTACTATTAACTGGCTGCAGCACTGACTTCACACTTACTAACTCCTCTGATCTCCTCTTCCTCTGTTCCTAATTAGCAGGGGATGCTTGTTTGTAGGCTTCAGGCTGGAAGCAGTACCCTCACATCCAGTTGGATGTGTGGCCGTAATTGCTGCAGCTGCAAAGCCACCATTAAAGTCAGAGGTCCCTCCAGCCCCAGAGGCTTGCTGCAGCTGTGCCTCCTCCTGTCAGCCTAGCTGCCGCAACTCTTGTTTAAGCCTAGCTCAGGTGGCTGCTCTGCTTCCGCAGCTCTTTTGTAAAAAAGTAAGGGCCTGACTCCCCCTTGCCTTGGACTGTCATTTACCTTTATGCAAAGTGGGTAACATACTGTTGGAGCAGCACATTAGACAGATGAAAACTACTAAGATCAAGCTAACAACACGAGATGGTTTCCTCTCAGCAAGAGACTTCAATAAGACACTTTCTATTTAAGTGTAAAATTCTCTGCCTTTTTCTGTAATGCAGATTCAGCAGGGGCTGATTCTTTCACAAGCAAGCCTCTGAGTTCTTTTTTTTTTTTTTTTTTCAGGCTTCTTGTTTTCTCGTAGCCCAGTAAACACAATCAAGGCTGCCACTGTAAAGGTATCTTACCAGGCTTACCTGATTCACACAGCAGGGTACAATGGCAACAAGAGATGTGATGTGAAAGCAGACTGATCCAGAGGAAAGGAATAGTAATCAAAGATAAAATCTTTAATGGAAAGGGGAAAAAATCTTTAAAGACCTATGCAAGTGAAAAATGCTGGTAAAGAGCAATCGAATTTTTAGCTTTAATTGCAGAGGAACAAGTGAAAAAATAAAAAAATCATAGCATCTCCCAAAATGAAACTGGTGCTCCCCCCACTCCTTTACAGATTATAAAAAAAATAAGCCCTTAATGAAGGTAACAGGATGGATTCAGCAAAAATGCAAGAAAAGGAGGGAGACCATCAAAGTAGTAAAAGGTAATGATGCAATACAGTACACATTTATGAATTGTAACCTGTAATGGCCCAGAAGAGAGACATATCTAATTCCTTACTTTTGGGTTTGTTTCTTTTCTCTGTGGTTGCTAGTTCTCCAGTTTGGTTTCCATTCTCTGTAATTTCACACAGTATGCCCTTGCTACTAATTTTATAACTGAGTGTTTTGGTTTTTTATTTGTCAGATGTAACATCTTGTGGAAGGAGAATACACAGCTTGAAAGAAATCGTAGCTGTGCAGCTTCTTCCCCTCTACCTACAGGGGCAGGGGCTGTCATAACATACTGTTTGGAAAGCCAACAGTGCCTAAGTAATTCAAACATCAGCAATGCTATGTATCCAAGCATGTCTGAATTTCAGTCAAAGGCAAAACCATACGAGCTAGCTCTGAACTAGACAGCTTGTGTGCCAACAGCAACATATCTCAGCATCACCACAGTTCTTCCTTCACTATTCCAAATGAATTTCCTGATGTGATCTATATGAAGAGAATTACAGAGTTCAGCACACCTGTCACTTCAGCCTACGAAATAATAGTAATAATAACATCTCTTTTGTAGTAGAATTACAGTGATATATAAGGGAAATATGCTACATAAAACAGACTGTTTTAATTAATCCTCAGTTTTTTTCAGGCGAAACATCATTTTTCCTTGTCTAAGCATCAGAAATATCTAATCATTATATTTGATGAGTACTGTATCCATCCATCCACCTGTAGACAAGAATATCTCACGGTATGATGCATTTCCATCTCTCTCCATAGAATCCCAACATTTGCTGTTAAATAAAACAGAGGCAGGGACCAGTGTCTGGGCAAATGTTTTGGCTTAGCTACATCCACACTACACAACACCTAATACTCATCTTTCCCTGGGCCTCAGTCACCTTAAGTCATGCTTATCATCTGTCTATGTTTTCTTTTCAGTTGAACGTGTCTAGACTACTGAGAAATCTGTGCTATAGCCTATCGGTGCTTCACTGCCTGAAACCAGAGGTGTTTTGGAGGCTCTGGGATGTAACCTGAGTGTGGGCACATTGGAGCACTTCAGGATGTCTGTATTGCTGGGATACTGCTGGAGGACCGTACAGGGCAGAATTGTTGCACTACGGACCCCTCATGGGCAGGAATATGAGAGCTCCCTGACACGTTATCCCTGAAATTCTACCCAGACATTGTCTCATAAAATTCTAGTGGGTTCCAAAACCATGACTGCGAGTATGATAGCAAGTAAATAACATGTGTAATGATAGAGAAAGTCCTTAACCCCACTCCCTGGATCTGGTTTATTTAGCAGCATTGATACAGTTTATGATACACACGTTCCTGACTAATTTTTCCATTTCTTTTGCCTGATTCTTTTATTAATGCCCCAGGCAAAAAAGGGTTGTACCATGCAATTGAGTCAGTGGAATCATTTAACAGGACCTAGCAGTCAGCAAAGAAAAGAATAAAGACAGGAAGCAAGTATAAAGAAATAAAAACCTGATTACAGCGAAACGTGACATGCAATTAATGATAATCCAAATCTGAGAAGGAAACAAAGGCTTAGATAGTCATGGCAGCAATATTTCCATTGATGTGATGACCTACACAAACATGCGAATTATTCTGTACCCGGTATCACAGACAACTGTTACAGCAAAACTACAAAAGATACCTTAAGACGTGGGTGCTTGTCTGCTTTTATTTCCCTCAGAAAAAAAAAAGGGACCAGCTAGAAATCCAACTGCAGAAAGAGACAGTAACAGCTGCCTTTTACTGACAAACTGCTCTAGCAGTTTGGATGAGTTCCTTGCTGCTTTGCAACTATGAATTTTTGAAGCCCTTTTCTCCTTGCAGGAGACACAATGGAGATGATGATGGCTAATCGTGGTATCTAAGCCAACACTCCCATTAGTGGGCTCTGATGCAGTCGCAACTCTGCTAACTACATCTAGGCACTGATCAGTCTCTGGCACAGAAAACCTGAAGTAAGAATAAATGTAGACTGTAATCACATTTATAAAAACACCTATGAAGAAAGTGAAAGCTAATGAATATGTGCAAAAAGAATGTGCCCTGTTTTCTAGGGATATTCACATTATGACTTATTTTGCCACAGTAACTCTTCAAGTAAATGAAGGTAGAGTCATTATCTGCTGACCAGTACAATTAAAGAAGTGATTACTTTAACAAGTAATTGGTAACAAAATGCCTAACCAGTAATCAGAAGCGCAGGCCATATGTTTTTAAATATGACCAAATCATTTGCATAGTGTTTATGTGCAATAAATTAAAGCCAAATGAAAAATCTGCTGACAGGAAATAAGTAGCAATAAGGGTAGAGTGATATGTTAAATCCTTCATTCTGGATCATTTAGGTAATGTTCCATTCATTTTAGATTCATGAGTAGAAGCCTTTACAGATTGGGCATGCATACCATAAATCTCAGGTTATCCATTATTAGGTGGCATTCTGCTGTTTGCAATTGTACATGTTTACTTTGTGCATAATTAACTGCATAATAGCTGTCTGTGTTCTGCACAGAATTTACACTCAGGCTCTCATCAAAACAAATGGCTCTAGAAAGTAGGGCATTTCCATTAAGCTTTTCGCAATCTGCATTTTCTACTACTCATTCTCAGAAAGTGGAGTTGGAGCTTTGATTTTCCAACTGCAATCAGAATAAAATCCAGTCTTTTGAAAGACCCCATGTTTGTTTTTCAGGGTATTTTATTAAATCTCACAGAAGTAGTTGGAACACCAAGGGGTGGAGACATAGCGAAGCTGAGAATATCTAACAGAAGTTGGGATGATACATTTCCATAAAAATAATAAGTACAGAGCAGACTTGGACAGGCAATTGATCATTGCACAGCTCCATGCTATGGATCAAAAGCTTCACCCTGCATTTCTTCCATTTCTGTGCAAGATTACCACTACTAGGTCAACTACTTCTGCCATCCAGTTTCTTTATACACTGTATGTCAGCAAAAGCTCCCAGATTTCTTTTTCCATAATACAAAATTGGATGGAAAAGAGAAAAAATAGAATAAAATAAGGCTGAAAGAAAGAAGGGAAAGCTGCTAATAAAATAAAGTCAGGCTCAAAGAAATAGGAGAAAGCTGCTAATATGGGGGCCTGCAACCACAGAATATGAGACAAAATATAGAGAAGTGGTGAATTTGACTGCTTCATGGAACTGTGAGCTGATGTGTCTGTATTTTTTAATGATCTAGATGCTACATAGAGAATATTTAGTACAAACACAGGTATGCAGTGAATATTATTTTACAGCTGTTCTGCTGCGTAAAGAAAGTGTTTTATAACAGGAGTTGTTTGAAAAGTGATTACTAAAAATGCGTGGGAAGAAATCTTATGGCCTACCCTTACGTTTGAAGGAAGTATTGTGATAAAATGTGACTATCATGGTGCAGAATAATATAAATATTCATAACAAATAAAATCTCTCATATTGGGCAGCTCTAAGCTAAAAAGCATGAATAATATAAGTGGGCCACTAATGATAATGAGGTTCCATTTTTCTCCTACGAAATGATGTAGGGCTACACTTGAAGGAAACATATTAAATGCAGAATTAATTGCAAGGCTAATAACATGGGGTTTATACAAAATCCTTTGTTTCTGTTGTTTTACAGATTACCATAATGTAAATTTACATTTATTTCTTACAAACATTTATACATGACATTCACTTGGGAAGGGGGAGGGAATTGTTTGTTTCCTGGTTTTCCTTTTTGCTTTTAGAAGAAGCTATGGTTTCTTTCAGGGCAGGAGTGGGAGGGGCTATTTTTCATTATTTTTCTGGATATATCGCTTTTCTTGGAAGGGATGTCCCTCTATCCACACCCTATATCCCCCAGAGAAGTTTGGTATATCTGATTTATGTAATGTCAAAATGTAGGATTTTTCGTTAGAGGGAATTCTAAGATCTTGTGAATCAAATCACAGTACCTTTCCAAAAGTCATATTAAAACAGATATATATTTCTACAGCCTGTCATGGTTTCTTCTGTTTTTTTCAAACTCTTCACTATTGAAAAGTGCATATCAAAACATACCAAAATCAAAATGAGAACATGTCACATTCTGCAAGCTTATGTCTACGTATTTTTAAATTAACTAGATGCTATTTAAACAATAATTAGTACCAATGCAGGGATGCGGTGAATTATTATTTTACACAGATCTGCTGCATAAAAAAACTGCTTTATAAGAGGAGCCGCATTCAGTCCTCACACTGACTAGTCCCAATGTATTTTTCTTCTCCCTTTTGTTTTTGAAATACAAGGGATGAGAAGGTAGCAAACAGGTTTCTACTGCAGGATTTTCCAGGCTGAGATTTGTTTCTTTCTTCTCAACTCAGATGTTACAACACTGCTGTTTTATGCCCTACCTTTTAGCAAAACACCTCATTATTAAAAATTCCTTCTGTAGACCATTGTTTTGAATTCTTTTTATAGATGATTTATTAACATATACAGACACCTAAATTTAATAAAAAAGTGCCATCAGAGGCTGTTAATACCCAATGGAAGCTGATAGATCTTGCTCCGTGTTTCCCATTTATGCTTTTGAGAATCCCTACTCTCACCTCTGCAAGCTCCATCGTACAATTTCAAACAAAAGTTTGCATTCATCAAACAGCTACTCTGGTAGAGTCATCCTTTTCATTCACAAGCCCCCATCATCTTTCTTACACACACGAAAGAAAAAATAAAATAAAAAAAAAAGGGAACAAGAAAAGAGATGAAGCTCTTCAAACAGAAGTAAAGTAAGAATTTAGGCATTAAATGTCACTGGGACCCATATGCATCCAAGGGGTACCTGTATAAAACCGTGTACAGCTTGGAGTCCTAAGCAAACTCTGCCCATCTCAGCTATGATCAAATCCAATACTTCGCTTTGAACTTCTACTGCTGTAAAGCAGCACAGCCTCCTGGCTTTCAGAAGGCTTTTTCGTTTTCATTAATTGAGCCCTTGGTTTGCTTTTGTTATGACTAGATAGTGTATAAATATTATACATGTAAAAATGCCCGTATATCTATATCTTTGCTATGCAATTTATAAACAAGAACATGCTGTGCTGTGAAAGATTAATTCCAATATATTTTGTAACAAGAAATATGCATAAAAGCAGGTTTGTTTCAACAAAACTGATCTATTTGTGATTTTAACATCCTCATGAGCATATTTTGCGCCATGAGAAAGGTAAAGGATTAAAAGAATGAAAAACAGATACTTCAGGACTTGTATTAGCTTTATGATGCTGATGATGTATAGTACAGTATTGAAAAGCATGCTTGGATGAGATGAAAGCATGTACTAATGAGCTTTTAAATGTGTATAGTAAAAACTAAGAAAATAACATTATCTGTTTGGCAGGCTTGTTTTTAAATAACAGCTGATGTTTTGAGGGTCAAAAACCTTTCCCCTTTCTTATTGTGCCTAAGTTGCTCCTCTGTAAGAGTCCAGAGATCTGGAGAGGATTCTCTTGAAGGAACAAATTTGCCCAATCCAGCACTTTCTTCTACCTGGAAGTAAGCAGTGAATCAAGGAATGTGAAGATGTATGTCTACAGCTTATAGGTAATCAAAATGTGGGTAGATGAATTCCTAGAAATGGCCAGAGAGGGGAAGGACAAGTCTGAGCACCTTCAAAGAGCTACCTCAGACTTAGGCTATGGTTTGTTTTGTCTGCAGCAGCTCAGAACAAAGAGGGAGTAAGGACTTCTCAACTCCTCCTTGACCACCTAGTTAGATTCCTCTCACCTAACTGACGACAGTCATTGACAATACAACCATCTACGTACAAACTGGCAATGCTTAGTTCACCACCTGGGCAATGGAGAGAAAAAGGTGCTTCTGAGGTTCAGTGGCCTACTTTAGGTAGTTCCTGTGAGATGAGATGTTTTGTTCCCTGGAAAATCTCTTTCTCTGACCAGGAAAAGAACCGAGATACAGACCTCGGTAATAAGCACCCACACCAGAGATGTCTATAATTTGGTCAGATGAATCCAATCTTTTTATCTGCTCTAGTTCTCAAGATCCATATTAGTGCTGTTTAAGGCCTTCACTGTAAGTAGTTGGTTTTCAGCTGTGGTAGCTCTCTGGCACAAACAGTAACAAAGTTTTTATCTGTAAACCTGTAATAAGTCATTCTAGAAAAAAAAAATCTGGATCAAAGCTCATAGTCTGAGTAACTGGAGCAGGTAATATCCAACTCCTGGCTCCATTTTTTTGGACCCCTTTCTGCCTACATAATGTCTATCAAACGTGATCTTTCCTTTCAAGGTTTTCCATGTTGTATGAAGAGCTCTAACTTATTTTTTTCTTGAGAAGAGCATTGTTTTGGGAATGAGAACTTCTGCACTCTGCCTCACCTGCTAGTCTGTATTAATGGGAAAGCCAAGCCACAGGGAAAGCAGGCTGCCCTATCTGAGCAGCTGGTGGTGAGACTGTTGCCTGTTGTCCTATATGAGGTCTTACTGCAAAGGGATCTAGCAGTTCATTCACCAGAGCAAGCAGGCAACAAACTTTGGTCCTGTATGAACATATCCTGACAACTACATTCACTTCCAGGATGGTTTTAAAATCAGTAGAAGAAATTCTACTAGAAATTCTGTATTCCATAAAATTGTAATGTCTTGGTTTATTGTTTTAGCATCTTTAATTTATGTAAATGTACATTTTGTAGACAATAAGAATGAGGCATGCATCTCTACTCACCGGGTAAAAAGTCCTGTTCCCCTGCAAACCAGCATATTTTTCAAGAATAAAGAGAATCATGAATGTTTAACATATAAAAGCAGGAAAAAAAATTGATGTAAATTTATTTCATCCCAAACATCCATTATAACAGCAGACATTTTCTAAATGAATTAATTTTACACCCTGCATGTCTAAGCCATAGAGATTCCTATTTCTTTCCGCTGGCTACAAAGGAAGACCCCAGTGAGAAAATCAGGTGAAGAATCCTAATCAAAAGCTAAGGAACATGAATGCCAGCATTCCTATTTTCTGATTGAGTTTTCATTCTTGCAAATTTACATGTAAATTTAAAGCTCAAAGCCAACTTCTCTGGTGAGTTGTAAATATTTACAGCTATTATCTTGGATACCATCCTGGGTCACTGCTACATTTACCCTGCTGATTTTTCTTATTCTAGGATTTTTATCAAAGATTTTACTGAGAAAGTCGTCTTCCACCCTGCTAGCTTTGCTTATTCAAGGTAGTGGGATGTTTTCTTATGGTAAACTGTGCTCTGATCAAAGTAAAATCCTGAGGCTGGTTTTCTCAAGAAGAATGATAAACTCATACGCGTGAAAGTGACAACTGCTTGGACCTGTGTTCCAGAATGTGTATATAGGTGCATATAAAAGAAGTTACATTTAAACTTCATGTCATTGATTTCTTCTTTAGTAGGAAGAGGAATTATGATGCCCTGGGCATTTATAAGTATTCTACAAAGGATTAGGTTATGAAAAAAGCTATTAGCATTGACATTCATAAGAAACATTTCACAATGTGTCTTCCACAGTATTATGCAAAATTTACTTAATGTTTGATGCTTTTATGTGATTCCTCCACACTTTGCAAATTAATTTGCTCACACAGTCATAGAAAATGAGCACTCTACAAGTTATCTGATATAAAGAACCTGTGAAATTTGTATAAGGATTAACAAGGGCCATCCATGCCTGTTTTTCACAGAGGCATGCTTGAACACATACTTAGAGCTCAGAACAAGTTTCTTGCAGAACATGGTAGCACTTTATGCCAGAGGAAAGTATTTGCAGCAGCAGGAACTGTTACAAAGCTAACTTGAGCCTCTTCTTCAACTGCTGTTTATAAACATCAAATCAGGAAAGCAAAAGAGCACACTCAGTTCCACTGTAAGTAAAAATGTCTCTCAAACATGGCACATCACAGTCAAGTTCACTGAGGCTGAAGGTGTTTTTCATAGCCATAATCCTCTAATTGTTGCACAGTGAAAATACACTGATGTCCAACAAGCAATTCTTGCACATTTGTAAAGTCAGACCAGGATAGACCCTATATTAATCACATCACTAATATTACTCTTTCATTTATTTTCCAGTCTAAGTGTCTCAGGTACACTTGAATGAAATGCATGCCAGCCTATAATGCCTAGTTTCTATTCCGTAATAGGAACGACAAATGTATAGTCTGCATCAATTTATGTCAAACCAGTGTCATGTTATTTTTAAAATGTATTTGGTAGGGAGATTGAAATGTTGTGAATAGGGCTATCAGTCTCTCTACCACCTACAACATCTTTGGAGACAATTTTCATCACATTTGAATAATGTTTTGGCACAGGAATACTTTATCTCTGAGATCTGGAAGCAGCACTTGTACACAGTTTTCTTACATTTACCATGTCCTGTATATTCTGAAAGGGTTAGAAAGCATGTCATTTTCTTTTCTGTCTCGCTCAAAGTTCTGTTAGAGCTTGTCATCAGTAGGGCAGAGAGACTACCAGAAACAAAACTAGGCATTCTGCAATGACTTATCCAAACATGCAGTCAGAAACAACACCATCTCTCCCCCAAGAAAGAGACTACCATGTTCTAACACTGGTGCCTGCTATCTCTGTAAGAGTCATAAAAGGAAACTAACATTACTGTCTCCTGCAGCCTTCTAATGCATGATGAAACAACCACACTACGTATAACAGAAGATGGAGTGCATCCTAAAGAGGAGATTTCATTGAGAAAAGAGAGAGAATTTCTATCAAAACCTGATGAAGACATCTCCCTAAGGTTTGGTGAGAGGATTTTATGCACAACAATGTGAATTACTACTCTCTGTATTCTGGTCTGTGCAGCAGGCAGGGGCTTATCTGCAAAGAGTGGCAGATCACCATGACAACTTACGTCAGCCTGGGTGTTTATGGTTTGATGTTTCTGGTAGAAGTTTAAATTCTGTTCCTTCCTCAGTAGTCATAACATGTGAAGACTGAGCTAAAAGCCTATATATTTATCTTTACTTTCTGTTTAGTATTGTATGCCTTTTCTGATTGCTTCCTTTTCAGCTTGTCTGTCCCTATCATATTCTTAACTTATACTAAATTTCCACTAACAATAGTGAATTAGGCATTGCAAAAGGAACCATGAAAATCATAGAATCATAGAATCATAGAACATTTTGATTGGAAGAGACTTTCAAGATCATAGAGTCCAACCTTTGTCCTAGCTCTATCGACACCACTAAAGCACTTCCCTAAGTACAACATCTACCCATTTGTTAAACACCTCCAGGGATGGTGACTCCACCACCTCCCTGGGCAGCCTGTTCCAATGCCTGACAACTCTTTTAGTAAAGAAATTCTTCCAAATATCCAGCCTGAACCTCCCCTGGTGCAGCTTAAGGCCATTTCCCCTTGTTCTATCGCTTGTTACTAGGGAGAACAGACCAACCCCCACCTCGTTACAACCTCCTTTCAGGTAGTTGTAGAGAGCAATAAGATCTCCCCTCAGCCTTTTCTTCTCCAGGCTAAACAGCCCCAGATCCCTCAGCCATTCCTCATATGAGATATGTTCCAAATCCTTTACTAGCTTGGCAGCCCACCTCTGTACCCTCTCCAGCACCTCCATGCTTTCTTGTAGTGAGGGGCCCAAAACTGCACACAGGATTCGAGATGCGGCCTCACCAGTGCCAAGTACAGGGGCACGATCACCTCCTCACTTCTGCTGGCCACACTATTTCTGATACAGGCCAGGATGCTGTTGGCCTTCTTGGCCACCTGGGCACACTGCTGGCTCATGTTCAGCCGGCTGTCAACCAGCACCCCCAGGTCCTTTTCTGCCAGGCAGCTTTTCAGCCACTCATCCCCAAGCCTGTAGCACTGTTGGGGAATGAGAATAAAAATAAGAATAAAGAAGTTGCCTCAAACCCAGAAACTTTTATAAGTGGTAATTCCTTAATGAGACATCACTTACATAAAAAAAAAAAGAGAAAAAGAGAAAACATCATAAGAATATGGCTAACATAAATATGTCGTATAGTAATCAGAATTCATGTACTGTTTCTTTTAATGAAACATTAATAAGCCATCAGTAGCACAAGCCAAACAACAAAAACAAGTATATATAAAAAAGAGCACAAATTACTTTGTTTTAATTGTTGATTAATTTCAATTTCTCCTACTGTTGCTATTACAAACAGACCATGTTTCTTTCAGTTTATGGGGTTTTTTTTCCTAATTCAGCAAAAGACCTCTTCTATTTTGTTCTTTACTGTAGAACTTCATCTCTTAGAATTAGTGGGAAGTGCTTGGACAAGGGAAATCAGTCTGCTAATCGCAAGGATTCTACTGTGCATGCCATTCTCATCTCCTTACTAGAAATGGAATTACTGTTATTTTGAATGAGGAGGGCAATGCTTCTCCACATTAATCACCATTAATCACCATTATTTAATAGTCAGAAGAGCCAGATCCCATCTTCCACTTCTGTTTTGACAAATCCCTGAAAGCAACAGCTTTGAATTTTCAATGTTCAAAATGGAAATTTAGAAGAGATAATATAAAAATTTTAAAGTAACATTTACCTGTTCAAAAATGTTTGTTTCAACTGAAAACAGAAACAGGAAATGTTTAAAGTCTCAGTACCACAGTGATGTGCCACCATACAGAGGCTCATTTTGAACAGTTAGTATTTGTGTAAAAGCAAAACGTGAAAGGGAATGAGAAAGCCAAAGGTCCATCTACATCAGTCTACTATCTCTGATTGTAATCATAATGTTATGCCTTGTAAGAGTAAAAATGAGACAAGTACATCTAACGCTTTCTGCTATCTTCAGCTGTTTTCACTTTGATTCAGTTCCTGATTTAAACAGAAGAGATGCTTTCCTGTGATAAATACGGCTAGTAACTTATGACTATACAGAAGACTACAGCATTCTCTAGAGATAAGAAAATGACTTATCAATAAGTCAATTCAACTATCAAAAGAAATTTAGCCTAAGCAGGAAGCTTTGCATAGGTTAATTTATCTTGACTACCACTGAATTATGTCATGTGTAGTTGGGCCACTTGGCAATGCTGCAGTGTGAGGTTGATGCTCTACAGGTAGGTTCACCAATGCTCAAAAATATGCCTAAGAAAGATGAGAGTTTCTTGATTTTCTCAACTGACTTAGGAGGAACCCAAGCCATACCTCTTGGATGTCTAACAAGTAGAGGTTGAAGTGAAGTGACACGTATCCCACCCTCATCACCTCAACGTGTATCACTGTTTTCTAGTATTGTTTTCTAGTATGTGTAGTATTCTCTATAGCCTTTGTTTCATGAGAGGCAGAATATGCTGGAGATTTAAATGTGGAAATTTTTGGAGTGGGGAAATCAAACTGTCTTCTAGGGGATCACCATGTTTAATGCAAGGGCAAGCCTAACAGTTTACCACAAATTCAGTCAAAAATACTTAATAATGAAACACACTATTGCTAGCACGTGCCTTCTCTAGTTTCACTTCAGATTTTGACGAATCAAGAATCTACAAAAAAAATTGTGATGTTATCACACATATTTACTGCCCCATTACTGCAGCTGTGTTAGAGATATAACATAGGCCATGTCTTTGATGGACGGAGACATTGACATTGCTAGTATTTAGCCTTTTCAAATCCATTTAAAAGAGATATAATTAGAAATTGTCAGAGCAACATTTTCTGGTTCACAGCCTGGACATGGGGCAAGTAACTACTTACATAATTTTACTGTGTTTTCTGAAGCCACTTATTTAACTGAACATAGAGAATATCTTCTCTAAGGACACTAATATTGTAGATATTGTATGGCTGATCAAGTTCTCTAACTTGTTGCTGAAAGTACCAAATTATTTCTGTGAAACTAAATAAGCAATTCACTGAGCATGGTCTTTGGCAAGTACTGCACTGTTAGGAGTTGTTATCCTTTCAATGAGGTGTTACAGGGAAGCCACATCTGCTTGCCTCTCTTGACAGCTGGAAGTCAAAAGACACCCAGTAGTACTACATCCATGCAAATCCTCATGTCCTTGCCAAGGTTTTTTTATCTATCTGTCAAACAAGTCCTGATCTTGTGTCCTGTAAGCTAGAGTCATTGCTGAACATAATACGCATTGCACTAGGCCACATCATTGTCACTGCACAACACTTTTCTAACCTTATTAATTGAAATCTTGTCCATACTATGCATATGAAATTGACTTTGCAGAGACAGCCAAAACAACATATCTGATCTTTTGAATTTAGAGAAACTATTGTTTCCACTCTTTAGAAACAACTTTCTTGGTCCAGTCTTTAGAAAGACTGTTATTATTTGGGGAAAATAATAATTTACTTGCTGCTTTGTGAAATGGGTGTGAAATCATAGGCAGACCCCCTGAATCTGTCCTTGAATGGACAGACGGTACAGATGGCCCAGGATCCAGTCTCCAGAGAACTGCATCATGATCTGAATTCGATGACTCAAGACTGATTTCTAATGTAAGTCAGACTGTCCTGTAACCCAGCATGCATAAAATGAGTAAAGGACTTTATTTACTCTTATCTCTAAGTAAAGCTTCAGCTCTTCACGCTTTTCTCATATGCATTTAAATAACTTTAAGCCCTCTTTATATTCCAGTATTAAACTGATACTTGATATATTTCTGCTCTGTATGATTCATGCTCAAGGAAAAAAAAAAAAAAAAGAAAGGAAAAAAAAATAGAAACTTCATTAGATATTCACTTTGACATTCTGGCCCCAGAAGAAACAACATTAGTTTCATACTTATCCATCTGTTTTTCTGTTTTAGCTGGAGAATCTCTGATTATAATTTTCGAGGGACATGTGGGTGACCTTCCAGTTGTGCCATTAAAATCTGTTACATCCTAATAACATGCTAATTAATATTCTCTGATGATTCTGTATGCAAAACTGCAGTGGGAAATGTGACCCAAAATTAAAAAGTTTGGAATTCAAAATCAAAAGTCAAGTGATATCTCTTACTTACTTTGGTTGATATGAAACCTTAGTTTAACACATCTCCAATCATATTTAAATAATAATAGTTTGAATTTCAGAAAAGAATACATAAAGAGTTTTTTAAAGTCAGCTTTCACAAGAAAAAGGCTGACCACTCTTGTTGCCTAGCAACTCCATTTTGTTACAAGGAATCCGATATTGTATTGTGATGATTTGGGGAGTGCTAGTTAGAATTAATATTTTGCATGAGAAAGGTATTAATGCATGTTCTCATTAGGAACTACCCCTCTTTAATGCAATTGGTCAGCAGTAGTCTGGAGTCAGCCATCTGCCTGGGTATGCTTTTGTTTGTATGAAATGGCAGGTGAACATTGTACTATCAGCACCTTATTGACGGAACAGCAAAATGGTTCAGAAATTAACAGGGGAAAATAATAGACTCTTGCTTGGGATTTCACACTGCTAAGATAGCAACATATTGCACATTTAATAATAGGTTCTATTTCATGACTTCAAAAACCTTTGCAAGCATTCACATTAGAAATGACACATTATCATATCATTCCTCAGAGGCAGGGCTTCCACTGATTGCTTCTAGCATTTTTTAATGTTTTTTCCTTTTTTTCACAATTTTTTATACTGGTTTAATTTTCCTCTACCCCCTCTCCCCATTTGTTTTTTTTAGTCTTACCTTTCTGTAAAGTAGTGATAATTAGCACTAGGGATACAATTTGGGCATTAAAACTAGCATTAAAATTTTGAAGTTGTGCCTGCTCCAGATCTGTATTTGTATGTAACATTTCTATGGGAAGTCACTTCAATGTCTTAGAAGTAGTCTGTCTCTACAGATTAAACAGAATAATTACATCTGCTATATATACAGTTTTATAGAATCTACCATAAGATCCCCTGTTTCTTTCCCAATAGTATCTTCTATTTCATGTTTGTACAGAGATAATTCCATACTTTTGATTGCCATCATTATCTTTACCACTTTTTCTTCTACCACTTCCTTTTCCTATTTTTTTTCCAAGTAGAACCAAAATCACATGAAGCATTCAAGATTTATGTCACCATTAATTTCTGTAATGACATAACTATGTTTTCTTGTTTTATTCCTTTACTAATGAGGAATTCTCCAATTCTGTTCACAAGTTGACCGCTGTTGACTACTGAACATATATGTAAGTGAGTACTTAACGCATTTACTGCATCAGAGTTCAAGGACCTTTGTGTATTTTCTAATACCAAGAATAAAAGAAAAAAGGCTCTGGCTAATTCTGATCAAGTGCCAAGTTATAAAGATCACACACTTTAAGATTTAAGATTTAGGGATACTTATTTTCTACTTGATATGTTTAAAATCTAAGCCTGCAATATTCAGAATCACTGATCATCCCAGGAGTTTTTTCGAACTGAAGACCAGCAAATATCAGAGAGTATCTAGAATGCTAAGCAAGAAATCTTGAGCTGGTGGCAACAGAACACACAATCCTGTGCAGCTGAAACATGTTCAGGGATAGATATTTGAGGGAGTAGATTGAAATTCATCTGTGAACATCTCATAAGCACAGCTAAGACATTCATTCTTTCAGCTGAAAGGCCTATTGCTGCTGAATGGTGTAGTCCAAATATCCTATCACTGGACAGATGGATCGTTAAGGAATAGGATGTGCTGATGATGGAAGAGATGGATAATCTCAGAAGAGATAATAGTAAGTACCTTACTACATGGTTTCCATTCATCATACTCATTGAAAACATCAATGTTATAGGCAAAGAAACACCATCTCTGTTTTCATTGTATCAGGCTAAGCCAACTGTTAAAATACCAGGTCATTATCATTTGTATCTTCATCTGCATGCTTTCTCCAGTGACAAGAACAGACATAGCTACATCACATTTGTTGTTAGGAGTTTATCTTTTCACCGTAACTGTCACCATAACTCTGTGATGCATTACTCTCTGAAACTTTTTTGTGGGAACTATTGGTAGCAACAAGGATCAAGTTCAAATGCTTATATATTCCTTTCAAAAATAACAAATGCACCACTTGGCTCTTGCTGTCAGTGCCCTGATTTCAGCTTCTTTTTCTTCCCTGCACCAGGGTTTTGGCTTCCTGGGCTCATGGACAGGTTTTGGTGGCACTGAAAGGCTTTAAATCAGAGAGTTGTGTGGAAAGAGCCATGTAAGATAAAACAGCAAGGAGTGGAGTCATCTCTCTCTTTGTTCAGAAGTTGCATTCAATCCTTGGCATTTGTTCTTGGTCCTTGGTCCTTGGACAAGTAGGACATTGAGGTGCTGGAGCATGTCCAGAGAAGGGCAACAAAGCTGGTGAAGGTTCTAGAGGACAAGTCTTATAAGAAGCAGCTGAGGGAACTGGGGGGGGGTTTAGTCTGGAGAAGAGGAGGCTGAGGGGAGACCTTATTGCTCTCTACAACTACCTGAAAGGAGGTTGTAGTGAGGTAGGTGTTTGTCTCTTCTCCCAAGTAACAAGTGATCGGACAAGAGGAAATAGCCTCAAGTTGCTCCATTCATTTTCCTAAAGAAATTAGGAAAAATTTCTTTACCAAAAGAGTAGTCAAACATCAGAACAGGCTGCCCAGGGAAGTGGTGGAGTCACTATCCCTGGAGGCACTCAAAAAACTGAAAACTGTTGATGTGACACTTGTAGACATGGTTTAGTGGCCATGATGGTTTTAGCTCAACGGTTGTACTTGATGTTCTCAGAGGTCTTTTCCAATCTAATGATTCTATGATTCTATGATTCTAACACTGTCAGGACTTGCTGTGACTGGTTAGCAGTGCCCAAAGCCCATGGATAATGAAAACACAGCTGGTGTGTTTATGCTGACATACCCATTGTCACCTCTGCCAAAGAAGCTAGACTCATCACTAGGTGCTGGCAGAGACCTTTCATCTCATATATTTATACCACATGGCTTCCAAATGAATATACAATTAATTTAGATGTAATTACACCAAGAGTGTGTATGTGATTATATTTAAAATATGTGTAGCTATACACATAAACTTGTGTGTATTTGCATGTGTATATATTCATATGCAGAAAATTTTATGATTAAAATTCTAGTATTTTGTCTTTTTGAGTACTTTGAATATGTTTGCTTCATCCTCTTAGGTCTCTTTGTGTTTCAAAGGTAATAATTTCTTTGATCTGGAAAAAAAAAAAAAACCACAACAAAGATATGTGTAAACATGTTTCAGTGTCTACATGTAACATTATCATTTGAGTGGATCAACTTAAAGTAAGCAAGGACCAAATCAGCTGATTAGGACAGCGTAGTGCTTCATTTGGGCTGATCTACAAAGAGATTTCATAATGTTTTCTGAAAAAAAAAAAAAAAAACAAACCACATTTTATTGTAGCTTATTTGTATTTCACAATACTAGATTTTCTGAAAGTTCATATCCCACCATATTCTCTATATATACCTTTCCCTTCAAAATTAGCAGAAAGTTCAGGTCACACAGGCCACAGTGCAGTTCAATACAAGTGTCTCCCATGGTTGAGTTTACCTGGACATCTAAATGCAAAATTTGACCCTCTAATGTCCTAGTTTATGATAGGAATTTTATTATTCCATGATTTTTAAAGTATGTAAAGACTCATTGTGGCTGAATTTGACATTCAGAAAACAGTACCAGCATGGCTCACTTGAAAATATTTATGTTTACTTCACCAGATTATTAAAGCAGTCTATTGTAACAGACTGCACAGTGCATGTATTTGGAGCTCTCTTGCACATGTGTATTATAAAAAACAGCCTACACACCTAGTGGCAAAGCTTATGTTCAAAAGTACTAGACATTTCCTAAATTTAAAATGTTGAGGAATAAATGTGCATTCAGCTTTGTAGAAGTTTCTTTTTACTTGCCAAGTTTTTAAATGCATTACTGGTGTATCTTTCCAAACAGCTGTGGCATCAGATGTTAAGAACCCAAAGAACATTACATTACATAGATTACACATAAGATTTGCAATGATATTATCGATAGTTCCAAACTATGCAGGTATACATTATTACTTAGACATCAGCTTCCTCAAAGTGAAGAGTCTCAGAATCCATTTTCTGAGCACAAGAAAACTTTTTAATAATATCAACAACTATTTACATATAGGAAAACATTTGCTGATTTGTTTTCATATTAAAGTGTCGAGCATTGTACAGCTTTTTTCAGGTATCTCACCAAAATCTTCAGTTTTGGCTCTGCTATTTCATATAATTAATGCCAACATTTTTGCAGTGGAACTAAAAAAGCTTAGAGAACTGGAATGAGAAGAAGAGACATAACTAAGACAGACAGTAAACATGTTGTTCTGGAATGTCATCAAGTGAGCATATTTGCTTAAGCATAAGATTTTGCTAGGATTTTGTTAGTTTTAGACAGGTTAAAAATGTTAGCCACAAATAAATGTGGAAGATTCTCATTTATTTCAAAGGAGGGCCTAAGCAGTGACACCGAAATTCAGGTGATTGCCTATCCCCACCTCTTACCCAGGTGAAGTGAGAAACCAAAGAGCATCCTGTTTTGCAATCAACAATAGCTCTTGAACCCTTTTCTGTTCTGATGCGCCACTTTCTGTTGCTGCTTCATTCTACTTTGAAATCGTATTCCTTCAGGACAGAATGGGTTGTCTTGAAAACACAGGTTCAACAGCTATTTTTACAAACTTCCTGTAAATGTAGGATGAGGAAACACTCATAGCATGCAAATATAGCTGATGTGGGGTAATTTGGTGGGATAGTGGTTTAGGAAGTGCCTCTATTTTCACCTCTTATCACAGAAATAGATGCATAGTGTGACTGGCAGGCAACTTGAAGGAACAAAAAGAGAATCTAGAGTGTAATTTACCACTTCATGAAATACATAAACTGTTGCATGGTTCTCCAGATATACTAAGCAGATACTTAGGAAGCAAATCACAGAAGTAATGATGCATTCTCTCTGCTCGTCTACAGTCTGCCTGCAGTCCCAAAGACATGCACTACAATGGAAAGTTCTGTTATTCCCAAGCATGGCTCTGGAGAAGGTCTGTCCACTAAAGCTGGGCAATGTAATGATTTATCTTCCAAAACAGCTGGCATTCCTGTCAACAATCGGAAGATGTTCTGTTTCACAATTCCTTCACCAAGGGAAGCCATTGCTTTGCTTTCCAGAAGAAAACTCCTCTGGAGCCAGGTTGTCCTGCTTGTAACTGTCTCTCCAGTGGCCTGTAACATTGATTAAATATTATCTGTGTTTGTATGCCTTAGTCTGATAGAGTTAATGTTTTTCCAGTGGGCATAACTTCCTACAGAATTAGATGAAATGAGCAAAACCTAAGCCAATATCTTCTGAGAAGCAGAAAAAATGCTTTTATGAGAGACCACTTGTGTTTTAGTCTTTCTGTGTGTAGCTGTTTTTTCTGGTACATTTTCTAGTTGCTGAGAAAATGATATCTTTGAAGAAAAGATATGGCAAATATTTTCTCAGTGAGGCATGGGTCTGGGTCACTGACAAATATATTCCTAAACATTACAGTGTCAGTGTAAGGTCCACACTACTGCTACCAGCAGGTATTGGCTCCTTTCTTATACGAACTCTGGAAAAAAACGCGTTCCCAATTCTCCTCTAATATCTCTGCTCAACAACAGGTATTATACTTTTCATGGTTATGGCTTCAGTTTGTGAAAGATTCACTTTTATTTTAGTCTTCTTATTTTCTGACTTTTATGTGCAAGTCTCCATCTTGTGTTCTGCCTTTTATTTCTCTCAATTTGTAATTATGTTTGGAATTTTCAGTCACATGGGAACTAGATACCTAAATCCCTTTAATGTTCAATTAGACAGGCAGTGGTAAAGAAGACCCAGCGAAAATCTGAAGTCATTATTTTTGACCCCATTCTAACCCAACACAGAATGGCTCATTCTTCAACTCTAAGCTAGTTCTGTTTGGTTGTTTTTTTTCTTTCTTTAATAAATATTGGCATGACTGCCCACTTAAGTCTTAACTAGGCACGTTTTTACATGATGATCTCAGTGATGCTGTTGTGGTTTTAAATGTTTTATTCACTCTTTACAGACAAAAGTTGACTGTCAGATAACACTAACACTGTATTAGGCTAATTAATCCATATAAAGTTTTTGAAGATCATTTTTTTTCTGGTCATACTGAAATTATTGCAAGAACTCTAAAATTTACTTCAGTAGCAATCACATGGCAAGGTTAATGTTTCCTCATTTCTTAAGGTAAAGTCTTCAATCCAGGCTGATGTCTTGTGTGGTTTGCCTTCAAGAACACAGAACAGGGAAAAGAAATATGGGGAAATTTATCAACCTGGATCCAAAGAAGCGTTCTTTCAAAACAGCTTTTTGTATGTGTTTTATTTACTTTACCTACTTACTCCTTAAATATTGCTTTACCTTACTGGCCAAAACATCAAAGTATTGAACGTCTACTGACTATTATTTCAGTCATTTGTTAAATCTGACTTTTCTCAAACATACGTTAGAAGTTATTACCATTTTGCAAGTTTAAAGTCATATAAAAATAATGAATAGCTGACTAAAATTTCTTAGCATTTCTTTAGCTAAACAGACCTCTCATTTCCACATTTTCTTTCCAAAGGAGTTTTCGAGATAACAGAGAATCATCAGTGTTTCCTCAATTCACTTAATTTTAATTAAGAACTCATTTCAGCCTTATCTTTCCCATCTTGCCTGGAAAAAAAAAAAAAAAAAAAAAAAAGACGGAAGTCATTAAGGTCATAATAGAAAAGTTTCATATTACTTTACAGATGACACAGAATATTCTCTTTACCTCACTGTCTCTTTAGGGAAATTACTTTCTTTCACAATTATTTTGTGCCCTTTCTAAGCTGTGGCCTAAACTTGAACCTTTTCTCTGCTCAGCATAACCATGAGTCCTGCTCCCAACACTGTTATACTTCATTGCAACTTCCCTTTCCTTTGATATTTTTCTGGACTGAAAAACAGTACATTTTAATGCCAAAATCTTAAAATGTAATAAAAATTACTAATTTATTTAGATTGTTCTATTCATCTGGAAAACTCCTTAGATTAATCTTATTTCTGGAAATAATTCATCAATATTCTAGCACAATTATACCTGGAAAACCTCCCAGTGAAAGCACTATTTATGGACAAAAACATTACTTTGTCAGTATCGTTGATTTCCAAAACACAAGATTTATAAGCATTTTTGTTTGATGTAACTATATTCACCACATAGATATTTGTGGTTACATGTGGGATTTTTCTTTCCACCCTTTTTACTGACAAAGCAGATTTTTTCATCATGAGCCATTAAGTCCTCTCCCTCTAACGCAAGCACTATTGTCCCTGTTCAGTGTTGACACAGATGGTCAATTTCTGCCATACACAAATTTAATACAGCATTTCCCATTGCCTTTCCCGTTCAGCAGGCCACACACAAAGTACTAGGCAATGTGCAATACAATAAACATGTTCCTTGTGAGACAGGACAAATAATACATACTTATTTTACTTACTTCCTTCTTCATTCAGAAGTCTCAATAGCAAACTAATCAGGAGGTCTCTTTTAGTCAAAAAGGTATGTTTTGGGTGTCCGTGTCCAGATCCTGGCCACGGGTGGGCTACAGGGGTGGTCTCTGTGCGGAGAGGCCAGGGGTTGCGCTGTGCCAGACAGCCAACTCCAACAGACCCACCACAGGACACAGCTGAACCCTGTTGGTGCCTTGGGGAAAATGTATTTAAGAAAGGGTAAAATGCCACACAGCAGTGAGAAGTGAGGAAAAAAACAATACTGTGAACACCAAGGTCACAGGAGATGGAGAGGAGGAGGTGCTCTAGGAGCTGGAGCAAGTGTTTCCCTGTAGCCCATGAAAGTTTTGGAAATTACCATCGTAAAGAAGGTATTCCCTGCAGCCCATGCAGAGCATCATGCCAGAGCAGGTGGATATTTCCTGAAGGAACTGCAGCCTGTGGAGATGAGCCCACGCTGGAGCAGGTTTATTCTGAAAGACTGCAACCAGTTTATTCTGAAGGACTGCAGTCCATGGAGGGGACATATGCTGGAGCAGGGGAAAAGTGAGGAGGCGGGAGCAGCAGACAGGAACTCAAATTCTCATTCCCCATCCCCCTGTGCTGCTCTGTAGGGGTGGAGGAGCTAGAGGAGTCAGAAATTAAGAAGTGAAGTTGAGCCTTGGATAAAGAGGGTTGTGAGGAAGGCATCATTTTAATTTTCTTTGTTCCTCACTCTCCAAATCTATTTTAATTGGCAATAAATTAATTTTCCCCAAGTCAAGTCTGTTTTGCTTGTGACAGTAACTGGTAAGTGATCTCTCTGTCTTTATCTCAGCCCATGAGCATTTCCATTTTATTTTCTCCTCTGGTCCTGTTGAGGGGAGGGAGTGAGAGAGCAGCTGGGTGGGTGTCTGGCAGCCAGCCAAGGTCAACCCACCACAAGCTTTTACGTGTCCTTGGACGAGGTTACTTACCAAAGTTACGATCCTAGTTTAGGAGCAGTTTTGTAGATTTTTCCAGATCAATAGATAGCTTATTCTTTAGGGGCCAGAACTTTTAGAGTAAGCTGCAGACTCTTTCTTTCTGCTTCTAGGTTGTTTTGCTTTTTTTAATAAACTGGAAAGTTGATTTTGGTTTATTTAATTAAAGCTATTTTGAATTATATGATATTACTTTATTGCTGAGTAGCATTATGTAAGTACATAGCAAATAAGACACATTGTACAACAGTGACTAAGTAAGCGTAGTGTGTTATAATAAACAGGTTCAATGTATTAGCAAAGCGTAATTTTGTGCATGCTGATGTATCACCAATCTGCAGGATTTTATGTGTCAAGAAATGTGATAGTTATGAGCTTCTCATTTTTACCACTTTATCAAAGTGCATCCACTGTAACAGTGCATACAAGTGGAAACCACTTCTACTGGAATGTGGCAGTATGAAATATTATTCACTAACCATTCCCATTATTCATGGTAGATAGAAGCGGGATGGCATCAAAGGAATCTAACTGCAGAGACTCTAGTGGTGAATAAAACTAATTAGAGTCACATTTAATATCTTTATGTGGTTTATGTCAAACTAACAGTATGTCTGTACTTCCCATGGCAAGCAATAGGTCTCTTAATTTTTCCACAATAAATCACTATAGTTCTCCATCTCGGATAATACTTGAATAATACTAAATTGCAAGAATTTTGTTAGAGAAGCATTTTAATCTTCTGTCTGTTTTGCCAGAAGGAATGTTAATGTATAAAACCAGTTTTACAGTTAACGTTTCAATCTGAGGTGTGAGGTAATAATAACTTCTATTTTCAGCAGCAATATAGACTACATAGATTACAAAAAGGACCATGTTACTTATTAGGAATAGACTAGTTTAAAAAAAACCAAAACACCTCACTGGTAATAAGAGATAGGGTTCTTCCATTTTCTATTATATAGGACTTAACTTATGGAAACAGAAAAAAAATTAATCAGAATCAATGAAACCACTCCAGGTTTAAATGATTATAAGTCAGAGTAAAACTTGGATCACCGAGTATAAATACCAAGAAATAAACCCCAATATCTTCCCTCGTGCAAATTCAGGTAATCTGAGTTATTGACTTTTTGATAAGGGCAGTTTTCCGATGTTTAAATATCTACCAAAAAAAAAAAATCACAAGGGAGTAGATACAGTATTCAGTTCCTCTCTGTAAAAATACATGATATATAACATATATTTGAAAGGTGATCGTAGTTTACCTTTGCAAATGCAGACCTGTTAAATATTATGAAGAGATTTTATCTACCTCAAATTAGGCACATCAATGTTAATCATTCACATGAAAGATAGGCACCTTGAATCCATTTTGAAGGTGATGGAGAGAAATAGGCACATTGAATCTATCCTAAAATAGGATAGAATAGGTGCTCGAAATAGGTGAAATGAAAAGCCATGTCATATTTTTTTCCCTTCCTAATTTAAACAAAAGACTAAGAAGGCTGATTTAGAGTTAGGTGAGACCAGTTAAATCAGACGAGATTAATTCTGTCCCTGTTTTTAAAAAAAAACAAAGCCATGCTCACTTGGTTTGTGTTACTTGTTATGATTTAAGGAGCACATACATAAACAGGAGATGTCTGGCAATGCCCACTTGGATGCGGGCAGTGCAATTTTCTTTTCTACCAGCAAAGATGGGTCAAGAAAATTATGTTTGCCTCCAAGTGCAGTTGTTATCAGCAATGACAGCAGAGCCTTCAGAAAAGTTGGTCCAGTTTTACTCCAAAATAAGGAGACCATAAATCAAAATGAGTTCCCATTAATTTCAAAATGATAGAAAAGTCACCTATATGCAGATATATGGCAACCAGGGCTGTTATAGATCTTTATTTAATAGTATTTCTAATTAATATTCCTATTTAGCACTAGTTAGCATTAATTAGTATTAATATTTAGTACTAGGAAATATTAAATGTCTGCAACACAATTAATCAATAGAATAAAACCAACTTGCTCAAAATTCTCACAAAATCAGAAAACAATCTACATTTATATCTGAGCAAATTTTGTTCTGGTTGTAATCACACTGATGAATGTTGTAGGTCAAATCTTCTTTGTTTAGAGACACATTGTTGTTGTTAGGAGGGAATTTTCTTTTGTTTCCTTGTGCTCACCCACACATACGTGCAAATACGAGCTTTTTAAAGTGTTCACCTCTTATAAAACACGACAGTTGTGCATTTTGTGAAAAGTACAAGCAAGGATCTAACACCATTGCTACTACCTACGTATACACTAAAGAACTGTCACATTATTTTTAGCATCTTTCAACAAGCTGCTGTATAATAGTTTGCATGTCAAAATGCCTTATTTCAAAATCATTAACTTCTTAGAGTCATTTCTGTTCCCTAATGAAAGGTACTACTAGTGTTTTCCAATATACAGAATTTAAAAAATCATCATCTTCAAAATGCCATTTACATTGTGCAAGACAACTATACATAGAGTGTATGGGATTGACATTTTAAAATAATAATAAAATTAATTGCAAGCAGCTGATTAAGTATAGCTTGAGTATATAACTAACACTTAGTAGTGTCCAATAAGAGGTTTCTGTATAGTAGATAACTTCCTAGCAATTAGTTAACATCTTATTATGTTTTATTGCTTATAAGTTACTTCTTCTCTTTTTAATTGTGTGGCCAGCTTTAGGAAGTTCTGCATTTAAGATTGAGACATATATATTTCTATCAGCAATCTTGGCAGTCAAAAAATCTCAACATGTAAGACCAAGAATTTGTATTTGTTGGTAATAAAATTGATATGATGCTTTCTTCTCAAAAGGCAGTGAACAGCAAGGTAATTTAATCTTCCACCATTATAGGTGAGACATGCACAAGTCTTTCGAAATATGTTACATTAAATGATTTTTTTCTGGAAAAAAAATAAGGGATGCAGTAATAATTGATAATGAGAATAACCCTTGTATCCTTAAGAACTAATCTTATTTCAGCTGTTATTAGCCGAACAAGCATGTTTAGAAACATATGTAAGTGCATTACTTTTGGATGTGTTCTACAGCAGTGTGGTACAAGTAGGAGGCTTTTTGAAAATATATTGTTGCTCAAACATTCAACAGCTAGACATGAGATCTTGAGAAGCAAATTTGCACTTACTGTCAAAAAAAGCCAATGAAAGCGTTTTGGGAAGAGACCCTTTAAAATAGTCCTTGAGCATTTAAAGCAATAATATCATGTTTATTAACCAATTAACAACCACCTAACCTAACAACCACAAGTTTCCCTGTTTCCTTGTTTGTTTCGACATTCACCTTGCTTAACTGCTTCAGAGGCTCACTGTGCTCTGGAACAATTCAAGCATCTATTGTTCTTATTGCCTTTTTAATGATACCTCTCACTTCACAACTGAACTACATGTTGGTCTGGTTTCTGTTCTGTCTAGAGATGTCTTTAAGAAAGTTGGCACATACCAGTCATTTTCAAAAGCCGGGTGCCACATCATAAAGCCTGCTGGAAGATTTTTGAAGTCTGCAAAGGAAATAGTTCTAATTTCATTCCACTGTCTGCGAGACTCTAGCTGTAAAACAGCCAAGTGAAGAGCCCTGATATATATCTTTGTTGGTGGGTACTGCTCTATGCAAGCTTCTCCTAAGACATTGCTCCATAAAAGGACCAGCTTTCCAGAAGCAAGCACCCAATCTCCCACAAAACTCACAGGAACACCTATGAGGGTCCCATTTTATTTGGGTTTAACGCAATTATTATTATATTAGGCTCTAATACAGTTATTAGAATTGGCTCTTTATTTCAGCTTCACTGTTGTGCTAAAAATATCAAACTGAGATTACAAATCTAGATGATGTTCTCACAGCTCGGTGAAATTAGGCATGACAACAACTGAAGACCTTAGAGAACTAATGGAGAAAAAGACCAAGAACTGTAAATGCTGGCCACGTCCTTTGAGTGCTGCATTTTGATTATTTCTTATCAGACTATTTTTTTTCTTCCGGTACCAAGAATTTGTGACCCGTAAGTGGGGAAGGAGTAAAAGAAAAGAATAGTAAATAAGTTGGTTTGCCACTTGAAGATGAAATGCACCACAGCAATGCAAACGTTAACAAACCTTAACAGTTTGTCTACCAGATGTTTTAGGTGCTTAATGGTGTCACTGTCAGTAGATTGCAAAATTACATTCTGCTATAGAAAAAGTGTTTTGCAAACTTTTCACTTGATACCTAAAACTTTGCTTGCTGGTATGTGTAATAAGCTCCCATTGTTTGCAGACAACACCAAGTTAGGTGAGAGTGTTGATCTGCTTGAGGGTAGGGAGGCTCTACAGAGGGACTTGGATAGGCTGGATCGATGGGCCAAGGCAACTGTATGAGCTTCAACAAGGCCAAGTGCTGGGTCCTGCACATGGGTCACAACAACCCCATGCAGTGCCACGGGCTTGGGAAGAGCAGCTGGAAATCTGTCTGGCAGAAAAGGACCTGCTGGTTGACAAGTGGCTGAATATGAGTCAGCAGAGTGCCCAGGTGGCCAAAAAAGCCAAAGGCATCCTGACTTGTATTAGGAATAGTGTGGCCAGCAGGAATAGGGAGGTGATAGTGCCCCTGTACTCGGCATTGGTAAGGCCACACCTAGAATACTGTGTGCAGTTTTGGGCACCTCAATACAAGAAAGACCCTGAGGTGCTGGAGAGAGTGCAGAGAAGGGTAATAGTGCTGGCGAAAGGCCTAAAGAATCAGTCTGATGAAGAGCGGCTGAGGGAACTGGGGCTGTTTAGTCTTACGAAAAGGAGGCTGAGGGGAGACCTTATTGCCCTCTACAATCACCTGAGAGGGCATTGTAGAGAGGTAGGTGCTGGTCTCTTCTCACAGGTAATTAATGATAAAACAAGAAAGAAAAGGCTCAAGTTGCACCATGGTATGTTTAGGCTTGACATTATGAAAAATTTTTTCACTGAAAGGGTTGTCAGACATTGGAATAGGCTGCCCAGGGAGGTGGTTGAGTCACCATCCCTTAATTTGTTTAAAGGTTGTTTAGATATGGTGCTTGGCAATATGGTTTAGGAGTGTACGTGGTAGAGTAGGGTTGATGGTTGGGCTCGATGATCTCAAAGGTCTTTTCCAACCTGAATGATTCTATGATTTTATGATCTGCAGATGATTCACAATATGATTCGCCACAGCTTGTGCAAGGTGAACAGCAACAGCAGAATTACTGTCTAATCAGATAATTGAATCCCTAAGCAATATGTTGATTTTGTGTTGCTCTTTTGACCTATAAATCTTTATTATGTAGTACTGATCCTTCTTTTCATACTTAATTGGTCTGCTTTACGTCTGCATTTTTAAACTATTAAAGGTCCCTTAGGTGCCTATTTTCTTGCTACTTATATAATCATTAAATATGATTGATATGAAGCATCATATGAAGTACCCAGTTTAAACTGAGATTAAAAGTTTTCTCATCTTTTTGTCATTTTGTCTTTGGTTGGGTGTTATGCATACACATTGCCTTAAAGAGACACTGCTTGAAATGTCTGGAATTGGTCCGGGCAAGACAGAGGAAAGTAAGTAGAAGTATTACTATCTCATTTTGCAAATAGGGAACCTTGAAAGATTAACTATTTTTCACTAGGTCGCACATCTCAGACTCATGAGATTCAGTTCTTTCATCACAAGACAAAGCCTCTTGGGAATTCTGGGGTTTCTGGCATTTGCTTCTTCACAATGTCAACTCCCATAAACCAGTTCCTAAGTGGTAAGGAAAGTTTAGTGGATTTTTTATTCTTTTTGAGGGGGAAGGGTTTTGGTGTTTTTTACTCTTGTGTTCAGCGAGTCATAACACCTTGAACACACTCTGAAGTAATTGATGAAGCAAATATCAAATTCAGTGTTATAAGCATCATCCTCATCATCTAAAGTATTAACTGTGTTCTAGGGTAGTGTTAGAGAATAAGACAGAACTGCTGGAGTCCAGCCCTTCTCCCACAGAATTTTTCACAGGATCAGACTCAAGCTGTGCAAAGTCAATTCATTTTCCTTTTCTCATCTTGTCAATATTGACACAAGACTTTTTAGTACGGAATATGAGACTGGCAAGACCTACTAATTGGGAGGGGGGGTAAAGAGGAGGTCTTTCATTATCAGCACAAGCTGTGCTGCCTCATAAACAGTGAGTGATCAAATCTAATAAAGATAAACCCTTGAATTTCTGCTGCTCTACTGCAGCAACACACTGTGAAGGCTTCAGGCACTGGTTTCGGGGAGACTGAAGCCAAACATATGGAGAGACTGCCAACAGACATACCGGAGAAAAACAAAGCTGAACTCCTGCATCTCTCTTTCCTGCTGCCTCTCTCCAGCCTTAGGCTGCAAAGCCATTTCAGATGCTGATTTTTAACAAACATAAACAATGAAAAACAGCCTTAAAAATCAGTCTTAGCATACAAGGAGACTCTCTTTAAAGAAACCAGAGAATTTAGTATGGGGAAAATGGGATAGGGAACGTAAGGTAGAGACAAGTGTAAAGTGATGATGATTAACTTCCTTTTCTCTGCAGAAATTTCCAGGCTTAGGGTTCCACTGCCAGAACTGATGTATGTATGAAAAAAGTCGTATTTGATATGCTGAAATATTTCCCTGTTGTTTCAGGGGAAATGGTATTTTTCTACCATTTCTGTAAGGCATAAGTTGCATGACACCCTCCAACATATGACTGGTGGGGGACCTGATAACTAGTATTTTGAGAGCAGATACGGTTTCAAAATTTAATTTAACCAATTCTAACTCCCTAACCATGATTGATGGAAGGAAGGAAAAAAAAAGGAATTTCAAAAAGATGCAAGGACATAAGTCAGGATAAATATATGGCCCCTGCATTTCCATCTGTATTTCAATGGGAGCTGTAAAACTGGAAGTTGACTTAATAAAAAATTAAAAGAAAACACAGAAAAAGCAGGAGGCTGTTTGGGCATGGTTATCTATGTAATTACACCAAAATACAGGAAAAATTTTAGGATTACAAAAGTGTGATTCAGGCTGGATTTCCCGATTCATAACGAAGCACTGAAGTAGATTATTTAGTAGGATGGGGGGATCTCCATCATTGGAGGAAGATACACAGAACAAAGCTCTGACTGTGACAATACAGGCACAGTTGATCTTGCCTTCAGAAAGATGGTCTGTTTCAAGCTTCTCCCCACTCTGATTCACTAAGACACATTGTTTATTAAATGCACTCTTTTCAGAAAATTGTGGACATACTTAGTGTTGCACCATGACAAGGAATCTAGCTGCATGATTTGTTTAAGTTGCCTTCTCAATAACCTCAACAGAGAAAGGAACAGCAAAATGGAGTACCATTTCTGTTACCTATCTTTGTCTTCAGGTTTTCATGATCCATCAGCCTGTTCATGATGTTATATGAGCAGCAGCAACACAGGTCAAGTGCTTACTGTTCAACTTTGTAATCCTAATAACTAAATACCTCAGTTTGAAGAGATATGCTTTTGTCTAACACAAGGAGAGCTTCTCCATGTGAAGAATTTCACAAGAGAAGTTAAAAATGGTGAAATAACACTACTTCAAATATTGTAAGGCACTTGCAAGTGTGTCTTTTAAAATACCTTTGGAAATAGTCACTCGCTGTTCTGTGTTATTGAATAAGAGTCTCACAGTTGGCAAACACAACTTTTAAATGCAAACTCTGGTTTTTTCCATTACTGTGAGAAAGGAATGAAAAGCCTTGGAGTTTTTTTTTGGGGGGGGGTTGTTTTTGTGGGGGGTTTTTATTGGATTTTTCACCCCACAGAAACAGCAAAGTATTGCCATGTCTTCTTTTAAAGTTACATATGAAGATTTTATTTCCAGGACTAATAAACCTCATTCTAATTAAATTTAAGGGTAAGTAGAAGAAGGAAGGGACATCAGAAATAGGCCAAACTCTTGAATTTCAATCAAATCAAAACATTTACATTAAACTGGCTTCGCTTATCCCTAAACACTAGTATGTACTTATCAAGTCTCTTTCTACTAAACACATCAAAGAAATTGGAGCACTACCAAATCTCCAGTTAGAGACACTAACTGTAGTTAGATACACTAAAGTAGATGTACTTCACTATACTGAGACAAGAAACAGGATTTTGTGGGATTTTTGAAAGATATTACATCCACCAAAGCCACAGAAAAACGTCATGATTTACATTATTACAGAGGCGTGCTAAATGAATTAGTAATTATTACGCATTTATTCTAAAGCGTTACAACAAACTCTTTAGCAAACATATACCAGAAAAGCAGAAGTTCGAAAATTTGTCACATACAGAAACTGTCACAGTACGTAAGGAAAAAACACAAGTTACCTGCAGTACATGTAAACCTGTGCTGATCCATCACAGTACAAACTTGAACTCTACTCTACTTACTGCCCATGATGACCTGGACACCAAAACATACTATTAATGCAACAGCTTGTGTAATGCTGTTCAACAGAGGCAAGAAAGAATATAAATTATGCCTGAGCAGAAATGCTGTCACCTTAGCAAATAAAAATAGATTTTCACCTGGCAGAAATCTTGTTAATTCTCCTGGGTTGGGTTTTTTTTTTTTTCCTCCTATCTCTTTTTACTATAGGATTTTATCAGTTTTGGATCAGATGGCTCCTCATCTTTCATGTTGCCACAGGACTGCAAGGAAAGATTCATTAAGGGAGGAGAAAGAATGAGAGCAAAGGCAACATAAGGTAGCTCAAAAACGAGTGTTTTGCTGGGAAAGAGGCTACCAGGGCCCTGGGAGCAACAACAGGCCTTGCTGGCCTTGCCCAACCTCTCCAGGTCTCCCTCAAATCTGCCTACAGCGCAGGACCCCATTTCAGCCCCCCAGCTGCCCTGCTCCTGGCTAGGACGGTGGGATTGGTCCTGGCTGCCATGCCCTGTCCTGACAAACCCCATGGGAAACCCCCACTGCTCCAGGTCCTCAGGGAGTGTCTGTCCCCTGACAGAGATGAGAAATATCAGGGTTCAGGTTCCATTTCCCAAAACAGATTGAGTTATCTTTGTCCAGTTACCATGTTTACATGGTCAGTAAAAAAGGATCAGAGACAAAGATTTGCAAACTTGACTCTGAGCCCCAACCTTGTATTTCAAAAAATTGCACTGCCTTTCCCCCTTTTCTCTGTTTTCTTACCTTCAGTTCTCTATCGGTCAGTGGTTCAGCAACAGTATGTAAGAATTAAAGATGACCCTTTTCCTAAAGCCTACTGCATAGTCTTCTGTATTTCCTTGTTTTCACCATTTCTTGCAGACAGTCTGTAGAGGGATGCTTGCTGTTGTGGACCCTCACTTTCCCCAGGCACCGCAGGGTGCCGTATGCAGGGGCAGCTTGCTCTTTCCTCTAAAAACACATTTTCTGACAGGACGATCATATGTCAGCCAATGTCTTGGTCAAAACATGACCCAATATTCCACATATCCTTTATCAAGTCTAGCCCAAAAATAGTTTCCCAGTAGAAGAACAAAGCACCAGGACACAGATATGCAGTTAGTGTTAGTCGGTTTCGATCTGTTAAGGAGAATGCTATAAAGATCAAAGCAGGATATAACTTTTGCCACCCTGCTCTGCTTGGTTTAGCTATTTTGTCTTCAGTGGCCTTATTTTAAAAAGATAGTTCGGCTTCTGGAGGAACTATGGATTCTAACTGTGTTCCAAATTTTAAGTGAAGAAAGAGATCTGAAATGAGCAATTGAAAGTTATAATTGCATCATTCTTATACTTGCATTTACACATGAAGGTATATATATAGAGTATAGGGTCATTGACTCAGTTTGGGGATAAGTGTTTGGGCCTACATAGGTTCCTTCTCTGAACAAAATATTTATACATAAAACATTTTAACATTTCATTCATTATTAGTGAAAATCCATAAACCTAAATACCACTGCCACTTGGATACACAAATTCAGAAACACACAATCTGACTTGTACACGTTGTTAGATATTTCAACTTGATCTTAAATTCAGATTAAACTCCCTCTTGGTTAAAAATAATGGATTGCCAATAGGCATATAAATTAATTCAATGTGATATTATTAAACTTGTATAAAATGGAAAATAAGATAGTTGAAGATATATGTATAAAGTACTTTATGTATAATCCTACATCATTACGGTCAAAGTCTTTTTCAGAAGGGCTCCATTTCAATCTGTAACTCTATGTTTTCAACATAGTAACGAAAACAAGCTACTAGGTAGCAGGCATTCACTGAATGTATTGCCTATTTTAGAAACATTTTTCTAAAAGACCTCACTGAAGCCTGTACACCACCCTCAGACAGCAGCACAGTGCTGCAAGTTTTGCAATTCCAAAACAGAATTTGATGCTGCTGTTACCACTAACTCAGACTGAAGCATCAGGGAAAAAAAAATACCAAAGCACTAAGGTCGAGGTTTAAGGAAAAACAATTTATTTTCAGATCAGATACCTGCTGCTTCCAATTGAGATATTGGATAAACTATCTGAAATGAAAGCAGCAGACTGAAATTGAGTGTTTTTCTAACCTCTTCTAATTAGAATCATCTAGTTCAGTGCATCTCTAACTAGAATCACCTCTCTTCTTTGCCCGACCGGGGTGACCTGCCAAATGGGAGGTGTGAATGTTGTCAAGGAACATCACAGCCTCCAGATAAGTAATGAAGGCTTTGAAGAAACTGTGAACACCCTCTGGGGAAAAAATTAGACTTGTGAACTTAGAAGGGGAAAAACAGGCGTACAAACAGTTTAAACAAGAACTGAAGACAGAGGTCAACAGGGATGTTTCCAACAGGAAATCACCTGCTGAGGAAGAAATTAGTTTTGAACACCTAACACAAATCAATGGAGTAGATGGGAAACGTAAATTATTCATCTTTGCCAGGAAATCCTGGTTTCTATCTTCTGTGGCCTCCTTATGAAAAGTGTGTTACTGGAAAAGTATAACCTGAGCTGAACTGCAGTCTAATAATAAGACCATAAACATAAGAGCGAAAAAGGAAAATGTGGTGGATGACCCTGGCCAAAATGCCAGGTGCCCACCAAAGCCACTCTATCAGTCCCCCTCCTTAACTGGACAGGAGAGAGGAGAGAAAAAAAAATAACAACAGGCTTGTGGGGTTGAGATAAGGACAGGGAGATCACTCGGCATTTACCGTCACGGGCAAAACAGACTCGACTGAAGGGAAATGTGATTTATTACCAATTAACTGAGAAAGGAGTAATGAGAAATAAAACCAAATCTTAAAACACCTTCCCCCCACCCCTCCCTCCTTTTCCCGGGCTTAACTTTGATCCCAATTTTCCTCCCTCCTCCCCCCCAGCGGCACAGGGGGGAAAACAGGGAATGAGGGTTAGGGTCAGTTCATCACACTGTTGTTTTCTGCTACTTCTTCCTCCTCAGGGGCAGGACTCCTCACACGTTTCTCCTGCTCCAATGTGGGGTCCCCCTCAAGGGAGAAAGTCCTCCATGATTTCTCCAGTGTGAGTCTTCCCATGGGTTCAGTTCTTCATGAACTGCTCCAGTGTGGGTCTCCTTCATGGGGTGCAGTCCCCCTCCTTCTTCACTGACCTTGGTGTCTCTCACATATTCTCACTCCTCTCACTCGCTGCAATTTCTGCTGTGCAACAACTTTTTCACTCTCTTAAATACGTTATCACAGAGGTGAAAAACGCTGTCGCTGATTGGCTCAGCCTTGGCCGGTGGCGGATCCGTCTTAAAGCCGGCTGGCATTGGCTATATCCGACACAGGGGAAACTTCTAGCAGCTTCGTACAGAAGCCACCCCTGTACCCTCCCACATTACCAAAACCTTGCCAGGCAGACCCGTTACAGCAAACATAATGGATCCTTGTAAAGGTCCATGTAACCTCCATCCCATTTCGGAAAGGGGCCTGTACTAAATGTGTGGTGAGAGAGCTTAATAATAACAAAAGCAGAGATTGTTAATTTCTCTCACTACTTTTCTAGTTTCTAGCAGCCTGCCACACAGAGATTTTTTTTCAGTTAAAAGCTGCATCTGCATCCTGTTTGATAGCCCTTGATTGATTCTTCTTCCATGAATTTGTCTAAGAGATTTTCAAACCCATTTACACAAAGAGCCTCAACAGGAGTCTCTGGTGATGAGTTCCAGACTTCTCCTGCATGCTGTGTGAAAGAGCAATTCCTTTTCTTTGGTTTATATCTGCAGTCTGACCACTTCATCTGATGCTGCACCGGACTGTTGCTGTGAGAAAAGGTGGATATTTGTTCCCTGTTACAGTTCTCTATGTTGCTTTACAATACACTCCCCCTGCCCTGCCCCCTTCTCCCCACTGCCCCTGCCAGCTGTTTTCCAAACTGAAGAGTCCTCATCTCTTGAAACTCTTCATAGTGTACTGGGTCTTCCTATGATAGAGTCAATTTTCTTCATAGCAGCCCATATGGTGCTGTGTTTTAGATCTGTAACCAAAACAATGTTGATACACATACCGATATTTTAGCCATTGTTGAACATTGTTTGCATAGTACTAAGGCTTTCTCTGTTTCTCACTCTGCCCCCACAATGAGTAGACTGGGGATGGGCAAGAGGCTGGGAGCGGATACAATCAAGAAAGCTGACCTGAATTCACCAGAGGGACATTCCACACCATGTAACGTCACACTCAGCTATAAAACTGGAGGGGAGTTTTTCCCAAGTAGCCATTGCTCAGAGACTGGCAGGGCATTGGACAGCTCGTGGTAATGATCATCTTTGCACTACTGTGTTTTTTTTTCTTTTCTTTTCTGGTTTTTTTTCCTTTCTTTAACTCAACCCACAAATTTTCTCACATTTGCCCTTCTGATTGTCTCCCCCATCCCACTGAGGGGGACCAAGCAAGTGACTGGCTAGGGGCTTACCTTCCAGCTGAGGTCAGCTCATCCCACTTATGCAAAGTGCTCCGTACTTGTATACATGCTGGTCATTCCATGGTTTGCTCATTTGCTGTCTTCCATTTCTTTATGCTGAGGATAATTTAATTGAATAGTATGTTTCATATTGAAGAAAATCATTTAATCAAAGCAATGGATTTTCTAAGACCAGGAACATTACCAAATAGTTTAAGACTGCTCAACATAAGAGAATGGCAAAAGATGACTCATTCCCCAATTGAGCTATTGTCACATACCCTCCATAACTCCCCACCTACTAACTCCAGAGACAGGATTATATGGATGAGTAGCCCTTTCTACACAATACAATTGCACTGAAATACGGGCAGAACTTTTCTTTCTCCATCCCAAGTTCCCTTTTTGTCATAGAATCATAGAATGGTTCGGATTGGAAGGGACCATTAAGAATCATCTGCTTCCAAACCCCCTGCCATGGGCAGGGACACCTTCCACTAGATCAGGGTGCTCAAAGCCCCATCCAGCTTGACCTTGAACACTCCTAGGGATGAGGCATCCACAACTTCTCTGGGCAGCCTGTTCCAGTGTCTCATCGTCCTCAAAGTAAAGGATTTTTCCTTTTATCTAGTCTAAATCTGCCCTCTTTTAGTTTAAAACCATTACCCCTTGCTCTATCACTACATCATGGGAGAAAGAGTAGACTGAAAGCAAAATAACAGTCAGTGAGGAGGATTATGCCAGGCAGAGAACAGCATTTACAGCATATACACTAATGTGTACTCTCTAGGATACAAATCATATTCAAAAGTAATAATTAATGCAAATCATGCAAATATTTGATGCAAATGAACTAGATTTTCCCTTAGGATAAAAGTTTATGTGTTAAACAAAAGTGTAATGACCTTTGTGATCTAGTTATTGCCAGGCTGGAATTCTGGTAAGCAAAAGCTAATATTTCAAGAAAAACCTATTTTCAGAAAAGCTGTGAAATCTTGCATTTTGAAGGGGCGAGGAAGGGTAGTTAATAAAAACATGTTAAATCTGTAGTTTCTACTTGTTTTTCATCAATTTTTCAGCATATATTATTTTATTAAACTATAATATGTAACATATGTAGATTATGTCCTTTGAGTTAACTATCAATTTTATATCATTGCACCTTTGCAAACATTTTAGGTTAGATCATGGCTGTTCTTTTGAAGGACGTTCCCCCATATCTCCCATTTACTGAGCTTCAGTTCATCATAGGGTGGAGTGAAAGGGTCTTATAGCGTCTGAATTTCTTTCAGGTGAACCTAAACCAGATTATGCATATTACTGGAGATTTTCTGTTCTCCAGTTGCTGTTGGGCATTCAGTCTGCAAGACCAGATTAGTGCTAATGTGAAGCAACCTCCATAGCACCTAAATGCATATAGTGAGGTCATCACATCCTCATCTCTCCCCAGACTCACTCCCATTACATTCATTAATGTAGACATAGCCTAGAAAGACAGTTAAATGTAGAAACTCATATTGTGGAAGAATTCTTTCAGATCAGTGAAATTTCCTTTTCGATGAAAGCTTTTTAGTCAACAGTTTTTAAGTTGTTCCTCACCCACAGTAATTACAAGAGTTCTTTCCTAAAACAGACCTGCTGGAAACACAGACACACTGATGTGTTCACTAGTGCCTCTTAAGATGACTGTTTCTTTGAAGCCATTTATAGAGTGGTTGCATAGCATACCTTACAAATGCCTAATTTTTAGATGTGTTGCAGTCAGCCATGACTATTTCAAGTATGAAATATATGTTTGGTTTACAAATTGTAAAACCCTATAGTCAACCAAAATTCTTTAATGTGAAATGCTAAAAGCTGCAAAACCTAAGTCTGATGCAATGACAGGATTTTTACCCTGTAAGAACCATATTGCCATCAGTAGCATATGTTAATTCTGCCTTATGCTAACCTTGAAAGGCCCCAAACCTGGCCTACTAGGCCTGCTATCAACCCCTTATGAGAACTTGCTATGTGACCCCAAGACTGGTACCTGGTGTCCTTTGCTATGATGTGGAGTTCAAGCATGAGATGACAATAAAGGGCTTGAAAATACGGGCACAGGTTGAACCGTGACTGAATCTCCGTGACTGTAAATAACTCACTGATGGCAATTACTGGTCACTGAAGAATTGCAGCCTTGAGAAAAGACTGTTTTGTCCATGAAAAAGTAACAGCAGCCAAGCAAAATAAATCAACATCTGAGTTTGCATGATAAGGCACCTGCCACCATGTGGGAAAGTATCACTTACCAGCATGCACAATATGTAGTCTAGAGAGTGGAGGGTGGAGGACAAAGGCTATAAAAACTGCCTAGAAATTCAAACATCTTATAAAATATGATTTGGAGACGGAAGATGGGAATGGGAATTCCCACATTAGATAATGATGGGAATTTTCTCATGGGGAGGTCGTGCAACTGCACTGCCTACTTTTCCTGACTGCTTTTCCTCCCTGCTCCTATGCCCTGCTCTCAACGCCCTTTTGACATGCCAGCCAACTACCCAGGACAGGATACAAAGAGATGAGAGACTCTGTGTGTTTCTTTGTGTGTGCAGTGTGCGCTTCTGTGCACTTGTGAGTGAGAGAGAGAGAGTACATATGCTGTAGCCTCACAGAAGAATAGGGAATTTACTCAGAGTAGCTTAGAAAGTAAGCTATGACCTAGGCAATAGAGGAAGGCAGAAATAATCTAACTTTAACAAAGACTCAATTCCTTCTTGACAAATCTGAGTACCAGTTTAACTAAGAACATAAGTAAGACACATGAACCAGGAAGTCATGGCAATTTCCCAAAACCTGTTGAAACAGTAATGTACCTGCAAAGTATCTCCTGTCCAGCTATGATCATCTGCAATGCAGCTGAAGACGCTGGCAAAACACCAGGATGCCCAGACACAAAGGCACTCATCCATGGGAAGGGAAGGAAAGAAAAAAGGACTCTACCAGCATCCTACAGATGCCCTGGAGCATGGAGAAGATTCAAATTTAGCTGGAGTGATTAGTCAGGAGATAAAAGAGAGGAAACTTTTCATGGAAACAAAAGGAATAATATGTGGTTTTGCTGAGTCAGACATCCTCACAGAGCTCCACCAAGTGTGAGTCAGGATTTCCATTTACTGAATCCATGTTGAGTCTTTCCCAACATCCTGTGCTTTTCCACATGCTCAGTGGTCTTATCTTTTAGATATTCTTATCTTGTTGAGGTGGAAATCATACTCTCTGCTCTGTAGTTCCCACAACCCTCTCTGCCTTTTTTGTAATGGGAATTACTCTTATAGCACACTAGAAGTGCATTGCTTGCTTTGATTAGAAGACTTTGCCAGATGCTCTGTATTACTCCAAAGATTTTTGCCAAATGTTAACCAGTTCTGGAGACTTACCTAACTTTTATGTTTGGTCTAATTCCTCCTGTATATTCACAAAAAATTTGTCTAACTCTTCTGACCTCTCTGCTGTAAAGAATAGGGAGGAAGTGGGAATGACCAAAGTCTTCAGCAGTAGACTAATACAAAAATATCTGTTACACCTCTCTGTTATGTCTTGTTCATCCCTGAGTACCCCTATGGTGCTCTAGTCATCACATTTCCTGTTTGTCTTCCTACATCTGATGACGAAGTAAACAACTTCGTGCTAGCAACTTGAGCATTCTCTGCAAGCCACTCCTCAAATTCTGTTCCAGTCTTCAGACTTTGTCTTTTAGTTCAATCTACTGTGTTTTATGAGTGTTTTCTTCTCATCTAGACAAGCTTTCAATTTTCTATCACATTGACCTTTCCCTATGAAAACCTCCTTAACGTTTCTATCAAGTCAGGCAGGTTCAGCAAAAACTGGAACTATTTTAGTTTGGGTTTTTTTTTACTTTTGTTTTAATTGGTACCTTTTATATGACTATTACTAATAGCAGGTATTTATATACTATATTTATATTATATATACTATATATTAGATTTATTTACTATATTTATTTTTTACTGTAAGTGAAGAGCAGGTTCGTGAGTATCTAAAGAACCCTAAGGTGTACAAGTCCATGGGACCTGATGAGATCCATCCAAGGGTCCTGAGAGAACTAGCAGAACAAGTTGCTAGGCCATTTTCCATCATATCTGAGAAGTCATGGCAGTCTGGTGAAGTGTCCACTGACTGGAAAAGGGGAAACATCACCCACATTTCAAAAAGGGAAAAAAGGAAAACCCGGGCAACTACAGACCAGTCAGCCTCACCTCTGTGCGTGGAAAGATCATGGAGCAGATGTTCCTGAAGGCTCTGCTATGGCACATGGAAAATGTGGAGGTGATTGGTGGCAACCAACATGGCTTCATCAAGGGAAAATCCTGCCTGACAAATCTGGTGGCTTTTTGTGATGGAGTTACAGCACCAATTGAGAACAGCAACTATTTTCATCTATCTGGACTTGTGCAAAGCCTTCAACACTGTCCCACATGACATCCTGGTCTCCAAATTGGAAAGACATGAATTTGATGGATGGACCACTCAGTGGATAAGAAATTGGCTGGAAGGTCGCACTCAGAGAGTTGCGATCAATGGCTCAGCGTCTCAATGGAGACCAGTGACAAGCGTTGTTCCTCAGGGATCAGTACTGGGACCCGTGCTGTCGTGCTATTTAACGTCTTTGTCAGCAACATGGACAGTGGGATTGAGTGCACCTCCACAAAGTTTGCCAACGACACCAAGCTGTGTGGTGAGGTCAACACACCGGAGGGAAGGGATGCCATCCAGAGGGACCTTGACAGTCTTGAGAGATAGGCCCAGGCCAACATCATGAAGTTCAACAAGGCCAAGTGCAAGATCCTGCACCTGAGTTGAGGCAATCCCAAGCACAGATACAGGCTGGGCAATGAGTGGATTGAGACCAGTCCTGGGGAGAAGGACTTGGGTGTGCTGGTGGATGATAAGATGAACATGAGCCAACAATGTGTGCTTGCAGCCCAAAAAGTCAACCATATCCTGGGCTGCATCAGAAGATGGCCAGAAAGTCAAGGGAGGTGATTCTGCCCCTCTGCTCTACCCTTGTGAGATCCGACCCAGAATACTGCGTCCAGCTCTGGAGCCCTCAATACAAGAAAGACATGGAGCTGTTGGAGAGAGTCCAGAGGAGGGTTACCAAGATGGTCAGAGGGTTGGAACACCTTTCCTATGAGGACAGTCTGAGAGAGTTGGGCTTGTTCAGCCTGGAAAAGAGAAGGCTCTGGAGACGCCTTATACCAGCCTTCCAGTACCTGAAGGTGGCCCACAAGAAGGCTGGGGAGGGACTTTTTACAGGGGCCTGCAATGATAGTACAAGGGGTAATGGTTGGAACCTGGGAAAGGGCAGATGTAGACTAGACACAAGGAAGAAGCTCTTTGTCCTGAGGGTGGTGAGACACTGGAACGGGTTGCATGAGGAAGTTGTGGATGCTCCATCCCTGGAAGTGTTCAAGATCAGGTTGGATGGAGCCTTGAGCAACCTGGTCTAGTGGGAGGTGCCCCTGCCATGGCAGGGGGGGTTGGACTAGGTGGTGTTTGAGGTCCCTTCCAGCGCAAACCATTCTATGATTCTATGATTCTATGATTCTATGATTCTATGTAGTACTTTTCCTCAGCAGATATCAAAGTGTTTCAGGAAGGAGATAAATAGCACTAGCTCTGCTCTTGAGAAAGGGGAACACAAGTAGTGAAATATGTGTCCCTAAGCCTTTCAACAGACTGCTAGCAAACCAGGAATAAAAATCCTCCATAGTCCCAACAGTCATCACATTGCATGCACCATTAGGGTGGAATTCATACGCATCTTTACACAATGTAGTGAGCATCCATCCATCCATATCAGCTTTGCTCTGCAAGAAGATCTCTACAACCAGACACGGTTTAGCAGGCACTAATGGCAATGCAGACAAACAGAATATTGCAGGCAATCTAGAATAGATTAATAAAAGCAGTCTTGACTTTTAACTAAAATAATAATAATAAAAAATAGAAACAGTTACAGAAAATTTCTTTCTGTACTAATAAACAATCATAGAATCATTTTGGCTAGAAAAGACCTTCAAGATCATCAAGTTCAACCATTATTCTAACACTACCAAGCCCACCACTAAACCATGTCCCTAAGCACCTGTGAACTGTAATGGCTAAGCATGGATGTTGTAATAAATGCATTTACATTTCAGTACTGTAACATGACGGTTTTCAGACTGGAAAAGTTTCAGACTAGGACATGGTGAACCCAGCTTCACAGTGTCCCTTGCTCCATGAAGGAAATATTTGAAACACCTTTCAAAACTCAACCTTTAAATAAAAATAACCATAAGAGCACCTACAACAGAAATATGACAGTGATTTGTGCTGAATGACAAGTATTGATATCAGGCTGACCAAGGTACACTGAAATGTGATGGAATTCAATTTTAAAACAACTCATTGGACCTCATTCTCTATTACAAGAAGGCTCCTTCACAGTGCTTGGCTGGAGGAACAGCCATAAGGTAAATAAATATAAAACTTATTGGTGCTAGATAATCCTTGTCACTATCACTTAGTCAAAATGGTGCAGATAATCACTTCAGTGTGATAGCTATTATAGCTCAACTCCAGCTTGAATTTAAACAAGCAGCAGAGAAAAAGGAGACAAACTAAGAAGGAAGGAGAAAGCGATGCAGCAGGGAAGAAATTCACATTTAATATTGAAAAAAAACCACCACAAGTAAAAGCTAGAAACAGAAAGAAATTGAAAGACTACATTAGTTCAAACAGATGTAGTAAACACATTTTCATCTTTATTTCAGTGTGTTACTTGATATCACTGTATAAAATTGTGTACAATAAACAAAGATTTTATTTTTATTTCCTGAAATTATATTTCGTAGAGTCACAAGGTCAAACATGCAAGTAGAAAATCAGAACAAAAGGGAAATTTCTGCCAACTTCTTGTTTAAGAAACTGTGCGGGTAGGTATATACTTTTTTCGACCTACCCCAACTTAAAGCATTGCAATCGCTACAACAGGCCAGGCCATTTTTCTGTGCTAGGGACTTTTGCAGAAGCTGCTTTTTCTAGGAGATGTTAGTTTGTCTGTTTCCTGAGACCATGAAGACCATTAGTACATTACAGCTTTATTCTTAAATTACATTCATTAGTAAGCAATAAATATTTTGAGCTTAAATACTTTTGAAGACAAGACACTTGCAATTTTACCATCATTTACCATCACACAAAAGACTGACACTATGAATTGTCTCAGGTACTCTTAGAGCACCTGTAACCATATCACCATCTCCCCTTCTACTTACATGCAGTCATTCCTGCTTGAATTGTTCCTAAATAATGATGAAAGAGTACATATGGCATTCCAGACATGTTACAGACTTCTCTATGTCCTTTATGTGTCTTTTATGACACTTTTTCAAACTATAGTTCAGGAGAGGGAAGTTGTGCAGTGACAGCTGTGAATGCCATAACCTCTGAAAACTGAACAAAGACCAGAACTAAATATTATTCTTGCCTCATCAGTCATATTGTCATAAACCAGAGCTGTGATAACAAGATTTACTGTTATCTTAGCAGTTTTACACTGCTAAGAGTATGCATACTCATAATTTTTACTTCTTCCTAAAACTATTTTTCTTTCCGTGCAGCCATTTACACTCGCAATTCTAAATTTCATTGTTTCTGTGAGCTCCTGAGAAACACAAACACATACCTCATTACAAGAAGAAGGGATGAACTACAGCATGACTTTTAAAGTTTTGTATTTTAATAAATACTTGGTATAAATCAAATCTTGGACTTTAAATCCAATTCAGACTATGTACTATTGACTTTGAGACTTCATGGAAGCAAGAATGTTTGACTGATACATCACAAGGAAGTTTCCTTTCTGTTCTTGATCATGGCAGCTGTGCTGAAAGGAAACACCATAGCTGAAGGGGCCCATGAGAGAAAGTTTTTACGCTATTCTGTATTCATTACTGAGCCTAATTAGTCTCTGATTACAATGCAAAATGCATCTACTTTAAATGACATTCTAGTAATAGACTTGCAGAGTGATCCAAACAGCTCTTCCTAATACAAGTTGTTTCTTCTTTAGGAGGGTGAATTGCATCGATATGCACATATATATTATTCACAACGATTTAACAATTTAATACTCATTATTCAAAGCAGTTGAATGGTTCTTTTCATGTATCAAATAATACCTCAACAGTGTAAATGACATCTGTATTACTGGATCCAGGAGCATAACCAAGTTGTCAGGTCCAGTCATTCCCACGACTATCCAATTCCAATCCAGTCTGAAAGACTGGTGGTGGCCCAGAATCTTCTTTCGCTCCATATCTGCAGCTCCTGGTTTCCATACAAATAAAATACAAGCATGTAGGCCAGACGTGAGCAGCAGAGCCCTGCAATGAAATGCCAAATCAGAGTAATGCGGGGGCGCGGGGGCTGTGTTTCTTGCATCTGCCTGTGTGAGTGCTGCAACAAGAGGAGTGGATTCATCCAGGAAGTCCAACAACTTAAAACAGAAGTTGAACTAATTGCTACTTAGCAAGGTTGCTTCTGTTCTTAGTTGGGTTTTTTTTTTTTTCATTTTTTCTTTATAGCTATTGTTCCAGTTTGCCTAAAATGACAATAACTTTCAAATTCCATTTTTAGAGGGATTCAGAATCTCTTACAGAATATTCGAGGGCCAGCTATTCTAATACTACATGATCTAAGACAGAAAATAGATGTGATATCTTTAGGAGGAATCTTCTTTGTCTTTTCTGTTCTTTTAATAGAAAGATTTCATGTCTCAAAGAAGGATCAAGAACAAGCAGCAAACAGTGCCCATATCAGAATTTTTTGATGTGGATCCTGTAACTTAAGTGATCTACTAGAAGGAATGTTTTCTGTGGTTTAGAAATTGTACACTAAGGTTTAGCCTGCAGTTAATTTGTACTGATGAATTATAAACCGTGCAAAATTGTAGTGCAAACAACTGTAATGGAAATCCTGATTTCAGAAGTTCACTAGCATATGACAGAGCACCACTGTAATAAGACCTTTTCATTTGCATAGTTCTTCAGTATTTTATATTTAATAATATAAAATATTTAAAACATGTTCTAAATAAACATAGCCACTCTTAATTCTAATATATTGCATTTTCAGGGGTTTTTTTTTCAGAAATAGTTCTGTTTTAGAATAGTATTACCTAGGTTATTTCACTATAACTATACCATAAATTTCATCTCACTTCATACTTCCCACTGGACCTCTTTCCACTGAAATTATTACCCATTGTTCCTTATTTTCTGTAAAAAGCTAGTGCAGACTTTCTATGATTAACTGAGCATGGAGCTTGAGAAATAGTATCTTTGTTGGGTAACTAGAACTTCTAGGTAACATCAGCACAGGAGATGCCTTATTTGCCTTTTTTTCATCCTTGGTATCTGATCACTTCCATTTTCCTGTATATTCCTGGATTCTAAATATATGGGTATTCTTTAGTCCTTTCTAGCTGTGCCAATGAAAATTAGAGCAGTAAAAGAGGAGAGGCAGAAAATCGGTTGTAAGACTTTGAAAGGACTGGGGAATGTTAAAATGCACGAATGCAAAAGCAGTGCATATAAGAGCAGGAGATTCCCACAGAACACATTCTTTTCAAAGGCAAATACAAGAGGTTAATCTCTTGTCATACCTTGGTAGTAACATGGGAACAACCGAATGAAAAGAATGTTACAAATTGCAAAGCTTAAAAGTAGATTTACAAAAGAGAATTGAAAAATTTGAGACCAAATGCTTCTTCAGTTGAAACTTTACTGTATTTTAATATGTCTGGAAACACTGAAAAATTATCCCAAATATATATTTGGGTTACACAGGAGACATGGATAGAAGTAAATCTTTCTGCAGAAGACTGAGTACTGAAAAGAACAGTTTCTGGCACTCACAGAATTTAATATGACATTTTAGAGTTCTCACAGAAAGAACAAAAATAGGCGGGGACATCTGAAATGTGGTTTTCAGCATTATTATTTGGCAGCAGAAAGTAAACAGAAGAGATCTGACTGACAATAAAACCTTCTCAAGCAGTTCAATGGGGGGCGGGGGGGAGAACTGTGTGCAGTTTATTGGGTTTCACATCAGAGGACTGTAAAAGGAAGTCTGTGATAAAACAGTTCTCGAGGAACATCCTTCTAAAGGTACCTGACATCTGAGTGTGGAAAGGATGTTAATTCCGAAGATGAAGACTGCGTTGGAGTTGAAGAGGCACACAGAGGATTAAGATGTTTTAGAGAATCTTTCCCACGGGAAGAAAAACGCTGGCTTTCCTATATATAATTCATCATCCTACCTAGTTATTTATAGCTATCATAGATACCTGGTAATCAAAACAGTCTGGATTGATTGTTGATGATGAAGCATGATTGCCTAGTGTAATGTCATTTATTGCTTCATTGTTCCCCTGTTACAAGCACTTGTTTGTTGAATATTTTTAAAGAATCCCAAAATTAATTCAATTGGAAGAAAACTGTCAGAAAATATTTTTAGAGTGTTTGGCTCAAGTAAACCCAGATAAATCAGGGAAGAGCAGTTATTTATATCACTAAAATTTTTTCAGTTCATTTTCAGGAATATAATTCAAGAAATTCTACATATCAAAAGTGCAGAAAAGAATAAAAACCAAAACCAAAACAACCAAAAAAACCCAAAACAAACAAAGAAACAAAAAACAAGAACAAAACCAAGAACAATAACAAACTTGCAGAGGAAAGGATGTAACATGGAAATGTAAGAGAAGCTATTTTTTTACCCTCTTGCTCTCATTCTTCAACCAGATTCTCTCTCAAATTCTTCGTAACAATTAAAGGTGATATGGTGATGCGTCATGTTTGGCAGATGTATGAGCGGATATGTGCATATACACAATATAATAACAATGTGCTAGTGGTGATGATAGCTGGTAATGAAGAGTTATTATGGCATTTTAATGTGTCTTATTACTAGTCCTATCGACTTGGAAGTAAACAGTGTCTTCAAGAATCATAACCCAACTTGAGGTCTTGCTGGAGGCAGGCATTTACCACTGCATAGAAAAATCTGTTGGCAATACAGGTGTTTCATTTCAGATTTGCCAATAATTTCACAGTAGTCAAATAGTTTGTGTTTAGGGAGCAAATTTTCTTGGTAAAAGAGACAGAGAAGAGCCATCAATTTACCACTGCAAAGAGGTCTTGAAAGTACTTTTATCTCTCCTTAGATCCTAATGATTGCTGTAGTCTAAGATTTCTTCCAGGCTGCTCATAGATTGGAATCCAAGGCCATGTCTTCACTAGACACTCGTTAAATTTGCAGATGACAGAAGACAGACTTTGTCTGCAGACCAAAAAAAAAAAAAATGTTTAAGTATCCTTCACTTTCTCCTATTTACAGAAACCTTGGTCATGCTAACTTAAACTTCTGTCTTAGCCATTGACTGACAGATGCTGAAAAATTTGATGAAGAGTTATAAACATGTAAAAAAATTATATTTGTGGATTATGAAGTATGGAATGAAATAATAAGATTATCTTTTTTTTGTTTGCCTGAGTTTAGTAATCAAATTGCTACAGTTAGAATTTATGCCTAATCATATATTTAGCTAAATTAGCAAAAAAAAAAAAAACAAAAACAAAACCCACAAAACTCAGCAATCAGACAGTCAAAAGCAATCTCTGCATGCATCTAGCTATATAGCAGGAATTATCAGTAGAAAACCACATACTGAAATATTTGGATTAGCTTGAACTGAATGCAGTAAGGACCCTGAGAGAAAAGCACCCCACAATTCCTGCTCTATCAGTGAGAGGACATACACTGGAGGGAATAGTTGATTGACAGGTTAATTGTTTGGCTAATTCTGGTATTCATTCCCCAGATTTTACACATGTTCTATGAAACAAATCTCTGCCTCACAGGAAGAGGCTTCTACCCTGGCTTCTCTTGAAGCTGAAAGGGGGAATAAGAGGGAATATAGAGAGTAGGCTATTAACACTGTATCTGATTGATATAAATAGGAAAAGACAGTTCACCAGGAAGAGTATTTACACTCTGCTCCTCTCTTGGTACAGGCTAGCAGTAACAAATATTCCTATTCTGAATGAGGACTGAGATCATAGATGAAATTATGAAAACTGTCCATCCTGCAACTGGTGTGTATCAAAACTATGTTGCAAAAGGTGTCAGAACGGTATATATTCTTTGTGCATTGTAAGGTTCACATGACATCAGAATTAGGCTTTCAGTTTGGCTTGGGCATAGTTAAACTTCCTTTGTCTGCCAGCCTCAGGCTGTAATTTTCAGCCATGGCAGAGTGACTAGGACAATGCATATTTTTCCACTTTTCTTACACCAGAGCAGAGCGCAGGTACGTGGAGAAACTTGTGTTCAAATTGTAACTGAAATCCAGTGCAGGTACTTTCCCAGAGGAGAAATCTAGTCCTCTAGTAAGCCATAGGTTAGTACAAAGTTAGCAGGAGTCTCTTAAGGATCCATGATCACATCATTGAAGCAGAGAGAAAGTGTTCACCTTTAGCCCTCATTTTGATATGTTTGAAGAGAGTTCACTGATTGAGTCAGGGCCTCTGTCCTCCATTCCATGCAACATGATAGTAATAAAGGAAAGAAAGATGGTCCTCACAATATGACCTTCTCTGTGTTGTTTTAATACAATTATATTCTAATTAAGCAGCATTGCCCACATCTTGTCTCTTTTCCTATGAGGCTAGCCCAAAGCTGATCTCAGCCTGAGGTGTTAGCTGTAGATAAAACCTTAGTGAAAACTACAGCTTTCACACAATTGAATAGATCAATCTAGAAACTGGAAGTGAGCTCCAGGGAGAAGCTTGGCCATTGAGATTCCAGCACTGCCATGCCCAGAAGTTAGTCACCCAAACCTGAAAGTACCCTACTACCTGGCAGGAAGAATACAGTCAGCACCCCATACAGCGCCCTATACAGGCGGGATGACCAAACTATTGAATACCAGGAATAAGGTGTTCATCCATAACCCTGTTTCTCACTTTATCTCAGTGTCACTATGGGAGTAAAATTATTGACTTAGATGTTAAAATCATGCTTTTTAGCACAGAGAGAAAAAAATACTTTATTTTAGATCACTCTTATGGCTAGTAACCACCTTTTGTATAAGAACTTGTTATCACAAGTGTACTTTGTTAGCACAGTAGTCTGTGATGGGACCTGCTTCTACAGCTTTCCTGGAATGAAGAAAACATTGCATCCATTGCTAATATTTACTAAAATCCCTAAACTTTATCCCCATCATGTCAAATTGCTGAAATTATCTTAGTATTTTATCTATTCAGAAACATTTCTGGCCAAATTTGCACAATCATGTTTTTATTTTCCTCTCAGTTTTCTATTAGTTCTGTTAGAAATATTTTGCTACAAATAGAAGAAAGCACACTTCACAGACTGTTAGCCTTGTATTATCTTCTATAAAAAGAAGGTCTGAGGTAGATTTACTATTTCTTTGCCTCTAGGACAATGCAACATTTAAAATCAGCAAAGCTTTTCAATACTGCCTCATAAAAATAAGCTTGATGAAATACCTAATATTTCTAGATTCTAAAGCAAATTCTGACCTTTTTGGTCTTCATGCGGCTTCTACGGTATTTTCATGAAATCTAAATTAAAAAAAAAACACACTGGGAAACTTTAGTGTGTCCTCTAAAACTTTGTAGATATATTTCTTTTGGAGATACTAGAAAATCTTAGTAAAAGTAGCAAAGCATGAGCATAAACTGTCCAAGCTTCCAAATATTGAGAAACATAAATACTTAAAAACCAATCAACTGTTTCAGCTGTTGGTAGTTTATACTAAAGAAAGCTATTTCACACTTAAGTATAATTTCTATTCAAACAGATCCTACTTGTATGCAACAGTAATGAGCTGATCCTGGCACAGGAAGGAAGGGCAGTGCCTCCGTGGCATCTCCCAAAGAGGCTCAGTGTCCTAAGAACATAGGAGGATGGTCATAGATCAAAGCTATGTAAAGACAACAGTGGTCTGAAACAGGTCCCAGCCACCACCTGGTGGCCAGGGCTTAACACAACCAAAAAGCTGACGGCACCATCAGCTCCTTCAGGAACCACGCTGGGAATTCCAACCATGTGCTGTAGAGTATAGCACATCGAGCACAACCAGGTGTTAGCACATCGAGCACAAGCAGGTGTTAACATGGTTGGAATTCCCAGCGTGGTTCCTGAAGGAGCTGATGGTGCTGTATCAAACTGCAGGAGCAGGGCTGATGCACAGCTTGGGATCAGCACTGGCTTGCTGCATTCTGCACTCTGAAGCCACACATATCACAGGAGCTTACAGTAGGGGCAGCATCTGTTCCTCTCACAGGTCTGTGGTAAAATCTAACATATTAACTCTGTTATTTTATAAACACACACAAAAACACATTTATTATAAATATGCACTATGCTCACTGACTTTTTTAAAATGATGGCCCTGGCTCTCTAATAAATGTGACAAATACCAACAAATGTAATGCTGTTCAGCATAAGAGGGAGCAACTGTGTGTTCACTTGTCACAGTGGCTGGGCTGCCCACCAGTCCCACTGGAGTTAGAAACAGTAACAGATCTCATTTCTCTTCTTTCTTAGTTCAAACTTTCTTTTATTCTGCTTCAGCTCTGTAACTTTGAGAACTTAATATAAAAATGTCCTTTCTACAGCTGTGACTGAGCCCATAGAATGCTACCTTCAATTTTCCTTCATTTGAGTTTTAGGGCTGATCCTGATAGACAATGGAAATGAATTTCAGGAAAGTTGCTTCCAAAATCCTTCAGAAGGCTCTTCCTTCCATGGGACCACACCTTCCACTCCTAAACTTTGAAAATAAATGCCTTCATCCTAAGAGTCTCTTCCAGACCATTTTGTTTTACTTTATTTTCATTACCAATGATCTCATTTCCTGTCTAGGGAAAGCTTTGAACCTTTTGCAGTACACTTATTACAGGATCAGCTGTGATTTTCCCACCAGCTTAGCAAAAAGGTGATGTGCTGTTGGGAGACACAGGTGCAGCCCACGAGACGAACTGAATCAGAGTTGTGCTCCCTGTCATCTGCGTAAGTAGTGCAAAACCTAGGGAGGTGGGAGATTAAGCCAGGCTATCCAGGCCTTGATTTAGTTCGATATGTATACAGGTTTCATGCTAGTAACTTCTATGAAAAAATGTTTATGCTTCAGTATTTATGTGTATTACATCAGCTAAATTAAGGAGTCCAATAGTTCTAGCTTAAAATAAGCAAGCACAATACAGCACGATGAAATAGGGTCCTGTTCTGAAGTGTCTGATGTCAGCTTGATGTGACAATCTTCATAAATAAAGCAATTACTTAATCCTTTGCTGTATGAAATTTCTGACCTGTTAATAGAGTGTACATACCTTGCTTCTGTGTCTTTTGAAAGACATTAAACTTTCACATCAAGTAAAACAGAGACATTCAAAATTACACAGAAGAGCTTAAGGAATAATGTTTGAAAAGGCCAAGGTTAAAACATAAATATGATTGTAGTGCTACACGCTAAAAAATTTAATGCATATTAGCATTCTACTTAATTATAGTGAAATATTGGTATCTAAGGCACCTGCACAGGGCTGACAGAGCTGACACATGACTCAGGGTGTATCTGTCTGTTGCTAGATCAAGAACCAGATGCCAGACCAATACCTAAGAGGATAGTAGAAACCTACATCTGAATATCTTCGCTACAGTTTAGTGAAGAAACTCACTTCCTTTGCCTGCTCCAAATTTGTATTCCAGAGGCAACAGCAAGCAAGAACAATGTAAAATAACAATAGCTAAACAAACAAAAAACCCCAAACAACCATTCTTCCAGGGAGATGAAAAAATATAATTTTTTAAAAAAAGCAAAATCAAAAAAAGAAATAAACAAACAAACAAACAAAAAACGCCTCCAGAAACAGAAACAAGTTTGAAGACTACATATCTTAATTTTAAGACTGGAATAAAAACCATCTCATCCTGCTGCTGCCAGGGTAATAGGTAAAACACAGAAGGACTTGCCCTGCATTTCTTGAGTGTCTGGAGAGGACTGCTGTGACTGCTGAGCCATTCACAGCAGATACATTTCAGACCAATCCCACTTAATTCCAATTTTTAAGCAATTTAAATCTTATTTCAATTTGTGACTTTTGCCACTTGTCCTCTCACCGGGCGCCACCAAGAAGAATCTGACTCTCTCTTTTTCATTCCCTACCATCATGTATTTATACACACTACTCAGATCACCCTGAGCCTTTTCCTTTTCAGGCTGAGCAACTCTAGCTCTCTCAGCCTTATACGAGAGATCCTCTAATCCCTTAATTATCTTTATTGCCCATCACTGGACTTGGTCCAGTAAGTCTACATCTTAGTCGTACTGGGGAGACCAGCACACCAGATGTGTCTCACAGGGCTGAGTAGAGTAGAGGGATCACCAACTCTGACCTGATGACAACACTGACAAGTACCCCAAGACAGTGTTGGCAGTCAGTATTTGAATGCTATTTTTATTTTTCAGGTACTTATTGATATTTTTGGCATATTGCCATCTTTTAACTTTCTTTTTGTATTAATAAGCTAATAGGAATAAAAGGGAAAGACAAATGCTGTAATGAAAATAGCTTCTATCCATAGGAGATGACCACAAGTAATGGACTACATACATTGGCAAATTAAGATACGGTAGAAATAGGCTTTATATGAGCAAAACTAATTGTTGACAGGTATTGTAAGAGAATATTATGGACAAAGAGCATTACTAGCAAAGAGAAAGTGGAATCATAAATTATAATAATACCTGATCCTGACTGTATGAATTGTAGCTTGATATCCCTACCCACTCCATCTTTTATCTGCATAGTATAAATTTTTCTTTCAGTCATATAGTTGTGACGTTATTTTTGAAGAGAGACTTCTTGGTTCTGCTTTTTCTTTTTGAGTTGTCTTTTCGTTTTACAAAAACATGAAGAGATGTAAGTAAAGTTTCTCTTTTCCTGATTGAAAAACATTAAAGCAAATATCACATAATTCATTGTAACAATGTACTCATCTATTTAAAACTCTATTTGGCTTACTACGATCTTTTTCTTAAGACACAGAAAATGCTTCTTCTTAATCATAAAAGGTGAACAAATTGCAGTTATTATATCAAAGCATTAAGAAGAATTATTTTAGTGTAGAATTTGTGGTTTGGGAGGTTTTTTCCTCTTATTTTGCTGAGTTTTTTTTCCTTAGTGGCTCTTCATCTTTAATTTTGCTATGCTTGTGGGTAATTGTACCCACCTGTTGCATCAGATAAAAGAAATAAATGGAAAGCAGGTTGTTAAAAGAAGGGAGGATACAGAAGGCAACACACAAGAAGCTCCCACATCTTAAACCTTTCTGACTTGTGAGCAGCAGGGAGATAGAAGCTGGATGTACTGTAAGACGTCTTGGCAACTGAATCTGTAATAAACATTCTGCTGCTCCCTGGAAGATGCTGAGAATCACATTGGTCACCTGGTTTTGCACCTTTTTTTTTTTTTCAATTGAGAGTGACCTGGCTGAAAACAAATATTGTGCTTTGCCACTTCCACAACCTCATAGAGAAAGAGTCAGGTTAAACAAGATGCGTACCATGACATTCAAACAAGGAACCGACAGAAATGTTTCACTGTCACAGTTTGCAGCTGGTGTACAGTGCAAATAAAAAGCCAGCTCCTGGTACTGAAAGATTTGAGTTTTCCCCAGTGGATGTGTCTGCATACAAAAGAGAGACCTAATATCTTTACAGACCAACGTCCCCCTGTAGTGCCTCTCCTCCCCTCACCTGTTTGTGAGGATCAGAACCAAAGAGATTAATTAGAAAGACTAAGCCATATCAGAGAGCCTGAATAAAGTACACTGAACTAAACACTGTAGAATGAACAGCCTACGAGCTCCGCCTTTTTGTTTTAATATAGCTGTAGGTAAACCGTGTATGCTACCACCACCAAAAATAAGTCACACTACTTTCTGCCTTATGCACAAGATTTTGCAGCATAATGTCTTTGCCTTGGTTCTTTCCCCTCCCTTTTCCAGAGGGATCTAATTCCCAGCCAATTAATACTGGATATAAGAATTAATCTAATAGCAGGATAATTTGTTAAGTGCTTTGAAATTCAGTGTAAAGCATTTAATAAGGGTAATGTTCTTTTCTCGCTTACAAAAAAAAAGGCATAAGGTTCCCTCCAATTACTTTCCCTATGAGCAGTTCACTTTTTAAAGATTTTTAATTATAGGTGTACAATGAAAATAAAATTATCAGATATTTTTAGGGAAAAGTAGTTGTAATGCATACTTTATTAGTCTAAGTGACATCAGAGATTCCCTGGCGTTTGAAAACCTCTCACAGAAGATTTCTGAATTTAGCATTATATTATTACTGTTTTAACTGCTGTGAAAAGGTAAATTCTTTCTCTTCTCTTCTCTAGTCTCAGTTGTTTTTCTGGAAATTATACTTCATGAGGCTATTTACTAACTATTGGAGAAAAAAAGTAAACAAATCAAAACAAAATAAACCCTTTCCCAAGATTATATTAATTTTTTCAGCATCATTCTGTTTCTTCTTCAGAAGAAACAAATAAATCATTTGAAGTTGATCCTGCACACAAATGTCTCTACTTATAAAACCTGTATTATGGCTTCAGCCTCTTGACTGAAGTGACACAAGTCAGATTGTAACTGCACATGCACATCTTTCCTGAAAAGCCTGCTCTGGATTTCACTCCACAAACTCTACAGATCTGAGTGTTCTATGTTCCTTGCAGCAATACGAAGTTTCCATATCAGCTCGGGGGCTCTTAGATATATTTTAGCTTGGGAATTTTCCAGGGATTCTCAACTAAAACACAGTCCAGACTCAGAAAATTATTGAAATATAAACTTATTCATATATTTAAAAGCTGATTTGGCTTGGCTTTAATGGTAATGAACATCACAGTTAATAACATTTCCTGATTATCATTTCAACAAGTGATCATATATTTATCTTTTTTATTATCAATTTTAAATAGCTTTCCAGCTCCTGCTTAAGCTGCAGTCTTTACTAGAACTTTATGCCCCCTCTCTCAGAGGTGGAGACAGATACAGTGAGCTCATCACTCTGTGAAACTGGAGCAACAGGCAACTCCAGCAGAAGAACAAGGAGTGAATGACCGAGGAGAGGACAGGAAAGCCTCTTTTTTGTTTTGCTTTCTGACTGCATGCAAGCAAGGTGAGAAGTGCTGCATTTGCACAGCCTCCTGATTCTCAGTTATGCCTTGAACTTAAGTCTACCAACACCTTTTCTGCCAGTGGATATTAGATCTATCCAGTGAACATCAAATCTAATCCTCTTGCAACGTGAGGAGGGAGATGATGCTATGATGTATTTTAGCTAACTAACAACCTCAGTGGGAAGATCTGTTGAGCAGGCGGAAATTAAGCCCAGAGCATACATGAATAATGATCAGTCTTTAAGAATGAATTTTGCAGGTGACAGTGGAAAACACAACTGAAGGAACCTGAATAACATAAAACCGGGAAAACTGTTTTATTCTACAGTACTTTCTTTTTCCCAGTGTTTCCATTACAGCAGAACCTGGAGTCCTTATGCAGGGTTTTGATCTGTCAGACTATGGAAAGAAGTAAAGCAATGCCAATCTGCACGTGGAATTGTGAAGCCGGATGGACCTTCAAAACCTCAGACCGAGTTTGTTCAGCTTCTCAGATGGAAAGGTTTACTTGCAATCTCCAAAGGATTAGTAAAGCATAGCTCTTACTTTTTCAAAGCATAGCTACTGAGCAATTTTAGCTGGACAGTCTTAACAGGATTGTTCAACAAGATGAATTCAAAAAGACTAGCAAAAAGTACTCAAGGAAGATAAGAGCCACAACACAACTGAACGCATCATTCCCAGTGGGGAAAAATCAGCTAGGCAGAAAATATATTAAGGGTATAAAAAGATCAGAGGCACACGATAAATTTGTAAGGCAGTGCTGTTGTAAAGACAGATCTCACTTCAGGATGTGTGCTAGGAGGTCCTACATAGGACAAGAGAGGCGGCTAGCTTTGCTCTTTTTACTGGTAGTATGGAGTCCCTAGCTGGACGATTCAGGCTCATTTTGAACACCTTCTTAGGAATGATGCCAACAAGCTGCAGAGTCCAGAGAGGAGAACCACAGAAAATGTGGAGATGCAAAGGGTTTTAGAAAACATGACTTAGGAGAAAAAGCAGAAGAAGTAATTAGTCCAAAAAAAAAAAAAAAAAAAAAAAAAGAGTGGGCTCCCTCATAGAAAACATAACTGTCTTCCATTACTTTAAAAGCAGTTATAAAAAAGGAAGATGAACCTTTGTTCTTCACATACATGAGGGAAGGACAAAAAGAAATCAGCAAAGACTTCAGCTTTAGAGCAGTAAAAGTGTTCTAATGAAGAGTAATGAGGCGCTTCAGCATGCTACCCAAGGATGTGATGAACCATTCTTCACTGTTTTTAAGAACAGATTAGACAAGCATATGGTAGTTTTACATGATCCAACTTCAGTGCAATGGAATGAGTGAAATGCCTTGAACTCTGAGATTCTTTCTGACAACACATCTATGATTCTTTCCTCTTTTCATGTTACCCTGAAATGTACTTTCAAAATATTACAGTGATTACACTTTGAAAAAGGATAGTAGCAGTCAGTATACAATGCCAGGATAATTTTGCAAATAGCACAAGCTAAAGTATTCTCTTGTGCTTCTTCTGTAATACACTAAATGATTCCTTCATTTGCAGTATATCGGGAAGGAAGGCTTTCAATGCCACACATTCACCTAAGGCATATCTCCACTACAATGCCCTTTTTCTCCTCTTAACAGCAATAAGAAAGGATTTTAATCAAATATCCTTAAAAAGAGATCTGATGAGTAAAATGAATATATTTAAATATAGCAGAAGCAGGCATGATTAAGTGCATAGAGAATTGAGGTTAAAAGTAGCTACAATAAAAGGTTGAGTAAAAATTAATTTTAGCATACGCTTTGTATAATATTGCATAAGCTATTCTTTTGTTTCATTGCCTCTTTTTGGGGGCCTTAATTTTCAGTTAGTCACTGGCTTACATCTTATCTCATACCATAATGGCAGAAATTAATGGGATAAAAGTACTCCATTCAAAGACAAATTATCATTTCACTGATCTACTTCACTGAGTGCAAATTCCCTGTGCTCCCATTAAAAGCTTTAGAGCAGTGGAAAAATGCTAGTTAACTAAAATTGTGTTTCTTTTCTTAGACCATAAAATTTTCATTTATTCTGTCTGTAATACCCTTGTGTAAATACAGTAATTTTGAAGCCTTTCAATATAGTGTGATACATATTTTGGCATTGTTGCATGTCTGGATTTCTTCCATGGTACTTTAATTTTGTGGTTCAGTGAGCAAAACTAAGAATTCTCCTGAAGGGCCTGTGCTTAAAACAGCCAGGGGCGTGTTGACTGCTGAAACAGTCCATCTTTCCCCTTGATGAGACTATACATCCATTGTACTGCATTTTTGTTAAAATTTGCATCAGTTCTTAGCAGCAACTTCTTCCAGGCAAGTAATAAGCTGTAGTAGATAGCTAGATGAGGAAAAACAGTTTCAGGGTATGATACAAAAATGTGATGTCCTTTGGAATACAAAGGTTTTCAACACCTGGAGAGGAAGTTAAAATTTAAAAAAAAAATAATAATAATAAAAAAAATAAAACTGAGAGATTATTTCAGCTGTTTGAGGTTGAAGTGAGAAAAATGAGAAAAGAGCTAATCTTTGTGTGTTGTTTAAGCTTGAAGGTAAAGAGCAAGATTTCTTTTGAAGGAACAGAATATAGATTAACTATAATTTCCCAAATCCAGCAATTACAATTCCTTCTACTGCTGGGAGAAAAGAAAAAATATTCCCCATAGTGATTAGAAGAGCTGAGTTCTTTGATAATGTTAATCCTGCAGATCTATCCATTAAATAAAGTGTTACTTAATAAAGGTTTTATCAACATACTATATCATCCTCGCTCTAGAGAGAATTTAAAGCTATATACACTCCTCATGCATGCATGCACATGTCATAAGTACACACACACATGTACAAATGGACATTTATATGATTGTGTATTCAATATCTGAAACGCTAATCATTAGAAGTGGACAACTGTCAATGTAACACATAACTTTGCACTACAGAAGAGAATTTTTCTGCATCTCATTAACTATTCCAGAATATTCATCAACAAGGCCTACACATGCAATTGCCATTTGTAAGTATTATAATGTATATCAGCAATCATAGCCTTCAGGGCAAATCAAAATAAATCAACCAAAACAGCAAAACAAATAAAACCACCAACACTTCTTCCTCAAAAAAACAAATCAGAGTATTTGCTAGGAGCAACATGAAATAAATTATTTTAAGTTTTAAGAAAAGCATATATTTATTCATTCTACTAATTTTTACAAACAACTAATGAACAACTGGTTTTCACCTGCCTGTAAGCTTCCTGCTAATTTTAAAAACTTTTATTTTTCTTTATACAACCTACCGAAATTATACTTGAAGCCCTGGAATTTCAGTCGTAACTGGAAGAAACATTCAATGTAAATCTTACAAATGAACCCCAGAATTGCTCTGACTGCTGGAATTTTAATTGGTTTCAGTGAAACTTTGCCTGAGTAAGTCTGATATGACAATGAAGATAAGGCTTTAAGATTTTCTCTCCTGTGTAGCTAGAATAATGAAGGATGTAGCACTGGCCAAGGCTAGCAGAGCAAAACCAGGCACATAGTCCTTACCTTTTCTATGCAACTCCTCCCAACAAAGATGCCTTAGAAAGTCACCAAGTGAATTGACAGATCAGTAAAGACAAAGACAGTTATAGCCCAGAAAAAGGTCAGGATATTATTCAGTCATTCTTGGTGGTCCTGGAAATGTAATCACTTATCATAAACAAGAGCTTCAGGTTAAGGAATTATGTGGGATTAAAAGACAACCAAAGATCCTGACACAGAGAGTGTCCCAGCTATTGCAGGCCCAGCAGCAGAACAAAAAACGCGCTGGACTAAGTCCACTTGCAATCAAGCTCTTTCACTCTACCCCTACAAGTGGAACGAAAGCAAGTCTACAATTACCTTTATTTAATTAATACAGCACCCTTAAAACTATAAACATAATCACATTCTCTTTCGACAGCCAGAAAGAGAAAGTAGAAACTTTTACTGAATCCTTGAGGAACTTTTAAGGACACAGAACAGTTAATGTGGGTCTGGGTAATAAAAGCATATTTCTGTACATGCTAGCTGGGATAAATCCAGTCTTCTCTGTATAATGACCTTCTACCTCCCTGATCTAGGTGGAACCAGATCAGAATCGACGTAACACTATATACCTGCCAAGGAAAGGCCTTTGGGCTTTTCTTCACTGAACCGGTATTTCCAAAAAAAGTAAATGTAAAAGGATGATATAAACTGCAGTTCCAAAAATAACATAAATTCAGTCTTTATAAACTATTAATCAAGTCTGATTTAATGGGATCATTATATCTGGCATTATGCATGTGCTAATAGCATCTAAAGCACAGATGCTTTTTTTTGACTGCTGAATGAATAATGATCTGGGATTCAGGTTTCCTTAATGGTTCCTTAATATCAACCACTTCGACTAGAGCTGCAAATAAAAATACATGGCATTTAATTTATAGTAGCAGCATGGAAAATGTGTATATTTGTAATCAAGGTAAAATTTGACAATGTAGATTTAACGACTTTTACTGAAGAGGGGATGATTATGAAGAGCACTGCTTCCAGCATATATATGGAGTGCTTGTCACATTAAAAAGTGATGGGAGAATAAGCAAAATATTGATAAGATACTACGAATTTACACAGCAAAAATGAACTGCTTCTTTCTGAAAGAAATTACTTCTTAGGAACTGAGCAAAAGGTGGCAGGAAAGCAAGGGCAGAACCTGAATTTCATATGTTTTCTGCCACGTAGCACACTAGGTAGAGGAAAAAAATGAAACCAAAAAAAAAACCCCACAACTTTAGAGGACTGTACAGCATGTGTATAACTATCTTATTGATTCATGAAGTCAGTGCCACCAGAAATCTGACTTAAGCATGCACAGGCATATAAAAGAGCTTGAATATAGCTAGGCAAGTATGAACGAGCCACCCGTGAACGAGTCAAGACTCAGTTCAGCTTGACTATGCCCAAACCTAAAGCACAAGCCCCTGAGAATCTATTGCTATCAGAATTAGCTAAGTTAAAGATAATACGGGCATGATTACTTGTCGTACAACCATAAATTGTGGTGTTGTACACGAGCATTAACAAATGTTCTTCATAGTTACGCTGCTTTTTACGCACATGTGTGTATCACAATGAGATAAAATGAGCCTGTATGTGTGGGCAGACTTGTCAAGCTCAAGTCTTAATGGTGTAACTTCAGTGCTTTCAGCCAGCCTACCCATGCTCGTTATGTGTTAGTAACTCACTATGAGGAAGGAAATTTGGCCTCCTTTGGAGATGATTTTACAGAGGCCTTAATTCTGTGTACTCGCATACTCACAGTGACTGTGTCCACACTATGAAATGACAGAGTCACTGAGATAGTAGGTTATAAGGCCATTCAACTCAACTTAAAAACTGCTCCATATGCAGATTGAAGTTGTCTGTACAAGGATGGGACTTGGTATAGAATCTATGATTGAGTATACAGATTGCTATAGGTTTGTAGTAAATACAAGACATTGGTTATATGGCTGCTAGAGAGATAATTGGAATAAAAAAGAATCATTGAAGAAAAAGCTGACTTTTGTCACAAATAAGTAGCTGTGACAGTACATACAAGGAAAAGATCAAGTATGGAGTATAATCAGTGACAGCTGTACTTTTGAAAAACAAAGCATGAATACAAATGAAAAATATCAAATTTAGATTGTGAAAGCAGAATGAGCCAGATTTGGAAGGTTAAAGTTGCAGTCTAAAAAGGAACTAAAAAAGTTAAGGAATGTCTTATCTTGGGACTTGATTTCTCACACACACACATAGACACTCATTGAGAGGAAGATCTCAAGAAAATGTGTTTTAGTTTTAAGTAATTTTATCAGACTGAAAGATTGTTAAATCTAGGTTCTGTTAAATTTATGGATCATTAGTCTCTTATCTTTTCATTATGGTCTCCTGAGAGGAGCCATCATAAAGTTAAACGAACATAGTAGAAAGTTATTTCAAGCCTCCTTTCCCTTTCACCCTACCTCCCTCACTGGAGGAGACAGGGTATCAGTACATTCATTCCATGCAACAAATGATAAATATCTTATATAATTTAAGGATCTGATTATTTTGTCGTTTTATAAGTGCTGTGATTAATGAGGAAGATGTAATACATGGGTTTTCCCCAATACCAAAATTGCCAAGACCACATTAAAGTTTGGCTGCCAATGCTTAAATAGAAAACAAAAAAAAAAAAAAAACAAAAAACAAAAAAAAAAAAAAAAAAAAACAAAAACAAAAAAAAAAAGGCAAATGCTTGCAAGGAAAATAGTTAACGATTTGTTGCACTCCAATGAATGAAAATTAACACCCTCCACCCCAATCCCACAGCTAAAACTAAAGATTTGTGCAAAGAAACAAAATGTTTGTGCCCAGAAATATATGTTCCACTCTTTAGCCCTGAGCTTATTTTTATGACTAACTGAAAGACCATTCAGTATTTCAGAGAAGTGCACAAGTATACCAGTAATAAAATAATCACAAAATTCATTTCTTGTAAATCATACTGCCAGAAAATAAACACTAAGAAAGAGTGATCATTTGTGGACTAAAATAAGCCCACAGCACTTTTTGTAAATGTTGCAATACACAACTTCTACTCGCCCTAGGAAAAGATGTAGCTTTTTAAAATGCAGAGCTCAATTTTCTTTGGAATCACATTTTGACTTACTAGACTCTTCAGCTGTATTCATCAGAACTACGTTTCAGGGTTTTGTTTGTTTGCTTGTTTCCATTTTTGTTTGCATATCTTGCCTGCTTTAAAATACATTAAAAGTATCTAAAAATAGAGGGACAAAAAAGGAAGCATTTTACACACAAGAGATTCAGTGACCTGAATGTTTGTACTTCTTGACTTTATCTCCTGCAAACAGTTGCCTCCTTGGCATGAGGTATATATAATTCACTAAAATGAAAGAATACAAAGTGCAGCTGCTAATAATAAGAATGCAATTAATTGTTCACAAATGTAATTTGAAAGGTCCATGGTGCACAAAAGGGATTTATATTTAATACCAAACCAAATAGACATACTTGACTTTTGGATAAAAGTTACGGTATTCTCTAGTCTTTACTTATTTCTGTTTACCAGATGGGACAGGAAAAAATTCAGTTTCACTCATTGTCCCAGATATTTCAACACCGAGATCAGCGAGAGTCATGCGCTACCTGATAAGATGGCCAACAATTTCATGTTCATTTGGTGCACCTCGTGGCAACGTACTGCAGTCAGAAGTCATTACTAAAAGCAAAACTTGGCAGTCATTTTAATCAGGCATTGGCAAAGTCAGCAGCAAGTGTGCTAAGTGGATATATTATTTCTGAAATCTGCCACTGTGATTTTAGTAGTGTTCTTGAAGGGTAGTGACATGATACTGTGTAAAATCAATAATGACAAAATCAAGTTCTACTTTGGATGGATGTCACACTTGATTGTATAAAGATACTGTCCATTGCTTATTCAAATATAGCTGTGGTTAATGACTCACATGATGTGCAGATAAAGCGAATACCTGCTGACCTTAAGCTATAAAGAGAATGCACAGTTTAAAAACCAGAATATGATTCAGATCTCTTGTTGTTTTCATGCCTACAGAGCATTAGAAATGTCATTTATTACGACTGAAAACGAAAGAGGTCTCAGGCACATAGAAGTCTGCAGAGAAACAGGGAATAGTGCCTTCCTTCACCATGCAGCAATTCTCTCCAGTCTTAGGAGTTATTTAATACATTTTTTTAATATAAGGGGAGAAGCAAAGGTTTTCCAGTTCTCGAGAAAAGTAACTAGCCAAGTTCTCTCTTGTGCCACAACTTAAGCGTGAATTCCAGTTTACTTAGGTAAGTGAGAATTAAACTTTGATGAACGTTGCTGCAGCAGATTTGGATGATACTGTGCCTGTGATCTGGCCATTTGTTATCAGTAGATGCATCTATTTATGTATTTCGGTGCCTCAAGTCCAGCCTTCTAGTTTAAACTACATTCTACAATAGTCCACAGAAAGATGCAAGACATGACCTTGAAATGACAGCAACAGCCACACATGCAGACTGTCATTAACGGACAAACTAAATCACCAATTGAATTAATTGAGATATAAAGTAAAAAAAAAAAACTTGAAAAATATTTTGTTCATACAGTGTTGGTTTAAGGAGCTGGCTGAAAGGACCTTTACCTGCTAATTTAGCCCTGTGATCTATTGGTTCCTGATTCCCCACTTCTTTAGCTTCACTTTTGCCCCTAACTCATTGGAGCTTGTAAGCTTGGTGAAAAAATATCAAAATAACATAGGATCATAGAATCATAGAAAGATTTGGGTTGGAAGGGACCTTAAAGACCGTCTAGTTCCAACCCCCCTGCCATGGGCAGGGACACCTTCCACTAGACCAGGTTGCTTAAATCCAACCTGGCCTTGAACACTGCCAGAGAGGGGGCATCCACAGCTTCTCTGCGCAACCTGTTCCAGTGTCTCACCAGCCTTACTGGGAAGAACTTCTTCCTAATATCTGATCTAAATTTCCCTCTTTCAGTTTGAAATCATCAACCCCCATACTATCACTACACTCTCTGAGAAAGAGTCCCTCCCTGTCTTTGCTGTAGGCCCCCTTTAAGGCTGCTATAATTTCTCCCCAGAGCTTTCTCTTCTCCAGGCTGAACAACTCCAACTCTCTCAGCCTGTCCTCATAGGGGAGGTACTCCAGCCCCCTGATCATCTTTGTAGTCCTCCTCTGGACCTGTTTGAGCAGGTCCATGTCTTATGCTGGGGGCCCCAGAGCTGAACACAGTACTCCAGGTGGGATCTCATGAGAACAGAGTAGAGAGGGAGAATCACCTCCCTCAACCTGCTGGCCATGTTTCTTTTGATGCAGCCCAGGATGCGATTCGCTTTCTGGGCTACGAGCACTCATTGCTGACTCATATTCAGTTTTTCATCCACCAGCACCCCTGAGTTCTTCTCCACAGGGCTGCTCTCGATCCACTCATAACCCAGCCTGTGTCTGTGCTTGGGATTGCCTCGACCCAGGTGCAGGACCTTGCACTTGGCCTTGTTGAACTTCATAAGTTTTGCATGGGCCCACCTCTCAAGACTGTCAAGATCCCTCTGGATGCCATCCCTTCCCTCCAGCATGTCGACTGCACCACGCAGCTTGGTGTCATCGGCAAACTTGATGAGGGTGCACTCAGTCCCACTGTCCATATCACTGACAAAGTTGTTAAACAGCACTAGTCCCAATATCAACTCTTCAGGAATGCCACTCATCACTGGACTCCACTCGGACATCAAGCCGTTGACCATGACTCTTTCAGGGCGATCACCTAGCCAATTCCTGATCCACTCAGTGGTCCATCCATCCAATCCATGTCTCTCCAGTTTAGAGACAAGTATGTCATGCAGGACAGTGTTGAATGCCTTAGATAAGTCCAGATAGATGATGGCAGTTGCTCTTCCCTTTTCTGCCAACAGTGTAATCCGTCATAGAAGGCCACCATATTTGTCAGGCACGAACTGCCGTTAGCGAAGCCATGTTGGCTTTCACCAATCACCTCCTTAGTTTCCATGTGCCCTAGCATAGTTTCCAGGAGAATCCACTCCTGATCTTGCTGGCCACAGAGATAAGACCGAATGGTCTGTAATTCCCCAGGTCTTCATTTCTTCCCTTTTTAAATATGGGGGTTATGACTCCCGTTTTCCAGCCAGGAGGAACTTCACTGGACTGCCACAACTTCTCAAATATGATGGATAGTGCCTTAGCCACTTCATCCACCAGTTTCCTCGGGACCCTTGGATGCAACAAAACGCAATGTCTCACTGTGCTTGAGTCTTTCACAAAACTACAAAGTGGCAAAGACTGTTGAATTCAGGAAAGAAGAATGTCTTCAGGATACTGGATATCTCTGTAAATATGAAAGTGATGTGTCTGGCTCCTGTTACAATACATCTGCTGCTTCAGTTGCAGAGACCTGAGAGACAGGAGAAGGTAGCTTCCCTTTTCTTGTGAGCTGGTAGCTGGTCTCTCTAGTTCATATTCACTTCACCTATGTTAGGTACAGGATTGAGCCAAAAGGAAGGAAAAGTGTAAAGGGGCATAAATTATCTACTACAAATGTTTATCTCTCTTCACTCCCCTAAGGCTCTCACCGACTTAGGACAACTGGGCTCTTATTTTAGATACCTCAGGAAGATGATGAAAGACCCCAATATCTCTTTATTCTTCTGACACAAAGACTGATGATATTTTTGTTTTGGAGATGTCAAGCAAGAAAACGAATTGAAGGAAATATGCTTGGATAGATTTCAAACAGACCTCTAGCTGGTTCCCAGTTTTCTGAAGGATACATATTGGTCCAGAAGCATTTGCAAACTTCCTGCTCAAATCATTTCTCTGAAAGAATTAGAGAACTGGAAGGCACTTCTACATGCTCAATACACATTTCTTTCCTAAAGACTGAACAAAGCTTTATTGTCTAAATTTAAATTTTAATTAATATAGAAATTTGAAATTTGCAAAATGATGACTACCTAAAAGATAGGAGCAATCCTAAAATCATTCTTTCTAAGTACTTCTTGTCTGCCAACTGTGTTTTTCAACACTGTTCTTCGGCATTTTGTAGTATTAGTTTAAGAAACTATATAAGTTGCAACAGAAACTACTGACAACTATTAAACTAAAAATTTAAATCTTAAGAACAATCATCACAGGCTAGCTTTAGGGAAACCTATGACTGGCACGTTTAATTGTCACTTTGTTTTCCTCCCTGTGCCATACTTCTCCCTGTACAGGACCCCTTTTCTCTCAATGTCTTTCTCATTCGTTGTCTCTCTCTTTCCTTATACATATTGAATGAATTTTAGTGTGTGTTTATATTTAAAGGTATACTTAGAGAACCTATTCCGTATTTGAGCTAATCAACAGGGCAACACTGACTTCCAGATATTATTAGAAAAATTATAAAAGTTAGAAGAAAACATCTCCAAAGACACTAGACTTTCAAAAATTACTTAATAAATCAGTCATGAAATATAATGAACACATAGAGTAAAGGAATGTAGATACATGGCAAATTCTTGTACTACTGTGCTATGAAACACATGCAAGTGATTAAAATGTGGGTACAGAATGGAATAAAAAACAAATGTAATACTTAAGAAAGGCTTTTTAAGGCAGGAATCTTACCTAGCTTAGCTATGTTCAATGACCAGTCTTTAAGAAGCAGTAGGATCTCTGCCTGAACATATGCTCCAGGACAGAAAACCATAACTACTATTTCAGTAATTTTACAGAATGTACTATCTTTTTAAAAAATCTTAATAAAATATTTTTATTTAATTAATAACAAACTTGATATAAATAATGTAAACACTATCTTAAACCTAAATAAGGTGTAAAGTATGTTTATTAGCTGACAGGCCAATCAAGTCCTCTCTGCCCCACTCATCTTACATTTCTTGATTGATCGTCAGATTATTGCTTAGTCTAACACATGCTAAGATGTGAACTCCCTGTAACAGCTATTGATACATGCTAAACTACTGATCTGTTCCTATCCTATCTCAACTATATTGTGTTTTATATTACAGACTTAGAGTCATCGAAACATTTATGTTGGAAAAGACCTTTAAGACCATTGAGTCCAACCATTACCCTAGCACTGTTAAGTCCACCACTAAACCATGTCCCTAAGCACCACATCTACACAACTTTTAAATACCTCCAGGGATGGTGACTCAACCACCACCCTGGGCAGCCTCTTCCAATGCTCAACAACCCTTTCAGTCAAGAAATTTTTTCTATTATCCAATCTAAACCTTCCCTGGCGAAACTTGAGACCATTTCTTCTTGTTCTATCACTTGTTACCTGGGAGAAGAGACAAACAGTCACCTCACTACAGCCTCCTTTCAGGTAGTTGTAGAGAGTGATAAGGTCTCCCCTCAGCCTTCTTTTCTCCAGGCAAAACAGCCCCAGTTCCCTCAGCTGCTCCTCATAAGACTTGTGCTCTTGACCCTTCACCAGGTATGTTGGTCTTCTCGACCACCTGGGCACACTGCTGGCTCACGTTCAGCCAGCTGTCAACCAGCACCCCCATTTTCCGTCTGGCAGTTTTCCAGCCACTCTTCACCAAGCCTGTGACACTCCATGCAGTTGTGACCCAAGTGCAGGACCTGGCATTTAGTGTTGTTAAACCTCATATAATTGACGTTGGCCCATCAGTCCAGCCTGTCCAGATCCCCCTGTAGAACCTTCCTACCCTCAAGCAGATCAACACTCCCACCCAACTTGGTGTCATCTGCAAACTTACTGAGGGTGCATGCAATCCCCTTGTCCAGATCCTTGATAAATGTATTAAACAGAACTGGCCCCAATACCGAGCCCTAGGGAACACCACTTGTGATCGGCAGCCAACTGGATTGAACTCCATTCACCATAACTCTTTGCACACAGCCATCCAACCAGTTTTTTACCCAGTGAAGAGTACACTTGTCCAAGCCACGTGCAGCCAGTTTCTCTAGGAGAATGCTGTGGGAAACAGTGTCAAAGGCTTTACTAAAGTCCAGGCAGACAATATCCACAGCTTTTCCCTCATCCACTAAGTGGGTCATAGAAGGAGATCAGGTTAGTCAAGCAGGACCTGTCTTTCATAAACCCATGATGACTGGGCCTGATCACCTGGTTGTTCTTAGTGATGGCACTTAAGATGATCTGATCCGTAGCCTCCTCCAGTACCGAGGTCAGACTGACAGACCTGTAGTTCCCCGGATCCTCCTTCTGGCCCTTCTTGTAGATGGGCACCACATTTTCTAACTTCCACTCAAGTGGGACCTCCCCAGTTAGCCAGGACTGATGGTAAATGAATGAAAGTGGCTCAGCGAGCACTTCTGCCAGCTCCTTCAGTACTCTTGGGTGGATCCCATCCAGCCCCATAGACCTGTGTGTGTCTAAGTGTGCAGCAGGTCGCTAATCATTTCCCTTTGGATTATGAGGGCTTCATTCTGCTCACCGTCCCTGTCTTCCAGCTCAGGGGGCTGGGTATCCTCAGAACAACTGGTCTTACCATTAAAGACTTGAGGCAAAGAAGGCGTTAAGTACCTCAGCCTTTTCCTCATCCTTTCTTGCTGTGTCCCCCTGCATCCAATAAGGGATGGGGACTCTACTTAGCCCTTGCGAATGTATTTAGAGAAATATGTCTTACTGTCTTTCACAGTAGTAACCAGATTAAGTTCTAGTTAGCCTTTGGCCCTCCTAATTTTCTCCCTGTATAACCTCACAATGTCCTTTTAGTCTTCCTGAGCTGCCTGCCCCTTCTTCCAAAGGTCATAAACTCTCCTTTTTTTTCTCCTGATTTCCAGCCAAAGCTATCTCTTCAGCCAGGCCAGCCTTCTTCCTCATCACCTTGTCTTTTGACACCTGCTCCTGCACCTTTAAGATTTCCTTCTTGAAGCATGTCCAGCCTTCCCGGGCTCCTTTGCCCTTCAGAACTGTCTCCCAAGGGAATCTGCCAATCAGTTTCCTAAATAGGCTGAGTCTGCCCTCCAGCAGTCCAAGGGAGCAGTTCTGCTGACCCCTCTCCTTAGTTCTCCGAGAACTGAAAACTCTTATCATTTTGTGATCACTATACCCAAGACAGTCTCCAGCCATCACATCACCCACACGTTCACAACCAACAGCTCCAGTGGGGCACCCTTCCTAGTTGGCTCCCTCACCAGCTGTGTCAGGAAGTTATCTCCCACACACTCCAGGAACCTCCTTGACAGCTTCCTCTCCGCTGTGTTGTATTTCCAGCAGACATCTGGTAAGTTGAAGTCCCCAACAGGAACAAGGGCTGGTGATTGTGAGACTTCTCCCAGCTGCTTATAGCATATTTTGTCTGCCTATTCATCCTGGGTGGGTGGTCTATAACAGGCTCCCACCGTGATATCTGCCTTGTTGGCCTCATTCTCCACCCATAATCACTCAACCAAATCGTCACCATCATTATGTTCCAGACAAACAAAACTCTCCCTAATATACAGGGCTACCCCACCACCCCTCCTTACTTGCCTGCCCCTTCTGAAGAATATATAGCCATCCATTGCAGCCCTCCAGCTGGGCGAACCATCCCACCATGTTTCCGTGATGGCAACTACGTCACAGTTTTCCTGCTGCACAATGGCTTCCAGCTCCTCCTCCTTATTGCCCATGCTGCATGCATTGGTGTATGTGCACTTCAGTTGGGCTATGGATCTCACCACATTTTTGCAGGGAGAATCCCTAGTTCCTACATGAACATTCTCTGGTGCTTCTGAGTTTTCTAACACATCAATAACCCTCTGGTTTTGCTGCTGCATGGATCTCCATCTACTGCCTCCACCAAGGTGGCAGACCAAAGGACCTCACCAACACACCATTCCTCAAACATTGGCATGCTGCCCCCAGGCTTATCTCCAGTAAGCCTGGCTTTGTCCCATTCCCCCTTCAAACCTAGTTTAGAGCTCTGTCAGTGAGCCCTCCTAACTCCTGCACAAAGATCCTTTTCTGCCTTTGAGACAGGTGTACCCCATCTATTGCCACCAGGCCTGGTGTCATGTAAACCCATCCATGATCAAAACAAAACAAAATCCCACTGGTGACACCAGGCTTGTAACCAGGTGTTGACCTGCTGGCTCTTCCTGTTTCTTCCCTCATCGTTCCCTGCAACTGGAAGGGTAGAGGAGAATACCACTTGTGCTCCTGATCCCTTAACCAGTCATCCCAAGGCCCTGAAATTCTCTCTTGTTTGCCCTGGAACTTCTTGTTGCAACTTCATCGCCGCCTACCTGAAAAATCAGTACTGGGTAGTAATCTGAGGGCCATACAAGGGTAGGAAGCTTTCTCTTCACGTCTTTAACATAGACCCCAGGGAAGCAGCAGACTGCACCAAGAAGTGGGTCCGATCTGCATATTGGGCCTTCTGTTCCCTTCAGGAGGGACTCTCCTATGACAATGATGTGTCTCTTTTTTCTTTATGGAAGCAGTTTTGACACAGGGTGTAGGCCAACTTAACCTTGGTGACACCTCCAAGCTAGAAGAACCATCATCCTCATTACTGTTTGATTCCACTTGCAAAGCCTCACACCTACTACGCAAGGGCACCTGGGAAGGTGGGGTAGTCACAGAGGAGATGTGCCTGCTATTGTCGCCATTTCCCCCTATCCCTTAAGTCACTGTGTTCAGCCAGGCAGAGAGTGGACAGGGAATCCCCCCGTGTCATGTATCCTGTCTGCCTGTTGGCAAGGACAGTAGGGTGTGATTCCAGTAGTCTATCTGTCACACACACACTCTCTGACACTCCTCAACCTACTCACCTCCTTCCAGAGCTCCATCAGTAAGTGGAGGAGTTCCTCTCCCTGGGCGCACCTCCCACAGCTGTGCTCACTGCTGCCACCTGGTACTGGCATAAAAGCAGGGCAGACCCTGCAGCCCGACACCGGGGTGGCAGCATGTTCCCACCACAGCTCTGTCTGGGCAGCTGGGTCAGTCGTGGTGGTTGCAGAGCTTAGAGAGGCCATGGCTTTCTGCCAGGTGGGTACCATTGCTCCGTGGTCGAGCTGGCAGAGATTCAGCACCCTCCCTGTGTGCCTTTCCAGGCAAACTGCCACATATACTGCCACACCACGCCCTGGCTGATGCCCCAGTCCCTGTTTGCCCACTCTGGTCATGGTGCTTCTGGTCACTGGTGCTCCCTGAGGGCTTCTTTTACACTTGTGGGGGGCTTGGCCGCCGTTGCTCCTGACCCAGCCCAGGTCCCATCCACTGCTGCCACTCAAGCCGTGGGATCCTGGAGGCTCTCTTGACTCACCCTGAGATTCCCCCAGCTCGGGAAACTCTTCCTGTGCAGCTCACTGGAGCGCTCCACTGCTGACTGTGCTGGCACCAGAGCTGCTTGCTCAGCAACTGAGTGCTGGTTTCTGTTACACTGTGTTTAAATTTCCCACTGTATTATCTTATGCTGTTACTATATATAAACCTATGGAAGAACTTACAACAAAACGAGAAGCCTGCATGAGGTCTGATTACCTTCTCCTTTTAAAAAGACATTCTGCACAAGGCCAGTGCGGCACACCTCACCATTCACACCCCCTTCCACATACAATCTGCCTGCAGCTCCGGGCTATAGCAAATGAAGCCCAGAGAGGTTGACTGCAGACTTGGACAAGCGGGATGTAGGGCTTAATGTGGAAGAAGCATATTGCATCCCAGGGTGGGCCGGATTCCTCCCAGGTGTTCCTGCGGAGTAGTACCATACCCCTCCAGCAATTTGACTGAAACACCATGTGTCAGCTTAGTCACACATGGAAGATGATTTAGCAATGCTTAAAAAATCACTATGCTCTTTGTAAGCTACTTGGCCACTCCAGCATTGCCAGTAGTTCTCCGTTATACACTTTTTTAACAGCTCCCCCAGGCTTAGTAATGCCCAGTGGCTTTACATTCAATATTCCACGGAGAAAATATTTACTCAACATTGTGTTACAGGAAGATGCAAATGCTCCAGAAGTCTCCTGATATTTCCCAAGCTATTTATCACAGAGCTACATTCCTCCTTCCCCCTTGAATACATATAAGAAAGCTCAGAGAGGTAATAAATAAATCGTAAAAAGTATACTTGAGCATTCAGCCATACTGGTTCAGACCAAAGGAATACCACACCCAGCATCTTGCTTCCAAAGCCAGTCAGTAAAAACTACTTAGGGAAAGCACAGAGGAACATGACAATAAAGGGATACTTCCCAATCAGATCTCCTTTCTAGAAACCTCAGATGGTTACAAGAGTTTACCAGCAGAGCAGATGACCCAACAGTCTCCCAAAATACACATGAAGTTTGTTCAGCTAAAGCAGGAGCTGCTATTATTTAGAACCAATGGGGTGTGAGGTCCTGACTGGGCAGCTCTCTTGCTGTCGGAAGCAGACCCTGAGAGTGGGGGCCATCAGCCACCCTGCTCTGTACAAGCGACCAGAAGTGAGAGCTATACCTAAATTACATTAACAAGGCAGCACTGAACAAACTTCATCAGGAATCACTATACATCCCAGGTGTTGGTATTCCCTTCAGAGTTAAACCTTTACAAAACTGTTATGATCATTACTGTTTATCAATGATGGCTGTATTCAATGCAGGTGCTCAGGTCCTGGCCGGGGGCGGGGGGCGGTGCTGGGGTTGCTGGGCAGCTTCTGTGAGAAGAGGCCAGGGCTGCCCCACGCTGGACACGGCCAGTTCCAGCCAGCTCCAGCTGACCCACCACATGGCACTGCTGAGTCCAGCAGCCAAGATGGAGGCGTCTCTGGGAAAGCATGTTTAAGAAAAGGCAAAAAACTTCTCACAGAGGGAGGAGAAAGGAACAAAGAGTGAGGAATAATAGCAAGGTCAGAAAAGGAGGAGGAGGAATACAGCAGGAACTGGAGCAGGCATTGACACTGCAGCCCATGGAGAGTCCATGCTGGAACAGGGTAACAGTGTGAGAAGGAAGCAGCAGCAGCAAGAAACTGCTGTGGACTGAGGCTAATGCGCCCCATGCTCCCTGTGCTGCTTAGGCTGGGGGTAGGAGAGTCTGAGTCCAGCTGGGCAGAGTGGGGAGGAAAGCCCATGAGATTTTTCATCCTATTTGCTTCCCCTGTCCCACAGAGGAGGGGGAATGAGCGAGTGAGTAGCTGGGTGGGCGTTTGGCTGCTAGACAGGGATAACCTACCACAACAGAAGAGGTGGGAACTGGCAAAGAATACATAACGCCAGTCTGGTAGTCAGAAATATCTCTCTGTGTGTCTCGGAACACATCTTAGCTGCACTTCCCAAGAGATATAAAACATTTATATTGACTTTGTACACTTGAAAAAGCATGGCAATTGGTGTACACTCATCTTTCAATTACTGTTGGTAGCATATCATCAGAAAGCAAGATAAGAAAACCCACTGAAATAACAAATTCTTTGAAAAACTAACTCAATTTGAAAAAGCAACAACACCCTATCTGCAAGTCAACAGCTACAAACTAGCACTGAAATACAATGTCAGGAACCTGGTTGTACTGAAGCAACTCCTTGCACACATTGGAGGGTAATTGAACAGGGTTGTATACACTTACCGTTCAAGTGATAAATGTTATGATTGTACAGAGCAGAAGGTATTAAACTTCTTTAGAGGACAGAGTGCAGTATTAGACTACGGTTGTCAAATTATGATTACACATAAATTATTGTGGCAACAAGGGAAGGACTAAGTCTGCCAAGCTGAGATTAGCAACAAAAAATTCCCATTAAATGTGTGCATGTGATGAGGATTTAATGACTGAATACGTCTTCTAAAGTTTCTAAGATATGCCCACAAATAGCCAGATGATTTTTCAGGGACAGGTTCAGAGAGATTATAAGTCTAAGATCAATATAATTCACACCACTAATGCTTGCCTAACAATGGTTAGGCACATTTATACTGAAAATTAAAGTTTCATTTGAGTCTCTCTGGAATCAACTGTATTATGAATCAAGTCTAAAGTTACATTAAGAGAGACAAGATGTTGCAGCTGTATAGCCACATTTTTCTTAGTCTACTGATCATCCCAGTGATATTAAGAATCAGTTTAATTAAAAAGAAAAAAAAAAGACATTAGATTCATGTAAAACAATGCCTAACTCATGAAAACACTGATGTGTGGCATTTTAAACTATAATACATTCAAAATAAATATCACTAAATGTACTTTCAAATTAAAAGCTCTGACCACATTTCTTTCAGAGGGTGACTACTCACATTACAAGGATCATAAATCAGCATACTATTATCAATGCAGTGGGCACTTTCAGCTGACTGACAGGTTGTTCTACCCAGGGACAATGATGAAGAGCTATTAGGCAGGAGGCAAAAATGGATCTTGATCTAAGAAGACAAGACACGAACATTTGCTGCCCAGTGGGACTGTATTGTACCTGAAGAAAGCTTTTGAATCTGGCTTCTGTTCTTGATATTTTTTATAATTAAAAAGAGAAAAATATTTATGCCAGAAAACATAAGCACGTCTCCTGGAAGCAAAGCAGCTCACATAACCGAGATATGTAGATGACTCGTGCTTTTTGCTGTTTACCTGATTCTGCTTTTTACATAGTCATTTGCTTGCAAATGATTGACTTGGGACCAAGGAGCGACAAGGTCTGGAATAGCGACACAAGATTCACCAGGAATACAAGTCTTTATGCCTTTGCAGATGTTAATATTGTCAATAAATTTATTTTAAACTGTATCTAATAGGAAAATTACTGACTAACCTAAAATACATCTGACCAGTTTTCAACATGTGTACACTAACTACATGTCTGCAGAAAAAAAGTATGTAGCCTACTTTTAACAGAGTTAAAAAAAACTTTTAACAAAGTTTTAACAAAACTTTACTCATCATATACTAAATTATCACATTAGAAGCTCTGGATAGGATCATTTAGTGTTAAAAACCAGTAAAGATTTTTTTTTTTTGTAATTACAATTTTCTATAATCCTAGAAAGCATAATTATTAATCGCATGCATTTGTTTCCCCTTGATAAATATTTTGTTCATCTCATTTAACTTTAACTCTCTTCTTACTAATTCCACCACTCAAAAAGATCATAATTACTGAAGCCATATCCCATCTCCCAGAAGTCACTAGCAACAACACAACTGACTTATTGCCATATTTTCTGTTTACAGTGCAAAAAATTTGAATAAAAGGAGGAAGTTATTACAGAACAAATTGCAGCCTAGATACAATCCCTGCAAAATCAAGCAAATTTTAAACCACAAAACATACCTTTGAAATTCTGGAGGAAAGCCATCACTATTTTAAGTAGGGTTAGTGTTCAATAGTCTAAGATAGTGTCTTGTCATATATTACTAAGGATGGTATAAATCCTTTTAAAATAATAACAATATATTTTCTTCATATAAGAAAAGTTGAGAACTGGGTAAAATTCTAGTTCTAGTACAACAACCCACCAATTAAAATTCATTCTGTAGGATTTTTTTTTTTTCTCTATTTCTGGGTTTGTATTTTCTTTTTCATCCTTCAGCTCATGATATCCTTTAAAATAAATTTCAGGATGGATCTTTTCACCATGCTTTTCGCTCTCACAAACATCATTATTACCAGCATTCACTTAAATGACAGTTTTTATGAATTTTGCCTAGTTAAATACATGAGTCCAAGTTTGGCCTTGCACTTTTACCTCCTACCTCTCCTTTTTTCCTTCAGATTATTAAGAGAGGCAATCTTTTTTTCATCATCTCTGGATGAAATGAAAATGCAGAGGTTTAGATTTCAAAAGGCCTCCTATTGTAGACTTTTTGAGACTCAGCCATTAGTATTTTCCTGTTATTCACTGTGAAACAGTGGTAGGCATTAAATGGTTTTTTTTAGATTGTGAATTAAGAGGAAGGTTTCAAAAAAGAAAATAGAGAATAATGTAAAGACATATACAGCTTTGACATGAAGAAAAAGCAGAGCAAAAAAAAAGGGGCTCTGGACAAACAGAACTGACAAGCTCACATATGTTTTTTTCCTTTAAGACAAATGTGACATGCAGCAACAAAGCTTAATAAAATTTCAGTGACTATGATGATTACAGTATAAGGATTTTTATTCACACTTCAGGCAGTGCCCATTCTCAGCTCCTTTTGCAAATTATGCATATACAATTTATTTTTGAAAAATGTCATTTCGTCCTGCAATGGCAAGTTTCTTTTTTGTTGTTGTTCTTGTGCATTACAGTAATCTCTGGTAAGTCTGCAAGACAAGGGAAAGAAACACTTAAGACCTGTAGGGCCAATATTTTATGGCAGAAAACACAAGGCTGAGCTCCACATGTAAAACAGTGACACTCATACATACAAACCTGTATTTCCAAATGGTTAGGTTTTATGGCAGAGCAAATAACCTAAGATTTGGATATATGAGTCAAACAGAACAATACTTCTATGGGAAAGCAATCCTGCCTCTACCACATATGATTTGGTCACATTGAATCTCCACATAGCCTGTTCACCTCACCAATATCTAACAGGCCTCACTGAACCCAGCCTGCCTTGTCCCCCTCTACAATTGTACACTATCAATGATATTTGTGTCAGTCTTCGGATCGTGTACCTGTTCACCATGCATCAGTAACAAGCATCATGAATTTCAGACTACTTTGTTGCATTTAATGTATATGCAACACATTTCTCTGTTTCTTGTCTACAGCTCAGCTGGCACCATGTGAGCAAGGACCGAAGTCAATGAGAAAACAGCACAGCAACAGTAAGAGGTACACTAATTTAATGTTTAGCTTGCTTTCCATTTTTCCGACTAAAGGAACATTTCCTGCAAGGCACACACAAGACCTTTCAGAAGAAATTTTGGGTGACTGATTTGTTGTCCATATATTTATCATACTAGTTTTCTGTATACTATTCTCTGGTTTTGGTTTAATTTTGGTTTTTAGGAGGACTTCATAGATTACATAGTCTTCCACTAAAAATAAAAAGGAAAAGAAAAGGAAAAAAAATATATATTGGAGTTTTCATATGCATACTCACAGGTGGTCCTAAAACCAAAAATGTGGTAATCTTGATTGCCTTGTCTTTTCTGAATGCCCTTTATGAAGGAGTGTCTACATCCATATCTCTGCTGCCAACCATTATCAATAAACCATCAAAACTTGTCAGAATCATAGAATCACAGAATATCTCATGTTGGAAGGGATCCATAAGGATCATCAAGTCCAACTCTCTGCTCCTCATAGGACTACCTAACACTAAATAATATGACTAAGAGCATCGTCCAGACACTTCTTGAACTCTGACAGGCTTGATGCTCTGACTACTTTCCTTGGTCCTCTTCCAGTGACCAACCACCCTCTCAGTGAAGACCAGTTTCCTAATGTCCAATCTGAACTTCCCCTGGTGCAGCTTCATTCCATTTCCTCATGTTCTATCCCTCATCACCAGAGAGAGGAGATCAGCACCTCCCCCTCCACTTCCGCCCTTGAAGAAATTGTAGACTGTGATCAGGGCACCCCTCAGCCTTATCTTCTCTAAGCTGAACAAGCCAAGTGACCTCAGCCACTCCTCATAAGTCTCGCCCTAGTGACCTATCACCACCTTGGTTACCCTCATCTGGACACACTCTAATAGTCTGACATCCTTATACTGATGTGCCCAAAACTGCACACGGTACTCAAGGTGGGGCTGCACCAGTGCAGTATAGAGTGGGGCGATCACCTCCCTCGAACGGCTGGCTATGCTGTGCTTGATGCGCCCCAGGGTGTGGTTGGCCCTTTTGGCTGCCAGGGCACACTGTTGACTCATATTCAACTTCCTATCAAGCCTATCAACCCTCTTTCTGCAGGGCAAATAGACTGAAACCTGAACAACCTAGCCCTAAAGTTCTAGGTTAAAAATTAATCCGAGGCAGTGACTTATCTCTTCCTCCCAAGTTCAGACAGCAGACGTCCCACTCACTTGAAAGCCAGTGGTTTGTATGGATACAATCGCACAAGAGGTTGACTTCTCACCAATTCTTTCCAACTTCTCCCCTGCAGAAGAGAGAAACAAATCTGCCAGCTGCAGCCTGGTGATTCCTCTGTTCTAGCACAGAATGGCAAGCACATGAGGACTTTGTGCAGCCTTTTTACTTCATGCATGTAGGAAAATACCTCCTATGCAGCAGCATCATTGTGGGGTCAGAAAAAGGGTCCTGGGGGCTTGAAAGACAGAATTATATAGATTCACTGGCCCACATATATATCTACAAGAGTCTCTTTCATCACACAACTTACTCATAATACCAGGTTTTGGGCTAAAGTTTATTTTCGTGTACACTGAAGAGTTAGTTATTTCAAATCTGCTGTGTAGTGGGACTATTTAATCGTACAGTTAACACAGGAGCTACCAAATGACAAATGAAACCTGTAAATTGGTTCTAAACCAAATATACAGCAAAAGAAATTAGTAGTTTCAGTGAAAGAAGGAGTAAGTACAACTGATTTCAGGGATGTTTAAGATTTTAGCTTTAATGTTTTTTAGGCCATTACTAGACAATTATTATTATAGTAGGTTTCTGCTTAATTGACAGGCACGAGAAAGACTCAGCATATACCAACCTAATTTGTAATTAAATTTTGGATTTAAAACAAATCCACTTGAAACATGAGAGATGTTGGATAAATCTCTTCTCAGCAATGATGTAAATAGAAGTGTTTATACAATAGAAAATGCTAATTTTGGACACAGGCAAAGTATCATACACAGCAAAATTGAAGCCTTCATAATGAAAAACATTCATCCGAAGTGGCTGTTTTCTTTGGGAAGCACGAGCTTTTCAATTTCTCTTTCTAAAACATAATTTGCATTGCCTAATGTATTTCATATACTTTTTCCAGCTTACGAACCCAGAAAAGAATTCAGATACTCATTATTCCTTAAGCATTTTTATGATTAATTATACCTATATAGTAGTGCAGCTCCACAGAGTCAGTAAAAAAATTGTGTGGGCATTTGTAAAAGACAAAATAAGAAAAGTACCTGAAGAGACATTCAGACCAGGCAGGTAAGAATTTTTGCACTAGAGACTCTAATAAAAATAAAGAAAAGTTTCCCTCACATTTTTAATTCCCTGAAAAGTTGCTAAATGGTACAAGACATTGCCTTACATAAGACATTTCCCTGACCTTTCTCTTTTCATCTTTGAGCATCAGAACTTTTAGTTAAAACAAAAAGGCAGATAAGGGGGGGGGGGGGGGGGGGGAGGCAGAAATGCACATACAGATAAGACTCTACAGATGAGAATATTAAGGAATAAACTTTCACTGTTCTTCCAGAAAGGCTGTTAGTTGGATGTCAGTGCACCCACTGTGATGGAGGTCTCCTTTGAAATGCTTAAGGTGACGTGGTTTTATACAGCTTTGTAAGAAGTTCTTCCTGGAAAATGAAAGACATTGAAAGCTGATGTTAGAGGTAATTTGATAGGTGACAAGCTGGACTGTGCATCCAAAACTTGTACTAAAAAGAAACCAGCCATAGGAGACAAAAGGGCCAAATTGCTTCTTTTGACATCAATATCAGCTTCCACTGGCCTCTGGTACTGGAAGGTAAAACTGACTTTCTCTGCACCGTTCAGTAAACGAAATCTTATCCTGGATGTTGATACTGACTACCACAATACTATGTGTTAGAAATAGTTGTTAGAGTGTTTTGTTTAACAACTGCACTTAACTATTTAACAACTCAACTATTTTTCCAATTAGTCATCAGACTATTCTCTAGCAATGAAGACTTGGAGAACCATCTTCAAAGTTAAGCAAAGCACATGGTTTATCGTGTATTTCACAAGAGTAGACAGATGCTTAAAATTAAGCATGGCCTTTGTTGAATTAAGCATGGCCTTTGTTGAACCAGAGCCTTACTGAAAGTTGATTACGTATGTGCAAAACAAGAATATTTTCAAGACCATTCATCAAAACCCCACTGATTAAAAGATGTTCATCGATAGAGACAAAGGAAAAAAATCTTGTGGTATAGCAGAACACAAAAGAACTGCACTAGACAAGCATGGTGTGGCAGGCAGTATTCATAAAAGAAGGCTTTTGCATCAACCACACATAAGACAAACTCAAAATCTCAAGATAATACTTTAAGAAGTTTAATCTGGGATGCAAGATCATAGTTACTTGTACCTAATATCTGAGGGTCTTGCAATTGAAAATACTAAATAATAAATGTGCTACTAGATTATTTTATATTTATAGTACCTTTTCTTTGAAGATGTCAAATACTTTCAGACCTTTATTCGATTTCACAATAAAGCAAGGAGTAAGCCTGGCATTATGAGCAAGACTTATATTTGATGAATATATAAGGTATGAGGTAATTAGGTTTTGCATGGTACAAACTAGAATTGAGATACATAATTTAAAGGGGATATTTCCTAGAAATAATGTTTTAATTTTCCGAATAATCTCTTTTTCAGTGGCTATACGCCATCCGTAAAATGTATTATTATTAATTATTGTAGTATCTATGTTTGTTAATTTTTGTTGGCTTTTAATAACAAACCATAATATATTATTGCTATACATACTTTTCATTTTCTTACAAGCTGTTTTTGTATGTTATCTGGCATTATCTTTTAAAATATTAATACAATGATTCATCTTCATAATAATGACTATTCAAAATAAAACATTCTCAGGTATTTTGAAATCATATATATTGAACACTTACTTAGAAGGACACCAGAAACAAAGTGCTGCAGAATGCTCATAGGCAGATCACAGTTACACATGTAAATACAGCAAGTAAATGTTGGTGCCTGGTAAAGTTTCTAATTATGGTGAATACATACATGCTGCACTTGGATACTTAAAAGATTATCGTATCTCAGAAAAAACATTTTTTTGTTGTTTTCCTGTTTGGAATACATGTTTGAGTAATTCAGTTTTCATTCATCTTTAGGCTCTACAACTGATTAAAATAATGTAGAGTGCAGATGTGCCATGTTCGGAGCACTTGCTAGATTTTAGGAAAGCAACTCAGAAGCTTATTTTCAAAGAAACACACATTTTTTAAATCAGATTCTTGCACTATGTTTAGCCAAATCTAAGAAAGAAATATTATATCCTTTCTTACTCCTGGGCTACATTGTAAATTGTATTAGTATTGGAGGGGAAAAGATGACTGACTTACATTTTGCTATGGGTTTAAAAAGGAAAAGATGCTTTGTCTTGTTGAGGATTTTATAATTCTTACTTCTCTACATAAAGGTGGATTTGATCAAGGTCACTCATACAATCTCTTTGGAAGGAGAGAAATAATGCTATACAACCTTATTGAACTACAGAAAACTGCATCGGTTTTCAACCCAGAGACACCCAATACTGCCAGATTCCATTCTGCCTAGTTCTTATTTATTTACTGTAAAAATGAATATTGAGAAATGGGAGTGGGTCCAGAGAATAGGCAATTTAAGGAGCTCAATAAATTCATTTTGTAAGAGAAATTGAAGTAGTGACAGAACTCCAAATGTAGGCAGAAAAAGAATACTTCAAACTACAGAAGGAAAACACAGTACAATGACTAGAATTAGAAGGAGGAAACCTTCTTAAAATAAGGCACAGTGACTTAAAAAAAATATTTGAACTAAATTAATTATTGATACTTCTTCTTGAGAAACATGGTGACTTACCTATCTCTGAATCTGTAAATCAGGATTAGAAAACTTTCTGTATAGTATTAGGAAGAAATCCTTTGCCTCTTGAAATTACTTGGAAATGTAGCCATTGATATAAAAGATTAATATTTATTATTGTAAGCATTGAGCTGTATCTCAGAAAAGGCACAAGCCAGCTCTGAGGTGAACTAGACCAAGACAGAGGAGAAAGTCCTGTGAAGGACAGCAAATGACAGCACAAGGGCAAGAGCCCATGCCAACACGAGCATTGCTATTTTGGAGGAAAATGTTGTACCCCTCTGCATCTTTCCTCTCTTGCCTCCCTGTCCTTGCCGCCTCCCTGACTGTTGAATAATTTCATGCCTCCTAAAGACTTGCTGTCAGCAGTCCATTAGAAGGCAGACTGAAGAATTCTGCTAAGCAATTTAATTGTATTTATCTTATGTTAGACTTATCCAGCAGCCTGTAGTTTAACCTGCACAAGAACTTTGTTCTGCCTGCACTTACTTTGGATTATAAGCAGGGTCTCTCTAATTAACAAAATTCTACAACCTAGACAAAGAACATGACAACGAATGAGGGACTTATCCCTGTGAGTTGACATGACTGCTTCATAGGCTGGTCAGGAATTTTCAACATCAGATTATTTTCTCAGTCAATAATGCATCAAGTGTATTTCTTTTCTTAGCCAGATATTGATCTAGTCATACCTGATTTTAAAGATCTGTTCCTTCATGGAACAGTCCTTTCATGGACTGAAATCACAGAACCTATGTTGAAAATTCTTTCTTTTCTCCCATGGATGAAAAGAGATCATTGAACTCCTGGTAAATGCATTAGCTGTAGTCACTTAATTGCAACAGGTCTTTATTTGTACATTTCCTTTTTGATTAATATCTTAAGACCTCAGATTAAGTTCTAACTAAATCACATTAATAAGAGTGTGGACTTCCTCGAGAAGCAATGGGAAAAGCAGGCTGTGTACCAAACATCATTCTGGTCGTTTCTCATCCACGTGCAGTGACAGCCTTGTTGACATCACGATTAATCTTTTCGTTCTTCAGTGGAAGCATCAATAAAGTCTCGAGGGTATTCCCCATTTTATGGCCCTCAGTATATGCACACCAAATCACACACTTATTTGCAATTGTTAGAACACATTAGAAATTTGAACTTATTTGAAAATAATTAGATGGAAGGTTAGTAAACTCACACATAGTGGAAATGTAAGAACATTGTGTATTTGTATATACTATATAGTTGTATATATAAAGTTGTATATATACCATAACACCAAAATATTCAGAAATATATTTATATTCTATAACTCATCTTTGGTCACAATCTTTTTATGTCTATTATGTGTACAGATGTTATAAAGATATCATTTTCCATACACTTTGGCACTATTTTAACATGGATTTTCAAGGTGATTTACATAATTAAAATGTTTGAGTAACTATAAAATTAGCATGCCTTATTATCAGATACCTGAACTAAAAAAGAAAACAACAAAACTTATTTTCTTGCAGGAAATTTCCTAGATTCTTGGAGAAGGCTGTAGGGGTTTTAGGTGGAAACAAAGACATTCCATTCTATTCCAGTGATACAATTTGCTCACAATGCTTTGAGAGGATTTGACTTTTATAACTTCTACCCTGGAACTACACTATTACAGAACACAATTACAGGAGGAAAAGATCCATTGATGAAAAATGGATCCATTAGATTTCAAAGAGTTAGGAGTTGTCCTGGGCCATATACAAGGTCAGAGAAGTAATTTTTAAAAAAAAAACCCAATGGTTCAGTGCCGTCTCTCAGGTCTCCTCTTTTGTCACCAGAATGTGAGGGCCCCACAGTACCATGGAATTCACTGCAGCATAGAAGGACTGTGGTCAATAAAGATGTCAGTAGGATTCAGAAGGACCCATGGTGGGTTGTCCCTTTCAGAACTCCCTGCTTCAGCATCTCCTAACTGTTCTGAATGGATTAAATGTAGCCATTGATTTTGTGGAAAGATTAGATCCTCTTGAAATGTTTGCATACTTAAGAATAAGCCCAATCTGAAGTCCTTATTGAGTATAGGTACTCCTTGAAAAAAGTAATAATGATTATTTAAGCAAGAAAATATTTTAGTTGAAGAAAAAAACCTTTGAATTTAGAATTCTATTGAAATGCAATTTATTCTGTTTTTAATCACTTGGACAAAACTTGTTTTCATGAGGGAGAAAGATCAGGTTAAAAAACAACCAATGAGCTCTACATGACTTTTCTCAGTTCCTATGAGAATTTTATTTGATGAAATGCTGAGCTGAAATTTCAGAAATGTACGTGGAAGGAAAATTTCAATCCAGGCCATGTAAGAAGTTTGAAAAAATAAGAGTTCTCTCAGGTGATGTACTCCCTCTTTCTAGCACCAACTTCCTGTCTTCCCTTTGTAAAGAATGACAAACTATCAGTTTCCACAGTATAAGTTTCCTGATTAAATACATGAAATTACAGACTTATAGATGAGACTTTTAATAAACTTAAATTCAATGAGAGGCGAGATTCCCACAGCATTATTCTATCAGATGTGTGTTACACTAGTCTGCATCAGTGAGCAGCAAGTTTTCATCTAGTGAAGCCTTGGTGTATTCATTGTGACCAGAGCTCCACAGTATCACAAAATAAGTTAAGGTTAGAAAAATTAACCACAACACTTAAACAAATCATAATTCCAAAATCTGCTGAACCTAAAATAAGACAAAAATCTTTATTATATAATACAAGTTACTCAATAGCCCAAAGCATTGGACTGCTATAAGAAGTAAATTCAAAGTGTATGAAGTTCAGATGAGATATGAATCACAGTGTCTTTAATTTGACCTCAAAGATGCTGTGGAAATTTATGAACCATTCCACATTTCAAATTCTGCTGCCTTTTTTTTTTTTTTTTCAAAGGGTGATTTGAGTTTATTCAAATCTATACATACAACCTTCATCACACTGATCTGCTATCCATTACAGCTCAACACTACAGCCAAGTATGCCTTTTGGATACTCATTTGCAGGCCCTGCTGCTAGCTACTTGAAATCTTAACAATTACAGAGGTTATAGTGAAATGACCCTCTACACTCAAGCTGTTTCTTATATAAATAAGAGGAAACATTGTGAGCAAGTCACAGTCAGTTATACATCCTTGCATAAACTCCAGGCAGGTAATCTCATTCATAAAATATTCTTCACTAGTTACTGAGAGAACATATCATAAGCTTTACATTGATTAACATAAAAATCCCCAGCCATTTTCTTTTTAATAAAAGAAATCTAGTTCATTAAAACCTAGGTGAAGCATTGAAGATATTTACATGTGCCATTTAATTGATGTTGAGAATGGAAACAAAACCAGAGCTAGCCAATGCTCTTTGATAACCATCCAAGAAAGAAAGGCTCAGAATACTGGGAATTTCCTAGGTTTATGCAGAAACTTCCTAGGACTTCATAAAGTCAGCTGATTAGGCTGACTGTAACTATCTACATAGTTAACTGCTCTCAGTCAAGTGCCCTAGACAACCTAAATAAAACCATTCCACACTCCCTACTCTTGTTTGTATATGACATAACATTTACCTAAAACCCCCCAAATTTTAAAGATGGAAAGTTATGTTCTGAAAAGCAGAGATGTAATGGTCATGGTTGAGTGAAGTAGAAAAAGAACAGACCCAATGGCTAGAAACAACTGTATAAATTTAAATTTCAAAAAAGTTGTGCATAGTTTCATCAATTGAAGTAATTCATGACTGGAACAATCTGCCAAAGGAAGTGATTTCTCCAACATTAGAAGTGTTGAACTTAAGATTAAACATGCTCCTAAAACATGTGCTGTACCTCAACAAGCTCCTTCAACTTAGAGAGAATACCAGATAAAATTGTCTGTCTGATGTGGCATAGACTACAATAGCCATAACAGCTCCTTCTGGCCTTGAAATCTGTTGCTTATGAACTACAGCATCTCAACCAAAAGCAACTTTTGTGTGGCCTCCTTGAAATACTAGCTCTTGAAATAGCCATATTCACTCCCCAGAGGTATATATATCAAAAAGAGTTGAACTATATGCAGTAACGTTATGTTCTCGGAGCCAGGCTTTGTCTGTTGGGCACAATCCTCCAGCAGTCAAATGCACAAAGGCACTATGAAAGCACACTGGTGTTGAGGGCAGAAAAAGCAGATCCCTCTAGTATCTCTAGCACTCTTCTGAGCTTCTCCTTTGTCTCCTTTGTGTGCACTAAAAGGACCAGTATCCTTTTCCATAAACTCAGTCACTGTGCCTGGAGATCTACTAAGTAAAATTCTAAAGAACACAAGACAGAGTATGGCTTATTTCCCCAGAAATTTCAATGTGCATTTCACTAAATAAATCCCTAAATAAAATATCTTCTAGAGGAATCAGCATCTGTGGAAACTGATATACAGGACAAAAAAAATCTGGTTGAAAACAATAAAAATCTACTTAAAGTTTAACTGATGAAACTGAAGCAAAACTGAAACAGTAAATCTTCAATAACCTTTGATATAATTGGATTAATTTACATGGAAGTTATAGCAATTGCAGCTGCTCATACCAAATCTCATTTTCTTCAAGTGCTTTTCATAGCTGACATGCTATTAATTACTCACTTTCCACCTAGAAGTCCCAGTGTTCATCACTGTGCCAGATACTACACAAACTCAGGGAAGAATGTCTTTAGTACTCAGAGTGTTTTGAGTATTTACTTACCAATAATACTAAATACTATTTCCAAAATAAAAAAAAGTACATCTTCCATTTCATTAATAGAATATAATCTTTATCCACAAATATTATGACAGTCATGTCATCAGTATTATGTACAACCAATCACTTATTTTCTCAGCATTCACTTTCCAATGCATATCAGACATACCAAGATTCACAAATACTTAAAAGAAATTCATGGAAAACTTCATGGGAAATTTCTAGTCTACCTTAAGAGTCGTCACTCATCCCACACTTAGTTATACCATAAATCTGACTTTATAAACACACAATAAGCATGAAAGATAATTATTGCCCATAATGAGCTACTTTCTACACTGTTCTAGTATTTACTTTTAACATAAATTTACCAAAATTAAATTCCAATGATGCAATGCTATACTCTTGATGATCTTATGCAGAAATAAAGATAAATTCTTTTCTGTTTTAACTGGGAAAAAAATACATCCCCAGCCACTCTCCTCATATGTAACATCTGTGTGTCTTTATTGATTCAAGTGTAATAACTATTAAGGTGGTCCCCAAATGACACTCCATCTTTGCATGTTGATTCGTCTTCCTTATCACGACGGGAAAAGCCTTCAACCCCTGTATATAGCCAAGATTCATTTGCAATACGTAAAATTATTATTTCTATTTTCGTGGCCTTTTTTTTTTAACTTTAGGACTTCGTTCTTAATCAAGGCAGTTGATCAGAAATTTGGTAAAAAGCTCTTCAGACTTCTACAGATTAGATTAATGCTCCTGAAGAAATGTTCCAAGAATGCTTGCTGATTTCTCTATCCTTCTTCTAATCTTTGAGCACTGGCTGTTCATCAGAAAAGGGGAAAAAAACCCACATTCTGAATAATATATTTGAGCAAACTTAACCCTCTTTCCACTTAAAACTGTCTACTGTCCAGATTCTGTATATTTACTTAAATAACACTTCTTTTTCTTTCTTTAAAATAAATTTTGATCTATTCAAAATTGCGAAAAGAATTCCTTACTTGTGACTGGCCATTTATATAAATTCAAGATTTTTTACTTTCAGAATTCATAATCATAAATTAAATATATGTCAATTTATACATATTGAAATTCTGCTTCTGTAATATTTTCAATAACAATCCAGTTCATTCTCTTTCTTGTAGAAAGCGTACGCAGAGGAGAATTTATCACAGTCAAAACAAAGGTGGCAACTGGAAAAGAGCAGTTTCTTGCAGTATTTTCCCGGATGCATTAAATAATAATTGTTATGCTTCCTATATGGGCAATACGTCTGTTTTTCACAGAAGTCTGCCCTCTTGCTAGCCAAGGAACTTTTTAGAAATATATTTACAATTTTAAGTGCTGGTTTTCTGCAGAATTAATTTTTAGTTTAGAGATGGGATGTTTTTTGGTCTGAGTCAAATTAGTTAGTTATTAATAACCGCATGAGAAAAAAAAAGCCTTGTTATAGCAACCAAAAGGAAAGTACGATGATGATTTTCAAGGCTAAATGGAATAAAATTGATAATTTTGATCTAAAAGCAGTTAGAAAAGAGAGAATAATTAAAAATGTTTTTTAAATGAAAGCTAGAACATACCAATGTGCAGGACACCAACATGCACCATGGTCCAGTTAACATCAGTCCAACTGGTCATAAGTTCCTCATGTATGTTTTCTAGGCTTTCTAATAACTATTTCTGACCACAAATGCTTCAATAATGATTTTTCAATCCCATGATTTTCAACCATCTGTTCATCAAAAATGTCATAAATTACATAGTTTCTACTCTCTCACACACACACAAAATAAGGCTTATGAAAACACTAAAGAGAACAAAGTGTCCTATTTCATAAGAATCTTTTCAATCGCACAATCATGGCTCACAGATTTTGAGACTCCCACAGTTTCAAAGGATTTCTGAGATTTGTGGTTGTTTTTAGCTGGAACTACCATTTAAGAAGGCTTGAGGCAATTTAAGGATTCTCACATTCATCAGCAATTTCAGGTTCCCAAACAAGACTTCTGACAAAGTCTTTGAGTTTCACCCACCCAGCATTTTATGAAAGAAAGCTGGAGGCAACCATGGTGTGTGACAGGAGATGTTCTCTGCTCCCTGGTAAGATTAGTGCTGCTTTACCTAATCTATAGTCTGTAGCCACTTTATACTTCACTTTTATGGTAAATACACCCTAAAAAAATATCAGGTAGGAAAGGACTAGACAGTGGTTAAAGATGCTATTTAACATCTTTGTCAGCAACATGGGCAGTGGGATTGAGTGCACCCTCAGCAAGTTTGCCGATGACACCAAGCTGTGGGGTGCAGTTGACACACTGGAGGGAAGGGAGGCCATCCAGAGGGACCTGGACAGGCTAGAGAGGTGGGCCCGTGCAAACCTCATGAAGTTCAATAAGGTCAAGTGCAAGGTCCCACACCTGGGTCGCAGAGCGCAGAGACAGGTTGGACAATAAGTGGATCAATAGCAGTCCTGTGGAGAAGCACTTGGGGGTGTTGGTGGATGAAAAGCTGAATATGAGCCAGCAACATGCATTTGCAGCCCAGAAAGCCAATCACATCCTGGGTCACATCAAAAGAAACATGGCCAGCAGGTCAAGGGAGGTGATTCTCCCCCTCCACTCCCGTGAGACCCCATCTGGATTACTGCATTCAGTTCTGGGGCCCCCAGCATAAGACATGGACCTGCTCAAGTGGGTCCAGAGGAGGGCCACGAAGATGATCAGGGGCTGGAGCACCTCCCCTATGAGGACAGGCTGAGAAAGTTGGGGTTGTTCAGCCTGGAGAAGAGAAGGCTCCTGGAAGACCTTCCAGTCCTTAAAGGGGGCCTGCAGGAAAGATGAGGTGGGACACTTGATCAGGGAGTGTAGTGATACAATGAGGGGTAATGGTTTCAAACTGAAAGAGAGCGGATTTAGATTAGATATTAGGAAGTTCTTTACTGTGAGGGTAGACAGGTTCCAGAGAAGTTGTGGATGCCCCCTCCCTGGAAGTGTTCAAGGCCAGGTTGGATTTGAGCAACCTGGTCTAGTGGAAGGTGTCCCTGCCCATGGTAGGGGGTTGGAACTATATGGTCTTTAAGGTCCCTTCCAACACAAACGATTCTGTGAGTCTATGATTCTGATTTTCTCTCTATAGGCCCATCTAAAATTAAAGACTTGACCTTTTTTTCAGAGTTACTCTGACTTGTAAAAAGAGATGGGGTAGGAAATCAAATTACTGCTTTTACAGCAACTGTTTCTCAATTCATTAACTACATCTGAAATAATATATGTTAATATACCTGCATGGCCTCAGAGCACAAATAACAACAAATAGTATGGCTGAAATTTCTGTATGGCAAATGAAAAGAAAAGATTTAACACAGTATGGTTATATCTGCACCTCCAGATCTGCAACACCACCAGAGACAACTTACAAGTGATTTACTACCACTGAGCTAAGCCTCCCTTCACTCCTGCTTCTGTTTTTCTGTGTCCCTCTTAGAAGTATATTTTACTGCAGTATGTGCCACTGGATGATGGATCACTGAACATTGAGCCTATATTTATCATTTCAAGATGATTTTATACAATAACTAAATGAAATAAAACCACCATGTCTCCTTGAGTTTCTTTGCTAGAGGAGGATATGATTTCATCCTTCCAAAAATAGAGAGAGAGAGAGAAATTTAAAAATACATTTTCCAGGGTAAGCATACCACCAGTTGTTGCCAGCGGTTCATAACAGTGTCATTTTATTGGTCAGTAATTTTGATGAACCGAAAGGAGCTAACAGCAAGATCAGCACATACAACAGGAGCTGTGTGGAAAGTGTCCAGTTACTTAAAGAAAATAAAAAGTTTCTAAAAGGAATTTTAGGGAATAAGGCTTACAGGTACCTAGTTTGACTCCTTGAAATTCCTAGTTAATCTCAAGGAGATGATTTCTAACAGTCATAAAGGACAGATTATTGATTGCTTTCCTAGTGTGAATGACAGGAATCTGCATGCTGAATGTAAGAACAGATTGGGTAGGAGTAAATACTAAAGAATATAGTGTTATTAATAACTCCATACTATCATGAAGATGACTTAAATGGTTTATTGAGTTTTTTCGTTCTCCAGCTTCTATAGTTCACAACCTATTTTCTTCCTGTTGTCCTTGAATTTTTGAAGAATACAACATAAATGTATTTCAGTCCCAAAGAGAAAGGGCAGTCTTGTGACCATAAAGGCTATGAAAATTTGCTATGAAAACTTGCACTACTGTTATCAGGGGAGTGTAAAGATTCAACTGAGACTTCCAGCACCACCATGCCTTGTGCAGAGGGACAGCTCGGGACAGAAAATCAAGCACATCTCTGATCATCTTCCATCTGAACTCAGAAAATCCTTTTTACTGTGAAGGTGAGCAAGCACTGGCACAGGTTGCCCAGGGAGGCTGTAGAGTCTTCATCGTTAGAGATGTTCAAAATCGATCTGAACACAGTCCTGGAAAACTGGCTCTAGCTGGCCCTATTTGATCAGGGGAGTTGGGCCAAATGACCTCCAGAGGTCCCTTCCAACCTCAACAGTTCCGTGGTTCTGTGATTCTGTGACATCTGTACTCAGCTGACACTGACTTTGCACCAGAATTAAGTGTTACAAGACTTTTACCTGACAAACCTTTCCTCCATTGATAAAGGGAAAAAAACTATATCAGGACTATATTCTGGCTGTCACTTTCTACATGACTTTTATATATTCACTCTCTATATTCAGTATGTCATTTTAAATATGTAACCATGCCATGGATGTTTTACAACCAGATCGCCTTTTCAACACTGTTCAGTAGCAGAGTTCCCAAGTGCTTGCCTGCTTCCTGGCCCACTAAGCTCAGACGCCTGTATATGAGTTAGAGGCTGTTATGTGTCTCCTATCTAAATCTTGCTTCATAGAAGCACATTAGAGAAAACTACTGGCACCTCGGGTATGCATATGATGTTACATCAAGGTGATGGCTTTTTTATGTCTTCAAACTGCCAACGAAAATATTTACCACCAAGGATAAATCTTATAATAGGCCACAGTGCTTAAAGACCTGCAACAGCCGTTTACTTGTAGTATTAAAACTTTCCTAGCAGGCTTAGTCAATTATTATTCTGCCCACTAATATATCACTAGAAATACAATCTGATATTATTTTTTCATAAAGAAGTGGTATTTAGCAGTAGTAGCATGCACATGAAATCTGATTTTATTTTTATGCACATCTAAATTCTACTGCACAAAAACCCTGCAGTTAGCTATTATTATGATACCTGTTGGCTATCTTTTTCCTTTTATTGATGTGCACTAAGCACTTTTCAATGATGTTTCATGGTTTGCAGAACATATCTGAACTTAGCTGAGAAATTATTTCAAAAGTAGACTTCCACTGGGAATGTCAATGAGGTAAGAACATTTTTGACATCATATCTGCATTACTGAGCCTTATTTGATTTGCAAGATTAAAAGAGATTGAGTTGAAAGAAGCAGTGAGCTGCACCTTAATGGAACAATAGCCTGACATCAAAGATGTATGTGATTTGAAAGACTGAGTGACAGCTGCTACAAGGAGATTATAAAATCAGAATCGAGGCTTCAGTAGAGTACTCCAAGACTTGGTGTGGAACACAAACCTGCAGTTCAGCTCAGGAACAATTTTAGCACAACAAAACATGTAATCTAGGCTGACTACTTTCTTGCTTCCGTCTTTTTCTCTAATTAGATAGTAATCAACAGATTACATGACTGTCTGAAATATCCAGAGAGAATTATTTCCTTTTCTACTTGTGACAGCTCTATTTTTAGCCTCTTCTTAAACTCACTGTCCTCATCATCTAGGGAATGATTTAGTGGGGTGAGGTCAAAAATGGCAACCCAGACATGTAATTTCACTTTCTAGGAAAGGAAATCTGGGAGAAATCACTTGTGTCAATCCCTCATTCCTATGCAGGGGATACATAGGAATTTGAACCTACAACTCTCTGCTTGGTCTGGTTCCTAGGTAATGTATCAGCTGGGGGATTCTTTTCTAGATAAATGTATTCTCCTTCCCCTTTTTGTCTTGTTTTTGAAATAAATTGCTGATCTGGTTTTGACACTGAGCTGTAGGATAGGTTTGGCACCTGTGAGTCTCTGATCATGAGGTATGCTCCTAAATGTTTTCATGATCAGGATAAGCCTTAGCACTTCAGCATTTTCCAGTGACCAGTTAACACTTGCTAACAATTGTCAGTTTCATTCTTAGGCACTTAGCTCCCCTTATACCATGTATGGAAAGCCCTGGCATTTAACTCGGGCTCTTGAATTCAGATGCATGGCAGGATGTCTAAAAGGAATTGAAATGTTCTGCCTTGCAAACCCTGAGCAGTGGCTTTTACCTCAGTGGTAGTGTAAGAGATATTCTGAGATTGATATAAAAGACCAAAGGTTGTAAAAGCATTCTGAAGGACAAATCAGGCTGATTTCATATTTGGGCTGTGTTGTTTTAGGCAAGATAAGAGACTTGAGGGAAGGGACTTGGCTACAGACACTCACATTCACCTTCTCCGGCTGATAGCTTAGCCAGAGGGCTGTTTCCTTTTATAAATACATCAGATCATATTTAGGAAAAAAAATACATAATACAGAAGAATAAAAATAATCTTATATATGACAGAATGGAGAACTGGCATTTATGTTTCAGTTGGAACATTGGATCATCCAAGGATATTGTCAACAGGGACACAAGAAATGCAAGCTGTTAATTGTGCCTGTAAGTTATTTGCACTCTCCTTCCCTCCAAGTAATATGCCTAATTCAAGCAAGATTTTTCAGGTACTCTGGAACTATGAAAGGAGTAGATCCATAAAACTGAAGTACCTACAAATGGCATTCACATGCAACGCAATTCTGCATCTTTGAAAATTCTGCATCTTTGAAAATTCTGCATCTTTGAAAATTAGTACCTTCTGTACCTTTAAAAACGTAACTGTCCAAATAAAAAATTGGTTTTGAAAATTTGAGTTACATTTAGAGCAAACAGGTAAGAGGGCAACAAGATAAAAAACTTCAAAGTTTCTGAAATATTGCTTTCATCACAAAACCCTGTGTACTAGTCTTATTTCATTTCTATTACAATTCAAATTTGTACTATAACATCCATACAGTGAAGAGAGTCTCGATGTGAAGACAATTTCTAAATCTGAAACCTTTTGTGTTCATCCACGTTGTTGATGCACACGTAGTTCTGCATGATCAAACAGATGTGACAAGTGACACATTGTTATAAAGATGCCAGACAAAATCAGACGTAGGTGTCATGCCATTATAACTGTTCTGTACACACCATTGGTGTTACTGGGGATGCTAACTGCACTGAATAAAGAAAATTCCTTTTTTTCCTGTGTCAGGAACAACTCCAAACACATAGCTTTGTAAGAGCTAATTTATCATCAGTAACAAAAAACCCCATTGTCTCATAAGCAAATAAAAAACAAGCAATTGAAAATATTAAAAGCCCAGAAAATAAATTCAGAAAGTAATACAATATAAAAAGGTAAATGTAATTTTTAGGGAAGGAAAATTAATTTTCCCTTAATTGCTATGCAAGTTTCCTTCCCTGTGGCCCAGTCTAAGTATATTTCTAGACCCAAGCAGGAGCATCACACAGAGCTTAACTAATCAAACTGAGAATAGTTAATCTTCTTGACTTGACAAGCTTAAAGTTATTCAGTTCACTGTGGATTTGTGTTCTATCAAATGCTTCACAGAGGCACATCTTATATATGAGATAATAATCATTTCCTGAGCTAAGCAGGATAAATCATCACAAAGGTTTGTTGTTTTCTTTTTTTTTAAATGTGAATTTTATGATGAATACTAGTGATCAAAGTAATTAAAGACTGAGGGAAGTACCGCAATCCACCATTTAAAAAGTGTTGTAATACTCATGCATGAGTACTAGAATGGTCCACAATGTTTAAAGTGCCAATAGATTTGGTCAAATCAAGGCATTTTTATAACCTGAACATTCAAAAATGTATTTTCAGCCCACACTATGGACACTATTTTTTCTGGAATCAAAACTCTGTTATGAAGGTGTTGAATAATAAATCTTTCATAATGCAATAATGAGGTAGTAAAATATGTCATGTAGTGCCAAAATAAATATTTCAGTATCAGTCAGTATCAATATTACTTGGAAGAATTCTCTTTTTGGAAAATATTCGTGAACATAAAACAAAAATGTAAAATATTAAATCCAATCTAGAAAATCCTCTATAATTTTTTGCTTTCTACAAAATAATATTTTTAAAACAAAAAAAAATGCAGTGAAGATATTTGAGTCAAAATTAGACACGAGTTATGAATGAAGAAAAGAGCTTTCCATGTTGTGATTACTGCATATGTAGAACTTAATGAAGGTGTAAAAAGGATGGTGAATACAACTATTATTGCTGACCCAGCACTTTTACTACCAAGACTCCTGACCTTGCTCCAAATGCTGAACATGCCTCCATCTGGCACATACAGTGATAATATCACTGTCATCACAGGTATTAGATAAATGGTCATTCCCATGCGGCTGCAATCTAGAGAGTCTCATACTTTATCATTACGGGCAATGTTATACTGAATATTATAAGCTGCCTATCAAGTATCTAAGAGCATTTCTTCTTTCATATTAGATAATACATCATCAAATCTCTCCACCTATGTCCTGATTTAGTACAAATTCATTGAGATAGTTTATCGTCATCCTAATCATTGTTTAAAGCAGTTTTCTAAGGCAGTTAATGTTGTGCTGTGCTGTGATAATCATTCCCTCAGTCACTTAGCATTGCATATATTCCCTAGGATTTCTGTTCCCTGTGATTTTCAGTCTTTTATATAAATATAAACTCATGTTAAAATACATTTAACTCTCATTGAACTTTTCTTTGATTATTTATCAATATTCCAATACAAATAAAAATAGGACTCTCTGCTAACCTATGACTATAATGCTACCTCAAATGTTGAAATTTGTATTAAACATAAACTTTTTAACAGGAGGGGTAGCATGGTCTGATGATCTCCTTTTACTCCCCATCAAAATATGCAACCCATCAAAAATTTCAACAAAATAGTCTGCTTTACTAGTTTCAGCAGAAGTAGAAATGGGTACATTTTCATGATTAAAGCCTTAATACACTTCTCTCTCCCAGATCAGTGGTTGTTGGGTTGTATAACTATTGCTAAGTACTTGCAAACTCTGCAGTTTGGCCAGGAAAGCATGCTTTGTTTGTCTGGAAAGGACTGGGGATTCCCACATTTAGATCTAGAGCAATTAACAGAAGCCTTTCAATGGTAAATATAAAACATTTTATAGATTACACATATTTTATCCACATGCTTATGTAAAGAAAGATGAGCCACCCAAAAAAAAGGTTTTACTATGCTAACTGTGAAAAATCTTACTTACCAATGTAACAAGCCCTGAAAAAGATTCAAAGACATGTTCTACGCCAGAAAGAAAAAGATGTGCAGGAAAACTGCAGCAGGTGCATTCTGTGTTACAAGGTAAGATAAAACTTTACACATGATTAATCAGGAATTTATGTGGGGTTTTGCATCATTTATGTTATGAAAAATCTATTTTATTGATATATAAATATGCATAAATCAATTTTAATAAATGTTGTGTGTCAGTGCTTAATCAGGTGTTAATGTTGTAAACCATTAAATATTTCAACTCTGCACCAATTATTTTAAGGGACAATGGATTAATGTAACTTTCCTGTGTCCTGTATCCATTTTTATTGTTAATATTTCAGTAATTACATAACGATAGAAAAACTAGGCTAATATGAATAAACTGAAATGAAACAAAGAATGAAACTGAAACTGGCATGGACAAGACTACTAATAGAAAAATGAATTCTTGTGTAAATATCTCCTGAAATAAAACAATTTAACTAGGTAAATAATGGGCTTCCATGTTATAAATAGATGCGCACATCTAATTTTCCACACTGCTCTAATCCTTTAGAGTTAGGCTCACGTGAAACACACCTGGAAATCTGATGGTATACATCATACACTTGCTTGGAGCACAGCCTGCTTTCAGGTGCTTGAAAAGCATTCATTGTACAAATGGGTGTCATTGAAAAGTTAAGAAAAAAAATATCTTCCTTCTGATGAAACCACATTTTTGGTATCAATATTTTGATACCAGCATCTCACAAGTTCTTCCGAAGGCTACAAAGGCATTGACATCTTAAAATCTCAGTATCTTTATGTGATCATAAATCGTGCATGTGGACAGTGAGAAATCATGATCACTGACGAATGGGCTTAGTAAGTACAGGGCAAAACTGCTGGCTTTTCCTGTAATCTCAGCTCTATTGTCGATGATATATATCTGGAATCACACAGCTAAGTCTCTTCAATCAGCTTGTTTATTCACAACACAACATAGCACTTGTTTTTTAACAATGAAAGTCAAAGGCAATTACCATATTAATTTCTCTGGTCATCATGACTCAAGAAAAAAAAATCAATAAATAGAGAGTTTGTGTAAAGAGAAACACAACTGAAGAAACAGGGAAAAAAGAAAAATGGGGACAATTTTCCTCTAGAAAGAACAAGCAGAAAAACAACAGAATGAAAGCAAATGAAATTAATAGTTCAGAGAAATCAGATAGGGTTTTGCTAAGTACCGTTTTTTCACAAAAGAGGAACACAAGGGGATTGTATAAAAACGGAAGGCTGAAACATCAGTCTAGTAACCGAAAAACCTTTTCACCTGACAGCAATTAAACTATGGAGCCCCCTGCTGCAAGATATTGCTGATGCTGACAGAACAGTCAGGTTCCAGAAAAGGATCAATCCTGTAAAAAATTATAATAATTACATGGGTTATAGTAGAATAAAAACCTAACCAGGAATTTTGCTAGACATGTTCTCATACACCAAAGCACAAAGTATCCTTCATCAAAATAGTCCAGCCTTTTATAGCTGTAGTTACAGGTTAAATTTCAGCTGTAAGATCTCAAAGATCACAGCTTCCCTCCCATCTTTTAACCCTCATACATAAGCCTTCCACTGTTGTCTGTAGCCACAGCTCAGAGTCTATGAACCAGGCTGTTCGGTGGGATAGAAGGAGGTATACACTCTTAGGGGAAGAATATTTCTTCCAAAAGCCACTGTCATCTCCTTTTGTTTTCTCTCATTTTTTTTTAAACAGGTGGTACTGGCCACTGCCAGGAACAGGATAATAGACCTCTGCTCTGAATCCGTGTGGCAAAGCCTGTGTCTGCATCTGTCAGTGTCTGGCAAACCTTCCACTTCCTCTTCCTGGAAATAAATAAATATAGGTAAGGTTTCTGTAAGGATGCTGGGCGTTCCCTACATTTTTAAACAGTTCTAAAGCTGCATTTTGGCAGTGGAAATGTAGCCACTGTGTTGATATACTTGATCCAGTTAATGTCAAAACCTTCAGTACAAAAGCACAGTAAGAGCCCTGTCATATAAATACATAAAACTCAATGTTCTGTTGCTATTTGTGATTTAAGTACTATTAATGTCTTGTGTTTGAAAGGAAGTCTGTAGCAAGAGAAACTCACATGAGAAAATAAAACCCTTACCCAGAGGAAGAAAGACTTAATAATGGTGTAAAATCCTTTCTGTACATAGGATTTATTAATATTTTGCTGCTGGTAGCATTCATCTTTCTACTTTAGACAGCTCATTAAACAACTGCTAAAGTGTTTAATAAATTAACTTATGATAATAAATTAAGAGCTTACCCAAGATCAGAACCATTTTGACCACACAATTATCTCCAGTTCCCTAAGGAAGCATAACCTTATACCTGGTAAATCAAGTAGTTCTTAAAGAATTTTTACTGATAATTACATTAGACATATTGCATTATTTTTCCTCTTTGAAGATGATGCTGCAAGGTTATGGACTTTGTATAATGGCTTCTAGAAACAATATTGACTCAACTATAAGCCATTAATAACATAATTATTATGCTCTATAAAGGATGCCACTCTGATGTTATTCTGTTTTCAGTCCACAATTGTGTTAAATCTATAGCAAACCAACCTTATTGAGAAAGTTCCATAGGTATAATAACATGTTTCAGAGCAGCTACTCCAAAACCTGCACAACTCGAAGAAAATAATAAACTGTCAGCGTGCATTCGAGAAGATGAAAGTATCTTATACAATCTTATAAATGTCTGAGGATATCCTTTTCACTAAAGTTTCTACAGCAGCTCAGGCATCAAAAATGCCTGCAGTCCTTTGCATAGTCCTTCACATACACCTAGAGTTCATCCTGTTGCACTACAGATGAGCCTTAACCAACTGCCAGAAATTAAGACATCTAAATTTTTGTCTCTTTCGTATTTGAATAACACCTTTATTGTGGCAAGTCCATTGTAAGATCCAAAATATATTTGTGGAAGAAAGGTCACAAAAAGTGTTTATCATCTGGATTATATTATGTATATATTCTTCTGTATTTGGTTCTTATTGGATCATCCCAGTGAAAGGGCTTGTTGTGATCTTCAGCTTAAGAATTGTGAGCAGATTGCACATATTTTTAGCAATTTAATAACTCTGATTTGGGCTCTGAGTGTCTTTTCCTGATCAGTGGAAAAAATTCTGTAAATGATCACTTCTGAGAGTTTGACTGAAGAAAAGCCCATGTAAGCTTGCAACCACACGGAGTACTTGTAAATGAGGACAGAGGACTGGATGTCATTTGCTTTTTCTGTAGCAAGACACTGCCTTACATAGTATTCACCTAATCATGTTAGGACATCACAGTCTGGATGGATGGACAACCAGATGGGTCGTGTTTAATACCTTTATCAGTGATCTGGAGTAGGCAATGGACTGTGGTCTCGCCAATTCTGCGGATGACACTAAATTTGGGGAAAAGGTCAATGTGCCTGAAGGCAGGCTGAAGGAATGAGCCAACAGGAACCTGACAAAATTCAACAAGGCCAAACGCCAAGTCCTGCAGCTGGGAAGGAAGGACCCCCTGCAGCAATACAGGCTGGGGGCTGCCTGCCTGGCAGGTGAGCAGATCTGCAGAAATGCCCTGGGCGTGGTGGCAGACATTGAGATGGGAATGAGCCAGCAGCGCACCCAGGCAGTGAGGAAAGCCAACAGCATCCAGGGCTGTATTAACAGTGTGACAGCCTGTAGATTGAGGGAAGGGGTTATCCACCCCTACTCAGCACTCATGAGAGCACATCCAAATACTGCATCCATTTTTGGCCTCTCTCCTCCTCAGATAGACATTAATAAAAGGAAGTGAGTTCAGCAGAGGGCTGCTGAGACAGTAGTGGGGCTGGAGCCCTTGCCTTGTTAACAGAGGCTGGAGAAATGGGACTTCCTGAGCCTAGAAAAAAAACATGGCTTCAGGGGGACGTAACGGCAGTCCACCAGCACCTAAGAGGAGATCATCAAGAAGATCTAGATGAAGATACAGCAAGATCTTCACAGTGATGCATGGTGGGCAGACAAGTAACAACAGGCATAAATTCCCACTGGATATAAGGAAAAACATTTTCTCCATGTAGTAGGCGGTCTAGCAGGTTGTGCTAAGAGAGATCGTGCGTTGTGCATCACTGGAGGTTTTCAGGACCTAACTGGATAAAGCTGTGAGCAACCTGGTCTGATTGTACAGCTGACCCTGATTTATGCCAGGAGTTGGACTAGAGATGTCCTGAGGTCCTTTCCCACTTGAGTTATCTTATTATTCTGCAAATAGCTACATGAATGGGTAATCTATGTGTCTATCAGATGTGGAAATTTAAAAGCTTGCTTATTTCAATTAAATACTTGAATAATTTTGGAGTATGATCTGAAAGAAGAGATAAAATTTACTCCCCTATCCCTATTTCCTTTAATGAGTACATATTCACAGAATTAAGTTTGAGGTTCTTTTGAAAAACCCGATGTCTACATTTCCAGAATTCTTTACATCTTATCTTTTTTATATTTTGAAGTTGTATCTGCATACTAACAAACTTCTGACCCTTCATCTCTGTTTCTTACTCAGTCCTTATTCCAGTGATTCACAACACATGTCAAAAGAATACAACTTACATGTTTAGATGTAAGACTGTGAAAGGAGACACTGAAATTAATTTTTTTAATGAGTGCTACCATACTATATGACATACAGTGTTCTCAAATGACTTCTGCCTTCAAGATCATAGATCATATTTAAAGATTAAGAGATTAATTACAACTTCCATAAATTGACTAAGTACACTGTAAATAAATCCTTTTTTGGGTACTCACCACCGTCCTATTCCAAATACAATCTGTAAAGCTCTCTCAACAAGGTTCTTTTATGATGCTGTAATGAAACCTGTTATTCATGCATTTTATTTTCAGATTTAGATTCATTTTCTGTACTAATAAAGCACCAACATATAAACTAGGTTCTGATTTCTCAAGGACCACTCTCTGACAAGAAAGTTAGCAATCTTTTGAGGGCAGCATGCCAGACTGCATTTTTCTTTCTTAACTTAGACATCAAAGAGGTCAAAGTGTAACCTCAGTGAGGACCAGAAGACACTGACTCTCAGAAACCACAGGTGTCCTATCAACAAGTTATCAGCCTTTCTGAGAGGCCCAGATAGCAGGAAATGTGGATCTCAGCAGGAGTGAGCTGTTACTGCCTTTTGCTGTTGCCTCACCCTAGATGCTGTGGCTTTCTTAGGTCTTTTATCTGACATCCTAAACCAGCCTTTATACCAGGTTTTGGTCTTCTTTAATAAGCTGCTGATCCCAAATCCATTATTATAAATGATTGCATTTGGTGATAAGTTAAACACACCATAATAGGAGCTGGTAATCTCAGTTTCAATCTTTTCCATGGAATGAATCTAGCTCTACAGTTTAAAAGGAAACCCCTCTCCAGGACTGTATATAGATGAGACACTTCTTACAAAAAAGAACAAAAATTTATTGAGTCAACCAAATCCAGATCACACATATGCAGATACAAATACAACCTTCAATTAACAAGGAATTGCTTGCAAGAATATGGATCTCAGCCACTTCCACTCAGGAAATGCTGAAACAGCATGAAAACTTTATCATACCACATTAGCAATTTCCCATTACACATTATTAGGAGCTGTCATATTACCCTAGAGTCCAGCACAATCATGGATCTCCATTAGCTTAGCAGAGGGGCTTTCTTCTCTCCCTGACATAACTGCTAAACTACACAATACTACTCTTTCCTTCTGTCAGGATATGGCTCCATCAGATTAACCATCTGGCCTGAAATACTTTCCTTTCCTGTTCAAAATCTGTTCCATATTCCACCCAGAAGAGTTTTTGAACACAAAAGGGCTATTCAGGCCTCGCCATTTATCTGGCAGAGCAGACTTCTATCCAACTGCAGATAGACTTGCAGCTGTGATGGTGTTCTGCAGAGAGTAATTTTCTACACACAAGAGAAACTGCTTAATTCAGAAGGAAGGCTATATTACAAAAGCACAAGGGTGTGCCATAAATACGGTTTCCCTTGCTATTTGTGAATAAATGCCAAATAATCTCAAGCAAATGGGGCCAGATTATCTTAAATAATTGTATATCATATTTACAGCATATTTCAGGTAAGGAAGTAGGGTAACAGTCATAGAGTCTTCATTCTCTAAATTACCAATACAGGCGTTAGCTATAACTGAGAGTGACATAGTATTACTATGCCATTTTAAGCAAGGTAAAGCTCTGTGTTGCAATGAAAAACACTGGACCCCAAATAGCTCATGTGACTTTTGAACCAAAATTCCCAGATGCACAAATCTCCATGTGTTCTCTGTACTAGCAAGATAATCATCTTCTTTCTTTCATTTACCCTAACTGCAGTTCAATCATCCACCAAAAAAAGTGAAGGAAAGCTGCTAAAAGCAACACGAGTAAAGAAATTCCCATTGTGGAAAGTTTAGTCATTGCATATAGCTTTACGTAAATTCTTCTTTGAAAGTATATTTGAAATCCTAGCTGTAAGAAGACAAACTCTTTCAAATTTGCATGTACAGCAACTACACAGCATGATTATTTCCCTATTCTTTTTCTCTATATACAAGAAGAAGACTGGACAGCTTTTAGTTCAAGTCACCTTATCTTTCTGGTCTTGGAGCAAATAATCAAGCACCATTCAATAAATACTATTTTAGCTCACATTAAAGGGAATCTGAATTACACAAAGGAATCAGTACATCATTTAGCAAATATTGCTTGCCTTCAAAGCATGTAGCCAATGGAGAGCGCTGTGCTAGCTGATTGAACATCCAGTTGCCATTTGGATCTGTGAGAAGCTAGAGAAGAGGTGCCATAAAGTCAAGAATCCAAGTATCATCAAGAGCTGAAAAAAATGAACCTAGTTTCAGGAAGTAAAGCCACAGATACAGTCTGAGGCTTGCTGAGATCAAGAGTGTAGGTCAAACCGTCTGGGCATTGGGCTGCCTAGCCACTGGTGTACCTTCACTAGCTAGTGTACCTTCACTAGCTAGCAGAAGCTGAGACTGCAAAGTACTCAGAGAGACAGTGCAAAAGACCTCCAGTAGTACTATAGACCTGTTCTGTGCTGTTGATGTTGGTTTGACTAGAAACTATTCAAAGATCACTAGCGACAGGTCATCGGATCTAGGAAGACTAACCAAGCTTTGGCTTCTTCACTGAAATAATCCCATGTAATAATAAAGTAATATGATTATGCACAGGAACCAGCCACTGTCAGCCTCTGTAACCTATGCATTTGCCTACAGAAAGCATGTTTTGGGGAAGCAGAAAGGGGCTTATCCATCCCTGTTGGCTTAGGGACACCACATAGTAGCATAAATACAAGATGGGTGGGAAAATGCACAATATTGCTTCACTGTTCAGGCGGTTAGTTCCAACCTGTGTAATTCTTGGGGATGGTGTCTTTCCATTCATTCCTTTCAGGGAGATCCTTTCCAGATACACATCTGACTAGCGTTCTGAAATCCACAAAAATGAAGGTTTGGAAACAAAGAGGTTCATGACCCAGGACCTATCCTTTTTTTCTTTTTTTTTTTTTTTTTGGCTAGTACGCATTCACTCACTCAGGCACTATTAACAGGAGACTATATGTTAAATAGTCTAGTGACAGTCTTAAAATGGCTGGTGGTAGTCTAGAAAGAAGACATTTTTGTTTTCATATAATTTTATAATTGCTAGCACAAGACTTTTCATATCACTTACAGCATATCAACCTTTAGATTTGTTGCTCTTTTTGCTATGAAGTGTACACTTTTTCACGTCTTTTAATTTCATTATAGATTTCTTTCTATTTCCATGACAGAAGTGTTCCCCCTCTCTAGCTTTCTTCTGTAGGCAGACTATGAATTCTTTACTTCTACCTGGGTTTTATTTCTACTCTCTGTTATTCTGTGGGATTTTTTTCTTACAACACTGTGCTGGTTTGACCCTGGCTGGATGCCACGTGCCTACCAAGCCGCTCTATCACTCCCTTCCTAGGCAGGATAGGGAGGGGGAGAAAATAAGATGGAAAAGAGACATGGATCAAGTTAAAGGCATTTTAATAAAGCAAAAGCAAAGGCCACACGCAGAAGCAAAGGAAGACAAAAGATTTATTCTCTACTTCCCATCAGCAGGCAATGTCCAGCCACTTCCTGGGAAGCAGGGCTTCAGTACACATAGCAGTTGCTCTGGAAGACAAATGTAATAACAATTGTCATCCCTCCTCCTCCTTTCTCTTAGCTTTTATTGCTGAGCAGACATCATATGGTATAGAATATCTCTTTGGTTAGTTTGGGTCACCTGTCCTGTCTATGTCTCCTCCCAAGATCTTGCCCACCCCCAGTTTACTTGTGAGGGGACAATGTTGGAGAGACAGCCTTGATGCTGTGCAAGCACCGCTCAGCAGCAGCCAAAACACTGGTACGTTACCAACATCTTCCTAGCTACAAATAGAAAGCACAACACTATGAAGGCTGCTATGGGGAAAATTAAATCCATCTCAGCCAGACCCAATAGAAACACAAAAATTTCCTCATGATCTTCCAGGTTCTTTGTTTCAGACACCACCTTCTGTTCAACACAGTGTTTATTTTTACAGTAAAATAAAAGTGTGCTTTTCACATGACCATTCCCGTCTCAATACAACACATAGTACAGATAGATTCATTAATCAGTCCAACTTTTCCCCACTGATATTTGAGTCTTTGTTCTCCTGATTTTCTTGTGGAATTGTGAGGAATTTTTTGATTACATGAGTTGGGAACTGGGGATGGAGATGGTTTGTTTTCCTGGAGAAACACTTATTCATGACAGTCATGAACTGTAAGAGATCCTATGCCTTGGCACACAAGAAAGAGGTGGAGTCAGGGAAAATACTATTTGTTTATTTATAACTCATTGAATCAATCATCAACTTATTTCCTTCGGGCCATATGTTCCTACCGGTCTCCTTTTCAGCTTTAGGCTGGACTACAAAGCTCTCACTCCTGTCTGTGGCTGGCAGAAGTGGTAGCACCATTAACTTTAGTGAGAGACTGCTCATGCCAATAATTATTTCCTACTGATTTCATAAAGTTGCTAGGAAGTAAGTGGGTTCAAATTCACATTCTCAGCCAGGGAAACCAAATGGGGAAAGATGAAAAAAAAAACAAAAGTGAAGCAAAACCAGAAGCAACACTCAGTCAGCAAAGAACACAGCAATGGTGAAGGTAGGGTCACCAGCTGAGGACTAGATTGAGACAGACAGGGGCATCTCCAGAGCCAGAGAAACATGAAGAAGAACCCAGAGATCCATCAGCTCTTGTGAGTGTGGCTGATGGGGCTTGGGTGTGGTCAGGAGCAATTACGGGAGATTTAAATGGCCCCAGGGAGATCCAGCGACCATGGCATGGCACCAGCCATGGCGAGGCACAGCAGTTCGTGCGTGCAGGGAGGGCCCTCCAACCCACTTGTAGGTCAGCAGCCCACAGAAGTGCTCCAGGTCCCTGTCAAAATGGTGAGCACTCACCTCAGAGCTAAAACCAGTGCTCCTACAGGGAAAACCCTGGAGATGTCTGATGCATCTACCCAGACAGAACCGGTAAGGAAGGAGGTTTCCGTTTAGGAGGCAGGTTGCAGCAAGTGCCCAGACCCTTCACCTGCTGAAAAGGGAAGTACCTGCACAGGGTGTGCATGGGTTGAGGATCTTTTACATCAGGTGGCAGAGCTGCAGGAAACAATTAAAAGGCTGCATAGTATTAGACGAGCCGAGACAGAGATAGATAGGTGATTTCAGAACCATGTTCCTGTAGCAGACAACACTCAGAATGAGGCAACTTGGACCCTGGTGACCCACAAAAACAGGACTACACTTCAGCCTCCACCCTCCAGCATCACAATAAAAAAACAGATATGAAGCTTTAGGAGATACAGACACCCACAAGCAAGGTCTGCATGGAGACACCGTACGTGCAGAACACAGTGGGTACCAGAAGAAGAAATGATGAGTGACTCTGTTAATGTGCACTGAGGCGCCCATCTGCCAACCTGACAGAGAGTCATAGGAGCTTCCAGGAGCTAAGATCTGAGATGTAGCTGAGAGGGTGCCACAGCTTGTTAAGGACACAGACTCCTATCCCCTGTGACTCTTTCATATGGGCATGAATGATGCCGCAAGTCATAACCCGGGTAGAATCAAGGAAGACTACAAAGCCCTGGGGGTGAAAGTGAAAAATATTGGTGCCCAAGTTAGCTTTTCCTCCATTTTAACAGTTGGAGGAAAGAAGGCAGGCAGAAATAGACAAATAATGCATATCAACTTCTGGTTACATGGTTGGTGCCATTGTGAGGGGTTTGGCTTTTGTGATAACAGGACATTCTTTGACCGTAACCTTTTAGGGAGGGATGGAATCCATCTGTCTGGAAAAGGCAAGGTTATCTTTGGCAACAGCCCAGCCAACTTGGTGAGGTGGGCTTTAAACTGAAGGACTCAGGGGGTGGGGTCCAAAGCAGCAATGCTCATGTTATCCCCAGGTTGAGTCTGTCTTTTACCTGTGACCATAACTGGTGGGTGAGCCCTCCCTGTCCTGTGTCTCAACCCTCAAGCCCTTTTGGTTATATTTTCTCCTCCCCATCCCTCAGGGGATGGGGTAGGGGTGAGCAAGTGGGCGTGGGGGTCTTTTGGAGCCAGGTGGATGGGCTTAAACCAGGACAAATGGCAACTGGCTGAAGGACAGAGCTCAGAGGGTTGTGATCAGTGGCACAGGGTCTCATTGGAGGCCTGCGGCTAGCGGTGTTCCCCAGGGATCAGTTCTAGGTCCACTCTTATACAATATATTCATCAATCACCTGAATGAAGGGACAGAGTGCACCCTCAGAAAGTTTGACAATGGTACAAAACTGGGAGGACTGGCTGATACACCAGAAGGCTGTGCTGCCATTCAGCAAGATCTGGACAGGCTGGAGAGCTGGGTGGAGAAAAACCTAATGAGGGTCAATAAGGGTAAGTGTAGGGTCCTGCACCTGGGGAGGAATAACCCCATGCACCAATACAGGTTAGGAGTTGGCCTGCTGGAAAGCAGCTCTGCAGAGAAGGATCTGGGAGTTCTGGTGGACAGCAAGATAGCCATGAGCCAGCAGTGTGCCCTTGTGGCCAAGAAGGCTGATGGTATCCTGGGGTGCATTAAGAAGAGTGTGGCCAGCTGGTCGAGGGAGGTTCTCCTCCCCCTCTACTCTGCCCTGGTGAGGCCACATCTCGAGTACTGTGTCCAGTTCTGGGCTCCCCAGTTCAAGAGAGACAGGGAAGTTCTGGAGAGAGTCCAGCAGAGGGCTACCAAGATGATTAGGGGACTGGAGGACCTCCCCTTCAAGAAAAGCCTGAGAGATCTGGGTCTGTTTAGCCTGGAGTAAGGACTGAGAGGGGACCTTATCAATGTTTATAAATATCTAAGGGGCGGATATCAGCAGGATGGAGCCAGGCTCTTTTCAGTGGTTCCCAGCAACAGGACAAGGGGCAACAGGCACAGATCGTAGCACAGGAAGTTCAGCCTGAACATGAGGAAACGTTTCTTTTCTTGGAGGGTGACAGAGCACTGGAACAGGCTGCCCAGAGAGGTTGTGGAGTCTCCTTCTCTGGAGATACACAAAACCCACCTGGACATAGTCCTGTTCAACCTGCTTTAGACAAACCTGCTTTAGCAGGGGTGTTGGACTAGATGATCTCCAGAGGTCCCTTCCAACCTCTACCATTCTCTGATTTTGTGTGATTCTGTGAAACGTACCTGTTGCCGTTCTGAGGGATGCTCAGCAAAGCAATCTGAAGCTTGATGTCAGTCTGATTTTGATGGCTGTGTTTACTACAGAGTACTCCAACTCTAAAGCTGACAAACCCTCCTGGAATCTCTGACTAGTGTAATAGGCTATACGTGCTTTATGTTCTCGCTATTTAGTATCAAAATAGCATATATTATTCTATATATGTCAAAACCATAAAATGAGAGCTGGCAAATCATTAAGATGAGTCCCTGGGCCACTTCCAGAAGTGGGGTATGTTATACATGTGAACAGGAGAAAAACTCTAAATTGAGAGCTGTTGTAACTCATGCACTGGGAAAGCAGTCGGTTCTAGTGCAACAGGGGAAACTGGAGAGAGCATGCAGGATACAGCAATGTACTGTACAAGTAATGCTATAATAGTTGCATGGTACTTCAGTGAAGTATATATCGATCTTTTCAATCTGTGTGTCATTTTCAAGGGCCAAAAAATTGATAATTATTTCAAGTGTTAATCTGCAGCCTGAGCATTTCATTAAATGTAAAGCTGTTGAATTAAAATAATAACCAATGCAAACTATTCCGTTTTTCAGAAGTATTATTGAAATCATTGTACTACAGGGCATCCTGAAGGTCATTTGCTACATGAAAGCATAAACTTGGTAGAGGTCATGACTGTCACAAGTGCCTAAACATCTGGGATCAGACCGAAGCACTCAGGTTACTATTGATAGCATCCTCTGTGGTGGCATGCAGGCCAGCACAGCCCCGCTGCTTCCCACACTCTCTGTTGCAGGTCAGCATCTTACACTTTCCATTAAAAGGCACTATTTTTAGGTAGGCAATGAAATACTCTTTGCACTTGTTTTAAAGAAAAGCGTTCAATAGCAATACAGGCAATCTGAAAACCCAGCTGAGTCTATAATACAGTCTAAGCCTTCCATCACTTGTACCAGCTTAAATAGTACAACTATAAGAAAAGACAGGGTATCTTCCCACCCCTGCCCCCACTGCAGACAGACAAAAATTTGGAAAATAAGCAAGTTAGGAAAGTGACAATATGATTTATAAATTTAGAGGGCAAGGGAAAAGCATTCAGAAAAACAATATACAGATATTTCCAGTGGGTACACTGTTTAAAATGTGCCTGTGCCATAAGGAACATCGATGATTTATAACCAGGGGACTTCAAGCTTGCAAAATATATAAAACTATTCCCAGAATATTTATTAAAAAGAAGAATAGTTCCTATGCAGAATAGCATCTACTATGCTAATTTCTGCTGTTTAAATGGAGGAATAAAAAAATAATTTGTAACTTAAAGGGCCAACTATTTATTTGTTTCTTTGTTCTTAACAATGCACTTTAACTCAGCAATTTATCCTTATTTATTTATTTTCCTTTCAGGCTAGCCGGCAAGTCTGGAAGATGTCAAGAAGTATTAGCAAAGAATTGAAGGTCATGGGCTGCTGCTAGCTACTGTGATGTGAAGCTGACACTCTCAGTCAGCCAGGTGCAGCACGCTGGTTTGCTAACATATGGAAGACACTATAGTGTGAAATGACAAACCACTCCCCCGGCAGCACTGGGCACAGCTGCACTGCACATAAAGAAAGTGTGCTATAAAGACACAGAGGAAAAAAGACCAGTACACATGAAGCAGAAACTGCTGTATGTATGTGTTCTCAAGGTATGAACATGTTGTGGGTTTAGCCTTGGTAGGCAGCTCAGCCCCACACAGCTGCCTGCTCATCCCCTGCCCCCAGTGGGATGGGGGAGAGAATCAGAAGGGTAAAAGTGAGAAAACTCATGGGTTGAGACAAAGACAATTTCATAGGGAAAGAAAAAGCTGCGTGCACAAGTAACAAGGAATTCATTCTCCACTTCCCATCAGCAGGCAGGTGTTCAGCCATCTCCATGAAAGCACGGCTCCATCATGTTAAACGGTTACTTGAGAAGACAAATACTGTAACTCCAAACATCCCCCCTTTCTCCCTCTTTCCCCAGCTTTTATTACTGAGTGTGATGTCATATGGCCTGGGATATCCTTTGGGTCACAGCTGTGTCCCCTCCAGCTCCTTGTGCATCCCCAGCCTACTTGCTGGTGGGGTGAGAAGCAGAAAAGGCCTTGACTCTGTGTAAGCACTGCTCAGCAGTAACTGACGCATGTTATAACAATGTTTTCAGCACAAATCCAAAACATAGCACCAGATGAGCTACTATGAAGAAAATTAACTCTATCCCAGCAAAACCAGTACAGAATGGTAGTCCTTTTAACATGTGTAGTTGGGAAAAATAATTATATTGAGGGTAGAATAACAGCAGAGGGAGAAACACAAATCAAAGGTCCTTTACAGCTCTCTGTGACTGAGAAAACAAATCTTTTCATTCTACCCATTTGCAGTTAAATAGATGGATTTTGTAGGATAAAAGAAGTCAAGGATAATAAGTTCTCTGAAACTGAGAGTATGCTGGCCCTGAACCGCTTCCCTCTTGTACTAAGACACATAATTTGAGCTTGGCCCCTGCAGTCCTGTGCAAGGGGAGAGCAGACTAAGACTGCTCATCAAACAAAAGATGGTTTCTACAACCTTGCATTGTGGTCAACCATGCAATTTTCAGACACCACCAGTACTATAGCCCTGAACATTATTTCCATTACATATGCTCGGGATATAGATACCGCAACTATTAACATTCTTTGCAATGATGTGATTGTTACTCTGCCAGGCATTTTGTACTTATTATGACTAGTAATAATTATGTTATGAACACTCCTTGAAAGACAGTTAAAAACAGGGGAAGAAAAAATTGAGGGAAATGAGTGACGTTTAGGTCCAAATTAAAAATTATGTGAGCACTAGTAACATCTCAAGGGTGTCTATTATTATTACATTTCAGGAATGGTTATTGGTGTCAGTGAGCCTTGTTCTTTCTGCCAGATACCATCACCAATGGAACTGCAGCCTAAATGACAGGAAACAATAAGCGCACCAGTCTTCCAACAGTAAAAACTGGTAGACATTTCCATTTTCATTTCAAACATAGTCTTTCTTAAGATTTAAAAATAGTTTACCCTACTGGTTTTTCTCTCCTTTGTTCTTTCTGGTCACAGCTGAAGCAGAAGACCTGAAATGCAAAAAGAAAATTTTTAAATATGACTGAAACCAGGAAATACCACTGATCCTAGTTTTCTGGCTTATTTCAACTATCTAAGAGATTGTAATTGCTACAATTAGGCTCAGTTAAACAGTCAAACTAAATCCTTTTTAACAGAAATTAAGGACATCATATTTAGATGTCAAACTTCTCAGTTATTTGTAAAAAAATATCTATTAGAAATCACCGTAACAAGCACAGTTCACAAAGTACTTAGATCATTATTTTCTCTATAGAACCCCAGAGTTCACAGTGAATCTTCTTTAATTCCTGTTTCAACTCCTTCTTTTTAAATTTTGTTACAAAAAAGAAACCTGAGAGGGATACATCCATTATAACGTATCTTTAAAACTTTAATATTCTGTCTCACACTTTCACTAAGTGGTTTAATTGATTCCCTTTCCTGAACGATTGATATACAGCATTTAATGTGTTGTTGAATGCCACCTGTTCATTTTAATTATTGAATTGCATCATTGTACTAGCATATAACACCTTCACTTTAGTTTAAAATGACAGATCTATTTATGCCTCTGTACTACCTTTCCTTGTTTTAGGATCTTAACTGTCATGATACAAATCCAGAGGCCCTTACTCAGGAACTGGAGCAGGTCTTTTCTTTTTCTTTGTTTTTGTTATTTACTCTGTGAGGTGTGAAGCAGAAAATAGTCAGATTACTTCAGGGCAATATTGGTTTTTAGGGCAACTCATCTAAAAGTGATGCTGGATGAAATCAGGTGTGTTCAGGTTTATTTTTTTATCACTATTACTATTAAAATGTGGGGTCAGCTACAGAGGGAATTGTTTTGTTTTGTTTTCTTTAAATGTGGGATCAAAGAAAGCCATAAATCTGGGGGAATCATTTAATACATTTCAATCCATAATATAAACTCATTTCTTAGATCACACCAAACAGCTGTCCATTGAGTGTATATGCTTATGGCTCTGGCTGTGATAAAACCTTTGAAGAAAATCCCTTCTGTAAGCACATCAGTTGAGGAACATAGAAAAGAGAATGTATATCCCACACCATTAATCTCGGTGCTTTTTCTTTAGTATAATATCGTTTCATGTTTATCTACAAAAGCCTTTGTAAACATATTTTTTGAGAAGTTACTTATGGTCAGTCTAATGACTAGAATGTACAAAATAAGATATGCAATGAAACTATTACCAATAAATCATTATATGAATCTTACAGTGTTTAGACAAATTAATAAGTTTCATGAAGAATCTTCCCATTTCCAGCGTAGTATCTTGGAGATTCAGCTGTTAATCTATTAATGTGAATCTCCCTTCACACCAGCTTGAGTACAATGGGCAGGTATACATAATGTAAAAAAATCTCAATATGAATGTGTAAAGGTATGGAGCATATTCCTCGGTGGTGTCTGCACCTTAGTTTAATAAAAGTATCACAAGAATGAATGAATAAATAAATTAATACTCCATTCTCTCTATTCTTACGATGCCCTCAACTATTTAGGTTAGACTGCAGTCAGACAGACGCAAAGAATGCCCTGCATTCTCCACATATATTGAAATGGAAAAGCTTCCCAGAAACTGAAATGAAAATCCTTGTCTCAGTTGTCTATTTTGTGGTTTCATACGACACTAGAACAAACTGTAACTTCTTCAGTTGCTCTTTTAGTGTAACATAGATTCACAGCATCAGCCTTCATTTTATCTCTGAACCTAAAATAATATATGCAGCTTTTATGTTGTGACATTAAAATAGGCTTTCCTGTGACTGCTGCTGTTTTATAGCAAAATTTTATTTCCAGATGTAAAACTCTGGAAGTGACCTAAATCTGTAACATAAATCTATGAGTAAGACACATGATAGTTAGGCTGAAACAAGAAGCAGTTGAACAATAGAATGAGAGTATTGGTTTTATGTCCTCATATTCCTCAAGACCTAAACTCAAATCCAGGCTTGGATCATAAAATAAAATTAGTTTGATCTTCTCATTTTGGCATCCATTTGTGGAAATCGGAGTACTTCAATGGAGTTAACAGTCCCTGGTCACGGGAAACATGAAACTGAAAGTCCCTGAGTATAAGCAAGCAGATGGAGGGTGTTTTAGGATAAATTGCCTTCAGTCATTTCCTTCCTTGGGACTATATCTGATACAAGCCAGTGCAACTCATCTTTATTTTAGAGAGGGTGTAATAGACCAGATAAGTCTCAGGGTGATAATTGGCTTGAAAATTATTAGCAGAACAGACCTGACATTGACCATGAAATGGCAACAGCTCCTCAAGAATACTTTAGAATGGAACACACATATTCTTTAACATTAATTTCAGTTTAGTGCTTTTAAGGACTGAAAATTCCAGTTGCTCTTCATTGGAAAAATGTCTTAAAACTTATGGAATTATGCAAATTAAATGGACCAACTATCGTGATTTGTGATTTTTTTTGAGGGCAGTAGGTTGACTTCATGTTATGCAGCTGAGCCTGTTTAAATTTAACTAATGAAATTTTCTTCACTGTGGGCTTCCTTTGGGAATCAAGACAATAGATGTTACAGTAAGGAAAGCACAGAAGCTGTTCTCACTGTTTCTCTTTCCAACCCCACTACCCAATTTGCTGGATACTGTGAATACTTACAAGTGTATCTACGGAGGTCATCTTCATTTGTCAAATCACAATATTTTAAACATCTTCAAGAAGAAGCATGGAACCTAAAAGACCCCAGCCTCATTTAGTCCAGCAAATCTCTTGTGTCTCTTGGGCCAGAGTGCATTGACCTTGCTGAATCATTTCACTTGTGTGACAAAAGGTAAAGAAATGTGGGCTTTGAAAAGGAAGAGGTTTGTAACTCCATAAATAAGCCAAGCTCCATTTCCACATTACCATAACTGATTTTCCTCCTATCTTCTATTCAGATACTGTAGTGTATGATCCAGTCCTGCAGTACCATCTACTGGGGCTTTTCCTTAAAAGGGTTTAGGGAAGTATCCATCCATTTTCAAACAGCAAACTGGGGAACCAAGTATTTATACCTCTTGTTCATGTCAAGCAAGGCTTTAAAGTTAAATTCCAAATCTTCATACTTTGAAAATACAGCTGCAAGGTCACTTGATATAATACAGTCCAATGATATTTCCAATGAATTTTTATGAAGTGTGTGCCAAATAATTTAATAAAATGGTAGCAAAATACCTTAAATACAACAGTAGCAATAGGCCTGAATTTGAAAATAAGCCTGTGAGAATAAAAAGAAGAGAACCAGGAATCAGAAATAACCCACAAAGCAGTATTTTAGACATTACGTATAAAAAAGATGAAAATGCAATACTATCAGTTTAAAAAACATACAATCCACTAACTTAAAGAACTTTGTTTTTTCTTCTTTTTTTTCCTTCCACCTTATAGGAGACTTAGATAAGCCAAAAGATAATCATAGAATAGTTTGCCTTGGAAGAGTCCTTTAAAGGTCATCTAGTCCAACTCCACTGCAATAAGGAGGGACATCTTTAGCTGGATCAGGTTGCTCAGAGCCCCATCCAACCAGACCATGAATATTTCCAGGGATAGGGCATCTACCACCCCTCTGGGCAACCTGTTCTGATCTGGGGAATAAAAAGTTAATTTAGCATAGCTTATTAGAAAGTAGAAATTAGCTAGCTAGACTTAGCACAAGATAAGGGAGAAGAAGAAGCCTTGAAATTTTTGAGACAGTAGGAACAGCTTGGATGAGAAAGAAGGACTTGATTGTCTTTGTGAAACAATCATGAGGTTCAGACTGCTTCTTCGGTTTGGAGTTAAGCCAGTCTGGGTTTCTGTACCAAAGGTGAGAAGTATACGGTGAAGAAGTCTATGAGCCTTCCTCCAAAAGCCCCCAAAGGACAACCACCAGATGACAGCATGCATTGCACCAAGAGGAGTAAACATAATAATTTCTGAGAAACAATTATCCTCACCTATTCTCTGAACTAATTGTACTAACTCATGAATATGCATGTTTTGATGTAATAAATAGAGTTTTAGAATGTGACCCGGTGTGCAAGCCAGGAGGAGTGATCCCCCTTGCACCCAGCGCTGTAATAAACATACCTGCTTTATAACTCTCTACAAGTTACAGAGTTTGTTTCCGCGCTCCAGTCTCAGTGTTTCATCACCTCATCGTAAAAAAATTCTTCTTTTTATCTAATCTGAATTTACGTCTTTTCATCTAAAACCATTATGCCTTGTCCTATCACAACAGGCCCTACTAAAACGTCTGTCCTCATTTTTCTTATAAGCCCCCTTTAAATACTGAAAGGCCACAATAAGGTGTCCTCAGAGCCTTCTCTTCTCCAGGCTGAACAAGCCCAACTCTCTCAGCCTGTCCTCACAGGAGAGGTGCTCCATCCCTCTGACCACTTTTGTGGCCCCCCTTGTCCTGGTTTGAGCCCATCCAGCTGGCTCCAAAAGCACCACACAGCCCACTCGCTCATGCCTACCCTGTACCCTGAGGGATGGGGAGGAGAAAATGAAACCAAAAAGGCTTGTGGGGAGACACAGGACAGGGAGGGCTCACCCACCAGTTACGGTCACGTGCAAAACTCAGATTCAACCTGGGGATAACAACACACATTTAATACAAAACAACCACCACCACCAAGGAGAATGAGAGATACAATCAGATCTTAAATACAACACACCTTCCCCCCACCCCTCCGGTCTCCCCGGGCTCAGCTCTGCCACCTCTTCCCCCCCAGCAGCGCAGGGGGCAGGGAATGGGGGTCACAGTCCCTCCGGCACAAGGTGTCTCCGCTGCTCCTTCCCCCTCAGGGAGAGGGGCCCTCGCAGCCCTCCCCTGCCCCACCGCGGGGTCCCTCTCCCGTCAGAGATTCCTCCTCCAACCGCCCCAACGCGAGTCCTTCCCGCGGGGCCGCAGCTCCCCAGAACCCCCCGGCGCGGGTCCCTCCCGGGGCTGCCGCCCTCCCACCGACGGGCGGCTCCAGCGCGGTCAGTCGCGCTCTGCTCCGGGCCCGGTCCCTGCTCCTCCGGCCCGGGGCCCTCCGCGGGCTGCAGGGCGACCTCTGGGCCGCCGCGGGGCTCCCGGGGCTGCAGGGGCTCAGCCGCCACCCCACCGCTATGGGCCGCAGGGGAAGCCCCGCACCGGCACAGCTCCCCCTCTCCTGCCTCACTGACCCGGGTGTCCGCAGGGCTGTCTCTCTTCCACCCCCCTTCGCTCACCAACACAGACAGAACAAAGAGGCAATCAAGAGTTTCTTTCACTCTTAAATAGTTATTCGCAGAGGTGCCATCGGTGTGGCCTTGGCCAGAGGCAGGTCTGAAATTGAAGCCAGGGGAGCTTCTCGAAGTCTTTTACAGGAGCCGCCTCTTTAGCCCCTTCCCCCACTACCAAAACTGTGCCAAAACCCATACTCCTCTAGACTTGCTTCAACAAGTCCATATCTTTATTATTCTGGCAACGGCAGAGCTGCACACAGCACTCCAGGTGGTGTCTAACAAGAGCAGAGTAGAAGGACAGAATCACCTCCCTCGACCTGCTGGCCACACTTCTTTTGATGCAGCCGAGGATATGGTTGGCCTTCTGGGCTGCAAGCGCACATTGCCAGCTCACGTCCAGCTTTTCATCCACCAGTACCGACAAATTCTTCTCTGCAGGGCTGCATCCCTTCACCCCCCTGCCTGTATTGATACCAGGGATTGCCCCAACCCATGTGCAGGACCTTGCACTTGGCCCTGTTGAACCTCATGAGGTTCACATGGGTCCACTTCTTCAACTTGTCCAGGTCCCTCTGAATGGCATCACATTGCTCCGGTGTGTCAACTGCAGTACTCAGCTTGATGTAGTCTGCAAACATCCTGAGGGTGTGTTCGATCCCACTGTCCATGTCACGAACAAAGTTCTTAAACCCCTGAGTGGCACCACTCTGCACACCACATCCAGACATTGAGCCATTGACCACTACTCTCTTGAGGTGTTTACAGCATCTGACTCACTTTTCACAGTTTAACAGAAAACCAGATGGTAAAAAACTGCAAGACTTTGTGTTCTCAGAAAGGTCTTGTTGAAGGTTTGCCTAGGAAAAAATACTCGTTGTTGCTTCTCTCTTACAAGGGCAAGAGGTGTCAGTAATCTTATTTTGTTTACCATTGTTGATAACTCCAAGGTGATGTGCATTTCAGCCATAACTGTATATGCTATCTATCATTATTTTTCAAGCATTCCACTTCAGTCAGCCATTGACAGCTGCTTCATTTTCCCCCAAGGTATGCTGTATCAACAGTTCAGTAAAGTTGGCAAATATTTTTCGTATTTCTAATGGAAAAACAGTCCAAAACTGAGTATTTAATATTTTCCTTTGCTAATAAAAACAGAATCATAGAATCATAGAATCATTAAGTTGGAGTAGACCTCTGAGCTCAAGTCCAACCGTTGACCTAACACCACCATGCCCACTAAACCATGTCTACAAGTGCTAATCAATATGTTTTTCAAATGCCTCCAGAGATGGCGACTCAACCACTTCCCTGGGCAGCCTGTTCCGATGTTTGACTACTCTTTCGATAAAGAAATTTTTCTTAATGTCTAATCTAAACCTCCTCTGGTGCAACTTGAGGCCATTTCCTCTCATCTTGTCCCTAGTTCCTTGGGAGAAGAGACCAATACCCACCTCACTACAACCTCCTTTCAGGTAGTTGTAGAGAGCGATAAGGTCTCCCCTCAGCTTCCTCTTCTCTAGACTAAACAGCCTCGATTCCCTCAGCTGCTCCTCACAAGACCTGTTCTCCAGACCCTTCACCAGCTTTGTTGCCCTTCTTTGGACACGCTCCAGCACTTCAATGTCCTTGTAGTGAGGGGCCCAAAACTGCACACAGTATTCAAGGTGCAGCCTCACCAGTGCCGAGTACAGGGGCACGATCACCTCCCTACTCCTGCTGGCCACACTGTTGCAGAAATCACCAGATTTAGGATTTTAGGATACTGCTTAGAAATCCCCTTACTTTTCCCATCTTGATTTGAATATTTGAGACTAATGATTATGTTGGAAAAATAAGTCTCAAATGGAATAAATGATCAAATATAAAATACAATCTGTATTGCCAATGCTGCTAGCATACTCCTGTAGAATTCCAGACCTAAGGTATTCATTAACCAATAATCTGTTAGTGGTTAGAAACAAGGACAGTATGTTGTAGTCCAAGATGTCTGCTAGACAGGATTTATTATGGTACCCATAGTGTATAATCTTTGAATCATGGCCAAAGTAGGTATGAGCCAAGAGCCTATGAGCCAAGGACACGTTCCTTGACCAAACATGGTCAATTTGAGGAGTGGTTGAGACCTCCGACTCACAGACCACCTACCCAAATTATACCTCCTACTCAAAAGAGAACGGTAGAAGACTACGACAGAGGCTGCACGCTAATTTACGTCAGAAGCGAGAAAAGAAGAACCAATCATCGAGAAGATGAAATTGAATATACATTGTATAGACTGAATATGAATGAATTTAATATATAAATATTTGTTGATTGCAATGTGCAGGTGGACATCTTTGGGAAGGATCCCATGTCCCTGGTGCGCATCGTTATTAAAGGACGTCTCTACTTATCTAACTTTGTGTAGATAAGTTTTTCTTACCACTGCAGATTTGCAACAACACTTTCATACAGGCCAGGATGCTGTTGGCCTTCTTGACCACCTGGGCACACTGCTGGCTCATGTTCAGCCAGCTGCCAACCAGCACCCCCAGGTCCTTTTCTGCCAGGCAGCTTTCCAGCCACTCATCCCCAAGCCTGTAGCGCTGCATGGGGTTGTTGTGACCCAAGTGCAGGACCCGGCACTTGGCCTTGTTGAACCTCATACAATTGGCCTTGGCCCATTGATCCAGCCTGTCCAGATCCCACTGCAGAGCCTTCCTACCCTCTAAGCAGATCAACACTCCTATCCAATTTAGTGTCATCTGTAAACTTACTGAGGGAGCACTCAATCCCCTCATCCAGATCATCAATAAAGATGTTAAACGAGACTGGTCCCTATACTGATCCCTGGGGGACATGACTTGTGACCGGCAGACAGCTGGATTTAACTCCATTCACCACAACTCTCTGTGCTGGGCCATACAGCCGCTTTTTAACCCAGCTTAATGTGCACATTCTTAGGAGAATTCTGTGGGAGATTGTGTCAAAGGTTTTACTGAAGTCCAGGTAGATGACACCCACAGCCTTCCCCTCATCAACTAGGCGGGTCACTTGGTCATAGGAGATCAGGCTGGTTAAGCAGGACCTGTCCTTCATCAACCCATGCTGGCTGGGCCCGATCCCCTGGTTGTCCTGCGCATGCCATGTGAGCACCCTCAAGATGAACTGTTCCATAACCTTCCCCAGGACCAAGATCAGTCTGACAGGCCTGTAGGTCCCCAGATCCTCCTTCCAGCCCTTCTTGTAGATGGGCATCTCATTGGCAAGCCTCCAATAGTCTGGGACCTCCCCTGTTGACCAGGACTTCTGATAAATGATGGATAGTAGTTTGGCCAGCTCCTTCACCAGCTCCCTCAATACTCTTGGGTGCATCCCATCCAGCCCCATAGATTTGTGGATGTCCAGGTGGCAAAGCAGGTCATTAACTGCTTCCTCCTGAGTTACGGAGGGTTTGTTCTGCTCTCGGTCCCTGTCTTCCAGCTCAGGGGGCTGATTACCTTGTGGATTGCTTGTCTGACTATTAAAGACTGAGGCAAAGAAGGCATTAAGTACTTCAGCCTTTTCCTCATCCCTGGTGATAATATTTCCCTCTGCATCCAATAGAGGATGGAGATTCTCCTCGGCTTTGTTTTTGTTGTTAATGTATTTGTAGAAACATTTTTATTGTCTCTCACAACACTGGCCAAGCTGAGTTCTAGTTGTGCTTTTGCCTCTCTAATTTTCCCTCTGCATGACCTAACAAGATCCCTATACTCTTCTTGAGTTACCTGTCCTTTCTTCCAAGAGTGGTAAATCCTCGTTTTTTCCTTGAGTTCTAGCAAAAGCTCCCTGTTCAACCAGGCTGGTCATCTTCCCCACTGGTTCATCTTCCAGCACACAGGGACAGCCTGCTCCTGCACCCTTAAGATTTCCTCCTTGAAGAATGTCCAGCCTTCCTGGACCCCCTTGTCCTTCAGGACTGTCTCCCAAGGGACTGTCTCAACCAGGGTCCTAAACAGCCCAAAGTCATCACTCCGGAAGTCCATGGTTGTAGTTTGGCCTACTCTCCTCCTAACTTCACCAAGAACAGAGAGCTCTATGATCTCATGGTCGCTAAGGCCAAAACTCCAACCACAACATTTCCCACCAGTCCTTCTCTATTCATAAACAGTAAGTCAAGCGAGACACCTCCCCTGGTAGGCTCCCTCACCAGCTGTGTCAGCAAGTTATCTCCCACATACTCCAGGAACCTCCTCAGCTGTTTCCTCTCTGCTGTGTTGTGTTTCCAGCAGACATCTGGTAAGTTGAAGTCCCATAAGAGGACAAGGGCTAACAATTGCAAGATTTCTGCCAGCCACTTGTAGAATGCCTCATCTGCCTTGCCGTCCTGGATGGGTGGTCTATAACAGACTCCTAGCAGAATATCCGCCTCGTCGTCCTTCCCCCTCGTCTTTACCCATAAGCACTCGGCTTGTCCTCACAGTCATTAATCTCTACACAATCAAAACACTCCCTAACATACAAAGCCACCCCACTGCCTCTCCTTTCTTGCCTATCCCTTCTGAAGAGCTTATAGCCATCCATTGCAGCACTCCAGTCATGAGAGGCATCCCACCATGTTTCTGTGATGGCCATGAAGTCATAGCTATCCTGCTGCACAATGGCTTCCAGCTCCTCCTTTTTGTTGCCCATGCTGCATGCATTGGTGTAGATTCACTTGAACTGAGCTATCAATTTCACCCCCAACATCGGCATGCCACCCCTAGGTTCATCACTGGTGGGCCTTGTTTTGTCCCCTTCCCCTTTCAAACCTAGTTTAAAGCCTTCTCTATGAGCCTGGCCCCTTCATACATGAGAATCCTCTTCCTCTTTCCAGAAAGCTGAACTCCATCTGTCACCATCAGGCCTGGAGCCAAATAGAAAGTTGGCTCCACAGAAGGAAGAATTACCATGAGCTGTGATTTTTGTTCAATGTCTATCATTAGCTACCAAAAATCAGGTTTTGTTTTCAACCACAGCTCTTATATATGCAGGATAGAGGAGAAGGAAAAGTATAGCATTTTTCGCTATGATCAACTGTTTCATTTTACTGTTTCTTTTGAACATGCATAAATGTATATTCCCTGAGTTGAGTAACTCACCTAGGTGTGTTGAGCTAGCAGGAGAGACACAGATTTAAAACAGACTCAGGCATATCACTTGCAGGGAAGCAAGTCACCATGCATCAACTGACCCATCGCAACTGTCCATATACATGCTCTAAGCCCACAGCAAGGGCCAAATAATTGAGATTAACTCAGCCCTCAGTAGCACAGTGTGTGCAGACAAGCAGTTCACACTGATCAGCTAATGCATGGTAGCTTGACCTCTACCGTTACATTGGTTGCCTGTTTCAGCCCTATATGCAACGGTACACCAAGGCTTAATATAGAGCGTCTCTTTAATATACAAACTTTTCTCTGTGTGGTAAGGAGTGCATTGCTGCCTAGGTTATGATGGGCCTCCTAAACTAGTTGTCATAAGATGCAACATAAATTACAGATACTAGAAGTAACTTTAAGCATAGAATTACAATATTTCACTTACAGAAGCAAGGCTTTCCTGATTTCACCACAGTCCAATAGGTTTTTGTTAGAGATAGCCTGTGCTAGACAAATGCTGGCTTTGAACAAGAACTTCTCACATCTAGACACTTAAATCTTTGTCTGTCTGTGAAGGACAGAGGGAAAGCCTTTATATCGTATTATATACATTAAACACCACTAATACTCATCCTTGAGGGCATGTAAAAAACATTCCACAGTACAAAGGGTGTTCTGATATCAATAAGATTAATCAAAGAGAAATGTGATGTCACTTTCAGAGGAGAACACAAGTGGAATGCTTCTGAATTTCCTGTCTGATGTGCAGGGGATTTTAGAGATATGGTCCAGAAATCAACCTGTCTGAGTGAAGTTCTCAGTGAAATACATGACTTCACGTTCCAGAGTTGAAGAGTAGAAGGGAGCAAATTCTGTGGTTGCTCTGGCAGACTCTGTTTAACAGGTCATTCAAATTCTGTCAGTTACTTTTCTCTGAGTCCCATAAGTTGTGTTTGACTTTCAGAAAGGACATCCTGCTGTGATTTGAAGACTGCAATACAATGAGAATTCAAGCACTTCCTTTGTTCCAATGGTTAATCAATCTCACTTTTAAGAATATTGTGCCTCATTTTAATTTTAACTTGTCTGTCTGCAGCTCCCAGTCATTGGTTCAGTGTTCTATAATTTTCCCCTGAAGATACTTATACCCTATAATCAAATTATCTCTCAGATATTGTGCGGTCTCTGAAGGGCATTTTACAGTTCTTTTCTGTACCACAATTCCAATGTCCTTTTAAAAAAAAATTATACCAGAGCAGCATATGATACTCCTGTACCAGGCTCATCACTGCCATAAGTAAAGATTAAAATCACTTTCCTGCTCCCATGTGTTGCCTTTCTGCCTATACACCAAAGGATCTGCCAGCTCCTTGCTGCACAACAAGAACACAAGTTTAGTTGCTTCTACTACTGTCCAATACTGCTTCCCAAGATGTAGTACCCCATTCTGCTTGCTTTCCTGATTTCTTCTCCAGTTCGAAGTTTGGCAGTGTATGTCTTAGATCAGAACATTAATACTACAGTATCAGTAAGGAGGTAGTAAATTTTAAACTAATGACAGTTGCCCTTTACAGTCTGAAACTCTGGACGTGACATGGGTATCTGTGGTCATGTTACTATTAGAACATTAGGAGATACAGCTGTTACATAGACGCAAAGACAAATCATGAGATAAAGAAAAAAATGTAAGCGCATATATATATATAAACACTGAAAGATTAATATATTGTAATGTTCATTAATATTTACAGCTTTACACAATTTTAATTTTAGTTTTGATAAGATTAATTTTAAATGTTTCTTCCTTTTTTCACACATCTCAAATTTTATCACACCATCTGCACTATACGAGGCCCTGCTCCCTTCACTGTAGCTTTCTATGCAAAAAAATATATATTTTAAAATTATATTATCTGTATAGGTGCTGGAAGTCCTGGATCTACAATCAGCAGCTCTCATTTAGGCAGGCCCTTGCATTTCTACAGCCTGTCATGGTGCTTTTGATAGTTCAATACCCTCAAAGGTGAATTATTGTGAAGGTGGCAGTGGCAGGGAGAGCTTTCATGTGCCTTCAGCTTGTAATATACTGCAGGAAATTACAGCATCTTAGCATTAGAAAAATACTGAAGTAAAATAAACTAGCACTATCAAGTTTCCAGAGTATTTTATCAATTATTTTCTGGTTTGGGTTTGGGGTTTTTTTTAATAATAAATTGGGGGAAGAGGAAATATTGTTATATTTCTGTATTATTTGTTGGGCTAAGAGGTTTTTTACACTCACTGGGTTGGCTTTATCCCTAAGTAGGACAACTGTATCACATGATTTAGGAAAACATGCAGACAGACATGAGTTTAAACTGTGGTTTTAAGACTTATTCTGTTGTATTATATGCTGTCCTCAGTACAATGTTCACAGTCCACAGAGATTTTGAGGTGAACTCAAATTTGATCCATTCATTCCTTTTAAGTTCTCAAAGAACCAAAAGAAATGAGCCGAAGAGACCAAGAGAATCACCACACAATGAGGCATAAGACAAAGCACAGCCTGGACTCAGTCCTTGAAACCACTGTTTCCCATGTGTGTTGTTAGATAAATTGCCAAATGTTTCTTCAAAGTAGATCTCACCATACTACAAGGCAACAACACAAACATCCCTATTAATTTGACAGAGAAAAATTCCTTCTGGACTCCAAAGCTTCCAAATCTGCTAGAGCCATTCCATTACTCCCATAGCCTGCTTCAGACAAAGAAAGAGAGATTTATATCACTTTTTGTAAGGAAGCCAACAGACCATCTTAATCAGATAAGCGTGTTATCATAATGAATGAATGCATGAAGTTCTGATTTTTGGCCCAGCTGCAAGAACCTGACAAGTAAGTAAACATTACCATGAATGCTAGGGCTATGCTTCAGATGTCAGGGACAAAAACATTCGAAATGGGTCTGCTTGTGCTGACACCAAAAACAGGGTCTTTGGTGAGCACAGCATATATCCAACCCTGAAGCCACTGCTGAGCTGTGAAGACTTAATGGTGCGCAGCTTCAACTGCCCAGGGACCTCTGCAGCATCTCCTCTCTACAGTGCAGACCCACTCTCAGGTCATCATCATTTGTTATGCTAGGAAAGGCTGTCATTTTTTAAAGTTTACAATCTGAAATACAAAAAAATAGAGTATAAAAATATAAAATACAGAACACAGCTACCTGTACCTAGCCCAATATATCAGAATTTCTGTGTACATAAATATAATCCATTACACACTAGTTCTGTCATCTCCCATTCTTCATGGCCAGTTATTTACCTCCACAGCTAATGCCCAACAGATCTTTCCCTTCAGGAAAACTGGAACTGTCTGAAAAGCAAAAAACATTTGGCAGAAATAACCATAATGAAGATAAGTGTTAACACAACATGCTAAACTCAGTCCGGGACACAGGCTTTCAAATTGCTATTTCCAGCTTGCAGTTGAGAAACTGTTTCAGACAACATAAAAAGCTGTATCTAACACTTTCTGACAGTGCCATATTGGCTGGGACTAAGACAAAAAGGAGGTATACATGAAAAGGCAAGGAGGATTTCACCTTCATTGCTACAAAAGCTTCTAAGCTACCAAAATAATCAGAAAATTAAAAACCAAAATATGGCAAGAAACCAGCTGGATTGCCTTCCAGCAGCTTCAGTTGGAAGATCAATGGGATCTTGACAGTATTGATATCATCCACGCTTTACAGCTATTCAGATGTTTGTTTAAAGTGCATTAAAGAAAGCCAGGCTTTAAGAGAGAAAACAGAAACAGCGATAATAGAACAGCTCAATCAAGGGAACAAAACTGTACTAGAGTCCAGAATAGAAAGGTATGCACTTACCATTGATCAGGACAAATAAAACTCAGTGAATAAAGGTTAAATAAAGCACTGAGAAAGGTACCAAAAGCCACTGAAAATGACAAGAAAAAGGACAAGCTGCAAACTTACACAGACCTTTAAAAGAAGGCTGCTCAAGCTTTGTCTAGCTGATATGTATACTGACAACAAGAAGAGAGCTAATCTGCATGTAATAGAGGGGAGCTTTCCTCCTTTCTTTTTGTTGAAAAAATTATTGATTTAAAATTGGTGTTGCATGACATGAAAAACAAGCAAGAAGTTTTTCGCAATTCAGTGTCTCAAGGACTGAATGCTACTCTTTGTTTGCATCAATTACTTTCACAGTGGCTTACCTGCACAGTCCTCAGCAGCAGCAGGCACCAAGAGGGATAAGGAGTCTGTAAGAACTCAGGCATTCTCCCTCTCTTTCTGCAACTAATTCCTCATTTTCCTTCCTCTCACCAAATGTCCATAGTAGAGTTTAAACTGTATTCAGCCACTTCAGCAATCTTAAAAGTCTTAAAATTCGATTTTAAATGAGGAAAAATAATTTTTAAAAATAACCTTTTGCTTGATTTAGTCTTATCAAGTGCACAAAATATTATTCACTCGGCTTTATTTCATATTATTTCATGCTATGTAAGGCAATTCCACTGATTCTCTAGAAAAAGCTTCCAAAATAAGCATACATGTTACACATAACCTCCACTTGCAAAACTAAAAACTAATGTTCTAATGTTATATGGGATCCTGAACAATGATATCTTGGTGTGGTAGATTGACTCTGACTGGATGCCAGGTGCCCACCAAAGTCTCTCTATCACTCCCCTCCTCAGCTGGACAGAGGAAAGAAAATATAAAAGCAAGCTTATGGGTCAAGAAAAGGACAGGGAGATCACTCAGCCATTACTGTCATGAGCAAAACAGACTTGACTTGGGAGAAAGAATGCAATTATGACCAATCAAACCAGAGAAGAATGAGAAATAAAACTAAATCTTTAAAACACCTTCCCCCTACCCCTCCCTTCTTCCTGCTCTTAACTTTATTCCAAATTTGTCTACCTCCTTCCCCCGAGTGGCTTAGGGCGATGGGGAATGGGGGTTGCAGTCAGTTCATCACATGTCATTTCTGCTGCTCCTTCCTCCTCAGGGAGAGGACTCCTCACACTCTTCCCCTGCTCCAGTGTGATGTCGTTCTCGTGGGAGACAGTCCTCCATGACTTCTCCAGTGTAAATCCTTCCCACAGGCTGCAGTTCTTCACTAACTTCTCTCATGTGGGTCCCTTCCACAGGGTCACAAGTCCTGCCAGCAAACTTGCTCCTGCCAGCAAACTTGCTCCAGTGCAGGCTTCCCATGGGGTCACAGCCTCCTTCAGGCATCTGCCTGCTCTGGCATGGGTTCCTCCGCAGGGTGTAGGCAGATATCTGCTCCACCATGGACCTCCATGGGCTGCAGGGGGACAGCCTGGCTCACCATGGTCTTCACCACAGGTTGCAGGGGAATCTCTGCTCCGGCACCTTGAGCACCTCTTCCCCCTTCTTCGCTGACTTTGGTGTCTGCAGAGTTGTTTCTCTCACGTATTCCTCTCTGGCTGCAATTGCCGCTGCACAATAACTTTTTTCCTTTTCTTAAACACATTATCACGGAGGCACTACCACCTTCAATGATGGGCTCAGTCTTGGCCAGCAGCAGGTCCGTCTTGGAGCTGTCTGGCATTGGCTCTGTCGGACATAGGGGAAGCTTCTAGCAGCTTCTCACAGAAGCCACCCCTGTTAACCCCCCCTGCCCTGCTACCAAAACCTTGCCATGCAAACCCATTACACTTGGATAAGTAAGATAAAATATCTTTTACATGGGTGGTAAAACCAGCATATGGGCAGACTTGCTCCTTCCTCAGGTCAGCCTGCGGAGGCAGCAGGAGCCTGGTCATCAGTTCCAGAAGGGCTGGCAGTGTCACTCAGGAAGTTGGCATGGTACAAAAAACATTAGACAACAAAGCCGTGTGGCCAACGCTGTGCTCAGTCCTAGATTTATTCACTGGTGACATTTTTGTGCAGACACAGAGCAGTGCAGACATACCCATGGCTTTTACTTTGAGAAATGCAATGAGATCAAACAGCATGAGGAGTTACATAGCCTACTGCTATGTACCAATTACAAAATTAGGATGATATGATGAAAAATAAATAACAGAGTTGTTCACAGGCTCTGACAGATCTTATTCCTCAGCAGGACATTTGTGAACTGAAGGAAGATTTCAGTGCCTAAGACAAAGGTGATAGCAAAAACATGAAGAAAGCTACAGACAAGGAGAGCCTAACTGGTGGAGTATGCTTGGTGTCATACACAGAAAGAAGTTTTTAAGTCAATGTAGATGTCTTATGCTTAGCTCTCAGCTTTTTATTTTAATTTGTAATGCCATTGGGATTTGTTAGAATAAAAAAGAAAATATTTATTAGAATTTTCCAGGGGCAGGGGGAGGAATACCAAACAATGCCTTTCTTGGTTGGCAAGTACCAACTCCTCAAAAGCAAAGACTTTCATAAGAACTGTCTGATGCGATGGGTATCTGTCAGAGTCCAACCAGTGTCCTGTTGGACATTCTGATCTCCTGCTACTTACTATGGTGACTCTTCCCGATGTTTCCAGGTCCCCAGAAATTAAATACCTTGGAGGCTGGCAGCACAAGAAACCGACCCGTTTCAGCTCCAAGCTCAAGGTCTTTCAGCTGGGGTTCAACTTTTCTTCCCTACATGTACAAAAGGACTATGCAGCTTCTTTGATGTTCATTTCTTCAGAATATAGTCTTTGAGTCCCTTAGCAAGATAGTTCTGCTTTCTTCTTCCAAAAAAAGAAATATGTGGACATTCCAGGAGACAGATTTTTTGATTTAGCTTTTCACCCTTCAGAATTTTTGCAGGAAGAATATCCCAAGTTTTGTTCCCCTCTTACCATTACCTTTATTTTGCTGCATGGAATGTAGTTAATTCAATGTAATAGAATTTTATACAGGAAGTCATTTCATTATATAATTACAGATATATAAGACATTTTTGGTATAAATATGTTAAATGTTCTGAGCTCACCATATTCGTAGCAGCTTTAGTCACAACTGGTAATATTAATTGCTCTGATTTCTGCCTCCATTTCTTTCTCGTCTTTTATTTGGTGCTTTCTCCCTGCTGGAGATAAAATTTTGCGCTCAAAGTAATGTAACGCTTCAACAAAAAAGAACAGTTGAAACCATATGGTTAAGACCTTTGGTTTACCTAGTATCCACTGACATCAGAATCAATCTGGTCTCCAGAGGGCTTTGGCAAATGTATTTGCACCTGCAAATTATGACATTTTTGCAGTTTGCACATCCTAGATCAGTAAACAGATGCATTAATGAACATCTGAAAAGGAAAATTCCTTTGGACATCGCTCATCTGTGACCACTTGAAAAAACTGTTTTGTCTGGTGCTTTGGTTGTAAGGGATAATTTATGAGCTGCATCCTAGGAGGGAAGCCGTCACTTCTGTCTCTTTCATTGCCACAAACACATGAATCTGCTGGGACAGAGGAACACCGTTGTGAGCAGAAGGAAGACAGCATCAACTGTGGAAATGCATCATACATAAAAGTGACACGTACACAAAAGACCTATAAATCAGATAACAAATTAGCAACAAAAACAGGCAGCTTCTTTGCTATCAATATCCATCATCACAGGAGCTAGGGAGGCATTAGACAGGCAATGTGTTGCTCTGATTCAACAAACCTGCAAGTCCCTGATGGCACTCGTTTGATGGTCAGGGTGTGTAGGTACAACAGTTCTCCTCAAACACACAGATGAACTCAGAGGAGACTGTTCCTGTGCACAAAGTTAATGCCCTGCATATGGATTTTTTTTCCTTTTGAGAAAGGAAACTTGGGGCATTTATAGATCGGCTCATTCTATCTATTTGATGTAATTAATTCCCCAGGATTTTATTACCTAAAATTCCAGGTGATAAAATTTATTGGTCTCTGAAGCTGGATAAAGAAACTAATGTGAGCGTATCCTTGTACATACATGAATGCATGTGAAGAGAGGAAAAGAGTGCAGGATAAGGAAAAAGGCCTAAAGATTTCATGTTCTTTTTTCTTCTTCTTTCAAAGCGTGTAATTCAAAATTATTTGCATAATTCTTACATATTTACATAGCAGTGAATTCTGTTATTCTATGTAGGAAATTGCAGAGAAGAAATTAAAATAATAATCCCTTGTTAGAGGTATAATTAACTGATGGGCAATAGCTAAGTAGGAAAAGAAAAAAACATAAAACATACATAGAACAGACAGGTATCAACCAGTTGGTAAGCAAGTGTTTATTTTATTCTATAACATGCTGGACCGTGACAAGAGCTGGTCTCCAAGTGTACAGATAACTTCATCATTTTCACTCTATAAAATCCAATAGTAAGAATGCCTACTGAAGCATTTTATACATGTAATATTACGAAGGAAGTTACTTGCTTGAAATACCAGAGATCACAGAATCACAGAATCACAGAATGTTAGAGGTTGGAAGGGACCTCAAAAGATCGTCTACTCCAACCCCCCTGCCAGAATAGGATCACCTAGAGTAGATCACACTGGAACACGTCCACATGGGTTTTGAATGTCTCCAGAGAAGGAGACTCCACAACCTCTCTGGGCAGCCTGTTCCAGTGCTCTGTCACCCTCACAGCAAAAAAGTTTTTCCTTATGTTAATGAGGAACCTCCTGTGCTCCAGCTTGCACCCATTGCCCCTTGTCCTGTCATTGGACATCACTGAGAAGAGCCCGGCTCCATCCTCCTGACACTCACCTTTTATGTATTTATAAACATCAATGAGATGAGTATGTTCTCACTTTGTCTCAAGGTTTGAGAGAAACAATATGACTAAGGACAGGCCAGAAGACTATGTAACTCTAAAATTTTAAGAAGAAAAGGTGTTAAATGTATTAACATATTAATATACAGTTTGTTTGGGGCACTATTTTTTCTGAAGTACCATTTATACTTAATTTTTAATTGTGAAGAAAACAAAGACTTTCTCATATATTTATATATACAACCACACACGTATATGTGGGGGAGGAACAAACAACTTGTCTTGATTCTTCACACGAGACAAAATACTGTGGCCAAACATTGAAATAATTCCAAAAGTGTGAGACAATTTAGCCATTTTCTTTAGATGCAGAATCAAAAGATAAGTGTGTCAGCCTATCCAGATACTAAGTTGGAGTTTGTCAAGCAGATCTGGGACAAGGCATGTGCTCACATCTAAAAATATTCTAAAATCCTTAAGGTACAATTGTTTCTCATAATAATTTCATTTACTAGGGCTGTTCGCTGTGGGTTTTAAGTGTTTTAACTGCAGTAATGAAGAATACAATACTTGTGGTTTTCTACCTTAGACAAGAACAATGGAGAAAACGAGAAAGTGCCGCTGTGGTGTTGTACAAACCCAACCATTGCACCATCTCAAAAATATAGCAGAACTGGAAAAGTGCAGAGAAGGTGATGAGAATGAACAAACTTACTGAACTTTTGAGGAGGACTGAGAAAACTGCTCAGAGATTCAGCTGGACCACAAATATTTGCAGGGAGGGGTGGGATAGGCAAGAGGCCTCTGACATCACAACTGTCACAAAACAGTGATTATTCCATGAAATAAACAGTTACAGGCACAAATGACTTTACTATAAAGGGTGTACCTAAACTGTGAGTTCATTGCTATGACATGGTGGAAAACAGCATTATGGGGTCAAAGACAGATTTGTAGATTGGCAGAAGAAAGATCCATCAGCTACTATTAACCACAACTTTATGGATATAACAGATTGACGGGAGTTGGAAAGAATCATGAAAGGAAGCTTCAAGAAATAGTCACCCTCTTCAGAAACCCCTTCCCTATCCTTGTGGTACCACATTCTCTCTCACAGGAGACACAAGGCTAGGCAGATTTTTATTGTAATCCAGTACAGCTATTTGCATGGCTTTAAACACTATTAGGTGTGGCGGTCTGTCTTATTTTTCAATTTATTTTTTTTTACTAGCAGTGTATGCAAAAAAGAAAATCTGGCTTTCCGGCATCAGCTCTTTGGGACTGTTCTGTATGGCCTGTTGCTGTCTCTTTCATCTTTATCTGCAACCTGCGATCACTGGTGGGAACGTTCTCTGAAGCCATCTACTGTTCATTTTAAGATCAAACACCCAGAAGGCAGAACAACTGAGCTTGAGTCGGGTTTTACAAATCAGACCTTGTTTTCTGTTAAAAAGTTTCCCACAAGAATTCTTCAGCAGATGGTGGAAAATCCATATATTATTAATGCTATCCAATTCCATTAGAAATCGTGAGTTTGCTATCTAGGACAAAGAGATAAATCATAATCTCCATCTGTATAGAATGTTTAATCCTGAAGAAATTTTACGTAAGCAATCAAAACATGTAAGTTTACTCAACAGTTAGTGCAGAATCAGAGTGCTGTAAAACAGACACCTACTTTTAAACCCATTAAAAGTTGCTCCTTCTTCTTTATTTTTAAACCCCAAAATGTAGGCCAGTAATGGAACTTAATATATCAGGCTGAACTGAGTCTAAAATCACACCATCATTTACAAAATAGATTTTTTTTTCCATCTAACTCAGAAATACGCCTAAAAAATCTGCTTGTTTTGTAACAGTGGAAAATGTCACAACCACAAAATATTGATCTTTTTCGTCCAAGAGATGTTGGCATCAATATTAAAACTGTCTGAGGCAAGGCATTCTCATCTATATTGCATTTCACATTTAGATTCACACTCTCCTGTTTTACTGAACCCATCTGCATCTCTATCTGCCTTTTTAAGATGTTCAGTGGACAGAATTCTCCTTTGATTTACACCTTGATCAAGCTGAGTGGAACAAACACATACGTTTTGGAAACCAGCTACAGGTACTGAGTCTCTGATGAATGCTGAGAAGGTTCCCAGTTCCTATCAATTGTATCGTTGTACCTATTTTGCTCTGTGCATTGCATCAACTTAAGAAGATGGGCTAACTAAGGCACAAGAAAATTAAGAGCTGTTGGGATCACAGAGTCTGAAGGAAAAAATTCTTTATCTTCCAATGCTACATAAAAGAACCTTTTACCTAATATGGATGGCAATTAATATTTTTTAAATCCTTTTTCCAGTATTTTGGAGTCAATAAAAAACAGTAGAAAAGTTTGAAGACTACCTTCCCACACACTCTGTCACTCATGCACAAAAGTCGGTAGCTCACACTTGTCCAGTTTATGTGTGATTCTGGTTCTTTCCATTTCCAGAAAATCTAATGGTAAAATATTCAAGCTACCTACCCGAATATATATTTAAATCTCCACTGAGACACCTAAATAACTGGTCTTTGGACTGCATATAATTTCTCTCTTGCAATAATGTAACAATTCAACCGAGACCCCTCAAAGTCACTTCAGTGTCCGCTAATAATAAGGCCACCACCATTAAAGATGGACTGCCTTACTGCTGCTCATCCTCCGCTGAGGCATCCCAGCTTCCCACTTCCCAACGCTCAATCATGTCAACACACGATTTGATGGCTGCTCAGCGCTCCCTGTGAGCAGTCCACCTAGGTGGGTGCCTACATATGCCAGCAGTCTTCAGAGACAAGCAGAAATGAGATCCAGCTACCTTTGAGCAACATTGTACAAAACAGTTCGTATATAGTTTATCAAAAAAGGATTTTTCCACCACTGTTCTGAGAGGAGATCACCTTCCCACTGGAGCAATATGGCATGGATGTCTCAGAGATCTCAGCTTCCCCAACTGAGGATGCTGAGTTCACAGAGCTGACATACACTGCAAGGTGTTTGGAGAACAAGTGTCTTTCTGTTTATGCCTTCATACTGATCTTCCTGTCCATGAGTACAGCTTGTAGGCATATTGATAATAAAAATAATCACTAACAAAACAATAGCACTGCACTAAAATATGAAACCATAACTCTGCTCAGGATTTTTACTTTACTGCTATTGTGTTGATATATTGGTGTACTGTTCTCCAGTATTTACAGACAAATATATTTAAATCATGCTTATTATGGCATACCTATACAACTTAAATGTCTTGGGAAATCTCTCTTTGGGCTTTTCAGCACTAAATTGATTTTAATGAAAAACAATTCCTTTACTCTTTCCAAAAAGTAATGCTTTTCAGTGAAATAACATCTCGGTATTTCAGCCTCTGCAAATTTGAAACTCATATATTCTGTAGCATATGATGGTTCCTGCTAAACATGAAAACCATCATGAGACGTACAGCAAGAGACACAGGCTCTTGAGGGACAGTGATGAGTCTGGTCTGGGAGTCCAAATTTGATGTAGCTGACCAGAAATAGAGGAAGCCCTTTGACTTCCCCAAACACTGCATTGAGACCTTTGCAACCAAATTAACTGGGTTGCTGAATCAGGGCTTGAATAAATGGACAGCACCTCTCTAAGACAGAGCGTGTTGTGTTTTCCACAGTATAGTTTTGAATATAGAGGAAAGTTAGGACAGCCTTAGTCTGAGCAGAGCCCTATTCTACAAACGCTACAGCTTGGTGGGGCATCTCATTTGTAAAGTGTTGCACAAGGCAAATTAAGTCAGCCAAAGATGACCTGTATTTTCACAAGTATAAATAAGCATGAGAGCTTGCTTTTGTTTGGCCTGAGAATATTGATTAAATTCACAGAAATTGTCAAAGAATCAGCTTCAACTCCAGTTTCGCAATGGCTCTGAAACGATGGAGACAGCAATAGGGCAAGAAAGATGCCATTTCCCTATTAGTGTTTCTAAGTTGTCTCACCTTCTCCCTTCTAATTCCTTTTTTTATATACATTTATTAAATAGAAGGCATGTGATGAACAGAGAGAGTAAATTTTTCCACTGATTAAAAAAGAAGTCATTACTGAGTTGCAATGGAAAAAAGAAAAGGGAGACACATATCTCTCATGTATCCACATTATGAACTATGCTTGCCAGTCAATAAAACTATTAGTGTGATACACTGTCTGGCTAGTGCACAGGGAAAATTTGAGTGAGAAAGAGAGAAAAAAAAAAAAAACACTTCATTTGAGTTCTTCACCTGAGTTAACAGTGAGCTAAGTCTAAGAAATTAAAATTACTGCGACAGCAATAAGACCAATCAAGAAGAAATCAAATTTGGCACAAAAAGTGCCAAAAAAAAAGGACTCTGAAGTCCTCTCATGACAAACAAAGCTTTCCTTCCCGAGCTGAGAATTTTTGGCTCTCTAGTGTTCAGAAATAAAGAGAATGTATTGAAGATCATGAGGTGTTTTAATTTCATACCAGGTTGTATTTAATTCACATTTTCAAGCTTCTTTGCTTAACTACAAGACACCTAAACTTGCAGTTTTTTAAATGAAAGTTGAAATTATAGTGTAATCACTGAACTTATGACAGGTCTTCAAGAAAACACACTTACTGCATTAAAACCACAAGAGCTGGCAACAATGAGTCTGATTTTGACAGAAGCTTTAGCACTGTCTAACTTTAGTAGTGCTAATTAATGATTAGCAAACTTCTGTTTCACACAACAATCCTGTACTTTCTGTAATTATTTTAAAATTTTTGTGTACATATACTAGCAACACATTACATCCAGAAAAACACAAGTACAATATTCAGAACATTGGGAATTATAAGAAAAACCACGAATCTCTGACCCTGAACAATTTTTTGTTGCTTATTGTACTTTGACTTGCTTTTCTTTCCCTGATAAAAGTTTGCATAAATGCTATTTCTCTCAGCATATGGTAGTTGGATAATTTAGGGAGGAGGTTTACAAAGCTTTTTATCTTAATAAAAACTAGCAAGTAAAAAAAAAAATAAACAGTCTTTCACTGAAGCTCTAAAGTAATTTCTGCAAATCAATATTATTTAAACATCTTTTCTGCATGTGTCAGAAGAAAATAAAAAAATTGCAATCTTTTTCCTGTACCTAAGGTGGGTTAAACAGGAGTCAAATGAGAAGAAAAGGTTTTAAGAAGTATCTGTTGTACTTTCCAACATTTAAAAGCATTTTCTGGCACAGCTCTGAGAAGTAATTTAGAGACTTCTTGCAGCCCAGGGGAAGAGCACAGTTCTGGGGAACTTTATATAAATTTAATAAAAGTAACTAATTTTTCAAGGCTTTGAAAAGTTGGCAGTGCTTCAGCTAAGCAGCCTGCAGCACAAAAGCAGCGCTTTGCAACTGCCTTCCTGCAGCAGTAACAGTGTTCTGCCTGGGATTCCTCCTGCTGCTCCTCTGGCTTCTGTCAGCTCCTGAGGTGCTCCTGAGGACTGCTGTCCTCTTGACTGTGTTGTGACCACTGCGTATTCATTTGGCTGAGTATAACTTTGTATACGTTTGGTGATATTGGTGTTGTTTCACTAAATCTGTTTTACCTTCCACTCATGGATCTGTTCTCCCTTTCCCGATTCCCTTTCCTGGCTGGTGAGGGGTCGTGGGGTGATAGAGCAATACTTATTGTTTAGCCCTGGGTGCAAGCTAAACATAGACACAACTTCATATCATTCTGCCTTTATTTATTCAAGTTTGTGTACATCATCATCATCACCATCACTTCTTTCGAGCACATGTTGCTCCTCACTGGCCCTGCTTACCAGTACCTTAAACATCTTGAGCCCCCTTCTGCATTCACCCCAGGTAATGCATCTTCTTTCTTCTTGCTGCTCAGGAAACTTGCAGCATCTAGGTGAGTGCGTGGCAAAGGCTCCCGGTGGTGTCAAAGGCAACAAATCAGGTTGGGATAACAAATCAGGTTGAGACAACAGCCTTGTTGGGACAAGTTGAGTGTCCCTAATTCCTCATGTATCAGTTTCTCCCTTAGGTCACTGGGGCTACAAAGAAATTGCTCCTATTGACAGTGCAGAGATGTGGTCAGGGCATCTGTTCCTGGAGCAACTGTATATTCTTGGAAATATTTAATTGTAGCCAAACAGCATGAGTACCGTTAGATGGGTAAGGAACATCTGTATTTTCTGATGAAAACAGAAGCTTTGAGCAAATTAAGAAGAGCTAGTACAGACAGTACACTGCAGTACAGCTATTTATTAGTAATTTTCCTTAGTCCCCATAAATAAACCAGCTCTAGGAATAGAAAACTCTAATCCACGGATCTAATGATCGCTTCCCAATTTATAGTTTTGTAGCTATTTTACGTGTATTATTATCAAAACATGGAAAAGGATCAAACAGCATACACAGGTTCTTTTTACAAAATTTCTAACACTGAGATTTTCATGGGTTCATTCGGTCATTCAAGGTCTGAAATAGATAGGCAAGGAGACTAACAAAATAATGATTAATTTTTCATAACGTATGATGTTTTCTGTTGACCTTAGTTGTCCCTTATTTTTTCCAGACTGCTCCAAAAGGCCACAGCACATCAGCTTACACAGACAGGACAGTGGGTATTTTTAACACATAAGAAAATCATGTATTCCTTTAAAAAAAGAGTGATCTTTACTAATTGTGGGAAAAGGAGAGAAGAAATTGAAAGAAGCAGAGCATAACATGTTACAAATTAAATTTTATGAAAGTTATGTCTGCTGCCTGCACAGTGAGGCACAGCAATGCATTAATTATAATTCACACTGATGTTTACCCCAAGCATTATTATATCAGTAATTAGAAATTTAATGTTACATCCTAGCCTAACTTTTCTGCTATGTCTAACATCAGCCGAAAGGGTCACAGTCAAGAATTTAATCAGTAATTTCCTTTTGACACAACCACGGACTCCTATCCAACTTATGGGAAAACTAAAAAATCTTCAAGACCTCTTCTCTCTAGGAAGAGGAAAAACATCTGTACTGGCAGAGTACACGCAAGTGCAAAAGTCTACTTAGTAGACCTCTGCAGTTCTCTGCTTAATCTGTGTTACCTTAGAGTGCAACACGCAGCCATTTGCATAACAATGTCTCCCTCATAGGAGGTAAACGAGCACTTTGAGACGAGTCCTTATGGCTTGGGAAAGGCTCTTCCCACAATCTTCTCTAAGACCTGCTATTTCAAAAAAGTCTGAAGTTTCTGTAGAGGTATATGAATTTTTCTACGATCATTATCTTGCAAAATTTCTCAATTGCACAATCCCAGTTGTTCCTAAGTTCCAAGTGCAAGTAAAGTCACCTTCTCAATAACAGTACATCTTTTCTTTTGCACTAGCTTTTTAACAGTGAAATTATCATGGTTGTGAATGGTACCTAGGTGTCACGAATGTCATGTGAATTGGAAGGATAGGAATGTGGTTATGAGGTAAAATTTTTGTTCTAAAAATATTGATTAACGGGCAAAGAGCATACGTTTTCCTTTACACCATGAGCAAATACTAATTTGAAACAAGAGTCCTTGGAGTAAGGACTAGAAAGTGCCGTACAACATTCTGCTTTTTCCTCTTGCAATTTGTTTTTTTCCAGCTTTAAAATATAAAAATACTTTCAATAACTTTCAGTGTCAAGTATCATACTGATTCTGATAAGATTCTTCTTTTTTCTGTTTTTTTTTTAATGTGTAGTATCTTAACCAAGGTATTTTTATGCGTGTTTGGATGTGAAAATTATGTTCCATCGTGAGGTATCCCTAAAGTAGATCTTTAAGACTCACATCTTTTCTGAACCTAGTTTTAAAGAATTAAATGGGCGTTGGAGAGTCATTTGGGATCATAAACAAGGGAGCTACGCTCACCTACCTCAGCAGCTTAATTACTGGGATATGAAGAGGTCTCCTCTCACTCCTCTCACCCCAATCTACAGGACAGAAATTCCGTCTTACTACAAGAAGGTTTTCTGCATTCACAGGATAATGAAAGGAGGGGGCAACAATATGTTTATATCCCTTCATATACTCCTGGATGATACATAGCACTGAAGCTTACTTGCTCTGCTGGGAGGGAATCTGTCTCTAATACCAGGGGGTTTTTTAATCAAACATTTAAAAAAAAAGCTTACCCAAAACTATACCCTGATACTTAATTTCTGTACAGCAAATTGGCAAAAAGCAATTCTTTGCTTCATCAGTTTGACAAAAAAAGCAGCAGAGCAAAGCAGCTGCTGTTTCAAGAGAAGTGCTGCAGAAGCTTTTAGATTATTTCCATTGACTTTAAATAGATGTTTATTTGTGTGCCTGCATGACCAGGCAGGTAAGGTTATCTTCTACCTCTGCCCAGTAAATTAGAGTGGATTGATGTTAAGAGCAGAGGGAAAAAAGGCTCATGCAGAAATTTCCATTTTGTTTTCCATTTCTAATAGGAGCTTTTACAAATGTGAGTTCTACCTAACATACTTATTAATGGTTAAAAGCTTCTATTAGGCAAAATTATTACAATGGTATATCAAAATGGGAAACAACATTATTTATAAGGTTATCATTTTTCTTCTTCCATTATTCAGTTCATCATGCCGTTTATTTAACAAAATATTTCTAGCAACATCAGTTAGTTTTACTCTTAAGACTATAAAAGTTCATTCATCTGAGTCAGTGTTTCTTTTTATACACAGATGGACTTATTCTTTAAAGTGTAAATATAATTTATATTAAAGAATTATATCAAAGAAAAGGGAGCACTCCTTACCAAAAATTCTGTTTCTTTAATTTTTTTTGAAACAAAACCCACCAATTAAGACACAGACCTGGAGAAGGGTCACTTACATCACTTAATCAAATCTTCCTGTAATACAATCAGTGACAAGTTGAGAATTATTCCCAAAACGCCTACTCATGCCCCAAAAGTCACAAATACACTAAAAAATATGTAGCAGTAATCCCAAAGTTCATAAGTAAAAAGTGCCACAGAAAGAGGGCAAGGGGCATTACAGATTTCATAAATAACTGCGATAGGCGATTTATTAAATAATGTGGCAAAGATTTTTTTAAAAGATCCTCTCCCAAACATACCCATCTCATATGAAGAGAAATCCTTTATGAATTTAAATCAGTGATAGTCTTAATTCCTATCATCTGAACAGGATTTACTAGCCAAGCACTTCAAATATGGGTTTTCTTGTGTTGTTAGTCACACCTCTGCACCCCAGCCAGTGTACTGTCCACAGATGCTACAACCTCTGGTGCATCAGCAGTATAAGAGGAGGACAAAGGAGAAGAAAAGCTGAGTGTCAAACAAGGCAAAAAAGTCTTCCTGTCCCTACTGATGTCCTGAAGCATGGGATTAATGCAATACAAAAAAGATACAATCAAACAGTTGTTCAATCTCCTCTCAACAACTCTGGCGAAAGCGATGCAATGGGTGCCCAAGGACACTCTACAAGTTGATTTTTTTTCTATGTTGGAATGCCTCAATTTCTCACATAAACATCTCCTGAGATTCACCAAGCTTCATCACAGAGCAGGTTTTGCTCATCATTGTGCTATTTCTTTGTCAGATTATTGTTGTTCTTCAATCTTGAGATGACTGGGAACTTTCTAATACAGAGCAATCTGAGGTACATTCCTCTTCTAGGAGGAAGATTTCCCAGTCAGCACTAAATTAGGAGTTAGCAATTTATAGTGAAATCTGTGGAAAATCTAGTGTGTCCGCTAAAACATTAGTAATACATGTATTGATAAAAACTAGCATAGGATGGTGGGGGAGGTGGGGGGAGATCGTCTGTATTCTTAGCAGAAGCATATCTTTTTCTTTCATGGGACTCATACTTGCTATGCTACTCCAAGTGGCAAACAAACCCTAGTACTAGGAAGTAAAGAATTTGCTTCTATTTCTAACAAAGACAAAATCCATTCAAGTGTTTAATGTCCTTCTCTCTGTTGTTCAATGTAGTCTGAACATGGAGAAGAAAGAGGTGATAGATGGCAAAAGACAAAATAAGAATATCTTTTAAGAGCTGAAGGCTCACCTACACGAGCTCCTGAACAAAGCCCTTCAATTTCCTACATCTCTGTAATGTAGGGGGCCCATCTCCAAAAGCAGTGAGGGCTTCTGAATAAAGAAAAAATCATTTCTCTGCATGCCTTTTACACCTGGATGCAGCATCCAACTCTCTACATAACCATCCAAAACCATCTGTGTCTGGGATGAAATGTTGGTCCTGCACCTTGGGGAAGACGGTTCCTCCCTGCCCCATGAGAGCACCCAGTGTCTTCAGACTCAGTGTTCAGCCTGCATAAGTAGGTAGGAAGCAGAAGGAAAATTACACCATTTGACCACCTCTTACCTTCTCTAAAGAGCAATGAGTGAATGGTGCAGTCCTATGCCGGGGCAATTTTGCAGTGCGTGCTACTCATTTAGATTCAGGTGGTAGAAACTGCACGAGTCCCAACCTGCCGGCCACTTTCTAGATGGCAGCTCCACGCAGATTTCATTTAGAAAATTCTTGACAAGGGAAGGAGGACCCTGCACTCTCATGATAGAACATATTCATCCTCAGTTTGAAAACACATTATGATACAAAAATGATTTAACTGCTTAATGAGGTTCTACTCAGTCAGAGAAGTCATATCACAACTCTCAATTCTCCCTTGATGTAGCTCATTAAGTTCTAGAAATACTGCCTGATAAACTTAAGTCATCCAAGTCTCTTCCTCTTGCAATAAAACTTACGACCTTCTCAAAAAGAGATTCTATTTGAAACTGTTCCTTTGTATAAGAAGCAGCAATGTTTAATCATTAATTGTCCATCAACCTCACTGTCCTAAGCTTATCTATGAGGATGTGACAGTGTCAAAAGCCTTGTTGAAGTCAAGGTAGACAACATCCACTGCTTACTCTTAGTCCACCCAGCCAGTCATGCCATCATAGAAGGCTATCAGATTGGTCACGCATGACAGAACATATTCATCCTCTGTTTCAAGTGGCCTATGTTCAGAGAAATAGTATAAAGAAAGCTATTAGGGAAATAGGTACGGGTTAGTTGTCAAAGATGACGTATTTGATTCCCTTTTCACCTGCTCTGAGTGATGGTCGTCTCTCACAAGAGAACCAAAAGTGTACTCTATACCAGGGTACCCTCCCTGAAAAATATGTGCTTAAACTTACCTGTATTAGTATCACTTGTAGCTTGAAAGAACACTGAACAGTGTATTTCTGCACATAGGCCACTTGAAAGAACACTGTACGGTGTATTCCTGCACAGATCAACCCACCTGTACTGCGTCATTGTTCTCCCTTGTGCTGGAAAAGAGATTCTGTGGAAGTACAAGTTAAATGTGTAAAGTCGGGGTGCTCTTAACACACATTTCATAACAACTTAACACAGAACATGTTCCCTAACAAGTAGGGTGTTCTTACTGAAAAGCTCAAGTAATTCGCTATTCCAATTTTGACTTTGGCATACAGAACTAGGTAGAATTTAAAATACTGTAATGTACATAAAAGCTTATAACAGTTTTACTACCAAGAACATTGACAGACCTTAGTTCTGTTCCATTAGGCAGCAAGATCTCCTTGTTCCATTTGTCTTTCTTTTTTTTTTGTTTTGTGCTTAAGACCATAAAATGCAGTAAGGTTTACCAACAAAGTTCCTTTGAACTTTGGGCATCCTACTGAATGGTATTTATTTTTATATAAGAGCAGTAGATATAATCTATGTATTTGAAATGAGAGAACTAAATTAAAGATACTGGGATGTACAAACATCCTGTTAGACTCTACTGAGAGTCTTTTCTGTGACTCAGAGTAAATTTTGACGCCAGGAACTGTGAGTTTATAACAGAGAACACAATTTCCTTACTCCATTTTCTGGGTTGAAAATCAGGTTCCCTATATATATACACATATACAAACGCCCTTCCTTTTCCTTCTGTTCCCTTCCATTTTATTCCTGATTTCCACAGAAATAAAAGAGGCATACTGGCTGCACAGGAGATGTAACATATTCAGTACATTCGCATTAGACTGGCAATAAAAAGACTAGGCCCTTGGCAAGGCCCTGTCCTGAAGTGAAGTTAGCTGACAAGGACATGGAAAACTACTGGACACGATATGAGAAATTGCTGGACATCTCAGAGATCAATGTAAGAAGTAGACAAAAGTTTCAGATAGTGCCAAGAGAGAGGTTTGGTTTGGCAGATGGTTAAGGGTGAGTTACGTGAAAAATTGTTAAACTTCACAGATAATGGAAGGGTGTGTTAGGACCTTTTGGTGAGCAGATTCTTGCAAGGCCAGCAATGCCTAGATGACATTAATATACTTTATGACACCCAAAATATCTTGGTTTTGTAAGAGTGGGTCTGAAACAGCATTGTCTCAACCTTGTCATCAGGGATATGGACAGTAAGGTACCCCAAAAGTTACGCTAGCATCTTAACATGAGTCTGCAACGGCCTGCCTGAGATGCAGTTACTGGGCCTGGGAATGGAATGCTAGACTTGTAAGGTCATTATGCCCTGGACAGAGCAAGGATGAGAGCTGAGCAATTTGTTCATATGGCAGAAAACAACAAAAGGATAAGATTGCTGGTATCTGCTTCTCCCTTCTAGAAACCTTGAGAGGGGAGATAACAGCCGAAGGAGGGAGCCTTGCAGAGGCAAGACGGCTCTGTTTTGGCTAAAGAGTGCAGTGCTGTTCTTTGGTACCAGAGACGAGATCTGTTACCGAGAAAGATTGATCAGCATCAATGGAGCCAAGAAAAGGTGGAGATACAGAGGAGGAGCAAGGTGTGCTACTTGACATAAAAACGGGCTCCTCATCAACTGAACTTTGGAAGCTTTCCCCACCAAGGATCATGACGATCGTTAGGACCAGCAGGACGCTGCCTGGACCTGGGACCATAGGGACGCCTTGGACCCATGTTGGTAGCTATCAATCTCTTTCCTCTTCTCACTTTACTTTTCCCTTTCCTTTCACCTTCTTTACCTACCACGCACCACTTTACAGGCAAACAATATAGTTTCACTGATTGAAGCAAATCCCTTTGATGTGGTCACCTTAATTTTGCACTTCAAGATCACAGCAAACGAATGATCACGAGTCCACTGAGTGGATCGTGACATTTTACAGTATCTGAAATGCCAAATTTGTGTACAAATGTATCATAACTGCAACCAACGTGGAAAAAGTAACTAACTACAGTTGTCCAGATGATTGTTTATTGTCAGCTGCTGTGTTGGTTCAAAACCTTGAGGAACCATTTTATACTGTAGGTTATTGGATCATATTAAGACCAAGGAGGCAGGTCTCACCATCAGGAAATGTTGCTTTTAGCTTAGCTTGAACAGAGATTATGCCTGCTCAAAAAGTCAGTGGAAAGAAGAATCAGCCACAGAATAGTCCTCCTCCAGCCATCCCCTCCATCCCTCGCCAATGCTACACACTTCCTTCCCTCCTCTGTACACCATAGTAGGAGCTGAACACTGAAGATGGCAAAGCTGCATCCATAACCTTTATCTTATAAGTTCACAACATGTCTAAGGGCTTGTAGACAGAGCAAAATTATTTCAGGTGATTGAGGAATTTAACCTTCAAGCCAGATAAGGACCACTGTGTTTTAATGATGTCATCTGGATGGCTTGCCACAAGCCGATGAGACAATGGTAAATTAGACATTTCTGCCTACATTATGTACTGACTCATGAAAGCACCGTAACAGTAAATGAGATCAGTGATCTTCTCTAAGTATTTACAGACAGCTCTGCAGCTTCAATTTTTCTCTTTTAATGTTTTCCATAATCGATATGCCATGCTTTCCTATGGATAGTAAAGATTTACTAAGCTTTGTGAAGAATACCAGTCTTTTGAATTTCCTCAAACCCTTTAAACGAAGGATCAGTATGAAAGGGTAGAGCTTGTTAGAGGGCACTTTGAACAGCAGAAAACTATCAGTCGAAACAGTGGCTTGATAATGCAGCTGAGGCAGTAAGTTATCTCAGAATGAACAGTGCCTCACCCAATTAACTTGATATCAGAGTGGAAGTCCATCTGAGAAAAAAAGAAAAAAAAAAAAAAAAAAAAAGAGAGAAAGGAAAAAGAAAGGGAGAGAAGCTGAGAAGCTGTTACTCCAGAGGTTTTCTTTCGCTGCAGCCTGTGCAAGCACAAGCCGGTGCAGATGATCAGTACAGCAACCTGCTGCAGAGCTCACTTGTGGTTTGATAAGGTCAAAGTAAAGCTGTTTTCCTTCCTTTCAAAATACAAAGGTCTGGTAAGAGAAACTTGTTAGCCAGAATGACACAGTCTAATTGTGAAGACTGTAGCATCTTTGGCCAGAAACTTTTGAAAATCCTGGTTTGTCATTTTATTACAGTCCTAAAAATACCAGCAGCTTTTGCTGAAGTTTTACAAGAGTTTGGTAGAACAGTTCTTCATATGAATGTAGTGCCTCAATGAATAAAGTCCTGTTATGTCTGAAAACCTGGTACTGCATGTTGTCACCTTCCCATGCATCCACAAAAGCAAAAATCAAGCAATAGTGCCTATTAACCAAAATAATATTTGGTGGTTAATATTGGCAACCTGAAAGCATAAAACTGAGCAGCATGACATAACTGAAAATAATTACAGGTCCTATTGGTCACAGTGAGACAATCATAAGCCTAACTCTCTTCAGCTGAATCAAAGTAGCACACACCATCCACTATACTTACAGACCCCAGGATCCAATTTACCTTGTACAATGTCAGACTGCAAAGAGTTTTATACTTTCTGAATTAGCAGCCACAAACTGCCAGTAATACCCTCAATATTTAAACTGAAATTCAGCTGAATTTATCTGGGGATTCAAGCACTACTGTTGTTACTACACTAAGGTGTGTCTCATGATTGTAGTAGGCTTCCTCCAAATCTGTTGCAATTTACGGAGAATAAATGTTCTTTTATGACATGCAAGCTGCCGATTCTACAAGGATTTCTCATAGTGTTGCATAAGGGACAGATAGAGAGACTAAAAGCACCCTGTTCCTGTTCCCATACTTCTGAATGGGAATGAAAATATTTTTACCATTAAATTATAGACATATAAGTGACCAGAATGGAGCCCAAGACATCAATCGGCTACATCCAGTGAGGTCAAATCAAGGGAAGACTGAGATAGCTGTTTGCTTACAATTCTTAAAGCAAGCCAGCAAGAAGACATTCTCTAGATAGATAGACTGTTTAAGCATTTACCATCCTAGTAGCAATGCCTTACCAGTACTCAGTTTAAATACTCCTTGCTCCAAATGGAGTTAATTACATCTTGTCCTTTCTCAACAGAGAACGATTGCTCACTATCTTTTTCTAAGAGCCTTTAAACACAAGAAGGTAATTTCATGACTCAGCCTCCTCTTCCCGAGACTGAACGAATACTCTTATTTTAAACTTTCTTCATAGATCATATCTTTTAAATCTCTGTGCTGTCTTTGGCCTCTGTCCTGTGCTCTGACACATTTTGCTCACATCTTGGTTTAAGACTATTAACTATGTGGTGGAGAAAGTATTCTTTCTGAGGTCTTACCAGCCCTCACCAGATTACTCATGGTCTTTCATACAGTATTCCTAGTAATACACATCAAGATTACCAGGGTTTACATATTTTTCAATAGTATCTTAAAGTTAACTCTAACAAGTCCAAGGTGATGCCCATTCTCAGATCCTCGTTCCATTTTTAGAACGTATTTCAATAGGATCCAACTAACATCTTAGAAAGGACACTTTTTCAAACTCGCTTGGCAACTTGGATTACCAGCCTCTTGCAAATTCCTAAGGACTCCTGAAACTACAAAGGGCTGGTGATCTTCTGAGAGTACTTAGTAGACCCTAGTTATGTTTACTACCCTCTGTGGCATGAGAACCTGGACTGACTAGGAACAATGTACTCTTGTACATAAAGCAACACCCAGGAATATTGTTGGATGCTTGGACACAATTGCCAGTACTGTTACACAGCCATGCTAACTCCCTGGCATAGTCCCAGGGAGAATTTGGTCCCATACTACCTGCCATTCTACCATGCAGTTCTAGGGCATGGTTTGGGACAGGCCAGTCACTCATTCTTAGTTTAGTTGGAGCTATACTGCTCTGGCATAAAGAAGCTTGGATGCACAAGTGTAGACCTCAGTGTCTAGGACAGACCTCAGTGTCTAGGATAGACCTCAGTGTCTAGGATGCACTGAGGCAGACACAATCAACAGTCACCTGAAGTCATTTTTAGTCCCAAGAAAAGATTTGCAGGCAAAATATAAACAAGTTAATTCAAGTGAAAAGCACAGTTAGGATATGGTGACAGACACAAAGAGATAAGCACAACAGCTCACCTTATTACCCCTCTGATACATTGCCTTAACTTTGGGATTATCTCCATGTTTCTTTCAGCTAGACAAAATAATTGTGTAGACTGAATAATCATCACAGCTTGAGAGAGATGGGCTTTATTCAATAAGTGGGGAAGAAGGTTTTGAGACAAAAGTATCACTCTGAGTCTGTGACACTGACTCTTACATAGTTTGTGAGAGACCCTTTGCTCCCACATATTGCCTTAGCCAGTTATTTCCCATTTGCACATTTGATTTATCCTTGATGAATTGTAGCCCTTTCTACTTGTCTTTTGTCAAGGGGTAATTGAAATCTGAACCAGTCCTTGAATGAGGTGGTAATCCTCCCAGTTTGATGTCAGACATAACACATAATGTGACATCTTTTCTACTATCCAAGCCATTAGCAAAAAAGTGGAACAGAATTGGCCAAGGACAAATCCAGCTGTGCACCCACCTGATGGCAATTTCCCCTCAACTGCATTTCCTTTGAGCTTGGGAGAGTGGGGGCTGGAGGGAGTCATGGAAATGGGTTATTTGACAGGACAGCAGTGATATGTCTCACAAAGCCAATGGACTGCAGAAACTGTCATGTAAATGTTATTTAATTTAAAATAAGATTACAGCAGGTAATACTATTAGGGTAAGAAAAATATTAACTAGTAAGAAAATGTGTACTTTAGCACAGATTGTAAAGATCGTTAAGGACATAATGATACAGAGTTGGAAGCAAATCATTTACATTTACAGAGTCTTTTTTTTTTCAGGTTGCACACTTATGAGAATTGTAAAAAAAACCCTCCAGTGATCTCTGAGGGTTTTTTGCTGAAATTTTGAAAATCTTACTAAGTAGCTAGCTTTAAATATTTGGCTTTTGTACTCTGTCACTTATAATTACAAGAAAAAGTTGTACCTATAACTAGTTTACTGGAATGGGTTACAAATTATATAGATATAGACACTAACAAAAAGAATAAAAGCTCAATAAGAAATAATAATAATAGTAACACTTGTAGTAACAATGATAACAATTATGCAGATGAATGCTTTCCCATTCAAGCATTAAAATCACCAAGGGCTAAATGCTGAAATATATATAATGGAAAAAAACTAGGGCCTAATTCTCTTGTGATATAAATTTATTAAATAAAAGTGGACCTAGAGCAGCAGAGAATGTAACCAAATTTTATTCACAAATGTACGATTTCAAACTCTAAAAATACTTATGCAAGGGCTGATTGTTATTCTCAGATCTAATCGTATTTAACAATATACCTAATCTTTAGAGCTGTAAACAGAATTGGCATAGGAATTTTTCAGTGAAGATATTGTTATTGATAAATAAGTACAGCAAGGCTTTTTGTTGAGAATTCTTTTTCCCTCATACAGCCACTGAGACTTTCGGTTTGCAAATAACCATTACTGAAGAGCACTGAAAATCCTCTTATGTCAGGACTGAGTGTACTCAGAATCAGGGCTTGGTTTTTTCCCACATTATCAACATTTTAAAAAGAAACCAAAAACAAGGAACATTTTCTCCAGTGCAAGCCCCACTCAATACCTCCAAATATATATATAATGTTTTTAGTGCCAACTGTTCCTGTGCTTCACATTATCCATAACTTTATCAATCTTCTAAATGAAGAATTAAGAGGCCATTTTTCACATTATTTCACGTGTCTTGCTGCAAAGAACCAAGTAAGCTTTCCGCATACAAACCGTAAGACTAGGCACCTTCTTTCTGTTGGTGACACATTCATGTCTTAAATCCCATTGGAAAAAAAAAAAAGGATGCACTCAGTTCCTTAGAATAAAATTACTTCTTGATTTAAGCTTAAAGTCTGATGCTTTCCTTTCCTCAGTTCAGCTGTCATATGGCTCTTTGCTGGATCACTTGATATTTGGGCATCTGAGTCCTGCACCTTTTTGTGTCCTCTTTAAAGTTTTAAAAACACAGAGTGGTGCTTAATAATCAGTAGCAACTATCCACTACAGCTTTCCTCTTGTTGTTTTGTTAGCTTGTCAACTAGATGTCCTGAGGTTTTCTGCAACTACTTCTTAACATTAAGCCTTTATTTGAAGTGTTTGATTTATAGATTATGAAAGGCAGTGCTAAGACAGTGCTTCTCAAAATTAAAACTTAAGAGAACCAGCTGGTATAAAGAAATATTTCTAAAATCTAAGATGAAAGTAACAGTGGTCACATGTTATCTTTTTTCTCTAATTAGAAACATGCTAAGAATATACTTAAGGAAAGTTCTAGGGAGCTCAAGCAATGATTTTCTTTTGGTGATCCCAGCCATGTCTACTCAATTAATTATAAACATTCTGAGGAAAACTAGGACTGCTTAAGCAATTAGCATACTGTTTCGGACAGGAAAGTAAAGAAACCAGCAACAGCATAGTGACCAACCTAAACAAAGAGAAGTAACTTATTACAAGGAGCTGCTCTCTAAATACATTTTAACAAGGCAAGAAGTAGTGTTTTTAACTTGCAAGTACTGCAACTGTTGTAATGAATGACTCCACATTCAACAAACTCTTGTTTTTAATAGCATTTAAAACATCTTACATTTCTAAGGAACGCATTTGTTTACAACCTACATTGTTCTGAAAATTGCATTCCTCCATCTACAATAACAGACCTTTAATTTTTTCATAGGTACAAAGGCCAGAATTTTCAGAGAAACTGCTTCCCATTATCCCTTAAATTCTAAGGCTAGACGGCCTACTAAGCTATTTTGGAAAGCCTAGCCGAAAAAAAATGTCACAGTAGTTTACATATTGCTCCCCTCTTCTCCACTAAGCCCTCCTACTTTCCTAATTGACTTCACGCAATTACCTTTTGTGCTTTGCAAAATGTTACAATCCATCACATTTATAGTGTGCTCCTCTTAAGCAGATGACTCAGCCCCGATGTTCTTCAGCCTGCACACATCGCAAATGCAAACCACAATGAGCAGAAAGTATTATTTGCATAATAGTGCTGGCAAATGACTCAGAGGTGACTCTGAGAGAGTTCGCATGCTTTACTTTTAACAGTGTTTACCACCAGTTTAATAGCAGAGGTCAAATAATAAGAAAAGATGGGATTGCCTGTATTATTTCAATTTGCACTGTGTGCTGCGTCCTATTTACAAGTAGTGTTTCAAAAGATGTGTCAGATCTCCTAAGCCACTTGCCCTTGCCCTTACCCCTGTTTTATCCTGGTTTCATTTACTTCCTTCTATTCTTGAAAAATGTTAAACTTCAGGAAGGCAACCAATTGAATTAAAATTGGAAAGTTAATTATTTGTTGTTCCTTTCATGTGAGAAAAAAAGTTACTGAAGTAAGTTTCTGGATCAGTAAATCCTTTCCTGCAGTGAAGCGTTTTCTTTTCCATGCTTAGCCATTGTGACTTAACTGACTCTTCTTAGATTGTTAAGTATGCTCTAATGTTTGATCAGTGATTTTTTTTCTTACTTTTCTTGTGTAAATTGTCTACACTGGCTAAGTAAAGAAAGATTCTTGAATTCCTATCCATGTTGGAGGAAAGAGCAAAGTCACGTTTTCCATCCATGATCAAGTTTCTCCTTTTGCAAATGAAAGCCCTTCTTCCTGCAGTAAATTTTGCACGCTGACGTTGCTTCCAGTGAGTTTACCAAGGTGGATGAGTGCTGGCACGCTGAATAGGAGGAGTCTTCAGATTCTTACCATGTGGCTATTCACTACACACAGAAACTGATTTACCTTGTTGGACTAAAATACCACCAGATCACATCCACGAAAAAACTACACAGACGCCCGGCTGGCCAAGAGAGCTGAGTCATTTCCTTCTACGGTTTCTATTCACCAGGAGTTGTGAAGTTCAGAACTGAAATAGAGTATCATGTTTATAAGCCAAGTCTATGATTAAATACCACTATTTCTACACTGCAATTTTATTTTTGCCAACTGTGGATAGGTGGGTATACACAGTTTGAGATTAACATTGTTTCTGGGCCACAGGTAGAACTATTACCATTTCAACTGTGCTATACTTTTTACGAGATGGAATAATTTTAAAAGCTGGAAAACTGTATCTTTTTCTACACTTACATTTTGACAGCAGCACCAGTGAGCTCCTAGCAAGATTATGGGTCTTACACCTTGTGCTGGTTTTGGCTGGGATAGACTTAATTTTCTTCGTAGTAGCTCGTATGGGACTATGTTTTGGATTTGTGCTGAAAAAAGTGATGCAGGGATGTTTTAGTGTTGCTGAGCAGTGCTTACACAGGGTCAAGGCCTTTTCTTCTTCTCACACCACCCCATCAGTGAGTAGTCTGGGGGTGTATAAGCAGGTAGGAGGGGACACAACTGGGACAGCTGACCACAACTGAACACAGGATTATTCCATACCATATGACATCATGCTCAGCATATAAAGCTAGGGGAAGAAGGAGGAAGGGGGGACATGCAGATTGATGGCATTTGTCTTCCCAAGTACCTGTTATGCATGATGGAGCCCTGCTTTCCTGGGGATGGTTGAACACCTGCTTGCTGATAGGAAGTGGTGAATGGATTCCTTGGTTTGCTTTGCTCGTGTCTGCATCTTTTGCTTTACCTATTGACCTGTCTTTATCTCAATGCATGATTTTTCTCACTTTTACACTTTCAGTTCTCTCCCCCACCCCACTAGGGGCAACGAGCAAGCAGCTGCGTGGTATATAGTTGCCGGCTGGACTTAAACCATGAATACACCTCTGAGGTGTATCTTGTACTGCTTAGAATCTGACCCTGTGTTCCTAAACATTTTGCTCAGTTGGCTGGAAAGCAGCTTGTCAAAGAAGGACCTGGGGGTCCTGGTGGACAAAGATGATAAAGGGATTATCCACAAAGACAATTAAGGAACCTGAGCATCTCTCCTAAAAGGAAAGGCTGAGACAACTGGGACTGTTCAGCCTGGAGAAGGCTCAGGGGGAATCTTGTTAATGTAGGTAATTACCTGAAGGTAGGGTACAAAGAAGACAGAGCCAGGCTTTTTTAGTGGTGCTTGGTGACAAGGCGAGAGGCAATGGGCACAAACTGAAACATGGGAGGTTCCATCTGAACATTAGGAAATACTTATTGTGAGTGTGACCAAGCACTGTCACAGGTTGCCCAGGGAGGGTGTGAAGTCTCTGTCCTTGGAGATATTCAAAAGCCATCCTAAGCAACTCGTTCTAGGTGGCCCTGCTTCAGCAGTGAATTTGGACCAGGTTACTTCCAGAGGTCACTTCAAACTTCAGCCATTCTGTGATTCTGTGAAGAGGTCCATAAAGAAACACTGAGAAGAATAGTCAGGGATACACCCTCTATCACTCCTCATCCAACATTCATGGATGTAAATTGGGAATATCCAAAACATGGCCAGGCTCACCTGCACCCTAAACATCATCTCTTTGCTGTCACTGCCAGAGACTGCTGTCTGTTAGACTGATTCAAGAGGATAGTGCCAAACCACTCTCCATCATATTTGAAAACTTGTAGCAGTCAGGGGAAGTCTCCAGTGACTAAAAAAAGGGAAACATCACACTGATTTTCGAAAAGGGTAAAAAGAAGGACCCTGAGAACTACCAACCAGTCAGCCTCATATCCGTGCTTGGTGAGATCATGGAGCAGAACCTCCTTCCAATCCAAATTATTCTGTGATTCTATGATACCTTGTGTTCTGAAGTAGTTCTGTATAATTTTTAAAAATAAATAAATTTTAAAAATTAATTACAAATCAGTTTCAGTTAATTACTTCTGCTCTAGGTCATTTATTACTGGAGATTATGAGAGATAATGAATGACAGAATATGTATCTCATGATATGTGTCCTCATTTTATACACACATATGTATATACAATAGTGCGTATCTGTTCCCATTTGTTTCTCAAGAAAGAGATTTTTCTAGCAGAGGGCTAAGGTTTTCATTTTTCATTACTGATTTTCCCATCATTCATCAGAATTCATTAATATTGCTGTATCTGACATCCATGGTGTAGGAACATCACTGTAGAATTAGTGCACTTACTACAGAACTGATTGTCTTAACCACACTCCCAGAAGTCTGCCCTGCTTCAATAGAAAGAACTCTCCATTCCTCACAGCTGTTTGTATTAACTCTTTCAGGGAACACTTTGCTGATACACAGAATTCATTGTCATGTCTCTTTTGGGGGATATGCCACCCTTTTCTTAGTTATTGTATTGCCTCAGAAATCACTGACAAGAATTAAAAGCCAATAAAATTTAATTAAATGTTTAGGCTTTTTCCTGGACTTAGTCACTCCACATTCCCTCAGTACGCTTTTCACAGTGTATGCAATAACAACATTTCTAAATTAGAGTTTGAATTCAGAATGGTTTATTAAATCTGCCACATCTATTGGAAGATTATTATGATTATCATTTGTAACGTAAAAACACCTCAGAGCCCTAAGCATGTACATGTCATTGCACTAGTTGTGTACCAGCAGAGAAAAAAAAGATGGCTCTTGCCCTAAAAAGACTTGCATTCTATTGTTGGAGAACAATAAGACTAATTCCTGTGTCCGTCATTTTAAATGATTGCCCCATGTCTCTCAATACAGTCTCTAAACACTAATGAATTCAAGATGTCCATGAAATGCCCACTTCATCTATTTCCTGTTTATGACGGGTAGCAAGTCATTAGGGTCATACACAAACACTTGTACTCCTTAGTTGTGAGAACTTAAATTTCTTTTTAAAGAAAGAGAAAAAATAGGAAATACACCTGTTTTCAAACAGCTACATTTGTTCAGTTTGGATATAGTTATTGATATGCTAAAAAGCTGTTGTGGTCCTAACAGTTGTACAAAGAAAAATGCATTTTCTCAAATATTTCTGAACTGGAAATAAATAGGCATATCAACTTAGTGAAAACATATGAAAAGCATATCAGCCACAACACATAGTGTGACTGTATCCTTGTCAACCTCTGAGAACCTAATGGTCAGAATATCCACATTTTCCATCCTGGACTTTTCTTATTCTAAACTCTTTCTGAAATAAAACACCTTAATCAATGTAATAATAGCCATAGCCCAGGGAAGGAGTTGGAATTGCAATGGCACTCTACAGGCACTCTGCACAAACTGTCATTGAATTTGCTTCTTTAGACTGGTTGTTCTGAGTTTAGCTTGTATAATTTATGAATGGGAAATTACTTTTGTTGATGTCAAGAACTTAAAAAATGTCATACTGAGCTGTACTCTGTATAAAGAAGAGATTTTTTAAAAAGATTGTGATTCATTGAAATCACAATAAAATATCAAGATAAGTCCATATTAGACCAACATGTGCAATTATCTCATGAAGAGCTTAATGCTGCTGTAGATGTAATATAAGGAGGGGAGAGAGACTTTCAAGTTTGAATTTTGTAGGTTTCACTGATATGGCAAGGCTTTCATGTCACTTTGATCTGGTAAACCCAAAGATCTACAAAAGAAATGTAAAAAGAATTTCAAAAAGCAGGAAATTCAAAACTAATCAGGTAATCTTCCTTTTTACTGTCACCAATAGGAGGCCAACAATTGGGCTGGAATTTACAGTCTAACTTTAATTTGCCAGCTTTGGTCAGTAAACATCAATATGTCTGCTCTGCCAGAAACAGCAACTCATTCCTGTAGCACTGACTATTTCCATATATGAGTTTTTCAGATATAAGGGAGACTCAGTTGCTGTCATACTGCAGGGCAGGGAAGGCTTTAGTTCTCAGCTGAGTGTTCAAGCTGAGGTTAAACATAAATTAGATTGCAGCCTGGGTAAGGTCAGATGAATAAACACAGACCCCTTGTGCCATTTCAGATGCCCTACAGTATCGTCTTCCAGCTTCCATACCAAAAAGCCACAATTCTATGTCATATCTGTGAGCCCCACGAGAGTGAATCACTCTACATCAGTAGTTTTAGAATTGAAATACTTAATGCTGGACCTTGCAATGTCTTCAAGATCAACAAAGAGCTGCTCCTAGCAAAGAATACCCAAAGTTTGACTATGGCTAGGGGTAGGATTAGGATCAGGATTACAAAATCAGGGGCTGAAGAACCTTGTTTGTTACTTGCCCATGCAACCTAACTGAGATAGATAAGTGTTAAATGCCAAAAAGGGAGAGTGGTTATTATTTGGTCTAATGCCAGGCAGGATCATTAGGTCTCTCAGTTAACCTACAAACTGTCATAAATATAAGATTTATCGAAAGAAAGGCTATAATTTGGGTTCTTGCAAGCCCTTTTAACAGAAGACTGGTCCTGATGCTATGAAGAAAAATAGCTTACAATATATTCTGGTGTGGGTTTTTCCTACAGTTAGGGGTTTGCTTACTATTTAGAAGACTCTTTAGAAGACCACTTCTATTTGGGCACCTTTAACTGTGTGACAGAAGAGGACTTGCAAGCAGGATTGTACAAAACTAATGAGTACAAGATAATCATTTTCTATACATGGAAATTAACTGGAACTAACAGTAATGCTCACTGTCCTGGTGCAGGCACCCATGGCTCTCTGCTGACCAGAAGTCATCAGCCAGCTGGGAAGTATCAGATTTAGTTACTGCCTAGAGCAGGATGATCCTTGATCTCGCTAAATTGCCATTCTCCTACTCTATATATTTTCTCTCAGGATTTTATATCTTTCCTTCAGGCCAATATTTTCCTCCTGAGCTACTGCTATTATTGACTCAAGTGATTTCATTTCTGACTTGGTTTTTGCTTTTCTTACCTTGCAGAACTGACACAATCTCTCAAACTTAAATTTTTTTCAGTAAAATTGAGCCAAGGTCCCACAGCTGCGTTTCTCAAAACTGTGACCTGGGTCACACACAGCTGAGTTTTGCAAAACTATTATTAACTATTATTATTAGATGATATTAGCTTGAAGTTTGTGCTGTGGTTAAACACAGGGGTACGGAAAGAAGATTCTGCACAGTCTCAGTACTACATTGCGCAACATCCAGACATGAACTGGACAAATGCTGAAAAGTAATAACTTTTCTGTTTTTCTTCTCAGACTAGATTGCTGTAAATCAAGAGCAGAGTGCAGAGGAAGATCAGGCAGCAAAGACCAGAGACCAGAGAGCTCCTTGCAGAGCTCCATCAGGGTCCCTAAGCCAGTACAAGGACCAGCTTCAGAAGGAGAAAATGACCATTTTCTCCACTGAACATGCATTTATTGGGTTACTATTAAGGCTAAAACTAAATTTGTACTTATGATGAGGAGCATAGATTAAAATTCCAAGGAGCTCTGTTTTCAAGGCCTGCTGAACTTCAGTAAAGGCTAGTTCAAGAAGAAAACAATGGCCCATAGTTTAGGTTAAAGACACTGTATAAAAAGGCTTGAAGACTTTGGGTTACAGTAAAAGCTTCATAGCAAGCAAGAATCCTTGGCTTTTTAGTGTACCCAAACACTTCACTGACTTCAAAAAAGGGTAAGCTGAGAAAGGATTGGGATTAAGGTTATGGTCACTGAGCACAGAGCATCAGAGGACAGCAAAAGCAGGCCTGGTCCCCAAGGGACGAGGACCCAGGGAGAGAAACTGGGGCAGTGACTGTACCAACAGCACACAGCCCATGGTATCCGAGCAGGGCAGGAATGATGACAGTAACAGGCTCTGTTGACAGCCCGGCAATCCTCAGGCAGGGTGAAGTCTGGTCCATCCAGGAGTACTGCCAGCAAGTCAAGACAGCAGAAGCCAGAAAGAGGGGTGGGTCACAGAATCATAGAATCACAGAGTGGTAGGGTTTGGAAGGGACCTCTGGAGATCATCTAGTCCAACACCCCTGCTAAAGCAGGTTCACCTACAGCAGGTTGCACAAGATCATGTCCAGGTGGGTTTTGAATAACTCCAGGGAAGGAGACTCCACAGCCTCCCTGGGCAGCCTGTTCCAGTGCTCTGTCACCCTCCAAGTAAAGAAGCTTTTCCTCATGTTCAGGATGAACTTCCTGTGCTCCGATCTGTGCCTGTTGCCCCTTGTCCTGTTGCTGGGAACCACTGAAAAGAGCCTGGTCCCATCCTCTCAACACCCACCCCTTAGATATTTATAAGCATTGATAAGGTTCCCTCTCAGTCCTTTCTCCAGGCTAAACAGACCCAGGTCTCTCAGCCTTTCCTCATAACAGAGACGCTCCAGTCCCCTAATCACCTTGGTAGCCCTCTGCTGGACTCTCTCCAGTAGTTCCCTGTCTCTCTTGAACTGGGGAGCCCAGAACTGGACACAGTACTCAAGATGTGGCCTCACCAGGGCAGAGTAGAGGGGGAGGAGAACCTCCCTCGACCAGCTGGCCACACTCTTCCTAATGCATCCAGGATACCATCAGCCTTCTTGGCCACAAGGGCACACTGCTGGCTCATGGCTAACTCGCTGTCCACCAGAACTCCCAGGTCTTTCTCTGCAGAGCTGCTTTCCAGCAGGCCAACCCCTAACTTGTATTGGTGCATGGGGTTATTCCTCCCCAGGTGCAGGACCCTACACTTATCCTTATTGACCCTCATTAGGTTCCTCTCCACCCAGCTCTCCAGCCTGTCCAGGTCTCATTTAATGGCAGCACAGCCTTCTGGTGTATCAGCCACTCCTCCCAGTTTTGCATCATCAGCAAACTTGCTGAGGGTGCACTCCGTCCCTTCATCCAGGTCATTAATGAATATGCTGAACAAGACTGGAACCAGTACTGACCCTTGCGGAACACCGCTAGCCACAGGCCTCCAGCTGGACTCTATGCCACTGATCACAACCCTCTGAGCTCTGTCCTTCAGCCGGTTATCAATCCACCTCACTGTTCACTCATCTATCCCTCACCTCCAGAGTTTATCTATGAGGATGTGATGGGAGACTGTGTCAAAAGCCTTGCTGAAGTCAAGGTAGACAACATCCACTGCTTTCCCCTCATCTACCCAGACAGTCATGCCATCATAGAAGGCTATCAGATTGGACAAGCGTGATTTCCCCTTGGTGGACTCATGTTGACTACTCCTGATAACCTTCTTTTCCTACACATGCTTGGAGATAACATCCAGAATGAGCTGTTCCATCATCTTTCCAGGAATGGAGGTGAGGCTGACTGGCCTGTAGTTTCCTGGGTCCTCCTTCTTGCCCTTTTTGAAGATTGGAGTGACATTGGCTTTCCTCCAGTCCTCAGGCACCTCTCCCGTTTCCCATGACCTTTCAAAGATGAGGGAGAGTGGCTTAGCAATAACATCTGCCGGCTCCCTCAGCACTCATGGGTGCATCCTACTGGGGCCATGGATTTGTGAGTGTCTAGTTTGTCTAAAAGATCCCTAACCCAATCCTTGACCAAGGGTTAGACTTCCTCCCCTACTTCCAGTGCCTGAGATTCCTGAGGGCCAGCCTTAGCAGTAAAGACTGAGGCAAAAGAAGGCATTCAGTAACTCTGCCTTCTCCTTATCCTCCGTCACAACGGTGCCCACCTCATTCAGCACGGGGCCCACATTTTCCCTGATCTTCCTTTTGTTACCGATGCATTTGAAGAAGCCCTTCCTGTTTTCTTTGACATCCCTAGCCAGATTTAATTCCAAGTGTGCCTTAGCCTTCCTTGTTGCATCCCTGCATACTCTGACAACATTCCTGTATTCCTCCCAAGTGGCCAGTCCCTTTTTCCACATTCTGCAAACTTCCTTCTTCCCTTTGAGCTTTTCCAGTATCTCCTTTCTCATCCATGCAGGTCTCCTGCCTCCTTGATTTCTTCCTCGTAGGGATGCACTGGTCTTGAGCTTGGAGGAGGTGGTGCTTGGATGTTAACTAGCTCTCTTTGACCTGCTACCTTCTAGAACTCTAACCCATGGAATTCCTCCAAGTAGTTCTTTGAAGAGGCCAAAGTTAGCTCTCCTGAAGCCAAGGGCTGCAGGTTCTGCCTACATGATGGCTTAGCCCAGAAGTGGGGGCCAGCACCTAGGCTGAAATGAGGCTTCTGGCCCATGGGTGGAGGGTGATGGTCCCAGTTGAGGCTGGTCAGGGTATGTGGTGCACTTGGGGCTGTGACAGAGGGATTGTATAGTTGGATACTGTTGAACACCAAAGATTTTGCAATGGTAAGAAATGGCTTAGTGCCAGGAAAATGACTTTTCTGACTATAATCTGAATGACATTTGAACTATAATCTAAATAGTAAAGTGAAATATATTGTGTTGCTAAGCCTACATTTGAGCCAGAGTTATCTTATGAACTTCAGAAAAATAAAATATTCTTCTCTTATGTGGCTTTTGCTTTGTAGGAAGTTGAATATGAAAGAAGGGAACGGTTCATGTTTTGTCCCTACCCAGAAATGATTCTCTGGGGTTTTCTTAAGACTGTGGAAGTTGTGGAGGACAGTAGGTAAAAGGCTGTCCTCTGCCAAAGCTGACTGGGTGCTTGTCCTGGAGTAGAATGAATCCTGGTGGCAGAAGAAAGAGGTTTTTTCAGTCCTTTTACTAATATTAATCCGTATATCAGTGCTCCAGCACTATAAACCAGTGCTGTAGATACTAGGCGATGGAAACATAAGAGTTTATTTTTCCTGTTGTAAGAACTGTTATACAATGCTGGTTTTATAAATGAGAATAATTTGTATGCTGTAACAGCTGACTAGGAATCTTTCGTTAAACTTAAATTAAGATTATAGAGAAGGTCTTGAGGAGTTCTGAATCCCACAAGATTAATCAGTCATTGATGAGCAATGATTCTGGAAGGGAGGATGGTTTCTATTTTTTTTCCTAACCTAATAACAACAGTGACTAAGCATTACTGTTAAAAACAGGGTGAGGACTGGGTCAGAATTAGAGAAAGACATTGATTTCTTACTGAAGCCTTCAAAACTGCCTTATATTAGAAATTAAAACAATTAATTCCAGAAATTACAATTGTAGAGCAAATTTTGGAGCCTTTGGGTTTAAGCAGAACAATTACTGCTGATTAAAGCCCCTCGATGAAGGCAGAGTGGTAGTTTACTTTGAGGTCTCTGGTTTACTGTTAAGCCCTAGTTTATATCTTAGTAGGCTAAGGGTCATGGACAGCAGGAACCTGCTCACTCTACAGGATTTCCTCAGCAGTGATAAAAAATGATTCAGGAAGAAGACAATGACTTCTAGGATTTTTTTCCCCCTAACCTTGGCAGTGACGTAAAATGATAACAAGTATCAGAGCAAGAAAGTTGTTCCTATTTCATTTTCTTCCTTGAATAGGGTCTCTGTATAACTAGTAAACCTATTGTAAAGGCTGAATCAGCATGAGTGATTTTCCCAAGATGGCTCCTTTTACTAAATTTATAGCTGGGGTTAGGATCAGAAAGAAGAGGGAATGAAGTGCCTGCTTTATTACTGTAACTTTCAAGGCTCAGAAACATAAAATATGACCTAGTGCTACAAAGAAAAAGTAATTCTTATTTCATTCACCACCCAAGAGTGGAGCATCTCCACTCTTAAGCCTAGCATAACAGTTAAGTTTACAATTGCAGATAGAATATTGGGAAAAGGAATATGGCTGTTGGTGAATGGTTAATGTTAGGATTATAGAGAAGCACTACTTCTCCATAGCATCCTGAAATCCTACATCCCCAAGTCACATGGAAAGAATACATCATATTTTTACAAGTCTGTTCTGGAGTCTCTATTTTTTTGCTTAGTTTAAGTTTGGGTCTAAAGTTAGACTTATGCTTACCAAAGCCTATGCGACGAGGTTCTTTCCCTGTTCTTCCACCCATAATTGTGGCTTGTTCTAAAACAGAAGTAAAAAACCAACAGAAGTCTGTGGAATAATGCTAAGCTTAGCAGTGCCTGGATCATGAATCAGCATCACCTTACAATAGTGTCTGAGAAATTTGCTTTATCTTGGTTCTTGTCTGGCCTCTAGACTAAAACCAGAGACATTTTAATTTATATTTTGCCTTAAGCTGTCTTGGAGACTACACAGTATGGTTTTAAGCACAGAAAAATAAGGAACAGATGAACTGCAGGTTCCTGGCAGAATTCCTTGCAGCCATTTCATAAAATGGCTGATATTTTCTTCTAGTGCAACAAGAAACTTCTTATATGTTGGCATACATAGTTATGGGTCTGGTTAGGATGACAGACACAGTAATCAAGGACATCAGTTTCCCTAACATCCTGTTATTCTCAGATGCAGACTACTACTCTAAGTGCAGAATTTACAATTCTTGTGTGACCTAGGATGGGACACCATGCCAGCAGACAGAATTACTCTTTTTTTTTTTTTTGTAGCTCAAGTCTTGGGGATGTTTCAAAACTCAAGTACTGGTAGGGTAGAAAAAAGAGTGAATAGGCCTGCACTGACCTATGACTAAATTCAGTACCAGAAAATTGCCCTCTAGTCCTATAAATTTATATGCTCCTTAACTATTTTTATGATTGTTTCCTCTTAAGATGAAGGCCCAGTCTTTTTGGTTGATCCTGAAAAGTTCAGCCTTCTTTTTTGAGAAATTATTTCTAGTTTATTTTGATGGAGTAGGTAGAGATGAACCCTACTGTTCTCTATGATTTGAGTTCTGTTTAAGGTTCTGAGAGCAAGGCATGGAAAGGGAGTTTTACTGAGGGATCCTGGAATACTTAAGTCATAAATCAACAGCTTATGTTTTGCTTTTCCTCACATATAGGTCTGCCACAGTGAAGCACATACTTAGGATGCTGACTCTTCTGAGATTTACAGAACACCGCATGGCAGTAGGTCTCCAGGAGCTGATGAAGAAGAAAGCTTCTTTTCATGTTGGAAGATTTTTTTGTTGGTGTTTTGTTCTGTTTTGGGAAACATGTCAAAGCTATTAGCATATGAGTAGAGCTGTGGTTCATGTTAAGTTTTCTGGGACCAGGGCCTGGAGCCCTGAATGTAAATTCATGTTTCTTTATCCTTCAGGACTCACTGAGACATTTTGTTCCACTGTGGCAAAAAGAAATAGCTTAATTTTTTAAAATTTTTTTTTTCCATGTCCATTTGTCTGTTTTGTTTTAGAACCTAGTAATGGGGCCATAGCTATGGCTAATGTCATACACTGGACAAGCTAAGGAGTTACACTTATTACTTATTCTTAATACAAACAGCAGATCTTTAAAAGCCTGTTTCAGTATTTGATCCTGCAAATGTCAGCAGTCTAGAACAAAGGCAGAAAGGAAAAAAGGTCCTTTTTCGTTTTCTTGTTCTGTATTCTGACTAGGGCTCAGAACTGGGGCTGTGGGAAACTGAAATAAAAGCATCAGGTTTATGTATTCAGAAGGGCTCTGGTTGAGGAAGAAAGCAGTTTCTGGAGAGAAAACAGTTCATATTTTAATCTAGTCCACAGAGGAGCTTCTAGCTAAATTTATAATAAGGATTTTGGAGTGCAGGACCTCAATAACTCTGTTACTGAGACCTCTTCCTACCAGGCCCACCATTAGAAGGAAGAAGGCTGATTCCAGAAGAAAAAAACACTTTATTTTCTGTTGGCCAGAGAGCTGGTTCTCCAGACCATTATTTATGAATAGTTAAGTCTTCAGTAAGAGCTTGGTTAGAGTAAGCAGAGACTACAGAACTACGTAGTCTGCTGGGTGACAAAAGCCCTGTCAGTTTAGATTGAGAGTTTTTGCTGAAGAGGAGAAAAGCAAATCTGTGGGTTCTGTTTATAAGTTTTGTGACCTGAAAAGAAGTCTCTGGGCTAGGTTTGTTTGTATTGCAAACATGGTTTGGAACAGCAGCAGCTGCAGAAGATTAGATTAGCACTGGATGATAATGTAAAATGTGGGGACAGTTTCATTCTGTTCTGATATGGATAGATCTTGGGAGGGCTGTTAGTTCAGAGTAAGTATTTGTTCCAAAAGGAAATAATAATTTGCATATTTTTCTGTTCTTCATAGAGGTTTTTGGCCACAGTTAGGATTAGGTTAGGGTAAGTGTACGATCAGGAAACTCACAAAAAATCAATTTAAAGTTTGAGACTTCAGAGTTCCCTGGACTGCACTGGAACTGGTTTTAAGGCCAAAGCAGTCTTCTCTCAACAGAAGTCCCCAATGAGCGCAGACATAAAACTAGAACTACAAGTGAGAGGGCCTGTTTAGGATGACAGCTGGCAGTGACAGTAAAAGTGGCTTGTACTTTGTTGTGAATGGTCCCTGGCTGCATACAGCAGGACCAAAGTGTAGGGTCATATTTTTTCATCATCTTGCAAGAATCCAGAGGATTCAGTTAAGTACTAGTGCCCATATAAGTGTATGATACCATGGGGTTTTGAGCCCTTGTTAGATTTAGAACAAGTTCAGATGTGTTTCTGGCCACAGAAAATAAAGGTTAAAACTTGCCTAACCATCTTTCTGAACATTATGTATTTATTAATCCAGGTCATTTGTTTGGTTTTGTGGTTTCCAATATTTCACAGTTTCCAGGCTAAGAAGAATAAAAGTTCCTTAACTTTAGGCTCTTGAAAAGATGATGTTTTCAAGGCAAATTAGTGCATTGAAAGATCAGATCAGATGAATAGGTTAGAACATCCGAGTAACTTAATGACATTCATGCTTTGAAAAAAGTTAAAAAAACTCCAAACATTATTTTATAGAAAAAGAAAAAATTAGACATGTAATATCCAGGGAGTAACCCATAAAAGAAATTTTAAATAATCTTTCTTTTCTGTATTTTCATTAGCAATACTACACAGCACTTATTCATTAAAATAGGCAACATTTTCATATTAAAAAAAAAAACAAAACAAAAACAAACAGACTGAATGAGCCAATTTAAAACCAACTCCAACTGCAAAAAATCCGTATTTATTACTGGTATACTTTCATCCAATTCCTCAAATTGGCTCTTTAACACTATTCTTCCACATAAAAACTAAATCTGCAGTACACTTCAGATAATGATGCATCAACATTTGTGACTTCTTTATCTTGGAAAATTAAGCCTAATGCTCAAGAGCAATGCTATGAAGTACGTTTTAAAACTGCAGTGCTATTTTAAACTTGCTTGAAAAGTGTACTGCTGCAGGATTGAATCCTTAAAGTGCACTCAACAAAAAAGGCCAACAACCAACATCAGCTCCTAAGTATTTTTAATAAATAAATCTCTGGCACTTGCTCAGGCTTCCTATATCATCATTTAGTGAGTGATCAAGTTTATCAGCAGCCCCACTTTTATTAATCTTACATGCATTCTGTATGCTGGAGTACTGTCATTTATAATTTGTCTTTTCTTGTTGTGGATTATGGAGGTGGAAAGAATGTGTCCCTGGCTACATTTCATACCGAGTACATTCAGACAAGACTTTGTTTTGGGTTTTGTTGGTCTCACTTCTTAATCATTGTAAGAAAAAGAATCAAAGCTATAAAAAGAAAGCAGGCATTGAAAAAGCCACAGGGAGCCTGTGATTCAAAAATCTGCTCAGGTGGTTGTAGTCGTTTAAATCACTCTAAATGCCAATGGCATGAAGCACGTACATGAAGTGGTAAAGGAAAATGCTACTGTTAAATAGGTACACACTCAGGCTGATATGTAAAATTATATAAAGGTTTCAAAATGAATCAGCTTCCTTTACTTTATGTTTCTCCTCTTACAGTCATCTGCATGGATCCATTGCTGCAGTAAGACATCATGCTAGGTCTCACAGTACTGGAATATGGTATCTTTTAGCATAAGAGAAACATAAATCTTGCAAAGAAGTAAGCATAAATCTTATTAACTAGAAAAGCCCAAACGATTGCAAAGTATCCGTGTAATACCTATTTGCTCACAACTTAATAGAACCAGTGGTTTTTCAGTCTTCACTTTGTAGAAGTCCAAAAGCCAGAGTACCTGTCTGTGAAGACCACTGTCTTGTTTAGGAAGACTGTCTCAAAGTAATAAGCTCATGTGAACGCGCCTCCTCCTGCAGGCTTCCAGTATCATGCAATTCTAAAGGTAAGTAAAATATAACCCCTGCTGTCATATTTCAACTATAGCATAACTAGCACAAATAAATTTTTCCCAGTGTCAATAGAAGCACTTCCAGCAACAATGATGGCATGTTTTACATTTAGCTCTTCAATATTGGGAAATCAAGCAGAAATCCAACGGTCCAATCAAGCTGACTGCAGCCATCCATTGCAGCACCACAATGTCTTTGATGCAGAAATGAGCTTAAATCAGAATGCAGGATGAAAGAACTCAGCATGAGCCCTGCCCTTACTGGACAAATCTGAGCTTGCATTTTGAAAACACAAGTCCTCCCAGTTGCTTGTAAGTGGCTTTTTATTTGGCAAGGTTTCAGAGGCACTATTTTCAACTGATTTGTAAAGTTCAGTTCAGATGAGATTCCTGTATAATTAATTATATTTTTTTGGCCAAGCTATTCACTAAAGCTACAATCCAAAAGGAAACATGCATTATTGCCTTCTATTTTGTTACCTGACCTGAGTTTTCAGTCTAAATTTGAGATATCTCTAAATTAATCCTGACTTCTGTCATGTCCAGCAAGGAAACAAGGCCTTGCAGGTCCTATCCAGGATCCTGCTCCAAAAGAAAACTATTTTCCTTGTATCTGATTCAATCAATAGCATATTTTCTATTAATTCAACTACATTTCCACCATTTCTTACACTGTTTTCTTTTTACACTCCTTTTTTCCCACTTTTGATTAGATCCACATCTTATGACAACATGTAAAAATACAGATTTGTCTAGTTTGAGGATAGCCATACACACATATTTTTGTCCTTACCTCTCTGTCTTTCAAATACATTTAGCATAGTAGTCAGAAGGGATTTATCTTGACCTACTTATCCAATATAGGAGGAATATTCAGACTATTCCTCTTGGGCATTCATAAATTTCAGCTTCAGCCTGATGACCTACTAATCATCATTTCACTGTCATTAAGCTCATAGTCTGCCATAAATGAAAAAAAAAAAAAAAAAAAAAAAAAAGCACAGCTGAATCAGTATCTGCTTAACTTCTTTCTGCTGATGGCATGCTTACTTTTCCTCATCGCTTTCCTGGAAAGGCTTCTAACTTGGGTTTGTTATGGCATGGGCTGAGATTTCGGGGGACACTTGAACTTCCTTCAGATTGGCCTTCTCACCTCTTATAAATCACCAATTATTTGTTTTCTTTGTTGGACAACTACTCCATTTTTCTCTTTTTTAATAAATCTGAAGTGATTTACTAGCACTAGCAGAAAAAGCATTGACACTTAATAGCACCTAGATAAATGATCACAATGTATTTAACATTATGTGTTTCTCAAGACTGACACTATTTAAGTTTTGCTTGCTTTTTAAACTATTTCTTTTCCTCTCTTGGTTTTGACTAGATACATTGTAAGCAGTACTGGAAGCATAACCTGACATTAAAGCTGATCAATATTTCCAATATACAACCCTCTTTTGAGATGCTCGGAACTTTGACAGTCTGTTCTGACTAACATTCTTCTTCAGACTAGCTCTGACTGAGCTAGTCCTGGGATGTCCTTTTCTCTTAAAAAAAAAATCCTAACTCATCATTCAGTTTTTCCTTGGTGGCAAAAATACAGAAAAAAAGAGTGGGAAAATGGAAAAGAATGGAATTAGATTAGTTAAGGGTGCAAGAGTTCAAGTTTAAGACAAAGGAGTGGTCTCTCTAGAGAAAAAAAAATAGATTTGATCTTGTATTTAAAGAATGTATGATCAAGTGTATGGAAAAAGCAGCTAAATTAAAGTTGAATATGCAATTGGACCACTAGAATTCTTTAATTTTAATATTCCTTTCCATCCTACGATTAATGTGTATTGAAAATACAGAAGACTGTTTGCATCCCGTTCTACCTTGTGTAGATTCAGCTTGACGACACTCCCATAAGAATATTTCTGCCTTTTAGTCGTCTTCAACTACTGTCTGTTTTCATTTATTGCATGTCTTTTTCATCATTTAGTGAGATCAGTGGACTGTAGTTCTGGTCCTGCGTATGAATTGTTTAGAAGTAAGCTATAATGCAGCAACTCTGCCAGACACACATAGATAGCATGGGCTAGAGTGCCTTCCTCCCAGTACAGACACAAACAGTTTGGACCTGTATATACTATCTTAAGTACAGTGAATAGGATGCTAGGTACTCACAGTAGGATGTTTGCCACCCACTTTCAGATGCTATCGGGTCTAAAGACAGGAATGCTCAATGGGAGTATCAAGCTACTTGAAAGGTAACCTATAAGTTAAGTGCAGCACTTTCTAAACATTTAGCATAATCCACTTCTGTGGGGGAAAAGTCCGTTTTACTGGAATAATTCTTCATTCAGGAGAAAAGAAGATAACTATTTCAAAGTAATATGCTGGACAATCAGAATGCTGTACATGCCATGAGGTATTCATCTCTCAAGAAATATTTTTATATTTATTGTAGAATCTGTCAAGATCTTTCCACTTCTCTCAATTATATATTCTTGTGTAGATAAAAACATGTAAGTCTGAGCAGTTTGCATTTACACACGCACACAGAGAAGTGTCTGCCTAAACTCCCAGGCATATTGCTTTGGTGAGCATAATATGTCCATTATAGCAATAACTACTGAAATACAGTATTGAACGCAGCAGGCAGTAAGTAATACAGTTTCTGCCACAGAATTATAGGAAACACTAGGAGACACACTGCAGCAACGATACACATTTACAGATGTCATTGCAGCAAGAGTCATGCTAAACTGCTGGAGGCCTAGATGCTTGCAGTGAAATTGGTTGCCCTTTAAATGGCTTCTTCTAAAACATAATTGAGTGATTCTGGGCAAGAAATAGAGAGAAGGGGCAGCATGTATCCTTTTTCCTTTTGCAACTGTGTGAGCCAGAAGAGTTACAGCCAAAATCCTGAGTCAAGATAAATGATAAAGTCATTGTGCTTTTAACTGAACGCCAAACAAATTTTCTTCTGCTAGTTTTTAGACAAGATTCATTTACTACAATAATCTCTTTTACACCTAAATACTGCTATGGTCACCTACTAAAAGCTTTATAAATGATCCTTAGGGTTTGCAGTGCAAGACAATTACCTAGGTGCAAATCAAAGACTGCCAGAACTCCAAGATATGCAGCAGGTTACTATTTTCTTCTAAAACCCACATTTGCAGCATATGCATATAAATTTGGCATCCACCAACTGAAATTTCAAATGTAAATGTGCATTTTTCCCCTACTAAAAAACTATAGAGCGTTTCAGCTTAAGTGTGCAGTTCCAACTTTTGCATATGAAATTTGTGCACTGATTTGAAATGAGTTATCCTACCTATCAATAAGCTATATAGAGCACGTTCCTAGTCTGTGTAAATCAAAGTATATTTTTGCAATATATAATAGCTATGATTAAGCTAGTGCATAGCTCCATGCCAAATTCAGCTACAGTACTATTTCTGCTAGTAATGTACTCAAAGGTAAATACAACCAAGTTATGAATGCATTTCCACATAAGGAGCCTTGAAGCTCTGAAGTATAATGAAAAGAGCCAAGCAGAAGCTGCAGTACCACTAATGAAATAAGCAACCAGACTCAAGAGAAGAACAGAAGACAGATATAGTTAGAGACTAAAGCTCAAAGAGAAATGTGAATGATATACAGAGTTTGCAAGGGAAAAGAGGCCATAAAACAGAGAAGAGAATACCTGAGATTCGTGAGAAGAGTCAAATCTATGCAACTGGGGACTAATTATGAAAGTATGAAAGTGAATTAATAAGACTGTCACCAGTGCAGATCAAGAAACTGGAATAGCAAAGTAACCACCAGAGTAGGGATGTAAAATGTGGTTCTGAAGTTGATGGAATGTAGACAAAATTCTATAATTATCCTTGATTGTCCTAAATTAACCCAGTTAATCTTGATTGCATTCCATGATGAAATGACTGGCTCTGCAGACAAAGGGAAAGCAGTATCTGCCATTTACCTTGACTTAAGCAAGGCTTTGGACACAGTCTCCCATAGCAGTCTTGTAGGCATGCTGAATGGGTACAAAAAGAATGGGCAAACTTCAAGGAGAGGGGAAAACTGGCTGGATCATTGCACTCAAAGGATTGTGGTCAACTTTTCAGTCTAACAGGCATCCAGTTACAAGTGGCTCTCCTCAGAGCTCAGTACAAGCTCTGATACTGTTAAGCACATTTGGGATAGGACAATCTAGTTCATGAACAACACCAATCAGAGACGAGCAGTTGATACACTGGAGGGGGAGCAGGGGACTTTGACAGATGGAAAAACAGCTGACCCATGAAAGTGGAGGAAAGGAAAAGCAAAGGCAGTGTCCAGATAAAGGCAGGTAACAGCAAGGCTGGGGGTGGCTGGTTAGAAATCAGCTCTGCAGATAAGGGCATGGTGGACAACAAGTTGAATGTGAGGCAGCAGTGCACCCCTATGGCAGTGAAGGTTAACAGCATACCGGACAGCAAATATGTATGCAGGAGGTATGAGTGGTTATTTCCTTTTGTTTTGCCCTTATGAAGCTCCATCCAAAACAGTGTCTATCTTTGGATGCTCCAGCAGCGTTTTCTGACTAGGATGGTTAAGAGGCTGCAGCCCATGCCATACGGTGACCAAAAGAAATTTGTTTCTACAGCCTGAAGAAAAGAAGGCTAAGGGAGGGATCAGATTGCTGCCTTCAACTACCTAAAAGTGAACTATAGAGAAGGCAGTCAGACGTTTCTCAGAGCTGACAGGCAAAAGCATGAGAGACAATTGTCATGAGGTGTAGCAAAGAAAATTTGCCTGGACCAAGGGAAAGCGATATTCATGGTGAGAGGGATTAAGCACTGGAATACGTTCCAGGAGGCCTTTTAAGGTTTCCATACTTGGATATTTTCATACTTGTTTCAGCATGATCCTGATCAAACTTTGAAACTGAGCTTGCTTTGGGTAGGATTAAATGAGCTCCAGAGATCCCTTCTGAACGAAATAATTCCATGATAATAAGTTTAGTGTGGATATTAAAAGAAAGTGGCTCTGAAGTGACTTCTAGAGGAATCTTTATTTTCTAGCAAAGGACAGGAATAAGCAAAAAGAATTAGGGGTATTATGGCTTGTGTTAAAAATTTGAGGACTTGATGATACTTGCCTGTTGATTCACACTCCTCTGGGGGAAAGGAGAATTTTCCTAGTGATTTTTATATTTGTGACTAGTTATGAACTGGGATAGTCACTCTAACACCTAGGTAATCAGTTGCTTTAAAAATTATACTCAAAGGGCATCAGTCTTTCTGAAAATTAATTAACTCAGTAAATAATTTTCAGCAGTTTATTCAGACAAGGATTTAAGTCAAGTTAGAGTCCACAGAAATTCTTCAGATACGAATCTGCATTCTGAAGCTCTGAATCTGAAGAGAAACTTGGAGAGAATTGATGATGCATAAGGCAATATATATCCCCAAAATAAGGACTCTCTTCAGTGAAAGTAATAACACTGAAGAAAGATTTTGTGTAACAAATCCTTGTGTGTGCAAGTCCGTCTGAGCATCCTGTCAGCTTGTTTGATCAAAGAAAGAAAGAAACTTTTTGGAGGTGATCTAACATACAGATTTTCTTTTATGTATATGCTCCTTTCTCTAAACATAGTACCTGAACTCTTAATATTTGGATTTTATGATTACTTATTTATTCTGTCTTAACATTTCTTGGCTATAGGGGTAACTGTGGGCAACTGGCAAACAATACATTTCACACATCTGATGATTATTAAAACCAGATTACTGCCTATTCCACCAAGGTAATGCTAAAGATACTTGAGACTTAGGGAAGATCTTTCAAAAACGTTCCCAGACCAGCTTAGGAAGTGGCAAAGCAATGAGCAGCCTTGCCAGCAGCTTTTGGGCATGCAGCATGGTATGAGCAGGGCCTTGAAGGGCCCAAGACCTGAAGGTCTGTCAGAGACTTTGCCACAGAAAAGGAGTCTCTGCACCTTCTTGTTGGACTACTTCTGCTAAATACTTGGAGTAAGAGATTCTAAAATCAGTGTAGACAGGTCTTATGAGACAATATGGAAATTAAGAACGTTGTTGGGAGAGAATCTTAAGAGCTTCATGCCTGTTTTCAGTACACAGAGAAAATGAAAGTCAGGTAAATAAGACTGTAATAATATGTAAAAAGGCACAAAAGGCAGAAAAATAAAAATTAAAAAATATTAAAAAAAAAAAAAAGAAAAAATCCACCCCCAAAATGAAACAAAACCATATGAAAATAACTGTGAGTAGAAGTCAATACAGGTAATGAAAGTTACTGCACTTAACAAGAAATTGGATGAAAAAAACCTGGGCAGCCTGTTCAAACACTTGACAACACTTTTGGTGAAGAAATTTTTCCTAATATCCAATATAAACCTCCACGGTGCAACAGGAGGCTATTTCATCTTGTTCTGTCACTTGTACATGGGAGCAGGACCTGGCACTTGGCCTTTTTGTATCTCATAAAATTGGCCTTGGCCCATCAATCCGTCCTGTCCAGATCCCCCTGTAGAACTTTCCTACCCTCAAGCAGATCAACACTCCCACCCAACTTGGTGTCATCTGCAAACTTACTGAGGGTGCATGCAATCCCCTTGTTCAGATCATTGGTAAAGATCTTAAACACAACTGACCCCAGTACTGGGGGACCACTTTTGACCAGTCACCAACTGGACTGAACTCGATTCACCATAACTCTTTGCACCCAACCATCCAACCAGTTTTTTACCCAGTGAAGAGTACACTTGTCTAAGCCATGTGTAGCCAGTTTCTCCAGGAGAATGCTGTGGGAAACAGTGTCAAAGGCTTTACTAAACTCTGGGTAGTGTTAACAACATCCACAGCCCTTCCCTCATCCACTAAGTGGGTCACCTTGTCATAGAAGGAGATCAGGTTAGTCAAGCAGGACCTGCCTCTCATAAACCCATGATGACTAGGCCTGATCACCTGGTTGTTCTGTATGTGCTGCATGATGGCACTTAAGATGATCTGATCCACAAGCTTCCCCAGTACCGAGGTCAGACTGACAGACCTGTAGTTCCCCGGATCCTCCTTCCAGCCCTTCTTGTAGATGAGCATTACACAGTCATCTGGGACCTCCCCTGTTAACCAGGACTGCTGATAAATGATGGAGAGTGGTTTGGCCAGCTCCTTCAGTACTCTTGGGTGGATCCCATCCAGCCCCATAGACTTGTGTGTGTCTAAGTGTGCAGCAGGTCACTAACCATTTCCCCTTGGATTATGAGGGCTTCATTCCGCTCACTGTCCCTGTCTTCGAGCTCAGGGGGCTGGGTACCCCAAGAACAACTGGTCTTGCTATTAAAGACTGAGGCAAAGAAGGCATTAAGTACCTCAGCTTTTTCCTCATCCTTTCTCACTATGTTTCTGAACAAAACCAATAAAAGATTGAGATTCTCCTTAGCCCTCCTTTGTCTAGCGAATATATTTAGAGAAACATTTTTCTTGTCTTTTACAGCAGTAGCCGGATTAAGTTCTACTTGGGCTTTGGCCCTCTTAATTTTCTCCCTGCATAAGCTCCTTGTAGTCCCCCTGAACTGCCTGCCACTTCTTCCAAAGGTCATAAACTCTCCTTTTTTTCTCCTGAGTTCCAGCCAAAGCTCTCCGTTCAGCCAGGCTGGCCTTGTTCCCTGCCAGCCCACCTTTTGGCACACAGGGACACCTGCTCCTGCACCCTTAATATTTCCTTCTTGAAGCATGTCCAGCCTTCCCGGGCTCCTTTGCCCTTCAGAACTGTCTCCCAAGGGACTTTTTGCCAACCAGCCTCCTAAATGGACCAAAGTCTGCCGTCCAGAAGTCCAATGCAGCAGTTCTGCTGACCCCTCTCCTTACTTCTCCGAGAATCAGAAACTCTATCATTTCACGATCGCTGTGCCCAAAATGGCCTCCAACCATCACATCACCCACACGTCCTTCTCTGTTCACAACCAACAGCTCCAGTGGGGCACCCTCCCTAGTTGGCTCTCTCACGAGCTGTGTCAGGAAGTTATCTCCCACACACTCCAGGAAACCTCCTCAACTGTTTCCTCTCTGCTGTGTTGTATTTCCAGCAGACATCTGATAAGTTGAAATCCCCCACGAGAAAAAGGGCTAGCGATTGTGAGTCTTCTTCCAGCTGCTTATAGCACATTTCATCTGCCTCTTCATCCTGGCTGGGTGGACTGTAACAGACCCCCACTGTGATATCTGCCTTGTGGGCTTTTCCCCTCATTCTTACCCATAAACACTCAACCCTGTCATCCCCATCATTAAGCTCTAGATAAACAAATCTCTCCCTAATATACAGGGCTACCCTACCACCTCTCCTTATTTGCCTGTCCCTTCTGAAGTGTTTATAGCCACCCATTGCCACCATCAGTTGTGCAAGTCATCCCACTATGCTTCCATGGTGGCAACTACATCATAGCTTTCCTGCTGCACAATGTCTTCCAGCTCCTACTCTTTGTTGCCTGTGTTATGTGTGTTGGTGTATGTACACTTCATTTGGGCTATTGATCTCACCATCTTTCTGGGGGAAAAATCCCTAGTTCCTACACGACCATTCTCTGGTGGTTTCTAACACATCAATAACCCTCTGGTTTTGCTGCTGCATGGATCTCCATCTACTGCCTCCACCAAGGTGGCAGACCAAAGGACCTCACCAACACACCATTCCTCAAACATTGGCATGCTGCCCCCAGGCTTATCTCCAGTAAGCCTGGCTTTGTCCCATTCCCCCTTCAAACCTAGTTTAGAGCTCTGACAATGAGCCCTCCTAGCTCCTGCACAAAGATCCTTTTCCACCTTTGAGACAGGTGTACCCCTTCTGTTGCCACCAGGCCTGGTGTCATGTAAACCCATCCATGATCAAAACAAAACAAAATCCCACTGGTGACACCAGGCTTGTAACTAGGTGTTGACCTGCTGGCTCTTCCTGTTTCTTCCCTCATCATTCCCTGCAACTGGAAGGGTAGAGGAGAATGCCACTTGTGCTCCTGATCCCTTAACCAATTGTCCCAAGGCCGTGAAATCTCGTTTGCCCTGGAACTTCTCTTTGCAACTTCATCACCGCCTACCTGAAAAATCAGTACTGGGTGGTAATCTGAGGGCAGAGTAGGAAGCTTTCTCTTCACATCTTTAACCTGGACCCCAGAGAGGCAGCAGAATTCCCTAAGAAGTGAGTCCGATCTGCATATTGGGCCTTCTGTTCCCTTCAGAAGGGAGTCTCCTATGACAATGACCTGTCTCTTTTTTTCTTTGTGGAAGCAGTTTTGACACAGGGTGTAGGCCGACTTAATCTTGCTGACACCTTCAAGCTAGAAGTACCACCATCCTCATTACTGTTTGATTCCACTTGCAGAGCCTCACTCCTACTATGCAAGGGCACCTGGGAAGGTGGGGTAGTCACAGAGGAGATGCGCCTGCTATTGTCACCATTGCCCCCTATCCCTTAAGTCACTGTGTTCAGCCAGGCAAAGAGTGGACAGGGAATCCCCCCGTGTCATGTATCCTGTCTGCCTGTTGGCAAGGACAGTAGGGTGTGATTCCAGTAGTCTATCTGTCACACACACACTCTCTGACACTCCTCAACCTACTCACCTCCTTCCAGAGCTCCATCACTAAGTGGAGGAGTTCCTCTCCCTGGGCGCACCTCCCACAGCTGTGCTCACTGCTGCCACCTGGTACTGGCATAAAAGCAGGGCAGACCCTGCAGCCCGACACCGGGGTGGCAGCATGTTCCCACCACAGCTCTGTCTAGGCAGCTGGGTCAGTCGTGGTGGTTGCAGAGCTTAGAGAGGCCATGGCTTTCTGCCAGGTGGGTACCATTGCTCCGTGGTCGAGCTGGCAGAGCTTCAGCACCTGTCCCACTCAGTGGGTTTCAGGGTAGGTGAATCTTTTGTATCCTGTCTTTTAAAAGGGGTTTTCCTCTTCACAGCATAGACCCTTTGCTCGGCAAAGGTAATGAGTGATTGGCAGCAATAACACACTTTACTAATAATAGTATTTCATAGATCGGATAAAGGTAATCTTTCACAGATCAGTTAAAATACTGTTTTACAGATTGGATAAAGATATGGGTTTCCCTAATTCTATGTAATAATATGGAGAGAGAAGAAAACAACTAAAAAGTGTGAAAAAGGGAAGGGAGGGAGGGAGGGAGGGAGGAAGGGAGGAAGGAAGGAAGGGAGGAAGGAAGGAAGGGAGGAAGGAAGGAAGGGAGGGAGGGAGGGAGGGAGGGAGGAAGGGAGGGAGGGAGGGAGGGAGGGAGGGAGGGAGGGAGGGAGGGAGGGAGGGAGGGAGGGAGGGAGGGAGGAAGGAAGGGAGGTAGGGAGGAAGGAAGGGAGGAAGGAAGGGAGGAAGGAAGGAAGGAAGGAAGGAAGGAAGGAAGGAAGGAAGGAAGGAAGGAAGGAAGGAAGGAAGGAAGGAAGGAAGGAAGGAAGGAAGGAAGGAAGGAAGGAAGGAAGGAAGGAAGGAAGGAAGGAAGGAAGGAAGGAAGGAAGGAAGGAAGGAAGGAAGGAAGGAAGGAAGGAAGGAAGGAAGGAAGGAAGGAAGGAAGGAAGGAAGGAAGGAAGGAAGGAAGGAAGGAAGGAAGGAAGGAAGGAAGGAAGGAAGGAAGGAAGGAAGGAAGGAAGGAAGGAAGGAAGGAAGGAAGGAAGGAAGGAAGGAAAAGATATCACCATTCCTGGGGTCCAGCAACGTCTTGCAGGTCTGGTCTGATCTTTGGTTCTTCAGTGGTAGGTGCACACCTCTGTCTTGATTATTGGTATTTTTGTTGTCCCTTTCTACTAATATTCATGAGTCCTGTTCACACTATCCCCCCCTTCTCACTTTCCATGCTAATTAAGATGCAGGTGCAGTACGCAACATTATGGGGGTTCCAAGGGGGTTCTGTCCACTATAGATAAGAGAGTGGGCCTCCCCAAGTCTAGAAACACCCCTTTCTTCAGGGTTTGTCCATTTCAATAGGGGAGGTTGGGTAGCTTGCTCCAGCTGAAGTCCCTTTTATCGATCACCCCAAGTAAAGTTTCTGAAGGGAGTACACTGCTTCGCCCTCCTATCTCCGAGGAGGAAGCACCACTTCAACCTCTTATCTCCGAGGAGGGAGCACCATTTCACCTTCGCAGGGCTTGTTCCTTCCCTGGAGCAGGCTGTACTGCAAAGCAGGCTGTTTTTAGGGCTAATACATGAAACTTGCACTGTAAAATAGGTTTGTTCATGACACATACATAAAATCTGCGAAACAGGTTTTTTAAGGCAAAAATTCAGACTGTCCTTCACACCATCCACATGAACTGCTGCACCAACTGCTGCCCCATGCCGTGGCTGACACCCCATGCCCTGTTTGCCCACCCTGGTCACTGGCGCTCCCTGAGGGCTTCTTTCATACTCATGGAAGGCTTGGCTACCATTACTCCTGGCCCAGCCCAGGTCCTGTCCACAACTGTCACACAAGCTGTGGGCTCCTGGAGGCTCTCTTGGCTCCCCTGAGGTTCCCCTAGTCTGGGAAAGCCCTCCTGCGCACTGCACTGGAGCACTCCACTGCAGGTTGTGCTGGCACTGGAGATGCTCACCTCAGTGGCTGAGTGCTGGTTTCTGTTATGGAGCAACAGCAATCCTGATGGAGCTATAGCAATCCTGCTAGGGAGTAGGGGGTGCCTTTCTTTAGAAAGCCATAAATAAATATGAAGGCAGTGTAGTTGCACTGTACATTAGCAGTGTGACAGAGAGTAAAGAAAAAAAAAAGAAACAGCACAGATAAAGTGGAACTGGTTTATATAAAAACTCATTGTAAGGAAAGACTGTTATCAGGGAAGATTTTTCTAAGACCCCTGAATCAAATGGAGACTTCATTTTATTATTATAGAGAATAAAAGATATCTGGAATTAAGTCAAGCCCAGATGTTTCTGCATATTGACTTGACAAATTACTTCAGCTACAAGCTTTGGACTCAAAAATGCTAGGTCATCTTGGGTTGGCAGTGAAGAGCTATTCGTACAAAATATAGTTGAAAGAAGTGATCACAGCAGCCTTAAATGATGGCTAAAATATGCACAAAAAATACACGTGTAACTGAAGTTTCCAGTTTCAAAACCTTGAACAGGAATATTTTCAGGGAGCTAGTAGATGAAGTTTGGTGGTCTGGAAAGCTCAAGGAAGTTTCTTCTATGTCCATATCCTCAGAAACCAGTAGCATATAACTACCTTTCACTTGTATCCCAAGCACCATGAAAACCTTGTGTGGAAAGTTCCTGTTCTAATGGAATAAATTGATGTCTCAAAAAGGTTATTAGAAGTCAATAGAGAGCTAATGGAATGACTGATAGTCCACCAAAGAATGATGTAAAGACCTTGCCATCCTTCAGAGCTCTCAGGGCCTTCATTTCTGTAGCTGAGTAAAAAAATCAATCAAGGAAGGTGAAATGTTCATTGTTCTCTGTTCTGCCTTGATATCCTCAGTCCTGAGAAGGCTGCCTTGTATCCAGAAGAAGCTTCCACTGAAGAACGATGAGAGCATTCGGGCCTGGTTAGTGAAGTTTGATGAGACCAGTGAGACAATTTGGAACATTTCCCCAGGGGGGGGACTGTGGAGGTGCAGGGCAGGGGAAGGGATGTGTTTCACCTACTACCCAGGTGCAAGCCATCCCTGTGGTTGTGACTGAATTCCCAGCCCTCCAAGAAGGCAAAAAGAAGTCTTTGTTCTGTAGATAGGAAAGGTGCAGATAGCACCAGTGTTATTGAGATTTTCTTGCCTGTAATGTTTGCCTTGCAGACAGGACAATGCCTAGAATATCAAAAGAGATCCTGAAAATGAAAGAATTTTTGGTCTCAAATGACCTTGGTTTGGGCATCTAACTGTTGGTGTCTAAGTTAATTTTATTACTCCTTTGCCTAAATAAACTAGGACTGCTTAAATGACACTAGATGGAATACTCTCTGTAGGAAAAGCATTAATGTTGCTTCTGATCAAATCAATGCTTTTTTCCTATAATTTAGGATTAATAGCTCAATATATACAGCAGGATTAAAAATGCTTGAACTTTCCAAATGCATTTTCACTTCTGCCAATTCAGCTGTGTTACAGTGGAAGATTAACGAGTAGGAGTTCAGGAATCTGACTGTGTCAATTTTGTATATTCATCCACATTAGTATTTATTTGTTTGCTCTAACTTCTGTATCTCAGGTTATGCCTCAGAAAACCTTCATTCTCATCATGAATAATGTCAAGAAACTAAAGCGGTAAAACTGTCCTTTTTTATCCCTTCATCAATTTGGTTTATACTTTAGAGAACCTGCCGCCAACACTTTTGCAATGGGCATCAATAGAAACTTCTCCCTCCTACCTTTCTTCTCCCTCTTTGCAGCACGTTCTTTTTTCTTTCTCCCCTTTGGTGATCATTTTATGTGTGAGTGGACGAAAGTGGTAAATGAGGTGCTGAGCAAGTAAACTGCTTTCAACATCATGGTCGTTGTGCAACGCTTGTCAGACATGATTGTCCTTCGATGGTCAGGCTCTTGGTCTTTAGGTCCAATCTGAAATGGGTCACTTTCTCTGGTGGACCTTAAGAACATGAACTAAAAGCAAAAGTCACCTAAACTTTTGATTTACAGCATTTGCAACTGTTCTGCAGGAGTGTGTATGAAAGTGACCTAAAACAATCTCAAAACAATCTGGGAAAGTGAGCTGTAAGGGAAATTGCATTTTCAAATAGAGATGTGAGAGTTTTCTTTTGTGACAATTGTCTTGTTTCACCATCTGCACAACGCTAATTGAAAAGGTACATACTGACATACAACTTACAAACAATTATTTATTATCTAATTACAATATTAAGCAGTTTTGGATACTGTAAAATGACAAGCAAGAATACACATTTTTATAACACCTACTTTAAAACCACACTATTTGTGACAAAAACAGCGCTGACATCTCTTTGTGCCATCGAAATCAACAACCAGGTTACATAACCTTATTCTCTCTGATATGCAAATTCCTTGTCTGGAGGAACAAGCATCACAAAAGAAGTTGTGCTGGTATTAGCCTGGTCTGAATAAAAGGCTGGATAATAGCACAGAGATCAGCTCTGTTCTCTATATTCAAGTTTGGGGATCAGAGAAAATGGATGCAAGTCATTAATCACATCATTGTGGGATTCTTTCATTGTTTCACAAGGAAACATCAAGCCACATGGCTGGCAGACTTGCCCTTTCTGTCAGTTAGAAAATGATAAAAGTGTTTCTTAAAATAATCTTAGTCTAATAGTGTGACTTTCACGCACAATATAAAATTGCCAGGTCTCTACCGTACTTCAAAGAATATGATTAGTGATGAACACACTCTTTTTCTTTTGCTCTCATTTTGCAGAGACACTTGAAAATGGTAAATCTACTCAATGGTAGTAGTACTTCTCGGTTTTTTTTTCCTTTGTGAGTTGTTAGAGTGTTTAATCATCTAGTTAAAAGCAGCAATCATTTGCCTACACCAGGAAATAATTCAAGTAATGAGATATGCAAAACAGACATACGCACACAGAAAAAAAAACTTCATGCTCATAAGACTTGCTTTCTGAAATGGCAAAAAATAATGAATCTTTATGTCTGCAGTGATAAAGCAGGACTCCTCGCTCTCAGTATCTCCATCTTCAGTTAGATTGCTTGCAGATCCACTGAAATTAGATGTCAGTGTAAATTATGGTGTAGGCCGAGTTGCCAGCCGAGGCTATGAAGGGTAGACACATAAAAACAAGGTGCTATTGAAGGTAATTGCTTCTGATCTTAAAGTTCTTAAGTGACAAAATTGGTGCTGATGTGGTATTTGCATCAGAGGTTCCCTTTTAATTGACACTGACTATATTGAGGGCCTGCTTTTTTTCCTAGAGGTTTTATTTTTTTCTGCTTAATTCTTAAAATTCACCTTGTAAAACAGTGGCAGATTGTGGAACAATATTCAGCTTAGTAGGAAAAGAATATTTGCTTTTTTCACAGGTTTCAAGGAAAAAGCGTATGTGTGTGTGTGTGCACATACGTTTTATACAGAGAGGGGAAAAGAGCAATTTTAAATTCATAAGTAAAACAATTGTGTTTAAAGGGTTAAATCTGAAAAAAATGATGGCTAGGCTTATCATTTCAGTGCCCACCTCTCAGACAAGCCATTGTCTAGTGTAGTGCTCAGCTGGATTTAGTTCCCCAGGCTCCCCATGTCATCTGTAAATGAAGACTCTAACAAATACATTGAAGCCATCGACTCAAAGAAGGCACCACCTGAGCTGGCCAGGAAGAAATGATAGGAAAAGGGCAAAAGTTAAGCTTCATGTATTTAATGCTTTTAAGCACACTAAGCCAGAAAGGTGGAGACACTGGGCTTTTCAGTTTTCCAGCTAAACATTTCTCAGAAGTGTTCTTCTAATGGAGTGATGCTTTCAAAACGCAGAAGGCACATACCTACCCCTCACTAGGCTTCCTTCAGCCAGTTCTCAAAAGACTGTGTCCTGGTTGTTTGCCACAGACATGCAGAAGTCCCTGCTGATATAATTGGTTCATTTAGCACTGAAGTAAGACTGCATCTTGGGAAGAGGAGAGTAGGGTAGAGAAACAGCTGTGGATGTCAGGTGCAGAAGCAGAGATCAGCCATCACGTCTCACCACTTTGTTCTCCCCTGCAAACCTCACTACAGATTTTCTACAGATCCCTTCTCACATCTTTTCAAAGGAGGCAGCAATAGGTGTGATTCATCACAGTTTATTTTACCCACCTAAAGGGCATCTGGACTAAGATGCCTAAGAGCTCTTTGAATTCAATGGAGGGAGACAAGCACTTGACAATGACCACTGATTTCTGGAGGTGACAGCTATTTTGGAGTGGAGGAAAAATTTGTTGGTAACAATAGTTACTGGAATTGAAAAGGTCATTCTCTGCTATGTTTCCTCCAACGGAGAATGGAGAATGGATGCACAGCACTCTTTGACTGCACAACCATGTTCCTGTTCATTACCCAAAGGAAAAAGCTACCTACAAGCATTGTTTTGTTATTACTTTTATACTAGCATGTGCAAAGCTAGAGGACAAAGTAGTGGAGTTCACTTTCAGTGAGATCACTCCCCAGAGGCAGGGCTGGATAACTTTATACTGCCTACACAGAATTTACATTGAGAGAAACCATAGGAGTCTGCTCTGAATGTCCCTCTGGAGAAGTCCATCTCTAGACTAGCTAGGAGACTAACCGCTTAAATTCACCCAGTGCTTTCCTGAAAGTGGCTCAACTCGGTTCTGGCCATTAAAAATGGGACCCATGATCCTGGCTCATAGCTGCCACCACAGCCATGTCTCCAGGAGACCCACACTATCTTCTCAGCTCTACAGACACTTTAGCATCTTCTGACTTCTCACATTCAAGCCAAGTCCCAGGAGCATCCTGCTCCCCAACAGGCAACCACAGTCACAGCCCCTGGCCTTATGTTCCCATCCCATAGCCAACAGATACTCAGCACAGTGCAGTGTTAGGCACCTGAGATCACTCTCTGATGGTACGTGTTAGGCACCCCCAGCGCCTCTACCATCCCCATACAGCGACGTCTTACATGAAGGCTCCGGTGGCATCACTCACAGGGAGGGTCTTGGCAAAATGCACATGTGCTGGTGAGGAAGAGGCAGTACTGTCTGGGCAAAAGAAAATACAGCAATGTTCAGGGGACCTTCTGAACCGTCATGAACATGAGTAACTTGCAAGGCATTAAAAATCTGCTCCAGTGAGCACAGTTACTCCTGGCCCAGTCAGGACTTTATAATCTTATACTGATTCTATATATTTATCCTGGAGAAATATTGTTAAATGACACCTATTTGGGGCATATTAACATACTTGGTTTACCACACATCTTTCTCCATAAATTCTTTTTCCCTTCAAAGAAGCAAATAATAATACTTCCAAAACATCACAGTTAGTAGCTTAAACTGAGGAACTGCCAACACCTACACAGTTTTTCTCAAGGCTTTGCTGAGATAAAAAAATGCAACTATCTTTATTTCTACTTTCACATCTTCTGTAGTCATCCATTCTCATTGGTGTGCTTACATAATAATTGACTGGCAGAAAATTTACAGGACCCTAGCACCCATAAGTATTATAGAAAATCCATACAAACTCCATTCTGGGCAGGGATGTTACGATCATGTAATTCAAGAACAGAAAGTGAAAGTTGAGACCTCTGCATTTCAGCCAAAGAAACTAATTCTACCGCCTCCTACTGTGCATCCAAGTTACCATGTTTGCTACTGAAAAACACTTGCAGAAAGAAAAAAAGAAGATAATTCACTCACAAACTGTGCATGCATGCACTGTTTTCTCAGACCTATAGTAGATGTATGGTAAAGGTATTTACAACAGAAGTGATTCCATTTTGCTTTAGACCTTTTTAAGTAGTGAAATTTCCCTTGATGTATTTGGGTACGGGTAGCAGGTGTAGTTGGAGAGAAGCTCACCTATCCTTATGTCTTATCTTTTGAGATCCTATATCTTTCAGCTTTCCTTCTCCTGCTCCCCCCCTAGCAGTTTATTCAAGAGGTGTAACAAGAACATTTGCATTTTAAAACTGAAAACTAGGTGATAGAGAAAGCACAGTAAAAAACTATTTCCACAGATAATACAAAGCTCTTGACAATAGCTAATCAGTTAGTGTTCAGACGTTGCTACTTAGCACACCCAGTGTATTCGTTTTCTTGATAGCTTCCCCTCCACTCCTCCCCTGCGATTGTTTGTTCTCTTTCACTGTTGTGCCTTGTCATATGTCAAGATCATAAGCTCTTTACAGCAGAGACGGTTTTATTATGCACATGGATGGCGCCTAGAATAACAGGGTCTTGAACCCTGTTTGGGATCCTTAGATGTTACTGCAATAAAGTACAATTATTATTATAATAAAATGAATTGGATTGAGAATGGTTGGCATAGCATAAATGCATGGAGGCCGTTAGAAAGAAAGACCCTTTTCCACCGTCAGAAGCAGAAGGTTCGCTCAGCCATTTTTTTAAATTGGTGCCTTGCTTTTTTCCCCTTTAGAATACGTAGACATAAGCTACTTACTTGTTTGTATTCTGAAAACAAAGCTGGTGTTCGTTAAAGGTGGAAGGACCACATCTGGATGTGGCTAGCAGATAAGCCAGGAGAGTCTGCGGTTTCCCATATTAATTTTATTTTTATGCCTTCTGAGTTGTTCTATTATGTCTCTGAATGACAAAGGAAAATGTACCATAGTCTTACATTTTCTCTCTTTCCATTTCACATTTAAATAATGTATTTCCTTTAAGTGCCTTAGCTGTAATAGAAGCATGTCCCGATAAAACTATTAGGAAGGAAAATACAAAAAAGCTGCAAAGTAACCTTCAAAGCCACCATAAAAATCACAACAAAGGAATTAGAATTTAAAACATCAAAGTATGCAGAGTACTGTAATCGCTGAAATGGAGGGTACAGGGGGAGGAGGGAGGGGTTGCATTTGCTACGTTTTTATACTTTTGCAGCACAAACAAATGTAAATAGGACACGTAATTTTTTATTTCTTTCTGTCTCTTAGCCATTCTTTCCCTTAGTATGACATTCAGTGTTCATCTAAAGTCAGAAGAGCCTGAGCACACCTCCATTCTTTCTTGGCTATTGTGATTTGCCTCTGTTTTCTTGTTTAAAGTAGAGCATGCAATTTGCTATCTAAGGTGATTCAAGTGCAGTGTGGAAGACTGAACACTCAGTGACCTTAGCTCAGTGCCCTCTTTCTGCAACGAATAATGCAGTTCCTTCCAATTGTCACAGGAAGGCAATCACATTAAAACCTTAATCTTGCTCAAAAATTCTCCCTGGATAAAAGCATATAATTTGTACACTCCAATGTATCTAGCTGTCAGACATGGATTTATTAGCTCCACCTAGGACCACTTTCCTGCTTTGCTGTTTCTGTATCTTGCTTTAGTGATTAGAATTATTTTCATCATCTGCTTCTATTTTCAGCTTCAAAACTCCTGTCTGACACTTATCTAAAAAGAAGAGTCTAGCAAGAAAATGTAGCTGGAGCCAGAACTCAGTTTCCTTTGGGAACTCCACCTCCAAAACATGATTTTTTTCCCCCTGCCTACAGCATTTCAATTATATTAAACTCTCTAAAGCACTGCTGTAATGGCTGTACAAGTATTTTCCTGGTGAAAAGGGATAAATAAACATGCATAGAAAAAAACTTCCATGTTTTTCAGGCAGTGGGAAGCCTTAAAAATCTCAGCCTCTGGCGGAATTTCATTCTTACTGGAATGCAAGTTTCATGACAGTATCTAATGCTCACCAGTGAGAAGTTCCTCTACCCTATATTTTGGACTTCTATAGTTCTGTCAATACAAAGTATTCACAAACCACAGGCCTGGCTTAATATCTCTCTCTCTCATTTTGGACTTACTTTATTTCTTTTTGATTGACCACAATTCGGAATTCATCTTCACAATCACAGTAGTTAGAAACTTGTTAAGTGACAGCTACAGCCCTTGTTTCTAGAATGTGTTACTACAAGAAAAGCGTAAAATGTCAAAAGCCGTGCAATAAAATCTGCAGTTTTAGATAAAAATAGTCTAAAGGAAATTCAGGGGGTCATCTAGCGTATCCTATGCCACGGCAGGATCAGCTTCAGTGATGTCCTACTTCAAAGATTTTTGTCTCATCAGTTCTTAAAGATTTCCATCTCTGCAGATCCATATCCTCCCCAGAAAATCTATTGCAGTGCTTCACCGTTTCTATCATTAGAAAGGTTTTTCTCAAATCCAGCCTGAATTTTCCTTGATGCAAGCTCATTGCTCTTCTCTCATCCACCAAGATTATTCTTCCTCTCTTTGTAGCAGCCTTGAACTTACTTCAACGTAGCAGAGCCACTTTTCTTTTATGGACTACCCATGAATCACTACAAGCAAGATTAGGCCTCACAGATTGAGGCTACTTTTGTGATGCCAAGCTGTAGCATTTTCTGATAGTTACCTTGCCTTCCAATGACCCACTAAATCCCAGATTTCCACAGTAATACATCTTTCCTAGGAAGGCTTTGTACAAACATTAAACCAGCAGCAGCATAAAGCCAGTTCCTTTCCCTTCACTTCATAATTTATTGTTGAGGGTGGAGGGGGCATTTCTGCAGAAGGAATTCAAGGAAACAAATCTACCAGTAACATCCCATTTGTAGCCTAAAAAGCACTGGTGGCTTTCAAGGCCTGTTAAATTCAGAGGCAAATAATGTCACCAATTATTCATGAAAAATGTGCTCCCTGATCAATTCACAACGAATTTTAAAATAAACCCAAGATGGTAAGAATGGAAAATTTTCCCCCTGCACCTAAGGGGGCTCTGTGCCAAAAGGTGAGAGGAACCCCACAAAGTATGTCAGTAGGCACCAGGGTTGTGGGACAGCAGAAAAGGAGTGTGATTGTGCATGCCAGACCAGGATAGAGGAGCTAGAAAAGTTAGTTTTCCTCCCCAACAAACACTTTGATTTCCTGGAGCAGATCACAGACCCTTGCAACTTGCTTTAACTGGAATTCAGAATATATTATCTGGGGAAAGGGACAGAGATCATAAGCACTATTCTGTTCTCAGCAGTGTTTGTTTGGGATGAAAATTTGCCATTCAGTTTCAAGTTGAGGTTCAGTGACAAGACCCTTATCTGACAGGTCAGGGCACAGAGACAGTCTGTTACCATGACAGGAACCTTCTTATTTTAAAAAGAAGTAAAGCTCATTGCCAGCCCAAATCTCTCTCTGCCTAAGCTGTGCTATGCATATACCATGTTTACAAACGCATTTGCGCTTAGCTATAAGGTCACCAGGATTTTTTTTCCAGAGCCAACTCAACACTCTTCAGCAGAATAAACATAGCTGAATTTTACTCTGAGACTATGGATAAAGGAAATAATTTTATTCTTTTCGCAGTGTGTGGAGGGAGGAGGGTAGCAAAATTTGATTTTGTAGTGGAGATAGAGGTAGCACCATGGGGGAGAAGACAGGTGGAGAGGTGGTTGAGTAACAGCCCTAGGACGAGGGACTGGGGACTAGTAAGGACCAAGAAGGACTCTGAGAGGCAATAGGATACCAGGCATGTGGGCAGACATCTTTCTCTTTGCCATTACTAGCCTTGTATTTCACTAGATAGGCTTACTTCAGGCTCTGGGATACTATTTCGCAGCTTACAATCTCTTGGGAACCCCACCAGCCCAGGGTCTGAAGTCTCCACTTGCACCCACAGCAGCCATCCTCCTTTGGTTCCACATAGTGTCCCCACTTCCCAGGCTACCTCCCACACCAGCTACTCTTAAGAAAATAATAAAAGCAAATCTAGAAATATTACATTCTGCAAATGCCAAAATGAGATCTGTGTGCTTTATTAGTTCCTGTCCAGCATTTAGTATAAATGTTACGAAGGACTTAGCTGAACCAGGTCTTGTGCTGCCCCACTCTGCTGGCGTATACACAGCCCATAACACTGCCAAGAACTGGCACTTTTTCACAGGTGCACCACTAGGTTACCTCCTGCAGCTTTGCCACTACACAGTGAATGCAACATGCACACTCACTTCCATGGGGTGAAGACATGGCTGCCCTCATGTATTTGGCATACTTTGATGTGAAAAATAGTCAACCAAAAAAACCCCCACAAGTACTCACACAATTAAAAGTATGCTTTGGGACAGCTTGGAGTACCACATATAACCAGGGAAGACCTAGATCTGGCTGCTGGGTAAGGTGGACACAACTAGTCTATGGCACCTGTCTTGTTTTGGTAGTGTAAATGTGGGTTTGGACACTGAGCTGGAGGGAATAGTCAGCTGTGTGAGCAGAAAGGAGTGTGACAAGTTTAAACAATGTAAACCTGAACTTCAGTCTGGTCTTTGCCTCCCATAATGCAGACACACACCATGAGGTTTCTCATTAATTCCAATTGTTTTCAATCAGGCCACAGCAGCCTTGAGTTAGGTAATGTAACTTTTAACTGCTTTAAGAGTTCTTTTATAGTACTGGCAATACTCAGCATTATTAGCTGATACAATTTCCTAGGTTTTAATGTCTTTTTCTTTTTTTTTTCCCCCCCTAGCATTATGTTGCTTAATTTTCTTTAACTGTCTATTGTTTGCAATAAGGGAGAGAGCTTTAAAATTGGTGAGGAAATGTTCAACTTTTCTAGAATTTCTCTCAAATAAGTGGAAATTGAAATGTTAGTAAGCCTGAGGATTGTCAAGTCAGGAAAAGCTTTTCCTGCCTTACCTTAAATGGCAGCAGAGAAGCTGCCCTATGCTGGCAAAATGTCTTTGAAGTTGACATAAGTTTATAAGCCATACTCTTCAGATAAGAACAAAACGCAAATTCTGGACTCATTGATTCACCTATGAAAAAGTGTGAGTCTGAGAAGTCTTACGGGGTACCTATATGCCACTGGCCTTGGGTCAGCACAGAGCCTGGTCCACCTGAGTGCATCTTAACCTTTATTTTACCTGCTTAAGGGGAGCTAACACAGCACACAGTCCTCATTTTGGCACTTGCAGAAAACCACATTTCTAGATTGGCTTATATTAGCTTTGTCTCACAACCTCACTAACTTGAACCTTTTAATGGAAATCTGATTGCTCTCTTACCTCTTTTTTGTTTGTTTGGTTGGTTTACTTTCGAGCTCATTAATTTACTGCAATTTCTTAAGTCTTGAATGCAAACTTTGTATTGTGGTTAACGATATCCACTTAAACAGTTATCATCCATCAATACCATTTAGCAAAGTCTTCCATTTCCTCACAGAAAACCCACATCTGTAACGATCCATTGGTGCTCCTTCAGCACCAAGAAAATTGGTACAGACACACAGTACTCTCTGCAATTCTACACTGGTTAGGCAAAAATTAGTAAAGATGACAATAAGTACATAGTACAACTAAGAAGTTCAGGAGTAACAGGACCATTAATCTACTTTCCTTTTTTATTTTATTATATTAACATCTCTACATAAATCTCCAAGGACAAGATATTATAAATTGTTTTTTGAAGGCAGTTCTATCTCAAGGCTAAAGGCATGAGAGCTTAATATTCCTTACTTACCAGTGATAAGGATTATAAACAATACTGACGCTGCCTGTACCCTTCCACACTTCTCCATTTACACAGAAATAGTAATGTATAAGTACTTTCCCCTCCTTTAGAAATGACAAAAAGATTATTCGCTGAAAAATGTACAAAAATAAGAGCTTTGTGAAGGATTTGAATCCAAATTAAAGATTTAGCTTAAACTTAATGACCAGTTGGACTGCCACAGTTCTACATACTGACATGTTACACCACAAAGTTAAACAACTGCCCAATACAAAAAATATAGAGAATTTGGCGGTGAAAATTAGGCTAAATTCCAGTCATAATTTTGTTTGTGATAGACAATACACCATTCTGAATGTACTTACTAATGTTTTTAAAAGCATTTTATGCTGAAGTTAAAGGAAGTTAAAAAGCTTAGATTTAATGTGTTATTCTGTTCTCCCCATCAACGGAAACTGTATTGCTTGGTCTAGCTGCATCAGGTTGTTAAAAAAGCACAAGCACACGTCTTATAAGAGGCATCTAAACTTGCATATTCCATAGCTGGATAAATAAAAATATGTTACATAGATCTGGTTATTCTTTTAGTTCAGTAAATATTCTTTTTAAATGAAGTTGAATAGAGTTACATTATAATTTGAATATCCAATTGTATTGAATGCCCGTACTCATACTGTTTTCAGGAAAAGCACTGAACTCTGTCTACCTCAGACACCCCTTGAAGTTGCAATAAGGAGCTGCATCAAAAAGAATCATGGGCCTAAAATAATTGTTTGTGGTTTGGTATTTTGCATTGTGACTATGTAATATTTTTCCTAATGTAGATGTATTCTACCAGAAATTAACTTCTCCAGAGACACCTGAAAAAATATTTTTAAGCTATGATTGCTTCATATCTTGTAGTCTTTGATACCTTTGAAAATTCTAACATTTTCATTTTATACCTGTGTGAAAAACTACCAAGGGATAGAGAAGGGTAAAGCAATGTTTGCCAGTTCACTGGTCTCTAGGGAATCTCAGCAGAAACAATGGCTTCTGTGGGACACAGCATTCACTGTGTTGTGTTTCCTACTTTGTTTTCCTCTTGTTTCTATAAATCCTAAGTAGAATACAGCAGGTGCCAGTTAGGAGTCCTTATACCACCACAGGACTCAAAATAAATTCATAACATTTGGAGATATTAAAGGTGCTAAAATAATAACAAGACACACAAATATATATCAGTGGCTTAGTTTTCTGAAATGTAGAGATAACTCTTGACTGGGCTTCCCTGCCTATCCATTGGCAGTTTAGTTTTTCAGCCAAGCAAACAAATAAACCGAAACCAGTCTTTGGAATATCATCACATGAAAGATCAGAGCATGTATGAATCCACACCACAGGAAGAATAAAATCTCTCCCACCCACATACCCCTCTACACAAAGCATAGGAAGCAGCTGGGGGAGGCTTCCCAGAACAGAGCAGAGAGATGACACTGTGAGATGACCTCCTGATGGGTTGTTGTGTAGGAAGGTGCTGGATGTAGGACTACCACATTTGTGAAATGAGACTATACCACAGTCGTTGTAGGGCCACATGGGAACTGGTTAGCACTGAAATATGTTAAGGCCAAAAAGATAAATTATTGGAAGGGTTTTGAAGCCTTCACAGGTCTACACAGGTATCTGCATTTGGGCTAGTTATTTTAAAGATAATTCGGGTGGGTTTACATGTTTTATTATTGGCTATACTATGGATAATCTCTTCAGATATGTTTTCGAGACTGTTTCTAGGCCCTGAAAGAGGACACACATGGATATTGAGTATCCATGCATTAAAGTGCCAAGATGGATCGATATTAAAATCTTATTCCTTCCTTCATCTCTCCTGCCCTCCTCCTCACAGGTTTTGCTGGAAGTTTTCTCAGGAGTGTCAAACAAATCTGGCACGTCTACTGCTGAGTTACTCATAGCAAAACCCCTTACTGTCCTTTTCGTTGGCCTGGGAGCATTTTGGCTAGAGATCCTGACTGGTACCTCACCTGCTGCAGAACAAAAAGAGCTCTGTCCCTTGGCAATGCCAAAATTCTTACTTCAGGGATTGCCCATCTCAGCACAAATCTCTATGCTATATTTAGGAGGTTAACTAAGTCTGCTTTTTCGTGTATCAATTTGGTAGGCTCTTCCAAAGTTCTTTCCAGACCTTTTCTATACGACCACTTTCCAAACATACCTAAGAAACACGCACAAGCTTTATTTGCTTGAGGACTTCAGCTCCAGCTTCTTTCAGGAAAATTCTATAAACAGATGTGCCTCCAATTATGTAAATACTGTTTAAATGAGAAAATGCCAGCAGATGGTGCTCAAGAATATGCAGCAATGCTCTTGTACACATTAAATGGCTTCTATCCTGCCATTATATGCACAGCCTTCAGTCTGAAGAACCATATCCTGATGCTATTTTGGCTTTGGGCTGATCCAGAAACAGATATATGCAGCATATACTGTCTGAAAGGGCTCCTCCAGTCTCCAAATAGCCTATGTTCAGGCATAACAAAGGAATTCAGACTTTCGTTGGAGTAACCTGCCTGGTCATTTTCTTAAAAGTTATTAATCTGAAAACTCTTTGGGGTTGAATACAGTTATTCTCTTTGTGCAGAGAGGGGAACTGAGGTTCACAGAGTTTGAATGAACTCAACATCAGCAGTTCCTATCTCTATGTCAGAGAGGCAGTTCTGGGTTCCTACAGTTTCACTATTGCATTAAATATCATACCAAGCAGATGTAAATATCCTGAAGGGCATAATATGGCAAAGAGCAGCAGTTTTCCAATTTTTCGTCATGACACCCTTCACACACATAAACACCTGAGTATGTGGCTACATAGACATTATGTTATCTTTTGAAACTAATAAAAGCCAGCCACTGAGAAAATGTACTAACATCCATCAAAGGCAGAGCTGTTCAAGATCTGTGAAGCTCACCATGAGCTGCAGAACACAATGAAGAAAAAATCACCAAGCAGAACTCATGAACCATATAATCTAACATGTGAAAGCTGCAAGTGCCAGATTTCTAACAAAATGGCATTTCACAGGGCAAGTCTGAGTTTGAACACTTCTTAAAAATGAAAAAAAAAAAAAAAAAAGGTCACAGAAAGCAACAGCATCAGACAGGCTAAAAATCTAGGAAAGGCAAACATGTCATGCAGTAAATTATCTGACTTCTTTTGTCTATGCCATTTAAAGGCAACACACTCTGTAGGTCTAGACCACCTCAGACACAAAAACCCAATGAAACAATGAAACAACAAACCCAGGATGGTTGGCTGGCATTAGTAATTCATCACATTCGGTGAATTTGGATACTACCTTTGCACTATGCCTTAGGCATCGATTAATGTCATATTTCCAAGCTGCAGTGTTCCTTGTGCAATCGGAAGATAGAAATTACAGAAAACAAGGACCAACATTGAATGACTCCACAGCAGTCTAAAAAAGCTTGTCTAAAAGTATCCAGGAAGAGAGCAGAAAAGCCAAGTTTCCTGCATATTAACTTCCAGAATTTATAAGAAATTATTTCTTTGGACATCAGTGATAAAGCACAGCTGCTCTACAACAAACCAAACAGACGGACATGTCCCTGTGGATGCCTCACCCCCTATAGAGTACTGCAGGCTCATTTAACCCCTGTCAGTACCAATCTTACAGGAGCTCTCATGTCTTTAGTTCAATCCTTTTTCCAATCCTGACCACAATAATAAAGTTGCATGAAGATCTTGAACAGCATTTACTTTTAATTACACTTCCAGTTGTGAAGCTGGTGGGGTCAGCAAAAGACAAGGAGCTGCTGATGCTCCTAAATTCTGTCATCTACTGTAACACAAATTCACAGAGGAATTACTGTGGTGGTGTGTTTCATGTAGCTACAGTTTACACTCTAAGCCGGAATGGTGAACCATATCAAGCCATAAAAACAAGACTTTCGACTTGCATATGTCAAATGGTATGAGTGACTGCCATGCTCTCGAGTGCAAGCTAAAATAGTTATACAGTCACTCTCTTTTGCATAGGCTGTTAACAGCCACAGAGAACACCCCAGCAAATTCTCGTAGTACTCAAAATCTGCAAAATTACATCTTCACCAGTCTTTCCTTACAACCACCTGGGGAACCAAATAAAATGTTGCACAACATGTATTTGCCTTTTTAACTCTCTTCTGTACCATGGTCTCCTGTACTCACAGAATGTGGTAAGATAATTCATACTATGTAATTTCGTCAGCATTAATAAAACCACAGTTCCATTTACAAAAGTAAGTCTCAGTGGCCTTAACAACAGAGCTTTCTGTTTCAGCACCACAAAAAGGAAGGCATCTAGGCCACCACAGCCAAACAAATCATTTGGTCTCCTGGATGAGCAAATTCAAAGGAAAAGTCACAGAATCAGCAGAACATACGGTCCCAATAGTGCAGTTTCTCAGTACAGAGAAGAGCTTTAGATTAAAAAAATGCAATTTTTCTGTGCATTTGTAGAAATAAAATTATCCTTTACTCCACATCAAAAATAGCTATTAATCATTTTAATGGCATAATTTACATGTTTCACTAGTATTTCATGTGTATATAGTTATAATCATTAAAGAACTGCTGCTAGTATGTCGGCAAAAATATTGTTCTGCTGCCACATGACTGTGATATAACATGGATAACAACTGCCTTTTCAGTTGTGCCATAAGCTGATGCCTAGGAAGAGCAGGTGCTGTCTCCAAAGCACTTTTGTATTTTGCAGACCCAGAGGTCAGATACTTCGGATCTAGACAAGGGAGTTATCATTTCACAGTGCCTCTTAGACTTATGAAAAACAAACTTAAATTGCCTTCGGTTCTTTATGCACTAAAGCTGAACTCCGAGCATATAAGAGGTACTGCACAAGCAAATGATCCTCAAGCTCTCCCTCTCCCCAAGGATGAGCTTGCCTTAGCTTCTTGTGTGCTGACTAACTGTGATGAACATATGGTGAGCAGAAGATGGCTGTAAATGAAACCATTCTGTGCTTTGTAGCCACTTAGCACTCTCTGGACCGCATTCTCTTGACTGTCTACATAGTTCCCACCACCATCTAGAGACCCTGAGGAAAGTCCGTCTTTGCATCCACCACATGCTGCAGATGCTAAGCAGAGGCAACAAAGAGAATAGTAAGCAAAAGGAGAGTAGTAAAGAAGTTTTTTGTGTGTATTCTATTGTCTCTGTGTGACAAGTCAGTCAAATCTCATTAAATGGACAAAGCCATACAAAGCAGCAAGAAATACTCTTGGGGTTGATAGTCACATCAGTAATTAAGCAGATTCTTCAAAATTTAATGATTTAAAAACCCAAGAAATTATCCTTACAAGTGTAGAACTAAAACTCTTAATTTAAATAAAATCTGCCCTCCTACTAAATAGGAAATGAAACAGAAACAAAGATAAAAGATTATTAGGAAAGCTGAGAGTGAAGCAAAAAACCTGAAGGACAGCAAAAGCACATACACATCCATCCAGTGCTGAAGAGGTCAGGAAAAGCGTACGACTCCATTAACATTAAAGTCATTAGAGTAAGAGATAACAGTTTGTTACATTATCATAGAGAACAGCAGACAATGAATTATTGTATTCCCACAGACTTCATTCCATATTTTTCTGATAAATTCAAATTAAGTATACTCTAAATGCATTGCTGAGCAGAAATTATTCTATTTAAAATTTAAAAGTATAGACACTCCTATCTAATTTGATTTGTGATTTCCTTGTGCTTTTTACTCTGAAAAACTATGTGTTAGAATGTCTTCTGCAAGCTGAGATACCCTCTTTGAGAAGGCAACTTGAGTTATGTGACTAACTCACTTTCTGTCCTCTGATGGCTGTGCCATATCTTTTTAATTTTTGACTGTCATAATAGGCTGTTGCAAAAATATTGCTAAAGTGGTGCTCTAGTTTACAAAATTAAGAAAACGTTACTGTAACCTAGTGCATTTTCTCATATGGAGTTGAAGAGATGGAAACTAGAGCTCCTGATAATGCTTTTTAGCATTCTGAACCCCTAACTCCATCTTTTAGCACAAATGTACATGCTTTTCTCTTACATTAATGGATTTTTATAGCATCAATATGGTAACTCCAGGTGGTGTGGTTATCGTGAGATAATCACTCCCCTAGAGGATGCCTCTTAATACCCCAGAGGAGATGATAACCATGTCCCCTCTCATGCCTTGTTGCTTATATATGTGCTGATGGCAGCAACTAGAAAGAAATGTCAAACATGAAAAGCTCACAAAATTAATCTGCGTTGTCCATTTGTTAATTGTAAAGGCAACAAACACTGCTGGTGAGCATCATCTACACTTTTACATTGTCATCATAATCAAAAAAATTTATATGTGGTTTTCTGTTGCAACAACATCCATCAAAGCCCATTTCCTGACATGTGCAGCAGAAGCAATATGTTCCACACAGGTTATTTCTGGAATTGTATATTACTTACTGTAATAGAGGCCTGTCATGCTACCTCTATTGCACCAAATATACCTGCCATGGCTGCAGTGACTTATACCATTTCCTGGCTCAAACTCTTTCAAGCATGCACCAAATGGAATTGTTGCAAAAAAAAAAAAAAAAAAAAGTTGAATTTATATAATATTCTGCAGAAGGACTTTTTTTATATATATTTTTATGCACTGCAAGGCTGATTTTTATCTCTGCCTTTGCCTCTGGATGTCCGTGAATCTACTGTTAGGAACAGGGAAACACTTCTTACAGAAGTGGGCCAGGGAAAGGCCACTAACAAAGATTCAGCACTAGTGAAACTGTGTAAATTAACACTCCAAGTGCAAAGCTAAAGAGCAGAAGGGGTGAATGATGGCTTGGGGCACTCATGCTTGTAGTGCAAAGCATGTGGCACCAGGTAAGGCCACTGTGAAACAGCCTCATTTGAGCTCCAGCCACAGGCACTTTCCAGGCTGCACTAAGATTTGAGCAGCCACGTCTCTTCTTCACTCTCACTTGCAACACACTTTCTCAAGAAAGACAGTTCAGAAGCTTTTCTACTGAGGTAGAAGGAAACTACAGAAACTTGGGCTTCCAAAGAGTTAACTATAAAACGTATATCAGCCATACAAGGAAAAGAAATAATTAAAAACATTCCTCCCTTACAAAACTACAACAGTGAAGAATGTATGCAGAGGGAAGGAAAGGAGTGGGAAGCTTAATATCCATTTTACATCAATGTCCCACTTGTTTACTCTTTGTAAAAATGTAGATGCAATGTCTGCTCTTCATGTTTTAGTGTCTAGCAAATGATGCTTTTCGGCACCTTGTTGTTTGCGGAAGAAAAATGAGAGAAAAGTTGAAAAACAGCAGTGCCTTGACAATAACACCTTTCTTGCTTTTGATTTTCTATTCAGTTTCTATAAGTGTCATAAAGTAGGAAACAGATAATGGGTCATCTTTGAGGTTTTCAAAAAGAAAAGACAGTATAAGCAGGGAACTTGACAGAAAGATGATAGTATCCCTAAATGACACTAAGTACGTATTGCAGATGGCGCACTGATTTTTGGTGTTCATGGGAGAAAATCCCCCATAACATTTGCAGAATTTGATTTCCTTCCCAGAATTTAACTAACTGTACAGAATTAACACACTGCCCTGGTGCATTGCAGAAATCATTCTGATTTACAGCCAAGTGCACAATGTTCTATTACAAAGGCATTTAAAGGAGGCCAGTTTCAAAATATATAGCAGAATCTCTTTCTGGCCTGATTTGTGCTACAGGATACCTGTCAGAAATTAGTATCTTCTCTTCATATGTCTCTTATTCTCTAAATATGGCTTTTTATGTGTTGTCTTTAGTTGCATAGTTGTGCTTTTGAATAGTGGAGACTAGAATATGTATCTAGAATACGGAAACATATGGCATTCATGTATGAACTGATCTGCTGGTTACCAATGGAGAAATATGCCATTATGCTCCTTAAAGGATATTACAGATGTGCAATGGAGGATGAAGACTTCACTATAGTGAGGAGGAATGAAGGGGTTGTGCTCACTTGGGCAGTTGGCAGCCAGGCCAAGCAGTTCAGAAACATGGGAACTGGATGCACCCTCACCTGGAAAACTTGTTCCTGAGAAAACACTGGTGGGTTTTTTTTTTAAAAAAAAAAATGGTATTCACAAAAATGTAGTTAAAATACATAACTACATAATCCCAGTGAATGAGAAATACACTGACTTTGAACACCTGTGGACATGAAGCAGGATCAGAATACCAGAGGTTTGTCTGGTTTCTCAGATAAGTGGGATAATGAACATGACCAAAAGCAAAAGGCAAGCCAATGTCAGGATTACTGAAATCTCAGGCTAGGTCAGCTAACTAGTGTCGTGGCCGAGAACCTGAGCCCAGCTAACAGAGTCACTGCTATAGTAGAACAGACTCTCTCCACCTTCAAAACAGGGTAGTGGTTTCTGATTTGTAAGGCCTATTTTCAAAACTGTGCCCCAGAAACTGTGCCAGATGGTTTGGGCCAACTAAACTGTATAAAAGACTTAATCCAGTGTAAAAGGCTAAATTATCATGCCTGTCCTAATGTCTCAGCATCAACTAATTTTCTGGTATATATTAAGCTATGGTGTACTGTCAGAGCTTTTTGGTCCCCAGTAAACTTTATCACCTACTGAGATCCCAGGTATTCAGTCCCCAAAACAGGAAGAAAGATATTTGCATATATGGGATTAAGGATGTCTAAGCATTGTCTGTCTTCTGGTTTTGCTTATGGCAAGTGATAGGCAGCACACTGTCTCCCAGGCCAGTCACATTCTCTGTATAGGGTTTTTCAGTTTGCAACAGAAATAAATATACCCCCCGAGTGTTCTGTAGACTACTAGTTTGGGATAGGGAGCAAGGGATAGATGTAGAAGCTTCTCTTCCTTTTTTCATCCTTCAGACTCAAAAGATAGCGAAATAACAGTCCCTGCATTCAGTCGATCTCAAGGTCCTATCTTAGCAGCTTCCTTTCTATATAAATATACCTGCAGGAGACTAAATCATCATAGTCTCATCCTCTCAACAGAAAGGCACTTTTATAGGATATTTAAATAAGTGGGAGCCTTTATATTTTCTGCAATGATTTTTAGGTTCACCCTCATTCATTTAGCCAGGAGGTACATAGATACAATACCAAGAACAATGAACAGCACACCTACTCTTCACTGAGAAAACTGAGGAGTTTTCCACTTACGCATAATCCGTCTTGTAAAGGGAGAGAAGAAGGATTAAACAGATTGTTACCTCCAGATTTGAGGGCTCCAACTCCAACTAGCTGTATTGCTATATATCTTTACATTGAAAATGTCACGCTTTTATCCAAGACCTAAGAAGTTTTGACCAAACCTGGCTGTTCACCGAAACTTCATCTCTCTAGTAATTACACAAAAAATGGCACTTGGAGTTCATGTAAAGTTTTCTACTGAGGACCTCAACTTAAAATTGTTTGCAACTTGCGTGAAACTGCTTTAATAATATTATCAAACCCCTCCTCATTTCTGCTTAAGATCTTTTTTTTCCTAGCCAATCCTCTTTGTGTTACTACAGTTCATTAGCCTGATTTTCAAGTGGTTAAAGATTAAAGATTTGAACAAGAAGTTCTGTTGTCTGCCCATGTTATTAAATACCCTTTCCTTTCATCTAACCTATAAAGTCAATACTGTTTGTACTGCAAAAATACTGAATCTCAGTTTCAACTGAGACATGGGACATGGTTTAGTGGTGGTGACAGAGCTAGGACAAAGGTTAGACTTGATGATCTTGAAGGTCTCTTCCAACTGAAATTGTTCTATGATACTATAACTACTCATGTTAAACTTAAAACGTTACTTCTTCTGTGGGAAAATTTTTAGGAATTTGTAGCTACATTTCGGTGGCTTCTTAGTTCACACAAAGGGAAAAATGCAATCTGAAGTTTGACTAATTTATAAACAGCAGAATCTGATCTGCTTTAAAATCTTCTTAGCTTTTAATTTTTTACTGACATTTATCTCCTTGTTAAGTTCATACTGCTCTCAGGGCAGACAGTCTACCTGGCGGGCAAGATTTCTAAATACCACATCTTAGGAGATGAGATATTTTAGGAGGCAAGTATAGTGTTTCTAATGGTAATAGCATGAAAGTTATATAATAGACTGCAATCTACTGCCAGCAGTGCCATGGGACTGCATCTGAAGAGTCTACATATCTTTCTCTAAAGAGAATGACAGGAAGAAAGTGAAAGAAAAGGAAAGGAGGGATGAAAAAGAGCAAGGAAGGAAGGGAGGGAAAGAGAAAGAGAAAGAGAAAGAGAAAGAGAAAGAGAAAGAGAAAGAGAAAGAGAAAGAGAAAGAGAAAGAGAAAGAGAAAGAGAAAGAGAAAGAGAAAGAGAAAGAGAAAGAGAAAGAGAAAGAGAAAGAGAAAGAGAAAGAGAAAGAGAAAGAGAAAGAGAAAGAGAAAGAGAAAGAGAAAGAGAAAGAGAGAAAAAAAAAAAAGAAGGAAGGAAAGAAGGGGAAAGAAAAAGGAAAAGAAAGAAAGAAAACGCTGCAGTTTCTGGAAGATAGTAGAAAAGCAACCTGGAAACATTACCATATTTCAGTGGTAATGAAAAGTACTTGTAGGGAATTGATGGTTTAAATGGCCAAGAAAATATCATAGAGTTTGTATCTGGGCACCCAGTGATGTTGGAGCAGTTACTGACTGCAATTCAGTCTGACAACTCTTCAGAGGCATGTATGAAATTTCCCTTTGTAGCTCAAGGTGTCCATCCTCATAGGAACTAACATCCACTTCATCAGTGAGATCTATACAGAGAAGCAGTAAATTGGTGTTACACTGCTCTTGCCCCTCCTCATTAGTTACAGAAGCTGCTGCTGGGGAGCAGAACTGTTAATTTTGCCTTCTAAGTACAAGCTATAATCAGTTGGGGGTTGAGGGAAAGAAAAAGCAAAGAAAAGAAATTCATTATCTTCCCTACATGAGGCTTTCCCTCAGCTGGAGCAGAGCTGTACAAACATTTGATTCTACTTTTGGGACAACAGAGGAGCATGAACAAATGGCTGCCTCCAGTGCAGATCTCCTGCTAAAGGTGAAAATGTCTATTCTGTTGGTTGCAGTTCTGCTTTAGGAAGATCCTTGCCCACCTGCTGCTGCTTTTTCTTTCCATTTCTTCACTTTCCCTTTCTTTTTTTCAACACAACAGAAGGCCTGACCCTTCAAAGCATTTGGAAGACTGAATTGGTTTTCATCTGGTTGCACTCTGTTGATGCTAGAGAAATTAATCAATTATCACTCATGAAACTGATAAGGAAACTGGACAACCTTTACCAGTCCCACCAGGAACACACATTGATGTTTAGCACAGATCCTAGCCCTCAGTCTCCTTTCTCCCGTTGTCTTGTAAACTCCCCTTATTATCCTCACAGTGCAAAGGATTTTGTTCAGGTGAACAAAGTAGTGTCTAATTACCTCTCCTTGGTATCTTATTACCCTGAGAAATCCTCCAAAAGAGTGTAGAAAAGCCCATTGTTCACGTGTTTTGTGAACTGCTTTACCCAAGGAAAAGACTGACTCTTGGCTGGCATTAGAAAGGACTGCAGAAAGGACTTCTCCAAGCTAGACATCTTGAACAGGACTCAGTTGCACAAACATAGCTGTCAAGAATCATTTTAGGCATTACTGGGGATCCTGCCTAACCTCCAGCCAGGGTGACGTGGGTCTTCCTTAATTGCATGCTGTAGATAGCAGTCTCATGGGGATATCTCAGAAACCCTATAGCGTCTGAAATTCACTCAGCACTTGCATCTATAGAATTTAATTAAGTGGGGACTTTGCTATGGTATGAACTTAACTGAAACCAGGTCTGGAAAATGAGTGCAGTAGATTGGCCCACAAAAGAAAGTTCCTCAAAGTGACAAGAATAGGAAGCAGTGAGAAAGACGGTGTAAGGTCAGGCCTTGGAATCACTGCAGTGTTTCAGAGGAAGAGAATCAAACAGCATGTGTGTGCAAAGGGATAGGTGTCATGACAAAACTGGCAAGCACGCAATAATTTATATACTGGTATGAGTATGTTGGGGGAACCTACTCATTGCATGCATGCAGGTGCATGCATGCATAAATATGCTTGATTTTAATGCCAAATCTTAAGTCATCTTGGGCTATGTCTAAAGAGTGAAACCCTGAAGTCCTGATTCTTTTGTAGAAATGTGGCTGAATTTTCTTTATCTTTCCTCTGGCTCACGTATTTTCTGTGAAAAAAAGCTAACATATGTTGTTGGTCTTGTCCTTATATGGCTTCAGGAGGTAAACCCAGAGCAGATGGAACTGTCACACCAGCTTGCAGTCTGGTACATACTGTGGCTCTGTATTTGATACAACCAGTACAACTTAAGTTCATTCAGTCACCACACCGGAAAACTTATCATGAGGGCCAGACCTCTACCACTTTTGCAGTGATTCAGCCTGAAAATGCTCCATTTTGTAGTTGCCTAGACCACTGCCACAGTTACCTTAAGTAGTTCATAGGGGAGAAAAATGGTCTTCACTCTATAGAGTTACACTCTAGAAATTAAAAAGGCACTCATGATAGAAGTAAATGAAGCACTGATTGCTTAAGTAATTCTGTAATTATATGCTAGAAAAATATGGCTTCTAAACTTTTTTTTTTAAATATGTGGTAATTTTTACAATGATTCCATTGCAATTTTTTTTCAAAATTCCATTATACAATTGTTGTTTATGCCTGCCATCAGGACATGATTTTAGAAAGACACTAAATTTCATGTCTCAATTATAAAACAAGTACATATAAAATAACAATTTTTTTACATTCATTGCAGTTCTGAACTGTAGTGTCCCAAAGCCTTTTTGACTTGTGGGATTACAGAATTTAAACAAGTTTCCTCTTGTTTTGAAAAGACAATATGTAAATTCTGTCTCTTCTGAAATTACTAGTATTTTTGTTAATGGCTTCAGAATGTTCTAGGATAGTATAATTTATCTATGACAAAAATGGTTGTTCAGTATACGTCAGTTATCAATAAGCTGCATGAGGAATGACTAAAGACTTGAAGACTGACGTAATCTGCAAGGCACCTTTGTCTGCCCCTCATTTTGGCTGGTTAGCCAAATAGCATGTCTTGTCCAGCTTGGTGATCACTGCTTAGTGTGTGGGTGCCACTTCGTGACCAGCAAGGGAAAGTCATCGCAGTAGAGGCAAATGGTACAGACCCAGCTCGGATCCACCAGATTTTATCAATGCAAGCACAGCACTGTCCAAATATGATCTGCTGTGATTTGTGTTCAGAATCATATTTATAGTCTTTAGCACTGAGCCTAAGGTCACAAGCCCTGAGTCAAGTCTGTGACAAAGCACAGACTCATGACTACTGAGAAAGGTAATGTTAATCTGGGCCAGTGTAGCACATCAAAGCCAGGTGGACTCAAGCAGATCCCCCGCCTTGTGCTCCTTCATCTTCCAGGCTACAGCATTCAGCACAGCCCTGGTTCTGCTGGACCACGCTGGCTCCTACTCAGAGCTTGAGCACTCTCTGCTATGCTTCACAGTGCACAGGTTATTTGCTTGAGCTCTGTATAGATTGAAATTATCTTGAGTTTGGTGTTCTTCCTAAAGCAATAACTGTCACAGAGCATAATTCAAAAGCATTTTCTGCATTAGCTTTCCCGTGATAACAGGACTGTGTGGCTATAGCATTTGACTGGCTCCAGTCCACAGGGCTTATGAGATCTGATTCTGTGCCTTGCTGTGGTGCTTAACAGTACTTAACCTGAACTCACTCTGGAAACATGCCACTTCATTTGCATTAATCAGCTTTGCCAGCCCAGACCTGTATCAATATTTTGTCTCTTCCTTCTCTTCTTATTGTCTTTCTCCACCTCTAGGTTTCCCACCTTTCCTTTCCCTACCTCACTTCCCCCCCCCCCATGCCACCCCCTTTACCTCCCCACTTTTCCATTATATTATCCGTAATCTTTCTTGGAAGCAAAGAGACAGCCAAGCATTCTCGTTCTGTCTGTGTTGTAGACACCTGAGTAGCTCTGTCACTGTGCCAGAGACAATAAGCCACAAGGTCAGGCATTGGGCTCCGTGCTTCCCAGAGAACAGCGGGCTGGGAGGGTCATATGCATCGTTCACAGTGTTATCCATCCCTTTGCCCCCTCCTTCCTTTTCCTCACTCCTAATCCTGCAAGAAAGCAGACTATGTAGCCACTCCATGGTACTGGTCTGGCCCTTGAACACATGATTGGTGAAAACCATAGCCCTGTAAGAGTAATTAAGACAGCATTTAGGATGGTGTGAGTGTCGGCTCCATTACGGAGAAACTGGCTGATTAACCCTCTTCTTCCTAGGCATTTCTTCTGCCCTTTCCAGTATCTTAGTACTGTTTCTAATGTTTCAGGTAGTAATCAGTTTGCACAGCCCTGAAATTCAGCAAGACTAATTCTGTCCTCACTCTGAGTAGTCATGCACTATCATAAATCCAACAACTACAACTGGATTCTTTTCATTAAAAGAGCACTGAAAGTGCCCTCAAGACTCCCAAGAGAACACATTACAGCATTTGACAACTTCCAAGGACTTTCCTAAATGCATAGTAATACCATTGTAATATCAGACCACTAATTTTTCAACAGATTTCCTATTGATGTCTCTAGGGAGGTGCTCTTGGAAAAAAAAAATGGCATAACATAACATGGCTTAAACTGGTTAGTTTAAGCTTGAGACTTCTTGGCAATAATGCAGTAGAATTCAAAGATAACATTACATGATCTCTGCATTCCACTGCATTGTGTGAGATCTATAAACAGATTAATTCCCAGTAGCTGTACATCTATAATTGAGATGGTCTGGGGGTTGGATATGCAAGAGGTATACAATTTAAAAGGGTTGCAGTTTCACAGCTTAGAATCATGTATAGCGTTGCTTCTCTACACAAAGCTGATCTTAGTATCAAATATTTTCAATTTTCTCTCTCAGCACAAGGATTTCTAACTTTCAAACATTAAGGGAACCCAGAAAGCCTTGATATTAGCACTAATTTTCTGAAAGTATCTCTTGTAATTACATCGCTGCACAGAACCTGCCCAGGAGTGCAAAGTAGGTCAGAAGTTCCACATTAATGTGCAGCATTTTCCACCTGTAAGCCAGCAGATCAAATAAGAAAAGGTCATTGCAATTTAAACTTGTGTTGTTACCACTTGTTCAGATGTCAGCACTTTGTTCAGCTACATGCTGGTGAGCATCAGTGGTGCCCTCTTTACTTAGCAGTGCTTTAATCCAGTATATATTTACTATTCAGATATGTAAACAGTAACGTAAAACGCAAAACAGTAATGGTGCAGAGCCCTAGACTCTACCACAAATTCATGTTTGCTAATTTCTGAAGAAAACAGAAAGAAAACAGTCACCAGCCAGATTCCTAACCAGTGTTTTATATAAAATGAAAACATAATCCTTAGTGTGACGAAAGTTTTTTCAGAGGATTTTTTATTTTAATTCTTTGGAGATATTTCATGTGCCACTTATAAACATGAAACTGTGCTACCTACACCCTGTTTTTCTTAGCTTTCTTTACCCCACCCCACCTCACCAATAATGAAAAAAAACCTTTATGTAAACAGTTTCAGTACTCTTCTACGTTTCAGAAACCAAAGCAATTTTGAAATTTGTTATGACATTTGCTCTTTCAGGCTTGTCTCTTTTCCTTAAAAGCTGATCTTAGAAATCACTTGGCCATTAGTTGAAAAATTTTACATCATTATGATTCTGTATGTGTCTCACAAGCCTTTAAGTACATTTTTGAGGTTTGCTATTAGGCTAATCTCTGAGTAAGAAGATGTGGAATATTAATGGAAGGATTTTGGAAGTGTAAATAAACATGTTTGGAGCAATCTAGATGGAGAGCAGAATGATAAAAATAGTTATAAAAATCTAATTAACATTTTAACTGTAAAAAGCTTGCTGCTTTGATACCACAAGAGAATAGTCTCAGACAGTAGATAAAATTAAATATTCCCATGTGGGTTTCCAGCAGATGAAACACTGCTATCAATATTTAATGGAATGTGTCAGAATTTACCATCATTTGAAAGAATGCAAATAGAGGTTACCATAGAAATCACCTTGACAGAACACTGCACTAAATGCAACACAAACTACCCCAAAGCATCCTCAAAGGAGTTAGTAAGATCTTTGACTGCTACCGTTTCATGTGCTCTCTTGAAAGGAAGGAGAAAAGGCCCGTGTATGTGACTGTATGTAAATATACATTATGATAAGTTATTAACTAGTAATCTTAAATAAGAGAAATAAGAAATCAAAAATATCCTAAACCCTTTCACATCACAGGTACCTGGGCTCAGTTCAGTGCAGCAGACCAAATAATAGCAGTGAATGGGTTGCTAAAATGTCTCCATATAATTATGAAACGCCTAATTGTTTAAGCCACATTCCAAAATTCTCGCATCAATTTTGATATCAAAGGTTTGCAAAATTTTTCTCTCAAGAAAGAATTCCCCATTACCAACATTCAGCTTTACACTGTCTAAATACATGTACATCCACAAATAAAAGCAGAAATTGGGATAGTTATCAGAATAAATTTTGTGATTTTCATGGTTTTCCTCTACAAGAAGAATCCATATCTTCTTAAAAGTCTATCTCCACAAAAAGCTATTTATAATCAAAAAAATCTGGCAGTTCAAGAAGCAGCTATATGTCTAACTATTCAACCAATTTTACAATGTCTGTATCCAGAAGATACAATCCTTCCCAAACTACCACATTTTCTTTTGAGACCTTTTCCTTGTAGCTCTTGCCAGGTAACTTGAACTGGAGCTGCTGAGTATCTTTAGAATGCTACAGTTCCCCTCAGCTTCTCAGAAACAGCTATATGTTGAAAGTGGCTAAGTACTCCCTGACCACTGAAGAACATAAGCTTTTCCAAACTTCTTCATGGTCAGAAAAACCACATACATACAATTACTTGTCTTTCAAGAGCGACTGAGCTTGAAGGTTATTCATGATGATAAAATCTGCCTCTTATGTAAGTTATTCGGAAATAGTTTAGAAAACATTCATGTCAAATGCAACTGGAATCTTATCTGCTATCACACCACAGAGCCTCTTCTTGTTGTCTTCTTGTTATTCATATTTGAAGTAGGCAGTGTATGTTACTACTCTTATATCTGCTTTGAACTGGCATGTAGAACATATTGTCATACCAAGCTCTCTATACATTGCGAAAGAAAAGCATTTTCTTATATATTCTGCATTATTTTACGCGTTGTGTTCTTTGTCTTGCTTAGGCAGATACCACCACTCAGTCTTATTGTTACTTTCTTTTAGTTGGAAGGAAGGGCAAAAGGCTCCAGGCTACTTCTGCAATCAATGCTAATGAAGCTATTTAGAGAGCTTGAAACAAGACCAGTCTGCTCCTCTGGAGTCAAAGATCCCAGAGTCATAACACTAACATCTCCTGGCACACATCACACTGTTTTCTTAGCTAACTTTTAGACTTGCAGAAAAAACTTTGGAGTTTTTGGATAAATGTTCTTACACTTTCAGATACAGTTACTTTGCAAGAAACACAATTCACCTCTAGCATGCTATAGCACGGGCTGTATGGGTAGAATGTCAAGCAATTTTACTGGTGATTCAAGGAAGAAAATGTTTGCTTTGATTTTTGTTCAAAATTAAATACACCAGTAAGTCTAGATTTTGTCCCGTGTGTCCATTGCAGCTGAAGCAAATCTGCAAACTCATCTAAACAAGAACAATCTGAAAGACATCTGGGGAGGTGGAAATGCTATAATTCTCTCCTCCTGTTGTAAACCCCACCAAATATGGAACTAATGCAGACTAAGGGCTAAATCCAAACCATGTGGAAGTCAGAATGCTCTTCAGCAATCTTCTCAGGAATACATCTATGTTCCAGCATAGAGACTTACCACCTACAGACCAAAGAAAACCTTTCCTAGACAAATACATAGCAAACACATGGGAAACATAGTCTCAGTAACTGTTCACTATGTAATAATTTTATAATAATATTACATCAAAATAAGGTTGACAGATGTGACACAGTGTTGTGGTTTAACCCCAGCTGGCAACTAAGCACCACACGGCCACTCTCTCTCTCCCCTCTGGTGGGATGGAGGAAAGAATTGTAAGGGTAAAAGTGAGAAAACTCGTGGGTTGAGATAAAGACACTTCAATAAGAAAAGCAAAAGCTGCATACACAAGCAAAGCAACACAAGGAATCCATTCAGCACTTCCCATCAGCAGGCAGGTGTGTAGCCATCTGCAGGAGAGCAGGGCTCCATCAAGGGTAATGGTTACTTGGGAAGACAAACATCATAACTCCAAATGTTCCCCCTCTTCCTCCTTCTTCCCCTAGTTTTATATGCTGAGCATGATGTCATATGGTGTGGAAAGTCCCTTTGGCCAGTTGGGGTCAGCTGTCTCAGCTGTGTCTCCTCCCAACCTCTTGTGCACCCCCAGCCTACTTGCTGGTGGGGCAGTGTGAGGAGCACAAAAAGCCTTGACTCTGTGTAAGCACTGCTCAGCAGTAACTAAAACATCCCTGGGTTATCAACACTGTTTCCATCAGAAATCCAAAACATAGCCCCATTCTAGCTACTATGAAGAAAACTAACTCTATCCCAGCCAAAATCAGCACATTCCCCACCCCTTATTCCATACCATTTACCTCATGCTTAGGTACCACGCTATCCAATGCAACCTCATTAACCACCACCCGTCCCATCCTTTGACATAATACACATATATCATTCCCTTAGTCTATGGACTGCCCCTGTAAAATGTCTTTAAAATGTCCACAAATGTCCATTGAGATCATTTAGCCCATGACTTCGGGCTTCATCTCTTATGGGGATCACTCAGGACAGGAGAGGTGGTGTGTTGCATGGAGTTACTGGGCACTAAAGCCACCTCAGGTCAGGTCACTGCTGTGCTTGCACTGCTTCTTCTAAGGCTTGTCGTCCATTGGTTCAGGTGTAGCTGAGACTGACTCTCATGTCTATGTAGCATTTTTTCAAACAGAAGCTTTCCTCCAACAGCAGGGAGCAGATGTCAGGTGCCGGAAATCCTGCTAGTTCTTTAAGGAACCAGAGCTCAACGCAGAGCTGATCCTTTCCTAACGTTACGGTGTGGTGGAAAACTGCACTACTGTAAGGTGGATAAGGTTTATGTCCTACTTGCTCTATCTTTGTGCTTTTAAATTTGTGCAATAATTTCGGTTAGAAAGGACCGCTAGTCCCAACAGCAGTGCAAACACCATCTAGTCTCATCTGTAGGACCAACACTATTATTAAAGCAGGTTCTTCACAACAATATCCAGTCAAGCTCTGAACACCTCCAAGGACACAGATCCTAAAATCCCTCTGGGTGACCCATTCCAGCACTTGAGCATGCAAACTGTGATTTTTTTTTTCTTCCATATATCTACTTGGAGTTTCCTTTGCTGCAGCTTGTGACTGTTGCCTTTCACCCTTTTACTGTAGGAAAGGATCGTGGCTCTGTGCTCTGATCCTCTTCAGGTAGTTGAAGACAACTAGATCCTCCCTTAGCCTTCTCTTCTCCATGTTAAATACATCCAGCTGTTTCAACCCCTTAGACAACAGCAGATTTCATATGGTAACGAGCTTGTACTAAAACCTCCTCCCCTTCCTGAGTGCCTGCTTCTCTGTAAGTGCTACTCTAAACAGGAATCGTACATATATACATCAAAATGAGTGTGCAGTGACACATACAAGAAGTCAAAGAGCTGAATGTATGACATTCTTTCCTCAAGTAGCAACAATCAGGATTTTCTGAGAGTCTTCATATTTTATGTGGCAAAGACAAAACTGTTCAATTTATTTGGAACAGCATTTTATTAGGAACAGTAAAACTAAAGTCTATTCAAACTTTGTAAAGCTTTGTATTTTAATAGTAAAAATTATCATTGCCAAAGCATTATTAAATGCATGCATAGCAAAACAGCACTATTATTTGTATGGAGCCAAACCCAATAACAGAACTTCCTATATCTGCTGAGAGATTTATTTTCAGGCTCATTTACCTTTGGACTGATAGAAAAGCTTCGCAGAATTCTCTACCTAAAACAGCTTTGGAATATAAATGCCGACTCAAGGAAGTGAAGAAAGAAGAGCAAAACCAGGACATAACTGAACGTTTACTTGAGCAGGAGCAGAAGACACCTGAATTAATCTCCTGCTGCTAAGCAAGAACATAAACTAAACTAGTCAAGGAAGGATAAAAAAGTTGGGTTTGAAATTGAACCTTAAATTCATATTTAATGCAAACACTCTAAAGCCAAAGCAAAACAGATCACTTGAAATTAAACATAGTATTCTATATGCACGAGTTATGAATTGCAGCTGGAAAGTTGAAATTGCTTCCAAAAGAGCATGAAAGAGAAGAGGAAGAAGAGAAAAATCATACTTGGGTATGGAATATAAGAAATAGCAAATGACCGTATGCTGCATCACCTAATTATAAATGTCCCATGTCTGGCCAATATAATGAAGCAGGGTATTACAATTTTGTAAATGTCTGGTCCAGTGCCAGCTTTAATCTTCAAGCCCTTTCAAAGAGCATTACATTTCCATAATTTTGGAGAAAGTTGTAGTGATTTTGGTCGTGATCAGAACCGCATGCCATTCTGCTTTGAGATCTGAACAGCTTCTGCTTTAGCAGTCCCATGGACTAAACACAGAATACAGCTAAATGAAGGAAAGTTTGAAATCTAGTCTATGTGACAGGCTGCATCCATGTCTGGTTAAGGATGTTTGGAGACAGAAATCTCCCCAGTTGACACTACTTTTGCAACTGACTTCTGGATCACTGTATGCCACAATAGTGTTGCTGGAAGAACAAATATTTGAGATCATCCACGTGGACACAGCTACCGGCTAGCTCAGTTACTAAAAAGACATATTAGTATCTGTTTACACAAAAACAAGCTTGTGTTTGACAAAAATAATAGAAGTGGATGTAAATCATTGCTCTGATGTCCCATTGACTATGTCTTGCATTCACCTCCCATACACCTGTTTTTCATAATCTTTACTAAAACTGCTCTGCTTGATAAGAACTGACATACTATTGCCATAGGAAAGGACATTGTTTACATACAGAGAGGCAGCTCTTTGACCCTGCTACAACGATTTTCCATGCCATTGTCAAACTAAGCAGCAGAGTGAGAAGTTCCATCATATAGGAATGGCTTGAGCAGCAGGCAGGCCACCATGGTCCCCCGGTTTAAGACAAGGAGCAGGGCCTGAGCATGGCTCCTGAGCAGGAGGTGACTCCAAGCTCTTGAGAGTCCAGCTTGCTGCATCAGCTCCTCTGTGCCCATAATCAGAGCACACCTGAAGCTGCCCAGTCCACAGATAAGTCCCCTTAATGCAAATAAGTAATAGCACATTTTGCTTCCTTGGAGTCCAGCAAAAAAAAAGAAGTCTCACTAAGGTTTTTGTCATATGTTCTCTCCTCTAGGGTCTCTTTCACTTATGCATTTTCTGATTGGTGAGGTTAGCTTGTTGCACTTCATACGAAAGTTTCAGAGTTACCCTGTCTGAATTATTATTGCTAGAACAGTAGGGAATCTGCCTTCCCAAAACAACCATGATGAAAACTGAGTTTGATTGTTTCTGTTTTCCCAGGCACTCATCATGAATGGAAGCAAAATTGCATTTTCTAATGCTAGAGGAAATTATATTGAGTGTCATATGAGAAGAAGATTGCCTTTATGACACTAAAACAGAAGAGGAGCATGAATGAGAAGAAAATTCCTCCTTTTCTCAGCTTGGCCCATGCTCAGTGCAAGTCCTTGGACTAGATAGGGAATACAGAAGCTGTCTTTGCCAGCTTGAAAGGCTTTGCCCACACCTGGCATAAGTTGGTATTGCTGATGCAAGGAGATGGGAAATAAAAAATAATAGAAAAAATTGGAAAGTGGTCATATCTACAGTCATAATTCAGTGCCTGGCTCATCCTGTGGTACTACAGGTATGTCACATTTCTTCCTAAGGGTCGGTTGTTGTCAAATAACTAGAAAGAGAGAAAGTGGCTTGGGCTCCAGAAGGATTTGGTTTGATATCCAAACCAGAAAAGGCTCCAAAAAATCCAAGTGATTTGATCAGAAACTCTAAGGCTTCAGCCCTGCATTCAAGCCTGGCTAAAAACGACCTCTTTCCCATAATTCTTTCTTTATGCAATACCACTGAATGCTTATAAAAAATCTTTTGTAGAGTCACAGTCTAGATCTCTGTTGGATTACACTTTGAGACCTGTGTTCTTCAAATCAGTAGCTTCATGTGTTTTTACTGTTCTTTGTGTACAAATATTTTGTAATGAGAACATTCACAGAACTTCCACATGCCATATTTTTCTAAAATAAGCTAGGGAGCACTGGTTAGCATCACCATAAACAAACCTAGACTATAGAAACCGTAACTCTGCCCCCATCTCCTCTCAGAATCTGTGGAAACACTCATCAAGCTAACTCAAACATAAATAGTGCATGAAGAGCACTGGTCAACAACACCCACTTCAGAATATTGTTTCATTTTAGAAGTTTGTGTGCTATACATTTGCTTAATTATTAACTGCATGATGACTTAAAACTTTTGGCAGATAGAAGAGTAAACAGCTGCAGCTTGTGGAGCCAGTGTCCTTCTGTGAAAATCCCAGTAGTGTTGATTTATGTGGTTTAATGAGGTTCAGGCAGAACTTCTGAAAACCTTTTCTTTATGATTTTGTAGCTTGAGTTCTAATTAATAGAAATATTTAAATAAATAAATGCATAGAGAAGGTGAGTAGAAAGCCTCAATTTCATTAGGCTAAGCTTTTTTGTAGTGGATTCAGATAAAAAGCTAATGGACAAAAACTTGTTATAAAAATCTCATTCTCAGGGATTTAGTAAGATGAAATATGTTTTCAGGATTCAGTTCTTACAATGTAAACTATTAGATGAATTAAAGAACATGAGTTTATTTAAACAGTAACCGATCAATGAAGGGGTTTGCTTTTCTATTCAAGCCAATCCAGGAAGCTTTTAAACCCATTTCTCCTCCATCTACAGCCCAAATAAAAACATTTTTCTTTATAAATGTATGCACTGGAAAGAGAGAAGGGATTTTTTTTTCTCTTCATCTACTTAAGAAGGAATATGAAAGCTGTTTTGTGTGAAAAATGCAGCTTTCCACTCCAAATATAAAGCATTTACCTTAAGAAAGTTTTCAACTTTTCAAATTAACTAGCATAATGTAAGATGGCCACAAATGTTGATATACTCAAAATACCATGATAACGAACATATCAAAGGCCCCATCCTGCCTTAGCTGTTCCTAATTATGAACTTTTACCCCTTTGGAGTCAAGTGTTTGCTAGTTTTCCATTCCCGGGTGGAATCGCTCCTGAAATCCTTTTAACATTAGTGCAGCTGAATGGAAATCTGTGCGTGGCAGCTGGCAATGGTGAGAACATTTCTATAATCATTTATCATGAAAAAAAAACAGTCTTTAAATGAAAAAGATATTCACAGAATCCCAGAATGGTAGGGGTTGGAAGGGACCTCTGAAGATTGTCTAGTCCAATCCCTCAGCTAGAGCAGGTTGTCATGTACTAACTGGAAACTCAAACCATTTCCTACCTTTTGTAGAAAGCTTCTAACAATATTCAATTCTCAGGATTCTTTTTTTTTTGCTCAGTTATGGAAGGAGATGAAGAAGAAAAAAAAATCCAGTGAATTCAGAGGACATTCTTTTCATATCTATCTAGTTTGCCGTCGAATTTCTACGTACATTATGATGAGTCCTTGAAGGAAAATCATTTAGTCCCACATGAAAAATGATGGGCATAGCAGTTTTACACCTGGCAAAAGAGCTGGGAAATAGATATTATACTAAATAAAAAGGAAGCATTGAAGGGAGAAGAGTCAGCATTGTTGACAGCTTCTTTCTTTTATGACGATTAATTGCTGTTTCTATAGAAAGTTTTACACACTCCTAGTCTGTTCCAATCCCAGCATAAAAACTAACCTGGAAGTAGATCATTGGTTAATTTGACAAGTATTGAAAAACAGTTCAAATGAACTGAACACTGTTGTCCCTCAATGTTTAAGAGATTCATTTCTCACTTTTGAAGAGAACAGGTAAGTGTACAAAGCTACCGACTGAAAAGCTTTGCCCTATCACCTCATCCACATGAGAAGGTGCTGCAGAGAAGTCACTCTGACAGCTGGAAACAGCAGTACTGGGAGGAGAGCTACAATGACTGTTCCAGCCGACTGACTGGAGCCACCACTTTGGAGGACAGTGGATTCCAGTTATTTTCCTGCCAGCAGCTGACAGTGGGCTATTATTCTCAATGTTTTATTGAAAAGATCTGTATAACTCTCAGTGCAGACTCTTAATTTCAGTGAGAATTAGTACAATAACATTACCTGAGCATATTTGAAGAATCAGAAAAAGGCAAGGAAAAGAAAGCAGCTCTACTCATGGGAATGAGCTGCAATTAAAAAACATTAATGCAAAAGAAAAAGTCTCAGAACATTGATAACATTTATTAGGAATTATTAGGACAAAACCTTGTGGCTCTACAAAACAGGTCTCAAGCCTTTGCATGTATAAATCATTCTAAACGAAATTGTGACTGTGAATGTGGGTCTGGTCTGCCAGTGAAGTATTAAGAAAATTCTTACTTCACTGGTTTTCTTCTATGCAAGAGAATATATCTTTGGACTCCATGTTCAATAAAATATCAAATTACTTTCAGAGAATGTTGCACATTTCTGAAACAGTTATGATAGCCAGATTAAAAAAAAAAAAAAAAAAAAAAAAACACCAAAATTTTTCCCTGACTGCAGAACTAAGTCAGTACTTCCAGAAACCAATAAAAGTTAAGTCTAGTGAAGACACTGGGTGTCTTTCTGGGTGATTACAATGGGCTTTGCATCTTGTCTCCTGTTCAATTCTTCATATGCAGAAATTTAGGATCAGTGACTGACGTGTTTTCTATGTTCATTGCAGGCGAATCGGCTGCATGGCTGTTCATAGAAACTGAAGTCATGCAAGAGTCACAAATGTATTTATTCAAAAGCTCAAATGAATATCAAAACTTTTTGACCTTCTGACCAGCTGCTGCAGGATTGAAAAACTGGTTCTACAGTTTTAGAGAAAAGAGAATCTTTCCTTACTCAGTGCAGAGGATACTGTATCTTTGCACAGATATTTCCTTGCACTGAGGACAGATTAGATGAGCTCCAGAAGTTCTTTTCAACCTGAGCTTTTCTGTGATTTTTTAGGTAAATTTAGAACTCTTGCTTCCGGTAAATATATGTAGATACTTGATTTGTACAGACATGACTGTAGGTCTGGAAGCAGTCTTTCACATGATAATACTGAAGCATCTAAAATTCACATCAGCAAGATCTAACACACAAATAAGTGAGAATGCATGCAATTATTATAAAATAAAGTCTTAATTATAATTCAGCAGATAAGAGAACATTACAGGCTGTTCTCAAATCAGTGATTACTAAGGACGAGCATAACTTAATCAAGTATTTATATAAGCTACTTACAGACTTCTTAGAGCTACATTGTACAATGGACACTAGTAAGTACTTCTTTCTATCAATACTAGAAGTATGGCCCCTCAAGGAATCATAAAGAGCACGCAGAGAGATTTCTGTCCAACTAGATTTACTAGAAATAGATGTATCTATTTAAATTTGTAGAGCTTCTGTAGGCCTGCACTGTATTAAGACTTTAGCTCCTATCTCAGAGTTGTGGAATTGCTCCAATGACAGAGGTACAAAAATTTGGTGTCCTGAAAGGAGAAGTCTGTACAAGCCTGGCCAAAACAGTGGGTACAGTGGCTCAGGGTGGGTCTCGCCAGATGCATTGCCTTTCAAAACTTCCAGCCAACCATTGAATCTCAAAGAAAGGGTGGCATTACAAGCATGCCCTCCCAAGTGGAGAACCTCTATTCAAGAGTAACTGCATTGATTTTCATAAAGGGACAGGAGAATACATCTGGCCTTCAGAGTGCTGTTAAATCAAATACGTTTTGTTTTGTCTAGTAAGTTGTTATAGAGAAGACAGCTAGCTGAAATTACTCTTGCATGAAGTTATTGTTTTGGTGAATAAATCAATGACTTTTTGAACAATACTTGAAACTATCTTGGTGGCCTGGTATATTCCATTTAGAAGGAACGACCTCGCTGCTAGTTAATTGTTTAAGTGCAGGGACCGATCTAACTCTGATGTCAGTCTCCATGTAACAACGAATGACAGCTATTGAGTAAAGCTGGTTAACAAAATAAGGCAGCAAAGCTCAGGATAGGTTTTGATGTTTGACATGGCAACTTGTTGCCACAAATCGCAGACAAAAAAATTAATTATAAGAATATTTTGATTTTAAAAAATTAGAGCCATGTAAGCTTTTTTAAAATGAAATGGTCTTTGTGCTGCTTTAGTGTCAAATGTTTACTAGATGCAACTGGGACTGAAAAGTCAATAACTCATCAGAGAAGAAGAATAATCTACTGGGACTTCAGATAGGACAACCAAGGCACTGTAATATATACATATTGATTACAATTGCAGATTAGATATCTTTCCTTTCTGAAGAGCCGTTAACAAACTTACAGCAAGGATGTTACAGGCAGTCATACACTTTTCATTTTTGAATATGTTGCTATTAGAGCATTTTTAGGAGAAATATAAAAATATTTTCAACTAAACTTCACAAAATCTCTTTTCACTAAGGATGTACCATAAAAGCATGGCACAAAAATGCAGCTCTCTCCACCTCTAATCTTCAGTTTCAACTGCTAGACCATACCTTCCACAGTCAGTCCAGTTTCAGCACTGTGATATCCCCAACAGTCAGTCACAAATAATGTGTCCTATTATTTTCCAGTCTATTAAGGCTTATTTGTGAAGCAGAATGAATAACATGTGCAAACTGCCTCAGCCTAGATAGAGAGAACCAACATTAGCATGTGCACACTCCTAATATAAATGGGACTGTCTGGGGATTACTTCAGCATTCAGATTCATGTCTCTGAAGTCTCCTAGATTTAGTGAAGCTAGACTAGTTGAGGATTAAACAATGTGTTATCAAGGGAATAGCCAACATGTCCAGGAAGAACCACCAAGAATCGGTGCAATCAGCACGTGAAGGAACGGGAAAGAAAAATGGAAAGATTTGACGCATAAACTGTACACAGAAAAACTACATTAATACTAAAAACACAAATGGAAAACATTCTGATGTGACTAAAATGCACATTAAAGACCTGAACATATAACTCTGCAATGTTTACTACAATGTTCTGCGTTGTCCCAGAGCGCTAATAAAATCTTGAGTTAATTCACTAAAACATAATGCTAAGACAAAGGCTAGACTAGGAATCTTTTAAGGATAATGAACCTATTTAGAATAAGAACAAACACAAGCTTTCTCTGAAATTTTTAAATACACAGAAGCAGTTCAAATGTGGTTACGAACAAAACCTTCAGATTTATAACTTCTTTCACTCTTTCTTTTCCCCCTTAACACAACCACGTGCCAAAATAGTCTAGAAGCAGAAAAGCTGCAACAGCCACAGAGAAATTAGCACCATATGCCCTGGACCAGGAAGCCAATAAAGTTTCAAATAAGATGCTTTGGAAGTTTCAGTTTTGTTCTAAAGTTCTGAGTACTAAAAACCTTAAATAATGTATTTATTTGAAGAGAATAAGGATAGGTGTTCATATTTGGGGTATTAGTTTAAAAAAAAATCCCACTTTGCCCCCACAAAGCTAGCGGATGGCCAAAATTGTTCCAAATGGAGTGCAACAAAACCTTAAAATTACCTGACACCACTAAGTGTCAGGTATATAAGTGACAGCTACCAAGCCAACCCATCCAGGATAAATAATAAAATGGACTGGGATCTTTTTTGCTTCTTGTACCTTTGAAATACTTTTTATGTGAAGGAGTGGATAGGAGGTAAATCAGCTTTATTGCTGTATCTTGGAAATCCTCAGCTGTGCCCTACAGAGTAGTTTTACAGCCACTTCATGCTGCAGGAAACATTTGAAGACTGTTTCTGATTTCTAAATTGTTTACTGGGAAAAAGTTCAGACATTTTATTTAAAAGGAAGTTACAGTGCTCATACTGAAAACTCTGTTTACTTCAAACTGTGGAGGAAAACGAGCATTACATTTCATGAGAAAGAGGAAGTATCTGGCATTGACTTTAACAGAAAGAAATTAGTTCATTTGTAAGGGAAATATAGGCAAGCCCACTTGATACAGAGCAATGAATGTGACGTTTTGTGAGTAGATGTTCCTTGAGGATATTTTGTCTTGATTGGGTTTGTCTTGATTGGGTTTGTCTTCACGTATTTAGCATTACAGTTGTTTACAATTCACTTACTGGCACATGCCTAGAACCTAGAAAAGCACAGAAAGTATTTACAGCAATTCAAAAAATAAAAGAGTACTTCAATTATAGATTTCAGGTTAAAATATATGTAACACACCTTTAAAGATGACTCAAGTTTTTTATTGAAAAAGATTAAGTTTTGAAGATATAGCCTCCAGGCTTTTGTTTTGTACAAAACTGAGCAATATAATTTGGAGGAATAGAGAAAATGTTACAAAAATATTATAAAAAGCATTTTTAGTTACCTCATAGGAGGCTTGAGTTCCAGTCTTTAATCTGAATTTGCTGTAGAAAATCTGAACCTGTATCTTTGCTGTCCCAGGTGAGAACTCAGAGATTTCAGAGATTACATAAATTTCCTGTCCCTGACTTCATTATGACGGTTTGAGAAAGAAATTAAATTAGCTCCTCAGGGAAAATACTGCTTTCTTTCAGCCTAAATGATCTTGTTTGCAATGATAGAAAACCCTGTAAATTTTTTGCTTCAGATGAATCATACTTTTCTCCCTTCTCTACATTCTTCTTAAGGCATTCCCCAGATTTGGCACTTGATGAGTGGTTCAGAAACTTTCCATACTCCCATAATGTAAGGCAGATGGCCTCTTACCCGACTGTTTAAATGCTGTGAGGACCACCCTGTGGAGGACAGCCCCATCCGCATCTGTATTTCTTGTCCCCAAAGCATTTTCAGACTATCTTTGCCCCCTCTGCAGAATATAAGCTCTCTTAGTTACCAACCTACATTAAAGCAGGACGTAACTTGTGAGTTGCAGCCAGGAGTTTCTGGCTATGTCTTGCCACTGCAGAGGACAGTGCCTTAATGCTCTTCCCAGGCAGACAACATAATTCAGGCTCTACAACTTCCACAGCCAAGCCACAGCACCAGCACATCTACAGCACCACCAAGACCAGCAAAAGCATAGCCAGGTATTGAAAACCACCATCACTGACCTCAGGCCTATAGTAGCTTGACAGCTACATTGAAAAACTTAACTTTGTATTGCTGAGAAACCTTAAGCTGGCTTGTCCTTTTTGGTTTGCTAGAAACACCATTGTTTCTAAGTGGCTGGTATTAGATCTAACCAACATCATTTTAAAGTAACAGGATTTTACTATTTTTATCCAACTAAAAAGTAACGAATGCAAAGAAAAACTTTTATAAGGCACAAGACAAAAACATAGGAATTTCACTAAACCAAACCTACTCTAGAGGCACGCCTCTGATAGCAGCCAATACAAGGTTTTCCAGAGGATGGTAGAAGAAACTCTGGAACACTAGGTTAGCATGGGATGAGGTGAGAGGTCAAATTAGGAAATTGATATCAAAATCTTTTTATCATAAAATTAGCTCTAAACATCTAGAGTTTGGGGGGTTCAGAAGAAGATTAGGGCTTTTTCCGAGAGTCCATCAACATAGTGTGTCACTGCCTTCAGGCAGTCATCAAAGAACAGCAAAAATCCGTCAATAGTTCACGACCTATGAAAAGATCTAAAAAATCCTGTGTGCTGCATTTGACAGTCATAATTATTCTAGGATAACTTATAGTAGTCCAAAATTTAACTTAAGATTCCTGTGGGAAGGGGAACTTCAGCTTTTTTGACTTTCAAGAGGTTAACTTAGTAGGTCAAGAAACCAAGCAAACACTGTGGTGCTAATGTTTACTGCCAAGGTGGCTCAAGAGCACAGCTGATTGCATATCCTCTTGCAAATCCCCCAAGCCAATATCTCTGAAGTCTAAAGTGGAAACTATTTGTGTGCAGCTGATGGATTTAATTTCATTTTTTTTCCTAGCATCCCTTTTCATGTGGATAGTACGAAACACATCAGACTCATTTGTCATCTGGATGAGACCTGTTTCTTCCTTTACTTGAGACAATTGAGATTGAACGTTGCTTTATAAGAGACAATGAATATCTTTTTTTTCTTTTTTTTTTTTTTAATTTGAGAAACTGTTTCTATACGTCAACGCTTGACTAGAATAATCTTTGACAAGGAAACTATTCCAGATCCTAATAAACTCTTCTACAGCAAGCAAATATATGAGGAAATTAAATTGTCAACAAACGCACCACCAGGGCAGAACATTTTTTTCTTTATTGGAGAAAAATATTGTCAAAAAATATTATAAAAGAAAGGAATAGCATAGCAATGTGTAAAAACTTCTGTGCAAAAGACTAAAATTTCACATTTGATCACTGTAGACAGATAAGTCAAATATTGAGCTACAATATATTTTCCTCTAGTTCCATGGTTAGTTCTCAATGACTGTACTTACAAACCTGTGCAGAGAAGTGAAACTTCTTACCGTTTCAGTGCCAGCTCTGTATGGAGCTACTCAGCTGCTTACTGAAGTAGCAAAGATGTTCTGAGTTCCAGTGCTATGTTTCCTGGCTGGTGTTTGCCTGAGGGCTGGAATGGCAGCTTTTAATTGGTAAAAAAGTAGTATGGGGGAAATTTTGACTTGTGTCCACATTACAGTTACTGATTTTTTACCCAGGGTGAGCTGTCAGGTATACGTATACTCTCCTCTGGAGAAGGCCTACAGTGATATCTTAGAGCCACTAACTGCTGTCCTTATGACTGCAAAATATTTTCCCACACACCCTTGGTGCCTGTGAATTTCTAAAGAACTTTCTCAGCTTTGGGGAGGCTCTTTTCAGTTTTTTCACTGCCTGAAGGCAAACACTGTAAGCTTTAATACCTCAAACATTGTTAAGAGAGAAATTAAGAAACTTTTCCTACCTGCAAAGAGAAGTTTTGCAGCAGTTTTAGTACAGGACTGTCAAAACCCACAGCTGCAGCTGCAGTTTACTCCCTTTTTGCTCCATTTATGTTTTGACAGTATTTTTATTTTTAAAATTAAGAAGATGGTTTTGACCACATATCTTCTTTGAAGGTGATAATTTTTTCACACAGAAAAAAATAAAATAAAATCAAAGCAAACCATTGGAGGTCACATAGTTCTTCATTGTGTGTATTTGGTTTACCTGACAAGGTTTTGGTAGTGGAGAGACTGCAGGGATGAATTCTGTTCAGAACACACCAGGAGCTGCCTGCATATTGGACACAGACAGTTTTAGCCAGCTCCAAAACAGAAAAGCCACTGGCCAAAGCTGAGTCCATTAGCAGCATTGGTGGGACCTCTGTGAAAACTTTTGGGAAAGGGTGGAAAAATGCTGTGCAGCAGCTGGGAGCGAGAAGCGTGGAAATGTGAGAGAAAAGACAGTACTGGAGCAGTTCTTGAAGAACTGCAGCTCTTGGAAGAAGTTTGTGAAGGACTGTATCTTGTGCGAGGGACTCCACACAGGAGCAGGGGAAGAGCAGCAGTGTATTGTGTTTGCGCAGCAAGGTTTTGGTAGCAGGGGGATTACAGGAGTGGCTTCTGTGAGAAGCTGCCAGAAGCTTCCTCTACATCCGATACAGCCAACGCCAACCAGCCCCAAGATGGACTCACTGCTGGCCAAGGCCAAGCCCATCAGCGATGGTGGTAGCACCTCTGGGATAACGTGTTTAAGAAGGGGGAAAAGTTACTGCGCAGCAGCATTTGCAGCCACAGAGATGAGTGAGAATATGTGGGAGAAATAACTCTGTCTGAGAGACACCAAGGTCAGTGAAGAAGGAGGGGGAGGAGGTGCTCCAGGCACCAGAGCAGAGATTCCCCTGCAACCTGTGGTGAAGACCATGGTGAGGCAGTTGCAGCCCATGGAGGTTAATGGTGGAGTAGACATCTTCCTGCACACTGTGGAGAACCCCACACTGGAGCAGGCAGATGCCCAAAGGAGGCCATGACCCCGTAGGAAGCCCACTCTGGAACAAGCACCTGTCAGGATCCGTGGACTCATGGAGAGAGGAGCCCACACTGGAGCAGGTTTGCTTACAGGACTTGTAACGCCACAGGGGATACACGCTGGAGCAGTTCATGAAGAAGTGCAGCCTGTGGGAATGACTCATGTTGGAGAAGTTCATGGACTGTCTCACTGGAGCAGGGGAAGAGTGTGAGAAGTCCTCCCCCTGAGGAGGAAAGAGTGGCAGAGCCATGTGATGAACTGAGCATAAGTCCCATTCCCCATTCCCCTGTGCTGCTGGCAGGGGAGGAGGTAGAGAAATTGGGAGTAAATTTAGGCCCAGGAAGAAGGGAGGAGTGTGGGGAAGGTGTTTTTAAGACTTGGTTTTACTTCTCATTACCCTTTTCTGATTTGATTGGTAATAAATTAAATTAATTTCCCCTAGTTGAGTCTGTTTTGCCCATGACAGTAATTGCTGAGTGATCTCACTGTCCTGATCTCGACCCAGGAGTCTTTCGTTACATTTTTTCTCCCCTGTCCAGCTGAGGAGGTGAGTGATAGAGTGGCTTTGGTGGGCACTTGGCATCTGGCCAGGGTCAACCCACCACAAGCAAAGAGAAAGCGTTATGGACTGACCACAATCCCCATTCCCCATCCCCCTGTATGGAGAAATTATAGGCTTGTAAGGTCATCATGCCCTGGACAGAGCAAGGACGAGAGCTGAGAACTTGTTCATCTGGCAAAAAACAGCAAAAGGATAAGATTGTTGATATCTTCTTCTCCCTTCTACAAACCTTGAGAGGGTAGATAACAGCTGAAGGAGGGAGGCTTGCTGTGGCAAGACAGCTCTGTTTTGGCTAAAGAGTGCAGAAAAACTGTTTCACCACAAAACTCTGAAGGTTATGATGCCCTGGAGTGAAACTTTTACTTAATTATCTAGAAAATTAATATTACAGTTAACACTCCTGCTTAATTCTATACATATATGACTATGTCACTCCACTCTCCGCCTAAATCATTCTATACATAACCTGTGGAAGGGGAAACAATGAATTAGGAATAAAAAGAAGAGAATAAGAGGTAAAAGTTGGGAGAAAGGGACTGAAGATCTAGAAGAGACGGTCAATGGGCTGTGCGTCTCTTCCTCCACCCAAGATAGGGACGCCTTCTTGGTAAGAATTGTGCCTTCGCTATTGCAGTAAGTGCGTTTATCAACGGCAATTCCGCACCTGTTATATCTGTCACCTTAATAAATTATCTGTATTTGCAGCTTTGCAAAACTGTTTCAGTGAAAGTCCCTGAGAAGGCTCTGATAGGCAAACGTCACATCCTTACTCTTAACACGACACCCTGCACTGCTCAGGGGAGGAAAGTAGAAGAGTCAAAAGTGAAGCTGAGCCCAGGAAGAATGAGAGAGGGAGGAGTAAGGTGGTTTTAATTTATTTTTTGTTTCTCACTGGCAATTGTTACATCAGTACCACTTTCAAGCTCTGCTAAACCATGGCAGCATAACCCAGTTCAGATGCTGAGAAGCCCAGCTCCTATTTTGGGCTCTACTACTGAATCCTCATGAGATGCATTATGCTTCTTGACCCTCAATTTCACCTCTTCAAAAAGGAGCAAATGGCACTCACTTTCTAGTAGTGCACCGATGAGAAATCCTGCAAAGGTACCAAATATTTATTATTAAACATACGGCACCAGTACTGAAGAAACTACTAATGTAAAGCAACGTCCATGAAAATTTCTCACGATTTTACATTTTTTAGATAATGTCATATTAGGGATGACACTGACATGATGGCAATCGAATAGGCACAAACCATTGTCAGAACAAAGCTGATAATCTTTAAACCTGCTTAAAACAGAGTTCAGAGAGAGTACCATGACACCAGTAATTATCAAATTTGGACTGGCTGAGGACAGCACTTACTGAAGTCTGCCGTTGTATTCTGTCATTTAATATTTTGAAAAACCTTACAAACACTGCAGTGAAGGTAACTTTATTTCTGATCTTTTCTCTAAGGCTTTGTGTTTCAGATATCACTTCCACCTGTGTGAGTTGACATGACTCTTGCATGGTAAAAAGCAGCCCAAGGGTATATTCACCTCAGAAATAGCCACAGTTACACATGCAGGGTGGATTCCAACTGCCAGTGAATAATGTAAGAAACAAGCAGTCTCAGCTGCTCATTATATTAAACTTCTTACTACACTTATTTTTAAAGGACTTCAGAGACAAAAAATTTCTAAGTTTTAGCCCAGACTGGTAACTGCCAATTTACCAATGGGTAATTTGGGGTATTTAAGTTTCTTCTATCCAATGACCAGATAGTATAACATCCCCCTTTGCTTCCCAGAAATGCCTGTATCCTTTATAAACCTCTTTGTCTTTTTGGCTGATTAAGGTTAAAAGCAAGTTAAAGCACAACAAACTCTTTGACCCACACACTTTTCAATCATGTCATGGGCCCAGTTGTAACTATGGCTCAAAGCATTAAGTGCTTTAAACCTCTACTGGTGGCTGGAGATGCAGGACAGGGAGGAAACTGCAGCTGCCAGGTCTGCTGTGCCCAGTCTGAGCAAGAGCTGAGAGATGCGCTGATGGGCTGAGGACACTTGGCTGCCCCATGCCTTAATGGGGAGTTGTCCTTAATCCGTGTGTATGTGTATGTTTGCACACGATTACTGGGCCCGGCAGACACATTTGGTTTTGAGAGTGAACTGAGCTCTCCACAAATATAAGAGTGTGCACATATCTGTTGGCAGCAACCCTGATTCACAAAAGAGTGTCTCTTTTTGGTAACCGCAGTCATATTTTACTCTGATAGTAAAACAAAGCTTGCAGCATATTGGAGACTGGATCTAAGATGTTTAAAATTTCTTTTCCCTTCTGCCTTACAAGGGTGCGTTGGGATTTTCTTAGCTGGAAGCTATTTACTTTTTCCTAGTGACGATCTCCTCTGAACAAGTGCAATGTTACCTTTGAATAACTATTTCATTATCTGTTGCATAGTTGCAATTATCCGTCTTGATAGATAGTAAATGACATGCAAACTTAACAGAATTATCACTGAGCACTTACTGTCCAAAATATCATTGCCTAAAACTCAGGGAAAGGCCAGTGGTTCTGAACACAAATACTCCTATAGAGTTGCATATTTCCTAAATCAAACTTTTTACAAGAATTTTCAGTCTTTTACAGGAGTCCAAATAAATACATTTTTAATCAAATCATGCCATTTTCAGAAAACTCAGCTGCTATGCTCTGCTGTGGGGAGAAAATTCAGGACAGGATTTGTCTTGGAATAGTTTGTACAGATATAGTTGCCTTACATGTATACAAGTTACTCAGTTATGCATCCTTTCAGAAAGATTCAGATCTATCTTTGTTTAAGATTGGTGTAGGTCAAGTATGAGGAATTGTGGAGAACTCTTCAACACAGCCAGGTCTGGCCAGATAAATTCAGCTGATGGCTGTGATCTGAGCATAGAAGAGTTGGATAGAGGTGGACTTCGTACCACAGTATGAAGCAAACTGTGAGTTTAAAAACTGAACTTTTCTCCATTCCTCCTTCAAGTTAGGATACTGCAGGCAAGAATGAGTGGGCAATACGTACAGAAAAGCAACCTGACCACTGATAGTTGGAGACTGCAGTTAATACTAGAGAAACATGGACCTTGTCATGGCTCTCAAATTTCCCTCAGCAAATACCTTCATTTCAGATGTGCTTTACTGTGCCAGAGAAAAGTTCCCTAACTGACAAACTTGTGCTTTTAAAGAAAACAACAAGATGTAAATGATTTAATTTTTTTTAAAAAATGGAAAAATATACTTAGAAACTGAGTAAAATGATCTTGTTTTCATAAGAAAATAGGATAAAAATACTTCATAGAATATTGTTTGCAAAATAATCTGTGCAAGTAGATGAGTATAATTAAGTACTAGCTGCATATGGTAATACCAATATTTTTGCAATTACTGGAGAAACAAATAAGTAAAGAAACAAGACAGATTAAGAATATAATTGATCTAATGCAACCTTCCAAGGAATAATTGATATGCTATCATTATCATAACAACTAATTCACATGACAAAACTGATACATGACACCTTCTTAGAACCCAGTTAAAAATCACTACTAATCACATCATTCTGCATTATGGCAAATAGGATGAATAAAAGCCTATTTGTAAAGCATTTAGTATCATCATTTTTCATAGTTCTCTGAATGAAATACTAATGGTCATCACAGTTAAGAGTGAAATGTCTCTGGAAAGAAGAACGAACTATACACTCCTAATATAATACAAGATTCATAGCTGTGAAAAACAGAGGGTCTTCAGATATATCAGCATGACATTATTTTTTTTTCTAAACTGGAAAAGAATTCCTTTTACTCATTAAAACAAGATACCAACAGGACTGTCATGCCATGGACAGACATTAGCCAGTTTTAAGTGGGTATTTGAATAATTCTATATTCAGTGCTTTGCATTTTCATATTTTGAGGTGATTAAAAGCACTAAATTAATTACATTACATTGATTTTAAGTGGGGAAAAAATAGCATTCCCTTCCCAGGAGGGAAGCTGTTTTTGCAATGTATTTTTTTCCTTTTCACAATCATCCTGAGAAGTTCCTACAGCCATGGAAAGGGCAGTAGCTTTTAAGTCAGGAGAGGGAAAAATACATTCGTTAGTTATCCTTAAGAGGGGGCAAAAATGACATTTTAAAAGGTTAAATTTGGCAAATTAGTTGGCAGCACCAGATGGAGAAATCAGTCTGACTGAACAGACAGCAACTTTTTCATGCAGTTCCAATGCATTTTGTAACACTTCTCAATCGGTTCTGGTAGCTGTTCCCAGACTTAGAAGCCTCTTTTCTGTCAGGTGAGGAAAAAGAACATTCATTTATTCAAATGAAATATGTCAAAATTAAATAAACTTCTTAGCATGTAGGAATGTCTGGAGAAACAAGGATGAGAAGAGCCAGCTTTGTGGAACAGAAATTGTAAGAGCTTTAGGATATTCAGAACAAAGTGTTGCGGGCTTTCCTAAGATGACGGAAATGATTTTAAAATCTAATTTTGGCACAGCATGACTCAAGATATGACTCCTCGGTTTTACACCATCATCTCCACTAAGCCCATTTTCTCTGCTTCTTATGTCATATTTTTTCAAGCAATTTCCCAGCCCTCTTTTTCCCTGAATGAAAGGCAACAAAGGGTAAAATTCTTATCCTGATATGCCAGAATATATATATTTAATAGATTTAGTTTCTAAATAACTGTATTTGAACCTGAGACTCTGAACATGCAACTCACTTATTTTAAGGGAAAAGTTCCTATGCTCATACTGCATCTTGTTTATGCAACTAGAACTCCACTGACTTCAGTGAAATTTGTCTAGGATAAGAATGCAAAGTCTACCCCTAATGCTGAGAAGAAAGCAAAGAAATTTCCTTAGAAAATAATTAAACATTCTATCACTATCCGGAATCATCCGGAAAAAAATGCGACTTTGGGGAAAACCTAGAGAGCTGCGGAAAATGTCTTTAGTAGTTCAGCCTTTCTCTGGGAGCCGATATTCACCCGTCCCACAGCCTGGTGCTTCTCAGAACTAGAGCCTTCCTGTCATAAGGATATGGCACAAAGTTTTGCTTTGCTGGAACATTATGTGGGTGAAAAATAATGATATCCACTCACATGTGACTGCCACTGCTGACTTGTATATAAATGGCTGAAAGCATTCTCTGATGGTTTTTGTTGATAAAGGTATATCAGTCATTATAAGAGCCTTGTAAGAGATTACAGTTGGGAAAGGTGCTGATACCCACCCTCAGCAGACTTCATTGCACAGAGTCCAGGCCCCCTGTGGCTGATTGACAGGAAAATGCCTCCACTGTACTACAGTCATAGTCCAGCTAGTTTGATTTATATACACAGTAAATAATCAAATATTTTGTCCACATTTTTAAATTTGCAAAGGTCTAGGGGAGGAAAAGTCAGCTTTGTTGTGTGAAGTTTTTGTACTGACAAGTTTCAATACTCTAGTAGAAAGGTTCAGCCAAGAGAGAGAAGGAAACAAATCCAGGACAAAATAGTATGATACAAGGTCCACAGACATGTCAAGAGGAAATACAATAGGAGACTTCTTCTGAATAACTCTGAAAGATACCTGAACACTATACAAATGCACTCAGTGCACAGTTACCACATTTTCCATTTCTTTCTGTACTTTATTTCATTTATGGTAAAGAACTTATGAAAACAAGTTTGGTTAATGTAATTTTATTTCCAAGCATTTGTATTGACATGCTATTGTATTCAGTGTTAAATAAGTTTGATTTATGATGCTAGAGGGAGGTACCACCCTGAAGTCTAATTATCCCTACTCTCTGCACTTTGTCTGCACGCCAAAAATCTGCAATAAAACATGTGTGGCTTTCATTTGTTTGGAATGAGCAGGAGACGCAGCCGAAACAGAGCTACATGGAGGCAGAAGTGCTGTTTTGCTCGCCTTGCAGAAGCTGGTGGAAAGGTGGGGCTGCCAACAGCCCTAAGTACCAGCCTGCTAAGGCCCCAGGAGAGCAACCTGGGAATCCAATTGGCTTCTTTTCCATGATCCATTTCCAAAAGGAAAAATGCTTTGCCACCTAGTTTTTTCATGGCTAAGTGAGCCATGGGGAACTAACCAGAATTTTTACTTCAGTGGGAGCTGAACAGCAATTTAGTGCAGCTTCAGCAAGCAGCTTTCTTCTTTGGATGCTTTAGCAAAGTGAACCTCTGATTCATCAGCAGTAAACTGAAGCTGAGCCAAAGTTAAATCTAACCAACATTGTGCTGGAACACCGAATTTCACAGTTCCATGCATATCCGAGAGACACGTCAGGGCATCTGCAGGCAAATGGAGTTTGCATGGGGATGAGATATTGCAGCTCTGAAGTTACCCTAGCACTTTCAGACAGCTTCAGCATTTGCTCCGACTCCTTTGTCCATGACTCAGTCTTTATTGGTATGTCTTGACAGATTTATATTCTTAGATTGGACAGAAAACCCACTTTGTTTGTCTTTTAAACTAAGAACTAGCAAAACCAAGTAGTGCAAATATTCAGAGTCATGCATGCCTTAAAGGGGCTTTTCTAGATTTCAGCTTTAACTTAAAAAAATATGGAGAGTGCCAGGTTCAGCTGGTGCTCTAAGCTATCCAGAGGTTTCTGAACCTCCCTAAGCTGAAGATAGCCTTTGTGACTATATCCCTATACTCTACTATATCATTATGTCCTAATTGTAATTAGAATATGAATATACAGAAACATTGATTCATTCTTTAGACTATAAACACAGGAATCAAGGATTGCATAGCTGAACAATTAACTTACAGTAATCTTCAGCATGTGCATGTTAGCAGAGATCTAATAGCAGAATGCTGGTATAGCATTTCCATTTAACTTATTCTATTCCCTTTGAAATGTACCTTGTCTTGGAATTAGCATTAAGTTGTGAATACTTTCCAAGGGAAATAATCAGTGGAGATCACCAACAGTGTTAAAATGAGACTAGTCAAAAAAGCAGCTTGGCAAAATGAAGGATAGTAAAGTAAATTAAATTACCTTGTGCTCCATTTCCACCTCTGTGTCTTTGACCTCCAGTCCCTGGGCCCAGCTGTGAGCCAGGATATGTCCTAAGAAAAAAGAAGAATCACTATATTGTGAAATGTTGCTACTTCAAATTGCAATAAAATCGTATTTGTCAAAATAAAGAATATTATGCAGTTATTTATTTATTTTTTGACCCCACAGTTATTAGTCTCAGGAATTTGTTCATTCATTTGCTGATTCACAGAGTCCAGTAACTGCCTCTCACAAAGAGTGTGATGAACTGAAAATTTCCTGTTGTGAGGAGATTAAAAGTAGAGGTGCACCTTGGAAAGAGTTTACAAAATCCTTTAAACGTCTTTGAGCCACTCAGTAACCATCCATACTCTTCAAGGAAGCCCGACGGCTGGAGGTGTAGGTATGCACACTGTAGGTAAGAGATGAGAAACTCTGGAAGCTATCGAACAGTGAATTTTCACAGCAGATCAGCACAAACATATTTAGCACAGGGTTTTCTGACACCGTGAAGTGTCAAAAGAAATTTGAGAATGTTCCACAGTTTTCCTGCTCTGTGGTTTGCCTGTGCTCCTTTCTTCCCCTTAGCTTCTCTTTACTGAATTCTGACATGCTGCATGGCATGAAAAGTACCCTTTTATTATACTGCGAGGAATTATCTGGAAGGACTTGACCAAACAAGAGTTTGCTGACCTTAGTCTTTTACTCCCATAGCCTTATAAAGAAGTGATTCAGAATAGTGACACAAAAGAACTAATGAAGAAAATTTCCATTTAGGTAGCTAATCCCCCATGGAGCAGTGTGTCAGACTATAATGTATAACAGAGTCATTGACTTATATCTTCAGCTACGTTCCACAGGATGATAAGCACTACAGGAGAGTCAAAACAACAAAGCATAATTAAAGAAAATGGCTCATGACCAGCTGTTTTCTGAAGAGTCAGTACATATATGCCATTGAAAGTTCAGCATCAATCAAAAATTACTCCAGTGGTACATAACATATGTATGCAATTTATTTTCTGGGTTAAGAGAAAAGCTTAAAAATACCTGTGATAACAGGTAGTAAATGTTGGCTTTACTATGATGTCCACTATAGTTCCCATCATTTCTTTTTCAGGGTTTAGTAACTGTTGTTTTGGATTTATTCCCAGCAATATCAGCTATCGGGGAAGTCAATAATATACCCAAACTACACTAAGTTTGGAACTGCTTTCACATAAGATTTTCTTATTATATAAAAGCAGATTAAACAATAAGACATGACTCTTGCAAACATACATCTGCAAAAATCCAAATCACAAAAAAACCCAATAAAATGCATTTTTCTCTACAGGCTTTGCATAAACCCATACCCTTCAAACATCAGACAATGGGGTTTGGTCTTGCACCACTGTCAGTGAGAACATGGACAGGCAAATAGAAGGAAGGCTATAAAGAACATTCATATACAATGCAAATGATGATACTCTTATCAAAAACACTCTTAGAACGCTGCTAATTAAGCAAGAATGAAAAATGCTGGTTTGGAAACTAAAAAGAAAATCTAATTCAAAAATAACAAATCTTGAGCTTCTAAAATTGTGTTGCAGTTATTTCACAGTGTTTTCATTTTTTTAAAAAAAGTATCACAAAGATGTGCCTGTGATAAAGTTACACAGAGATATTAGTCATGTCTTTTGTCCATGCTAATATGAAAGAGCAGGGAAAATGAAAGACTTAAGTCTTTCTTGTCTAGTGGTAGATCTGGCTAGCTCTTGTTCATCTTGGAACCTTTGTTTCTATTTTTGTTCTGTTTTCCCCATTTTGAAATTATTAATTGTGTTGTTCTTCACATGATTAAAGCATGTCTAGACTGTTTCCAAACTAACATTTAATGAAAGCAGGTTATTCTGATTGAAGGATAGTAGCTGCTTCGTACTGTGGTTTGGGATTTGTCTCTCTGACAGCTGTATTAAGGCATCTATTTTTGCCCTTTCATGAGGCCTTCGACATCATCTGGTATGGGACTGAGAATCACACAGGGGCTCTCTTCTCCAAGGTAAGGAAAAGCAAAGGGATGATATCAGAAAAACCGGAGCAGAGGCATGATTTATTCTGCCTCAGTGTGAGACTACCACAAAAGAATGTATTTTTTATAATGTGTCACAGCTAGGTTTGTAACAACATAAACAAAATACACAGCAGCTGTGCCAGCAGTGATCATAAATACATGTTTAGCATAGCAGCTATAATAACTTGCACATCATCATACAAGAACAAATTCTTGTCACACTCTTGTAGGTGGAAAAAAATATGCTCTCTAAAATGTTTCACATGAAAATTCAATGCTCCCATTACCAGAGAGTGCAGTTCTCACAGGACAAATAAGACTGCAGTCTGAAAACTATTTTAATAAATCAAATCTAAATGCACTGCTGTCTATATTCTCTTTAAAGGCTTATTTTGACTCTGGCTCAGGGTTTTGTAGAGCAGATGTGTCAGTGAACATGTGCACACATTCTCTCTTCTTTCTCTGCCTCTCTTTTTAAACACAATAGAGAGAAAACAAGTAGCACTTGCTCACAGCAATGCTCAGTCCCAGAGGATCCTCAAAACTCCTTCTAATCCCTACTTTTGCTAATAAATGTAATATGAAGAATAACAAAGTGGCAAGCCCATTCTTTAAAACCAGCAGTGGATATAATATGAGCTGGGCTCTATTCCCACTTCTGCCCCAATGTTTTCTGGGGCTACAAGCACAGAAGTCCTTTTGACTGTCTTAGCCTCCATTTTCTTGTCAGTCTTGTGCCTTATCCTCTCATTTTAGACCACAAGCTTTACAGCACAGTGGTTTTTGAACTGTCAAGGTGTAACTTTAGGAAAGTCAGGCTGATAGAATCATACCTGTTTCAAATATTTGCCCTTTTACATCATTGCATAAATCAGAGAGTTGTGCTTTCACCCTCAGCTTTCATTTCTGCATACCTACACTTCTTGTTCTTAAAACCACCACTTCTGTCTCTTCATCTGCCAGGAACTAGCAAGTAAGACCAGTTATTTTAATTGCAGCCTTTGAATTTGGGATGCTCGAAAATGTACACCATTCCACCCTAGAAAAGCTTGATCCAAAAATGTCTGTTCTAATAGCCCATATGCTTCATCATTCATTGGCCTTTGAGGTATCCATGGCAGAGCCCAGTCAGATCCTCCTTTGCTGCCCTTAAGGCTGGAGCCTCGAACTCAGTCCTGCTCTTGAAAATGTAACTCTTGCTCTCCATGTGAGTACTTTCTCCTTTCTCCTTAGTATTCTTTATCAGTAATTGCTTGCCATGGAAATGTGCTTAAGATCTTCCCAGCTACATGTCTGTATTGTTCCAACAATACTTTCACATCTCACTTCTATTGAATATATATCTTACTTTCATAAAACTGTCTTTTAAGGAATTTTACTTTCCTAATGTGGTTGGAATCAAGTAGGGAAATGTACTGCTCTTCTGTGTTTTCTTCTACTGTCAGAACTTCAAATATTAAGCATTTATTCAACTTTGTATTTCTGATTGTTCACTCCATCTATTTAGTCCTTCTTTTTTCTGTTGGTATCCGGGGAGTCAGGGCTACAGGCTTCTGAAGTCAGTTCAGATGGTTATCTGCAATTTCTCTTTGTAGTGCTCTTCGAGGTCAAATCCATTACAGCATGTGCTCAGACTGACTTTCCACACTTAACTCTGCTGGGCTTACTGTGACACACTCAGCAGTTCACCTCTGAATCTGTTATCCATAGATAGAGCAGATGTTAAACTTGATATAGAAAAAGAACCTGTTTCCTGCCTCCTCTTCACCTTAAAAAGTCTTGTGAACAGAGTGACATTTTTGATGAAAAAGATAAACATGATACTAGAGGTTAATTAGTACTACCACATCCAAAATGAAATACACCCACAAAAATTACTTTCACACAACGTACAGTACAATCACAGTCAGGAACTTTAATCACACTGACCAACCCAAAGAGCTTAGAGATTGTGTTTTCTTTCTGTCATATCATATCAACTGGGAAAGAAATGTACATCAGCAAATAAAACTCCTTAAATATTTGCAGCTGATTTGTAATGGAAATTACAGAGCCAAGATAACACTATTTTCTTCTGTCCCACAGTCTTGGGTAAACTAGTGTATGTAAGACTTTTTTTGAAATACAGTAATAGATTTAAAATCCATCACAGACATCCTAATGCTGAAACAGCGAGTCTCAGATACCTGCAATTTACATTGCAGTTGTAGATTGATACATCAGCCTTTTGCATACAGAGGCAGGCAGTTCTTCTTCCTCAATGTTCGGAGGGTTTTTTTCCTGATCTAATTAAGATGGAGATGATTATAGTCATTAGGGCAAAGACACCAATACAAAAGGTGTGAAGGAATATCAATCCTTCAGGTGAAGTTAATGTTCTGAATTTGGCTGGCATTTCCAGATTCCCCAGCCTAGCAGTGCTCAGGATGGTAAGAAGACTGAGACAGCCCTTATAAGCAGAGGCTGAAAATGGCTCATCTGTAGTTAAACTATTCCAATATTCATCTGTCCCAAAAAATAAAAAGCAGAAGCTGGGGAGGGGAAGTTTGATAAGGCTAGCACACTCCGTATCAAACAAAGTATGCCGTGACTATGACATCTGTATTTTGGAAACACAGCTGGCCACTTATGACTTCCAATGACCGTCACAAGGCTGCTTATCCTAAGGACATCCTGTCTTTCCCTGCTTCGCTAGCCAATGGCGTGGTCATCACCCACAAGTGGTACAAATTTTTATGGCCTCTGAGCATTCATCAGCTGCTTCTTCCACAGCCTAGTAATCCCTTTGGTCTTAAAATGAATGTTCCCTATCATTAGTCCAACAGACACTTTGCTAGCAGTAAGAATGGATGGAAAAAGGAAGAGTTAGGGTTTACAGATAAGCTTACTTTTATCTTTTTCATTCATTTCACATTGCAAGCTTATCATTCAGAGCTGGGGTGGTCAGACGTGCCTCAGCTAGGCATGCTAAAAGTTTCCATACTAACTTTGCAGCTACTTTGCCAAAAGCCAGTAGAAACACCCTAGAATGTTTTCTGACAATAAAAAGAGTAAAAAAAACAGCTCTAAATGTTAGAAAAGCAAAAAGAAAAATATGTAGCCGTATCATCACAGAACCATAAAATTCTTCTCTTAACTATTCAGAAAAGTGCCTTTGATTTTCAGTAAAAGGTGCTTTGTATCTTAGAGGTACAGTACAGTAGCTTGATTGCTATCGTGTAATGTGGCATTTGCTAAGATAATGATTTCTTTTTTGTGAATGACTGAGTCAATAAGCACATAAAATCCCTGTATTTTGTCAGTATCTGTGTTATTGCTGCCCTTCGGCTGAAGTAATTATACCTTCTTCCTTTTCAGAAAACTTACCCAGTGTTTTCTTTCTCTTCATTACGATTGCTCTACTTATATTTAATTACTCGAGTTCTGGCAGTCTGCTTCTTATTGTTTGCACTCCCGTGCTATGAAATGAGCTGCAATAGACTGGCTAATGTGTTTGGTCAGAAACACTCTATCAGGTACAATTATTTGAATGAATAAGCCAAAAAAAAAAAATTTCACTTTTTCTTTGACATTCAAAGATTATTATGAAAAATACATATTTCACAAACATATCATACTCAAGTTTTTAAATAAATGTTAGGGCAGGAAGAAGGTATGATCCCTGATCCCCAGCAGGTGAAGTATCAGCTACCTCTAACTCTGCTGTCCCTTCCACTTATTCAGGTGTTAGCAGAAGGTCTAAACAAGGAGATAAGTGAGTTAGAAATTCTGCAGAATATACATCAGAGGACCACAATATACAGAGCAAGACCTGGAAGATCAGCATCTGTTTCCTGGATTTGTTGTATACTGCTTGTGTGGCCCTAAATAAACCATCAGGTCCTTAACCTTCAGTTTCCCACACTGATAAATGGGAGGGTTATTACTAACTTACTCCCACCCTTGCTTTCTCTACTTAGATTTTACTCTTTTTTTAGTTACTGTGCTTGCAAACTGCATAGAGGCCACAATTCCAGACTACAAAAATTAATAAAAAAGAAAATAATTTATTTCAGCTTGTAAAAGAAAGTCCCAACTGAACAAGATACTGATACCTAGATAACTGAAGTCAATGGGGTCACTTAAAGTTGGGGATATTCTTAAATGCTTTACTGATTCAGGGCCTTAACCTCTCAGGAACACATTGATTCATAGCTTGAGGTAGTGGTTATTTTGCTCTTTCTTATCATGCTTATTTATAAAGATTTTCCTTCCTGAGCAGACCTTATGGCCTTCACTGTGCTAGGTTTCTGCTCAGTAATCCCACTAGTTTATAAAGATTTCTATACACGTAATTAAAAACTTTTACATCTGGCAATTGGACCTGTCAAGGGATTGAAATGGGAGGAACACAAATCTTTTTGCTGAGAGCATAAAGGCCTGAAATACAGCTGCGATGTTTGGAAGAAACTGTATGGGTGCCATTGATGAATCCCAGTGTGAATGTGGAGAGTAACTGCCTTCTTCCTGGTCTTTTGCTTCCATACTCAGAAAAGAGCAGTAAGAAAGTGGAGAAGACAAGGTTTCAGGCAGCATAGAAGGAACAGGAACAGAAGGAACAGAACTCTTTAAATGGAGCATCCCTGGGTAAGGGGCAGCTCAAGTAAACCAAGTTTTCAGTTCTGCTGTTCAAGACATTAAAGAACAAATCATCTGCTGTGATGTTCTAACAGTTGGCAGACCTAATTAGACACTCACTTGACAAAGGGTTGTGATGCTTATATAAGACAAGAGTATCTCCCTGGCTGTACTAAAGCAAGAAAAGGCCAGGAGCAGAAACAGGAAACATACTGCACTATATGGAGGGAGGATACCTCTTAGTTGGGAGTGAAGGTCAGGAATAGATGGGAGGAATCCAGCACTGCACATACATATGGGCTGTTTTATTGTTTCAGACAGATGTGTATTCTTATTGTGCAAGGCACAGCACGTTTACATTTCTCAACCTGACAGCCTGCATGTTTCTCCTGTTCCTAAGAACCATGTTTGCCTCAAGAGGTGATCTGAAAACTCAAAACCCTCAGTCAGGAGCCCTGTGGGGCTGAGTCTGATCTTCACTGGCTTGGAGACCAAGAACGGTGGGCTGTAGGATCCTATGTCTGTGAACAAGGAAGTGGGTTGGCAACTGGAGGTGGGAGCATAAGGGAAGGGGAGAGTGCTGTGGCCTCCTCATGAGGAGCAGAGCACCTGGAGCAGCTGTGCTGGAACCCAAGCACAGTGACCCTGGGGTGCACAGCAAGCAGGGAGCCAGCAGGATGACCGGGCTGCACGGCATGGGCCCCCTGGCCCTTTTTCACGAACACTAGCGTTTTCTCGTGAGATGAGAGCATTAACACCTTTGCAATATCCATGTTGAGGAGAATGGAAATGAACCCTGAGGTACTTGTTGTTCTCCCTTCTGTCTAATAAGAGTTGAGAAATACCCACATGGGTGCTGTGAGCACTGCCAGAGCCCACACTGTGAAAATTCCACGGGTAAGCAAAGGACTTGAGTTTCTATTAGTCTCAAGCTGGCATCTTTCACAAGCATAAAAATCCCATTTTAAAACAATGTTCATTTACCTGCTTTCAAAGAGTGCCAAATTGGCACATTGCAGAGATGAGAGACACTGCATGCCTTTCCAGATGCAACTCCTGACACCTGGGAGCAGAGCAATGGTTTTCAGCTTAGCAGGCCGGCAGGTTCATGAAGAAGCCCAGGAGTATGAGAAGGCATCTCTACCTTCAGGAGAAACAGAATTTTGCTGGTCAGGTTTGAATAATCTTCAGTTGCTTTGTAATGCACCTGTCAAGAGGTTTAACTGATGTTATGTTTTCAGAGCACACTTGTATTGACTTTTCTGATAACCTTTACCTACCAAATCATGCATGAAAACTCACCGAACAGTTGCTAAACTTTTTCCTAATAGCCATTCTGCTCCATTTCCTATATCCTACACATTGACGTTTGTTGCATATTTAGCAAAAATCTTTATAGCTGCACAGCAGATTCTGATCAATCCCCAGTGTCAGCATGAAACACAGTAAAAAAAGACCTAGTGTGGGGGTTGTCTGTGGGCTGAGGGACATGATAACAGTGGCTTAACAAGCCTATGTGCATCAGTCTGAGGCATCCATTTGTGTGCATGCCTTTCAGACAAGCATATATAAGATGAAGAGGATGAGATCAGAACAGGGATATTAAGAACTGCTCGATAGACATGCAGCAGCTTGTTAAGCTGCAGAAGCATGATTTTGTGTTTGAGCCTGGCTACATAACCTGTGCTAGGTTAATATCCAGAGGTTTTCCATTACCCATCTATTTGTATGGGCGTAAGGTGATGTTGTCAGGTACTAAACATCAGTCAGCAGCTCTAAGAGGCATTTTATCAATTCTTCATGTTACAGCTGCATAGAGGGGCTCCATCTGCAACGACTTTGCCATGTTAGACATACAGCAATGCCCATGGTGGCAGAAGCCTGTCCTCAGCTTAAAGGCTGACAATTTTAACAAAAGAGGGAGACGCAGCCGTTAGAATTGCCTTACCTAACTTCAACCATTTAAAAACCACCTTGAAGCCTGAGATGATTACTTAGACCCCCTTCCAAGTAAGCAAAAAAAACATACATAGAGGGGGCTTTTTTCCCAGCTGTCTTAGACAATTCTTTTACCTGAGATTAATACCTCCCCCGCTCCTATAAATATAGGAAGAGCCCAGACAATTAGCTTGACACCCAGCTCTTGCAGGACTGAGGGTTAAGTAAGATACCTCTTCCAACAAGAACATGAAACAGGGACATTACACCCATGCAGCTGACGGAGAGATGGGGCACAAGGGTATCACCATCAACTGCCCAGGAGCTATGTGTTAGTCCCAGACCTGAGCCAGGATCCTTTCAGCAACAAAGCTACAGGCCCTTCTTCTGGCCCTTACAGCACTGGAAAAGGTGACTCCACAGAGCTGCAGGAGCCAGGGACCCCTCTCACCGTGGTATTTCATCCCCTGCTCAGTCCCAAAGTGGAGTCACAGGAGTCCCGGCTGTGCCTGCAGTTCTCCGTGAAGGATTTTCTATTTCACACACCAAACGCGTGGTTGGTTCCCCACAAAGCAGAATAATTCATTATCTTTAGTAAACCAGGAGGTCGGATGCATAATGCTAACCACTATTAACCATGGATCAGTTGCTAAAAAACAAGGAAGCTCATTTTAAGAAAAGGGAAGAATAATGACTGACTGCAACATTACCTGCAATTAATTATTGTGATGGTCAGTTACAGAAAATTTCAAGCTATTTTTTGGTTTTAATGCCACTGTTGATACTTACCTTCTACCTAGCTGTGCCGGAATCTCCCCAAACAGTGTGCAGTCTCATTCATTGCTTTGTGGGCTCACATTCAGAGAGCCATTTGGCCTGCAAACTTGCTGGATTATCTGTAAACACAGTGAAAGGAGCCAGTTATTGCATGAAACCCAGAGAGTGCACTTGCATGCTAATGAGGTAAATGTCATGACGGAAACACAAGACCAGCGCTCCATGCTGCCCTTTAGAAAGAAAGCGATTTACTTCTGTAACATTTCAAATAGAAAATTACAGTGTAAATTCTTGTGTCAATACATAATTTATTTTGTAATAAATAACTAAATGCATATTTACTGCATCTCTATTTTAATGCACTGTTGTTCTTTACACAGGTTCTCCCTGCCCTAGAGGTACTGTTCAGATTGGTTATAATATTTGCTGTCTGAAGCTGCTGTATACTTAAAGCTCTATCACAATGAAGGTGTTTGGACCAAGAAATAGCTTTCATTCTCCTCCAAATGCCCCCCAGTAATTTATTTTGCTATTTTTGTTTTATTTTACCTTAAACTGAAGGGGTTTCTAGTACCAATAAAGAACAAACTGAAGGCAGCATTAGTGGTAGGGCATAGAGCTTTTTTTTAAAAAATCTACATTGCAACTGTGATAAAAATCAACTATTCCAGTAAAGTCAGGGCTAAGACTGCAATCAAACTTTGATACTCCCACTGTAGTTAGGCATTACAGCAGCACGCAGCACACAGGACACACATCAGTATAAACGGAGCTGTGGGTTACAGCATAACACAATGCAGCATATTTGCAAACTGATTTCAAACATCTGCAATGCAGGCCCAAAGAAACTGAAGAGAAAATTTCTTTTTCTCCTATGGTTTGAGGCTGATTGACTTTGGCAGTGATTGAGAGTTATCATAAGATGGCTGTTTGACCACCCATGTAAAATGAGATGGATTTGCTTTATTTACGTGGTGGGTCTATCCTTCTTCATAACTGATGAGTGCCTGCAGCACAGAATAACTTCTCGCAGATGATACAAAGTGGTAGTGATGGGGGAATTTCTAAGTTCTAATTTTTAGTTTTTAAAAAACTGTAAAAGAAAGAACTGTGGTCCTCTAGCTCCATTCATGCATTGCCTCAGAGAACTTTAGCTGTGTCTCACCAGCAAATGCCATGAATGCTTTATGGTGACTAAGACAGTAGCCTGTCCCAGCAAGGACATGCACAAACTGGGGAGAGCAGAGCAATTAAGAGGAACTACCTAATCTCTCATCCAGCTTTGTGCTTAAACCACTAAGCCACACTTCAAACCCAAAAATAAATACAAATCCTTACCATAAAGTACACAGTTGAATTTCTAGCAATGGTGCTGTCGAAAAACCACTTCCAGAATTAGGTGTTGCCAAAAGAGTATCTTATTTTAATTTAAATAATTTATTACTTGTGCCACATCCTGCATGGCAGCCATCTCCTAAAGCAGGTTTCAGAAAGGCACATCCAAGCCAGACTACATGGAGGTAGCAGAATCAGGGGACTCGAGCAGGTTTTTTTTGTCTGCCCTTCAAACATCTTATGCCCTCTCCAGCTCACCATTTGTTCTCCAGGACCACATCAAGCCCTGGATCTTACACGGAAGTGTAGATTTGCTAGATAGCTAACGGGTCTTTATCCCACCCCACCTCCTCATTTTACAGAGGACAAGACAAGGCACCCACTGAGACCCCTTGCAGCCCCGCAGAGGCAGTGACCCCAAAGTGCAGCCCAGGCAGACCTGGAGCAGGGTGTGCACCAGCCCCCTACAAGCACCATTTCAGAGGGCAGTGCAGGGTTCCTGCAACCCCAGTGGCCTGACCTGCTCTGCTGCGGCTTTCAAGAGCTTGTGGGCAGAGGAGGCTCATGACCCCTGGCCCCACTCTGCTCCACAAAAGGTAGAGCCTCCAGGACAGGCCACTGTGCCTTTGTCGTGCAGGACCAACCATGCTGCTTCCTCTTTCCTCTGTGCACAACAGGGAAAGGAATGAGGGAGGAAAAAGAAATCTGAAAGTATTTTTTGTAAGCCATTTCACAGTAGCTTTCATATGACTAATCTATAGCACCCCCATCCATCCCATGCCTCCGGGCTCTCTTTGGAAGGAGAAAAGAAGGGGGAAATTTCCCCAATATTTCTGAAGTGCAGAGATAACATGTGGCAGCACATAATCTTTCTGCTGCATTAAGGTTTCAGGGGAGAAAGCATTTCCACCAAACAGGGTCCCAGTTTTGCTCTCACTGCTGTGTGGGGGAAATTATTGAAGGATGCAAAACTGCATCTCTGCTCCTGCAGTAAAGCTGGGAAGGTACTGACATCCTTCCCATGGGCGGTGCACACTTTCAGGTCCTTCACAATGCAAACTCCGGTATGTAAATACACACTGAAGGCTTTTAAGAGTGAACGTTATTGAACCACTGGGCTGACAACTCAAAGCAGCGATAGTCTGTTGTGTAAATACATGCACAGGGACTGTTCCAGGTCCTACTTCAGCACTCTCAGCATGCAGAGCGCTTCAACACCCAGCGTGAGATGATCATTTCTGATTCTTCTGTTTAGAGAATTCCCCAAGGGTGGCCCTGGGCCATCTATTTTTTGGAACAATGTCAGCAATATGCACATTATGTCTGTAAAGAATGACGCTGTTACTGAATCACAGAAACAAGAAAGCCATCTAGCATGCTCAGCCCAAAAGAAGACAAAATTATTTTTACCAGCCAGAAATAAATCTCAAACACAGTAGCTTTATATATCTACTGAAAATGTAGTCATTGTCTTTGATATGTAATAGCTGTGCAGATGGAGAAATCTCCTTAGTGGTTCTTACTGCTTCTCTGGAAAATGGGGCATGACTTTCCCTCAGCTGGGTTTGCTTGCGGGCAGCCCTTGCCTCCCTCCTCTCCCTCCTCTTGCACACTGTAGTGGCTGGCAGTGGTCTCAGGAGGCACGTGTCCTGCCACTCTGCTGCGTTACCTAAATAAATTCTGGTACAGAAGCCCTGCAAGGAGCTGAGAGCTCCAACATTCCTCTTTGCCTCTGCTAACCCCCCGAAACCAAGCATGATAATTAGGCTTTGGGAAGAAAGATAATGCAAGCTGCGCAGGATAGCAGCCCTAGACAGGTCCTGCTTCGTCGCTGCCTAAAAGGGTAGCCTAATTAATTGACTTTATTGAATCTCTTCCTGGGTGCAGGGTGTTGATGCATCAGCTAATCAAAACAGAAGCAAAGCTAGCACTTACAGAAAATGACAATATCAGGAGCAGGCAGGGTGCTTTGTGTTATGTGTCACAGCTCATAATGGAGTGCAGTGGCTGACATCTTTATTAGCTCCTAACTTCGTATATGGTCCTGTGTGTGCTTGCATGTGTATATGTCTGCCTGTGTTGCAAGGAAAAGAAAGAAAAAGCAGATGTGTAGAAGGTAACTTTAACACCTTAATATAATATACAGTGTTTCTGTATACTGTAGATTGAAAGACTATTTTAAAATAAATAGGGAGAGTTTAAAATAATGCAATATCCACGGACAGCAGTGTGTAAAAGGCCTTAAAAATAATTATATTTTAATGCTGTTTTACTGAAATCTTCTTAAAAAATAAGTATTTGTAAATGCTTGGCTTAAAAAGTTTTTACAGATTCTGATGGTATAATGAGGTCAAGCTGCAATCTTGCAGAGGAGTACAGTATAAATGAACTAATGAAAACTAATTTCAACAATTTCCTGTAGAGCATAACTGGTAAAATATATCACCCTCAAGTGCAAAAAAAAAAAAAAAATATCAGCAAAGACTTCATTCATTTAAGACCCACCACAGAGCTAAAGACAAGGGTACATGCTGCTTTTTTGAAATGTCAGAAATCCATTTTACAGTGTTAATGATCTCTCAATGCCCACTTCATACTTAATCAGTGAGCTACTAACATTTTCTGAAAAAAATAACCTGTCTTTGACGTTTATCATATCTGTATGCTGTTCAGTTGGGTGAGTCAAGTATAAATGAGAAAATTGTTAAAATCTAAACAATGAGACTATTCAAAGCTAAGCGAACACTGAACTGTTCAGTGGGGTCAAAGCAAAACTGAATATTCACTCCAGGGAGTATCTAGCTGTGACATCTGCTCTGCTGCCATTTTAGCCTGTTATCCTGCAAAAATCTTCTACACACGTATCTCCTCCCATTCTGAATTATCTTACTAAGGACATTAGTCCCAACCTTCACGGATTCCCATAAGAGCAAGTTCTCTACTTCTCAAAGGGTTTTCCTTCTCTTTTATTAATCCATTTGTTTCTGTAAGTGAAATATTGCAAACCTAGACTAAAACCACACCTACTTCACTAGATACTATGCAAGCATCTTCTTACAGTTCTGCAGATTTATTTCCATATTGACCTAATTAGCATTTCTTCTATTTAACTTCTAAGTGCCCATAAACCAAGATGAAGTTAACTAAATACCATGAAGCATTCATAGTATTTCAGTTAAGACCAGCAATCTCATTTAACCACTGACCTCAAGCAGGCAGGAGCCTCAGATTTTATACTTAAGGAATTTATACTCTGCTTTTTTAAAGGATGTGAATTTATTTAACAGAAAGCACTTCAAGAATTAGATAAAACAGTCTTATAAAACAAAAGGTTTCTGATAAATTATCATTCTTATTCGTACTCCATTCCCAGAAATGCAGTATCTCTCATACTGTAAGTTTTAACAGCAGCTCATGATGCTTTTTTTTTCCTGAACCTGTTTCAAAAGCTTAAGATTTAATCTGTGAATTATTTTTAAAGAGAATTGTGGTGATCGATGCAAATATTAGAGACTGCATGTTTTTTAGGGTTCTTTTTTGTTACACACTGTCTTAGAGCAACATCTAGTGGCACACTAACTCCCTCAAAATCACTTGTGATGAAAGTTACAATGATAATTAACTATGATAGGTTTACATACACACAAACACACACACAGTGTAGAAGGCATTATCACGAGCCAGTCTGGGAAACCACTTACACACCTTTACAGCATTTTCATTATATTCAGAGGGTAATCATTGAAAAGTCTGAACTTGGACACTTAAATTGATAAGAAGAACTGTTGAGTACCTTACCTTGTTTTTTGCAGCTGCGCCCATATTTAAAACTCTACTTTTCATTCATCCAAAAGTGTCTTTTCTGTATAAATTCTTGCATTCAAAAGGGAAAAATATACATGAACATTCTTTCCTGACACAGCATTCAATTTCTCTATTTGTATGGCTAGGAACTATTTGCACAAGATTTGGCACCCTGACTCAAGCAGTTAATTGTTACTCTTTTCTGTAGTCTCCTTGATTTCACATTAGGAATCAATCCTATTCAATTGATTTCACATTAAATCAATTTCAATTATGTGCTTGAGGAGTTGTGTTTGTACCTTACGCTATTGTGGCAAAATTGCTTTGGTCTCTATGAGTTGCTTTTCAAACATCCTCAGCACTAAACCTACCCTGTTAGGTATTCAGGTTTGGTCTATGTTCTCCGAAGAAGAAAAAAAAAGAAAATTATTATGATTTTAGACGCATTCAGGTACTACTCAGGAACTAAAATCTTACAGAATATTATTTAAATACAAGATTGAAATAGTTCAAAAAACAAATCAAGATTTCAAAAGTTAAATTTGCAATAATGAGTAAGGTTAGTCCTTTTACAATGTCATAAAAAACATTTTTAATTAGTTAAAAACAACATGCAAATAGAACAATTTTATAACTAAGTTTTTACAATAGGTAAAATCAGTAAACTGATGGGGAACATCATGTGAGAACATGTGTAAAACTGACTGAAATGTAAAGTTATTTTAGCAGTACTTTTTCAAGTGCTGAAAGACTTTTTTCCCCCTTCATTCTGGTTCAGCAGTTTTGCACAGTATTTAGTTCATTCAAGGTATAAAAACTGAGGGGGGTTAAAAGGTGATAGTTTGTCTTCCTCATCCAATCTACAAACAAAAATAAGACACGAAAAACAAAAAGCTAATTATTTTAAAGTCTTAGGGAAATTGTAACAACAAGAATCTTATTTAATTCACTAGCTACAATCAACACTTTCTCATCAATAAAGCAGTTAGCTCAAACTACAAAATGTTTTAATCTAAAAATATGTCAAAAGCCTATTTAAATTATTTTTATTTCATTAATAAAAGGCTTTAAAAGATGTATTTTCTGCAGTTAAATAGAACTCAAATTTAGTAAAATTTCCATTACCATTCAGAGTAGTTTGACACAAAGAATAAGTAAAAGTATCAGACAACAAACAAGAAATGTCATTTGACATTTTAATGATAAAATGTTAAATTAAGGAGTAGCAGTGTGTAGGTTTAATGTATAGTTCACATTTAGTTGCAAAGCAACATGTCTATAGTTAACAACAAATAACAATCAAGTGTTTCTGAAGAATATAATTTGAAAGTAAAACAATGATGCAAGACTAAAACTATTAATTAGTCAATCAAGATTTCTTGCCTCGTGACAGAAATTGTAGCTGAAAACACTTGATGTATTAATTCCTGCCTACAAGTCCTATATGGACTATTTTTAAGAAACAGTATTGCATTTTTGTTGCTTTTCAAGTTTCTTCAGCTCAAGTTGAGCCCAACAGACAAATTCTTAACAACATGTCCATGTGTTTGCCACAAACTAAAAAACACAACAAACATCACACCAACTCAATGACTGAGAAACACTGGAAAGTGTCTAATGGGAAAAAAAAGGGGAAAAATGGGTACGAAAGCTACAGAAACCCTCAAAATAAAGAGAAGGCTGTAGAGCTACTCCTCCACCATAGAATGTGAAGTGAGCAACACAACCATAGGCAATACGATGAGGGAAGGAGAGCTGAGCTCCTTAGCTTCACTGGCAAGCCCAGCTCTGATGGGCACTCCTCAAGAATAAACAAGACATTTTGCTTTGAAAATATATCAGAATATCTAACTGAACAACATTTTTAAACTGCAATACATTGTTGAATCCAGTATGGTCTAAATGGTAAGCGCTGTGTCCTCCACATCATTCTGGCATGCTACAAAGTCTCTGTGAAACCATGGGAAAGGATGACCAGTTCCACTTTATGCTCATAATAGGGCACACTTTTAAAGACTGACAATATCTCTGCCCTGTGATGAAAGAGGGTATTCATACCACCCAGCTTTAGCCATCTAATTTAAACAACTGTTCTCTCTAGATTCTTGCCAATAGCCAGTGGAGAGAGAAGCAGGTTTTTCCCAGAGGCGATTCAGACCATGGAAATCAGAGCTCTCTGGAGAGCCTGACAATAGAAAGAGTTTGGGTAATAGGTTAATCATATCCACTGCCTAAGACTGGATGATGTGAACACTTCCTTAAATCTTTTCAAATTTATTCAGCCACTCATTATGAGCTATTGTACTGGAACAATTTGAAGTTTAAAACTTGGTTTGATTTGAAACATTTCCCTTTCCTGCTATCTGGACAAGAAAGTAGGATTTACTTCGTATATTTAAATAGGATTCTTTTATAACCCAAAGGCATCTGAAAAGATTCTGCTGAATCCAAATACTCTCTCAAGCATGGAAAGCTATGTCATAAAGGTGAATGTTACAGGAATTAATGAAAGTATAAAAACAGACTTTTATAACAGAAACTGATCTGAAACCTCCTGATGACCTCTCTGTAAAGCATTAGGTTGAAGCCCTTTTCAGATATATCTCTATTTAAACACATACTGAGTCTAAGCATCTTTGGGAGTTGAATTATTGGGTCTGACAAATTTGTAGGCAATCATAAGCATATGGATAAAGAGAATCCGAGAACATGTAACTAGTACAGCTAAGTGCATTGAGAAATCTTTCTGCCAAGTGTTATATTACAATTCCTTCACCTTTTCAATAACTTATTGTAAGAGGAAACTGTATTTAATCATTTGCAGTGTTCAGTATCTGAGAGAATTTGCTAAATTGCAACCTTAACATTATAAATTCAGGATTGCACCATTCTCGTCAAGATCATTGTCACTAGCTTAGTTTTGTCTGTGCTATTTTCTGTTCTTCTCACAGTGACACAAGAAAGAGATCAAAAAATCTAATGTTCGATAGACCCTGTGGAAGAATTAACTTCTCCTCTATCTTATCCTGTGTCACGAAGTTTACTGACCTGACAATACTATTTCCCACATTTGAAGCCTCAGCAATAGGTGTGTTTTGTTAGAGAGTTTTACCCAATGGAAGAAATAAATAGAAAAAACAGTTTATTATTCATTTTCAGAATAGGATTCTGATGGTTTGCAAAAGAAATATATTACATCAAAACCAGAAGGAACAACAGTCTAAACTTTGCCACTAGCAATAATCTAGGAATAGTGTTTTGTATTTAGTGACAATAATCATGCAGCAACGCATTCTTGGAGATCAAAAATAGCCCTGATTTACCAAGTTGGTTAAGATGCAGTGCTGGAAGGTATCAAGTTATTCTTGATGGATGCCAACTTCCCTTTACACTATGAAAAGCAGCTGTTGATGGTCTTGTAAATTCTACGTAAAGTGGCAAAACACTATAATTACATGTGTTGCCTGTTATTATTTCATCTTTCTCCATGAAAATCCAATAAAATTATAAATAAAAATAAATTAACAAAAAAAAAAATTCTAAACTAAACCATGACAAGACCAAACAGCTCCCATGACTTTGGTTGTGAGTAATTTTAAGATCAGCTAATCTGAATTTCAGATTTCAATCGGACATGGAAAACAGGTCAGCAGAAGTTCTCATTGACTGAAGGGTTAATGGAGAAAAAATAAAATCTGAAACTTTATAATACATGAAATACACTTTCTGATGGTAGAGGTATTTGCAGAATGAAACTAAGCAAATCTCAAAGTCCTATGGAATTTATAATTCACTACATTCACCAATTTGAAAGTATTCTTATTCGTTGAACTGAAAATCTATAAACTTTCAAGTGTTGTCCTAAAACTAGAGCAATTACTTCTCAAAAAGTATTTTTTGCTTTATTTCTGCTTTGCAGGAATAAAAAAAAAAAAAAAAGGTGTCTCTGTTTCTTTCCCTCAGTCCTTCTCAGAAACATTCGAGACTTGAGAATACAGTCAACCAGCATGGCATTTTTCTCTCTTGACTCTGAGAAATACAGAATCAACACATTTGCCAGTTGGAAGGACAGAAATAGGACAGGGGCAGGAGGGGGTCACCTGGCACCAGCCAGTAAAGATAAAGAACAGGACGATAAGAAGTCATGCAAAAATACCAAAACCAAATAATGAATCTCAGGTGCTTGTCAGGATAAACGGAGATGAAGAACAGAGAAAAAGATCACTGGTAGGGGGGTACAGATATTTTGTGCTGAAATTTTAATTCCCTCCAATTCAAAATGACACAGATTTGCAGGATTATTTATTTCCTATTCATCTCAAACCCCACCACATGGTTCAATCCAGAATCATTTCAAATAAAGTTCAGAAGGTTTAGGACAGTTTTTCCAAATGCACAGATTTTCTCAAGGAAGCACTTCCAGAGCTGAGGGTCTCAGCCCTACTGCTTGTTGTACACTCAAAAGATACTCAGTCCACAGCTAACAATAATGTTTGGCCATCTGTATACAGAAAGAGAACTGTGCAAACCCTCAGACTGTGGTTTTCAGGAGTAACTAATGATATACAGGGTGCTTTCAGGGCAAAAATTGAGGATGCCTTTTGGAAAATGTCTAATTTTCCGAAAATATTTTTCTGCTTTGTTGGATTCACCACAACTACACACCTAAAATTATGAAGTGTTTTTGATATATTGTTCTACAGAGCCCACTCACATAGGCTAGCATGAGATTGCATCACATCCTGCGTCTTGAAGCTTAAGCAAGCACTCACAGCAAAGTATGGAGTCCTCCTGGAAGAAAACGTCATTCACCACTTTATCGGGAGAGAGAGTGTCCCAGTGATCAGTACTGAAAGAATAACCCGGTTACCTTCTCTGCAAAACATAATCAAAAGTTGCTTCACTAAGCATGGAGGTTTTAATATTAATGACAGGTGGTGAAATTCTCATGCACTAAGAAAAGGTTATAAATTCGTGATACCATCTGATGCCATTATTTGGAAAAATCTAATAAAATAATAGGATTTTCAGTCACCTAACTACAAATAAGTATTGATCATGTGATGTCATTCAAAACTACTCACTATATAAAATCTGGTTATGCCCAGTAGATATATATACACATAGTCACCTGATAGCTCTTAAATGCAAAGTGTGTTTGCATGTGTATGTATACATAAAGATGTGAGAGAAAGAGAGGCCAGAAAAAGTATGTCACATAGCCATATCATTATAAAAAAGATATCTTATTCAGCTGGCTGAACATGAGCCAGCAGTGTGCTCACGTGGCCAAGGCGGCCAAGAGCATCCTGGCCTGTATCAGGAATAGCATGGCAAGCAGGAGTAAGGAAGTGATTGTGCCCCTGTACTCGACACTGGTGAGGCTGCACCTCGAATCTTGTGTGCAATTTTGGGCCCCTCACTACAAGAAAGACATTGAGGTGCTGGAGCATGTCCAGAGAAGGGCAACGAAGCTGGTGAAGGTTCTGGAGAACAGGTCTTGTGAGGAACTGTTGAGGGAACTGGGTGTGTTTAGCCTGGAAAAGAGGAGGCTGAGAGGAGACCTTATGGCTCTCTACAGCTACCTGAAAGGAGCTTGTGATGAGGTGGAGGTCGGTCTCTTCTCCCAAGTAGCAAGCAATAGGACAAGAGGAAACAGGCTCAAGTAGCACCATGGGATGTTTAGATTGGACATTAGGACAAATTTCTTCACCGAAAGTGTTGTCAAGCATTGAAACAGGCTGCCCAGGGAAATGGTTGAGTCACCATCCCTAGAGATATTTAAAACACTTGTAGACGTGGTGCTTAGTGACATGATTTAGTGGTGGACTTGGCAGTGTTAGGTTTGTGGTTGGACTCAATGATCTTAAAGGTCTTTTCCAACCTAAATGATTCCATGATTTTATGATTATTATTTAGCTTGATCTGGTTATTTGTGTTTAACAGACTCAGACAGGCTAGTATTCTGCATTTATAGAAATCCTAGTAAAGCAGTGTAAAGTGTCATTGAATAGGCCTGAAAGCCATCTACTCAGTTCATACTCTCATGGCAACACTTTATAAAATGTTGAGTTTCATCAGCTCCTGAATTGAAGAGATTGATTTGCTTGTCATGTTGAATAGAGTCTAAAAGAAGTTCAAGAAACAATTGACCCTGAGCAGAGCTGCAGCAAAGTCTTCTGGGCATCAAGCAGAAAGCAACTCAAGATTTCCAAGATAACTCAAATTGTCTCTAGTTATGAAAAACAGCAACATAGCTCACTGTGGACTGAAAGACTCAAGAGGATTTTCATAAGTAAGACCAAGAGAAAAGCTTCTTTAAAAGCTGCATTTGCATAAATACAGTTAAATCTCCATTTGTATATATTTGGCAGAAAAAAAAATAATACAGATTTCTTTTTCTATTATTTTCATTCTTATTTTCACTTTTAAATACAGTTCTTCAAACTTAATCCACACTGGGGTTCTTGCTGAATGAAAGAGAAGAAAAAAAATTAATCGATGCTGGCATCTCAGGGTGGATGTGCATCCTTGCCAGCATGTAATGATACACAGTCACACACCTCAGGTTGCAATGATGGCAGGGATGGGAGCAAGAGATCCCTGAGGAAAGCAGTTAAAGCACACGATATGCAGAAGGATTAAGCTTCTGCTGTCTGCTTGCACCTCTCCGCCCATGAACACCTGCATCTCACATGACTAGAGTGACTTCCTCTGAAAAATTAAGTCCTCGGTTAAGTCAGTTACTAAACACAAAAGGAGGTTTAAAAGTCTGTTTCTGCACACCTGCTTTTTCAGGCAGCTTCAAACTTTTATTTCCTGGGCATACAGAGACCTCATCCTGTATGTCTGTGCTAAATACACTCAGGTGTCATCCCAGACATTCCCAAAGTCTTTAAAAACAACTAAGGCTAGAAAAAAAAAAAAATCACAGCTCCCAGATAGCCCCCATCCCCCTGTGATGCATTTATTTCAAGGATCCTGGCTAGGGATCATCATATCCTACCAAGTACAGTGCCATACCTGGGAAGAGAACAGCTCTGCAGGGCTGGGAGACCCTTGTGTCCTCGTGCTGCTATTCACCATGCTACATTGTCAACAGGGTCAGAGGGACCTTATGTGAGATGTTGGACTGCAAAGTGTTCAGCCACTGGCACACTGGGCTGATCAACAAGTTGCTGATAGGCAGGCTTGGTCCCCACTAACTGGAGCAATTCCCTTTCTGAGGCAGACAACCTGAATGAAGGCCTTACAAAAGTTTTAGCACGTGACATAGTAAGCAGAATCTGCTCAGGTCAGGCCTAAGATAAGGACATCTGATTCTTTACATGGGCCTGTTTTCCAACCTTTTGAGTTTAGTACTGAAAATGAAAAAAATTAGAAAAAAATACTAGGGGTGCAACATGATGGATACAAAAACCTCACCACTGAGTTGAGGCACTGAACAAAAAATTACAGTTGGACTTTTGTACAATTGGACTGGGGGGAGCTGAATAATGTTTTTTTCAGGTAGGAACATATAGTCAAAATGAAATTCAAAAACATGTTCATTTCTCTGAGATTTTCGTTAAGAGTAAAGTCAAATGAAAATCATATTGATAAAGCTGAAATGTTTAGTTATTTCAATAAATTCAGACTTAACAGACCATCTCAAAAATTACCAATATAACAATTGTTTGCTAAAAAAAAAAACACTGGTGCACTTAGGTTTGCTCATTATATAACACTTGTTATATAATATATGTGTGTATATATATATATAAATATATATATAAACAGACATTTTATCTGTGTTGTGTTTAATTTTTGTCATTCATACATTTATATAAATCATGGCAATTTTTAAATTTTAAGAATTCCATAATGTGATATCGTATCACCATATTTTATTTTGTAAACCAAAACATGCCGATTGTCTCAATGCATTTTATTTTACTTTATTTTTCCACACGAAGGGTAAAATATTCTTGAAACCAGCTGGATTGCCTATAGACTTGAAGTTCCAGCTTCTGGTGATTTTAGGTCAGGGAGAAAAATCAATAGCTAAAAAAATGCCATTTGATTACTATTGTATTTATTGCTTTTCAGAAGGAAGTAGGTTGTTTAGACCTAATGGCTCAGTGAAACAGAGCAAGCTGAGGAGCACTGCCTGGGCTATAAAAGGCAGTAACTCCTGCGGGCCAGGGCTTGCCTCACGTGGGTTACTAAGAACCACGAATTGCCAATTGCAGCTGTTGACCGACATTGCAGTTGCCCACCACAGACTGCCTAAAACACTTTAACTGCTCATTAAGTCCGTTAAACTGCAGAGGTAAGGTCACAGCTACATGTACCCAGAACCAGCGTAAATACAACCAACATGCAAGCCACATGCTTCTATTTTCAGGCCATTATTTCAAATCTGGCTAATGAAGAACGAGTGGTTTTGCATCACCGGATTCCAAAGTTGAGGTGCTTTATAGCGTGCAAACCCAATAACCTCAACTGGCTGTATTCCCCCTGGCAAGGCAAAAAGCTGGCCATTAAATTGCTGTATAAAGTGATAGTGTGACCGTTGGCAATGTTCAAGTTAAGGTTGTGTCAGCAATAGCCTTTCCATTACAAACCCCCATTTTTCAGGGGGTTTTATGCCTTGAGTTAAAATCCAATAGTAATTCTTCATTCAGTGCCTCAACTCAGCGGTGAGGTTTTTGCATCCATCATGTTGCACCCCTGGTATTTTTTTTCTCACTGATTCATTTTCAGTACTAAACACAAAATATTACAAAATGTGCACATGTAAAGAATTGCAGCAAGCAGAACAAGCAATGTTTCTGCCATTTTTCTGAAAAAAAGAAATGGGAAAGAGGCCTCAAACTCCCTGACAGCAAAACTTCCCTTTTCACCTCAGGGTATCTACCATGCATCAGGTATTCTAAGCTAAAAACACAGCAGAGACAAAATCTGCACCCTTGTGCAAAGTTACTTCTCCGTTGCCTTCACTTGTATTTTTACCTCAGGCCACCTGAAATACATAGTACCCTGAGGTAAAACACAGCTTCTGTGCTAATAAAGACAAGCCCTAACAAGGATCCTGATCCTGCCCACAGTTAGAGAGAGGTTTATTCTCAAAGAAGCATAAATAGCCCAACATCAGGAGCCGTGCACACAAAAAAAAAAATCACAGTCCTTGTTATGATGAATGGATGTACTGTAGCGTTTTTCCTTATGCCCAACATGGTGTGGGTCTCAGTTTCTCCTGTTAAAACCTTTTCACAACCTAGAAATAAATATTTCTGGAGCAAAGACTTGAAAGTCTGGCCCAGTGAGTGTAAAGAAATTATTCCGAGAGAAACAAGTCCTACAGACAAGAAAGAGATTCAATCTGTAGCCGAGAGGTTTGCGCTGAGAAGGAATTGAAAAGAAGAAAGCAGAGCCCTAGCAGATCAGTTCAATGCTTTTCTGCACAGACTGTTGCTGAACTTTGACAGCACAGTTAGCATTGCCCAGAAAAGGGAGACACCCTCAAGTCACTTATAAATTAAAGACTTGACCCTTCCAGTGTAAATTCTTCTATACTCTATACACCAGTTGCCTTAAGTCCTCAAGTGCTACAGCAGCACGCTTTACGGTTCTAAAAGATGCTCTGCAGTGCTGCTTCCCATTTTAATTATTTCAATTATTTTAGGGTAGCATCAGCAACATTCAAGACACGTTTAAGTAGACTTCTCTTTGTGAGCAGGACTAAGTGTTTAATGGGAACGCCATCAGTACAGCAAACAAATAGCCTGACCTTGAAAATTTTCAAAGCAAATGGATACAAGACTGAATACAAATATTTATTTAGATGAAAATTTACTGCACTGGGCTTTATCATTCAGAGTTACTCACGTTTCAATTTTCCTAAATATGCTCAGAAACCATGGTTTGTGACAGGAAGGAGAAGAGTGGATATAGTTGCCATGGAAACAAAAACATTTTTCTTCTGCTCCAAAAATGTTGTCTATTAGAGATCAGTGAGGGAAAAAAAATAACATGTGTATATAATTAATTTTACTCTCTGTCATGTTTTTCAGATGTCAAAAGATTGTTTCTGTTAGGGTTTTCAGAAACAGAGATACTTAACCGCAGTAGGAATCTTTACAGGCAACAGGGTGCGTCTTTGCTAATGCAGTGAAATGAAGGTGCATTTCTCCTTGCTATCCCTGTGCTTCAGCGGGAATTTTATTTCCTCACTTGCTGTTGTATTGGATAGGACATTCAGCAGGAGTAAGATCTGCATTTTATATTTGAGACTTAGAGCTATTGCCTCTTGATGTATTGCTGTTTAGCACCCAAATAAAAGTGAGAGAGATTTTTTTATGAGCAGACAGTTTTTTTTAAAATGCAGATGATCATTGTTTATTCCCTAAAAGCTTTTCCAGGTTATTCTTCCTCAGAATAAGCTCCTTCCTTTGTTCTACCTACAGCTGACCCTGGACTTTAATCTCAATGGTAAAGCCCTAATTTTCTCCAAAACTGCTGGGAGTTCTGGCATTCAACAAAATTAGTGTTTTGCCCTCAGTCCAGACAGAGCTACAATCCCCCTCATATAACTCTACATGCAAAAAACACTTAAGCACCATCTCCATTGAGATACCATTTCAGTCAGCTCAGTTCTTGTGCAATAGAAGAATTAAAATGAACATATTTTAAATTGATAAATATGCATATTCTTACGAAATGTTCTACTTCATCCTCACCTCCATGTAGAAGATGAACTTCATTGCTGATGGAGAAGCACACTGAAATGTTCAAGTATCTTCCACTGTTTCAGTTCCCTCCGTTTTGGAAGTAGTAAATACTTTTTGTTCCTCTTCTCTTTCAAGAGTACATCGTAGGCAATTATGTGATTATTTTTTAGGTTTTTGTTGATTTGAGCTTATTTGGTGCAGTCACTTGTGATTCTGCAACACATGCTCCATCATCTCTTTGATTTTTTCCTAATTAATTGAAGAGTCTGATCATCCACTTCCAACTAGTTTTTAAGTACCCTCAATTATTTTTTGTTTGGGAATTGATTTAGAGTTGAAACATGTCTCAACTAATTGCAAGACATAATACCACAAAATTGTATGAATTAACGAATATTAATGCATACTTAACATCTATCCTAGATACCAATATTTATACATACACACAGAGAATGCTGCTACAGGCTGAAATTAGAAGACAGCAACAATGCAGTTTATCCAGAGTTTGTATTTCTCTAGTAAATTCAAATCAGCACAGGGAATGTAGCCCATTCAGACCAGGTGTTCAGCATCTTCTGCAATGACAGAACTCTTTCTAGATGACCCTTATGCTAGCAGAGGTTGTGCTAAAATTAAACTGGGAGGGGAGAAGGGCAGGGAAGATATCCATGTGTGACCTTTGGTGGTTTTAAGACCTACTCAGAATGTTGTACCTTCATCAATGATTAAAAGTCTCTCCCTCTTAAAATTTATTGAGCTCTCATTTTTATGTGGATGGATATTACCACACCAGAAATTCAACTTCTCACTGAGAAAAAGGGTGATAATAAGAATGGGAAAACCATTCAGACAAGTAAAACAAATGCAAATGCAAACCTTTCACCAACTCCTTGAAAGAGATTGACAAGCTGAAGAAGTGTAAGCACATGAGGCCTACCTTTCCCAAAATAACAAGTGACAGGAGATGCTCAGCTGGCACTGACACATCAGGTAGCCAACAGTCTGGGAGGACAGGCGATCTCTGAAAACGGGGCGCTTTTAAAAAGTTTGAAAAGAAAGCACTCAAACACTGAGGTGCCCAAAAATGTTGATTTTTTTTGCAAATACTGATTTTCCCTCTTTCTCAAGTCTCTCATTCTTTCTTCTTTGCATAGGTCTTTTCTTCCTTGTTCTGTCTGAAACCAGAAAAGGGGGGAAAAAACCCCACTATGAGACTACAATAATGGATGTATATATGCATATTAATTGTACACATCCATATCAGTCAACAGGCTAATTTTTAGATGCCATTTTGATTACATCTTTTCTTTTTTTCTTGTTTTTTGTTAAGGATATTCAGGAGGTTTGCAGGATATACATTTACACATAGCAGAGACACTGTGAGTGAAAAATACAGCTCTGATTTTGCCCTATTTAGATAAGTCCTAGATGCGTACCAAGAGGCTTCATTTTGGTCTGGTGAGAGGGACAGGAGCAAAATGAAGATCAAACATGCTTTTCAATGGAGAAAGCCATAACTCTGTTCCTGGGCCATGACTTTAAAAGTCGTATCTCTTTATTTTTTGGCTCCAGAAAGTCTGAAGGAGGACAGTAGGAAGCCTGAGAGCTCTGGGTCACTGGGCAGGCATTAAAAATGGCCAAGATCATCCTGAATAAGTGAATTTGCATCATACTTTTTGCAGCTTTTGCCTTGATTTGTACTTTCCAGCAGCAGAGTCTTATGCAGACAGTTCATTGAAAAACCTGTGATGATTTGCCTTAACTGTTCTAGTCTCCAAAAATTCAAACTGTAAATTAGACAGAAAGTTGGATTGCAACTAAGGTATCAAGAGCTTGTGTGGGCCTGTGTTGGAAAGCACATTAAAGCAGCTGGGTCTCACATCACAGAAAGGGATCTTCAGCAGCATTTCTGTACTCCAAAAAGGTGCATCACTGAGTTATCCGGAGCAGCCTTTGGCCATTGTGAGCCTGCTCACACTGAGGGGGCGGTGTTGTTGCTGGGCATCCTGGGCTGGACTGATGCATCAGCCTGGTGCCTGACACTTGGCCTGATACTTAGCCCAGGCAGTAACAACTGCCAGAGGGATCGCTGTTACCAGAGTTTAGCTCTGTTTCATCAGAAATTTAAATTTCAGAGCATTATTTAGTTTTCATAGAAACACTCTGCATAGGAGCATCTAGGATCTGGGGTTGACTGCCTCCTAGCCATGACCACACCAACTTCAGGGAAGCTGGGAAAGAAGGGAAAGCTCCTCACTGGGCAAGCTGGTGATGCTAACCATGTGCTTCTGTGTACAGTTTAAGCACTTTCTAATCTTATTGTGGTGGGTGAAGAGCAGCGGTTACATGCAGTTTTATTCACAGGGACAATATGATCAGTCTATGGGAATACACTGCAGACTGAAAACTACGATAGGCTGTAGGGATTTCTGAGCTAAATTTAAGCAAACAGCTTGGGTATCAGAAGAAACCTGGTGTGGCAGCCCAGAGCTCAGTTCAGCCTAATTTAATCTGTTTAATTGTGAGTAGCTGGTATGGAAAACAAAGCTAGATTTTTATCAGATATATCTGAATGCTTTTTAACAACCTGTACTTTCATAAGTGTTTTCTCTATGCATTGTTCTTTGTGAGCACTACTTAGCAGCTTATAGTCCTTCAGAGAGAGGGCTGACTGCAGCTGTGAAGTAATCATAGAGAGCAGTGACTCAGATTTCTCTCTTTTTAACTATTCAGGCCCAAATGTTACACATTTGTAGAATCACAGAATGGATGGAAGGTACTACACGATGGGAAAAATCAGTCTAATCGTCATACCTTAAAGAATACAAGGAAAACTGTCGAATAGCCTCCATCTTATCAAGATGCTGAAGACATGTCAGGCTGACTGGCTTGAGATAGCTATCACATCTGTACCTGTACCACAGGGACTGTGCCAGTACTGCTCCCATAACATTGGCTCTGGAGCATCACTAAGTGTATCAGCCTCTGCACCCCACCTACAGCCAGCCTGCTCTGTGTCTAACAGTGTCATCACTTGCTAGAAACCTTTCCCAGGGCTCATCTGAGGCTGTACACGCAGGTTCCCAGCAGGCATCAGAAAGGAGCTGGGGTCAGAGGTGAGCCACTGGCACACTGAGAAGAAACACTTCAGATAAAGCAGAAGGTTCATTTTGTTTTCTGCATGAGCGTACATGGTGTCAAAAGAAGGCTCCATACCTATGTGGCATCAACAAAAAGTTAATAGAGCTTTGTCCTGCACTCACATTTGCCAGCCTCAATCCTGTTTCTAGAAGCTACCTTTGCACTGAAGACATAGGGGCATATAGCTGGAACCAGCCTGCCTAGAAATTAAAGAGCAAGTAAAATATATCAAAGAGACAACGGGGCAGGAGAGGATCTGCTCTGCAGACATCCCCTGCTCAGTGCTCTCTGGAAAGAAGCATCAAGTATTTCACAGGAGTTGGAACAAATCTGGGAGAAATCATGGGGCTAATTTCTAAGGTGTAGGCCCAAGCACAGGAAAGAAAGCTGTAACTATAATCAAAAAGAAAAATGAAAGAAATTAAAAAAAAAAAAGAAAATTCTTAAATATATGTGTTAGCGAGAGATAATATGTGACTGTGCACTGTGGACAACAGAACATGCAGACATCCATAACAAAAAAAAAGTTTTCATGGGACCTGTTTGAGATGAGGCTGTAAAGGCAATAGCTGTGTTACACCCCCAGCAGGCACATCTCGAAACAAATCTGGGAAAATACTGAAACATGCACAAAACAGCATAAAGCCTTCCTAACCTCCTTCCTAGTTCCTGCATTTGATCATGCTATTACAACTCATCTTTCCTGCTAACACGCAACTTGATCTAGACACTGAAGTCCCACTGAGATTAGGGTAGAACGTGGCCAGTCATTTGCTACTGCAAATTGCAGAGTACTAATGGTTGAAGATATCATGTTTTTCCATCTGTAATTACGATGTAATTTGCAGCATTACAAGAAGATTGTAGTGTAGAAGACAGAAATGAGCGTCTCATGGCTACTCTGTAATAACTTGGGATTTACTGTGTGGATTCTTGATCAAATTTTAGCCTATGATTATACAGCATTTTACATAGTAGCTTGTCTGCACCCAGTATCATAAAGAAGAAACCCATAGCAAGGACTGATACAGGTATATTTGAAGCACAAGCTTCTCAAAAGCTCTTCTCCAACGCTTTCTGTTAAATTTCTAATACTTCTGAAACTATTTGTTACATTTTGCATAATTTAAAAATAATCACATAATGTCTGAAGATTTAGAGAGGATTGACCTAGATGGGCCTTAGCCTCTTTCTGTTCTAAAGTTTCTTAAAAGGATAATAGTGCTATTCTGAGAGCCGGAAAATGTATTGGTCTCATAGCCTGTGAAGAAAAATGCCTGAACTAAGTGTCTTGTCTACTTTTATTTCCTTGTTTTTTCAATACATCTTATCAGGAAGACTGCTTCAAAACAGGCATTGTAAATTCTGTGGATGCCAGAATAAAATACTCCGGGTCCATAGTTCACTCTCAGAAGATGAAAGAACCCAGAGAATGAAGAGTCCATGCTGCGTTTTCGATAGGCACCTCAGGAACAAAAGCAGCTCCATTCTGAAATGTGCCAACCCTGCTCACATGCTGTGGATTTATGGTTTTGTTTGCACAGTGAAATTTACTGATCATGAATATCTGAAGCCCTCAGCTCACCTTAAGGCACTCAATGGACCCAAGTGCCATGAAGGCAGCAAGCAAAATTGCCAGGGAGGACACAGGCATCCAGAAGGGGATGGAGGAGAGGTGGTGAGAGAAAACCATTCAGTAGGGGCCAGTTGTGGGATGGCAAATGACAAGGGGCCAGTCTTCCTCCTGCACTGAATTTAACAGCATCACTTCCACTGGCTCCTTCCCCAAATACAGGTTGGGCCTTGGGCTCAGAAGTGGTACCCAAAGCTCCTAGAGGACAGGTGACATCTCTATGCATCTCAAACTGCAGATGAGGGAACATGCTGCAGCCACAGCAACAATCTCTACCATTATGTCTTAATTACTTTACCAGTAGAGGGGAGGAGTTGATTATAAATATTAAGCTGGGATTTGTGGTAGAAATCTAAAGACCTTCATGTGGTTTATACCACACTTAAAATGTTAATGTCCCTCCATAAATTCTTGCAAACGTTATTCTTAAAAAAGATGTTTGTAAAAAAAAAAAACTTTCTATAATTTTAGAGCAATGTAATATAGTATTGATCTGCTGCAAAGCACTCCCCCAGTAGATCACAATGCATCTAAAAAGGGGTGTGAAAATCACTGTTCCCACTTTAAAGAAACAGTCTAGTATTTTCCTCCATAAAGAAAGCTTAGAGAGAGAGAGAGAAATGGAAAAACAAACTGCCAAATAGTTGCTTTCTGTTTTACTCAAAGATATTAAAGTCAGGTGAAATGAGACAAGGTTTTCCACTCCATTATCTCCACATTAAAAAAAAAAAAAAAAAAAACAACACCCAAAAAGAGATACAGCCCAGCACTACGTTTATTTTCCAACAGCCTGGTGGTCCAAAGCTAGGTGAATACAATAAGGAAGAATTACTAGACATGTGCTTTGGTCGCATGCTTTCCCTTAATGGCCTGTTAGTGGTTTCTGTGTGACCAGCAGACTGCATTCAGATTCTCAATGGTTTTATGGTATATTTCTTCCCCATCTGGGAGCTTAGCGATGAGGCAGTAGCTCCCAGAGAGCCAGGTACAGAGCCTCACAGAGCTGTACACAGACTTTTTGCCACATCAGGCTGTAGAGGGTAGACAGAAGTGAAGGATACAGCTGCCATCTTCCATTCCAGACCCTTTGCAGGTGAGAGGGGTGACTGAGTGAGCTGTCTCTTTGCTGTTCCCAGCCAGATCCCCTGTTGTAGCAAATACTCTCTAGTATCTGTCTGGTATTTGGGGGTGGTCAGAGGGAAGCACAGGATACCTCAGCTCCCAGGTACCTGCAGCTGTGCCATAGTTTCATGATAATTGTAGCTTTTCCTCATATGCATCTGCAAATAGCCAAATTTACCTTCCCAAAGTGATGGTAGGAGAGGAATGATCCAACTAAATATTTGGTCAAGAATTCTGCCTTCTTACAGCAGTAGGGATGTCTTGTCTCTAATGTACTTCTAGTTACTCTGACAAGATGTTAAAGGCCAAGTGTTCAGTTCTGTAGCTGACACAAAATTATCTAGAAATTTTATGTTACTTTCCTTGTGAAAAGCACATAGCTCTGACGAGTTACCAGAGTCATCTTAGAAATATGCTGCATCACACTGATGCAGAAAATCTGTATGAAAAGCATGAAAACAACATGATCTGGAAAGTTTTCATCTTCTTGTAGGTTTAATTTGCTTTTCAAATACACATGTGAGTGTTTTAAAGCATAAATGAATGAGGAAGCTCCTTGGATGCATGGGGGGTAAGATGTCAGCGAAGGAGAGAGCAACAATACAGTCTTTGCTCCATCAGGGAAGTGGTCTGTGCTAGTACCACACCTGGCATGACATCCATCCCACCCAAGAGCCAATGCACGCAGCCACAGCCACTTGTACCAGCACAGGAGGATTGGGTCCTGCTTATTTGCAGGAGAGAGAGAAATCTCGCATCATGCATGTGCTACCTTACCCTTGGGCTCTAGCTCCCTTGGTGAAGAAATCCAGATGAGATTCAGGAGATAGTTCTTTCTGGGGGCTAATTTCTATACAGTATTCACAAAAGTGAAGAAAAAAAAATCCCCACACTAATAATGAGCTTATTTAATTATTAATAAATAAGTAATAATATTTTTATTAATAATAATAATTACTACTACATCTTAAAAACCAAAGGGCTGCATGACCAGGGTCCAAATGCTAGGCAGCACTGAAACGACCCATGCATTGTAGAGAAGAATAGTTTTAACCAATGGGGACATGAGCCCTTCAGTGTCACTTGACAGGAGACTGGTCATTAGGATGTATGCCATCAGCACAACCCCACCTGCAACGGAGATATGACCATAGTCTACACTCTGTGTTCCTTTAACCCTTTCCACGAACAAGCACCACCTCAGAGAGGTGGACTAGCCTGACACTGAATGCAATCTCAGTCAAAGAGTTGTTCAGCTAAACAGGATGTGGAATGATGCCATGTTACTTACTCACCTACATGTAGACTTTCTGATGTCATTTACTGAAGGAAACTCAGCTGTGCAGCCAAATTACAGCTTGGACTCAGTCACAGTTTGGTTTTGGTATGAAAAGAAGTAGTTAGCAACAGACAATTCAGAGGGCACTGTCTCCTCAAGACAAATTTATGACAATGCCATAAAGTGAAGGACTGGGGGAAGGAAGCATAGCTGCCTCTTCAGGGACAGCCAGCCAGCCAGCAGCCTGGTTTTCACACTGTGTAACAATTACAGTGTACATCTGTAGCCACAGCACTTGACGGAGAGAGCTGAAAGGAGTTCTCAAGACAGACCAAATACACAAAAATAAATGCCATGTGTGATTCTGTAAAGAAACAAATGTAAAACTGGCTGAAGGCTCAGAGATAACCCGAGGTCAAATTAGCAAAATTTTGAAGGTCATTTAATTTCATTAACTCATATGCAGCAGCTTCAAGTAATTTTTAAGCGTGTTTTGCCTATAAAATGTATGTTTTCATTAAACGCATCATTACTTTTATGGCCTCTGCAATCAATCTTCCTTTTCCTCCTTTTTAAACATGAGAAACCAATCAGACATAGACACAAACATTTATATTGATGAGTTTTTTTCTAAGTGTATGTGATAGCTTAGAGGCAAGAGAACGAGCTATCATTTCATGACATATGATAAAAGAGATGGTTTTAACTACCAGAAGGGAAAAACACTTCAGAAAACAAGGCCTGACATCAGAGATGGGGAAAACATCCATGGATGATGGGAGGATACAAAACTATTTTTCTCATTCATATATTTCTTTTTCTTTTAGCACATATTGTTCACTCAGTATGGGGCTCAGTACTCACAAATACTTCTCTTTTTCTATAGTACTTACACAAAATACACAGCCCTGTATACAACGCAGAGGCCTGACATTTCAATTCCTCTTTTCTGTTTCTACCCAATACCATGAAACACATCATCATTTTATCTCCAACCGTGTCATCACGATTTCATCAAACTTCTTCAATCAGTGCCAACAGTGACCCGTTCTAAGGACTTTTTCCAAAGAAATACAATCAGGAACGTGCTCAGTATCAATATAAGATGCCATTTCCCCCTAACCTAACTCTGTGAAACAGAGAAATAATTTTTGGTCAGCCTTTCAAAAAATTCAATCTATGAGACAGAAGCAGTAGGGAAATATTCCACAGAATAAGAAAACTATTTCTTATTCAGACCTGTAGCACATCCTACATTATCAGAGAGGACAGATGGCTGGAATATTCTGGGAAATGGAGAAAAAGGTAGAAATTGTAGGTTCAAGGAAAGCACTGAAGAATAGAGAGCAGCAACAGCTCAGGGTCTCTCACGTCCAGCAGAATTTATTAGCAGCAACCCATTTTCGGCAGATTTCTTGTTGTTATGCTGACAGTCTCTGTAGTTTATCTATATACAAAGTGTTTCCAGCATTGTGAGGTATGGGAGTGATTCAGCAGCCTGTGTGCTCCCTGGGCACACGCAGTGACCGGCTCAGTGGGCAGACTGGGGAAGGGCTGCTGCCAGAGCCCAGCACAGCGGGGAGCCCACTGTCGCATCTGGAGCCCATCGGTCACCCATACCTGCGGCCCCGGCACAACAATGCTCGCTTTGCTCCTCACCCAGCCCCGTACACAGCACAGACATGGTTGTGCAGTATCACGCTCAAGTTTAAAATAAAAACCCCTAGGCTACTGCTGGCTCTGCATGCAGCTAGCCGGCATGTTGCCCCAGGTATGACACAGTAAATCCACAAACAAAATAAATCTTGTATGGATAATTGTGTTGGCTGTATTTGTAATGAAAAGTGGTAATCAGCAGCTTGTATTGTAAGCATTTAACAAAAACCACAGCCAATAAAAAAAAATACTATGCCAAGTACAGTTATGTGAGGACAGTGCATATGCACAATTTTTGCCAAAGAATAAATGTTAGCTTTACCATTACTGACCTGTTTGGAAGCTAAACTGCAGTAACTGTCTCTTATTATATGCTTGCAGTATCTGACACAATGGGGCTCTGCTCTCAGCATTGTAAATAACAGTAATTAAACAAATGGCTGAAATCACAGCCCCACATCACTGCATTCCTTTTTCCCCCTTTCTCATCCCTGTGCTAAAAAATGTATACCTCACCTCAAGCTTAGAAATAAATTATTCAGAACTAGTTTATCACAAAAAAAAAAAAAAAAAACAGTTTATCACAAAAAACCACTATCTCATTGCTTACAGTGGAAATTTTTGCTTGTGCATTTTTGTCTAGACACCCTATACTTCAGGAATCCAGTGTTCCTTCTGGCCTCTGAGTGACTCATTAAACATCAGATCTATACAGCACAAGCAACCAAAGGAAGGCAATGAAAGTAATTAGCCGCTCCTGTGGTTCTAGAAAGCTCAAATAATAATTAAAGTATATGGCTCTGCAGAATAAATCATTTTTTGAAGAGTAAATTAACAAGTGCATTCCTGCTGGTTTGGAAAGTAAATGCATTGGTTAGTGCCGTGGTGAATGCTTGGGCTTGATCCTTCCCTCTGCCTAGAGATGAAGAAGGGAAAGTAAACAGACCATTCATGAATCATCACAGTTGTCCACTGAGCTGCAGAAAGCTCTAAGAGCACATTCTCCAGCTCCTGGGAATAGCAGGCTGGGGTTATAAGGGGAGGACCTGAGAGCATTTCACACCTCAGCCAGAAATTAAGCCCCCTGAATCCAAGACTCTGCCTCACATCACCTTGCTCAGTCTTTGGATTTGTGGTCTTTTCAATGGAATAAGGAAAACTATATCGAAAATTTATTTACGATGGACATTTTTCTGCTTCCACAACATGTATAATCTCAAAATGCATTTTCTTATATGTAATATATTCAGAATAGGCTGCTTGGGTCTTTAAAATTCTAGCTCCCAACACTTTCTCAATGCAAATCTGCTATTTTCTGTTTGAAAAGGAATTTGGAACATGAAGGGGGGGGGGGGGGGGGCTGGGGCAGGGGGAGGAAGAGAGAAGTATCTATAAAATTACTCATTTTGCAACAGCATTTTGCAATTCACATTTGAAAGTCAAAAGATGATTCAAAACACCAAAATCATGTCTGTGGCCATCTCCAGTTCATCAGGGCATCACAACTGATCAAGGATTTAAGCTGGCATGTTAGTAGTAAACAAGAAATGAGAGCGAAATGAGAAAGGGTCTTGAAAATAAAGTGACTCGTGTTTGAGAAAAGCAGGGTGCAGCTGAGGAACCCAAAAAGCCAGTTCATTTCAAAATAATAGAGTAGAAAAATTATCTTTGCAGCAACACTGAGTGGATGAGAGCAAGGCAAGAAGGCAGATGTCAAAGGAGGACATTCCAGAAATAAAAATGTGAAGAGAACCTGCACCAGCAACAAACATGCATGGATTGATAAGAAAGGCTTTCTGTCCAGAGACTTTGTATGCAACAGATCTGTGTTTGCACAAGCAAACATAACTTGAAAGTGAGGACTTGAAGAAAAATCTCAGCAGTTTACAGAAAAAGTGAGTGACAGCCGCTGTTCAGCAAGAGCACCCAGAGGAAGGGACAGTGGGCAAGGAAGCATTCTGTCGACAAACACACAGCCCTTGTAATTTCTTTTGCACAATCACTGCCACTGACAAGGACTGGATATGTCTTCTCTGCTCCTTGCCACTCACAAGCTACTCGTGCCCAGATGGACAGTGGTGTGGAACTTGGTACAATCTGTGTCAGATTTAGCAGCTACTTCTTTAATAAACTAAGACCTGAGCTGGAACTGGTTAATGCAAATACATATAAGCAATGTTTAACTAAGTTATGAATAAGCTACGAATTAAGAAATCATTCCAACTGTGCTATGAAAGGTTAAATCTTTCAGATGGCTTTTATATATAATCAAATGAAGCACATCTTAAAGAAGAATTGTCTTTGTGTGAACAGAGTCCTAGTTGATATCAAGTATCCTCAGACAGTAATTAAATGATCTCTCTGCAAAGCCAAGTGCTATACCAGAATTTGGACTTGTGCTAATGCAGCTACCCTGTGAGGTGGGTAAGTTTGGAAGTCAGCTGAGTATCAAAAATAGTTGAAAGATTTCATTAACATTCCTGCTTCAAAAAAAGTATTCTTTGCTAAATTTATATGTCTAATAATTTGTTTTGTTTCATTGAGTTGATGTTTTTTTGCTGCAGAGAATCTTCAAGTCTTTGTGACAATCTGCCTGAGAAATTAACACAGACTGGATTTTTCCATGACAAATTTTCGCTTTTAACTTTGTCATTTCAGCTCAAGGGTGCCTGGGAGATGTTGTGGGCATATTACTTTTAATTAAAGAAATGTGGTTATTTTGATTCTCTTGCAGAACCTTTTTTCTTTAAGCTGGAGACCAAAGCAGGAAAACTTCCACAGGTAAAATGAATTGCTCTTTACTTGAAAAGAGGAACTACAGCAGGAACAAGTATATAGTCTAAGTTACAGCAGCAAGCAAACAGGAGTGCTAGAATATTCACAGACATTCGATTAATTCCATGGAAATATGGGCCATACAGACTAGTGAAAAATTTTGTCTAAAGGCAAGCTGTGCCATGCTTTTAAGGCAGCAAAAGGAATAAAAAGAGCATTTATGTACACACTTCTAAGTTAGCATAAAATATTAGAGCCAGCTTAAAACTATTTCAAAATCTGTGAATTTTGTTCTAACTCTAGAATGATTTGCCATTGAGAAGGGATTCTAATTTTGACACATCATTTCTGCTTGCAGACCCTGTGATGCAAGCCTCTGCAAAAAGCACACCCAACCACCCTGTGGGAAAAAGGTACACATCCTCGTCCACAGCAGCACTCAACAGTATCAGCATGAGCTGCATCAGCTTTCCATGACACAAACCAGACAATCTTCATTAAGTCATCTCAAAGAACAGTTTTTCAACTATTAAAATAGTTCAGTGATGGAGGACACAGTGAACAACCTGAAACAACCCTGCAGCAAACAACTTCACCTTTAGTGCGTAAGAAAAAAGGTCAGAGATCTTAGGCTTGCCCCAACAGCTAAGTAGCCTCCCCGTAACCATCTGTGTCCTGGCTAGGGGCACCAGTCAAACGTTAATGTGAAGTTATGCTCCTACCTGCCTCTGAAACGCAAATGATTGCATTTGCCTGGTCTTGAGACTAATTGCTGCAAGTTAATGTTCATTGGTGTTTAAAAAACAATGGGAATTTAACTCACAAGAAGTAATTACAGGGAATACTTTCAGGTCTTTGCAGCATTTTTTGGGTGACCCAAACTTAGCAGCCAAGGGCATTTGTAAGCTCTTACACTAATTTGGATGTGAATCACTGTCTCTGAGCTCTTAACAGGTCACAAGCTTCCAGAGAAGTAGCATCTCCAGTCTTGTTCCTCTTAACAGCTTATAACTGTGTGTATGAGCTCAAAAACAGTTACCCAACTTGCTGGGAAGAATTTGCTGGTCATGTAGTCCCTGGTGATAGTTCAGAGATGAGATAGAAACACCTCATGACCTTGAAGAAACAATCAATACAGCCTTGGTGCAAGCCAGCAATCTCCCTGGCTTCCCCAACCCTACTTCCAGTACTAATGATACAGTTCTGATATAGACTCTTTATCAAAACTGTTACAAGCAGGAGAACCCAGGGGAATAGGGCAGATTAGCATCTTCCAAGCAGATACTCCTACAGCTCATCCGTGGCCTGCAGCATTGCTTTAACACAAACATTATTCTTAGTTATTTGGATATAACTAAACATAATAATCACTAAAACAAAGGAGCTTCTCAAAATCCAGATCCCATTTCCATATAGCTATCTTCAAGAGATAGACTGAAGTCACCTCTGTGCCCAGTTTACACCAAGAGGGTGCCTGCAGCTGCACCCACTCAGACATACAGTCTATTGTTATCTGCATGTCAATCCTTAGCATTGCCAATGGAGAGCAAAGCAGAAAGATTTATTCTCAAGCACAGGAGACATTTTCCACCTGGCCCTTATGTGTGACCACAGAACTATGGGGACCCAAACCGAATGGAGGATTCCTGATTCCTCCCATTTCTTTATACTACTCTGAATGCTCTAAAACACACGCCTGTATAAGATCTGCTAAATAAAATATCTTAGGCACCTCATGAGAAATTAGAGCTTTTTTGTGCCCTCTAAAATCTCAGCAGACACTTAATGCAACGAAAACTTGCCACAAAACAAGTGTTTATGGAACAAATCTAAACCTAATTGAAACAAACTTTGCGGTATTGCTGAAGAAAATTTCCTCTAAACAAGCTGCAAACACCCAAAGCGTCTGACACAGATGACAGGATCTCTAAAATTTACACTCAGCCATAACAAAATTTAGCCAAGAGCTTGTCTACCTGCTTCAGCTGGTGATGATCAAAACCAAGAATTTTGGAGGTCAGTCAAGGATAAGAAAAATACTATACAAACCCTCCTTTTTAGTCTCCACTCTCCAGGGAGAAGCTGGTGAGCCACTGGAAAGCAGCACTAAGCAAGAGGAACAAAAAAACAGTTTCTGGCCATTTTTCTGGAGCATTGTCTTGTTTTTAAGTGCCTCTGGCAAAGCACAAAAATTCATGAGCAAGCTAGCCAAACATTTTATTGTTCACAGTGAACACCGAACTCCCACTAAGTTTTGCAAGGTGTAAATGGAGTTCACAAAACACATTAGTAGCTATCCAAGCCCTAATATCTGATTTTAAAAGTGGGAATATTAACTTACAATCAAATTAACTTCTGCTAAAAAACAGCTAAAAGCTAAGCACAGAGGCAGAGCTGTTCCCCCTGCTGAGATCCGAGGCTCCTACCCCAGGTCCTGATTCAGCTAAGTGCCCTCATGCAGGCAGAAAGCCCAATGCACCCAGCTGGAGCTGTCAGCTGACTTGCTAGGCTGTGATTCACTGTCCTGTTTGTATGACCCACTATATGCCTGACCACAGGCTAAAAAAGAATATTAAATTAGCCTACATGAAGCAAGACAGCCAAAGACTTCACTCTCTGTTTTGCTTCTTAGGTGAAGTTAATAGCAAAATAAGTGAGAAGAAAACCAGTGAAGACTTAAGAAAACCTGTTTTGATTTACAATGTGCTGCTGCAGAGAAATGTTAAAAAAGGCAGCACATGTTTTCATCCCAGACCCTTGAAGGCTTCCTAGAGACATTGTACTGCAGGTGTGACTAGCTGTTCAGTGAGCTCACTGCCCAATATGATAAACACCTTGCTCCAGTGGTGATGTGGGAAGGGTGGATCTTGCATGCTGTGGGCTATTAACATTCACTTCATAATCCCTGAAGTGCAGTACCAGAGACAGGACAATCCTGAATGTGTCAGGGCGTGACAGAGCAGCTACAAGGGCTGCAGAAATAAGGACAGTAGTGCTCTGTGATGATGGAGCAACAGAGGCTGCATTACACAGCTTAATCAGGGACTGGTTGCTGTAAAGGAGAAGCCTAACTTGTAGGTTAATACTGAGGCAAAAGTAACATGCCTGTTATGTGTCTACATAAAAAAAGAACTGCTCAAGAATGTAAGCAGAAATAAAAATGAAGTGCATATGCAGCCTAACCGTGCCATTAACTGTGATGGAGAGAAGCTGCTTTTGTTCTCACTCATGCTACTACTGCAAAAACAGGGAATTGCTTTCTTCTCAGCACTCCTTTGAAGACAGAGAAGATACATGTGCACAGTAGTTCATGAGCCCAGTAAAACCATTTCAAAAAGAGTACCGAGATGAAAGTTTCCCACATAAGAATCACCAAAAGAAAAACAAATTCTTTTGACATTCTCCAAGTATTTGTAGGAGCGGCAATGTAGTATGGATGCCAATTACCATAACTATGTACATTTATACTGACTCCAAAATCATTCAAAAATCTGCAAGTGATGCAACAGATGATCAAATGAGCCCAATAAATGTTAGAGATGCAAACAAATTTTGTCCATAGGAACAAAAACTTGATTTAAAAAAAAAAATCCAAACCAACCAGTAATTCTTCCAATCCAGGAAGCTGCTGTAAAATGTCCTGAAAGATTTTTAAAAAAAGAAGGAATAGGCTTGCCTCACAGACAGGCAGACTTTAAATGGATTCTCTCAGTTCTGGGGTCTGCAAGAATGTTTCTTCTACCAGTTATATTCAATTCTTTTCAACTGCCAGTCCCATTCCGCTCAAATCTCCCTTTTCTGCCTGATATTCTGGTATCTTCTGGTACCTCTTTTTCCACATCCTCACTCATTTTCCCCTAAACTCATGCTGTACTTTTTTTTCCCTTCTCTTTCCTAAACTCTGCATTCCAGTTGCACTTCTTTCCTTTCCCTCCTCTTCTGCTGAGGGCAGCCATGGGAGCACCGAGGAGCACCCACCCATCCCTGAATTCACCACCCAGCCAGCGTACCTGTCACAGCAGTATTTCAGTGCTTCCAAGAGAAACAGTTTCAGGAAAGGTCTTGCTCACTTCTTCCCAAGTGTTGGCCATGCCAGTGTTAGCAGTAGGAGAGGGTGGGCCATGCTCAATCTTCGGAAAATTTTAGCTTATAAAACAAGGAAACTTCTACCTTTTATTTTTAGGAGGTGATTCTTCAGATTTAGAATTTTGTTTTCAAAGGCTTACCAAAAATATTTCATGGTGTAGGGTACATACAGACTTTCTCCTCCTCTTCATCTAGTGTCATATTCCTAAATGCTGAAATATACAGACTTTTCAAATAATAGTTTTTGTAGAATGGACAGAATAGCATGCTTCACTAATTTGACACTCTGAAAGAAATTAATTGGTTTAGCTGAGGCTCTCTAGAAAGAAAAAAAAAAATGGTTAGATGAATAGCCATCGTGAAAAGGTTTAATCCAAGTGCCTGTGATGAGATCTAAGTTATTCAGATCAGTATATTCTAGTGGTATACATTGAACAAAGTGAAGGGCTCATCTCACCACCTGTGCTGTCTATAATAAATAGAAAGAGATGAAAAACAGTGGGAGAGAAGCTAAAAGTCTATTTGCAAATAATAAGGCTCATTAGCCAGTTAATTTCATAAAGACAGTTCAGTAATTTCAATCTTAAATGCAGCCATCTTGGCCAGATAGGAAAATGCTAGAGGTGTTTGTGCATTTGAAGAAAACTAATGGAAGTTTGAGGAGACTATAATGTACTTTCTGTAATTAATACACATTTTACAAGCTTATGCATAGCCTTTCACAAGACATTTAAGCACTGGGGTTTTTATCTAGCACTGTTCAGAGAATGGTAGAAAGCTGATAAAACACTCAGTGGAATTTGCCATTCATTTATCTGTCCTTCTGTGGCCTTCAGAATTTACAATTTTTATTTTTGGGGGGGTTCAACAGTATAATTATATATGAAAAGGCTTCCCATACCACACAAGCTTGCATTATGGCATATTAGAATTAAATGAGAGGAAGAAACTTTTCATTATACAGTTTTCATTGTTATTCATTCGTGCATTCATGTAACAATACTGACTCAGACTTCTGTGTGTGTACTCTTAAGCTTCAACAAATAGTTTATCTCTTAGTGCTTCATCCACCAGCCAATGCTAATTAAAAGGAAAGAATAGTCCTTATTCCTGTTATTCTAAATACCAATTGATGAACTTCAATGGTTCTGATTTTTATCAGAGCCCTCACCAAACTTTCACAGGCACTTCTAAAAGCTTGTGCTCTCTGTACAAGCCTGGAAAAGCAGCTTAGTCTTAATACAAGCCCTGTTATATTCAGAAAGGAATTGTCCTAGTTTGTTGTGTAATATTGTATGTATTCTGTAAGTGGGCTACAGGGCAACCAATCCTGCGCAAGTGTAAGAACTGAAAATTACGCCTTATCGTGTCAAAGTAAAACCCATTATAAGCACACATGGTATAGAGCCATCCATGATATCATCTAGATGATATGCAGAATCAATGTTTTACAACCTTGTTCGGTTATTCCAGTTAACTGGAATGGTCTCATCCTAGTGTTTTCCATATCTAACTTGAGGACTAGAAACCAAAGCTGAAGACCTTTAAACAAAACAGGACTTGTCTCTAATTTTGAACCAAAACAGAAAGGCGTAGAAATGAGGTCTTGAAATTGATGAACAGTGCAGCTGCTTAAACTGATGATAAAACTTTGGGGGTCTATTTTTAACTTAATCGTATATATACGTATTTAAACCCATGCTGCTTTTTAGACATGTAACGTTCTTAGCTTATTTGCAAGCTATGGAATTGAGAAGGCCAGAATTCACATCTCAATTCATGTAACACACATACAGGTCCAGGCTTCTCAGTCAATGCCCACCCAACAAAAAAAGTATATAGAAAGAAATATCACCCAGAAAAATTTTTTGACCAAAAACATTATGGAATGGGGTAAAAAATTCCGGAGGATTGGATATTTTTCAGCGAAGCAATCCAGTCTCCAACAGTAGCCTTGCATTGTAAAGATTTGTGGATGCCCTTCTAATAATTTTCATTGGTCTTATGATAGGAATTACTCTTAGCTTTCTAATTTACTGTTTCTTTTACAGATACTTTTGTTCCAGCACATTTTTCCAAAAAGCATAGCAAAAAATGACTGCACATCAAAAATACAACTTGCCAGATTTAGGAGAAGCTCAGTTACACATTTATAAGTGGGAGAGAGACCGACCTCAGCATCATTGTCCAGTAACTCAGCCAAGTTATAAACAGTAGTAGGAATCAGGATAGAAAACTTATTTGCCAGTAAACAAAGTAATCAGGGAAAATACTGGAAAAAATAAACTTCAGCCCAAAGTAGCAGACACTGACATTACTACCTGACCTGTGTTTCCTGAACCCGTGGGATGGGGAGGAAACAGGAAGATTTTCAGTTCTTGCCAGTTTGCTCATAATCAAGTGTATTGTCATCCACATTAAACTCCTATGGAACGTTTTGGTCTTAAAACTCAGTAACTTTTATTAACAAGGGCATGATCTTATAAATCGTTGTTTTGGATTATGACAAGATCCCTTTTTACAGAAGACAAGGTTGATGCTTCTTATGACATTTTACTTTTTTAGATTTATCTACTGACCTTACATTATCTGAAAGGACAGCACAAAATGCCCTAGAAATTATAGATCTAACTTGATTATGCTGTGAGTTATTTCCTTTCTCCAGGATATATATTACTCAGAGAAAGCAGAGGCCAGCGCAGGTCTCCACTTACTGCAGTTTTTGCCTGTCTCTTTATGAAGGGGTCATTTGAACAGCATACTGTGTTGGAATCCAATTTAAGGGCAAGATCGTAGCTCAGATATGTGGATGAGATTTTGTCAGATTTTCTTTGCTTTCCCCATTCTTTCAGCATTTCAGTACTAGATGTTAGACATAGGATCTATTGACATGATCAGAATTTAAAGAAAGGAGAGCAGTTCTGGTTATTCTAACTGCTGCTCTAAGTTCTCATTTCTTTTTCCTTTTCAGCAGCTTGGCCATGACCATTTGGATTATTCTTGGTGTTTCCCTTCAAAATTATAAGCAGACCTTTATCTGGGCCATTTGCAACGACATTGTTAACCACTGATCCCACTGCATCTTCTTAAGCAAAATATTATTTATAATTCTTGTTTGTCTGAATTAATTCCTTCAAATGTGACATTCCCACCGCGTTATTAATTTACTGTGATAGCAGACAAGAGGTCTTCTTGTGAATCCTCTCTCATCATGCTAGTTACCATACAAGTATACACAAAGTCCCTCTCATACAGTTTACAGGCAGACCATAAAGGAAAATGGCATCCACTGAGGCGAACTTTCACATCATTTACTTTATCCATCTAGTCTCACAGGCTTCCTTTAAAGCCACTGTAGAGGGAGAGACTTTTACAGGAAGCAAGACCAAGAGCTAATTTAAGGTCTTTGAGTCAACCTCCTCACTGAGTATCAAAGGACACAGAAACAGGAGCCAGCTATATCTGTTACTCACACTCGGGTTACATGAATAAAGCCTTGAGAATTTACTACTGCGCCCTTGTTCCCTTTTCTTCCCAACCATCTTTTCTTTCTCAAAACCTACTTGTTTTTCCACACACATTTTTCAAAGAAAAAAGAAATCCAGTAGGGCTAGAAAAACTAGGATGTTTCATAAAAACAAAGGAATTCAGGGGACCATGTAAGTTGGAGGGATCTCCACAAGCCACATACTTCAACCTTCTCCTCAGAGTAGACCAGTTTGAATAATACTCTTGTACAACTGAGAGTTGCTATTCCCTTGGCTTGTCCAACAGAGAAAGGAAGAGGCAAGCTAATGACAACTAGTTCAGACTGATGAGCACATTCAGCCCTCAATGTCTTTCCTGTGATTACTATAGAATAGCCAGCAGGAAGGGATGGTGAAGGTCTGTAATAAAGATCTCCTTCGCTAGAAAATGTTAAGATGATCAAATATTTTCAAATGGACCACCAAAATAACAAAAATAAAGGAAGTTTCAAATAATCATTAGTTTTCAAATAGTTAATTTCAGAGCACTGACACATCAAGTAGAAATTACATTTCAAGCTTTTGCAGAGGACAAGAGGGACTCACACAGTATTTGGCAAGCAACTTTTTGTATTGGAATTCTGAGAAGTTATGCTAAATATACTGTTTGGGAAAAAAAAAAAAAAAAAAAAAGACTGCCAAAAGTATTGTGTGAGTTAAAACCTGACTCAGCGATAAGATTACTCACGTGCTTGTTGTGAGCTGCATGCCAGAGTCACTTGTGCTTACAGGACTACTTTACTTTACCTCAGCTTAGATGTCCAAATTTAAAGCAAAAATAATAGTCCTATTTTCCTCTATCACCTATCAGTGATCAGAACCATTTATTTAAGTAGTCATGTTGTGTTTTCCCTGGGAATCAACTAATTTTAAAAGCACCTGACTCCCCTCTCCCTGTTTGTGCCCAGCCCCTTTCTAACCACCCCAAACCACCATCAAACTACAGCACACAGCTGTGGCAGAGCTGCTGCTCCAGGGGATCTTTTGTAAACAGTATTATTTCCTGAGCCAGATTAAATATAACCATAAAAAGAGCATGGGAAGATTGTTTGGCTTTGTTTCTTCTCAGAACGTGACAGCAAATCAATTTGGAAACGGTTGTGCTGGCAAAACTGAAGAGGGCCCAGCTTGAAGGCAGGAGCACAGAGCAACAGTTGACAAACTTGTCAGCTTCAACACTGAAAACATAGAAGAGGACTTGAATTTAGGATCGTAAATCACTTCCTGGTGGAAGAAAAGGGTAGATTCAGTGACACGTTTATATTATTCATGTAGAATAATTTAAATTCAAATATTCATTTTCTTGTATTCTATCATGTGATTTTATTCAAAGTGTTCATGCTTCAAAATTTCATTCCTTAAGCACTTTTTATCCTCATAAATTGATCGAGTCCTAAATGAAGTAGCTAATTTCAGATCAAACAGACTTCATTCAAATGATTTTTTTTCAGCTTTTGAAATAGCTTCATTTTGATTTTGTTTATTTTTCTTGACCTGAAATCAGATTCTTGAATTCTGATAAGTCAATACAAAATTTAAAAAATGTTATCTACCAAACTCTGGTTAGACTTTCTGGACACTATAGCAATATAAGTAGGCAAGCATCCTTCTAGCACACTATGATTTTTTTTACTGGTATTTTTTTTTCCATTACCAGAAAATATTAATAACAATATGATATGGAGACATTAAAAGAGAACTGGAGAGGAAGTGATAATAAAGAAGTGTTGCAGTTATCTTGAAAACTTAGCATATGTAGAAGTTAGAGGAAGTAGATACAACTTAATTTTTCACATAATTTAATAAATTTCCTATAATTTCAGGTATCATAACAAAAACAATGAAGGAAGAGGAAAACAAAAACCAGAAATTCTATTATAAATGTACTACTTAGTCATTATAAGGCAATCATTTATATTTCAATGCTGAAGTGGATTTTCTGGTGTATATGGACCTAGTACAAACTCATTTGCTAAAGATATGCTTGTTAGGAAAAAAAAAAAACCACAAAACCTTTTTTTTGAAAAAACAACTGTGCCTTTGCAAGCTAAGCAGAGCACAATTGTCTACTCAGTCGCTAAAAAGGTGCTTCCAGCCTTACAGCATTGATTCTTTGTGAGGCAATAGAGTTCCTTTTATATTTCTAAAATTTTTCACTTCATCTCCTTAGCAGGTTTTGCCATGTCAAGAGCTGCAAAGAGGTAACATATCCAATTGCTCTGGAGAACATGGGAAAATCAAAACGGTAGAGAGGAACATGAATAAACAGCACTAAGCATGCAATCTTCTTAAACAAGTGGATAAACAAGCTCAGGGAATTAGCAAGCTTGGCAACAGTGTTTGTTGTGCTGCTAGAACTATCCTGTAACGAATTACAATGATTAGTACCACCAGACAAAGTGGTTCAGTTTCACAGAAAAATTTCCCAGCCTTCTGTCATTAATCTTACCTGAGTTTATTACTAGCACTGTCACTTGCAGCTTGGGTACTGAACTCCTTGATATGCAATCTGTACAGGCAGCTTAGCGTTCGCTTTCCGTAGCAGAACACAGCAGGACCAAGGGTGCTGTGCATGTCGTATCTTGCATAGGTTTGTTTAAAGAGAAAGGAGGAGAGATTGTGAGCTGTGAATGTGCTAGAATGTAACTTCAGATTTAATATTCTCCAAGGAAAGTGTTTTCTAACCATCACACATGTTACAGAGTTGCTCAGTCAAATACTTAGGTAGAAATATGAATATTTTCAGGTACCAGTATTGTCAATTGCTTCTAAGGATTATGCTATTATAATAACTGTTCACAATCATGTATTTTATTTGTATATACCAAAATAATTTTATAAAGCACTTTGTGTATTATTCTGAAATTGTTTACATACTCTTTTTCACAAACTTCACACCACTAAATATCCTATAAGACAAAGCAAGCAAGGTCTGTGTCTCCAAGGTGAAAGCATGCTGTTCTTTTCAGGCAGTACTCACTAGCTCCAAGGAAAGAGGGCATTTCTTTTCCATCTGCAACATCTAGGAAGGAGAACAACATGCTTGATCAGTAGTGATAACTCAGAAAATAAATTGTCTGTTTCGTAATATTAAGCCTCATCTCTGTAAATGAGCACTGGGAGGGTCTCCAGTGGTGAGAGGCAGATGTGTCGGGTATAGTGCCGTGATCTGCCCATGGGGCTTCTCACTCTCCTCACCCTTCAAGCTCAGTGAAGGGGCCTGGATCATCCCACCCTAATACAGACAGTCAAAAGTAATTGAATGAATTGCATCAATAAGTGACAACAATTACAAAAACAAATGTAATAAGTCTTGGACACATATTGATATAAACACTCTTGAGACTTACATTTAGGAAAGTGAGTCCAGTTACAGGCAGTGAGGTTTCCTGTACCACCTGCGAGATGCTGTCATCTCTCAAATGTAAATGCATATGCACAGTATGTTCAAAGGGTTATATTCTCTATTAATCTCTCTCCCTGCCCTTGCACACACATGCATACACAAAGACAAGCAGATGAGTCATAGAAGTAAAATGAAACAGAAAACAAAAGAAAAAAATCCCATAATATACCTTGCTTATATGTAAATATATACACAGTCACGCATGATTTTGCCACAAATATATCTACATATTTTCTCAGCTGGCAAATGAGTTATTTTTGTCATCTTTAAAAGGCAGATAAGTCAAAGTATAGATACCACTGTGAAAATAATTAAGCAATCTCTCTGTCTGAAGAGTGAGAGACAGGCCAGCAACTTGATCTAAATATAAACATGTACAAAAGCAATATAGTCACTTTGGTAAAAAGTATGATAGACTAGTCTAGAGAGAGATCTTATTTGAGACATAAATGTTACACGACAAAACATAAAATATTCAAATCCAGATTTTCTTTCAAAGCAAGCAACAGAACCCATGACCTAGAAAGGGTTTTGGATTATTTCAATTAATTCATGTTCGATCATCGACTACTAAGATTTTATTTAGGCATTCATTCATTATACTGAATTATAAATTGAACTTTCAAACACAGTGAAATTTATGTGTTTTGTCGTACGTTACAATACAGACAAACAACTCTATTGTGAAATATTTCATTAAGAACTTTCCTGTGATTAAGGCTGATTTGCCAGCCACTCTGAGGCACAGGTTCCCACCAGGCTGGAAAGGCAAAGCTCACCTCCTTCACTTCTCTGCCTGAGGGATGAACTACAGCAGGGTCAGCTGAAGTTCTGCACTCACTTATAATTTCTGTAGATATAAGAAAAATGGCAACCTAGGGGCTGGGAATGTCATTATTCTCCCCTCATCCCACCCACTTCAGACTTATATACATAAATTGTAAGTTACATCCCTGTGTTCTTCTGTAGCATAAGAAGCAAGAGGTTTCTCAGCAGACACAACAGGGCTTGTTCCCTCTCTCAGTGTGCAATAGCCCAGGTGGGTGCCTCTCTGTTCATGGAGCACAACTACCTAGCAAAGTCCCTCTCTCCTCCTTCCTCATTGTGTTTCAGCCTTACCTTACCCTTCTGCTCCTGCTACTTTTGTACCACCATTAAGTTGAACTCTACCTGTAGGGTTAGTTAAGTCCTGTCCCTGAAACCATGACACCAAAGTAGGAACAGTTTGGAAAAGTTCATGCCATTCCCTGGCTCTAAAATGGTGACAATCATTGTCCACTCACAGCGTTACATGGAAAGTTTTGTCTAAGTATACCATGTTATGCTAAACTTTGGTGTTTCTATTTCCCTGAAATACAATTCCACCGAACTAATATTTAGTTTGATTCTCCTTGGAATTCAAAAAGGGGACAATAACCAGAGGAAAGATTCATTCTTCGACCTAAAAGCTTTCAAAAGTATCATTATCATTCGATTTTTACAGTAACAGCTTTTCATCATATGACGCATCTTCTTCCTTCTACCATGATTGAATCCAAACATCTTACTAACTAGCAAGCCTTCTGGTATTGGACTGCTCTTATTCTGCAGGCAGAAGAAAAATTACTCTTCTTACTTCCTAACCTTCTGCTTCTTATTTTTGACTCCCATTCAAAAATCAAACTAAATTTGTTTGGATTTCAACTGGAAAGAGACCAGTACAGAGAGAAAAATCATGGATTACGCTAAACTGTTTTTGCTGCTCTAGATCTTGTTTTCTTGTCCACAGGTAGCTGCAGCCCTTGTTATTACTAGTTACAGTGGTATCAGGCATATTCATAAATTATATTAGAAAGGGAGTAGCAGTGACGTGAGAGAGTTTGCTGCTATGATGAGGCTATGCAAAGCACTGTGCGCTATGCAACAAAATGGCAGGCGAAATTCAACAGAGATAAAAGCAAAGCTATGATTCTATGGAAAAAAATATCGTAACTTGACATCCCAGGACTCTGGGATGCCTTTTCAGGAGTGAGATCTCTATGCTGTGGCAGACAGTTCCATAAAAACACTGTCAACATGCTCAGTAGTAGCACAAAAAATTAGTTAAGCATCAAGAATAACTAGAAAGGCAATTATAAAAAAAAAAAAAGAGAGAGAAGCTATACCACCACCTTATACATCCATATGTCTTGCCCACATTTTGGATACTGTGAGTTGTTCTGATCCCCTCATCTCAGAGAAGGTCCAGCTTTCTAAACAGAAAATGGTTGGAATATGAGAGACTAGTAAGGGGAGGTATCGTATATACATATGCCTGATCATTGTCCAGAGGCCACTCCTGGAGACCAGATTCTGACACAGATGGACCTTCGGTTGTAACTGGTAGAGTGACTCTTATATCCCACATACATCTTTATTCACTTAGTAAGTTGTGTCACACAGCTCTACGGCCAGCCCACAGGACACCACGATTAGGTGTTGGATGTGCCAGGTCCACCAAACACAAAACGCTGTCTCCAGCCTGTGTTGGCCAACAGTGATTGCTGTGACTGCTTCCCTCCAAAGGGAACAACATAAGAACAAGGTAAGAACAACAACATTCTTACCCAAAATAGCCTCCAGCAAACTGTAATTTAGTGTCTTCCCAATCACTGTTGGTATTTCTTGTTTTATTTGCTCACGTGGATTTGTTCTTCCATGGAATAGTTCTGTCATTGAAAAAAAAAAAAAAAGGAACCAGAAAAAATCTTAGCAGCTATTATTAAATTTTCTTTTGAACATTTAAGACTTCTTGAGGAATAATGTACAGTTATCACTCAGTCAATTTAACACCAGTGTCTCTATCCCTATGCTGTCATATACTAATGACATGTGTATGTACTAGTATGTACACACTAATACGTGTATACTAATGACATATACTTATAAATAATAGGCTTTCATAAAATGGCTGGCTCCTATCCTTATAACCTTGTGGTAGCAACTGCAAGAACTCTAATACATTCAATGATTACTTAGAAAATATTTGCTTTTGCTGTTAAATTCCAAGGACTCTTTAAGACAGAAATAGCCACAGTAAAAGAAACAGATTTACTTACTGGGACCCAATCTTTTAAAAAATTTGAACTGCTTAAAATAAAATTACTTTAGTCAAAAGTTACATTGTGTTACATGTAAGGTAAAAAAAGAGTTGTCCAAATTGTTGGCCTTAATGATTAGACACAGAAGACATGAAAAACTGCTCTAATTTAAAAATATTAAGAAGTAGCTAAGTTATTAGTTGGATGCCTCATACGGCAGAGGAAGTCAAATTATATCCTCATCCCAATATTTATAGTGAAATGAGAAACCTGACAAAGTATATATGTAGAAGTTACCAGTGGGCACAGAGAGATGAAATAAAAATCAGTATGGACATTTTACTTTCCACAGGAGAAAAAAAAAAAAAAAAAAAAAGAGAGAATTTCTATGTTCCTTTGACATTTGTTTTGGTTCAAGACTGGAACAATTGTGTTTTATGTGCACAGGCATAGGCAGAAAGCACATTTTGCACTTGCTTTTGCAAGTGTTCATACTAGCATACCACGCAATCCCTATTCTTTCAGGTCCTTCTCTGCACCCAGCCAAGCAGGAAACAAATATTTCCTCTAAATTTTTGACCAGTCACAAACACTTGAGAGTATTTAGGAGACTTCATTTTCACTAGCCACTGCAAAATGTTTTCCAGTCATAACATTACAGAAATTAATGCTCACAACAGAGTACACAACAGCTTTGCCTGGCAGAAGCCAGCAGCTGCCCAATAGCTGCTTGTACTCAGTTGTGGCAGCTAATTTTTTCACATGCATTATTCACTGTGAGATACTACCAACTTATTTGGTTATGTCATCAGTGATTGAGTTCTGCCACCAGACACACTTTAAACAAGATTTTCCTAGAAACAGTTCCCTTTGCAATTGGATTGGGAAGAATACCTGACAGATAGTACAGTAGCCGTCACAACCAGTTAAGGCAGTGGCCCATCTGGGTCGGTGTCCTGAGAGTAACTGTTCCCCAGGGCAGAGATTTATCTCCATCATCATAAATTAGTTTGGTTTAAGTTGCACAGTTTAAAGGTCTAAGGCAGCAAGACTTCTGTTTGCCTTAAGAGCATGAATCTGAATCTCTGCAGAGGTAAGCTGGTGAGCCTGTGTACATCACATCACTAACATGAAGTCCCCAGGGGCTTTAAGCTTTAACAGTGCTTTTTCAGAGCATTATTAGTAATGCAGTAACTCCAGCAGATCTCAAACTGGGCTGGAGTCTTATTGTTCTAACACTGTACAAAATTATTTGAAGAGACTCTAAACCCAGAAGCTCTTATGCCATAAATTGGTTAGAAAGACAAGGGAGAGGAGGGTGGCAGAATTCCAGATCCTTGTCTGAAAGCACTTAAGTTTTCACTAAAAAAACCCACAATAAAATAAAATTCATTCACTCTGTACAGTGTCTGAGGTTGAGTGTTCCTAAGCAAAATTTTTTGCACTCTGGACCACAAGGTAATATTTTACACTACCCATTTTTATTGGATTTTTTAAACTTTTTTCCTTACAATCCTATTGTTACAATAAAAAACCCAAATTCTTTATCTTTCGCACACGTAGATCGAATAGCCTTTAGTGATATCATTGCTTTAACAGAATGAACTGGATTAGTAAACACAGGTCATCTTTAAATTTACTAAGCAATATCTCCACGAAGGGAAGAACTTTTTCCAGTATATCATACCAGAAGAATTTTTCACTTCTAATGAATAATTTTCACAAGTATACATGATTCAAAACCGATAGGCCCTTCTGCCTTGGCACAAAACTGTTGAATGACGGCAGAATATGGGAGCAGAAAAGGAGCAATTTATCCTAACACTCTCCTTGATGCAAGGTGAATAAATGGAAGGAAAAACTCTTGTCTGCCATGGATGACCAACACCAGCCTACAGAGATTCTGGAGATAAAAATATACATCAGAAAGAGTATTAAATAACATTTTATTGCATTTAGAGAGCAGATTTGAGCTTCAGAGAAGTGGTGATAAAAGCCAGCAATTTGCAATGCAGTTTCAAGTAAAAGAAAAATTAGATGGATACAGACTGTGCTTATTCAGGTTTTGAATCATAATTGGCAAGGACTATTTAAATTTTATCGCAATGGTCAACAGCTAAACACCACAGCAAACTTAGTTTAACATATACCAAAGAAGGTTTTTATGAGAGGGAAGATCTTCCTCCTGAAAACAAGGAACAGATGCTGAATATGTACATGGCAATGCAAGAAACCTAACAACAAAGTACAAAAAGAAATGATGCAGAAAAGAACTGTAGCAGCACAATGCTAAGGAAAATTAAAGAGGCACACCTATAGAAGGGCTCTTCTGACAAATCCTCTATACTACGTATTGTACATAGGCACTGTCTTACGTCTTCTTGACTCAGGCAACAAAACTATAGAGCTGTGACATTTGCTGAATAAAATCCGTCTCCTGCTTGCTGCTTACTCTCCTTCCACCTTATCAAGGTAGTACTTTTTCGAACATTCAGACAGACACTCATGAGGTCCAATGTTGATTTATTCAAATACACCTGAGGCAGATGCTTAAACAAATAATCTGTGCACATTCAGAGAATGCCACTGAAGATGGCACTCAGTTTTCTTAGTCTTTTTAATCTGAGTTATGCAGTGATGAAAATAAGTGAACCAGCTCAAAATGCTGAGGATAAAATGCCCAAAAATAAAGATTCAGTTCACACAGAAATGCTACAATAGTTCCAGATTTGCCATTTCAAGAGAAAGAGTAAGATTTCCTTTCTTGTTTTGCCACAGCAAGACATTAGTGACATTTAGAAAAAATGATCATTCCTGAACAAGGCAGTTATGTTACAATAGAGTTTACAACATTGAGATTTATTTTGGCTTGAGGCGAAGTTAAGATTAAAGAGATGGTGCCGCTAAGACTACAAAGGCTCATAAAACACTAAGCCATTATCATGACCTTAATATAGAACTTCGGATTCAAGACATCAGTAGTTATAATAGTCTTATATTCATTTAAAATTCAGATATAGTTTGTAACAGTACTCTTTTAGTTTTGATCTAAACCACCCTGCTGCACAAAGCATTTATTATTTCTTTATTAGCTGCAAAATTTACAAGGTCCAAAGGTGGCAAGCATCAAGTCCCTGAGAAATTCAAGAAGCAACTGCAGTATTATCCAGGCTGTCCTCTTGTGCTGCCTTTTTATTGTAGAAGGTCAATTTACAACATAATAGAAAACAGAATTACTACAATTTCAGACTTGCCATGTAGGAATACATTTGCAGTGTGTTGAAGACTAAGACAAATTTTCACACCACAACCTTGCAGTCATTAATAAAGAAGATTGTGGTCTCTGTTTGTCAATGTGTGCTGCTCTCACAAAATATCAAATCGGCTTTTCCTTGAGGATGGAGGGAGTGCAATGAGTTTCCCTGCGGATGCTCTCGGTTTCAAGTCTGTAAAAAGCATTATGCTAGGAAATTTAACCTTTTGCCCCTTCTGCTTGAAGGTCACCCTCAGTCTGGTAATCGTTAAACTGTAATGACTTGAATGTTCCAGTCAGAACCCTGAATTCACCTGTATTCCCACGTCTAGTAAGTAAATAAGAATTGGTTTTGTGGAGCAAAACTGCACAAGCAAAAGACAGGTAAATCTTCTGAAAGAAAAAAATAAATATGCAAAGTTTCAGTAATGCAAATATAATCAACAACAAAAGCTTGGTGAAAAAACAAACATTTGCTGACCCTGGGCAACGACTGTGTCAGAGGGAAGGGACAGGGATACACCAGCCTGGAAAATCCGAGGCATCAGCAACAACAGATATTTACTCTTGTTCTCCCAGTCAAACAGTAGAAGCACTAGCGTTCTCCTGGAGAAATTGACTGCTCTGGGCTTGGATGGGCATACACTTTGCTGAGTGAAAAACTGGTTGAATGTCCGAGTCCAGAGAGTTGTGGTCAACGGAGTTAAACCCAGTTGGCGGCCAGTCGTGAGTGCTGTCCCCCAGGGCTCACCTGGAGGTGTTTAAGAAACGGGTAGATTTTGTACTTAGGGACATGGTTTAGTGGTGTTGATAGAGCTAGGACAAAGGTTGGACTCAATGATCTTGAAGGTCTCTTCCAACCGAAACTGTTCTATGATTCTATGATTCTATATCTGAAATGCAGACCACAAGTGGCAAGCAAAAAGACTGTATGACAACCCTCATGTCATAAGACTTGGGTTTCTAAACACAGTTACAAGTAATAGGAATTTTGTAAGAGGGTTTTTGCTTGTTCAAGAGAAATTATGAAATTATGAAAGTTACTAATAGAATGCCAGCCACTATAGAAATACACTCATATTTATACCCTTAAACTAACACCTGCAAAGCACATGTTTCCTATAGGAATAGCAGACATTATAGTAAATGTTGCCCAGGTGCATGCTGCTGGAAAAAGGAGGCTCCTGAATCCAGTGTCGCCCAACAGCTTGTCTCTCTGGGTAGGATTTCATGATAACACTACTCATTTTCTCTACCTTCCTTCCTCATCGGATTGCTAGCATGATTTTGCTTTGGTGTGGCCTCATAATGTGTTCCCCACTCACAAATACGGTCTTTCCATGGTAATGCAGTGGATCTTCAACTTAAGGGCAACTTCTCCATCCTAAAGTCTAATTAGGCAGCCAAACCTTTTCAAAATATAGCCAGCACGTGTCTGTTGGCTCCAGCAGCTAAAGACCACTCCACAGCCACAGCTTGCACCTGGAGGAGTGGTATGTCAAGTCTCACATGGGAAGGAGCATCCTTGAGAAACAGTTCTGGACCACACTTTTAATTCATCTTCAAAAACTGCAATTTTTTGAAAGTAGGAGGAAATAACTCAGCCAAGTGCATGTTTTTCAACAGACACATTTGCCAAATATGAGTTACAGCAAAAAAGGTGTTTCTTCACTCGAGTAGCCAAGTCCAGTTTTACCTCTTTCTGGTTTTCCCTTTTGATTTATGCCACTTTTTATTCCGCTCACCCCCTCTCCCACTCTATTTGCTGCAATGCATACTTTCATACAGGAGTGAAAAATGGAAGCAATCAAAGGGTCATCCAAGGATCAAAAACCTTAAGCTGTTTTTTTCAAGTTTTATTTATGTTTATTAAACTTTCCCAACTCATTTCATTATTTTTCTGCTTACCCACCCTGTCAAATACCTCTTTGGTGGATAATAAAATAATTCATATAACAGAAAAACAGACATCTGATCCAATTTCTCCTGACAGGCAAGTGAGGGAGATGTCAGATAATTAGTGAAAAAAATAGAATATTGCACATCCACAAGCATTTTGTAAACCTGAAGACCTCGCTATCTAATGATCTCTATTTCCTTCTAGGTGTTCCAAGTCTTCAGAAAACTACATGATATATATGTATCAGAGCGCAAAATCTTAGCCTCTGAGTACCTGTCCATGTAAGCCACCACAATTGATCAAATTTAGAAGTCTTGGTTTTTAAATGGCCTATAAAGAACAAAGACAGAAAGTGTCAAAATTGATATCAGCAAATATTCTTCACAAAGGAAGGTGGAGGAGAGTTGCTGTGCCTGCTTATGATGCTATTAATAAAAGATGACTAGATGAGTTTCGGCATCTTTTCATAGTTTATTAGCAGATTGATATCTGGGAAAATGTTCATTCATAGTTGCTTCACTGTTTCATGCAAACAAAGACAAGTTCTAATAAAAATTAGTCTGTCCGATCTCCTCCAATCACATTACCTTATTAGTAGTATGTAATTTTCCACCCTCACTTCACAGTGCTATTTCTGTTCCCTGGCTGAAAATAGTGTTGTCTTAATAAGCAGAGCAACAACACGTTTGAAGAACTGGACTTTGGCCACTGAAAGGAGCCAAGTATTTTGTAAACCCACTGACTTCGCTCAGATTAGGGCTGCAACTCTTGACCTAGGCTGTGCTCTGTAGATTATAATTATACTAATGAGGTTGCATGCACCATTTTATTTCCATCACAGATGCATAATTCATGGAAGTGAGTATCAGGCTGTGCAACTCCAGCCTCAGAACCCCTGACTAGTCAGATTACTTACCTCTATTCAAAGGTACCCGGAAAAAGGGACCATCGCAGGTGTGTTTTCTCCACTTTTATCCCCTGAGCTCCCAGCAAGGCACATGCCCCAGCGGCAGTACGGATGCTTGCACAACAGTTCCCCATCACAGTCACTTGCAGCGTGAGCACTTTGCATCCTGCTGAAGGGAGCAGTGCTGCTGGCGTCTTTCAAGCACATCTGCTAATTCTGTTGGCCTCTAATTAACATCTCCATCACCGTTCACCCAAATTGTTGTTATAAGCAAATTGAGAAACATATTGTGGGGAAATAATACTCCTGCTTGGGTAGATCAGAGTCAGTGGAATATTGAATAAAATCTGCCCCTTTTATCTGCCTGTCTGAGTAGTACAGTTACCATAAAGCTTGAGAGAGAAAACCAAATTTTTCTGCTCTCAGCAACTCTTTCAGCCCCGATTCTTACAACATCCAAGTCTGATACAACTTTTGAGTTGACTATATCATGTTTCTATCTACAAGGATTGTCTTTTTAGTGCATTTTATTGGGTTTGGGGAGAAAAACACTGAAACGTACACAATGGTGTCAAATTTATTATATTCTTATAAACTCCAAAGTATACTTTTGGCATTTTCCTGCATTTCACTGATATAAAGATTGGGTTTTGGCTGTGTATCTCTAATCTCCAGTCTTTTAACCACCATTAAAATTAGCTGTCCAAAAGTATGGGTTTTCACACATTAGCATTCTCCTGTGCTCTATAGTCATTTTATAGGCTGAAATTTGGGTAAACAGATTGACTTTGAATTTGGGAGCACGTCAGCTGCCCTTTATTCAGGCTATTTGAAAGAAGAGACAAACATGACTTTAGCTTCAGCTGAAAAAAAGGAAAACTGACCATGGGTTAGATCACAAGCAAAGCTCGACCATAAAGAGTTTGTAATGAATGCAAGGGCAGGGGATGCAAGCAAGTGCAGCTCTTCACTTATAGTTAAAGCAGCATGTGATTTTGCCTCCACTTGGGCTGAACATAAGGCAGCTGGCACAAGCAGCAGCCTTCAAGCCGCTCATGCAAGAACTTTTATGGTTTGCCAGTCTGGTAATGTTGGCTGTATAATCTTAAGGCTATATAACCTTAACTGGGGTGTGTAAGACAAAAGATAGGCAGGAGTCTGGACTGAAAGCAAAGGGAAAATCTTCTGCCATTTCTAAACAGAGAAACTGCACTTTCACCAAAAGTGTCTGTAAGTACACATGTTTGCATCTGTACTATCACTTGTCATCACCACTGGGTTTTTAACTCCTAAAGGAGTCAAACCTCTGACTATAATAGTAATGATACAATATTATTCAGAGCTCTGTACACAAGGAGCTGAGCAGGATTTTAATGTTCTTGCAAAATCTCCTATTTCCACTATAACCATATACATACCCATATAAATATGAATTAAAGCCGCAGGCATTGTGTTTACACCTTTGGGTTTCTGACCCTTCCTCCCCTCCAAGCACTGACAGCTGGGAGGCAACAGAAAGAAGTTATTTATTTTAGAAAGAGTTCTTATCCAGAGTAAATCACTGAGGTGATTTTTTCCCATTCAGAAATCCTCTATCCCAAGATAAGGTTTGTCAGTATTTTGGAAATTATAGTATGGTTGCTCTGTGATTACAGTCACTGAGGGAACAGAATAAAGCAATGCAGTTGTGTGTCAGCTGTGAAATGGAAAATGTTAAACAAAGAGTTTTGTAGTTTGAAATTATCCCAGAAAAAGTGTGGCATGTCACGAGAATCAATTGCTTTAAAACAAAAGTATAAGAAATGGAGGCCACCCAAACTAATCATTGCCAAGTCCTCTGGAAATTCATCCATCTAAAATATTCTTAAAATTAAAATAAGTTTATGTGGCAGAGAGAAGACAAATTTTGGTGGATGTTTTTTCCTGGAAAGGACTATAGGATTTAGTGACATAATCTTCATCTTTCATCCAGCAGCAATATCCAAAAAATCTCCAGGAACGCCGTAACTGCACCCATTTGCTAACATTTGAGCTTTATAGAGAACAGACTTTGGGCTTGTAAGCTGACTTTTTCCATCCTAATGGTGGTTTTGGGGTGCTCATTCATTGTATTTAGTCATTTTACAAGGTATCAGGACAGCATCATTCTTCTGAAGCTACAGTAAGTTGTGTGTAGCTGTGTAATCACAAGTAATGATTATTCTGGAAACAATCAATTAATCGTTCAAGTGTTCTAACTTCTAAATACACATCAACAGCTAGGCACTGGAGGTGATTCTTGAATATCCAGTGCAATCTCAAGGAAAAACAAGGCTGCATTATAGACCTACACAGCAGTTAGTGTCATGATTTGAACCTAAATGATTAAGCAGTGCAAGTTGTGATTAACTATATACTTATGTCTGATGGAGACAGGTGACTTTAGCCGGGCAAGTCATGGAGGGCTTTTTCAAAATCTGCTCAATCTCAAAATTCACCATTATTAGGATTCAAGCTCCTGATTTTTATATATTCATATTTCTCAAAAATATTGAGAAGATTCACAGCTCTCTAATCAAATGCATTCAGTCTATAAATCAGTCACAGTAAGAGTCTTACGTAACTCTCAGTATGCCAAATTTCTCAATGGATATTAATAATAGGAGTAGATAGGAGTAGATAACACAATAATAAATGTAGTTCTAAACATACTAAAACCTTGCAAACCAGCTATAAAACTTGCTGTCATTTCACACTAATACCCATCTTTCAAGAAACAACGTTATTCAGAAGGAACTGCAGCTCTACAAACATGGTTGGCCAAGTGATAAATCAGGCTACTGAAGCCATCATTGAAACAGACATTCCACCCTCTAATAGAGGAGCTTTATTGAAATCATATATAATTACATAAAAATAAGAAGCTTTGTAGTCTGCATTAACAAGATCTCACCAATTTTGTGGCCAGAGTCTTGGGAATCTGAAGACACTGTGTGTAAGAAATCCATGAAGATTCAGTTTCTTTACATTCAAAATGATCACAGGGTCTTTGTCGTTGTCATCTTCTACAGTATCTAGATCTTTGATTCTGGTAACACCTGCACTTACCTCAGGAGTTGCTTTTTATACATCAGCTGCAACATCCTTTCCATTATCTTTCCATGACACTTTCCTTGGCTTCCTTTATCTCCTGTTTTGCTTAGGGAGTTTTAAATCACACAGTGGCAGCTATTCTTCACATTACTTTTAATGGTTCAGTCATTGGTTCCTCATGCAAATGTGCCGCCAGCAACGGACTACTTGGCCTAAAATCCTCTCTCTGATGGCCCTTTTAGGATAAAGGTGATTTGGGGACCATCCAAATCAAGGTCTGGAATGGTAAGTGCCTCCACCACTCAACATCTCCAGGGATGTAGCCAATAGCAGAGCTAAAATTTCTTTCTGGCATTGCCCTTGATCAGCATAACACCTACAGGTCATCAGTTTGGCACTTTTCATCACTCAGCCAGCAGTGACACTATAAGTCATTGACATGACATTTCCCACATTCACATTAGCAATTCCACTACCCAGCTGGACATTTCAGAAACAAGAATAATCTGTGGGAATTGCTACTTGGCTAGCACAGCCTGCTGGAAACCCACAATGTAAAGTGCATTTAGAGAATTCAGCTATCTGGATCATCTTAGAGGAAACCCAGGAGACTTTTGCAGCTTTGATGAATTGATGCTTTAGGGTCTTTTTGTTTTAAGAACTAAAGCTTTTTGGAATGAGCCCTTGGAATAAACAGTTCTGACAACACTCATCCCACTTCATCCTGTTCACTCAGTTACCCAAATTATGAATCGCTGCTTACTGTTTCTCATTCATTCTCTTGAGGAATGAAAAGAGAAAATATTAGTAAGCATCACTCATGAAAATATGACACTACAGGAAATGGTCTGAGAGCAAATGCTGTTGTATAAACACTATAGTCATTTTTATGTCTCCTAAACAATAGCTGATATGAACAATAAAAGTAAATGTTCCTATTGATTTCCTATATTCTTTCTCACTCATAAGGCATATTATTCAAAATATATCAGCACAGATTCCCTGTGAAGAAAGAGACAACAATTCACATCAAAATATTATACTCACTAATGGAAAGAGTGTATAAAAGAACAGGATTTAACCTTACGAAATTATGTCATGTTTTTCTTCATTCATTGCTTCATTATGGCTAATTTTCAGTTCTCTAAAAAAATCAACTAATATATGAATTATTGGCATATTTTGTCAGGTACTGAGCATTTCTTAGACAGCATAGGCATCCGAAGGCCCTGCATAAAACAGGAGTTAAAAGTCCCATTCTGTAATATAGACCTCCTCCTGTCCAACAGAGAATAATTTTTCCTTAAATACCCAATGAAGAATGGCTTTCCACTAAGCATACAGCATGTTGCCTGGTTTTACCATGCCATTCAGACTGTATGCACTCAGTTCCTGCTGTATCTTCTCTTTCTGCTGTCTCCTGCTGCCCTGGGAGAGTAGCAGTGAAGCCGCAGAAGGGCAGACTGGAGCAAGGATCTCCCAAGGGGTTATGGTCAGCTCAGAAGGGGAACAGGACAACTGCAGGTCCAGTGCTGCCTTATGTCATCCCGAGTGACAACCAAAAAGTGAAAGGGGGCCAATATATGACCAAGGGCAAATATCAAAGACAGATGTCTAAAATTTAGCACCCAGATTAATTTTTAAGTGTATCCAAATAAAGTGTTCATGTATCAGAGATGAGGTACAGTACACCAAAGAATTACCATCTTCCTCTGCCTCCCGAGATATATCATTTAACTCAGGAGGTTTTCCATTTCCTTTGAGACCACACTGGTTACTTTCCAGATCTATAAAGTTTTACACTCCAAAATTAGAACAGTGCTGCTCAGCTCCAGCGACCCAGCACTGCACTATTCCGTCTGCACCTCCTTTCATTTTCTTGAGAATTACCTTGGTGCCAAACTAAATGGTTTGTACTGACCCCACGGTTACCCTGTGCCCCTGGACAAGACTGGCACAACAAGTAGAGTAAGGAACTCAATGTTTCACATTTTGATGCTTTGCTGTAATTAAAATAATTCTTGTACATGAAGTCTAACTACTGGTCATGATTTCTGCTCTGTAGCTGTAGAGAATAGAATCATAGAATCATTGAATTGCTTGGGCTGGAAGGGGCCTTTCAAGGTCACCTAGCCCAACCCCCCTGCGGCGAGCAGGGACATCTTTAGCTGGATCAGATTGCTCAAAGCCCTGTCCAACCTTACCCTCAATGTTGCCAGGGATGGGGCTTCTACCACCTCTCTGGGCAGCCTGTTCCAGTGTTTCATCACCCTCAACTTAAAAAATTTCTTCCTTATATCTAATCTGAATTTACCCTCTTTTAGTTTAAGACCATTACCCCTTGTCCTATCACAACAGGCCCTGCTGAAAAGATTGCCCCCATCTTTCATATAGGCCCCCTTTAAGTACTGCAAAGCAGCAATAAGGTCCTCACTTCTCCAGGCTGAACAACCCCAACTCTCTCAGCCTGTCTTCACAGGAGAGGTGTTCCAGCCCCATGATCATCTCCGTGGCCCTTCACTGGACTCACTCCTACAGGTCCGTATCTTTCTTGTTATGGCAGCTGCAGAGCTGAACACAGTACTCCAGGTAGAGTCTCACGGGAGTGGAGGGGGAGAATCACCTCCCTCAACCTGCTGGCTACGCTTCTTTTGATGCAGCCCAGGATACATTTGGCATTCTGGGCTGCAGGTGCACATTGTTGGCTTATGTCCAGGTTTTCATCCACCAGCACCCCCAAGTCCTTCTCTGCAGGGCTGCTCTCAATCCATTCATCCCTCCAGCCTGTACTGATACCAGGGATTGCCCTGACCCAGGTGCAGGACCTTGCACTTGGCCTTGCGGAACAGCGTGATATTCACACAGGCCTGCTTCTCAAGCTTGTCCAGGTCCCTCTGGATGGCATCCCGTCCCTCAGATGTGTCAACCACACCACTCAGTTTGGTGTCGTCTGCAAAGTTGCTGAGGGTGCACTGGATCCCACCACCTATGGCATTGATGAAGCTATTAAACAGTACAGAACATCCTGTGAAAAACCTAAAGTCTTTCTCTCTCATTACCTTATGCTAATTTTAGGCTTGCTTCCTTTACATAAAAGTCATTATAGTACTGTCATTACAGAAAAGAGTGCTATGTGCTTCCTATTGTCATCACTAGACAATTAATCTTAGAGATGCTTAAACCTAATTGGCAAATTTTCTTTGAACACGTGCTTTCATACCACCATCATGGCACAGCACTTAGGACTACAATAAAAATATATTTTGAAGGCACAACTCACTTCTTTCACAAAATTATTCTAGTTGTAGACACAAATCATGCTCTTGAGTTGTGAAAGAATATAATGGGCTCTAAGTTTTGCAGTGGCTTCTCTATCCACTTGCAAAAATATATGCCAATGTGCCTGCGACCACCTCAACTGAATGTACAAATAGTGGATGCACTAAGAATCTGTGAACAGAAATCCAGTAGAAGTATCTAATTCTTTATGCAAAACAGTATGTATTTAGGATCAGATCTATTATTTTTGCATCTAATCTGAGGAGCACCATCACTTAACTCTCCATCAAATGGATAATAATAGGTAATTCCAGATGATGAGGCAGACCTTAGATGGCTGGAATGAGGTAGCTGGTACCCACACAGATGCCTCTGTAACACTGCCAGTTTTAAAGGCATTGTAGAGGACTATGCTCTTACGTTAAAAACTTTGGCTAAACATCTTGGATAAATCCAAGCCTTTGTGGCAAACTGTAGAATGCTTGTGCCAGCTGAAAATCATCTTACTCTTTGAGACCTACTGAAATGAAATAAACACTTCAGCAGAAAATAGCCTGTTAAGGGAAGCAGCTAGCCCTGTGCATAATTCTGCCCATATGAACTCAATATTATTCAAGATTTTAATATGCATTAGTACCAATGACATCAAAACCTCAATAATACTTAACACTCACTTGGTTACCACACTTCGGTTCTTAATGTAGTGAAAGAAATAGCCTTTAACTTTAGCCATCTAAGATTTAAAAATACTTGTATCACATTAAAAAGAATTTTAGGATAGTGTATTCACAAAGTTAATTTTACTTCACAACCACCACAAAATCCTAAAATTAATATATTTAATGTCTGGTTACAATATTTTGATTTATTACTATAATTCTATAATTCTAGCTGATTAAAAAACAGCTGTCAAATTTATGGTTGATTGAGTTTAGATTAACATAGCCTTCTTGCTACTAATATGTAAATTCCTCATCCAGAGATGGCAAAAAGCTGAACAACTTCCCTGGACACTTTTAACAACAAACCCACCCTTTTCTGCCAAGCCTTGACACTAAGAATTGACCATTAGATTACCTGAAACCTGTGAAGCCTCTTTCAGACAGTCTGTCTAGCCCCAGACCCAGTGATTCACTTCTGAGCCGTCTGTTTTCTGAACTCCTAACTTGCATTTGAATAAAGGGGTTTCTCTTGTGTGCTTACATTTAACTATTATCAGTTAGTTAAATAAAAGATATTATCTCTCCCTATAAACCCTGACGTTTTTCTACCTTTCAACCATAACAGCTGTACCATTATCACAACCCTTTCCCTCTCCCAGGGCAGTTCAACTTCTCAGACATGAAGCAAAGATGACCAGATTTTCAAGATCCCCAGACTGATACAGTAGGTGTCGTGCCAAGGAGGCCTCTCTCATTGCCTAATAATCATCACACTGATCTGTGCTCCTCCTCTTACCAACATCAGGCCCCAGAACTGTATTTCTAAAGACCTGGACGCTACTCTTAATAAAGTAGTGAACTTGCATGCCAAGCTAACAAAGCTTTTAAAAAGTGCTTCATTTCCAATGTATGCATATACATGTGGCATTCCTCTGCACTGACTGATTTTTAAAAGCCCAGTTTCTGACAGATGGAAGGCTTAAGCAGCTACATTCTTCTTGTTTATGTGCAAAGATCCTCCATGGAGATAGATAAAGATTCATTTGTTCTCCTGAAAAAAAGTGTTCTAAATAAGGAGCAGGAATGCATTGCATACATTCAACATTTTTCAGGTTTAATTCATCTACTCATTATCTCAAAGATCTTCTCAAGCTGTTGACACAGAAAGGCATAGCACTTTAGTTTACTACCACTTCATTTTCAAGAAGCATTATAGGAATATTACTTGTGCAATAAACTGCCTGCTGCATTTTGTAGTTCAGCCTGAGTTCTCAAAAAAACCCAAGTGATTGAAGCTGCCTTGACTTTACACTTCCAAAACCAAGAAAACGAAGGTTATCAGCAGTCCTTAACCTTAACAGCACCCATCTGCTATTTTGTCATGTGTAGCAGAAGTCTGTCCACTTCTATTGCTTGTGTGGGTGTTCATCACTTTGAATGTCTCTCCCTGGCTCTGGGTCAAGTATGTAAAACCAGAGGATCCCATCTGTAAGTTGCTTTGTAAATATGGACTCAGAGACTTGTTCAGACACAGGCAATGGGGTTCAAAGCAGGACAGACAATACAATTGAAGCAGTCCTTGTTTAAATCTGTGTGCTGCACAGCCAGCACTCACTTTAACCTACCTCAACTGAGATGATGTTAACTCAGCATGTGCTAAGAACTCGGAACTAAAAATAGTTACTATGAGTAAATGACAGTAGATATCAATTGTGTCACAAAACTGTGGTAGTTTGCCTGGAGGTAAAGCTGAAATGTTGATAAGTTGTAAAAGTGCCTGTTTAGTGAGAGAAGGTATTACTTCATGTATTAGAAATTTTTTTGGCTTGAGTAAGTTTAGCAATAAAATTTCCTTTCATTTTTGCCATCTACCTTTCCATAAGCTGTATCGTCTGCTTTCAAGCTTCATTGTTAAACTTCTTCTGAAGGCCGTTTAAAAACCACTAGACCTCAGTTTTTCCAGCCGTAGTTGCTATGGTTACTTATATGCCAATATACATGTGGATAAAAAGAGGAAAAACATCTGACTGTTTGTCTTTTAAAAAAGAGAGCATTATGTTCCACAGCTCAAAGCATGACTGAAGATCATTTCACCTGTGTCACAGGTTGGGTCTGGGCCAGCCACTAACCTGTGACAGATACTTGGTACCCAACCTGGGGCCCAAATACCTGTCATGGGTTAGGGCTATGCCAGCCACTAACGAATGACAGACACTCTCTATTAACCCCTCTCCCCTTCCAGAAGAGGAAGGGAGAGAGAATAAAGGAGAGAGACTTAAGGTTTGGAAAATAAAACTAAAACAGCTTTAATGAAACAGTAACAATAAAAAAAAAAAGATAATTAATAAGAAAATGATAAAATATATATGAATATACACACAAAACCAACACTGGACCCCACCCCCCTGATGACGATAAGTCACCACTGAGGCTGCAGGGCTGGCACTGGGGAAGTCCCAGGCTGGACTCAGCAGCAGATGGGAACTGGATGCAGGAGCTATGTTCTGGAGCTGGATTCAGGAATGCACAGAACGGGGTCGCAGACAGAAGAACGAACAGAGTCCTTCTCAGATGTCAGCCATCAAAGAGAGCTTAACCCATCATAATCCCTCAACTTTATACTGAATATGATGTACATGACATGGAATACTTAGTTGTTCAGTTTGGGGTCACCTGTCCAGCTCACTTCTCCCTGCAGGAGTTACCTTTCACTTTGTTATGACCCCTTTTCACTTCCAGCACCTCAACATGGAGTACAGAATTTAGCAGTGACCTTGGTAGCTATAAGACCAAGTATAAGCAGGAGCCTTTCTGCATACCGTTCCTCGGTATTAAATATAAACATCAAGTGCTATCCTACTAGAAGCAGTCACTGTCTGGAAAAACGTGCTGTTGATTTCAGAAAGTGCAGTCATTTAGAAGAGACTTAACTGAAAAGTAAAATGCCTGAACAGAATTGGTTCTCTTTTAGCTCATACCAGGACAACATGCTCTGCTTCAAGTCAGTGGAAGCAGAGCTGAACTCTGTGCCACCTCGTCTCCATCTCCCATGGACCACTGACCAGTGTAAAGATTGACCACCCTGCCTGCAAAAGTACCACTGCTACCTCTCCACGAGCCATCACGCCTGACAGGGCAGGCAAGATATCTGCATTTGCCAGATACAAGGGATGGACATCATGCCTAAGAGTTCCACACCTTCACACAAAGCACCTCAACCATCATTCACCTTTCTGCTCCCTATCACACTTTCACTGCATGGTCTTCTGGTCTAAGGTATGCACTCTGTGTCATCTCCAGCTTTGCTTTATTTTGAAAATAAAGGAGGGGTTATTTCACCTCCTTTCCTTACACTTCACTATCTTGGGTAATTGAGATTTGACCTTATGGTTATTGACTCAGACATGCTTCAGTTTTCAGAAACACACAAGCCAGGTCTATCAAGCGATTGTTTAGTCCCAGGGTCACCAGTGAATAGCATTTTGTGCCAACACCAGGCCAGTCATGTTGGCCATAATTTGAAGCAAGCTTGAAAAAATATCTAAAGGGATTTTGTGGCATTGTTTCTTTACAGCTGTTGTGGTTTAACCCCAGGAGGCAGCTACACCCCGCATAGCCACTTGCTCACCTCTCCCCAGTGGCGTGGTGGAGAGAATCAAAAGAGCAAAAGTTAGAGAACTCATGGGTGGAGATAAAGACAGTTTAATAAGAAAAAGAAAGAAAAGGAAAAAAGAAAAAGAGGAAAAAAATTATGCAAAAAGCTCCAGTTGCTCACCACCAGCCAACCAGCGCCCAGCCAGTCCCTGAGCAACAGCAGCCCTGACAAACTTCCCCCAGAGATTTTATTGCTAAGCACTGTGTCATATGGTGTGGAATATCCCTTTGGTCAGTCAAGGTCAGCTGTCCTGGCTGTGTCCCCTTCCAACTCCCTGTGCACTCCCAGCCTACTCTCTGGTGGGACAGGGTGAGAAGCAGAGAAGGCTTTGACACTGTGGAAACACTCTCAGCAATAACTAAAACATCGCTGTGTTATCAACACTATTTTCAGCACAAACCCAGAACATAGCACCACATCAGTTACTATGAAGAAAAGTAATTCTATCCCAGCCAAAAACCAATACAACAGCATTTGGCTACTTCCATGTTCCCAAATATCAGAGTAATTCAGGTCATTAGTCATTATTTGAAGATTCATATTTTTGTTAGTGTGGAGGAAAAGTAGTAACCTCTCAATTACATCTACTTAGCAAGATCAAATTCTGTAACATTATCGCAAGGCATTGATACTGGCACAAAGAGCTTAAGTGTATGTGAAATGGCTTCAGATCTCCAAAGAGAGGCGATTGCTCTGCTTGTCTTGCAAAATTATAGGACATTTTTTCATAAAAGGGTGTAGTTTTTACCAGAGCACAAATTAATCATAAGTAGACTCTAACTTGAGTGGTCTCAGAGAAAAACCTTGCAGTACTTTGTCCATCAAAATTATTGAAGCTGCTCCCTACTGCATACAGAAGATGTAGCCCTGGACAAGCTTCAGAGCAGAGGAGATCCCCAAATAAACTATTTCTCCCCATGAGCCAGACTCCATGGCAAAGCATACAATGCAGCCTTATGAGCTGATCCAACCAGACTGAGTAAGAAAAGTTTGTTCTTACTAACAATTAGAGTGACCAGGTAAATCATCACAGAATCATAAAACCATACAATAGTTTGGGTTGGAAGGGACTTTTAAAGGTCACCTAGTCCAATCCCCCTGTAGTAAGCAGGAACATCTTTAGCTGAATCAGGTTGCTCAGAGCCCCGTCCAACCTGACCTTGAACGTTGCCAAGGATGGGGCTTCTACCACAGAATCACAGAATGATAGCGGTTGGAAGGGACCTCTGGAGATCACCTAGTCCAACCCCCCTGCTAAAGCAGGTTCATCTAGAGCAGGTCACACAGAACTGTATCCAGGAGGGTTTTGAATATCTCCAGGGAAGGAGACTCCACAACCTCTCTGGGCAGCCTGTTCAAATGTTTAACCACCCTCAACTTAAAAAATTTTTTTCTTATATCTAATCTGAATTTACCCTCTTTTAGTTTAAAACCATTACCCCTTGTCCTATCACAACAGGCCCTGCTGAAAAGATTGCCCCCATCTTTGCTCTAGGCCCCCTTTAAGTACTGCAAGGCCGCAATAAGGTCTCCTCAGAATCTTTTCTTCTCCAGGCTGAACAACCCCAACTCTCTCAGCCTGTCCTCATAGGAGAGGTGTTCTGATCATTTTTGTGGCCCTCCTCTGGAATCACTCCAACAGATCCATGTCTTTCTTGTTATGAAAGGTAGGGTCTCACCAGAGCAGAGTGGAAGAATTACCTCCTTCTACCTGCTGGCCACACTTCTTTTGATGCAGCCCAGGTTACAGTTGGCCTTCTGGGCTGGCTCGTGCCCAGCTTTTTGTCTACCAACACCCCCAAGTCCTTCTCCTCAGGGCTGCTCTCAATCCATTCATCCTTCCAGCCTGCACTGATACCAGGGATTGCCCTGACCCAGGTGCAGGACCTTGCACTTGGCCTTGCGGAACAGCATGATGTTCACACAGGCCCGCTTCTCAAGCTTGTCCAGGTCTCTGGATGGCATCCCTTCCCTCAGATGTGTCAACCACACCACTCAGTTTGGTGTCGTCTTCAAACTTGCTGAGGGTGCACTCGATCCCACCACCTATGACATTGGTGAAGATATTAAACAGGGCTGCTCCCAGTACGGACCCCTGAGGGATGACACTTGTCACTGATCTCCATCTGGACATCAAGCCGTTGATCACTACCCTCTGGATGTGACCATCCAAACAATTCTTCACGCACCGAACTGTCCACCCATCAAATCCGTATCTCTCCAATTTAGAAAGAATGATGTTACGGAGGACCATGTCAAAAGCCTCACAGAAGTCCAGATAGATGACATCTGTGGCTTTTCCCTTGTCCACTGCTGTAGTCACTCCATCATAAAAGGCCACTAAGTTGGTTATTATGAATACACGTGCTACCTCTTTCTTACCATGAACTGGAGTGAAGCAGTAAGAGGAATCAAATGTTGAAAATCTCTCTCCCTTAGGAAACCTCCACTCTACTTGTGTTTATGTTCTATTCCAGTGCCATGAAAATTAATATTAAAATTACACTCTATTAACACATTTGCACAAAGCCTCAACAAGAAGGAGATCGTCATTACTGATATTAAGCTGCTGATATTTAAATAATTGCTTTCCTTTATCAGCCTTATTATCAAATGATCTTGTTACAGCTAAGGAATTACCTGTAATCATTTGCACAGAAAGGATTTTAAGCCTGATCAGAAAAGAATCATTAAACATTGGTTAAAATACTGCATGTGCACTCTGTATTTAACTTGACAGTTTGCAGGAGCAGCCTGTTAAACAATTCCTTCTAAGTGCACAGATAAAGCAAGGTGTGTCTGTGCTGACTGCACAACTGGGAACTGGAAACATGACTTTAGTCCATTTATAAAGTTTTCTCATTAGGTTTCAATTCAGGAGCAATGCCACAATGGTATTTAAAGGATATTCAATCACTCATGACAGAAAAGCTCAACTGACATTGCACAAATAGTGTTTGATTATTACCAATCTATCATGTCAGTTAGCAAGAGGAAAAGATATATTTCAATTGATTTCAAAAGACCTCTGTGACAAATGCGTTCCAGGAAGCTGGGTAGCAACAGATTTCAGATCCTGATTAATCTGGTATACACAAAACTCTATAGCCTGGCCTCTTTTAAGCACACAACACACTCTTCAACAGAAAATTTGAGCAGCTACATGACCAAACACTGCATTATTTTCTTGCCAGTCTTTTATTTGATACTTGTGTTTGTAGGCTCAAGCTGACCAGCGCATTAGTATGTTCAGCTCCCCAAGAGGAAGTGATTGCCACATTCACTAAGAATCTAAACTTCTGCTCCTTTGTTATGTTGTCACCATAATTAAGAAGTAAAACAGCATCTTTGAGAGAATGACCCAAAATATTTGGGGACCCTAAAATTCAGTTGGATTACATAGGACAAAGTAATACAATCAGCCAGGCTATGCTCCGAATATGGTAGAAAGGCAATATTACCCACCAGCAATGCATTTCACAGTCAGCTACCCCCAACTGCTCTGAGGGGCATCAGAGTCTATTGAGGGATCTCCCTCAATAAGCAGACCTGTTTGTGAAAGAAACATCTCCACTGAGTTATTTTTTCCCTGCTGTGGACACTGGTCGTGAAACCTGGTGCATAGTGTTCTTCAGAAATAACATGCAGGTTTTCCCATGCCTTCTGCATTCCCAGATTTGTTTGCCAAGTAAACACAGAAGAGTGTTGACCTTCCAAACATGAAGGAAACTTGAAGTAAAAGTAGTATGTTCCAATCCAACACTCCCCAACTTATATAGAGGTTACCAACATATATGATTCCTTATAAATGGGTCCCCTTACAACAGGGAAAGCCATGGAAGAAGATTAGATTTATTTGTTAGATTATCTGGTGATTAAGACAATAAATTGACATTGCAGGAATTCCATTTTTTTCCATATTGGCAAGGTAGACAGACATTTTTCCAGGTCTTCTCCACTCAGGATATGTCAAGGGTTGAGGCTGGACTGATCACTAATGAATGACAGATGCTCTCTATTACCCCCCTTCCCTTCCCAAAAGGGAAAGGGAGAAAGAATAAGGGAAAGAGACTTACAGTTTGAAAAATAAAACTAAAACACCTTTAATGAAACAATAAAAATAAAAGAGAATTAAAAAAATAAGAAAGTCATTAAATACATATAAATATATACAAAAATACATAAAACCAATACTGAACCCAACTCCCGGCCTAATGACCACACGTCATCACTGGTGCTGCAGGGCTGGCGCTGGGGAAGTCACAGGCCGGTCTTGGCAACAGACAGGAACAGGACGCAGGAGCTGGACTCAGGCACTGGATTCAGGAATGCACGGATCGGGATCACAGAAGAATGGATGGAGTCCTCCTAGGATGACACCCATTCAAGAAGAGAGTTTGACTGTCGTGATCCCTCAGCTTTATACTGAATACGACGTATATGGGATGGAATACTTAGTTGGTCAGTTTGGGGTCACCTGTCTGATTTTCTTCTCCCTGCAGGTGTGACCTTTTTACGTGCTTGTGACCCTTTTCACTTCCAGGACCCCAACATGGAGTACCAGACTTAACAGTATCCAGGGTTGCTATAGGAGCAAATATAAGCAAGAGTCTTTCTGCATCCCATTCCTTGGCATTAACTATAAACATCAAGCATTATCACTGCTACAAGCAGTCACTGTCTGTTAATTTCAGAAAGTGCAGTTACTTAGAAGAGAATTAACCGAAAAGCAAAATCGCTGAACAGAATCAGTTCTGGTTTAGCTCAAACCAGGACAGGATACCACAGAGACACGAATCTAACTTTTTTTTTAAAAAAACAAGTCCCTTAAAAATACATTTTCAAAGGTGGAGAAAGGAGGGGACAAGGGAGAATTTTTTCTATGCAGGCTATTACCTGTCTAGTTAGAACCATGTGACTGGGGAGATGGCTTTGAATATTACTGTATATCATGGAAGACTAAGGGCAAGGACTCATAAAAAAAACAAGCTCCCTTGTCATGCTCCTTTCACATTAACTCTGATGGTCTGGGCAGTCAACAGAAAGAGAAGAAGTGTTACCCCTTTTGCTAATGTGACTAATGATTAACTAAGACTGTCTAGCACTGAGGGAAATATTCCAACAATTAATGGGGAAAGTGTGAAATGTAATCTGCTGGCTTCTTCGTTAGCTAAGGAACTTGAGAAAAGAATTAAGTTTAACAGTAATTGATGTGGGCTGACATAGTGGGAAAAAAAAGAACAATTAATCCTGCAGTTCGAAGTCTTGTTCTCTGGTGCACCAGTGCAATCACAGAAAAAATTCTTTTGCTTTCATGCTGGGAATATGAACCAGAATACGAATCAATGTGAAGCAGTCTTTCATTAGAATGACTGTACATAGAGACATTTTTGGCTCTTCATAGAATCATAGAATGGTTTGGGTTGGAAGTGACCTTAAAGATTACCTGCTTCCAACCCCCCTGCCATGGGCAGGGACACTTTCCACTAGGCCAGGTTGCTCAAAGCCCTGTCCAACCTGACCCTCAATGTTACCAGGGATGAGGCTGCTACCACCTCTCTGGGCAGCCTGTTCCAGTGTTTCATCACCCTCAACTTAAAAAATTTCTTCCTTATATCTAATCTGAATTTACCCTCTTTTAGTTTAAGACCATTACCCCTTGTCCTATCACAACAGGCCCTGCTGAAAAGATTGCCCCCATCTTTCATATAGGCCCCCTTTAAGTACTGCAAAGCAGCAATAAGGTCCTCACTTCTCCAGGCTGAACAACCCCAACTCTCTCAGCCTGTCTTCACAGGAGAGGTGTTCCAGCCCCATGATCATCTCCGTGGCCCTTCACTGGACTCACTCCAACAGGTCCATGTCTTTCTTGTGATGGCAGCTGCAGAGCTGAACACAGTACTCCAGGTAGGGTCTCAGGAGAGCAGAGTAGAGGGTAAGAATCGCTTTCTTTGACCTGCTGGCCACAGTTCTTTTGATGCAGCCCAGGAAACAGTCGGTTTTCCGGGCTCCAAGCACATGTTGCCGATTCTTGTTGAGCTTCTTATCAACCAAAACCCCCAAGTCCTTCTCTGCAGGGCTGCTCTCAATCCCTTCATCCTGCAGCCTGTACTGATACTGAGGATTGCCCCAAACCAGGTGAAGGACCTTGCACTTGGCCTTGAACTTCACGAGGGCCCACCTCTCAAGCCTGTCAAGGTCCCTCTGGATGGCATCCCTTCCCTCCAGTGTGTCAGTTGCACCACACAGCTTGGCATCATCAGCAGACTCACTGGGTGTGCACTTAATCCCATTGTTCATATTGCTGACAAAGGTGACAGGTCTGATCCCAATACTGACCCCTAAGGAATTACTACTCGTCACTGGTCTCCACTTGGACATTGAGCTGCTGACTGCAATTTTTTGAGTGCAACCATACAGCCAATTCCTTATCCAACTAGTGATCCATCCATTAGACCCATGTATCTCCAATTTAGAGACAAGGATATCATGCAGGACTTCTACCACATTCCATTCTTCTGGCAACTGGCAAGAAGCATGATAGTGTTGGAGGACTCCCAATAGACTGATCCATAACAAAGGCTTTGGGAAACTACCTGAATTCCAGATAGGGCTTCTGACTTCTGCATTGTAAAGCAAAAAGGAAAGCAGGCAACCAGCTTCCTTCCATGCATGCCCATAACTGTCATTTTCTCACTGAGATTACAACTACGGCTGAATGTTTGAAAGTCTGATTTCAGATTTTTTTTTTTTTAAGGTTAGTTTCTCAGTACACACATCTTTATTTCCAGCTGTAATGGCAATAACTTTGTATTGGTTTTGCATGGCAAAGTTGTGGTGGCAGGGGGGCTACAGGGGTGGCTTCTGTAAGAAGATGCTGGAAGCTTCCCCTATGTCAGATAGAGCCAATGCCAGCCAGCTCCAAGAGGGACCCGCCACTGGCCAAAGCCGAGCCCATCACTGATGGTGGTAGCACCTCTGGGATAATGTATAGAAGTATAATGTAAATGTATAATGTAAAGTAGAAAACGTTGTTGCATGACAAGTGCAGCTGAAGAGAGGAGTGAGAACATGTGAGAGAAATAACTCTGCAGACACCAAGGTCATCAAAGGAGGGGGAGGAGGTGTTCCAGGCACTGGAGCAGAGATTCCCCTGCAACCTGCAGTGAAGACTATGGTGAGGCAGGCTGTCCCCCTGCAGCCCATGGAGGTTAATGATGGAGCAGACAGCCACCTGCAGCTCATGGAGGACCCCATGCTGGAGCAGGTGGATGCCCAAAAGAGGCAGTGACCCTGTGGGAAGCCCGCACTGGAACATTCTGTTCCTGAAGGACTGCACCCTGTGGAAGGGACCCAGGCTGGAGACATTCATGAAGAACTGCAGCCCATTGGAAGGACTCAATGTTGGAGAAGGTTGTGGAGGACTGTCTCCTGTGGGAGAGACCCCATACTGAATCAGGGGAAGAGTGTGAGGAGTCCTCCTGTTGAGGAGGAAGGAGCAACAGAAATAATGTGTGATGAACTGACCACAACCCCATTCCCCTGTGCCACTCGGAGACAGAAGGTAGAGAAAATCAGGAAAGATGTTAAGCCCAGGAAGTAGGGAGGGGTGGGGGAAGGTGTTTTTTAAGATTTGATTTTACTTCTCATGACCCTTCTCTGATTTTATTGGTAATATATTTAAGTAATTTCCCCAAGTCAAGTCTGTCTTGCCCATGACAGTAATTGGTGACTGATCTCCCTGTCCTTATCTCGACCCACGAGACTTTTGTTAGATTTTCTCCCCTTGTCCAGCTGAGGAGAGAAGTGATAGAGCAGTTTTGGTGGGCACCTGGCATCCAGACAGGTTTAACACGCCACAGACTTTCAGAAAAAATACACCTCAAGTTTACTTCACAGTGACACTGAGCTACAAGGTTTAATCATGATTAGCTAACAGGATGATGAACACAGCTTCTCCTGGTATCTCCAAGGCTATAAAATCACAATCAGAAGCACAGCAGCCATTTAATCTTCAGAACAAATTTTGCACTTCAATAAGCTTTTACTCATGTTTTCAGTGACACTGTGAGGGACTGCTCAGCGAGAGTAAAGGAAGCAGAAATTATATTCGTGATTCGCACCATCCTTGTAGTCATATCAACCACAGAAAGGCACCTCTCTCCGGTCAGGTCCTATGGGGTGTTCCGAGTACATTTAAAAACAGAACTGCTGAACTAATTATTTCACACTTCTCATAAGAACAAAAAACAAATCTGCTCTTGGGTCTGAAGTCTTGTGTGACAAGTTCCAGTCCATTTACTAAAACCCATTGACATATTGAATTCATAACCGCTCTGACGGCCTTAGTTAAAAGTGTGCCATTATAATCTGTCGCTCAACATAGCTGTTACCCAAAAATTATGCTACTGCATATTCACTTTGTGAAACATGGGCACGCAGGGAAAAATGAAGGGAGCTGGGACAGGGCAGCATGGCATCTGAGGTGGGCTTCACTGTCTCACACCATTTGTTGAAAAATGCACTTTGAAGTTAATCACATTGCTTTCACCTCAATAACCAATGCAGACCCTGAATGTTTAATTATGCTACTGGTTTTATACCTAATCAATCTTTTTCATTAAAATCCAGTGAAGCAGACAACTGAGATAATTACTAAAGAATCATCTTAATTAAAAATTTTAGCTTCTAATTAAGAGTCATTGTTTACCTCATCAGAAAGCCATTAGGATTCAGGACAAGGTTGCCCTGTTCATTATGTTTTCACCTTTTTTTAAAAAAAAAAAAAAAAGCTTTGGGCAAAGAGAGTGATACAGGATTTTATGTTAAAAAACGAATTATTACAGTTGTCCAACAAAAAGGGAGAATACGCACAAGCCAGTGTCACCATTTGTCAAAAGCCCCATAGTGTCCAGAGTAATTGCAGAATATCTTTGCATATAAATTAACACTGCCTTGGTCCTTGAAGATAAAGCCATGTCTGTACTTAAAATGGACATGACCTCCTAAATTATTTTTTTATTGCTTTCCAGCTACAATGAAGACACTTTCAAAATCCCTCAACACTCTTATCCTGCAATCAGAAACTTCTCTCTGCTTTTCACTGTTGTTTTCATGAATGTCTGATGCTGACTGAGGTCTGCTTCAACTTCAAGGAAGTACAATCAGACATTTCAACTAGGGAATTAGAGGTGCATAACAGTTAAATGACATCACTAAAGATGTGCATCTTCATCAGCTCACATTCACTGCAATGTATCAGCACCAGCTATACAGATACAACGACGCTTCAACTGACAGAATTAATCAGGGAAAATTATTATCCAGTCCTAACATTTGCAAGTTTCCCCTCTATATATATTCCAAGGCAGAAGGCAAAAAACAAAGACTTCTCCATGTGAAGTTTTTTCCACCTTCACCTCTAGCAAGCAAATTTGTAAATAGCATAATGATTTCAGATGAAGACACTGAGTTCAGATATTTGAAATGCAAAGCTGAATAGGTATAGATGAAACGGTTGTTAATCAGCACTGACCATCTGCTATAGATGAAGCAAACTATGTTAGGATCAGCACTAAAACAAAACAAAACCTATTTTATAGAAACATCTCATTCCATGTGTTTGTTTCCATTTTATTTTTAGTGGCATCCTACAGGACATAGCGTAAGGAGCAAGACAAATCTTCAGTTACGCTTCTCAGCTCACCAATATTTCTGACACACGAGTTTACACTTTGAAAAACTACTGATTCACAGTTCTGTGAGGAACTGAGAAGATAGTATTAAAAGTATGAAGAATTTGTTTTCATGCAAGTTCTTTGTAACCATTTAAGTAGATAAGGGTGGAATGAATAGCTGCCAGGGAATTCATGTAAAACTTTGAGGTACAACCTGGGTGTTATTAATTTAACTTAACAATTGCCTCTATCAGTAGGAATGACATTTATCAATAATACAAAGTAGCCAATTATGGTTCAGAAGAACATATCAGATTATAGGTTCGTTTTAAGGGAGAGAGAGGGAGACAGAGAAAACAGAAGACATTTAAAAGAAACTACACAAAAGAGTAAATAACAGCAGCTCCTAGCTGGTTTCAGACAAAGAACTTGGTTGTGCTAGCTGGTGCCAGCACTTCTTAATCAGTCATGCTTGCGCTAACCTTTTAATAAAATCTGATTGCAGGAGGCTGAAACAGCTCTTGCTCCACTCGACAGGCAATTTGAACATGCACAGCTGAGTGGTAGGCAACCAGCTACAGTACAACAAAGTGGCACACCAAGATAGAGGCTTAAGGTGTCTGAAATGCCAGTAGGCATAGGTTTGCCAGGGACGCTGTCACACAGAGGAAAGGCAAGATAAAATTACATCTATAGATGCATCTGGGTGACCTCACTGAAGTTTCAGGTAACCTAACCCAAAACTTAGATCTTCAAGCTATCATCAGATGCTGACTGTAATTTCCAATGCACACGTATTTCTATTACACTTTCACTGAACTGACAAAAATCTCTTATCCAGTAGGAGTCTCAGGCCTTTCTGGGACACCACATCCTGTAAGTATGTTCTGATACCGAAGATCAAGTTCAAATCCTCACTTTCTCTGACTTGGATGAGAAAGCAGAAGACACCCCACACCATAGCTTAGCCATTAGGGAATTCAGACCAAAAACATTTCACATTTCTGCTCCCAAGTAAATATGGGATCTCGTCACTGAGATCTTGGATGTACAGGAAGGAGAACTAAGAGCAAGAACAAATCAATCATTTTAAGAACCAATCAGGGCCCCTAGCTTCTGAAACATGTTCATGACTGCTCATCCAAAAGGAGGAGTGAAGCATTTCTTTCCAGTCAAGGGCTGGGTGCTCGCCTACCCATGGTAGAGAACGGAAAGCTTTTCAGTACTGTATCTGCAGGAGCTTAGGCACCTCTTCACTCAACTTTTTGATGCTCAGCTGCCAGCACTTCTGCCTCCCCATGCACTGCAGGGGAGTATATCTAGCCTGATTTTACTACAGAGGCTTTCTATTTACTAAGATAACAAGACTAGTACTTGTAAAGTTAAGCCCTCTCCACCATTACAGAGTTAGCTGTAAGTCAGTTTTACTCATGAGTTTGTACTGCGCCTGTATAAAGCCTTTATTGTAGCCACTAATGGAAAACACGTGCCACAATAGTTACTTATTACAGCTGTAAGAAGGCTAATAAAACAGGCACAGTCACTTGCCACTGACCCTTATAAAATATCAGGCTTGCCACTTTAATTGGTGGAACTAAATCAATTTATCACTTAATTATGTGTCAATTTATGAAGAAAAGTGATTTTTTATTTGCTTGCAATCCTATTGATCAGGGCTGCAGCGGCTAGAAAGTCAGAGATCTAAATGTAAAAAACTCTTTGCTATACCTACCCACTTTAACTCCTTTAACAAAAGAAATTATCTGCTTACCTAAGAAATCAAATTTCAGGGGTTCTGAAACACAACAGTAGCGAAGAACAGTTGTAAGGAGTCATAAGGTAAATATGAAGGTTTGCTAGACTGGGAAAATAAATTTACACTTAGGGTAGATGAGGAAACATTCTCCATCTCTGTCTCTTGATATCTAGGAAACCTTGAGACAAATGACAGAAGAAAAAACTCAGTCTTTTAAGCACTGGACTTACTTAGCCACAAGTAGCTCCAGATTCTCGTGTCCACACATATAATCCAAACTTACAGATGGATTTTATGAAATCTGAATAACACTTAACATTGTATCCATGTGAGGCACGGGAATTGAAAATGCCCATGCTTGCTTTGTTTCTTGGGCTGATTTCCTTGGCTGGTTGTAGATGCTTGTCTCTGGGACAGTGATGGCAGTGCCCACTGCACAAACAGGTAGTTTTCCATACAGCAATGCAAGGTGTGGCAGAATAAGAAGGAACTGCTAGCCAGCAGCAGGCTCTGCCACTAAGTGAATAAAGAGTTAGTAATAAAGAAACGTCTGCTCAAAGGAAACCTGATACAAGACAACATGATTTTGAGACCATTGCAAGAGCAGTGTTAGCTTAGGTGAGTTTGAGAAAGAGGAAGTAGGGAGAGGCCTATCACTACAGAAAAAGAGGGCTGTAGTTATCCTTTCTGTGGAAAGCTGATGAGCTTTCCATTCAAGGGGCAATGTCATCTGCCTGCAACACTGAAGGCAGCCTGGGGATGGGCAAAGCACATCAAAACCAGTCCATGCATGTCCATTCTTTCTTTGAAAGATATGAAACAGAGTAAAGAAATAGATTATAAGGAGTTACAGCTAAACAGGCATCTTAATAGATCCAGGAAAGGTACTACCAACCCTCAAAACTTCCAGAAAAACATTAGTAAACTGTATCCTGGAAAGAGAATGAAAGAAGAGCCAAGCCAGCCTCTAGACCCAAGCACTGCATGAATGGGAATGACAACAACAGCAGGATATAGAAAGCATTTGTTACACATAGCAGGGGTATACAGTGTTAAAGGAAAACCATCAAATATCTAGATTTCATTCTGATTAGCACAACAGGAAAAAAAAAACCACCAAAACATTTAGCAGTGGGACTGAAAGCTGCAAAAATCATTAATCTTGGCAATATACAGTGGAATCCACATAAGGACAGCTCAAGGCAGAGGAAATTAAGATATTTACAGACATATTGGAGGGCATGGGACATCTGTGAAGACAACGAAGAACTCAAGCTATCACTGAATGCAGTGTCAGTGGTGCATGCAGAGCAACGCGCATCAGTAGCATTACGGCCAAAGTGGGAGAGCAGCTCCAGCATACAGCATAATTAAGTGTAATTGGAAAGGTGGAGGGATCCTCAGAATGAGTTAGCTTGATTGCTGCAAGTAATAAAAAAACCAAACACATGCTGGGCCAATCTGAATGTGCAAAGGCCCTTGGGACCCACACACAGCTAAAATTGGGAAAACTGTACCACAGCCACCCTCCCAGATGTAACTTGCAAGGATTCCACAAAGTCTGGGTTGAGTGCATAGAAACAGATATAGTATACTCCCATCTGCTGGGGTAAGCAGAGAGGTCTTTACTTCCATCACTGTGTCAGGAGGAAAGCACTGCTATACATTAGAAAAAGCAATGAAATTAGGAGAGGGGAAGTGATCTGATCTAACCCTCAAAGGAGAAAACTTGCAAGGATTTAAAGCACCAACATCCACAGAAGAACTGAACCACACTGAGGCTGTGGACTCTCTGTTAGTATTTACACAAAGATTAAAAGAAATGTCAGCACTTCCATGAAGTCTGAGGGAGAGAAAAGAGCAATTGGTAGTGAGGGAGATGGACAAGAGCATTCAAAATACAAAGGACAACAATCACACTCAAATGACTCAAATGAAATAGAAGTTAAAAAAAAAATAAATAAAATAAAAAGAGAGAGAGAAAATCCTGTAGCATCTGTCCTCTCGTGAAATAGGATGATGGCATGAGAAAGAGAAGGTACTGATGTTCACTCACACCTACGATCTGCCAACAGAAGAAATGAGGAAATGGGAAGCGAAGCACAGTGTCTAGGTACCGTGCATTTCTTTTTAATACAGCCAGAGAGGATGTCAGGTGCACAGCACAGCCATCAGAGACATTTGGATTAAAAAAATGTTCAGGCTCTGTGTGTGGGATACGAACAAGTCCAAAAGTGGTTTAAAGAAAAAAACAAGAGATTCCAGAGAATATTTCCTCCAAATAGTTGGAAGAAAGACTGGGAGGGACGCTAAGATGTAGCACTGTACAGAAGGTAAACAACTGCACAGGAATTTTCCAGAAAGACTACACAAGTAACCTAAATTCTCCTAGACTGCTTTATTTATGTAAAGTGTCAGAAAAAAACGGCAAGGAAGCAATGATAGCTCATGATGCACCTAATAGAAGCTTGACAGCAATTGGTGCCTGATTTATATGAACAGAGGCAGAACCACTACCTGCTGATACTTGATTATTACAGTCGTTTTGTCAAAGTAACTCAACTTAGAAACACATTATAAAGCACTGCAATGAGTCAGGCCACAGTAATATTCATGAGGCATAGTATTTACAGCAAGCTAATTTGAACTAATGGCTTGCAATACATACCCAAGGAATTCCAAAAATTTGCAAAGGATGATATTTCATACGCACAACAAGCAGTTTGTATTAGTCGCAGTCCAATGGAATGGCTGAAAACACATGTTTGAGTAACTGAGCAGATATTACTCAAGACAAATGAAGACAGATTGAAACCCATGTTTCACTTTAGCACACTACCCATACCCAGTTGTGGAGCTTTATCAGCACTGATATTAAAAGTGCGAGCAACACACTAAGAAAAGGTGTAATACCCAGAGCTGCAAATCACTGAGTACAATAGAGCATGGTGGACAAAAGATAACAGAAATTTCACTGTAAAATGTCAGGCTGCTAAAACCTTTCACAAGAAACATCAAATCATAATATCATATGCAGGCAATAAGGTGCAGTAATAAGAGGATAAGACTATTTCAGGTTCCTCCGTAATATAGGATGTTGTAATACATACAGATATATAGAGACATACTATAACATAGAATAACACCTCATCTGCAGTAAATAGCAGCTCTTAGTCAGATGCACCCCATAAAGAATCTACCAAACCCACCGACCTGGCTGATTCAGTGAGAAGTTGTCACTCTTGCTAATGCACCTGTACTGTTTCCTCAGGTTACATATTTCCCACTTGCAGCAGATGGGTCTTCTGTTATCTGACCAGACCTGTTTTGCAAAGCCTGCTGATATACCCAAGCAAACGTTGCACCTTCATATATAACTGTAAGATTAATAGAAAATTATATACAAAATAACACAGAAGTGAATATTAAGAACATAAAGTACATTAAGATTCAAGCATTCTGCAGTCAGAGAATACCAAGATAATGTTAATTCATGCATGCCTCATTCTGTTCCAGCAGGTATAATCACGATGAAAAATTAAATGTTTCTTTTATGTCACACAAAAGTGGCAAAACCAGGACTGCAGAAAAGGATTGGACCCAGAGGTGCTGTACAAACCATTTAGTTGCGAGGCGTGTCCCACCCTCAAGGGTTTAGATTTAAAGTTACCAAGCAAACAAGAACAGAGGGTAAAACAAAGGCAGAAGAAACTTACTTGGGGTCACACACTATGTCAGTATTCAAACAGGGACTGACACTAGTCCTCCTGAACCCCAGTTTAGAGTTTATTCTATAGACGTTGTGTCATAAGAAAAGTCAACCATTGGCCAATAACTTGGGAACACTGTAGGATGCCAGGAAGTCATCAATGTGGTTCCAGGTTTGACTGCAAGACCAGCTTGTTCCTAGATAACGAGTCCTTCCTCCCAAGGTCACAAGTCTTGCAGACTCAGTAACAAAACTAGACCTGCTGGGAGTAAACAGGCCTTGGGCTCGTAGCTATGCAACAGAAATTCAAATATTATTCAAATCTTTAAAATAATGAGGACTTAGTTTTTTAATATCTAAATAATCCAAAGAAGCAGACTAGAGTATGATGCATCTCCCTGGACAGTTATAAGCGATGACATATTTCCAGTAATACCCTAACAGTAGCCTGAATATGTAATAGATTAGAAGTACACTGAAAGAGATGATTAACAGACAGTCCATTATGTGCTCCCTAAAGTAACATTTTCTGAAATATTAATATTTAATAATGGAGGTGGCAGGAGGCTGCAGGGTTTCCCTTCTTTCTTTTCAATGCATTCTCCTTATCTGTCACTAAAATATTAGAGATAATGAGAAATCATGTACCTGGGTAAACTCTAATAGCAGTAATATGGCAAAGCAGAGCAGAGAAAGAAAAAAAGAAATAGGCCTCAAGCTGTTCATGGGGTCTCTGGTAATTGGAAGAGTCAATGGCTATATGATTCAAGAAAATACTTTCCCTTGAGAAGGAGACTGATTGTCCCACATTTATACAGCAGCTAACCAACACTAAGCAGGCTTTCCTTTGCATATTATTGGTGCCAGACCAATGAGGCAGAAAATTGCATCGTGTCATTTAATTTCCCAATCTTTGTTTTCATTATATTAATCTTTTGGCTTTGCTTCACTTTATAATTTGAAGGCTCAGCAAGAAGCAAACCAAATGGAAATTCAGCTTACTTTCATGTCTAGCTGAATGTTCGTTGCAGTTTTGGAAAGTTTAATTCTGCGCAATCTCACCCATGAATAATAATCATCTGGTTTTGTATGCAGACATATTAGTGGTTATTAAAGACTGCCTTAAAAATTCTTGGGATTGTGCCCAAAAGTCAGTCACCAAAACATGATTAACAAATAGGTTACAGGAAGAAAGCAGATAGTTTTTTTCTAAACAGAACTGTGTGCCCGGTTGTTACAGAAGAAAGTAAAGAACTTGACAAACTTCCTGAACTTGACTATTGATTTTGAAGTTTACAATTCCCAAACTGGAAATTCAGATACTGAGGATGCTAAGACAGAGGGGTTATCTTGGAAAAAGCAGAGGAAATATATATGGGGGGTTCATTTAAATAGAGGGAAAGGGAGAAGAAAAAGAAAAACCCCACTGAATCTCTCCTTGTGCTTAGAGTTAGTTGGCTCAACAAGGGCTATGTTGTGCTGGGTACTACCCACACAGCAGGGCCCTACCGAGATCTTCTGTTCAGAAGCAGGAACAGATTAGCAGGGTCATCTCACAGGGGAATGCCTTGCCTCCACCTGCTGCACCATGCCAGGGCAAAGTGAGGAATAGATCCTAAGTACAGGCTTCCAGTTGACTCTCTTCCCCTGAGGAGCACACTGACTCCTTGCAGAAGGTCTGAAGGCTCACTCAGTCTCCCCTGGGTGTTTCACGTGCTTTACTCTTTTATTTTCATTTATTGAACTATCGTGAAGATACACTGAAAATTTGTACACCAAACCAATACATATTTCATGCCATGGTTACATCATTCCCAGTTTATCCAAATAGGGTTCATGAGCCATATCTGATTAATAAAGCTATTTTTAAAATCAAATGTGTTTTTCATGATTCTGTCTCTGTTTTGTCAAAAAAGGGGGTTTTCCTTCAACCAGAATCTCTTGTAACCATGATGAAAAGTTTAAAGCTTCCTCTGCTCAGATCTCCAAGGACATGTTTTGCCCATAAAAAATCAGGGGTTTGCCTATTTTCTTCCAACTGTGGTAAGTTTCCACGCTTGCATGCACCTTAGTCACCTGAAAAGAACATACAGCAAATGTTGCTGTCACTATCTCAAGACCAAAGCAATGAAGACCTAAATGAAATGAAGTTTATGTTTAAAAAAAAAGAGGAGAGGGTATCCTTTAAACGTTCATGACCCAGGAGAAAAAGGAAGGGCACCATCAGCTAGACCCTGCTCTTCTTGATAAGAGACAGAAAACCTCCGACCTGCTGCTAACTGATGGCGAGTGGAAGGACCCAAAAGAAACCACTATCTGATGAGACTCATAGAGTCAACTTCTATTACAGAAGTTCAGCCAACGTATTTCATCCCTGTCAGGCTGAGTAGCCTTATCCAGTCACTTTTCTCTGTTTCCCAAAAAAGCTGTCCTCGTGGAACACTTCAGGAAGCTGACTGTAAATAAAAGACTCCAAACTTGCTCTGCTGCCGTCACTTGCTCTACTTGTGCCCCTTAAATGCACAAATCATGTAGGGGTGCAATTGCTTCTTGCTACGGGAGCCTGTTGCAGCTTCCTACAATTAAACATGTGTTGAAGTGCTTGCTTATCATCAGGAAGTAGGTGTTTTAATGCCTCTTGTGAAATGGTTGTCGTTCATGGAGATGCATTTTGGAGTTTAAAATTAGATTCTTAAGTTTCAAGTTTTGAAACCTTTAGGAAAACTTTACTAGAGTCACCCTTGCTCCAAACGCACCAGAAGTTATTAGACTGGAGCATAAAATATGTCAGGATATTTTGTATCTATAGTATTCCAGATGCATAATCAGATAGTCATAACGTTCTTTGTAGCTCCCAAATTTCACAGGAAAAGATGAGCAGCAACTCAGAGCTCCATTAATGTTACTGAAATCCTAGAAATGCTGTCCTCTTTCATCTGAGTTAATCTAACCTCAAGCAAACCCAGAGCATACAGGGCTGCTTCAGTTTGCACATTGAAATAATCATTCTTCACCCATTGTAGACTTCCTGTGAGCTCATTTAAAACAGACCAGAGGTACCCAAAATAGTTTCATAGACCTCAAAACTCCACAACATAAATTCAAATACTCCACAAAGTTCAATGAAGTTTCCAAAGTTCATTAGCACCAAGGATTGGATTTAATTCCACATATCTAGAATAAAACAAGTTCCAGTAACAAAAGGAATTGAAATTTTTTACATTCTGACTTTAACAGTCAAGAAACGAGACCTGCTTCACCAAATTGCAATTGAGGCAATAGATGGACAATTGTCAAATATTCTGATACGGTATAGATCTAAAGAGTCGTCTTATATAAATGTTGTTGTGTGTCCAAAAATTAATTACTAGTATTTTGTGCAAACTGTCATGCAGTTTTCATAGCCAGGACCTGTCATGAATATATTACTCATCTTTAATTGCAGAACTGAAAGAAGAGGAAACATATATCAAGACAACCAAATTATAAATGACAGTTACAAGTCTCGAAGTTGGTAGTTTATGGGGTTTTTTCTACACTTGATATCACTTTTTAGTGGACTTTACACTTTCTGTAAGAATGTTTTTCTATTTGACTTGTTTTTTCCAAACACTTGGTTTTCCTTGTTATTGTGATTTGATGCAGAAAGGATGAACATTTTCTTTGAGAAATCTCAGCTGCAGAAGTAGCAAAGGTATTTTGGGGCTGCCTTACTGGAGGAGGAGAAATAATGCACACCTTCCCCTGTTCTTCCCACTCCACTTGAGAAGACCCCAGGATGAATGCATCAGCCTTCAAAGACCTCTCTCCCACCTTGCTCATAAAAGATGAGGAAATTTTCTCTTTTCAACTCCTTCCTCTATTCTGCCCTGTTGACAAACCTGCCGGGAAGCAAGAATTTTAATACCAGCATTTTGCAGCACCAGAGAATGTCCAGCGGGTCTCCAGCCTGGGCACTGGATGAAGACAAGGCAGATGGGCCTGAGCCTTGCCAGCAGCCAAGGAGAGCAGGCATAGGTCTAGGGCTGCAGCATAAGTGTGTCTGGAGAATGAAAGAAGGATGTGGGACAACCCTGGTACAAAAGGTTTTCTGCTATGGCTTAGCCTAGATGTTAAGGAGAAAAGGGCAAAAAATAAAGTGCTAGCCTTCCCCAGAAGTATTTCCCAAAGACTTCACTTGGCAGTTAATTTATACCTTCATGAAGATCTTTATGTGTGTAGACATTCATCAATACCTTAAGACAACCATGAATACACAACTATAACTGCAATAATAATGAAGTAAACCCAATTGTAACATTAAGAAATTTGTGGACATCTTCAGTAAAACAATAAAAGAATTTTGCAAAATACTAAATAAACTAAATACTCTCACAGACATTGACATGTCGTACGATAGATTAACCTCCATGAGAAATTACACGTAGTGGAATAGCTTAATAAGCATGTTTATTATACTGGGGAAAAAATATCCTAAAAGAAATTCATAGGAGGAATCATTAACATTATAGTTATTGAAGAATTTTTCTTTTTCATTCTGTCAATTATTCTTATTATCCAGATTGCATTAAGTGAAAAAATGAAAGCAGACTTGGTCAGCTTAGTCTTCTAATCTGAACAAATTAGTAAAGACTTCTTTGATACCAGAATTAAGGGATTCCATCTTTTTTTTTTCAAGCCCCATTGCCTGAAATGTTAGCAAATCATTTAACAGCCATTTAAGTCCTGAACAGTTAACAGATGGCCTTCTTAATGCACCACAAGTCACAGAAGGTTGCTAAAAAACAACTCATACCACAAAAAGAAATGGAGGACTGGGAACACCAAAAAAACCCAAGCTATAAACTACAAGGTACCAAAGCAAGAAAAGAGTGCAGGTATCACGAGTCTTTAGGTCCCCATAACAGCAGGATATTCATTAAGAGATAAAATCCTATTCACTCTGGAAAATGAGCAGACAACAAGGAAGTGTTCACGCTGGCAGAGAAAGTTCAGAAGAACTGATGTTAGGAAACTATTTACATATAAAATGACGGTAGCTTTTTTAAATTCTTTTAGTTGACAGAGTTTAAATTTGGTCTCTACAACTCACTGACAGTATGCTTTAGCATACACAAACATTTACTTGTTCCTTGCCTGTTCGGAGATAAAGGTTCAAAAGAGCTGATATTAAAGAAACGATTCACAGTTTCAAAAAGCATCTTTCAAAACATTTGCAATGGAAATTACAGCACTGTTTCCAGAATTCGTATCTAACTGCTTTTCCAAAATCAAAACTCTCCTACTTTCCACAGCTGTCTTCTGGATGGACTATAATTTTCTTTTGCAGTTAAAAAAAAAGGGGAAAAAACTATGAGAGTTTAAATTTCTTAGGGGGGGTGGGGGCGGGGACAGGGACAGGAAAGGATGGGACCTACCTTCCATGTCAGCCACAAGAAGTAACAACAATGAAAATAGTATTTTATGGTTTCCTATGTTTTCAGAGCTTTGTATAGGACATCAGAGTCAGTAGGCTGCTTCATTTGTTTTTAAGTTTCCACAGGCTGCAGAATATTTTTGTACTTTCTCACCACAGTAACACTCTGCCTTAAATAGTTAGCATGGTAAAACACCTTCAAGCTTTAAAGTATTCAAGAAACTTTGCTCAATGCTATGGCCTTGAGACCGCTGTAGCCTTGTAGTGCCAATAGAAATGATCTTTTGACTTTTCTGGGCTTCCCATCTGACCCTAAAAGTATAGTTTCAGATATGTCTAACTGGCTCAGATGAAAGGAAATGGTGATAATGGTCCATTAATGTTGGACCATTATGCACTTCCATGAAGTCTAGATAGCAGTGCAGAAACACTGTATCCCCTGCAGCTCTGGCCTCTGACTCTGCTTTTTAAGAAGACTATCACATTCAACATTGCTGGCAAGCTCTAAACAATAAGGGTTTTCTGATGGGAGTGAGGAGGTGAGATACTGAAGTTATTGCTACAGGCAAGGACTAACTTACTGCTCTATAAATACCTGAATTTTGGAGCCTTGGTCTGGAGCTGATCCTGTCCCAGAGAGTCTGTCCTTCCTTATCCATCACAGCTTGTCAGTGATTGCTGCTGTATTTACGCTGGTGTGCACTGCAGCCCTACCATGTCCCATGACCATCCAGGGACTTGCAGCTTCTTAGTTCTGCTCTATTTGGGAACAACACATCTCCTAAAATGTGAGGAAAGACCACTAACAACAAAAAAGATAAATTCTGCTAATAAATATCATTGTCACCATTTCACATAAGGGGAAACTAGGGCAGAGAGATTTCTTTGCCTGAAATTCCAGAAATCTACGCCAGAACCGAAAACTGGAACCAGGCTCCATGCTTTGACTGTAACCAGCCTATCCTCAGGTGGGTATTACCCACATCCTGCGGTGTGCCTTCAGTCACTGACCAAATGACCTCTGATACCAGAGAAAACATCAGGAGCAGTGGTGGCACCATGTGAAAATCCCAAATCCAACACCATCAGGGTGGTTTTTACCTTCTCCAGAAATATGTATTGCCCTACAATAGACAATAGACTTGTTCCAAAATGTGGCGGACCTTCACAAGACAACAAGGTGGGTGCTTTCAGGGAGATGAGCGAGTGTGTCGGTAGGAATAAGAGGCAACCCTGCCCTTATTGGCAGCCCTGCCAAGCACTCCGCTGGAGACCCATGTCCCCCAGACAGGGAGGAAAAGAGTAGAAAGAGGCAGGAAACAGATGGAAGAGGTGCAACTGGAAAAGGTAACCTCTCAGCTAGAAAGAATTTGGTAGTTGGGAAATAGGAACAGGTCCACACTCAACAGTTTATGCAAAGAATTTTGACAAGCATTTGAAACAAACATTTCAAGCTTGCATTTAAAGTTAAATTGGGAGAGACAGCAAATAGTAAGAAACAATGCAGACAGATAAAGAAGGTCTTACAGTAGATATTTAAATACCAACACAGCTAATAAATGCAAATGAAGTTCAGTGCAGATAAGCAGAGAATTACAAGACTGAAAGCAAAGAATAAAAAGGAGGAACTATCTGCTTAGTGGCAATCAGCTGCACTGTAATGACCAAGAATGAGATCTGGGGAATTATTGTGAAAGAAATCCCTAAAGCTTTCAGCCCAGTAAGGAAATGATTGAAATAAACAAGACGATAGGCTTTATTAAACCACCAGAGTATAATGTTCAGCTTCCACACCCTGCAAATGGTAGGAATGAAATGCACCAAAGTAAAAGGATTAAAACCAAAAAAGTAGCACTAACTTCATAAGAGTAAGATGGATTTTTGCCCTTGGCTTTTGTCTGGAGTCTGAATCTTCTCGACTGCTCTGCTCCTTTGTTACTATAATGTCCTCTTCTATTATTTCTCTTCCTTTTATTATTTTTTAATCTGTCATATAAAACTTTATGAGAACTTAGCCAAGAAAGGACAACATCTCCTTCACAATCACTGTAATCTATTGTTCAGGTCAGGCAGATTTTAAAAACATAAATCCAAACTCTACATTGGACGTTTGCCTGGATTACCAGATGACCTCAGAATTATGTGCAGGAACAAAATCAAAAGCAGTATTACTGCAGTATAGCAATGTTCAGAGGGGGTGTCAGCAGAGCCTGGGATGTGGCAAGGAGGAAGCAGATCAGACAGAAGGAGAGGAGGACTTTCACTGAAAAAGGTCTGGTGTGGACACAATACAAGAGCTATATGCAGAGGAAACCTGTCACTCCAGCAAGTCAGATTGCCCCGCCGTGTCTCACCACAGGCCCTCCAGTACTGACTGGGCAGCTCCTGGCAGTCATTGGCATCTTCTGGTACAACCTGATGCCCCTTCAATCCCATCCCTCATCCTCACTGCTGACTCTAAGAACAGGGCAGAACAGAAGAACAGACATAGTATGGCAGCCTGAAAGTTCATCGACCTCAGATCTGCTAAGGGGTGAAGCATAGAGCAAACATGTAACAATATTCTCCGAGGATTTTTTCAAGCTCCTAAATAAAATGCTGTTGTTTAAACAGGACAGTTTCTTTCCATTTAGCTTGTCAGGTTATCTTTCAAACTCATGTAAACTTTTAGCACAGACACAATCTTGTGGCAAGAAATTTCAAAATAAGACCATTATTCTAGCTGAGGCCTTTCTAGTGACAAACAGTACAGGGGATAAAGGTTTTCTGTTTTTTTTTTTTATGGTTCCATATCCTGCCTCAAGAACATTCAGCTTGTGGTCCACAACAGCCTTAGATTTTTTTCCACAGAACTGGTTCCCAGCCATTTGTTCTTAATCCTGGTGTTGGCAGGAGTAAATAACTCTACTGAGCATGGGGTCCTGCCTCTGTCATTATCTTCTTTGTGTTTAGACTGTTTCTGCGTGTTGCCAAAACCATTTAACCTATCCACATGGCTGCTCTCCCCTCCTCAGTTTGTTTCAACTTCAAATTTAATAGGATATTTCCTATCCCTTAAGTAGGACATTAACGACAGCTTTGACTTGTACCTGAACAAGAGCAGACCCCTGCAGATACGCTTCCATTCTGTCAGTGAAATATTGTCTAATATGTTTTGCATCTATCTTGCAGTAATTTCATATAGTCCATAATTTGCAGAGTGCTTCCAAGCATGCTGTGAAGACAGACTCAGAAGCCTCACAAACTTCAAGGGGGTTTTAATCTTTTTTGGTTTTTTCCAAGTAGATACTTGTATGTATTTTCCTACAGGTGAATTCAGGTTGACTGGCCTTCAGCAGCTCTTTCACCCATTTTATCCTTCATGAACAGAGACACCACCTGACCTTCTCGCAGAACTGCACCGTCACTCTCTTTCAAAGCTTTCAGAGACAACTTCCTATAGCTCCAGGATCATTGCAGGCTTGAAACATCCCAGTGCTAGACTTCCTACGGCCCAGCAGGAGCAACGAATTCAAAAGCTTGAACTTCAGATAACTACTCTCTACCTTCCCAAACCTAATTAGGATGTACTGAAACCTGCAATGAAAATGGAAAAGCAAAAGGCTTTAGGCATTCTGTTTCAGTGACATTTTTGGTCCACAGCTTTCCTGCTCTGTTGAGCAACAAACCAACCATTTCCTTGGGCATCATCTCCTTCAGCAAGTATGGCTGAAGAATGATTTCTTGCTGCTTCTTATGTGTCCTGCTAGTCAAGTCAATTCTTTGCATGCAGAAGAGTAACGAGCAACTAAAATGACAGTGACATGGCACTGATGTGATCAGGATTCAAACTGCTGAGCTACAGGTGCAGCTGCCCCATTACTGGTGATGTATTAAAAATGCCTCCTCTGGTCTGTTCCTGCAGGCAGCTGTTTTCAGATGGATTCCCGCATAATTGCACTTTCCTGGGCATATTGCTTCTCATTCTGATCTAATCCTTCTATTTTGGTCAGTACAGTGCACAAAAGCTTAAATCGAACATTTTCAGGCTGTCACGAAGGTTAAAAAAACCTATTTACCACAAAATTAGACTCTCACTTGCAGGAGATGCCAAGCTTCTCTGGACTCAGCAGGGCTCTAGTCTTTATTAGGACCTTTGAAAACAGCCATGCTCCTAATCAGGAGCTCTCAAGGCTGGATCTTTTTGTCTCAGCAAGGCTGTTTTGAGCTGCTCTGCTGGCACAATGGAGCCCAAAAAATGGGGTAAGTAAGTGCTGCCTGGGCATTTCTAGAGTACACAAAGCCTCCAAAAACAACTCTAGCACCTTGCCTAGATGTGCACAACACCGTAGTTCAGAGCAGCTTTCTTTATCCCTTCGAGTCCTTGTGTATTTAGAGGGAGATCCCAAAGGACAGAGAAATGCCATAGTAAATTTTACATCACCACCAAAACACCCAAACATCTGCAAAATGTGCCTGGCTCAGGGTCAGCTGCAGCTCAGCTCGAATGTGTCAGAGCAAACCTGGGGTGGGGATGTCGGGGTGTGAGTTTTGGAAGGGGCTAGTATCCCACCTTCAGCACCTCTCAAGCACAGCTATGCCTCTGGGTCATTGACTTTGTGACTTTCTTCACATTAAAAACAAAAAAATACTCACACAAAATAAGGCCATGATAAAACATAAGCATTTGAAAAGCACACCTTTAGTAGCCTTTCCTGGGCAGAATCAGCTGGACTCAGATGCAAAAGTGCTTTTTGCCTAACTGCATGAAAGCATCATAAGATCTTATGATCTTATCTCTGTTCTCTAGATTTATTATAGTGGTGCCCTCTCATACTTTCCCCCAAAAAAGCATTCCCATTATAAACCTCCTCCCTTTTTCAAAGATTTTAACTCCTCTCTTGTCCTGGTTTGGGCTAAACCAGAATTAATTCTGTTTTAGTGCTTTAACTTTTCAGTTAAGTCTCTTCTAACTAACTGCTCTTTCTGAAATAGCAGCATATTTTCCAGACAGTGACAGCTTCTAGCAGTGATAAGGCCTGATGTTTATAGTTCATACCAAGGAATGGGATGCAGAGAGGCCCTTGCTTATACTTGTTCTTGTAGCGACCAAGGTCACTGCTAAATCTTGTACTCCATGTTGGGGTGCCAGGAGTGAAAAGGGTCACAAGCACGTAAAAGGTTGCACCTGCAGGGAGGAGCAAACTGGACAGGTGACCCAAACCTGACCAACAGAGTGTTCCATCCCATAGACGTCAGATTCGGTATAAAGCTGAGAGATCACGAGGGTCTCTCCTTCGATGGCCGACATCTGAGGAGGATTCTGTCTGTTCTTCTGTCATCGATCCCGATCCGTGCATCCCTGAATCCAGTGCCTGAGTCCAGCTCCTGCACCCCATCCCTGTCTGCTGCGCCTGAGTCCAGCCTGGGACTGCCCCAGTGCCAGCCCTGCAGCATGGTGGTGATGTATCATCACCAGGGTGGGGGGAGTTGGGTTCGGTATTGGTTTTGTATATATTTATATATATTCTATATATTTCATTATTTCCTTACTCTTATTACTTTCTTTTCTTTTATTGTTATTGTTTCATTAAAGCCGTTTTAGTTTTCTTTTCCAAACCGTAAAGTCTCTCTCCCTTGTTCTTTCCCCTTTTCCCTTTTGGGAGGGGAGAGGGGTTAATATAGAGATTCTGTCATTTGTTAGTGGCCAGCCCAGCCTCAAACTGTGACAGATGCAAAAGTGCCTTTGGGTCATTGACTTTGTGACTTTCTTCACATTAAAAACAAACAAAAAAAAGCAACCACACGAAATAAGGCCGTGATAAAACATAAGCATTTGAAAAGCACACCTTTAATAGCCTTTCCTGGGCAGAATCAGCTGGACTCAGATGCAAAAGTGCTTTTTGCCTAACTGCATGAAAGCATCATAAGATCTCATTTTATCTCTGTTCTCTAGATTTATTATAGTGGTGCCCTCTCATACTTTCACTCCAAAAAGCATTCCCATTACAAACCTCCTCCCTTTTTCAAAGATTTTAACTCCTCTCTGGGTGTGCATGATGCTGTAGCTTGGCATAAGAAGTCCTCAGTCCAGATGTGATTTTTTTTTAAAAGAGGCTAAAATGAGTTCTGCAGTTTTTGATTTACAGACACATAAAAACTGTGAGATTTACACTTTAAAGAGCTAGGAAGTGTATCTGAAAAAAAAAAAAAAAACAGAAATGATTGAAACCAGGGGAAAAATGAACTATCCCAGATTTTAGTCCTGGAATCATCTATTTGAAAGGCAAAATATTATTTTCCAGATCTCATCTTCTGGGCGTCTATCCTTTTTAAATACAGCAAAGACTAAACTGATTCCACCTGCAATAAAGGTGTTGGGGGGTAATATAGTAGGAACAGAGAATTTTGCCTGTGATACATGGTATGAGGGAAAAAATTTGGTATTTGTAGCTATGACTCAAGGAGTTACAAGGCATGACCAAAGGAACCAATGTCATGCCACCAGACACAACGCTGCACTCTGTATCTCACGCCTCAGCTCAGCAGAAACTAGCAGAGCCTAAACTCTCCAGTGGGCTGAGTACGTATTTCGTTTCTAGTCACTGCCACCGCACCTCTGCTGCTGCTCTCCCTGCGCAATAATCGGTGTACTCCTTGGTCCAGGCAGGCTCAGTGTCAGGAGACTGCACCAACAGTTCAAAAAGTTGCATTAGCTCCTTGGTAGATACGTCGCTGTTCTTTTCAAGTAGAAAACCCTAATTGACTAGGTTTTGTGCTGCTTCACAATGGAGGGAGCCGCTTTGCATGTATTTAGCCTCCATGTATTTTGAAAGACATCCCAAGTGCTGAGATGTAAGGGGAAACTGAGAGTGTCTCACACACAGTGTCACATCCTCTGAATCCCCTTGGCTTTGCTCTTTTCCTCTCCCTTTCACCATAACACTTGCATTGAAACAGTCTTTCAGTTGTCCAAGGGCCATACCAAAAATTTGGTATTTTGCTAAGGCTGTGTGCTGTAATATTTCTACTACAGACTTTGCCTCATGCTTGGAAGGGATCCAACTAAAAGCAAGTAGGAACCTCACACTTAAATTAAGCAAATTCAAAAGTCAGATCACCAAAGGTATTTCAGCAGCAAACCAAAATGGGTCAAGACACTCTTTATGGCTTTATTAATTGTTTCTTGTAAATTGAGTAATAGAAGAGATAAAATAATGACTGTTCATTGTGTTCCTTTTTGATACATTCCTTGAAAGACTTGATATATTTTGAAAGGACACTGTAATTGAACATTTTAGATTTCCCCCAGCATTATTTTACTGTATATTTCAGAAAATATTTAGCTTATTGAGACATAAGAGAAGTGCACGAGGAAATGGAAAAATGGAAGTGGCATCACAGTTTTCTTTGTAAGATGATTCATAAACCAACATCTTGGTAACTGCTAACTGAGATATTTTGGTGTGAACTTCAGAGCATTCAGTATGAAACCTCCCCAGTCTGCTCTGCAAAGAGCAAGGAATGTGGGAACAAGATATTAACAAACGTGCAGCTTTCTGATAACCCATGAAACCAATATCTTACACTGCATTTTAAAAAAAAATGAACTGCATCTGCTTGTATGTTCTCGTTACAGTTCCTCTTTAAATTTACACTTAAATGCCTTTTAGATGCAGTATTCTCACTACCTATCTCCTGCAGCTGTGAAGGTTTTGTTTTTCTCACTTGGTAGTGAGTAAAATTATCCCCCAATATATGCCTCAATGGTAGGACATAAGATTTAAGTGGTTTCTGTTGAAGACAATTCTAGAAAAGAAAGTGTCATGGTATTGCAGTGCAAAACAGTAGCCTTTGTTTTGCAGTTTCACCTTAAAAAAAATTAAAATTAAACCACTTGAAAACAGGATCATTTAAAACTAAGTTAGGGAGCTGAGTATTTTCTGCTGTGCTTGTTCCACTGAGCAAACACAGTTGTAAGCAGGGACTTTTTCTCCAGAGCAATGAATCCTGCAGTAACATAGAAGCATAGAGTGTTTACTTTCCCTCATAAATTGTCACACTTGAAAACATCAAAAAAAATGCTCCTATATTCTCTTTAATCAAAATCAGTTCTATAAAAACAGAATACACATTTAAAGAAGGCCTCAAATAATACATTACCATGACACTATAAAGCACAGTGTGTATGAGGTACGCTACACTGACGTTGTTACTGAGCTGGAGAGACCTGCAATGCAGTAAATGTTTGATAGGAAATGAAAGGCTAGAAACGTTTTCATTTCCCTTACATGTACTCAAAACATTTCATATTTCAACATACTTGTATAAACACTGCCCTTGTTTCAGGCTTTTAGGAAAAAAAAAACAGGCACAGTTTACTTCTAAGTGACTGCTATCTGCAAGTGGCAATTCCAGCTAGCAGCCTGTAATTTGTCAGGGACAGATAACAGAATGCTGTTATACAGCGCCTGGTTAAACCTAGCCACGTTTATCTTGTGTGCGTGCCTGCGCACCCCAGAGATGTAAGCAGTAACGAATCTCATGGCATATGTGCACATGCTCTTGCCTTGTTCACCAGATTTTATTGTATTTTTTTTAAGCCCTATATAAAATGTTCTTCCGAGGTTTGCTAACTACAGAATGTACCTTTGAACTCCAACTGAAACTTCATGGGAACCGCAACTTCATTCAGCTGTTTTGAGAGAGGTAATGAAAGAGGAAGAAAGATTTTTCTAAACAAATGAGTTTTTATATTGGAAACAGTCTACTTTATGTTTTAATGCATCGTGGTGGAACATCAAAGTGTGCTGTGAAGGCTTTTAAAAGAGAGACTATTACCATTTGTGGTTAGTCACCATCCACAGCCCATTATTTGAAGGAAAATATTATCCACTAATGGCAGCACACAGGAAATTGCTCCCTTGATAGAAATGGTTTACAGTAAGTAAGAAACAACTTTGGGATGGAGATTTACTAATAGCTTTACCTTGTCTTTGCAACTTTTTATATTCTTCTTTGCCTTTACTGCAAAGTTGGCTCCTTAATAGGATAGAGCCTTTATCAGAGAATATTAGTTATTCGTGTAGCTTCTGTCAGCAGTGGAAATAAATCATTGCAAGTGGAAAATATTTCTCAAAGACCATGAAAAGCACCTCTTTTAAATTGTTCCGTTAGGTACAATTATTTTATTTATTTCTGGCTTTATATTTCTCAGTCAGTATCTCGTTCATTTGTCCTAGGGATAAGTTGTAATTTGTCTTATCAAAGTCACCCAGCCCAGTCTGAGGTTAAATATAATTGGGAAAGCAACTGGTAATTATATAGTTCATCTTTAGTAATTATGAGATAAGTACAGTGCACCCAGATTTATATTAGCAGAAATACTACACAGAATAGCATGGATCCAACATTCAATCTGGATGCTGCATCATCCATTCCACCAGTAAAATGCAGAAGTTTCAGTAAAGCCATTTTTCAGAGCAAGATTTAACATTGTAGCTGTCTTATACACTACAGAATGTGCATTAATACCTTTTTTCCATATTGTCTTTCATCCGACAATCTCATGTGGCTTTTTGGGTGTTAACCAAAAATGGTTAACATGTTACCAAATGACATTCCTTTCTCTCCTCTTGATCCATTTGAGTTTCTGTTCCCTGTCTGGCCAGAATCCAAATGTGAGATTGTTTTCCAAGCCAGCCATAGAAGTTTGTTTAATGGAGTGTTCTCCCTGACTCACTCTGAACCACTAATGCACATAATGACCTTCATGGTGTGTTGATACCTGCAGAGTGAAGCCCTTTCTGATTTCCACCCCCAGTCCTTTTCCTCAGGAGTTTGGAGGTGCTGGAGAACAACTTGTAGGCAGAAATACCTGGTAGTTGGTTATATTGCGAGCCTCTGTCTTCTGTCTGTCAGAGAGCAGGTAGTCAATGTAGGAAGCAGAGGTCAAGGGACACATCTGCTTACCCATAAAACTCACGGAAGCTGATGTGGGAATCTGAGCAATTAGTAAGATTTTTGTCCCTCTGGGTGCCCCAAGGAAAAAAGAAATCTTGTTATTCACCCAGATTCACTAAGATTAACAATATGCTTAATTCTCTCAGTTCATAGTCGTTTAGAACAGAACATCCAAGAGTTTAGGCAGATACCTATTGTCCTCAGGAGCCTGGGTTGCCAGCTTATGTTCCCTCTTGAGTATTCACAAGAAAGGTTTGCAGGTTCAAGCCTTACAAACATCAGACCATAACAGTCTTCGTGCCTATATAAATTGACATGTATTCTGCCAGCTCTCTGTATAGCTACTTCATATGTTAGTCAGCAGCACAAACAATAGCAGAGCTTGTCTCTTTTAGCTTGTAATAATGAAAAAGCAAGCTAACTCCTAAGAGCATCCCTCCTGGTCATGTGCACATGCGGGCACAACCCTCCTCTCATATTGCAAGTCCATTTCTCCAGAAGGCAGTACTTGTAGTCAGATCAAGGCTGAACCCAAACAGATCAGGGGGAAGAACAAGCTGATAACCCACCAGTGACAGGAGGAGCAAGATCCTGAGTCCTTTCAATAAATTCTCCCCACCTAGTAGGAACAGGCTGTTAGCTGTCTGCATAAGTTATCCCCACAATCTGTAAAACAAGGAGATTCTACCTGTCCAGCCTTCGCTCCCTGAATATATTGTAACAGTAGGACATAACTCAGCTGCTGCAGATTAAAACTGTAATTCAGATGCCCAAGTACTTTATAGGTGAATTAAATCTGTGTTTGAATTTTGTCTATTAAGCATTTCAGCTGAAAGGGAATGAGAATGTTGCATAATTTATTATTTATTTTTTTCAATAGATCTCACTATCATACTCAAAGGGAAATAGTTTGCATGAGATGGATACGTAGACAAGAGTTATAAAAAGGCTATACCAAAAGATTTTATGGTGATGCAGATGCAATGAGAAGATTGCTTTGTAAACATGCTTTCTTTGCAGTAGCTCATTTAAAGACTGGAGAATTCTTTGTTCATTATCACAAATGTGTGCAAGACGAATTCAGGGTTTTTTAATAACTGTGGAGAGCATGCCTCAGTCAGGCTTCCAAATTCTGATCCTACTCTTTCCTTACCTCTCCTCACACTATGACATTTGCTTGTTTCCTAAGTAAAGGTTAATTTCTTTAACATCCCTCACAAAAGATGAAACAAAACAACACACTCTTTTATGTTTTTCTTTAGAACATCATCATTGCAAGTTGAACGTCCCATCAGTTCTCATTTTCTATTACCTAGATTGCTTACTAGCACCACAGTGGGTTCCACTAGGGGCTGTGCAATATAATAAAACCTTCTCAATTTTTCTTTTGAGACTGCATTTAAAAATACTAAAATCAAGGACCCAGTAATTGTCACTACCCAAAACATGAACGACCATTTCAACCATTAAAAGTCAGGTATTAAACACTAGTGTTGCAACCCAGTAGCCTTTCCACCTACTTTTTTGCAGTGGTACAGGCGTCATTCCCTGCTCAAGATGTTATTACTCTCTCTCATACTGCCAAGCCGTTTAAGGCAACAGAATCATTATAGGTGCCAGCTCAATGCACCGCGCTAATAGAAAAATCAAGCATACATTTGGCTTCACAATGCCATGCAATAAAAGCATTTTTTTCTGTTATTTGACCCAGACATTCTCAACTATGAAACACTATAATCTGTAACCCAAGACCCTGAGAAAGCCTCCTATTTCAGGGACAAAAGGCAGAAGCTGATATCATCACAGCTGAATTAGTGGGTTGCTTCAACACTTTCTCTGTCATCAGGCATGTAACTTTACACATCAGACGTTGCCAGGAGGCTTGTAGGAGGCCAGCTTGCTCGATGTCTAGAGACAACAGCAATGACATGCCAGCTGTTTGAGAGAGAAAGGAAACCAACAATCCTAACCTCGAGGGCCCAGTTCTGTACAGGGTCATTGGATGATGGGGAAGCAGCAGGGAACCAGATACAAAATTCTGTAGACTCAAGTTCAGTTGAGGGACCCTGTGGGATACCAGTGGTTTTGCAACAGAAACGATCATCAGATGGGATGGGAAAAACTCAGATAATTGATTGAAGCAACATTTATGCCCAGATAACCCTCCAATTCTCAACTAATACTTAAAGGATATGTCAAAGGAGCAATAGAGCTACCAATAATGATTATATCACTTTTCACCCCATAAGATCTTTGGATGCTTTTCAGAGTGCAGGATTGCTCATCCACTGCTGAATTACAGCTCGCTACAACAGCCATTTTGCAGCACTGTACAATAGCTATCATGACGGAAATGAACAATAAACTTCTTCTATTGATCCAGCAATGGGAATCTTCAATAGATAGAATGTAATTGCCTGAGTTAAAGTAGAAGAAGGTTGCAAAATGGCAGTAGCTATGAGTATTAACAAAGTTAACAAAGTTAGCCTTCAAACAGCCAAGAAATCTGTGAAAATTTACGGAGGACACAGGGGCAATCAACAGCAAGCTTTAACATTGTATCAGGCAGCAAGGAAGAAGGGAATGTCAGCTTTGCCCAACTATCCCACCCTCCATCCCCCACAAATAAAGCATCTTTTCCAGCCAAAACCGCCACTCCCTGTGGTCTTGTCACAGGAGTAAACAGAGACTACATATGCAAATATAATTAACTTGGTCTGAAAAAACAGAGTGAGAAAGGAAGATAAGGAAGGCATCTTTCCAAAGCAGTCTCCCTCACACTGCCTGTGGGGAATTACACTACTTACAGACTTTTTGGGTGGCAGTCCTCCCTCGTTTTCTGGCAATGCATCACGGGAACACCCAGAACTGGCATTGCACAGTGTGTGCTTTGTTCCAAAACAAAGGATCCAAAAGTAGCTCCTAGAGGAAACTGTCACTCTACAGCTTGAGGGCCCACGAAAAAACAAGTGTGATACACTCAGCTATTTTATGCTCAGATTCTGCAGAACACCTTTTTTGTTTCTAGTTATTGGCTCCTGCAGAGGACAGTTGTTTTCTTCTGGAATGAGGTTTTCATGTTTTCCCACAAAATATGGCTGCTTCAGAGCCCTAAGAAAAAGGGGATCAGCAAATCTCACCATCCACAAAAGCATCATAATTTTCTGAATTTACATGTTACTGTGCAAAAGTACTCTTCTCTGTATCAAAGACTGGCTGACACGCATAGCAGAAGCAAGAAGCAAGGGTGGATCTAGAATTTACCTATAGAAGTAGTGAGCTCAAGACTGTCATTTTCTTTTTGCTAGATCACCCCAGATCTTCCTGTTCTCATTGATGTCTTCCCACCCTGTCATCAAACTACCTTAGGATTGTTTTTCCAGAAATGTGTTGAATTTTTGCATTATTTCAGAACTTAAACACAAAGGATATGGGACTTGAAGGAGTTGATTTGGTTTGTTTTCATTTACTTTTAAGATTATCCAAAACATCTTCGGCTTCATATAAGTTTCACCCAACAGTAATATATCTGCAGAAGAAATAAAGGCCACACAATACCTGCTCCTGGTAGTTAAGACCACACTTAGATTTGAGCCTTAGGCATCTAAAGGCAGCTTATTCATTTGAATTGTGAACACTTGAGAAATATGCAAAGAAATATAAAGTCACTACAAATGACAAAACTCAGAAAAGGCACAAAAATCGCTCCTTGACAAGGTGCAACAGTTTATCAACCATTCAGGGATGGAGAGTAGTATAAATAGGAAGGTGCAGACCACCTTCTACTGGTATGGAGGAGAGGGGGATGTTAGTCACTAGCATCCTTTACAGCTTCCATCTATCATTTATCTGACAAAATCCATGAATCTTCAAAGAAAAGAAAAATTCATATAGAAAAGTCCATTTTGAAGAGACTTGTTGAACTGCCTGCTGTAACAAATATTACAGCATGCAGCAAGTCAGATCAGCAGAGTCAATCTCGAAAAAAAAAAGCTTTCATCTCCTGTTTGTCAGGAAAATGGCTATGTCTCAGGTACATTTAATCCATATTTTATAGACTTTGTAATATTCTGCAAACATTCTACTAAATGTTAGTTGCCGTGCTGTGGTATGATGGATTTAAACAATCTGATGACTTCATTGATTTAAATGGTCTTTGGATAAGACCCAGGCTTGCATACTTGCCTAGTCTCATATTTGCCAAAACCCAATTTAAAAACCATTAAGTCCTGTGAGGAGGGGATTACCATTAAGAGATTATTTTAATTCAATACCATTTGATCTTAAAGTAATAGCTAATAACGGCAGTCAATGCTTAAAAGAATGTCTATAGTGCTTTGAAGATAGAAAGTGTTCTTTAGTATTTATACAAAAAAAAGATAGATGATTTTGAGTAAACAGTACCTCTTTTTAGGGAAAGGAGAAAGAATAAAGCAAGCTACTCTGTCAGTCTGTAAATAAATAGCTTTTGTGCTGCTTGAAAGGCTCAGACAGCTAATAAGATTGACATCTGAACCAGATTTCAAGTGTTTTGGTGCTATTAGGTACTAATCTATTTCTTTGAGCGCTTTCATAAAAATGGCCATCTTCCTCAGACAATTAAAGTGGCAAAAATCAGGTCTCAGCAAGACAGCTTTTCAAGAGCTTGCTAAATTACAAAAAAAGGACAAACAATTAATTATGGCTTTGATTTAATTAACTTGGGTAAGCTACAAACTAGCTCTAGTTTCATTTTTTTCCTCATAATTATACTCAGAGTTACTGTGCTCCAGTAATGCTGTGCTTCAGAGGTGGATGAGTCTCACAGGTGAACAGTTCTCCCATGCAACAGTCAAAGTCGTAAATGTGTTGATTCATTTCCACCCTAGAGAGTGGAGGTTACCGGGAGCTCAAAAGGGTCGAGGCAAACCAGCCCGAGTTATATCACCAGCATGAAGTTGTAGTATCTAAAACAAATGTTATTCCAGCACATATTAACAAGGGTTTAATTTATAGGATAGCAAATAGGTTTTTCAAGAAAGCCTGAGCTGCTGCTGCCTTAATGAAGCAAATGTCCAGGACCCTTGCTTCACTGCTCTGCTTTCAACACTGAGAGCAAGATTGAGCAGCAAGAAGTTCTACTGTGACCCCATTGCCTTTGTGTGGTCTCTAATTCAGTGTCAAATCTATGATCAGCCCCAGTTTGACTTAGTGTTGTCAAGCACCATTGTAAAGTCACCTTCTCTGAGGTCCTCCTTTTGGCTTTGCTGTGTGGCAAGGACACGAATGCAGAGCTGACTCCCTGTCCAGGTCAGGAGTGAGTGGGTGAGAGGCTGAGACAGGGCAAGGGTGAGTCATGAGTCAGCATGAGAAATGCTCCACTGCTGCTCATGGCCCAAGCTGTTCTCTAGCAGAACTACTATGTTAAAAAACAGGCCGAAGTTAGTTCTGGTTAGTCTGGAATAGTTCTCTTCTTCCAGACTCAGCTATGTCAGAAAAAAAGGGCGACCATCATAGCTGCTGATCACCCCTCTCCCTTGTTGGAGGCTACTGTCCCTGCCAGTCTGTAAGTGGAGAAATCTGTCCAAGCACTCTCATCTTGTTTAAGGTCAAGCCATATGAATTAACACCACAGGTGTTCTTTTTCCTGAAGCAAATAAGAGCAAAATCTTGCACGAAAGTCCTCATAGTCTGACCAACATGGGAAGTAACCTCTTCCACCAGCTCAGCTAAAAGATAATTACACACAGCCTACACTACTGGTTTCTTACATTACCAACTTTTTGTTTCAACAGACAGATCCTCCAGGTCTCAATCACATGATGCCACAAGATGGTTTGTACAGATAGGTTACCCGTCTCCAGATAATCTGCCCAGTTCCCCTCAAGTTTCACTGTGTTTCAGGAGTGCATTAGAAAGGGTCAGCCAAAGAAGAGGAAGAGGAGTAGCATCAACAAGATGATGCCTCTCTGTCAGAGTCTTCCTGAAGCCAGCATGAATAGGCCAAGACAGAGGGACTCAGGACACCAATAAACAGCCTCAGAAGTCAGATGCTCTTAGGAAGCTCTCAGTTCGGCTGAGAAGTGTCTCATGGAAGAAGTGTTTGCTTCTTGGGAAGCAAAGAAAGGAAGGAGATCCCCTATTTTGTGCAATATCATGGATCACATGAGTCTGCTACAGATTCTGCTCTTCGCTCCATGGGTGCCTGGCTGCCTATGCTAAATGTTGTCTGAAGGCACATTTGCTTTCAGGTGTGTCTTTGCTCAGGGTGACTTTCAGCAGATAAGTGCTATGAAAAATCCTCTTACCTGTGTTAATAGCAAATGCCTTTCTGGATCATGAAATGAAGTCAGGACAAGTAAAATGACATTGAAATTGCACAGAAAATGATAGTAATGAATCAGCAGGAAGACAAATAGTACTTCTGCAATTACATGAGCTACACAGAAAGCTCTCTGTCAACAAGAACTGACCTCTTCAAGTTGTCATGCATAATATCTGATTGTACGATTCACCATCTATAGCACTGAAGGGAGACAGTTGTCAAGCATCATTTCTGTATTATTATCATTTTCCATACATTTGAATGCTCTTTGAAGTGATCAGAGATTAATAAATAGAAACAATTGGTCTGTTCCAACACTCTGCAAAGATTAACACAATCATGTCCTTGGCAAAACCTTGCCATGCAAAGCTAACGTGGATGCAGCAGTAAGGAAAATGTTCAAAGAACTCTTTCAGACCTTGGAGCAATCTACAGCTGCATCCACTGGGTGTCAAAACAGGAGTATAAGATAAGGCTTTGTCCCATAAAATTTAATCTGGTTTAACATATCTCAGGAATGGATATGAAATCAACTGAAATCGGCAGTGTAACAAAAAATCAGAAGAAAAAAGAATCAGTAGAACAGGCTCCAACTTTTCTTTTGATACCTTCCTGCTGTTATCACTGTTCACCTCATAGGCCATACCCATAAGACTTCCATGAGCTGAAGAATAAGGCTAAATAACAATAACATGCCCAAGCTTCTTTAGGAAGTCTGCTGAAGAGAAAAAAAAAATATTTTTTTTAAAAAATCAACTTGATCATCCAAATCCCAGGCTAGCCTCCCAAGCACTGGAGCATCTTTCCTCTGCCAAGTGCTTATCAGACCACTTCACAATTCATTGCCTTTCCAAATAGCTTTTCACTGAGGAACAGTGAGTGGTAAAAGGCTTTGTAGATTGAGCTAGAAAGGTCTTTAGAAGGTGAGCCCAGAATGATTTCAGATACAGAAAGCAAAATGCTGTCTTGAAAGAGGTCAGAAAAACAGGTCCACATCACTTCAGTGGTGCTGCAAAACTGATATGCTGAACATTTAGCCTCAAACATGAACTGAGGAGCCTCCATCCCCCCTCCCTGCCCCTGCAGCCTATTCCTTAGGTGCTATTTGAGGATTTTTTAGATCTTTCATCTCTTAAAACAGCTTGTCAGAGCTCTTCTACAATCCCAGGGCAGACTCTGTTATAAAACCAGAATTAAGCGTGTTACAGATGTGACTTTTGATAAATTATCAGCAAAACCCTTTATGTAGACAGCAACTGCATCATGATAGTATCATGTATGAACATTATTTCTTTTCCTCCTTACCCAATTAGACAACCAGCCTTACTGACCCCATGAGCAGCATATAAAATTCCTATGGCCAAGAGCCATAAAAACAGGTACAACAGAAAGCCAAGGGGAAAGGAGGGGGCAGGTGATAAGAAAGGCTAGCTGCTCAGACCCTAGGGTTCCATTGAAGGCTGGGACTCAGCAAAATATCCAGCTGGATCCAAGGGTGCCCCAGAATGTTCAGGCAAGCATCATCTAGTGCTGGGATCCTGCAGTGACACACTGCACGTGTCTCAGGAGCCACAGGCTGGCCACGTGGGAGTCATTGGCACCACTATCAGACACCTTCATAGTGGTTTTCGTGGGTCTGCCCCAGATAAGAGGAGTGAAGTTGGTGCCCTGACCATTATCCTGACACAGTTAGAGCACAACGACTTTCACACTCAGGCAAGATTTCGTTTCACATATTTGACAAAAAAATAACTCCAGGGCAGAACGTTATCAAGTGGATTTTGAAAAAAAAAAAACCTGCATGCAGCTCAGCCACTAAGCACAACCATGTTCTTTCTGTCAGAAACTGTCAGAGGTTCCCTGCTTGGCAAAACATCGACTGCAGCGGCACAGGGTTTGGGGGCTGCAGGGAGGAAGAAGGTGGGTTTTAAACAAGTCCTATCAATAATGTCTTACTGGGTAAAGTGCAAGAGGTTATTAGACCCAGAGGCTTTCAACAAGACTTTCAGTTTTCTCCTTCTGAAATCCTGCAAACTGAGTTTTCAGATTCACTGAATATTTTCCCCAGTCTGATCATATAAAATATGATTGAAGGATAAACAGAGATCTGGACACTTCACCTGAATACCTGTTTTCAAGCAGCATATCCAGTGGTGTTCAGAAGGTAATGCCACATGAAGTGCTCCTCCACATTTTGCTTCAAGCTCTCTATAGCCTACCAGCATTTTTCAAAAACAAGGCAGCACATCCATAAAAAGTTAGAAACTAAAAAGAGCTAGCTGTGTAGGGTCTTGAAGTCTAGTCACTGCTGTGCTAGAGGAAGAAGACTGCAAGCAAGGGGTCTAGTACCAGCAAGAGAATAAGGAGGAATAAGTACACAGGTGCTTTTTTCATCCAGTGTTCTCATTTCAACTTGCCTTGGGAAGGAAGGGAAGGTGCCTGGCGCAGGGGATAAGCAATTGTTCAGTCGTTCTGAAAAGAAACTGCACAGAAAAAAAAGTTTAAAGTTCTCCTAGTTTTGGAGAACTGTTACTGGCCTCTATCACTGAGTTGATAAGGGTTTGAGGTGTATTTTTTTTCTTTTAAACTCTGAGATGTCACTTCTCACACTAAACTCAAGTCTCTGCCAGAAATCAGCTGCTACTTCTTCCTCAACTTACTGTCATCATTAGAAGTAATTTGAATTTAAAACACAATTTTAAAAAAAAGTGGTTTTATTTACAATTCTAAAATATTTTAGTCTGGATGTTTCTTTAAGGTGGTCAGTTTTGAGCTCTTAAAAACAAGAGAGTGAAACTTAACATAATGAAGCATTTGATTTCTAACTACCATCAGCACAACACTTACCTGGATTGTGGTTTGGTTTTTTTGAGATGACTATCTTTAAAGCACACCAGGGTTAGAGAGGCATCAGACATATCCTGAGACTGTTGTGAAACTGGCTAAGAGGTGAAATCAGTAGGAACTGGGCTGCTAGCAAAGTGAGGGGTGTCACTGTCATCCACAGAGACAGGTCCTCTGCCATGTTCTCCCCAGCACACGCACAATGAGAGCAGAGCTTCAGCTTTCTCCCGAAGGCATGGATTGATTTTACACAACTGACAGAAAAACATATAAGCTTCTGTGAAAATAGCAAGTGTAGAGAAGATGTTTACTCTGAGTATGCCTGGATATCAAATACTGAAATGTTATATGCTGTTATAAAATATTTTTATAAAAACACAGAGAGATAAAAGACATCACTTTCTAAGTAAAACACCTATTAAAACAATCTATTAGAAGCTGGGGAGATATTCGTAGTTCATTTCTTGATAAGAATATCTATTTGGAAACTCTCAGCTACTATTAAGAGACATCATAGTTTGATGCTACATACTTCTAATCAGTGTTTTTAGAGAGAGTTTTGGGTTTGTGAATTTACTTGGACTGTAATCCAGAGATCTTCCTCATATTTCTTTGCTTCTCTATCTCATGATTGGTTTTAGCAATTTATTCTGACAAAAAAACAAATACGTTCATGCTAAGGGGTTAAATACACACGCACTCTCCCAAGGAATTTCAATCTTGTTTATCACAAATTCATCTTTCATTTCTGATTTTTCTGTTCCACGGCTGTAACCGGATGAGCCTTTGCTTGTTCATTTGCATCCAATCCCATCTCCTTTTCAAAGAGCTCAAAACTATACTGCCAGCTAGGTGCATTGTATTTATTACCTGACAGTTCCTACACATTTGGAGCTATACAGATAATGCTTTTGCTTCCCACTATTAGCAAGCAGTAAAGTCAGGTGGCTCTTTCTTCTGATCCCCACCCACCTACTCCATATGGATCTCTAAGCACTTCTGCAGTACAAGGCATCATTTCCAATAATCACCTGCACCTTATTTGCATAGACGGTACATCTTGATGTGCAGCATCAAAGCAGCATTGAATTCTGTTGAGCTCAGCAGTGCATTAAGTTCAGTTTCAAAGGACAGTGGAAGATTTCCCATACAAAGCATTAAGGTGGAGTGTGTTAAACCAAAATGAAGAGTGAAAAAACCCACCACGAGTCTACTGCAGCTTTTCCATTCAGTTGCGTGGTCTGTTTTGTCTTACATTTGCTTTTCAGTTTATCAAAACAATGTCAAATTTGGAATTAACTCCAACACTGTAAAGAGGATTTCCACGTGATGCCCAGCAGGCATTTGTCTGTATATTTGCCCTGCCTAACACTAGGGTCTAGGAAAAAGCTCTATGGATAGGAAGGAATTTCAGTTAAAATACAAAAACCAGGAGACCTGCATTTCCAAATTAAACACTCCTGACTTCCTTCTGTTCAAAACAGATATATCTCATGTCATTATACTAGCTTGTAAGAAAAACAGTTGCTGAAACAGTGATCCCAAGCTCTTTCTCATGGGACAGAAGGGTTAGACTTTTCCTAGAGCATTTCCATACACTTTAAGACCTTGCTGGGTGTATTATTAAACCCTCCATATCTTAGAACTACAGAAGGAATTTATGAGCTTCTGCATGTCCTTTCAATAATAGCATGGTCTGCTGGCCTATTGACAACAACCTTCTGATAAGGTCTGCTGTGGCACAGCTGACAGCTAGGATTGGCTTGTTTAGGAGCATCTTAACATTAAAAAATATCTCTTTGAATCTTACAGAAACACTACAACATCCTGCCGCAAGCTCAGTGAACTGCGACACTGAGTTTCCTTGAATTGCTCTGAGAAAAAAATAATCTTTACTAAATAAGAATTCAGAATTAAATTAAAATCAAAATTAAGTAGCTTTTGGCAGAAAGCTGCTCTATGTTCTTCATCAGAAACCAACCGTGATTAGGAGTCCACTGGGCAAATATCAAAATCAGGATGCCCAGCAAGAGCTAAAGTGTGTCACCTTCATTTCTAGTCCCTCATGTATACTTTAACCTGTATTTTCCCCTTTATGCTAGGATTTGTTTAGTCACTTGCTACAGAGCAGCATTTACAACATGCTTTCTAACTTGCTGAGTTATAGGGGGTCATTCCTAGATGTGCGTTTTTGCATTCTTAGTGCCATAAATAATGGCCTTCATTTATGGCATTATCTTCCCGTTTCAGTATCTCCAAAGTGATATTTTGCTGGGTGTTCCTGTGTCTGAGATGGAGTAACAATACTCACAGGTGCTGAAACACATTTATTACAGAAACATTCCCCAGGTCATTGACTTACAGTCTGACATGGTTCTCCTTTATGTTTTCCTTGCAAACTTTAGAGTTAATTATTTTACTGGTGGTTTCAAAGCAAGCAGAGCAGTATAGCCTCTCGCATACCTTTCTTTCCACTTGGAGGCATGCACTTGCATTAGCAAATTACACTTGTGTTTTACTGCTCATAGACTGAATTATATTTATCACTCTGCAAGCAGAAACAGCATGACTGCCCTTCTACATGTGAAACATGCAATTCATTGATTTCTGGAGCTGTAACCACAGCTTTACATTTATCATATGTCAGTTCTGGTTTACTTAGTAGTCCCCTGTGTGGGACAATGTAGTTTAAAGCATTGCTATTAAAGAGGAAAAAAAAGAAACATTTCATATACAATAGTAACATTCATCAACTGTTCTTTGCAGACTGATGTAGCACTATTTATCAACTACCAGTTTCCAATCTCTCTAGCAACAACTTTCTTACTCTTATATATGGCTCTGAGATCAAAGTACAAAATGACAAAAAGAATAGTTCAAACATAACCCATATAAACCTGCTACTTGTGCTGAACTACAGCCCCTTTTTTACAATAAGGAAAAGCAATTTTTCAGACTTCTTGTCTGAAGGTTCATCTCAGCTTCATGTCCCTTAAGGAAATTACTTTGCCCTCCAAAATTAAGAGCTTCACTCACGATTTTGAATACCCCTATTGTGAGTGAACAAATCCATGTTGAGGCATCCTATTTCAGAAGACTCTGAATCCCTCAAGCACTTCACTTCGTGTAGGCAGCACCTGTTCACAGGGACTGTCTGCTGACATCCAAACCCAAACAAACCTTGGCACCTGCCATTTGGTTTTCAGATTAAATAAAAGTGAGGGTAAGCAACAAAAACCTCATCCCTATCTCAACCCTTTAAGTTAATATCTGCAAATATCAAATGCCTTTACCTAGTTCTGAAGCTCTTCTACCCACATGCACCTTTTAATTTGTGGCTGTGATCAGCACAAAGGCTTGGACTGGTTGGGTGTGCAGGGCCAGTGTCTTCAGTCCCTGGTCAAGCAAGCCTATGCTGTTGCCCAGGAAATCAGGAGAAGGTTTTCTTCCCGTGTTTTCCAGAGGTGTTGCACATCCTTTCCAAATCCCAGATGGACAGGGGGAGAGAAGCTGCAGAAAAAAAAAACCTAGGATTGCATGCAAACTATTCAGCAAGCAAAATTTCAACATTGAGCTTGTCACATCTCTCTAGACTTCAAGGAACAAAGTGTACTTCAGCAGGAGGAGCAACAAAGCAATGGTTTTGCCTGCTGCCAGACCGGGAGGCACAGCAGCTGCCTCCCTGACACCATGACAGATGCAACAATGCAGTTACCCGCTCACTCCCACTCAAGGATCTTCTCTTAGTCCTTTGTGCTAGAAAAGACAGCTCTTGCCAGAATAGCTTGTTTTGGGGTAGGAGGAGCATGCCAGGAAGAGTTTGGCAACTGTTAGCACACCTTGTTCCTCCAACTGAAATACATTTTCAGCTGGCTGAGGGAAAAAGCAGAATTTGTTCTGTCATGTGACCACAGGGACATGTCAGCACAACTGCAGGAACTAGCAGGCTTAGACATCTTATTAAAAACTATATTCTCCAAGGCAAATGAAAGCAGAATGGCTTAAACAAAATTATGCCTTCTTATGACATTTAACCTCGAAGATTTTTTCTTTCTTTCAGAGATACTTTCAGGCAGTTTTGACAGGAATAGCAAAATCACAGACTCTTTAATCACAAAACAGGTCCTATTTGCTTGTTGTTCTCTATGTGTGAAAATCACTTTTCTGGTTAGTGTCAAAGATGTCTGAAACAAAACGCTGTCAAAGAAAATCTATCTAAAAAGTATTGGTTTCCCCTCTTGTACAAAAATATATTAGCAAATAATAAATTATGTAACGATTTTATCTGTTTTTTTCTGTTAAGGAGTGAATTGTTTTTAGGTGAAACAGGGCATAGGAAAAGATAACGCCCAAGAACTGTCATTTCCACCTCCTGCAAAACTTGCTAGTGTGAAAACAAAAGCAAGGTCTTTCCAACGTTTCTTGTTAAGAAAATGTCACCACCCAGCAATTAGGACAGACACTTGAAAAGTGAGAGATACACATTTGGGATGTCACTGTCAGTTAGGCAAACCAGACTTAAGTCTGGCTTTCTCAAATCCCAGATATGGAAAGGACATCAAAATGACAAAAAGTCATTTGCCCTGCTTTTCAAAGTAGGTCCACTAGATCAGGTTGCTCTTTGCCATGTCCAGTCTAGCGCTGAATGCCTCCAAGAATGGAGACACCAAAACCTCCCTGGGCAGCCTGTTATGGTGTTCAACCACCCCCGCGGTGGAAATACATCTGCTTGGGATTTCCCTTGCTGCAGCTCGTCTCTGTTGCTCCTCATTCTTTCCCTATGCATCTTGGAGAACAGCATTACAGTGTAAACATCACCCATCGCACTCCAGCTACTCACCGCAGAAGGCAGTCACGCTGATCAGGCACAATCAGGCTACATCCATCCTGGCTGTTCCCAGTCACCTTCCCATCCTTTGTGCGCTTGGACCATGGCTTCGAGAAAGACAGGCTCCATAATCTTCCTGGGGACTGAGGGCAGGCTGACAGGCCAATAGGTCCCTGGGTGCTCCTCCTTGCCCTTCTTGAAAATGGCTGTGACATTGGCCTTTTTTCCTTTCCCCTGACTGCCATTACCTTTCCAAGATGATAGAGAGGGGTCCTGCAATTGCATCAGCCAACCCTCAGCACCCTTGGATGCAGCCCATGTGATTCCACAGTCTTGTATTTGCCCCATTGACTTAAGTGATCCCTAACTCAGTCCGACTTTCCTGTAAGTCAAGTATTGCTCTCCCAGTCTCTCCCACTAGACTCAGAGACCTGGGAGGCCTCAAGAAAAACCTGTAAAAACTGAAGCAAAGAACGTATTGGATATCGCAGCCTTTTTCGTGCCCTTTGTCCCTGAGTCCCATGCCCTGCTGAGCCATGGCCTTCCAGTTTTCCTGGTCTTCCTTTTGTTGCAGATGTATTTGTAGAGGCCCTTCACTAGATCCAGGTCCATGGAAACTACCCCAACACATTGCTCTAATCCCAATGATATCGTAAGTCTGCAACTGCATGTGGACTTCAAATTCCTTCTATTTGTTTCTCATGCTGCATTATGTACCTGCACAAACACTTGATCGATTAATTGAGAGTCTGCCTTTATAGAAAATAAGCAAACAAACTGTCCTCCTTTAATACTTCTCATCAGAATTTGTTTATCTACATACATATCAATGCATTTTCCTTTTACTCGCATTAATAAATTCGAAGTTTTAGGCATACTGATGTGAATACACCAGTAATGCAGCAGGGCAACAGCCTTTTTATATTCCTGTAGAATGACATTTATTGCAACAATGAACTTTACGAACACTTTAGACCAGATGGTGACTGGTCTCCTTGATGGCACACAGCGGGAGGAGAGCCCCTAGGAACAGAGCACAAAGGAAATCTTGGGAGTTCACAAGGTGACACCTCCACTGACAGTAGATTTCCCAAAGCAACAGGGCTTTTTCTGTTTGCCCTTTACATGGAGTAAGCCTGGTTTGGGTACGAGCTCATCAAGAGGAACAGATGTGGCAACCTTGTCAAGATGGACATAGCTGTCACCTGCTCCTTGCAACCTTCAGAGACTGGGGCCTTCTTCAACTGAACTTATGAAGGTAGTTTAAGCCTATATTGGAGTTTGGAGAATTTTTGGAGAAATCCTAAAGCGAGAACAAACAAGGGCAATGTTTTGGCAGGTAACCATCGGTTTTATTTGGGTCTCTGATCATTTGCTTACATTCACCAATCCTTTTTTAGCTTTCTTCTTTTGCTACCTGAGTCAGCGCCTCCTAAACAGCTTGCTGTCCTGACTCCCCAAGGTGCGGATTTTGATATTGGTCTGGTACCCCACTGCGAGGAGCAGAACTTGGTGCCCATGCTGCAAGCATGGAGCAAACCCCAGTCGCTCCAGCCAAGGAGGCCTGGAAGCAGAGAGGTCTTTCCCCTTTCCTCAGATGACTCCCATGTCCTGTTCGACTCTCACAAATTGTTTAATTTTAAATTGGTTTTCAATTGTTTGCAGGTAAGTGCTAATCCTTTCTCTGCAGATGCACACTTCTGTCTGCACACTGCAGATGCACTCTTTTGGTTTTATGAAACGCAAGTATTCACATCAGCAAAATCTACATGCTTTACCAGGCTCTTCACTGTTAATTCTCATCCGAACCAAAGAAACAGCATGCTCTTTGAGATACCTGATGAAGGCACACTTTAAGCACTTGTCATTGCATACATAGTGCATACTGAACACTACTGTTTGTGTATACCTCTGCAGTGCAGCATTTGGGAATGTACCTTTACATATTACCATACTGTAGGCAACAAATACAAGCTTAGTGTAGCGACAGATCATTTTCACAATAATTCAATATACATGTTAGGTCAACTCCGCAGACTCATCTGCAATGACAGCATAAGAAAAACATTTAAAAGAAAGATTTAAAAATAAAACTGTGGATGTTACAGTCCTAGGAGAAGTAAAAAATAAAAGCTACAAAATCATGGAGACTTCATATTGGAGTGGTTGAACTTACAAGTACAGTTGCTTCAGACATTTTCCCAAGAGGACTGAAAGCATTTGTGTGCATGCATGCATATCTTGCGTGTACACACAGACACATACATTATATTTATGCTCGCACATGGTGCAATTTCTCCTTTTCACTGCATGAAGCATACAGTATCCTAAGAACTACCAGTTAATTGGGTGGCTTTATCTTCAGATATAGAGCACATCTGCCAAATGACAGAGAAATGAATTGATCACCACAGATTTATTTGTTTATTTTTTTCTTATTTGATGCTGATGTAATTTATATCAGAAGCAGAGCTGGAATGCCAACCTGAACCAGCAGCCAGCTGCAGCCCCAGTGTATTAGTTCCCAGTTTCCTCTGTTAGTTGTATACATCTGTAGATCTGTCAACCTGTCAGGCCCAGCTTCCGAAATGCTTTAATGTGCTCCGAAGATAAACACTCCTATATTTAGAAAAGGAAATGAGAGGCTTCTACTGGTGATAAAAGTGTGATTTACAATGGATGTTGGGACAGAACCTTTCCAATTAAAAACACCACTTCAGTATTTTTTTGGTTAGTATCAATGGAATCAAAACATCAGTGTAATTCTGTTTGTTAATTTTAGCTTGATTTAACTAGGAATAATCCCCCTGAGCCAGTAGCTGACCTCTAAAGCATTCCAGCTTCCTGTGGGATAACAAGGAATAATAAGAAACATGCTACTGTAAAATAAGCAAGGCTGGTGTGAAGTTTGTTCCTGTGTTGTCACATAGACAAGCCTAGAGCAAGTACTCAGCTATGATCAAACAAATGTCCAGAGACCTTTTTCTAACAGACAACTCAGAGACTTCAAACAGATTTCTTGAGCTAATTCACTCATGGTATGGGCCAATAAAGCAGTATTCATCTCCTGCTTTAAATCAAGTTTCTGTCATAAGGTTGTATTAAACTCTCCTGTGTTATCAAGTGTCTTAGTGGGAAATTATATTTCTAAATTGAATTTTGTTCTCTTTCAGTGCAGTAAGAAATATTTTCCAGGCTTCTAATAGGAAGTGTGAAACCTATGACAGCAACAATACGTTTGAATAAATAAAAGCTATAAATTAAAGCCACTTTCTTCCAAGCCCCAAAGTTAAAGCGAAATAACAAAAATTGATTACCTAGAAAGAAGAAATTAAATACAAGATTTTAAGTGAAAGTGAGGCAACAGATGGTTAACTTTTTTATTTACCTTTTTATACCAATTGGATTTTTTTAAAAAAAACTTTGAGTCAAATAATCTCCAGGCACTAATAAAACATTTATTGATTCTTAGTGTATATACTTGATCTACAAGATGTCCTAACCCCCAGCCTCTATTATTTTTAATGGAAAAAGGTACTCTTTACATAAGTCTGCAAAGTTAGTGCCCCTTTGTTTCATGGGAGACAAATTTACAGTAAGTAAACGTCTCTGCATTAAATTTACTATGCTAAAGTTAAAATGAATAGGCACAGGCGACAAAACAACTTAATTTTATGGCAAGCAATAGAGCTGCAGGGAGGGTAGGGGTAGGAGGCAATAGAATCTACTGCAGCATTGACAAATTTTACAGCCTTTGCTTTTCAAGAACAATACCACTATCTCAGTAAAGTTTAGATAGACTTGTCCCACAGACTTCTTTGAATCTTATCTACTGCTGACCATTACCATGTCACTGAGTGCAAGAAACAGCACTGGTCAGGCGCTTAGATCAGAGATACCACCTGCACAGTTGCACAACAGTAAACACAAAGAACTCTTACATATCAGTATATTTGAATTTGCTTTAGGCAGAGCATTCAGAGCCACATGCCTAGGCACCACCACTCAATCCATATCAGCTTTGCAGACAAACCCCAATTCGGGTGGTAAAAACGAAAGAATCATTTTATCAGGCTTTGGGTGAGTTAGATGGATTCAATTTCACTCAGATGCAATTTACATTAAAAAGAAAAAAAAAAAAAAAGACAACCTGTGTAGCTACAGATTTATTCACTTTCTACAGTAATTAGACTTTCCTCACACAGTGAAAGGCAGAACCCTTGCCACAAAATCTTTACTTTGGGAAGGGGTGGGGTAGTGTTAACTCTTAAGTTCATCTGGAAAACATGATGTAATGACTGAAAACAACCAAGAGCACAGCAAGAACTGATTTGCCTTAAATATTCCTGCTTTCACTCCCATCAATGGTCTCTGAGAGTCCCTTTCGGCATCATCGTGATGTTCATTGCTGCATTTTCTAAAATGTTCCAAACTTTAAAGTATCTGTCCTCATAAGTAGAGTGGATTATTGAGAGCAGCCATGCAGAGAAGGACTTTGGGGCGTTGGTGGATGAAAAACTGAATATGAGCCAGCAATGTACGCTTGCAGCCCAGAAGACCAGCCGTATTCTAGGCTGCATCAAAAGAAGTGTGGCCAGCAGGTCAAGGGAGGTGATTCTCCCCCTCTACTCCACTCTGGTGAGTCCAGCTGTGGGGACCCCAGCATAAGAAAGACACAGAGCTGCTCAGGCAGGTCCAGAGGAGGGCCACAAAGATGATCAAGGGGATGGAGCACCTCCCCTATGAGGACAGGCTGAGAGAGTTGGGGTTGTTCAGCCTGGAGAAGAGAAGGTTCCAGGGAGACCTTATAGCAGCCTTCCAATGCTTAAAGGGGGCCTGCAGGAAAGGTGGGGACAGACTCTTGATCAGGGAGTGTGGTGATAAAACAAGAGTTAACAGTTTCAAACTGAAAGAGGGGAGATTTAGTTCAGATATTAGAAAGAAGTTTTTCTCTATGAGGGTGGTGAGACATTGGAACAAGTTGCGCAGAGAAGCTGTGGCTGCCCCCTCCCTGGCAGTGTTCAAGGCCAGGTTGGATGGGGCTTGGAGCAACCTGGTCTGGTGGAAGGTGTCCCTGCCCAGGGCAGGTGGGTTGGAACTAGATGATCTCTAAGGTCCCTTCCAACCCAAACCATTCTGTGATTCTATGAAAGCATTAAATAGTTGTGAAAGTTTTGTCCATAAGGAAAACTTATTATAAACATTTCCCAAGGCTAATATGGGCACGGGCACGCTGTATTTGCAAGTAGAGCAGTCTCATACACACACAGAACGACTAATAGCAGCAAGCTGAAGAGGCTATGTTGAAGACAGTCTCAGACTACTGGCTACTTTTGGTGGCAGGAACTAAATAAGACATGATGCAGAGCAAAAATATAACTTAAGCGTTTCCACAAAACAGAGCTCTTCATTTTTGCCCAGCTTTCTTCATGACAAAGGGAAGGACCAGTCTCCTTTTCCACACTAAAACAAGGGAGAAGAGCAAAGTGGGGGAAATGAGAAAAGAAAAAGCAATAGAGAAAGACAGGATGGCTGCAGCCGCTGAGGCTGTGGAGAAAGGGGGAACACATCCAGGAGCTGGCAATCCTTAGGTTAGCATTGCAGCAGCAGTACTGCAGTTTCTGCAAACAGTTAACAAAGGAGCCTGTTCCTGTTGATGCACCCAAAGGGGCCTCAACCGTTTTTATAGTCCCTTTGTTTGCCCATTGGGCTATTCCCAACAGGCATTGATTTTATCCTCTTTCAAGTAAAGCTGTTTTACCGCACACATTTGAGAGGCATTTGCAGCCCCAGCTCCAAAGCAAATAGTGCTTATCGCCACATTCAGCAACCTGCACAGATCACATCTCTGTGGAGGCTTCTTCCCCAATTTGCTCTAGGTACCCCTCTGATAAGTAGCAGAAAAAACAGTCTTCCCAAAATACTGGTGTTTTCACTCGACATTGTAGATCAGAGTCTTTTCGTACTATAACTGAGATCCAGCAGTAAAGAGGAAATATGATCTTAGGAAAATATAAGCAGAACCACATACTCCTCTAAAATTTAATAACTCCTCAAGAGTATGTGTAAAAATATGTAGTGTAGAAGAGATGTTAACTCTCATATTTCAAGATGCTCTTCTAGTGGAGAAAGAGAATCTAAAGAGAGTAAAAGACTACTTTAAGGTAAGTGTCCTTATTTGTACTACCTGAATTCAGTAAAGTTTTAGGTAAGTCTCTGCTCAGAACATAAATATAGCAGTTTGGCAATAAAAGAAAAGTCAGTAATCAAAAATGGAAAGAAATGGTAAAGCAAGTTATTCAAAGGTCAAACTCACACCTCCCATAGACAGCAGTCTATTAAAAAAGGGCTAACATAGAAACACTAAATTCATTATAGGAAGGAGGAATTAGACTAATTATCATATAATACTGCTCATTAGAGGAATGTTGCATAATCTTCCCATTCCAGGGATTTCTTATACTTTACAAGCAAGAGACCATTTTCTTAAACAAGCTGTCTATAAAAATGATGTCTCTTCCCAAAAGTTAAAAGCCAAGCACCTTTAGAAACTCAGTAAATGTTTCTGAATAGAGACCTCCTTTTACCCATCACGTTACCCAAGCCTGATAAACAGGATGGCAAGCATTTAGTTTGGCCTTCGATAGCTATAAGGCCTGGCATCCTGTAAAGATAAAAATCAGACCATTCAACCACTGGCAAAGGAGACTTGGCATCAAATAATTCAAGACAATTACACTTAAGTGCATTCCCATTGCTTGATGATACTGATTCATTCTTTGCATGAAACCTGCAGCAAAACAAAACCAGATGTTTACCTTCTGATGTAACTTTGTATGCCAAAAAAAGCAGCTTAAAACCCTGAAGTAACAATGTCTTATAATATTTAATGGAATGGCTGGCAAGGTAATCTCACTTATAAAGCTGGGCGCCACCAACATCTCAACTCTCCTGCAGTCAGAAAGAAAACACAAGAGTCAGCAAAAGCAGGTGTTCTGCAAGTAGCCCTGTACGCTTTGAGATCTGGTACTTCGAGACCATAATCTGAATTTCTTGTGCTATATTCTTGTGCTATGGAGATAGAGAGGTTATGCCACCTACAATACAGGGATTATATCTTTCATTATGAAATATTTTTAGTGTGTGATTTCTTGCTTCTGAAGATGTCTATCTTTTCATTACACTCAGGGAAACACAAATGTTGTAAAAATCACTAATAAGTTCCCCTACTTAAGCAGGTTCAGACATACTGAACTAACACAGCTTTCTTGTCTATGATTAGGGTAGACGATAGTTATCCTAAGGCAGAAAAAGCAATGGAAATATTTCAGATAGATTTATACTTAGCACTCCTTTTTTTAGGGCTGGTAGGAGCTGATGTTTGGTATATATCACCACCTGGCTATATATCACCTTCAGAACTAAAGACCTTCAGACCTCGCAGATTCTTTGCTGGTTTACTGCTTTCTATCCTTGCCTTCAAGACATGCTCAGAAGCATTCCTGATACTGTGAAGTTTGATTTGTCTGAAGGGGAGGTTGGAATGAAATTTAAAGATCTGATATTCTACAGTCACAGAAAAATAAGGAACATTTTAAAAAAACAGCCTCTCTGTAGAGCTGCAGGGTAGCACCCTGGATGAAGAGACTGGCATACTTCTGGAAAATCAAGAAACTCCCCACCTTTGCTCCTCAACTTTTCTTTTTCTTTCTTTTAATTTCTGCCTGCTTCAAATACAGACTTAAAAGTTTTTTCATGTATGTAACTGTTCATCTTGCAAAGATACAAAGCACAGAGCAAAACAGACCAAACAGCACTTACTTATCTTGACACTGTCCAGAAACTGCTTTCCACTTTGTAGAAAGAGCCAATTCCCAACTCACTTTTCCCCTCCAGGAAAATTATTACAGAAGCAGGAGGCATGTACCTACACCAATCACACTAACAGTAGGCTTTAAAGTGTGATGCCAATGCAATACTGGGGGAAAAAAAAAATCAGGAGTTTGAGTTAGAGAAAACCTAATAAAATATAGGCATTGGGCTTTATTTTATTAAACTAAAAAAGTGTTATTTGTAGCAAATGTATATTGAAGGCACATATTCAATTTAGTGTCAGTCTCTACATAAAAGAAAAAATGCAGACTTTCTTAAGTACAGATTGTACTAGTGACAGCTTGTACATATAGGAAAAAGGTAGGATCGGCACAAGATGGACTGTGGGTTCAACTTCAGAGGGTTTAGTCTTGGTACAGAAGTTTCCAGGTGACGTTGAATGGGTACAGAAAAGGACACAAACAAGAGGAGCCTGACACTGACATCAAGGCCTCTGAAAATGAATTTCATCTCTGCTGCAAGAAGAAAGTAAGATTTCCCATAAGATAACCCCTACTGCTTAAAAGCAACTTTCTAACGATTTCAGAAGTTGGAAAGCAACAACTAGAAAAACTTATTTATCTGAAAGTTAAGGAATCAGCGTTAAACCATGGGGATTTCCCACCTTTCCATTCAGGCCATCAGTTTCTGGACATAAAAGCCTCCGGTAACAAAGCAATGAAGACTCTTGAGATGACGCCTTTAGGGCAAGTTAAAGCACCTGCGTGGCACTCTTATGGAGCATCATCACCAGTTCACTAGTTCTTGAACATGAATTGCTTTCCAGACAGATCACAGGAATGAACCTATTGCCCTACACTTTGCCAAGCGTATAAGCAAGGTGACAGAGAAGGATGAGACACTGAAGCAGAAGCAAGCCTTGGAGAGCATTTGGCCGACCTGGAGTCCTTCTGTATAACTTTATTACCATTTTCGAAATTTGTGAACAGTGAGCACTGAACAGCATTTTCAAGATTGAGTTTCCTAACTGCATGCTTATGACAGCCATCCGCTCTGGTTTGCTCCAGCTGCCAGAAGAGCTCAGCAGGATGGCGAGACAGAAGAAGAGCAAGTGGACTCCTGAGGCCCCACTCAGAGGGGCTGTCTCCAAGGAACAGTCACCAGAATTAAACCCCAGGAAGAAATACAGACACTGCATCTGAACACTTCCAGATGTCCCTACTGAACTTGTCTGTTCTGTGAGGCATCACACAGATACACGAAGGGTGCCTCCTTCCCTCAGAAGTTTACAGTCTAACTGTAATAGCATGGGCCTACATACAGAGACACAGAGTGATTTACTAAGGTTACAAAGGAGGTCAGCGGCAGAGGTAGACATGAAACACGAGCCTCGGCGGTCTCTGTGTAATCTGTCTGTCCATTGAACTTTGCTGGCTGTTAAACACAAAGATACACGACAGAGCAAAAGCCCCTGGTGAACTCGCATCAAACCAGTCAAGACTGAGTCACAAAAAAGCTTGGTACTGGAAACAAGATAGACACAGAAGCAGAAATAAACCCTATGGTCTGGCAGTGCGAGACACAATAAGACACTGTTTTTCTGTGAAAGACAATAAGGAAAATACTTTCTTCAAGCTTTTACATACACACAGTCAAAATTAAAGTACACGTAGATATGAGCTGTAATTAACACACTGGCCTCTTGAACAGTTTTAATCAAATTATTAATACAACCTAGAGAAAGCATAGCTTTACATTACAGGTTATCACAGTTACTCGCCCACAATTTTCCATTATTTTAGTCCATTTCTCTGATAGTGCTATTAGCAGAGACATAGGAAAGTATCACCAAATACACAGAAAGGAACCGTAACAAACAGGAAAGACTGTAAGTAACTATGATTGTCTGGTCTTTCTAAGACTGTTCTTCAATTGCCACAATCCAGTCAAGACTGAAGATGGAGATTCTAGTTATGCTAAAACAAAAAGTCTTCCACAGGAACACCAAACCTAAATAAAGCAAGCAACATCTATCTGAATTTAATTCAATTGTATTTTCAACATTTGTGTGTGAATTACTTCAGGAGAATGGCTCTTTGCTGACAAGGAACATTAATATTAACATTTAGAATGTATTTTTGTTTTAAAAGTACAAACACACTATTTTCAAGACATGCAGGCAACATAAATAAGGTATATTTGAAAAACATGTCAACAAGGTAAGGACCAAAAGTGCAGATATGGTAATTAACCCCCACATGTCCTGCCCACGGAGTTTACACGTGGAGTTCTCTTAAATTAGAGACACATTTTAGCAGAGTTATGCATGCTGTTGTGCTTGATGGATAGCATCCTGTCTGTACAGAAGGAAGCCCCTTCTCAAACACAATCTGAAGCCGTGCCCTTTCATCAGAAGCTTAACTTGCTTAAGCAAATACTGCCAAGAAAATCTGCCTTAAGGCAAAGGGGGGAAAAATTACCAAAATGACGAGTCAGCAGAAGACTCATTCTGGACTAGTATCAAACATGAAAGAGAAAATACACCATCTCCACCAACCCTCCTCTAAACCTGCTAAGCCTGACCACACTTCCCAGTCTGTGGCAACAGATTGCAGCCTTCAGACCAGGTGGGGAAGAAGAAAGCATCACATCTTGAGGAGGCCTGGGGAGTTTTCTGACCCGCCAGTTGAATGATATAACTGTTGTTAAAAACACCCCTGTTATTCCACATTTGCACTCTGGGCACTACTCGCCTCTTCCCTGAAGATACTCCTCACTTTCAGAAGTGTCCTTCTGCCATTTATTTTTCCCTTTTCTCTGGCTTATGTCTTACACCTAGAGCATCGCTAATATGTGTCACAAATCAGGGGTAAAGCGCAGTAGTTGTCTCTGGGCCACCTCACCAGGCCTAATCTATTACAGAGTTTAGATCCCCTATAGTATAATCGCTTTTTTTAGGTGACATATACCTGAAAGTGATACTGCCATAACACCCACAGACATCCAAGTACCAATCAATAGCATCACTTCATTTCCACAAAGACAGCACTTAGAAGAATTAATCTAAAATAATGCTTACACATAGACTCACTTAAATACGTCACAACTAACTTGTTAGCACAGACAAGCTGTGTATTAGACACTTGTGAAATCTTTGCCTATGTGCATGTAAACTAGTATCACTCTTCAAGTATTCAGTTTTCTTTCCAACACACATAATTTGTAGAGCAAGGTGTTTTTATATACTGGACAGCACTAGGGTTCAGTTTCCTTTTACCAGAGGTTATAAATTTGACTAGGCAGCAACAATTGCTTTTTAATCTAAGCAAACTGATCTGTCAGAGGCAATCAGTAGAGTGAAGCTATCCCAGGAGAATCCTAATAATCCCGATGAATCACTCGGTGCTGTATGAAACTCAATACTTGAACTCTTGGCACAGAATGTCACAAGCACTTAATGCAGCAAGTATATACAGCTGCAAACAGCAGGCTCAGGGATGCATGCCTTCACAGTATTTGCACTCCTGCTGAATTTCTACACCTTTTGGCATTAATCAGTTTCTAATCATACTAGCGTAATTTTTTTTTTAGCAATTTCTGACGGGAAAAAAAATTAACACACATTTAGGGATCTTATTGGCTATTCCTATCAATGGGTACATGTTATACTCAGAGAAAATGGTCCAGAAAAATCTGGGTGAGAAATTGGAAGGGTTCTGCTGCAAGAGAAAATTTAGCAATATACAGTAGTCAATGACTTGAAGAGACCAATATGGATGGAACACGCTGATTTCAGAGGAAATATTTCGATGCAGCCCTTCTCATTGGTGTTTTGAGCCTATCTGTAACATTTCAAACACATTAAATGAGCATTTTAAAAATAACGTGCTCCAACTAAATTATATGCCATGTATGGAAAGACATGCAATAATGTCATTTTTTTTAAACCCAAACTAAAGGTGCATAGGAAACCCATTCTACTTTAATTTCAATGATATTAATTTATTCTATTCATTCATATAACATGCAGATTTTTATAACTGAAACTAGAAATCCTGCTTTACATGCATGACTAGAAACATGTCAATCTACCTAACTGTATAGAGTTATATTCAAACGAAACTAAATATAAGCCAGTAACCCTATTCTAGGTTTCCGTATGTGGTTTGATTCCTACTGCCTCTAAGCTACAGCTAGTCGCACAGAAGTATATTAACTCTGTTATTGTCCTTAGAGAGAAAAAAAATTGTTGACAAGTATCACAGTCTCTAGTCTATCAGCTGTACGATTATCTATAGTAAGTCTGGGTATAAACAGATGTTCTGACTTGAAAAGCACTTATCTTTACAACTCAAGAATCCCTGAAGAAGTTTAATCTAGTTGATTTAAGGCTTTGGTTCTTAGCATCGGTTTAGTAGTTGGCCAATTTTACTTCTTAACTGGAAAGATACTCTTCTATGTACATGCTACAAACTCTTAGTAACAATAGCTGCATATACAAACTACTGATTTGCCCATCATTTCAACAGCCTAATTGAAAACCCACCCACCATTTCAAAATGAAGGTAAGGAAAACCTTCATATTTTCATGCAAAATCTCCAACTACAAGGCTAAAATTGAAAGCCTATTTTATTTAATCTATGCAAAAATCATCCAGTTAATAGCATTGATAGAGGAAAACAAAATCTCCACAGGTTAAAACACTCTGGCATGTAGCATTTTACTATAATAGTACTAATAAAGTTGTATATATATTTTAAATATATATCATTAAAATGCTTCAAGTTTATGTAATGTATATATTTTATATATATTGTTGGTTTACACTTATTTAAATATCTATTGCTATATATTATATATATAATATAGCACGGAAACTATATAGAAAAAGAAACCAGCGTTCAAACTCCGAAAATCTTTCTTGGGAAAACACCTTCTTGTTCTCCACTTTTCAACATCTGCATCACATTCCAAAAGCTTGCAGTGGAGCTAGAAAGTGCTAAACACAGATCACTATGCTTCTCCGGTAAGAATTAAGACAGAGATATCCATTTCTTCTTACCGCAGTTCATTTTTATCAGTTTGTTAATTAATTGGCTGGTTTTCCTCAAGCATTCTTTCTAACCTGCAAGAAAAATTCCCATAGAGACAGTACCATCGTTTCTGATTTCTGCAAAGGGAAATGATTACTTACTACGTGGAACAGAGGATACTGGAAGGGCAGTCAGTAAAGCAGCATGTTCAATTTAATACTGCAGTCATTTGGCTTCCTAAAGTACCCATTCCAGAAAGACTTTCTGTAGAAAGAGTGGCTCCTAGAAAACAATCTTGCATCAAAAGTTTGTAGGGATTGACTTGGGTAAGGCTTCCCAGGCAAACAGCTGTTCCTGTGCATGTTACTGTTCTGCTGACACCATCTCAGATTTCTCCTAGAAGCTACCCTGTCGTCTTTTTCTCCTCACATCTCTGCCGATTAATCAAGAGAGGTGGTTGGCCTCAATCACAAATGAACAACTTCTCTTTTTATGCATGTTAAACAGAAGTACATAACATGGTGGAAAAGAAAACAAACCTTGAAAGAGTCGTGCTTTCCACTCTGGCCTGCCAGCATTAGTCAGACATCATACACCTGACCTTAGGGAAGACTCCTTTCTTAAACTACCAGCATTACTGTATTTGATCTCACCTTTCGCCTCTGCTTCCCCCATCAGTAGGCCCAGAAGCACTCCTCCTCTTTTGCCTTTTCCCCCCAGATGAAAACAACTCCCCAGAAGCTAAGATACAGAAGCAAAATGGCAACTTGGTAAAAAAAAAAAAAAAAAAAAAAAAAAAAAAAAAAAAAAAAAGACTCATAGGAAACTGCCCTTCATTTTACAGATTATAAGCCATTTAAGGTAAAGATCGTCTCCGCTCTAGAGACTGCAGTGGTGTTACAACAGGAACAAGATACTAAGATAAGGCATTCCTTAATTCACTAGCTGCCTTCCTTCTTCATAAAGGTGCCTAAAAAACCAAAAGATTTCCTTTGTGAACTCACTGGACTTTTTGAAATTGTCAGCACAAAGTTGTATTAGAAAGTGGGGTATGCTAGAGTACGTTTTCCAGTACCCTTTAGTATTCTAATAATTTTTGTTTGAAACTTATTTAATAGAATATTTTATAACAAGCGGTTATTTAGAAGGTCTGTAAAATGGTGACTGGGCACTCTTAGTGCAACTTCTGATTATGACGGGCTTTTCTTTTTAATTCTAGAAGAAACATGAAAAATGTAACGATTGAGAAATCTGCCTTTTGACAAGATTTGCTGACACACAAATAGCAATGCTACACTGCAAGGAATTCAAGGTTACTCTAGATCCAAACACAAGGTCTTTACTGTATCAAGAATCCAGAATTCAGCAACTATATTTAAATAATACTAAGAACAACTCTCATAAAGAATTAAAATAGTGTTATTACAAAACCAGTTAATCTGGTTGGGAGCATTCAGCAGACATATTCTTTAACTTTTTTAGTTGACTGAATGTAAGTCTTGATGATTGAGGCAACTCTGGATTCTGCTTTTCAGCCACAGTCGCCTGGCTGGCAGAGGGCACCAGGAAGAACAGAAGCAGGCCAGTGCCAGCAAAAGTCTTTCACTGCCTCAACATCAAAGGACTTCTTGGGTCCAGGGAGCTGAACTGCAAAGACTGCTTCAGATTGAAAGATCAGCCCGCTACATGTACAAAAATAATGACAACAGCTTCGTTCAGTTTCTACATCCGATTCCTGTGGAACGCCACAGAAGTACTACTGGAACACCATCTACACGTTAAGACCTGGGGGAAGGTCTACGCAGTGCTGCTTGTCTGCATATTGGAGGGACAGATAAGGGGTTTTATTTATTTATTTATTCAAAAGCTTTAGAAAAGCAGTCTGAGCAATCTTCTCCGTCCTCCCTTGCTCTATGCACTGTATATCCAAGGTGGATGTCATGAAGAGAGCTTCCACTCCTGCTCAGGTCTGGAAGGGGAAGAGCAAGGCTTTTCTGAGGCACTATTGAGCTGTACTTGCAGAGCTGAATCAGCTCATTAGACTTCAAAAACAGCCCAAACAAACTAAAACTACAATTTTGAGTTTATACTCCTAAATAAAGAGCTCACATGCTTCCAAAGCAGAGGTGGTCCTAATATTTTTTTCTGCTGTACATGTGGAAGTCTCCAAGTCTCTGGAAGATTCAGACCAATCATCTTCTCCCTCTCATTCCATTTTCAATCTTATTGACTATGGAGCATACAGTAGGAGTCATTAAGCTACATTTCACAGTTTACGGTTTTAATGGTTTTGCAACATTAGATGCATGACACATTTTCAAGCACCAAAAACTAGGCTTTGCTATCTAACATTTCATAAAGATAATAAAAGTTAATGAGCACTCATGATCTATGATCTGACAAGACATCTGTTGTGTTCTTTCCAAGATAAAACACTCATCCTGCCTTATTCTGGCACAGTGGGAGAGAACAAGCATAAACCAATTAATCATTCTAAACTATAAGCTATATTAAGTTATAGTTTCTCAACAGGCTTTTCATTCCCCATTGCTAATAGGGCACAGGTGTCCTAAAAACAGACTTTCAATGCAATAATTAAATCCTGCTAACTTCACACCATCAACTGCAACAGACAGTACTGTTTAGTGCTTCAGCAGGAAACCAACCTGTTCAAAACAAGCAATAACAAGGCTGCTGTTATGCCAAGAGTCCAGTATCAAGAGCTCTATTCCCATTTCCTACACATTTTCATCACGCCTTTTTGTTTCAGGAGTACTGTAACAAAATTTCATTCTGACCTATCAAGGGAGTGTTTGGTACAAATACTACAAGAAATACTACAAGATACTTCATGTGGGACATGACTAACATCAGTACGGGAGAGGAAGGAGTAACCTGCCTCTGAACCATCTGTGAGGCTGCAACAGGGAGATCTGTCATACAGAACTGTTGAGAACATTAAAACTCAGCACTCTGTTACATTTCAAAACCAGTTGCTGAGCATTTCAGGAATACTGTTTGAGACCAAATTCAGCTTGTTGATACCTGTGTCACCTATAGTATAATGCAAAAGGATAATTGAAAAAAAAAAAAAAGAAGAATCTGATTCTTTTTTCCCCTTCACTCAGCCTTATGGTATGACATGTTTTGGACACCAAGCAAGATTAGGCAAGGTTTCCATTTCCTGCAAACTGCTGTATATTAACACGAAACAGAACATGTGAAATGAAAAAGAAAAAAAAATATTAACAGGTTGCACAGCAGTTCATGAACAGAAGTATCTACAGTAAAACCCTCAGATAAAGATGAAATCTCAGTTTACATAAAGAAAACAGAAACACCTAATTCCTGACAAACACCTTGTATTGCTCAAAGCACTGTTCTGCAATCAATCTACCTTGCAGAGGCACACAAAGAAATAAGCTATATAGCCAGAGAACCAAGCACTACCCCAACTGTGCAGCAAAGTGAAGTACTTTTACTAACTGAAGGACCCAAGATAACTGCGATTTAACACTAACCCCCCACCCCAGCCTCAAATACCTAACCTACCTAAGTAGTCTAAGCTTCCTACAGCATGCCAGAGACAAAGAGCATCTTTCCACTGCCTGAAGAAATAGCCTAACCAGCTTTCACCAGCTTGCCCTGCTGGAAGAGCCTGCTGTTTTCCCCAGCTAAAAGCAGCATTCTCCTTAACTTGCAGTCACAAACACCACGTAAGAATTTAAACCAACATTTATGTGCACAAACAGAACTGAAAGGGAACTCAAGCTCGTAAGTCTATGTATAAAGATTCGCCCAAAGGGAAATTACTGTGGCACCACCAAATCAGATGGTCCACAGATTTCTCTCTTGTACCCCTAGAGAGTTGACGTATGATTTAGATTAAAATAAGTAAAATCTGAAAAAGCAGCATCGAGTAAGCAGCCTAGACAGATCAACTGGTGAACTCAGGCTACACATGTATTAGTACTTAGTGTAGGAAAACAGTAACAGATCAGTAGCAAACAGTCTGTGCCAAGGACCTGAATCTTAAAACTCACGTGGTTGATGGGTTTCCTATGCCTGAACTCATTTACTAACCCTTCAGACGAGTTAGGTCTTGCAGACAATTAGATGTTCATCCGTTAGCATTTGGTACATTTTGGGATTATTTTTATGTTTAGTTTTACCGGGAGAGGATCCAATTTGCATTCTCTCAAGCAAAAGCATGACAAGCAGGGATGACCAGATTAATTAAAAAAATAAAACAAACAAAAAACCCACACAAAACCAAAAACACACTCCTAGCCTGAACCGAAACAATAATGTAGACCTACCCTAGGGTCTCTAAAAAGCAGTTATGCAAATGCATCATCTACCCCAACATGTGCAGCTACTTATCAAACACACATGCTGATGAGCCACTGCTGTGTATTTTCACATATTGAGTAATATATTCTAATTTCATATTAATTTTGACATGAGATTCTAATTATTATAGTCTTGCCAGCTAACCTTAATCAGCTCAAGTTCCTTCCTTGTGCATTTGCTTATGTCATCCATATACTTTGACAAGACCTTCTCAAATGACAATTTAAGTTATAGCAAGATGAATAAAATCCTGGGGGGAAAAAAAAAAAATAAGCCACCCACAAAGAAACACAAACTCATCACACTCAGATTCTGGTAAAAATATTAAAATTTAATAATACCTTTTGAACATACAATTATGTCAAGGAAAGAGTAAAAGCATTCGAACAAATGGATATAGATCTTAAATAGTATTTACAAATTCTAAACTGCAAGTTGACTATAAAGTCACAAGTACTTTAAATATTTAGTAGAATATCATGTAAATTCTAATATAAATTAGATACTAACTTTACCTGTTATTTTTCCAGTGATAACAGTCTAATCTTTACATACTATATACATTAAAATACTAAAAAGTTATAAAATTGTATTTCTCTTACTATGCAAAGAAATGGAAAATACATCAGATCTGTCTTCCTGTACAATATCCAAATTGAACGTTCTATAGTGTTCTCTGCAAAAATAAACGGCACTTTCACATGCAACAAGGCATAAAGTACAAGTCTGTCCATTAGCAGTACGCTATCTGAATGCAAAGTAAACTAAAACGCAATGTCATTCAACCACATAGTCGAAAAATCTAAAGTAAACTGTGGAAAGAGATTCTGACAAACTTTCTGATTCAGACTGAAGTAATAATGAAAAGCATGTAAACTGATTTCCATACAGATCTGTCATTTTAAAAAATGAAAACACAGCATACCGAGAAGGTTGTCATGACAGTATCAAAGCTACTTTGACAACATATAATGGAGGAAAAGTTGATGATCCTGTACGAATTCTGAAGCCCAGCCCTGCCAATGGGCTGCAGCATCTAAGCTGCTTTTTCTATTGACAGTTTCCAAAATTACTTCTGCCACTCGGAATTGCACATCAGTAGTCAGATGAATTCTTTTAGACTTCATTATGCCATGGTGTAACCGTAGCTTCCGCAGTGTAACGCCACAAGAAGCCTGTCCTTAAGGATTTCTTTACTTGGGTATTCAGGTAACTTGAGCATGTTGATACTGAAAAGAACAAAGCCACATCACAGTTCAGCAAGAAACACAACAGTAAGTTTTCTGATTGAAAAACCTTAAGTCATCCATTTATGAAAGAAAACAAACTTGTGCTGCATTACAGTACCATTGAGCACTTGAATATACTGCAGGAAACCAAGGTTTTCTTCACTTCAGTAAATTGTAATACAATAATTTAACTTTAATAATCCCTTTTTGATCCCACTGCCTTTGGTTAAGCAAAATGAAGTAGTAAACAGTGAGAACACATAATGTAACATCATCTAGGTTAAAACCCATCACTTTCATGTTGGATAGTGAATACTCTACAAACTGTTCAATTTTTTTTTTGGCCTTTTAGTGAAACTATTCAAAATAACTGCACTTTTGACTGTGACTGACATGAAAAAGCACTGCTTTTAAGACATTTCAATGAGACTGGTTAACATACCATGTGCTTGATGTTGGTAAAAGATTTGCAGTATATGGCACAGCAGCAATTGTAAAATTTTGCAGTCCACTGCCACCCATTATATGGGCAAAGCCACCATGAGGCACCCTGGAACTGAGAAAGTCACAGAAATTAGACCATTACAAGAATTTATAATCCAAAAAATACAATGTTTACACCGCAAACATCTCTTACTGCTACATGTGACCAGCTACTAAAACTTTTATCAAGCTTCTCCCCTTCTTACCCTTATCAAAATTCTGATTGTCTAAATGTTTTTAATTACAATATTGAATAATGCATTTCTGCATTTAAATTAGGCAAATTCAATAATATTTAAGAGAATTCTGTTTGCAAAGAGGACTCATTTCTACCCCAGTTTTTATAACAGAACATCATCTTAGTTTAGCCTCAGTTTAGGCAAACGCCTATGGTTATTTATATAGTTTAAGAAATACTGCATCGTAAATAAGTTTATTCTCAGATTACTATCTGTGGGACAACTGACGTGCGTCCTTGACCTGTCTTTTCATTTACTACTTCAGACCACATATTTCAAGTAACTAATAAAACCATTACATCAGTCACACTATCACACCATAATGACCTTTAGCAAAACCAGAACACTGAAAAAAATCACTGGCATCTTCAGGAATGCATTCTCACTTAATCATACTACTCAATTTTTTTTTTCTTTTTACCAATATATTATTCAAGGATTACTCAAGGTGTAATTGCCCTGGAGTCTTCAGAGTCCCTCCCTATAATTTTAAACTAACAAACAGAATAAAATTCAGACATTTTAATAACATCAACTTAAGTTGGTATGCATTACAAGGCAACATGCTGTTAGCACAACCCGCACACCAAAAAAAAAACCAACACAAAACTCTAATGAAAGGGTAAGGACTAAAAGAAGCTGATCGTGAGCCAGCAATGCATCCTTGCACCAAGAGTGGCCAGCAGCCTCTTTGGTCTGCATCAGGAAGAAGGTCAGCAGCAGGCTGAGGGAGGGAGGTGATTTTTTCGCTGTACTCTGTGAGAAACATCTGGAGTCCAGCTCCAAGCTCCCCACTACAAGAGGGACAGGGACATGTTGCAGTAAGTTGAGCAAAGGGCCACAAAGCTGGTAAGGGATTGGAGCATCTGACACAGGAGGACAGTGAGCTGGGACTGTTCAGCCTAGAGCAGACAAGGCTCAGGGGAATCTGATCAACGTACATCAATATCTGAAGGGAGGATTAAATAAGACTGAGCACCAGTCTCAAGATGGAGCGCTCAGTCACAGGACAGGAAGCAATGGGCCCAACCCGAAATCCAGGAAACTTCCTTTTAAACATGAGAAAACCTTTTTTACTGTGGGGTGGTCAAACAGTAGAACAAGTTGCCCAGAGAAGCTGAGGAGTCAGCACCCCTGGAGACAGTCAAAACCTGTCTGGACAAGACCTTGAGCATCCAGCTCTAGCTGTCCCTGCTCTGAGGATGGGGTTGGACTAGACAACCTCCAGAGGTCCCTTCCAAACACAACTATTCTGCTATTTTGTAGCCAGCAAAGAAAGAATCTGATATAACAAAATAAACCTTCCATAAAATATATAACAGCCATTAGAATTTTTGATTACAGGTTCTTACATTAAAAACAATGCTCCCATATTCACAAAATCAAAGCCATTGTAAAAAACAGGAGCAAGAATGGAAAAGAAGAATGAAATGATGTTTCCACTCACAGCAAAACTCCTTGTCAGAAATGCGAAAGAGGAACTGTTGCTACAGCCAGATGTTAAGGCGCTAGGACAGGGCTTACAGTAATACTTTTCAAACACACCTTCAAGAGCTAGCTATAGTATCCGACACACAAATCTGTATCGCCTAGCTTAATGACAGCAACACTGGGCATACAGTTCTAGCACCGGTATATAAGGCAACTACTATAGAGGGAAGTACTGATTATTTGCAGCATACTGCTTCTGACCTACAAACGGAATTGTGCTCACAGCCACAGTTCAGAACAGTTGTAAAGATTTTACAGTGGTACTCTTTTATACTATGGTTTTGGCTCACATTTCTAATACAGTGCTGCCTCCCCTGTAGTGACTTTTCTTTCTCCCCTCTGATGAACCAAGAGAACTCCACATTCAAATCAGCAAAACACAGACCTAAACGTTTCATTCGGTGTACTATAAGCAGAATTTTTTTATTAATTTTTTTTTCATAAAACAGGTCAAAATTGTACAGTACAAACAAGGCTTTGAATATTTAAAAGTAATAAATGGCTGCCAACTTATGCCTCATAGAATGAGTTTTCTTTCCAAGCAAAAGACTACTAATATAGTAAGGAAAGCCTTCAAAATACATGCAAATAAGATCACAGTATCCTACCTCTCCTACTGCATGTGCAAATAGCCTTCAGCAAGAGCAACAATACATTTTCATAGCTTTGGAAACTTCAACACTATTAAAATGTTTAAGTCTACACCTGAACCTTAATTTTTCTACCTATTTTTCCACTTACAGATTTTGCATAAACTTACTTGAAATGAAAAAAGTATAGAAGAGATACTTCAAGCTACTTTCCTTATCTTTTGTTTTACTTTTAAAAGTAGTCATATATATCTATCACATTTATCAACTATGCCGAATTTCCCTTAAACCAGCATATTACTCAACAGAAACTACAGTCCCCCAAGTTAAATCGCAATCCTGACACTTGCAGAATATCAATAAAGCAGAATTTATCATAAACTGTCAACACTTCCCTCCAACTGTTAACTAAAAACCTGATCAAAAGTTGCCAATGGATAATTAACAGTAATTTAGCCAAATACTATTACACATGCGCCAAACAAATCAAGGGCAGCAGGCAAATGTCAAAGCATGTGGAACCGGCAATACCGTCTCAAGCACCTGTCAGCAGAGAAAAAGTAGGTGGTGCTTAAGTAAATTTTCATGTCCCCAACATGGGGCACAAGAATATTTAGGCTTTTTCTTGAGTGTGCTAAGACTTCCAAACATTGCTCATGACAATTACTTTACTGCTAAAAGATGTCTCAAAACCGGTATTAATGGTGATGCAATGGTATCTTCACTGAAACTACCAAAGGAAGACTTCACTACATTGAAGACAAAAAGGTGTAAGAAGGGGGAAGAAGACAAAAGGCAAAGTTTAACAAGTGTTTAGAGAAGTCAGACAAACACTAAAGACATAATTAAATACAATTGTTTTATTTCATTTGCTACCTTAATTTCACAGTTTTTGATTGGAAAGAAAGAATAGTACCACCTCACACACACCCCAAAAAAAAAACCCCACAAGTGAATACGCAGAAAAGATTAAAGGAAAATGGAGGAAAAAAAAAAAAAAAAAAAAAGAAAATTTTGCATGCAGCCTGCCAACCAGTACACACAGAAACAATTCTTCACTAAGAAAACAGAAAAAGATCACAGTTTGAAATCAGGCACATTTTCAGTTTAAAACGTTACTTAAGATACTGGCTTGTACCTGACTAACCTGGTGTTCTAGCTGACAGACAACTCAGTATCTATGTTTTCCATGCCCAAAAACTAGGACTGTCTGGGGTTTATTTGCAAAAACGCAAGCTGTATACCATTATTAGCGGTAATGCTCAAAGGTTAAATTTTTATGGAAAAATATACCTATTATATTTCAGTCACTGAAGAAAAAACACAATGGGTTTCTACTAGCTGATACAGAAAAAACCCAAGCAATTTGTTTTTAAGTTCCAGCCTGGAGCTCTTAAAAGACATACCAAAAATTTCCTTCCTACGAACAAGAAACTGGTAAGAATTAGTCAGTATGTAATTTGTGACCAAAATGAATGGTGCTTAAGCACGTATTAATCAGACAACATAATTGTTTACTTGATAGACAGCATGCCTTAGAATCCAGTAGATTATCCCAAATGCCATGAAAATAGTGAATTCCACTTCAGTATCATTTGGAATGTTTTAAGAAGCATCTGAAACATGACCTTACATCTTAAAGATCCTTATTTGCCGTCTAGATTTAGAAATGGACTAGTCCACTAAAAATGAAAGACCAGCAGCTGACGTGCAATGGATGTGCAGTTAGAACTGCAGGAATCATTTCTGCAGAGGACAAAAAAAAAGAAAAGATGGATGTGCATAGAACTAGCTTCTTAAATTGTCGAGAGCCCTGAAAACAATGAAATTCACAATAAATCCAGTGAAACTAATATCATTTAAAGACTGTGCTATTTGATGATACATCTGTGACTGTGAAATTCCTTGGTATAAAAGACAAGGTTCGATCATCTTAATTTGTATTTTACCATTGCTTAACCAGAAAACTTACAAACTACTACAATTCTAGAATATGAAGGGAACATCAGAATACGAAGATGGTGCAATCTCTACTTGCCACCAGAAAAAGACATGGATTACACAGATCAGGTGCCACATGTACGTCTACGGATCCACTTTGCAAAATGTCTGTATACACAAACTCGGCAACCCACCCAGCTCACAGGGGCATTTATTGTTCAAAACCTTCCCCCGCTGCCCCCAAACCACAGAGGAAATAGAAGTGGCTTTCCCTGAAGAACAACTAGAATTTAGGACAGAATACCTACATAAAGCAAACAGAGTCTTGCCTAACGTTACATCTTCACTTGATCTTGACACACTGCACTAATGCTAAATTCAACTCGGCTTTAGGAGAAGGATGTTCTGTTTACACTGACTGAAGTGATACCTAGTTACCTCATATATTAAAGCCTATATTGATTACTGGAGAAGCCTGGAGCCACATAAATATGCAACAGGAACAAGAATGTAAAGCGCAGTTAAATTCACTACTGCCTTGTTAAAAATTGCCTGGGACAGCAACAAAGGCTTCTTGCAAAGTAGTCAAGTATAATAAATACGTAATCAATCATTTTGCTGGCAATACAGGCAGCAAAAGTATTAACACACACTTTGTCTACTTTGATCAATATATAGAACACCCAAGTATGCAAAGCAGTTTCCAGTTAGGTGATCTTGTACGGTAATCTGAAGTCTCTTGACTTATTTCAGAGTATCCAGACAATATATTTGTTGTTACAGAAGAGTTTCTCACCTGCCAGTAACGAACTGTAATAGTAATACTCTTTCTTCCTGAGTTAGTTCTTCCACAACGTCCCAGAACCACTAAATGAAAAATCAATTAGTTTGTATTTTCCATTAAATACTTGTAGTATTTGAAAAGACCATGGTAAAACAATAAATGGAATATTTGTGTGTTTGTTACTTAAATGATGGAAATTTTCACGTTAAATTCATGCATAACTAAGTCACTTAATACACAACTATAGTATAAAAAACCTCCACAAATTTCAGCCAAAATAAGCTTCCATAAACACACAGAGAAAATGACAACAACAATAGCACCTTTTTTTGGATTAAAATGCAGTAGTCTACATTATTAAAAAAATAATTTTACCTGAATAACTTGGTCTCCTCTCTCATAGCCACTGGTGTATTCTGTATTTTTTAACCAATCATTCACATCAATTTCTGGCATACCAGACAACAAAAGCTCCTTAAGAAGAAGCACACAGATGGTGATTAGTCCTCCTGACTAACAGTTAATTTCAAGTGTCTATGCTATTTTAAAAAGTAATGCTTTAAGAAATATAAAAATTACAGTGCTTTTTCTATTTAGTTGCAACCTTACGGAACCTACAACTAAATTTTAGTGCAAGAAGATTCTTGACTGCAGGTAACTTCACATGATCTGTTTAAGTACACATATCAAGGGATAGAAATTACTGCCGAAGAACCTAAAAGAAAAAAACCTCTGAGTTTTGGCAAGACTTGAGACAAAACTTCATATGTGCTGCTTACAGAAGATCAAACAACCACAAAAACTTACTGGAATTTGATTCAGTGACTCAGAAAAAGTAGAGAAAATAGACAGCATGTCCTTACTTTTAAAGAATTTCTATCTTCCTGAAAGAAATTATGTAAAGGTTTAAAGGCCACAACATCATGATCCCATTTTGAAATTGCAATTTAAGGCATTTATCACTGGCATGTGAAGTTATCACATTCCAGAAAGACTGTCATTCTAAGTAATCAGGATAAGCAGGAATACACACATTGAGATCCTCACTGATAGATGCCCAGGAAGCAAAACCCAAGTGAAAGACACAAAATGTTTATTTTGTGGGTACTGAGCTTTCCTTCTACACCGCACTACAATACTGATGAAGTATAATGAACAAAGTATTTAAAGGAGCATAGGCATTTCTGCTTACCAATTCATATTCATCAAAAAGCTGGATCAAAGATGGTGGAATGAACATATGGAAGCCTTGTAAAAAGGCATTTATCTGAGGCTGAATGGCTCTTGTCATTCTAAGCTCGGTGACAAGCTGGACATACTCAGCCTGCAAAGGAGAAAACAACATTAAGACATACAACAGCAAAAATACATAGTGCTCATGCAAACTCACACACAGTCCTCAACACATTACAAATCTCATCTACCATAAGATGTCAGAAGTCCCTATGCACTTTTCACACACGGAAGCGACCTAAAATAATTCAGAAAACCCCTCAGAGTTCAGAGCCCCTTCTGCTCTTTCCCTTTCCTTCCTTCCAAAGACAATTCCCAAACAGAAACGTTTAAATTGTAACATGAACCAGTCAAAAACAGGCGCTTGGACTAAGATAAAGCAAGTGAATAAAGTTGAAGTTTTTCATGCCTACAGCTAATACAACCACCACTGTGATCATCTAAGTACATAAACAAGGCAATGTTTTTAAAGCAAAATATTCTATTAAGCAAACTGACATAACTCAGAAAAATAGGGTAAACTTCTGAAGGAATATTTGTGAGCCAAAAAGCTTTCTGGCTCTCCCCTTACCTCTGGGAACCTAGCAGAATATATTACTTACCTCTACAAGCTTTGTTGTCTTAATACCAATTTCAATTTTTTAAGAAAGTCTTGAAAAATCTCCTCAGTTTTTAAAAAGGAAAAAAAAAAAATCCCACACAGAAAAGCATGCATACCATAACCATGTGAATAGACAATATCGTAGTTTGCATGCTTTAGAGATTTGGGGGCTCTGTCCCCTTTAAAAAGATGCCAGTTCAAAAAGGAATCAATCAGAATTTTGCTTTTGTTAAAAACAAAAGCTTAGGAGACAGTTAATGGAGGAAGGTTTTTAGAATAAGACAGACCAAAATGCCTACATTTAAGCTGTATAAACACGTCTCATCTACCCTGACAAAATTGGCAAGTCTAATAAAGTTTCTTCAGTCAAGAAAAGAGATTTCTACTTGAGAACAAAATTTATTCCTAGATTATTTATGGTACTCCATTTCAAAGTAATGCTTTGACTTCCTAATCATGATTTTTAATAATGAAATCATGAAAAATATCTCCCAATTAAACGACCTCAACTATCACCTTCCCTCAAGACTATAATCTTACAAAAATACTACCTTGATTTTTAAGTTTAAAAAACCATTAACCTGAACTTTTAGGTTCTGAAACCTGCACAAAAGCAACCCAGCATTCTTTCTTTCCTCCCTTTCAGAAAAAAAAGAACGAATTTCAAAACAGAGGAATATTTTTCAAAGGCAGCTCCTTACATTCACAGAAGTACAGAGGGGTTGTCATTTGCTTTGCAGTGGGAAGATATTTTTTAATGCATTACCACCATTTTATTAGAGTGAGAAGACAATTTCTGAAGTGCTCTAAAGAAGAGGAACATTACCTAATCATACCTTCAACTGCAGTGCTGTTCCTAAAATCTAGTTTCAATCTAGTAATCTCCCTAGGCTGCTTCTAGTACCAGTGGAACTGAAGACACCTCCCTTCTCTAAGGAGAGGGGTAGTCAAAGGTAATTAACTGCACTAGACAAAAGTCAGCCTCTGTGAATACATCTTACAAGCTCCAGGAAGAAATCAGAAACTTTAGCAATGTCAGGATTAGAAGTAATGCTATCACTGGTCTTCAATGATCAGAGATACTTGTTTTAACATCTCTTAAGCTGCTGTTACATAAATTAGGCTATTCAGAAAACAGTGTTGTGAAAAGAAACTCACAATCTTATTTAAAAAAAATATATATAAAAAATCTGACAAACACTTATTTTCTGCATTACAAAAATATTTACATTGAACACTTTCATTATGAGAGAAAACAGTTGCTGTGCTTTAGGTCTAACAAGAAATGTTGTGAATAGCCTGGAACAGCTGAGCATCCTGACTATCAGCACTGACACATGCTGAAAGACCCATACCACAGAATTTACATAATATATGTCAGTAAAAAAACCCGATCAATTTGGTTTTCTCTCTGTTCACTTTATTTACATTTTATTCCCTCTCAGAAGCCTTAGGAACACATTACAAAACACAAATACCTACATAATTTCAGATCTACATATGAATTTCTACACAGTGCATAAAAAGTACAATCCAGCCTTCTTTTATGAGGGGAGATTTGATTGAACACACATGAGATGGGCATCACAAATATGATGACAAAGTAGTTTGGGTGAAGGGTTGTTCTGTAGTTTCCTTTGAGGTAAATCAAGCAGAGATCATGCTTCCCCGATTTCACAGCCCCGTCTGCTGTGAGACAAGGATCAATGTTCATTATGATGTTCAGATTCAGGGAGCAGCTCCATTCCAAAGCTGTTTAAAGAAATACTGTAATTTTTTACTGCCAAACAGCACGGCCAGCTCACAGACAGACAAGCCCCAGGAGGACAGAGAAAGCCATAGGATTGTGGAGATTTGCACCATTTTTTAGAATAGCATATGGTCAAACTCTGCCTAGCTCCAATTTTATTTTGTTCCTGTAAAGCAAATAGAAAGCTGCAAAAATATACACAGCAAAGAACAAAGAGAAATGCATAGCATGGACACTGGACAAAACCTGACGCTTTCCTTTGAAGCCTCTCCATTACCATGACAAAAGGCAGTTGATCCCCTACTATAACTGATACTTCAGCTGGCACTACATGGATGCTCTAGTTGCAAGACTGGAGCATTTGCATCATATGTTCCCACAACCATTCACCTATTACACAGCTGATGTAAAAATAGAAAATTCCCTCATTCAAAGAAAACAACTTTCTACAGACAGCTATTACTACTGCTCCTCAATGGGGCACTTACTCTTATTTTCATTTTCAGTAAGAGGGATATGGATTGTTTGGTGGTTTCTGTGGGGGTTTGTTTTGGTTTTCCTGTGGGTTTTTTTGTGGGTTTGTTGGTTTGGTGTTTTGTTGTTTGTTTTTTGGGTTTTTTTTTTAAGGAATAAAGATCCACTCCATTTCATTAAAAAAAAAAAATGCTATCCTTTAAACAGATAATTGCTAGTATGCATACACAGCAAATTCCTTTAGAATTTGAATTTTCTTCTCCCAGAGGTATAGCAAATGCAATGAGTTTTAAACAGCGATCTTTTATTCCTCAGGTAAAGGCAGAAAAAAAAAGAAAGCTATCTCTTCCATGAAAAAAAAAAAAATGTTTTATAAAGGAAAGTAGACACTTTCCTGTTTAACCTGCTAGAAACTGTCAAGCTAAAACATACTGCAGAACAATGTCACATTAAAGAAATATGGGAATTTCCACTAAAACACAGATCAATTTTCAAGAATGTGGTTCATCCCTGTCATAAATCAGTGAACAAGACACAGTGCCATCTTACAGATGTTTGTTGACTTCACATTTTGCACTTTCAAATTCAAGAACCTATTAATATTAGCAGTTTCAAAGCTACCACAGTCACCTGTTTCTTACCACCTTTCAAATAAAAGCTATACAAACTCTCATCCCCTTCTTCCACAGCTGAGGAAGGCTGATGAGCCAGAATGGATGCATCTGCTCTACACGTGTTCAACCACCCTTTTTAAGTCTGTGCCCCAAGTCAGAAGTTAACAGAGCAATTTCAGCTACTAATGACTATGGGTATCCTCATGTGGGCAAACTTCTAATTTCATGCTAACTGATAACAGTTTTTAATAGTTGTCATGAAACCACAACTTATGTCAAGTACATCTATTTTACATATTGAGAAGCTAAGACTGCCCAGAAACAAGAATCAACATCCTTGCCTTCTCTGATAGGTAATAAAGAAATTAATCGACTGTCTTCACAATTATACTTGTTTTACCATCTGTATTCCTTCATAAATGACTATATTGCAGAAAACAGTGCAGAATCAAACTAATAATATGTATTCCTGTTATTGGAGTGAGTCTGCCTTAATGAAAATGAGGATTAAGCATACAAGAATCCAGTACCAATTCCTCCAACATAACCTAAAGTTTCATTAGAACAAATGCTGACACCCAGTGGCCATTTACCAATACAGCACCTGTCTACACAACTGACAGAGCTGCATGAATACTGTACACAAAGCCAGTTAGGTTAGCTCAACACAAATGAACACCAAAACACAAAGCAGACACAAAGATCAAATGAGTCAATGACACACAAAAAATTGCAGGTCTACCCACGACACTCTTGCAGTTACTCAAAACTATCTACTAGGTAACTGCAGAATTCAATTAGACTGCTGTGCCTCTTAATTTCCAGATTATTTTCAAAATCTAGCTGTGGTGTGGGTTTTTTTTGGTTTTGAACCAATCCTGGAGAGAACTCAGGGACTTTCCAAGCTGTTACTCTTAAAGTAAATCAAAAAGGTAGATTATTTCTATACACATTGAGTGACTTACAAACAGCTGAAAAAGCTTCCGGCAGCCTTTTACTCTGTCAATTATCTCTATGTTACTGTAGAGCAACCCAGTTCCATAGACTGCCCTAGGAGGCAGCACGCTTTGCAACATTACCTACAATTCTACTTTTAGCCATCGCTACTGTTTTACGTCCCTGGTATATCTACCCACGTCTTAACTTCATGAATATTTGGAACTTTTAAGGTAAACCCTTCAATTAACACTGATCCTATCGTCCTTCCAAAAGTTCTTGTCAGAAAGAACCTCAAACCTGAACACTTACAGAGATTTTAAATAGTACTATTTCTGCAGCATGCTAAGCTAGAAAAAGGGGGAAGAATGTTGGCAACTTTGTTTATTTCCTTCAAAACAGGTATAACCGTTTATGCTCCCAGTTATTCAGAACGTCAGTCCAATCGCTTTTCTTATACTATCAACTTCTGAATAAACCTACATACTCACCTTGTTTTCCTGTGTAACAAGTATACTTGCACCCCCCGGCTTCAATGGCACTTCTTCCATTGCTCCAAACACATCAGTCTCAACAGAGAAGGTCAGCTCTAAACCCAGATCACTGATATCATTATCTAAAATCCACTGCAAGTTCTTTGCATACTCTGGATCAATAGATGCTACATCCTGATAATTTACAGGTATACCTGGAAAAGAGAGACAAAAGCCCTCAAATAAATAGGATAAAGCAAAAAGAGCTCTAACTTAATCTATGGTAGAAGATTGCCCTCTAGAGTGAAACCAGAAAAATGCAGTAATAGGAAAAGGGGAAAACGGAATTCATTACTAACTGCAGCAGAACTGTACTTACTTTACTTACTTGTAATACTTTAAAAGTATTAAAGAATCAAGTTTCCTCTGCATGTTTTTCTTCCCAGTGAAGCAAATGGCATACCACTTAAGCAACATCAATTTGCACAATTTTAACTCACTAATGGATTTCAGTAAAAGCATCTAACCATATAGAACACACAATGTTAAATGCGTTTCCTAAATAAAAAATCTTTTCAGTTTTCTATGTAACTTTTAGAAACCCAAATAACATATTTCTCTATAGAACACCACCTTTTCCCCTAGAAAATTACTTAAAACTGCAGGGGGGGGCACAGTGGGGGAAGAGACAAACAACCTTTCTGTATTTAAGACCCTTTTGCTCTTCTGTTTTCCTCTTTTTAATCTTGTTTGCTGTGAGACCTACTACACAGTTGAAGGAAACTTACAGTAATTTTACATTTCCAAACTGAACTTGCAAGTCATTTAGAAGCATTAAGATGACAGTTACTAGAAGTTTGACTTTTATCCAAGTGTAGAAACTGCCTATTTACAGCCCCTTTGCAGACATGGCACTCAAACAAATTTGAACAAATGTGCCCAGAACAAGGTGACCCTGAGTTTGTGCAAGAGAATCACCCTCTTCACTACACAAGAAAGCAAATCCAGATTACTTTAACTTGGTCATGATAGATACTTTAACTCTACCAAGGCAGATAAATACCTGGAAAAAGAGACAGAAGGTGAGGGTGGTAGTAGGTTTAGAGAAAAGCAATTTATCAGGAAGTATTCTCTTTACTTCACCATCTTCTGTGCACTGTGAAGTGTCACAAGGGTGCCCCTTAGTAGAAGCCTTGGCACGCTGTGGGCTGCAGAAGCAGTACTCCAGAGAGTAACACAAAATTAAAAGGTTAGCAGCCGGTGCAAACATGTAAGTGCTGAAACTGTTACAGTATTTCCCTGGAAGAGCTGACTAGTGCTGAAATGGTGTGTCCACAAGCTGTAAGGCATTGTTTCTCTACAAAAATCAAGCAATGCTCCAGTTTAAGAGAGGGATTGCTAATTTACTAATGAATTTTCACTGTTGTCTCTCAAAAAAAAAAAAAAAAAAATCAAACAGCTGTCTAGTAGTTTCTAGAGGACTTTCATTTTTGCCAACTAGTAAGTATATATGCATTTCACATATGAGGTGTGGAAATAATGTCTCTGAAGGATATAAGCAAAGATGTGGGAAAACAAGGAGACTGAAAAGTAGGAGTCGGAGACCTCTTTAGAGAAGAAACTGAACTGGAGCATTATGATGAGATTACACTTGTAGTCAGTATGTTGTAAGACCATCTCACTACACTCACTCATTTGCTTGACAGATATTTTACCAATCAATAGACTCAAGCCAGGCAGTTATAAAAAAAGCTCCATCAGATTTATCAGCACAAAATTTTAATCCCATGAAATACTATGTACCTTTCTATTGCTATACCCTTAAGGCACCTGTAGTTTGAAAAAGAAGAGAAATCTGGCTTAGAAAAATTGTGATAAACACGTATTTCAGTGCAACACAGAACTTCTAAAAGATACTACAAGTAAGCACAGAGACAAGTTCAGTAAGTATTCAAGGATTTAAGGTTTCCAGCTCAAAATACGCTGATGCAGAAATTAATTTTTGCTTTTGTTTACACCATTTCAAGGGGTATTTTCTATTATACACTGAAAGAGAGGACTTCAAATTCCTAACTGTGGTATCTGATGTTAGGCTTATCTGCTATGTGTCTTTGTGGGATGGAGGTGGAAGTTTCTTTTTCCAACCAGAAACGTAATTGGGTCCTTCGAAAAAATGCAGCGTAACTGGACAACAGCACTAGTGACACTACCTCCTCCTCCTCTGTTTAAGCAGAAGACAGACAGACAGGAAGTTTGAGAAAAGCAAACCTAAGAGGTCTTACTAATTTCTGACTGTATTTCTGCCTCAGTTCTACATCCAGAATAAAGTGCAGCCCTAATAAACATGAAAGCCTATGGAATTATGTTTGATTTCACAGCACACAAAAAAAAAATCATGCAAGCTACATATCTAACATCTTATAAAGCACATTAGTTGCACGTTAGCTGGGACATTGCTTAAGTTGGTGATCTTTCCTTGCCTACTAGATATTGTTGCAGAAAGATCTCAATTCATCACAGTTAAAAAAAGTGACGCACCCACCTGAGTCTCAAAAAAGTAGCCACATTTGTTCATACAGGTTTCAGCTTCTAATTAAGGCACTTCCATGTCATGTCTGTTGACTAAAGAGAAGAGTTCCTTTGAAAGAGGTTCACACTGTTCCTCAGATACAGGAGATCTTACCACACAACTGGTGGATTCAATGCCATCAACAGAAAAGGCAACAGAAAACAAGGATCTCGGTGCAAGGTGAGAAACGAAAGGAATGGAAACGGTCTCAGGCTTCAAAAGATTTCATACTCCATTACTTAAGGCCTGAAAACTAGCTGAAGGGAATCGCTAGGTCTGTAACCTGGTAACTCGTATCTGGCATGAACAACAGTTAGGATAACCCACAGCTGAACCTGAAACAAAAATAAAACAAAAAACCCTCAGGAGCATCTGCTGCTGTGCAACCCTCCTTAAGCAAGGAGAGAGGAGATGCAGAAAGATGAGGGAAAAGGCCTTTGAAAGGTTTAAGTAAACCACTATGATTGAGGCAGAAAAAGCAACTGCTTTGGGAAGTGGAGGTGTAATTTTTCCAGTTCTTTGTGTCTGATAAGTAACAAGAAGTAACAAAAGCCTGTGAACCTTTTGAACTTAAAGAAGTCAAAAGTGCACAAACCTCTAGAGCGTTCCAGGACACCTGTTCAACAGGATGACAAGACCTTACTAAGAGAGACTACTCACTGCTGTTTGGTTTGCAAGTTACTCTAGCAAAATGAAAGGGGAAAAAAAAGAAAAAAGCAAACAGTACATGACCTTATCAATTCAGAAACCAACAAGTCAATCTAGAAAAGAACCCAAATTCCTTAGCAGTCATTTCCAACAGAGGTGACAAGAGCAACATTTGACTATTCTCAAGGTGTCATGGAAAGCAGAAAAATATGTTTTTCTCATTTGTGAATACGTCACACGGAAATTAGTCCGTGAGGAATCTCTTGATGTCAGAGGCCAACCCTTAAGTCAGGGATAAGCTGTGCCACACAAAGATATGTCTACTTTGGAACCGCTTTCCTATGTGAAGACAAATGAGTAGGGAAGCCCAATGAGGCATTGCCAACATGGTGCTGATTTAGATTGTCTGTCCTCCGTTGCCTCTTGCCCAGTACACAGTCACTCTCCTGCAGCAGAAAGCAGTACTGAGGTAGAGAAGTAAAATGCATCCCTTTGTCAAGAAGATCTTGACAGAGCCTGCACCATCAAACTGTAACTGTGTTCCCTGGATGCTTTCAGGGAAGAGAAACAGTAAATCTGAAGTTAAGAGCTGATGTGCCAATGCAATCACTTCCTTGAAAACCTTGCTAGGTCTCAAAGTAAGGAGTTGCTCTTGAGGAAAAGTAGAACTTCCAACATCAAGCTATCATTTGGAAGATTAAAGAATAGCACTTAAACACAAAGGAAATTCTATATGCAGCTGCAAAGGAATTTATGTAATTTATGGCAGTTAACAGGAATGCAAAGGGAATTTACATTCCATCATATCTTCATGCAGAAGGGAAAGGTTTTAATGACAATGTAAAACAGGGGCACCGTGTTCAACAATCAAGAGGCACGAAGGTTCTCAAAGAAGTGCAGAGAAGAGCCCTAGACCACAGATACCACCAGCTAACAGCGGTCCTTCTCTATTAAAAAGAAAAGTTACATTTTTATAAAGACTTCTGACTAATCCTCTTGAATGCTACAGTAAGCATATGAATTAACTTTCCTCGTGAAGGAGATAGGATGAACCTGCATTAGTTCTGAAATGCTGTTTCAGGAAGTAAGTAGTATTTGTTGGAGTCGGTAGACAGGAAGGTTTGCAACAGTATAGATTCACCTTGTTAAAACATTACATGACTGAAGAACTGCAGGCACAATAAAGAATGCCTGATAGATTTTTGCTGGAGTTCATAAACATTATCCACCTTGTAAGGCTGCCCTAAGTTAACCAGGGAACAATTATTTTCATTTCTCAAGAATGACATTACATGGCAGGACAGATGAATTTCATAACTGTGATGCAAACAATTGCGCACACCACAAAAACAAGAGGCTGCACTAGCCTGCCTTTCAGGCATTCCTAGTCAGCAACATTAAAGACAACTAAATTATATGATTATGCTTTAGACAGATTAATGATGCTGTCTTTGTTTTTAATTTAAAATTCGTATTCAAATACTAATTTAATTATTAGCTATTTTATTAAAAGTTGCTAACTGTATTACATTCTTACATAGTTTTGCTAATGTATTTCTGTATTTTGTCTCCTAAGAGAAGCTCAGACTGGAATAGTAATTACTGCCATATTATGTTGTGACTCTTGATATACACAAAAGATTAGCAAGACAGTCATTTCCAAGACTTTTTCCACTTTTAACAAACACAAAAGTGAAAAAGGAAAAGGTTTATCACTCAGAGAACTGTTATGACTAACAAACAGGATTTTAATAAAAACATACCAAGAATATGTTTGTAGAATGACCTTGTGAAATAGATGTTCACCAACTGCCTGTGATTCAGAGCTAGCCCCAGGATCTGGCCTGCGAAACGGAAGTAGTTCAAATGATCTGGATTTACAGAAGAGTTGCTGTTGGGCTGGAAAGTTGTTCCTATAAAATAAAAAGATTATCATTAATTTTCATTACTTTTTTTTAAGTAAAGTTCATATTTATCAAATACACTATGCATCTGAAACCACTTAGAAGTGTTTTATTTCGGGGTTCTGGAAGACTGTTGACATCAGAAAGAAATGTATTAGAACATAATGACATCTTCTTCGCACAATGATACTGCTTAGCCACTCTCCAAGGCACCGCTCTGAAGTAATTATCGTCAACGTAAGGGTAATTATGACTTGCTAAGTTTAGTACTCCATCTTACTATATTGCCATGTGCATTTTTTGCTCTCTCTAAGGGGCCATGCTTCTATCAACTTGTAAACATGCTCAAAGGAAGGATCAGAATGCATCTACTTCCTTTCATCCAGCCACATGTAGACAGCAGATGGTCCAGTCCTGGTCTCCTTGGAAAAGACACCTCAAACAGACACCCCTGAACTTTCCCTTTTAACTTTCAGGGACTAATCTGTGCCTCTACTGTTGGCTGAATTCCTTGCCACTTCCCAAGGATCTGTAATGTCGGAAGCAAAACGTTTGTCACTGATGATGATGTGAAATCTTTTATTCTTATATATAAAGATTTGCTTTATACGAAGCACCCAATGGACAAAAAGTCAAATACAAAGTAGACCTGTGGAGGTCAACATCTGGTTTTATCAAAAAAAATAACTGACCAAATTTGCAGATTTCTAAAAGGAAATAACAGAATACCTCCACAGTTCCCTCGCAGATGCAAAGAAAGGAAAACACTCTCTATACTGCTCTCAAAGCGTTACGTCCTTCTACTACCAGGCAGAAATGTCATAGACTCATTAAAACCAACAATTCACTCTCCTCTTACAAAAGAGAGAACAAAATCAAGGAAACTTCAAATTAAGAAAAATATTTAATCTGTAGTTATAAAAATGTACAATGAATAGATCACTTCTCTCTATATATATATGAGATAAATTTTGTCAGCGTTGCTTTTAAAAAGTAATAGTCTTACATTCTGAAACCAATTAAGTGACTTTTTTTGGTTGGATTATAAAAACACTTTTATAAAAGCATAAAATTCCCTTAAATCAGGAAAAACAAAAAAAAAGCAGAGACATACCGTCAGCTGACTGGGTAAATAAGGCGTAATCTGGGTTAACTATTTCACTGGATAAGATATCAAACCACTCACGCACCACACCCTGTCCCTGCATGTCAAAAGAATAAAACATATTAGTACATGGAACTTTCAATGCGCAGTTATGCCGGGTAACAACGTATTTCTTAATAAAGTATAACAGTTATTTTAAATTAGGATTTAGTTCAAAACAATACTTTTGAAAGACAGTATTTCCATATATAACTACCACAAAGGAAAACCATGCAATTGTACCCACCATGCCTTCTTCTCCATGAAACCTCACAGCAATCCCCTGCTTCAGTTTTGCACAATTTGCTTTAGACACAACTTCACAGCTACTCCTAAAAATAGAATCTAAATACAAAGCACCAATTAATTTATCTTAATTCATTACATTTCAATGTATTTCAAAGATACACTAATTCCATTTATAACACAATACCTCTGTGAACCAAAAGGATGTCATTTTCATTAACAGGCCTGTGCACCATGTCCGAATCTGGCTGCCCAGCATGCAGATGTTCATAGAACCATTCACAGCGGTCTTTAAACGGCTACAAAACAAGGGTGAATTACATTATATAAGTGCATTCAACTGAATAATTCCTCTCCCATAAGCATGACTGGAAAATGGTTCTGCATACTTCTCAATTTTTGAGAAGTGCAAAGAGTTACTTGCTGCTACCTCAATACACTATAAAGTATTTTGGGAGGAGGAAAGGACTAGACATGTTCTTCAGTGCTTGCTGAAAATTGGTATGCAGAAAGACTGGACCACCAGTCATCCAGAAATAGGTATCAGAGCTCACCACACAAGAGAAAAGTAGCACAAAATTTCTTCCAGAGCAGCAGGGAAAGGAATTTAGGTAAGAAGTCACTGGCTTCTGTAACACTACTGATTATCAACCACAGCTGAGCAGAGAAACACAAGTGATACAAACAAGTCATATTTGTAGTAAAGTTCATTGGCAATAGAAAACAGCCCAAAGGAAACAGAAACCTTCCGAAGCAGTTCCTAGGTGAGAGGGTCCTAACTTGTTTGACTTAGTATTTAGACCGAAATTTTGCAGTTGTTCTGAGACAGAGCGACACAAGTATGGCCTCTCTCATCCATCAGGATTCACAGTACATACTTTTAGCTGATATAACAGAGTATCAGTTCTCAGGGTCTCTTCATCATTCATAGGTAATGAATTTTGAAAACATACATTTCAACCAAAGAAGAAGTAAATAATACAACTACACCATGTCCTAAAAATGAAACTGGATTACCAAAAAAAAAAAAAAGGTACACCTGAAAATAAAGGCACAGTACCGTTCACAACTAAAGAAATAAAGCTTTTGGAACAGACCACAATTACTTGGGAGGGGGAGGTGTTCTGGTTGGTTGGAGAAATTTTACCGTTGTTTTCAGCAAATTCTGATTTTGACCAAAATATTTTAACGTAAGGAACCTCTCTAACAGAACAATGCAAAAGTATACCAGCATGTGCTAAACAAAGGAGTGCCAAATAGCACAATATTGCCTGAAGACCACCTTCATTTGTAATAGAACAAATGCACAGCTCTGTCTCTGAGCTACATGTAGACAATCATAACCTTTTAAAGGTAAGTGATGAAAACATGACAGATGCTTAACACTACAGTGCTATGTAAAGCAGCAGAATTCCATACAGGGGTTTGCTTGCTAATTTTTCCACTTAACTACACTAGTCTTCCCTAGAGTAACCCTTCAGTCCTGAATTCATGTCCTGTGTTAAACTGAGAAGCAAGTTCAGGTGATGCAAGACATCAGGACTTTTTTTTTTTTTTTTTTTTGAGTAAAAAGACACAAACAAAGGAAACAGAGCAAAGGGTAACAAGACAACATGATGTTTCACTGAGGAGCTGCCACTAATTGGCTATGGCCAAATCAACTAATAGTGGCGTACTTATCCTCTGGTTTGTCTCAAAATGTTAAGTCAATCAAGGAAAAAGCACAGCATTTTAAAGCTCAATCTATTAGATATGCACAAATAGAAAGTTAACTCTGTTTAACTGAAAGTTGGACTTGTAAGACATACTTAACATTGGTCATCTCAAACGGACTTACGCATGTATTTTAAAGAATCAGAAATATAGAAATCTGTCTGCCATGTCTGTTTAATCCAATCTTTCAGCACTGCAGATTCAGAAGCACTGGAGGCCACACTTAGCTTTTCTATCCTCCCCAAATGGATTTTTTTTTAGCATTTTTTTTTTTTAAAAAAACCCTCTTTATATTCATAGAAGTTGTAATTAAGCATCTCCTGACATTTACCTGAGCTTTTATGATGTGCATAAATCTGGACATTAGTTCAGGACATTCAAGAAGAAAATGAAAGTGATCAAAAATTATTTTGGGATTTCTGAAAGAAAAATAGGTAGAAGCCTGTTAGTCAGAGATCTAATAATAATGTTTCACGATACAAGAAGTCTATATGACAATGCAATTAGTCATACAGAGAAGTTCCAGCAGACTCTTCTATTTCATAATGTTTTCCTAACTATTGTTTCCAAATTATTTATATTACCTCATCCTTTGAGCATGGAAGAATACGAGCACCTCTCCAGACAGAAGCAAGGTTATAAACTGGACAATATCAGAGAAACCCAGGAAACAACCCCATCTTTGAGGAAGAATGAAAATTTTCATCTGCCTCAAAAGGGAAGACTTTATTTGGTACAAAGATGAGGAAAGAATCCGTTAAGGAAATTATTTCGCTGCTCTGTGGAAAAGATTTTGTTCATGAAATCTCACAGAATCTTACAAAAGGATCCTTTACGTATGCAGAAGAGTTCATTTAAGCCTGAGCTCTGAATCATTAATACACACTCCCTTGAATGTGGCAGGACTATTAAAGGGCATATGGTACACATGTAACAACAATAACTGAAAAATACAACTCAGTAAGAAGAAAAATAGAAGTTTGAATTATTTTGGGGGGGGGGAAATTAGAAATTCCATATTTCTTGAAGCTTACCGGTTAACAAAACACTTAAGGACATCATCATGTTTACAGACAAATTCTATAAAACGAGGCGATGTCATCCTGTTCAAAGAAAATCATAAGATGCTTTTGGTTAATGAAGTTGAAAAGAATCTGAATTACATAAACTGTTGCTTTTTTAAAATAAAATACTATGCAAATAGAAACTGACGTTGTTTAACTAGTCAATCATGAAACTAAATACTCAGCAGCATTAAGATTTCATAATAAACTAATAGAAAAGGCAAAAACACCAATAATCAAGAAGGTCAAGCAAACTGCCCACTAACTCTTATTAGGTAAATGAACAAAAAAATGCTCAAACTAATGGAAATACACAGTTTTCTACTGAATCCTTCCAGCTTTCAATACAACAATGGAAGCACATATAGTATCAGTCCTGCCATATATGCACAATATACATGATACGCACATTGTTCTATGCTTTTGTTCACTGTATAGAACTCCCACCACACACCTTGTAAATCATGGTAAGTGAGGAAAAGAGCCAGGAAGAAACAACACTACAAAGTTAGCAAACTTAATAATGGGGGGCAAGGTGGTATTTAATGGCTTTGTGAAACAACAAAACTACTTGCCAGGCAGCATCCCATACGCTAGTAAGGAATTTTTTTTTTTTCTCATATATATATACACACATATATATATATGGAGAACACGAGAAGGATTAACATGAGTCCAAATTTACTCCATTTATTTACATCTATGTTCTGCACTTTTTTAAAAAAGATAAACTCTTAATTGGATGCTTTAGCTTCAGCAAAAGCTAATGAATACTTGCAAACAAGAATAAAACCCTCTCATCAAGTGCCTTGAAAGGCTGTGAAAAATAGTACCTTACAAAGTCCAGGATAACAATCCTAGAACTGTTGCTGTTTCCCACACCAATTTAGACAGGAGCTGCTCATTTTATATAAAACTGACCTATTTTCCTTCTCTCCCTTATTCTGTTTTGAGGAAGCAAGTCTCACCACATCTTTCCCCTCATCCCCACAAAAAACAAACAAGAAAGTAAGATCTTCCAGAGACCAAGTGTGAACATTTTAAACACACTTCTGGCCTCAGAGATGATCTAAAAATACTAAACAACTGAAAGAGTCTTCCCTGAGAGGCAATGAACTCTCTCTACTGGTAAATTGCCACACAAACTGTAAGATGCAACATAAAGAGAAGGGGAAAAAAAACTTCACATACACTCATCAGTTTTAATGCTGAAAACTTGGAACATTGCATTTCAGCATATTAACAAAGAACATCTAGATTCAATCTCAGCTTTCGCAGAAGAAAAGCAATCATGGCAAGTAAAAGAAAATAACATTAGTATTTCAAATGTTAACCAACTCATTTTCCATTTAAGCATGAAATGCCATCTTTATTGTATGAATATTAGATACAATGGAAAACTATGATCTCTGTTTACTCTCCTCCATTAAACAAAGACATTCAAATCTAAAATTAGAAACTTTTTGAATTCTTTTGTCTGAAAATGTCATTTGTTAAAATTTCAAATGTTGTTTGAAGATGGCAGCAGTATTCAGTTACACCATTGTGCCATTAATATGAAAACTTCAGTAAAACAGAGTAAGTCTCATATCTTTGTACTTCTCAGTTCTGAAAAGCCCTAAAGAAACACAGAATTTGGGTGTGCTCTGCCTTACTTTCCTGCATCCCAGAGAGTTCTCCCAAGAAACAATTCTTACTCTCCTGGCTCCTATTATAATAACTCTCAGTTAAACTTACGCAGTATCAAAGAATCATTTAGGTTGGAAAAGACCTTTAAGATCATGAAGTCCAACCATTAACCTAACACTGCCAAATCCCTGCTAAACTATGCCCTTAAGTGCCACATCTACATGTCTTTTAAATATATCCAGGGATGGTGACTCAACCACTTCCTTGGGCAGCCTGTTCCAATGCTTGACAATGCTTTTGGTGAAGAAATTTTTCCTAACGTCCAATCTAAACCTCTCCTGATGCAACTTGAAGCCATTTCCTCTTGTCCGATTGTTTGATACTTGGGAGAAGAGACCAACCCCCACCTCACTACAACCTCCTTTCAGGTAGTTGTAGAGAGCATTAAGGTCTCCCCTCAGCCTTCTCTTCTCCAGACCAAACAACCCCAGTTCCCTCAGCTGCTCCTCATAAGACCTGTTCGCCAGAGCCTTCACCAGCCTCACTGCCCTTCTCTGGACACGCTCCAGGCACCTCAAGGTCCTTCTTGCAGTGAGGGGCCCAAAACTGCACACAGGATTCAAGGTGCAGCCTCACCAGTGCTGAGTATAGGGGCACGATCACCTCCCTACTCCTGCTGGCCACGCTATTTCTGATACAGGCCAGGATGCTGTTGGCCTTCTTGGCCACCTGGGCACACTGCTGGCTCATGTTCAGCTGGCTGTTGACCAGCATCCCCAGGTCCTTTTCGGCCAGGCAGCTTTCCAGCCACTCATCCCCAAGCCTGTAGCGGTGCATGGGGTTGTTGTGATCCAAGTGCGGGACCCGGCACTTGGACTTGTTGAAGCTCATACAACTGACCTCGGCCCATCATCCAGCCTGTGCAGATCCCTCTGCAGAGCCTTCCTACCCTCAAGCAGATCAACACTCCTGCCCAGCTTGGTGTCATCTGCAAACTTACTGAGGGTGCACTCCATCTCCATCCCCTCATCCAGATCATTTATAAAGATATTAAATCAAACTGGCCCCAATAGCGACCCCTGGGGAACACCACTTGTGACCAGCCACCAACTGGCTTTAACTCCATTCACCACAACTCTTAGCGCCCAGCCATCCAACCAGCTTTTCACCAAGTGAAGAGTACACCCGTCCAAGCCATGAGCAGACAGTTTCTCCAGGGGAATGCTGTGGAAAACAGTGTCAAAGGCTTTACTAAAGTCTGGGCAGACAACATCCACGGCCTTTCCCTCAACCACTAAGCAGGTCACCTTGTCACAGAAGGAGATCGGGTTAGTCAAGCAGGACCTGTCTTTCATAAACCTTGTGCTGACTGGGCCTGATCACCTGGTTGTTCTGTACACACTGCATGATGGCATTTAAAATGACTGATCCATAACCTCCTCCAGTACCAAGGTCAGACTGACAGGCCTGTAGTTCCCTAGATCCTCCTCCTGGCCCTTCTTGTAGATGGGCACCACATTTCCTAACTTCCACTCAACTGGGACCTCCTTGGTTAACCAGGACTGATGGTAAATGGTGGTGGCTTTGAAGGTGGCTCGGTGAGCACTTTCACCAGCTCCCTCAGTCCCCTTGGGTAGATCCCATCCAGCCCCACAGACTTGTGCGCATTTAAGTGGCACAGCAGGTCACCAATCATTTCCCCTTCGATTACGGGGGCTGCATTCTGCTCACTGTCCCTGTCTTCCAGCTCAGGGGGCTGGGTAACCCAAGAGCAACTGGTCTTACCACTAAAGACTGGACACACTCTAGCACCTCAGTGTCCTTCTTGCAATCAGGGGCCCAAAACTGCACACAGTATTTGAGGTGTGGCCTCACCAGTGCCGAGTATAGGGGCACAATCACCTCCCTACTGCTGCTGGCCACAAAGGCGGCGTTAAGTACCTCAGCTTTTTCCTCATCCCCTCTCATTATGTTTCCCCCCACATCCAATAAGGAATGGAGATTCTCCTTAGCCCTCCTTTTGTTGTGAATGTATTTAGAGAAACATTTTTTACTGTCCTCTAGAGCAGTAGCCAGATTAAGGTCTAGTTGGGCTTTGGCCCTCTTAATTTTCTCTCCCTGCATAGCCTCATGACATCCTTGTAGGCCTCCTGAATTGCCTGTCCCTTCTTCCAAAGGTCATAAACTCTCCTTTTCTCTTTTTTTCTCCTGAGTTCCAGCCAAAGCTGTCTCTTCAGCCAGGTGGGTCTTCTTCCCTGCCAGCTTTTTTGGCACATGGTGACAGCCTGTTCCTGCACCTTTAAGATTTCCTTCTTGAAGCGTGTCCAGCCTTCCTGGACTCCTTTGCCCTTCAGCACTGCCTCCCAAGGGAATCTGCCAACCAGTCTCCTAAACAGGCTGAAGTCTGCCCTTCAGAAGTCCAATGCAGCAGTTCTGCTGACCCCCCTCCTTACTTCTCCGAGAATCAGAAACTCTATCATTTCACGATGGCTGTGCCCAAAATGGCCTCCAACCATCACATCACCCACACGTCCTTCTCTGTTCACAACCAACAGCTCCAGCGGGGCACCCTCCCTAGTTGGCTCCCTCACCAGCTGTGTCAGGAAGTTATCTCCCACACACTCCAGGAAACCTCCTCGACTGTTTCCTCTCTGCTGTGTTGTATTTCCAGCAGACATCTGGTAAGTTGACATCCCCAACAGGAGCAAGGGCTAGTAATTGTGAGACTTCTCCCAGCTGCTTATAGCATATTTCATCTGCCTCCTCATCCTGGTCAGGTGGTCTATAACAGACCCCCACCATCACATCTGCCTTGTTGGCCTTCGCCCTCATTCTTACCCATAAACACTCAACCACGTCGTCACCATCATTAAGTTCCAGACAAACAAAACACTCCCTAACATACAGGGCTACCCCACCGCCTCTCCTTATTTGCCTGTCCCTTCTGAAGAGTTTATAGCCATCCATTGCAGCCATCCAGTTGTGCAAGTCATCCCACCATGTTTCCATGATGGCAACTATGTCAGTTTTCCTGCTGCACAGTGGCTTCCAGCTCCTCCCGTTTGTTGCCCATGCTGCATGCATTGGTGTAGATGCACTTCAGCTGGGCGACTGATCCCACCACCTTTTTGGGAAGAGAAGCCTTAGTTCCTACATGAACACTCTCTGGCACTTCTGTGGTTTCTAACATATCAATAACCTTCTGGCTTTGCCGCCGCACGGATCTCCATCTACTGCCTCCACCAAGGTGGCAGACCGAAGGACCTCACCAACACACCATTCCTCAAACACTGGCATGCTGCCCCCAGGCTTATCTCCAGTAAGCTTGGCTTTGTCCCATTCCCCCTTTAAATCTAGTTTAAAACGCTGTCAATGAGTCAACTCCTGCAGAGAGATACTTTTAAACCTTTGAGACAGGTGTACCCCATCTATTGCCACCAGGCCTGGTGTCATGTAAACCCATCCATGATCAAAAAACCCAAAATTCCACTGGTGACACCAGGCTTGTAACCAGGTGTTGACCTGCTGGCTCTTCCTGTTTCTTCCCTCAACTTCCCCTGCAACTGGAAGGGTAGAGGAGAATACCACTTGTGCTCCTGATCCCTTAACCAGTCGTCCCAAGGCCCTGAAAGTCTCTCTTGTTTGCCCTGGAACTTCTTGTTGCAACTTCATCACCGCCTACCTGAAAAATCAGTACTGGGTGGTAATCTGAGGGCCATACAAGGGTAGGAAGCTTTCTCTTCACATCTTTAACCTGGACCCCAGGGAGGCAGCAGAATTCCCTAAGAAGGGGGTCCGATCTGCATATTGGGCCTTCTGCTCCCTTCAGGAGGGAGTCTCCTATGACAATGACTTGTCTCTTTTTTCATTATGGAAGCAGTTTTGACACAGGGTGTAGGCCGACTTAACCTTGGCGACACCTTCAAGCTAGAAGAACCCTCATCCTCATTACTGTTTGGTTCCACTTGCAAAGCCTCACACCTACTACGCAAGGGCACCTGGGAAGGTGAGGTAGTTAGAGACATGCATGCTGTGCCAGGCAGGAACTTGTCACCATTGCCCCCTATCCCTTGAGTCACGACTTTCAGCCAGGCAGAGAGAGAACAGGGAATCTCCCTGTGTCATGCATCGTGCCTGCCTGTTGGCAGGGACAGTAGGGTGTGATTCCAGTAGTCTATCTCTCTCTTTCACACTCCCTGACACTCCTCAATCTACTCGCCTCCTCCCGGAGCTCTGTCACTAAGCGGAGGAGGTCCTCTCCCTGGGCGCACCTCCCACGTGTTCCCACCACAGCTCTGTCTGGGCAGCTGCACCGGTCATAAGTGCAGAGCTTAGAGAGGCCATGGCTTTCTGCTGGGTGGGTACTATCGCTCCCTGGTTGAGCTGGCAGAGCCTCAGCACCCATCCTGTGTGCCCTTCCACACGAACTGCTACACAAACTGCCATCCCAGGCCCTGGCTGATGCCCCACACCCTGTTTGCCCACCCTGGTCACAGTGCGAAACTCCAGAGAGTTCTCCCTAACCTGATGTGTAAATTATGCACAGGGACAGACCCATGGGGCAAGGCCCATCAGCAAGTCACGTGGACACAGGGAGACAGTCACCTTTCCGACTGCATTTTGCTATAGAGAGATGGGGGCAAGGGAGGGAAGGATGCAGAAGGTGTATTTAATCACTTCTATAAACATTTCTGCTTTTCATTTGGCTCCTGTAAAATGTCAGTAAAGTACTATTTATTTTAGTAAGGTTTGATGGAGATTTCAAGGGAAATGGCTAAACAGCAGTTCCTTTTCCAAGGTAGAATAAAACTAAAAGTGAAAGTATTGAGGTGCTTATGGAATATGCTGATGCCCAGATCATCTTCCAGGGTGTCCACAGAGAAGTGCATCCCAGACAAACAGTACTGGCCAATTTGAAAGCTTGAGGAATGAGTTCCTGGGGAGGCCTCAGAAAATCTTGGAGTAAAATTTCTAATCGGTCAGGTCCTGTGAACAATGGAATGACAAAGAACAATCCTACACCAGCTTTGCTTGTTCACCAAGCTCAGAATAACCAAGAGTTGTCATGTAGCGGGAACCTTGCTTCTAGATTCCTCAGTGAGTTTGTAATACCACCATACTTGCTTAATCCTCCACTCAAGAGGGTCAAAGGATGCTTTCCTTGCAAGTTCACAAATACAATCCATAACAATCTTGGACAGACCAAGACTTCAGTTACAGTGGACATTGTTTTTTCTTTTTAAACCAGACACTGATGGTATTAAATTTACCTAAGTTGTAGCACCTGTTCCACACAAAACTATGTTTGCCAAACTGGGACAGCATTCCAAGTGAGCATCACTCAGAGATTGAACTCTCCATGTTATACACTTCTGCAATATAGCCAAACAAGTTTTGCCTCAGCTGTCATTTTCATACACAAAGATAATTCACATTTTTTTCCTGAACTAATAGCTCTTTCTTGTTGGATAATCACATCAAATTCAGGGATAATTTCACATTAAGAACCAACAGCAAAACAGGTAAGTTTCAAGAGATCAAAATTACATTACCTGCAAGTATCCCACATGATTACAAAGAGCCATTAGACATTCAATACAAAATCTGCCGCAACACAGCTACGTTCATAGGCAGCAGCACTATGGAAAATCTGCTGTGCTGTTTGGTGCCATGAAAGCCAGAGAAGAAAAAAAAAAAAGAAGCATTCAAATAATTGAACTAGTGAAAGCATTAAAAAGCATACCCTTGACCGTGACTAATATCATCTGGTCAGCACCAACATTCTTCCAAGAAAGTATATATGATTTTAAAATGGTAACAGCTTAGGAGGCAAACAGGATCCTCCCCTTACCCCTGAGGCATCTGACAGGAGCAGCACATATAAAAGGCTTGAATGACAGCACTTAGCCTGTTTGCTGTCATGGAGATAACATCCTGACAATCAGCACAAGCTTCCTGCTTCCCAGCAACATCATATGTTTTCGACTCGCCAGCATCAGTGGATAGCTCTTTTCTGCCCTCGGTTCCTGCAGTGGCAAAGGAAGGCGTAGGAGTAGCATCCTGGTGATCTGGTCCTTTTTGCTTCAGTAAAATAGAAGTAATGTTGGCAGAGTCCCTTTTGTTTTTCATCAGCTCTGTGGCTATAAGAACGAGCCATTCATCTAGAGAATGCCAGAGCAGTTCCAATGGCTGCAATAAACACATGCAAAAACAGACAAAAAAGGAACGTGTTGACATTAGATAATATTAATAATGTAATAATCCTCTTAAGGCAAATAAATACTGTGCTTATTTAAAAGCTTTAAATGATCCTTTAGAAGTCATGTTAGAGATAAGAGTTAAACACTCATAAAAAAATTCTGTACTTTTAGCCATAGAGCACAAAGACAAAGTTTTGTATAGAAGGAAAATAATCAGGTAGCAGCTGGAATAAAGATAAAATAATTTAGAAAGAGTGAAAGTCTGAACTATTTAACAGAGTTTGCCCTCACAGTTGTTACACAGCACACTACTGCCTGACTGCTGCAATCAAGCACAGAAACAACAATACATATGTTGAGTTTCCAGAGTAAGAGCATGCCAGTTCTTCAAGGCCATGGTCAAAGAAGCTCCCCCTATCAGGTAGATGGAACAAACCCCAGACACCATCACTGAGATTCAGACTCATGCACATATCTAGTAAGATGTGCTTTATGCATGGTGTGAGCTCATAACATCTCATTTTGATCGTACCCCAGATGTCTCAGGGCAAGAGTCACTAATACCTAGTTTTATGAAACAGAAACAAGTATCAGCAGAATCTCATATTCATTTTTAAAGCTATATATTTTATTTAACAAACTCAGTCTTTATTCACTACCGCCAGCTTAAAAATCAATAAAATTGAAACCTGGTAGAATTCCATCATTACACATTTGCTCTCAGGTGCAGCCCTACTACAGAGGAGAGAAAGGGCTGAGGCACCTGTGGCTTTCTCATGAGCATTTCAAAAAAACACAAGGGCTGACTGCTGTCCTTTAATGGTGTTTAAGGGGACATTTCACAAGCATACAGTCTAGTGAGCACAGGGATACGTATCCTACAGGGAGGCAATTCTAAGTCAAGTCTTTCATAGCATTCCAAAAATAAAAGTGAACTTCCAAATGCACTCCTTTTTCCATATATTACCATTGCATCAACAGTTTCCCCAATTAAAGAATTCAAAGACTTAGCAGATACTGAAAATTATATTCTCATTTTCTAAAGTTGCCTTTAAAAATTAAGAGCTATTCACAGCACACTGTACCAGAAGTCTACGCTATCTGGAGCACTGTCAGTACACCTCATAGCGACACGCTTGCAATACACAATAAATTACTTCTCATAAAAGCTGTGTATTAAAAAAAAAATCTGTTGAAATTTACTATGACACTTCCATTTTTTCCCCAGTAAGAATTTTGGGGAAAGCCAGCCTGACCTCTAAGACTGGTAGGCTTTGCTCAACGTACTGTATGACACTCAATCCTTGTTCTTCTAGTGACCACACATTTCTCTAGATGGTGACAGGAATACCCCCAGTGTGGGTACCATTTCTCTACATAAATGTCTGCCATACAGGATCAAGTTAGCTTCTTTCCAAGACTACCTGGCAGACCTTCACCACAAAATGTAACGCTGAAAAACTTTGTAATGAAAAATAGGCTTCACTGAATATATGGAAGAATTAAAATGCAGCTGTGTTCTTAACACACAACTCACAAGGAACTAGGTAGTTATTTACTAGAATACTAAAATGCAGTTTTCTTCTCCCAAACTTTTCAACGCTTAGCTTGCCAGACAGCATTTTTCAGCTAGTATCTTGTGTTTTATCTTTTATTTCCCACAGATTTAGCACACCTTTCAGAACTCTTGCTACTGACTTGTTTTTCCAAAGCTAGTTTTCCACAGATTCTGATCACGAACTCATTCACAAGTGTAGTCAAGCACAGTGACTTTTTTTTTCTAGTCTAACTTCAGGACATAAAACATTCCTTTAAATATTGCCCACCACCTCCACAGTCATGGCTGTTAGCATTTCATGTTAGCATCCACGATCAGACCTTTTCAAGCATAATAGAGACATATTCAGTCAAACCATTAGCATCATTTTTTCAAAACTACAAGTCAGCATTCTTCAATCAATTCTTACCATGAACTGCATTTTAAAGACAAACCTCCACTCAACCTTCAGTTTTCACATCTCACAGTTCAGAAAAGTTTCTTTGGAATTATACATCTGAGTCTGATTGAGTACCAAGCTTTGACAGCTGCACATCTCATCTCTCAAACTCAAGGATTTAGCTATGCAACACCCTCCTCTTTACCCATCTAGAAAGCAAGACACCAGAAATCAAACCCTTATTCAAACTGCAACATTGGAGCAAAATCTTTTGCAAGGTGACAGACAGACAGTCAGTCTGTCTTTTAAGGCACAGGGAGCAGGAGATCACTAATCCATGAACTGACTTTGTCACAGCAGAAAAGCCAATTCAATTCTAGAAAAGAATAGTATCTGAAATGAGGGGAAACGTTATGGGCTTCCCAACTTCATTCAACTGGGCAGGGAGATTTTGTAGCAAGTTTCTCTAATGTGATCATACTGAACAGCAACTGGAAGAGCAACACAGGAAAAAGCTTCTCCCCTGGTTTCACTGCTACCACCCTCAATCCTCCTAGATACATGTTTCTAGGTGCATTCTTGACAGAATACAATGCTGAACAACAGATTAGCTTCCTATGTGGTAAAGACAGACAACATCTAGATGTCTTCATTTGCTCAAATAAACGGCATTCAGAGAAGGGGTGGTGACCTGTATCACTCACTTGTGCTCTGGAAAGCACCCAAGACCTTACATGGGACACGAACCAGCAATCCAAGAGACTTGTTTTTCCCCATAAAACCTGTATCAAAATTCAAATTACCTACAACATTTATCCCCACAACAGAATCTTAAGATTGGCAGCAAATTCCAGTTTAAAGCTACTTTCCTCTAAAATTTTCAATATGGATCTCAAATTTAAAAATCTTTACGTTCCATGTTGACTTTTCTAATACAGATTTAAGTCCTGTTTTGGAGCGGCAACCTCAGTGATGTACTTAATAGTCTGTACTAAACAGTTACTTAGCCTGTATTTAAGAAAACTCAAAACAAAAACCAGAAAAGGAGTTCTTTGTCACTGACCTGCATGTCCCGCATGCAAGTACTAGTACCAATCAAGACACACAATTGTCAGGTCTTTAAGTAGCCTCCATACCATTGTCATAATCTAGAGATATAGTGGGGGTTTTTCCCTCCTCCCAAAAGGCGAAAGGGACTATCACAACCACATTTTCAAGGAAAGGATGAAAAAGGAAAAGGAAAGGGAAGGCAGGAATAAGAGAGAATAGGAAGTCACCCAATTGACTCAGCACTATGTCTAATCTCCCACTACTCAGTTACTGTAAATTCAGGGAAGAACAGACTAATCCAACCACAACCGAAGATTAATTTAGCATTGCCTGACCTGTGTGCCCCATTCCCAAATGAGAATAAAGTTCTCATCAGCAGTTTTGCACTTTTGAGTTTGAAATTTAAATCAACCTTAAAAACATCATGGAGACAACAATGGCCCTAATAAAGGGCTGCCTCAGTTTTAATACTTCTAAAATAAATAAATTAAAATAGCAACAAAAATAATTTTTATATCATCCTGAAATTTGTTTTGTTAGCTAATGTAACAGTAGTATATTTTGCTTATTTATTAAAAATTATGTAAAAACAACATTTATGTTTAAGAATTACTCCTATTTTCTGGGAGAACCATGCCAGTTGTGTAAGGTAAATCTAATGCACAAGACTTAACTCCATACTAAACTGAGAAACAATTCTTTCAGTCTACCAAGTAGTTTGGGCACACAAAGAGGTGATTCTGCTGAAATACAGTTTCCTTCACAAATGCAATTAAATGTTTTCGTTTGTTTTATAGTGAGTTCTGAAATGATCCGGAGTTGAAAAGCATGAAAACTTCTTTTTTTTTTTTTTCCCCTTTTTGGGCTACACAAAATACAAGGAGATGAGGTCAGCTACTCCTAAAACCTTGAAGAAAAAAAGGTAGCAGAATATCTACACAGAAAGGTAACAGTATATCTCACTGTAGATCCTGTATTAAGCATGCTTAACATCTCCTTGATATTTAATCTGGTATATTTAAATCAATTTTCATTAAAACTGTTAGAAAACGCTGTCTGTTATAAAATTATTCTTGTGATTCAGGTAAGGCTTTGTTTTCTGAAAATGGAAATCTGGTTAAACTCACAATGTGCCAATCTAGATCAATATATTTTACTGAACAACTCTAAAGTACAATCATTACATTGCATACCGTACAGTGCATTACATTTTGCACACAGTATTTTTCATACTCAAGCACTTGTTTCATAGTCATTATATAAATAAATTTGTTTTTAAAAATATTTTGCTATCAGAAAAACAAACATTTGTGCTCATTTTTTAAATAGTGTAATCTTTCCTTCTTTCCAAGAGAAGAAATTCAAACAAAAACTGAGGTACTTAACTAAACATAGCTGAAATTAAAGAGCATCATCTTTCACGACTTTATCAACACAGCTCTGTCTTAAAAGTCATTAGAAGCAACGCGATGAACACATATTAAATCAATGCAGTAATTTCAAAAATATTGTTTTCACAACACTCTAGAAGAAATGCAAAGGTTAACAAAAATTCTCATGTCATTATTGTCATCTAAATTTGGTGATATCTAACTGTGCTATGTAAGACTATGGAGGAAGACAGGGGGAAAGAGATTACCCTTCAGTTCTTATTATTTAGCTGCTCTAAATAGTACATTGGCTATATACCCGATGCAGATTGAGAGGCACACAGGAAACCAGGGCTGCTTTACAGAAAAGCAAGCTATGATTTTCTCAGAGGATTCCTCAACCAAGTATAAAAAAACCCTTCAGAAATTAAACATCTAAATGTCAAGCACCTAAAGCAAGTGCTTGAAAACAGCTATAAATCAATAGCCTTGCAAGAGCAGTAGTAAGCTGGAATGTTTCAAAGCCTGTAATAACAAAATTCAGTAACAACTTGGGAAAAAACTTCATGGTTACATTGAAAACAATGAATAGATTAAGAAATCAATCATTTCCATTTATCTTGTGAAGCTGGATAAAACTGAGTGAACAGAACACCCAATGAATCTCCAAATATCATTCTGAAATTACATTAACACAATCTATTATATTAATATTACCATATGTTGAGATTACTACACTCTTAAATAACATAATAGAAATAAAAACAAAGTTTACCAAAATCAGCTGGGTAACTAAACCGTCAACATCTAACAAACAGTATATTAAATAAGAAATAAACAGAAATTATGAGATGTGCATCAGTGGTTAAATGAATCCAGTGGGGAGAAAAAAAAAATAATTAAGAAGGAAAGAGGTAGGCTTAACTTAAGAAGGGATAGGGACATCAACCAAACTTACTTCCTGTTCATGAGATGTCTGATTAATGAATGCATGCTTTGTGAAATTCATCTCTTTAACGTCTATCTTCCTAACAACATCATATACTTTTCTGACCTTGAACACCTGACTTCTTGGAGTTTTATTTCCATTGTAGCCCATGTCATTTCCATTACTGGGAGAGGATGGGCCAATGCGAAAGACATGACAAAATATCCTCACGATCCTTAAGAGACTCTTCATTTGAGCTTCATAATTACTTGACAAGCTGGGGGAAAAAATGGAATATTTAAGTTTCTTTTCCTAGATGAAACAATTTAGTATATTAAGGAGTAAGCAATCTAACAGTAGGGTCTGACACACATGCTGAAAAAACCCCAACCCTAAGCTTTAAACCCTAGTGAATTTTAACTTTCATTTCCTGCACCAGCCCAAAAAGTCAAATACAAGCACTATAATTTTACTAACACGTACTCATAATTTTAACTAGAAGTGAAATAAGAACAGCAAATTCCAGATCTTGCAAAATACTTCATTTGTTTTTACCCACATGTACACTTCTTATGAACCATTGGTAAGAAATTCAAATTACTATAGTAAGGATCTCAACACATGAAACAAATTGGGATATCCAGACGAAAATGTTCTTCAACCCAGAAAAGACAGCATCCAATGGTAAAAGTGTACTGCCTAATCAGATACGCTGCCCCAGACCACCCTCACCTAGTTACTAGCCTAAATGCCCATTAACTACCTCAGATATGGGATCAGGATGCCACTATTTTACTCAAAAGAAACACCATCTAAAAGATACCACACAAAAGCACCACTATGTTATTTATTTATCCGATTAATATATTTAAAGTTTTATGTCTTCTTAACCGACTGGCCAACACTCAACTCTGTACCAATACAGTGTAGAATAAGAGATGTTCATGAGTTCATGCACAAGCAGAACATTCTCCACCAAATTCAACTTCGTTTTGTTCCCTTAAAACCCCAAGTAGTAAGAACTCTGTCTTGAGCACATAACAAAAACCGCAAGAAATTAGAACTTCTGCTGAACTTTACTCACTTACATTTGTAAGTGAGCACATACTCAATTCCACCCTTAAAGTAGTTGCTTTCTAACTATAAGATCAGCATACATCAGAAAACTGACATCTGAGAGGAGGCTGTAAACCTCTGATGCAATTAATAATCTGTTAATTCATAAATTTGAAACACAGCTAGTTGTAACATCACAGTACCTTTATCATGACCTCACTCTTCCTATAGCATCGGTAAAAGCAAAAGACTATTTGTTTTCAGCACTACATTTTAACGACTGCCAGCAAGGTGTTAATTTTAAAAAGCCACATACTAAGAGTTTAACCAAACTGATATACAAAGTATGACTTTCTCGTCACAATGTAGCCTTTAACCAGAGAAGTTTTCAGTAAACTGAGGTAAGAAAGGAACACAGGAAATAAACAGTGCAACAATAGGAATGTTAAGTTTTTAACCAGGTAAAGAAAATCCCCCAACTAGCAGGCTGTAATTATGTTATATTACCAGAAGCTCTGGTCCCAGCCACAAATTAGCATTTGTAAAATATCTGCATAAAAGAAATATTTGCCAAAAGAATCTATGAATAAAAGAAGCTAAGTCAAGAAGCTTAGTATTAAAAAAAAAAAAAAATCCAAAACATTTTGATTGAGGTTTATAATCCCCCAGCAACAGTGTTTTCCTGGTGAAATTTCAGTTTAAATCTCCTGGTCTCTAGGAAGAGGATCCACATATATAGGATAACCTTAACATGCTTTTAATAGTTCACTGAAGCTTTTACGAGCATGATTGTGAACATTCAGCTAGGCCCCATCTGCACCAGCAAGACCAAATCATGTCACACTACAATTATTTCTTGGAAAGAAGAAATACATGATGGAGGTACTGCTAACTGAACAGGCCCCTTGCTGGTATTCGAGGCAGAAGCCCTCAGGCAGAAGCCTGGTGGCACTCCTGGCTACCTGCTAGAAGCATTACAAAAAACAACTTTAGACACTTTTGAACTAAATAACAAACAACTGTGAACTAAATAAACAGTTTACACACTGTTTATCAGAGGGAGGAGAGAGAGAATAAGAGGCCCAAGCTCAGACTGTCTATATTCACCAAGTACCACCTTCATCCTTGTTACGTTAATAATAAAGCAACTGAGAAATACTTAGGTGAAGTAGAGATTGCAGCCTCTGACCAGGAACAGAATTGGAGAGAACAGACAGTTTTTGTGAAACTGTATCTTGTAACAGGAAAAAAAAAAAAAAAAAAATTCCATTTCCCTTGTGATATATTACAAAGTACCAAAGAGAAGTGGGCCAGTAAGAGTCCACAGGACACCCTAAGTACAGACTTCTCTGGAAATGCTTGCTCATCCAATGCAATGCAAAGCTTCCAACTTTTCTTCAGCCTTCACTAGTCAACCACATGCAGCAGTACAGGAGTACATACTGGCTCAAATTCAGAGACAGTATAGGCACCTAGATACTGTTTCTACAGCCATACTGAGAGAGCATTGCTTAATACAGAGGAGCAGTAACAGTAATAAATCAAATCTAAACACACAATCAGTTAATTTATCTCTGAAGGTACTGAAATAGAAACAAATACTGCTCATATGATCTAATCCAGCTACCACGACTTCTGACAATGTCCCCATACAAAGCAAGTTTGAAATGCTTTCCTGCAGAATGATTTTACACTTTATCACAGTTTATTTGTGGGAGATCTATTGGCTCTAATGAAGTCTGGAGACAAAAGGAATGTGTTACAAGTTAAGCTGACTACACACTGAAGTCCAACAACAGCTAAAGTTCTTCAAAAAGTTATCTTTGCTGCAACAAAATGTCATTAACACATCGATGCACTTTAAACCCAAACATTTGAGTATAAGACTTTTATGCTCATTCATCAAGATGAGCATCCATCAGAACAAGACTGTGATTAATGGTGTCATGAATTTCCTAGCATTGTCTAGGAGTTCTAACCTGCTGTCTGCAAGCTCCATCCAAATTTAACACGACTGATGGGGAAGAACAAGAAAAAAGCACCTAGAACTAAGAATATATTATCTAGTCTCTATCTAACTGATGGGCTTCTTGTGCCCTGGCCCCAGTTGAAAAAGGCATTCAAAGTCTTACTCCTCTACAACCTATGCTGACAGGTCTCTCCGTTACAGAACACTCTTAAACCTCTTTTCCAAAAAGCCACCCAGAACATGTTAGTAAGGAACTTCCACTCATGCTTTCAGGCTCTTGACCTCTTTCAGTAAATATTTTCTTTGTTTCTAGTAAAGCATAAAGGTCAGAGCAAATTCTGCCAGCTCTTGAAAACAGTAAAATGTTACCAGTGTTCCAACAGATCACAAATGAGGTGTTTTGCATAAACTCCCTCAAACAGATGCCTCAAAAACGAGGAAAGCATACTAGGAAAATATGCTTGCCCATTTATGAGTTTTCCCAAGTAACCACATCTTGCACTGCTGACACAGCACACCAGCAGATGAAATTTTTGGTCTCATATATATTAATAGCCATGGAAGGCAATCAAGAGCCAGGAAACACGAGACAAGTGTTTGAAGTAACAAGACTCCTCAAATATACTCAGAAAGCATGCAGAAAAGTAAAGATGTGGAAAAGAAGAAATAAGGAGAGAGGGGAAAAAAAAAAAACCACAACAATGCTTGATAGCTGTCTAAAAAGGTTCCGTTCCTAGAACTGACATAGGCAAACTAACCCAACTCAAAATACGCTTCACTGCAATTCAAGCTTCTAGGTGCCAGCAGCTATACAAGGACACCAACTTTCTCTCCTGAAGTCCTTGTGATCTAAACAGGCACTGTCATACAGAATCAGATTTGAGATCCATCTACTCTAGCATGTGCCCAGCATCAGCTAGTTTAGATTACTGGAGCTACTAAGTGGCTACTACCAGGTAGCTTATCAACCTTCTTATGATCCTCTCACACTTACCTAAGCAGTTTGTGACCATTTGTTGTAGCAACTTCAGCAAGACTTGTTAGGATTTTAAGATACTGGCTTTCGCTCTGCTGAGACAAGTGTTCCAGAACTTGCCGCAACTGATAACATTAAAAAAAAAAGAAATTGCATTGTGTCATGGAGCGTCAGATCAATGTTAACTTAGAGCATTATCACCCAAGCATTAATATCTAGCAATATTAATGTACATCTATGTTGTCCAAAGTCTAATCTAACCTCAGTTAACTCTTCATTATGATTTACAAAGAGCACTGAAAAGGTACACTTTCTAGTGTCAATGTACTACAGGATATATAATACTATGGAATGCTTAACCATGTATTATTAATTTATAAGAACAACTTCTTTTCATCTGAAAAACTAGTGGGACACATTTTCAACTTCTGAAAGCTAGGAGCATATTTTGAGTTTCACAATTCATCATTTATCTGTCTCTCCAGTTCACTCCTCTGTTAGTTTACAACACAGTGTAAATGAACCTAGGATCCTAGAGTTTGCTCTCACTACCTTCGTTTTCACTCCAGATACTGAATGTCCTTCCTTGGATAAGAAGTCATGCCCTGCTAATCAATAACTCTTATGATTATCCTCTTCTCAAAATTGTCCTTTTTCTTGCTAATACCACCACTTGGCTCACAAAGACTAGATATTGCAAATGCCCAGACACTGCCCTGTCTTCCAGTCCTTCGTTCTACATTTTTTTCTACCTTAGACTTTTTTTGCAGATAAACTAACTCTTCAGTAGCACTGCTCTTCATGCATTCCTATTGTATCCTCATGTACTCCCTTCTCTCTCACTGTCAGAAAGTTCAGTAACCCTTCTCACCTTCTCCTGTAGAAAGGTGGAATGAATGGAAAGGAATCTCATAAAGGTCAATCTAGTCCAACACTCTGCACCAAGGCAGAAGTACTTGTGATCCAAACTGGCTTGCTCAGTTTGCCTGCCTGTTTTCAGGTGTCTTCTACTCTGGAAGCCCTGCAGCGTCACTAGCTGATCTTTTCCTAATACTTCACTGTCCTTGACTATGCGAAAGTTTTTGTAAGGTTCAGTTGAATCTCTAGCTACAAATGGCTAAGGCAGTATCTTCCTCCCTGCAGCCTGTCAGTACGTTTTCCAGTTTGTCAATAACACTTAAAACGTGAGTCCTGACTCCTAACATACATCCAGTCTCTTCACGTCATCACGTTCAGATAATATGAACTGGTCATTATGCAAGACTTTGAGCAGAACAGCTCAGATTTGGCCATAGAAAACCACACTTACAATATGCCTCCATTTTAGCAACAAAGCATAACTATACCATGATTTATCTAACATATTTTGCACATCCTCTCTGAGTTCTTGGTTTTGCACACACCTCCACCATTACTCAAGGCAGACAATACATTCATTTTTCTTACTTACTGTCTTCACTTCTACAATACACGAAAATATGGTTCGTCATTTACCTTTTTCTAGAAAGTCTTTTGTTCCATGGTTTTAGTTCTTTCTCTTTTATTTCAAATCATCTACACTATCTCCCCAGGCTTCTAACATACACGTTGAGAATTGTCACCTCTCCATCATTTTCGTTTGTAAAACTCAACCCTGTCTCAGAAATTTAAACACTGTTTCTGTATAGACTTATAAATCCCCAGTCTTGTAGTGGAAGTAATGAGATTATAGAGAACCATATAAACTTCAAAAATCTAGCAAACCAAGTTCATTGAAGTGGAAGCCTGCACCTTACTAAATCTATTCTTTCCTCCTATTTTTTTTTTTTTTTTAAATTCAGAGTCCGTAAAATTCTTTACAGTTATTTTCAAGCAAATATTATATTAAAAACCTACAACTAGCTAGATTTGGAAGTGGAAAAAAAAGCACCCCGTGCTTCCTTTCCCCCACAAGAAAAAAATTCTTTTCCTTGCTTTTTCTTTGCTTTAGACTGCACTACCCCACAATAATAAAAGAAACAAGGTATAGAAGAACCACTGAAAAAGGAACAGAATAGTTTAATCTACAGCAATAATAATAATTGTGGCTACAATCTTTTACACTCTAATTGTACAAGGCAACTTCACATAAATGAGCACTCATACTCCAAATGTTCAAATTAATTCTAGATGATTCAAGCCGAGACACATCCTAGAATGGATAACTGCATACAACCACTAAATGAAGTAAAATAGGCCCCATTACACAACGTAATTGTATATCTAGAATGCTCTGCCAGCACCTTTGTAGTGAAGCTTGCAACAAGTCTGCTCTTTCACTTTTTACACTGTCTAGATCACTTTGCCAAATATGCAAAGTTGGAACACTAAATTAAAATAGATCCTACATTTACTCCCAATTTGTTGTGTTTAAAACTACGTGAAGACTGTACCTTTTCCATGGGGGAAAGAAAAATACATAGTGGTCAACTACTGTGGCCCTGTCCGTCAACTGCTGGTAGTGTCTTCTAATCAGGACACTCATCAAGCAATCTTAGATCTCCACAACACAGACAGGTCAGTAACTATAAAACACATAATACTATATTACCATGTTTTCCCGTAGATCTTCATTCTGCGTCATTTGAATTATTGTCTGGAAAAGTCGAGGATGATATTGTATTAAGACTTCACAAGTCTCTCCATAACCACCCTAAAAAGCAATAATTCAAAAACCATTTTAATTAGAAGAAACACTAGAATTGGGGTTTATCCTACTATAAGCATTAAAACCTACTGAGGATAAAAATTTTTTTTTTTTTTTTTTTAATGCTGAATGGAGAAATCCAATCCTAAAATAAACTGAAATTCAATAATGTATCAAAGTTAGATATCACAAAACTTCTGGGAGAAGACAGAATCAAATTCTTTCAGTATATAGGTTTACATACATCCCCTCCCTTTCTTCTGTTTGGCTTTTTTTTTTTTTTGAAACACTTTCCTACTTAGAAAGCCAAAGTTACATTTGAACATCAGTTCACCTAATAATTTACCAGAGATTAAAAACAGTGAAATATTTAGCTTCTCTTCCCATTGCTGACGGATGACACATGTCTACCTAATTACATCCAGAATCTAATCCTTCAAAACAAATATTTTCCTAAAGGTTCAGGTCTGACTTGTTAATGGAAGAACTAGGATAAACTCATGAAAGGCTTATTTAACCTTAAAATCAATAAACAAGTACTATTCCACTTGTGTCTTAGATCAACAGCTCAAACTAACTTCACAACCTTTTTAGAAAAATGGTGGTTTTGGGAAGAACAGAACATGAATTTGTGGTTTATGTATATCAACTCTCATTTAACACAGTTGCGTTTTTAAGCAGGCACCTGAATACACATCAAATTCTACACGGGAAAGATGATCGTGCCAATGCACTAAATGCTGCAGCTCCAGAGGCTCCCTCTCTTTGCATGATAGTTTATAATTCGCTTCAGTGATAACAGATTTGTTAAACAGATTCATTTAATTGCTCCTCGTGCCAAGAAATTAAGTATTGAAATTAAAAGCATCAGAATCCGCAAGAATTAATGAAAGTCAGCTCTTTAAAAATCAAGGTAACACCAAATTGGCAAGAAGTATATGAATCTATAATTTCAATCTTCTAAAAACATGTATCTGCTCTGAAGAGCAAACCTGTAAGCAAAGAATAAAACCCTTGATGTAAGAGGGAAGAAAACATATTGTTTTCTCCTTTTTCACTTGGTATCATGAACTTGTAAACTAGACAATCTTGAACACATGATCACTACAAAAGAGCAAACACCAGGTGTCACTACTCACACCTAAAAAAAGTTGACAAAATTTTGATGCATAAAGTGGTGCCCTAGGAATTGTAAAACTGAAGACTGAAGCAGACAAGCAAAACACTAATTGTAGAAACTTAAGACTAGTACCATTAAGACTGGTATACTGTCCTATAGGTCTGTGGCTGCAGAAAGCCTCAAAACTGACCAGATTTCTTCTAACTCTGAGCTTCACAGTTGAGCCAGTAGTGAGACAGCATAGTGATCTGGGACTTCTGAGTGACCAGAGCTGAGGACTTATTAGGATTTCTTATATCCGAAAAGGAATACTACAAGTAGTGAAACTCGATCAAGATTTTCCACAGACAGTCTATGAAATAAATTTTTCAGAGTTAAACATTCCCAAAATATCCCACGGATACTGGAAACAACAGTCTCTATCACATACACACAGCTACTTTAACTGCAGGTCTCGGGCACATGAGGAATCCTCAGAAATTACATAATCTGAGATTAAAATAATCTGCTAGTACAGCAAAAGATCTGAGTATTTCAACTTTATCCTGCCAAACTAAAGACATGCACCAAACTAATGTGATGTTCACTAAGTGCAGGGACATCTTTTTAGCCTCCAGTTCACAGTTTTCTAGTCTGCTGTCTACTAGCAAAGCTTCAAAAGCTTCCGCTCACTCATTAAGTGTTATTTACAAACTGAACTCAAATTGATCCTACAGAAAAATGTGTAAGTGTTCAGAAATCAAAAAAAAGACACCCTAACAATCAGCATAAACAATATCTGTTAACAAATAAAGACAGACTGCATTTTGCACAGTAGTTGAAAATCCTTAAGACTTTTGTTCCTCGTCCAGATACAGTATTTGGAATATCTTTGAAAGGTGACAGAGTAAGCACTGGGTAAGTTTTGTTTGTCTTGAAAAGAAAATCTATTAGTTGAGATTTTAAAAGAATCACTCTTTTCTGCATACCTTTACCTCTTACTTGTTAATAGTTAAGCCCTTCAACAAAGTCTATCACCACTATACCAAGGATTCCCAAATTTTCTAGTCAAATGGAGTTCTGCAAACTCTTTGTGTGGTGGGTTGACCCTGGCCAGATGCCAGGTGCCCACCAAAGCCACTCTATCACTCCCCCTCCTCAACTGGACAGGGGAGAGGAAAAAAAAAAAACCTAAATATAACAACAGGCTTGTTGGATTGAGATAAGGACAGGGAGATCACTCAGCATTTACTGTCACAGGCAAAACAGACTCGACCACAGGAAAATGTAATTTATTACCCATTAACTCAGAGAGGAGTAACGAGAAATAAAACCAAATCTTAAAACACCTTCCCCCCGACACCTCCCTTCTTTCCCAGGCATAACTTTGACCCCGATTTCTCTCCCTCCTCCCGCTCAACAGCACAGGGAGGGGGAAACAAGGAATGGGGGTTGTGGTCCATTCATCACTCTGTTGTTTTCTGCCGCTCCTTCCTCCTCAGGGGGAGGACTCCTCACACGATTCCCTTGCTCCAATGTGGAGTCCCCCTCACGGGAGAAAGTCCTCCATGACTTCTCTAGTGTGAGTCTTCCCACGGGTTCAGTTCATGAACCTCTCCAACATGGGTCTCCTCCATGGGATGCAGTCCTTCAGGAACCGACTGCTCCAGCGCGGGCCTCTCTCTCCCCACGGGCCACAGGTCCTGCCAGGAGCCTGCTCCGGTGCAGGCTTCCCACGGGGTCACAGCTTCCTTCAGGCATCCACCTACTCTGGCATGGGGGCCCTCCACAGGGGGTAAGCAGTCATCTGCTCCACCGCCCATGGGCTGCAGGAGAACAGCCTGCCTCACCATGGTCTTCACCACAGGCCGCAGGGGAATCGCTGCTCCATTGCCTGGAGCATCTCCTCCCCCTCCTTCTGCACCGACCTTGGTGTCTGCAGAATGTTTCTCTCACATACTCTCACTCCTCTCACTCACTGCAATTACTGCTGCCCAACAACTTTTTCACTCTCTTAAACACATTATCGCAGAGGCGAAAAACACTGTCACTGATGGGCTCGGCCTTGGCCAGCGGCAGGTCCGTCTTAAAGCCTGCTGGCATTTGCTGCATCTGACATAGGGGAAACTTCTAGCAGCTTCATACAGAAGCCACCCCTGTAACCCCTCCCCGCTACCAAAACCTTGCCACACAGACCCATTACAGTTTGTCATGAGCTCCAGTCTTGTAAAGTCTTTAAAGACATTAAAGACTTTCGCAAAGGTTACAAACTGGGAACCTGCCTGTAGGATCAATTTAACTGCAAAAAAATTATTTTTGCATTTCCCTTCCACCAAAGGACTACCATCTTTCACAAGCCTTAAAAATAAAAAAAGATAACACTGATCAGGTGACAATGTATAAGTGATAGAAGTTCACAGAAAAAGTGTTGCTAACTCAATACCTGCACACAGAGATCCAATGGAGTAATACCGTTTTTGTCTGGTAAATATTTGGCTCCTCTCATCAAAAGAATTTGGGCAGTGTCTCTCTGACCATGGCTATCCAAAAGAAGAGCAGAAAGAGAGTTAATACAGCACTCGTGTTCTACGAATGACAAATCTGACTTTATTGCATCTAACAAACAAAACCAACATAAGCTAGGAGAAAATAAATAGCTACAGTATGAAACTAAGCACAAACATGGGATGGAAGATAATGCCACTTATATTCTTCTACTACCTTTCAAGGCTACTGCAGGAGCACAGTGCAAAATTAGGTATGGCCCATTTATCAAGCCAGAGTCTCCCTCATCATTCAGAAATGATTCATCATAGCCTAGCCTTATAAATATGTATAAGCCACATTTCGCGGGGGGGGGGGGAGGGGAAAAAAAGCTCTTTCTCAATTCATACCCTAATTTACTTCACAGAGGAAGTTTTCTTCACCGAGTTCTTTGCTCACTCCTACCAGATTTAGCAAAAAAAAATTAATCTAATTGCACTTTAACCATCAATAAAACATTAGTAACATTTTTTTTTAATTCAAAAAACTTTTTTTTTTTTTGCACAAGAGTTCAATACATCTCTCTTGGCTCTAATTTCTTTTAGCCAATATAGGTGAATGTTTTGCCTAGCCTTGAAATGTGAAGAGTGATGACTTTTACTTTTCCATTCAGAGCCTATTTCAGTCTTACTCATCTCTTTATTAGGTTGTATAGGACCCTTATGTTTCCCTGAGTTGGTAATTTCGCTAACAACTATTCCAACAGGCCACCATTGCCTAGAAAAAAGTAAGACCAAAGCTTATTTATATGCCTCAAAACCTAGAGCATACACCTTCCCAAACCCTTTCTTCTGGAGAAAATGAGAAATTGGGTACCAGTGATTAGATGCTGATTTCATTAAAAACATACCGAAAGACTAGTTCACTATTGCCTTCACCAATATTTAGTACATATACTGACAAATGTAATACAGAAGTATCTGAAGGGTGAAATGAAAGACTGATATAAGGCATAGAAATTAAGGTTACAGATACAAGTTTTTGACTGCAACCTAGTTTGCAGTGCACCCTTTTAACAGCTGAAGGCCAAGAAGTAGCTTCACTGGTATCTCAATAGTTCCCATCTGAGTTCTCCTCATTCATGTCCTTCCAGCCCAGGAAACCAACAGGTTAATCTAATGTACCGGACTTTGCTCCAATGCAAACAAACATTCAGAGGCAGCTACCAAATCTCAGAAAAGAGTGAAGACTAACAGCCTATTTGAAACACCCCTTCACTGTAATTCTTTAGACTAAGTGCACAACCCAACGCTTCGAAAAAACGGGTTTCAGAGTCAGACTTTGAGCCCCAAGACCCTTTCTCCAGCCATCACCAGCCACTGCTACCACATCCTGCTCTCCCTGTCATCAGGGACCTATAACCTTTCTTCCCAGGCGACAGCACTACCAATTAGCACTCCTGACAAGAAGACCTTGACTTCCACTATGCACCCTGTTCATTCTACCCTGTCAGATGTTCCAATTGTTAATTTCTAAAAGAACATTACTGTTCTACTTGCAACACATTCCCTTCTCATGGAAAACCTCCAAGCCAAGACAAGTTGCCTACTTCTTTTAAAGTGGATGCCGATACCAGTTCCTAAATCAAGCACCAAGGCATTCAATTAGCTAGAAGCTATTTATTCTCTACTTCCCTTCTCAACTGCCAAGAGTCAGCATGCACTAGCTCCAGAAACCAGGGCTCCCACAACATAACTCTTGGCCAGCCACCAGGTCTGTCCATTTCTCATTTTGTTTATATGAACGTTTAATCATAGCGGAACTATTTAACCTGTAACCAAAGCACAGCGATTATAAAATTGCAAATGTTCTACCAAATAACAGAAATGCTCCAATTAAAACAGAAAGTCATTTATCATATGTAATTAGTTTTGAAATAAAACCAAACTATGAAGAAAACAGAACTGATCAAAGCAACGATATAATTTCAATTCAACATCGTAACTTTAAGGCCTGTATGAACATTTCATGACTGTAATACCATAGCGTACATTAAAGAACAGTCAAACTTTCCTTATAAAAGGCTGCGTTTTTAGTTTACTCAAAATTATCTAAGTTAGTAGATGATTTGTGACTCATGCTAGAATACGCATGGCTGTGTGTTTAATACGTCTGTTAGAAAGAAGTATACAAGCCTGCAGTACTAAGTATTTAGATGAGACAACAAACTACATTGAAAGATGAGGCAAAATTAAATACCAGTCACTTTTTATGTTTCCTAAATATTCTGTTTTCTAATCATTGTTATTGCAGAAGGGAAAAAAATCTATTTCACTTTTAGCACACTATTTAAAAGTTAAGAATATTACCTGCAAGCAAAATAAAGCGGAGTTGCCCCTGACACATTCGGCCTGTTTATATCTGCACCGCTGTCTAGCAAACACTGCACTGTCTAGAACAGAAGAAAGATACCAGATTAGAAGAAAAGCAACAGTCTATTGGCTTGCAACTACGTAGTGCTATGCATGTCTAATTACACTGAAGGACTTAATTTTCAGTAATGAATCTCAAACCAAAATTCCTAAACACTATATGGAAAATCATGGCTGTCAGAGCTCATAAAGCTTCCTTTCAAACTTCCAATTTTAATAACAATGCCTTTTATTGAACTTCACCTAATCCCAAAGACCCTTGGAACTACAAGCCATTTAAAAAGGGAAATGACACTTTTTAGAGAAGTAAACCTCAAGTTAGTGACAGCCATAAACAGCCTTACCACAAGCTGAATTTTCAAACAGATACTACAAGTAGTAAGCAAATCCTAAAATATTAAAACATTGAGCAGATTCTCAAACAACTTTTGCTATATTCCAGTCACATAAAGTAGGTAAGTCTACAGGTAACAGTTTTTCAGAATTTGGTCTTCCGAAGTTGAGTTCTGACAGTGACAACAGAAAGGATCTGGGCAGAAAGGTAATTTTTTTAACAGTAAATAGTCCTGGAGACAATCTGTATAACGCTATACAGCTCAAATGCAGTTCAAGTAAAGCATCCAGACCTGTACTCTGAGAGTAAACAGTCAGCCCTAATGCAAGGCCAGGCCTAAAAATTTTTCACATAGATCAGTAACAGAAGAGTCTATGTAAACTTGTTTACTTCTAACGTTAAATATCTGACTCAACTCTCTGTTCAATTTTTATTTACAATAAATTAAGATCATTTCAGATTTCAAAAATGCGTAAGAGCTGGTATGATTATGAATTGAACACATTCTAAAAAGGAAGAAAATTTTCCAATGTTTAACGTTACATCAAAACTTGCAATCAACAAGCCAACAACAGTACTACAGGACAGCTGAATAGTATACAGTAAGTCACTCAAACTCCCATACACAGAGATCAATCATCTCCACACGAATAAATTAGTTGTTCCCATGGAAGTGTACACAGTCAATATCAAGACAAACAATAGAGTTCTTCACAACTCTAACCATTATCATGTGCACAACTAGCCTGAAGTTTATAAAAAAAAAAAAATACAACACTGAGGCATTACCCAATTCTTCACAAATGCAATGTGTTAATAAAATTTAGAGACTTACTGTCTTGTGTCCGTTTTGACAAGCTACATGAAGGGCTGTCTGTCCCATTGCATCTTCAACATCTACATTACTGACATGTTGAACAAGATCATGAAGCAATTCTGTTCGTCCATTGACAGCCAACCAATGAATCTAAGTACAAAATGATGATATATATGTTTCCTTGAGCAATAAGTATTTCATAAACACGATTTTAAACCTGACTATACTATTGTCAACATTTTCACAAAGAGAAGTTTCAAACGATACCACCATATGCTTAGGTAACTTTGACCACATCTTTTGATTCTTAAGGGTACCAGACACACAGCAGTTTTGTTTATTTACATGTAAGACAGCAGAAGGTTAAGAAACAAGAATCTTAAAGTTCTTCATTCATTTTAAGAGCACCATGATAATCAATAGCACTTACTGCAGTCAAGCCTTCGTTATTACAAATGTTGACATCTGCACTGTATTCCAGCAGCTTGCTCATACATTTCTTCTGGCTATAAACAAAAAAATAAACTGAAACTCAGCCAGGGAAAATCATTTACAAAGACCCTTAGAGGTCTGCTCACTCTAATTCATCATTGTACAAACAATAGCAGGCAGTTTTACTTTATAAGGAGTATGGTACTGAGCACATGGAAAAGAGAAGTAATCATCAGTAGAAACCAGAGACTCATACAGTGCAAGTGTAGCACATGACAGCACAGGGCTAAAATTCATAGTTTCGTAGCTGAATGTTTTTGTGGAAAGTATAGAAGTACTTAACCACCACTCTAACAGCTTCAGCTCAGCATGAACCATACTCTCAAGACAAGAAGCCAGAGTTTGGCTAATGGAAATTTATGAAGTTCATAATAGTCTGTACACTTCAGTGAATACATTTACAGTACACCACTAAATATTTAATGAGACACTCATTTTAACACTATGTAAATCTTTGGCAAGTACAATAACCGCCCTAATGAAAGTTGGGGTATTTTTCCTACTTCATGTTTTGTTCGGTCTTTTAATGCTCTCTAATGCTCCAAGTGCTTTACCGTTAAAGAGTTTATTCTTAGTTTCCTTTTTTATTTGGTACCTCTTGCACCCTTCTCATGCCTTGTTTCCACATAACTGTCTCCAGTGTATATTTCTGCATTTCAGCATGTACCACTTGGCTGCTTTCTCGACCCTCTCCTACAAATACTCCTCCCACGTACCTAAAAGCTACTAAACACTACCTCCTCCTCATTTGAAGTACCAGCTGTGATACAATTCAGTTACTGTAACACATATATGCCCTAAAAAAAAATAAAAGACAACATTACCATTAGCAGCTGTGTGTTTCCATTTACTACAGCTCAAGAAATAAGATCTTAAAAGATCTTAAAAAGGTGCTTGCTCACTGTTTTTTTTTGGTTGGTTCCCCCACCACCAAGATTGTCCAGGCAAACTTTGTATTCCTTTCCTTGTAGTAAAAATTTCCTTGGAGACATTATTCCAGAAAAATCTGAAATGTCTGAACCCTTCCAAACCCTACAGTGTCCTCTTCAAAATCTTTTCTTACTTAGCTAACCGGAAGGTGAATGCATCCCTTGTTTGATCACTGCTGTAAGAATCACTAAGCTCTGCTTAATACTAAAATGACTGGCACTGAAACTGTCATTTCAGACATAACTTCCTATTTATAAAAAGTTACTTTCTGAATATTCAAAGTATGGATTTTAACTGCCACATTCCCTGTAAGTGTGCCATCCACAATTTCAAAAATGAAAACTAAAGTTTTTTGTTTGAACTATGCAAAAATATTACAGAAGCTGTCAGCTCAAGTGCATTATGCACAAGACCATTTAAGAGTTTTAAAACCTTTTCCTTACCCATTCCTTGCTGCTAAATGGAGAGGTGTGCATCCTGAAATGTCCTGATAGTTCGGATTTGCTCCTTTTTTTAATAACAGAACAAGGCATTCAACTGATCCACAGCTAAAACAAAAAAGGAGGGGAAAAAATGTAACAAAGATATTTACAAGTCAAATCTATGTTGACATAAAGACAACAGCAATACTATGTACAGATGACATTCAGTAGAAAATCTTTACAAAAAAACATTTTTACACTCTCATAGTTCAAGTTGCACAAAGCTAAAGGACAGACACCTAAATGCAGTGAGAACTGATCGATCATAACTTGTACTAATGAACAGATGTCAGCCTTCTATGTGACTTCAGTGACTTTAAAACCCAACAGTGAATCTTTAAGACTGCCAATTGTTTAAAGTGTAAACTGTTTAAAATGTTTTGCTTATCATTTCCTCTCACCTCCCCATCTTTCACAGGACTGAATTTTCCATTAAGTAACAATGCCAATACAATATTTTTGTTACGCTTCAGAGTCTGGAGATTGCATTTAAAAGTTTAAATATCAGAAAAATTCTAAAACTCATACAAATATTTCTTTGATATTTATTTGGAACTTGTAACTCCCTTTTACTTTTCATAATACAGCAGCTCTTCAGAATAATCAGTGCCACCAAGAACAAAGAAATTTTGCATTATGTTACTCCTGAACTCTTTAAGAGAAAGAGCTGATAAGGAGGATAAACATGTACCATCATGGCCAGGTTATCCATTGTTACTAGTCTTCCCAATGACAGAACTGCTACACATCAACCCAAGGAAACTGAAGACTAGCTGTACAGTAAGTTGCAAAACCAGCATCTCTATGACCCAACAACTAGCCAAGATAAAAGAGAATCCAGAAACTAAGTGTAAACCAATTTCTTGGGTTTTATGATCAATAAATACAGCTTTCCACAGATAATTAAGATGTATGCTAAAAATTTGCTTGCGTTTTTTTCTTTAAGTACTTTCTTAGGTAAATTTTATATAAGCAGCATGTAATCCTGAGACAGAATGTTTGGGAAACAGGTATTTCTAAAACTTCAACATTTATTGTGCCCAAATACCTGCTATTTATATGCAATACTACTACTATTTCTTTTATTTTTACTTTTTTTAACAGTTTAAATGTAAGAACTTTAAAGCTACTTAAAATGGGACGCAAATATAGAGCATTCATTCCTTAGTTTTTGAAATGGCCTTTCAGGAAACTCAACTTTAAACCATCTGGTTCATTTCTATTAAGGTTATGTTAATCTGGCTGTTTCTTGGCAACATAGATCTATCCCCATTGAAGAGCTACATAAATAATGAATAATCTAGGCCACAGATTTGAAATTTACACTTAAGTCCTTTATCTGGATACAAAAATTTATTAGAACTGAGTGGCCAAGTTATATTCCCATCAGTTATGGTCACATGAAGTACTTTGGAACAGCTGCTTCCCAATGAACATCCAAGCGCTTCACACTGTTTTAGAACACTTCAAGCAGCACCTGCAGACAAGATCTCTCTAAATCTACGAATGCAAGAGTTACCCAGCTACACAGGATATACATAATGGCTACATTTCTTCACAGACCGAGATTTCACAGAAAGGAAAAAAGTATCCACCAAGACTTCCTTCACTAGAATCTGGAAAGCCACTTCATATCATGTGTAAAACCTGTCCTCTCAATGAGGCAGGCACATTGCTAAAAGAACATACAAAATACAAAAAGGAAGCGTAAAAACAAAATATTAACTGATACTACAGAGTTTTCCAGCTTACATTGGTGCCTTAGATTTGTGGTAATACTTTCATTGTTAACTTCTGGACTGGACTCAAGTAAGTCTTACTTTGCTGCAATATGAAGCAAACTTCTCTTCACACGTCCAAATGCATAATTCACATCAAATTTTGAATTTGATAGCAGCTCTGAGACAGACCTTGAAACGAAAATATATTTTTTTAATTAAAAAGTAGCTCACAATATCCAAGCAAAGTATATACTGCAAGTTGTACGCAAGTACTCCATTTCTTACTTGATCGCTATTTTTCTCTCAAACTAATTTCTGAACAAGAGATGCAACAGCTTTCAAGCATTGGCACATGAACAGGACTTTCACTCTTTCTCTTCTTACCTGTACATAAAAAAAATGAACTGTGACACTGGGCAACTGTTTCAGATGTAAACTAGTAAGAATTGGACCAGATGGCCAAATCGCTTCTTTACAAATATGGAAAACAAGAATATTAACAGCTTTGGTTTGAAAAACTATAAATTCCCATTTTCCTCCTTATCTCAACACGGACACCCTAAGAAGATATCCAGCAGCTTTCCCAAACATAGGCAAAGTTCTGATGGAAGACTGGTATGTGAAATCATCATGATGAAGTAGAAGTACACGTGATATGCCAACAGGATAAGAAATTGAAATAGGACCCTTCAAACCCCAATGAATTAGTAAAGATAGAATATTAGTTCAGATAAAATATTTCAAAATAGATGAAACTGCAAGTGAACTGGTGATTTTCAATCTCCAGTAATAAGCTGATCACATAATTTAAAACCCTTGCACACAACCGCAACAAGAAATTATGTAGCAGTACAAACGTTTTTCCTGATTAGATAAAGAGTTTACAGTTTCAGTAAGAGTTAATACCTGCTTGCCTACAAAGCTCATCAGAAGGTAGCACCACTTAGCTGGCACTATAGAGCCCCCAGGTCCCAACCACTCTGAGGACAACTGGGAGAAACAGTTGAGAAACATCAGTTCATCTGAGGAATCCCAGAAGTATCAATCTCATTGTCCAACTCTTATTCCACGTCTTTCGGAGATGTTAATGAGACTAAGAGTTTCTATGTCGTCAATAAATACATACTCAGAGCTACAACCCAGTTACAAAACAACGCTTTTATTCCTATCCTAGGAGAAATTTCTTGATGTGCATCAACAGAACAAATCCCAACTCCCACCTATGGCATAAAACAAAACAGGTTTCTCGGCTAAGAATACGCTGGGATGCACACAGTCAGTGACTAACTTCAGCTACCGAAGATCTCAGCAATTCAGCATCAGAAGTCCTGAGAGTGTTCTAGCAGCTACATCCCCAGCAAACATGCTGGTTTTTTGGACCTTAAAAAAAAAAAAAAGAAAATTTAAAGCAGCTCTCACCTGTGCTGGTCAGCCATAACCATCGGCATTAGTGTATAGACAGCAGTTTCATTATCTGTAAGGAAATTAAATTACTCTATTACCATAAAAAAATCTTTTATGTAAAATAAATTCATCTAGCAACAGTAATTTAGCAACATTTATTTACCTTTTAAAGTGTCCATTGTTCAATATATCATTCTTTTTACACAAGTTATACATACCTGAAGTTTCATTATAAAGAAAAAGCCACCATACTTCAAAGTAGTAATTAACAGGATTGCAATACCTGAAATTTCAATGTGGCTTTTTTCTTTTACAAAGTAATAATTACAGAATTTTCAAGGGAGCATCAATTTCTTTAAACCGACAATTCTGTTAATTAAGTCAAAGTATTAAGAAATGTGCATTAATTAAAAAAGGTAACTAGCTTATTTTAAAAAGACGGAAATTTCCTGTGTTCCAAGGTGACTTCCATAGTCCTGATACCTATGAGTTTGTAAAAGTGATTTCTTTAAACTAAGTTACTCCATAACCATTCATTTCTGTCTCTAAACTTGAATACCGGAATGTAATACATTTCATTTTAATTTCTAATCAGTTTCATATTCCACATTTGAAGGCAATGAAAAAAGGCCAGAACACAAAGATCCAAGGCAATGGTGGGAAGAGACTGGTAGTCAGCTATACAGTCCCTGTCAGCACTACTGCTGCGCAAACCAGCATGCTGTATGGGTATGGCATGCCCATTTGGTCACTTACAGACTTTCTGGAGTAAAATATTATTTTTAAAGGATGAATTTGACAAAATTTAAAAGATTAATGTATAACAATTATTAATATAGTAATGTACAATAATTATTACTATTTATGCATAATGATTGTATTTTCTATCTTGAAGCAAACTACCCACTGTTGGGAGTACAATCTCCACAGATTCTTCATGTGGATGCAGCTTCTGACAGGAAGGACTACATTTTCTGAGAACCAAAGTGCATGGCTCCAGGATACGGAAATATAAAACTGTTCTCGTAAAACTTTTATTTTGAACTTTTTCCTCATCATCTTAATTAAACCAAATACAAAGTTACAAAGCAATTGGAACAGGAAGAATTAAAAGACCCAAACAAGTATAGCTTCTCATATGTTTTATGTACCATGCTTCTATATGTTCACCGCTTCCACTAGATAGGCAAGCTGACATTTACCAAATATTAAGCAAAGAATTCTTCAGAGTTATCAAGTAGAGTCAGGGAAACCCTCATCATGCTGCAGCTATGCTATTTGTTATTATTCTTCTACAACGCTCCAAGGCTAGTGCTGCTACCCACTGTTTGAAGCAGTCTGTCTATAGCTAACAAAGGAAACAACGCTAATCTATTATTACCTTTGAACACTGAAAAGACATAAGCCAAATTCAAATCCTATTAATTCTGTTATTTATAAAAATTAAAAAAAAAAAAATCAATGCTGCTTACAGTGAACACATGGTGGAAGAGACACAAGCCTCTCAAATCACCAAAGGACATCTCAAAGCTGCAGAGAGTCATTCTAACCATCACCAAGTTCAGGAATTCAAACTGTCTCTAGATTACTCCTTATGGCAGAGCTCTGTGAGCATCAGATAACTCCATCCCCAATGTGCACCACTAGAATTTGACTGCTGGATGCCGGGGGGCAGGCTGGGAGGGAGGGAACACATGCGGGTTCTGGAAATGAAACTAAATAGATGCTACACAAAGAGATCAATTGTGGAAAAGATTTGATTACTTTTTTAAAAAAATATATCCATTATTAGCTCCTAGTATATACAAATGTAAAAAAATTTCTTGCTTGTGCTCTGTTCCACAGAACTCTTAGCAGGAAGATAAAGCTCTCCAGCTGAAACAAAAAGCAGAACTTGAGAACGCCCACTAAATCTAAGCATGACAACCTTATGTGTTTCGACAATCACACCCTATTAAAGAGACACAAAAAAAGGCTTTAAATATGCCAGCACACTTAGTTGAAATGCTTAATACTGATCCTAATTAAATTTAACAATATTGCAAGTATAATGAACTACAAAAAGACAACAGTTAAATATGAGCTGGGCCATAAAAGGTGTTTATAGTATAGTTACAGAACTAAGCCCTTCACTATTCTATTAACAGAATCTATACCATGGAGCATATGCAGATTTTCCCAGAGTTTTTCTGTACAGAAATAATTAAAATGGTGTGAAGCTAAGGAGCTTTTGTGCCTATTTTTGGTAAATATTACCCCTATTCATAACTCCTATTGACTTAAAGTAAAAGTACATGACACCAGGGAAAGCAAAAGCATTATATGCCTCATGGACTTACAGAACTTATTTGTTATCTAACTTGCTTGCATTCCAAGTCATAAATATCTAAAGACAAAAAAATAAGCACCCAAAATGCAGAGTCAGAGACAACAAAGGGCTTAAAAACCTACAACTTTGGGCTGAAAGGCCTAGTTTTCAGGCACTGAGCCTTAACAGTAGAAGCCAGAAATTTGTGTCAGGCTCTTAAGTGCCCAGAAAACACAAGAGTGATGAAAAAAACAATACTATTTCCTATTGGCAAAGTCAGCTCAGAGTATTCACTAGCACCAGACTCAAGTGTTAATGCTTGCTTTAAAAAAAAAAAAAAAAAAAAATAAATCACTTAAAATTCATCATCTAGAATCCTGCCCTGACAAGATACATTTTTTGCTTTATTTCATGAGATATTGGCTTGAATTTGGCAGAGATCACAATCACAAACAAGTGCCAGCACCACCCACATAATACCCCTAATGGCTACAGCACATGTAAAGGAAGTTAAATACCTGGATTTAGTGCCTTCTTCAGCATAAGGAAGTTCAAACGCACATCTCCATTTCCTAAGAGTACTATGACTCTTAACTTAAGGATGGAGAGGTAAAACTATGTATCTTTCAAATTAAAGCTACTCAAATGTATGGGAGGAAATCTTAATTCAAGAGGCCAGACACAGCGCACCAGAAGCCACCAAACCAGACTGGTGGTGGTATTTTCTAAGGTGATCCTGTCAGTACATGTTTGGAGCAAAACACTACAACCCAAACCTGCTTCTCAAGAAGAGTTTCGCCAGGCTTGCATGAACCTAGGGAACACCAAGGTCAAGAAAGAAGACATGTAACCAGCTAAGATGTACGCAAAGTTAGATGGCCATTGAATGGAGGTTTTCTTGGAATGGAATTTGAGACTTCAGTGCCTGAAGTCCATTTATCTCCTTATTTCAGTCCAGCTGTGATTTGTTTCACCTAATTCTTAAAGAATACCTAGAATTGGCATTCCTTCTGCACTGCAGGGCAAGAGAAGTACTTGTTCCAGAGGTCGCAGGACTTGCACTTGCACTACCACTACCACAGACATAAGTACCTGTGAAGTGTAACATAATAATGCCCAAGATAGGAAGAAAACAGCTGAACTCAAATTCAGAATGAATTTGCCTACACTAGTACTGCAGTAAGTTTGAAGCAACTCCAACCGGCGTACCTTGTGCTAAGCATTATTTATATCACCATCACCAATTAGTTAAACTGGTGCTACTACATTATTTCTGTAAGCTTGAGCTTACGTTAACAGTTTTAAGTCAGTTTTCACCACTGTCATTCAAGAAGCAGCAAAATCCATCTGAAAGTTTTCTGTCAATTTTGTAAAGTTTATAAGCACCTGCACTGTCAGACACTGAAACTTTTGATGTGTGACAATAAGGAAAGGTGGTAGCAGCTCAGTGTAGGGGGACATCCCTATGCAGCAGCCAGGAAGTCCAAACAGAGAACACACAGAAAATAGAACATTACTCCCTTTCCTCCACCACCGGAGATGAAAGCTGGCAGACAGACAAAGACTCATCCATAGAAATAAACACTGAAGAAAATAAAATTACAGCACGTGGCTCACAAGAACAGAAACTTGCATATTGAAAAGCTTTGCAGAGGTAGTCCTCCCAAAAGCTGGACCTGGCTGGAACACTAAACTACTTGCTGTAAGAGCCTAAAGCTGTATTTTCAAACCCATCCCAATATCGGGTGGCTAGCACCCACGTGAAGTCATTTAGAGCCAAAAAAAAAATCAGTCTGTGACCGGTGACAGTGACTTACACCACTTTTTCAAACAAAATTCAGTAGTATTAAAAAAAAAAAAAAAAGTCAACACTAGCGTTTCACCGACAAAGCACCTAACGAAGGATTTAAAACGGGGTAAAAGAGGTCCCAGCACCTCAGACCACCCGCTCGTCCGGGCCCAGGGGCGGCAGCAGCGGGCAGGGGCACCCCGCGCCCTGTGACAGTCGCCGCCGTCCTCCGGCGACGGCGAGACACCGGGAAAGGAAGAGGACGGGGAAGTCGCTGCCGCTCTTGTTACCACCATTACAAATAAAAAGCCCCTCGGCGGCGGAGGGAGGGAGCCGGTTTCCATTCTCCCGAGTCGCCTCGCCTGGCGGGGCCACGCAACGGCCCCCTGCTCAGCTCACCCTCGCCAAGCCGGCTCGGGCCGGGGAGGCCGCCGCGGCGCCGGGACAGACCGCCGGGACAGACCACCGCGTCACCGCCCCTCTCCTACCGTCGGGCAGCTCCACGGTGCGGGCGCGGCGCAGGGACCTCGTCAGCCGGTTGAGCTGCTCCATGGCTCTCTCCATCCTCGGGGCGCCCAGCCTGGAGCCGCTGCCGCCGCCGCCGTCACCCCCCGCTGCCGCCGCCTCTCGCCTCGCCTCTCCCCTCAGCCCATGGCGGCGGTGGCGGCGCGGAGCCGCCCCAGGCCGCCGCCGGCCCCCGATCTTCTGCGCATGCTCAGAGGCCGGGCGGCTGCGCGCACGCGCGGGAGGCGCGCGCAGCCCGTAGGGCGCCCCGGTGGCGGGAAGGGGGCTTTAGTTGGGGTCGGTGATTCCATAGGGGATGAAATGGAAGGGGTGAGGGAGGTGAATTTTAAAAGCCTGTGGAATAGGGGCATTTAAACACCTGCTCATTACGGTTTATGAAAAAAAAAAAATACCGCCTTGTGAAATCGTCTGTACTGAGGGATCCTGCGAGGGTGGCACCGGGGCCGTCGTGTCCCCAGGGCGAGGGGCCACCATGGTGCCTGGCCAATGCACCTAAGCAGGCAGGGGCAGCGCTATTGGCCTCCCTGCCCTGAAACTGCAGCCAGGCCGCAGCGATGGCTCGAGAAGCCCCAGGCTGGTGGGGAAAGGGGTTTTCACCAGTCAAACTGGGAGCTTTAAGACTGAGGCATTACTGAATACGAAGAAGGAAGCGCACAGCAAGGATGAAAAGTGTTTGACTTTGCTTGCGCTTTCAAAGTTGTCTATGTTTGGCCTGGGCTAAACACTGACAGTCACTGTATCACCCAACTACCCCTCACCAGCCAGGGAGGGAAATCTGGAAAAAAGGGAGCAGACCTACAGGTGAAAGGAAGAACAGATTTTAATGAGGTAACACCAATACCAACAGAGTTACACAGACTTATACTCAGCCAAACGAACATCCAGTTGTCACAATCAACCAGAGAACAGTCCTCATGAGTAGCCAGAGGAGGAGCAGGAAGAACCTCAGCAGGAACCCCACAGGAGCTCCCCTTCTTCAGCAAACCTTCCCCCTTTATAATGACCATGGCATTACGGTGTGGGCTACATCTGTAGCCAACTCAGGTCAGCAGCCCTGGCTGACTTGAAACTGCCTGGCATGGCTGGCCTGTAATTCTATCCCAGCCAAACCAGGACAAATGTAAATACAGGAAAAGGAAACTTCAGGAGCTGTAATCTAAAAAAAAATGTAAGCAGCATTTAATAATAACAATAATACATAGAGTAGCATGAGAAGCAAAGAAGAAATATTCATAAATAATTTGTGAAGTCTTTTTGTGTTTCGGTTGTCATGCCTGATTACAACAAAGCAGATAAAGCACTTGAATCCGAGGAGAAATTGTTATACTCGGAGAAGAGACTAAGGAAAAATCAGTTAGGTGCTCTCAAGTCAGCTGCACCTCATGAACTCCCTCCTAAGACTTGTCAAGACCTAGCGAAATGGACTCCTGCTGGACAGGTGGGGTTCAAAAAGAACAGGTGTAGTACCTACTGGTGTGGGGGAAGAACACCTGGAGATTTATCAGCAAGTCCATGTAACTTAAATGCCAGCAACAGCGCCAGAACAAAAACTGTAGACACCTAGAACCGGAAAGGAAACAACTGCCAGCATCACTCTGTCAATTCATTTCTTCCTCCGGCAGGATAATACATGTTGTCAAGTGTGAAAAAACATTCATTGTCAAGTATTTTGGCTTTAATTATGCTTCAGGGGTTACTTAATGTAATCTTGGCAAGCCAGGGAAGTAGAGGCAACATGAAAATGCTGTAAAGTGAGAATGTAAAAATGGTGGGATAATCATACCCCAACAGGTTGTTATTAATGATATTAATGATGTACTTCCAAAGGCAAGGAAGTGTGTAGAGATCCACAGAGGCTTGTCGTGAACTGATTCTCTGTTTCATTGATTCATTCTGTACAATGTTCCAGTCAGATAATGCCATAACATGTACCAATGACTCCGACCAGGAAGGGTAAATTGGAGAAGAGATATAAGAATTGGAAAAGTTTCAGAAAGGACAAGGACAATCAAGAGTTGTGGATTGGCTTCCATTTAAGTGGGAACTGAGTTGGAACTCTGCTATCTGGAAAAGAAACACGGGAGAGGACATAGTGGAAAAATTACGAGTAGCAAGGAGTGGCATGGAGAGAGGAGATGGGGCTCTGTTGTTCACTTTCTGCAGTCGGGCAAGGGGACGCTGAATGAAGCTGGTACTATTAGTTTCAGAAGCAAACTAAAAGAGATGGTACAACAGCAGTTCTTGCCAAACGATGTGATGATTGCTGAAAACTGATGTAAGTAACACGGGAGAAGTTCGTGGAATGAACATCCACAAAAGCAACTGTGATGAGTTGACCGTGGCTGGATGCCAGGTGCCTGCCAAAGCCTCTCTGTCACTCCCCTCCTCAGCTGGACAGGGGAGAGAAAATTGACAAAAGGCTTGTGGGTTGAGATAAGGACAGGGAGAGATCACTCACCAGTTACCGTCATGGGCGGAACAGACTCAGCTTGGGAAAAAAAAAAAATTAAATTATTACCAATCAAATCAGACTAATATAGTGAGAAATAAAAACTAAATCTTAAAAAAACCTTCCCCCTCCCTTTTTCCTGAGCTTTGCTTCCGAATTCTCTCCCCCCTCCCTCTGAGTGATGCAGGGGGATAGAGAAGGGGGTCGCGGTCGGTTCATCACACATTGTCTCTGCCGCTCCTTCCTCCTCAGAGGGAGGACTCCTCACAATCTTCCGCTGCTCCAGCGTGGGGTCCCTCACGAGGGAGACACTCCTCCATGAACTGTTCAATGCGAGTCTTTCCCATGGGCTGCAGTTCTTCATGAATGTCTCCAGCATGGGTCCCTTCCACAGGGTGCAGTCCTTCAGGAACTGACTGCTTCAGTGTGGGTCCTCCCCAGAGTCACAAGTCCTGCCAGAAAACCTGCTTCTGCTCCTGCTCTCTCTCCAGGGGTCCACAGGTCCTGCCAGGAGCCTGCTGCAGCGCGGGCTTCCCATGGGGTCACAGCCTCCTTTGGGCATCCACCTGCTCCAGCATGGAGTCCTCCATGAGCTGCAGGTGGATGTCTGCTCCATCATTAACCTCCAGGGGCTGCAGGGGGAGAGCCTGCCTCACCATGGTCCTCACCACAGGACGCAGGGGAATCTCTGCTCCAGTGCTTGGAGCATCTCCTCCCCTTCCTTCTTCACTGACCTTGCAGAGTTGTTTCTCTCACATATTCTCACTTTTCTCTCTGGCTGCAGTTGCTGTTGTGCAGGTTTTTTTCCCCCTTCTTGAACACGTTACCCCAGAGGCGCTACCACCATCACTGATGGGCTCGGCCTTGGCCAGCAGCAGGTTCGTCTTGGGGCCATCTGGCATTGGCTTTATCGGACATAGGGGAAGCTTCCAGCAGCTTCTCACAGAAGCCACCCCTGTAACCCCCCTGCTACTAAAACTTTGCCACACAGACCCGTTACAACTAGATGCGTAAAAGTCACGTCTGCCTCAGGAAGCCCCTAACGGTCCTCAAATTGTTTGGAGCTAAGATTTAGCTTTGATACTAGAAAAATGTTTCCTGACTGCCGTAGTCATAGTAGAATAGATTCTCTGAGGAGATGTGATTAGATAATTTGCAAGAGGAGCATATGAGAGGAGTGATGTAGATCCATTGATCTTGCTTTGGGATGAAGAGATGATTGGATGACCACCTAAAATTCTGTGGAAAACACTAGGTATTTATTACTTATATCACAGTAACACTGAACGTTCTTTGAGCAAGAATCCCCGATCCCAGACACAAAAATAAGCAATTTACATAATATTAAAATATCCAAAATGTGATGAGAATAATTTTAAGTGAAAATACAGAATTGTTGAGGAGGAATAAAATTATATATTGAGTTTTAATGTTGTAGCAAAGGGTGATGGAATGCTGTTAAAATTAAAAAAAAAAAAAACTATTCAATTTTTCAAAAATAAATGTTCCAAATACCCTCAGCATTGTCAAAAAGGTGTGCAAATTTTCTATTTTGAAAATGCTGATGAACTTAACAACAAAGTTTTACCATTAATGTGTAAATGAGATACCAGCTAACAACTTTCTTTTCTCAGCAAAATTAATTATTTGAATGCAATTTTAACAACTGTTGTTTTGTAAAATGTATGTTTCTACTGGCTAGCGTTACATGGAATATTGTAGTAGACTAGAAATGATCTGGTGTACCTCAATACCTAGTTCCACGTGACAAATTTAAATACTTAACTGCTTAAGGTTTACTTTTCTGATCTGTCAAAAAAGAGGGAAAAGAAAGATTAGTGTCCTGTGTTAACAAGATCCTGTCTTAAGCTAATACCGACTAGACATGTGGTGGCTAGACTCCAGTCTTCTCTAAGAAATTATTGGATGGCTTCCAGTCCTTTTATCAGATTTATTTTTCACAGTGGTTTTTAAAAGGTAATTGAGATGTTGATTATGCAGACAAGACTTGTGAATTTAACACACCCCAATGATGAATGAAAGGAGATTGTGTTTCCTAAGGATCAGACTTAGTTTGCAGATAGCAAATTCTGAGACAGTCTTTAAAAGAAAAAACAAAACAAAACAAAACAAAACCCCACCACAACAGAAATCAAATGGAGGTTCAGAGGAAAACAGGTTGTTAACCTGCCTACGTATCTTAAAAAAAAAAAATCCCCAACATGTAATAACACTGCCTGATCTTCAGAAAGCTCCTAGGTACCTGAATGACAGCCTGAACTCCCCTGGTAGATGACAGCAGTTGAGGTATGCTGTCTAAAATTCAGTCGTTTAAAATATCTGGAGAATGCTAAGAGGGCATACACAGCGAAAGATCTTCAGCGCTGCAGTTCGTTGTCTCCATTGGTCTGATAGTCTGAGTATCAACTTTCAAGAACGTTGCAAGGTGTCTTCTCAAGCCTTTGTTTTTATTGCTAACTGAAGAGTGGTTTTTCATTTTAATTATGAATCACAGTATTTAAAGCTGTTGGTTTTATAGCCCTGTAACATGTAAAAGGAATTAATAGCAGAGAAAAAATAGGTGTTTTGAGTATTATGGGCACATTTCTGGTCAACCTGGCTTATAAAAAAAGGTTTTATTACCTCTGAAAAGTTATGAAGAGAAGCGAGAAGAACGGTCAATGGTGTGGAATGGCTTGTCTATGAGATAAAGCAAACAAGACTAGGACTCTTGCATGTGAAAAGGGTGGATTCAAGTAGCCATGATAAAGGTTTATAAAATCTTAAAGTCTTGTCAGTGTGGAGAAGGTCACTAAAAAGTGAAGTTAACAGGCAACAAGCTTAAAACAAATGTGTTGTGGAGGCCAGGGTGCAAAGTGTGTTCCAATGAAAATTAAACGGTTCATGGAGTACTGGGTCGTCAGCGGATTTTAAGTGTGATGGGCGTAGGTGCAATCTGGCTCAGTCACTGAGTTACAGACTGCCGCAACTGGCTGTGGAAACCAGGTAAAGAATCGCACTGCGCACGCCTTGTTCCGTAAACTCTGCGAGCGTGCAAGAGATGTCAGAGGATGTATTCGTCCCCCGTCATGGTCACAAGAAGCCAGGCTGGCCTTATGTGGTATGACAGTTCTTACCTGGAACAGCATGTGCTCTGGTCTGGCGTTTTTAAGTCTGTGTGGTTGCCTTTGCTGATCTCTGCAGAAGAGCAGATGAGCCTGTCCCTAGCCGTGTTGCCAAAAATGATGCTTCTCCTTCCCTTGTCACAGGGTTCTGTCGCATGGATCTTGCCACGCTTTCCTCCTTCTTTCCCAGACCTGCGTGATATTGTTGCCAGGACAATATTCACCTGCAGCACTTGTACAGAACACTTTCTCTTAAGTGTGGAGGCTTGGGCATAAGATGAAAAATGGGTCCTATACGTGATTTTTAGAGCACAAAAATTAAATACTTTTTAAAATATTAGACAAAAAATGTGATTTATTTTGCTGCAGATACTTGATGGAGTAGAGGAGCCCTTTCAACAAGAATTTTAGCCTAACCTGAGTTTATTACATATTTCTTCTGGCAGATAACACAACAAGCGATAGGATATAAATGAGGTGTCATCACATTATTCATGGTTTTGAAATCCGTCCTGTGCCGCAGTCTACCTCTATTGGTCCAAAACATGCTATAGTTGTCTTTTTCTCTTTCTTTTTTTCATTGATGCTAAGAAAGGAAAAGGACCAACTCCATTCTTAAGTGTTCCTTAGAAACATTAGTATGTGTGTTCTTTTTAAGTAAAATAAACAGTATAATGCAATTCTCCCCTCTTCGGTCTGCTTCTGTAGGGGACACTTCAGCAACACTTCAAATTCAGCTTTGCCAAAGGTTGCCGATGCTGCTAATAGAAACAGACAGTATTGGCGTGCTATTGAACAGTGACGATCTGTGAGCATATCCAGAGCTTTTTCCTTTATTCCAAGTTTTGAAGAACTAAGGTTGTTTAGGGGCTAAAGATCAGAGCATACTCCAATTTCTAAATGGCCTCACTAGCGTAGAGGATGAATTAAATGTCCTCTTGAGGTCCTTTTCTTTTTGTGTGTTTATGATTCTCGATACAACTAATAGTAGAACCATGTGTGAACATGTGTGAACAATGACTGTTGTTTGCCTTTGCTCATCATAGCAATCAAAGAGGCAAAAAGCAAGGAAACTTGAGAATATGTGTGCCCTCTGAATGAATGTCCGTATATTTATATACCCTTATATTCAAGGGTACACCACTGCCTCAGTATTTAGTGGCATCTTTTAAGAACATCAGAAGGGCTGAGACAAAACAAAAGTATTAAGGGGGTGCAATTAATTGCAAAATGTTGTAAATTCTTACGTATTTAACTTCCAGTTCAGTGCTAAATGCAAAATATATTCAGGGATGCATGTTTACAAGTCAAAGGGTTGTTACAGCAGTGATATAAAATCCGTAATAAATGTTGATTTAAATAGAGAATGTTACAGTCAAACACTGGGTACACTGTGGTCTGCAGTCAGCAGTGTAAAAGTGCTACTGGAGAGCCAGTAGACAGTGAAGAGATAAATAAGCTCTTGCTTTTAACCCAGAGTTGCTCGAGTTTCTGTGTTTTTAAGGTTTTTCTAAGTTCTTGGAGCACAGAATGGATAGAATCAATGGTTATTAGCTTCCATGTTGTCACAAACTGCTCAGGAAAGAAGGGAAGGAGGATACCCTCCACCTAACTCCTTTCCCTAGCAGTAAGCTACACAGTCTCCCAACCCTAAATACAAGGTCTTCCTTCACCTAAATACAGGGTCTTCCACCACCTATCTCATGAGGTCTGCTATCCCGCCGAACAGCCTGGGCTTCATCAGGGTAGGAAAAACAAGACATTTTTCCCTGACTCATCAAGGAAGATCATCAGCCAAGCCCCTTGACTAATTTTGGTCCCGCTTTTTTTTTTTTACCCTGTTTCAGGTTTTCTTGGAAAAATTCTTTCTGCTTGCCAAGACGTTCCCAAACAGATAGGACATATTGATGGGCATTTGCAGCTTTGAAGCCTTAATTCTTTCCACTGTAGCAGGAAGAAGTCTAGAAGCAAAAGCGTCTCCTGAAGTCTAACAACTCCTTTGGTTGATGACTGTATAAAAATTCAAGGAAGGGAAATCCAGTGGAGGCCCAAAAGCAAACCAGGTAGTGGTAACGTGAAGTCAGTGGTCAGTGTCAGTGGTTACAAATTTCAGTGTCACTTTCAGAGGCTGACTTAAACTCCAGATCCACCCAGCTAGTTTGAGGGCTGCATAAATGGCTAAGGGTCTTTCTTTTTAGCAGGCTACTTTATAGTAGACTTCATGACCCAAAAAATCCTGAGCTCAACCCTATGAGCTGTTAGCATGTCCTGGGAAATTCGTACTTGAAACAGTGTGCTTTTCCAGTGGTATTGCTACTGTCCATGCCTGTATTGAGTGCCTTGGAGAATTAGGCACCTCCAGGTGGTAATTAATTCCATCTGTTGTAGAAATCGGTATTATACAGGGATGAAACACCTTCTGAGGTGTCTGTAAGACATCTGTAGTAAGACTAGATCTCAAACTGAAAACTTTTAAGTGATTAAAATTAGCTAAAAGTAGTAAAATTAGCTAAAATGAGTTACATCGTGACAGGTATCATCAATAATACTTCCAAATTTTATTAACTTCCTTGGTGTCAAGGTAAAAAATGTCATGCCAAGGAAAGACTACTATTCCCAACTTACCACTTAGAGCTTTTAAGTCATTTGCTCGTTGAATACAGTCAGCAGAATTCTCAACACTGAGATAAGCAAAAACTAATATATCTATCCATTGCACTCACATATCTAAAGATGTCATGTTCAGCTGCCTAAGAGCAGTTGGTCAAATTTGTCTTTCACAGTGAATAAAATCAGATCAATTATCAGTCCTGCGAGAGAAACAGTGTCCCTGGATTTTACATAAAGTTCATTGCCATGAGCATTCTCAGGGGAGACCAGAGATACAGTGTGTTGCTTTTCAAAAAGATAATAGTGTCAAAACAATTAAAACTGTGGAGCTCGTAGCATTTATTTTGCTACAAGTAATGTCTCCTTCAGAGATAAAAATTATTTTATTTTCAGGGTTTGGAGGAATGCAGATCATTATCAGAAAGGGAATGCAGTACTAAGTAAGAATAAAAACCTTCAGCCCTTTCACTCTCTTTTTCCTCTGTAAATTCTTCACACAGACATACAAAATTATAAGAACTTTAAGCTAGTTAGCCGACAGCATAGAAGAGAGAAATTGATATTGATATTTCTGTTTTTAAATCCCCAGACAAATTTGTGGCATAAAGACTTCAGTGAAATTTGGATCTCATTTTTTTTTGCATCTTGTCTATCGTTAGATTTCTTGGTCTTCCCAAAGAGTCTTCTCTGAACAGTGCTGAGCCCAAGCATCCAGTCCTAAATTGGAGCTTTTTGCTGGATGCCAAAATACAGAAACTAATTCAGTGTGTGGGGAATGAACTCAATGTGTGGGGAAGTGCATTTCAGCTGTATTCTGTTGTTTCCTTTTACCGAAAAAATAGATTCTTCTAAAGTTCAGATTCACTTTAGCAAGCCCTGTTCAATTAGTGGCAAACTATGAGACAGGACTAATTGAAAAAAAGATCAAATCTCCTCAGAAAGGAAAAATATTGTTAAATAATTACAAAGAGGTAAAAGAGTATCTCTTCTCTTTTTTTTTGTCTGACACTCATACTGAAGGAGCAGATAGCAAGGTAGCTCACATTTCATCAAGGAATGAACTAAAAATCTAACAGAGTATGATATTTTTATAGGATACTCCAGATAGGCAGACATGATCAGATGTGCTTCCCCCTGCAATTCCATTGGCCTTGATTCCCTTCCCTAGCAGTGGACACACGAGTGCAATTTGAGTCCTTTGAGGAAGCCACTCTGCCAGCAGATATTCTCTTCTCCGCTGCATTGCAGGGTTAAGAGTCAGCACATCTTTCGAATGTGGCTTGGAGCCATTTTTCTCGACAGCCATGTGCTTCTTGTGGGCTGAAATGGCTTCTTCTGGACACACCAGCAAACCAAGTTTGGAAACTGCCTGTCTCTTCTGTGCAGAAACTTTCCTGTGCTGAAGATGAGGCTATGTAACAGAGGACTTTTGGTGAATTACAGGAGAGATCAACTTAATTCGTAGTGACCTGCTTCAGCTGCCTTCCTCTTTCCATTGTTACTGTCAAAGAACATAAGACATTCACAGAAAACAAGTCCATGCTGCTTTCCTTCTGCTCCTGAGAGGACTGCTCTTATTCCTGTGTAGATGCTGTAAGGGACGGAGGAAATTAGATCAAGCCACTCCAGACAGAGAACCGTGTATAATCCCAGTGAAAACAATGATGAAGGACCTACAGGTATCTCTGTGAATTCTGCTGCTAACGCAGCTGCATGTCTGCACTATACACTGATTCATACCGCTGTATTTTAGTACATTTGATGATGTAAGATGCTACTGCAGTGAGACTTACAGTGAACTTTTCAGGATATATTAGCTGTGTATCATTGGATAGATAGGCTTTACACATATATACATGAATCCTTGTTTTTTCCAGACACTTTTCGGTTTCCAAAATATATCTTTAACCTTGTTGTCAATAGTATTGAGAGTAAGACAATGTAGCATTAAGCTGTTTCACTTTTATCTGTTTTCTGGACTGGAAATCAATTGTTTCATTTGCATATCCTTCTAAAAACAATCAATGCAACCTCACTTTGTTGTAGATGGAATTTATAAGACAATAATAATAATAGAGATTGTGTCCGCATTTATTTCTACTGCCAAGTGAAAGGTGAACTTGGCTGTGTTCGGATTTGAGTTCTGAGCCTCATTATTTGTGCTATAGGTGCCAAAACAATACTAACAGAGGTAATAATAATATTTTTTACATCTCACAAAATAAGATCTATTATTTCTGTTGTCTTATTTTTGAGCAATATTATTCTATGTAAAAAGATGATGGTTTTATCATCACTTAATGGAATTTCTTAAAACCGTTTTAATGTCTTCTTTTAATGGACAAACTTAGTTCCCTAGATAATACTGAAAACCATATTCTAGAAATGTACAAATTGTGTATACTTTGACTGTGTTTGCTTTCATTTTACTATGAAGAGATTTCATCAAGGGGGAAAATTCACTCAGAGAAGGCTCTGAAAGCATTGCAGTTGCTTTGATTCTGCCAACTGACAGGTAAGCTGTGGGTCAGGTCATCACAGAAATTCTCCATCACTTTTTCTGGTTTTATTTTATCTGCATTGTTGAACTTTTGAATTATTTCCTTCTATTTCTTTCCTGCTTTGCTGCACGAACTATACTAAATCCTGGTTTCTCTTTCTGAGACTTATGACAGTGGTGCAAGAGAGGTGCAGATCCTTCTCTAATTTGGTTTAATTCTAATTAGAACCTAACATAAAAGGTTAAAAGTGTTATTGTCTGTTTTTATGACCCACGTGATTTACACTGACTCTCAACAACATTTCTAAACTAAAGGACCATCAATTACAGTTTGTGCAGCATCCATTTCTATTCTCTGTGGAGCAGTTAGTGCTGCTTGACGCCTACCTACATTTCCTTAAAGCTGAGTTGCTGAAATTTCTCAGTAATAAAGTGTCCAGGCTTGGGGATATATTTTTTAACTCTCTCTGTCTAAGACATCTGTGCCTCTGATCTGAAGTAACTCTGTCACTTCTATTACATTTCTGCTACCTTTCTGTTGTATTAATATTTTGAAAGAAAATTTTACTGTGCCTCAAAACAAATCCACTGTGCTCAAGGATTAGAGTGGAGATACTTTGAACTATTTTCATAATGTCCTAGCCCTTAACTTTGCAATATCATTACTGGAGCTCGATAGGCTTACAACTATGTCTCATATTTAAAAAACAACATCACTCTTCTTTTAGTAAAACCCATCTTCTGCACAAAGCATTTTTGAGCAGAAAATAGCAAAGGGTGAGTAAGACATAGACACAAGCCTTTGTTCTGCTAATCATTATGCTCCTCTCGGTGTTAGCCTATGTGGAATCAGTGAAGAGCCGGCTATTTAAACATCTGTTTGGGCAATAAGAAGTCGATAATCATTCTGCCCTTGTCTGTCTAACTTTGCTGATGCCGTTCTTGTAAGATTCTTGCTGGCTGTCATGTTTTCCCTACCACATCTCGGGTTAGTTGTGTTTGCGACTTTATTCTGTGCAGCTGCAGCTCTCTACAGATGTGAGGGTTTTTTCCTCCAGATAATTATGGCAATTTCTTTATATTCTCTCATGTTTCTAGAACATGCATATTTACACTTCTGCAACAGTAATCATGAGTTAAAGTCCTGTAATTCGTTATCTCTATACTCAAGCAGAGATCACAATAAGGAAACCTGCAAGGTGAACCATGCTGAAATAATTACATTGTATCCTGAACGACAACCTGAACATATTAAATGAAGAGTGGAACTAATTATTTTGTTGCATTTGCTGCAAATTTAGATTTTATGATATACTGAGATTTTCATTATCTATCCGTTTCAGGTCCTTGTTAACTCTGTAAAAATTGCACTCAGGCTGCCACCATTTGCTGTCATTCTAGAATTATTTCTATTTTGAAGGGCAAGCGAAATCCATTAATTTTGTTCCTGATCAACTAATTTCCTTCTTGGAAGTGTATTAAAACTGGGCTGATTTTAGTTGTTGGGAGACAAGGGAACGTCCTGTCACTCAGAAAAATTCAAAGGAAGCAATCTCCTTTCTTTTATCAAGCAAATAAATAAACTAATTAATTCTATACACATGAGAAAATACTGCATTGATCTATCCTTACTTAACACAATGATAACTGGAGATAGTTGTTCTGCTGTTTCTCTGCTATTTGCTGTTGATGTTATACAGGTGGACTCCCCTTGGTATCCCAAACCTCCTGTAAAGTATTGCTGCAGAAGTTGTTGATGCCTGTGAACAAGCTAATAAAGTACCAACAGAAGATCAGAAAGTTTCACATAAATGTCCAAATTAATTTCCAGATTTGTATCAAGATATTGCTCTCTAAACTTCTACCTTTAAATTCAGAAGAATGGGAAGATGTAGCCTCATATTATAACACCATCCCTGAGACTAAAAAAAAATAATGCAGCTATTGCTATACTCTTTGGACTGGCAATAATAGTATTTCATGCTCTGAAATGGTTCCTATTTTGCAGACATTGGAGTTATGTCTTTTACGCTTGCACCACGACAAAATGCATGACAAAGCCTTGGGGAGCACAGCAGTGCTCCCAGCAACTATCTTGACTACGTACATGCAAAAGGCAGACCTTGCTACACACGTTCTGCTGGATGCTGGTGGCTTTTAACTCACAAAAGACAGAACATCATTAGTGAGATTTTCAAACTAAGGCATACTCCCTTGTTACTCTAGCCAGTGCCTTTATGTTTGTTCAGTGTTCTAGGGTAGGATTACTAACAATTTAAAAAATATTTAAGCTGATAGATGTCAGCATTTAAACAGAGACATGTTAAAGAGGGCTGTGATTGCAGTGGTAAGAATGCTTTCGTATATTGGCAATTCAAAACCATAAAGCTCTGGAAAAAATGGAAGTAAATTTTGATACCAGCTTTACTTCTTTTCTCAGCTCACTGTGCGGTTACTGAATAATTTTCAGAATCGTGTAGCTGGTACACAATCAGTGACACAGAGAAGGTGTACAAAAGCTATTTAAGCCAAGGGAGAAATTCAGCCTTTTCTAAGAAACTTGAGCAGAAGGTGGCATACAAAAAGCAACCACAAGATGTCAGCCTTAATGAATTACAGTAAATTATTCTGATTAGCTCCTTCCTGATAAGTAACTAGACAGGGGGAAACTATTTATCATGTTGAAAATTTTGTGCAGAAAGTAATCTAAGAATAATATTCCTAAACATATTCAGAAAAAATTAATTATCAACTCCAAAAGATAGTCTCTATGCACGTTTGTTTATATTAGAAAAAAAGCTGAAGATTTAACCCTTCTGCCTGAGACTTGAAGGAAGGACATACCAGGGATTTGTCACTGCCCACTTGTCCTTTTTTTTTAGACTATTCTCTAAGCATCTGCTGTCAGAGCTGGGGTATCAGAATAGATGGACTTTGAGCTTTTCCCTGTAAAGCTATTTCTATATTCCTATTATTCTTGACCATGTTCTCATCCTATGGTTCTGAATACTTGTAAGATAATAAGAAATTCCAATTTCCATTTCCAGTCCAGGTTTGGAGACGTCTGAGTGACAGATACTGATTGTTGTTCACAGAATACTTTGCAATCTGTTCCCCCATAGTTTGCCATTTGAAAGCCAACAAAGGAGTTTTGCTCTCAATTGCTTTTTTTGAGGGACGCTCTGTTTGCCTCTAGCTACTCACACTAGCAATGTTCTTGTGTTTGGTACCGGTTGCTCATACTAGCCAGGTTTACCATTAGCTACTGCCGTCAGTCACAACCTCCTGTTGTTGTTTCTGCTGGTTGTTCATGCTGTGCATGCTCTGTTCTGCAGCAAAACAGCTGACTGCTTCTATGTCTCTGCTCAACCCTTTATTTCTGCAATCCCTACAGTCTTTCAGTTGCGCTTAAAAAGTTGAAGTGATACCCAGGATCTGCACAGAGACCTTGCCACAACTGGCGGATTTCCCAGCAGGATCTTACCCATGCTCTGAAAAAAAAAACAGACGAAACACTAAAAGATGCTTTGACCCAGATTTGTTTTCGGTTCCTTCATTGTGAGATGCAGTGACAAGCTGCAGCATTTGCTTCCTCAGCAATCGCAGATACGTTTCCCAGAACACGACTAAAACCCTTACACATCAACTTGTAGCTGAAATACCCCGAGGCACTACAACACTAATCAGGAAATTAAGCCCTGAACCTTCAGTTCCTCAGCTTGCTGCAAGCCAGCATGCTTACGGGGTTCTCACACAGGCTGTCATCCTCCCCTGGACCTCACACCTCCACCCTTATACACCACCTAACTGAAGTTGACCGACTCGTGATTCAGGTATTAAGTGAAAGCAGTTTTACTGAGGTTACTTTGGCCTTAAAATTTAATTCACCTGCTGTGTCCTCAGGTTTCATAATGCACTGTTTTACAGTTGCCGGTCTCCCTTGGGGCATTTGTTTCTGCTTTCTGAAGAGGTGCTGTGGGGCTTGGCTCTGGGTTTTTGAGTGGTGAGAAGCTGACAAAGAGCAGAGACACCACCCTGCAACTGCCTAATACTACTCCCAAAGCAGGGACAGCCAAAATGCAGTTGTAAAGGGCAAGGAGGGAGATGCACTGGTGTGGAGCCTCCAGAAGTCTGAATCTGCACCCCATGGCTGAAAGTCACCTGCCATCTGGGACAAGTGTGTCTGCAAATGTAGGTTATTTGTGTGCCTGGTTGAAAGATGATTCATGTTCTGCTGTAATCTGTTCTGTGCTTTGTAAAATGAAAGTGTTATGGCAGGATGTTTCAAAATTTAGGAGGGAAAATGTTTGGGGGTGTTAAAGCTTCTTCCTGGTACATCACTTACTATAACAGTATGCTTTGCTTAGAGTAACCCTTTGCAAATATTAAAAGTAAAAAGGCAAAGGATGAAAAGCTGTTATTTCTTGTTTTTTCTCAACTTCTGCCTCGTAATTTGTCTGGAATGTGTCTGGGTTTTGGTACAAAATCAGTTCCTTCCTGTGTATTTTCTTCTCTGAAAAGTAATTAGACATATTGGCCACAACTGCAGTCATAAGGGATAGAGAATCATAGACTCAGGAGTTAACATGCATTGATTTAGTACTCATCAATTATTTTGTAATGAGTACCACTGGGGAAATACAAAATATCAGCAAGACAATGAAATACCAGAACTTACCTAAAAATACATCTGACATAGATCCTTTCTGCAGAAAGTCTAATGCTTCCAACATATAAAAATCAAATTTTCAGACCAGTCAGATAATTGTATTTATATTTTTCAACATTTCTAAACACAGTCTATTAGAATTTGCCATTTAAAGAGCTTGTTCATGTCACAAAATTGATTAGAGTATCTCCCCAGCTCTTAGACCAGAAGCTCCTGGTGTGCTTGGTTTCATGGGTAACTTTACATTAGTCAGGACAACCTGAGCTCAAGTTTCATTGAAGACAGCTAATAGAGTTACTGTATTCCATTAAAGAGAGTTTTCTTTCTTTGCCTGATGCTTAATCAGCTTCTTAAATGTTATTCCCTTGTTGACCTGTTCTCAGTATATGATGTTCTAGTTTTAGCGTTTTAAGACAAAGTTATAGATTGATGTTTCTTTCAACATCAGTTTTAGCTAGTGACAGTGATGATGATGATAGATGATGTATACCTTCCCCCCATGGCAAGATGCTAATTCACAATCCATTTCCTGCCCTGCATTCCTAAGCTTACCCATTGCATTTCCTTATCTTCCTATCCTGCCACTTTAATTTGATTTTAAAAACATGCCCACCCACAACCAATACCCTTGTCCTTCTCCTCTGCATCAGCTTCCAGTATCGCTTTGGGCCTTCAGAACACACACTTACAGGCAGAAAACAAACCAACCCAAGCCCAATGAGATGTGCAGAGTTATCAGTTTTCTGTTGCAGTCTTGTTTTCCTCTGTGCACTAGAGTATTTCCCAGAGGGCAGGATGTGGCTTAGTAGTGTGTCTAAAGAGCTAGCCAGGCAAATGGGGATGTTGTGTACTTAAAGATAAGGTTTCTTTTTAATAGCTCATGGCAAGACCATGGAAGGGTAAGATTCTTGGCGTTATCCTGGTTTCAGCTTCCAAAAAACCATAAAAAGTGTTTTTCCAGATTTCTTTTTTTTTTTTTTTACTTTTTACCTGTACTACATGAAACCCATATTTGGATTTTGAAATTTTCAGACCTCTCAACATCTTCATGGCCCACTTTTTTTCTCCTTGAATTTGAACACAACAAGGTTCCTGTGGCTCGCTCCCTCCTTCAAGCACTGGCTTATGCAACAAGGGACCTGCCAAGAGGCAAAACTGTAGCTGGGGAGTCTGTTTTCCAGCACATACTGCTGGTTTCTCCTCAGTCTTGTGGCGTCCCTTGTCCTCCTTCCCATATACAGCTTGTCGGTTGGCCTTTCAGCTGCACCTGCCTATGGTACCTTGCAGCCAGAAAACAGATGCAGGTCAGCTTGGGGATATGTCCTTGGAGGTAGCTGATTGGTACCACGGCTTGCAAACATGGGACCAGGCGAGGCTGAGCAAGTGTCAATTTTAAAGAATTATTTGACATATGTAGATTTGAGAGGAAAGGTCATTCATTCTCTCTTACTCTCTAAACACCTGGCAAGCCTTGAGCTCTAGAACACAAATAATAATGATAATAAATGGTAACTTTATTATTGTTTCTTATTATAGTATTTTTTTCTTTCTTACCCTATCTATCGTTATTCAGGAAGATATGTCATTGGGTTGTGTCTGTTGCCAAAAAATTCAACTTTATGAGTGAAAGGAACTTTGTAAATGAAGAGTTAATCATCTAAAACATATATGTGGCTGGGAAAAATAGCTGTATAGGATACCCAGTCTTGTCACACTTGCTTATGTCATCACCTCATTTACTTCCTCAGAGCAAGGCGGGGGTGTGGATCCTGGAAAGAGACGAAGGGGTATGCAGGACAAGAAGCAGAATGTTTTACATCACTCTGAGCTATTGTTTCAGGCTGTTACTCATTTCCCTCTTTGGGCTATTTGGGGCCACCTAAGAGAAATCAGTGAGATGAATGGTATACTTCATAAAATTTGGAAAAACCCTGCCTATTTATAGGTCAATTCTTCTGAAGGCAACGTATGTATAAAATGATTTACCCATGGAAAATGAAGCTATAATAAAAGCAGCTATGGTAAAGTGCTAGAAGACGTAGCCATAGCCAAAAGTGTCACATAGCCACAGACCATTTGGCAAAGTTTTCTCATATGTTGGTTATTTGTAACTTGAGTTACAGAAGCGAGGAAAAGTGACACTCTCCAGCAAGCTGCTGCCTGCAATATGCATGGGATGCCAGAGAGGGCACCTGGCAGCAAAGAGCAAGGGTACGGTATGCCCATGATGTTAGTGGCTGTGTGGGACAAGAAGACAGGAATGCACAGGGAACAGCAGCCGCAGAAGGCTACAGGGAGATAAGTACTAGAGGAGTTCCGTTTATTGCCTACTGCTTTCTTCCAGGGACTGGAATGAGTTTCCCATGAACAAAACCCCAGCAACGGAGCCCCATGCTCAGGCCCCATGTCCTGGCTACATTGCAGGGCTGCATGGAGCACCGGACCCATGCTCTGTGGAGCTCGCCCAGAGGGACAGAGCAGAAACCTTGAGTTTTGAAACTTTAAGGTGCATATGCAAGGAGGTTTAGGGCATGAGGTCAAGAGCCTTCTGAGCTGTCACATAAAAATTGCTAAGGCAGCCTAGCACCTGCAGACTGTGCTTGACTTCTACTTCCCCTGGCAAGTTTCACAGCTGACACAACTGAAATTAGGCTGTGCTAGAATAAGACATGCCAGATCTCACATTAACAATATACTGTATTACCTACACATAAAAATACAGAATATGACAGACCTATGACAGACCACTGGGATGTTTTCAGTTCTAACAATGACCTAGTTTCTGACTGTTCATAAAAGCAGACAAGCTATTTTAATCTGAAACTTTGATTTTCATACCATGCCTAAATAATTAATCGAGCAACAAAAATTATCATCTAAACATTCTCATCTACAAAGGTACATGCGGCCATATATAAACAAAATAAATACGTTATTTTTTTGTCTCTGTCCTTAAAAAAATCCCCTCAATAAAACTGGAACAGAGGTTGAATAATTTTCTTTGTCAGTTTTCTATTTATAGCAAGGTCATTGGATAATGAGCAGAATATTGTTCCTTGTGAGTAAGGGAATCGGAATCCAGCCATAAAGGAATTAATATTTATCTATTTACATAGAAATTATGCCCTTATGTAAATATTTAAATAGAGCATGGAGAGCATCTATCCCCATGCAAGGCCAGATTTATATATAGAAATGTATATTAAAAATTCTTTAATGTGTTATTAAGCAAAATCTGATTTCTGGATATGCTAGCTCTGCAGAACTTGTGTGCTCCACCAGTTTAATGTCTGCATCTAATCCTGATTATTCCTAATCTTAAATCAGAGAAAATCCTCCCCACCCCTCTGCAATCACCTGATCTTGATTCCTGGATTACCTTATAAATACTTAATTGCTAATTAGCATGAATCATCTCCTTCTTTAAATATATATTTTACATAAATAGGGCCTGTCTTTCATTTTCTTTATCCTAAGCATTGCTCTCTTATGCTGTTATGTCTCCTAGGTATTCTAGGTATACCGTAGAAGAAAACAGCTGGACTCATCTAATTTCTGAACAGTTTTCTCCTGCTCCAAATACAGAGCAAGCACACATGGAAGCACCATCACAGATCTGAGAGGACTTGCACCCACTCAGCATGCACACTGCACTGCTGATCTTACCCACCCCTGAGCTGCCGTCTGTACAAGTACATCAGGACTGTTGCCGGGCACTGAAACTGAAGTGTCTGTATTGCTAAATGGTTGAAGGAGTCCTTGGAAGAGTTTTGCCCAGGCACACCTCTCCCAAGCAATTCCCAGTCGTACCTCGGGAAGTGGCCAAGGCTAGGGACCATTTCCAACAGGGCATGCATATGGCCACCCTCGTTTAGAAATAAGGGCCAACACTGGCTGTTTTTTCAGCCCCAGAGAACTACTAGTTTGTTAATTAATTGACTGGTGAGCCCATTCCTTCATGGATGAAATGTCAGTTCATTTTATTTTGAAGAGCTGATGATGGCTTCTAACAAAAATCCCACGCTAGATCTGGTAGGAAGAATCCCAAGCCTCCTCCAAGGCGGAATCTCCACGCTGACATCATCTTTTCCAAGGGCAGGCAGCAACGATGCGCCGTGATGTTTGCATGGGAGAACTACCTGTTTTCCTGGTTAAATCAATGGAGAAGAAAGAACAAATAGAAAATGTCGCTGCACTGCTGAATACTGTGGGCTGTTCTGCCCCCTCACCCAGTTCAGAAAGGATATAAAAGGATGTCAGGGATGGTTGAAGTTATGAAGCTGCTCCCATCTCAGGAGTTTGTAAAAACTCAAAGACAAAGCTGAGGGTGAGCAGGAAGGTATAAAAGAGCTCTGTGAAGTCAGGAATAGCACAGAAAAGGTGCACATCAAGTGATTATGGAGCATCAAGTGACATTTCCAGGCAGCATTCTGAATGTGAACAAAAGGAAGGATTGTTTCAGACAGCACATGGGAAATTGGAACTCATTGCCATAGGGCATTGTGGTAGCCCAAAGTTCAAAAAGCAACTAGAGGAGTTCCTAGGAAAAACTTCATCAAAGGCCGTTACACACAAAGTCCTGCGTACAACTCTGGCTCTAAAATGCCAGTGGACAAGACCAGGAGAATATACTAAGTATCACTGTATGCTTTACGTGCTTTAGTAAATCATGTTGATCATTGTTTGAGATTAGGATATTGGGATTTACGTTTAAATTAGTGAAATCATTGTTATTTTCTATTCTCCAACAGAGTTAATTACATAGTTAATTATGGAGTTAATTGTTAATTACTGCCGGGCCATAATTTGCATTGCTCATTATATAATGACTTTCCACTGGCTGTTTCATAAACTGTTTGTCTGTTGTAATGTGTGTTAATTAATGCAATTACAAATTACAGTGCAAACACTATTTACATGTTTGTCCCATGACTGAAACATTTGCTCCTTAAACATGATTAATCAAAAATTTATGTGTCCAGTCTATAATATAATCATCTTAGTTAATTAATGTTCATTAACTAGAGCTTAAGCAGCAATGAAAATTCAAGTTGTCTTTATTAAAAAAAAAAAAAAACAAAAAAAAACAAACAAAAAAACCTTTCGTTTGGATCTTTGCCTTATTTAAAGGCAAATAACTTTGAGGAAGACTGGTAGCATCTCATCAGATACTGGCCTGCCAGATAGCCAAGATGTCCAATTGAATACGTGCTAGGGACAGTTTAAAAAAGAAAAAAAAAAAAACCCACAAAGCTTCCATGCCTGTTGTTAAAGGGATATATCATCATTACTGTAGCTCAGAGCTGGATTAACTTTGGATATACAAAAATAGCTTCAGCGGCTGTGTAAGGTGAGTTTTGACTTTGGAGATTAGTGTTTCACAGGAAGAAAAGATAGTCTAACAAAGTCTCTACCTACAACCATGTCTCAGGAATTAATAAAGTCAGGCCAACTAAGCTGATGATTCACTTCAGTAACAGCACTGAAAAAGCTTGACTCTATGTAGCTTTGGACCCTATTTCTGATAAATTAGACTGTTAGTAAGTGAGTTACAGAAGAATGGGCATCAATGTAGCAAATTCTAGGCACACGAGGTCACACAGTTTATTCCTTCAAACCCTGGCAGAGCATATATGGTTTTGAGTCTGACAAGAAAAACCCTATACTATCTAAAACCATACAAGGCAAAGGAGTTTTTTTTTACTTCTAAACCACCTAAGAGCTTGGCCAATGAGCTTGTGCCGATCTGTACTTTTTAAGTATTTTCCCCTCTGTAGGATGTAAGTTTAAAGTAACACTGCTGTCAGCACAACCTTCGATTTTGTAAAAGGTCTACACCAGCTCTCAGTCAGCTAGGCTTTATTGCCTCAACCTTCTTTTGAACAAATCTGTGCAATTACTGAATCCTCAGCCCACAACGGAATAGTCTGGGATGTACGCACAGAGTTGTTACAATGTGTATTATTTGTGGAACATACCTTGAAGGAAAAAGTAATCTGGTTAAAGGGGAAAAGAGCATCTTAAATGTATTGCTATGAAATTTTGATATCCAAATATGGCACTAAATCAGTCCCTAGAAATGCTGGAAATTAGTCCTGCAGTTAATTTCATTCTCGAACTCATTTGTGTATTAATAGCTTAATCATTTTAGAAAAATATGCATGGGCCAAATTATGTGCCCAAAGGTGCTGAGGGCAAAGCAATTTACCATCAGTGAGGTGGAAATGCTGGCTAATTCAGAGATGGGAGGAAAACAGTGGAGCTGGCAAAATTGCCTGAGAGGACAACTAGCATAGAGTCACAAGAGCACAGCAAGATGAGTACTGTGTCTTGCAAACATATGTAGACCTCCAAGCATATTGCCTTGACATCCTAAAGGCATTAAGCTTTCAATTCCCTTGCATCTCCCTCGAGCACGTGCTGTTTTCTTCTCCCTTCATGTTCCCTGGTGCGTAAAATGGTAGCCACCCCTAACTGCTTGCATGTAGCAGTGCAGGTGGTGAGCTCAACAGCACAACTGAGTCTTCTCACACATCTGGTCAGGGAAGAGCTGTCTGTAAATATTTTTTCATTCCTTTTTGTACCTCAAAGACCAAAGTAAGAAGCCTTCCAAGTGGCATACTGTGGACATATGAGTTTCTTCGAGGGGACTGAGATGCGACACAGTTTAGCTGAGGAAGAAAACTCATCCTATTCTTGGTATTTAAGTTTTATGTTTTTCAACACTTTCCGACAGAAGTCCAGATAATTGACAGGCTTAAGTGCAGACATAATAGAGGTTAAATTTTTTTTTGTTTTTCTGGTTGATTTCATAGGCTTACCTTTCAGCCAGTTCCATTAATGAAAGTTTCTCTGGCTAACTGCACAAGCATAGACATTGGTGTAGTGCAGAAGATCTAAGTAGGAACCTTAGGAGTTTTGGTATTGTGAACTTGAAAATGACTGTCCACATAAAAATTTAAAAAAAAAAAAAAAGAAAAGAAAAAGAATAAAGGAGAATTCTCAGTAAATTTCACCAAACCTCTGACCTCCTCTTGTAAGTTCAAAAAAATTTTGAGGTGAGGTTTTCTGTTTGTTTTTTTATGAAGGAGATCTGATGACCAGCTTCAAGAGTACAAAAAAAGTCTGACAGTATAGAAAGGGCAACAAACCAGTTTCATAGTTGTGAAACATATTACTGATCACCAGTTCCTCTCCTGTTGAAATGAATGATTTGGTAATTGGAAAACCTAATTCCTGTAGTATCTTATTGATAGGTGAAACAGTTATCAGGCAACAGCAGAACAAAAAAATCTTTAACACTCCCTTTGAAGAAAAAAATAATTTAAGTTGGCATAGATCAGTGTCACAAACAATGGAAAGATGTCTTTAAAAAAGAAGGGTTGCCAGCATTTCCTACTCTGGATCATCCTCTTCTCCGGAAGTTTGCTCTATCTCTGTATCTCTTTCACAGAGAAAGTTTTGTCTCCAGCCCTTCCTTACTTCAACCAGAGCTTTGAATTGTCCAAGAGGAGCACAGCTGTGGTGACACTCCAAATGTGAGGACACAATCTGTAATGTAGGTCGCATTTGATAGATGAATAGGTTCAGAAGTCAGCAGAACAACGGTACTCCATGAAAGTTTGCCTCTAACTACTTTGGTGTCTTTCATACACGTAGCAAATGGTTGTCCCAAGTTTCATTTACTTCGTGCTCTGTTGTGGTTTTGTTTGAGATTCTGAGAGGACAGGATAGTTGCTCTGCTGCTAGACCCCTCCTAGTTAGGTAGACTCTTTTGGACAAAAGTTAATTGATTAGCAACCGTTACATAGTTTGCACGTTGTTTGCATGATGTCTTACTGGTTTTTCAAAGAACAGACTTATTTGTTGAGTACCAGTGAAAGTCAGTAGAAAGAGTGTCCAACTTCATTTAACACAAAATGTAAGTAGGAAAGGGACAAAATATTACTTTGTTTCTTCAAAGTATATTGAAGAAAGGCTCTTCACTTGCCTTGCTGAGTCCTGGGGTAGACATATTGGAAGGCTGAGACAATAGCAGCATTGTTTGATGGCGTCTCTGGAGAGAAGAGACAATTAGCTTTACACAAAATTTGGAGGATGTCAGGAGTGCCTTGGGATGGCGGAGGAGGGGGGAATGAGAGAGCAGCTTCATTTCAAAGAGTTTGATTTGCTCTCAGTCTACTTTCTTCTGTGTCAACAGGGATTCAGCAGGAGCATTCATGCAGGAGAGAGCAGGTGACAGGACTGCCGGCTCTGGGAGGGGGCAGTACTGTCACGTCTCCGACGGCCATTCCACATACCGCTCCCCACTGAACTCAATTTGTGGTGATGAAGTGATTTGTTAGTACAATGTCAGTTCCTGTCTCGGGTCAGGCTCTACATTGACTATTTGTTAAAATAATTTAAAAAAAAAAAAAAGAAACAAAACCAAACAAACAAAAAAAAACCCCACAAACACAAAAAAAACCACTTTGTTATTCTTTCCGTGCCGTTCCTTGCACTTACTAGGGGCTCTCTACTGCAAGGCCATTTCATTATCCTTTCTCCAATAGGTCCCTTACACTTCTTTCATAATGCCTGCAAAAACTATGACAACAGTTAGATCACTGGTGTGCTGTGATCGCTGTTATCTCATTGTCTCCTGATACCTTCTTATCAAACTTAATTCCGCCTTTGAATTGTAAACCTTTTACTGAAGATAGTGTCTTTTTTTTTAATCTTTTTGCACGAACCCTTACACAAATAGACAAATAGGAAAAAAAACAAGCAAGAAAAAGAATTCACCCCATATAAACTAATTCACCTATTCTCTGCCTGCTCCACTCACTTTTTAAGCTCTAGGTCCCCTTCAATTAAAAAAAAGTTATAGAAGACTTGCATGGCTACAGTTCAGCTTTCATGAACAGAGCCTGAAGGATGAATCAGTGCAGGACAATGCAGGCTCAGTTGAAGATCTCTTCTGTTTTTAACAGACTCTTTTTTTTCTGACCATAGAGATAATGAAGGGATAAAGCCTTTATCTCCTCCTTTCCTTATTTTTGCTATTTCCCCCCTCATAGTTGCTGACTTGTTAGTTAAACAAAAGAAACAGGAAAAAAAAAGGGATCCTTTTTTCTGTAGTCTTCCAGCTATGTTAGCGTATCTGTTATTTAGCTGTTCCCAGGTCTGGTGGGGCACAATAGGATGGCTCTGCAGAACTGTATGAGACTTGTCTCCCCTTATTAAGTGCCAGTTTATGGTTGAATGACAGAGGAATTTATAAGCAGACTTAGATATCCAGATCTGGGAATGGCTATAATGAATGGTAGGAAGTGTTCTGTATCTATATATATTAAGGAGTTACAGAAAATTCCTTGTTGTGATTTAGTTTCCATTTGATTTTCCTCTGAGGTTCCACTATTAGCTGTTAAGTAGCATACACAGCATGTCATCAAGCTGAAGTATGTGAATCCCAGGATTTGTCACCTATACAAAGAAAATGGCATGCTGAGGGAGACAGTTTTCTAGGCTCTCCTTACTCTTTCCCAGATTGGCAATTATTTTTTTGGAAAGGTAGTGAGAGTTGTGGTTAACAAACTTCATGAAAAATACTTTTCTCTAAAATCTTTCATTAAGGTATGTTTTTATTCTTATGCTATGAAGAAGGGACAGTGAGGAAATCTGATTCCCATGGGAGACAGGATTTTTAACAGGCAGAATAAATTTCCCAAATTCCATTTGGTTCTACATTCGATACTGTCACTGATTCACCGAGTGATGCTGTGTACAGCATCTTTTATGATTTAATTTCTATATCCCTAGAGTGAGGTTAATATTTTTGTAAGTACCAAAAGTAACTCACTAGAATGATGCTAAGCGACAAGTAGCACTGCTACGTAGTGTAGCACAAATAGGAGAACACTGATCTTATCAGATTATCATCTTAGAGCATTAAGCAATAAATAAAAAAAACTTCTTAAGCCGTTAAAAAAATTCTTCAGTCATTCAAGGACTCTCGAACTACTCTGATGAAGCACTCCAAATGAACACTTAATTGTGATGAACTTAGGGCAGTGAATTTACTTAATTTTAGTAAAAGTAAGTGTATCTATTATGTTACACCTGATCTATATATTTGGAAAACTTTCCTTTTTTAAAATTGAATTTTTCTGCAAAACTGACCAAATATTCACTCCAATTTCATTGATGTAGGATATTTTTTCATGTAGTTACAGTGGGGTTCACTCCTGCTCACTTAAGACATCCTGTGTTTGATATGTTTGTGTTTAGCGCACTGTAAATTGTATAATTTTTTTAAATTTATATCATACTGTTGTGGGGTTTATCTCAAATCAGATCATAATCCGATGTTACAGTATCCCTATAGAGACCCCAAAAAACTAGCAATGATGACTCAGTAGATCAGTGGTGTAGAAGTTATAACAAAATGTGTAAGCATATGTACACATTATTTTTTTTAACTGAAAGGCGATGAAAGCTGCAGAAACTTGTGCTTATTTTATCAGGTCAGATCTGCAATTCCCTTTGGCTTAATGCAAAGCTGAACACCTTCTTAAACATAAAATTCTACACGTGATATGCTCAGATATTCTCTCGGAGCAGCATTCAAAGCTGATATTTTATTTATTCAGCTTTCTATGATCTATGGTAAATCTTTAAATGTTCAGTTGTTTGCTAACAACCTAATTAATTTGTATAATCAAATTTAATTTGTTTAGCTTTTTAAGGTTTTAATTGATAAGAAAAAATAGTCTAATGAATAGGCTACTAGGCTAAAAATAAAGTGATAGTTGTTCACTTTCCAACTCATGCATATAGCTATCAGCAACAACCAGAAAATACATTTTTTTAGTCTATATCTCCTATCTGTAAAATTAGAATACTTCTTTTTCTTTCATGGCTGGTATAAGAAATAAATTTCATTAATGGCTATCAGGCATTCAGATACTGGGATGAGAAATGTATGGATACACATAGAGTAGTAAACTAAACAGTGCCAGGAGATGGGTCTGAACACAGGAACTGACTCATCTACACAAACACTGAACCAATTAGCTCTTTTTTCAGCAATTTTAGGGCACGACTCAGAAGTTAGCAAAGGGGGGGGACACCATTTACAATTATGAGGTTGTATCTGACCGCTATTTGAAATTGTTGTCATTTAACCCCAGCTGGCAACTAAGCACCAGGCAGCCGCTCTCTCACTCCTCCCCCCTCCCACTGGGACGGGGAGGAGAACTGAAAAAAAAAAGTAAAATTTGTGGGTTGAGATAAGAACAGTTTAATAACTAAACTAAACTGAACTACTATTATTATTATTATTATTATAGTAATAATAATAGTAATATAATGAAAATTAATATAGCAAAAAGAGAGAGAAATAAAACCCAAGAAAAGACAAGTGATGCACAATGCAATTGGCTCACCACCTGCTGACCGATGCCCAGCCAGTCCCCGAGCAGTGATCCACCCCTCCCAGCCAACTCCCCCCAGTTTATATACTGAGCATGACGTTCTGTGGTATGGAATATCCCTTTGGCTAATTCAGGTCAGCTGTCCTGACCGTGCTCCCTCCCAGCTTCTTGTGCACCTGCTCCCTGGCAGAGCATGGGAAACTGAGAAGTCCTTAACTTAGGATAAGCACTACTCAGCGACAACTAAACCATCAGTGTGTTACCAACATTATTCTCACACTAAATCCAAAATACAGCACTGAACCAGCTACTAGGAAGAAAATTAACTCTATCCCAGCCAAAACCAGGACAGAAATCTAAAGATTTTAATAATACAGACAGTGGCTTGGTTACCCCAAGCCAACTGGCCAAGAGGCAGAGGAATCATGGTCCTGTTGGTCCTGAGATGCACTCTTTGCTCTGCTCTGGTAGGACTTATCTGGTGAATATATCTCCTGGTGACAAAATTAGATCTACATACCACAATATATGGTATATCACTGTTTTACATGAGCAGATTTGAAGAAGGAACAGTTTCCCATTCCATGATGATCAATTTTTGGAAAGTTCTCTGCTCTGCACTGTGCAGAAAACAAAGGACTTTCCAATTTTCCATTATTTTATTAATTGAAAGACAGAGAACAAGATAGCCGTGCTGGTTGCCTCTGCTCCCAAATATATGTTTGAGAAACCAGTTTAAAACCACGGTCTGAATTCAGCAGACAATTTCTTACTTTCTTGATCAGCTCCAATTTGCACAATGCACTTTAATTGCACTAGCTCTATATCATATTCCACCATTACAAACTCTAAACGGACAGTATGGAGTTATCCAAGTGATTTGGCCGGATGAGTTCTTAACCTAAGTTAAGAAGAACTTAAGCTTTTCTCACTTTTAGAGCCTTACCTGAGCACTGATCTTGCAAGCTGTTCCACCCAGATAAGCCCATGCGGCTACATGCGGCTACATACAACTCCAGCTGAGATGCAGATATCTGCCCTGAGGGCAGAGTTTGGGTTTATGTTTCATTTTTAATGTTGAACGATTTATACCATTTATGCTGGCTCTGATTATGTTTGTGCTTAGCTCCATTTTCTAGGTTGCAATTCACTTTTTGCTTATGTATTTTCCAGGGCTAAAACCAGCCTGTAACAGAGCTTCCTTTAGCAAAATGTTCTGTTTCTGCATCAAGTCTCTTCCCTCCCAGCTGTGTGTTTATGCTTGGGTTTTGTTTCTGTGAAAGTGCCTGGAGACCTGTGGAAGACAGGCACCGTATAAGTTAAGTTCTTTCGTTACTATTTCATTATTATTAAACTCTTACCTTGCATTGATGATGATACATTTCTGGTTTTGTAACATACAATCTTCTGCTGTCCATCCTCCTTTGTTTAGTGTTTATTACATCCCATGTTTATTACAGAGCAGTTTCATTTCTACTACATTGCCTTGCTAGGTGTTTCCACCTTGATACGTTTCCCTCTTTCCCTCCATTTCCTAACATTTTCCTTTCTCTTCAACGTTAAATTAATCCATTAATCTTTTCAGAGTCAAAAAAAATTTCTTTCAATATCCTGTCTTTCACTTAGTTTAGCACTTTTACCGTAACTACTGTGATATCTTGTACACGTCTTGCCTCATTTCATAGATCACAGAATCACAGAGTAGCTGAGGTGGGAAGGGACCTCTGGAGATCATCTAGTCGAACTCCTCTGCTCAAAACAAGGTCACCTACAGTAGCATGTTCAGGGCTGTGTCCAGTCAAATTTTGGTGATCTTTACGGATGGAGACTCCACAACCTCTCTGGGCAACCTGTGCCAGCATTTGATCATCTTCAAAGTGTGTTTAAATGGAATTTCCAGTATTTCTGCTTGGGCCCATTGCCTCTTGTCCTTTCACGGAGCACCACTGAGAAGAGCCTGGCTCCATCTTCTCTCCTTCTCCCCTTCAGGTGTTTATGCTCATTGGTCAGATCTTCTGGAGCTTTCTCTTCTCCAGGCTGAACAGTCCCAGCTCTTTCAGGCTCTCTTCATATGGCAGATGCTCCAATCCCTTAATCATCTATGTGGCTCATTGCTGGACTCACTCGCATGTCTTTCTTGTACTGGGAAGCCCAGAACTGGATCCAACACTCCCGATGCTCTTCGTAATGCAGCCCAGGATACTGTTGCCCCTCTTTGCCACAATGGCACACTGACTCATGTTCAACTTGATGTCCACCAGGACCCCCATCTCATTTACTGCCAAGCTGTTTTCCAGCTAGTCAGCCCCCAGCATGTGCTGGTGCATGGGGTTGTTCCTTCCCAGGTGCAGGACTTGTCGCTTCTCGTTGTGGACTTAGAGGATGCCTCTCAGCCCATTTCTCCAGCCCATCAAAGTCCCTCTGAATGGCAGTGTAACTATCTGACCTATCAACCACTCCTCCCAGTTTTGCACTGAGAGCAAAGAAAAAGCTCTTATAACACTCTCATATCTGATAATCATCTTTACAAAGCCTCTCATTTCTCTTCGGTCTTTGTGCCAGCTCTTTCTGGGGTTTGTCTCATAGAAAGAAGAGAGCAATCCACATCTCTCCCTGTGAAAACCTGTATCAAAGCTAGAATGACTTTTTAAGGAGAAAAAGGATAGACATTTTTGTTGTTTTTTCTTTGTGTCTGTCCTCTTTTGTAGAATGCATCTCAAGTTTACAACTCCCATCTGATGACCTGTTCTTCAAACAAAGATTGTTGCAAGCTATAAATCTGCCTTAAAGGGTCTTTCATTGCACAGGGGAGCTAACTGATGACAGGAAATAAAGTTTTTTCTCTTAGAAACTCACCATTCAAAAGTAAAACTGAATCTTTAATCAAAGCCTGCAGGTTCGAAGGAACTTGGCAGAGATCAAGATCTTGGAAGAGATATTTGCAGTGTTTTTTAGGTTTTCCTAGAAACAATCAGTGTTTGAAGAGAAGCTGGAAAAGGCAGTGCCCTAGTTAACTTCTACATATGGCAGGTTCTGAAGGAAGGTTCACCTGGGAAGGGCATATGTTTCTAAAAAGTATTGGTCAGCTGTGACTATTCACTGTAATGTTATAGTCCTGTATATCTATGTAATAAATTCAGGAGGTCCAGCCAAGGGTCATTAAAATTATTAAGGGATTGAAACACCTATCATACAGGGAGAGGCCGAGAACTGGCACTGTTTAGCTTGGAGAAGGCTCTTCTCAGTGATATCCAGTGACAGGACAACAAGTAATGATCACAGATTGAAATATAGCAAATTACACTTAAACATAAAAAATGTTTTTACTGTGAGGATGGTTGAATGCTGCCATTGTGAGGTTGTGGAGCCTCCATTCTTGGGGATACCAAAACCTGACTGGACATGGCCCCGAGCACCCTGCTGGAGGTGACCCTGCTTTGAGCAGAGAAGCTAAATAAATTAGGTGATCTCCAGCCATCCCTTTCAAACTCAACCATTCTGTGGTCCTGTTTGGAGACTGTTTTGTTGAATGAGCACTGAGGAACAGTTTTAAGGTATCCCAAAGACCTCTTCTCTTTAAGCTACTGAGCTACACTGTCTGTTTGAAAGGGAAACTGAGTAGCAGCTGCATCATGACAGAATGAAGTAAGAGATCTGCAACACTCTCTCGCCCAAGCCTTTGTCTCATCATGCCATGGTCACAGCTCAGAGCCTGCTACGTCCACAGCAGCCTTCAATAGCTCTGTTCCTGCCTTATAAACACAGCAAGTCAGGGACTAAATCAGACATGACAGGTGGGGTTGTTTTCCCCCTCTTCCCACCCAACTCACTCTCGTTTACTTGCCCAGTGAACCACAATCACGGGACTTAGCTAGCTAAAGAAAATCACCTCTCTGTAAAGACTATCTAGTGGAAAAAAAAATGTTGTTCAGCCATGCCCATTCCCCAGGCCAGTTCCCAGTGAGGGAAGGCACCATTTGTGCCGGAATCACCTTGAGGCAGAATACTTTTTTTCAGAGGCCCTTCCAGCTTAGTGAATGGCTCAAATTTTGCTGCATGAGAAGCTGTCTCTATGAAAAGAGACCAGACCTGGGAAAAGAACAAAGACCTACCTTAGATCTACCTCTGAGACAGGTATCACGTCATCTAGACTACACCCTCTTCAAATTGTACTCTTATTTGTGAAAACAGATCCTCTAGGTCAGGACCAGTAGATGTTGGTGTCTTGCAGGAACCCAGCTACTTCCCATGGTGCAACTACTGTTATATCTGATTACCTTTCAGAGGATTGTCAGCCTGTAATCATTTATTGGTGTTACACTTGATTATACAAGGAAAAAAAAAACCAAGTGAGTACCCTATGCATAGCAGCAAATATTTTTTGCTTTTTCCAAGAATGTCTTACCCACTACTTGCTTCGTATCTCTTCACTGTTCCAGGCTGAAGGGAGTTCAGTTTTCATCTCTCTCATGAACGCTTTATCTCTTTACTTCTTTCCAGGCTTGTTTGTCAGCTTTTTCCCTTTCTTCAGAAGCAAGCAAGCTTGATAGGTTTTTAATAATGATCAAATCATCTCCTCTACACTAACTATAACGCACGTATAATTAACGATGGAAGCAAAAGGTTAAGTAAACCAAAGGTCGAGTAAACCAAAGGTCATGGCAATTGAGGCTGATTTCATTAGACAGTGTCAGTATGTTATTGTTCCCAATGCAGGAATCTGGGTTTAAAGGAAGATAATGCATTCATGAAATGGGGCCACAGGAAATGATCATTCTTCCGTTACTTTTGGGTCACCTGCAACTATTACTTTAATTAGGGTCACAAGCAGCCGCTGCTAATAAATAACCTGAAAATGAAATATGAATGTGCTTTCATCAAAATATTTCACAAACAATTAGATTCTTCCACACTTATTGGGTAAAATTTCCTGGTATGAATAAACAGTCTTATGTGTAAGAGTGAAAAAGTCTCTCCACTGATTTTTGTCACTCCCATTTTCATCTCTTGGTGGTAAGAGAGGAACAGGACACTCAGGTCCTTGTGTTTTGATAAATTAAAATATCGCTAGGATTAGGAAGGGATACTTTATCACATGAAAACTGAAGCATCGTACTTTAAGAAACACACATAAAGATAAGCTTTCAGCTCCTTAGATGAAGGATGTGTTGCTGAAGTAAAGATAAACTGCTTACGGAAAATGACAAGGTTTAAAGCCAGAAGTTACATACTTGGCTACTTAAACACGCATCAGTCTATACTAATTGCAGTACTGGTGGTACAGAATAATTTCTTTGATACTCCCATTGTCTGCAGTGGAGTTTTTCTAGCAATGGATTTAGCTCTGCACTTCAGTAGCCTCTATTACTAAGCGTTATAGATTCAGAGTATCGGTCAGATGATGCCAGTGCTCTGTTCCTGAGGGAGAAAAATGCCAGACACCTGTATGTCTTTTATACATTCACAGTTCATCACCCAACTTTCCAGCTGCTGTGAGCCCTGTCTCCCTTCTTCCCCCATGTCCACCTGGCTCTGGCATGGAGTTTGCTCTTCAGTGGCTTCATTAACCAGCCAAATAATTGCCGGTACTCACACTACTTGGTCTTCAGTGATTGTCAGATTTTTGACGCTCCAGTTTCTCTGCCCTCCTTTTCAACATCAGTAATTCTTCCCTGATTGCACGGACAATCTTTGCCTCCATCACCATTCTGTAGCTAACTGATTTGTTCGCTTTATTTTGAGCCTCAGACATGCCTTTGTTATTTATACTCCAGAATCTGTTGGAAAAAGTCCCAAGATCTTTCTGTTCCCACAGCAAGCTGATCCTCCACTTCCTAGCTCAGCTTTTAGCTTGGCCAAGGAGCACCTCTTTTTTCATTCTGTGTTTTTTATCTCTGGCTGTTATCTGTCTCTGTGTGTGTGTGTGTGTGTATAAAGATTAAATAAGTAGGATTTGCTAAGATATCCATTCCATGCTTCGTTCCCTACTCACATTTTAACTTGGACTCTGCCTAATTGTTTTCCAGATTAGTTCTGATAGCAAGTACAACAGGTCTTAAACTATACTGACTTTTAAAGAAAATCAGAAAATCTGTTAAAGCACCATGCTTCTATTTCCATTGCCTTTTTAAAAATTTATTTATTAATTAAGAGGGTATGGGAAATATGAAGGGAGACTCTCCTGTATGAAAGCAGCTTCCATTTGAATCAACCAGTTCACCCTTTAGCAATGTTGTGGTTTACTTCTGCAATTAATCTGTGAGTGAATTCTGATTGACGCAAACTGAAGTGGCAGAGGTAAGCCAGGAGTAAAACACAATCTTTTGAGACAATATTTTTAAGCACTTTAAGCCATACTTATCAATTAAGGTTTCACTCTTAAAAGTTGTGATTAACAATAAAAGTGACGCTGAAAATGAAGGCTTGGAAATTATTATGTTAGTCCAGTGGAGATGAAGAGAAGATCCTTCTAAATCATGTTAACTTCTCTACCTGTTTTCTCAATATTCAATAGAATAGAGAAATGCTGACTTAAATGAATAGAATTAGTTCCTGTGATTGGAGTAAAGGTAAATGAAGAAACAAAGTAAATGTATAAACCAACTGTAGCTTACCACCCACAGATGCATGAGGCAGGCACTTTCTCACTCTACGCCCCCAACTCCAAGCAATCATTTCCTTTCTTCACCCCTGTATACTTTGAAAAATGTTCTGTATTTTTTTCCTACCAGCTAACAATTCAATTTTTTGAGCCTGCAGTTCCCCAAGGAAACTAGTTCAAACTCCTTAAATCAAGCTGCTATAAGGAGCCAGACAGTTTGAGCTGATGAAAACTGCATACAGTGTAATGCAATAAAACCCACAGACCAGTCTCGGTCATGATAAAATAAAATTTACTCTTAATGTTAAGCTAACATTTTCTTATGGTTGTTATTCTTAAAGGCTATGGATATTGATTTAATAAGCATTAACATGTTAGTGGTTAACCAAGTATGTGTCACTGAATTCCTAAAAAAAGTATTTGAACATGATTGTGGTCCTTTTGAAATAATTAAGTCTAAAGACCTTGTGCACTAATTCAGCTTTACTATAAAACCCTCGTCCTGCACCAGACTTTTTGCTGTTGCTGTTGCTTTTGATGAGCATTAAATGAAAAGCTACATAATATTTTTCCTTATTAAAAAGTGCCATAACAACCAATCTGACAATTATTCTGTAGAGAAGCATGCTCAAACCTTTCTGTTTGAACTGGACTGAACAGGAGTCAGAATCCTGGGATCACAAGTAGAATAAACATTTAAAAACTTGGCTGCAAAATACCACTTTGGGTAGTCACCTGAGCTCTTATTCTCTCCCTACTACCTTTGTTTCTTCAGTGACAATGTAACATAAAATACAGAAGCAATTCAGACCAGCAAACACTCAATCATTAGTCTCTTTTTGGAGCTGGCTCTTACAAAAGGGGTCCTCATAGTAGAGACCCTCCTTCCCCTCCTCCCACCAACCTCACTGTGGGGTCAAGACCCAAAGGCCATGTCTATACTGGTAAATAAAACAGTACAGAGTTCATTTTCTGACCCTGTGGCTAACTAGCCTGGCATATCTCACAACCATACAAGTGTTTAAACCAGTTATCCCTGCAACCAGGCCAAAGGCAATCTACACATTAGGGCTTGGCTTTGGCCCATGATAGTTCCCCAACCACAGCCTGGCACTGATTGTTCCAGCGAGGCCTGGTTGGCACAGAACCACTTCATAGACTGTGCACAGCCAGTGCTCCTGCATTTGCTAATTTTGCTAGTTCAGATGCGGCCAAAGAGTCTTCATATCCCTGAACGGGCAAATCAGCAGTGAGGATCCGGGCAGAGAATTTTCCATCCATGAAACAAAACACGATGCAAGGAACTGGCAGATCGAGAGCGGTAGTCCAATGTACTCTGTTTTGTCAGGAGCAAAATATTTGACTTTTTCCTTGATGTCACACCAATACCTGTGTGACACACACGTTGCACACTCATTCACATTAATAGGAAAGCCCAAGCCAATAACAATTTTTCTGGAGTTGCATGTGTGGCCTTGGTCTAGTAAGCAGAAAGCAGGATCTGTGCTGACTGAGGGGGTTCACATCTTCTTCTTTGGTCTGGTCTTCCCGATCAACCCATCACCAGTTGATGCCATGGCAAGTTTCTGGATGAACACAACTCAGTTTCTGCATCAGCTTAAGCAACAAGCATAACCTCAACTGTCAAATTAGTGTATCTGAGCCACTGAACAAAGACAGAAATGATCAAGCATTTGAAGAAGGCAAAATAACTACTGGTTTGGAATTAAATGTAGTCTAGTAAAGGTGGTAAATATTGGTTTAGAAAAGGCGTGGAGAAGTCAACAGTTGAGGCTTGTCTGAGTGCCCTTAGTGTGCCTGTAATAAAGGCTTGACTGAAATGCAGCTGACTTGGCTGCGACTAAATAAATGTCTAAAAAAGGCATTTGTGATAAAATACTTTTCTTTGATTACCATATTGAATGTTCACGTGCTTAGATATCTGTCTGGGTTTGCAAATGGAACGTTCTTGAGAATTGTATATTAAAACGTAAAACTCCATAAAAAGCTGCATAATTTTCACAAGGCCACAAAATAAAGCAGGTCAGCATATTTTGGCACTGCTTTTCCAAACTAACTTAAAAAAAAAATCACTTCTTTTCTTTGGCCCCACTGGCAAAAGCAAATAAAATCGGAGGAAGACAAAAGAAAAATAGGTAACTTCTTTGTTACTAACATTTTCATTGGGTCATTACAAAATTAGAACAATCCCAAAAGGCAAAGAAGGAGACTAATGGCTAAAAGGTGAAAAGAAGTTCTGTAGCTGCATACAGCCGTTGCCAACTAAGAAACAGAGCACAGTTCAGAACTTCAAAAGGCATGAGCAGTTCTGGGGGAAAGAAAACGGGAAACAGAAAACAAGACCCTCATCATGGTCCTTCTATAGCACATTTTGTATCAGTTTTGCTGCCAGCATGCAGGGAACACTTAGTTTTGCAACTGAAGTGGTTTTCCTTTGATTGAGTTTTACAGTACACTTGATGTGTTTTTTAAAAATAAAGTAAAAGGGGGTTAAATGGAGTATATGGTAGTGGTTTCATTTATCATCAGGCTGGAGACCATTAGGGTATATAGCTGGTATATACCTTCCAAAGCAATCTTACTACATTACTGCTCTGAGACCACAGGCAGAACGTGAAGCTGTAGGAAAAGGTCCATTGTGAGTCCGCAGTGCCGGGGGCAGCGAGGGGAGCCTCTTCTGCTGGGGAAGGGGAGCCAGGAGCCACGGGTGAGGGCAGGGACCTCATTGACGAGGCCACTCGTCTGTTGGTGGCAACCAAGGCCAGCCAAGAATCCAGACAGTCAGATAAGCCCATGAGGATGAGGCAGGTCCGAGGTCACGTCTGCAACTCATCAGGGTCCAGATGAACAGGCACAGCCATGGCTGCAGCGCAGCTGCAATGCAGCTTAAGCCAGGAACAAGGGTGAGAGCCTCAGCTTAAAAGCAGCTCCTGGGCCCAGCTATACTGTCTCTAAGCTGGCGTTGAGCCGAGGCAGCCACATGCCCAGAAAAGAGGTTGCACACAGGACCCCTCCACACCAGCCGTGCATACTGTTTCCACACTCAGTTTTTTTCCATGTTTCTGTCCTGCCTTTGTCTACCACAGTTCCTTATCAAATCTATTTCAATACTCTTGTAATCCCTATTTTTCAGACAAGTGTCTAAACAATTTTTTTCCTTCTCCACTGCATTCCCAGACCCTTTTCCTCTTCCTTCTTTTAGTGTATGCTATTCACCCACTAACTTCCCACGCTTCCCTTGTGGTTTTGTAGTCAGTCTCCCCCACACATACTCCTAGTCCTTGCCCCTCACAACTAATAGGAAAGATGCTGCTACTTCCCACAGATACATGTGACAGCTCTTCCAGACAACACTAACCCTGGTCTTCATTAACTCATACCTCACATATTATGGATTATGCTATGCTGGTAAGTAAGCACACTGATACAAGGTAGAAATGCTTTTCGGCAGTGAGTCTCTGTCTCCACTCCCCAGTTTCTAGGCTTAGCTTTTTGCCCCTTGAACAGTCCTGGTATCAGGAGACTCTTTTTCGTAATCTATTTTTTTTCCTCATCCTGGTCTGGCATTTGTCTTTTTTCCCATTTGACTCAGACAGCTTCTTCCTTCATGCTTCAGGGTGTTAGCAGTAGGGTCGCTAAAAGGACAAGAGACAGAAATTCCTTGTCCTCAGTTCCCAAACGAGAACCTGTTTGGGAAAAGAAGCAGATAAAGCATCCATGGAAAGTTTTCCCTGAGATTTACTAACCCCAAGCAGGAGGGGGAGTATGTATGTGAACCACCCATTCTCTGGAGAAGACCTGCGCAGACAGGCTGCTCGGCGTTCAGTGTTGGAAGTGACTCGGGTTTTCACTGGACCCACAGCTTTGTAGATTTTAGCTGGTAGGAAAGTCTCTCAGTGTGTGCAAGCTGCGGTTTGGCAAGGGGTCACAGCTCAGCCAGATCTGGACAGAGTACCCGCACAAACAACAGAAGGCATTTTCCTGCCGTTACACCAGATTTGAAGTGCCTGCTCTAAATGTTGGGACCGTTAGATCGTTTTGAATAAAATAATATCTTAACATGGACCAAATATATATATTTTTTTCATCTTCTTCCTGGAAATGACTGGGAAAAAATGTAAGCAGCCTACAACAGGAGGCATGAAAAATTTCATACCAAAGACCTAGCTTGCCAAAGACAGAGGTAACCGGAAAATGGTCTTATAATGGGAAATTTTTAGACAATTTTAGTAATAGCTGACACAAACCCACCCACTTATAACAAATAACAGTTCATAGAAATATTGCAGATAAACCCGTACACAATCTCCAGAAGCGCCTACTCAGACCTTGATTAAGCTGGCATAAAGCCAGACCAATGAAGGGGCTGGCAATTGGGAGGTGATACCGTCAGGAAAGAAAACAGCATGAGCAAAACAGAATGCCAAGATGTGGAAGGACGGGAAACCTGAGGAAGCAAAAAGCTGTGGGAGCAGAAGACTCTCTCTGCGGGATGCAATGAGTAAACGTACTCTCTGGTCTGAGTAGCAGTGGTGGGTGGAATAGGAGCAACTGCTCTCGGTCTAAAACCTCTGGTTTTGGACTGGTTTCCAAAACATGGGAATGTGCTGGAGAAGGTCTTACTTGGAACCTCAGAAATTCCCTCCCCACAATCAATGTCTAAGCTCCTTCTTTTCAAAAGTTCACTGAATATTTCCCACAGTTGGAGACACCATTACAGAATGGAAAACAGCACTATTTACTGAATGTTTCTCTTTTATTTTTTATTACTAAGGTGAAAAATCTTTAGTAGCCCTCACTAGAAAAATATTATATATAATGATTTTATGACATATTTTCTTGAACTATTCCAGAAATTATTTTTGGCAGCAGCACAACACAAATAAACTAAATGTTTTGTTTTGGGTGGAACATATAGCATGAAAAATTAAAAGTGCTTTTTCAAGCACTGATTTTTTTTGCAAAATATCTCCAGTGCTTTTTCTTTTTCACCAGGGATGGCAGGTCACTTTAACAGGTCACCTTAGGAAAAAATCTCATACCTCATGAAAATGCTGAGAACGATTCAATCTGCATAGGAAGACAAAAAGTTTTCACCAAGTTCTCAGGGGAAGCCCTATGAACAAGGCCAGCGAAAAACAGCTGAGAAATGGACAAGTAATAATAGAAAAAGAATGTGCAGCGTTTTCACAGCCTTTCAAACTGTTTGTGGTTCATTATTTACTGAAAGAGTTCAATTCTCCTTACGTTCCGTATATAACTTGCTTTATACAAATATGCTATAAAACTAGATGATGTCGTATGCTGAGGGCACAAAACCAAAGCAGGTGGGCAGGTTTCTTTTTCTGCAAAAATATCTCAGCACAAATACCAGGGTCCGGGAAGGAACTCTTCCTGATCTATTAGAAATAAATGAAAAATTAAGTGAGAAATCAAGTGCTGACCGTGGTTTGGTTTTGTTTGCTTGTTTTTCAGAAAAGATCATGCATTCTCAAACTATTACAAAACATAGCTAGAGCTGTGTTAGGGTCATATAGCTACTTATTGGGCTAGATTTATATACACACACACACACAGAGTGCACACTAAGTTTTAGGTAATAGAGTCAAATATTAGGAGTACTAGTGAAATGTGGCTGCTTAAATCTCATCTGGGAAACATGAATGAAGTAACTTTCTAGGGTTGTGCCTAGATGAGTCTAAGTGGAACAGCATCATTTGGTGACTCCCTGCACAAGACTCTCTCCTGAGCCTCGAAAATATTTCTCTGTCCAATGTAAAGCCTTTCTCAGCTATGACGGGCACAGCATCTGAAGGCTCGAGAGGCTCTGTATCTTCTTTAATCTCACAGCAAAACTCTGTGTAAAGCTTTTTCTTTTTTTTTTTTTTTTTGTGAAAAAGAAGTTTAAAAGCTATGCGCAGTAAGTATTTTGGCACTGACGGGGCCCTTAATTGCATTCCAAAAGTGCTGATAAAATCTTGAAAGTTTTACTGGAGCCTCAAAAATTAAATCCACAGAGAGCCCAAGAATGGGAAATTGTGATCCAGGCAGTCAGACTAATGCCTAATGGTAGAAATCTGTATGAGCTGGGCTCACTGCAGAGTAGGACATGAGCGCTTTCACAAAGCCATCCTTCCCATGTACCACATTTTCATCCTGGTCTCTTAAGAAAACGCAGTTGCATTCACTGTCCATCTCCTTGCTCCCAAAAAAACTTTTGAACCCTTTTTTACAATTTCAGCCCAATAAAGGGCTGAAACATAAAGGACCCCAAAATAGTAAACGTCATGAAAATCAGCGGTCAGATAAAAGAGACTGATGATCAGCATACCCATCAGAGGACAGACGGTGTGACTTCACTAGTTACCCACTGCTTGACTTACCGGTTGGCTAACCCTCAGCACGAGTGCCTGGTGAGCCTGCCAGCGTACGCACCGCTGGGAACCATCTCCACTTTGCCAGTGCATGTGGGAAGTGGGGACTACTGGAGCCTACGTAGAAAAAGGATGTGGAACATTAGTCTCGAGATAGCCAAGGCTTGTTAACCCTGCTAGGTCTAGAATAATGTACTATATACACTCGGGTGAAGTGCGCTCATGACGATACACAAACTACCGTTGGGGTATTCTGTGGCTAAGTCAGAACGAGCTAGAAATACAAAACTCTGGGATTAATAAAGTCTCACATCCCAGGAAGGGAACCCAATCATGATGCAAGGCAACTAGTTGTACAGCTGGTTGTACAGCTAGAAGCCCACCTGCTTTGGGGATGCAGACAGCACACCGTGAGACCCACCACCAGCAGGTCATGGCTGCAGCTGTTTACAGCGGTGTTAAGCTGTGCCAAGAGCAAAGCCCCCCCTGCAGCGGCAGGTTTCGAGGTGGGCAGTAACGCAAGCGGACTGGACGGGCCGCCGCTGGGGAGTCCGGTCCTCCGGGCGGGTGCAACCGCAGGAGCCACACGGACTCGAAGCCACACACGCAGCCGTGAGACGAGGAAGCACCTTCGAAGGCCGGGGGAGGAGGAGGGTGGTTGGGTGCCGTGAGTGGCGCCCGCCAGGCCGGCTCCCGGAGGAGCCCTCGACCTCCGCGAGCGGGAGGGCCGAGGGGCTGTGAGGCGACCCGCGCCCGCGCCGTACCGGCACGGCGGGAGGGGACGGGAAGAGGCCTACGGAAAGACAAAGCCCGGACGGCTTAGCTCGGCGCCCGGGGATGGCGCCGGAGGACGGAGCGCAGGCGGCACCGCCGGGGCGCGGCGGGCGGCTCCCGGGGGCGGGGGGCGTGGCGCGGGCGGCCCCGCCCCGCCCCGCCCGCCGGCCCGAGCTGCCCTCGAGCGCCCCCGCGCGCAGCCGCTGGGCGCCCGCCCGCCCGCGGGGAGGGCGGCGGGCAGGTGCGCGGCGGCTGCGGCGTGAGCCAGCGTTGGGGCCGCGTCCGCCCGCCGCCGCCACCGCTGCCCCTCCTCGCTGGCTGCCGCCGCCTTCCCGGCGTGAGCACCGGTTCCCTCCTGCCGCTGCGGCTCGCTTTCTCCTCCTCCTCCGTTCCGTCCTCCCAGCGGCTCGGGAAGGCAAAGCCCCCCGGGGGTGCCCGTCGGTGGGTGCGTGCCCCCAGCCCCTGCGCTCGCCTCCCCACCGCGGCAGCCGCCGGCGCAGCCCCGCTTAGCCCGGCCACCATGGCGCGCGGGAGGTAAGCGAGCTCCCTTCACCTCTCCTTCGCGGCGGGGCCGCCGCCGGGTCTCGCCCTCCCGCCGGCGCCCGCACCTGCCGGGGCGGGCGCGGGGCCGCCGGCGGCCGCGGGGAGGGAGCGGCAGGCGGGTTTTTCCGATGCCGGAGGAAAAGTTGCGCTCGGCGGAGGCGAAGCGGCTCCGCATTGTTGTGTTTGGGCGCGGGCGTTTCCCTGCGGGCGGCGGCGTGGCGGGTGTACTTCCGGGTTCGCACCTTTTTTTCCCTTCGCCGCCGCTCCGCGCCCCCTCCGCTCCCGCTGCCCTCGAGCGGAGCCGGGGCCGCCGCCGCTCAACTGTCAGCACCTGAGCCGCGGCTGTCCCTCCGGGGTGGGGGGAACAGGGTGCCGGGCCGCTCCGCACGTCAAACACGAACGACGGCAGCGGTCGTAGTAGAGGAAGGGTGAAGGGACGGAGCCCCCTCCACCGCCGCCGAGCGGGTCGCGGGGCGAAGCGCCCCGCCGGGAGCCGCCAGCGCCGCGGCCGGGGCCGAGGTAACGGCCGGCCAGCAGCCGCGGGGACGGTGCGGCAGCCCGACGCCAGGGGGCGGCCCGCGGCCCGCCGCTGCCGGATGGCGGTGACCGCCCGGGGAGCCGCTGCGGCCGGGCGCGGGCGAGCGGGGACCGGGACCGGCGTGGGGAGCCCGCGGCCCGCCGGCCGGGGCGGAAAGGAAGGCCGGGGAGGAAAGTGGACGGGCGGCGGCATGGGACTTGCCGAGCGGCGCGTCCGCCGTGAGGCGGCCGGAGAGCGGAGGATGGGGCCGCGGCGGCGCGCCCCGAAGGGCGCGGGGTTTGGCCGCCCTGTGGTAACTACCGCCGGGGCGGGCGGTGGCGGCGGGCCGGGGCGGGCGCCGCTGCCGGGTGTCACGCGCAGCGCCGTGTGCGCGGTGCGGGGGGTTTAAACGTGAGTGGCGGCGGGGCCGCCATTTTGAATGGTTCCCTGCCGCGCCGCAGGGAGCGCGGGGTCGCAGCCGGCCGCTGCCCGCCCTCGGCGGCGGCCGCCCCGCGGAGCTGCGGGGAGAGGGCCGGGGCGGTGCGGGGGTGCGTCCCCGCCGGCGGCGGGCGGGCTTTCCAGGTAAACGATCACATGTAGCCTGACGGCGGGCTCTGAGGCGGAGTTGCCGGTGCCGACGGGACGCAGTGCGAGGGAGAACAAATAAAGTGCAGAAGTGCCTCCAAAACGCCTCGTTTCTCCTTGTCTGGTTTCACGCCCGGGGGAGGAGGCGGCGGAGTCGGTTTGGCCGGTGGGCGTGGGCTGGGCGGGTCGCCCGCGGTGCTGGTGCCGGTGCCGTGCCGGGCGGTACAAAGGCCCCTCGGCTGCCCCGGGCGTTCCCCGCGCCTGGCGGCGTTTGCGGCCGGACGCCGGCAGCTTCAGTCGGCGGCGGTGATGAGGCTGTAGTAAGTCGCACAGTGGATCAGATAGACAGCTAGGAAATGAATAATTTGTTTCTTTTTTTTTTTTTAAAAAAAAAAAAAAAAACAAAAAAAAAAACACAACAGCAGCGCACGTAAATATTTTGCCCAGGCTGTTACAAAAGATGAAATTGGCATATCTGAAAGCTCTAGGTTAATTGTAAATCTCCTTTTGCTTTAACACGAAGGAATTACCCGTTTTAATCTGATGCACGTATTACCTAAAGAGATTTGATTCATTTGCTTGTTTCTCTCGCAGCAGTTGTTAGCTTGTTAGCGGTTGCGAGCCAATGATGCGTGATGTTCGTACAGGGATGGGAGGCAGCAGTAGAGCAGTATGCTCTACCGGTTTGTTTTCAGACTTTGTGCTTTTTCCTTATATAACTGATCTTGCTGTTCCCTTTTAAATAGGCCATACACAGGGCTGGCTTTTTTTCCCCATGTAATAGCCTGGTTTGAAATTTCCCATCTTGCATAGAAACACTAATTGCACATACAGGGAAATGCCCTGTCATGAACAAGTCATTAAATACAAAGAAAATAATTACAGTTAAATTTGGTTGTAGTTCATTCAAATATAGTTGTGATAGTTTTGGTGGTGGTATCTGGTATAATAATATTACACTAAAATGCAATAGTGCATAGTTACTCTTAGATCGATACCTGTCTGCTTTGCTTTACAAAACTACAAGTAATTTATTTTTTAAAACACATAAAAAAAAAAACTTAAAGCTTCCGAGAAGATGATGCTGACAAGGTTGTTTGGAAAACTGTTTATAAGATGTGCAACTAAGCCATAGTTCTTCAAAGAATGATGATTTTTTTCCCTTTGGTATAGAGTAGTAAGAATCAATATTGAATTAAATTATGACCTTAATTATTAATACAGCAGGAAGCCAAGTTTCCTTTGCTGTAGTGAAACGAATCGTGTATGTAATGGCAAAAGTAGTGATCGCGGCTGCTGTGTTCCCCGTGTGGTAGTTGGAAAACTGCAGCTGTAGTAGAAACTCCGACCGTGTGTATCTGACAAAAATAGCTGTCTTCTGCTCTGGTTTTAAACCACTTTCTGTAAGGGGCGTGTGCTGCCATGTCGGTTTTATCAAAACTTTTTTTTCTTTTTTTTTTTTTTCTTTTAATCTGAAAATGTATTAGCTGGCACGTATTAGAGATTTCGGAAGAGGAAAACGGGTGACAAATACGTGAAGAAGGAACCCCAGACCCTCTCCCCCCTAGGCCCGAGCGGCTGCTCTCCGAGCCAGCGCCGGGGTGCAGCAGCGGTCCCCGGCAGCGTTTCGGACGGCACCCCCCGGCGCAGAGCGGAACGCTGAAGCCCACGCGGTTGCGATCCGCGTTCCTTCCCCCCCCGCCCCCCCGCCCTGACCCCGCGGTGGTGTTTTGTTTGACTCGCAGCGGACGCCGGCGACAGAGTGCGCGGTCGCCGAGCGAACCGGCAAGGCTCCGCTCGGCGCTGGGGAAGGGGGCGGTTTCCGACCGAGCCGTTCTGCCCGCCGTGCGCAGCCCGAGCGCCCCGGCCCTCCCCGCAGGCCCGCGGGCGCCGCGACCCACCGGGCGCCGCGGCGCGCTGCCCCGCCGGAGCGCCGGCCCCGCCCGCCCGCCCGCCGCTGGCCGCGGTGCTGAACCGCCGGCCATGTTGGCCCGGCCGCCGGCCCGCGGAGGGTCCCCCGGCGGGGGCACGGCCGCGGGCTGCGCCCTCGCCCTGTGCTCGCCGCCAGCGCTTTCGCACCGTTCGCAAGGGGTCACGGTAGGGAAGTGCTTTCGCCCAGAGCCTTTATGTAACACACGGTGTCACTTCGGTGCTGGCGGTGACATCAGCGGCAGGAGCACCACGGCGCTTTCTCCTTTAGCCAGGGAGCCCCTCCGGCAGTAAAGACTTCTCGTAGGCAAACCGGGGCATAGTGTTACCTCATGAAATGGGGGTGCAGCTGAAACCAGCAACTAGACAGGAACTCGCTGTTTGCTATTTTTAACCACAGGTTCAGTTTATGAAAGGACGCTCTGAAAGCTAATATCCAAGCAGCGTGTCATCAGCGAGAACGAAATGGCCACGGGTACTGTGGGGAGGGTCCAAAAAAAAAACCAAGTATCCAATATAATACCAAAATCCAAATAATACCAAAAGCCAATCATAATCCATACAGCAGCGATACAAATACAGACATGAGCTTTTTTCCTTTATTCCTCTCCTTAAGAAAAGACAGTTACATTTCAAAAGGCATACAGTCTAGAAGATTTTTTTTCTAAATTCACTTTAACGTGCTTCAGCATCTCTAGTACACGAAAAAAAAAATAAAAAAGGTTTTATTCACCACAGAGACAAGTGTTCATTTTCTGTAATTGCAGTCACACTGGGTGTTTCAAATGCAGTTGCACAACAAAAAGCAAATGCGCTGCTCTGGTTTGATGTGTAGACACTAAAAAAAGACAAAAACAGCCTGGTGTGTTTCTTATGGGAGGGCAACAATTTTAAAAATACACTGACTTTTTAACATTCTGCTTCTAAAAATAGAATGAATTGATATGTAGGGTCTTCAAATTAAAGGTCAGAGGTGACAAACCAGGACAAAGGTCATGGAGCTCATTTTCAAGCAATCAGTTTCTACTTTTTTCATGGTTGAACAAAAGCTTAATTATACAGAAAAGCAGGAATGTAATATTTAACTAGTCAATTTTAACAGAGAAATAGAGGTAGTTTTACACAATTCCCTCTTTTCTTGAATGTGGCTGTAATATGGAATTATTTGTGCTACTGTTACTGATATAAAACCAGGTCTGTCTAAATTTAAACATTTAAAAACATTTCTTAATTTAACATTTAATAGTCTACAATCTGTATTATTCTCTTGAGCACTAAGAGAAGAGCATGTAGCCATTTTCTGCTTTTTCAGTGATCTTAGCAAAAAGAGAGGTCTGTCCTGATGGTACGTACTATGATTTCAATAAAGTTAAATTGCACGTCCATGCATTTTGGCGTTTGTGCACATACTTATTATTTCTAGCAGAGCACTTTCCTTCCCAAAAAACCTGCTTCCAGGCTGCAGCATTCTCTGTGTCACGGTGCAGTAATTACACAGACCTAAAATCTGACTGTTTAACTAGTATATGTATGTGATTATCATCTTATTGTCTGCAGTGTAGTATTCTTTCTCTAATTAAGATTCAGGGTTCTTAACAACTTGAAGGGATTATTTCAGCGTTTATATTAATAATATGACATTTACAGTAAACCATGTTTTCAGAAATATTCTAAAGGTATTTAATAAATGTTCTGTAGTTACATTTGGTATATATTTAGACCACATGCGGTATTGCAACACCTAAGGATAATGCCCACAGGTTATACTGTTAAAATTTGTACACTCACTAGTATCTTTGTATTGTGTCGTAGGTTTTTGCTTTTCTTTCAGACACTGCATCTCCTGTACCTACTTCAAATGCTGATGTGTGCACTGATTTTAAAGTTTTTCATTACTTTGTTTTTGGAGATTGTGAATTTTTAGTTACATACCACTGATGTTCCTGTGTATGTTTTTTCTGGTTTGAATTAATGACCTATCTGCACTAAAGTTTATAAAAAGAATGACCATTGCATTACATTATTGTCCGGTTGTTTTAAACAGTGGCTCAGTCAGAAGGTATGACATACAGGACTGCTATCCGCTCCAGTTAAAAGGAGAAAACTGTCATACACCCTGTACTGTCCACACTTCTAGGAAAGTGAATATTGGTATTTAAAATACAGACACTCATCTGTTGTTTCACTTTTGTAACCTTTGGTTTGATTGTTTTAATCCACCATATCCATAGCAGCATTTGGTGAGCATGTTATGAAATACAAATGATAAAAATTTTCCATCTTTTTTCACGCTGTTGAGTAATAATTCAGGGATTAAACAAAACCCCAAAACCAAGATAGAAGATTTTGTGTAATGGCATGTACAAATAAACCAAAAATTCTGTGCAAAGGAAAGGATATGTGAAAGAGGTGTAAATTCCATGAAAGCAAGTATTAGATTAATGTAAAACCTCTCAGAAAGGAGGTCTGAACAAACCATACTAAAGTTGTTATAAAAGCAAATAAAAATCTATAGAATACATTTTTTAAAATAAAACTTGTTGTAGTGCCATCACTTTGAAGGGGATGATGTAGGTTAGAGTATTTTTATAACTTAAACAAAAATCATAGGTGACACCATTTGTTAGTAGAACAGATTTAATCTTGGTTTAATAATGGTTTTGCATTGAGGAAAAAGCGTGTACAGTTCTGGATTAAACCCTAACATGTCTACATTGAATGAGAACAATATACATTCAATTTAGTGTAATCAGGGTGAACGGGAAAAAACCACATTTTTCTTTAAACTAAAACTTAAATATTGAACTCACCTTGTTGCCATAAAGGCACTTTCTTAATTTGGCCTTTAACGTGTATCTTTTCAGGGCTTCATTTGGCATTGTTTTGTTTGCAAATAATTTGCAAATGGGGAAATAAAATCTTACTCTCTCTATATATGTAGTTTCTCATAGAAATAAATAACTACAAAATAAATCAGTGATCAAACTCTGGAAAATATGTTGATCCATCTACGATTTCAGAATTGTGGCTTCTAAAGGTTTTTTCCTTACAAAGTACAGATATTAATTAATTTTAAAAATACAAAGAAAAATCCATCTGAAGTCAAATGTAATAAGATCACAAGGTAGTTTTCTCATGTTTCGTTTGCTGGATGGCAGATCAGTGTGTGGCAATTTCACAAATGTGCCCGTGCTGACAGTAAACTGGGAACAAAATACTTTAAATATGAAGGAAGTAGAAAAATAGTAGTAGTAGAGGGTGATATGGTTTATTTTGAAATTGTTTAAAAAAATTCATCTTTGGATCTTACAGAATATTGTTTGAAACATACTTATTTTACATTGGTTTTTCAAATAATTATCATGTTAATTCAAATGCAGACTATAAGAAATTGCAGATTACACTAAATCAAATACACTGTAAGAATTGTGTAGACTTAATTTCAGTCCTTAAAACAAAAATAATCTTGTTCAGCATGTTCCTTTAGTACATATTATTAAAGTTTTAACCTAAATAGTTTTAGATGCTAAAATAATTATCAATATTAATATAATAACAATACTTCATTTTGAAGAGAAACATTGATCTTATTTAAATAGTTGTCAGGCTTTTACTGGCTTGGATTATGAGATGGTGGGTTTATCACTCCTTTTTATCACCCAAAAGAATCAGATTCATAACAACAGTGGAAGCACATTTTACCTTTCTCTGTTCATGTTCTCACCTTAGCCAAATGATGTTCTTACCAGTAGCTGAAAGGTGCATCACGGGACGTTTCATTTTCAAAACCTGTACTTCACTTCTTAAAACCTAAGGTGTGCCTAGCCTCGGTGTATATCTCAGAAAAACACACCTGGACTCTTGCCAAGCTGTTTTATTTACTTAAAACTGTAATTACCCTCCTTCAGATCAGTGACAAAATTGGGTGAAATTAGTAAAGAAAGACCAAATTTTCATTTGCCAGTTGTTAAATTAGTTTTCTTGAATCAGCATTTTTAAAATGTGTTGGCACCTCACATGCACTTGCTTCTATCTTCACTTGCTAGAAAAATACTGTGTAAGAAGTGTAAGTAAGAAGAAAAGTATGGAAGAAAAGCAAAGAAAATTCTGGCCAGACTAAGAATAAAATTGTGAGAGCTTTCAACCCTTTTTCCCGAATTATATATGGACATTGACACCTGAGTGTACATTTTCAGGAAATTTCAATTTTCCTTATTCATGCATTTCAAACTAGCTATATTTTACTGAATGGAACAAAAAGAAAAAGAGAGTTAAAGCGATGAAAATACCTCGGGAGGAAATCCATTATTCAGAGTGGTACGTTACGGAATCCATGTACATACTCTTACAACAAGTTAATTCACAGTGTAAGGCAACGCTCATTTGTGACATTTGAAGTCAAAATACTGCATGTGCAGCGCTTCTACCAGCAGTCGAGAACTGTAAGGGAGAATAAAGTGTCAGTTAATTTTTACTGGCTGGTTCAAAAGATAGACAGCAAAGTTTGTTAAGTACAAAATGCATTTGCTAAGTTAATGTATCTGACCAATGCGTGTGTGTATCTGTATCTGTGTATTTTAAAAGCTGATGGTTTATGCTTTTTCTGTGCTTGGGTTCTGTACTCTGAGTTTTAAAATGTTGTATACTTTGCAGCTTTGAACCATTTAAGTCTTCGCTCCTGATGAGTTAACTAAAAGAGCTCCCTTTGACATCGGAATGTTTGCCCCTATTCCTTTGCATCGCTATCATACTTGTTTGTTATAAAATAAAGTATTGGTGGGTTTTGGTCTTTAGTTGTTCTGCTCTCCGATCATACTTACAGTATCCAGCATTCTTTCAAAAAAATACTGCTGGCTCTACTCTGTGGAAGTAATCAGTCCCCTGGCTACCACTGACTGAAAGAAACAGGTTTAACATCTGAATTTTTCTTTTCAACTTATTTTTGGAGGAAAGCATGTAACTTATTGAAGTGGGGTAACTATGTATGTCTCCTTTGCTGTCATCCAAGCCCAAGCAAATTATGTTTCTGAATCTTTTGGCAGCAAACTTGCTTAAGCTAATGAATTCAAAACAGTGCTTATCAAAGAGAATTCTTTTCTTTTGAAAAGAAAAATTCCGTGTTTGTTTCTAAGGTATAAACTTACTGTTATTTTCCACCAACCGATAAGTTGTCAAAATAAGCTGCAAAGTAAATTGAATTACAGAATGTGCTACCTGGAAGGAAAGGTGGAGTAACTTTGTGGGATGTCTGTCAGTGTGTCTTTCCCTGATACTACTCTTTTTTGATTGTGTTTCCTGTCCTGCAGCAATTCTGTTCTGTTGCATTATTTTTTGTGCCTACTGTTACAGTATCCTTCCACATGTGGTGAATGCATAGTTAAAACAAGGATTGGTTTCAAAACAAGGAACTTCTTCTCTAAAAACATCTTGCTGTCTAGTACTTCATTCCTAAACCGCATTTATTTGGTTATTTGCCGTTACAAAGTTCATGTAAATGCCAAGATAGTTTCAGAACTAAAATGCCAAAATACCTTTCCATTTCATCCAGCGTAAGGAGGTGTAGGAGAGTTTGCCATGAGCCATTTCAGAGCCCAAACCTGCTTCCATTTAAGTCAGGGACTGATTTCTTAATGGCTTTCAGTAGGATGCAGTAAAATACATGCCACCTAGTTTCTCATTCAAACTATCTGGTTTAAATGAGTTCATAGAACTGGAATGCCCAGGCTTTTCAGCCCTAATGTCCCTTGTGCCAAGTTTTGTGTGTCCCATCGGGAAGCTTTTTACAGTAACTACTTTATAAAAAAAAATGACATCTCCTTTTTTCTGCTTCATATTCTGATATGTTTATGTGATACTTTAAAATATGTGATGCTTGCAAATGTGTTATGGAATGGCACTACTGGAAACAAGTTTGTGCTGTTTTCTGCTATAGTTTTTAAGAACTGTACTTTTCCCCTTTGAGTCCTGACACCACTCCCCCAAATATTTATTTTTAATCCCTTCATAAACTGAAGCAGACTACGTGCCAAAGCCAAGAACGGATCCTTTACTCTATGCTTGCATATTTAATTATGTGTCATAAATAATGCAAGTAAATCCGAAAGACACAAAAGCCACATAGCCACAGGTTGGCAGAACAAAGCAGCAGACACGAGAGATTGGGCTTCAGTGCTTGAAGGTGTAAAAGCAGAGCTAGGTTAAATGCAAGGCAAAAGTCCACACAATTCCAGTGAAAAACTTAAGTTACTACAAAACAAGAGGAACTGAATCGGCTTGCCAGTGTCGGTGCACTGAAAAGAAAGATTGTACCATCCCCTTTTCCAATTCCTGGTGTGGGAAAGGACCTGGGATAACAGACTGTAGGGGAAAAGAAGTTAAAGAAATTTGATTCTCATTTGTCTTTGGTCATTCTTCTTTTGGCTTTGCTCACTCCTAGTGGAATATCCCATTTTTTAGTATGAGAGCAGGATGACTGTCAGGATGTGCTTTTCAATTGTGAAAGAGTTTTCTCTAAAAAAAAAAGAAGAGAATTTGGCTTGTATCTAAACAGGAGGTTAATACAACTTGTTTGGTTTGGATGGGTTTTAGTTAAAGTAGATTATTCAAAAGACAGTAGGGGGTGACAAGAGGACAGGCTTGCAGCAGGTGAGTTCAGGCATGCTCCTATCTATTCCTTTATTTTTTAAACAAGCTGGGCAGCCTAAGTTATATGCTTGCTCCAAAACCAAGGTCTTTCCCTTCGTGCTTCCTACCATCTGCAGTATTTGTTTTCTGCGTGATATTTTTATTGGCATTTTACGAAATTAGCCAGGCCTTGCTCAACTAGGTCAAAAGTGCACCTTTTGTGTAGTTTCAGTCAAGTTGGACATCTGTATTTTTATGACTTTATGACTGATTTGGTTCGTGTTCAGATAGAGACCTAGAATTTAATATATTATTGTATATTCTGCTCTGCAATTTTATAACCGACATCATTGAAGGCATTTTCCTATTGATACTCATAAATTGGCATCAAGTTACAATTTTGGCCATGAAAGAATCCAAAGAATCATTTTGTTTTTTGTTTTTTGTTTTTTTTTAATTGTATACAAGGTATGACCAATTGCTTCATTTGTACAATTTAAGCGTAGTAAAGACAACTCGCTAGTTCTCATGTTACCTATTGCTATTAAATATTGATAAAGGAAACAAACACTTTCCAATATCCTGCAAATCTGTGTCTTTTCCCTCTGTTGTCGTCAACTACATAGCTTTCATAAGAGCCCAGGGAAAGGGGCAATGCCTTTACGGACGCTTGGGAAAGACAGAAAGGCAGCGGCTGATTTTTATCTTATGCCTTGGTTATCTCAGTGTGGTTCTGATGAGCTAGGTAAGTCTCAAACAGTTAATAAGTTTACAGGTCACTTCACAGAGGCAATGCCCTGGCACTTTATGGCCTTCTAATGAGCCGTTAAACTAGAGAAGAGGTAATTAAATATGGTGCTCAGGTACAACGTGCGAAGTACTGACTCCAGCTCTCTGATTTTAGGTTCCTCAGAAGACGATGAGGTCACTCAAGAAGGTCTCCTCAGGCTCAGGTCAGTCTTCTCTATGGCGTCTTACATGGCTGACTTTGTCTCTGTAGAACCCAGGCGCTGCAGCACTCGTGTCCCGCTGACGCTGATGAACTTAATTTGGGGGCGAATCATTAATTTTGTGCACAAGCCCCGGAGGTCTTGCTTGGTGCGGCTGGAGCGTCCTGCTACTATAAGGCAAATAAACAGATACATAAGGAAAGCCTGTTCACAGCAACCCACCGTCAGGTACCTGCTGCAAACTGCAGGAGCCCCCGCCGCTGCCAGCACGCCGCCGGACTGCCGCCCCAGCGCACCCGCCGGTGGCCGCGCACGTCCCGGTCGCTGGCTGTCATTTTAACTCCCCCGGTTAGTTCCGTGCCGCTGCCGAGGCGCAGCGCCGGCGGGGCCTTACCGCCGCTTCGCCCCGGCGCAGCCCGCCTGGCAGCGGCGCCCGCCCTGCCCAGCCCCAGCCCCAGCCCCCCGCGGCGGCGGCGGGGCGCGGCCCGGCCCGGCCCTTCCCGGGCGCCCGCCGTGCCCGCCCGCGGCGGCGCATGCGCGGGGCCGTGGGCAGGGGGCGCGGAGCTCCCCCGCGGAGCGGCGCTGCGGGCCCAATGGAGGGACACGGGCCCGACCCCGGCCCCGGCCCCTCTCCGCGCCGGGCGCCCGTCCCGGAATCCCTTGTGAGCCGTCGACGGGCCGGCTGCCGAGCAGCGGGAAGCGCTCGTTGCGGCGGGAGATAGCCCGGGGCTGGCGCTGGCAGGGGTCAGGTTTTACCTGCGTGCTGGGGCGGGAGGAGCTCCCAGTGTCACCGCTGGGCTGGCGCAGGCCGCCGTGCGGCGGGCGGGAGCGCCCCGGCCATTGCCCGGCGGGGAGGATGCCCGCCCCGCCGGGACACGCACACCGTGCCCGGGTGCGGCCGTCCCGGGTGAGGAGACGGGCTGGAGCCAGAGCGCCTGAGGTGCGGACCCGCCTGCGCCGCGGGAGAGCACGCGGTAGAACCGGGCGGCCGGCCGCCGGCGCCGTTACTTCGGGCGGGCGGCGGCGTGCAGCCGGTCCCCCTGCAGAGGCCAGCCTCCCCGGCGGGGTGTTAGCCCCGTCGGACGGTCTCTCGCAACGACCGGCGAGAGCCTCCTTAAATGCGCCGGGGAGCGGTCGCTATCAGTTGCAAATCCACAGCGGAGAGGCTGCTGATGTACGTGAGCCCACGTCCCGCGGCGGGGCTCGCCCGGTGGGTGCCCCCCGCCTCCTCCTCCCCCTCCCTTCGGCTCACGCGCGGGATTACAGCAATTTGCAGAATTTCATAAACCCGCCGGCACTGCCGGCAGAGATCCACGGACGGCGGCAGGACGGACCGCGCCAGAGAGCTGGGAAGCACCGGACCGCCGCCGCGTTCCGTTTGAACAGAACGTGTCGGCAAAGCCGGCCGTCGGCTGAAGGAGCGGCGCGACCCCTCGGTGGGGGCCGCCCCATCTCCGTACGGACGGCAGAGGCGGGCTCCGGGGGGTCGTGCGCGCCCGCGGGGGTGGCGGCGGCTGGCGGCTGCCTCAGGTGTAGGGGGCTGAGGAGCGCCGGAGCAGCCGGGGCAGGGGCTCCCGAAACCTTGCTCCTGTTGCGGGTGAAGGGCGGGAGGCGCCTGAAAGGGCAATTCCCGAAAAAAGCCGTCGTTCGTGACGGGCGCGGTGCGACGGCACCGTTGTAAAACCGGTAACTTCACCCCCCCCCCGCAGATACACGTCGAGCAAATCTCGTCCCTCATCCGTCCCCTAGCCATGGGAAGCGCGCAGTTGTACATAATAATACGGAGGGTAATAAGACCGAAAAAGCTGGGCGGTGGTTAGCCCCGAAACGCGCGGGAAGGCACGTCGCTACACTCCGCGGTGGAAAGAAACCGTATTTTTCTGGAGGTAGTAAGAAAAAAACAAAAACAAAAAACCCCCCAACAAACCCCAAACCCGCGCCGGGGGAAAGAGCGAAAGGAAAACCCGCCGGGCCGGTGGCAACCCCCGCCCTCTACCCTGGGCGTTTGACGGCGGCGGAAAGGGAAGGGGGGGGCTGGTTTTGGCGCCCAAACTGTAGGTGAGATGGTTTTGGCGGGAAGAGATTAGCACCGGCAGAGACCCCTGGCCGGGGGGAGGGGGTGTCGGTGCCGCCCCGGCCGCACCGACCCCCACCCCAGGCCAGGGGTCTCTGCCCAAAGGAAGCGACGACGCCTTGTCCTGCTTTTCCTGCCTGCCCATCGGCCAGAAATGGTGGCCGGGCTTTGAAATGGGAAGTGGTGAGTGGCAGCACCCCGAGCTCTGCCTTTCAAGTGTAAAAATACGCGTTTTGTTTCAAATGCACCCGCGTCGGTCTTTTGGGGTTTTCTAAGTTTTGTTTTGGGTTTGGGTTTTGTTTTTGTTTTTTTTTTTTTTTTGAGGTGGGGTCTTTTTTGTTTTGGGGAATAGAAGAAACAAGAGTTTTAGGAAGGTGACAAATTGGAAATCCAACACCACTGGCTTTGGTTACAGAGTTTCGAGTGAGCTCTTGCTGTGCATTTAGAAAGACAGTTATTCCAGCTTCCTATAATTTTCTTTACCAAAATTAGCATCTATTTAGGGAAATGTAAGGATTGAACTATACCAAAATTAGCATCGAAATGTAAGAATTGAGCTATCTTCTTTAATATGTGAACTATTACCATTTAAATATTTTTTTTCCATGAACTACCTTGTTCTGTAGGGCTTTTTCCCTCTTTATCCTTTTGGCTCACCCCCCCTCGCACGGATTCTTTGCGAATGAATTTTGGAAGGGTGTTAGTGGGTTGGGTTCTTTTTTTTTTTTTTTCTTTTTTTTTTTTTTTTTTATCCCGGAGAGTTCCCAGCTGGCAACAGCTCTCTACCTTCCACAAAACTTGAAAGGCTGATGTCCCTTGCAGGAAATGAATGAGTCGATAACATCTGACACCAGTGACCAGTCCAGTGACCCCAGCCTTAATTCCACTAATACTGGAGGCCTGAAAATCTCAGTAAAGACCCTTTGCAAATTCCCCCCCCCCCTCCTTTTACAAAATCTGCATTTATTTTGCAATGTAAGAAATACTTTACAACAAATTTCTTTACATTTATTTATTTTCGTGGTTTTGTAGTCATTTGTTCGTCGAAGAGCATATTCTACTGAATTTTCTTTTAACTCAAATTTGCTAACAAGACATTTTGTCCATTTAATGAACTCAATCGACTCGGTTGTGTCTGTTTAACCCATATTCTAGCCTCTAAGGAATTTTTACACCAAGTATCGGTAAAATAAATCAATCTGAAAAAATAAAGACTTTTAAACGGTGTTAACCAGAATACTCTCCATCTTTTCGAAGGGAGGGGCAGAGAGAGCTCGTATTTTACAAACGTGCCGTTCTCCTACAAGAAATGTAGTCTTGGGCACTTCAAGACAGTGGTGTAAGCATTTTTTTCTCCCGGTAACCTTAAATTTCTTGTTCATAGCTGAGGTTTCACGTGTGTTAAAATCTCGTACATTTATTATATACTAGATACCGTCCCGGTCATAAGATCCAAGCATATAAAATTACTGGTGATTTAATATTGTAAAATAATCGCTATTGTAAAGGGGGAAGGGAGGTTACGAGCAAAAAGAAGTGGTGTGTTGCACGAACGCGTCAGGCAGGTCAGTGTAGGAAGTCGACCTCCACTGTTGAAATAACCTATAGGAAATTTACGGTTGAAGACTGCAAAGGAATTTCAGGATTTAAAGCTTCTGCTCCACTTGCCAGGCTGCTTGTATTTGCACACTTTTGCCCACCCTCGCTCCTTTCTAGCAGCCGATCAGGCGGAGCACCTCGGTATTTCACACAGAAACGAGGCGCTAGCGGGGGAATTTACGCTTTCCTGAAAGGCAACAAAAGGAGTAAACAGGCCCGTGGAGGCAAAGGCGTCCCCCTTAATTGGGCAGACTGATCGACGCCACTTCCCCAACAACAGCAAGTGCTTTGCAAATGCATAAACCCCTCGTAGTCGGGTTCTGCGCGGATCCGTTTGTTGCTTTGGCTTTTGTTTGTATGTGTCCTTGGGATAAGAGAGGATGCGGGGGGCGGGGGTTTAGTAAGAAAGTAATTGAGCCCGGGTTTTAACAAGGTATAGGCAACGTTTAAAGGTTGCACAATACTGGATGTGAAGTGAGGTTGTACGTGAGTAGGTGGTGGTGAGGCAAAATCTGATGTTTTCATACCTTCATCTACACTGAAGGAGATAGGACAGATGGAAAACCCAACGGAATCTCACATTCTAATTGGGGTGGGCGCGCGTGTGTTACGTTTCTGAAAGTATTTTTAAATAAGCATTTGGCCGCAAGTGCGGCCACAGTAGGGGCTGGCGAGCACGTTGGTAGCTGCGTACCTGCGGGAGCCGAGGGGACAGGGGGTGCACCCAGGCTGCTGCCAAGCCCGCTGCATACAGCGCATCGCTCTGCCGAGCTGAGTCCCCTCTCCCGCTGGCAGCAAAGACTTAAAACAGCAGTCCCCGCTTCAGCGTTATTCCTCCCCTCTTTGTCTTCTTCCTCCGGCTTTTTTTTTTTTTTTTTTTTTTCCGCCTTCCTCCTCTCCAGCAAATCCTTTTCTCTGTCAGTCCTCCTCCTCCTCCTCCTCCTCCTCCTCCTCCTCCTCCTCCTCCTCCTCCCTCCCTCCCTCCCTCTCCCCCGGGGAACAATCGCTGCTGATTGAGGTTCACTCCAATACTAGGCTTGAAAACTGGGCTCTTATTTAGGAAGTCATTAATCACATCCCCTCCCCCGGAAAGAGATGGCGGAGAAACCTGTGAAGTACAATTCCTCGCCCCATCCCCCTCCAGAAATGTTTTGAAACGCTAAACCTCCGCACATTCTGGGCCATATTAAGGTGATATCGCGTTTCCGGCGCGCTTTGAGTTTGAATGCGAAATTAGCGACGGGCAGCAGAGGCAGGAGCGGCGGCGGCGGCAGCCGCCCGGGAGCCGCGGCACATGGTGCACACGCATGCACACCCGCATGCACTCACGCACACGCAGGGAGAGGCAGATCCCCCCCCCCCGCCTCGGGACGCTGCGGGGCCTTTGGGCGGCTTTTCTTCAGGTGGAAGCGGCGATCCGGTTGTACGTACGCCTGTGTATTGCGCAGCCGGTAACGCAGCTGCCTCCCCACATACGTAGTGCATGTCTATACACACGTGTGTATCTGTCTCCCTTGTGAGCATCTCGCATTGGCGTGTGTGCGCGTACCCCACCTACAGCGCGCACAACTACCCCCAATAATCTCGCCCGCACGCCCGCCTCTGCATGTGTGTGTTGTTCTCCGGGCTGCATCTAGACCCGCACGGATCTTCCTACGTATTTGTGCATGCCCGGGAGAGCAGAAACCCCAGAATAATACGTCATCTCTATTTCCCGTACAGAAGCGTGCAGATTAGCTGTAGGAAAAAAAAAAAAAAAAAAAAAAAAAAAGACGCGTTGGAAATTTCTTGTTCATTCATAAATTATTTTGGTGTGTCAGCCGAGTTGAAATGGCGATTGGCTGCTCCTGCCGCCTGCCAACCCCTTAAGGATCCGATGTGAAATTAGTAGCAAGAAAGCATGTAATTGACCGAGTCACGTGTGCGCAGGGGGCCAGAAACGGAGCGAGAGAGAAGGGGAAAAATCAAAAGAGGGAAAGCACATTAGACCATGCGAGCTAAATTTGCGATCGTTCAAAATCAGGATGTTAGATTAATGCAGAAGACCACTTCGATCCACAGGGAAAGTTTTCATCTCACGAGTTTGGAGCAGAGGGCCCGTGGGGCAACATGGCCGAAGGTTAATTTTCTTTTTCTATTGTTTTACTATGATTTTCACTCGCTCGCTCTCTCCCTCCCCCCCCCCCCCCCTTTCCCCCCCACCCCCCTTTTAACCCAACTATGCATTACCCTTTTTTAGCAGCTCGCGCAAGGGGGCTTTCTCCAAACCCATTGTTACCCAGCTCAGAAACTGTTCCGTACCGCCCACACCGATTCACAACTTGAAAAGCTTTCAGGGGGCTATTGTTTGAATTGTTCCTGTTTGATTAAGCACAGTTGCAGTGGTGGGATGAGAAAACGGCCGTACACCTGTCCCAACTTTAATCGAAAGTTTATTCCAAGGAGGGATGAATACACGTTGGAAAATAGTGGTTTCGGCGCTGCATGTGCAATAAGCAGTTGTGCAATCTACCCAATTTTGCTTATTCTCTCTCCTCCACCCCTCCTCGGCCGGCCTCCCCCCTCGCCCCCTCGTCCTGCGCCTTGCGAGGAGAGACTAATTGGGCTGAGAATTTCTGTTGAGAAATGGGATCGGTCTTAAACCAGCAATATTCAAGTAAAGTATCGCGTTCCGTGCTGTAATGTGGCTGAAAGATGGAGTTAAATGGAAAAATACACGTATGTACAGAAACGTGGGCTGCCCTGGGCAAAGAGAGAGGGAGAGCCTCCGTGCGCAGTGCTTCCTCTCTGTAACCGCCGGTGATTTTATTTTTTTACGTATTTTGGGGAGAACGTTGTTTATTTTAGGATTTGGGGAAAAAATAAGGTCTTTTCGCCGTTTGCTTTTTTATTTTGTTTTGTTCGGCTTTTTTTTTTTTTCTTTTTCTGTTTCTTCTATAGTAACTCCTTTATACAGTGGCAAAAGGATGTTACCAGAATTTAACTCTTTGCTTTGCATCTTGTCCCCCCCTCCCTTCTTTTTCTCCCCCCGCCGCCGCCCCCCCCCCCCCCCCCCCCCGCCTCCCCCCTCCCGCCTTTCCCTCTTCCTCAGCAGGGGCGAGTAAAGGTGGAGACGAGCCCGGGAAGTTGCCGGAGCAGGAAGAAGAGGAGGAATCCCAGGTTTTGCACGGAACCGGCCATTGCAAATGGTTCAATGTGAGAATGGGATTCGGGTTCATCTCCATGAGCAACCGAGAGGGAAGCCCCTTGGAGTCTCCGGTTGATGTCTTTGTGCACCAAGTAAGACTCATTTTTGTCTTCCATCTCTGCCTGCCACATTTGGTTGAGTTCAGTGGGGCTCCGGTTTCACGTGAAGTAACCTATTTTTCCTAGGTATTTAGGTGCATCTGTAATTAAAAAGTTGCCTTAGGTAATAGTGGGTTTGTTGGCAGCGTACAGTTTGAGTAAAGAAGGTCGTTAGATCGTGCTTAGTCTCTGTGGCGGGATTTGGTCAAAGTGATAATGCTGTTTCTTCATATCTTCTTCCTTGGTTAGAAATTTCTGTGCTATTTATTTATTTTCAAATGCCACGGTTTTCTTTTTTTAACAAGGCTGAAACGGGAGCAGATATGCCTTTCCTTAGAAACTGATTAAAATTAAGCTGGGAAAAGGATAAATCCATGTCGGTTTTCATTCAGATAACGTTTGAATACAATTTTAAACGCTTTTCTTGTAAACCTCGAATTGCTTTTTAAAAGCTCATCTGAGATTAGTTAGTGAAATTAAGACATAATTATAGTGTTATTTAGCAGTAATTCAGACCTGAGAGCGTCCCCGTGGTGATACACTGAAGCCTGCATGTGGTGTGGCTGGTTGATTTTTAAATATTCCTCCCTACCAAAAAAAAAAAAAAAAAAAAAAAAAAAGAGATAAAAAGGAACGATTAAGGAATCAGCCCAAAAGCAGCGTCTCTGTAAGGCTGTTGGGGAGAGAAGGGGCTTGTGGCCGCTCTTTTTATTTTTAAGCCCGGCAGCGTGAACGGTGTTCGCATGCTGACTGTGGAGGCTGGTATGAATGCCTTCACGCAAAGGAGTTTCAGATGCTAGATACGTACAGAAATGTAAAGTTAAAGGAACTTCTCCCAGGGTCTGTAGCGTGGTGTGTGAAGAAGGAGCACGTGTAGACCTGCCCTTGTCCTTCTCTACTTGCAACAACTCTGTTTTGAATTTCACTCCTCTCCTCTGGGATCGGAGAACAGAAGAACGGTTATCAGGTAAAGAGACCATTTTGGGGTTGGCTAGGGCCATGTTAGGAAGGCAAAAAGGCATCTTTTTACGTGGTTGTCCATTTTCTATGACGTTTGCAATGACGGGGCAGGGGGCTGTTCCATGATTATATAGTGAATCCATTTTAATGTTCCATTTAATGGCCCGGCCTTATTTTGTGGTAACTGTCGTCAGACCTTTTTAAAGAATACACCTTTCATTAGGTTAATAAAAAGGTGACTGAAACTCAGCAATGGGTGCTGCTGTGGCACGGTGCCTTCCTCATTGCCGGGGTGGAGTGGATTTCTGATCTTGCTGTCCTGCGTGTACCCTACGCCTCAGGACCTGCACATCAGTATTAGCTGCTTTAATTTGGAATTAGGTACAAGGAATCCAGTAGTGAACTTTCTAAATTCTTAGACTTCCTGCTTTGTACTGGCGTATGAGTGAGGTGCGCCCCTCTGCTGCTTTTTCTTTTCTTTTAGAACTGAATGAATGAAATACTTATCAAAGAAGGAGCAGTCTTCTTCCTGTTCCTCCCCCTTTCCTCCCTTCTTTGTACCTTTTTAAGTTGTGAAATTGCTTTTTACAGTTCTATAAATTTACTTTACAGATAAATCCCCTTTTTTCTTCATCTAATTTTCTGTTAACACATGTCATTCTTTTTGCTTCTCAAATAGTAGAAGACAAACATCTGAAGCATAGCAGCGCTGTTAATAAAACGCATTTGGAAACAAAGGTCTTAGATCTGTGGAATTAGAGAAGCGTTGAATTGCATGATAACGTGATACGTTTAAGTAATACTAGACAAGGTGTGCTCTTCCATAATGGAAAGTACTCATAGAAAATAATAAAAAAGTCTGTGGTGAATTTGGAAGGCTCAATTCAGTTGCGTCCCCTAAAGGAGGGGACAAGAAGGAAAGGTTGGACGTGTTTGTTTACACTTTAATAATCTACAATTTATTGATACCCTTAGGTTTCTAAGGTATATCACAGTGTAAAATGCAGTGAAAAATAGCATGTTTTATTGCACATAAACTGTCTTCTCAGTCATTTTGAGTATTACTTAATTATGTCTTACTGAGTGAAATTACTAGCATTCTGCAATGGATTGGCCCTTACAACAAAGAAAATACGTTTCTGACCTTTTTATTTCTGATGAAATCTAGGATATGCATGAACTTCATGGTGAGATGAATCTTCTTTCCATCAGTCAAAAGCAGAATTTTTCTGTTTAATGGGGAGAAACAGTATCTATTTCGTTTCAGAGTACATTTTAGATAATTTATATTGCTGTATAGAATGCTTTGTGTTAGCGGACTAGCTGACCAGTGGTAGCAGTAGCAGCCAGAGCATAAAAATGTCTTTATATCAGTAGTGATTTTTAACAGTGCTGCTTGTACAACAGTTTGTTGCCAGAACAATGGTTAGACCCTGTTCCTATTAGTTTTATTAATTTGAAAAATTTAGTCATGTGAGAAGGCCTTTTCAAGACAAAGATGTTAGTTTATTAATCTGTTGAAATGAAATAGTGCAGTTCAAAACTGCTTTGAAAACACTTCATCATTTATTTAAGTGTGTGAGCCATAGTGTTGCATGCATTCATTTGTTCTGCAATGTTTGCAGCTACTAATATCAGTTTATAGAATCAGACAGTCTAAGCAGAGGAAAGAAGCTTCTATGTTACTTAGTCCAAGTCCTGTCAAAGCTAACTTGAACCCTGCAACGGTATTTCTACTTCCTTATCTTACCTTCTTTTGGTGAGGTTATGCCCAGATCTTACTATGAGCAAAAACTTACTGGATGTTGAGTCAAAATTACTGTGATATTTTAAGCTCATTATACCCAGATTTTTGAGCTTTTTTTCTTGGAGTTCCCCCTTGGTTGTGTGCAGATTGTAGTCAGGTTTTTCTAAAATCAGTGCTTTATTAATTGTACATATTGATATATTTTTAGAGGACAATGCTTTTGTTTGGACTTCTCTTCCACTTTGCCCAATGAAAGTTCTATTCATGAAACATCTGCAGTATCGAGTTTTTAACTCTACCTTTTAAGTCCTTCCTTCAGCACTAATCATTTTGATTGATTTTCTCCGCACTACCTTCAGGTTGTTGTTACCCTTCTGGCAATGAGGTACCTAGGGCTGGATGCATTAAGGTAGAAACACTTCGGCCATTATATATGTGCATCTGTGTGTGTGTACAATAGGGTTTACACATACAAACATCTACACTCTTGTCCTCTTTTAGATTTATTCTGATACAGCTTATATCTTTGTCATCTGTTTCATTCATTCAGTGTCATATAAAAATTACAAGTCCTAAAAGCTATTTAATTTTTCAAAGACAAGCCATGCCCAATGCAGCAATGCCCAGTCTGCTGTGTTTCTTTTACCGAAAAAAATGAAGAGTAGCAATGTTAGTCCTTTGTAACTGTTAAATCCGAGGAGCGTGCACCTTACTGAGTTTGGCTCAGTATTGTCATTTAGACTTTTAATGGGTTAGCATGGAATGAATAATATAGCTTGCTTCTCTTTTATGATGTGAATTCTGCACATAGTTGTGTCTGAACAGCTCTTGTTAAATTTTAGAAAAAGATCTATTTGTCAAAGGGTAAAACAGACTGGAGAGGTGAAGTGAGTGAAACCTGTTGTGGTGCACATGAATAAAAAGGTCTTCACTGCTAAGAACTAAGAAGAGCTCAAGCTTTAGTAAAATCAGAGAAAAGGATGATATTAAAATCTTTTTGCACATTCAAAATTGTAGGCGCAACTTAGATACGTACAACTTTTTTGGATGCTGGCAGTAATACAAAAATGCTGCAGAGTCTTCTTTGCCCACATTTTGTATGAACTATGTTAGAAAGACTTTGCTTAGCATGAAGGCCAGATGTTAAAGATGATAATGAAGGCTAGGGTGCCGGATGTAGATAGATGTGAGTAAATACGTGTTTGTGAATATCAAGGGTTGTAATTTTACATTCTGTTTCTGAGTAATGTCTTTCAGGATGAGATGGATTGTTCAGTTTAGATGTTGTTTGTTGGGACCTGGCTCTGTAGTCCAGAATTCATACTGTGTTAGGGGATTGATACAGGATTTCTGAACTGGGATCTTAAACATGATCCCTCTTTGGGATCCTCTTTTATGGGATGGGGAGAGGAAGGAAGGGAGGAGCAGCGTGCAAGATTCGGTGTATTTTGTTTTCTCATTAAAAGGAACGTGGTTAGTTTGAAATTTTTCACTTTCATCTGAACTTTCTTACTGTTGCTGCAAGTTACTGTTATTAACAGATTTGATTAAAAAGTGGAAGAGAGCCTTTTTTCTTTCATTGAGTCCTTCTGCACTGTGCTATCATTTGTATGTTATGAATTTTGCTCTTACTGTTGCAAGTACCTGTAACAAAAGAATGAGGGAAGGTTACTGAGACTTCAGTTATGACTGTAAATGGAAGAATAAACAGAAAATGAGGCATGTAAGCAGCATCTGAAAAGCCTTTTCCCTTAATTTGACCGACCATCCTTTTTGATGGTGAATCAAGTGCCTATTCTTTAAATTTCTAGTATTTTAGCCACAGTTGAACTACTTTATCCTAGAAAAAGTTGGCTGCGGCATGATACACTGAATGCTGACTTTCTTATATCGTGATACATGTGATTCTGTGCTTTTGCAAGGATGCATTTATTCATCTAGCACATCTTTTCCATTTCTGCGTTATTAGGAGCCTGCGAAAAGCTGCTTAATTGCTCAGGATAACTGGAGTTCTGGGCAAGCAAGTGGGATCAATATTTCATTGCTCCTTATTGTTAAATAGGACATGGCAAAGCCTGTTGGAAGTACAGAAGTCTCCATGCAGAGTATGCTATTACAGACTTGTCATCTTTGACTTCTGCTGGGGACCAGGCAAGCCCAGACCTAATCAAAACAAAAGTGGCTAGAAGGATTTAGAGAGGGGAGCTGAGGAAGGAAGCAAATGGGGAGTAAATGTGTGTCTGCAGTGAGCACATGTGTTGGAGATCCAGCAGAGATCAGACCTACACTAAAGATGTGGGTGTCCAAGTCAACAGCAGCCTCAACACGTGTAGAATCTGTAATGGGTAACTGTTGGATGATCTGGAGCCAGGTTTTGGCTCTCACCAGTTGTGTTGGAGCATACAGGGAAAACTGACTTTAAATTACTTCACTGAGAGCTTGATGGTTGAAGATGGTTGTCTGAAGAAACTTGCAATTTGGTATTTAAGTTATGGAGGCACCATCTGTGGAAATACCTTCCAGATTTCCTCTATTTACGTGTAAACCCAACATTACAGTGCTTTTTTATCGATAGAGCTATGTAGCATTTAAGTGAATGGCAAGTCCCATTAAACTTAAGTGGTGTTGAATTAGATCAGGTTTTGCTGAAGAAGTTTAAACATTAAATGTTGACAAGGAAAATCGCAAGCAGCCCAAAGACAGAGCCCTGCAATGGGACTATTTTGTCTTGAGAGATTTCCGTCTTTGGCAGAGCAGTAAGCGCGCCCTTTCCAGTGCTATCCTCCTTTTCTCCAAGACTGAGGAAGTTGTGCACAGGAGTTGGGATACTGGAAGGAAGAGGATATTTTGTCTGGGGCACAAACATAAGATATCAAAGCAGATATACGAACCAAAGCTAAAAGGAAATGAATTGTCAAATTGGGAAAAACGTTGTTGTTGCTTGTCCTAGTTTGCAACTACATTACTGAGGTAGTAAGTATATCTAGAGTCATCCAGAGTTTTGTTTTAGACTCTTTACAAAGTATACTCCCATGTAAATATTGTTTAATTCGTCTTCCTTATGAAACCCATCTCAGTAAAGGCCGGTCATCTTTCCCCACTGATTATCAACAGAAGCAAAATTAGGCCCATCAGTTTCTACAAAGGTGTATAAAAGTGACTGTAAAGGTGTAATTTAAATAAGATCCTAAAACCCAGAGGGTAAACCCCATTTGTGATGTTTTTTAAATTTCTTTTAAATTTTTAAAATTTCTTTAAATAAAGAAATAAGGACATACCGTTTAGAGTTTTCATTCCCTATATTTGAGTGACTTTCCCCCCCGCCCTTTTGTTAAATCGGCTGAAAGTTTTCATGACTGATAGAAAGGTATTCCGTGATACTTAGCTCTTTCTAAGAGACAGTTACCCAGGACAGGTCTGGACTAGCTTTTGCTTGCTGGATATCACTGGTAAAAGCAGTGAATCCTTAAATTGCTTTTATATCAGCAGAGTATCAGTAAATACCTCTTCATGGAAGGTAGAGAAGTGCTTCTGATCGCTTGAGCGTATTTAGTTGGAGAAATTGGTGTCCAGGCTTTTCCTCAGATTATTCTGGCTGGCCCTGACTTAAAATGGGGGGTTAACTCCTTGGGAGATGGCTAGAGGGAATTCCAGATCCCCATTCCAGAGACAGGCTCAGCTGCTTGCAGAGCAGCTGTGGAAACTGCCACAAGTTTTACAGTCTGCTGTATTAAGGAAAACTGGTACTGATTTTTATTTTTGCTAACATGCAAAGCTGTAATATGCAGCAGGTCAGCAGCTGCTCTGCAAGCAGCTGAGTTGGCTTTGCAGTAGCAGTGTGGTGAACAGGTGGAGGTTGAAACTCCTACAGCCACCCTTCTTGGTGGGTGTCCTATGGCCATGATTTTACTTTAACATTTGGCAGTGGCGCTGCTACTTAAGTAAGCTTCAAGAGCTTTTATAGCGCTCTCCCTGTTGGGATATAGCGTAAGCGCTTGTGAAGCTGCATGGCAAACCCAGCTGGGGAAATTTTGGTTTTCGTATCTGATTTTTGTCATTTTTCATGTCAGAGAAACCCCATGATCCCCACAAATAAGGGTGGGTAGTGTTGGCACCATGGGAGGGCAGCCAAGGATGCAAACAAGCAGCTGCCAGGGTGCGGCAAAGGTATAGGAGGAGAGAGAGATGGAAGCTACTGTCCCAGAAATGCAAACGAAACTGCAGTCTCCTCTGGTGCAAAATAGTGGGATACTGGAGTTATGTTCTGCTGGGGATGGAGAGACAGCAAAAGTGTTAGTGACTTCAAGAAAAAAGGGCACTTGTGGGTATTGGAATGAGTACAGGCATCTGAGCTCTCTTGGAAGTGGAATGTTTCAGGAATCTCTTTTGGGTCACACTTCAATCCTACAAGTTCCTCTTTTTCTTGTTTTATTGATTACAATTAAGCTGTGGCATTGAAATATATTGAATTGCAGTTTTAAAACAGCACTATTTATAAAACAAAACCAAAAAAGTTAGGAGGAGTATGACAATAATGTGCATTTCTTACTTCTACAGAACAGAAGTAAGTGTATTTACAGGGCATGTTCGTAATAATTTGGATATATCTTTTTAGCAGGTAGGTGAGAGCTTAGTGAAATTAGTTGATAATCTAAAAAGTAAAGCTCTTCGATTACTCCATATGCGTAACTTTGAAAATTAAATACATCAATACATTTGAAAAGCTACTTGTCTGAGAGTATGTAGAACATCTTTGTTCTATTATCAGTGCAGGAACCAAGAAAATCACACAGATACTTTCTATTCCAAAGTTCCAATCTAGTGCTAGAATTACGTTTTTTGGAAGGAGGGATGCTGAAAGGTTTGTTTTGGTTTTGTTAGCATAAAATTGTTTAACAGGTAAAATCTGAGTGAACACGTATATAATCAGTATTTGGAGTGTATGAATTTGTGTACAAAATCGAAGTAACATTGCATGACTACCAGAGGTCTTATGATGCTGTTAGAAAACACTAATGTTATTACACTTGTCAGCGTGTACTTCTCATGAACATGGCTGATAGTGGCTTTCCCATCAAAGACAATCTGTTCCCAGGGAGGCCCTTTTCTAATTAGTCATGGTAATTTATAGGTATGCAGTGTTGAGGGATTTTTTTTTCTTTTTCTAGATTGCTTTTATTGTAGTGCCACTTGAGGCTACTTTAGCATTTGTGTTATAACTTTCTTTGTTTATGCTCATATAGATACATGCACCGAAACAATCCCTGGGCTGAAATTGAGAGTAGTCTAGGATAAGCATGAACTTGGTTTTTTTCCAAGTACAGGTGTCTTTAAAATCTCTTAATAGTGTACATGTGCTATAATTTAAAAAATGTTTTATTTCATTTTACAACTGTGTTTTGCAAGCCAGTAATCAAAATCTTGGTTGGTTTTATAGGCTATTTGTAATAATACAATCTTATTGGAAATACGGGGTTTTAAAAAGTCTGTGCTGACCATGTGTAGTAATCTCTGAATATTGTTAGACTCATTATACGGAAATACTAGAAATATGTAAAAGTTTTAATATAGAATATACTTAATAGACCCAAGCTGACTTCTGTAGACTTTGGGTTAGACTCCCAACTACTCCCTGTATTTAACAGATACATATTGCTATCTTACCCGGTTTAATTACACATAGATTGCACATCTTCAGAATTAGCCATTGTTGACACTAAAGTGGAATAAGATCAAAGAATTATTCACAAACCTGTTTATTACTACCTTCTCCTCCAGATACTGGAAACGATAGTACATCAGGTGAATGGAAATGTGAGAGTTGTTTCAACAGTAAACAAAAATTCCTCCTCAATGTAATGAAACCATGACACCCCTTCTCTTCTTGTGGATATTACAGACATGATGGGTCAAATTCTGCTCAGTCTTCTCATGTAAAGTGGTCCCACTGACCTGTGAAACTTGTTCAATAAGCTGGACAGCATTAGGAGTCTCGTATATGAATGCTCTTGCTGGAAGTATGTAGTTTTACATAAGTTTACATCTTTTTAGTTTCGTAAGTGTGTAAGTTTGCTTTTAGTGCTCAAAAACTTGAGGGCGTGAATATTGTGATTTGATTTGTTCCCTGTACAGTGCCTAAAATGTGCAGTAGTAAACCAAGGTTAGGGTCAGTGCTGCTTAATTAAAGTTAACTTAAAATGATACAACTTAACATAATGTGTATGCATGAACATGACATTTATGTGACTTCTATATACTTTGCACAATATGCTACTTTTTTGTACTGTGAATGTGTAATATTTAATGTCTTTGATGCAAAGCTCTTGGGCTGATAATGTTGTGGGGTTTTTCATCTTCCTGTTGAAAAATTGCTCAGTTCCAAATCATTCCCTCACAGAAAGAAAGAGCAGTAGAAGCATGTGAAATGCTCCCCGTGTAAAAAAGACACCCCTTCACCATGGGTGCAAGCAGGGTCTGTTGAAGGGGAATGAAGTTCACCTTTGCAGTGAAAGCGCCTTGGGATTCGGTAATCTAGAGACAGTTGGGGACGGCTGTACAGGGCCTTTGATTTCTGGCAGGGGTAATGGGATGGGGTAAACATTTGTTTAATGTTTTCAGGTAGCATGTTTTGCAAAAATGTTTAGTAGCTGGGAAATGTAGGGTAGAAGTTAACCCTGTAAGGAATGCATGGTTTCTTGCATAGGGGTCTGTCTGGCTGTAGCACGCACACCGATTTTCACTAACAGGGCATTCAGCGGGGCTTCCTGTTCCTTGTGTGTGATTCTGGTTTAGAAACTATTGCAACCTAGAAACAAAGGTAAAAGTAAAATAATTTGTAAAAGTGTTTTTAATTGGCTTCAGGAAATAGTGATAATTGTTAAAGACAGATGTTACTTGTAAGGTGATTGATCTGGAGGTGAAGCAGATGCGTGAATAAACAATATCAGAAATGGAGAGTTAGTTTCTTTACAGGGAACTTTGTGCATCACCATTGACTTTAAAGGACTAGTCACAAAGAGGACTGTGGGATTGAACTGTATATGATAAGACAGCAAAAGATTTTAAAGGTGCATTGTCAAGATGAAAATCATATTCAAGATTTTCAGGCAGAAATATAGTACATCTGAAGGTAAAGGCTTTGCTTAGGCTAATTGGAATAGGATTTTGTTAGTGTTAATTCATGCTTTTGGGAACACTTAATGCAGCAGTAAATACCACATCTTTCACTAAGGAGTGCTTGATTCTCCTGGACTATAGTCTGTTATCTACACTAAGAAAGGAGGCTATCAGATTCTCCTCTTAGCAATGCTTTCTCTTCCTCAAGAATTAAAAGAAAATCTACTAAACATTCCAAAATCTGATCTGTCAGATTTGAAAATGTTGAAAATTATTTAAATTCAAAACTCTGGTTGAAGAGGTTCCTTTAAATTTGATCTATGCCTACATTGTCTTCAGTAGAAATTAGCAAAGACTTTTGTAAAAAAAATAAAACTTCACTTTCCATTTCATATGATGTCTTTGCATTTAATGACTACATAACATTTTTTCAAGACAGCAAATAGTTTTCAAGATCAATCTGCAGTCTGCTTTGAGCAACAAAATCTCTTTATGTTTAATAATGTAATTTGTGGATTCAGTTTCCCCAAAGAATTTTTACATTAATCTTCATTAATTTCTTTAAGTAATTACATATTTATAAAATGGCAGATTATTTTATTTTTGTAATATAGTAGTTTCTTTTTTACTCACAATTGTTGATAGTTTCTTGGAAAGTGATAGCCCATTCCATGCTTTTGTGGGTTTATTGTTAATCTTCTTCACACAGATAGTATTTCTTCCTTGGATGATCATTTCTTTAACTGGTGACAACTGTAAATGGACCAAGATCAGACTGTTGAAATAGCTACGGCTAAGACATTGTCCTTTTGCCAAGGATTAATTATTTTTAGTGTTCATTATTCAATAGTATAATCAACGTTTAACATTTTCTGTGATCCCCTACATATTGATATATTTTTTTAATATGGGAATCAGTAAATTTTTAAAATTATAGATAAAGCAATACTATGCTTTTATAGTTGTAATTTGTTTTCCTTTTATCCGTATGTAATTTAGTATTTCTTTATTAGTAGCATGACCATTACAAGGGAGCTAAACCAGCACTGACCGCAATAGGTGTCATGAAGTGCACCTATAGTATATTCCATTCTCTTGAGAAGTATTGAGGTAATTGGTATAGAATGATTGATTTTGTTGTAATATTTCTGGGTTTAGGATGATGAACATAGTCTATTCGTTGAATTCTTAAAAACGGGTAAATGTTACCTTAGTTTCTGTTTTCTCCCTCCATTTGACTTGCATTTTAAAGGTACAATACATCTTAGATACACTTTAAGGACCAAATGTTACAAAGAGATGAAATGTTGAGCCAGGTGGAATCAGTGAAACAGTTGTCAAGAAGTTTCAATATGTATGTACAATTTCTCTCAAGGTTTTTTTTCTCAGTTCCATTTGGGAGCTTAAGATAGTTAAAACAGAGAAGTTTGGTTAAATAAATCTAAGGGGCATTTGTGTGTGTAAACTACCATTCAGTGTACTTGTTTCTAACATGTTAGTGAGTGCTTTGCAACCTTTAAAATGCCTCCAAAACTAATTATTTATCAGTATTATTTGTATGAACTTACCATGTATGAATGTTCATCTAAGTTTCTTGCAGCACGTTCAGCTGTAACATGTACATCAAGAGAAATGTGACTCCTCTATTTACTTCTTGTGTGGCAGAAAATACTCCATTGACTTCCTTTGTTCATTTTCACCAGGGGCTTAAACATTAGTTTAAAAGTAGCTTTGCCATTTTGTGGACAAGTTTGAAATTCCTGGCATTTCAGGTCTAAAAGAAGACTAACCTGGCAGATAGTTATTTACTCATAATATGTAAGAGAAGAAAAATGTGTGCCAATCTGTGGCTTTCTCCATTTAAGTTAATACATGGAAAGTTTAGTATGGGTTTTTTTTGTTTGATTCCAGTGGCTTAACAAAGTTACCCTGAATTTTTGTGTCTTGCTAGCACATTGCTCTTCTGGGCACACTTGCATCTCATTGCCAAATTTTTAATGATGATGGATGAAAAAAGCAAATTATTTCCTTTCATTAAATCTGCATTGGAAGTAAATTACCAAACAATAAGGATACATGCTAAATATATATGAAAGACAGTAATCCTTGCTTCTTTTAAAAATTGGTTTCTTGAAAAATACTGATTATATTGTTGTAATTTTGACACATTTACTAGATGAAGTGTTTTTGTGTTAAAAGATGTTCAGATTTTGAAATGTCTGCTTTCCATGAGTTTGACTAATTTTATAGAGAGCTTTCTGATAACAATGTTGTTATTAAAATCTTACAGTTAAAAAGCTTCATGCAAGCATTAAGAAATTAAATTATCAAAACTAATTTAGATATTATGCAAAAAACCCACAATGAAATATTCATTATTAATTAAGACAAGATAGTGTAAATATTTGCATACCAGCCTTGTTTTCATCTTCTACAGCGTTCAGGCCTGTTTCAGGAAATACGTTTAACAATGTAGGTCAGTTTGGATTCTGCTGCATGAAGGAATGGCAGAGACCGATGCTAATTGTAACCGTGTTTTTTTTTATATTTGTCAGTCCCCTTCTGGATCGGTGCATTGCAAATCCGTATAATTAGTATCTGGAAGGGGCCAAAAGTAAAGATTCTGGGTCTTAATTTTTCCACTTACTGACAACATTTGCCAGTCGACTGTTGACTTCTCTGCAGTTGGTGTGGATGGAGGAAACCTCTGGTCTTGCAAAGAATGAGCTATGATTTAATTTTTTTTCCTTGTATAGATGTTGTGCTCAGTTGGTAATATTCAAATAGGGCAGGTTGCTTCTGATGCAAAAGTTTTCTTGGACTGCTCTGGTGATGAAGGGACTGTGGGATAAATGCTGTTAGTATCTCTGCATTTGAAACGTGCATGAATGGATCACTGCAAAATGTTTTGTTGTTGTTGTTCCTATGCCTATTTTTATCTAAGGTCCTCCCTGTGAACATAAACAACAGCGAAACAGTGCCACCGCAGTGAACAAAACATCCGAAATCGTGTTCTCGGCTGCAAATTTAAAAATGCGGATTAATTGATTGGCCGATGCAAAGGCAGATGATTCAGTTCTGCTCTTTTCCATGCCAGTGGCGAAACAGGGGGAAAGACTGGGGGTGGGGGTGGTGTGGTGTATATTTTTGATGGAGCAGTATAACCCCGTAACCGGGTTTAACGCCGAGGCCGAGGAGTTCCGGCAGGCGATTGGGTGTCGGAAGGCGGGGTGCCGTGCTGGTGTGGGGGTTCCTTCCCAGCAGGCCGGGCCGGGCCGGGCCGGGGGCCGCCGGCGGCGCAGCGGAGCCGCCGCACAGGCAGGAGCCTCCTTAACGGCGGCCCCCCCCCGCCCCCCGGCCGGGCGGGGGGGGGGGGGGAACGGGCACCCCCGGCTCGGGTTGCAGGCCCTCCGACCAAACCGGGGGAGCCGGGGTCAGGGCTGTTCGTTGCCTGTCGCTTCCTTAGGCCATTTATAACCCGGTCCTGCCTTGCCTTGGTGGTTGACTGCGGCCCAAGGATGTGATTGATGTGAAAGATTCAAAGATTTTCTTTTTATTACTCTCTTAATATGGTTTAAATTGTTGGATTTTTTGAAGGGAAAGCTAATTTAGCACAGAGTGCAGAACTGGAAATGTTGGTTAGTATCTTTCAGAATCGAAGTGATGGTAGATCAAAAATACCTGTCTGAGGGTCTGGCTCGTTGGAGGGGCAAGTCCCACCGAAATCAGGGGGTTCAGCGCTGCACCGTGGCTTTTCAGCAGTAAGAGGCGAACTTGCCACCACTTCCCGTGCTGGAGGACCAACGTACCATCAACCACAGAGCAAATTAACGTGCAGCAAATGCGAATTAAACAACTGGAAAATAAATATTTTTATCATCCCCCCCCCCCCCCCGAAGGCTTGCTACTATCTATGCCGGCGCTTAGCGCCATAGTAGCGTCTGTTTATACGGGGGAGCTATCGAAGACAGAAACGCTTTGAAGCTGAGCCGCGGTTAAAGCGAGCACCCAACGCTTCGCCCTTATCTCGGCGCCCCACGCCGGAGGCCCGGCCGGGCCCGCGGGACCAGCCCTCGCCGCCCCAGGCCCCCGGGGGGGCGCGGGGGGCTGCCCACCAAGATGGCGGCGGGGCGGGCGGCCCGGCCTGACCCGGCGGAGGCAGCCCACCTGCAGCCCCGCCGCCTGCGGGCGCAGGCACGGGCCCTCGCTACGATTAGCCGCGGCCCGGGGCCGCGTTTCGGCCTGCAGGCCCACCCCCTCCCTCCCCCGCCCCCTGGGAGGGCGGCGGGCGGCCAGTGCCGCCCTTTGTTCTGCGGCCGCGGGGTCCTGCCCCTTCCTCCGCCGCCCGGGAGGGAAGGGCGGCGCGGGCGGGCCGGCGGTAAGGTGGCTGCCGCACGTGGGCAGCCCGGCAGGCGTGCTCGCAGCAGCCGCCGTGCCGCTCGACGCACGGTGCTTCGCCGACACCTCCCGTTGTAACGGGGGTGAGGACGTGGAGCTCTGGAGAAGCCCTCCTTGCCCACCCCCGCGGTAACCCTGCGGGGCGCCGGGGGGACCGCCGCCTCTCCCGCCGCGTCCTCGGTCACCTCCGAAGGAGGCCCGGGCGGGGGTGAGCCGCGGGCCCAGCCCCTTCCCCGGCCGGCAAGCCCACCCCGCCGGGAACAACGGTACCCGGGTTGTAATGGCGGGGTTGCCGTGCTTGGGGGCGGGGATGTCTTCACCCCCCTTCACGTTAAAAACGACTTTGAAAAGAAATGCCGCCTCCTTTTCAGGAGCGTATGAAACCTGAGTGAAGCGTTGCTTTTGGTGTTTGCTGCCCTGATGCGGGGAGGAAAAAGAGTGTTGGATGGAGAATTAAGTGTGGGCATGGTAAGGGTTAGACACCCAGGGATTTGATTAGACCTCTCGGTAAACAGCCAGTCTTCCCCTCTTCACGATCGAGCAAAACACGCTACTAAATAACACACTGTGTTGAAGTAGTCGTATTTACAAGAAATACTGGAAATTTTAAAGTGAATACATTTTTACCAACGACCAGTAATTTTTCTAAAACTTGTTAGAACTTTTCAGCAGTGTTTTACCTGACGGCTTACAATTTCTCTTTAATTTAACTTCTGAGTGTCGTAAGGTGACAACACAAAGGCTTTGCAAAATATTCAGCGGAATTATCTGGTTTTGTTTGTTTTGAAGGAGAACATAGTCCTTCATGCTAAAAAGTCATTCAAAAAGATTAATGATTGTAGGATTCCAGTCTTGCAAACACTTGTTCTTTAAAGTAAGAACTATTCATGTAAATAAAGGTTTCAAGTTTAGGACCTTAAATATGCAACTTTTATAACTATTCACCCCTTAAAAATGGTCTTCTGCTTTAGTCTGGCCTTGGGCAAAGTTCTGCATGGACTCAATGGGATTTTTTTTTTTCTTGTGTAAGAGCTATAGTTTCACTACTTCAAATACTTTTTTAATTGAGGAAAGGTTTGTTAGTCCATTAGGTTTTTTTCTTTTCTTTTCTTTTTTTTTAAGGTATGTGCATATGTATGCTTTATGTACTATATAGGAGATATGTATATATTTCTTCCACAACAACAGTTCTGCTGCAAAGGAAATAAAATCAAGCAATCTTTAATAGCACAGGTCTCAATACGTTGATTTTTTTTGTCTGTGTGGGTGAGTTGTGTAAAACTGTTGTACAAGTTTTCTGACTGTAGTTTATAATAGTATAATTAAACGAAATATTTTTCACATTTGAAAATGTAAATGCACTTCTGGGCTATGAATGGTGTATAATGATTCACTGCTCCGGGACAGTCTCTCCTATGGGATGAGTTTGGTGTCGTGGCATTGACTATGATACATTTGTGTCAGTTGCTCCTTCCTCCCCCATCAGCATCCAGCTCGCTGGAATCTCATGTTTTTTTCTGGTAACATTTTTACTTGCAAACGATTTTTTTAGATGCATATGTTCTGAAGGGAGTTTGCACTGTCAATACCCTAAGGATGCTTTGGTTGTTTCAAAATAGCGTAGGGATTAAAGGCTGCTTTACTTGTGTTGCCAGCTTGAAAGAGGTGACATATGCTTTTTGAAAGTGTTTGTCAGGCACAAGTATTTCACGTTTCAGGTACAGATAACTTTGTCCCAGGTTTTCTGTCATTTTAGTTTAATTCACGTGTGCTGTCTGGCTGCAGATTTTCTATTAAACACGGGGTTGTTTTACAAAATGTGCGGTTTTTTTTACTGTACACATCAGACAATTGGATGATTCCTTTGGGGTTGGCAACTTATTTTAACATTTCTGTGTAAAATTCTTTGTCTGTTTTTAAAGTTAATGTTAAATGTTGCTTTTCCAATTGCAAGTGGTAGAAACTCTTCAAAAATTGCGAATCTTGGGGACCCCAATAATTGTCATTCCATACACTAGTGCTTTAATGACATTTTGATTGATACGCATCAAACTTTTTGTTGCCATTTTTGTGAGCCCCAGAATTATGCTGTGTGGTTATTTTTAAATTAAGTAGGCATCTCTATTAATCATGAAGAAAAAATTGTTTGCTGAAGATGTGATACTGTGCTAGGCTTTTGATTTGTTTGGGGTTCTTTTCCTGGACAAAATTGTTGTTTGTAACAGCTCCGCAGTTTCATTATTGTCTTAAGCCACTTAACTGTAGACTTTTGCTAGAAAAGGCAATCCCACCCACCTTTCTTCGGCCCTGGACTCCTGTTCCCACCTGGACTCCCGTTTCAATTCCACTGCCTTGTAGCTGCAGAAGGAATTACAATCCTTTGCTTTTTGAGCTGAAAACTAGTAATTTATTTTGCATGTTTGAATTTCACTTGTATCAGCAAGCTCATAGGACTTTTGATTTGCTACGTGAAATTTGGAGCGAACTTGAGGAAAGCAGTGGAAGTGTGCAGCCTGTAGAAATGCAGACTGCAACCACTCTGTTTGGTGTCAGGACAGTGGTAGAGTGTAATTTTCAAGGAACTGAGCCAAAATAAAATGGGAGGTCCTGTTCCCTGAACTTCTATTCCGTCTCATTGGTTTAACTTGCTAGCTAGGAAAAACTGGCAGAGCAAGACTTTGCACAACTGCTTCTCGCAGAACCTCCATCTTTGCTGGCGTACGCTCGTTGTGACTGCAGTTTGTATCAGTGCTGTGCTTGGTCTGGCATTCATTTCCTTAGAAAGAGATGTTAACAGTCCAGTCCTGCAAATAGTGGATGTGTCTATTTCTGTAACTTTTTTAAAAAATAGAAATATTTGAGAGAGGATTTCCCATTGCCATTGGCGATGTTTAGTTTGTGACTGCGCTGCTGGTGTGTAGTAGGTGTAGTTGAGCTGTCTCCTTTACCAGGCACACCTTTTACTTAATATTACAGGAGGATCAAGTTAAGCTTCCTTCAAGAGTCTCCATGATTTAAACTTTTTTTTTAGCAGGCCCTATGTAATGTATATTAGCTGAACTCAGTGGCTACTTCAACTAAGGTTCAGGACCAGCCAGTGCTACGTCAAATAAGCCATAAAGAGCTTCACTCCTGGTACCCAAGCCCTGCTTCAAAGCAAGCTGTAGCAGTAATTTTTGGTTCTCTTTTAACAAAACTTGAAAAATATTTTCACCGAAATGTCCTGAACAAACTGAGAAGTGTTTTGAAATAAATACTTCTCATGCACATCCATGTGTGTGTTGTTCATACTAGTCCAGTGCTGCAAAGCACTGGTTACCTGTGCCTTACCTACAGAGTTAAGAAGTTACTTGGGCTTTGTTGGACTTGGCTGATGATGATCAAGGTCCCGAACTGAGCGCTCTGTGCAGGAGCAGGACTCTCTTGTGCAGCGAGTTGCAGGACGAGCTCTCAATTTGTCTGAGGGCAGGGAGGACTGAATTCAGTCTGTGCAGGGTCAATGAAATTATGCTGGGTGCTGCTGCATGTGCATGACCTGGGCAGATTTAGTAGGTACATTGAAAATGTTGAGGTCTGGTTGCTGCTAATTTAACATAAAGTCAGAAGGATGTTGTCATTCGTAAAAAGCATAATAAAATTATTATCTTCAAATTGTTTATTGACACAAGTTGTGCTGTGGCTGGCTAAGGTGCACCGTACTACAGAGACAGTATGTTGCTACCATGTGTTAGAGTCCACCCCTCTCCCCAAGGGCAGTTTGGTGAGGAGGTAATACAGATGTACGTAAATTGAAGAACATTTATTGATATATATATACATATATATGTATGTATTCTATATCTGTTACATACATGATTTCTGTCGGGGGTGAGTGGCCTTGGGGAGCTAGGATGGGCAGGGTAGGAGTATAAGAGATCTGGCAGCTCTTCAGGGCACTGCTGATAGCCTATGCTGGGCAGGGTCAGCGTGGTTTGGGAGAAACTGCTGCGTGTGGCTGGTTTTAATTGAGAAAAAAGTATGTCCTTAAATTTTGGGAAATATTTCTTTGATGCACCTTGCCACCAATGAATGGACCCTATCCAGTAGCGAAGCTCTGTGTTAAATAATTTGATCAGGATCCTAAGAATAAAGTTGCATTTCAGATAAAAAATTATATATAGTTTGAATTTGTAGCTACTTTTCTTGTAAACACATCTAAATATATATTTCGGAAAGAAAAATTACCAAAAGCCACTAAAAAAATTCTGTTCAACTGCAGCATGTAACTGTGAGGAAATCATTACACTTTTCAGTAACCATCATTTATTGCATAGATTAACGGTTGATTAAAGTAATTTGGCACTTTCTCTTGCAAACAGTAATTTGTGTGCTTGTGTGCTGATACAACATACCTGGTCGAAGTGGATCACAACTGTACACCGCTGCCTTAATACAAGGCTGACCAAAGTAGGTATGTCTGTTCCTGGCACACAGATGAGAATGAGGAGGATATCAATATTTGGTTTATTGTAACAAATTTAATTATTTGGCATATTATTGTAGCAAAGACTGCGTTAAGTGAACAAAATACCATTTATCTTTCTTTGTAGGTTGTTCTTCGGGTTGTTATTGATTTCCAAATTTCAGGTAGTTATAATAAGTTACCACGGTGACATTAACAGTAAGCTATTTATCTTTTTTTCAGTGGTTGGGGGAGGGCATGTTGCAAACAAATGGGAAATTTAATCTAAGAAAGAATAAACTGCATGTGAGGAAATATGTTTGAAGGGAGTGTTAGCTGTGAAAGTAATGTTTGAAAAACACAACTATAAAATGTAAATTTAATTTCCATTTAAAGGTATTTGCGTAGCACATGATTGTCTTTATTTTCCAAAATGAAACAGCATCTACCTTTTCTGAGCAAAAATATATAAATTTCTAATTTCACAAGAGGAAACTTTTTATAAATATATTTTCTCTCCAATTAGCTTAGCATTTGTGGGTCAGCATTTTACCATAAACTCTTGATTTCTTTACAAATAGGATATAGTAAATAATGTCAGAATTGCCCCTGGAAATTTGGGGAGGCTGACCAAGGAAGAGCTTTTCTTTAACACCTTTTTTTTTTGATTCTCAAGTAGCAATAAGACAACACTACTTCAGGAGAGCTGAGCAAAATGCAGTGTGTGCTGTAGGCATTTCTGCTGGCTTTCCTTCATCTTCTGTGGGTGCCCCTCCTCCATTTTGTTTTCCTTTTTCACAAGTTTTCTGGTTGTGCTCTCTCTTGACCCCACTGTGTGAGCTTGTGGCCACACAGGACACTGGTAAGATCAGAGAATACTACTGTTGGATTAAAACACAGGAGTGCACAAGTCAGGAAAAAGACTGCAAAGGCAGCAAAAGGAAAGTGAAGATCTAATGTTTTATCTATAAAATATCAGCAGCCTTAAGCCTGGGCTTGAGGTTTTGTACAAATTGTTTGGCATCTAGTATTGAAAGATAGCACAGCTATTCATAAAAAATACCTAAAGAGATTTCGTTAAGATCTGTTTTTCTATTTTGATTTGTTATCACAATTCAGAAAAAATAAGAATAGTTAAAAGCACTCTCAGTCTAAAAAGACAAGAAAGCACCAAATAGAATGATTGTTTCCTCTTCAGTTTTCTGCGTTTCAAACAAGTTTCCCTAAGATAAAGCCTTGAAAACCATGTGACACAATTCAATCGTTCCTTACAAATTAATGCTTTTTATTTATTCTTAAGAAATGACATCTCTGATCTGTGCATAAATACACTTTTTCATTCAGAAGTTGACCTTAACTTAGGGTTTTGTAATAATGATATTATATCCACATATTTAACCTATTTATTTTAATTAGTATTCTAGGTTCAGTGTTCTGTAGAACAGTGTACATTTACAGAATTTAAGCAGAAAATACTTATACTTTTGTGATAAAGTATACTGATACCTGTCTAATTGAGTAGATGATAAAGCTCTTTAACAGCATTTTAGAAAGTGCTTCTTTAGACAAACATAAGAAACCTACATTCCTCTTGTCCTTACATTTCCAAAATCATATCCATCTTTAGTTTGATTTTCATCTTCCCTTTGATAGGATTTTAGCACTACTGTTTGTTAACTATGTCATAAACCTGAACACCAAGGAACATATTCTGCAGTCAGTATTACATTTCCATGTTTATCATATTTTTTCCACGTACAATGAGGGGAGGCATTCACAAGTTTTGTGAAGTAGGTACAGTATTTGATTGTAGAATCTCCTGAATACTGTGTTTGGTGACTTTAAACAGACTTTTAGGAGAAAATGTGTCGCATTAGTTTGCTATTTTTCTGTACCTGTGAGTCTGCTTTTTACACGTCTGACTATGGACTCAGTTTCTTGGCAACTGCTTGTTGATTATATTAAAAAGTTGTGCAGAGATTTCTGTCAGGATCCAGAGACAAGATAGGACAACTTCTGAGCCACGCTCACAGATAGCGGGGTACATACAGGCAGGTTCTTGCTTAAATTAAGGCATTAAGGGCCAGCTAAACATAATTGCTGCAAACATCTGCCTGATCAGTAGCAGAAAGTCTCCCTTTTTCACCGAACCAGTATTACTCACTTTGTGGGCTTTAAGACTGCGTCCAGTGATAAATAAACCAGGGTCAGGAGCAGGCTGAGGCAGTGGAGTGTGATCCCCCGTGCTGTGTGAGAGGCAGCATGTTGTTCCCTATCGTTTTTTTTCTCCCCTCAGCCACTGCTACTGCATCTGGCACATCTGGCAGAAGGGTGCGTGCCCGGTGGCATCGCTCCCGTCAGCAGTCTGAGCACAGCTACCCTGTCTTTTGGGAGTGGGGTGGAGATGGGGAAGGAGAGAATTTTGCCAGATGGATGTTAAATTATGCCGTGCCACCTTGCTTCAGAGCCAGGGAATGATGCCTGAGCTGTTTAATTATCAGCATTTGTGTAGCCTGAGACGCAGAGGGATGGAGAGGCAGGAGTGACTTTGCAACGGGTGCATATGTGGCTGCCAGCAGCCGTAGTCAGGAGCCCAAGGATCACAGTGATTTTGGTAACAGGAAAATTTTGGTAGCCCATGTGATTTTGTTGATTTTTTAAATTATTATTAATTTTCTCCTCACCTTTCTGTTTAATAGTAACAGATTGCGAAGACCGGTATTTTTGTTCCTTTTCCAAAAGGGAAAAATTAGGACATAGTAAATTTTAAAAGATGAGAGGCCTTACAGTGGGTAGAGGATCCCGCATGCATTGTTGGTTTGTACCTGGTTAAGGACAGCTTTGCAATAGACCTACCCTGCGCAAGCGGGACAGAGGCGTTTGGCAGCAGTGTGGTTTCGTGTTGGCTTGAACCACAGGTGAAAGTGTCCTGAGCCGCGTACTGTTTAATGTGGTTGAGTGAAGTACTCGCGCCATGTGGGAGGTAACAGCAATTCACTGAGCACACGTGCAAATGCCATGTGTGGATGCACTGACTCATGTTAATGTAATTACCTCATTGTAATTGAGTTAAGTACAATTGATTTAACAGTAGTGAAGATGAGCCCACAGTTACAGTCTAAAATGTGAGTTCATATTTGATTGTCAGGCTTACTGATTCTAGCAGGAGGCTGAAAATTTTCTTCACAGTACAGTGAATGAAGAATGTGCTTAACTTTAGCCACATCCACAGTCCAAGTGGAACTTACCCAGGATGGTAGTTTTCGTTTCCTTGCATATATTTTCCAAATGCTCTGTGAGCTATCGATAACACACCTTTTGCAGAGTGGGAGGAATCGGCATGTTGTGCACAGCACCGTTTTATTTGATTAGCTGTTCTGTAGGCTGAGTTCCAATACTGAGCTAGAAAAATCTTTTCTTATCACTTAATTGCTTTTTGGGGGGGGAACTCATGGCAATAATTTTTAAAGCCCTGTGGTTCACTGCACCGCAAGCTTGATCTTTTCTCAGAAATGTTTTTGATTCCTGCTTTATATTAGTTCCCAGTTAATAAGAAGCTCAGCTGTTTACCCAGACTTACTCCGACAGTAGTTGCCATCTCTAGTTCAGTATGTTAGCATTTACTAATCCATGGTTTTGGAGGCAATAGATGTGTAAAGATGACATGAGAAAGGGGTAGGAAAAAAAATAATATCTTGATTGGCTCATCAGCTAATGAGCTTATCGGATATGAATTGTATAGATACGGTATATTATGTTAATACTAGTGGATTTACTTCCCAGTGAAGTGTTTTCTTCACTTTGAAAAATGTTTCTTTTTTGTGTAGCGGTCTGTAACGGTCTTTGTAGTTATTGATAGAAAGGTTTTGTCACAGATTCCAAATTTTCTGTGAAGAGTTCATCTGTGACCCTCTGAATTCTGACCATAGTGTGTGGCTACTTTAATGAAACATCCCAGAAAGAAAAACATTTTGAAATTACTCTTATTTACTAAACCTCATTTAGCCTTTTAAAGGCTTAGGGTGACTGATACTCTCAGGGTCTGATCTGACATCACAGTTTAGCCCATTTAGGTTAGCTGCATTGGAAGGAGCAGTCTTACCTGCTTTGCTCTTTCTGCACTGGCCCAGGCTGCAGCATGAGTCAGTTCAGCAAGCTAATCCCGTTTTAAAAACAAAACAAACCAACCCCCCAAAACCCAACCTTTTTTTTTTTTTTTTTCCCAGACTTAATTTTGTGCTGGCATTGCTACCTAAACTAGTGATGACTCAGATGAATGCCTAAATGCTACTCGGGGTGGAGGAAGAAATCTGCATTTGCAGCTGGGAAGAGCAGAAGGGAGCTGCTCCCTTTTCCTGAAAAGGACATCATTTAAATTAAAAATGATGTTAACGGGTTTGCATGAGTAATTCTAACATCTTAGGATTTTTTTTTGTCATTCCAGTAATACTAGGTTTCTGAAAATAGGATACTCTGTATACTCTCTACTACATAGAGATATCTGTGTCCCTGTCTTTGTCCACACATATTCTTAGGAATTTAGTAAGATATTGTAGATTCAAGCTGCTGCTTAAAGAGCCAGTTATTTTTATTTTATGAACAGTTCGTTTTTAATGTTTTGTTTTGTTTGGTTAGTTGGTTTGTTTTGCTTTTAAGAACCAAAATGCCATATTTGGCCAAAAAAACTTGTCTGGATACCATTTCATATTAAGAGAAATGGAGCAGAAAACGGGGACAAAACCAAACTATTACACACCATTGTGAATACAGGTTGTTGAAGCATAAAGCACAATTCGTATATGTTATAAATATTAAGCATATTATTAAGCATATTACCATTTCTTTATTAGAAATGAAAGTTAAGCCATGAAGTTGAAGTATGTTTAGGAAGCTAAAAATATTCCTGATGTTTAGATATAGCGTATGATTGAGTCAAAAGGTTTTCAAGACTTGAGGGCAGGCTGTATCAGAAACCATGCAGTGTTACTATTTGATGTAGAAAAAGGAACACAAACCAGGTGCAACAAATGTTTTTATATAGAACAGGTCATTAATAATGCATCGTGGTGGGTGAGTATTTCAAATTTCATAAAAACCCATTGATGGCCATCTATCTAGTAGTGGTAGTTGAGACTTGTGAGCTCTTGTTGACTCAGCTGAGTTTTACCCTGGTTTGAAACAGGAGGCATTTTGACCAGTGAAAAAATTAGGTATTCCTCTGACACCTATGGTTGTTCAAACATCAGCAACTGTAACTGAGACCAAGCCTTGTCTGCATCTTTGTACAGACAAAACCAGTGTTTCTGTTTTATTTGTGGGGGTAGAGCAAGCCAAAGGGACCAGTGCAAGGAGGGGGGACTGTGTTGAAATAAACTGGTGACATTTGCAGTGCAAGCAATCCAGACCTCCAGCAGGCAACCTCTGGGCTCTCTATATACAGAAACTTTTAACAATACTCAAAACTCTGTCCTCCTAGCAAAATTTTTGCTCCCAGAACAGGGAAGCATCACGTGTTACAAGCACTGAGGCAGGCTGCTTTGCCAGCCCCAGCCAGCCTCTCCAGGCTGAAGCTGCGACCCAGCTGTCTCGTGGCCCTGAGTCATCCTGTCTCTTGTAAAAGGATCCTGCGATGCTGCTGCTCGGTGTCAATCCCAGCAAGTGCAACTGGGCTCATAAGCTGCCATTTTACTCCCTTAAGAGCAGTGATGTGGTAACCAGTGACCAGAAATGACCTTCAAACAGAAGTATAATTTTTATAGAACAAAAAGCAACAGAGAGAAAAGGATCTTAAAATCCATACGCCAGAGAGCATGTGAATGAAATGCTATGCTGTGTGATTTCCTGGGCTAAGTAATGGCCAGTTTCTCTAGACGGCTGTGGTGGAGTCCCTTTGGGCCGCTCCATCTTTGTAGCTTCTGAACAGTGACCCTGCCCTTTCCATTGAGAAGGGCCTTTCAAGCTCTTTAGTGTTTGTTTTTAATTTCCAAGTGGAATATCCGTGTTACTTTATCCTGGATCCTAGCATTTGTCCAGATTGCTGCTTTGCTGGGCTCTTCCTAGGTGGAGAGCTTTCTGTCACTGCTCTAGCCATATGGTTACTTGACTGATCATATGTAGCTTGTTCTGTGTCCCTTTCACAGAATCACACAGATTTCACCAGACAACAGATGACTTTGCTACTGGTTCTGATTTTAGATGTGATAGGCCTTCATTCTGTATCATATCAGGCAATGAAAAATGGATTGGTTAAGTGCGTTATTTCCCAGGTGGGATACTTGTGGCTTAGGTGTCTGTGAGTACATTCACAGTATATGTTTTCTTCGATGAGAAAGAAAAGCTTTTAGATGCCCATTTTTCTTCTGCACCCTTTGGAAGACAGGGCAGAGGTACTGTTAGTTTTTAAAAGCTGCATCCACGGGACAGCAGTCAAATCGCTGTTTTCACTCTCTAAGAAAGCTTTTAATTCACTTTGTCATTTGAGAAAAAAAAAAAACAGGTCTTAAGCTGTGCTGTGGTATCTCTTTGGTGGCTTATACTTCTTTAACTCTTTTCTAAATCAACAGCTGAACTGAAAATACGATCATTTTACCGATACAAGACTAATTCTTGCATCTTCAGCTGTCCCTAGTTTTAGTTGCTTACAGGAGGGAAGCCTGAGGTCTTGAGTCTGTGGAGAATCATGGATCTCCCAGCTCTGTATCTGTTTTTATGGGGTCTCTTTTCTATGCGTTTAAATGTCCTAACTGCCAGGAGCTGTCCCCTCCCTCTCTTTTAAGTTTTTCATACTTGATGTTAGCCTCAGGGGCTTAGTTCTCTGGAAACAGGGAGGGTGATTAATCAAGCTAATTTGTGTTAAATTTGAAAAAACCAAACAATCTGACTTTCTGTTTTCTTGTTAACATTTTTGGGGAATTTCTTATCTCAAAAAATATCTTGCCTGTGTAACAGACATTTATGCACATAATTACTCTGAAGAATATTCCTGTGTCCAGAGAACAAAGCCAGCCGTAACAAATCCCACATGGTATATGAACTGCAGAAACTTCACAGGTGACTAATCATGAACATAATCTTATGCTTTCCTTGAATCCTTAAATAACTATTCACTTGGCATAGTGGTCGTGTCCAGGTGGTCTGGGAGGTGCAGAAGTACTGTGTAGCTATAAAGAAAAAAGCTGGTTTATTAATTTGTCCTTAAGAGGCATTGAGTTGAAGGGGTATGTGTTTAAGAAAGGAGACTTTCGTACATCTGTTCAGGTGAACAGATGTGAATCATTTTGAGGCCAATCCTACATAATCTATCTCACTAAGTTTTGTGTTGATGGGGTTTTTTCCCCTATGTCTCTGTCCATGAGCACATTTTGCTTATGAGCAGAACGTGTACCAAGCCTATGTGGTCCTTTAGACCACGTTACTTACCTGTATCTTGGAAGAGGCAGTTGTTTGTCTGTCACAACTGCCCTGTGCAAGTTTTTCCCTGGGGTGTGGAAGGGCTCTGAGTTCACTTCAAGCTTACGGTGTCCAGTCTCCTGACCGTCTATGATCGTGTCACGGGTGCCTGCTGGCTTCATTGCTGCACAGCCTGCCAGATCTTCAGGTGGTACTTTATGCAGCCTCATATCCACACCTGGATAATCATTGTGTTCTCTGGCACTGAAAAGGTGGTGCAAAAGCTTTGTCATCATCTCCCTGTTGTGTGAGGTGGTGATCGGCTTTTGGAATTAGTGCACTACTTCTTTGTGGATGCAGCCATTAGTAGTGTATTTTTTGAACCTTTAGAATACCAAACAAGCAGATTTACCAGGTTACATTTGTCAGCATAGTGAACAGAAATGCAAGAGCTCTACCACAGAACATTTTCTTAGACTGCCTAATTAGAGACATACTTACTGTGTTATCCAAAATTCCTGGAACTTATTTTCCAGAGGAGGTCTTAGCCTCATTTGGGTATCAATACCTTCATTGTCCTTCAGTCAGTGAAATTCTACTTGCTCCTCTATTTATGCCTTTAATCCTACATGTGTTTTATAAGAGAAAACGAAACTCTCTATTGTTCATGTTCTCATCTGGCCGAGGCAGGCAGGTCTACTCCCCAGCCCATCACTGTGCACCCCCTGTACAACCCCAGGGCTCTCAGACCTCCTCCCTCATGGCAGGAGGGGGATGTGCAATCCAAATCTGTAATTTTCTCCCTATCGTTGTATGGAGCCTGGATGACTCCTGACAACCAGTAGATCCTGCTCATCCCCTTTGTCTGTAGCAGTTTTGAGTCTCGACCTGAAGGTGGAGATAGATTTTGCTCAGTCAGTCAAAAACTGACTCAGCCTAAAAAGTGAGCATGTTCTCCAGCTATCCAAGCCTGGTGGAAATGGAGCACAGCATTTGCTCTATGTTCTCAACGCTGATACTTATATCTTCTCTAATTCTATGTTACAGTACTTTCAGGGATCTAATTAAGGTGGAACATGAACAGCCTTTGAGGTGGCACTGCCACTTGTGTTGATGACAGTCTGCTTGCTACTACTATATTTTTGGGAAGTGCTGTGGTATTTTTGGGTTTGCAGAGGACAGTAGTAACAAATCTTCCCTGATGATTCACCGTGTTCCTACTCAAGGTTTTCAAGTTATTTCACATAACGATTTCATCTACCACCTTCCAAAACCGCATTTACCAAAAGCTGAGTCATTCCCACACATAGATAGTTTTTCAGTTTTTCCTGTTAAGTTTACTTCACTGCACCTCCACAGCTGTTTGTAGCTATAACTGAGAGACAAAGAGTGCACAAATGGATGTTGACCCATGCTCGGGGAAATCTACTGGTAGTCATTAGAGTTCAGTTAACTAGAGCTTGAGCAATTGCTCAGTAGCCTTCCTTCTCTTGTGCTTCTTCCGATTCTGCTTGCTTCCTCTCCCAATGGGATACCTCCGTGGAAGCTGCTGGTGCAAGAACTGCTGGGCGTATGCATCCAGTATAGGTACTGCCCGGATCAAAAAAAAACCAACATTGTGGTTAAATACTGCAATATACCTGCTCTCCCATTGCATAATATGTACAAGAGGTGTTTGCAGAACTCAAGTTACTGGCAAGTAATTTTTTCTGCCAGCAAGAGCTTTCTAGCTAACCTTTTATTATACTTTGTAATGGGCACCTTGTGTGGCCTAGTGTTTAATTTGGCCTCTGTTTGATTTATCTATTTGAGCAAGCTAGGTTATGGAGTTGGCTTTAAATTGCGTGTGCATTTACACATGCACATACACATGTATATAAACTGTGATAAGGGGAAACTGAGTTTGTACAGTCAACAATGGAAAAACCTAGAAAATACTGAAGCTGAAGTTGCACATACAGCTGCAAGTCTAACCACTTTTTATTTCTCTCACTTTCATTTGTACTTACTTGATTTTATGATCGCCTACTACCCCCCCCCCCCCGCCATAATGTGTCGTGCTTTCAGATACAAATGGCTGCATCTTGCATAGCAGCCAGAAAATAAATGTTGGTGTGTGTATGGTCATAAGATAGGTTACTGAAAGGAGTGTAAATAAAGAAATAATACACAGAATTTATTGTTGCCCACAACTCAGCTGTGTTTATTGCATCATAGTTTCTATGCAATGTACCTCTGATTTTAGCCTTTGGAGCTTTGTCTTTCAAACAGTCCAATAAAAATGGAGCCTGGAATTTGTTTACTTCTGGTATTAAAAGCAAGCAGCTCAGGGAGCAGGCAACTTTTATTTGACCTGTAAAGGGGTAATACAGATGGTAGAGATTTCTGGCTGTATTTTATTTATCATGGGTTTCAGTTTTTTGGGGAGTACTGAGCTGTTGGCATGTGGAGGGGAGGGTTGACAGCTTTCACTGATGTTAGGCAGTCTGTGAGACCAGACCATTGCATTAATGCAGCAAAAAGACTGAGTGGAAACATAAATATGTTGCAGTGAAGAGACTTAAACTTTTATACCGTTCTGTTTTTTCTCCCATGTGAAGTGTAATGTTCTGAGGAGGAAAGTCTTTGGCCAGGTCTGAGAGGAATAAAACCATTACACAGAGGACTGTTTTAATGTTATTGCAGATGGGTACAATAGAAATAAACTTCTCAGAAGTTAAGAAAACGTAACTACTGCAAAGCCATGTCCCTGGTCTTGCGATACCTTGGCCTGGAAAGGGGTATTTGGAAGAGAAGATACTTGCTCGTTGTTTGTGCTCCCTTTGTCAGCCAGGATCTGTACCCCCGACAGGCAGTGGAAACCTGAGCGTGCTACGTATGCCACCACTGCGCTCGAAACAGGGAAAGACCAAAAGAATTTAGTATTGAAAGGACAGGGGAGAGTCTACAGTTCAGACCATGATATTGAAAGGATATTACTAGGTGATGCAGCTAAACCATAAAAGTGTGCTTGGAAGGATTTCTTCTGCAGAATGTTTGCCTTGTAAATGCATCAGACATAGTCACCTGCCTGCATTTCATCATGAGATGTGTCTGGCATGTCTGAGGTGCGACCAGCCCACAAAAGCAAACAAATTCAGAATTAACAGGCAGATACTTCTGGGTCTGCTCTCTGCTATGAGTGTTGATGGGAGCTGTGTCAGCAGATTGTAAGAGGAAGGACTTGTCCTTAAGGAACCCCTTTGTGTCTTCCTGCTGCAGCTGGTCTGACCCTCTTTCAGGAGGCCTCGGAAAACATTTACATTCTTTGGCAAAGCATGCTAAAATTAGGGCATAAAAATGACAGATTCAATATTGGGGTCTTAAATAATATTTAAGTAGTCTTGCATTGTGTAATCTGAGCAGAAGCCAATGTTACTGTCATTTGATTAACGCAGTGTATGCATGGTATTCCAGTTTCACAATTACTTCCTCAATAAATATAACTATAGTAATAAGATACTATTTTAAAAGTAAAGTTTTTCAAGCATTTCTGAGTACTTCCCCAATACCTCTGCTAATAAATTAAAATAATTTATCTTTTATAGTTAAAAACATTTGTCATCTTCCATAAAAATCACTTTAATCTGCCTTCTGTTTACTTTAGAAGGGTTTTGCCTTAAATGCTGTTTTCTCATTTGTATCACTGTAAATTCAGAGGTGTTTCATTGAAACACAGGACATGTCCTTTGTAACACAATATAGCTTATGCTTTGATAACAGCGGTGGCTCTGAACCAACCATTTCTGTCAGCTTTTAAAATGTAGCTGTTTAGAGAACTGGTTCACAGTACAGTTACAAATTAAATACTCTCCCAAATAATACTTTAGAAGTGCTGCTAAGTTCAAGTTACTTTTTGAATCATCAGTGCTATCTCCTCCTATTGCTATTTCTAAAAAATAATTTCATTTTAAGTCACCCACTCGTTTCCTGTTATATGTGGACCGTGCTAGACCTTTATTACTAGTTTCGCTGCTCTCTAGTACCTTAAATGTCATGTATTTAGATGATCTGCCACTCCGCTCCCTCCAAAAAATTGTGATAAAGGTTTGTGCTCATTCTTCCTCCAAGATAAAAGTGTTCTTTTATTCAAAGATCTGAATATCTGATCAGTATTTGTAATTCTGATAAAATTGTACCTAATAAGATATAGCCGACTATATTTTTAAGTTGGTAGAACTGATGGGAAACTAGATTGTCTAGTATTAGATTAAAAAAAAATTAGTAAATGCGTAATCTGCTGTACAAGAATAGCTAAGGAAGATTACCACGATGAAAAAGTATAGAAATACTAGAGAACTTGAATCATAAGTTGGGAATTGGTAATATAGTATAAATTTTGCTGTTTAATTTTGCCTGTATAGTAAAGGAAAAAGTGCTTTGGTTTTGCAGTATACGTAATGTTGTGAAAGTAACTACAACTTAAAAATAAACCAGCCTCAATAAAAATTTCAGCCTATTTATCACTTCTTTGCTTTATGAGCAATGACATTTGAACCCCACCAGTTTTGTCAGATATTCTTGTATTATTTTTGTGTGCATGGTGACTTGGATTTTAGCAAACAAATATTCTAACCGATATTTTTTATTTGTGTTTCACTTATGTATTGGAATTTAAAATAAATTGAATTAAGAAATAAATAGTAAATGTAGGTTCTGACCTCCAAATGATTTAGCAGCGTTGGTGTACTGCCTGTTGATAAACCATGCCTTCTTGTATCATTTGTGCAGGACCTTGCACAGTGCAACATGAGTCCTCAGTGGGAACCAAGGACACCTGTACCATAAAAGTAAAAACAATATTTACTCAAAAGCTTGAGAATAGTTCAAGAGAGGTTTCTGTTTACAAGATAATGCATTTTTATCTTGGGATTGCTTAGGGCATAGTTACTCCCAGTTGGCTAAAATATCTCTTTCATACTAACTTACTCCCTTGCTCCCCAGCTCGCAGTAGCTTTCAAGCAGACAGCTTTCTTCTCTCTGAAGAATTAGAAGAGGTCGTTGAAGCATGGAGGGGCTTTGCACTAATGCAGCTGATGGTAGTTTTCAGAAAGCATCCTCCACAGGAGGGATCTCAGGTTTCTGAGGCGAGGATGTGTGAGGTTGCAGTTGTGGCACTGTGCTGGGCTAGTGGGCTCTGTTTCTGAGCCCAGGGACTCGGAGAAATGGTGGTGGTGGTATGAGGACAGTTCTTCGGGCTCCAGCCTACAGGCAGCTGGGGCCAACCGGAGGAGAAAGAGAAAGAAAAGGAGATAGTGGCAGGGGCCAATTGCTAGCACAATCCCGAGTCAGGACTGGGCTATAAACCTTCATTCTGCTTCCAGGACTTGGGCCGCTCCTCTGCCTTCACAGCCTGGGAAGAGAGGGGAGTTGGCTCTTCTGCAGCTTTGAGAACCTGTAGCCACTGTAACTGTCAGCCACTTCTTTTCCACAGATCAGTTTTAGCTTGAATCATCAGCCAGGCTATTGTCCTAGCCCATTCCTTGGAGGCTCCCACCCGTGGTCTTTTGGTATGGCCCAGCCCTTCCACTACCCTGTCCCCTGCCTCTTGAGAAAGTCAAGTTGCTGAGTTCCAGCATGATCCAACCACCATCCTCTCTCTTGCCTCCATCCATCCCCATCCCACAGTCCTACCTCAACTTACTGCTCACGAGTAAGATGCTCTCTGTCCTGGGTATGTAGTAGACCGTATCTACCAGCACAACCCAGCTGCTCTCTCCCCAACCCGCTGTTCCCCTGTTGGTCTTCAGAGTTGTTGGTAACGACCTGTTACACCGCCCTTCTGGAAGAAAGGCAGGTCGGTATAATCGGGATATATTTTGCCATGAGAATAGTGTGAGCTGAACTGTCCTAACAGGTTCAGGACTCCCTCTGTACTGCTGACTTGCTGAATCATTTGTATCAAATGCATTCTTTCAGTGTCAGCGTGTGGCTTCTGAAGTTGCCCACAGCTGTTCCTCTGTTTACAAGCGAGACGTGAACTGCTTGATTTTTTTTTTTTCATGTAGAGCTGGGATGCAAAACAGTGGATGAAGTACTTTCTTGGTATTTTCCTAGTACTATTTTTCACTACTGATATCCTATTTAAAGGTTAAGGACAGCTTCCCAAAGATGGATGTTAAGGGCCCACAGTAAGATAACATGACTCTCTTTCAGGCCACTTTTATGCAGGGGAAGGGAGAGGTGTATGTGCAGAGAGAGATCCTGCTACACCTGAATTAGCAAAGCACAATCTGTGCCTAATTTATTTTTAATTATATGCGGTCTCTTGGGATGATAGGAGGTGGTGAGGGAGGTGGATAGGAAACCTTTATATAGCTAAAACGTTTCCTGGCATAGGGGATTGTCATTACCATGTGTAGGGGTGTATAGAGGAGCACAGAAACGAAGCTTTACAGACATCATCGGGCAGGCATGGAAAATAGAGGTGCTGCAGTTGTTTCTGAAAATGTGGTTAACGACACCAGAAAGGTGGAGGAAATTGTGGTTTAGTTTTAGGTGAAATAATTTTACCATTGAGTCTGTGCTCTCTACCAGAGTACATTTTCAGTACTTGAAAAATGCAGCAAACTGTGTGGGTTGTACATTGTGCCTTCCTGTGCTTTTGCACTTCTACCTGTGTTTATGGGATGATCTACATTGAAATCAGCTGGGTTTTAGATCTGTTAGAGGAGAACTCTGTTCCAGTATATTCAATGTGCTTGTTAAAATGTGTGAATTGTAGCCATACTGTCCTCACCCTTAAACTCGTAGGAGAGATGCCAGACAGGAGGCAGCTCAGCCACATCGATCCATGCAGGTTTCAGTGTGTTTGTATCCTTTGTGAAAGAAATGAGAGAACTGGACTTGGTGGCATTCATGGATTTTCTGGTGGCCCGCACTTCTTCCCCCCCCCCCCCCCCGGAAAAAAAGTCTAGGAGTCTGTGTGGCACCTCCTTTCTTCAGGTAATAGAAGGTGAGCTGCAAGAATGGCTTGTTTTGACCTCTGCCTTGGAGACTTGAGTTTTTAACAGAAAGGAGGTTTGAAAAATACTCAGCCTAGGTGGACACTGCAAAAGCATGCAGCTCACCGTTGTCATGATTTTTTCAGTGTATGGCATGTTATCAGGGGAAGAGGTACACTGTGCCCACAGTCGTGCTAGTTTTCTCCCCTGTCAGTAAGTTTTACACCTGACACTTCACTAAAATGAATTGAATGTCAGGGTGCCTTGGAAAGCCTGTTCATCTGGACCTCAGGCCTTTGTCTCATGAAAGAAGAAGAAACAGGGAAAAAAGTGCTTCCTCCCAATGAGAACAGAAAGAGGATAATCTGCTCTATTTATTGATTTCATAAAAGGTCATGTTAATTTGTTCCTAATTTTTATAGAAAGAGCCTTTGGTTTTCTGCAAAACTGCTTTACAGCAGATGAGTGTTTGGAACAGAAAACAAAGCTGTTTCAGTTGCATGAAGTGGCTGTGCTTGCCTGAGGGTGGAATAGCTCATAGCGAGTGAAGGAAGGGAAGGGCTTCCATCCTGAGGGGATCTGTGGGGCTCCCAGAGGCAGTGTGGTCAGCTGGTAGCGAGGGAGCACTTGTGAGGAGGGAGCCTGGAGATGTTTGACCACTGGGAGACCATCAAGAAAAGAAGATGCTTCTCAATGGGCGGACTTCATAAAGTATTATAAACCATCTGGGATTAACGGCGTGGTGTCAGATCACTGAGGCAGTGTAAGTGGTAAGTTGGCAAGGTGCTGCATGGGACAGCCTTACCAGGGCCACATGCTCACACTTCTCTTGAGGTGTCCTCGTGGGGTTTTTTGACTGCATAGGACTGATTCAGGGAGCAGAAACACAGAAAACCTGACATTACCAAGAAGAGGTAAACGGTTTTCTTCCTGAGTCAATGTGAGACTGAGGTGGGGGAAAAGGAACAGTTCCTTTGAACTGACTGAACCGCATCCTAGAACTCTTATCTTGTGCCTAGCGTGACTGATGAGAAAATACTTAAACTAAAAAATGGGAGAAGAGGCTGGCTTGCTTTGCATGCCTTGTATTAAAGCCACAGAATAAGGAAAATTGGCTAAATGAGAACTGCACATGCAGTGCAGTTGTATGCAAAGGAGGGGCAAAAACTAGTAGTTGAAGACTAGTTGTGTAGGTGCTACACCAACAAAAAAATATAGTTACTATAGCGAGAAGAGAAGGTGAGGTCAGGGAGGAAAAGCAAATGAGATGTTTATTATCCAGGCTCTTTTCATTAGTGTACAAAACTAGAACAGCTGGTGCTGAATGTGTAACCAGATATAGGAGCAGCAGAAACACAGTCAAATAGCATTCATGGCCTGAACACAAATACTGAAAATTATGCAGAAAATTAGTAAGGTGTTGTGAAAGAAGTGGCACCGTGTAAAGAAACAAATAGTAGCATGGACACAGTAGGATCTGTTTGGTCAGAACCACTTTGGGATTATGAAAGACCTGTAGCAGGCAATGTAATAATAGTATTATGAGAGAAGAATTGCTGACCTTAGAGAAAACCTGATTGTTTAAAAAATGAAGACAAAACATGAACTGGGTTAATTTGTTTTAAGTTAAATGGGATGATAAAAAGTCAATAACAGGTTTTTTTAAGGTGAACATTTGTTAAATTAGGAGAACTGGTTAGTGAACATAGGTGAGCTGAAGTACTGGAGGCTTAAACGGAGAAAAGGTTTAACTTGAATCCCAAGTAAAGGAAAAGGAGAATTGGGGGACATTACCTAATCCTTCTGGCAGAGAACCTTCCTTTGGAAGAGGTAATGGTAGAGAAAAAGTAATGCGAAAGGAAGAAGGAGTAGATTATCAAAGCAAGTCACTTCTTGGAAGTTGTGGCTGAACATGAACTGAAAGTATTGAGCTGAGTTAGAATTTACTTAAAGTTCTTAAAAGTTAAAGCAGTTAGTAAAGGTTTCTTTAGACCTATAAATAAATTGAGAAAGAAGAAATCCTTCTGTTGTATAGGGAGGGTGCTTTCAAATTAGAGAGGCTTTTGTTCAAAAGCTAAATAAATACCTTTGCGCACTTCTCAGTAAGAAGAGTAACAGTGTGGGGACAGCAACAGGATGATGAATGGAAACAAGGTTATGGACACGATTATGACTACAGTCAGGGTGGAAATTCAAGATAGAAGCAAATTCCAAGTAAAGAAGTATGTGAAATTGCAGTGTACCAGCTGCATTGCGGTTACTGCCTATGTACCAGTTCTTTCCCTACTGTAAGGTTGCTTGCAGTAGGTCACCCTACCTAATAATTGTTCTACACATGTACTTTACATGTCTCTTCTTTGCCTAAGAGCTGAAGTGAAAATCTTCGACAAATAAAGTGGTTTATGGCTTTATTTTTAAAGTAAAGTTAATTTATATTACGTTGAGCTTAAAAAAAAAAAAATCGTAATAGTGTAGATTTTTCTTTTTTATGTAAAATATTAAGGGACACATTTTCATCTCAAAAGGTGCCATTTCCACTGTGTATGCCCTGGAGCTCGTCGAACCTTTCTGTGAACGGAATTAGCTCACTGGAAAAACAAAAATCCATCCCTGTTTCCTCTTCCTTTTATCCTTTCACCCCCCGCCCCCAACCTAAGTTTGTTTCCTGTCAGATTAGTGAGTTAAATTGGCTTATGGGGAGGACAGAGAAGTGCCAGATTTGGTGCAAGATAAGCCTCTAGGAGCAGGAAAAGCCCTTGAGATCAGCAGGACCAATGGCGAGTTGTCTTGTGGGTGCCTGGCCTTTGAATTCTGTGTTAGTGCAGCAGGTCTATGCATTGCGCTTGGCAGGGCTGTTGTTCAGTGTAGTGGATTTTTTGTTTGGTTTAGCATTCTGCCTGCAAAAATACATGATCTTTACAAACCTCCTAAAATGAACTTTTGGTGGACAGCAAAAGTCCTTGCAGCAGAACCTATATCATGCAACTGATGTTATCTTGCAGTGCTTCCCTGAACACTTGCAGTGTACAACAGTTAAAATCTGCTTTTGACCTAATGCACGTAAGATCCAATGTAAATTGTTTGACTTCTGTGTCCTCTTATTCCGTACTCTTGCTTTACTCAAAGGTTGCTGGCTCTTGGTGGAACTGTTATGAGGTTGTTTTGGAGAGAATTTCTTAAATCTTCAGTGTGGTTGGGCTTCAGGATATGCTTTCCTTCATGTCTGGATTTAATTGTAGATAATTTTGGAGCGAAAACAGTTTTCCTACTTTGGGAAACCCGGCATACTGGTGGCATCTGGTCATTGTACCGAGCAATCAATCAATCACTAGATAAAAAGGGGCAGAAATCAGAGAGACAGAAAATAAACGATCTAAGCAGAATGCCAGCAAGTAACTCTCCCCCCCCCCCCCCCCAAGAATTTAATGTCTCTGACAGCAGTTGTTCACAGCCCTGACTAGAAATGACAAAGTTGTCATGAAGAGGTGCTTATGGGGACCCTGTTCTCCATTCCCTCCCCACATGTTAATAAAAGTAATGCACTCATATCGGAGGCGATCGGGCCCCTGTAATGAGCCTTAATTCCAAACTTCCTTTCTTTTGTACAGAGCCTGGTGAGAGTTGTAAGCTCTCCCTGACACTGCCCAGATAATGGTACTTTTCTTTGGGACCATATTGCTAAAACAGTTTATATTTGTTATGTTTTGATTTTTGTTTCATAGTAGGAAATGCTTTCCAAGAACTTGTGATCATGGATTTTTCCACTCTTATTTTTTGTTGTTGCTAATACTTATGAAATTGCCAACATTTTGGACCAAGCCATTGCTTATGACAGAGATGTGTGAAACTTTACATTATAGGATAAAATACCAAGAAATAACAGGATACCTATTAAAAAATAATAATAAAAAGAAAGAAAAGAAATTACCCTGTGAAGTTAAAAAAAAAAAAAGAAAAAAGAAAAAAGCTCTAGTCTGAAATCACTGTATTGACTGCTGGTAAAAATAACAGCAAAGTCTCTGACAGCTGAAAGAGAGAGAAAGGAGGAAAAGCATGTTGCTTTTAAGTTTTTCCCTTTGTTCATTGGCGGTGTGCCTGTACACCCCATTCAGGGTGCTAGAAATGGTTCACTGACTTGAAACTCTGGCTGCTTTTAATTGTGTGGGTTTTATTTGTTTAAGTAATGTGAGGAAAATACTAAGCCAGGTCTCTCAACATTAAATTATCAACTTTACAGACGTTTTTTGTCCAACTCTTCAGACAAGTTAAGAGGGATTCAGGTTTTAGATTTGTTTTGCTGGTTTCCAAATGCCATTTTTTCACTATGGCTTTGAATTGTTATTGCACCCTTGGAGAATCTCACCATGAGCTGGCTGACAGCATGGTAGTATACTTTTACACAATAAGTCAGACGGCAAATCCATCTATAACATTGAAAAGCTGTTGAGGTGTATTCAAGGAGAGTACTGTGCAAGTCATTTGGAGTGGTTTTTTTCAACATCTTCTGTTGTTGAAAGTGCTTCAAAAAACAAACATGCAAAGAAATGTATACTTGCATGACATGTGATTTATGAAGCATAATTGTTTCATTAGTTTGGCTTTTAAATACATTTCAAAATCCCCCCTTATAAATACAGTGCTTTGTTTGGAAACAAAAGTTCTGTTGCTGAACGTGAAATGAGGAAAATAAAAACTTTTAGAGTACTAATAATGCCCAGTCTTAAGTTGTGTTTTAAATAAGTACTTCTTTCTTTTAAAGTAAGTAGAAGACAATGTTATGTGCCTATCAGATGTCAACCTTTTGATATTTGTTTTGTAACAGTGAAACTTGGAAAGGAAAAACACGTAAGTCTTGCTGAGACTTAACTGTATCTTCGTTAAGTTGTAATGAAACAAAAAGACAAAAGCATCCACTCCATGTTGAGTATTACTGAGAAATAAGGGCTTATTTTTATCTGCTTAGGTTCCCCTTGTAATTAGTACCCATCTGTCTTGTCACGATTGTCTAGTTTTGGAACATTTAACTATATGTTTTAGTTTGGGACAAAATACATGTTGTTCAATTCTTTTCCTTTTACAAGATTTTCCCTGGTGGCTGCTGAAGACTGGAGAGGTATAGATGGACCTAGGGGTGGATTCACACCGCAGGCAGTATCTGTTGTTTCAGTTGATCATCAGTGGTGTCTTCTTTGGGCATATTGTGAACTTGGATGTTTCTTCATTATGACAAAGATCCCCTTATTGCTGTACAGACATTTCAAAGTGGAGGGATTGCCTGAAATAATATTGCCTTCCTGGGTGGTTTGTTTTATTGGTTTATGTAGAATTACTGTCTTCTAGTTGTATTAGTGAGAAAATTTGCATATTTCCTTTTTCATACCTTAACTTTTAATTTAAAAAAATAGACATGCTTATGATTCAGGGAATAGATATTGTATATTTCTTTCTTCATGTCCCCTCATCCGTCTTGTACACACACACACGCACACACACCCTCCTTTAAAATAGTACTCAACACATTACTTAGAAAGTCAACTATTTGTCTCCTGCTTCACACTGTTACAACATTTGGTAGAAGAGCCATGTGTACTGGAGCTGTGTTCTTGCTTACTTTTGGCTGCTGGAAAAATTATAAGCAACTGAGTCCCTCAGTCAGGCTGGCATTGATTGTGTCTTGTTGTGTTATAAATGGTTGCTGCTGGGTAGACTGCGAGAACGCAGCTGATCCAGTGCTTAGGGTTTTTGGAAGCAAAGGTGCGTGTGCTTTCATATGGCTTCATTAAATATATATTCCAAATTATTTTATAATTTTTAACATAGTCTATTAGTGCTGTGGGAAGTGGACTTTGCAGTGGTGTCCCTCTTTATAAAGACAGGGAGAAGTTAAGTGATGCAGATCCCCTGAGGTAACTCTGCTGCAGAACCAGGAACTGGAATCCTGTTTTCCAGTCTCGCCGGGTGTGATTCAGTTTTGGATTAAGAGAGCTGAATCACAGAAAAGTCTAGGTTAGAAGGGACCTCTTGAGGTCATCTGGTCCAACCTTTTGCTGAAAGCAGGGCCTTGGATTAGGTTATTCAGTGCCCTGTTAAGCTGAGCCTTGGCTATTTCCAGCAAAGGGAACTGTAGGACTTCTCTGGGCTTCTCTGTTTAATTCTTCTTATAATGAACAACTTCTCCTCATGTCTGGATGGGGTTTCACCTGAAGCAGCTCGGGCCGTTTGCCTCCTGTCCTATTCTCCATGCGTCCTTGTGAAGAGAGCAGTTCCCTCTCAGTGTATGAGCAATGAACTCTGTAGGTGTCAGTTCCTGTGCTCTGCTAAAATAGTGTCTTGGTGCTGCAGACCTCCCATACCTGTAACCCGATTACAAGGAGCCCAGATCAGGGATTGCCATCTGATTTGAACACATTCCCTAGTTGCACTGGTTGGGTAGTAGATGTGACTTACAGAGTTGAGTGTCACTCAGCTCTGTTTGATGTGTCACTGAGTGGGACGGCACCTGCAGTGAAGATTGCCTTCTTGACTCCGTAGTTTGGCCAAGTGAATGCTGGAGAACAGAGTAAGAATCAGTCAGGATACATTTTTCTGTTTGCTATGAAGAGTTCGCGAGCAAAGGAAGAAAACCTGTTTCATAACTCTCCTGCAAAAACTACCAGGTGTTTGGAAAAGGATGGATTTTGTAATATTCTCTGTGAGTCCCACTGATCTCATTCATGTAATGTGTAACTTCTAAAATAAACGTTTAGTGCAAACAGTGTCTATTATTTTATCTCCCACCCCAAATAATCTCACTAAACTTGATAATTTTATTTAAGAGTTTGATTCATTGGATTTGTCCTGGGATGTAAACTACTTATTGTACATAATTTATTAGGAATTGAGATGAAGATTTTCATTGCATCAAAATCAATGGTGAGCTCCTGTTGACTTCAGCTTGTCCAAGATTTTTGCTGCTACAGTCTAATATCAAAAGATTTATCTCTATTTAACTTTCCCTGATGATAATAATTTCCTTTTCTGTGAATGAAAATACAAATCTGTATCAAAATTGTGCTAACTAAATAAGATTTTTGAGGTAGCAAACAGAAATTTAGCAGCTCACTAGGGATATTTGAATTGCCCATTTCAGTGGACTTTGTTCAGAGTGCCTTTCTTGTGACTCTCGTGCTCATCTTTGATTCAGAGCTGCAGAGCCATGTCCCAGATATAAGGAACAGAGATTATGGTGATTTTGATCATAAATGAATTAGCTCTGAAGTGAACATTTGCTCTCTTTCCATTTTGTTAGAAAAGCCTTTTCAGTTCCTGATGCCTGTTAGACAGGGGCTTTGAGCATATAGCATTTTCTCTGCTTCTTACATATATAGCATTCATCACAGAAAAGGAAAATGTTATTTCAGTTTTGCTGATACTGAAAATAGATTCTTGTTACTTGTTTAGTGTTGAATAGCATTTTCAGTGTATCCAGGACTATAATTTGTAGTATTGTCTGCTGTAGCTCAGGCACAGAAAACTGTTATTCAACCTATATGTATTCTAGGATAGTAGACAGGATAATTTGTCCTGTTGATTATGAATGTAAATACTGTTTTTAAGGCAATAGTAACCAAGAGTATTTTTCCTGTTTACAGAGCAAGCTGTACATGGAAGGATTTAGAAGCCTAAAAGAAGGAGAACCAGTGGAATTTACTTTTAAGAAATCTTCCAAAGGCCTTGAATCAATACGGGTAACAGGCCCTGGTGGGAGCCCCTGTTTAGGAAGTGAAAGACGACCCAAAGGGAAGACAGTACAAAAAAGAAAACCAAAGGGAGATAGGTAATTACCTTACCTTGCTCTTCCCCCCCTCCTTTTTTTTTTCTTGCAAGTTTTCTTGAAATTATGTTTTCAGCGTTTATTTGTTTGTGAAAGGAAACCCTTCTATGTAAATTTGGCTTTTACATGTAGCCTAGTGATTTGATTAAATTTACTAAGCTGTATCTATACAACTACATAAATCACCTACTTGTTTGGCTTTACTTGAGAAAGTTTTATTGAATTAGAAGGAGCCTGCAAAGGAATGTAATATTATTTTGAAAATGTTGCTGTTAGACTGAGAAGAGAGGTCAGTCTGAATACAGGTGAAATAACGTCATGTTCAGGTGAGAATTGTGCATGCTAAAGAGGCTATTGTGTGCAGTGGGGTTTTAAACTGTGCATCAATAGTTTTATACAGAAGAAAGTGTAGGTGGTACAGTCAGGGTTGAGATGTACATAATTTGATTAATTATGTTTTTATTTAGTGAACAGAATATTAGGTGTTTCGAGAGGTTTTATTGCCTGGTGGTCTGAATAACTGTTGTAATTTCAGGTTAGTCTTGAGAGCTGCGCTCCTTTTTGCACAAGTGCAGCAGTCTGACTTGCACTGGTTTACTTTACTTTACTTTCTGCCGCTGATGGCTTGAAGAAGTTCTGTAGTCCTCTCTACTACGAAGCCACCTGCAGCTAGTTCCCCAAGGACAGCCTTCCTGTCCAAAAGCTCTTGTATTTAGGTGAACCTCCCTTTTCTCCTTATGGTATTGCCCAGCCCAGTAGCAATAATGACTGACATCAAGGGGAATATATAGTTTGTGAAGGATCCTAGTAAGAACATCCACACAGCCAAGTTTTGCCTGCAGTATTTGATGTATGGCAGGACTGAGAGCTGGCTCTCTTCCATTGCAGGTTCTGAAGCAGAGAGTAGCTTGAGAAAGAGGGGGATCACCTGGAAAGGCAGAGTAGCCCAGCCTCGAGAAATGGGCAATCAGAAGCCTTTGCTGGCTACAGATGAACTCCCCTTGTCCCCACCTCTGTTAAAAGGCTTCTTTTTCCTTTTTTTAATTAAGGGCTGGAGACAACATGATAGTTGTCCATCTTCCACCTTCTTTGTAAAAGCTAAAGGCCATGAACAAAATTTATTGCTGCTGTAACAAATCAGAGTCCATAACCACAACAAGGAGAGACTTGTAAGCCAGACAAAGCTTTCTTTTTGATTGCTTACCATATCTGGCCTTTCAGAGTTGTGTTGCATGCAATGGCTGTGAAAAATATCTATCTTTTTTCCTTTTTTTGAGCTACCCTCCTGATATAGTTCATATTTAAACCGTTGGTTTTCCATGGACTGTAATTACTAATCTGTTTAGCAGATTAGCATTACCATTGTTATTGATGCTTCATACTATGGCAGCAAATAAAGGCCAGAGTCATGATACTGTTGTTTTGTTTGTTGCACGTGTTTATGAAGGAAGACGGTCGTTGCTTCAAAAAAACCTTGAAATTTAAATGGACAGGTTGTAAGTGGACAGGAAAAACTACATGTTGAAGGAAGCAGGGATTTGAACAAATGTAGATATTTATAGTGCACAGTGTAGTCAATGCAGAGGAAGTGGTACTTTTCAGAGTGCAATTCGTCTCATCCTGGGGAAGCACCTAAAATACTGGGGGTGAATCTTGCCTTGTGGCTGTTCCTCTTCTGGGACTACAAAGGGAGCCTAGCTCGAATGCTGTAGATACTTACCTTACAAATCTCTAAAGTTAGGTGAGATGAATCCTACTGTCAAAGATGTTTTTTCATAGCTAAAGCATAGAAAAAATGATCAGATACACCCTGAAAAACAGTGCAGAGGGGTGATCTATGAGGCAGTGTACTCGTTTAATGTTGACTTGCCTTTAACAAAGGAAAATTTCAAAGTTAAATTGAATTAATTTGAATATGAAAATGTGGGCAAAACCATCTACCCACTTCTGTCTCAAAATTCTATGCTTAAGTCATAAGATGCCAAAAACGTCTGAAATTTGAAATGTTTGAAGTAGCACTGGCATTATCACTCAGTGGGGAGCAGTGTCTTGGCTTGAAGGAAAATTATTTTTGATTGAACGGCTAGAGAATTAAAAAAGTGCATCTCCAGCATGTGTAGTGGAAAAATTCTTGAAAACTGCTGTTGCACTGTGAGAATTGCCTCCATTTATGAAAGCTCATTCCAACTTCTTGTGTTCATCTCTTTTCTATGTTATCAATGTAACAGCGCGAGGGCCCAGCCTCAGGGCATCTTTTTATATGGGTCCCATTTGAATGGATCCCATGACTGTAGTAATGGTGTATTACAGCAGAAGAGAAGACTGACAGAAGGAGTTAGAGATAGCAAAGGTGGGAAAAAGAAAGGGAAAAGCAGCAATATGTGCAGAGAGGGAGAGAAAAAGTTATGACACTGAGGTTACCAATGCTGATGCTTGTTGGTAGATTTTGTGGGTCTTCCACAATAGACTCAGCATCTCTGTAATGTGCAGAGTGTTGTTGCTGTGAGTACCTCGCTATGATAATATATCCCCTTCAGCATTACTGTGGGCCACAGTAATTTTATAACATAGGTGGGAAGGCTTTGTAATTGTCATCAGTGATATTGGCCACTTCGGCATCTTTCTCAGCCAGTGTGCTAGTGCATGCCAGTACCAGGAAGGGAAAGTCTTCTGTGGTCCATGTGAAATGAAGCTGTGGCTATAAGCAGCCTGCTGGCTTTAGGTTCCAAGACCTTGCTTTAAGCTGTTCTAATATCCATATGTGTTACGTATATATATTTTTTCACAATGTCTAGCGTAATCTGGGCTAGAGGGGAGGTTTCTAAATGAGACTCAACTGGGATTTGCATCCAACAACTGCTGGGTTCAGAAGTGGTGTATGGCAGAGATGCACAGTGGGGAGGGGCTGGTCTCTACCGAAGTAAGCCAGGGGATGAATTTGCAGCGCGTTACATTGCAGCAGGTTGCGGCTCCCTTCGTAGGAGCTCTTAACATGTGCCGAGCAGAGTGTGTTTTGCTCAACTTTGACAGTGAGCTGATGCAAAAGCACGCTATGCTGCTCTCTAGGAATGACTGCGGGGAGCTGATGCAGAAAAGATAAAGTACTCTGAATTCACACCTTAATCACCTGCTCAGTAACTTGTAGACAAGTCTGTGAAATCCTGATTTAGAGTAGAATAAATGAAATCAGAACCTAGCCCACCGTCTCAGAATAAAGTTTGGAGGAGGGAAAAGGGAGGAAGGAAAAAAAATATGTACTTTTTAAAAAAAACCCAAACACTCCCAGTGTTTCTATGTGACCTAAAGTGAAAACGGTTAAAGGATCATTTAATCAGCTGTAATTTTTTTATTTAAGATTATTTTTATAAATTTATACAGCTGAGAAAATATTTATTAGTGCAGTGTATATTTAAATAAACTTGACCTACAGACCTTTGGCACAGTATTAACAAAGAAGATGCATGATGCTCACAAGATTAGAAGCTGAAGTTATCTTTGGGACCTAGAGGTATTATCCTCTGTATCTGTATCTGTAAATACTCCTAGTAGGAGCTCAAAGTTGGATACTTTTTCAGCAGAGAGTCTGTAGTGCTGTATCTGCTCAGCTTGGCACTTGCTTCATGTGGAATGTTTTAGAGGGTATGGGGAGGATGACGAGGGTTTTTTTTTCTTTTTTGGTTTTGAAGTATTTACACCAAAATGGAAGCAATAAAATAAAGCAAGAAGGAGAGGACAAGGAAGACATAATTAAGGGTATAGCTCCATCTCCCAGTTCTAATTTATGATGTTTCAGTCCTGTGCTACCCTCCTCTAACATCACACTTGTGGCAGGGAAGCTTTCTGGCACAGGTGATCTGTATCAGTAAGCGGTGTGGATTTAAACATGTAATAAATAAGCAGTATGTTGTGAGATTTTGGGTTTGACATGAAACATTTCACTGAGTTGGTTTATAGCACAGCCCTGCAAGTAAACTGTGAGGGAGGGAGCTGGGAGCTGCTGGAAATGAGGAAGCTTAACGAAGCATTGCCACTGGATAAACGGTGATGCTGAATTATGTTCTGGGAACATGCCTAGTGAAATGGCTGTATATTTCTAGCTCAGTTGGCTAAACAGTAATGAGCATGTCAGCATCGATGTAACACTTCAAAAACTTTTTTCCAAAATAGACATCTACAAAGGAGAGACAACTACAAAAGAAGTGGTTTTGTGTTAAGATGTAATAAATGATGTTTGCCAGTAACTCTTGAACTTGACCAAACCCATCATTTTCAAGTGAAGAAAAACGTGTTTTTAAACCACCGATTGGGTGGAAATACAGCCACTTAGAGAAGGGGGGCTGTAATTAAATAATATAATACTTCTCTGATGAACTGTCGCTTAAAATTAGTTTGTGTCTGAGTCAGACAGAAAACAGGATTAGTATCTGAAGATGTTCTGCAGATAATCTGAAGTCAGACTATAGTAAGAAAATCTTAAAAGTCTTCTTTAAAAGCTTGTAATCTGCACAGCCACTAAATTGGTGTGATGCAGGCAGAGATGACGGCATGGTGGAGTGCTGTCGAGGACATTTGGATTGAAGTTAACAGGACTAGGAGAGCTAGTTTAGGACAGCAAAGTTACGTGACACAAAGTCACTTCAAATTTGAGATTATATCAATTCCATCCCTACTGACTGAATCACACTCAAGTGTATAATTTAATTTTCATAGAAAAGCCTCCTACGGTTCGAGCAAAGCAGATTTTTGTGGAGATATGAATATGGGAGTGGTACAGGCTGGGAAGGAGAGCCCTGAACTAGTACTGAAATGGGAAAAGCTTATAAAAACCATGCTTAGCAGATGGATAGGGCCAAGTGGATAGAGAAAGACCATCAGAGTCCCTTCGCCCGAGAGCTGGGAGGCAAGGCCAGGCTGGCGGTCACCGCACACAGCTGTGACACAGGGGCACAACCACTCCTGCCCTGGTCCAGCCCCAGGGACTCACTTTGTGCAGGTCCTGAACAGCACCAGTGCAAAATGAGGGGCAGACAAAGCGAGAGCGCCCAACCGACCGGAGAAATGGATGAAAAGTTCAAGGAGTTGTAGCGTTTAACACAAAATAGCTTCAGTATGTCCCTGACAAAGTGTTGTATTTTCCTGCTCCTCTCCAAGGTAGATCACGTTAACAGTTCTGCTGTTTTCTAAAGAGGAACGGAGGCACAGAAGTAATGCAGATGTTACATGGCTTTTACACAGAATACTTAAAAATACAGCCTTGCAAAAGGACCTTATGCAAGAGTGGTGTTTCGGAAATTATAACATGAACGGCCTCCTCCTCCTTCCTGACTCTCATTCACCTCGTTTTAGATAGTAAGAATTTCTTTATTTCCAGTTTTCATTCTTGCTTTTCCTACTTTTGAAGCATAGGGCATTTTCTTGGCTCTTTGCTTTTTCCCTGCTTTGGACGTTTAGTTCCTCTTTCCAGTGATGTTTGAGGTTAAGCCCCTCTTAGGCTTACAGACTGCAAAGACCACTGTAGTTTTGTTCTCTTAAATGAAAACTGCCATCTGAAATTAAGTCCCTCTGGCCTACAATCCCCTTTCCAACAGGAATATGTTTTTAAGGAGAGACTGTAAGCAATAGGGAGGTATAGCTTTCCATCTCTGGCAATCAGTGGTTTAAGCATTTCTTCAGTATCAACACCTAATCTGCAAAACACAATTAGATGATGTGTTAAGTACCTGAGTTGCTGGATGCAACTTCCTCTTGGATCCTCAAGCAAAGCTTGAGATTATTTGTGGAGTTTTATATAGTTAATAATTTGCACACTTAGACAACAGGCTAGAAAGAGGGATAAACACCAGTCTGAGGTGTGCTTTCTTATGTGATCTTACTACTGATATTTGCTGGCTGTTCCATAATAAGCCACTGAACTAGTATGAACTACTCCTAACAGGAGCAGCAGAATGCTTCTAAGTTTAACAAAAAAAGATATTAAAAAAAAAAAAAAAAAAAAAAGAAGCAAGACCTAAAAAGCCCAATAGCTTTTCACTACTCCAGTACTTTAAGAAGTTTTTATCTTTGCTGGACTGCAGTCATTAGGGACAAAGTTTTCCATACTTGCTCTTTTTTTCAGGCTGACATCTTTTCGGAAGGTTTAGCAACAGTTCAGGTTTTTCCAGGAGTGGGATAAACCAGAGGGCTCTATTAATAGGGTTAAAAAATAAGCAACTTTTAAAAACAGCTGCCACTTGGTGGTGTGGATTCAAGGCTTGAAATCTGGTTTGGAGATGGTTCTCCAGGGCAGGGGTTTGATCTTTCCTCAACTTTGTGCAGACCCATCCAAGTCCAAGTTAGAAAAGTGTTACTGCATATATTCATTAGACAGCCCTTGTTAAAATCTACATCATCCATCTGTGTTTAAGGCAGCCACAACCTTCCTGCGTACCAAACACAGGGTGTGCTTCCAGGACTTGGTTTGTCCAGCCTGATGAGGGTAGAATCAGGTCTCAAAGACTGAGTTTTCTTCACCAAAAGATGAAAGGAAGGTGGCTTAAGGAAGGAAAGAGAACAGCTGCCACTTACTGGTGTGTATAGTACCAAATATCTATGGACCATACACTGTTTGGCATGATTTCATCTCCAGCCTAGGCTGTAACTAAACTTCAGTCTTCTGGAAATGCCATGTGTAGAGCTATAGTAGAGTAAGTGCCCCAGAGTGAGACCACGAGCAGGAAAGCCTCACCTCTCAGAAGACAGCAAGCCAAGGCTAGCCTAGCTCCTACTCCCAGATCCAGCTCACAGCATTGGGAGTTGCCTTCCTCAAAAGATGATGGATTTCTCTTCCTGCCTATTTCCGTAGCTCAAACAGTTGTGAGCCAGGATGCAGAGCCGAAAGATCAGTACTTGAATGTTGGAGCTAGGCATAGAAATGGTTACATTTGTGCATTAACAATGTGTACAATATTAGAATAAAAGGATTTGTCTTCAGAAGGCATGGAGGAAATCCCACTCCAAATTTTAAATGTAGAGAACATTGCTTAATTTGCAAAGCCATGTGCTCCTAGTTAGGTGGAGGCTACAAAGCCTAATTTGATTCCTTACCAGCTGCAGTGCTTCTGAGATTGAGGTCAGTTAGAGTTATTTTGGAGTACTCCGGAACACTGTAGTGTGCTGGGTGGTAATAACGAAGAATTCCTCGTTCATTTGAAAGGCCATTTTCTGGTTTCACACAATTTAACTACCAAATTCTTCACAAGGCAACTTGTGAAAGTAAGGGCTCTTTTCAGGTCCCGCATGGCTGCTGAACTTGCATGACGATGTGGTGTGCTCGCTTGGGTGCGGGTGGGAACCGGGCTTTGCACTCAGGTGTACAAATCAACAAACCACACAAAAATACGTGCTTCCTTTCCATCAGATGTGCCTTCTGATAGGGCTATTCACATGCTGCAAGTGAATGCAAATTTCTGTGCTAAAGCAAGATCTCGGAACCTGGTGGCAATGATACCACTAAGCGATATCCAAGCCTAATTTTCTTCATTGCAAGCTTGTATTAAGAATGGAGTAGAGCCTTAATAAAGTTGTCTTTGGTATCTGTTTGTATGCATCTACAGTTAAGAAGAGACAGGCCCCAAATTTTTCATAATGTTTATAATAAGAAATACAAATTTGATGCTGAAGTAAGTAGATAAAATTCTGAAAATATAGAAGGAACAGATGAAGTGAGTAGGAAGGTGTCGCTTTTATGCAGCCTCATGTAGAGTAAAGCTGTCCCTGCACAGCAGATGGGTTTCTTAAGTACATACACTGTTTTCAGAATGCAGAATATTTTTCTTTAATCGGATGTCTTTTCAGGCCTCATGTTTTCTGAGTATTTCACCCTCTTTAATCAAGGGATGATCTCTGTCTCACTCACAGTAAAGTACCAGCATGTAGTCAGGCCTTTGCTATGGTGTACTGATACACCTAATGATCACACTGGAGTCTGAGCTGTAGTAATGATTCCCCACATCTGAAGGAATTGAGAAGCAAGAAAGAATTGAGAACTTTGCTCAGTTCAGCAGAGATTATGCATAACTTCAGTAGAGTGTATGTTAAAAGTATTTCAGTTAATAATTTGCAAAACATAATTTCTGTTTCTAAAAGTCTTCCTAATATAATTGGCATCTTCTTCCTTAGTTAAAATTTCTCTCTCGCTGTTTAATTTTACTACTATACTAATGCACTGCTTTCAAGTAGACAAGAATAGACAAAAGTGCATACATTTTCAGGGCCTAACTCAGTATTTAAGCCTGTGCTTTGAAAGTAGTAGGAAAGAGGGCGTTATTTGAAAAGATTTCCCAGATTGTGGAAATTTCTTTTTAAGTTGATGTTGACCCTGACTACAGGCTGTGCTGCTTTTTGCTCTTGTGACACACTATAGCTATCAATGAACTGGGAACAGAACTGCTTGCAGGACGAACTGTCTTTTTTAAAAGATGTCCACAGTCCGTGCTGTATTTTACTACAGAAATATTCAGTGTAAATAATTAAACCCCAAATCCCTTTTATTTTAGGAAAACAGTTGCATTTCTTTGCTTTTCTTGGTGTGCTGCACTCCAGCATCGCCTGCAAACATACTGAAAGCATGTAATAAATATATAACACTAAGGAAGGATTCTAATGGTGATTCCAGATGATGAAAAAATTTGCCATATATCTTGGCCTGTTGAAAAAGATACCAAGAACTTGAAAGCTGGAGAAAACTGAATTATAGCATAGCTGCAAAATCAGGTATTCCCAAAACACTGCCTTTGATTTACTGATGTTGATGAATCTGAAGCTCTTCAGAGGGAATAAAAGTTCTGGAGCCCTTTAACTTCAAATTAATAAAGTCTGTGCAGTAATGTAATTCCAGATCGCTACAGCTCTTTCCTTTATTAGCTGTGGCTTCATGTTTTTGTCCTTGACACTTAAAGATCAAACCTACTTAAATATGAATCATTTAAAAATGTGAATTTACTTCAATATCTTACTTTGTCAAGAAGTTCAGCGGCTCATTATATAAGAGGAATGTGTCATGGAGGTAGTCATCTCCGTAGTGGTGGTGCAGGCATGCTACTGCTATTCCCACTGTGCACACCCTCCACCCCCCAAGGACCTACAGTGTGCTTAGAGCACTTCTCAAGGAGGTAATAACACATAGTCTATGTCCTGAAAGAAATAATGGGGTTTAGGGCATATTTACACCAGGAAAGGTAGGTTTATTTTGAATAAAAAGTACTGGTTTAAGCCACCCCTACACAGTGATGTGGCATCCTCCGTCGGGAAGTAGCAGGACTGAGTGGGACTTCGCAGTTGCTTCTTCTGGTTATGGGAAGCTTTTCAGAAAAGAGGGAGTGGAGCTCAAATAAAAATGCTCCTGTGATGTCCATTATCCCCCAGGAATGGTGACAGGAGGATATTTCAAGGACAACGGGTAAGGAGAAGGTAGGAAGGAGCAGGAATATGAAAACACGATCATAAAGAAGGAGTGGAAAGAGAACGGCTTGGGGAGGGGAGGAGAAACCATTGAAAATGGTGTCAGTATGAGAAGCACAGAATTTTCCCAGTCTCCACACGATCACCTCAAAGCTGGTAGTTTGGGCAGTCTTAGGGGAGTGCAAAGAAGCCTGAATCCCCTCAGGCGCAAACAGGGATTTAATCAAAATTTCCTCCATTTTGAAAGATTGCTGTAAATCAAGGAGCTGAAGTGTAGGTGGGATGTAAGCTCCTGCTTTGCAGCCCTGCGAAGACTGAGGTGATTCTGGGAGAGCTGATCTGAAACGGGACTTTTTGCAGTAGTCTGCTTATTGTGTGTTCCTTGTTTACCGGGTGACAAATGTGACACATCTGGAGCTTGCTTTGCAGAACCACCGAATGCTCCCAGTTGTAACAGTTTCTCAGTTTGAGCTTTGCCCTAAACATACCAAGTGCTATAAAATAGTAAGTGCTCTATGGGCTCTAATTTCAAATTAGGTGCCTAGAATAAAGCTCCTCTGGAAAATGATTTTGGCTTTTTTCTGGTGCTCCAGAATCCTTTGCATTTTGTTGAGTCCAATTAAACCACAGAATTTCATAGAGCCATTGCAAAGAAATTAGTAGTTGTAATACACAAAGAGATCTTAGTCAGATCCCCAAAGTCAGTACTTCAGTATTGTGTCCAAGATTTAGCTGGATTTAATGGTGAGTCCAAGCATTGAATTGCGTAGGCTAAAGAAGAAGTATATAGTAACTATCTTACATTTCGTGCAGCAAATGAGAAAAGGCTGTATAGAACTTACATGTTGGTTCACAGGCTGTTACTACGGTGTAAACTGTTACTTTCTCTTTTGAATGCTGAATTTGTAGGTAATGGGTGGAAATCAGCCTGAACGCTCCTCTGACTAGCAGCAAGGCTTGGGGATCTGGACTGGTTTCTCTTTGAAACCATAGTGTGACACTGTAGGACGAGGATGAAGAGACTCGTTTCATGGAAGAAATGGCACGTACATGTGCAAGAGAGAACAAAGGTGGCTGTGGCCAAGCTGGAGGAGTAGCGAGCCGAGGCCGGCGTTATTGATGGAGTAGAGGGAGCTGGGTTTGCTCAGTAACAGACCCGTGGAATGGTTAAGGAGGAAAGAGTTGTGAAGGGTCACTATGAAATATGGGAGTGGGCTAAACAATTTATTTTCTTTGATCTCCATTCATTTCTAATCTTACTGGTGTTGAGTCTCCTAGCACTGGAGCTTTTACAATGAATAGTTGAGAGTACAAAAATTCATTTAAATTGCACTGGTCTGTGCTGAATGGCTTTCTTTTGCCTAGGAGTTACTTGGAGTTTTACTCTTTTAGCTGTTGGACAGTTTAAATACTAAGTATTTAATTTACTTCAGACAGCTCCGAAAACAATAGCAAACTAGAGACTGCTCTTATTTCATTGTCTGCAATTAATGTTGGAACAGCCTTTGCGTCAAAGTTTAACCAGAATGCGTGGATTTCTTCCATGATAAATAAATATCTTTTGAGCAATATAAAAAAAAGAAATAGTTCAATATTCTAAATTCAGCTTCAGATTTGCTAGTGTTTAAAATCAGAACCTCTGCTGTTTTGTTGTGTGCTAAACTAATAATGTAAAGCAAACCAACAGTGTGTGTGTGAGTCTGCATAATGAGACGAGTTTTTCTATAAAATTCTGCAGTGTTACTTCTTCTGTCACTGGGAGAGATCATCAGTAGTTGGCAACAGGATCAGAAATTGTATATAGCTCAGATGTTAGCCTATTTATTTACCTCTTTAAAGGTTTAATTTTATTTACATTCTTTTCCCTGAGTTAGTTGTTGTAAATCACTTCTTTCTAGTAAGTATATGAAAAATGTTTAATTTCCTGCTGATCAGGCTCATTTTCCCATGTTTTTGTGCTTTGATATATTTTTGGAGAATCATGGTTAGCTGCTCACATAATTGCTAGGAATATGTGCCTACATCTCCTTTTAATAATTACTTAAAATGTGCTAGGTACTTTAGTTTCTAAGTCAAAAAAGGATCCACAGAGCGTTTTAATTTACTTTTTGTTAAATAGTTCAATGGGATTGTATGTTATTAAATGTGGGAGTATCATTACTCACTGCACTTTTAGAATTTTTGTCCTTATGTGCTTTGTATAATGTACAAATTTTACTTGGAGCTCAGAAATAATTTTATCAAACGGTTCGTTTTTGTTATCCCTGTATTTCTAACTCACTAGAGCCTCATGGAGTTACCTTTCTCCTTTACAATCTATACATTTCATTTATGCATAGAAAAGAAACATCTGGCATTTTTTTAATGAGAGCTGTACGCTCATTGACCAAACAAGCAGCAAGGAATCTGTTGTATCGCTGATTATGGCAAGAAAATGAGGTAGTAGTCTCACTAATAATCAGTAAAATTTGTATAAATTGGTGCAGTTTCATTTTCTGAGTTAGCTAATCTCATACATTCACCCTTACAAGAAAACAAATTGTGTTTAAAAATGTCTGGTGTGGAAAAATGCTACTTTCAAATGTAGAGATCAGAAATATTTGAAACATACATATCTGTGGTTAAAGATGCTGACTCTTAATTCTCTCCTCTCTAGGGTTTTCCTTTTTTATCTTTGAAGCTCAGTCATTATTCCATGTCGATGCCATTGGTTTTATTTTTTTTATCTTAAATTAATACGTACTGTTTAGATCCAATCTTTTTAGAATATTTATGAATATAACATATCAACAAGTTTATATTTTATGCAGCCTGTGGAGCTGGATTTTGGAATTTGCTTTTTTAGTGATTCTTTTGTGGAAGAGAAATCTTTCAGGCATGAATTGATAGTCCAGATCTTTTGAGGTCTGTCTGTGCTAACCTATGACCTCTGTTCTTAGGAGGTCAACATCTGAGGGCAGGAGATTAAGGCAGTTAAAAGATTGGAATGGGAACTGGAATGGAAAAATTAGCCAGCACATTTTGGGTGGAAAACATCAAAGTCATCAAACAATTTGCTTATTTTAAACTCAGTTTAAGGGTAACAAGCTAATTGTACTGTGTTTGTTGATGCAAGCAATTTATATTATTTGAGGACATTAACACTGAAGATATTTTTTTTTTTAATTGGAGAAACATAGTGCCTGTTCAGTATAAACGCACTATGTATTTTATATACTACATGCTTTTGTGCAACATTTTTTAGGGTAATAATTCAGGATCTGATCATGCAGTCTCTATGCACTCAGTTATCTCTGTTTCTTACAAACAGCAGTAGTAAGTGTAGCGGAACCTGAATCTTGCTTGTGGTCCGCTGAAGATCCCTTGCTCTGTCTCACTGGAGAATACAGGTGCTCTCAGTACATGGGGAAAAATTATTCCCTTATTAAAATTTCCTGACTGTGATGCTTAAAAACACTCGTAAGCGTCTCTGTTACAGCTTTTCAAATGTGAAGTCCTTTCCCATGCAAACTTGTCATCAAGGAATGTTCTTTCATAGATTATAAATTGATTTATAAGAAAACACAGCACTGTCTGTTTGTTCTTGTCTGTCATAGTTCAAAATTCATTAGTACGTGTTTTTTAGAACAATGAAGGCTTCGTCTTTCATCTGTACAATCGATTTCAAAGATGGCATTATCTAGAAAAAGATACCTTTCCACATCTGAAAATTATGCAAGTTGAAGAATTTGTGTAAGCAATGATATTTTTGTCTTGCTTGTTTAGTTTAAATAAAAGTGATGTCAGTATCACGTGCAAAGAACAGACTACTGTTTCAGAGTGCAAACCCCCTAGCAGGAAAGAAAACAAAAAGTTACAGATATCTCACAGCTCAGGCTCTGACTAACAGTGTATGGATTATGGTACTTCTCTTATAGGTATGGGTACTAATTTAGTTAAAGTACTACAAAATACAGCTAAACTCAAGTGGACGGTCATCTGTAAGCCTCAGTCTAACCCCCACACATTATCATGGTTTTTTTGATGATGAAGGGTGTGAGATTTAAACCCCTTTCAAACTTTTAACTTTCCAAACTATTTCTCTAAAGGCTAAAACCTTCTTTTTGCAGCTTTTAACCCTGACTTGCACCTGAGGTGAAATTGAGCTAAATGATCATCCTAATTTCTTCCTCCTTCATGGAAGGAAAAGAAGGGAAAGCAGGAGGAGCTGTTGCGGGTTCAGCAGCCCATGGACCGCTCCCACGGATGCAGCCACTGCTTTGTTTCCTTCCTGCCATTTCACTGGGGTGGCTGAAGGACCTCTACCAGCCGCAAGGGCTGCTATGACCGGGTGTGCCCTGCATCCCCGGTGGTACTGACAAACCACACAACCAGCTGTGGCCCGCATCCCCTGGAGTACCACAAGCGTAGGGGAAACAGGGAGCATTTTGAAGGGGCAGGACCAACCCTGAAGGCTGTTGTATCTTGGAGATCTGTTCCCCATTTGAATTCTTGGGATAAAATGGGGTAGCTTCTGATCAGCCATCTTGTGATTCTTGCTTGTCAACCCTCTCTGTGGTTAAATAAATTGGTAGGATCGATGGATGGAGAGCTAATTCTGTTTTAAGAATGGCTTTGGTTACCCACTTGTGAGAACACATGAATCATTGTGAAGGAACAGAGGACTTGTTAATTAATGAAGGGAAAAAGTTAAGCAACTACAAAGATAGTGTGCCTGACATGACTTAAGATAACTTTGTTGTTTGCCTAAGCCCTTTCTATACCTTCCCTCTGTTCATTCTGTTTAGATAGTAAACTCTTCTATGCTCAATTGGTTTCCTTCTTAATGCATGCAGTATTTAAAATCACTGCTAGTTTTAATTACAATAGTAATTGTGATTCTTGGCTATTTGAATTATTAGAGAGCAGTGACACACACACACGCACATTTTTTTAATCTGGAAGACCTGCTCCCCCGGATTTTTGTTGGGTGTGTGTATCCTCTTGTTTCATGATGTTTGATAGTTCAAACGTCCTGTCCACAAGCCCGCTTTTCTTAACTATCTTTTGCCCACCCTTTAAAAATAGTCTACAGATACCTGAGATCTACAGATTGAAAAGTGCTCTGGTGGAGAGTAGGATGCTGGAGGTTTTTCATCCCTTGGTTACTGTTGCATTAGTTATAAACGTAGGAAGAACTGCCACCAGGTTTTGATTGCAGTAGCTTGTAGGGCAGAGTAGACTGCTTGCTGAGTTTGCAGAAGGGGTAATTAAAATCTCAACACAATTTTTTAATTACTTAGAAATTGTATTTGACTTTTTGTGATGAAACCCTGCTTTTTTGTTTTTGCTTGATCTGTGAGAGTAATAGGTAGAGAATATATCCTCAGTTCCCTCACATGTTCTTTTCATAACAAAAATTTGCTGCAGAGCTATACAAAACTGATTGGGATTACTGTAAATAGTATTTTCAGGCTTAAGTGCTTGTGAAGGTTGAAATTTCTGGCAGTGCAGCTGTGCCAGATTTCTGACTGCAGCCCCCAGTGCTCTTGGAATCAGTGTCTTCAAATGGGCTCTGTAATTTGCCTCAGCTGAGTCACTTCCTCACCATGAACTGCCACAAAGAGATGATTTCTTCTGCTTTGCTTTCTAGGGTTTAGCCTGCACTGCCCCCCTCCTTTTCAAAATAAGAACTCATCAGAAAATACCATTTGTAGTTGAGTTCAGAGGGTTTCAGAAATCTGGATTATTAGTGGCATTTTTCATTGAAGGAACTACTGTTTTTTGTGTTTCTCATCTGTTTTTAGCTGCTAATTTGAATGAGAAGTCAGCAAAGCAGCATATTGCTTTTGTCTGTAAGTAGTGGTTATAGTTGTTCCCTACTGCCAAGTGAACACCAATGTCTATGAGATAATTCAGGTGATGGCTATCCATAAAATCTTTAGAAGTGTATCGTAATACATCTCAGCTGTTATATCTCATTTTACTTAATGACCCACATTTCTTGCTTAGTTTGTGCATAAAATATGAATGAGTCAAATTTGAAAGGTTTTGAAATTTGGTAAAATAATAGTTTTTACACTAGAGTAATGTTAAGATGCATTTTATAGAAGACTGACTTTAATTGTGAAGAGCAAAAAAAAATTTATTAAATGTGTTGTGTACACATATATAGTAGACAGATAAATGTATACACAATAGACTTAGGAAAGGTTGCCTCAGCTGATTGAAGAAAGTGGGTATCAAAAGGAGGATAACTTAATAAGAGATCAGTTCAGAATGTGTACATGTTGATGACCTCGATTTTTTTTTTTTTTTTTTTTTAAAAAAAAGCCATTTTTATAGTTGCAAGGTGAAACTGATGGCAACTTACTAGTGCTTCTGTCTTATGCTGACAGTGATACTCCCTTTCTGTTCCAAGCTTCCACCAGGCGATCTTGGGAGTCACATAACAAAGCGATGCTGTGGAACGTGGCAAATCCTGGCTTTGTAACCCAGTTGAGTTTATTGCAGTCGCTGGTAGCCAAGTCGCTGAGTGACTGGCTTCTTCCAAAACATGCTGCGTGTATCGTGTTAGTAGGACATCTTCCTCTGACCAGCCAACAGTCATCCCCAGTCTGTGTCTGTGTAGTCAGCATGGCCAGAGCATGTGCTCCTTTCTCCCGGTTCTCTCTCCTAGAGTGCATTGTTTTACATTACTCTTCTTTCCCAGTACGAGGCATTAGACAAAATTAAGCTATACCAATGTATCTGTGTTAGCTTGCTCTCATTAGGCCAGCTAACAACAGAAGTAACGATGGCACGACGTGCCCTTTTTGTATCTGCGGTCTTGCCCGTATACGAAGGTCAGATGAGAGTTTTCACAAACCTGCAAAAAATTCTTGAATTACAGGTTATGGTTGAGACTGTAAGTGAAAAAGTATATGAATTGTAAGGTGGTATTAGTACTGGAAATTAATCATGACACTGTATGCACAATAATCACTGTAGTGGAAACATCCGGCTGCTCTAATGAGATGCTGTGTTGGGAACAGGATACCACCATGTTCCATTTCTGTGGTAGCAGGTGGTAAATTTGCTTAAGCTTGCATATTTTGTTACACTGTAGAAGACTACAGTTTGTGTGTGGCATATAAATCCATTTTCATTTAACTTGGAATTGTTTTCGTAAAGAAGATTCTCATTTAGTTAAAAAAAAAAAAAACCCAACCGATTCCAGAGGGACAGGTTTATGTGTAAAAACTTGAAACAAATCTGGTTTGGAAAAAAAAAAAAAAAGGCACTGCTTTATTAAATGATAGTTCAAGTTTGTCAGTTTAAAAATCCTTATCTCCTTGAACTAGCCAGCTGTGGCCTCTGAAATGGTTCATGCATATCAGTATGTAAAAGGTAAATGTGACAATTAGGGGCAGAATTGGGATGGAAGTGAAGGTGGGGGTGTGCAGAGCTGGACATGGGGAGGAAATGCAGTAAAAGGGATTGCTGGATATGAAGTAGGTAGTCTGTGGGACTGGGGCCGAGTGGGCCATAGCTGTGTGCTTTGCACTCGTGGTCCAGGATACGTGACTGTCCGGGGCTCTGCCCAGCTGGGATACAGCTCTCTCTGGGGTAGGCTGGGTGCTCACCCCTTGTAGCCGCCCAGGGGCCCCAGGCACTCTGTGGCAGCCAGCGCAAATGCGGACGTGTGCCGCAGCTGGGGTTGCTCTGAGCTCTGGTGGGGAATGGCTTGGCACCAGTGCCAGGCTCCCGGTAGGTGCTGTGGCTGCTGTGTAGCCCTGGGGAGCGGGAGGGCTGGGTCTCCTGGCTATGCACGGGCTATTGGAGGCAGGAGGCCAAGCGTGTGGCCTGAAGGTAGGGGTGCTGCTGCTGCTGTGTGGGATGAACAGGCTCAGGTGTCCCAGGGTGGCCCCACCAGGGAGAGGATGGGCTGCACGGTGCTTGCTGTAAAAAGACAGGCGCTTGTAAAATTCCCCTGGTGGTATTTCAGACAGGCAACACTCGTGACTGCAGAATGCACCCATGGGCTGAGACTGCTGAGATGGTCAAGTAGCGTGGCCAGGAGAGTTCTTCTGAGGATGCTGTAATAGATGCGGCCCTAGAGACCTGTTTGGCAAAGTGTGCCAATAATTTAATCCTGCCTATGCTGCAGTCTCTTGCTATAGAGGAAAAAAGCCTCTCTGGAAGAATGATGAAGTCTGCAGTATGGTCAGGTCAGCGTTCTCCTGCCAAGTTCATTTGGATCGGTATGTACCCCTCAGCAGATGGGGGAGGTACAGAGATGGCCTTGGCACAACTCCAGGCTGTACCCTTTCTCAGGGAGATTCAAGACAGATTCCTTCAGATCTGGGGGTTAACTTAAAATTTGTTGTGTCAGTAATGGTGTTCTGAAACATGCAGTAAATGTGTACATTTAGGTTATTGTTGATGAAGGCACCAAACATCCTGAGATTTATGTTTTTTCCTTCTGTATGTGCTTGTAAATCATACATGCCAAATATCAAGAGCATAAACTTCCAGCAGCTGGTTCTGTATCTCACGCTCATGTCCATTAATACATAGCTGGGTCTTGGGACTCTTCCTCTTCACAGACTGACATCCCCTGGGGACAGGCAGCTAGTGTTCAACTACATCTCATTCAGGCTTGCCAAAACTTTCCTCAAGAATCACCCCAAAAGTCTTCAGCCAAAGACTTAGGCAGCTGTGCTTCATAATGCAGCTGGGTTTGGGTTTGGTTTGGGGGCTTTTTGGTTTGTGTTCTTTTTCTTATGTGGGTGACAAATGATGCCTTTTTGGTTGTTTTTCCTTCTTAGAGAGACACCATTAAGTCGAAAATACTGTAAATTTCAGGAAGCAATGTTGCACTGGTTTTGAGTATAAAGCATACTAGTTTTTTTTGTTGCTGTTGATTTTTCTGCCCTGTACTGTACAAACTGAAGAAACAGGAATCTCCCATGTACTGGACAGCACTAACAGGTTGAATCCCCATTTGTTGTTTTCCTGTAGGGGAACTGTGACTTCAAAAGAAATGGATGCTGCCCCTGCCTCTGTAAGACTGGTCTCTGACAGAATGCAGTTTCACAGTACCATGGGCTGGCTGGATGTTGTGCCCCCCTGCACCCCCAGCCAGCGTTGTGTTCCTCTCCCCCGCAGGGTCCCTGGTGCTGATCTAATCCCCTAGAGAGCCAGTTCAGGGAGCGTAACTGAGAGAAACTAATCCTGAAAAAAAAAAAAAGGAAGGTACCAAGGAGCAAACGGATAGGGTGGTGGTGGAGCCGGGGGATGCCTTTTGGTAACAGCTCTGCGTTCAGTGGGTTATCTGGAGTACAAAACCCGATGGGCAGCTCAGCATGAAACATGTTGAGCTCTCTGCTTGACGTGGCAGTGATGTGCACCGCAACGTGATGGCGGCTTTGTGGCCCCTGTAGTAGGAATGATGCAAGCTCTGCCCTCGTTGGTGGCAGGTGGTGATTTAAGAGCCAGCGGGATTCACTGGAGGAAAGTGTCAGGAGCACAAAACCCAGCAGGGAGTTGGGTTTGGCCTCCAAAAGGCCAGAGGTGTAAATAGGCAAGACCTCGCAGAGGGTTTAGGGAGTGTCCCAGGCAAAGCGTTTTCTATTTGAGCTTCCCCAGACAGACTGCCTCACAGACCTGAAGTACGAGGTGCCTCTGCACACCAGTTCCCCATAAGAACGATGGTCTGTGCTCTTGGCAGGGCTGCAGCTTGGGGTTTTCCTGGCCAGGGAAGGAAAACCAGACGAGAAAAGCGAATCCTACCAATTTTAGATGCTTTGGTGCCACCATACCATTAACTTGTCTATTAAACCATACAGTGCCAGGAAGCTGGTGACTGACTGGGGAGGTAAGCAGCATTTCTCTGCTCTGTACCTGACACATCCCTGTGGGGCTGAAGAGCAACCTTTAAAAGCTGCAGTGATCAGGCTTGATTCACTGTTAACTTCTCGTTTGGCGTTTTAGTATAGCAGAGCAGCACGTGTGCAGTGGTCATTTCTCAGTTCCCTTCCTGCCTTTCAGCAGCTGCTGCTCAAAACTTGCAAAATGCGATTGGTAGGCTTGGAGGAGTGCAGCATGTGGTGTAATCACAGCTCTTCCTTCCCCACCAGCTTCCTCTAAGTAATCTGTTTAATTTTTTTCTGCTTCTGTTGCATTAGTTTGAACTGCTGTGAATGATGTGAAGACAATTGGAGATAGGTACTAAAACTAGCATTTCCTACTGTAGTGTTCTGCTATTTCACATAGATCATATTATCTTAAGTGTGTTACAGTTTCAGATTTTTACTTTGGAACTTAAATGTACTAAAATGATACCCTGCCTTCTTCCTGACGAGGAAAAAAAATAACATGCATTTTACACACAGTTGCAGAAACCTTAGTCTTTCCATCTAATTTTACTACATGCATCAATTATAGAGTGTTTGTGTGTAATACACAAGAAGTTAATGTTTCAGGTTTCTTAATGACAGTTCTTCAAAGGAAATTTTCTTGCTGAATAGAAAGCAAGGGTTATATAAAGTCAGCATTTAAAGCTAGTAGTACTATAATGCTGAAAAGTACACCTAAGTGTCAGTAACCCTGGAAACTCAGTATATAAACCATTCAGTGTTGTGTTTTCCAGGCTTCCAAAAAAGGAAAACATACACTCCCAGATTTCCAGACGTGACTATTTTCCTAGTCTTTGCTAGGAATTCAGTGAGTTTTCAAACCATTCATAAGTACTGATCAAGTATAAAAGTATGTTATAAAATGCTAATTCGTGATGTTAAGATACCAAACCAGTTTTATTGCAAATCTTTCAATTATCCTCAGTTACTAGGAACGTTAAACAAGTACTTTAAAAAAACACCCCAACCAAACAAAACTAAAAAAACCCCAACCGATTCATTTTAAAAAAATAATTTATGATAAAGCTCTACAGGGATATTAATGTTATTCAGAGTTCCTTTTGTACAGAGTGTGATATTGGCAACTAAACTCCTGATTTATTGAAGACTCCCTTTTCTGTAAGACAGCTTAAGGTTTTTTTGTCATCGTCATCAGAGGAAAGTTACCAGCTTTTTCATAGGAAAAATAATTTTGCAGCTATTTTTTCTAACTGATACACATGGATTTTAACTCTGATGGCAAAAGGCAGGGTAAGGTATGGAAATGCAGACAGCTGCCTGTGAAAGAAACAAAGCTTCAAGGAAGCTTAACATGCTGAAATCAAGGGGGGGCATATAATCGCATCCTAGGGTGCTAAAGTACCGAGCATCACATCAGTCCAGGGTTATTAACAGCTTTTGCTTTGGGATATGGACTTAGGGCTAAAGAGCACTCATGAAAGAAGGGCATAAAAACTGCAGGCAGTGGCAATCAAGCCAATCTGATCTCAAAATACATATGACAGCCTTGCGTCCTACTAATAGAGAAGATCTCGAAAAATTAGAAAAAGTGGGTGAAGTGCAATGTTAGTTTATCAGTTGCAAATCGTGCCTTACCTTTATTATTGTACTTTAGCTAGCATTTGTGTTTTGTTAACCAGATTATTTTCTTAGACAATGGAAATGTTCTAAAGGGAATCCGGCCTTCAAAAAGGATTTGTTACAGTGTGCAAGGAAAAATTATCAGTTAAAATAAGGTTTACCATATGAACTCTGAAACAAGTGAAAAATAGTTTACTGAGCCCAAGAGCTTCACTTGTTTTTGAACCTCCCATGCTCCCCTGTGATTTATGATTTGGACTCACAAGTGTTTTTAAAGCATAGCGAGTATAAAACTGCCATGCCTTGTGCAGCGTATCCCACTGAGCCACCCCATAGCATCTAGGCAGCCTTTAAGGACAACCATATTAAATATTCAAGTTAAAAATAACTTTCCTAAGTTGCACCCTACTATTTATGTAAAAGATAAAGGGGTGAGGGACAGAATTTAAATGGACCTTCTTGCTGTGGGGAGAAAATAGTTTATCGCCTTTCCAGCTAGCGTGTCTTTCTTGTGGTTCCCCAGTTCATTGGTCTTCCCCTTCGGCAGCCAGCCGTGGTTGCCTCAGAGCTTTTATGTCAGGTTATAGGAACCCCAGCAAGGAGTTTGGCTGGCATTTTTCCGCCTTTGGGGAGCATGTAGAAACGGGGAAGCTACTCTTCCCGACAGTCTCTAGAGCAGCTTGGGGAAAGAAGAGAAACAATCAGGTCCTTAGATTACCTGCTCCAGTTCACACTAGAGCAGACTCAGTGATGCTGAGCTTCAGGTGCCTCCTGGCTCCTCTTCCTAAAGACACATAGGCCAGCTGGGAACGGCAGGAATATAATATTCTTCAGTGAGTAGTGTGTCTCCTGCGCCAAATGAGGCACTGACCTGGGGATCTGCCAGTGGGATTTCCTTCCTTACTCTGCCAGTGTAGTGCAAAAGCTTGAACAGGTCAGGGAATTTGCTCTAAACTATTGATTGTGGTTGATCAGCCCCATTTTTGCAAAAGCCACTGCGTAGTTTCTGTAACAACAGATAATTGTTTGCAACATCCCTCTAACACCATTCACATTTTATGCTAACTGCATTGTCTTCAGGAGCCAGTATGTCAAAGTCCTCTCGCAAAGGGGCAGACATGTTATTTGGTGCTCAGTGCTGCAATTCAGTCATTTCTGGCTGCAGTCGTCTTTTCGTGAGGTGCAGTTTGCTTTTCTGATGGCAGGTCTGTTGGGGAGGAAGGGCTGGAGGGATGGCTTTGTGCATTTCTCATCCTGTTAAGAACATCATGCAGTACAGCTGGAGTAAACAGGGAGAACAGTACTCCCCTCTCCCAACCTTAGAATACCTCATGCCACAGCTGGGAACCTGCTAGGCAGCCAGCCATAGTCTTGTGGGTTTTTCACTACCTCTGTTACGTTGCATGTTGCAGTTTTTCATCGGCAAATGCCTGACGTTGCTGCATCATGCCACAGGCATTGCGAGATGTTATCTTCTACATCACAAGCACTGTACAGATGGGTTTTGGTGTGTAACAGTTTGCAAGCCTCCGCTTAGTTTTCTGAGGAGTCTGCTGTGGGCTGTCTTTACTCAAAACTCCTTTTGCTTCCATTTTCATCTTAAAGGCGCAAAAGAGGTTGAGACAGGGAAATTTGATCAAATTTTCAGAAGGCGATGATCAGTAACAAAAATTATGCAGGCACAGGTTACCTGGGTTTGGTAGGAAAGAAATTAAAACCTGACTGTTGAAGTCGGTGATGATTATTCGTGTGATGAAGAACTGCTGGGGCAGGGTCTGAGGCTGCAAAGGAGGGAGAATCTGAGACTTTTTGATGGATATTTGGGGTAATGAACCTGAGGTAATATATGATGTGCTACATAGGACAGAGTTAGGGTTTGGTTTCACTCAAGAACCGACATATCACGATTTTAAGAAGGGCAGGGGGAGAATGGGGGAGTAGAATGGACCTGCTGCTGCTGCTAACAACCATTTAAAAAAATACAAAGCCAGCTGCTCTCAGAGCAGAGCTTGATCCTTTCAGTGCCTTTAACAGCACAGTATATATTCAGAGGAGGGGAATTCATGAGGCCCTATGGACCTACACTATGGCATTACACAAAAATGCAAACCCGAACAATGGGTGGCCTCAGCGGTTCCATCTGGCTCGCCATTAACAAGGTTAAAGTAAAGTGGGTTTCCTTGGCTGTGTCACACACAATTTACACTTCAGTTGCTTTAACTTTGGAGCTGGACCGGAGGGAGCACCACTCTAAATGCACGTGACAAGGGTCTCCTAACGTGTGGTAAGCTCATTTGGTATTGATGCTCTTTGTAAGATACAGAGGAGTAGCATGTAGATAATTTGTAAGTACTATTGGGAAAGGGCAGATTTATTTTTGGCTAAATATTTTTTTAAAAAAAATCCTGTAAAAAAAAATAGAATTACATTGAAATATTGTATACTCAGAATATTTTAAGGACATTGTAATATTAGTGGCTGGATTCAGCTAACAGCAGAAATTATTAGAGGCCTGAGAAATGTTACCACCAGCATTTTCTGGTATGGTAACTTGAAAACTCCAATCCACTTTTAAGCTAAAAGGGAAACTGATACACGGAAATGTATTCTGTTGTAAAGCATTCTGCTTTCAGAGCCACCACAATACTCAGATAATAGCATAGTTAACCGTGGCAAATAATGACCTTTTAAAAAAAAATTAGCTGTAGAGAGCCACTGATATATCAACAGGTATGTTGGCCTGTTAGTTTCTGTGCCATTGAGTGTAATAAAGCATTGGAATTGTCACAGCATTTTGCAGAAATCATGCTCATTGTCTCAGCTTTGAGATTCTTTAAGGCAACCCGAGTGTCCTATTTTTGAATAAAAATTCAGTTGTTATTGAACAAATATCAAAGTTGATAATTGAATTGTGAAGCTATGATTCTGTGAAGCTGTTTTATGATCTGTAAGGCAAGCATTTGAGCAGTTAGCTCTGTGGTAAAGATCTAAGGTAATTTCCAGAGAGATAAACGCACCTGTTGTTGCTGCAGAGGTGCTCAAGGCAATCCACAGAGCAGGGCAAGTGCTGCACTGAACAACAAATACAAGAAACCTGGCCATCTTGTCTGCCATCAGCCCCAAATCGTGAGTTCAATAACGGAGCAGAACTTCATACTCTTCCTGAAGTTAAACAATTAAACTTGTGTACCACAAAACCAGCAGACATTGTTGATGAGCAGTTATCCTAGTGACATTAGTAGTCTTGCGTAGGAAGGCCCCAGGCAAGCAGCCCGCCATGCTGAGCTTCCTCCGTGGTGAGCTGTGCCGTACCGCTGTGACGGGGCACTCTTCCTCTCGAGCGCCGAGGTTACCTTCGGCCTTGCCAGCGTTGAACAGCCCTGCAGTTGCTTTGTGCCTTCCAGGCTTTGCCAGCAGGTGAGCCAATGTCACCGATGATGGCCTCCGGTACGTGCCATTAATAGAGGGGTTGGTGTGGACGGCCCTGTGCTTGTTTATCCCTCTTCCTCCCCTGTTGTCCATCTCTCTGAGCCACTCCCTTGGTCCCTCTGTGCTGCCCTTTCATGCCTGTTACAAAGACAGGAATATCCTTAAACATTGCACTTTAGTTTCTGACTGTATGCAGCAGTCCTGTAATCATAGCTATGATTAATGTAAGATGCCGTTTGACAGGCATGTCGAAGGTGCCAGCTTCCTCTCAAAGAATCCTGTCTGCTGCATTTAGATAATTACAGGCAAAGCAAACGGAGCTGAGAAGTCCTCTCATGTCTAATTGGTCACAAACCATTGACATTCCCTTCTCTTCTCACCTTTTAGCTACCAGACTGCTCTCTGTCCATAAGCAGCAGCTTTGACTGAAGCCCTATCTTCACAACAGCCTCAGAAAGCTATTCTTGCTCTGACAGGTACAACGCGTCCACACCAAGCATTGCAGTGGAAGGAAAATGCAGCAAGGCAAAACCTATAAAGGAAGTAAAAGGGAAATTGTCCAGCTGCAAGCAGCACTTTCAGGAGCATAAGGTGGGAAATGCCCCAGCTATGCTATGCGTGAGTAGAGGGAGAGTTCACAAAAAAAGAATTAGTTTACCTAAAATAGGGGTGGTTAATATCTGGGGTAATAGGTAAAAGAATGGTGTAAAACCGCATTTTTTTAGTCTTTTCACCAGTTAAGTTCTTTTCCAGCTCATTGTCTCTAACTGAAATGGAATTCAGCCATAGCCACCCTCTTTACAAATCTAAGTTCAACATCTGCACCTTGTGCCTGGACTTCCAGTGTGTGATTCATTCATCAGTCCTTCACGTACGCACTCCTACTGATGCAGATCAGATAACGAAGTGTTATGATAGAAATACTCGTGAACTCAGGTAGAAATCCAGTATAGATTTGTGTGTAGGCCACATCTGTGCTGTGACCACAGGTAAGTCACAGACACGGTTCCACATTGCAGCTCCTCTGGCAAGAGTGTTTGAGGATGATGTGGATCTCGCTGCTTAATCTACTCCCTCCCACCTCCTGCCAGTGTGTATCACACCTGCGGTTGTGCCAATGCAATGGTTTATGATTTTGCCTGAAAACGGGAAGTGTGTTGTGAACCAAGCTAAACAAACACTATAAACTGAAAAAAGTAGATGAATTAACTGAAAACTTTTGCTGTTGAGAATTGGCTAGCAGTTTTAGTTACTGCATGGATCATGCTCAGGAGTTTTTGAAAGCAGGTCATGTGTCTTTGGAACTGTTCTTGGAAAGGGGGCTGTTTACTCGGTGATTGTCTTCCATTTATTTTCATATTGCCCAAGAAAAGCTATGAATGAAATGCGAAGTAGTTGCGCTGAGTCCTGGTCACTGCTTACGGTTCTGGATGGGTTGCAGCACTCGAGCAGGATCCCTGGCAGTTCCCTGCGTTCTGCCTGGCACAGCATACTGTTGCTGGCTCGTTTCGCCGTACGGAGTGTGAAAACAGAAGGGCACCCCAGGAGCTGTCGCCGATGCTGCCAAGACAGCAAGCAGCGGTGGCACTCGCTGTGCAAAGCTTTGTGGGAAACTGGGATGAAAGCTAAGCACAGTAGTTTGTCAAAGACATTCCGGTTCAGACTTTTGCACCATGTAGAAAGTGTGTGTTTTCTGCATCGAATTCCCGGTTTTGTGCCTCCTGCCAGCGGGGAATGAAAAAGACCCGTGGAGGGTTTTTCTGCATTTGTGCAAAGTCCAATTAAGCTCTTGATAGCCCTCATTTTCTGTGTAGTGTTTGCATTGTAGACATAAGTGAATTGACTTTTCACAACTTCTCTATGACTTTTCATCCCAAGAGCTGGACAGCAGTGAAATAGCCATAACAAAGACAACAATTTCAAAATCAGGTATTTTATGCATTGTCTGGGATGCACTTGGTTCCTCCTCTAGTTCAGTGAATGCCAATTGATTTGGAGCCTGATAACCATACGGTTGTGCTCGGTTATACCATCACTTTTTTTTTTTCTTCTTCTTTTTTTATCAGGTATAATCCCGAGGGGCACAGGCTCACATCCTCAAAGCTGTGAGGATCTTGCTTGCCTCTGAAGTCAGCCAGACTTAGGCATTTAAATACCTGTAAACATTTGATTAGACACACCAGGGTCACACAGGTTGCCTGTGACAAAGAAGATGATGCCACGCTCTCCATCACCAGCTTCTGAGCCTGGGAAGGATGAGACTTTTCATGAGGGAAATCTGTGGACTGTGCTTGAGGTTCCAGAGTCCTGGGTGGGGGACACAGTCTTTTTCCACTCTGTGGTTATTTGGAATTGGGTATTTCCAGGTATTTTGGATATTTATTATTAAAAGGTTTGTAAAGAGGAGGGCCAAAGGGATCTTGATTTAGGAGCAAGGCTTTCTGGCCTTCCAGGTTTTCAAGAGTGAGGCTGGTTTAATAAACAATTGGTTCGTTCCTGGAAATATCCAGGAATAGTGTGGGAAGTGTCAGGCTTTTAAAGGTCTGGTTCTGTGTCTTCTATGGCTAAAACTGTTCAGATATTACTGTTTTCAAGCACACAGAAGGTGTTTGGTTACTAGATTTAATGTTGTATGTCCTGCCAAGAGCCTCAAAACCTGAATTTACCTGCTGTCTGTGTCTTATATTAGTTGGGTTTTCTACTGGACAGCCAGCAACTCAGTGCTCTAGCTTACAGCTGAGCCCTGCAAAATTATCAGGTTGGCTCCTGAACCCTCCCCTTCACCTGTATGGCCAGTGACCACACTTTAACCTTCACAAAAGGTCCCCAGGAGTTCACCACATACCTCACTCAGTGTGAAAGACATGTTTGGATGCAAGTCTTCCATCAGGAGGTTGCTGTGATCTCCAGATGGTTGTTGTTCAGCCTTTTGAAGAAGGATTAGTAGGTAAGAGACAGGGGTTTCTCATCTTCGCTCTCTGGGGAGCAGGGGTCACTGAGCATTTCCAGGAGGATTACACCCAGTAGTGGAAGCAGCACCACGAGGTGTGGGGGGGAGGCTGTGCCTGAAGAGGGCAGGCAGCGATGGAGGCTCTGGACAGTACAGGGTGAAGAGTTCAGCTACAAAGCGTTGAGCAGCTCCTGGGACTGGTGCTGTGGTTTTTACAACGGTGCGGTAATACAGATATCTAACACTGACACCTGATACAATTCGTTATGGCACAGATTGAGGGTTGTGGCATCCTTTATGCCATCCCTCAGGAGTGGTGTGAGGAAGGGTTCATGCAAAGGGGGGACGCTGAGTGGGGGGTACGAGTCCTGCTCCAGCCTGGTGCTGAGCAGCTGGACTCCCTCACTCTGCCTGCCACCGAACTCCCTGCTCCCTCTACCCAGCAATGGGCATTTATCCAGAACAGGGAAAAAAAATAGATCCAGTTCCTGTCTAGCTGTGAGTTCATATCCACTGCCCCAGCCGGTTAAGCTGTGGTATTTTAAGGTCTCGTGGGAGAAGGATACTCTCAGTTTTTCCTGTGGAAGATATATCACTGAAATAATTAACTGCTCAATGAATAGTAAGAGTTGTCTTCATAACCTCGTAGCAGTATGGCAAATAATCACTAAAACAGGGAGAAAGGAGGTTTCAGTCAGGGCTAATGAAATCCTGTGGATTCATATGGATTTGATATGTTGTATGTTCCATTCCTAGCCACGGCAGTATGTCCCAGTCACCTTTCCATGTCTTCTAACCTGCCCCCAGAGCCTGGGGTCGGAGGAGAGCGGACAGGCTCTCAGCATAACCAGGTATTCCTTTATTTTGCCGGAAGTCAGGATTTACACTCCAAAACAGAAAAACTCGTAACCATTCCCTCTACAGAAACTCAGTACCTTGCTGGTCTGTTCACGCTTCACATAAGTGGCTGCAGAGACATGCGTGCCTTCTTCCACCCCAACCAGAGGTCCGATTCATCATTAACAACTTAAGGGCTTGCATTAAAAAGGTACTGCCCTTTCCGCCTCTGTGCGCGTCCAGTCTTTACGTACAGTTTTCCTGCCGTGCACAGTGAATGCTACTGATAACTGTAAGGTAGTTTGGTTTAGAGTACAGATGAATTGTTAAGACACAGACACCATGCTGGCATTAATCACTCTTCTGGTTTGTGAATGCTTTCAGAATTGTAAATTCAGGGCTTCCATAACTGAAGTTGTGGCTTGGGTATGAATTTCTGATCGGAAGTACAGATAGCTGGTCGTGCTGTGCTCGGTGAGCATATCCATTGCATTATTCTTTGGCCAGTGCACTCAGTGTCTGACTTGTAAAGTGCTGTCCCCTTGCATTGATCATGACTAGGGTGAGCTTATCTGAATTGGTCTTTGCTTTCAAACATTTTACTGAAGTCTAGGGTTCCTATTTTATCTAAATCCCCTGATGCAGAGTTCATCAGTCATGCCAGGAAAATTGATCCTTGGCCTGTAAACATCCTTACTTTTGAAATTGTTCATTCATTCTTTCTTAACCTGAAGGGCTGAGCATAAATCGGCAGAACAATCAAACACATCACTCCTGTACCTTGGCTATAATTCTTTGATTTTCTTTTTTCAACTTTGTGATTTATGCTGTGTTATGCTTTCAAGGGGTTACATCAACCAGCAAACACAGATTTACAGGTGGAACTGAGGGGCTTCAGCCTGCATTGCTGTGTTACCTCACAGCTTCCATCAGCCTGACCTCTGTAACTAGCCTTGGCTACTGCAATGTGACTTTTCAGTATTCATACACAGTGGGAAATTCTTTTCTCAGTTACACTATTAAAGTTAATAGAGGATAAGCTCAGTGAAGTCATCAGAATTGCTGTGAATTTACAACCATGTGACTGAAAGCAGAATTAAGACCATTAAGTTGCTCTGTTTCTGGGAAGATGGAATCTTTTTAAAAAGTTTTATTATTCTCATTGTTATCATTTTACTGGAGTGATATCACTTAATCTGCATAATCACAACCAAGAGGGATAAAGTGATCTGGTTTACCACATATAGTGAAATGCTTTCAGTTATGTTTCATTATTTTTAACTGTATGAAGAATTAACAGAATTTAGAGAAAGAAGTATTAAACTCAAACCTGTGCGAGAGATCTGCCATCCTGAGGCCAAACTAAGAAAAAGGAAACAAACAAATTTTGAATTAACAATGTTGTTTCTATGTGCACAAATGCGGTTTTTTATTTATAAGTACACAATTATGGAGAGAATTAACAGTGAAGATAAATCTGGTGGCAAGATGGGGCAGAATATTAGAAAATGGCATTATTTCACTTTTAATTCTCAGGGATCAGGCAGCATGGGACAACAAATACCTGCCTCAGGTGGGAATTAAAAGCTTTAACGTGTGAGTCTTAATCCTGTTGCAGCGGAAATCCTCTTTCACACTTTGCTGTTGCTTCTGCATTTTGATATGAAAAGCTTCAAAATTAGTATTTTTCTTTAAGGTGTTCTTAAATGTGTTACAGAAAACGCTGAACACAACCATTTAGTAATAATGTCTATGTATGGAGCTAGTCCATTTTAGACAGTTTAAGATACAAGTTTGGAAAAGTGAATCAGGAACCGACTGCTTCCTTTCTCAGTCAGTGCATCAGAGTGATACAGATTTCCCTTGTCAGTAAAATGTGGCTATAGCGCATCTGAACGGCTTCATTGTTCTTGCAGATACTGAACATGTGAACTTACAGGTGCTATTTCAAGGAAAACCAACCACCGTGTTCGATGTCCTCTTGTTTCACAGTTGGGAAAGGAAGCCCTCCGTGTATTTCGTGTGACATGACTTACTCTGTCCATTCCGTGAGCTCTGGAAGGAACCGCTATAGAGACAGCTGGCATGGCCTCCTCATAGTGTCAGACAGTAAATGTCCCTTTGTTTCTGAAGAACGAAATGAAGATGAGAGTTGTTGGTCAAATCCTGCAATCCTTGATGCTTGTGGAGCCTATATTCTTGCAAGTCACCTAATTCAGTGAATGTAATAGGAAAATCCATTTCAAGGCTAGGACCTAAGTCAGTCTGCACTCCTGTCACCAAATATTTCTTAAATTTTGTGCATGCTACCGATTTATAAGGGATACCTAAAGTCATATGACTCTAAAGTGGTATTTGGGGAAGAAGAATAGATTATGAGCTTCCAGAGCAGCCTTCCTCTTCCTCTACCACTACATGTTTCAGTGCTCCATCCCACTGCCAGCACGCCATTTGGTATTTCCTGCTGTTGGGATGAGTTGGGGTTACTTGTATTTGCTGCTAACATTAGCGATAAAATAAGGAACCAAAGGGAAATGGCAATTTTTAACAACTAATTCCCAGTTACCTACTCTACCCTTTTACCTCATCTGTGGATTAACTGACCAGTGGATGCAGAAACCTTGGAACCAGCTCTGCTGGGAGGCAGGTACAGTCAGGCGTGCCTCTTAGCTCACGAACGGCACCTCACTGACCCAGAAAGAGTTGAGCCGGTTTTATGCAGCGTGCGCCCTTACCCACGTGTCCAGGAGGCTCAGGCCACCTCTGTGAAGACTTCTGGTGTTACTGCACTGTGCTTCTGTAAACAGGGGCACCGAGGAGGGGTTTCACACTCAGCCTGCCAGGGTCTGCGTAGTTGTGGCCACCCCCACGCCTGCCCAGCGCTGCGATAGGCTGCAAATGTGGGTGCACGCTGCAGTGATACCCAGAGCAAACCTGTAGGGGCAGCCTTTCCACCAACATGAACTATGGAGAATACTTACCATTTTTAGAATTACTGCATTACTGTGTTAATTTAAAAATCCCTTTTCTTTTATTATTCCCACAGAAATTAAGGTTTACAAGGGAAATTTGTGGTTGGGAATATTGGTGTGTGTGGTTTCATAATGCAAAAAGATTAACAATAGTAGACTTATTTGAAATCACAGTATAGTATTTCATGTTTGAAATGTGTGATATATGACTGTTTAAAACAACTTACTTAAACCGTCACTGATCTTGTATCTGCTTTATCTGGATGAGTTAAAGCCATTAAAATATATACATTCTTTCCACGCTATATTAATAATATTGGAGCAAAACCATCTTTCATGTTATTTAGAAAAAGGACCTCACTTTGTAAATTGTTATTTCAGGAGTTCTTAACTCTCAATATAAAGAAAACCCTTTTGTTGTAACGAATGAAGGTGCATCCAAAACATTCCTCCACGAGGATGCATTTCATAAGGATTTTTATGTGAAAAATAATTTTCCTCTATGCCTGTAAAAAGGGCTGAGTGGATAGCAGAGATAAGGTTTCATGGAAAGGAATCAAGAATGGAAACGACATCGTTGATACTATTTTTTAAGAACTGCTGTCTGTGTAGTCCTTTCCATTTTCGTGGAGAAAAAGACCGCATTTTGTGCATTTTGAACCACCTTTCTGTTTCATTGTTGTGCTTGGCTCTCCAAAAAAAGAGAAAAAAATAATCCACCTTCCAGTAAAATCGTATTAGCAGATTTTAAACAAATTCATTTCCTCACCAACTTAAGCCAAATTGTATCTCGACAGGCTTGATTTATCAGGCAAATGCCCCACGTTGTTTGTCAGCTTCTTTGTTGGGGGGGGAGGGGGAGGGGAAACCCAAGCAACAAAAGACCGTAACCTATTGATATTACTTCAGAGATACACTGGGGAAAATAGATTGATTTAGAACTAACCACAGAAAACTAGTCGATCTGATGAGTTTACAATGGAGCATTTTTATTTATTTATTTGTAACAAGAGTAAACACCATCAGTATCCGACCCTGTGTTACTGAAGCCTTGCAGACAGTGGGTTTGTGTCAGCATGCTGGGGCTATCTGTAAGATGAAAGGAGGCAAGCTTGAAAAAATGGAGGGACCTTGTTTTTCTCACAAAATTGAAAGTCTCCAATCTCTGGTACGTTACCATGTGTTGTAGGATTTGGAGGAGAAATGGACAGATAAGCATTTTTTTTTTTTTTTTTTAATTTTTATTTCTTTAGGAGGTTATCTTATTTTTAGAAAACGGTATTTCTGTTAATCTCAAAAAGCTAGTAAAGCACAGGAAATTTTCAAACCGAATTTTACAGAACAACAGCCTGCAATTAACTTTCCCAGCATGTTGCCTCTGCACAGTGTTTTGCATGAACGAGGGGTTCAGGGTAGCAAATACTCACAGGATCAGTACAGATCTAAATGTGGCCCCAATGTGCTGCTTTTTGAGTTGGTAATACACCATTTTCCAACATACTTCGCTAAAAATAACTACAAAATTAAATAAAAATTAAACTGATTTTTTTTTTTTGGTGGATTGATAAATAAGGGCAAGGTGCTAGTTAAGTTTTCTGCCTTGGTGGGACCCTGCTTGCTGAACACACCATTATCTGATGAAGATGCTAAATTCTCTAGTTTATTTAACAAGATAATTTCACTTGACTTTAAACATTTTTTTCAGTATTATTTCAGCATCCTGAATGCTCATACCTTATTCGAATGTTTTCAAAGTTACCTGTGTTCTCTGCTGCATTCAGCTACAGCTTAAGAATTAAAGGTTGACAAAGAAAATGGCATAAAAACCAGCAATGTGCATGTGAGCAGACACGTTCCAGCAATTTCCCTCTCAGAGGGCGTGGACAGAGTGTGCACGTTCAGTCTTGCGTACGTCTCATTGACTCACCGGTGGTTTTTGTCCTTTAAAAGCAAAAAGCTGGGCCACGTTTCTGTCGGGGGGAGGGGGGGCGAGGCAGCAGCAGGGCACGGCTTGGCAGCGAGGGAGCGCAGCCATGCACCGCAGCGAGGCTCCCTCCTGCACCCCATGATTTTTTAAAAAACACAGGCTGGCTTTATTTCTCCTGAGATTTAACGCTGCTTACAAGGTTTGGGGGGGCAGAGGGGAGAAATCTCTCAAAACAAACCAGGAATCCCCTGGTAACAGCGCTGGAGGAAGGAAGGAGATGCCAGAGGAGCTGGTGCCCAGCACAGGCCTGTGGGCAGGCACTGGCTGAGGCTTGGGGTGAGTGGGGGTCCCCAACACCTCCCGCTCCTTCCTGCCGCATGCTGCTGCTGCTCCTGCTCCTCTGGCTCCTGCAGCTTGTTGCCCTCATGGAGGACCAAACATTTTTATTTTCCAGGGATGGTTGTTGCCTGTTTTTAAGTTGCAGCGGCTGCAGCCTCATGCTTCGTTTCAGCATTTCTCGCTCCGAAAGGATGACGTCTGCACGTGCTGTCTGTTTTAAGGCACAGGGGTAATGCCCTGCTTCAAAAAAATACTCAAACTGTATTTTCACTTTTAAGTGTAGGCTTCTCAGCAAGAAGAAATCAATTTTAATATTATACCTGTATTAAGTAAAAGTGGTTAGTCCTTTTATAATACAGTAACACATGAGAGGTGCCCGTTTAGCAGCAGTCACCTGTGATCCTGCCAGTCTTTAGAGTGCTGCTGTGGCAGATTTGATATCCGGGATTTGGTTACTGGAATATTTAAGTAATCCACTAAAATATACTTGTAGTCATCTCAAAGACAATTTGAAGTTAGCAGATCCTCGACAGTCCCTAAGACTCTTTCAGTCCTGCAGAGGTGTTGGAGACGTTTCTCACTCATCCCAGGTGGTGCCTGAGCAAGTACACGCCTCGCCCAGCTTTTCTAAGTGTTCACATCCACCAGCAAGTGTCCCCTTGCACTGGCCCATGGCCTTATTTTCGAGATAAATCACTGAAGCCCTTGAAGAGTAAAACATCTTAGTTTTGTCTAAGATACTCTTAGGTCGTGGATTGTTTAAGCTCCCTTTACAGCAAAATAGGGTAGTTCAAGCAATCTGCTGTGTGTTCTGTCTGCAAGAACTGGCCTTTCTTTAGGTATGTGTGAAAGTAATTACTGAAAAAGCACATTTAGGTACAATTTTAAACATTCCCTTTATGCTTTAACTGCTTAGCTGGTGTTCAGTGTATTGTAAAAACGTTTCACTTGCACATGCTGTTAGAATACCATGCCATTTTTCAAAGCATTAACGTTGCTAGATAGAGCATTGTTAGCCAAGATGGAGCTTTTTGATAGCATTCAAAGAGGAAAAACAAAAGAGGAGTTGGTGTAGGGAATATCCTGGTGGATTATTTTAGTCTTCCTCTGGCTATACCCCCTTTCTTCCCTTTGCTATCCCTGTTAGTTAACCCCTACCCACCCACCCCACCCGCCCGCCTCCGTCCCCAAGAAAAAGGAGAAAGTCAGACATCAGGGTAATTTTAAAGCTTTTTCTCTCAAAAGATAATAGTGTGGCTCCACACAAATTATTCTCTACTTGTCATATATATTGGATTATCATCTAAATCATATTATAAAGCAGCATGAAGAAGCAAGCAGTTATGCTTACCCTCCTTTGCTTAGCTCAGCTGAGCTGTTATTGTGGTGAACTCGTTTGCAAGGCACAGGGGTATTGTCCTTTTAAAAGGGCTAGGGCTGGGGTGTGCTTCCTAAGTAGGAGCTGACTGCTGGGACGATGGAAAAAGCTGAAAACTAGAGAGTATTTTATTTTGCATTTGCATTTGGTTATGCAGTTGAGTACTTCTAATGAATTTCTAAGTCATCAGCCTATTACAATTAACACAGCACAGTTTAGGTTGGAATTTGTACGCTTTTTGCTTGTTCACGTTTCCTTTAGTATGTATAGTTCTGTGCAATCTCAGATCTATAGTGAAGGAGAATTCAGAACTGTTTTTTAACATTGCTATATGCTCTCTTCTTTCTGTGTTAGAAGATATTAATGTTACTGTTTTCTTGAGAATACTGAAATACAATGCTGGACAAGTTCCTCAGGGTGTTCCTTTATTAAAATGTTTATCTTTTTTGTATCAAAAAATCACCCTGATTCACCTTCCAGTCAGAACTGTAGTGGAGAAAGGATTCTCCGTTAGAGTAATTGCCATCTCTTTATTTACTCTGTTGTGTTATTTTTTGAGCCTGAGGCTACCTAGTAAATCATGGGAGCCTACTGTGAGAAAGACAGTCCTATTTTAACAAATCTTTCTTGACGTTGCTTTTTTGTAATGGTTACTTTTACAATAATTGCACTTTTAAGGGCTTTTTGTGGTTTATCCTATCTCATGATGTAATTTACATATAAACTTTTACATTGTATTTAAGCTAAGATACATTATTCCCATGGTATTTCTGAAGTGAAGAAATACTTGTTATGGTTGTACTCATTTAGACTTTCTGAGAACATACTCAAATGCGAATTTGCTGATTTGCGTAGCAGGACCTAGCTTGTGTGTTGTTCTAGATATTTATGTATTTAGAGATGTGGATCTATAAGCTTATGAGTGCATATCGTATGCTATGAGGTTTCGTAATGTTGTAACGTAGGTATATAGAGCAGAGAGGAGCAAAGAGTTGAAGCGTTTTGGACAAAAGGGTTGCTACCATACCTTAGTGCGTGTGGATGATGCCATGTGGTATCATTTGTGAGCTCTGAGGTGGCTGGCCATTTCCATTTTGGTGTAAATCCCTTGAGAGGGAAGGCATTTCAGAGCGGGGTGTGATCTGTTCTCCTGGTAAGAGTGATTGACAAGGAATGAATAAATAGTTAAAAGAACTGAATAAATACCACCCTCCTGTTTAAGTCCAGGCACACCCCGGCTGGCACATATATATTCTAATGTGACACTTCAGCCAGATGCTTGAGCTGGTTGGTAACAAAAAAACATTCCTGAAAAGCCAAATCATAGTTTAATCACAACTGCTTCTGATAGAGTTTTCGTTTACGGTGACATTTTAGCGGCGATTTGAATAAATGCAGGGAATTACGATACTTTGTGAATAGGATGTATTGATAAATATATATGCAAAAGGTGACAGAGGCCTCTTGCGTGGAGGCAGGGGCCCTGACAGCAGGTTCTTGGTCAATTGGTGAGGTGAAATGGTTCACTGAATTGGATAACACAGTGCATACCATAGTGACTGATTAAATTGATTTGTCCATGGCTACTGCCTTACCCTGCTACTGAGGCCCTTTAACCTATTTTCAAACTTTTTTAATCATTCTAAATGCATGTCATATTAAGGGAAAGAAGCAACTGCAAATGCACTCACAGCTATAAAATTCTGTATTCTGAGTGAAGATGCACAATTTCTAGAATGTCTGCACACTCCCCTGTTATACTGTATTATATACTGTACTTGGCCCAGGAACAAGTACCCTGCTAGAAACCAATGAAGAAGATAATAATAAACATCATTCTTTAATATAACCTAAATTAGAATAAATACCACATTTGTGAATTCTTGGATGTATTTATTGGAGAGGGAGAAAGTAAAACACTTACGGATTTTTGTTGTTGCTGTTCTTTTGTTTCTCTAATTGCAAGTTTTACTTCCTTATTATGTTATCCAGAAAGTGTTTAGAAAGCTTGTCAGGGAAACATAGCCGAACACCAGTTAAGAAGACTGAATGCTGCTGTGAAGTGGGGTCACTAATTTGAAAATATCCGCAATGATTTGGGAAAAAGTAGTCAGATGGATATTGTTTAATAACTTACAACCTTTTTTTAAAAAAAAATAAATTATAGGGGGGGAAAAAGCTTGATGTTTTTTGTCTTAGGTCAGGATGTTTGTATTTTACAACATGTTTAGTATGTCCTTTCCCTTCCTATGCTAGGGAAATCAATACTGAATGACAATGGGGCTTGTACGTGTTATTTTCTTCTTGTTCAAGGGAAGCTTTATACTCAGTGTATCTTCATGGATTATTCTGTAGTATATGCAGGCAGACTAGCGTAAGTATAGTCTTCAAATTCCACTGAAACATCACATAAAACGTCAGTGCAGTGGTGACATAAAAATGGAACGAGTTCACCTAAAATACGCTGCTGCAGTTGTAGAAGTGCAGAGTTCAGTATAATGGGTTTAGTTTCTTGGTTTTTATTAATTTTTAGGGAAGATATGACAATTTAATTACAGTGTTTTCTGTGAAAGGATAATGAAGTCCTGCTCATCATTTAACTTCTCTAAATTATAGTCAGTCTCGTAGGACATGACAGCATGCCATGGGCAATTTATGCTGTTTTTTCATTTGTCTGTTAAACTAAGATATATGATTAGTATCTTGCTAATAGTGAAGAAGAGATAGGAAGAGGGAGGTGCTGAGGGATTGTTTCTTGGAGTGGATTTGCAAATGTTAACAGCAATTTTGCAATCTTTTTGAAAATTATGCAAGTTTTATCAATAGCGGTTCTTTGGAAGATAAATTAAATTCTGTAGGTGAGACTCCAGCTGTACGTACAGCTTTGCATGGACTAAACTTACTGGTTTTGTATAGACTAGTAGTGACCACTAAATACTAGCTGAAACAGTGCCTTGTTACTTTCCAGGAAACTGAAGATTTAAAGTTATTTTTATGTGGGCTCAAGCCCGAGCATGGTGTGCTATTTTGTACATATAGTTAGTTACAGTCTTTTTTTGATCCTTCAGCTGACTCCACCAGGCTTAAGTATTTGTGCGGTTGTTTTTTAAATTAGTTGATGGTTAAGGGAAAGCAAAAATAAAAATTGATTTTGTTCTCTCCAGTAGCATGTTATATTATAATAAATTAAATGAGTATGCATTCAATGCAAGTTTTATAAAACAAAGAAACAGAAACCATAGAAAAATAGCCAAAATAGAAAGCTCAGTGGTGAACATGACCAGCATAAGGTCACCATGCCAAAGGCGTATAATTATTTCTTTGTATCATGTGTTAGAATAATGTAATCCAAGGGCTAGGATTCCTGGCGTGCGTAACAAAGCAAGACGATTCAGTAAGGAGTTGCTGGAGGTTTTTCAGGACTCCCCTGGCTAACAAGGTTAATAGAAGAGTATTTGTGGATTTTAGCCATTTTTGAGAAGCGGGGAGGAGGCCTTGCCCACGCGGCCTGGAGGAGCCGCCCTGTGCCCCTCGGCTCCTAGGCAGCCATGTCCTGTGTGATGATGGGAAGGTCAAGAGAAAGCAAACCCTGGCTCATGACTCTTGCCGGGGCTTCATTTATTTTGAATCGACAGACCCTTGGCCTCCCCCTGCCTCGGCTGAGCCGGAGGAGGCAAAGTGCCGGGCCTGGGCCGAGGCCTGGGGGTGACAGGGCACCGCGGCCCTCCTCCGCGTTTGGGTTTCCCCGGCAGTCGCCTGAGGCTGCTGAATTATCTCCTCTCTGCACGTTTCTGTATGGCCCTGACCGGGGGGGGGGGGTGTAAGCAGAGTGCAGCCGCCCGGGGCGGGGGCCGGGGCTGGTGGCTTCCTCGCCCCCCGCTCCTCGCCCCGCGTTGCGGTGTTCGGCCTGTCAGGCGGCGAAGCGCTGGTACCGGCAGGCGTTACCGGCTGTAGGTGCCGGGGCCGGGTGAGCGGCGGCGGCGGCGGCGGGGGATGCCTGGGGCGCTGGTGCCCTCTAGCGGGGCCGAGCGCCGGGGCCTGCCCGGGAGGAGGCGGCCCTGCGGGGAGAGCAGAGCCACGGGCTGGGATTGGGTCCCCGGTAAGAGATTCCCGGTCCCAAGCACAAGGTGGTTTTTGGCGGCGATGCGACAAAGAGGCACCTTCCAAGTGCCTTAAAAAGAAAAAGAAAAAAAAAAATAATCAAACGTGCCTGAGGCAGTGGGGTATCGGTGCGGAAGCCCCCGCTGTTTCACCAGCAGACCTTGTGCACGCTCACGCTGAGCTGGCCTCACGAACATACCGTTTGACGCTGCGTTTTATAGCTAGCTGTCTCTCTCTGTTTTTAGATGCTACAACTGTGGTGGCCTCGACCACCATGCTAAAGAATGTAGTCTACCTCCGCAGCCAAAGAAGTGCCATTACTGTCAGAGCATCATGCACATGGTGGCTAACTGCCCCCATAAAACTGTCTCGCAGCAGCCCACTAGTTCTCAGGGAAGACACGAAGCTGAACCACAGCCTTCCACTTCTGCTTTCCTGAGAGAAGCGGGAGGAACGCACGGCTACTCGTCTCCATCGTACTCTCAGGAGGGCAGGTCGGAGATCTCGGAGCGCTCGGGCAGGTCACCACAGGAAGCTTCGTCAAGTAAGTTGTCTGCGTCGCCTGAAGAACCGAGCAGAAAGGGGCCTTCTGTTCAGAAAAGGAAAAAAACTTAAAGCATTTATCCTAACTTTCCATTTTCTTTATCCTCTTGGGATGTCTACCTCATGCAAGTACAGGGGAAATAATTTCACTATCAGTAGCTGACCTGGAATTTTAACTACTGTTAAGGAACTGTGAATTTTTTTTCTTTAATAGACAAATCACTCCAAGCAAAATACATTTGAGCAGGGTGCATTACGTTTTACCTTCTGTGTGTGTGTATGAGTGTGCACGCGCGTGTGTGTGTATGTGTACATATCTATAAATATATATTTTTTCCATCAGACCGCTCTCCAGCTCCCACAAGACATTACTGTGAAGCAATAGGCACAGTATCCACAAACATTCCTGAACTCATTCCTAGAACCTGTTTCCAAACATGTTCAAAAAACAAACAAGAAAACTCAAGAAATCTCACTCAGAAACAAACCAAACCTGATAAACCACACACAAAACTGAGATCAAGACTGTTACTTCTCTTGTGAACCAAAGGACATTTTCATATTTTAAAGCTGCCATATGGTACTAAGGATACTAAGACATCCCCCATACCATCAATTTGAGTTACTTTCTTTCTCATTTCCTCAAAGTATCAAAACCCCTCCCTTCCCCATGCAGGGCAGTGTCATGACTCAACATGACTGTCACTGCCACCATCCTTTGTTGGTGAGGAGTTTAAAGCTCAAGAAAAGACAATGAATGTGTAGTTTCTGTGCTGGTTTCTCAAAACGTTTTGTTAAATTAATATGGTTGTAACTGTAATTTAGATGACTGTTGTGTAGGGGAGAATGTGTAAGTTGTTACCAAACAGACCTTTTTGAGTGGTAACAGGATACCATCCTGTTCAACCCTCTGTATTCTGTGAACATTTAGGGGACCTTGGTGGCAGTAGTAGCAGCAGCAGCAGCAGCAGCAGCAACTTCTCTTAATCCCAAGTATTGCCCCTCAATTTGAAGGGACTTCCCCCTTGTTTTCTGTTGAAATTCTATGGAAAGAACTCCCTAGGGATTTTTGTTGTTGTTGTCTGTTTTGGTTTTAAAGAAAACAAAATGCAAAGCTAATAAGATCCTGGGATAAATAGTGTCTTAAGAATAAAGGTAGATGGGTACCTGGGGTTGCTCAGCCAGCCCCCCTTGCTGGTGATACAGCATGTGTACAGTCAAGAAGGACGGGTGTCTGCTGCAGACAAGCCTGAGCGAAGGGACCTGCAAATTTGCCAGAAGCCCTGGGCATCATCTGCTTCTTGTGAACTGGAGACTATTGCTGACCAGCCTTGGTCCAGAGTGTGCTGGGACCACACACTAAAGAGCAGAAAGATTGGTGGCCTCAGAGTGAGACTCCCTGGGCTGCAGACCTTGCTCGGGGTTAATAGAGTTGGAGCCTATCAAAACTTCAAGTCACTTTCCATTTGTAACTTCTGAATTACCAAGTCATACGTAAGATAACGTACTTTGACAAATCCCATTGCGGATGTAAGTTAATTAGAGAAACCTGTATGATCCTTAACATTGGCAATAAACACAGGCTGTTAAAGCTTGAAAGAGTCGGGTAGGTTTAAGCTCGGATAATCAAACTAAAGAAGCAGCCTGCCTGAAAGGCTGCGGCGAGCCGAAGTCCCACCCGTGGCAACTCCTTTGCAGCCGATAGTTACAACAGGTGTGCAGCTGGCTCAGTACGTGGCCTTCCCGCTTGTCCTGCCAGATGAGACTTTTACTGTTGCTGCTGCTGCTGCTTCAGTAAACAGGTAGTAATCCAACGCCTCAGTGAAGGGCATAATCTCAAGAAAATGATTTTGTGTGAATTAATTCCTTGCCAGTGTTTGCGAGAATCTCGATGGTTTATGCTGAAGAAGTTCTCAATATGCTAATGCAAAGCTTACCTTTGACGATATTGAATGTGATATATCTATAGAGATGAACTTCCTTGCCTTACGTAAGGATAGTAAACTTATTTAAATTATGTAGACAAATCAAAGTGGCATTGCTTAACCTTCTAGCCGGTGTGAAAACCAGGTTAAACAGCAAAGATGCAAAACTTAGGTCACTTTGAAAATTTAAACCAAAGTTCCTTATAGAAATAGGCAATTGTGGATTTGAAAACTGGTCATTCCCTGTTTATATGTAAGAAGTTCAGAGCTGAGATAAGGAAATATTTTCAACATGCAGATTTTGATTGGTGCTGTTTGAAATCACTGTGTGCACCAAAGTCAGACTGAACTGCTAAGAGCACATACCAAACCCTATCTTATTGTTGAAAGCTTAAGGTTTTATTTTTATATATTAGAATGTTATCACTATTACATAACATACTCAGGACAAAGAACTTTGCTCAGGGAATATACCATGTAATGTTGTTTTTTCTTTACAGAATAGTCTACAGACCTGCTTACTCAGAACAAACCAAATAGTCTTAGACCTTTTTATCTCTATATAAGTATTATGTACTGATATTAGTAACTACCTCTGAGTTGACATAGACCTACATTTCTGATAATCAGATCTCAGCATTTTGTATTATAAGTTCCTGTGAAATGATGAAGTGGTATTTTCTGTACTGGTTGCTTATGTGAGCATTGGTGTCTTTACATTCACAGGGTCTGAGTTTTCAGAGATGCTGGGCAACCACAGCTCCCACTGACTTCCAGTCGGAGTTACTAGTGCTTAGCTTTTCTAGGAGGGGAGGGATGGGGGACGGGGGGTGGAGGGGGAAGAATAAAAACACGAAAGCATCAAACCCACTTTGTTTACATAGGTGACAATAAAATTATTATTCTGTTTACAGCAAAAGGCTACCTCATATTTACTGCATGAACACACCTTTGTGCTGCTCTAGCCTTAAAGGTGGTTGTTGATCTATGGTACATACTTTTTATCTGTACTAAATATGTAACTGATGGTTCACCATTGCATACATTATGGCAAATACTTGTTTAAGATGAAGCATCCATTTGAAATTGAGACGTTTCCAAACATTTCTTTGAAAGTTTTTATTTTTCTGCCTAAAGGATTATGGGCACTGTTCACAAAAATAAATACATCTCCGGAACAGACGAAAATGAACATGCTTAAGTTAAACAGATAGCAGTGCAAGCTGCAGCAGGTAACTACTTAGCACTGGGCTACAGCAGAAAAAAATCTAGTTATGCTCCTTCAATAGGCTGCTCCAAATAAGCAAAGAACCTTTTAAAGGAGGGGGCACAGACTGAGTTTGGGATTCTTCCTTCATGTCTAAGGACAAAATTAATATTCTGCAGCATTGGCTCAGCCTAGATTTCCCCTATTCACCAGCCTGTCCTTGCCAGAATGCTTCACAATAAAACTCGTTTGAGTAGAAATAGTTCAAATATCTGCTCAGAGAGATGTATTTTTCTCCTAACAATAGCGGCGATAAGGTTAAACCTGGAACAAGACTATCTCTCCCTCCCCTTCCCCCACCCAAAATGCTCGATTTGATTTAATCATAAGGGACATCGTGCGGTATTCTTTACTATCCCCCCAAGGAGAGGTCACGGTATTTATTTACACGCTACAGACGTTAGGCCATGAGGAAGGACTTGTATTTGGAGGAAGAGCCAAGTAACTTTTTGCTGCAGTTGATGGTAAATCTGGCATTGTAATACCCTTTGCAATATTTTGCTTTTAGCCAGCTTTCAGGGAGTGCCAAACAAACACCACATTTGGATCCTACCTCTTCCCTTTGCAGGCCACTTTTTTCAGCCCAGTTTTACTCTGCACCAGTGTTATCCTGGAGTTCCTGCTTAGTCATACTTAGTTTTGTGAATAGAGCCCCATAAAAAGTGCTTATAGATCTTGTAACATTCTTTGTAAGAAGAATTATAAAAGAACATGGGAAATCTCATCGAGTCTTAAATTTAATTTAATTAATTTATCTGTAAGAAATGTTTATCATAAAAAAAAAATATATATGTATTCCCCTGTGCTAGATATAAAAGTAATTGGGAAGATATGTACATGTGCAGATGCACTGATTTTAATTTTCTAGAAGTCTTAATGAGATTTGAGTATTGTTTTAGAAACAAGCGGAGCCTTGTTTAATGCATCGATCTTTGCTTAGTAAATCAACAGCCTCTTCCCTAAGATCCGTTGGTTGTGTTACCCCTGTTACAACTGTTGACTGATAACAAGAGGTTGATCTATGAACACGTGCTTCTTTTTTTATATAAAGCGGAGTTGTGTATTCGCAGCTTCGGCAGTGTTTTTATGAGAATGTTGAAAAGTACCAAGGTATTTGCTACCATTGTCATTGAACCAAACGTAAGAGCAACCATCTTTACAAAGGATAATGGTTTTGACTACCTCTTGGATTACTAAGTTAAGCAGCAACTGGCTGACAAACATCACCAGACTGGCTTAAACTAGTATGTGTTGCTTGTGGTAATAATAACAATAACCATACTAGAGACCAAAGTGAACACTGATTTCTATATGTCTTTAATACTGTGTCTTATCTAGTGTTTTTAAATTATCTTCTGTAGTATAGATTACCTCATTGTCCATTTTGACTTGTATGTTGTTTACAAGGTGAAATAAAAGAAAAAATCACTTGAATTTTATGTTTTAAGAAAAAGACAGTGAGTTGAAGTTTTGAAGGTCATTTCACCTGTTTACTGTCTTGAGGGACTAAAGCACTGATTGCCTTTCTACATATCATGTATTTTATATTCGCATTTCATGCCTAATGTCTTTTTTTCCTGTCAGTCATGGATATTGTGAGGTTTAAAAGAATTACTTGATTAAAAATAAAACATATAACTTTGGCATTTACAGCGAGCCTTTGAGATTTTCTTTCTTTGCATGATAGAAAAGCACCACACAGTCACTGGGAAGACTTTTTGTATGCACCTGTGTTCAACTAGTTTAGGACATTATCTTCAGAAAAGATAATTTTAGTTATATAAGCTCTTTGTTGGGGGGACAGAGAAATAATTAATGCATACCTGGATCATATTAGCAATGCTGCAGAACTTACACCCCAAGCCCTATTCAGCTATTGAAATTAAAAGGCAAGATTACAGCTTTTGGTACTCACTGTGAGAACACACTGGTTATTAGAGTTATCAGACATTTGGGTTATTCTCTGGGATGAAAAAGCATTTGGTATTTCAGTTTCATCCCATCTTTATTACTTCTTCCATAATCTGTAAGCTTGTATATATATCTTACATGCTAATTTAAAATGACTTGAAGAGTTGTTTCTTTTTTAGAAATAAAAGTGCTGTCATCTACCATTATCTGGAAATTCGCCCTCTAAATTACATAAAGTGTATTAGTGAACTGGGTAGCATTAGCTCATCATTCTGTATTAAAATATTTGAGCTGTATATGCTAGCTCCAGTGCCTGTTTCAATACCGGGCTCTATATATATAGGTGATTGATAGCACAACTTAAGAATCTCTACTGAACAGAAGGGAGAAAAGGGTTTTTTTCTATTTGTACAAATGTCTGCACGAAGGGTTACCATCTACTCTTCTAGTCACAGAAAACTTCATTTACTCCCCTCTCCACCCCTCTAATTCATGGCCTCAAAGAAGAGTGAGCTATGAACATGTGTCCTGAACACATGCCCCAGCACATCCAGTCCCGTCCCACCCCACTCCCAACCTGTAGCCAAATGGTTTCATCACTTTCCTGGAAAGGGGAAGAGGTGACTCTGAATCCCCCTCGGCTAAGATCTACCACATGCCCCACTTCTTGGGTCAGTCGCAAGGAGCAAGGCTTTCTTTGAGGAACACACTCATAAGATGTTTTAAAGAACACAGTTTACACCAGGTTGTTGCAGGTGGTCCTGGCCCACCTGACCCCAGTGTTTTGGGGAGTCACAGAATAGTTTAGGTTGGAAGGGACCTTAAAGACCATCTAGTTCCAACCCCCCCTGCCATGGGCAGGGACACCTTCCACTAGACCAGGTTGCTCCAAGCCCCATCCAGCTTGGTCTTGAACACTGCCAGGGATGGGGCAGCCACATCTTCACTGGGCAACCTGTTCCAGTGTCTCACCACCCTCACAGGGAAGAAACTCTTCCTCATATGCAAGACCTTGCACTTGGCCTTGTTGAACTTCATGAGGTTTGCATGGGCCCACTTCTCCATCCCATCCAGGTCCCTCTGAGTGGCATCCTTTCCCTCCAGTGTGTCAACCGCACCACACAGCTTGGTGTCATCGGCAAACTTGCTGAGGGTGCACTCGATCCCACTGTCCATGTCGCCAACAAAGATGTTAAACAGCACTGGTCCCAGTACCGACTCCTGAGGAACACTGCTCATCACTGGTCTCCACTCGGACATCGAGCTGTTGACCACAGCTCTTTGAGTGTGACCATCCAGCCAATTCCTTATCCACAAAATGGTCTGACACTTTGGGCATGTCACCAGCTAACTTCTGCACCACTCTGCAGGATGACACAGGCAGGAGCAAGCCACCTCAGGGAGTTGTGAGCAGCTCTGGACATGCACATGTGTAAGAAGCCCTTGGAAGAAGGAAAATGGAGACACCTCCCCTCCAACAGTGCATAACAGTGGCTGAAGCCAAAGAGCCTGGAAGAGCAGCAACACCTAATTCTTCCCATCTAGTCTGATATGTGCATGTCTCCCTCCCAGAGCATCTAGAAGTCAGTGGTCTTTATCTTCTCAGCAGCTCTCCCAGACAGTTAACTATTATCATCATGTTAAAAGCAGCAAGGCATGTCTTGCGGGCTAGACGAGGCCAGATCATCGGAAGTACCTAAGTCCACTACTGCAAGCCAACCCTTCCCTTTCCTAACCTGGCAGAGAAGAGGTAGCTACCATGTGACGTCATTAACTACATTGATTCATGCCAATAAGAAGAAATTATTGGGTTGAAGCTTCCAAATTAGTCAACAGAGTTAACATCAAAATCACAGCAACCCTTTGAAATTTTCTTCCCTGTTCATTTGCTTCCCTGTTCTGTAGGTCTTAGGTTGCATGCTTCCAAGCTATTCCCAGCCTTTCTGCAACCCTAAGTGCCAAAACAAATTTAGCCTTTCTTGAAAGAATTGTATTTTTCCCACAATCTGGTGGGACCAGAAGCTGTTGACACAAGCCAGTCATTTCAAAATTACTCTTAGTTCATGAAAGGCTCCATACGTATCTACTTCCCTCCACACCGATTGTCTTTTCCCTGATAATAAAAATATCCCAGATGCAAATAATTTCATGTACTTTCAAGTTGCTTACACACTTAACACTCCTTTCCTGTGTACTTGCGCAGGAAGAAAACTTTGTGGTGGAGAGGACGGAGTTCCTTCTGTGGATGTCCTCCTCCTGTTTATTAGTATCATTTGGCTGATGGCCTGATTAATTAATTTAAAGACCTTTCCAGCAAAGTGCTGTGCTGTGTCCAGTGGCATCTGCTGCCTGCAATGCTGTTGACCTCCAGGATGACCAGTCCACTTGAGAGCAGGTTACTCTGCGCCCGCTATTTTTTTTTGCAAGTGTTGCCCACTGCACGATTGCAGAGTAGTCGCCATTGAGCCCCAGGCACATTTTCAGGCTGCTGATGCAGCTGGTCGATTTTTGTTTCCTGGCCATTCAATATTTGGCCCTGGGCGTTACTTGCTGCGCAGCACTTAGCCTAGATATTTGGGGCTGGAGCAGCCAAACAGTTCATAAACCAACACAGATGAACTGGTGTCATTACTCCCATTTTACCAGCCAGGAGAAGATGGACTAGGCAGAAAGAGTAATAAGTACTGTGCTTAGGTATCCATCCAGCTTTAGATGCTTACAACCCTTTTTTTTTTTCCATATAGTCCAAAATTCAAGTCCAGAATGTATCAGTCATTTATCTAGTTTGACCTGCTGCATGACACAGGCTATTAAATTCAGGGCAGTTACTGTTGTATTGAATTTTAGCACTCAGCTTTAACCGGAGCCTTGTTTGCTTGGCTGCTTTAAGCATGTTTTCCAGTTCAGCTTCAGATGAGGCCTGAATGCTCTTGAGAAAAAAAGAGATGCTCTGCTCCGTGACAGCTTGTTTTAATCACCTGCTGCTAGCAAGTAGTGCCTTATTTCCAGTTCCTCTGGTCTCAACTTCCAGCTCTTTGTCTTCGTCCACTAGAGTAAAAAGTCCTTTTGTGTGCCAGTAAGAAAATGCAAACCCCCCCTCCCCCTTTTTTTTTTTTTAAATGATAGACAAGACCAAATATCTTTTTTTTCCTTTTTTTTTTTTTTTTCCTGAGGAGTTGCCTCCTCCTTTATTGTCATTTTGAGACACTTGCTACTCTCCCCTCCAGAGTCCTTCAGTTTTGATGCTGGAATAGTATATCCAGCTCTGGCTTTAAAACCCACCTCCTGTCTTCAGTCAGGCAGCCTATGTTCAAAGGCTGCGTTACCAAAACAGACACTAGCCAACAACCTAGTCCTACTAGCCATGGCAATAGAGCATTTACTGGGCCACTGCTGCAAGTTGAACACTGCTGCCTTCCCCGTGGGAGAAAAGGCAAAAAGCCTGAGCCAGAAGTACGTGGACATTTCCATTAGTGGAGATAATTAACCAGCAGAACAATCTCCCACTCCGCAAGGCATGGAGTGGATGGAGTTGGCCTGCGATTTCTTTCCTTTGACAGCTTCAAGAGTAAATGTCTAGAGATGATTTGTAACTGGAGAAGAACTGATGGACTCATCTTGGCTATTGCTGAGTAAATCATTACTGGCAGTACTACACAAAAGTCAGGGGGTTTCGGTCATTCTGGCTTACTACACAGATTTATGTGGCAGGTGGTTGCACTGCCACACGCTTGGTCTCCAGTATTCTAGAAAACTAGTTCTTTTGTCGTCTTTCCCTTTTAGAAGTGTGCTGAATTATCATGCCCTAGGTCTTTTAAAGCAATTAGCTAACCCCCTGCCAAACCAAACAAAATTAAAAAACCCTTTAGTTCAAGCATCCAAAATACTTGAGGCAATCAGACTAACTAGACATTTTGGGAAATACTGCCTGAAAGTTACTGGAGCAACTGAAAATAAGTTAAATTTATAAGTATTTTGGAAGCTGCCTATGAAAGACAGCAGAAATGCTCTTTCTCCCCCAGGGCAGCCCAGCAAGGGCAGGGGCTCGAAGCGCAGCAAGTTCCTTTCCATCCAGCCCCCGTTTCTTTCATCTCTCCTTGACCTATGCTGACAGCTGTGACAAAAAGTCACAGTCAAGCCTGCTGAACCGTAACTTCTGTGGAGTTTCAAGCCTGAGAGTTTCTGAAAAGCAGTTGCCTGGCGCACAGCTGCACAGAGAGGAGCAGAGGCTCCCCTCACAGAGACCTTCTGCTTGGCAGCCGCAGCATGGTAGGGTAAAGGGGGCAGGTACAAGCGCCACCCCAGCGTTCCCCAAGCCCTAGGATCCATTTCTGTGTTAACGAAAGCCAAGGGGAATTAAAGCAGAAGATCTGCAGGAAGAGACATACAGTTCCAGCACCAGGTGATTTTTAAAAAAAACAACCCACAAACAACAGAGGGTAAGGTTTCTTAGCCCTTCTGACCAAAGAATCTGGAAAAAAATAGGATTACTGGCAGCTCCTGGGGGGTTTAGGGACAGTCTATGAGGGAGCTTCAAGGAGCAGCAATAGGCTCAACTCCCCTTCCACCCATTGCAGTAACACGCCATTTCCACACCAGGGACTGGGGTTGCTTCTCCCAATGACTCATGAAGAAGTGATGGTCCTGAATTGGCCCTTATACTAAAAGCTGCAGCTAGACAGGGAGACACAACAGGTACAGGGACGGTAATGGAAGAAAATACACTGATCAGCACAGATCTTGAGCCCCTAAGTAGCACAAGGTATTTATTACCTTGCAGCCAACGGCCACAAGTTACCAGAAAAACGTTGTCACCCCTGTGAGTCACACAAGGACATGCTATACTTACTCAAAATGAAAACAAAATCATCCATTTCCTGGAACACTACCACCACAAAGCATAAGACAGAAAGTGAAGTGACAGGATACAAGAAGAAAGGGCTGTTGGGAGAATAAAGAAGGTCAAGAGTCTCTTTCAATGGGTTTCCTCTTGCTGCAGAGAGACGCCAGCAGGTCCTGAGGGCCATGGGGCTCCTGGGGTCACCCAGAGCCCCCGTCAGAGCTTCCCAGGCCCGTGCCGGCACCGCCAGGATCCACCGGCACTCATCACCCAGCGCCTCTTTAAGTGTCCATCTAACCTATTCCAGACGGGCTTCTGAGCCTGGTTTTGTCCCCACTGAGTCAAAGGGGGAAGGATTTGGGTCACTGTGAGCTTTTGTCAGAAAGGTTCCCTAAATTAGCGCCTCTATTCGAGATAAAAGGAAGAAAGAGGTCCATCTTTATCTTCCCCATTCACCCGCCGTAATTACTCCATCTCATCCCTGTCTGCTATTCACTGGCTCTCAGCAAGGCCCCAGCAGCCAGGTCACAGGTCAGCGCAGAGGACAAGCCTCTGCTTTCCTGAAAAGGATTGAAATGTCTTAAGTGCAGCTTCAGCAGCTTCCAGAAAGGGCTCATCCCTTCTGAAAAAGTGGGCTTGGTGAACCGCACCGGCAGTGACACGGCGAGGGGACCGGGGGCCTGGAAATCACTGCTCCTGCACTTCATTCTCTGGACATTGCTTGGTTTGTTCAGGAGGACAGTTAATGTGCCCCAAATCTCTTTACAGTGCACTGCTTTATTCCTCCAGATTGTATAGCAAAGTATTTGCCTCGCAAACTTTCAGATCTACTCATCTGCCTCCTCTGTCTCTTTATTTTTAATTCAGTGCATAATTTTGCTGTTGTTGTTATTAATGGTCATGGGGCAATTGTCCTTTTCCTTTAAGACATGGGAGAATATTTGTGGCTACCAAATGGGCCACGAGTAACAGAGGTGACGTATGAAACAACAGCTGAGCGCTATTGACCCAGCTGTTCTTGGTGTGTGAGAAACTATGGGAAACCCGAGGTTAGCCCAGTGCCCGAAATGGGGGCTCTGGGGAGAGAGGTGCCAACGTTAGGGCTGCTCATCACCACCTCCAGGTAACAAGGTGATGGGCCAGTGTCACCAGGAGTGCTTCTGCAAACCAAAAGTGGAACAGGCTTATCAAGCTGTTAGGCCACCTCTGCTCTTTGAACACCCACCTTGTCCCTTCCTCAAGGCAATGGCTGCCCTCCTCGGGACACGGCGATGCAGGCAGGGCATGCTCTGCCTTCCCTCTGCCAGCAGCGAGGGTGCTCCGCTCTCAAGTGGCAGCTGTAAACCTTCCAGCTTCCCAGAGCTGGCCCAGCTGCTGGTAGCAGCTAACTTTCCCTTGGTTTCTTCGCCTCTGCCTCCACCTCTGCCTAGCTGTTTCCAAGCATCAGCTTTCACACCTGCTGATTTTGTTTTGGAAACCCAGGAGCTGGTGTGCAGAGGTGGTGGGTGTTCAGAGCAGCACTTAAAGCTGCTGGGCATCCCTAAGACCACTGCCTGCAGGATGGGCACCACGCGGCTCTTCCATGTTCACAGATGTTCACAGTCAATAGAATTAGAAGGCCCCACTTGAAGCTATCTCACACAGATCATCAGAAAAATTGCCTCCCATACACACAAATAGATACAGGGGAAATTTCAGCTAACCAAAAGAAAGTGGAAGTGTGCGTTTCCAAGTATGATGTATTGCCCTGTAAGGCTTGAGCCAGAATTCACTGAGGCAAAGCAAGCTCTTGGTGATGTTACTGGACAGCATGGATAAGGCCGTATGAGAAAAGCATGACTTTGAACTATACATAAGTGAAGCACTCAAATACCTGGATATATTCATGTCCTCATTTTTTCCCATTTAATTTAAAAAAAAAAAAAAGTTTAAATAGGCAAAGAAAGCAGGGACATGATTGCCATCTGCTTGAGGGAGATATTTTTTAGTCATAGTTTAAGCTCAAAGCAAGAGGAGAATATCACTATCCAACCCTTGGTTTTTGTGAGGCTCTGTTGAATTAATTCTATATAAAAGCTGTTTGCTGCCCTGTGTGAAGATGCTTATTTCAGGGGCGTGCCTCTGGATACACATCTAGATCCACCTCATGGGATGTGCGCGTTGCCCCCATACCTTACGCAGCCCGTTCAAAAGGAATCTTGAGGACACACAACCGCAGGGTTGCTGTCGTGAGCATTATTAGTGCAGATCAGCAGCCTGTACAGGTACCTACTCCTTACATCAGGAGTTGTCCCCAAAAAGAAATGTAACCCCCTCTAACATGTAATTGTTCCTGTAAGAAGCCTGTTTGAGAAGATACACATCAAAACATCACATAAGCCAACACCTGAGGGAATTCACTCTGTTCTGGCATCAGCACTGAGGACCCAGCTGAAGCAGCTTTTCTAGTTGAAGGTGACAGCTTCTGGTACAAGCAATAAATGCAAAAAGATGCTGGCTATGAGGGCAGGCGGAGAGAAGCTGGTGGTATCATCTCTCATTTAGCAGCCACCTTTTACAGGGAAAGCTGGCTCAAAGGGACAAACAAGCAGTTGTTCTCCAAGTCCAAAGGAGAGCAGAAAAAAGCCCAGTTTCCTTTTGTGGCAGTTGTAGATGGGTCAGCAGCAGGCAAGCACAGAACATCCACCTATCTGACCTTATGAGGGAGGGGTTCCCAGGTTGGGCAGACAAGCCCAGGAGAAGAGAGTTCATCTTTCCTTCCCCTGCTCCATTCTGAAGGGGTAGGGGCCATCGGGGAAGAGGCAGAGTAGCTAGCTGAGATCCTGAATGCCTTAGGACTGCCACAGCATTAGCTGCCAAATTTAATCTGCTGCTTCCCTGCTATGCTGCACAATGTACCGAAACCGTAATGAGGCAGGCTTTGACCAGAAATATCCCATTTACCTGGCCATGAGGGCAACCCTCACTCTGCAAGAGCCATACTGCAGGTGCCAAAAATTTCTTTAATAACAGATCAGTAGATGTTACCTTTTCCTCTTCACAGTACAAGCCAGAACTGGGCTTGGATATTAGCACGTTAAGGCTAATATACATAGCATTCAGTTAACAGAGCTGGTCAGGAAAACAAAAAGAGTATAAGAAAGCATATAAGAGGGTTTCATTTTCCAAACTGTAATTTAGTTTAGTGAGGGAAAGTGCCAGATGACAGTGGAATTTCTGTAGAAACGTTTCCCTTTTTGGAAAAGAAAAATCATTTTTTTCCGGATTCCAGAAGCTATTGAAGTATTTCCTGTTCTGTTTACATACATTGCCTCCTTTTTTTCAGATTGACTCTGTTGAGGATTTCCATTACTTTCAGCAGTCAGCACTTCTTAGTACTTCTAACTGCACCGTATAGCATGATAAACATGCTGGACAAGAGCAGAACTCAGATCAACTGCTTCAGGACACAAATAACTTAGTGATCATTCTTTCTGTGACATGATTAAGTAACTCACTGCACAACTGATTTTTCCCTTGTCTTTCTTCAGTAGGCTCCACTGCATCTCACTCAGAGAGAGGGAGAAGCACCTCAAAGAGGAAGACGGGAATTGGGAAGAGAGATCGGAGATTTAAGTTGCACTGTTGCCTGCGGTACGCTGTTGTAGCTATGTGCTGCCTAAATGGAATAGCTATCTGGGTATGCTGTGCAGGGGCAGCTTACAGATCTACCAATTATCAAAACAATTCTGCTCATTTTGGTAGTTGCTCTAAAATGTTTATGATCATAACTATACTCACTCATCCCAGCGTAGAGAAATGTTACCTCCATCACTTACTTTGGGCACCATGAGGCATACTCTAAACTCATCTGGCTCATCACCAAGCCTGAAGCTCACACGTGCTTCCACCGTCTTTGCCAAGTCAATGTCTTTCCAATTAACTGATTTTTTTTGGCTTCCCCGCTGATACTGACGGCATTTGCACAAAGCACGGGAGGTGTCTCCCCAGTAGAGGCTGCTGTTTGCCTGCATCCTTGTCTTCCAACAGGAGCGATTTTTAGATCTGTTCCCTGCTGAGCAAAACAGCACCAATTCCAGAATACACCAATATGTGTAATCTTGCACATAACTAGTTTCTGTTACAGCATCTGACAGGTGATCAGAGCTCAGCCGTGGTCATGCCATTGGACTGCACTGGAAGACAGACTTGTGCTGGCCGAGTGCAGTTTAGAAGCTTAGGAACCGGCTTGGCCATAACGCCGCCTCCCATCTCTGTCTTCCCTGACAAGGTCCCTGCAGCAGAGAAGAGTTACCAATTCCCTTCTCTTTGCTGCCTCCGTTTTTAAGGTAACATTCAGAAAGCAATCGGTCTTCTGAGATAAGATTTAAGATTTAGCAGAGTCTCCATCCATTAAGAGAGTCAATGTAAAAATAAACCGGTTTGAGCTGAATGCAATATAAGCAACTTGTAAGTAAACTGTAATTAGCTCCAACTGACCAATTTAAATGAATAAAACAGAACAATTCTGTGGATTCCATGGCAATACCCTGTAGACACATACCACCTTTGTACTGATGTGCCATTTAGGACACGAACTAAATACACTGAACCCAAACGTTTGCCTGTTCTGTGAAGAAAACCAGGGCTTTCAGCCCACTAAAACAAAACATAAAAATAAACGCCACTCATCTTCTTACGGATTTGCTTTAGAAGGCGATAATGGGGTCTTTATTTGTCTGTTGGCTTTTCACCTGCAAATGCAGCAGAGAGAGCAGATGTTCACTGCAGAGTGTTGAGAAGAATCTCAAGTTCTCCAGGAATAACACACTAAAAATGCATTTTCTTGGTCTTTTACTTCTCCTGCTTTCCTCAAAAAAAGCTTATAGTACTAGGGTTATACAATTAAAAGGTGTCTGAGACACATCAGGAGAGGGTTTCTTTTGGAGGGAATAAACCAACCAACTTTTAAGTATCTCTACTTTTTTTCTGTTTAAGTGATACGATTTCCCCTTTGACATTTAAGTACGGATATATATTTAAACTTTCACATTCTGTAAAGATTTTTACAACACATCCTATGGATGTAAAAAATATTTTCTATTCAATACACTCAAAGAAGCAGATTGCTAAATCTATCAGACATTTGTTCCTTCAAATACAATGCTAACTTATGTCAATGCAAGGGTTTTTTGCTATTGCTAATTATACAGTTTGGTGGTGAGCATATAAAAGCCTACAAATGAACATAGTAATGTTTCCCTTGATAACTGTCCCTGCTGCCAGATTTGGTTCAAAGAAGGACAGAGGGAACGGAGCAGGAAAGAGACAAGTAACCAGACAAGCCCCACAGTGCTTGTGTGAGCTTCATTTCTCTATAGGGTTTCCAGAAGAGCAACTCAAATTTCCCACCCTCGCCACCAAGCATCTTTTGATTTTAGACAAAATAGTATTAATGCAATTCCTCCTTACGCTTGCAAAAATGAAATACTAGCTGGATAACAGGACTAAACCTGGCCTTACTTCTAAGAAGGCCAAACCCCTGTGGAGGTGTAAGCTGCAGGGACTACGCGGGCTGTTTTCCCTGCGCTCAGGTTGACTTACCTCTCCCCAGCTCACAGGCAACAACCACCACAGACATGCACCACAGCAGCAGCAGCAGTTCAAGCATACCCCACAAACGCATCTTCAGGGGATTTTCCCAAGCACAGAGGATGATTTAGCTCAATGCCAGGAAGAGATCACCTCTACCACACCCATGTGCTGATTCACTCCGGCTGGCTCAGCTCGCTCCTCTCTCCTCACACCCAGCCCAATGAATCAGCCATCTCCACCTGGGTTTCCCTGTTGCTGCTGGTCCTAGTGCAATCCCCTGCCAAGATAAAATCCCTGTTTCCCCCAGCCCAGCTTACAGCTCAGTCCCAGCTGTGCTTTGGCACAGGGCTATGGTTGTGTACTCCAGGAAAGGTAAATGGTGGCAGAGATGTGATGGGGAAACATCAACAGAAAAATAATGTAATTTTAACATTTAACTAATATTTTAAAAGTTCTCTTTAAAGTTCTATCTCTAAGCAGTACAAAAGGTTTCTGTCTCACTCCCCTGGAAGCAACTACATGCCTCATTCCTCCACACTCATCCCAAAGCTCTTAGAAATCAGGACAATACCACCATCTTATCCCGTTTAGCCAGGACTAGGTGTGCTACGTGCCCTTTCTAAGTCTAAGCCAGCAACCCAGCTGAAGAGTGGTGTCACCTGGCAGCTCTCCTGAGTAACCCTGCATAGAGAAGTGACCTAAGGGTCAAGGTTGTGGACTTGACTAGAAAATTTTTGAAAAGAATTCCCTTCTCCCTTATTCCCTCTTCGTAGTTCTATGACAGCTTTTGAAAAATTGTATGAGGAGGAAGTGGTGGAGAGTTAAACACAGATGGATATTTGGTTTTCTAAGTCAGCTTTCAGTAAGCAGTAGTCCTCAGAAAGTGTTCCTTGAAAGCCAAAGTAGGTATTTGCAGACATGAACAACCAAACCCTGGAAACTTTTAGCCAAGGAAAGTTTTTACAGAAAAAAAAAAAAAAACTTTTCATAAAGATTTGTCTAGAAAAAACTTTTCATAAACCCATTACTTATGAATCCAAGCTGGAAAAGGAGTACAGAAAAGATCTGGCTAAACAGTGAAAATAGGTGAAAATGGGGAGAAGAATGAGATTACAGGAAAAGTAATGAAAAAAAGCACTAAAAAGAGCCTGGCTCTGTCTTCTTTATTCCCTCCCATCAGCTATTTATATATATTGATAAGATCCCCTAGAGTCTTCTCTTCTCCAGGCTGAACAGTCCCAGCTCTCTCAGCCTCTCCTTGTAGGACAGATGCTCCGTTCCCTTCATCATCTTTGTGGCCCTTCCCTTGACTTGGTCTGACATGTCCATGTCTCTGTTGTACTGGGGAGGCCAGAACTGGACCCAGCTCCAGTTGTGTCTAACCAGTACGAAGCAGAGGGGAAAGGTCACTCACCACCCCCACCCCCCCCCCCACCCCCCCGCCCCGACCTGCTGGAAATGCTCATTCTAAAGCAGCCCAGGATACTGTTGTCCCTCTTTGCTGCAAGGGCACACTGCTGGCTTGTGGTCAACTTGGTGTTTGCCAGGACTCCCAGATTCTTTTCTGCAAAGCTACTTTCCAGCTGGCTGGTTCCCAGCACGTGCTGGTGCATGGGGGTGTTCCTCCCCAGGTGCAGGACTTGTCACTTCTCTTTGTGGAACTTAGGAGAGCTCTCTTGGCTCACTTCTCCAGCCTGTGCAGGTCTCTCTGAACAAGAGAACAACCGTCTGCTCTTTCAGCTATTCCTTGCAATTTTGTATTGTCTGAAGGTTGTTGAGGGTGCACACTGTCCCATCATCCAGGTCATTAATGAAGATGTTAAACAGTATTGACTCTGGCATTGACTCTAGGGGTGCTCCACTAGTGACTGGCCACCACCACAAGCCCTCTAAGCCTGACAGTTCAGATGGTTTTCAGTCCACCACTGTCCTCTTATGTAGCCCATATTTCATCAGTTTATTTGTGATGATGTTACGGCAGACAGGGCCGACAGTCTTGCTAAAACCAAGATAAGGAGCAACCGCTGCTCTCCCCTCATCCACCAAGCCAGTCTACTCTAGGCCATGGGGTTGGTCAAGAAGGATTTCCATTTCATAAATCCACATTGGTCGCTCCTGATCCCATTCTTGTTCTTAATGTTTGGAAATTGTTTCCAGGATTATCCACTCCATCCTCTTCCCAGGAATTAAGATGAGGCTGATGAGCCTGGTGTTCCCCAGATTCTCCTTCTTGCCCTTCTTGTAGCTAGGACTGACATTTGCTTTCTTCCAGTCCTCGGGAACCTGGAGGACTGCAGGTCAAGGGAGGAGATCCTTCCCCTCTATTCAGCACTGGTGAGGCCACACCTGGAGTCCTGTGCCCAGGCCTGGGCTCCTCGGTACAAGAGAGACACGGGACCTGTCTGTCTTGGCGGACTCTCCACAATGTCCTAGATCTGAGCCCCCAGCAAGCAGGTCAGGTTGGCAGCTGAGGGTCTACTGGAAAGAGAAATCCATGTTCTCAAACCATAGTGACTTGTTTGTGTAGCAAGCACAAGTTAGTGTAGTGGGAAAAAAAAAAAAAAAAAAAGGAAAAAAAAAAGGAGGATTGGTTTGTCTTTAGCAACACCTGTATCAGGGTTGATTCTCACCCTTTTGTCATTTACATGAACTTCTGCAGTACATGAACCTTCCTGGTCTAGGCAACTGCAGTCAGATAGCTGCCAAGTTTTTCTTTTACCTCTATCTGTCGTCTTAAGTCACCCCCATGTGAATGGAATAAGAACAGAAATGTGTTTTCATTGTGTTAGAGTATTTTCTATACTATCAGTTTTGCTTCTTCCCTTCACTACAAGCCGTTTTGCCTGCTGCTGTGCGTTTGGAGTAGTACACTGAACAATTAAAAGACCACAATGTAAAACTCCAGAGGGTGGTGTGATCAGGGAAATTATTTTTTAAAAATTGAAGGAGAGCATTCTTTCTTCAGCATTTAAAAGCTTAGAAGATTGATATATTTTCAGAGTATTTTGGCAGACCATGTCTATCTGCTATTAAATTCCTTAGTTTTCTGGAGCAGAACAGAGCACTGAGTAGCAGTGAACACAACAGTGTTGATGGAGTGGCGTATGAGTGGATGTGTGTCAAGAGGCATTGCTTTTGATCTGTTCTTCTACAAAGGATGACAGGGAATTGTTGTCCCAAAAGCACTTTGCACAGGAAATCAGGATGTGGCTGTAACAGATATTAATCCCCCAGGAGAAAGTTAAGGAGGAATTCAAGTACGGTAAATTGCAGTGGCTGGACAGTATTCATTTGAGGTATCTGGTAGCCACAGTAGATGTCTGGAGATTGTAACACAACTTGCATCCATCCCTGTGCAAAGCCCTAATTTCTGCTCAAGCTCTGACTTATGGGTCTTAAAGTGGTTTCTGGAAAAGAGCTCTCAGGCTTCCAGAGGTATTTAGCAAACACACAGGCATGGTGTGACTGTAACTTAGATGTGTAACTTATTTTATGTTCATTAAGCGCTAAGTAAACATTCTTGTGAACTAAAATTCAGCTAACATTTAAGCTCACTGAAAATGCTTTATTCTACCCATAGTCATAATAACTTTATCAACTGAGAAGCAGTTTGTTCTGTTAAATGGCCCAACAAGAGCCCATCAACTTTTGCAGCGCCACTCTGCCGTGCTGTCCTTATTGAGGAAAGAATAGGGACTGTACTGCGATCAATACTGAGAGACCCTGCAACTTTTGCTTTCGTATTGGCTCTCTGCACTCTCTAATGACTCTCATATGATCATCATCATGCTCTCAGGAAGTGTAAATGTCAGGGCTAATTAATTAAGATGGTTTGTCTTCTCTTATTAATCCCTTAAGTACTGGGAACCCCTTCCCCTTTAATCAGAAGCAGCTGTGTGTGACCAACATGGCACGAGAGACGGAAAAACATTTTACTCCGAGGCACTTCCTATGACTACATTTCTGAAACAATAATTAAAGTAACTGTTGCTGTAATTCCAGTAATAAGGTTAAAATGTATTGCTACAATTTCGCTTCCCGAAACGCCGCCCAAATGATTTGTGAATGTATCTGTGAGGGCCTATCGTGCACAATGTTGCTCAAGAAATTGCTGCCTTCCGCACGCACAGATACTTTCTGAGTCTCTACTTTTGCAACAGGCTTCACCTAGATGCCAAAAATTTACTGAAGAACGGAGCCTTTTACCTATATCAGCATTCCTGCTCTTTCATTTTTTTACTGAAGCGCCTCTTGAGTCAGATCTTTGTTTTGCTTTCTAATACCTATATCAAATAAAGTAGCTTATTTTCCATTATTTCCAGATTATAATTTAGTTGCACTTATTTCTTAAAGGCAAATGGTATAGGAATAAAAGAAAACATTTAGTATTTGCATACCAGTTCAACACATTTATTTTCTTGAATTTAAATACATTGGGCTTATTTACAAAGTGACCATTTAAAAAACAGCGTTATCTAAACCTCATTCATATTATTGAAGTAGTTTTGACCATTGAATTGACCTGTTCTAAGCTTGCTATTTACTGCAAATATGTGTCATTCATGGACTAGAACCTGAGAGCTGGTTTTCAGCCTGTAGAAACGTGAAGTGGGTAGTGACTAGCACCTTTCTGTACACTAATCGAGGTCTAGCAGTTCACCAGCTCCACAGCTGGAGCATTTTTTTTAAACACCTGACTTCCCGAGTGCTGGCCTGCAGCTGATTTTCTGAATGCCCAAATTAGTTTTTTCAAGCTTTGGGCAAATTGTTCGGAGCAGACTCCTGGGGTAGGGGTACACAAGTTCTTGTGCCTATGAGTCCCAGCTGAAGAGATGCCGGGTCGGCTCCATGTGAAGTTAGTTCCACGCTATTTAAGAGCGAGACAAACAGTGCTTTGCTGTGAGAGCAGGAAAGAGCCTGAAATGGCTCTCTAAGACAATTCTTGTTAGAGCTAATTGACGACACCTAGTTCAGTCTCCCTGGCGAACATGGTACTCAATATGCATTTTAGTATATTTATATAAATGCACTGAAGTCACGGAATTATTGAAAAAAATACAACAAATCCGTTTTGATCAAGTACCTTCCTTTTTTACCCCACGTGCATTCTGGATCATAAAAAGAACTATTAGCTAGTATAATGCACACCTGCTGCATAGTTGCAGTTATGATCAACAGAACATGATGTTATGATTTAAAAATATATGTTGTTTTATGTTGGATTTACTAATCACACCCTGAAATGAGCTAACAATGGATTTACAGCCCACCCTCTACCTATGCACACAAACACTCCTTTAAACCTGAATTATTACAGGATGCTTTTCCTTACCTTCTGCAACAGCAACAGAAAGGGGTGTCCCATCCAACACAGAAAAGCAGGCTACAGAAACAACTTTATTTGAAACAACAGGAGCAGAGGTAAACAGACTTTGCAAGTTGTGTTTGTCAAGCAAACTTCCTTGCTATGAATTTTACCCATTCATCAGGAATTTTTAGATTTCTAGCTATGCATTTTTTTGGTAATAAAATGCATTGCTTCCTGTAACTAACACAGCTATTTACCAGTATTTGCAGCGTTACTGCTGTAGTATCCTTAGCGCGTGTGATGCTTTGCAGGCATGAAGCTGAGTTGGTTCTTGTTCCCAAACAGCAGACAAGAGTTTATGGTCCCACGGCTCGGATGCACAACAGGTATGCAGAGCTGTGCTCCTGCAGGGCCTCTCTGATTTTTAAGGCACATTCTGTTCAGGAGATGCAATCTCTCCAGGCATGGCGTATTGCTTGAATTGATAACAATACATGAGAAATTATTCTGCTGGAGAGGGAAGAAGAAAGGGAACTGCTGGTTTTACTTCAGTCACTTGAGGTTTTCTGGTTATTGCTAAACTGTATGAGCTCTATTCCACCAGCTTGGTTTTCCTCTTTAAGGAGTTTGAAAACTGGCACAAGTTTGGGAAAATTACATCAGGACAAGGACATGGCTCCCTGTATCTCCTCCGAGTAAAGTATTTCCCATTTCCTCTCTTACTCTCCCAGTAGCCAAGAGGCAAACAGAGATATGGCCACTGTCCTTGAGATATTGAACCAATGATGCACTTGCTCCCTATGAGTAACAGATCTTTTGTTCGTAATCCAGGGAGGAGGAGAGGGGGTTTTGCATATTTTCAGCATGGTCAAATGAGTTTGTTATGATGTGATTTTTTTTTTTTTTAGTCCTAACCACTAAAAATCCTATGCCAGCACCCTTCTTTAGACCGACATGTTTTACCCGCAGGGGTTATTTTCTCTGGAATGGGAATAAAATGCCGCTTCTTATGCAGAGGTTGAAACTGCTGCTGGGAGCAAGGAAGCCTTCGCCCACCCATCTGTGAGCTTCTCATCATCACGTTACTTACTCGGCTTGATAATCAACTACTTGGAACAGCTATTGTAAAACCTGCAAAAATATACAGAATTGTTTTATTTAAAAAGTCTGGCTGTGTTGTAATCCAAAAGGAAGACAGCCATTTTAGACATATGATCCTCACACGCAGATATCTTCCTGTAACAGCACTTGTTAATATTTTGTCTCCACCATCACAACATTTCCACTCATTTGGAAGTTGACCCTGCTTTAGCAGGAGGCTAGATCAGAGGACCTGCAGAGGTCTCATAGAATCACAGAATGCTTTATGTTGGAAGGGACCTTAGAGACCATCTAGTTCCAACCCCCCTGCCCTGGGCAGGGACACCTTCCGCTAGACCAGGTTGCTCCAAGCCCCATCCAACTTGGCCTTGAACACTGCCAGGGAGGGGGCAGCCACATCCCCTCTGGGCAACCTGCTCCAGTGTCTCACCACCCTCACAGTAAAGAACTTCTTTCTACTGTCTAATCTAAATCTCCCCTCTTTCAGTTTGAAACAGTTACCCCTCATCCTATCACTACACTCCCTGATCAAGAGTCCCTCCCCACCTTTCCTGTACACCCCCTTTAAGCACTGAAAGGCCCCTATAAGTTCTCCCCAGAGCCTTCCCTTCTCCAGGCTGAACAACCCCAACTCTCTCAGCCTGTCCTCATGGGGGAGGTTCTCCAGCCCCTTGATCATCTTCATGACCCTCCTCTGGACCTGCTCGAGCAGATCCATGTCTTTCTTATGCCGGGGACCCCACAACTGGACACAGCACTGCAGGTGGGGTCTCACCAGAGTGGACTAGAGGAGGAGAATCACCTCCCTCAACCTGCTGGCCACACTTCTCCTGATGCAGCCCAGGATGCGATTGGCTTTCTGGGCTGCGAGCGCACACTGCTGGCTCATATTCAGCTTTTCATCCACCAGCACCCCAAGTCCTTCTCCCCAGGGCTGCTCTCAATCCACTCATCGCCCAGCCTGTATCTGTGCTGGGGATTGCTCCAGCCCAGGTGCAGGACCTTGCACTTGGCCTTGTTGAACTTCATGAGGTTCTCACAGGCCCACGTCTCCAGCCTGTCCAGGTCCCCCTGGATGGCCTCCCTTCCCTCCAGCGTATTGACCGCACCCCACAGCTTGGTGTCATCAGCAAACTTGCTGAGGGTGCACTCAATCCCACTGTCCCTGTCACCAACAAAGATGTTAAACAGCACGGGTTCCAGTACCAACACCTGAGGGACACAGGTCAACCTAACTAAGTCTGTATTTCTATAATTTATCTTATTGAAATATCTGCAAGTATTCTTCTTTTTATTAAAATAAACAGGACATCCAAAAACTCTCATAAGTTCACAACTTTACACTAAGCAGTGGCTGCAGTTAGGAGGATATATATTTCTCCTTCAGTATGCATTTTATTGCATGGAGAATGTTTCCTCTTTTTCTAATATATTCAGTTCTGTTGTCTACTGTATTTTTATCCATAGTGCAATCTGTTCGGTTGCTAGCATTTGACATTCAGCTACTAAAAAACAGTATAATTTTAAATACACATTTATGTTTTAGTTGCCAAGTCCCAGCTGTACCCCAGAAGACTTGCAACTGATCCCACCTATCATTTTGGTGTCCTAAACCCGTGGTTTTGAAAGCTATTCCAACTAACACTTGTGCGTAAGTTACAGTGGCTGCAAGAAGACTTCCTATTTTCTACCTATGAAGACTTTCACAACATTAAATCAGATTTAGATGATAAACTACATCAACTCCAACAGAAGCCAATGTGCTGTCTTTTGCATATATGTAGCCTGAAGATATTTTAGATCTATCTAGACAACAGGTTGTACATCTATTTACATCTACTTACAAATTAGTAAGTATGTCTCACCTCAGTGCCACATATTTAATAACGCAAAACTGACCGAACCACAAGACTTAGTGATGTAGTGTTAGACACTGGGTTTAAATTCATGGAAGCAGGAACGCTGACACCACACATCAAACTTCCCATCATTTAACTGCGCGTTTTGGTATTGCATGAGCTTTTTAGGAGGGAGTAAGTGGGTTATATAACTCAGATGCAGGCTGAGTCAAGATGCTCTGTCAGGGTAAATTTTAGAAATAAAATGGAAGGACACAAAACAGCAAAATCCAGACTCTGACACATTTGACTGCTTGAGAGTGTATGTCAAACTTCTGTTACCGTATGTAGTAGAGTTTTGCACAATTCAATAAATGGAATAGTAGCTACTTTCTGTTACGTTTAGTTAAAATATACTATTTGTTGCAAAACAAATTTCAAGAATTGTCAAAGCACAGAAGTACAGGTACTATCTACCTGTCTCCACATATCACAGACAGGACTACTACAAGTGCCTCTTATAAAGGCTTTCCAACGCCTCCCATTACAAGACTGTTTCACTGTACTTGCAGCTACCCAGTTTGAACTGAATTTCCTACGTCAAGCGTCATTTGTACCTCACGTATTGCTGTGTGGAGACGCTAATCCAGAACAGCTCAGTCTCTCCATGGATAAGACTAAGAAAAAGCATAGACTTCAGTGTAATACAGTTACCTAAAGAAGAAAAAGTTATGGTTGGAAAGGTTAAATTTAAATATTTGGCCAAGAAAAATTAAAATTGAAGTAATTACAATTGTAGAGTAAAGCTGTCAGGACAGGAAACGCCAAAATTAAAGGAAATACCCACCAAAAAGTGCTGTTGCACATGAGACTCTCACAACAAGGATGGTAGGTAACACCAAGGTCGCTTTGGAAACATAGTTTCAAATCTCCCACTGAAAAACACTAAGACACAGGCTTCTAAGAAACTTATGGAAACAAAACTGGAGATACTCTCCACCAAATAAGTCCCTAGCAATTTCAGGCTAGTCAGCCATTTAGTACTAAATTAATGATGACAAGAGTCAAAGTAGAAATAAAGCAATCACCCATGTCCAGAAAACAAAAATAAAACCCACACAAGTTTTTATTTGTTTTATTTTACTTGGAAGTAAAACAAAATGCGACATTTCCATCTAGAAGCCACTGACATACGCTGTGGTAAATTCAAACACGGAGCGGTGGTTTTAGCTTTCAGATTCCTCCCAAATTCAGCTTCTTCCTCTTGCACTGGAGCTTTCTGCAAGCCCTGATGTGCCTGAGGACACATCTGTTTAAGGCAGCCGCTGGAGTTCAAGCTTATCAGCAGATGGTGCTTCAAAGACGTCATCTTCCACACTTTCTTCTATTGGCTTCATTTTTGCCGAAGTTCTCAGGTAGGGAGACGTCCGGCCCGCGCCTGCCACAGTTACAGAGAAACCACCAATTAATTTAACACATACCTGCTACGTACACCTATGTGTGACAAGATGTACACAATCTGACGATCCTGTCCTAGTTCTCTTGTGGTAAGTGAAGGTTTCTTTGTTACTCGGCCACAGGCATCAGGAAATTCTACACACGGGACAGCCACGCTGCTGCGAACCAGCAACGCCTCTGGGGTTCAAACCCCGCGGCTGGCCACAGGCACAGTATTCTCCCCAAATTCAGTGCGTATCCTGACAGCATGAGGTGCCCAACACCGTGTCCCTGGCAATCATTTTCTTATCATTACACTCACCCACCAGCTCCTCTCCACAGACGACGATGTGAACGGCTGCCCCAAGCACAAAAGGAACGTACACTTGCACACTTGCCTTGGCTATGAAAAAATTGCTCGGTGTACGGGGCAAACCTCAGGTGAGTACCTGATCGCAGCCCTAACTGCCTCAAAAACATGATCATGTAAAACTTACGGGAAATGTAATACCCCCATAAACAACCACAGAGAAAACAAGATCAGCAGCGAAGGCCAGTGAACTTTGGACTGACAGTGACTTCATTGCTCCAAGACAATCTTTCAGAAAAGCAGCAACTCGCAGAGCTTGCCAGAGCGGAGCACACACCACAGCTATTGCTGATGAGACATTAAATGGAGTTTTTGTGCAAGTTACTGCTGCAAACTACCTCTATTGTAGTTAAATTTTCAGCATGAGGGTTAAACCACAGAACTCCTTTGCCATCAGCCAAACAGGTTTATTTCCCATTGTTCACGCTGAAATTGCATCTGCACTTGGACATTTTTTTCTCTCAGTCCCCTCTTCTAGAGATAAACCGCCACAATGGTACAAGGTTGTAAACAGCTAAAGATGTCCAAAAAGATTAGGGAAATCTTTGAAATACCATCTGAGAAGAAAAGAGCAAGAGGCCATGGTCCTGTCTGACAAATGGTCTGTACACAAGCTAAAAATTCAAATTTTCTTTAAAAAAAAATACTGATAGCCACAAGACTTTTATTGCAGGGCTGTTCTTATTACTTTAAAAAAAGTTTATCAGATGTAAAGTGCTCTGCTAAGGAAGCCTATTGACAAAGAAGGACTCTGTTGCACTGCACGTGTTACATAGAGAACAAAATACAGCTACAGGCAAGACCAGTTATTGTATTACTGTATTTTAAAGTCACATTCACACAAACACTGTTTAGAATTAGCTTTTTAGAACTTTTAATGTTAAAAATGTATTAGTATTTTCTTTTGACATTGAAAAACTACTTTAACTGCCATGATAAAGGGTTACTCGAACACTTTTTAAAATATTGTTAACCCCTTTTCACACAGATGCGTTTTTATGGCCTAAGCAAGTGATGGTCAGATAATCTAAATAGATCATAAATCCAAGATTTGTGGGTACACTTGGACATAAATTTGACTTTTCTGGGAGACACCAAGTAATTACACTCAAAGGTGAAAGGATGCCTGAAAATGATGAATTACAGTTTCGGCTTTTTTTCTTTTTTAGGTTTTAGTATTGGTACAGTTTATTGCCATTTTTAGAATGGTTTTCTTCTGTTTAAAATTGCTTAGTTCTCTACAGAAATCATAAGTAAGAAGCCATAAGTCTGTTTAACACAATCCAATAAAGGTTTAACACTGTCAAGCTGTTTGGTTCAGAGACATGCCCTTATTTTCTCCAAAAACCTTGTCTACTGACGCCTCTATCCAGGGTTGGACAGACGTTCAAGAGACTGAGTCAAACTTTGAACCCAGGGTTCCATATGCTACTCTGTTGCCCTCTCTCAAGGACCTAAGCCCAAATACCTATTAAAATGGCATTTACCATGAAACCAAATCCTGCTTTTAACCATAAGCTGGGTATAACACAGGGAGCACACAAAATGAGGTAATACCAATAAAAGTATTACCAAAACAAAACCTTTCTGCACTCCTGCTTGGCTTAGAAGTTTGCAAATACAGATTCATAGACCAGCAAATTTGAATAACGTAAACCAAGTAGCATAGAAAAAGAGACTGTGTCGCTAATAAGTGCATGAATGACTATGAAGCAATAGAATTATTGAATAGAAACTAATACTGAAACGCTTTTTAAAGGTCTGAAAGTCAGGTGAAGCTACCCTTGCGATCAGGTTGAACTATTTCAGTGTAGCTCAAATTTTGGAAAAAAGGATACACCAATTTCATTTACTAATAATTTACACACAGACAGATAATGGATGTCAAGCACAAGTATCACGTGATGAACAAATCCCACTTTAATACCTTTTTGAGGATGCCTGCTGAGTTAATGTGATGTTATCAACAGAAAACATCATGCTGCAAACGACTCACTCCGTAAGCATTATAGAACTCTTGTTGGTTATTTCCTTAATATAAAAGCAAACAGTTAGTTGAGTTTCTTAGTTAATTAAATCCAAAACACAGTTTTGTCAGTAATCATATTTTGCGACCTACTAATTAGTATTTTTCACCCTTTCACTACTAAACACTTTGAAAAAAGCTTATTTAAATTTCTTGAGAAAATGAGTCAAAGCTTATTGCTCGTAGCACAGATAAAAGCATAATTTAAAAAGTTTGCGTGACACAAAAATATAAATGTCCAATTTTTCAAGAATATGGAAATTAGGAGAATAAAACTTATATGTACCATAGTAGTCAAATATCATATTTGTAACAGGAAGCTTTTGTTCACACAACAATCAATCACCTAGCAATGATTCCTATTCCTGTAGAGCTCCTGTACAAATAAGTTTCTCTTATTAATTTCTTCTAATTAAAAAAAAAAGTTTGTCGTTTCCATATGTTCCTCACTTTTAGATTTTGTTTGTTTGTTTTTAAATAAACAAATGTATGATTGAAGAAGGAAGATCCAAGGGAACAACACTGGGACAGCAAGCCTCAGCAACGTATTTCATGCTGAATCCTAAAAAACAGTCAAAAAAAAAAAAAAAGACTGACTGCTGCACTGAGAGCACCCAGGAGAAGATTTTTGAAAACACAGCAGTGGTAAGGTAAATAGCAGCTTTTTTGTTCAGTTTTCCCCTGTGATCTGAGAAAAAGTGCATACATGGCCACAATCCACATTGAATACAAATCTTTAAGCAGAGCTCACCTTGGTAGCAAACCATCATTGGCAATGACAGTACCCAGGAAGAACTAACAAGATATCTTGGCAAAAAGAAAGATTGAAGCGTTACAGTTTAGTGAGATAAATAATGTTTCATCAAGAATTTTTATCAAACTTTTACAGAATCAGAAATTTCGCATTAATCAAAATGCAAAGAAGAAACAAATGACAGCATTTCCTGAGGTGTATGATACACTGCTGTACGGGTAACCCCTCTGTCTCCTCAAAAGTAAAGGAAGGATTAGACTCAGGAGCCTGCTGCCACAGCGGGGTGCTGGCAGTGATGGTATCAACTACACCAACCACTGCTGGACCGAGCAATTTCAGAACATTAAAGACAGTTAAACCCCTCTTTTGGGAAAGTACACTCCATACACCAGAAAATATGGTACACAAATGAAGGAAAAGTACAACAGAGAACAGTGTATTTATCAAGTATGTGCTAAGCATGGATGCATCTTAGGGATTAATGTAGTTACAGCTGAACACGTCATGCATTTAGCTTACTTTCTCCCAAAGCTGAAATACTGTTGTAAGTGTTTTGCTGCTAAGCCTGAAAGAGAATTTTAATTCTAGCTAATTGCACAAACACAGTTTTACAATTTCTTTCAGGCTCCTGGGTGTGCAAATTTGTCCAAGGGCTCTCTACGCAAAGGAGTAGCTCCAATTGCCGTGGAACAGGTGAAGAGCCAGTCGAGAGCTTACAGGTAAAGACCAGAGAACAGACCAACACCGGACACTTTGTGGCAGGTATCTGCTACAGGCTGCCTGATCAAGAAGAGCAAGTAGACAGAAGCCTTCTTTAGACAACTGGATGAAGCCTCATGATCGTAGGCCTTGGTACTCGTGGGGAACTTTAACCACTCCACTGTCTGGTAGAAAGGCAACAGGGCTGGGAGCAAGCAGTCCGGGAGACTTCTGGAGAGCGTAGCAGACCATTTCTTCACACAAGTGATCGATGAACCAATTAGGGAAGGTGCTCTGCTGGACCTGTCACTGATGAACAAGGAAGAACTCATCAGGGAGCTGAAGGCTGATGGTAACCTTGGCTGCAGTGTCCAGGAGCTGGCGGTGTTTAAGATACTGAGAAGCGTACAAGGCAAATAGAGTTACAACCCCGGACCTCAGGACAGGGAACTGTCTACTCTTGGCAGGAACCCATGGGAGATGGCCTGCAAGGGCAAAGGGACCCAAGGACAGATGGTTGATCTTCAAGGACACCTTCTTCAAAACACACTGACAGTCTGTTCCAGTGCACAGAAAGTTGAGCAAGCGTGGTAGAAGGCTGGCATAGATGAAGGCTGGTGTAGCTGGTGTAGATGAACAGGAAAGTCCTGACAGAGATCAAACACACACACATGAAGTGAAAGCAGGGATGAGCTGCTGCTTGGGGGTCAATACAGAAATATGGCCCAAGCATGCAGGGATGGAATTAGAAAAGCCAAAGCTCAGCTGGACCTGGATCTAGTGAAGAGCAATAAAAACGGCTTCTACAAATACATCAGCAACAAAAGGAAGACCAGGGAAACTGTAAGGCCATGGCTCAGTGAGGCGTGGGACCTAGGGACAGGGAAAAGGCTGACATACTCAATACCTTTTTTGCTTCAGTTTTTACTTCATGGGTTTGTCCTGAGGCCTCTCAGGTCTCCGAGTCTAGTGGGAGAGACTGGGAGAGCGACACTTGACTTGCAGGAAAGTTGGACTGAGTTCGGGATCACTTAAGTCAATGGGGCAAATACAAGACTGTGGAATCACATGGGCTGCATCCAAGGGTGCTGAGGGTTGGCTGATGCAATTGCAGGACCCCTCTCTATCATCTTGGAAAGGTAATGGCAGTCAGGGGAAAGGAAAAAAGGCCAATGTCACAGCCATTTTCAAGAAGGGCAAGGAGGAGCACCCAGGGACCTATTGGCCTGTCAGCCTGCCCTCAGTCCCCAGGAAGATTATGGAGCCTGTCTTCCTCAAAGCCATGGTCCAAGCACATGAAGGATGGGAAGGTGACTGGGAACAGCCAGTGTGGATGTACCATGGGCAGATTGTGCCTGACCAGTGTGACCGCCTTCTGCGGTGAGATTACGGGCTCTGTGGATGAATGGAGTACACTGGATGTTGTTTCCTGGGCTGTAGCATGGCTCTCCACAGCCTGCCATAGAATCCTTCCAGTCAAATGGGTGAGAAATGGACTGGATACAGGGACTGCAGCTTGGGTGAAAAATCTGCTGGACTGCTGAGTTCACAGGGTGGTGAACAGCAGTACAAAACCCAGCTGGCAGTTGGTTACCAGCAGTGTCCCCTGAGGGTCAATACCAAGGCCTATAATGTTCAATATATGAATGACTTAGACGACGGGATGGAGTGCGCTCCTGTCAAGTTCACAGCCAACAGCCAAGTAGTGAGGGAAACTGTTGATAGAGGGTAGTGCGGCTTGTCTGAATGGGCCTTCAGAGGCAGGAGAAAAGAACTGACAGAAAGCACATGAAGTTCAAACAAAGGAAAATTCCTGCACCTGGAACACAACAAACCTACATAGCAGTACAGCCTGGGCATCCACTGGTTGGAAAACAGCTTTGCAGAAACAGACCTGGGGGTCCTGGTGGACACAAAATGGAGTATGAGTCAGCAGAGTGCCCCTGCAGTGAGGAAGGCCATCCATATACTGGGCCACATCAGCAGCATATGTTGGGCCATATTAGCAAGAGCATAAGCCAGCAGGTCAATGAAAGAGATTAATGCCCTCTACTTGGCACTTGTGAGACAGCATCTGGAGTGCTGTGTCCAGTTTTGCGCTTCCCCGTACAAGAAAGACATGGACATACTCAAGCAAGTGCAGTGGAGAGCAACCAAGATGGTCAGAGGCTGGAGCACATGATGTATGCAGAGAGGCTGCAAGAGCTAGGTGTGTTCAGCCTTAGGAACAGAAGGCTCTCAGGGGATCTTACTGTTGTCTTTGCCTACCTAATGGAAGGGTATTAAGAAGACAGAGCCAGACTCTTCTTGGAGGCATGCACTAAAGAATAAAGGACAACAGTTATGGTTGAAATAAGGGAAATCTTTTCACCATGAGGGTGGTAAGGCCCTGGAACAGGTTGCCCAGAGAGGCTGTGAAAACTTCCACCTTGGAAATATTCAAAGCTTGACTGGACATGGCCCTGAGCAACCTGCTCTAGCTGACCCTGCTTTGAACACTGTGTTGGACTAGGCGATCTCCAGAGGTTCCTTCCAACCTCAACTGTTCTGTGATTCTAAATGTCCTTTCAGGAAACAGAGGAGAAAAAAAAAAGACTGGCATTTTCATCAAACTATATCCCAGGTGTCACCCTCAACATTCTAGTAGGGTGAAACACTAGCAGGGCTTTTGCTTCCATCTGTCCAGGTAGGCAGACTATACAAATGTTAAGGAGTGAAAACAGATAGGCCCTCCAAGTCTGAAGGGGTTCCTGGATAAGAACTGTGAGGAACACAATGGAAAACAGAGAATTAAACAGGAAAGTGCAAATACTTTAAAACACTTTCTCTTCTTAGCAGAGAGTTTAATCATAACAGATAACTAGCGGTCATTTTTTTCCTCATTCATTTGAATTGTAATTACTAACGGCTAATATTTCCCAAATAAAAATAAATAATCCCATATAATACTTTTAAATTCTGTTAAACTAACAGCTGATGCCAAATGAGAAAATTGAGCATATTCTGGATTTTTTTTTTGTTCAAAAGCTGCTTTCAGAGTTCAGGCTACTGTTGAAGTTTAGATTCAGGGGAATTGAAAATAAACAATACCAAAAGCCTAGAAAGAATCATTTAGAAAGTTTCTATGAAGGAATAAATTCCAAGACTAGAAGCAAAAAGGTTAGACATGTTTTCTTCAATCACTTTAACTGTTCTCTACTACTCCTGTCATACAAAGCACAGGAGAGGACAGCCTGAGAGGATATTTGGACATTTTCCAGATGGCATCAAAATATGCGTTGTACACCACATTTCTCCATGCCCTGCCAATAGAAACTATCTCAGGAGGAAACACAGAACACTAAGTTGCTGAGGGGAAATGTTTTGTTTGGGTTTTTAATTTCTACAAGCATCAGTCACAGACCAAAGGAGATACTGTGACAGGCACTGTACATTCCCAGTTTTGCCTCATTGCTACCAACATTCCATACTATGCCTACACAATCACATTATGCCAAAAATTCTTACAATACACGCTATTTTGCCAGTATCTACATGAGGTAGCTTCAGTTAGCATACAAAGCCTTTTGCATCTTATGAACTCCCTACAGCTAGGTCCCTCTACTTAATTGATGTACAGCAGCATCCAAAAAGCTACAGTCTGATCCCACTGAAGACAACAGGAGTTCTACAATCATCTCTGATGATCAACCAAGCTGTGTTCAAAACTGGCATGATCTACTTTGAGCACTCACGAAGAGAGGATGCAGAGGAAGTCCCACGAAGAAACATCTGCAAGCCATCTTCACTGTCACTGGTACTGGCCATACTGTTTCTCATCTGCATCACAGAGAGCTGTGAGCAAAGACTAGGCTGTCGATCAATCTTTTTTGAAGCCTAAAAAAATTAAATAATTATTTTTTTAAAAAAGGTATCAAGTAGATTAAAATAAAAACGGAAAAGAGCTATTTCCCCTGTAGTAGGTGCTCTGGTCTCAGCTACAGCTATTCATGAATCAAGAAACTGGTTATAGCAGATTCTATGCAGTATAAATTGATTTAAATGAAAACAGAAGATGTCAGTAATATACTGGAATCAGAACACTGACAAGCATGAAATCTCAGGTTAATTATTCAATTTCAATTCTGTTTTGCACTGGACTTTTCCTGTCATGTATTTTCCTACAGAAAGGCTCACTTCAGTTACTTGGTCATTCATTATTCAGGTTTGACGCTTTGCAGTTAAATACAGTCTTTATAATTAGCCTGGTCCTCCTTGCTAAACACGACAGCATGCTATATAGAGAGTTTAGCAATTCATATCTTAACAGAAACTTGTTAACTTCCTTGGCTTTTCACTTCATCATGTAGAAAACAGTGAGCGTCACTGCTTCCTAGTAGATGATCATTTGGCCCTTGTTTTTACTGAAGACAGATTAAATGCATTACATGAACATTATCCTCTCCCTGTCAAATGGTCTTAGGAGCTTCTGTTTGCTTTGAGTAATCCTCCTGAGAAGCCTTTGTACTGTAATATTTATATTAAACCATACACTGTACCTTGTTAAGTATTAAGTAGCAAGTCAGAATGCTATTTTAGGTGTATGTGAAAGGTAGTAATCAATGACAAAAGCATAATGGATAACTCCACTTTACTGAACTTTAAGTCAGGAATTAGCATCCTATTTCATGCGGAGAGGAATGACTATTTTCCTAACAGTAGTGAAAAGCTGCTTAGGTAGGAGAAAATCACAAGGTTCCTTGAAAATAAATGGATACTTTTCTGTTTTCCAACATCCAATTAATTGATATTCTTATATTTTTATTACCATCTTGAATATTAATAATCTATACTGAATTTTAGTTATCTTGTATGTTCCCTGTGTACAGAAGTCAACTACAAAATTTTCTGTTGAGATTGTCACCAGTTAAAAATCATTAAAGACACCAGTAATACGTATATTTGACAATTAAGCCTGTGATGTGTGCATAGGGTGCTGGCAATGGGGAAATGAAGGTGAATTTACTTGACAGTTCTTGTCCAACGTTACGTAGGAAGGGCTCACGCAACAGGATTTTCATTTGAGGAAGAATAAAAAAGTACTACAAATTTCCCAAATGCTCACTCTTAATTTTTATAACATACATTTTCAAAAGTTACTGTGATAAAACAGTTACAATAATCTTAAATTCATGGGACTGTTGTCACTAAAAACAAAGACTTGATACGAAATGGAAGCTGAAGTATGCAGATGTTAAGTCAATGGAAGGGGGGAATTTGGTGTTTAATACTTAGAAGGTATGACAAGAATCTTTCACTTAAAAACAACCAATTACAACATTACAATGAACACTTCATTATAATTCCATTTCAAGGAATATTTGTACTCATGTGGAAGCTCTATAGTGCCAGAAGTCAGCAGCCCAAGTTTATTGCAGATAACTTTGTATACCAGGCATGACACTCTAATGCTGTCATCTGTGTATAAAAGAAAAAGAAAATGATGGAAGGAAAGAAAGAAAAGAGGAAAATAAAACGGAGAACAGGAGAAAAAAGAAAAAGGAAAATAGAAAAAAGAAGAAAGAGGTAAAAAGAGGTGGAAAAGAGAAAAAAAAAGACAAGGTGAGTAGGAGAGTGAAGAACAGCAGTCTGAGGAGAGGCAGTCTGAACGCACACACAGGAGGTGCATTGCTACATGTTCCTTTCAGATGCCATATTCCATTAATTAATTTCTATCTATGCAGAAGGGGGTTTTAATACAGAACATTCCCCCCTCATTCTTTTTTAATAAAAAAGCGCTAACCACACACTTTGAGATGTATTTTACAGACGGTACATACCTGCTAGATCATTTTTATCTTACTGCGATAAAGTATCTTACACGTTAGTAAGACGAAAACAGTGATCCGATACAGTTTTGAGGATCTGACTGCAAGACAGTGTAATCCTCTATTTCATTGACCAGAAGGCAGAATAAGCAGTGCGTTATTGCTGTGGAATTGTTTCTCCAGCAATTCTTTCTTTTCTCTTTCTACAGCCAGTACAAAAATTGAGAAAACTTACAATGTCTAATTAGCCATAAAGACATTACAAGTTACACCTGCTGAAGTCTGTCGTATAGTAGCAGTGGCAGTCATTCCTTTTGGAGTGTTTTCTAGTAAATTCGCAACTTTGCAGAAGTAACTGTTTAACCTATATATGAAATATTCATGGGCAATCTAATAAGAAGGATTTTTGCTCTGAGTTAGTGTGAGTTAAATAAATACAGACAGAATACAAAAATACTGTATTGTAAAATTATAAAGCTTTTCATAAATGATAGTGAAAGTTCTTCAAATAAATTATATATAAGAACCCTACAGCCCCTATATAAATAATAAAAAACCCATCAGCAGCTGAGTTACCATCCAAATCTTGAAAAGCCATGTAAGGAGACAAAATTAAAGTAAACCAAGATACTCAGTATATCCATGACTACAGCCAGACCACTTACTAACACACTCCTTCTACATGCAAAGAAGAATAAGTTATATTCAGATCACTAAATATTTTATACGTATCTATATTTTTATATATATATATAGTATGTCTCCTTCCACTAACTACATATCAACCTAACATTCCCCCTTTTTTTTTGTATTCACAACCCTCTAACACATGTTAAAATTATTCTTCTTGGCAATCAGTATTACCCAGATGTTCGACCCCAGCAAGAAAATTCTTTAAGAAAAACCCCTGAAGCTTCTGTGTACAAAGGCATCCACTTGTTAATAAGAAAGGCTCTCCAGGGAGAAGCACCTTTTCAGCCAGCAGCCTTCATGTCCACTAGTTGGCTAGCAATACTTGTGCCAGCTGATCAGTTCTGAATCTCGATTATTCATCTTTCTTGCGCATTACTATGCTAACTTTAACCAATATTGCTTCTGACAAAAACGTTGCACTGAATCATGCTTTGGCACTAAAAGGCAATGAGTGTGAATTCAGCAGCTGATAGCAGCAGGTTAAAAAAAGGTGTTTTAAGATGATTTAAAGTTGAAGTAATGATACATTTGTGTGTGGTAGGAAAATTCCCAAATGAAACTTCAGTTGCTTACCTTGTCATTTAAGGTCGGGTCATTCAATGAATAGAGTTTATTTGTAATATCTTTGCCAATAAGATACTTAAAGATCTCATAAAGAAATGGCTCAGATTCTAGAAAATATGTCAGCCTTTCTCTGGACCAGCACAGGAACTTGCAGTTATCATCTGCGATAATGGTGACCTGAGAAAATACATGCTCAAAATTAGCACTTTTCTTTCGCTTTAAAGTAAGTGATACCATTTTACTTGTGCCTCCAGTTAAAATAACTCTTAAAGCCATAAAACTTTTGGGTATCCCTTCAAATGTGATAATTCCAAATGTAAATAATCTCAGATATTTATTATCATCATATTTTTAACTGATAGGCATGGCCAGTTTGTTTTTCAGAAAACCTGCGGGGAGATAATTGGGGAAATCTCTCATAAGTGCCCGAACTGTACAAGAACTTATCTTAGAGGAGATTCACATATAAAGTCAGTCCTACAGTGATAACACTACTTGCATTCCAATAGGCCTACATGTTGCTTGACTTTATTTTATGTCGCTGTCACCAAACGGGAACAACTGGCATAATCCAAAGGTCTCCATCAAAGAGTTTTCACTGATTTAAAAAAAAAAAAAAAGAAAAAAAAAGAAGTATTTTCAACTTTCTCTTTTCATGGTCAGCCTGCTGATCCCACAAGTACCACCTTCCAGCAGCTGAGCTAAGGGTCCGTTTACTCAGTTACTGATAATTCAGCTATCGGTAGTTACAGAGGAGCTTGCACCCTCTCCAGGGAGGCTGGACCTGTCAGGTTCGTCCCCCTGTGCCAGCAGAGGGCAATGGCACACCGAAACCTGCACCGCTCTGTGATACCCAGCGGCGTATTTGCAAGGGAAAGTCAGTCATCTACGAAGAAATCGGGTGCTCTCTGCTGTCACAAGCTAACGTTACCTCCTGAAAAATTAAAAATATATAAAGCCTAAAGATTAATAGGAAACTGTCACGTATCCGTGGATTTTAACTTCACAGACTGTAATATAAGCACACAGGCTGAGGAAGAATTTGCCAGCGTTGCCAGCAGATGGGGTCCTGAAGATTGCATCCCTGTCCTCTTGCAACGGCAAGGCTGAGTGTTCATGCGGCAGTAACAAGCAGAACTCAGGAGTGAAGGACGTACACCCCACCACATTACACGAGTTTTTAAGGCAGGCAGAAGTTGAGGCATAAGCCTTTTCCCTTCAGAGGGACCGATCTGTACCCAGTCGCTTACAAGAGAAACAGGCTGGGCCGAGAGGGCGGCCGTGCTGCAGGACGCCTCACTGCTGCGAAACGAATGCATCTGGACAATCCTCTCTCCTTGGCGTTAAGCCTAGTATTTCACTGGAACATATGACATCAGTCACTGATTTTAGAGTCTACATTGCTCTCCCTCCCTCCCCTTCTGCCAGGTTATCAGCGTGGAGGTACCCAGACAGCCTCAGTCCAGTCATTACTACACATACCCAGTCAAAGAACATTAAGTAAGAGGCAGCAAAATAGCCATTTCAGTACTATGGGGGAAAAAAACCAACTTCTTTAACAGTATTTTTTCCCCAAAAGCTATAGTATAATATATCCTTTAACATACTAGCATAATTACATTGCTAGAGACATATACACTTATTGTTCCCCACATGAATATTTTTATTTAAAACACTGTGATTTCTTTCAGCTTATGTTGCTTTACCAACTTTCAAAGTGACAGAAACATTAAAACATTTAGATAAATACCTATTTTAAAGTACTAGTGCCTGAATTTTCAGCCTTTCATTTTACTAACACCAAATATTACAATAATTATTTTTCCTTTTCTGTTTTTGAACCAGTGATGACACTCCTCACCTCTTTTTCCAGTAAAGCTACTGTATTAAATTTGTCCTGAATAATGTCTTAACAGAAAATAAACTTGGAAACAGTAAAAGAGAACAGAACAGCAAAAGCCAGATCACTCAGCAAACACCATCATAACACTGTTTTGCAGCATTTGACTCTAAAAGTTATTTTTGATACAGTCCATCATGAAACACCAGTACTAGAAAGCTAGCAAAATTGTGGAAGTCAAATAGTTCACTGTTATTCAAATTTATGCTCTTAGTGATCCCATCAGCTCACATCCAGCGACATTTGAACCAAAGTGTACCTGGAATTTCTCACCCCGGTTCATCTGCGTTGATCGAAATTCAGGAGAATCTATAAAGGCACAGGGGTAAATATTGTGCAGAAAATGCCCTCGGTAAGACACCTTCATTCTGGAAATAAAAATGTATGAAACAACATTTTAAAGTCGTGGAGGTTGATTAATTTAATCTAAATTAGGACATGATTATTGACAATTGTAAAGCAGTAGGTAACAGGCAAAAATATGTTCATCTTCCGGAATTTCAGCCCCAGAGCTACCATTTTTCTGCCTAAACCTCCACTGATTCCAAGCAGAACAGGCTGCCAGCCAATTCGAGTTGCCAAACGTGGTGCTTATCCTCAAAACATTGTATTCGAAATGAAAAAGGTCTGCAGGGTTATGCTATACAGCCAGACCAGAATCAGGCTTCCTTTAGATAACTAGCTTTGCAGTAATGAGCAACTAATGACTTCAAAGGAAAATGAAGTCTGACATCACCATTGCCATCAACAGAAACTGGTTAAAACATAGGCCAAAACTTAGCAAAAGCTTCAAGATTACAGCCTGGCCATGGGCATTTATTTTACCCTTTCTCACCCGGGTCCTGTCAGCCTCCGGGCAGTGCACCTGCCCCTCTTTGCTTACACATACATGTGCAATGAATGAGTTCCAATATGCCTGTTGTTTTAAAGTCTACTGGAGCGATATTTTTTTCCTTTCCTCATGCACAGTATTTTTTAACCTTGAAACCTGAGAATGCACTAAGAAGATGACTTAGATAACTAAGACTCAAAACAAATCTCTTTGTTGTTCTGGAAGAAGCTGCTTTTGGTATTATACAAACATAATTCCTACTAAAATCTATACAGTTGCACGTACAAATGGAGATATAATCTGCTCCCAGTAAGAGACATCACTGTCACTTGAAAACAATGTCACAAAACAGTATACCTATAGACTATTTGGTTATAGATGATAACGCGCTCCAAATAACATTTTAAAAGCTAACAAAACCCCCACAACTTCCTAATCTATTCAGCCATCACACAAAGCCTAAGACTGTCCCCAAGCTTTACAGAACCTACTTCCCCTTCAGCAGGATGCTTAGCCTGTCATCAACTGATGTTTTATCTTCTGCAGCGTAGGCTTGACCTGTCTTTAAAGTCTGAATGTTGCAGAACTGTCCAGTTAGTCTTTGGAAGAGCTCCGGAGGCACATGGAGAGGTTCAAACATCCGCTTGTAGAGACTGCTAAGCTCCTTCTCTATCTTGATCTAGAATGCAAAAACAAAAGACATCAATAAACACAAATGCATTAGGTAAAAAAAGGGTAAGACTGCATGAATGCTTTAGTTGCTATGTTTGAGGAACATCTTTGTCATGTTTAGGCAAGGAAAGAAGTGGTAAACGTGTGAAATCTATCCACAAACGCTGCCTATGACGGGGTGACCAGAACCTTACCTAAAATTAGCCAGGTTGGCACACTGGCGCTTTGGAAAGCTGTTACATTCAAGTGGCACATTAAATCAGGAACAAGGAGTGTTCAGAGACTTCTGTTGATGTAACAGTGACTATGACTTGGGCAGAATTACACAGAAAAAAAAAAAAAGAGGTTGCCCGCATTTTTCACACGACATGCACACCTTGTTCTGGCCATATCTCAGGCTCTCCTGGGAGCCTCTTTCATCCCTGAGCTTCTTGGCTTACTTGTAGTAGAAAAGCTAGTCCTGAAAAACAAACCCATCATATTGAAACCACGTGTGATGAGGGAGGAAAAAAAACATTGCCAGCTGAACATCCCACATCTAGGAGCCCACCCAAACTCAGGCAGCAGCAATGAGGGAAAGGATGTTGGCTGAAATCCCAAGCCTGGAAGTCTTTTCTGAATGAAGGCAGCAGGGAGCAAGACAGTATCCCAGCCTCCCTGAAAGCAGAGGCAGCCTGAACAAAGCCTGAATATTTGCTGGGAGGAAAACAAATCAGAACAATAAGCATCAAATAATTAAAAGATAAAATATACATAGAATAAAGAAGAGCCACCAAGAAAAAAAAGGCAGGGAAGAAGGAAAAGAGTCACCACTTCAACAAATAAGAATATTCCAAGTCTACACAATTTTCTAGATTTCTTTTTGTATTTAATATTAAAAACAGGGGAGGGGAAGAAGGTGACAGCACAGGAGTTCAACAGTCACTTTTCAGCAGATGGTAGCCAACAGTGGGAATCAAGAAACTTCTGGTCAAGTTGTGGCTGGAGGAGCTGGAGAATCCAGAACGACCATGGGAGGCCCCTGGCTGTCTGAGCCCATAAGGGCTTCAAACTGCCACGTACCCCCTGTGCCTTCCCCAGGACAGCATTTTAGGGTGAAAATACTAGTCTTTAGTCACTAAAGGATGTATGTATTCCACATCAAAAATTGTCCCTGAGCTCTTCTCAGTAGAATTACATGTGCATGTGAAACAGTAAATCAAGCATAATGAAAAGATTTTGGAAAATTGAGGTGGCTTCCTTGCTGCATTTCAAGTTTATTTAAACACAGAACAAATTGAGCTGAGGCAGAAACTCCTATAAATTAACCTCTGCCCCAGAAATGGTATGAGGACAGAGAAGAGGAGGGCTAGAATACAAACATTGACAAGATTAATAGAGTCATAGAATCCCAGCATGGTTGAGGTTGGACAGGACCTCTGGAGGTCATCTGGTCCATTCCTCTGCTCAGGCAGGGTCACCTACAGCAAGGTTGTGCGGGACTACATCCAGACGGTTTTTGAATATTCCCAAGGATGGAGACTCCACAACGCCTCTGGGCACGCAGTACCCATGCTCAGTCACCCTCACAGTAACGAGGTGTTTCCTGATGTTCAGATGGAGCCTCCTGTGTTTCAGTTTGTGCCCATTGCCTCTGGTCCTGCCACTGGGCACCACTGGAAAGAGCCTGGCTCCATCCTCTTTGCACCCTCCCTTCAGGTATTTACATACATTGATAAGATCCCCCTGAGCTTTCTCTTCTCCAGGCTAAACAGTCCCAGCTCTCCTTACAGAAGAGATGCTCCAGTCCCTTAATCATCTTCATGGCCCTTCATTGGACTCTCTCCAGTAAGTCCAGGTCTCTCTTCTACTGGAAAAGCCCAGCCCCAGCCCTCCAGATAAGTCTCACTAGTGCTGAACGCTGTTGTCTCTCTTTGTCACAAGGGCACATTGCTGACTCATGTTCAACTTGTCCACCAGGGCCCGCAGGTTCTTTTCTGCAAAGCTGTTTTCCAGCTGGTCAGGCTGTGGCATGTGCTGGTACATGGGGTTACTCCTCCCCAGGTGCAGGACTTCGCACTTGTTGCACTTCATGAGGTTCCTGTTGGTCCATTTCTCCAGTCTGCTGAGGTCTCTCTAGATGGCTTCCCAACCTCCTGGCCTATCAGCCATTTTTGTGTCATCAGGATACGCTCTGCCCTATCATCCAGATCATTAATGAAGGTGTTAAAGAGAACTGGACATAGCATTGACCCCTAGGTTAAACTGCCAGTGCATACACCTCCAACTAGACTTCATACCCCCGATTACTACACTCAGCCCAGACATTCAGCCAGTTTTCAATCCATCTCACTGTGTCGTCACCCAGCCTATACTTCACAACTTCTCTGAGGATTTTATGGGAGATAGTGTTGAAAGCCTTACTGAAATTAAGGTAGACAACGTTCACCACTCATCTATCTGGCCAGACATTTCATCGTAGGACATTTTCAGGTTGCTTAAGCAGGACTTCCCCATTGTGAATCCATGCTGACTGCTCCCAATCACCTTCTTGTCCTTCACATGCATAGAAATGGTTTCCACGATTAACTACTCCATCACCTTTCCAGGGACTGATGCAAGGCTGACTGTCCTGCAGGTCCCTGGGTCCTCCTTCTTCCCCTTTTTGAAGAAAGGAGTGGCATTTGCTTTCCTTCACTCCTACAGCACTTCTCCCAGTCGCCATGATTGTTCAAAGACTACCAAGAGTGGCCTCACAGTAACATCAGCACTTATGGGTGCATGCTATCAGGGCTCCTGATGAATAATGACATCCACGATGTCACCTGACCTGAAGTTACACTGGCTTCACAGAATCAATTACTAAGTCTTCCACCAGTGACTACATTTATACAAAACCCACGTTTTGAATTTCCTGTATGTTCCTTATGCCACAGTCTTTAAAACCTCAGAGGACATCTACGTGGACAAAACAAGGATTAAATTTAAACTGGCGAGAGAAATTGTGTTCAGCGTTGCCCTGAACTGTTTGATTTCAAACTATGTGCCATATACCTGTAAAGTTAGATGACTATTTGTTTTGCTGACAGGTTCTCCAGGAGCCTCATTTTTAGCAGCTGTACCAATTTAATATGCACCTCTTTCTATAGATGACCACTGCAACTCAAAGATAGATAAATTCCTCTCAGATGAACATATAAGTAGCTCCAAAGACTGCTGAATTCAAAACAACACAGACCCGACGACAGGATTTGGCCCTGGAGTACAAATGCAGTCCTGTAACTAGTGAATAATTCAGGTCTCATGATCTTCCTCTAATGTATAACATTTAGAAGAGAAATCAGGCATAACCACTTTCTTAAAGACTGATCAGATTGGACACTGCAGATAGACTTTAGATGGTCTCCCTCATAACAGACTATTCACCCTTCACAGGCACAGCTGACTGCTCCTCCAGTCATGCTTGTGGGTCACATTCCAAATGAGCTGTACAGGTAGGTGTAATGTTTTGTTCGGCAGCAGTTGAAATATCCTGGGATGCTGCCAGAGCTCCGAGTCAGAGCTCTGTAGAGACACTGATTAGACTCTTTCAGCTTCCACTCAGACTAAAAAAGCCAAATTTGTAAATCTCCAAGGAGTCCAAACCACAGAAATAATCTTCTGGTCAGAAAAGAAACTCGCTGCTATTTTGCATGCTCCATTTAATAAAATAAATATTTAACAACTGAACATATCAATTATTCATTTTGTAATATGACTAACTTGTAATTACTTCTTCCATTCCTTTCTTGCCTTAAAAAACATTATTTGTGAGGATGACTAAATAAAATTGAGATGGACAATATAATAATTGCAGACAGAAAATTTAATTCAAAATGAGTTCCTAAGATTTTTTTCATTTTCTAGCTTTCTATAGGAAAAGCGTAAAAACAGCCTTCATGTTCATAATAAACAGAATATGTAAGACAGCTAAGAAGACATGCATGACTACCAGGTGTCACTAACTAAGCTTGCTGATCATAGCCTGCAACAAAGAGATTCATATATTGTTTTGGATATTATTCTGTTTCCATATAATTTCAGCTATTATTTAAATCCACATAACTTACTAGGTACAAACAGCCTCGTTTTCAGAGAAGCTGAGTACTCTCAGTTGCCAGAAAACACCTGCAATGGTAGGGATACAAATCGTCTGAAAGCCAGACTACAGTTCTTCATGGTGTTACTGTTTAGAGTAGTGTGAACCAATTTGATTTTTTTCTCCTTATACTGCTAGAGAGCAGCAATGAAGTGCATCTCACCTATGACCATACAAAGCTAGGTTAGTAGCTGGTTATAATGGCTGTGTGAGCTTCTTTTCCAGCCAGTGGAGAGGGATGGCACTATCACATCTTGAACAGATACTGCACGGGTGGCTTGAATCTCACTGGACAACAAGCTTAAATTGGAGGTTTAACTTGGAGATGGATGAAGTAAGACAAGATGATTCCAATTCCTACTTCATAAGTTAAAGCTACTGGCACAGAAGTAGAGACCATGAATAATTATTTGTGCTCTTTGAAAGTGTTCTTAACTGTTAAGACTCAAGTATCATATGCTTCCTCTCAGAGGCCTTTCATTTCTGGCAGTGCCCATGTCCTGAATGATGTAATACTTCAGGACAAGTATCAGAATGTGACTGAGACTATCTAAGAAAACAGTCAATGCCTATGTAGAGCACTTCCCAGTTAAAAGTGTTTGATATTCCTCCTACATTTTACTGTTTCTATTTCCTGCATATTTCTGTCTTTAGAAAGCAGTTCAATACTGCAGAATCCAAAAGAAAAAGATTCAGTAAAGGCATCTATGGTGGTGGTTTCATGATTTTACTCTGTTCTCTATCCAAAATTATAGATTGTCAAGATGTAGTCATCCATTTGCGTTCAAGAGAAATGACATTTGGTTTAAGGCAGCTCTTGTGGTTGTAACTCCAGTCTCACCAGAAGGAGCATCTAGGAACTCTTCACATGGAAGACTGCTCCAGCAAGCTCCCTCATTCTGTTCAAGATCTGGAGTATAGAGCCAGGGACATTGATTTGAACTAAGTGCTGCAAGCTTTATTGCCACAAAACGGTATTTTGAAAGAGGGGTGTCCACATCTACAAAGGTCAGGCTAAATGACTATGACTTATGTGACAGAGAGGTTTTACCTGACAAACACGAAAGAGGAAACTTAAGATTCAACCATGTCACTTTTGTTGTTCATGGAACTGGTGGAAGACCATATTTTGATCATGGTGGGATACACAGAGTTAGCATATACATGCAGGAAACTATTTTAAATACAGTTGACTTCAACTACTTATTATCTGTCATTTGTTAACACAAGTGTTTGTACCCTCACTGTACAGACAGAATTTTCATTAGACCTTTCCATGCTTTATACTTTGAGAAAATTTTCTCATCCTTCTCTATGGAACAACGCTATGTTTTGCCATGGCCAGAGAGAAAAAGCTACAGTACAGAAATTCATATAAGGATAAAAGTGAAACGAGTAGTTTTACATTTCCTGTAATTTGGTATACATGTTACCTTACAGCACAAATCCTAGGCCACAATCAGATACAGTGACAGGAGTCATGCAAAGACAGATTAAACAAAAATACCCCAAATCACCACAAAGACTATTTAAACATTGCTGGACCCAAGTACAAGCACAGGACAGTCCCTTGATGATGTTGTAACCAAGTTAGGAGACAGTCAAGCACGAGCATATAATGTGGCAGGCACTGCACTCAGGTGAATGCCAGACCTGTTAGCTTACCTCCTAGTAGGCTACACCAATCTAGTGGTGTAAGTGCTCCTTCTATGCTCTAGCATGAAGTCAAACAGCACAATATGTGGCTAAACCACATTTCAGGTCAGTGGCTGGAGCACAAGCTTGCTGTCCACAGGTGCAGGGGGAACTCCAGCCCCCTCGGAAGCCCTGCTCTCCTCTGGTTTCACTCAGGAGCCAGCAAAGTCAAAGTGCAGCTGTCTGAACAGCTTCCACACCATAGATCAAGTTGGGTGCAAACAGCTGTCTGGCATTCTTGCCAGGACATGGGAAGTATTTAGGTAGGCTCTAACAAGAGCCAGATACTAAACTTCTTTATGCAGGACTTACACCACAGAACAGAAAAAAACCATGCAGGTTTAAGCTTCTCATCTTGTCCCACCCAAAGCTGTTATGCAACTCAACTGTTGTTCACTCTTAGAAGTTCTGCCCAAATTCTGTGCCTTGAATAAACGTTCTAAAGGAGAAAAAAAAAAAGACTTATCTTACACTATGTTTCCTTTCAGATATTTTGGGGAAAAAAAAAAAAGGATATACTTCTATATCATCTCATTGTTGGTCAGTGACCTGAGAACTAAACCTGAAAAGGAACTAGTGTTAAGATGTGTGTGTGGGGTGCTTTAAAAAAAAACCAACAAAAACAAACAACCTGCTTTAAAAAAAGTTACTTACAATATTATGTATTACAACAATTAAAATAGTGTAATATTTTTCATGTGATGTTCATGAATTTCTTAAATTTCCGTAATTTCTTAAACTTCAGGGAAAGAAAAGTACTGACATTATTTTAAGTCTTTAATTATTTATTTTTCTAGTTTTACAATTAATATATTTATCAAGGCTTTAATGATTTAAGCCACTACATGACTAGGCTATCAGAACTAACGCTTCACTAAGCTTTACATTGTAAGGGTCATGTAGCCCTGAAGATGGTAACCTTTGGGTTAATCTGTGCTCCATACTGGAGGAACACCGCTGCAGGTAGAACCCTTCCTTTGTTAACACCTGTAAGTAATGTACTCAAGTTATCCTTGTAGGCAGATGCAATTTAAGCTTTAACCTCTTTTTATTTGCTGTTGCTTACCAGTTTGTTTTGCAGTTGTCTTTAGCCATACTGGTAAAGATTTCAGCCCTTCTACCATCACTCATTTCCTTTAAATTCTTCTTCCTTTGACAGCTTGCTCTGGCTCAATTTGTTGAAATCCTTAACTTGCACAGCGTTTTAGAAGATGCCCACCAAAGTCTATTTTCCTATGGTTCCTGTAACATTCTCTGCCTAGAACTCCAGTTTATTCTATATAAGAATAGCTGTCGTTTGGCACCACATGTATATGGTGCACAGTTTAAGGGAGCAACAAGCACCTCAGTTCTGCTGTGGTTACATAGCCAGTGAAGAAGGGTTACAGAAACAGAGAGCAAAGTTAAAGGCAGGTCCTCTAGCCCTTACTCTTAGAGGTAAAGTTCTACCAACTCTGGTGACTGACAGTTTATCAGTAAAGTTTCATGTCTTTACATAATTCTCTTTTCCTTCTTTTTAAACCCACCCGTAGAGTACTTAATCCACTTCTACCACTTATCCTAACTCCTACAAATAATTCTGCTCACAAATTTACTAGACAAGCTAGCGAAAAAAGCTGGCAATTCAACAGGATGAAGTCCATACCATAATGCACAAAAAACCCCAGCTTATGCCAACACAGCTTTTACTATACAACTGTAATCACAGAAGAAAATGTTTTTCTTTCTTCATTCTGTAGCGATTTACACATTGTAAAGCGATATTTTTATTTTTTTTTTACTAGAGCACAAAACAGTGTATTCTCCTCCCAAGATGCTCCTTCATTCTCCAATAACCTTTTATTTAGATTTTTGGAAAGGGTTGGATGGGTATGAATCTAAGGACCACTACCCCTGTTCTAAGGACACATGCCAAAATTCACTTTTAAAATACAGTCAAGTTTTAGGGCTTGGTATTCTAGGTAAATGAGGTTAACAGCTATGTGCTCCTGCCTCTTGCAATAATTTCTGACTGTTAGCCAATTCCTGTCCCATCTGACAGAGGACTAAAGGTCTCAACATGATATTAAAATGCTCAATTAGTGGCTGGGTTGAGGGGAAGCAGAACATGCTAGCTTCGTGCCTTCACTGAGGGAAAAAGAACACAGCATAAGCTCATCCCCTATGAAAAAACAGAGTACCTGCAGACACAAACAGGTAGGGTCCGGCTTCACTGGCTCTGCATTATCACCACTGTTACTTTGTGTGGTGCATTGGACAGCATGACCACTGCTGACTTGCAGAAATACAGTGCCGTTTTACCATACTGCTGCATTTCGATATTCTGCTCTGGTAGGGGGGTTGGACTAGATCTTTCGAGGTCCCTTCCAACCCCTAACATTCTGTGATTCTGTGACTAGGTTAAAATAACATTAGCAATACAAACTAAAGAGGAACTTGCCCTTTAACTGGAAAGATTACTCTAAGAGTAATTTAAATGACTAGAAATATTTACTACACATCTATAAATGTCTAGTAGTAGATCAGCCTAGCTAGTTTTAAGATATCTTCTAAGCAAGACAGAAGTCAAGCTCTATGCTGCCTTGCCAGGAAAGGAGGAGGTTGCTAATTTCCTAGCTGCTTTCTGTGTTGACTTGGTGAAGAGCTTATTTCCAATCAGATTTTCTTTTTTTGTACCAGCTGTTACACACTTGCAGAAGGTGTCTGATTTTGGGCAAAGGCAGAGTTATTCTGCTGAACATAACCCCATATTTATTCCTGTAATCTTTACATTATAAATCTGTCTGCCTTAGATTTTGGAGACTACAGAATGTAATATTAATATTTTTAACACTTAGCACTTCATTAATATTTGATTGGCACACAATAGCAACTATTATATTAAAGATTATCTAGTTTTGGTGTGCACATACCAACAGAAGGTTGGGTTGCTAATCATTTTGCAGAATCAGAATATACTTCTAGATGAATAATACTGACAAAATAAAAATAAGTAAATGTATATCTATTGGATATACATTTAGCTGAAGGCAGGGCAAAGAATCCTGTATTTTTGGCATACACTTCAATTATACTTAGAGTGCATTTGAAGTTATCCCAATGCATCCTTCTGAGGGCAACAAAAGGAGTTGAAAAATTCCCAGACATGACCCTCAAAATGCAATGAATGCACTAAATGGGATAAAAGGAAGGGATCATCTTACTTAATACTGCTCTTCCCACACGTTACTGAATTTTCCTGCTTATTTCCGAGTCCCACAGATGTTCAAAAAGAGCAGGAGCATCTCACTTACCTTTCATTTACATTTAAAATGAATACAGCAGTACGAAACATATGGACTAAAGCACTTGTCAGCAAAGCAAAGAGTGTGAAGATCATTTATAAATGGACATCAGCATTTGTTTCTATGTTGAAATAACAGTATCAGGGCACTTGTCATTTATCAGTCTCCTCTCCCACCACAGAGAATATTCAAGACTTAAAAGTGAGGTAGGAAAGTCTAATCCCTCCCAAATTCCCAATTAAAAAAAAATTACTGTTCTGGAACGCTTAGTTTTAAGTATTTTAGGATTTTATTTCAGGAGGTCTGTATGCATGTACGCTTCTGGGTGGGGAACATGACAAAAAACCCACAAACAGAAAGAAATACACAAACCCCAAAATACCATTTCTGGTCTCTCTGCAAAGAAACAATGAACGCCCTTCTGTACCACCGAAACCAAACACAACTGCCAAAACCAGCCAAGAGTAACTTCTAAAGTTAAATAATTTTTCAAGAAAATAATTATGTACTGCATCAGATCGTACTCATGGTCTGGATCCTTCCTGAATTAGCTAACTGATTTTGTCCAAAAGAACTTCTGTCTAATTTAAGAACTGCTGTGAAATTCATTGGTTTGTCCAGCAAACATGAGTAAAATTTCCATTTTCTTGCATCTTACTAGACTGGTTGTGCAATTTAGCTGGTATACATACCGGTCTTCTTTTATACACTAGGTATATGAAATGTAAGAGGTTGACAACCAAAAACACAGAATTCCAGATCATTATGTCCAAGGCACAACGGTAGAGTGTAGCCCAAATGATGAACAATGCACACCCTGTGAAAATTTAGAAAAAAAGAGGAAGTTAAATTTCACTGAACAATAAACATATTTGTATAAAGTCACCAAGAACATGTCCACTGGGTGTAATTATCCTGAAAAGCAATATATTCTACAAGCTTTACTGCAGTTTGCCTCTGCGGATCAATGCATGACCTGGCAGCAGAGTTAATCCCTACAAAGCTACAAACAGGCACACTGAGAGAAGGTTGACAGCAGACTGCAGTCCTGTTGCATGGGACTGCAGTACTGGAGCAACAATAATCCAGATCAGGGCTGGGGAAAGCAGAAAGGTGCAGCCCACAATGGTCTGTTACTACAATGTCATAGGGGAAGAGTGTATCTTAAGTACAAAAAAAAAAATTAAGTAGCTCACAAAACTTTATTACTAGTATTGCATTAATCAGACAAACGAGAACCAAAAAAAACCTCTCCTGAAGTCATGCATAGATATTTTTGAAAATTTAAAGAAAGGTCATTGCTGCATTTTGACAAGGTCACATCAAGAACCTGAATTCTCTTCCATGACATCACAGAAAATTTCAAATGCTTACCCTTTTTTTAGTCACTTTACTTTGCCTTATCCTTTAAAGCAATTGTTATTATTCATTCTGTATCATCAGGGGTACTATTTTTAGCCTACAAAGACAACACTTATCAAATGATAGATTATGCATCAGCGAGTCTCTCCCAGATAACTGTGAACGTATCATCTCAGAGATGGCTGTAAAGGTCACAGATATTTTCCCTTAAGTTTCATGTAAGGACAACAAGAAGGACAAGGTGCCAAATTTGTGTCCCTTTCCCCTTTCTCCCTGAAGACGATGCTGACTTCATGAACTCAGTATTCTGTCTGGGTTGCTGATTGGCCAGGCAGCACTTATGTACGGATCAGAAAAACAACAACATGATGACTCTTGATCAGCTGGTTAATTAGACTACAAGGGATGGGAGGACATGAGTCCTGGAAGTATTGAAGGGGAGCGACACCGTGGAGCAGGACAGAGGTGGGGCAGGGTCATCAAAGCAAAGGGGACAGATCCCTAGGAACCAGACTTCATTACCTCTCCTGCCCACAGACTAAGTGCAAAAAACTCCAATTCCCTAACTCTTTAAAATGCAGCAAGTCCTACAGACCAAAGTGACAGGCTCGGCAAGAGCAGAGCTCCCATCGCTTTTAAAACAAGAACTACACAAAGTCTTGCAATCCTCAGAACCTTGGTCCTCAGTGCAGTCTCTTTTGGTAAGTTTTCCTGTAATAGCTATAAAAAAAGAAAAGGCAGGATCATTGTAAGTCCAACCATAGAAGTTCTATCATACAATACATGGGTCAGTTTTATGAATAAGCATTTGCATTTGAAACTACTTAAGCATGCTGTGTTGTGATATACCCAGGTTTATCCTTCTTACCCTGCAATGACTCACCACTACTACTCCTTTGATCACACAGACCTTGTCCCACACAAATAACTGGGGCTCTGAAATAGCTGAGGGACTGCAAGAGTATCACAAATGGAACCATGCTTGCTTAGTCTCAAGCATGCCAAATTTAATTTTTCCTCTGAAGTCAAATTTTGGTTATCACAAGATGCCTTTTGGCAGTGGAGGAAATATGACTGACTTAAGAACACAGGCTGCACTCCGTATTGAAAGCCCGCACTTCTAAAGGAAGGAAAATAACCCTGTGATTCACAAATGCCACGTGTTTGAACACAGACTTAAAGAACATGTGGGGCAACACCAAGCTTCTCAAGAAAAACCTCACTTATTGCAGACATATCAGTCAGCGTACGTACTTGAAATCTAAAATTAAGGTCTTAAAGATCCGTAGACCTAACTGTGATTTGGAATTTAATGAACTTTAAGCAGCCAGTCATGTCAGAAGTAAATGGGGTCCACTTGTTTTGTAGTTGACATCTACAAAGTTTTGAAGATGCAAGTTGTATTTTTGGGAAGTTTTAAGAGCCTAGAGACATAAAATCTTTACAGAAAAGGTCTGTCAGGGTCAGAACAGACACCCAAACACCTTCATCAGAGTACAAAGACCACGAATTTGTACTGAAATTTCACCATAAGCTGAAGGGTCCAGGAGAAAGCTCCATAACAGTCAAACTGCTATTTCTGTCACAGGAAGGCTGCAAATCTCTCCAGAATAATTCTCCTACCTATGGTGAGCAGACCCCGCAGAAAAATCATATGAAGATTCAGAGTAGTTGGAATAACCAGTCCAACTGCAAAGCAAATGTTTGCCACGTGGAAAACAAGATGATGAATCTCTTTCCAGTTTTCACATGCAGTCTCATTGAAAGGCACAAGTGTGGCATTTTTTAAATCTGGAACAAAACCTAGTGGTGTAACAGCAAGTGGGCTCATTGCTGTAGTATTCATCTTGGAGACTCCTGCAATGAGAGACAGAGAGAGAGGAAAAAATTAAAATGACTGTGCACTAAACTGGAATGTGTTAGGCATACTGTGGTGGGTTGACCCTGGCTGGACACCAGGTGCCCAACAAAGCCGCTCTATCACTCCCCTCCTCAGCTGGACAGAGGAGAGAAAATACAACAAAAGGCTTGTGGGTCAAGATAAGAACAGGGAGAGATCACTCACCAATTACTGTCATGGGCAAAACAGACGACTCGGAGAAAATTAAATTTATTACCAATGAAACCAGAGTAGGATAATGAGAAAGAAAACCAAATCTTAAAACATCTTCCCCCCAACCCTCCCTTCTTTCCTGGGCTTAACTTTGTTCCCGATTTCTCTCCCTCTTCCTCCTTGCCTGTACCTGCCCGCCGCCGCCCACCCCCCCACACATCCCCCCCCCCCAACCTGAGCAGCACAGGTGGACAGGGAACAGGGGTCACAGTTCATCACACATTGTCTCTGCTGCTCCTTACTCCTCAGGGGGAGGACCCCTCACACTCTTCCCCTGCTCCAGCAAGGGGTCCCTCCCATGGGAGACAGCCCTCTGAACTCCTCCAGCATTGGTCCCTTCCACCAGGTGCAGTCCTTCAAGGAACAGACTGCTCCAGTACGGGTCCCCAGTGGGTTACAAGTCCTACCAACAAACCTGTTCCAGCAGGGGCTCCTCTCTCCACAGGGCCACAGGTCCTGCCAGGAGCCTGCTCCAGCATAGGCTTAGGCTTCCTACAGGGTCACAGCCTCCTGAAGGCATCTGCCTACTCCAGCATGGGGTTCTCCACAGGCTGCAGGTGGATGTCTGCTCCACCATTAACCTCCACAGGCTGCAGGGGGACAGCCTGCCTCACCATGGTCTTTACCATGGCACCATAAGCTGAAGTGGAATCTCTGCTCCAGCACCTGGAGCACCTCCTCCCCCTCCTTCACTAACCTTGGTGCCTGCAGAGTTGTCTCTCACATTCTCACTTCTCTCTCCAGCTGCAATTGCTGTTGTACAGGGCTTCCCCCCCCTTCTTAAATACGTTATCCCAGAGGCGCTACTACCATCACTAACGGACTTGGCCTTGGCCAGCGGTCAGTCCGTCTTCAGGCCATCTGGCATTGGCTCTATCAGACACAGGGGAAGCTTCCAGCAGCTTCTCACAGAAGCCCCTATAGCCCCTCTGCTACTAAAACCTTGTCACACAAACCCAATACACACACATGGATCCTGGGTTATTTTCGCTCTTCCCACAATATCTTTTCCCCTATCGCTCAGGGGAAAAAAAAAAAATCTACAAATGCTTTAGTATCTCTTTCACCTAAGTGCTACGCTTGAAGAATGGTACACTTCAAAATTTGGACTGTATGCACATAAACAACACTGAACACTAGCTACTATGACTGTCATTGCTCAGTACATGCTATGTATCCTTCCTAATCCTACACAAATAAAAAAAAGATCACATTTCAGTCTACCTTTTACTGAATGGCTCCACAATCTTATGCAAAGTAAATATTAAGAGAACTTAATCTAGATAAGAATCGAAAGAAAAAAGAAAAGAGCTTATGTAGTGTAAGTTCCCTTTACGGCACACAAAGCTGTTCTTCTAAATAAGGAATGGAAGGTCTTAAAGGAGGAACACACGCTATTTGGTTGATTAAAAAAAAGCCAACAAAGCATACAAAATCAAAACCAAAGACAGTCTCAACTTCTGTCTTTCTTAAAGGATTTGCAGGATCACTCAAACACCTCCTAAGCCATATATCTTGCACACATTAACCAGAGTAGGCAAAAAACCCCAAACAAACCAATTCTGAGAACAGTAAATAAAAACTACCAATTCTCCTCCTAGTTGATCAGATGCTATCAAATCAGAAAGGGAGATGCCCAGGTTGTTAAGTTATGACAAGGCTGACGGCCTTTCTGGGAAATCACTTGGACTTCCTAGTACGAGCAACCTTGCAAGACCTTTGTTTGCCTGTGGAACTCCTGGAGAAAACAAGACAGTTAAGAGAGCTGATTTCTAATCTAAAATACGTAGGGGGTTTTTTGTTGTTGTAATAATAAATCTAGCATATTTTCCTTTTGCACAAATTAAAAGGAAATATATATATATCTGTGGGCAAATATCTTCCCAATGCAAAGTAAAAAAATCCTATTTAAAAACAAGCTACAAAGAGAAACTGCAAGATTTCAAGACACTACATTTAAAATCCTAAAAGCTGGTCTCTGTAGGAACTGCAGTCAGTGTTACAAGCACTCCAGAAGGTCTTCTCAATCTATAGCAGTTCCCAGCTGGAGGAACAAGACTGTTCCTGGACAGACTGTCAGAAACACAAGAGAACCTGCTTCCAGCGAGGCATGTACAGTCCCCCCACTGCCACAGCAGCACAGATGATATGGAGCTCAGCTCGAGTCTCATTAATGAAATACACACACGTATCACTGAGCAAACAGGCTCCATAACATGCAACACTGAGATCTGCATTCAAGTAAATTCTGCAGAGACAGTGCCCATCACTACCCTGTGTGCTCACTGTCATGCAATTCATCTGCTCGGCAGACAATTTTGAGTTGCAGTTCATACACTCAGTATTTGCTGCAGACTGGAATACAGTCAGCATCTCTGTTGCTTGAGAATGCTTCTCAGGCTATGAAGTAATTTTGAGTTGCTGCATCCATTCTTTTAATTATTTTCCCCACAATCAACTTGTGTACAAGGCATAAGCAAGCGGGACAATTTCTGAAATTAATCACTCTTAAACTCCATTTTAAAGTAGTGGGAAGAAATCAGAAAGAAAACCTCAGCCCTCTGATAGTTCCCCTCTGATGCCCAGAGCCTGTCACAGCTAAGGCATGCTACAGAACACAGAGGCATCTTGCAGGATCGAGCACCAGCATGAACATAGCGTACACAGTCCCTGGACAGAAATTATTTTCAATAAAAAAACAAATCAAATTTTTTACCAAACACAGATAATTCACATTTCTTCTCTTAAGAGCTCACTCTCCACTCTTCATTCCCACATTAGTTATTCACAAAGGCTAACTAAACTGTTGGTTTATGGCATAGAAAAGGTCTACACTAAATTGTTACCAATAACCACAGTGCCCAAACAAACTCGACGTCCAGGTATCATACAGGCACCATCCAAACACAGTCCTATTTTCCTTCAGCTCTGCCTCATTAACTCAGCGTCAAGAGCCACGAGAGCAGCTCCACTGTCCTCAGAAAGCTGCTCACACACAGAGCCAAAGTGTGAGCCGGTAGGAGGCTGCAGGACTGTCATTTTAATAGGCTCATAAACACAAGGTAACTGCTAACTGGGTAACTGTTTGTGCTCATATTACATCATATCATCATGCCCCTGTTGTTTTCAAACAATATAAACACCCTACACTGGAACAGCAGGATCTCTAGATCTTTTGCAAAAAGTTATCAGCTGAGTTTCTCTCTATATTCAGTCTTTCACTGCCTAGTCATCTGCCAATAAAAGCATCACTTAACAAGCCATCCGGTGGTAAAAAGAACAAGGAAAGACAACCAAAACTCACATACAGATACAGAACCGGCCACAAGTCCATCAACTCATTTCAAGATCAAAACAACCGCGAGAAGTAACTTCAACTGCATCTGATTACAAATCCACAAAGCTTTCCAGATGCCCTTTTTTTTTAAATAGCAAAATTTTGTACTGTATCACTGTGATATTAGAGGTTACCTTACTCTAAGGTTTGGCTGAAAGCATTGCACATTTGAAGACTGGAAACCCAACAAGCCAAATCAACTATACACCACACTACGATCTCATTCTCCTCACAAGCACAGCCAAAACATCACTCCCCACGTTAGCCACAGATATTGATGTCACAACCCACCAGCCGTAAATAGTCATAATGGGAAGGTGTTTCTCCAACAAGTGTTGACTAAGTCAATAACAACTGACAATAAATTGACAGCCTTTGACAATAAAGCGTCCACAATTGTAACAACAGGATGTCCAATGCTTTTGAGAGTCTAAGCCACCTACTTAGTTGCCTAAATCACAACCTAGGAACCTAAACCTAGCCATGTCCAATTTTGTTTTTTTTTTTATAAGCTATGTCTTTAATACCTTGAAGTCTTTATATAGTCACATTTGAACTTCACTTACTACTCACAAACACTGCAGCACCACTAACATACTGGAAAACGGACAGCAGAAAGCAGCAGAACTTCTCTGTCAAAACAGTATTTTCAAGCCGGAAAAAATAAATTGATGCTACCTGCAAAATGATGCAAGGAAAGATTGTGACACCGACTCTGAAGGAGAGCTGCCCATGAATGTCAACAAGGGAGCTTGCTTGAGAGCCAACAAAACAGGCAGAGTTACAAGCTGTAACCCAAAATGTTTGTCCACAGGTAACACCAGAAAGACAAATACTCAAAATAATAACTATCTAACATTCAACAGATGAACAAGCAATTGTCACTTCCTACCCTCTGCTACCTCAGAGAATGAAAAATTAATTTGGAAGTATGTAATCAGGCCTTTAAAGCTTTTATTTAGGGTTACATGTGCGAAGAGTTACTACAGTGTAAGACTTCAAAGCCTTAAGCATAAGTCTTTGATACATGAAGACACGTATTCATATCGGAAGTTAAAAATACAACATGGGCAAATAATTTTGGAAAAATTGGGGAAATAGTGTCAACTGAAATTAAAGCTTTATGAAACATAAGACAAATATTTAAAAGAATATTTTTAATATCTAGTAAAGTAATTTTTCCTTCACATGGGTTTAGATTTACCAAACTAAGAGTTTGAAAACTCAGCTCATTGAAAACTCAAGCCAATTTGTTGTCCAAACAGGGGGGAAAAAAAACAACAACAAATATTGAAAAAACACCACTCAGTGACACTTTAACTCTACTAATTTCTAATAGATTTAGTGTTAACAACAAAGCCTTTTTTTAAAAAAAACGAATTAATTTGACAGAGAACTAAGGTAATAATAGATCATGGGTTTAGGTCTGAAAATACAAATTCTCAGAATGTACATGAGGTCAACTTACTCTAGGATTTTTCTATGTACATCTTTATACAAGAGGCCAAATGTCTGAAAGCCATTCCCAGAAGTATTTCATCACTAAAGAAGTTTTTCATCACTTGAGGCATAAATCTGCCTTTTAAAAAAAATGGAAAAATGGGGTGTTTATGGATACCTACACAACACTGACAGAAGTAGCAGAAAAAAAGTTTAAAGCAGTTTGTTCTAGTAGGAGAACAGGTCAGCCAAGCTGATATGGAACAGTCCAAAGCATGCCACTCACGTTGTCATCCACTTTATCAAGATTATTCATATCCCACAGCTTTACTGTTCAACACTCTTCAAGCGAGCTTCTTAAAGCTTTGCTTGAGTATGTTTGCATAACTTTGCAGTCATTGCAACTTTACAGCCCATCATTTATGCAGATGGATTTTGTGAGTTTAAAGAAAAAACCTTGGAAAAAAAAAATCAAGCTCAAGGTTGTTTTTTTTAAAAAAAAAATCATACCTGCAGAACTAACCACTTCTCTATTGTCTTGCAGCACAAAAGCTGCACAAAGAATTTAGACAATAACTCCTTTGCTTTTGTGAGCTGGAGACAAACTATTAGTGCTAGCATAATTAAGTTAATTACAGTTTAAGTCACCAATTCCCTTTTTGCAATGAAGCAGGAACAAACGAGAAAGCGGTATAAGAAAAGATATATTTCAAGATGCTCTTTGGGGCAAGTTCATTTCCAGTAAACGTATCATTAACCACACAAATCTGTTAAGTCTCACTCTAAGAGAAAATTTACCAACGCTTTCACTCGGCACAGCCAACAGAAACACCCATACCGCGAGCGATACCCTTGAGCTCAGCACAGCAGCAGGGTGGCTGTGCTGTGGCAGTGGCTAACCGCGCTGGAGCTCTTTTGTCCCCCTTTGGCTGGCACCGCACAGACCCGCGGTCAGCCCCAGCTGCCGGGCGCCGCCACCCGCAGCCCCGAGCTCCGGTTCAACGTGCAGACCCCCACCCCACCGCTCGCGCAAAATTAACAAACAAGCCACCCGCCCCTTCACCCCCCAGGGAGCCACCTCCAAGGCCGTGCCTCCCCGCCGGGCCGACCCCAGCGCAGCCCCCGTTCCCAGGCCGCCACGTCGGGGCCGCGGCCGCCCGCAGCGCGCCCCCGGCAGGGGACCGCAGGGACCAGGGCTGAGGGTGCCGCCGGTGCCCGGGCAGGTCCAGCGCGGAGCCCGGTACCCAGCCCTCCTGCTGCCGCCGCCGGGGCCGCCCCGGAGGCAGAGGGACCCGCCGCCGCCCAGGTGAGCCGCCCCGCCGGCCGCTCGCACCCGCCCTGACCGCCGGCCTCCCCGGCGCACGGCGGCAAGAGCGCCCCTTACCTGCCCCGGAAAAGTTTCCCGGGCGGGACGGACTCGGGCTACCGCCCCTCGCCGCTCCCAGCCCCGCGTCCCGCCGCGGCCACCGAGCCGCCGCCGTGACTAAAATAGGCAGCAGCCGGCGGGAGGCTGCGGGCGGCGCCAGCTGCGGGGCCGGCACCGAGCGGCCGCAGCGCGCAGGCGCCTCCCGCCGGCCCCGGGGGGCTGCGGGCGGCGGGGCGAGGCGCGGCCGCCAGGGGGCGGTGCGGAGCGCGGTGCGGGGGGGCAGTGTCGGGGGGCGAGGGGCCGAGGTCTGGGAGCCCGCCCCGCTCTCCGTACCCGCCTTGGGCTGTAGGCGTCGCCTCCGAATGTGCCCTCCCGTTTGCGGGCTGTGAGTACCGAGCAGCGCCCAACTTAGGCGCCTGAACCACGCGGGGTGGCTCACCTCACCCCACAGAGACGCCGCCGTTCGCCGCAGAATGAACCCAGAGATTCGGCAACGTGCCTCGCTTTTGGGTGGTTAAAATTAGAAGAGCTGAATTCTCCCCTAAATGAAGGGCAAGCAGTGTTTGCCCTACATGGTGAGCCAAGGAGCCACAATAGCCTTTGTAAAACCGCTATTCTCAACTTGGCACCTGCTGCGGTTGCTTTGTCACGAGCAGAATGTTGAAGAAATGCCACCGAGTTTGGTCGTGTGGCCGTTTGACAGCTCCCAGAAACGATGTGTCTCCGAAGCAGGCCGCTTGCATCCCTGTGTGTCAACAGATCACTCTGCCGATGTCCTGTCTAGCCCTCTCCAGCATTGCCAGCCTTGCAGGACGGGCGATGCCACCCGCCACCAAGCCCGCCTTCATCTCCACGATGTTGATGTGTAGCATCCAGCGATGAAAGGCATTCCAGATCCAGTCATGGGGCACCCCAGCCTGTCCCCAAACCTGGCTATCAGTGACAAACAAGGACTGCAAAGGCGGAAAATCTCTCAATGCATTCTGATGAGCCAGCTACAAAATGTTGAGGGTTTTATATGGTCAGCATTATACTTGAATATTTTTTGAAAGAATACAGAATACTGGATCATTTTTGAAGTAATGGTTTATACATGTACACATCAACATGTGTCCCAAAAGGCTCTGGCTTTGTAATGGTTGTTCTTGGCTTTACATCTAGGAGAAGAGATCTGGACCTTTCCAGTGATGTGTGCCATGTGAACAGGGTTTTTATGAATCCTGCTGCCTGGTATAAGACCTGATTTTTCAAAATATATTATGAATTTATTACGAAGGACTTGATTTGGGACTGTGTTTCCTCTGACTGGCCAGTCATTCTTATGGATGTATTTCCTGTTTCCCAAGATATGCAGAGTGAGTGAGCTGGAACAAGGGCAGGAAGAGTGAGTCAGGATAGCACAGCCACAGGAACGGTCATGCGACAGAGCATCTAGCACGTGTTTGAGATTGATAATTGTCAGCTATGCTTGCTGGAGCAAAGCCAAGTGGCTTCCAAAAGCAGTGCAAAGCAGCCTGTCAGAAAGCTCCTATCCAAATCTAGACTGACGTGTAAGCATTTTCTAGCACATTACTGAATGTTATGCATTGGAGAAGCACAGTTTGTTGTACTAGTTGTGTCTTTTATAAAGCCTTTGTACATCTCTCGTTACCCTCCAAGTCTTTGGTTTTGTGGAGAGCCTTGGTGGTAAACAGTACCTGCTTAGCCCAATGCAGAAAATTCTAGTCAGGAAAGCTTGGCAATGAACTAATAATAATATTTGCAGCCATGTGAAGGTGTAGAACTGTGTCCTGATTACACCTAGTCTCTTGGGATGTATATATTTCAGTATATTCGTGATTAAATGTCATTTCCCCTGCACGGCAGAGAGGTAAGAACCAAGGCTACATGGGTAACGTAAGTGGTGGTACCTAGTACATCTGTCAGCAGAAAGAGAGAAATGAGGGAGGATTTGAGAGCTGTCCCCCTCTTCTGGCCCTCCAGGAGGACCATAAGCAGATGAAGAGTGTAGACATGGCTCTGGTGGGCTCTAGTCTTGTGCTGTGGGGTTTACCCGCGCATAGAAGAAAAACCTTCCTTTCTCTGATAGAATGACTAGCATCCATTTTACATAGGTAATAACACACAGCCCTATACAGATATCAATGGCCATAATTTTACATAACCTTCAGTTAAACAGATAATATTAGATAACATAGATAACATTATCTATAGTTATACAGACAGCTTAAACATTCTCTAAGTAGAATGTATTAAGTAGAGTTTATTCTCTTAAACCAAGGTCTTATGTACTGTAGGAGAATGGGCTGGTTTAATTAAATCAGTTTAATGTCCTACTGTAAAGACTGAAAGGGCTGGTTTAACCTCCTATCTATGTCAATAATGTACAAGTTCATTGAAGTCTGTTAATATAAATTAATCTGACAGAGGCAAGAAATAAAAACTGCAACTACATTGATGAGGAGTCGGCTTCAAATAGCCAGATCAATTTTTAAAGATTTGTGTTGAATTGATGCATTTTGTTAGCAGAGACAGAGCTAATGGTGCTATAGCTGTTCATTGATGCAGGCTTTCCCTCTGTCGTGCTTCTCTCTTCTGCTATTAAAGTCTTGATAGCTTAAGTACTTTCTCCAATTATTTAGTTATTTTCCACAGTAATAGTCCACAGTAGAAAATGTCACGTGGGTGTTGTGAATTGCTCAGTCCTGGTCCTTATCTCCAGCAGCCTGCTTTGTGATCTTTGACAGGATACCCTAACCTCTTGGTGCCTGGGTGTTCTTCTGTGTTACAGGGGAAATAAGGCCTGCTGACAATGCGGGGAGATGCTGCTCAGCAGAGCTCAGGCAGGAGTTCAGAAGGACGGCTGAGACCAGAGCCTCACTCTCCTGCTTCTCAGTTCAGCCTAGCCAGGCGTGGAAAGACTTTATTACGGGGACGATACAGTAACTTTTTGTAAAATTGCAAGCACTCTGCCTCTTCCAAATGAGAGCCCCATTCCGCAGCCTTTTTTAGGCAAAAGTTTTCACTAAAGGGAACAAATGCTTTGTATTCGGGATCCCAGATGTGCCAGGCTGACAGGGCTATTTTCAGACAATGGCGAGATCTATGAAATGTTTCCATTTATAGTTTCAGGAAGCGTACTCAGCATCTGCAGGCTAAAAGATGCCTACTCTAAACTAATCTTTTAAACTCCCTCCATAGACAATGCAAGGGGCCTCTTTCAGAAAATAATTAATCATGTGTGTGTTTGACAACTGTCTGGAGTGGGATGAAATACGCTGCCATGGTTCAGAAGTGCCACATTTCAGTGAGACAAATCCCATCCCAGATGCTGAAATTATGTGCCTGTATAACTGAAAAAACTACACTCATTTTCCACAGAAAAATTATTTATTTGGGTTTTGCCTGAAAGCATCCTCAAGACTCAAGTTTTATTAGAAGGAAGTTTGTATGGAAGAGACTGTGAATGATAAATACTCTCTCAGGTCTTTAATATTCTGGGGGTTTACTGAAGAGGAGTGTGTGTGTTCTGATGCATTTTTACCTCCAACAGCCACTTTCTGATATATAGTCAGGCAATTTTTCCTATGGCACATCTGCAGGGAGAGTATCTCCCGTTTATGTAAGAAGGGATATCTTTTTGTCTGAATCTGAGATATAAACCGTCATATCCCCGGGCTTCCAAGTGTCTGACTGACAGTCAGTGTAGCAATTGATTGTTGCAAAATCAGAGCCAGGAGCCAACTTTCTTCTAGAACGATCTGTCAAAGTATCCAAGTTTTAACAGACACACTGGTGGTCGTAGCTGTTCATCCAAAGGGCACACCATCCCGAGGTGTAAGGGCAGAGTAAAATTGTTTGCTGTTAAAGTTATCTAAATTGTTCACAGTAAACACTTTATTCAAACACACCTAGCAATTATCCCTGTTCCCGAATTATGTGTGAGCACTCTACTGCTGACGATTTAATTTGTATGTTCATTATTTGAAATTGCTCAGTGAACATTTTCTATGAATATACGCAAGGCTACGATCTGCTCGTGGTTCCTGAAACTGCTGCTGGAGGGACCTGCTCCGCTTGCTCTAGCTCTACCTAAATCACATGGTACCTCCCCCCCGCCAAAAAAAGAAGGCTGCTATAAAACTGATTGGATTTCATAAGGCCGGGGTCACGGTGCAGCTGTCACTGCCCCACCAGGACTGCTTGCTAGTGGCGGCGGGGAACAACAGGGAGCCTGTCCCCAACAGGTCTGCTTCTCTCTGGAAACAGAGGAATAACAGAGACAGGTTTTGACCACATCGCTTGTCCAGAGCTCAAGTTGCTATCGACATGTTGCTCTTGCTTAACGTGAGGCAGCACTTACTTCACACATAGTTGGAAGACAAGTAATAAAGCAGTGCTTTTGCATTGCATCTGTGCCCTTGTCGGGTGACAGCCCGTTTCTTAGGGGTCCCTGCTACAGTGGATTTGGCAGCGCTGGTTGAACTGGCTGTGATTTTTCTGTTCCCTTTTTGGACAACTGCCATGCACAAAGAAAGTTCAAACTGATCACACAAAGATGTCTGTGCTAATCCTGAAGTAAATCCATCCCAACTGCAGCTCACAATGTTCTCTCTGCAGAGATCTTTTTGAATTTATGTGAGCCTGTGAGACCGTCTGTAAAAAACAAAGGAACTGCAAATATTCTCAGGGTATAAACGTACGTGTGCTTTTGGATGTTGGTACAATGGCAATTAATGTTTTGTTGCAATATTAGTCCTTTTTAGCTGTGTATTTTAATATTCACCAGTGGCTGTTTTTGAGGTGCAAAGGCTAGGCTTGAATCTCCAAGACTTTGCACATTAGCATCATTAAAAACTATTGTTTTCTAGGAATTTAATTATTAGTAAGGATTTAGAATTTTATTTCAAGATTAAAAAAGGAACTAAATACAAAGTGTTATATCCAGAAGGACATACAGAACTTAAAAAAAAAAAATAAATCAAAAAAATCTAACTTAGAAACCTGAGGAAGGAGGGCAAAGAGGAAGAGGGGCAAGGCAGAAAACAAGTCTACGGGATTATTTAAAAAAGCTACAGAGAAAGCACATAGGATTTGAGAGTGAAAATATTCCACACTGAGGTGGAAGAAAATGTAAATAGATCAGAAGAACTGTGAATGGGAATGAGGCAGCTTTTTTAAAGTTAATTTTCTCTTTGCAAAAAGACACAGAGAGAAAAGAGCAAGAGTGAGGAGAAAACGGATAATCCCAGGAAGGAACATACTGGGGAAAAAAGTAAGCCAAAATAAATGCTAGGACAAAAAATTCAAGAGCAAAAAGCGAACCGGGAATGCACAAGTTTGGTCCAAATGCACAGAAACAGGTTGATGTAGCCCGAGTATTAAGCAGGAGCATTTTGATCAGATTAGCGGTCCTAAATATAAGACTTTGAAATACTCCTTGTTTTGAGCATAAACCTCAAGGAGAAAAGAAGCACCCAATTTCTGGATTAGCTGCCTCCTCTACCATTTCAGAAGAGCCAGCATCAAGCAATCTCTAAGGAGCGTCTGGTCTGCATTTACTATGCACCCCATCTATGCAGCTTTGCACGGCCAGATGCTGGACTTCAGCTGTACATATTGTAAAAGGCTAACAAAATGTGTGTTGAGCTATAGCATACCACAACTGCTTCTTGCTACTGTCATCTTTGAGAGTAAATGTAAACACAGAATTAAAAAAATATATATTTTCCTCTAATTTTAATGAATAAACAAGACCAGTCTTCTGAGTAATGTTTATTATACTTTGTTCTGTAAAGAAAAAAGCAACAAACAAACCCCTATTATATAGGGTTAAAAACAGGGATACAGACTGCAATAAACGTACATATATATATGATTATTGCTTTTGCATGTAGTATTAGCTTAAGTACACATGCCACTGTATAAAGCAGTTTCAGAACTAAAATAGCAATGACTATGGTAAAGAAAAAAGTACTAATAATTTGTAAAACCTGAACAAATATAAAGAGGTTTTATGTTCCATATCTGATTTCAGAATATCAGTATTTATTGTACTTTTTTCTCTAATATTTACTCATTAATTCTATAAATAATGAACATATACACTGAAAGGACATTATGTTTTTGAAAAGCTGTAACCAAACAAGAAAATGGAGGCCCAGTAAAAAAACAGAGCATGGTGCTGGCTGTATGACTGGTTTGTAAGAGGTACTCCCATTCACCTCACTAGGGAGATCTGCTTTAAAATGTCACCTAAGAGGACCCGACCTTTCTGTTAATGAAGATAGGACAGTTTTTCTTCATATTAAAAATAAATATTCAAAATATTTTTTCTAAGCTAAATCTCTTAGTAAAACAGAATAGCTGCTACAACTGGATTCAGCAAAAGTTTTAAAGACTTCAACATGAACGAGTTAGATGAACAAGCACAGTAAGGATTTCTGGCACAATGGCTGTTTGTTAGGAACTGCTGATACTCATCCTTGTGCATACTGGTAGACATGAACTGGCTTGCCTCGCTTTTGTTATAGAGCAAGTTATTTTTCATTTACCCCAGTGTAAGAGAACGCACATGGGAAGATATAGGATCATACCCAACATGTTTTAAATCCGACCCGTAGCTTACTTGCCAGTATCCCATCCTTGTAGCCATGTCCTACAACTGGCCCCTGGAAGTCCAAACCCACCATCGGGTATCTTGATTGTTCTGTATGCTTCTCAGGAGTCTCTAAAACCTCCACATGAGAAACGCTAACCAGAGATGTGTCCCTCACCCCCACCAAGCCCCAGCTCCAGCAGGCTGCAGCTACTCGGGATCATCCAGCCACGATCCCCGCCTGGGGACAGGGACCCACAAACCTCCTTTCACAGATCTGAGATGCTCCAATGCTCACCTATGACGTGCAGTTGCTGCAGAAGGTGATGGTGCTGCTCAATTCTATACAATGACATAGTTAGAGCATTTATCCATGAAATGGAATTTTTGGCTTCTGTGTCTTTCTCAACCTAATATACTTTTACTCCCAAAAAATTACATCCCCCAGGCTTTAGATAATTTTGGGTGGAGAGTTACTAGTGGATATAATGAAAACTATGGGATCCACTGCTAAAATAGTTATTTACCACCATTATCTTATTGCAGTTGCTTATTTATATGACTTCAGTGTCTGAGATCTTAATCATCTATCTTTTATCATTGTTTACCTTCAAAACCCCATGAGGAAGGGAAATAGTCCCGTCTCCACAACACACCACAGATCCCTTAAATCAGGAGCTGTGGTGCAACTGACAACTGAATAAAATTGCCTGTGAATCCACAGCAGCAAAATAACGGCTATAAAATCCTTCTGCTCCCAAAAGCTTTTGGGAACGTCCCATCTTTTTCCCGATCCATGACAACGTTTAACATCTGTGGCTTGCAGAGGGATGATTTGGGTCCCGACTCTCTGCTGGCAGAGTGGTTTGGGATGCAACCCTGAATCCTGGGGCTCACAAATGATGTGCTTGCACTGCCTTTCTCCTACACACTCCTACTGATGAAGCTCCACCTACGTGGTTTGATTCATCAGGATGAGGTGGCTTAATTTACATGTTAATTTCAGTTAATGCTTTTGATTCACGCAGAATTAGAGTAAGCAGAAACTGAGTGGACCCAAAAATCTACAAGAAAGGAATGTTAGCATGAATTAGACAGACAGAAAAGAAAAAAGGGTGTTTTCCCTTGGGAACCCTGAACATATTATATTTTTATGCATATTACTGTAATCACAGTAAGTATTTTCAAGAGAGATTAACAAATCAGCTTAATAAGGTATTTATTTTGTTGTATAGTAAAAAACCCCTGTTATACAGTAACACTTTGGGGCAGAAGAAAATGCATTCAATTATTACAGAAATAGAAAGAAAAATATTTAATCTGTTAATACCAGAATATTATTTTTTTCCTTTTCTATTTAAATAGTTTTCTTCCATCTAAATAGCTACGGATTTGTTTCATTTTTAACATGTGATTTGCAAGACCTGTTTATATGAGCAGTGCAACATTGTATTTTAATTTTTCACATACATTGAGCCCAAATACATCTTATATTTATCACTTACAATAAGCAAAAACTGTAGAGCGCTTTTTTTCTGGAAATGTAGCATCAACATATTATTTAATTACTGCAAGCATATGCCTTTTTTGTGATATGGCAAAACTACACAATTTCATCCAAACATGTATTCAGCTTTCCCAGCTTTATCCTAGCAGAGGTCATGTATCTATCTACATGGATAGTTTGCCATCTTTCTTTCTGCTACTGAGTTTCCTTTGATCACTGTCACATTTGCTGGTTTATTGCAGGGCAATTAATTCTTGAAAATTTAGGACCAGGATGGCCCTCCTCAGTCACCAAGTCCAGCCTCTGTTATCATGGGCAACCACATAAAATAATCTTTCTCAATTAAGCCCTCACAGTTTGCCTTGCATAGTGTTATTCGTTGTGATAGTACATTGGGATACATTCTCTCTGGTTGTTCTGACTGGAGTTGCATGATGGATTAAAAACACCGCTTAGAATCTGTTACCTGTACTTACACTACTACTACTACTTAAGAAAATACTACCTAATGAAAGAATTGCAGGGTCAGTCTCATGCCCCTAAATAGGCAAGACTAGCTTTGAAGCTCTCAATACACTGCATCCAATGAATTATTTTGCCGCAAGCCAAATTTAAAATAGACCTCTCCTGAACAAAACCTGTAAGAACTTGAGTGCTCCCTTCTCCCCACCTGCCCCCTCTTTAGACTGTTCCAGGCCATGTATTTTTTTAGCTTGTGCCGTAAATTTGAACTCTTCTGCTAGCTGTAAGGGTGATTCCAGCATCATGTTCACAATTATTAAAACTCCAGAAGATCAAATGATGGTGATGAATGAGCAAATCATCACGTGCACCAGATTCTGCCACCCTTGCCTCTAAGAGTATACAAATACAGACATAACACCATAGAAGATTATGGAACTCTTAAAAATGTAAAATGTGAGTGAAGGGGAATCACTGCAGATCAAGAAAAGGATTCACTGATAGTGTCCTCAACTGACAAAGTGGCATGAACTCAAGTATCCATTCACTTAAACGGATTACAAAGGAGCCTGACCACCTCACTGACAATTATTTCTGAGTAGTAACATAGGCATAAATTGGATGATGCTCAAGTCAGAGGAAATGTTCACTAACTTATAACCATAGAATCATAGAATGATTTGGGTTGGAAGGGACCTTTAAAGGTCATCTTGACCAACCCCCCTGCAGTAAGCAGGGACATCTTTAGCTGGATCAGGTTGCTCAGAGCCCCGTCCAACCTGACCTTGACTGTTTCCAGGGATAGGGCGTCTAACACCTCTCTGGGCAGCCTGTTCCAGCGTTTCACCACCCTCACTGTAAAAAACTTTTTCCTTATATCTAGTCTGAATTTACTCTCCTTTAGTTTAAAATCATTGCTTCTTGTCCTATTGAAACAGGCCCTGCTAAGTCTGTCATTTTTCTTGTAGGGCCCCTTTAAGTACTGGAAGGCTGCAATAAGGTCTCCCTGGAGCCTTCTCTTCTCCAGGCTGAACAACCCCAGCTCTCTAATAACTGGGTGTATATATCACATCACAAGAGCTTGTATTATTTCACTGACAGCATTCTGAGTACATCTTTACTTAGGTAGATTATACAGCTCTCCCAAAACACTAGTTTATGAGTCACATATCAGAGCCTATTTTACCGTACGTTTTAGAAGTGATGTCAAGATTAAAAAAAACAGGGGTGGACAGGGCTTGCTGTCTTGCTTCCAGACCTTTCGTGTGTACTTGTGTTACTGTAGATATATATGCCCTGAATTCCACAGCTGAAATGTTTTGCTAGTCATGACTCAAACTGGAAAACTGGAAACGATTTTTAAAAACTGACTCAAAGCCCAAAAAGCACAGTAGCAAAAGCTAAACAAGATTAGCTAAGAGTATGTTCAGATATTGACTCAGACACGTCCTAGTAGGTATTTCTGATAGTTAACAGATTCCAGCAGAGAAAAGCATCACAGAAGATTGTGGTTGGAAATCAGGCTAAAACCAAGGCACATACCAGTCACAAAGAAGAAACAATCACCAAAGTATGTAACGAAGCACACATCACTCCAGAGCAGGTATGTTTCTAAGCAGTATGCTATAATTTAAATAGAATATATAAGCTTGATACAGAAATTGGGTGGCCAAGACTCCTTGGTCTTATATCGAAGGTGAAGATGATCATACTAGTCTAGTAAATGCTGACTCTATTTAAGTTAAGGTAAGTTTTCTTGAATATATGGGCAGCCCATATATTCAAGAAAACCAAAGAAAGCATTAATTGATGATTTATATTATGCCTAAGTCTAGAATAACATCTTTTATGTTTCTAGACTAAAATCTTTTTATGGTTGTAGATTGCTAACATATAAAACACTAACTATAAACTTCATATTGGTCCAACACATGTTATAGCATGAGTAATGTATAAATTCTTGTTATGTTGTCAGAATGAGAGATGGGGCCCTACTTTTAAATCACCTGTAAAAACCAGCATAAGGTTTTCAGAGCAGCTCGGCTGGGTGAAGCAGAGCAGGGATCGCAAGGCGCAGCCTAAGTGACAACATCCACAACAGATGATGCATTTCTTACCCACCTCAGGCACTGGGCACTGTGACAAGTAAGACATGACACTAATCACAGCACTGAAGTTATATGAGAATACCTGTGCTGAGTCATGCCAAGGGGTCAGGTAGCCTGCCATCCTGTCCTTTAACCACAAAAAGTGTAAGAAGAGGGCACACACAGCTGTACATCCTTACTACACACTGGCAGCCTCTGGCACTTGTGCCTTAGTTACTTTCCAGACCGGTCTTTAATTGCTGTCAATGAACTCTTTTGCATTGTTTTCAGTTCTCTTTTGACCAAGACAAAGTAGCTTTGTGACTCAGGGGCTTCACACATTAAGTAATACATTCAGAATAAATTGCATGGAAAGGTTATTAGAAGGATTTGGGGATTATCACATTGCATGCTATGGTATTTCTGCTTGGCAGATTTTCCTCTGAGAAAGGGACATAAAGCTAAAAGCAAAACTCATACAGTGGTATCTGCTCTACACTGAAGGTCCTTCAAACAGGTAGCATTTCATATCACTTCTAATAGCTTGCTCATACATACTGCATGATTATCTTTCAAGCATGAGGTTGTATCATTATTTTAAGTCCTCCAGCAACAACTCCCAAGATCTAAACTCATATGTATACCCACACATACACACAACTGTTGTCCTACCAACCAGTCCAGCAATTTAAAAAATATTAAAAATGTGATCTACCTCCAGATATATCAAGCAGCAATACAGTCTCATAAAATAGTAATGCTTCTTATTTTTTGATTACTGGCAGGCATGAGGCATAGCAGCAGAAAGGTGAGTTAGCAAAGACATTCAGACACTTCTCCCTAAAGGCACAGTGACCTCAAGGGTTGAAACCAGCTTTCTCCTACTGAAGTGTGAGCTGGTGTTCCCTTATGCCATTGAAACACCACAGACATAGGGAGAGAGACATAGGGAGAGAATAACTTTTAAAGCAAGGATTTCATAGGCACAGAAAAGTGACTCTGGAAGCTAAACAAAAATGTTTCAGTGAAAAATTGTTTTTATTGCTGCAGCTGTTTCTTAGTTTCTTCCTGACAAACCTGGCTAAAAAGAATATTGTAAAACAAACTCCAACAGTTTGGCAGTTGATTAACAGTATTTACTGTACATGTCACAAATGGCACTGACACCATGGAGGCCTAAGTCCTATAGCATTACATTCTATCAGAAACACTAGACAATCATTTCCAGTTACAACTGCTTTACTTTTCTAATACCAATTACATTTATGTTTGTTTTTGCATAATACCCCTAGGACAGTCAGAGAGAAACCAATCGTTCATGGGACAGAATCTGTTTGTTTTTTAAGAATCTTGCTGTGCATCTTAAAATCTTTATTTCTTTAAAAAACCAAACTCAATACAATTGGTCTCTTAGTCTTTCTGCAATATTCTTCATGTTGAGACAACATTCACATGGCAAATATGTTACAAGCAAGTTGCTATATTTTGAAGACAACTTGTTTTCATTGACTATACTGACTATACTTCATTATGGCAAATAATTTTCAGAAAGTATAGTTACAAATATCGGGGGTTCGTTTTTTTTAAAAAACATAACACAGAGGCCACCACCAATTACACTAAAACTTCAGCCTGTTATGATTTGTTTTCCTCCAAAAGTAAGGAGATGAAGATCAACAAAAGACTCAACAGAAACTAAATATATTGCACAAAGAGTCAAAATGCAGAAGCCAACCTGCTGGCTCTAGAGAGAGGAAGAATTCAAGCTACTCCAATGAAAGTAAATGGCACTTGTCAGTCAAATTTGGCTTGACTGGGTCTCAGTCTGCTTAGTCTTTCTGGTCTTTTGCTTCACCACTTTGCATTTCCTTTCATTGCTTTGGGAAACGGCTGCAGCAGAGTTTCCCTTCCTAGGGCTGTGTGCTGAAGGAGCTGCAGTTTGTAATCCCCGTGGGCTTGCGCCGGGGGGACCCTCTCTGTAGGTGGTGGGCAGGCTTCACCGGAGGGGTCTCTGGCAGTGAGACGTGGTAGAAGTTCGGTAACCGAATGTCGTACCTAAAGCCTTTCCCCACGTGCACTCTGTCATTCAAGGCATACAGTTTTTCAGCAATGTCGCTCCCAATTAAAATTGAGAACAGGCGGGAGATGAAGCGGTGCTTGGCAAACAGCAGATACAGCTTCTTTCTCCTCCAGGCCACGTACCGGCAATCCGTCTCTGCTGTAAGTGTTACCTACAGAAGAGAAAATTAACATTAGCCAGGTGAGAAGGCGGCAATATTGCTGCTGCTGCCCTTGCTCAGAAAGCACCCTCTCCCTCTCAGCAGGCATGCTGTCTGTGACCGTAACGTACATTTCACGTCTACTGTGATTAAAGCCATTCAATCCAGCCAGAGAGCTCAGTGAGGTCTACTGTACACAAAGACAAGCAAGAAGGGTGACCGGGAACGGACCGAATGACTGCGTCCTGTCAGCCCCGGTGACAGCAGCCCCAGCTGGAAAGGCAGGTCTAAAGAAAGCTCTTGACAAATGCCATTTGCCCTCGTGACACAAGACATCAGATCCCACTGTATCTAGCGTGGAGCTAGCATGGAAGTGAAGTGACAGCTGCGGGAGGGCTCACGGATCACACGGGACAGCTCCAATGGACCCCATGTCCCACACTGTCCCCCCATGCCACAGGCACATCTCTCCCCAGCCCCTGCTCTCCAGTTCACCTCCCATAGGGAAGCCTCTTCAGCACCAACTTCCACCCATCTCCTGCAAACCTGTTTTTTCAGGGCTGGATTTTGGCACAGCCAAAGAATGCAAACAGAGTCTACCTCCCGGATCAGCTTTAAGAAAAGCCCTGTTTGCTGTAACAAGATGCAAACAGAAGGAAGATACAAACAGCATAACAAATCCAGTGGGTAAAGAGGACCTCCCTCCCCAAATTAATGGAACAACACTTGTTTGTATAATTTCATAAACGAAACCCACAACTAAATGAATGTATTTCTAAACCAATTAGTACTTGAACAGTTTTCTGTAGGATTAAAAAAACCCCCAAAACCTTCACTTTTACCTGGAAAATTCCCTCTTCTGTGGGCCTCAGTGAATCCCATTCAGGAGAATCCAGAAATTGAAGAGGAAATATATAATGCAGAAATTCCCCATCAACTGTCACTCTGATCCTACCAAGACAAGACGCGTTAATTTGTTAGTACTACCTGTACAGCAGCAACAACTGCAACAAGAATGTGTTATTTCTACTACGTGAGGAGTTTAATATAGCTTTGAGAGCATGAAAAAATAATCACTGGCCAACAGTATCCCAATTATATTTTTGAATCCAACTTGATCAGGCCAGTTGAAAGAAAATACAGCACAATTGTGCAACTGAAATGGAAATCTTTCCAGGCCTTACTCAAGTCTTATTATTATTTCTGGGGCAGGTCCACGCAGCAACGTACAAGCTTTGTCATGAAAAGGCCAGCATGCACTGGAGAGGTGAAAGACCAATGCACATAACACCATTTGCCTCCTTCACTTGAAGCCATATACTTCTAGGTTTGGCAAATATGCTTTTTAGAGGGAACAAAGTGGCAGAAGCAAGGAGTGGGAAGCAGGAGTTCCTCACAGCATGTGTTAGGTAGGGCTCCCTCAATGTACAACAGGAATTATACAGCCACAGGACTGTCTCTGGAGCCAGGGTATGGGATCTCTGTGTGAATGCTGTGGCCTTCTGCAGATGCTAAAGAAAAAATTCCTTTCTACTTTTTAAATCATATTTAAGTTTGAAGGCACACACACAGGAAACATGCTTAAACCTCATGAGCTAAAAGAAAAAAAAGCAAGCTGTAGGAGTTCCCTTTTAACATCTGCTCTGCATCCTACTCTCCTTTGTGCAGGAACTCCCTGCATGATTACTAGCAGTCTGGGCATGTAGAAGAATGAACGCCTCTCCTTCAGTATGAATATAACTAAAAGCAACCTCCACGTGATACTTTCTAGACAGCTCCCAAGAATACTCTGAACCAGGGTGTCACTGGGGACAACTACCTAAAACCCCTACTGTTCATTGCAAGTAGCCCTAAATCAGCTGAGTTTCAGGCTGCCTACAAAATTCCATCTATTCATGCAGCAGGCTGTCGAAATGCACCTACAAAGTGTCCCATCAAAGACAGACCATGGCCATCATCTCTGGGTATCCCATCTACTCTTGTAGTGGCCCAGTACTGCAAACCACTTTGTATACAGTACAAAAGCTAGTATTTCCCTTCAGGAAAGCATCAGCAAGGTTGCCAGAAGGGGCTCCAGTAATCAGGGAGTACAAGCAGGTGGATTTATTGCCTCAGGGTCTAACTAAAGCCCACAGTATACAGTAACTGCAGACTCAGTTCTGCAAGTCTTGATAGGGCTCGACTATGCCCACTTGTAATGGAAGGGCACTTTTAGGCCTTCTGCTCTCCTTTACTCCCTCTCTTCTCCCACCCCCCAAAAAGCAACCAAATACAATCTATATCAAAGTCAAGATCTCTACTAAATAGAGCTTTTCTCAGTATATTCAGTTTCATAACTACCTTTTAGTCCTGTTTCAGATTATACTAGCAAAGAAAACCAAGAAAGACGCTGTGTTCATTGGCTAGGCAGTAGACAAATCACAAACAGTAGCCTGAAGACTGAAGTACACGTGTTCCCTTTATCTGCCTAACCAGTTAAGTGCTATGAGAGGGCAGTCTGGAAAAGAATGACTTTAAATATTTTTCTTTATGCTATTACAGATTTTGTGCTTAGTGTTTTTACGCTAGTGCTATCCTAGACAAGTGTATTTAGCCTATTAATATTTATATTACTTGCATTAATATTTAATTTATGGTACTGGAAAATGAACAAACAATACACAAATCAGACTTTTTTTTCATTTTCAAGAAAGAGGGAAAAATAAAGATATTTGCAGTAACTCTGAACAAACTGATACAAACCTGCCTGACACAAGCAAGGACAGTTTATCAATAGGTGTTTTGCCCTGCATGGCGTAACAATGTTCTTTCTCCAGGGTAACCACTTCTGCATCGCAGCACAAGATGATCTTTCTGTAGACAGTCAAAGAAATTCCTAGAGGCTGGAAGAGAGCACTGTAGAGTTCCTGGAACTCTCTGTCAAAGGAAACACTCCGAACTTGGTAGGTAACGTAAATGAACTGGACGAAGCATATAGCAAACAGTATAAAATTCCAGGAGAATATATCAGCAGCACAGACATCCAGCCAAGCCCAAACAGAAGAGCAGAGAAAGCCCAATCCAAGCAAGCTGAAGACATAGAGAAGCCCAAAGAATCCACTTCCACCCATGAAGCCCACAACAAAGAGAATACTGGCTAGGTGGTAGATAGATCCCTCTGCCTCTTGCTTCCAGGTCGTACATGTAGGATGTGCATATATCAGGCTTCCCCAAAAACTTGCATTTTCTCCCATGGCTGAAATAAATTTTTCAATTCAGATGAATCTTGGAAATTTTTATTCATGAGATGCAGCTAGCGGGGTCCTTTGCTTTTCCATTCTTGCAAACTCTGCTCAATGATCACACAACATCAGGATCTCTTTTGATAGTAAAGTCGCACTTAGGATTTCCAGCAACTAGGAAGCTAATGTTCTCGGAAGGCAATGCTGTTTCTCATCAGTTCATGCATTGTTTTGACTTTGGCCATGTAATCTGTAGCTTCATCTGATCTGGACAAGTGAAGAAAAGACAAATTACTTACAAAATTATTTTAATCAATTAAACTATCAAAGCTTTTATTGTCTAAAACCACAGACTGCATTACAATCTTCCAATTCCCCTCGTAGCCCTGTGATTCCAGGATCAAGCCTTAATATTCATTCAATTGAAGATCACGTTTTTATACCTATGAACCCTGTAGCAACTGTCAAATCACCACTGAATCCATGTAAACCTGTACATCCTCAAAACCCTGTGACAAGCCTTTCCACAGCCTAACTGATCAGAAGGCAGTTGCATTTGTTCCTCCTGAACCTGCTGCCTGCAGGTCTCATGTAATGCCCTACCTAGCTCTTGGACAAAAAGCAACAGTGAACTCTTGTTCCTTGTTCACCTCCTCCATCTCACTCTGGATTTTGGTCAAACCACTCATTAATAAGCTGAGCAAGGCTGCTCTCTGTCCCTGAAGACAACAAACTACATCCCCAAGCACCACAATAAGGGAAGGTCTTTTCTATGCTAAGGATGACATGCAAAAAGCTGTCCTGTATAAGGAAAACTTAAAGGCAGCTTTATACAGATTACATTATTAGAACATGAAGTAAGTAGTCCTGCAAAATACTTCTCAAAAGGCATTTACAAAGCAATTTTATAACATTTGAAGTTCTACCTTGTATAATTTATGCCATGGACAACATAATTTTCTTGTTCAACACTGTAAATTGTTAAACATGCTATTTGTTTCCATATGATTATATATTCCTAAGAGTTAAATAAAAAGTAAAACACACAATGAAAAAGCACGCTTCCTATGTCTGTCTTTTAAAGTAAAAATACATGCTTCAATGTGAGATTAGACATGGTAGAAATTGCAAAGCCAGAGTCTGTCAATATTGCAATCAGGACTGAAACCCACCAAGTCTTTAAATGTCCAGTTCTTTTCCTGGTAAAACAGCAGGGAAGCTAAGAAATATCTTGCTATCTAAATTGTTAGATTCTCTAGAATAATCCAAATTTTTTTTCTTCCAAGAGCCACAGAAGTCAATACTCAAAAAGTACTGCTGGTGCAGTGAAGCATCCAACAGCATTCAGTGGGGCTTTCAGTGGGTTTTTGGTTTTTTGTTGTGGTGGGTTAGTTTTTTTTTGTTTTGTTGGTTTTTTGTTTGTTTGGTTTTTACAATGACAGTTCTAAGAAATTAATAAAGCAAAGTCATATCACATTTCATATCTGCTACAGCTTTACTTCTTAAGTTTATTCAAGCCCCAACATTGATTCCATGATTCGAAAACACTAATGCCAAATGAAGACATAAAATCCTAAACAACTGAGCAGCACAATTTGGAAGAAAAATGTTAGGAGGAGAGCTCTCCCTCACTGCAAGTGGCAATGTGGAAGTCACTGACCCATAAAAATATCACAGCTGAAGAGCACAGAACCTCTCCAAATCAAAAGTGCTCAATACTCTACTGCAGCGGAAGAACCAGCATTACAAGAATGAAGTAGTTTGTAACGATAAGCTTTTCTGTTTCTCTTTACCCAGAGAATCTTCTCCTGTACTGGATTCCTCCCCAGACACAGGATTTAGCCCTTGGAGAATGGGAGATGAGAACTGCATCAGCTACAAAGAAGTCATCTAGGCATGGTAAGAGCATGAGGAATTTAGGCGGTACTTCTGTGATCCAGGGGTAAGATTTCTAAACCAAAAAGGAAATAAAACTGGAACGTGCAGTTCCCAGACCTTGTGATCTGAATCCAGTCAGCATGTCCACTGCATGGTCAAAAATTCACAGCAGAAGTTTTTGTTTGATTGATTGTTGTGTTTTTTCTTTTTAAATAGAATCATTTATAACAGTGATTTTGGATTATTATTAATACTTCTACTCTATTGCCAACACTTTGCTCTAAGCAGTTCTCATGAAGACCCTATTTTCTACAAAAAACTCTGTTTTGAATGGAACCATTACTGAGAAGTTACTTGGGAAGCTGTATGCATGCCACAAACAGAACCACTGTGGATCCATGCTGTAATGTATTTTCCATTACTAACGTCTTTTTGTCATGTAAATAATTTTACATGACACTGCAACAATTTCACAAAATTTATGTTCGATTTCCAATTCGCTTATAGCATTCACAGTCTGCCCACACTACGGTTCATATCATTGCTGTAAAACATCTATTCATGACAAGATGGGTCAAAATAATTTGGAAAGAACAGCACACCACTGGAACGCAGATAGATGGTCATCATACAGAAAACCAAGGCCCTAGAAAAACTGTCCCCTATTTGTAACTGTTTATTTTTGGAATGGGACCTGTCTTCCAAAACCATTGTGTGCAAAAATCCCACTTATTTCAGTAGTTCTACACGACGAGAACTTTCACTGTGCTACAGCATCACCCAGGCTGGAGAGCACCTCCTTCCATCTGGACAAGACAGAGGGCAAAGAAGGGAGGTCAGTGCTAGCACAGAACACAGCCTCACCAACACAACACTCCTCCGAGCTACGCAAGGTGTGCAGGCAAAAACAAACCTCTGGAAATACCGACAAAGCCTATTACTAAATGGAGCTGGTTTCTCAGGGATACAGTGAAGAGCAGGCACGCTTGCTTCCACTGAACTGCAGGCAGAAAGAGAGGATACACCTCTTTTTAGTCAAGAAATTATTCTAAGATTTGGGAGCTAAAAACTCTTGGTAGTTTTTTTTTTTAATGAAGTATTAAATAGAGCAGAGACAATAGTATGTATGGGCCTAAGTACAGTAAAATTTTGAATTTTGATTGGTATTTAGTGCTAGATAAGGCCTTTCACATTGTTCTTTATACTGTCTACAAGTCCAAAATTTAAATCCTTGAGGACTTCAGAACAGCCACTCTAAGCCATTCACCTACTGCAAGCAGGTGCAGGGGGAGAAAAATCCCCCAAACCAAAAAAACCCAAACAGCTGCAGTACCAACTGTGAGTCATCCTCTACTGAGGACATGTCTACAAAGTGCCCACAGCAGCACAGCATTACTGAGGTTGTAAGCACCCGAAGGGAACACCACCCTTTCACTGAGATGCTTTGGCATTCTTAGCTACCAGGACAGGGAACATGCCAACTGACACGGTCTTGCTTGATGTCCTGCTTCAGCTGTCCTGGCTGGGGCAAACAGTTACTGCTACAGGTTCATTTGATGGTGGTGACCACGCAAGCTTCAGCCAGAAACTGCACTCAAAGCAGGTATCTTTGATTACAAGCCTAAAGAACTGTATCTTCCTCAAGCAAAAGTTGAATACTTTCTACTCTGTCCCCTGCCTACAGAGGAGAAGCGGCACCACGCACAAGCGGTGTCTGCTATGTGATTACTATACTCAGAATAACACAACGTTGACATCTGTTGGCTGCCAGAGCCAGAGGTGTGTGGAAGAGGTCTCCTCCCAGCTGAGGAAGAAGACAGGCCCTGCCAACACAGGCTGAATTACTGAGACGCTTCTGAGTGTTTTGCCCCACCACACATCCCACCCTCTCCAGCAAGTACTGGGAAGAATCAGCCCAGACTAGAGATGTAAGCAATATACACCAGCATGGACTTCTTTAAAACAAACAGCAGCATTGCTGAAAGGGCTAAGCTGTCATCAGAAAGTGTTAAAATCAACGAGTTTGCTAGAGCTTCAAGGCAGTAAGTGGAGTATTTCACTTACACTCTCCAAAATAAAATACCTGCCAGCAACTTAGAACTTCATATAAGCAAGCATACTAAAACAGTCAAAACGGAATTGTAATTTAAATACATACAGTACAACCTCCCCCTCCCCAAATGGGCATTTTCCCCATACACTGTAGTATTCCCACAAAGAATTACCAATTATGTACATTTTTAACTTGCTTGAGGACTGGATACTTCACCCTATTTTTGTCACTGATGACTCAAATTCAACTCTAAGAAGCTTTGAGTGTTCGTTAGTGTCTGGATCATAATAATTTCTACAAAAAACAAACCCTAAAAGCCCTGAGGCCGCTAGCAGTTCTCTCTTTGGTCTTTTTAATTAAGTCAAAAGTAAAGCTGTTCTGAGTTTAAATACTCCATTCTTTAGTTGTCTTATCCCAAGTATTCAGGCAGAAAGCCCTCAGCACTTCCACACTGTACATGTTGACAGGCCATAGAGCCGTACGTGCTGATTGTGTAACCAGCCTGGATGAATTGTTTGCTGCAGGTCTGGAAGCAAAAGGGAAGATTTTCCTTTACAGCATATATGCTTTCATGTACAAAATGAGATTATGCTGGATTTAGCAGGATTTGTCTCACTGGTTTTAGCGATCTACAGCATAGATGTTTATACATGGGCTAGTGGCCACAGCCTGGCTCAGCAATCAGCAAAGCTGCTCCAACAACTGCTCCAGGAATCAAGCAGTCCCTCTAGTCAAGAGGGGCCCTCCCGGCCTTGAGACCCCCCCACTTTCAGAGGGATGAGCTCTCAGCACCCTGTCTAGGCTGGCAAGTTATGTGTTGTCTGGCCATCATTTAGATGTATAAAAAGAAGCTGCTCCTTAATTTTAGCATGCACTTCCTCTAACATGCAATGTAAATGCATATGTCGATTAACGCACCCCTTCCTTCCACTGCCCCTATGTGTCTGAAATCTTCTCTCTGGTCCCCTGCTGACACCTATTGCCCTCAATGGTCACTCACATAGCACCCGTTCCCCAAGCTACCTTCCTTCTGACGTTGTTCATTTAGGGTTAAATACTCAAGGGGACAGAGACAACCAAACTCTTAATTGCAATACAGTGTCTAACTCTGTGCACAGAGGAGCTATGCACCTACAGAGAGGTATGGTTATGTGCCTATAGGCAAGTATGGGCAGATAAACAACCTATTTTCAGTGATAAACTTTCCTTGAACCCACTCCAGGCTCAAAACACGCATGCAGCAATTAGGACACTAACTGACAACACAAGTTAGCTTACCTTAAATTTCTTGAGACTATCCTAGAGAAAGCAGTAGTTGTAATACTGGAAAACACAGTTTTCTCCAAGAAAATACAGCCTGTGCAATATAGAGAAGGCTACAAGTCGCTTCATCACCGTCGGTAACATCTATTCAGGAAGATGGAAGAAGGATGAGGATGAAAAGGACTAGCCAATCCCAAAGACAAAGGTATCGAGATAATCCATCATTATAAAACTAGATACATTCAGATTACAAAGACACACAAGCTTACACAGGAAAGATAATTAATTAATGGGATGGCTTTAAAGATTTCCTTTGCTGTGAATTAAGGAAGTCAAGATGCTGTCTGGTACCTGAAATAAATCTGAGTATGCTATTATTAAAAAATTAATTGATTTACTACAATTCTATTTTTTATTCTACAGGAAGTCAGATTAAATTATCACAATGATGTCTTCTGGACTTTCATCTTGAGTTAGTTAATACAAAAAAGTTTTCTATACCTAGAAAGTTACGTAGCTTGTCTTCCCAATGAAATCTAGAAGCCCATCTCAGATACCAACTAAGCAGCTACTTTAGACAACAGAAAACACTAAGACAGGTGTATCTCTGAAATCATTCCTCATACAGACCTTCCAGAAGAAACCTTCATCCATGTGGAGCCATCATACCTTCCTGCCGATGTTTTTCAAAGAAAGAGATATTTTATCAATGAATGCTTTAACATGAAACATGTATGCAACCCTGGCAGCTCAGCCTCAGGATCCTGCTCCCCAGGTGAGCATCCCCATGGCAGAACAAAGAACAACTGCAGCACAGTTCTCCCTCCCTCAGTCTCCTTTCTGCACAACATCACAGCTTCAACAAGAAGGGCAGCAAGTGACCCACCCATGCAAATCAAAGTGAGTCACTCGGGGCACCCTCATGGGACGAGGGAAGATGGATTTGCACTGCCTTGGGCCAAGGAAGGCACCCTGTGTCTCACTGATGTCTCATTGCTATGTCTCACCCCCTGGATCAGTGCTCTGAGCACAGGCTCAGAAGGCAGGCTCACTTGGAAGGCAAAGCATCTCAGGCCTTAGGAAAAGCAGTCAAATCCCACCCATCTCAGTCCTTCCAGTACACCCCTGGGCTGTGCAGGCTGCAATTGCCGAATTGGACCTCCGCCCTCGGAGCATTCATGTGAAGTGATACCTTCTTGAGGAGCAATCCTTCTGGGAATGCTCAGAGCTAAAAACCCAAGCAGCTGGGGCGTGTCCAACCATCAGTAGTGCTTCACTCCCTTCAGGGCTGCTCTGAGAATTAACCACCAGCCAATTGGGACTTTTCAGGGTCAAACTCCTGCTCTGGTCAGGCAGAATTTAGGCTCCCACGTTCAAGGTTCTTCAACCAAGATGCCCTGTCAGCCAGCTGCTGCCTAACCCTGGAGACACCCCAATGCCATCTCTACATTGATGTCAATGGTCCACATGAAAGACCCACCGATGGCACAAGGCTGGTGACTGGCTGATTGGTTGTCCTCCTCGCCAGGCTGGGCCCGACTCCTGCCTCCCTGCTGCAGCACCCGCAGAACTGCCTTCTCCAAAGCAGAGCACTTTAACAGGAGCCTTTTCACGGGACTTTCAATGCATCGGCCTTGTTTGGCCACAGCTGGGAAGGCCTGATTCCACTTACAGTTTGCTCAAATTCCTACTAACCTTTTTAAGAGGTAGAAAATAGTTGGGGCGTGGGGGGAGGCATCAAGACAGAATGAAAACCCTCAGCAATACAGAATAGTTTAAGGTTCATTAGAAGCACTGCATACAGTGAAGCTGCTATTATTTAGTCTTTAAATATTTAAAGACCAGCTTACTACACACAGCTTACAGTACTTGAACAATTCCTCATTTATCACTGTAAAATATACAATGCAATCCTCTGTGGTTGCAAAGCCGATATTGAAGATGCTATCTATTTTATCATCCAGACAGTACCCCATATGAAAAAAAAAGAAAAAATATTTTCTTCCAGTTTGAACCAGAACTAATGAACCATAAGCACGTGTGGTATTCCTGCCAAACTAAGAAGAACAAACCCCTGCCTCCTGTTTAAGGGCTTTTGCTCCTAGGAAACATGAATACAGAATGTCAGTCAGGTATTTTTTAAACTAACTATGGATTGCTAGCACCTGGGTAAATTTGAGCAAGGCTCTTCTATATTTAACAGCATTGGCCAAATAATAATTCGGGGGATCTGTTTTATTGTGTTTTATAATAAGAACTGCAAAGTGAAGCACAAGTTCAAGCTTTTCTACAGGTCAACTTTTAAATTAATAACAGAGAAAGCAACTACAATGCATATTTCACAAGTGCTTTAAAACCATGTTAATGAACCACAGCTGAACTCCTCAGAATTCAGCTTAAATGAGTTAAATAGTGTAGTAATGCCTTCAGACAGGAATGTATTCCCATGAAACCAACCACCTGACATGAACTTCATTTCCCCAAAAAGAAATAAACACAGAGGCTTGGTTCAACGCACTGCCCCTGCACGTACAACCAGATTACGGAGAAGTAGTGTCATAAGCCATGTGTTCAAGCAGATAAACTGCACGCTGAACCATGAAACACCACATTTGCGTACCCTGTGAGCTCTAAACCAGAGTGAAACACATTGAAAGGTAGCAAGGATGCCCTAATGGAGCTGCTGAAGTTATTTATCTTTACTGGAGGGTTTGGGGTTAGAAGTACAGTTCCACCCTCTGCTTTACCAGAACGAGCATCACACAGCTTTACATACAAAACAGAGCCAGGCAGAAGCACACACATGACACTGGTTTAACATCACTTTCATTAGTTTGCTGTCTACAGGAGCCAGAATACTCTTAGTTTCATCACGCAATATAATCCCAAACCGAGGCTTTGCTCGCCGTACAATATCTGACTTTCGTTCGGGCGACAGTGGCATGCCTAAGTACAGGTACTGTGTCATCACCTGGAGACACTGACCAGAGTTCGTTTTTACAAGGCAGTGGAACACACTAAAATGATAAAATAAAATCTCATCTCTGAAGAGCCTGCACACTTAATGAAATGATTAAATCTAGCTTCAGCTAACAACCTTTTTCTTGAATCCTTAATAAACTTTCTGTTCTCGATTTTCACCATAAAATTTTCCCCTTCCACAAACTTTGCCTTCACAGTTACTTGTAGCACACTTCCTTCTGTTTCAGCATCTATTCTCCTTACTACAAGACTTGCAGTGTACTTGTCATTTTGCAGGCAAGGCATTTCTTAAAGATCTGATGTTTCAAGCTACTTTATTACTTGGCATCACACAGATGGCTTTGTGGAAAGCCCGAACAGCAACAGTTCTGCAGATGTGAAAACGATTTCTTGTTTTGCTGTGGTCAGTGAATACATTTTTACTTGCATGTATACAACCATATTCCCATTAATCAACAGAGTGGCAAGAAGCCCCAGTTCCGGAAGCCAGATTTCATCAATGACATCTTTATAGCACTACCAGGTGGTCCATGATTCAGTATTACAAGGGATCAGCTATATAAAATGTTTGCCCATAAAGTGATTGACAGCCTAAACGCACACAAAGCTTTACAGAACAGCTGAAGAAAATGTGGTAAAATATTACAGTTTGGAAAAATATGTTTGGCGAAAAATATTATGGCTTGGGGAAAAGAAGTGTTTTGTATCGTTCGTTCTATCCTTGGAGAGAAACAACCGCAAATGCAAACCTAGACCTGAATCTCAGGGTTCTCCTGCTCTTACCATTTGTTGATGGGGAGAGAGCAGAACCAAGTAACAGCAGCCTACGAAGCAAACCCCCGGTCAGCAGAACAAATGCCCGGATCCCGAGGGGGTTTTCCGAAGACGGAGATACTCCCCGAGCCAGCTCTTATGCGAGCGGGCAGCAGCTGCGCCCAAGGAGGAACCGCAAGCCACGCTCTCCCCGGAGGCAAACCCTAAACCCGAGATACACGGGTAAGAGCTTCGCTCCAGCCGTGCCCCTCGGGAGGCGAAGGGCAGGGCAGCGCGCCCCGCGCCTTTACGCGGGCGGCGCGGTGAAGCTCTCCAACTTCCCGCCGGGGCTAAACTCGGGCGCTCCGCTCACCGCCGCCGGCCCGCCCGCGCTGGGGAGGCGGGCGATCCCCCCAAGGCAGGGACCCCTCGGCCCGGCTCCCCACTACACACCGCCTGGGGCGCCGGCCCTCCGCCGGGGGCCGGTCCCCGCCGCCCGAAGCGGCTGTCCCCGCAGCGGGGCTGAACGCGGCCCCGGTCCCCCCCCGGCCCCGGGCGCAGCGGGGCGACGCTCCGCGCGCTGCCTGACTGGACGGCGCCGGCGGGGGCGGGCGGAGGCAGCGCCGGGGCTTCAGCCCGCCCCGGCTGGGCACGGCCCCCGCCCTGCCCGCGCCCCTTACCTGCCCCGGAAAAGTTTCCCGGACGGGACGAACTCAGACCTCCGCTCCCAACCCCGCGTCCCGCCGCGGCCACCGAGCCGCCGCCGTGACTAAAATAGGCAGCAGCCGGCGGGAGGCTGCGGGCGGCGCCAGCTGCGGGGCCGGCACCGAGCGGCCGCAGCGCGCAGGCGCCTCCCGCCGGCCCCGGGGGGCTGCGAGCGGCGGGGCCGCCCCAGCCGAGGCGAGCCCGGGGCAGTTGTAGGCGGCGGGAGCTGCCGCCCGTCCCGCCGCTCCCGTCCTGCGCCGGCGGCCGAGCTCCCCTGTCCCCGGCAGCCGGTCCCGCCGCGGTGCACAGGCGCTGCCGCTGGGCGCCGAGGGCGTCGAAGGGGCGGGCGGGGGAGGGAGGCGGCGGCGCCGCCGCCGCTGGCTGCGGGGACTCCCCGGGGAGGGCGGCGGTGCCACCCGCCGAACCTGGGCACCTCTAAAGCCGCTGGGGTGTGCGGGCAAAACCCGCCGCTTCTGACACAGGCGGGGAAAGGCGACTGCTCCGGTGCTGCTGCCTCGGGTGAAACTGTTCGGAACTATCGGTGTGGAGTAAATAAAAATACGATTTTTGCTCTTTTCATCTGCTCACACCGGCAGCATGTTTCTTCAGAAGCGAGATGCGTGCCCTCAGGGTCGCCTTCGTCCAGCACCCGTTTGTACGTATCTTCGGTTATTTCTTTTCAGAACAAGCATCTGCCTCGCCGAGAATACAGTTTCCAGTGCCGGCAGGTACAGTGTCAGTACCTAAGCCCCTCAGCGTACCAGCCATACACTTGTCCTGGTGATCACTGATTCTGGGAGAGAGAGAATTTCTTGATGGAAGGGGACTGGCTTACAAGTTGTTGACATAGAAAAATCACAGCGTGCTGAATGTGCGGCTCCTGTTACTACAGAAGCTGTTTCTCAATAACTGGAGCATGAGCAATAACATCTTTTAACTAGCAAGCGTGGAGACCCTCGTGTGCTTGCCTGTGGCGAGCTCTGGGGTCCCACGGCGGGCTGATGCATTTGTCTTACGGCAGGGCCATGCGGGGCAACGCGCTGATGTGAACTTCGCCAGAAGTAAAAGGACAGAGCAACCTGTCTTGCTCTAGGTAAGGGGTTAGGGCTTTTCTTAACACCTTTGTCGACTTGCTTTCCCAAGTGATTTCTCTATTTTTTTAAAAAAGATTTGGGGCTCCATATATACCAGGGAAGAAGATGCATAGATTTTTTTGAATAATCAATTCTCATAAAACTTGAGAAAACAAAGAGCCAGAGCAATTTAACCCAAAGCTATCCTGAGTTACATATATTCAAAATTTCCATTGTCTGATTGCAGTATACTTATTATATTTGTTATTTTTGAGAGAGAAAAGTCTTTTTATAAATCTAATCAAGCATGTATTAAGATTCTTGTGGTTAATTAAGCATTTAAAGGTTTTTTGTAGTATCACTTCAAATACTTACCTTTCAGACATGTTTTGCATATGATATTTTATAACTTGTTTAATATTAGCAGTACCATGTGAGACATTTCTATATCGGCAGTGCTGATTTACATTTTTCTTGTTTTGTTCTTTGTACTTGGGTGGAGTTTAAAGCATCCAACCACTTACTCAGATTTATCCCCAGTTGCATTAGGCATAAGTTTACTCACTGTATGTACTCTTCATTGGGATGATGGCAAAGGGGTGGAGAAATAGGCTCCTCGGGGAAGTGGTCATGGCACCAAGCCTGTCAGAGTTCAAGTAGTGTCTGGACAATGCTCTTAGATGTATGGTTTAGTTTTGGGTAGTCCTGCGGGGAGCAGAGGGTTGGACTTGATGATCCTTATATGTCCCTTCCAACATAAGATATTCTATGATTCTATGATTATAAAAGGAAGATTGCTAAAGTTTTTTGTTTGGTCTACCTATCTGTTGCCATTACAGTAGTCTGATAAACCAGTATTAGACCATTTAAAACAGGTTCCTCTTCACCTTCATCAGAAAACGATGCAAAAAACCCTGGTACATTTCAATGGCATATCTGAAAGATACTTTTTTTTCAGTTGTGCTTAGTTGGAAGCAGCAGTCAAGTATCACAATTCTCCACAGACATGTAGACCACGAAGGAACAATTCTACTATAATAATTTTTGTTTTAATTCAATCAACTCTACATCTCTAGCACTGTGAGACTACCGACGACCCTCTCAATCTTGCCTGGCTGCATTAGGAATATGTTACTTCAGTGTTTGTTGCAGTTTACAGAAGTGTGTATTTGAAGCATAGCATAAAAAGGCAAAATGGTCAAAAATAAGAACTGATACACTGGCAGATCTTTCAGCATTTGAAATGCTTTTTAATAAGCTTTAGAAAAGGCTTAGAATAGGGAATGACTTAGGCAAGGATTTTTAAGTCAAATGTGATTGTGTTGGACACATTGTGACTCCTCAGAGGAGTAATGTCTAAAAACGGTTGGTATTTATCTGACAGTCATTCCTGGATGAGAGATCTAAGGGAGATAATAATAAAATGGCTAAGCCACCAAGTGCCGAGGAGGGACTGGCACTGCCCAGCCTGCTTTGAACCAGCCACTTGAGTGATAGGACTACTCTTTGATATATTGAAAATTGCTGGTGTTATTTATATAAAATGACTATTTTTTAAAGGTCAAATAATATAATAAATGTAAAACCCAATTATAACCAATATTATTCTTTGCAGCAGTATAGCAAAACATAAAGGTCATACTTCAAGGCAGGCTTACAGGGGAGCCTGTGGCGAGGCTCAGCAATCCAGTATCAGACCTGAAAAGCTGTAGGAGACTTTGTGGCCCTCTCCCGAGGAAGAGGCTCAGCCGTGGCAAACACTCCGCGTAGAGGGTGGGAAGGTACCTGGCAGAGGGCTATCTAGGAAGGGGCAGCAGAAAGTGCAAGATCTGTTACAGCTGAGCTGGAGAGAAACCTAAACCGCTGTCTTTGAGCCAGTCCCACTGTTCAGCTGTGAAACTGGACAGCATGAGTTTCTGACTGGTTGTGAGCAGCTCTCTTCTAATACCTGCTATTAAATTTATGGGAGTACCTTAGATGCACCTACCTCTGGGCACAATCCATCCTACAAGAAGTCTGTCAGCTCCATAAAACGTGCAGATTGCCTTGCTCTCGGCTTCTTGACAGCCCTGCCTCCAGGTGCTGCTCGTAGCTTTGCTGCAGCCAAGGCAGGGTTACCCAAGCAGGCACCCAAAAGTGCCCCTGGAGTGCTGGCAGCAGACCTTCCTCTGCATGTGCCGGTGATTTCCCCCAGACAGAGGAAGAAATAAGCTCAGTGTGTGATTTCACTGTCTAGAAAACAGCCCCATCTATTTCCTCACTAACCACTTAAGGAGGGACTTACTTATAACATCACATGGTTGCCTTCTCCATTATCTCTGAAGTAAAGTAATGGTGTTTCTTACAACATGCTGTACTCTAGGAGGAGAAGTTATCAATAACTCTTTAAGGGGGAGATTTTTTATATTTTCTTGGACTTTTTTAGTGTTTAATAAATCTCTACTGCATTTTTTCTTTCTCTGCATTGTCCTTGGTCAATAAAAATAAGTTATGAAGCAGGGGGATATGGTAGCAGGTGACATGATGAATTATCTCTTTAAGAAGCTATCTGCTTTTCCTCTATGGATGCAATATTGTACTTCCCAGGTAGTTGCAAGAGGGCTCTTGTGTAGGAGCCATTAGTCATTCTGGAATGATAATTACATTCTTTATGTACTTTAAAAATTTTTTAGCAGTTTTTTGAGTAGCTGCATTCTCCCACAGAAACCCCTCCTCTCTTCATTTGTGGATACAACTGAAGTATGAAGAATCAGGATTGCAGTTGTGTAGTAAGCTGGTTTTTATTGCTAACTCTTACAAGCAAGACATCAACCAAGTTGTGTCATAACACAACATAATCCTGTAGTTCAGATCATATGCAGCCTGCAGAACTGAGCAAAGTTCAAGTTGAAAACCTTTTCTAAAATGTCATTCGATTAATAGCATTCCCTGTCAGGTACAGATAAAATAGTTTTAATTTAGGCAAAGGGCCTTTTTTTTTATTATGCATCAGTCAAATAAAATGCTAAATAGGGCATTTAAATTTCTATCTTTTCACTTTTAAAGGCTTTCAGATAATAAACTTGGAACTGAGTATCCTCAGATGCAGTTAAGGTGAAAAGCCTTAGCTGTTTCTCCACCCAGGTTTCCATAAGCAAGGGAGTGGGGCATACAGTTCCCTGACCAAGTGACTTCACACCCTGAAGCAGCCAGACTGCAGAGAAGGGGATTTCTCCTTCTGGAAACTGACTTTTCCCAACCTGAGCTCATTTCAGACACCAGCATCTAGAAGAGGCGGAAGGAGTATCCAATGTAGGATTTAGCTGTGACAAACATATGCAAATCTCAATCTGTGGCTGTGGCTGATGGAAATGTTTAAATTCACTCAGTGAGTGCTTTCCTGGCTTTGGGTTTGCAGAGGGACCCCCTCCATGGTTTCTGCATATGGCCGGAGTCGCTCTGCTCAGGGCACTTGCCACAGCCATTGTTAAGCTCAGTCGCTGTGGTGGACTGCAGCAGAGCCAAGGACAGGCTCAGAGCCTGCTTCTCTCATCCTCGAAGGTTTAAGTCCTGCACAAAGTTCAGCACGTTGTCAAATGTAGGAACCAGAGAGGGCTCCAAGATTTCTGTGGGCCAAGAAGAGGGGTGCAAAAACCATGTGGGTTGACAGCTCGGTGCTTACGGCAGTCAGCATGGGACAGGAAAGACCTGCATTTTCTCAAGACTGTTTCCACTTTGCAGCTAAATGCAGTTTAATGCCAAGTACAGAAACAATTCTGGAAGCCAACACTAAAGCAGCTGGACTGCGTGCCAAAACCACTGCCTCATGGCATCTCCGCCTTACTCAGTTACACAGAATGCTGAGCATGTCCAGGTGTTCAGAAGCTGGCTAATACAGCACGGTAGATGCTTGTATGGCAAAAAAGAGATGCAGATTTGAATTGCTCTAGACCTCCAGCAGCTCGGATGGGTGCTTTCACCACAAGTCTGTTAGGTAAAAGGTGGGCGGCTGCTTGCACAGGGGAGGGGTGCGGTTGAAACGTATCTCTGTGAGGTGAGGTGCTTCACTGGGCTGGCGTTTGCATCACTGCAGAGCTGTAGTTCGGACCATCCCTCAAGTAAGGTATTGCTCAGGAGTGAGAGTATAAAGTTAAAAATACAGAGCGTAAATCTAAAACCTCTTCAAAGTATTATGTAACTATGGAAGATATCAACTGTGAAAATGAAAAAGTTCTGTTATAGTCAGGTGAATAAAGCAGATGCTTTCCATCACAAATGTTTAAGGACTCTTCAGGCAATATCTGATACTCTCTCTCGCTGAAGTTCTGAGTTGTCATCAACCTCCCACTAGATGTTGTTAGAAAAAAGGAAGGAAACCTGTAATTCCCAGCCTAAGCTTTCATGTCAAGTATCTTAGTAGTTATATAATGTTTTCAATAGCTTTTAGATTTACACTTCTTATTTTTAACTCTATACTCTCACTGCTCATTTTGCTTTTTCACGTTCTTCCAGCTCACCCTTCATCTATTCGCAGAAGCCTTCTGTCTCGGTCCTTACCAATCAAGCTGTTTTCACAAGCATTGTCATTAAGAATAGATAAAGTTCTTTTAAATAAATTATTATCTTTGCTTGGAAAGATCTAGATGACCAGATGTGCCGGCCAGTGCAAGAGGTCTGTTTGGTTGGGGGAGCCCATCTTCTTGTTAAAAACAAGTTTGGACTAGCTCAGATTTGCACCAATTTCAGTTGACACACATACAATGTTATTTAGCTCTTGTTTCACCCACTCTAGCTCTCATTCTCATGTTAGGAAGGTGCATCTAAAAAAAATTATGAGATTAATTGCAAGTGGAAACTATGGGTAAGGTAAGGAAACAGACTCATTCTTACGGTCATTCATTCAGTTGTGGATTGATAGAGTATTCCTTTCAGTGTTTTTAGAGTGTATCTGAACAGCTGCAAGTGGCTATGACATAAATGAAAGTTCATGTCACCTTAAGCAGAATGAGATGGAAGACAGTCTATTCATCGAGCCCTAGCAGTGAAGAGAACTAAGGTAAGACCTAGTGGGCCGTGAAAGCTTATGAACTTTAAGAAATACTACTCAAATATTTGTCAAAAAAGCCTCCTCTTGAAACCAAACTTTTCCCCTTGAAGTGTGCAAAGAGAGAAAAAACACATACCGTACCAAGCTGCTGTAGTGTAGCCCTAGCTCCACGTAGGTACAGGAGAGTGCCGTTGCTGTTTCCCGCTTTCTGCACATATTCTGCACACATTGAAGTGCAGCTGGAGTGTGGAAAAAAATCACTGCAAATATCTGTTCTTGCACGTGGTCGCACTCGTTTGTTTCTAGACTTATCTGCCAAGGTTGTTATCAGCAATACTGCATGTGGGGCTGAATTTCACCATGCATGTCCTATTTCTGGTCTGAATTGTGGTCATCAATATAAAAAGGACTTCATCCCTGTAAACACAGGTTCCTGATATTACTAACTATATCCATCATGATCACTGTTCTTGCATTTTGCTTCAGACACAAAGCTTTGCAGAGAGCCGCAGATAGCAAGGATACAGTTATATTTTATTCAAAGTTATAAAAATAGGAAATGGATTCTTTTGAGTGTTCACTTTATTATGTTGCTAATGAATTATAAAATGTATATCATCAAAATAAATATTCTGGAAATTGTTTCCTAATGAATCACTTAGACAATGTGCCTATTCAGTTGTGTCAATGATTAATTATATTCTTGCCTCCTTCCTGGAATACAAATGCTTTTATTAAAGCAATCCAAAGACAGTAAGACAACAGACTCATTCTTACGGTCATTCATTCAGTTGTGGATTGATAGAGTATTCCTTTCAGTGTTTTTAGAGTGTATCTGAACAGCTGCAAGTGGCTATGACATAAATGAAAGTTCATGTCACCTTAAGCAGAATGAGATGGAAGACAGTCTATTCATCCAGTTTCGGCTTATCAGTGCACAGTCATTAAATACTAATATTATCTGGAGCACTGTGATAAATGCAGAGTGTACTGTGCCAGCTACAGGCGTCATCAGATGGGAGCCTTTTTACAACATTCTGATGCATGGAGGTGAATTATTCCAGAATATTAAACATTTCATTAGTTCTCGGCTTCGAGATATGGATTTAAAAGTGGCCAGCCTCATAGAAAAAATCATTATCACTGAGTGCAATAGTTACAAATCGGTATTTATGAATTTCAGCGACTGCCACTATTAAAGAGCCTCAGAAATCTTTGTATAGGTGTCATCATTTCTGTAAATCTGAAAAGCAGTCGCTTATTTGCATAATGGCATTCTCGTCATTGTTGAAAGATTAGGATTGATTTAATGAAAGTGGTCACAGTCAGAGAAAAATGCTTTTGCACTGAATTTAAATAAGTAAATCCTGAGCTTAGGTCTTCCTTTTTGGCTTCTTAGCACAAGAGGCACAGAACACCTTGACTGCCAACTGTCCTTGGCAACAGTGGGTTTCATGTCAGTGAAGATAATAAATTATGTTGGTTCATATACCCAACTACTTAGGTGCCAGTAAGCAGATTACTTTAGTCTAGTAAGTCAACGTGTGCATTTACATGGAAAGAAATAAACACCGGAGAATGAGTTTAGTATGGTTTATCTTGTGTAAGGTGAAGTGACCAATTTACAGTGATGGGAAATCAGGAAGGGTAGAAGTAGGAATGTACAACACCTGGCTGTTGGATGCAATGCCTCAGGGTGTGCAGTTTAGCTAAAACCGATGAAAGTTAAGGAAAGACCAAAATACAATTAATCCATTATGAAGAACATCCAGACATAAAGGATCCGTTAATTATGTACTCCCTGTATTAAAAATATTTGATTTGACTGAAAGTTTAGTAAAAAGAAATACTCAGAGTTATCTTGTAGGTAGGCTGTGGCAAAACAAAATCAGTAACTTACTGCAGGGGAAAATAAAGGTTTTTATAATGTGACTATTTTGTAAATGTCTTGGATGACAAAGAAAAGGCAGAGCGCCCGAACCACAGCTGGCTGCATTTGATAGTGCTCTTTTTCTTCAAAGTGCGACATTTATTTGTGGGAAAAATGACATTAAAAAAAAAAAACAACCAAACAACCAAACCACAAAGAGAACACAATTTCCTTCACTCATGCCTTTTCCTTGGTCCAAACCTGCACTTGTTTTTGCACATGTAGCTCACTGAATTTAGTCAGTTGGACTCTGGGTGAGCCCTCTCCAAATCCATTATGGAAAAGGAGATTCTTCTTGAGTTTGGGGGAGTTTAGGTGTAGCTCTGGATGAGGAAAGATTTGGGGTAGGTCCTACTGTTGAAGATCCTCACATGGGGCAAAACCCACATCCCGGCTGTTGGACTGACTTTGCCACATTCAGCCGGGAGGTCCCATAGCCTGGTTGGCTGGGACGAGGCAGGCACTTGCCATGGGTGGCAGGTGGGTGCAGGCCAGGACCATGAGTGCCTCCAAGTCCTGCAGCATGAAGGGCGAGGAGCTCCCGGGGGCTGTGCGGCAGGGAGAGAGGGAAAACCCAGGTAAAGGCTCCTGGGGAGACTGTGACCTCCTTCTCTGTCTCCTCGTAAGCTACCCAAGTCTGGTGGTCTGGGCACAGCTGGGCACAGCTGCTCTCCTGGAGCCCATGAGAGGGAGGGCAGAGGTGCTGGCTGCAGGCAGGAGGCCATCTCCTCCCGGAGCCAGACCCTGACTTGGCACCAGCTCCCTGGTCTGCTTGGGTAGAGCAGTCCTTGTGAGAGCTACTTGACCACTTTTGGCAAAATCCATTTTTCCCTGTTACTGCCAAGAAGCCTCAGGCTAGTCAGGCTCATTAGCCTGAAGCAGCAGCAGTGACCAGCTTCCTGACCCATGAATTCACTTGGGCCTTCCTCATTCGTTGAGGTACAGATGAAAAAAGATTTAAGCAATGGAGAGCTAGTGCATTGCTGTGTGGTGTGGCACCAGGACAGCTGCCTTTTCCTCCAAAGTTCTCACTGGGGGCTTCTGTGGCCCCAGAGAGCATTTGGCTTCTGAACCATCCCTGCAGGTTGCTCTCTCCTCCTTACCTGCAGATGCTCGCCCAGAATCTGCCCATACACAGGACCAGACTGACCAAGGGAAACAGCCAGCAAAGAAACAATTACTGGGTTAATGAGCTCTGTTGTGACTACAAAAGCATATTTCTATGCCATGGAAATCAGCATGAGGGTGCAAGTGCAACAGAATACGAAAGATCAGCGAGTATTGGCACATTGGGGCTGGGGGACTTCTTTTCGCCAAACAGGAACATGAAGCTGTTGTCACTGAACAGCATGTACGTGAGGCACCTTTGCTATATATTAGTAGTGCAAATATATTACTGAGACAGCCCAGTGGGAGGGAAAATCTATACATTAAGGGAGGATGGGGTTCAGAATGCATGTGCTCATAGAGGGCACACATACACAAGCTTAGGTAAGAAAATAGATAACAATTGAAATTCAATTTAGGGACTTCAGAAGTAGATTATTCTTTCTGGAAAGTGTCATCCACTTCAACATATTTCTTTATCTTGTTCTGCCTTAATAAGGATATTGTCTTTCAATTGAGTTAACTCGGCTAGTTGCTTAATTATTTTAAAAGAGTATCTCAATTATTCTTTTCATAATCTGTTGTCAGCCGTGTTTGCCTGCGCTTATTTATAGCAACTGAGAATATTTTTTTTCTTTACGTTTTTTCTGGGATTATCTTTACAATTTGCAGTGGATGTTTCAGCTGAACACATTCAGCCAAAAAGATTAACACAGACAGGTCTAATTGGAGACACATAGGCTAAAATGTAGTGTCAACGGGATTGCTCTCAAAAATGAAGATGTTCAGAATTTTTTATGAAAATGATAATTGAATTGTGTTCTTGAAGACTGGAAAATTGCAAAGATCATTCTGCTTATTAATGTAGATTGCTTGCCATAATGCCAGTAGACTGTGTATCACTGTACACAAATAATGAATAAATGCTACTAAAAATTGCACTGCTTTTGCATTTATTACATGCACAGAAAATTATGTCTATAGAGTATCTGAACATGGATGACATGCTCAGATACTACAGTGATTGGCTGCATGTGGAAATCAAAGGGAAGTAAATAAAAAATACCTTGTGCTAATTTTTTTTCCTTGCTTCTGTGCTAAGGAGTAGATACCTTTCTGAAGTAAATATGTGTGAACACATACACGCCAGAGAGCTATCCAAGCTAATTTTTGAATCACATCCCTCTGAGCACTCTAATTTACTGTCCTGGGATATTTCTATGCAACAGCTGTAAAGTGGACATACCTAGTTACTGAGAAGCTAACTCAGAGCTGTCAGTGCTGGAGGCGCGTCGATGCACTAGAAATCATGACCAGAAGATTTTGAGAAGCAAGGTGGAACCTAGGAGGTTAATATTTTTGTTTTGGTTATTATAAAGTTTTACACAGAAAAAAAGGTGGAAACATCATTTACCACACTACCTTTTACCATATGGTCTGTGGAGTAAAGGAACAACAAAGAAAAAGACCCAAGAGAGTGTTATGTCTGCAGAGCTCCAAAATATTTCCCAATGCACTGATCCGCTCTTATGTTTATCATTAAGAAATGCTGTAGTACTGTCTGTAATACACCGAATGTCACAAGATCCAGCTTGAACAGTGTGAGAATCTCATCTTGCTGCAAATTGCAGGGAAGGGAAGGGAAGGGAAGGGAAGGGAAGGGAAGGGAAGGGAAGGGAAGGGAAGGGAAGGGAAGGGAAGGGAAGGGAAGGGAAGGGAAGGGAAGGGAAGGGAAGGGAAGGGAAGGGAAGGGAAGGGAAGGGAAGGGAAGGGAAGGGAAGGGAAGGGAAGGGAAGGGAAGGGAAGGGAAGGGAAGGGAAGGGAAGGGAAGGGAAGGGAAGGGAAGGGAAGGGAAGGGAAGGGAAGGGAAGGGAAGGGAAGGGAAGGGAAGGGAAGGGAAGGGAAGGGAAGGGAAGGGAAGGGAAGGGAAGGGAAGGGAAGGGAAGGGAAGGGAAGGGAAGGGAAGGGAAGGGAAGGGAAGGGAAGGGAAGGGAAGGGAAGGGAAGGGAAGGGAAGGGAAGGGAAGGGAAGGGAAGGGAAGGGAAGGGAAGGGAAGGGAAGGGAAGGGAAGGGAAGGGAAGGGAAGGGAAGGGAAGGGAAGGGAAGGGAAGGGAAGGGAAGGGAAGGGAAGGGAAGGGAAGGGAAGGGAAGGGAAGGGAAGGGAAGGGAAGGGCAAGGCAAACAGACTGGGTTTAGAGTGCTACTTATTTTGTGAGGATTATAAATGGGATGTTTTGTCATTTAAACGAATATATTGAGATCTTGGATAGCTTATATTATAATGCAAGTGTCAGCATTCAAATGAAGGTCAGTAAGTTGTTGAAAAGCTTTGCAGATAATTTAGTCTTAGTCTTTATCCTCATGCGTGGCCCAAGCAAGTGGTGCCTCAGCCTGGTGATAGCAGGCTCCATAGCCTGCAGCTCTGCAACTGATGCTTCTCCTGTTAACGTACCCTTTAAGTCTTATGCCTGTTTTTGTCAGATCAGGTTCAAATGAAGGAGTATTCAGAAAGTAAGGGGATCATCTACTAAGCTTCATTATATTTTGGCCTGATCTTTTATATTGAGACAATCATTTAAGCCCCGATTCATGAGTTTCAATATCCCTTTCTACGCTAGTGGAAAATAATCCGGGAGAACTCCAGTTGTAGTTCCCCAACCTTCTTGTGAATCCTTCTGACTTCTTGACCTGGGTGATTTCGTCTGGAAATGAGTGCTGGATATCATGTCATATGGAAAATTACCCATTTTATCAGTACTGGATTCCCTTCATTGTCATTTCACCAAGGAAATTTTCCTGGCTGGAGTAACAGCAATCCCTTTTGCTAGGTAATAATCGTTACAGATTTTGTAGATGAACATCACCTCAGACTTCCAGTTCTTTGAAAACGTCAACAGCAGTTGAATAAGAAAAAGCTGGCTATGCTGTCTACTTGATTTTCCAGAAGGCTTTCAGCAAGGTCCTTCACCAAAAGCTTTTAAAGAAGGAAAGCGGCCGTGTGGCAAGAGGGAAGGCTTGTGTGTTGATAAATAATTTATTAAAAGAAAGGAACCAGAAGGTGGGAGCAAATGGTCATTCTTCACGGTGAAGTGAGATTGTAATGGCGATCCTGCAAGAAAATCTGTGCTGGGCTTGTGCTGTTCAACACCGCCATATATATATGGAAGGGGGGGTGAGGAGTAAGGTTTGCTGATGATACAAAGTTAATAATTTATTCAGGATAGCAAAGATGATTGTGCAGGGTTGCAGAAGGAGCTTGCTAGATTGAGTGGGCAATAAAATGACAGATGAAATTTGATGCAGACAAATATGAAGGTGGGGGGAAAACAATCCTAATTTTGTATATAAAGAGCTGGGCTGATTGCTTCCCTCGGGATCAAAAGCTCTGGGTTGTGATACTTAGCTCCGTGAAAACTATTCATGCTTGCTATCAATGTGCAGTCTGAGGCAATGCAAGTATTAACAATTGCCAGAAAAGAGAGAGAAAACTGCACATCATCATCATACCTCTATATAAGTACGTGATTTGCTCATCCCTTCAATTCTGTGTGCGGTTCCGGTCTTTCTTTCTGAAAAAGGTGTAGAAAGGCTGAAGAAGTTTCAGAAAAGTGCAACAAGGATGATCAAAAGTATGAAACTTCTTCTGTATGAGGAACAACGAGAGAGGGAACGGAACAGTCTGAAAAAGAGACAAGTAAATGGGGGGAGGATGGGGCTTCACAGAAGTTTAGGAAATCATGAAAGCCATTGAAAGATGGCGTCAACCGCACACTCCTTCTGATAGAGGAATGGGGCACTGGCAGATGAAAGTAGTAGGTAGCAGATTCAGCTGACAGCACAGGAGGTTGTTCCACCCTCAGGGTGTCCTTGGGCTGTGAACTCCTGCTCACAGACATCATGGATGCTCAAAGTTTGTGTGGACTCAAGGCGCACAGGACAAGCTCGTGGAAAATAACTTTGCTGAGGACTACAGGACACTGTGAATGGACTTCCTAGCAGGACCATGCATGTTTGGCATGCTCTTGTGCTCCCCCCCTGGAGTACAGCCGGTTGCAGTGACTGCTGGAGACAAGGCACCACCTTAAAGAAACTTTCTGCTCTTACGTTTTGAAAAGCAGTTTTAAACTTAAAAAGAAAAAAAAGAAAAAAAAAAGGGAAAAAAGAAAAAAAGCAGAACTCTTTTTGGCCAAGGATAAGTGGCTCCTGTTCTGGAAACAGAAACCTGCAGTGAAAACACGGACATGCTATTTGACCCTTGACATTTGAGCTTGGTGTTGTTCCTTCCAACCCACCTTCCTCCTTTGTCTCTCCCAGCTGAAAGAACTCTTGGGGAACATTTGTCTGAGTAAAAGCCATGTTTGCAACCACCATGGTCTCTGAACATGTTTCAACCACTTGACTGTAGTACAATTCAGTGCTATTAACAGCATCAGGTTTTTCAGTAAACATGGGACTCCTTTGCCCAAAACCACATTAAACGTGAGACTGAAGAGGCTTGGGTGCTATAAGAATGTCCCAATCGTTTTTATCGCTCCTACTCAGCTCAGCTCACTGCACTATCTATCTTTTAGAAATGATAAAAGAAAATACAATTGTTTAAAAAATACTGAACATAATTTCAAGCTGCATGGGAAAACAGATAACACTGTTTTGGAGTAAAGCCATGCTTTTACTTAGTACTAAAAGCAACCTAAGGCTAACCATGAGTTGGTTACACTAAGTGCTAGGCTGTGTTTAACATTGGGTTTTAGCTGCCATTTGTTAGCCCGCTACATTTCCTTTGCGAAGAAGAGAAGCTTTGGCCTGATCAATTCTGTTGCTGCTAATGATGGGTGAGGGATTTTAGAAAGCATCCCCAGGGTACAGACAGCACTGCTGGGCTGTTTGCCTTCCTCCCGGAGTTTTCTTGTGGAAGGGTACGATATAATTCTTTGTCTTTAGCAGTTAATTTGTGTCTGTTGCTGCCTCTCATCTGTTCTTATTCCCCACGCCCGAGACTGTCATACTTTGTCCTTGGCATAATGGGTTTCAGTGAATGTGTGTGATGTCATGAGGAGGATTATTAGCTTCTAAATTATGACAAGCAAGAACAGATGAAGTCTTAAAGCAAAAGATCTTGTTTCCCTGAAACAATACTAAAATGAAATTAAATCAGAGAAGGAATTAAAAAAATATGGAAGAGGAGGTATAGACAGAATTGCTTATAATTAGCTTGTTGTTTTTTTCTGTATAGACCAGATGCTCTTTGCACTGTTTGTTAAATAGGCCAATCATTCCTCTATGAAATAATCTCTTAGAAGATAGACAAAAAGCCTCTTTTAGATCACTGTCACATATAACAGCAGAAGAATAACTATATAGGACAGCAATCCCAAATAACAAACCAGTGAGCCTCGTGACTTTTCAGCACTTCCTGGAACTGGAATTGGCTCGGTGGGTCTGCGCTGCCTGTACAGACACCAGGAAAAGCCACCGGTGAAGCTCAGCTGCCTGGGAAGCTTCCTGAGCTGTTTGAGGAACACTAACATAAATACCACGTTCTTCTCTGGGACCTAGGTGGATTTAGGGCTCCAAAAAGGCAACTGATTGTGGTTGGGTTACCTTGCCATGAGGCTGCGATAAGCACCAGAGCTTGCCTCTTCTCATAACAGGGGCATTTGCCTTATGGCCAAGTGAGGAGGTGGCACTGGTCCTCCTCTTATCCACTGGCCCTTGTTCGCCTGCCCTTGTGAGATACGGCTGGACACGAATTCAATCCTTCCTCTGCTCACAGAATTTGGGGTAGCCTGTAGGAGGAAGAAGTGTGGCCCACCCTTTTTCCAGCGGAAGACAAGACTTACTTATTGAAGTGGTGAGTGAGCGACCATGGCTTTTTAGTCTGTTCCTTACTCTGGTATCAGTCAGCAGGGCAGGGACACCTTTCACTCACGTGACACCTGGGACGGGGTGTATGTGTGCTCTGGCAGCATGTCCCAGATGGGTTTTACATGCAAGGTATTGAGTGGCTGCCTTGTAAGACCCGACAAAGTTTAAGTATGGGCTGGATACCTTGTTGCTAAACTCAGTCAGAACATGTGTTTGCATGTCCAAAAGGTGACATTTAAGGAATTTAGGCATTGAAGTCTAAATGCCTGTATGATAGAATTGGAAATTATCCAAGTAAAAATTTCCAGAGTCTGTGTCTAAGCATTGGACTCAGGGGTCTGCAGAGACAAGGCAGTGATAGCTTGGTACCCAAATCCTTTTTGCAGCTCTCTGTTTGGGGCACATCAGAGCAGGTGTGGGGTGAGTGCAGGGTACTTTTAACAAGGCGTAGGATGAGATCTTCAATTCTTCTGAACCAATGGAAAATATTTTCTTTATTGAACAGATGAACGCAGAAAACGTGAGTTCAGAAACTAAGCTGGTATCACTTGGAAGCCAACATACAACCACTTCACTTTTCAGGCCTTCAGAGCATTCATAAATGGTTTGTACTGAAAAAATGGGCATATGAAATAAATTCCAACAGCAAAGAGTCAGCATCTGAATGGATGAACCAAGCTGCCAAACTTTGAAGTAACTCCAAAACCACCTTGAAGTCCATACTCACATCAGTAACCAGAAAGCTTTGCACTACAGAGCTTCAGCTGCTGAAAACTCACACTTGAAAAGAGATGACTTGTTATCCAAGTTTAATTCATTGTCATCTCAGGAAAAAAAAAAAAAACATTTGAAAATAACAAAATGCCATGTGATAAAGACTGTATTTATATTTGTAGTTGCTCGACAGTTTATATTTTTGAAGCCAAAGGAGTGAGTACAGTATAAGTTCTGTCTTGGTGGCAGGAGGGTAGTATTAAAACATACTTAAACACTTGGATTGTAAAGTTATGAGTAATCTCCTCGGAACAGGGATATTGGGTGGCAGAGGTGTGACTGGGCATTCGCTTTCAGGGAGATAAAAATAACTTAAGTTTTTTGGGGGGAGGCGGCTAATACTCGGGTGACTCAAGGCTTTCCTTGCAGAAGTGTTTCAGTCTTACAGTCTGTGCTGTGGGTGTGCATGTAGTGCACTTATGTGAGCTGAGGTCAGGCTCCCATTATGGCCAGTGGAGACCTAGGGCTGTATCCAAGTGCACAAACATGGGCACCTATGGCCATCTGAGGTGGCCAGGAGTATCCTAGCCAGATCCAGCTGATTCTCCAGTGGGCTATGGGTCTCCTGCAGAGCCTGGGTCATATCCACCAGCCCTGTGTGGACCCTCAGACACCCCCGGGCATCTCAGGTGGCTTACAGGTAGGGATCTAAATTTAGATGTCTTAACCTAGAGCTGGCTTCCCGCCGGGGGCAGGTTTCAGGTGCCCAGATGTAAGAAGGTTGTTCAGTTTGAGATGCCCGAGGGTGTCTGTGATGCCTGTGCAGGGCTAGCAAATACCACCCAAGACCTGGGAAACCTGCACCCTTTGGGAAAGCATCTGGAGGCTGAGGGGATGTCCAAGAGCATCTCAGATGTCACTAGACATTCATGTGCGGGCAATTGAACTGCTCCCCTAATGGCACACCATTGAAGTGGTATTTCTCAGCAATCACAGATGAGCTTATCTGACACATAAGGGGCTGTGCGGGACATGATAGGCTACTTTTCTAAAGGATTTTTTAAAATGTGTCTTTATTTTTTCTGTACAACACAGAGCTATAAAGCACACACACTTTCTAGCTGAAACACATTTGAACAGGGGTCCCTAGCAGACTTCATGCAGTCTCCATTCTCTATTTTATTTATCCATAATTCTACCTTTACTTATTCCCACTTTCACCCATCTATTTATGAAATAAACTCTGATGAAAACACTCTGGAGAAGTGTAAATCATTGTAGCTTGCTTGAGTTTGATGGAGTTAGGAGAATTTGTATTAGGGAAGGATTTTGTGTTTTCATCTTCAGCTGTCATGGATTCCTCCAGCTCTCTTTGCTGTAATACCCCAGAGGTGCAAAACTATATGCTGAAACAGTATTGTGTAGTTTATTCAGATGGTTAAGAATTATCTGTTTATTATAAACCACAGATTTCTGTTGAGAATTTATTAGGTTTAAAGATTTTCAGAATAAATTGTATTTCTTTGTGATATTTTGCTTAATTCTGATGTGACATGAAAGCCGTTGTGTGTCTTCCACAGAACACACTCCTGTATTATATGACATAAAGATTTGGAAGGGAGTAATGGATGTGTTGTCTAAGAGTAACTGCACTGATGTGGAAAAATATTCTTGGTGTAACAGAGGCATCACCACCTTTAAGACATCATTTTTCGGGTACATAAAATACAAGATCACTTTTCCCTTTCAGTATAATGGAATCTTGTCAGGAATTATGAAGGGCAATTTTTCTTTTTCAGGTTTTAGCACATTGCTAAAGAAATGGAATTTTTTGCTTATGACAGAAACAATAGCTAATACTTCACTATGCGAGAAAATAACACTAACTAAGATTGGACAAATCTGCAAAAGACATTGTTAACAGAGCTGACAACAGCAGTTAATCTTAACTTTTTTTTTTTTTTGCTGCTGGCAAACTAAAAGATATTTTCCATTTCCCTCTGAAGATGTGTCTGTGAGATTCATTGTGGCACTATGGTAAGTGGGCAAGTGAACTAAAAATGGGATGGTATAACCTGAATTGTCTGAAAGGCTTAAGAGAAATCTTCCAGTAGGCTCCTCGTAACTTTGTCCTGAGCCTCTTTAAACTGAGCTCGGTGCACATATGGCTTCCAGTAACATCACTGGGAAATGCAGCGTGGTGGTAACAGCATCCCATTGCCTGTTTTACTGATGGAATTATTTCTGTCTTTTCCCGCATGTCCATAGCACCCGCAGCATCACCTCGCTTTCTGATAGGAAAAGTGGCCCTTCCTTGATGAGGTCGGGTGGTCATTGGTGGAAGGTGGCACCGCTGGGAGGTGACCTACCCAAGCCCTGGACATGATGCCTAAGCACGGCAGGACTTGGCCACTATGGTGGGACGGGGGAGCCCTGGGAGGCTGGTGGCTCCTGTGCTACTGCCGCTGCACAGCTGTGAGTCAGGTTTTGTTTTCTGAAAAATGGAAAGAACGAAGGAGGCTGAAACCCATAATTTCTCACTACCATTTTGGACTCCTGCTTGAAGATCAGAATTTCACCTGCTACCTCTATCTGAGACTGTAAGGGAAAGGGAAACCAAAGCATGCTGAAGTGGGAGAAGAAGAAAGCGTGCTGCTCCTGTGATGGAGACCCATTGCACAAAGTAGGTGGAGAGGGGTCAAAGCCAGTTTTCATCCACTGGGCAGAAACATTTGAAGAGGAGGCTTACAACAGGAAAGAAACTTGGAGCTAAATACGAATTTTAGGAAGACAAAAATGTAACTGCTGCAAATTCAACAGAGGACGCATGGGGAAGTCCCTTGATCCAGCAAAACTATCACTGCAGTAAAAATAATAACCAAGAGGTCACTGATTGTGAATGGCAGCTGAGAAATATTCCCCCAAGTGCTACTCTGAAATACTGGCAAGAATTTGTCGTGTGGCACTGATTAATGATATTGTGCACTAGCTCCTGTTAAGAGCTTATATGTTTTTAGCAGCAATCTGGTAGGAAAAAACAGAGGATCAGAAGCAGACCTGTTCTTTCAGGAAGCTTTATAAAAGTAAAGATGGAATCATACCAAAAATCTCCCACAAGCTTACAAAGGCCTTAGAAAGTCTTTGGGAGTCTTACGGTAACGCAGGATTGCTTAGTGCTGAAGGACTGTGAAGGGCAACAATATGAGCAAACAGGGCCCCATATTTTAGGACCACACAGTGATGTGTTCATGACAAATTCAGTGACTTGTTGGAAGAGAGTCTCACAAAATGTTGGCAAGGTCAAGTCATTTAATTTTCAAATTGCTTCTGTTTTGGGATAGATGTGCTTAATTTCTTTTTCCTGGACAAATGACACATTTTATTCAACTAAAAATGAATCTCAGGACATGCATTTCAGTGAGGGGGAAAAAGAAAAAAAAGACATTGAACCCATTATTTCTGAGTTTGGCCAGAAAACTGAAACCCATGATTTGCACAAGTAGCAGGGATAGAAAATGGAAGTGAAAAGGCAGAGACCAAGACGGCACTGACATCAATGTTAGCATTTGTAGTGCAGTCAGTTAAGTTAGAAGAGAGAAGAAAAAAGAATGAAAGGAAATCACATTAATTAAGTGTCAGTTGTCAAATGAGCTTATAATTAAGTGTGAGTAGAGCAAAAGATGTGTAGGTGTTTAAAGGCATTTCTAGTAATAAGAGTTGGCATCAAAAGCTTAGTTCTCTCTTGTTCAGAAAGCAAAGAGCTCAGGAAAGTCCTTGATAGACCCTTGCATGAATCCAAGTGGCAAGATAGCATTAATGCATAGGTATATACATAGCCCTTTGCACAAAACCCTCTCTGAGCATTTTACCTGTTTCTCTCCTTCAAAACACTCTGCTGCTTAACCTTCCCACAGATCAGCAAAGCTACTTCAGATCATCACAGGGGATGAAGAAAAACACAAGAACTGAGCATAGAAGTGCATTCCTTTAGTTGAAAAAATCTCATCAATGGTGGAGTATCACATTCAAAGAAAACTTTAGCTTACTCCTTATAATCTTTTTAAATGTTAAGTGGCTTCAGTCATTTTCTGCTATGGGTCTTTTATCCAGCAGAGATTGCAAGGGTTGAAAAGGGTTTTAAGAATAAAACAAAGTGTTTCCTTTTTACAACCTCTTCCTCACTTCTCTCCCACCATCTCTCTATCCTGAATAATCCTCAGGATGCATCATGGAGAGTTGAGAATGCTCATGTTGTTTTGTTGTTGTTTTTTTTTATTTCAATAGTAAATTGTTCGTAAAACTGATTGGCTCCAGTTCAGAGGTGCTTGTCCACACTTTTGTGGTAAAAGTTGCCTTCACGGACCCAAGCATTGTCATCTACCTTCTGTGTTTTCTTCTACAAATTCTGCAATTTTTTTCCCCTAAGTTTCAGCTATCACAGATGATTGCATATTTTTATTAGCATGTAATATACTTTTTTTTTTTTTCAAAATCTGCTAAGCACTCAACCCCAATAACATCTTGCGGTGGGCAGTGCTGCAGTTTAATCATGCAGTGTGTGAAAGTGTTCCCCTTCACTGTTTGTAAAATCTGTGTCTCTTTATTTTCTTTTAATGACTTTTTGTGTCTAGAGAAAGTGCAGATTTCAGTATCCAATTTACCATCCCTACAGTGTTTGTTGTCAATATATCTTTCATGCCCTCCCGTTTCACTCTTCTCTGAATGAAAAATTCCTGATTTTTCAGTATCTCCTAACAGGCGTCTGAGTGAGTGGTTTTCATATGCACGTTCCTGCTTTTGCTCCATCTTTTCAATGTAGAACCATCGCAGTTCAATGCCAAATTTCAGAGAAGGCTTTAGTATCTTCAGTGTGTCTCCTCTTCCTTATCAGTGCTGGGGTTTGGGGGTTGTTTTTTTTGTTTGTTTGTTTAATTCTAAATGTATTTGCTGATATGTTTTTACTGGATAGCGCATAGGTTAGGTGAGGACTTCCCAGGGCTTGAAGTGAGGAGGCGCAGCAGGGTGTCAGGCTGCCACTTCTCTGATGCTGAGCCTCCTCCAAGGGCAGGGCTGAGAGGGAGCCACTGTTTTAGGAAAGCCTGCAGGACTCCCCAGGGTGAGGTGCTGGCATGGGACCAGCCAGGGAGCATCCTGGGGACAGGTCACAGCTCCCTGGCCTCCTCCCCACAGCACAGACTTTCCTCCAGCCATCCCCTAACATGTGCTCTCACGTGCTTCGTCACTGAGGTTGGCCGTGATAATCAATGACCTGCAGTTCCCAGGATTGTTCAAGGACTTGGTTAAATATAGGCACAAAATTAGCAGTGGCAGAACTGCCCTAGTAAGTTATACTGAAATATCTCAAACTGTATTTGAGGGTCTTTTTGCACCATCTATGCTGCAACTTCAAAATTACATTAGTATGAAAATTCCCCTGCTATTTTTGGGTCTGATCTGAAAGTTCATTGCCAAAATGGTAAGATTCACACCAATGGTTGTGTTTTGGATGAGGACTGCCTTCTGTGGCCAGTACTGAAAACCTTGAGGTGGGGGGACGGTGGTTCGCGTTGAAGGATCCCTCCATTTTGTTGGATTTTGTTCGATTTAGACCTTGCTGACTGTGTTTCCCAGAAATGAGAATAGGGAAATGTAGTGCCAGACATATTATTTGTGTCTGCACAAAAGATGCAGTAATGAAAACAATGTGGAGTTCGCAGCAGGAGAAGACCATGTCGTCTTGTGGGGGGCTGTGCCTCTGAGAAAATTACTGGGACAAGTGGCTGCCATAGGGGCAAAACCACCATCAGGGCTGAAAGCTCTGTGAGTTGCCCGCCTTACAGCATGGAAAGCAAAACTTCTATGAAGTGCTTCTGTTGGCAGCTTCAAAGAACAAGATGAAGGAGATGCACAAGAGGTGGCAGCAGCCTGTAGGGACAGCTTGCCCTGGTGAAATAATGAAGGAAAGGAAGAAACAACAGAAGCTAAACCACAGCTAGTTCCAGCTAGAGGAGCTAATTAAACAAACCAGGGGGAAGTTCAGAGCTGCAGTATGTCTCAGGCATCGGGTAGCACTGACTGTTTGTTAACCAGGGACATCCAATTCTCACAGAAGCACCTGGAGATAAGGTTTGTCAGAGCCACAACGAAGGTTCAAAAAGTGTTCCTTTAAAAGCTGACAGCTGGAGTTAGCAGCAGATGGTGAAAGCACAGCAAAGTAGGGATTAAAACCAGAGGGCGGAATGGGAATTGGAACACTGGTACCAAATATTCCCAATGGGTGAGATTCAGTTGTCCATGGAAAATAAGCATGCTGTCTCAAGTCTCCGTTGCATCCCAGAAGTAAGATTTAAGTGAAGCATAGTCCTTTGGAGGGCCATGTATGTGGGAACCATATGTCACCCAAGGAGAACAGCTAGTCTTTGGGAACTGGCTTGAGGGATTTCTGAATTTCTGATAACTGATCTGGAGCAAAGCAGAGAGAAAATTATGCAAAACCCCAAGGAAAGATCTCCCTCTGCATGTGTGTGTGTAAGCAGTTTGTTTGTTTTTGCCACAAGCTTTTAGTGATTCCTGCATGCTGAAGCTCTAGGTAATTCAAGGAGTAGACAAGGTTAAAACAGCAAGAAGGTCAAAGAATGAAAAATAAGCAGGCATAATGTGATTATAAAAGATGAGAGCACCTTGTGGAGCTTAAAGCAGATAAAGAAAATAAGATATTCCTTGTAATACAGTACAGAAAGTATGGGATGGGAGAATGAGAAGGATGAAGCTGCTGCTTTAAGATATGGGCTCAGAGTCAATAGGAGGATCTATGTCAGACAGGCTCTAGGTGTTTTAAGTTTGAAATGGCAATTCAGAAAACCCTGTCAATTCATTGCTTCCCTCCAGAAACGTCTGTCATGCAGGCCAGAAAGCTCCCTTGGTAGCTAGAGGTCTCCGTTGTGCCCAAGCCCTGACCTGAGCTGGACTTCTGCTTGGCACTGAATGACAGGCCTTGGTTATTCAATGGCGGGGTTAGGCTTCTGCTTGTGTTTTCTCCTGCCAGCCTCATGCTTTATAGCACAGCAGAACAGCTCAAACAAACGAGCTGGTGGTAGAATTTTGGTAAGTCCTGGAGAGGTTGGGGCTCCCCAGCTCCCTTGCCTTGGCTGCTTTGGTGGTTTGAGGGGTCTCCTTGCTCACTGCATCTCCCTTCAGTTATCTATACGTCTGTGCGGGTCTTGGGTTGGCAAGCCAAGGAGATCAGCTCCATGCTGTGCTTGTAAAAGAGGAAGACTCCTGGGAAGCTGGCTTCTAGGCTAAACTGGCATTTTCAACAAAATTTGTTCTGGAGAGAAGGATGACATGCTCTCCCAAAAGGCTTGCACAGCCTTCTAGGGTATGAACATAAAAGCTATTAGCTTCCCTAGACATCCGTTGTCAACCTGAATAGTGAAAACCCACAAATGAGATGAGTATGCTAATAAACTTGAAAAAAAATATAGCTTTGAGTGCAGGAGATGTTTATATTTCAAGGAAGAAAAAATTGCCCCTGTAATTTGACAGCACTCAGGCCCTCTGCTGAGGCAGGGCAGGTGGTCCGAGAGACCTCATGCTCCAAATATATTTCCCGAGCTCCCACATAAGTGCGTTTTCCTCCACAGCCAAGACCCACCTCAAGCATCAGTATCGCTCTGGCACACGTACAGACAGCACAGCCTTTCTGCGAGCCGGTGCACCAGTCTGGATGACGACAGAGGTATTAAATACACTGGCAGCAGTGGCTGTCCTTCCAGCCTTGGCAGACGGGGCCGTGGTGACGGCAGCCCTTTTCCGAGTCCTCCTCAGGCTTTGTGATGTGGAGGCAGGCACAAGCCTCCCAGCACTTTCACCTCGCGTGGTGTTTTCACCCGCTCAGAGGTTTGCCGGCGTGGTGTCACCAGCCTTGCCTGCTGCCAGGGGGGCATGCATCGTGCTCGTGTGGGGCTGGGTGCCACCGGCCCTGCAAGACCCTCTGAATTCTACCACCGCAGCTGGGCAAAAATTATTAACACCAGACTTCTGCCTTGGGGCTGCTGTCAGCTGGAAGAGTATCACATGTGGGGACAAAGGAGAAGAAGAATATAATTTTTTTTTTTTTTTTCCCCAGAATGATTTATCACCAGCTGTTTGAGTCTGACCAGATGTCTGCAACGCTGGAAACTGTCTTGAGCAAGAGGGATTTGTTTATTTAAAGAGGTACAAAACTTTTCATGGTGGGCCACATTTGCTAAAGACAGGCCCAAGTCCTGAGCTGCAAAACACAACCTTAAGCTGCCTGGCTGAGCACTCACCTACGTGTGTGTGTGCCTGTGCAGATCCCCCCTTCTTCCCCATTACTCAAAGAAGCTGTTGCCTCTGCTTTGAGACAAATGAAGGATTTCAGGACACAAAAGGATTAAAAAAGAAAAAAAAAAAAAAAAAGAGTGACCCCAACTCTGTAAGTTAGTATTTACCAGGAAATGGGAGATCCCTGGAGCTTGTCTTATCCCGTATTGGTGTTTTATATTTACATCACGAGAAAAAACAGTGAAACAGTTTTGGATGCTGGTGCCAATGCCCAGGACATCCCTACGGAGGGTCAGCTGCTGTTTTGCACTGCCTGGGGTGTGACTCCTGCATTTATCGTTGCAGCTTGGTGTTGCCCAGCCAGGGAGGGCTACAGGGTCACAGTCCCAAACTCCTTTCCCTGGGGAGGGTCCCAGCCATGAGGCTGCTGCTATGTTTGAAAAGGGAAAGAGGGGAAAGCTGTGATTCAGAGGGAGCTCTGTCCTGGCAAGCTGTTTCTTAAGCATGCTTTGAAAATGCCTGTTGAATCACATCCCCCGAAATACTAAACCAGAGCAAACAGCTAGTACCTAGCCCCAAGGGAGGTACCGAGTTATCTGAATTGAGTAAACTGAGCCCAGAGAGAGGCTTTACTAAAAGCCCCCAGAGGATTATATAGTCAAGTAGAGATGTCTCAGGCTAACTCTGGTATGGGAATTAAATACCAGTTAAGTTGGGTGTATCAATACCTAATTTTAGGAGCTAGGCTTTCCGAAAGAGATGTCAAAATTCAGCAAAGTGTCTGCCAGACCTCTACAAGAGCAGGGGGAAAGTAAACCTACATCTCAAAATGGGATTCAGAGTAGCTGTCAGGTTAAGTATTAAGTCACAAGGAGGTATGAACCTGGCGTGCGAGGCACCTGGGGGTCTGAAGTCCTGCAGCACTCCAGGCACGAACACCACCATCTACAGGGATGTCTGACTACCCTGTTCTCTCCTTGGGAGAGGGTCCGATGACTGCTCCTGGAAAGGAGGGGCCTCTATTTATTCAGTGACTGGGAAATAAATGTCAGTTTTATTTCCAAAACTAATCCTGCAAGTGTTTGCCTCAAGTGCTGGGTAGCCCCTGTTACTGTACCTGCGCTGTGGGTAGCCTGTCTCCTGCATGGACCCCTTGGATGGGCACTGTAGGTTCTCTCCAGCCCTGTCTCTGGCCCCGTATCCTTTTGCTTCTGTCTGGAGCCCATGGCTGGTCCCTCGACCTGGTACATTGCTTGCCATGTCAGGGGCTGTTTATGGGCCCCATTACCAGTCCCCAGGTCTGCCTACTGTGGTCCAACCCTGTGGGACTGCAGCTGTGACAGAATCACTGAATCAGAGAATGGTAGGAGTTGGAAGGGACCTCTAGAGATCATTTAGTCCAACGCTCCTGCTAAGGCATCATCTAGATCAGGTTGCACAGGGGTACATCCAGGTGGGTTTTGAATATCTCCAGAGAAGCAGACTCCAGAACCTCCCTGGGCAGCCTGTTCCAGCGCTCTGTCACCCTCCATGTAAAGAAGCTTTTTCTCATGTTCAGGTGGAACTTCCTGTGCTGCAGTTTGTGCCCATTGCCCCTTGTCCTGTCACTGGGCACCACTGAGAAGAGCCTGGCCCCATCCTCCTGAAACCCACCCTTATTTATAAGTGTTTATAAGGTCCCTTCTCAGTCTTCTCTAGGCTAAAGAGCCCCAGGTCTCTAAGCCTTTCCTCATAGAAGAGATGCTCCAACACCCTCATCATCTTCGTAGCCCTCTGCTGGACTCTCTCCAGCAGCTCCCTGTCCCTCTTGAACTGGAGGGCTCAGAACTGGACACAGTACTCCAGATGTGGCCTCACCAGGGCAGAGCAGAGCAGGAGAATAACTTCCTTTGACCTGCTGGCCACACTCTTCTTAATGCACCCCAGGATACTGTTGGCTTTCTTGGCCACACGGACATATGGCTGGCTCATGGTCAACTTGTTGTCTATCAGGACTCTCAGGTCGTTCTCCGTAGAGCTGCTCTCCAGCAGGTTGATCCCCAACCTGTACTGGTGCATGGGGTTATTCCTCCCCAGGTGCAGGACCCCACACTTGCCCTTATTGAACCTCATTAGGTTCCTCTCTGCCCAGCTGTTGGTGGGGGCATGGTCTGTGCTGGTGCCCTCCTTGCTCCCAGCTCCCTCAGCTAACCGCTGAGTTCACTGCTGGCTGCCACACAGGGAAACTGGGCTGTCCAGAGGGACTCAGCTTTGGTGACCACATCACCTGGCACAGGCTGCAGCTGACAGGTAGGACAAGGAAGATGCTTAACAAAGGACCTACAACCAGCAGAGGAGCCTGAGATGGGGTAACACCTGGGCACTGTCCCAGTTTTGGAGGATTCCCCCATTGCAGGCATTTAGAACCCTATCATCCATTTGGTGGTGGCCAAAAGGGAGGCTCAGCTAGAGGCTGCCATGCCTTTCCAGCTGACTAAAGAGGGCCAGCTCTCCTGACCAACATCTACCCTCCATTTCAACTCTGCTGCCTTCAGCCACCAGCAGGGGCCACCCTGTGGCACTCTGGTCCGTACGCAACAACATAAGGCCTATCTGCACCAAGGCCTGCAGAGCAGGGTGAAGTGGCTGAGTGGTTAAAGGATTCAATCTATCACATCCTTCCTCAAGTCACTGGTCTGTCATCCTCAGCTCCCAAGGTAACAGTCAAATAGAGAACTTTCATGGTTCAGTGACTACAGATAAGCACCAGCCTGATGGCACGTGTAGGACCTTGGGATGAGCTACAGCCAACACATCTCAAAACCAGCTTCTGACAGCTGTGGGGAACAGCTCTTCCTTCAGCACCACAAGCAGAAGCTCCATTGGCCTGCGCATCCAAACCCAAAGATACGCAGTTCTTGTCCTGTCATCCACTGAGAAACATGTCACATCTGTATTTGGCTTGTGATTGCTCCCTGTGTTTCTGACAGGTCCTGCTGCAATGGGTGTTTTGCCCCCCACAGCCACTCTGAGGGACTGAAGAGGCCACAACACCCCTCTGCAGTTAATGCTCTGAAGGATATTCCCTCGCACCTAATTAGATCAGGAAAGCAGAAATCAGTGCGTGCTGGTGTTAAACGCCCATGAACAGAAAGCATGTTTTCCAGAGTGCCTCTCCAGGGGATGGCCACTGTCAGGGTGATTCTTCCTCTGACCTAGGGTTGCTGTCCCTTGTTGGCAGAACAGGCTGCCTGATTCCCACCAAAGGGAACAAGCATGAAAAATAACGAAAGCTGTCCAAAGCCTCTAATGGAATGGTCTCAATAAGCTTTCCAATTCATTAGCTGGAAGCAATTTTGTAACTTTGATATCCCTCCCCCTCAATGAACTTCCTCTGGCAAACGCAAAGGCCCTGGAAGGCTCCACTGAGCAGGAAGAATGGGCAGCAGGCCCACGGCAGCAAACTGTTGAATGACTGGGTTGTTGTGCGAGTGACCGTCATCTGGGAGAGGAGGATGTTTTCCAGTTTGTCCTTGGCAGCTGAAGCTTTGCTGGAGGATAACCACATTGCAAATATGGGGAATTTCAAGAACTTTGGCTTTTAGGCATTTTGATTGATGGGTGCTCTTGCAAAGATCAGATTTGGATCTGCACTTCAGAAGCTCAAGGGAGTCTGAGAATCTCTAATCAGGAAAAGTAGTCCCTTTAATATCAAAATACAGCTGGAGGTTTGTTTATGTACAGTCAACAATAGAGGTTTCCCAAGCTCTGCAATTTATGGGCAGCGATCATGAATGTTTATTTAACTTTTTTACAGCAATGCAGTTTTCCTAATACTGGTGCCTACCTAGTGAAACGCAAGATGAAAGGTAAACCATACAAGAGCTGAAGCCTGGGTCCCTACAAATAGTCTTAGGTCTACAGTTTTATACCATTCATGATGAAAACACATTTTTCATACTGAAAAGCTTCAAACTAAACTGAAAAGCAATTTCAGCAGCAGAACGTTAATTATTAACACTAAATATTCCACTACAGCAGAGTTTCCTCTGCAATATAACATTATCAGAAAACATCATATTCTGTTGAGAAATTACACTGTTTCATTTGAAACAATCACTAAGTACTGTTTATTTGCTCCTCTTAACAGCTGAAAGGATTCTGAATACTGAAATATCCCAATCTTTTATTAATTTTCCCCAGGAAGGAAACAACAGTCCACAGTACAGCACTTTGTCATTTGCTGTCAAAATGACATGCTGCTGTTGCACACCTGGAAATGGCCTAAAAGCATAAAGCAGCATAGAAAGCAGTTTTTCACCAGCTAAGTGTTCTCATCCAAACGTCTAAAAAATTGCATTAACTGGTGTACAACTAATGAATAAATTCCACTATTTGTTAGTATGCTCACGGTTGTTCAATGACTGCTAAGTGGCAAGGCAAACCATTTTTTCGCTGTTGCTCTTGTCTTCTGACACTTTCAAAGTCCCACAGGGAAGAGAAAATATTTGATGGCATCACTGAAATACAATGTACCTTAATGTTCATCTGTTCTTCTATGGAGGAGATGTCAGAGGTTAAGTACAGCTCTTCGCAGGGAAAGAAAAGCAGCATGAAAACGATGGTGCTAAGAATGAAATGGAATTGCCACTCATGAGTCCAGGTGCCCCTACTGAATTAAGGTGTTTCATGCAGCTCAATCTACAGCTGGTCTGTAGCTTCACTGTGTGATGTCTTACCTTTGTAATATAACCTTCTTTCCTAAAACCACAAAATTCCACCTGCCTCCATGTCCTGGGGAATGCTTATTTTGGAACCCACACAGTCAATGTCCATCCGGTTTCCTGAAATACTGAAAGGGTCAAATCAATATGAATACTACAAAATCAAGCCCTTTCTATTGCTTTTCTTCTGATTTCTTCTTTTTCTTCCCCAGTATCTGACAGTGATGCTAAGATGAAAATTGTAGATAATATTTTGGGCCTAATACTGCCCTGTTTAGGCTATAGACAAATAGCTAATTTAATGCTTCAGTTAGCACTATTGGATACCTACCTAACACACATGTTAGTTTAAATAGCATGTGCCCCCCCCCTTTAAGGGGTTCAAGAATAACCTCTCCTTCCTTTTTGCACACAGAAGGCCTGACAGGCATTGAAAGTAGTGCACGTGCACAAACTGTAGTCTTGCGAGCAGCACGCAGCAGGCTAGAAACGTCACATTTGGAGAGACATCACCCATCCGTTGACTCCAGCTCTCGTCCTGCATCTGCTGCGGAAGGTAGAAACGTTTAGTGAAAATCACCATGATCTGGCTCTTGCCATTCAGACTTTTGGCATTAAACTCACCCTGCTATGGGTAAGGGCATGGGCACCAAGTTTGTTCCTTGTCTCTGTTACTCCTGCTAGCAAGGCAGAGGGACATCTACAGAACAGAGATTCTCACTGACATGTTATTGCTCAGCTTTGGTTTTAGATGTTGAATTTTCAGTTAATCTTCTTATGGAAAATTGTGAGAAATGGCCAAATCACAGTCCTCGTAGTCCAGAACTTCAGTTCGTTTCTGCAGATGCCACAGCTAGTCCAGCTTCCACTAACAGACACCATCACTGGGATTTGTCTGCCGTCAATAAACTGAAGACATGAGCTTATTCAGAAATGGCTATTCAGGAATAATGTTATCTTGAGGACACACCTTGGTTATTTTCAGAGACGCGAGAACTGGAAGGCTACCCCACCTCCCCCTCCTGCAAGGGCAAGGAAAAAAAAGCCAGAGGAATGCTTTTTCTTTTCCTGGCATGCAGTATAGTAAGACAGAAGTAATTAAAAGAGCATATGGAGAAATGAACGAAGTTGCCAAACCTGGCTGTTCAAACAGCACGGACTATCCAAATCCTGAGAGGTCTGCACAAAAGCTGTCTACTAAAGATTTTCAAAGTGGAAGAGCTTGGCAGAAAATTGGGTGGTTGTTTATTAGCTTGGCTTCCAAGTCCCTCCCTCAGCCCTCCTCCCTAAATCCTACTCGGCTTGGAAAACCCCTTTCACAGGAGAGGCTGTCAAGAAGAGTCTATAAGCAGATACTTCGGCAATCCCGAGGGGCTACCTCAGGCTAAAAATAAACAAATGACCTGACACCATAGATGTTTGAAAGCTGTTGCTTGCCATAGTGAATCCAAAAGTATTGCTGCTCATGTTTCTGCCTTCCTGCAGACAGATGGCAAAGTAGAGTCAAGTCAAGAAAATTCTGGTGAAACAGGAGAAGTCCTAAGTGCCACAAACAGGTGTCTCCAAACTCTGTTTTGAGCGTCCTTTATTCTTACATATCACAGGCCAGCTGTCCTTCTTCCACCCTTAGATCTTGGTGGTTATATTGCTGGGGAGGGTGCAGCACCTATCTAAAGTCAGTATCTTTTTTTTTTTTGGCAGCTATCAAAATGTAAATTAACTCCGATGCAAAGGAATTAAAATATCTTTCTGTGAAGAATATGAAGACTCTCAGCTTTTAAAAATACTTCTGACCTTTTTCACATAAATCAACTCTGATGCAAATGTATTCTCATGGGAGCAAAGACTACTAAGGTATCTTTACATTAGTTGTGAAGAGTATCAGACGGAGCAATATGTCAAAAGTTCATTTATTTCCACTTAAAGACAGATTTTGGTTCATGTAGCGTAAGCCTCTTACAGACTTCAAAGATTTTTCTGGTTTTGATCTTGGCACAAAACACTGGTATCTATTTTTCTAAGAAACATGTTTTTGAAAAAGCAGATAGTTGTGAGGAGGTTACCTTGCCCAGATAGTGAATTTTGCCTCATGTACTGGAAATAAAAGGCACAAAATACAGAGCCTCTTCATAAAATAGCATTTCCACTGTAGAGAAAAGAAGTTAACCTTGAAACCAGACTAAGAGAGATTTCATTAGGTTTTATACGGCAGGAGTGGTTTGGCTCCAGGTCTATTTAATCCAAACCCTGAGGGTTAAAATCCCACTATGTTACAAGAGCATTACACTCTCAGAGTTAATTACAGAGTCCAGTTAGAGCAGGGCCCTTTCTGCACCAAAAGGAGCAACTCAGGACAGCTCTGCAACATCACATTTTTGGCACCTGAATCCTGGACTTGGCATACCTGATTAGGATCAATTAAAACGTCGACAAAAAGACCATACTACAGAAACACGATGCCTTCCCAATAGAGACACCAGCATTCTATACGGGATACTCTTAAACACTTACTTTGTGAGTGGCGTCTCCAGCAAGCCAGCTCCACCTTCAATACTATCGACTGCCCCTCAAAGAGAAAAGTTTGTTTCCAAACTCCCCACAGCACGGGTACTGAGCCACTTGGGGAACTCAGCTTCAGCAGAAAGCTTCAGGAGGAAAATTAATGATTTTTATCCTGTTCCAGAAGTTTTGTGTTTGACCAGCTCAAGAACAAAGAAAAGCATTTTTAGACCTGAAGAGATGATTGAGGTGGCTGTGCCCAAGCCTTTGCAATTCAATGCACCGACACAGTTCAGCTCTGTTTCACAAATGCTTGAGGACCATGTTTTCCACACTCCCTATCCTGCAAACCTCTCGTCTCACACATGAAGCTCTGCCCTCTTGATGATACTGTAGCATTCAATAAAAGGCCAGATGCCCCAACTGCAAGGTGTTACAAGTGGAGAGGGCAGTGCTCTGTGTCCTTTGTTTCTGTCATGCAGGGAAGCTGTTGAAAATTCCCAGATGATCACAGAAAGCAGTTCACATACCTCTGGGAAAAGGGGGGTGCTGAACCTGAACCCTGTTTTCACAGCCTGGAGGGTGTGGGGGGGAAATCAACCCTCCCTCAACTCCCTATTCTGATTGTTTAATTCAATGCTGTGATCAGAATGCATCAGTCCATAAAGCATCTGGTAAAAATTATAATGTCCGTGGATCACAAATAAACCCCAGATCACACTACAGGTTTTAGGTGTGCTATTTCGTAGGAAAGCAGAAATATTATTTTTTTTCCTCCTAAAATCAAATTATGCATAATAAGGGCCTGGGAGGGATGATCCTTCCCGGATTGCAGATAGAATCAGCAGAAGGCCCAGAACATGAGAGAAACACAGAGTGAATCTGGTGCAAATTCATTTTTAATTTTGCTGCTGTTTACAGCAGCCTACTCTTCTTTTATACACCATTCCTTCCTCTTCCTGGGCTGAGACACTGTTTGCTTAGAGGTGAAACTCCTGAGCCCAGAGTTAAAATACAGGCCTTAGGGTCTAAGTATGAATACAATTATGAGCATGATTCTGGAAGAATATATCAGTTTATCCAAAACTGAGAAGCAGCAGTGTTTTCTGGAGGGGCAACAACACTAATGATAATTGGTGGAATACTTTTTTGCTCTGCAAAATCAAGCCCCGATTGCTGCAGTGCATCAGAGTTTAGCCAGCTAGTAGGCAAATACTCACGTCTACTTTACAGCTCTACAGCCTAGATGGGAAAGGTATGAAACAGCAGTTCAAATACTGTGCCTGTGACAAATCATTAGGGAGTCCAACTACGAGCTCTCGTCGTTCTGCAGCCAGAACTCGGTCATATATGTCTGTTCAGATTTTGGGTTGTTAGAGAACATTCTGTCAAAGGCATCAGGAAAAACTGAACTTGAACAATCTGGACAAAGCTGTGGTTTTGGGATGCGTTTTTTTTTAAACCAGTGTCTGGTCTACTCTTCAGAAATAGTTACATAGCTAACAGCAGACAGGTTGTTGAAGAACACCTGTATAGCTTGACTGAGATGACAGTGAGAATCTAAGGATTCTTCAAGTTTTCCAGCCTCCAATTTTGTCTTCTGTGTGGAAACAAATGACAGAAGAGAAAACTGGTGACATTTTGAAGTCTCTTTGGAAAGAAAGAACAATTTAGCATCATTATTATAGACTGTAACACACCTATGAACAGCATGTAATATAAGCTTTTTAATAATATTTGACTTAAGTACCAGATTACTGTCTCTTCGGTATTTCATGGTTATCACTGAACACCTTCAATTTACATTCTTAAATAAGTTACTGTGTAAATAAAGTATGCTCAGAGTTCTTGTATGTGGACAGTACTTACATTTAATTACAGATTCTCTGGATATGTTTATAGGTGCAAAATACATTAAAATTGTTTACAGGAAATAAGCTCCACTAGCACTAACTTTGGAATCTAAAAGTTCACAACAGCACCAACAGTAGCTCAGCTATTCATTTGAACATGCTTTTCAAAATGTCGTTTGGAACGCAGTAGAAAAGAAATTCAAAGAAATGCCAAAAAGAGGGAAGCACAGAGGATCAAAACTCCATAGCAGGTTGGATCAATAAAATATTAAACTGCAGTTCTTAAATGTAAGTACCACATCAAGTAGTAGTCTGGTTGGTCTTAAATGGTGTTAAAGCCCTTGTTTTCTAAAGGAGACAGTAATAAGCGTTTTGCCTATTCAATCCAATCAAGATTTAGGCATCGTGCTATAAAAGCAAACATATCTGACACTTCTTCTATAACTTTAGCAGTTGGCTTTCCTGCTCCGTGCCCAGCCTTGGTGTCAACATGGATGAGAAGTGGATTGGTTTGTTTACGGCTTCTGCCCACAACATATTGGAGAGTAGCGATAAACTTCAGTGAATGTAGAGGGACCACACGATCATCGTGGTCTGCTGTGAGAAGCAGCGTAGAGGGATACTGGATGCCATCTTCTTCTGGTAGTTTGATATTGTGAAGCGGAGAGTACCTGAGAAGAGCACACAAATGTTTATGTATTTTTTCCTCAAGACCCAAGAAGAAGGTCCTCTCATACTGAAATTGTCACAGTTGCATTCGATAGCACTCAGAATACTGCAGTTCTCAGCTGCACAAATCAGAATTGCACTACTGGCAACTGATATGTTGTAGAGGCCACACAACTCTGGCTCTCAAATGTGAAGTACATTTCTTTAATTTCAGAGAGGCATATGCATACACTCACAGAAATGCCAAAAATATCAGGAAGAGGCAACCTGGAAACTGCAGCAAAAGCTGCCAAGTCCATAGCAGGATCCATCCTGCTGGGAAAACAGGGAAATCAAGACTTTTTCCCATCTCATGTATGCAGTCCAGGTCTGCACGTGGATCACTTCTTCTCATGCACATTTGTGAACAGTCTCTGATGGTAAGCCACAAGTGCTCTACAGTTATTAAATTTACTGCCTCCCATATTTAGGCCACCTTTGAATATGCATGTACTCTGAGGGAACACCATGCAGAAAACTGAAAGAACTGTAAGTTTTCCTGGTTTTGACAGTTGACCTTAATTCCTATTTTTTGAGCAATGAATAATTTAACTTCCAAAATTTTCTTTCTTTGCAGGAGAAATTACATCTTTTAGCTACTGTAACATAACATAAAAGGTGTATCTACATATTTTAACACAAAGTACTCTCTAGCATCAGAAATTAAACATAATTGTAAGCCACAAAGAATTCCATCTAACCATTTCATTTAGACAAAGCTACACCTTGGAAGAATGCTACATTCCTTAAATCAAGCGTAGGATACTATTTTTCCCCCCTAGTTCATGACAGGAAACACAGAAGGAAATTTTGCTTTATTTTTGAATGAATTTCCCACTTGGAGGAGTACCCATTAAGTAAGTTCAAATTATTTTTAAGAACACGCGACAATATTTGAATGTCTAACCTAACAGATCCTTGGTTTCCTCATTTTCAGCTAAGGAACAAGGTAAGTGAATTTGCAGACTATGATTTGTTTTGAAAAGAAGTTAAATGATAGTTACTACATGCCACTCCATTTGTTGTATTTATTTTTGGGTATCTGTAAGGGCAACATTACATATATACCTTCTTACATTTGATAAGCAATTACCAGTTGATGAAAAGGAGAAAAAGAAGTATTTCAGGTAAGGCCATATAAGATGTTTCTAAAATTATGCATTGAGATTTTGTGAGTAAGCATGTGTGTAAGTAGGCATGGAGTGACTCCTTCCTACAGATGCATTTCTCCTAATCACAGAATTAATTTAAAACTTTACTTCCACTTTACCTCTTCAGAATATCTGAGTTCACAGATGTGCAGGCAAGTTTCAGTGTCCAAAATCATCAAGATTATTTGGATCGTTTTTATAACAGTTAATCTTTTATCTATTATCAAAGATACGTTATCTCTTGATAAAAGATGAATTAAGAAATTTGTTATTTGTTTTGTGCACTGTATTTACAAAAATGTGTTTGTCACTGAAAGCTTAAATTAGACAATGGGCCAATCGATCATCTAGTATTTGGACTTGACACTGATTTTTTTTTTTTTTAAAAATAAATGCTTTACATCAAGTTAGATCTCAGTGTACTTGTAAGCACACATACTTTTTAATATCTAAACACTTGTACTAAATTTCAGACCAGCCATATTGTTTAGCGTGTCTGAAGCATTCTCCCGAAATGTGAATCTTCATTATTAAAGGAATACAAATGCAATACAGAAGATGAGGTTCCAGAAAAATATTTTTTAAATGATGGCACTTATTCTAACACACTCATTATTAGCCATATCCAATGTGCAGCTCATTTCTGTTCTCACACAGCTGTCTCTCTCATCTCTCTCTCTCCCTTTTTTTTTTTTTTTTTAAATAATCTTTCCCGACCTCTCAGCAAGAAGTTAAGAAATGAGTTAATATCCTGTTATGGTCTACTGCCATTCAATTCCTAAAAAAAATCCCATCCACATTGTATAATATAATTGACAATGATGATTGTCTCTCCTCCATCATAAAAAGTACAATTTATGTAGTGGTTCACTTGAGAAAATTCTGTTGTGACAGCCTAAAAGAGTCATTATGCAGAAAAAAACCTTATGACTTGTTAAAGCTGCTAGTAGAACAAGGTCTTTGAAAATGTGACCAATTGACTCAACAGGGCTTTGAAGAAGACTGACTAAGGAAACGCTGAACTTCCCAAATCCAGTGTGGGAAAAGATGAAATAATTCTAAGAATAGGTATGGATCATGACAACCTGAAACTGCTGAGCAGACTCTGCTTTTTAACAACCACAGAAGTATTTAAAGGCACTTACTTGCAGAGCCATTCAAACTGCTCTTTACAGTCTGAGCAACCGTAGTCAGTGGTCCAAGCATGGCCAATAGTGTACTTGTGGAACTTGAGCATGTCCATCACTCCCACTTGGGCAATAACACAACCAAACAGGTCAGGGCGCTGATTAGCACAGGCAGCTTCAACAGGAAAACAACTCTATTAGTATTCATATCTTAAAGAATTAAGCTCACCAGTGAAAGGTCCACTGCAAAGTTCATAAAAGACCAGCTTCCAAACAGCTGCCTTTTATAAACTTGTAGTTTCTTTAATTAAAAAAAAAAAAAGTGTAAACCTGTTAAAATAAAACAACGTGAGAAGAAATATAGATTACCATGTAATACCTGGAGCCAAAAAACTTCAGTATAAAATATCTAATATAAACCAAATTGCACTGGGAGAAGACTGCCAGTGAATACGAAGTCAAATAGACTTTTAAGCAAACCTGAAAGCAAATACACAAATGGATAAAAATTGTAAGTCCCAAAGGTGGCATGTTCAAAAGAGCTTAAGAGCTATTTCCCTGTTCTTCAGGCACCAAACATGCCGTTCTTTGAAAACTGCCTTCCAAATGAGCAAACTGGGTTTAAAGCAGAAATGTGCTTTTAAAATGTGAGCTTTCGGACTACTGTATGAATTTCTCTAAACCATTCACTGTCTAAAATTTTAATATTAGTATTGACAAAGAAAAGGACATTAAAGAGCAAAAGCCGTCCATTTATTGATGAAAGTTTTCTTCCATAATTACTGTGTAAACCCATATGAAAAGAGCTTTGATAAAAGCAGACTACTACAAAATCAGAGGAATAACTTCGTCTTAATAAAGCAAATTAGTGTCGTATTTTCTTTTTTTATTATTTCCATCTTCCTACTACTGGAAGGGACAATTTCTTTAAGAATAATGCTTGTCTTGTATATTTTAAAAATAACCACAGTAGGCCCATCTAGCTCAGTGTTCAATTTACGAGTGGTAACTGGCAGACGCTCTGGGAAAAGGCGTTAAGCAAATACCAGGAAATATTTCCTGTACATTATCAGCTCTTGAACTAGTTGTTTAGGTTTTCCCTCAGTTGGAGTTATCTCCAGCCATCTTGTTAAACAGCCATCAAAACACATATCCTCCATAAATACATCTATTTCCTTTTTTATTCATCTAGTGCTCATCATATCCTGTAGCAGTAAGTCCCTCAATTTCAGTTTCTGTGGCTTGATTTAAACCTGACGCCTGGTGATTTTACAAATTCCCCTGCTTTTTTGAATTTTAAGAAATAAGAGCACGGAGATCTTCACGTAACTCCTACAATAGATCACAAAATCCCTTTTTCAATTCAGAGCTAATCACTGTGCATCCACACGGTAGGTGTACTCTTTCACAAATTCTTCTATCTCCTCATTTTTGTCCATTATGAAAATGGATTTTTATTCCCGTTCTTTGCCTCCTGCTAACCAGGATATTGCTATAGAACGACCTTGCTTCCATCTCAGCAAGAACTTTTTTGCATAGCATTACACAAGGGACCTTGTCAAAAGCTTTTGAAAATCCAAGAATTACTCCTCACCTAGACCACTGTTAGCATCATATACTGCCTGACTCCTTCAAATAGCTCTAATAGATTTGCAAGATGTAACTTTAGCCTGCAAAATTCTTCCGTATATGTCAGCTATTATTTATTGGTTTCAACTGGTTTGCCCATTAGAGAAGTCAGATTTACTCATCTGCAGCTTGTGGATCACCATGAACCATTTAAAAATTGGCATTACGCTTGCCCCCTTCTGTTCCTCAGATATTCAGGCTTAGTAGCCTGCGATTTCATATCAGAGTTCACTTAGGATCTTGCGTGTGCACCATCTGGTCCTGGCAACATTCATTTGATTGATTTATTCCAAAACCTCTTCTGCTGATGCTTCAGCTTGAATCAGCTCCTCAGAGTATGCCCCATGAAGACAGATTCTGGTGCAGGGAACTCCCCACGCTCCTCAGGAGGGAACGTCAATACAAATGGACCATTTAGTTGTTCTGCTCTGCCATTACCTTTCTTTAGTGCTGCTTTTACACCTCACTAACCTGTAAGTCCCACAAATCCTCTGGCCAGCTTCCTGCTTCTGATGTGCATAGAAAGCTTTCGTTGCTAATCTTTATCTTGGAAGCAATTTACTCATCAGTCTCCTGTCAGAGTTTATGCTCTACTCTGTTTTCTTCACTTGAATGTGATTCCTCTTTTTTCTGAAGGATGTGATTTTACTTCTGGTCATCTCTGATACATAACTATGCTAACTCTTCCTGGGTCCTTTCTGAGCCATTTTCATAAGGTATATATAGTGCCTTAAATAGCTGCCAAATTAAAGCTCTATCTTTTTAACTGAAGCTTCTGATCAGATCCCTCCCCTTCATGTTATTTCCTTTTATGAAAATAAATTATATTCGGGTGGGAAAAAAAGCCAAAACAGCTATCATGACATTTAATTTTAGTACTCTTTATTGCAGAGTGTCTCTTGAAGCACTGTGTGTTGCTCAGGATTTTATAAAAAACTGCTGCTCCTAATTCCCAAAATAGTTACTCCAGCAAGAAATCACTTATTAGACACTCATCCATTCCCACTGCACCCCTGCAATTAGCGATGGCACTTAATTATACACATTAATAAACTGTAACCTGGAACAACAGTTTATTTGTGAATTTTACTCCTCTACACATACTTTGAGCTTTAATATTCAGTGCAAAAGTAAGATTTCAAAACCTCAGAACTGTTTGTCTAAGCAAGCACGAGAGGTCAAACACTGCGTTTGCTTGAAGGAGGTTTTCAGCTCACAGCTGTGCTGCTCTGCTCAGCTTGGGGACCACACTGCAGGACAAGGAAGTCTTGTTTTGCAGTTGAATGAGGCAAGAGCTTAGGGGCTCTGCACTCCTCAGAGATGCCTCCTGTTAGTCTGACTAAAAGGAAACAGTATTTTGTAAGAGTGACAATACTCTTCCTTGTCAGTTTTTTCTTCAATAAAGGAGAACTGGGAAAATCTGGCAGTGCGTCCTTGCGCCTAAAGTATGAGTTATTCTCTCTAGCGTTGCATGAACAACTACTGCTTTGACGAAAAAGCACTTAAACGAATTTCCTAAATTCACCTAATGCTACCCAGTTGAAGAAAAGTCCCTATCTGGCTCATCAAGAGCACAGAAATCCAGCTGGATTGTAACCCATCTGGAAGCGCAAGGGAAGGTTTCTAATAACAGATTTTTCAGAGCAGGGAGGTCTAGATTCCCAACACCTGTCTCCTACTGGAATGACACATACTCTGCAGATGCCACTCACTTCCCCTTACCTAAAAAAGGAGCCCAGTTGACTTGTTCAGCCAGAAACACAGGCTTTTTGATGGCTAAAGCTGGGTAGGATGCATCTCATCCTAACCGAAACTGAAGTCCAGGTAACCATAAAACAGTATTTTCAGAAGCTATGTAACGTGTTGAAAGCTTAACTGTATTTCTAAATAGATATTTATGCTTATATAAAGTTGACTTGCACTATGCTTGCACTCCCAAGGGTGTACAAACCCTTTAACCCTTTACCATATTCATCCATTTCTACTGGTGCTCTTACTTACAACGCACAAATGCGTCCTGCCACCTGTAACTGAGAAGCATATAAGCAGAAAGCAAAACCACAACTTTACATGTACTTGTTATTTAGCTTTAAAATAACTGCCTTTTAAAAATAAGAGTGCAGAAATAGTCAAGATGACTTAGACCAAAGATCTGTACAACTCCAAATCCCGTTTCTTATGCTGGATGCTAGCTCACTGAAAAATAAAATCAATACATCCAGTATTCAGCAGCAGATAAATAGTGAGCAGTATAAAAAGAAGAGCGAGCAAAGATCGGGTCTAGTAAATTTGCTCATTTTCTATAAATCAGTGGTTTATGAACTTGAAATGTGTTTTTTTTCTTCTCACATGAGCAGCTCAACTCTGTCACACTATCATATGCCTTTCACGCTGTTAAAAAAAAAAAAGAAAGAACCCCCCCCCCCAATATTATTCATTTGTTTTCCTTCTCCTTTCAAAAAGAACAAAATCAATTCCCTTTTTTTCTCTATTACTTTCAGATACAGGGATTTAATCAGATATCATTTTTGTAGCTCTTTAAATACTGCTTAGACTATGAGATGTTTTTGTGACAAGCTTTTCTGTTTAAGAGGAGACTATTAATTTCCTTGAATTTAATAACACAGCAGTAACTTACATGTGAACAGGATGCACTTGGAACAAAGTGCTACATTTACACAGTCCCTCAAAAGCTCATGATGAAAAAGCTGTACTTGTATTTTATGTTTCTCACCAGAGACACTTCATGATTTTATTTGTGGTCATGTTTTAACTACGCAATGGAAGTAGAGTCAAATTGTTATGTGTCCCTGTACAAAGGCTTTAAATGCAGAACTGTCACGTTTTCATTTGCCCTCTAAGAACAAGAATGCATGGGCATGGTGGTATTAGGTCAACGGTTGGACTTGATCTCAGAGGTCTATTCCAACGTAATGATTCTATGATTATGAAAGAGTGAACAAGAAAATCTGATTAAGGATTGCAGGACACAAGATTCTGGCTTATGCTACAGACCACACAAAGTTTCCTGATGCTATACCTAACAGATTTCTGGTTATTCAGTAATTATTTTGCAATGGTTAGCTTTAAGAAAGAAAAATCAAAATGTTTTTTAAAGCATTCTTACTTACTGTGTGATTCTACCACAGGGTTAGCTCTAGCACATGAGACAGTAATTACAAGTATGGCTTTTAACAGTCAGCGTTTGCTAGAGACTGCAGAATCCCAATGTCCTACACAAAGAGCAAGCGAAGTACAACTGTATTTATTTAACACCTCGTATATATTAATGTATTGTCATTCTGGCAACTTTTGAAAAGAGGATCTCATAAATTTTTGTCTGGTTACTTTGATAAACCCAGCACCAAACGCAGGAAATATATGAGCAGTTCTTACCAACTAACAGGCCTCCATTTGAGCCCCCATTAATAGTCAACTTCTTTGGGGATGTGTAGCCTTCCTTGATGAGGTATTCAGCAGCACACTGAAAGTCATCAAAGCAATTTTGTTTGTTGGCCAAGATACCACCTAGCACACAAACAAAATAAATCAGTTGATGCCATAAAATCCATTTGATACCATCTCTTCAGAAAAACATGTGTGCAAAAATACCTGGGAACAATTCCAGTTTCATGAACATTTTAATAATTGATGTAGCTCAGAAAGACAGCAAAAATGAAAGATTCTTGCAACACAGACAGGGTATAAGATGACTCTGTCGATAACTCTAATGCTTTCAGAAACTCTGAATAATACATACCTACACTGTGAAGTGAGTGCCAGGTAATATCCCTAACCAGTAAAATTAAAGCTAAAAGCTTTGCATTACAAAATATATACAAAATGACCACATATAATCCACTTGAGATTTGATCTAATAGGACTCTAACATTAAACTCAGTGGCAGTTTCTTAAGGCAATAAAACTTCAACTTATAAAATAAGCTCTTCTAATTTCCTGGACATAGAGTGGCTGGTATGGCTGGTAATTTACTTTTTTTTTTTTTTCCTATTAGTTGTTTTCAAATCAGATGATATATAGCTATGGTCAAAAAGGGACTACAGAGTTGCATCTTGGTTTGAAATTTTATTAATGTCATTCATTAAATAAATAAATAGCTTAAGATGCTGCTACCCTGTTGAACAAAATTTTAAATGTGACCAGATAGATGAGGAATAAACCATGACCGAAAATGTAGGTCCAGATGACATCATTGGTAAGACTTCCAGTTCCCAAAACAAAAAATTTTGCAGGGTGGGATAAGGAAGGAAAAGGATGGTTTTGCCCTACAATCTTTCAACTATTTGAGCAGAAAAGTATCAACCTAGAGAACTCATAGCTGACCAAAGCTCATAATCTTCCCACTTCAAGTGTTTGTTTGGCAAGAGAGTAAAACCGGCTTCTTGAAGGTTATCCTACCTTCAGACCTTTTATGCTCTTTCTCAGGCAATGAAATGCTAGTAAGAAATGGGAACTAGAAAGAAAATCCTCATATTCCCGTGGCAAAGGCTGTGGTCCAGCCAGGTAAGAGGGGCTCAGTGGATGCAGCAGTGGAACTTCAGTTCCTTCTGCTTTGTTTAAAAGCTGGATGTTCATTGCCTAAGGTTCCCACTATGGTCCAGGAGCCTCCAGGACAATTAATTGTATCCTAAAATAAATGAGATGAGCTATAATCTGGAGGTGTCTCTATCTCCATTGTTCACCCAGTGATCCTAGACGTCCAGTTTACACTCGATGCTTCATTTCTATGTTGCAAAAATTAGTCATACAGACCTTATGGAACTGGGACTAGTGCACATCTAGTTTTTTAGCAGATACACATCATTCTCACATTAAGAAGACCATTGAAGAAAGTAATACTGGGACAACAAAAGAGTCCTCAAAGGTGTGGCAATAAAGGAGAAAAAAAAAAATCTGCCTCTGCTCAAAGTTCTGGTCTGGTGTAAGCTCAGAACCCTTTCTACACAATTAAACCTAAGTAAACAGACTTCTGTAATTGCTTCTGGAATTAACAAAAGATAGATATATATCTTATTATGCAACTGCAATAAAAGACTTGTGTCAAAATTAAGCAGGAAATAGATGGACCAAAAAAGCATTATCCTGTTAAGATAAATATTATTAAAACCTACTACAAACCAGTCGGCAAATTAAAATTAATGAAGGATACTTCATCTTTAGCACTAATATCCTGTATCTGCAAGCATATATAGCTTCTATTTACGGAACTATTACATATTTAACTCAATTGAGAGGAAATGACCCAGACAAAAAGTTACCGCAGATAAAATAGTAAAACCAAGATGTAATGAGCTGGGAATACCGTTTTGTTTGATAAAAAGTTATTATGGATTATGGATCCCATGGCAAATTGCTGCATTGTAAACACCACTGTTTTGGTGCATTTGCCTTGCTGGCAACATTTCCAGCAACTCATCCACCAGATTCTTGGGATATGAATACGGTGTCACCATTAAATAACGATGGGTATCTTACAGTAGGATTTTTCCAGCTTTTTCCTCTGGTGAAGGGATGCAGAAAATTGTCAACAATTAGGCAAGTGGACAAGTACAATCAAAGGATTAAGACAAGGATTGGATGGGAAAAACATGGAGAGAAATACACCAAAGGTATTAAGAAAAGGGGAAAAGAGATTGACAGGGTTTTGTAGTGAGTGACTTGTTTTCCCTGCAGCATAAAAGTCAGCTTAAAAAAACCCTAAAAAGGTCAAATGCCTGCCTATAAGAAGTTGGACCCCCTAAGAGAGTGTAGAGGGGATGACATGTCACTGTACTTGTGGAGTTGACTGTTTTCATATGAACTTCAATCACATTGACCAAATATAAAAAAGGGTCTATTAATAAATTGTGCAAAACCAATGTGAATGAGTTGTATCCTGAACTCAAAAGTTCACACCTTCTGTAAGGTTCTGCAAACGGTTGGGTTTTTTTGTGTGATACCAAGAAAGTCTAAATAGTAAGTGCTGTTGTCTTGGGGATCTATAATTGTGGGACCATGTGCACCTGCATATAATGAAAGAGGTACATGAAAGCAAGCCAGGTCTCCTGCAATATAGACAGATACCTTTTGGAAAATCAGTTCAAGATAAATAGCTGCATTTTCAAATCCTTAAGTCTAGGGAACTTGACCTTGCTTAAAAAAAAACACAGTAATTTTCTTGGAAAATACTGTGTTTGTGCAAAACTATTTTTAAGTAGGTTGCAAAAATTAAAACAATCTAACCAACAGGTAACAGTGGACAACGTACAGATTTAACAGATGAGTAAGGAAAAAACCCTATTTTTCTAAAGAACAAGTAAAAGGCAAGAGATGTGAGTATGGAAGAAGGAGTCAAGAGAAATCGTAATTTTCGTTGCTAAGCCTGCAGTTTTGTTCCTCTACTTGGACTGATTTACCTTTGTGCCAGGTCTCTCCATATTCACCACCGCCCCTGATGTTTGCCACCGCTAGAACACCCCCCAGGTGATGCACAAAAATAAGTCTTGACACACTGAAAAAGCAACAGGTAAAGGATTATTTTTAATTTCCAATTTTTATATCCCTACCACCTTTACAAAAGTACTTTTGAGGGAAAGAGATCTCCTAGAATCAATGATGAAATCGTGAATGAAGTCCCCCTTGATGGCAAAGCTGAGTAGCTAGGCTTTTTTCAATGGTTATCCATGGAAATGAAACCCTCTGCAGCCTTGGGAGAGGAAGGAACCAGTGCTGGACCATTCTTCCTCCTTTAGTCCTGCACTTTGGAGGACAGTGGCCAGGGGTTCTGCCTAACAGAAGACTCCTGAGGACATGTCACTTTTTTTCATTATCTTCAAAGCCTTCAGTGTGGGGACCAGACCTATGCAGTACCACTGAACCCCCATAGCTTTCTGAACCGTTCTCCTTCCGTGGGTCCTCAGCTTTTTCAGAGAGGAAAGGAAGGCTTAGCCCAAATGAAGAAAGCAAAGAATTAAGCAGCAAGAATCAGCACTTGTATTTTCAACTTCTGCTTAATGTACTTTCTTCTTTTTTTTGGACCTTTATAAAACTGTGTTTGCAATGAAGAAGTCTGCTTCCACCATTGTTTTGTGGCAGGGTCTGCAGTCAAGTTCTGGACAATCCCCTTATTTATTTTCCACTTGCATTGCTAAATACAAAACAAATAGTAAAAAATAAGATTACAAGTTCTGCCTTCCCTAGTATCTCTAGTATCTGGCTGAAAGATAAAGTAGCATAATTTTTTTTTAAATGCCAAATTGCAAAAGTATCAAAGCTATTGCTATCTTTTAGAAGTGGACCGAAGTAATTTAAATTACATTTAACAATTAAGAAGAGAAATAGATCTCTGATCTGTTGAGGCAGTAGCTTAACACAGCAGAAACTGCAGATGGCAAACTACACATATGTCAAGGAGACCAGTAAAATATTAAAATTTAATCCCAACAAGTCTTTTTTTTTTCCTCTAGTAAGTTTAAATTTCTTATTTACTTGAAATCCTTGCTCATGCAAGAAACCACTGCCTGCAGAAATTAATGCTGTTCAACCACAAGAGCAAGGATTTGGCCTTTTTACCTTTAAGACCCCCTACTGCTTATCAGAAATTTCTTGAAAGATGTTCTACAGTGTGTCTCATGTGGATGTACTATCAAAACAGGCAAATTTTTCATAGCAAAATGCTATGAAATGCTCTCAAAGCACTTATTTACATACTGGCACTCGTTCTTGAGAGTATACACCAAGGACTAAGGAAACAAAAAGAAAAGCAGGATAACTGGTAAGAGATTTCTGTATTTTCATAATCCATCAAAGAAAAAACCTTCCACTTAAGCTGGTTATCTGTGGCCATCAGATGGCTCAGGAGCCATGAATTATCTCTGCTTCTGTAAAATCAAGTCCATCACTGTGAACTGTGTTTTCCTTAGATTGCTGTGACATGCTGAACACATGCAAGATTGCTAATGTGGAGTAGCCTGACAGTAGGTTGCCTCATGACATTGTGGCTTCTTAATTTTTAGCATGTGGGAGGTTTTGTGGCTCTAACAATATCCTGCACTTATTTTCCCTGTCTCTGTCCCAAACAAAATCAATAGAAACTTTTTGGTCCAAACTTACATGAACTGGTAGTAATCCAAGGTAGCAAGTATAGGAATTGCAGGTAAAGTAAGAGCTTGCTACCCAAATATATTGCCTGAGAATATTAAAAAAAAAAAAAAAAAAAATCAATTCCAGAACAGAGTCCATCCTCTTCCATCTGCTGAAAGAAACTGTGCCCGTCTGAGGGATCAGCGTATTTAACCAGCAAAGAATCTGTGAGCAATGCAAAAGCAAAGTATTGAGTGCATCCTCTCCCGTCTATGGACCCTCCATTTCCACAAGCAAACAATTTTTCTGTTGCATAGACCCTCAGTGGGATAAAGTCCAGAGTTTGGTAACAATCACTATATTGCCCAAATTATAAGTAAGGTTCAGTATATCTGTGTTCACTCTCAGCAATACTAGTGGGATTTAGGCACTTCAGAAAACATTACCCCGTACACCCCAAAATATACATCTAGTGATGTTACTGTGAATTACTATTAATTAATACCCACTCTGGTATAGTGAGTAGTAAAGTGAGTCAGTAAACTTGACTAATATTTTGAGGCAGTTGTGCCTAGAGCTTATAACAAGCTTCCTCTAAGTGACTTCTAAGTTCAAGGAACCAGGTTTTGGAAGTATATAATCAGGACTCATTAACTATTTTTAAAAAGTGAAAATTCCAAGTGATCAGATAGTACAAAATTCAAGTTTCATACACAACCCTGCTACTGCCTCCTGTGTTCTCCCAGGTGGGCTCTTGCTTCCAGATTTGATTTCAAGTCAACTTGATGTCTGAGTCACAGCAAACTGTCCAGTCGCCCTGGATGCCTACAAAATGTCTTGCTCTGCAGAGGAAAGTCTGGCTCTCTGCTCTTCCCAACAGCCTCTACAGCCTTTTGCTCATTATCCCTGTTTTCCCTTCTCTCCTGGCAGCAGGGTAAAGAAAAAGAGTAAAGGAAAGGGCAACAGGGTCAGGAAGGACCCAGCGGAGGAAGCAGAAGATAGTTCCTTCCCTGGAGAGCTCCTTCTAGAGCTTATCAGTCTTAAGGAGCATAACACAAAAAATAAGAAAACACGTATTGTTTTTTACAGTATAGAACAACTTGAGGAGCTGTGCTTCAAAGAGCAAGAATGCTTTCCTGGAATTACTGAGCTGCTGTCAGGTATTACAGCTGACAGAGAAACGCAGGCTAGAGCACTGGCGAGGGGGAAAAAAATCCTGAGTCACTGGAGGTGGTTGCTTTCTTAGCTTTGGTGGAACAGGAGGGGGTGATAAAAAAGCTCTGCACCCACGGCTGCTACGTTGCCTGACTGTTCTCTGGGTTTACAGTCTCTCCCTGCACCACCTCTTTGCTCAAAGGCTTGGTAAAAACTAGCTCTGTAGCAGTCAAATGCAATTTCACAGTCTGCTTCACAATCAGCTGTATTCCAGGATGCATTAGAAATTGCTTCTCCTGTACCCACACAGGCACATACAGAAACACGTTGGTTCCTTCAGGGTAATTAGTCGAACCTGAGGCATTAGTGCTGGGTTTGCGATGGCATTTCCCCAGCAGCTCTGCCAAGCCACTGGTGTCAGTCCCATCAGCTTTCACTTGCACTCGCTATGCAGGCTGTATAATTAATGACAGCGCTCTAGCAGGGACCATGCTCGAAATACTACTAAATGCAGTCCTTGGTCCAGAGGAGCATATAAAAGATGCATGCTTGCATTCAAAAATAAACCACCGCTGTAACTGACTTAATGACTTTGGCCTATTGTTCTCCCAGTTATTTCTGGATTCTCTAACCTGTTGCTTTGTTTCTACTGCTTTCAGTGAAAAAGATTTTATTATAATTTTTTTGTTGGAGAAAAAATGAAAAGCAACATCACTTTCTGAATAAAGCAAAAATAAGCTTCCGAAGCCAGAGAGCTGGCTCACATTAATGGGTGCAAAATACCACTGAGAAAACATTGTACTGGCTTGAAGAAATACAGGACAGAAACGAATCACTGGAAAGGAGAAGATAGAGTGCTTCACGAAAAGTTGTAAGACCCTTAAGTTCAAATAACAAATCAGGAATATTTACATAGGAAGTTTTTTGTTTGGTTGTTTTTTTATTTGTTTTTTTTTTAAAGGTAAGCAGGCTACTACTTGGTTGGACTTCCATTGCAACATCTCAGCTCAGGATCAGGTGGATGATGTGGCAAGCCTCAACCTTGACTATCCTGTGGCTGCTTTCTAGCACTCATGCCTGTGGTCATCTACAAAAAAAAAAGACCGAATTGTGGTGTTGGGCTGTGGCTGGAGCAGCACTTGGACCTGGGAACTCCTTGTCAAATATTGCAGTGTATAGTAATGGTGATCTAGTCAAATATTACTTGAATTTACCAGGTAAAGGAGGAACTGGATATCCTGCCTTTCTGGCATAAATTCTCTATTACACTGTCCTTTCCCTGATCTTGTCTGCCTAGTTTTGGAACACACTTCCTCACCAAGTACTCAGTTCTCAGGTTATTAACCATAAAGATGCATTTGAAGGCTTTGGCTTATTTTTCTTTTAGAAAGGCTGAGAAGGGGTATGTTGATATAACAGGGAAAGAATGAGGAGGGAGGTGCGGACAATCACATTTTATTTACGTTGTCAGTGGGATAATGTTTTTTGATCTGAAGGTGACTAATAGTTCTCTGTGCATTTACTTTTAAGGGACTGTTACAGATTCATATTCTTATTTTATGAACTGTATGATAAAGGTTTCATATGGTTCAGGAAGACATAGGTCACTGCTCCCACCTCCCATCTTCCTCTTCTGACTGTCAGCTGCACCCTCTTGCTGTTTGGTGGACTCTTACAAGAGTCAATTTTTAACTTGTGCAAATGGCAGAAAACTACCCAATCTATTTTGTTGGGATAGTTTTCTGCCATTCTTGTGAGGTAAATCTGCTTAGCAAAGGTTCCAGCAAGCACCAGGGCCAATGGATGGGAGGTGGAAAGAGGCACTGTGAGATACCTTCTACTTTTGCCCGCAACCAACTTGTGCCAGCTCTGCAGTATCTGAAATTTTACCTTAAATCAATAGATACATAATATTTACTTTAAAAAAGAAAACATGGTAAGTTTTATCACAGTTTTCAGCATCTACAATAAACTGTAATAAATCAGTGCTTGAGCCTAATCTAAAAAGGAACTTAAAAACTATTCTAGTTATATAATGGTGTCTCTCAAAACCCACAGGAAATTAAAAATGTAGCTTTACAAGGCAGATAAAAAGTTTTCGAATAATCACAGAACACGAGATGGGAGGTCCATTGTTGGACAAGGTATTTGCTAGAAAGGACGAGAAACTGTAAATGCTATTTCGAAATACAATCACAGTGACCTGAAAAAGCAAGCACTACAAAGGATTTCTTGAAATGTGCTGACTCTACAGCAAGACTGGTAGCACCTAAACTTAATAGGATTGTTTCATAATAGATTATTTTTGTGTTGGTGAGCTGCTCTTTTCCTGTCTGAAAAAATGCTCTCCATTCAGTCCTTTGCGCTTCTGTTTTCCCCTGCCTCGCCTAGGAGCATTTCTTACGTATTACAGACAATCACTGCCTCTTGGTAAGTCTATTCAAATTCCCTTGCTGAAGAAATAAGCCTTTTCTTTAAAGAGATCATCTATTCAATAAAGCTTATGGCTTTTGAGGGCTACAAATCCTGTTTTGCACACAGCTTTTGTGGTTTACAATGCATTGCTTTGCATATGCAGAGTCCATATAACACACATCTCAAGACAGAATCATCTTTCCTCTTTCCTGATCATACAGCAACACAGCAGGATTTTACTTCTGATGTAATCTCCTCAGAAGTATAACATGAAAATACAGCCAAATTTTTATTATTTACATTCATTTAAACAAATACTGGATTTCCTATAACATTTAGACATAGGTAACTGCATAACTTTGAAAAAAGAAAACTTCCTATGTTACTAGTTCAGCAAAGGGCTCAAATACTTGCTTAATGTATGTCCACATGCTTTTCCGTTGAGCTCAGTGACTGAGCAGGAAGAGGTTAAGGTGTAATCCAAAGGGCAGGGTGCTTGCTATAAACCTCAGAAGAGCACAGCACTTCTCTGCTCTGACACAGATTTCTTCTGTGACCCTGGGCAAAACTCGGGAATTCAGAACTAACAAGGCAGACAAATAACGCCTGGCCACTGGTGTGCGGTCCCTATGGCCCCATCTCGCTTCTCAGGGACCTGAAATGCATTGCTCCGTCAGATCCATTGTCTGCCCTGCCCTCAGTCTGTGACAGATGTTAATACCAGATACTTCAGATTAAGGTATAAATTACCCTGCTTACCTGTAGCTTGGTGTAATAGAAATGTTGAATCCTCCATATCCATACAAGAAGGCAGGATGAGAACCATCCAATTTAATTCCTTTCTTGTGAATAATGAACATTGGGATCTTAGTACCATCTTTGCTAGGGTAGAAAACCTAAGACAAGAGAAAAAGAAATCTGAAATGCTGTTATTGTCATAACTCTCCACAACTGCTGTTAACAAGAATCAGAGGCAATCACTTCCATGGTGTCCAGGGGGTAAAACATTCTGAGCAGCCTGCACCAACTGCCCACGTCAGGTTCAGTAATGGCCATCAACTGCTTGGTTGCTTAATAGCTCTGGAAAATGTATCAAAATTAGACAATACAAAGGGTATAACAGTATCATCTTTATCTACCTTATCCATCAATTCTACATACAAGGGAGTTTAAGAAAATGTTACAAAACCAATACGATTTTCTACAAGGGAAGACTGGTGGTATGAAAATGCAAGAACTACATGGTCCATCACACAGGAAAGCAGCAAAGACTAAGCTGGCAAAGAGAATGACCAGAACTAAAACCAGTTTTCCAATCTAAAATTATATTTTCTAAAAATTTATCTTTTTTAAAAATCAAAAATTTCAGACATTAAATAATGGTGGACAGAGAAGAAACAAACTCATGGTACTGTGGTGACTCAGCGAGACTTCACTAAACATTACACTGTTTTGGATAACAGAGAGCTATGTTACTACCAAATAAATATGTTAAACTCTCTGCAGATCTGGTCTTGTACCACTTAAATCACAGAGAATTCCTTTATATCAGTTGATGCAGCAGTCTTTGCTTCTAAAACCATAAACTTAATCACAAGCAGAATGCCAAAGATACTTAAAAAGTCACAGTATTTTGGTTTAGTATTAATACATTGGCATTAACATTTCTCAATGGAATCACTCCACACACCAGATTCAAATCAAGAGAGTAAACTTTGAATAGCTGAAGACACTTCCATACTAAGCCTTGTGAAAACAGCAAAAAGCTGACTACTCAACACTTGTACATACAGCATGAATTCACTGAAACAAGTCTGTATCCAGCAGAAGTGGACTAAGCACTGGCCAGCCTCTCCTGGTTGTCTCAATGACCACTTCACCTCATCAGGGTGGTAACATAAGCCATGACAGAAACCTTCATAGCACTCGGTACATTTTCAGGCATTACCTAGCAGCTAGAACCAGGAGCCCGAATGCTGCAGAACCCCCAACCCCATCCTGCAGGGCAACTGAACCACACGCTGTCTTTCAGAAAATCAGCTCCCAAAACACCAAGTATCCATGCAGCACATGCTTTCGTATGTCTTTCTATTGCTGCCACAGCTCTGTGTGCACTTAAAAGCTAAATTCCATATACACAAACATAGACTGCAATTGCTTAACACAGGTGCCATATCTTGTTTGTTTGATGCATGTGTCTGCCTGCATGTTCTAACTTAGGATCCAGCGTGTCTTATTTTGCCAGTCAAGCAAAAGACGTGGGCGTGAATGCACTTTACTGCTTGCCATAAAGTTCTGGTTGACTACTTTTCATTGCTTTGGTTTTAGCATCATTATTTGCAGCTTCTAGTCTAATTAGAACAAAGAAGAAGCAAACGAAGAATGACATTCTTATCGTTTTGTTGCATGTTTACAACCGCTGTGCTTTTAAAAGAAATAGAACTACCACGCTTTATAAAGCACACAGTCAACAGGATCTATTTTTATAACACATGAACCTCAACAGTAATATGAATCTGGGCAACACATTTATTCTGAGCGTTGCCTGTAATGTGAAACATGTACATCCACACAGCAGGTTGAAAACAAAATAATCACATTTAATTTTAGTTTAATCATTGCTAAGGAAATGTGAGAAATTTCAAATGAAACCACAACTACCTCCGAAGGCTTCACCAAAATCTGTAGACATATTCCAGGTAAAATTCATTATTTCACAGTTCCCAGCAGATAGAAAAATTCAGAACAAAAGCTTGAATGCAGTTTTACACAGATGAAATCACTGTTTCCAACTACTGCCACAACCATAGCTTTACTGACAAACTGCTCATCAGAATTCACTGCAGTAGAATACAAAGGATTTTCATGTTAAGTATTTAGCCAAACACTATAAACAAATATAATATCTGGACAGGAGAACTGCTGAGGTTGGTGATGAGGAGTGCCAGAGACGCCTCTCTAAGATGCCATCCATCAACTCCAGTTGTTGCTGGCAATTCACACAAAGTGAGCACCTGGCCCTCCTATGTTTCCAGCAACTTATTGCTGTTGGCCAGTCCTTTCCTGATAATGAAAGGATGCCACTAATTTCACTGAATCTTTCTGAACAAGGGATTTTTTTTTTTTAAAACAATTCTGAAAACTGACTTCAGTAGGGCTTTTATCATCATCAGTTAAGATTAAATAACATAGCATTAAATGAAAACTCAACAAAAAAAAATGCACGTCAAGGTGACATTTGCAATTTAAGCATTTTCACTTCTATCTTTGCTAAAATAATGATTAGGTCTCCCTCCAAGATGAACAAAGGAGAAGGGGGTGGAAATCAATTCAGTGACACACTGAGATACGTGAAGCTATTTAAGCATCTCCAACCAGACTATTTTCAACAACTGATTCAATCTCGCCTTTAAATTAGGTGTTATCTCTGAAGCAAGTCCAATGTTACCAATAAAGGGATGTGCTTCTATCTCAAAGATTAAGGTAAACTGGAAAGGGCAAGCCCTAAAAAGAAGAATTTCCCAGGATGGTATTTCATGCCTAATTTTAGAAGCTGCCAGCTTTTACAGCAGTAAATGTTCATAAAAGGGTACTACCGTTTTCTGCTTTATCGCACATAGGAGTGATCCACTTGTACCGGTCATGTTATGTTACTCATTGCTCATATATTTTCAAATAAAGACTCATGTCACTACAGCCACTAGCACATAGAAGAGGAGGACAAATTAGCAAAGTGATTTTGGAGGGAAAAGGATGGAGAACAATGCTTCAGACATATTATTATCAATGCTGAAACTCACCATTCAAGGAGGGACATGCTAAACCCAAGTATTTTCAGCCTCTTGGAATGCACTGGCAATGCTGTGTGGTTGACAGGACACTCCTGCTGCATGCAACCCTTTGTGCTATTCTAGGAGCATACCGGTGGAGCAGCACACAGCCCTGAAATAGTTGTAGCTCACTTTGTCTCACACTAATGTCCCTATCTGTCACATGGCAGAGGGGTCTCAGTGCCAGAAAGAATTACTTTCAATTCAGGTGCTGGAACCTAAGGCATAAATTTATAGCCCCTATTCTTCTTATTATGACCCAGGGAAAAAGCAACACTGTTCTTGCAATTACTCATTCCTACAAACAACGTAAAGATTAAGCTATATAAGCTGCACAAACAACACTTAGGCATTCTTCTTTAGTGCATACATATATATTTATAGAGTGGTGGGTTGGTGGGTTTTTTTTGTTTTTGTTTGTTTGTTTTTGTTTGGTTGGTTTTTAAATTTAGCATTTGAAAGCAATTTACACGTGATTTTCATGTAAAAAACACAATGGAAGTTTACTTCCAAGACAGTTTACAGAGTAAGTTTTACAAGTAAATACAGATAATGTCTGTATGATAGGATTTGTAAATTTACTTAGGAGTTAAGTAGGATAAAAACATTCTCTACATTCACTCCTGGGAAGGACTTTGTCCTCCTAATTATTATTTGCTTTAAATGTGCAGTATTGATGTCAGGTGACTCATCACTTAGGGAAGAAGGGAACAATCAGCCAGCATTGTAGACACAGACCTAAATTTAGAAAGACTCTAAGTTTATTCACTTCTGCCTCTGTAGTGGCAAGAAGCATCCTCTCCAATTCAAGTCACTAGGAGGCAAAACCAAGCATTCTAGCTTTTCAGAAGCTAAGATGATTTGAAAAATAGAGGTTGAAGACAAAGTTTTTCTCTCATTTGTCTATAACCGGACATTGAGACACACAGAACTAAAAATAATTTTAGCAATCTCCCACTACGCACTACTCTCGTGAGTAATTATGAAATCAGTATCTCTGAATATTAAAGGAAGTGATACAATCATCGCAACAAATGAAGAGATAAAACTAATCTGCCTGAATACTCACACATTGTGCCACATAATTACAAATACCTAAACTACTGAAATGGAATAGAAATGTCCATTTAAAAAAAAATTTAAAACTCAGCAATTTGTCAGTATTCAGTTTCACTTTTACTCCCTTTCAGAAATGTTTTCCCTGTTACATAATGGAGTGATTAAAAGATGTATGTAACTACAATTGTTCGGGGAAAAAAATGGATGTATACCTGAAATCATCTTACTTTTACAAAATCAAAAATCCTTCTAAGCAAAAACCAACCCCAAATTTGTACAGATCTAAAATTAATCTTATAAAGGTAAGATTCAACACAGGTTTTGAAATACTGCTGTAAAACACACACACTCAAATCTTATCCAAACAGGTCTAACGCATATATTTTTAAGCTGTAAACAATATCTGAATGTCTAAAAACCTTTAATAATTTTTCTGACTTGCTCATTAATGGCAAATAAAATTAAAATCCAAGGGATTAGTTTGGCTTTTCAGAAAGAATTATTTCCTGCAGATAATACATGAATTTTACATATGAAAAGAAACTTTGACTTCTGGGACTTGAAAACATTCCCTAAGCCACAGCAGGCTAATTATTCTTAGAAAGCCACTAGTGATTCTAAAAATGTCTCTCTCAACCTCTCTTTCAAGATTAGGTACTACATACCAGCGATACCAGTTCTTTCCATGTCTTTGTGTGCTTGATCAAAACCAGGTAACGGTTACACTTGTCATTAGATTGACATCCATCGTGCGAAATGCCAAAAATTTTTACAAAGAGCAAACTAAAAAGGCATATAAATGACGCTGGAATACTCCTGATTAAAAATGCGTGTTCAATAATTCAGGTTTAATAACACTGTGACAAAGCCTTTAAAATTAGTTTGTTCCAATGCCTTCTACATAGTTTTACTGAGATAACTCCTTTCCATTTGAAACAAACACAGGATGCGGCAGTCTTTTGAAATTTAGCAATTGTTTTCCGCTTCTAGGTACGAGCAGCTGCCCTCACCCACGGCTGCTGTGATTCCGCTAGTGGCCACCACAAATTTACAGGCAGTGCTAGAGAACCACAACGCCCGGCTCAGTCCCAGCACCCACAGGCACCAGAGAAGCAGGCACGGCTGTGTTGAGCAGCAGATCAAAGGGAATGACTACTTCACCCTTTATTTCCTGGAACTGCATTTCAAACATCCAGTTTCACATAGAGTATTTCCTTCATCAAGTGTGAGATGAAGATTTCTCATCACCCTCACACCAACGTTTGTGTTTTGAAATTTAGGGGAGAAAGGTATAAGGAATTCATAATAAATAATGTAACTCTGCTCACAATTTCCCAAATGTCACAAATGCTTTGTTAAAGGCTCGCCATTTAAAAAACCCCCACACAACCACCTTTGAAAGATGACTGGAAGAGTAAACTTAAGCGAGCAGTCCCTGGAGAAAGTTTTCTTACACAGACACTGGCATCAGGGCGTTCAAACCTGTATTTAGGTGCAGAGATAATGGTGCCTGAGGCTGAACAATGCTACACAGCAACACCTCCCACTGACAAGTCCTAATAGCTGCTACTCAGTGCTTCAGAAAGGCAAGTCACAAAGACCCTGCCTTCACACCAGCAAGCTTGAACACTTCAGCACTGGCAGGCAGGGAGAAATTCTCTCCTTGAGATGCCAGCGCAGAAACCTCACAGATTCCAGCAGAATCATGTGCTGCCTTCCACACCACCTCCCCGCAGCCCATTCAATCCCTCATCACCTCTGATCTTACAAAAAAACCCTGATACTAGTCTGGGGCTAAAGTCTATATAGCACATCACAAACAAAACGCCTTGTTTATTGCAGCAGTGGCATGGACCCAAGTATAAGATCACCAGTGGCCCCATGGACAGCTCCGGCAGCGAGCCAATGGCCACCTGCAAGAGCAGCTCTTACCAACCACCAGTTTTTGTATTCCCGTATACAGGATGAACTAGAAGTCAGGAGAAGTAATACAGAACTACTACCACTACACAGCAAATCCATGGGATCTGAGGTTTCCTTTCTCCAGAGGGGAATCCTCATCAATCTTCTTTAAGCCTCTTAAATTAGCTTCAAAGCAACTCTGCGTGGGTTGCAGAGCTTGCTTAATACAGAACTGGACAGGGGCCAAAGTAATTCAGTACAGTAAAAATTCATGCAGGTAAAACCCAGAAAGAACACCACCCACTACAGCCATTTGCAAAAGCACTATGACAATAATCAAGAAACCTTTTAGAAGAAATTGTTTCACCACCCACCCACCGGGACAGAAAGCAGCCTCATGCTGACAGAGGCAAAGTGCCAGGAGATGGTCTTTTAGAAGAAATGCCTCCTTACTCAGTTCAGCTGCCTAGCTGCAGGGAGGTATTTCACAGGGTGATGGGAGGAGGGAGGGGAAGGCAAGAGAAAAATACCGCTGCAAGTTCAGAAATGCTGCAAGACCAGCATGGTAGAAACTGCTTTTAAATCACACTTCTCTAGATTAGTTAAAAGGCATCATTCCCTTTACATAAAGCCTTAGTGGTAAATGGGATCCAATGCGACTCACCCTCTACTCCACTTTTGCAACCTGAAAGACTTCTTGCCTCTAAATGTTTATGCTGTGCCCCTTTCAGTGCGATCTCAGAGCTTCCTGCAGCAGAATAATTAGCATCTGCCACACAGACGCCACACATTTTCATTCAACAATTTGCCTTAAAGAAAACTTAATATGCAGAGACAGACAGATACCAGATAGATAACATTTACCTTTAATACAATATACATTGTATTAATGTTAAACAGAAAACTGTCCCAGGGGCCTTTGTAAGTTACAGTCTCTGTCTTGAATTACCTCTGTGCTTACACATTCAAGAAATGTATTACTATGAAGTAGTATAGCATGAGATAAGCAAAGGGCTGCCCCAATGGAAGTAGCACATCGTTATAAATAAAAACGTAAGTAACAGCTGCTGGCTAGTGCAATTTCTTTCATTAAGTCAAGCTTTACTTCATTGGGAAAACTGCTCTGACAGGAGACAACTCACTGTAATAGTGTGTAGGCATTAGAAAGTAAACACTACTCATCTTTACCACGCTGGAAATCAGCTCAAGTTGTAGTAAGAAACACTGTAAGAATAAAAATGTAGAGGTAACTCACCATGTGGTAAGCAAGGGGGAGAACTTACCTTATGCAAGCTACTCCACAATAACTATTCTTATTTATGGTTTTATGCTGTGGTAGGTGCATGCATCTAATTCAACATGCTGAGAAAGAGATATATTCGCTCAGATTTTCTGTTTCTAGCTCCACCTTGCTCAAAACTTGCTTGGTTATCTCAACACAGCCCCACTGTTGAGCTTTTACAAGCTTCAAAAAGATGACACAACCACTGTTGTTTTTTCTCCCTAATGCAGTGGCATCTACGTGGTTCAGGGCGCTCAGATTTCACCTGTAAACCTGCATCCAAAAATTCTTGCACAGAACAAATTCAATCTTAACACTGCTGATGTCAAGTGCCCAGCTTGTGTCAAAGCCCCAAGAGGACCCACATATTCCACTTACATTGTCAAGAAGCCTTATTTATGACTTTTAATAGCTGGACAATCTCAGAGCACTCTGCTCTCTCTTCCTTAGAGAATCATACCATGTTTATAGATGCCAAGTTGGCTACCCAAAACCAGAGGTGCTATAAATCACTAACCATCTACAAGAACTCTGCATGTGGCTAGTACAATATTGAAAAAACAGCTCATACTCTTCATTCCTACTTTTTGGTTTGAAAAGAAACAGAGATCATCTACACTGGACAATGCATGTTTCAAAATCAGTCCCAGATAACTTATCCTGTGAATATTTGTTCTGAAGAAGTTACCAAAATAAACAGGTCACAAAAGTATTGTGCAGCACTTCCATGTGTGGTTTCTCATGCAAATTATAGCTACAAATAATTGAATTTCTGAGATTTAAGCTTGCATTTAAAGCTACCCATTTGTGTCCCTACATGATCAAAAAAACCCAAAATGTCATCAGAAGAAAAAAAAAAAAAATCCCTCAAGAATGGTCATAGATAAACTATAGTCCTAGAAAATATTTGGGGAGCTAGCTTAGAAGAAAATACTTCTAAGGATCAGATGCTATTATAGATTTCAACATTTGTGTCTTGGTGACCACCTCCCTGCTGTGGAGACAGTATTCAGGCTCATCTACTGTTTTTAGATTTGCAGTACTTATTGTACAATGAAGAAAAATCACCCGGCAAGTAGCAAGAATTACAAGAGAATTCTAAGAATGAATTTTCATGACACCATTGTAACAATACTTAGGAAAAAAATTAAATCAAAACTAGTATAAAGCCACCCAGCAAAAATCTCAGTTGACAGCATACTTTCCAGACAGACATCGTCATCAAGCCTTTTAAGATGCTTTGTTACAGGAACACCAAGAAGTGTGCTGATGCATCCCTGTGCCACTGTTGGAAAGGAAAAATGAACAACAAAAGAGCAACACCTTTTTTTTTTTTTTTTTTTTTAAGCCATAGGACTAAGGACAGATTGCAGAAATCTTTTATTTGTTGGGCAAAACGTCAACAAGACAGCAAAATTCAACAAACTTACATCAGTCATAAGGAATTTAACTACTAATAATCAACTACTATTAAATCAACAGATCAAGTGTCTAATGATGTCAAGTCAACTTCAGTGAGTGCTAACAGTTCAAAAAACACCAGTAAGTAGGAGTAAAAAGTCAGGGATGTTCATTCCTATCGGTAAAAAATGCTCTGTTTTTAGGCATTTACCATTATGCCTTGAAGCTTTTCTGCATCTTGTCTATTTTTAGCTGTTAGCAGTGATAACTGTTCACTATTACTTTCAAAAATAATTGACAAATCGCCTGAAAAGCAAGCAGTTCAGGGAGCTATCAAGAAGAATTTATGTATCAATTTTTCCCTGTCTGTGGGAAGCAAGCCAGAACTGAGGAAATAATCTATTTCTTTGTATCATTCATCTACACAGTTGAAAAACTAGTTACTATGAATAATAATGATATTTCTAAGAGGCTTCCCTTGTCCCATAAATTTCCTGGGAGATGTCTCAAGGACAGAGCAGAAATAATTAACCTAAGGAAAGATGATATTCTACCAGTACCTCTGGGCAGTGTTGATAAAATCAAATCAACTGCTAAATGAAGATGCAAACTAGATTACCCTTAATAAAATTGTGCACTGATGAATTTGTACTGGATCACAAGCAGACAAAGGCCACAGAAAAAAGCTCACATAATTAGTGACTGAACTGTTTCTGGGTAGACAGTAAACTGCTACCTTCCTTCCTTTTCCTTGGAAAAAACATTCTTTCAGAATGCCTCAAGATTTTGTAATTTTTAAAGTTTTACTACTTCTGATCTTATACTGAGGGTGGACAAGAGAGAAGTCTCCTGAATGATCCCACTCATATACGTTCTACTTACACAAGTTCACAACTGCATCTCTGGATACTTACTGAAGCACTTTGTGTTTAACTTGTCTCTTCACCAGTGAATGACAATGTAAGAAAAAACAACCCACCAAATCTGTCTAGATAAAAAGCTACTGACTAACAAGCTTTTTGAGCTCTGCCTTACCTGTTAGTAGTGCAATTTTTTTCTGTGTTTGGTATAAATGAAGACTATGCCATTGGAAGTGTCCAGCAACACCAACATATTATTAAAAGATGTGACTGTGCCATAGAACACGGATAAGAGAGGTTCTCCAAAGCCTCCTCATTTTTATCTAGTAAAAATAATTTTCTCAGTACCAACAGAACTGCTCATAACTATCATATGACCATCTTGGTTGATATGCATCCTTTTCTAAGGTAATCATGTTCACAGTGAAAGCAAGAGTCATAGCTTTAGTTTACAAGATATGCTATCACTTGCTTGCCTTTTTTCCTTTAAATTGTTGAGTGTCCTCCAAGGAGTGCCCACACAGCCTCATTTACTGTGCAGAGGCTCCTGGGTTATGAACAACTCAGGTACACTAAATCTGAATCAAGTCTACGTAAGATCTCACCAACATTTGAAATTGCTGGTTTCCACTCTCGACTCTATTAATCTGTTTTCTGCCATGGTGATGAATGTTAATTAACAACATCAACAAAAAGAATCCTAATCCGCCAAGCAGTTTTGGCCCTGGGTGAAGACAGCAAGTGTAATTTTATTGGGCTGCGGTGATATACATGTATCAGAAATTTATCTGTGTTTTTAATTAGTTTTAAATATCACCAATTCTAATTTGGTTTTGTCTTCTGTATGTAGTTAATGTATAGTTATCATTATTAATCTTCCAAACATGATTTATTCCTTTGTCGTGCTTTCAACCTGTGGTTGGTAAGAGCCTTGCGATGGCCTGCATTTCTGTGCTATCCAGCACACTGATGAATGTGGTCCATGCCTAAGACTCCAAAGCGCTGCAATAACACAAGTAAATAAAGGAGCAACAACCTTCTATTTCGCTCTCTGCAGGCTGCTGTACTACCTTAAACCTCACCGCATCAGTTGTATGCCAAGCCTAATAAATGATTGCATAAACTAGTCACCAACTTGTGTGTGCTTGGAGGCCTGCAGCTCTGAAACACAAACCTTCCAGCTCTGCCAGAGCTGTTTCCACTCTGAAAACACCCCAGTTACCCGGTAGCCTACAGGGACACCATTCAGAATGAGAGATGCATCCACTGTAAAGTACTTAAACGGAATATGGAGCTCCAGGAAAGCTTAATTGCTATCAGGAAATGCTGAGACACTGCAAAAAAGAGGGGAGAAGGGAGTGCTTTTTGGAAGGAGTGGCAAACAGAAGGTAAAACTACCTGAAAATGTAAAATGCAATCCAATAAGGCCAGAAATGCAACATACTATACTCTGACAGGTGCAATCACAAACAGGATAGGGAACAATTGACTAAAATATAATTCAGAAAAGTATCTTGGAGTACATGCCAAACTGAACTTCAATAAACAACGAATTGTTAGGGAAATGGCAAACGCTATACTGGGACATATAAGCCAAAGCCTCACCCATGAGATGTATGAAGTAACCCTTTCTGCTGTATTCAATGTTTGCAAAGCCTCAGTTAGGGTACTGTGTTCAGTTTAAACTACAAGCTAAGCATCTAAAGAGATTCCAGGGAAAGAAAGAAGAGTGATAGATAGGAGGACCAGAAAATACAATCCACTAGAAAAACTGAACAGAGCGAAGGTTTTGTTTTGTTTATTTGTCTAAAGGAAAAAAAAAAATTTGCAGGGACACATGGTGTCTAAATATACAGAAGTTTGCTGTAACTAGAACTACTGTCTGTGGGGGACACAATGCAATGCATTTCAACTTGGCAAGGGAATTTAGGTGAGACCTTGTGGCAGGCACCCTGCTCCCTGCAAAAGCTTTTTAACAGTAAATACGGTGGGACACCGGGACAGATTGACCAGGGAGACCGAAGGCTTTTAAGCACAAGGCAGACAAAAGCCAGTTAGGAATGGTACAGGCATAGGTGACCTGCTGCAAAGCCCAGGCCAGAACAGCATGCTTTGGCCTTGGTAGACATGATGGCCAGCTTGCGGACATGGGTACATGACCACGTGGCCACCACCTCCAACCACATACAGGCACTGCAGTTTCTTCCCTTTCCCAGTTTTTCTGCCCCTTGGTTATTACAGCAGCTCTGCTACAGTTTTTTCTGTTCACAGCTGCAACCACCTGCTGCTGGCCAGTAACTGCCGCTTCCTCTCTTCTTGCAGGAAAAGCCAGTATCCCACCTCTCGGACTGCAAAGGATGAGATGAGATTTTGAGATTGTTTTTATCCATATTTTTTATGATTTCAAGAAGAGACGTTTCAAAAGCAGAAGCAGAGAAGACAAAGACTCGGAAAGAAAACAAGTGGCTCCTTTCTCACTGCCTTTTACCTTTCACAAAGCCATGATTGTTTGAGAGATGTGATGGCCATCCAGGGAGTTTACATACATAATAAAATCTACAGGAACAGCTGCTGAGAACAGATACACTCAAAAATCCGCCACTTGCATTGAGAATCTGTATTAGTTAAATTTCACAAAATTGTTTAAATATTAAAATTTAAATGTTAACATTAAAACCAAAAAGAAAAATCTTTTAAAATTTGCCCATATACATTAAAGATGTGTAAAATTCTATGAACAGAGCGTCCAATATTTTATTCTCAAGTAGGTTGGGCTGCACTAAGAAGTAAACAACTGTAATTACTATTGTTCTGCAAATTTGCTTGAATTAAAAAACCATCCTGTGGCACAGATATATACCTGCGTATATAACTCTTACTAAATGTAAATCCCCTTCTTTGGAAGCCTAATGACTATTCAACATACTTACATGACACTGCTAGCACAGTACTGAAAAAGACAACCAGAAAAGTCTTGGTGGCCTGGTAAAGGAAAATTCAATGTGTTTCCCTGCTAGATCAATGGCTTGAATGCTGGCCCACACCAGTGATGACTGACAACCGCAGTCATCCAATGATTTTTGCCAGCTGTGTGAATAAAACCAGTGATTGTGGTCCCAGAGCGATCTGTCCCCAATGCAGCATTATCCTCACAATTTAACAACCTCCCGGGTAGGCTCCATGAGGCAAAGTAATGGGTGGGCAGATGGACAGAAATATTCCCACATTTGCAGAGGAGCTCTCTCATTCTGAACAATGCTAGTATGCTAAAGTTTGACATTTAGCCTCAAAAAAGGGACAGAGAAAAGAAAAGTGGTAGCTACTACTTCCTTCTTTCATTACAGGACTATTCATGCAGTCCTTAGTGTGCTGAAATTTTCCATTTTTATGACTGCTTGGTCTAAGCAAGAATTAAACAGCCACAAAGAAGCTTCGGAACAGTTTTTTGCGGAAGCATCCTGTGTATTTGATCCTCCACCACTGATGGAACTGGTCGTTCAATCTGCACTATACAAGACACACAAACACCATACTGATCAAAAGACAATGTTTTGTCAGCATTTAACTCTATTAGAGATATCAAGAGCGGGGGCTTTTTATTGATGCTGAAGTTCTATGAACTGCTACTTGTGTAAGACTTTAATAACTGGCTTGATTAAGTTTTCAAACCACATCTGAAGACTCAGCTCTGAGGATCAGCAAAAAAAGGAGTAGCAAACGACTGCCATTAGAACAGCAAACCATCAAAACATATCCCCAGTGCAACACCTCATCAGTGTGCAACCATGGACAAATTTCATTCTGAATGTTTCTGCTCCTGTAGAATGAAGCTAATAATACTCACTACCTTTGAGAAATAACACTGATATGCTTATACAAAAGGGAGAAGAGAAGTTGAAAGCAGATTCCCACTGAGAATCGTTAAACAGAATTCTTACTTATCTTGTGAGTAAGGGAGTTAATTAAAATAGTAATGTGTTCATGGTTAATTACTGGAGGTGAGATCAATCACAGGAGTGAATATGAAAGCTGGAGAAAATAGAGAAGGGAAGTTTTCAGTAATTTGTTTAGAAAGCAGACAAGAAACAAGCATTTTCACTACACAACATTCTCATTTTCACCTTTCTATATCAGCAAAAAATCTACCTACCGAGATTCCTGAAGGCTTAAATACATATGTTGCGCCATTTACTGTAAAAATCAATATTATTTTTTATTCACAATTAACAATGCAATCATTTAAGACATGGGAAGCCATAAAAAAAATCCTTTAAGCTCCACTACAATTGCTGAAGCTCTTGTTTAAAACTCCTGTGTGTAAAATGGAATCCTCTACACTATGTTCAATGGTTACACTCTGTTTTAATCCATCTCACCTTGTGTTTTAAGGAATTCTGGGAAGGAAACAGCACGGAATGCAGCTTGGGATCAGGTATGTCAACTAACATCTCCACACACTAGAAAAGTGGGAAACAAACCACTGCAAGTTCAAACAAAAGTTGTATGGAGTAAGGCATAAGAACATTTCACAGTGAGTTTTAAACTACTAAACAATCACTTCTCTCGTAGGCTTAAAACAAATGTTTTTATAATGAAGCTCTTCAATTCCCTGCACACTTGGCAAAAAAATAAACAATCTAATATTAAAAGCTTGGAACTAGCAAATCACAAAGCCTGTATGATGATACAAATGAACACAGAGACTGGTATTTTAGTATTATACCCCACACTGTGTGGTCTGGTATTGTGCTAATTCTTCCTAAGAGCAGTTCTGTATCCTCCATCCCAAACCACATTTCCATTGTTCTGCATTCTGCTGAACAAAAGTTTCCAATATCCTAAACGGTGCAGCAATCCTCTATGGTATGTAAGAACGGGATAAAGCAACACCAGACATTTAGACCTTAAACCAGGATTTGAACTGGATTGGTGAAGAAAGCAATGCAAAGTCCTATCACTTCATCCTCTTACTTGGAAGAGAAAGACACTTAAGGAATATCATGGTCAGTGAGAATTACTGCTGTGAATTATCTGAAGTGCATTGGATGGGGCTGCTTAAATTTAACGGGTGTAGAGCCAACTGCTACTCCTCTGTTCAGGCATAAGGACTTCAAAGTTCCAGAGCATGTAAGACTGTTACAGGAAATCCTTCACTTGATATTCTTCTAGACATAAAGTCCTTCACACTGACAATTTCCCTCCTTAAAATGGAGCATACTGTAGCTGCACATATGTAACATTTAATATACGATCTCTTGGCTTTCAAGAAACACAGGGCCTTAAAACTAGAGGATTTTCAGTTAGTGTTTCTTCACTGACCTGCAATTAGAACAGGTAATTAAAGAGATTAAAGTGGTGTTTGTAACAACCACATGCCAAGGGTGTAAGATGCTAAATTCACATAGGCAAACAGACAATACTGCCACAGTTGTCACTGATTTTTGTTGATGTCCTCCAGAGCGACACTGTTGTCTTGGTGCCAGAACTACAGCCATTGCCAAAACACTGGCAGAGATGAGAGCTGAAGACTTCAGTCTTCTTCCTGGGAGCTCTGATGGAAGCAGCTCAAAGCTCATTTTCCCCTGCAAGAGGGCAGGTCTCTGCCACACTGTGGCAAGCACTAAAACTGGTGCATTTGTTCACAATCCCTTCTTTCCCCAGTATTTCTTTATTTTCTTCCTTACCGCAATATGGAACCACAAGGAAATAAAAGGAATAAAGTAAAATAAACAACAATAAGCAACTTGCTTCCCCAAGTATTAATTCTACTCTCCCATCCCATGAGACCAAGGCAGGATTCAAACCCCAAATACTGTTATAAGGAAGAAAGTTCAACCCCTCAAAAATCAATCCCCTTTTGGCTGTGCTGGATTCTCAGGAGGCAGAAGTTACGCCAAACTTACTCCCCTGAAGAAACGAGGAGAATTCTTTGTCTCTCCTCAAAATCAACGTAAAAAGTACATGCCTTTCTTCTCTGGTATGAAAGTGCTTTTTCTCAACAGAGAGACTGAAAGCTATTGGACTTTTCTCCAAACGCCAGTGAGCTGTTCATATATACATAGATAAGCGAATGAAACAAACTCAAGAACATCTCTATAACCACATTGAAAAAACAATAATATAAGCTCTTGCATTGCTAAGCATGTTGAGCTTACTACAGCTTTCACAGGACACAGCTTTCCTCTGTTGCCCTCTCCTACTTTTCATTTTAATGAGGGCAATCTAATGCTCATGGAATGACACCACCAGCAACAGTGAGATCCAAGAATAGCATGGTCAGGTGCTGTGCACAAGTTTCTCCCGCAACTCTGCCAATCAGCCTCAAGCCTGACTCATCTTCTCTCAGCGTTGTATTTTCCTGAAACAGAGATTAACTGCTGTGCCAAACTGTACGGTGTAAAGTTCCGCCAGGAATTAGAATGACTGTAGGCAAATTTTCCCTATCAATGACTCATAACTTGAAATCAGTGCTGTAAGGGCTTGAAGATGGGGGTGAAAGACTTAACAATAAAACAATAAACTTCTCACAAAAATTACTTCACCTATAAAAACGATTTCTGCAAAAGAAAGAGGAGGAAATTCATCCCAGCCCCAAGAAAAGAAATATCCTTTTTAAGACTTGCCCCTCTTTCATCTTTGCAACAATATCTAAACAGCAGCTGCTTTTAAATCAAACTGAGTTGTAAAACTAAGTGTCATTATGAATTTCACCGTTCTTCTGCAAGAGCTAATCCAAAGTGCATCTGTCAGTAGCAACACCTATTTTTGGTTCACGTCAAACTATTTGAGGACAGTACTGGAAGGTATTCAAAGAATGGCAAAAGGAGCCAAACAACAATTTTATTGTTGCAATTTCAACACTTATAAGCCTGCCTATCAGCCTAAAAGTAGGTGAGTTGTGAGCCAGGCCAGAAGAGGGTTTATCCATGATTAAGTGTCACTGTGAGGTGTTAATATGGAGAGGCATATATAAGAACTTATTTGGCAACTTTGTAAAGATAAAACAAAGGCTTTTTATTTAAAGCAGCAGTTGAGTTAGTTATGCAATAAACAGCTTATGGCAAGTGTCATTTTTAAGTCGCTGAGAAAGTGGCTTTTTCCTCCTGTAAAACCCACCCCAGGCTATTTCCTGAAAAAGCCTGCCATTGTGATGGATGGAAGCGTGCAGGAAGCAAAGACAAATTTTAAGAAGCGTTTAGTAGAGGAAAAGTTATTAATGCCACTTAAAATAACAAAATCAGCCGGGATAAATTTTTGATGTATGGCAAGCATTTTAAACAGTCTGACTTTTTCATGAAGGTCACAGAGACTTTAGAGACTGCACAGTAAGTTAAGACTATGTACTTGCAGGGTGTCACACAGAGCCAACAACCTACAGGCACGCTCCTACCCTGGTGTAAATGTCAGGTGCATTGAAACAGCTCCCCCTTCAGTGCACGGTAAGTTAGCTAATTTGTTCTTTGAGCTGCCAGAGGGTAAGAACATAACCTCAGGTACCACAAAGCAGCTGCTCTACCATAAATATACATAGTGTAGTAAACTTTATCACTGGTCCATGCTTGCACTGCACAGCATCTATGAAATACTGTAAAAGTGGATCCAAATGAGCAAGAAACGGGCACTGTGGCATTTTCCAATCGCCATTAATTCAGGTTTCATATACACATGACACCTTACACTTCAGCTCAAATCTCCTTAACTCGGTTATGTTCAAAGACTGCTAAGGAACAACTCATTAAAGTTTCATATAGGCTACACAGACAAAGCTAGGAAGATCGCTAGTCTTAGTAGGTATTTCTCTTCAAGTACAGGAGAATAAAGAAAGAACCTTGGCAGGAGATCTGCCTTTCATTAAGGACATGGATCAGGACAGAGCCACAAAAATTTTTCTTTACTACTTAGTAATTCTGACAGAAATTAAAATTATGAAATAAATTCGGCAGTGTTGATTCTCCTGTAATAAGCAATCTTTGTTACTATTCTCAGTATAATTTTTGCATTCTTAATTTTGAGTTCCTTTCACAATTCCCTGCAATGTTACCTGAGTTTTGGAACGGCTACACAAAGCTAGGTTGACAGCCATTTATAAACTGCTTTGATAAGCTGCCATCTCCTTTTCCCTCCTCCAAGCAGAAGCATCATCAAGGGTCCAAGTGGGACCCCACAAATGGAAATGAGGACCAGAGTCTGGCAGAGGTGTGTAGCACTGGCAGGCTGAGCTACTACAAAGGTAACCAGGCAGTCCCAGCCCTGGCCGTGACAAACAGCCTCTCTCTCAGCTCAGCTGAGATTTCTCCATGGATCTGAATTGTATGGGAAACTAATTTCCAAGGCACTGCCACACTGAGATAATTTGTTGATAAAAGGCAAAACTGGATGAGTAGTGAGCCAACAGTGCTCTTTGTAAGCACTAATCCCAGTGTAACTACACAGGTCACATCTCCCTAGAGCTGGTACTGAGCAGGAGTGAGTAAGGAGAAATACAGAAACAGCAGTATTGACTTCCACCCCATTACAGCCTAGTGGTGAAGCTCTGCCAGTGACTTACAAAGTGAAGGCTTCCAAGGGCATAGCAACAGCATGCTTCCTCCTTGAAATTATTTGTATTACGGTTCTATTTTAACTCAATTTAGCACGTAATTGATTTAAATGTAAAATGAGATTCTGTTTTTCCAGACATTTATTTCATAAAATTTGATTTACTAGAAAAATACATTATTTCTAATTTATGGCAACCCCTTCTAAACCCTTTTTAATTACATGGATATATGTGTTCCATTATTATCTCTGAGTTTGACGGCAGTATTATAATTGTACCAAGTTTTTTCCTAAAGAGAATTCTGTTTTCTTTCTCTTTTTCAGTGCACTATGCCCTGAAGTTATCCTGCGGAAGTCCCTTAACGAATTTGAGTGAAGCTGGAAAAACACATTCTCTGCGAGATAATTTCCAGCAAACTGTCCTCTACAACATTCTTATTTCTGTTTGGAGATGCAGAGACAAACAGATGGGGTTGTTTACAACCACCTCATGCACATACACTCCTGTCTTTACGCTTTTAGAGAATCTGCCCTGTGTATGTGCCAGAGGCAAAATGAAAAATAAAAGATTAAGAAAAAGTATCTAATCTTTCAAAGACTCCAAGCCATGCTGTCACACTGTTGCTTAACTTTATCTCCTAGGTCATTTCACCCTTTTGCAGGCTAAGCTTATTTAAGTTCCACTTCAGGCAGTGGATCTTGTTATACCATTGTCTACAGAAAGAAAAATCTTCTATTTCACTCTTACTCTACAGATCGAAAATCCTACATATAAAATAATTAATCCACCCTCCAATATTTCTTCTATAAATTGCAGGTATTAAATATGCTAAGCACCACAATATAATAACCATTTCTCGAGACCCCTAATTATTTTTGTTGAGTCACCATCCCTGTAGGTATTTTAAAAGATGCACAGATGTGGCACGTAGGGACATGGTTTAGTGGTGGACTTGGCAGTGCTAGGTTTGTGGTTGGACTCTATGATCTTAAAGGTCTTTTCCAACCTAAATGATTCTATGATTTCAACAAATTTCTATGAACTCTCTCTAGAAGTTCAGTATCTTTCTTACAGTCCTGACCAAGGCATAAGATTTCATCAGGGGCTTACCAAAGCTATGTTTAGTGGAAAGACACTTGCTACTTAAAATGTGTATTTTGTATAATCTTTTTAGTCACAATACTTGTTATGAAGTCAAAGCAGTTGTCTATGAAGAGCCCTGTGCTTTCCTGAACCTGTTCCATGTCATCTGTAACTTACATTATTTTCCACAGGAGTAATTTCTTTTAGCTTTATAAGCCTTAAACTTAGCTAATTCTTATATGGCTTCACTTAGGTGTGAGGAACAGGCACCTCCCAAAGGAGTCTCCATGCTACTAAACTGAGATGCCCGTCTGAGCCTTTGGTGCACCTACAATAGCATTGCAGTTCAAAACAAAAGCGTGGTTCCAAAGCAAGTCTCCTCACCACTCTCACTTCCCACAGCAGAGAGGTTTCAGTGGACTGGACTCCTCCTGGATGAAACTCAAGTAGCAGATTCACTCCAGGAGTGCACTAGAAGTACTTCAACCGATAACAGAAATTCAGTTCACAGGACAGGACTACAGCTAGTTCAAAGTAAAACTCTTAAAACACACACTGGATCCTCAGCACAAGCCATTTCACTCCTGTGATTATAATGCCACAACGCTTGTTACTGTAGATGCAGCTTACGACCTTCCAGGGATTGCAAAGCGAGTTCTGGGAGAGCTGACACAACTTACCTGATTTCGCATTTTGAAGTGGGATAAACCCCTCCCTGGTTCTCAGATGTCTGACCCACATTTGGCTATACTGAAATCCAGATTGTCATAACGGGACCATTTAACGAGCAGTTCATGTTGTTATAAATCAGTAACCTGCTGTCCTTCCCACTTTGTTATCTGCCAGTCTTTGACGACACCAAATATTTTATCAGCAAAGGTTTTATTCTCTAGGCTCTTGAAGAATTTACTGAATGGCATTAGACCTTGCTAGGAAAGACCTCACTCATTTCCCTCCATGTTCATGTCTCACAGAACCTGTTTGTAGATTATCCATGCCTGTAATTTTAACTCCACTCGTGAAAACTTTTAAATACAGGGGCCTTTGTTTTATCGAGGCAAAATGCTTCTTATGAAATTTGAGCCTTTGATGGCTTTATAAATCATCCATGCAATCTTGCCCTTCCAAGAGGCAGCAGGCATATTTGACAACACCTGTTTTTCATGACACCATGTCTTTTAATTTTTTATTCACGGAGTCTCAATGAAACATTAAAACCTTGGGAAACAGAGTACTAACGAAGTGCTAACCTACTGTTTATTAAGTACTGAAACAATATCCCATGGACCCAAATCCTATGGTACTAGGCAGTGTACACACAGAACGGAAGGGACCCTGTCCCAAATTGTTTAAACATCTAATACTAAAAGCTGTTAGACCTGCACAATAATTGCTTCATGCAGTTTTATATTAGAAATGGTAATTGTACGTATTCTAAATTGCTTTTATCTTTTGCTCCTTGTCCTAGTTGTTCCAGCACTGCAAGCAAAGGATCTAATCCTGTGCTTAGGAAAATCAAAGTGAGTTGCCCCAAGTGTAACTGCACTGATGCATTAGTGAACGCAACACACTATGGCACTTCTTGGAAAGGTGGACAGAATGGGAAATTCTTACACACAGCATGAATGAACATGATTTTTCTGTTCACATCACTAGATATTTTCCTGCTTTCCTTCCAAATAATCATAGTTATGACTTTCATAGTTCTATGGCAGATTTCATATTTGATGCCAGCTACAAATGAATCAGTGCACTTTCTTCTTTCCTCCCAATCTCTTTTTGAAGTCTTAATAGAGATCCACAGTAGGAACTTGGGGCAAAAATCATCACTATTTATATACAAGACTGGTGGGGACCGAATTGTTTTATCTATTGTTGCCACTTCCCATGGTGGACCCCAGAATATTGTGGAAATGCTGGGAAGATGACTGGCTATTCCAAGTTTCCTATAGTTCTCCACTGCCTCTTAAGCTTTGCCCTACCATACACTTGCCTACGGGAGCCATGCTGAGTTGCCCTGGTAGAAGAAATACATAAACATGGAAAAGCAGCAGCTTGATGTTAAAACAAGTATCAAAGAATACCGTAACATGGGACAAAATTAGAGAACATATTGCCTAATAATGTGAGATGACTGAGGATTGAGTCTGCCCTGGTTGCTTTGCAGTGGCATCTTCCAATCTCTCTAACAAGACTTGGCAGAATTCCTTCAGAGCACACACAGACCTGCAACCCAGGAACTAATCAAAGCACTCTCACCCTCAGCCAAGCGCAATTTTCTTAAAACTCTTGCATAAGTGATCACAGCAAGACAGCAGGATTTATGTTCATTACCTGAATTGTCTGGTAAACCGAAGGATCAAATCCTTTCACAGTCACCTCCCGGAAAATTCTTGGCTCCAGTTCCTCTTTGGTCAGATCACAGTGATATATAATACCTAAAGAGAGTGCAAATTTGTCAGCTTAGTGTACGTCCATCATTAAAAGGATGCTGGTTTAGGCACTGTGATGGAGTAATGAATGGCAAAGGCAACTCATCAGGGTGAAAAACAGGAGCTCTAGACACATTCTTTCAGTTAATATATAATTTAACTCATACATATATGCACTTCATCTAGGAAAAATGCAAAGGCTTTCTGTACAGAAAGAAAAATTCTCACTGCCCCTACAAAGCCAGGTATCCAAAGTGGGTTAAGCAAAATGGAAAAAAGATTTGTTTTCATAAAGTTACATAGCACTTTACCGAGAATGATCATGTTGGAAGAAAGAAGTATAAAGTCAATTTTAAAACATCTCCTCTAGAGCCACCAGACTGAGAATAAATATATCAAGAATTTAACTCAGATCAACATTTTTCTCTTTACAATAAAATATTTTGAAATTACAATTCAAACAGACCCCCAGAAAACGGAAAGAGCTGACCATTCACTTGAAATTGTGGCAGAGCAGCACAGGTTACCTAAGTAACTGAACAGAATTTGGTCTCGTGTAATTTATTTTATATCCTGATCCTGCAGGTTTGAAGGCAACTTCACTTGCTTGAGTTGCACCTATGATTTCCAAAGGATTGCGCACATGAGAAAATTTATGTCTATAAGCTGTATGAAACTTCTAGGTTGCAGCAGAGACAAAATCACAGAGACCGTAACAATTTAGACGCTACACAGATGTGTAATTAGCCAAGAAGAATTTTGCATTTAGACTGTAAGTCATATTTCCTGTCGTTTAACCCTAATATTTGAGCATGTGCCATATAGTGTGACTATTGTTGTGTTTGCACGCTGGTTAATACACTACAAAATCCTAATATTCATGGATATACTACAGATATATATGATACATAAAACTAACCTCAATGTTAACTAGTCTTTGTTTTTCTGCTTTACAACAAGCTGGTCTCCGTAAAATTTTAAACTCATATTAGGGAAAAGAACACTAAAGTTAAGGCAACAAGCCCTCTAAAGGGATCCTCAATGTAATAAAATTAACCAAGGTGGACAGGACTTGACTGAAATACTGCTGTATTGTGTGTATTTTAGATACTTTCAGGAAACCAGAAGTAATTATTACAGAGGTAACAGCTATAAAAATTATGTTGAAACATGAAATAATGAGGAAACATATCTGATGCAAGGAAATTGTCTCATTAAATCACTTTTATAGACCGTGGAAAATCAGAAAGATACAGACTGGCAAAAGAACACCGATGAAAACCAACATTTCTAATAACGTTTCTAAGATAAATCCTCTTTCTGTAATGGTGAATTAATAGGGGAATAAAAGTAGGGCTACTCTAACATGCTGGGATTTTTTTTTCTTCATTTGTCACAAAGTGACTAGCAAGCCTAATGCAGGGTGACATGTACAATTACATTAAGCATTTCCCTTAAAGATTAGGGTCCAGAAAATGATGCGAAAGCACAAAGGAAAGGACACCGGGTGGTAACAGGCAGAGCACTCATTTGACATATATACAGCTGCCCAAGTTGGATAATGTACTGGTAAACATGACACACAGAGCAGGCAGAATAGCTGCATGTTAGGGAAACGCATGATGATGCATAAGCCCAGTCACAGAGTGCATTTCAGAAATCGATCAACCTAATATTACAGTAACATGCAATTGAACTCCTGGTACTGCATCTCTTAGTCTGTTACATTTTTAGTGGCATGGCAGTTAATATCCAAAACCACAGTAACGTTGGGGCCTGCACTCTTTTGCTGGGTGCTAAACAAATGCAAAACACTAGAGTGCTCACCTAAGCGTCTTACTGGAGTGAACAGCAGGGACAACCATATTTTTCAGGGAATAGCAAAAATTATTTTTACGGTGTCAGCACCTATCGTTTCAGAACTACTTTACTCATTGTTTCATATAGATGTTTACTATTACTTTTGCTGTAAGAATTAAACACCAGTATGCTATTATGTTTCTCATTAGAAAAAAAATAATGCCGCTTAATACAAGCGCAAATTGTATTAATTTCTAATAGTAAAGCAGAAAGATCTACATTAATCAAGGACCAGCCCCATACCTTTTGCCAGGTTATTCCACTTATGGGGCAAATGGAGGTTGCATGCAAATTAAGAAATATCCACACCACGACCTAAAAATTACCTCTCAGGTCTGCTTTCCTCACTCTTTCCTTATTCTCATATGGTCTACCTCTCTTTCTTCCCTTCCTCTTTCTTCTACATTCCAGGTTGCTCTGCCCCAGTTAACAGAGCTATGCCATGCCGAACTGTCTGTACATGCTAAGCACATGGATGAAGAGGAGAAAAAAAAAATCTGCCTAAGCAAAAGCAGGCAGCGAGACCAGCCATTGCTCACTGTCTGGCAAGGCACAGGCTAAAACAGATCTCTGGGCTCTTCTTCTCCACATGTTTAGCAGCTGCAGAGACTACTGGCCCAGCTGAGATGAACAGTGCAGGCTTGTAAGACTGGCAACTTCTGGCCCACGAGGTGGGATGGGAGAAAGTCAACTATCCAAAGCATCAGGTTGGGATGAAGTTAGAGGTAAACGCAAGAGTGTCCTCAGGCTCCTCTCCAGTTGCAATGACTGCAATGATCTGAATGTTGTTTAAAAGTTGGCTTAAGAGAGGAACTGGAAACATAATGTATCTTATTTCTGGTTATGTAAACAGTAAGATCGTAATAGGAAATTCATCACACTTATCAGCTAAGCTTGAAACATAATTTTGATAATTTAACACAATCCTTTCTAGCAAAACCAGCAAACCCATCAAAACTATTATAGAGGCATTTTGTAATGTGGCTGTGCTCTAACTGAAACAGAGCAAAAATATACGTCAGGTGCTGTAAGAACATTTTTGATCATCTTATGATTCATGATCACTCACAACCCCGGAAGAAGATAAAAGATTCTGGAGCCTATCTCCCCGCTCCATATTTGAATCCTGTCTTGTACCAGCTATTGATTGTTTGGGCCAGAAAGAAAGAAATAAAAAGAAAAAAAAAAAAAAAAAGAAAAAAATAAGAGAGAAGGGCAAATACATTGTTTCGTCACAGACTAGCTTGACAATTGCATAGAAACTCCCTTTCTAGTCAAAATCCTGGAATACTTATTGGTGTGCCACACACGTATTACATAACGCTTTGGACAGCTCTGGTTTTGCAGGCTTGTACAGAGAGGAGTCCTACAGCAATCCAACAACCCCAAGTGTTGTAAGGACAGACAGTAAGGATGCTGTAATGAGGCTATGCAGAAATGAATCAAAAAGCTGTCAGAAAAAGTTTTGGTGACTTTTATTAATGTTCTTCAAAAGTGTGATGAAAATCACATTAAATAAATTTACAATTGTCTGCAACAGAATTTGTAAACTTGTACCTTGCTGTATGAAGCAAGAGCTGTGAGAATGCTACGATTTCATCTCCAGTACAAGCTGGTCTTGTGTAATTTCTGTATGCAGGTCTCTCAAATATTAATAGGCAAATTTTTTAGGTTTCACAGATCAAGGACTGGTACATTTTGACGTGCACAACTGCTGCTTACTACACGGGGGGAAGCAGTTTTATTTGGGGCTTAGACATACCTAGTAACTACTAAACAACAGAAAACAAGATAGATATTGTTCCCAGGAAAAGTAACAATAACTAAGGGAAAAAACCAATCTTACCTGGAGATAAAAAGGAAGTAAACTGGTAGAATATTTCCGTGTCCTTCTTTTGGCCACTATATCCCACAATACTGCCAACCTCTAGGGGGAAAGTCTTGAGATGTGCACCAGTAGCTAGGTCATGAAGTTGCAGGATATTCTTCACGTCATGCAGATAGCACAAAACTAGAAAGTTGGACCTCACACAAGCAACCCATTCTGCAGAGTGTGGATAAGAAAAACAAAGCCGCAGAAAACACAGTTAAAAAAACTGTAAGAAAGAAAACAATCAGACAGAATCTGATTCTAAAATTCCTTGGCATATCTAAATGCATGCACCAAAATTTCTGACATGCATTGAATTTAACTCTTAAATCTTTAGACGTCACCTGCCTTATGAAATAAAAAAGTGAACCCAAAAGTAAAGGCTGACATTCTTTGGAAATGCACTAACCATGCTGCTCAAAGCTAATTTATACAAATACAAGAATAAAGAATTGCTTAACCAAGATGCTTATGCATTTGGGGTGCTTATAGATCAATACTGCTCTTAAACATCACATATTTCAATGCAAAACCCAAGCAAAACATTGATCTTTTCCAGCAATACTTATGGAAATGCATGAAAATCAAAACAATCATTATGATTTAGACTCAAGCTAAATTATTAAGAACAGAAAGACATGTGATCCTATACCGCACATTAAAGCATATAACATAGAGGTTACTATTCATCTTGGTTTTACTGCCTAAGTATTCAGGAGGCTATTGTCATAAACAAGCTCTACTGGGTGTAAAAGGGCTATTCTGAGGCGATATCCTCAACACGTCATTTTAAAAAAACCCCACGTTTATTCAAGAAGCTAATGTCGTTAAACACCATTCTTGAGACTGTAAGGTAGTAGGAACAGGACACGGCACAGTGAACTCAAACTGGCAAAAGGACCCAGGAACAAAGCGCTCTGCAGAGGTTCATTTCCTTTATGCCTTTCCTGGCAGTCCTGGGTCCCTGCAGAGCTGCCCACCTCAGCTGCGCAGCTGTGCAGGAACCAGAGCTTCTGCTTCACAGAACCTTTCACATTCTGAGTTTGTCCCTCAGAAGAATTACCAGGGATATGTGAACTTCTTCATGGAATGTTAATTTTTTTTAATTGGACTTTGGAAAATCCAAACTGATTAAAAAAAAAAAAAAAAAAAGGTCTGGGCTAGCAATCTCTACAAAAATCCCTGCAGTTCTGACCATCTCACTTCAATCCCCATCTTTATATCCAGTGAAGCATAGAAACTCTTCAGGGCTCCAGTTCACTCAGAATATATCATGTAACATATACTGTCCTGTCTCCTGTGCCATCGGCTTTAGATCTTTAGTGACAAATCTATTTATTTACTCATGCAGACAGGAAAAAGATTGAAACTTCATCTCTCTCAGTGTTTCTGTCATTTAAGAAACAGGTTACCCTACTTTGCAACAAAAGTATTTCAACTTCTCATTATTTCCCAAATCAAATACAAACAGGACAAAATACAAATATGGTTAAAAGTCAAGAAAAAAATATCTGGAAGCAGGGAATGAGGGACATTTTTTGTTTGCAGGACTAGATGAGGTGGTGATTCTTGTCCTCTTCCAACTATGTATGTGCAACTTCTCCCCAGACAAGTCAGACTGGAAACCTAAATCATGGGCAAGGTACCAGCATTGGAAAATGCCTTCTCTTATCTGCTGAAAGCAAAAAATGAAAAGATGGAACCAAATGACCAAGAAACATCAGGTAAGACTGACCGGGGCACGCTGTAATATCAAAGTAGCACTGTGAGATAGGGAGTTTAAACTACCAACATTGGAGGAAAAAACATTGAAAACAAAACAGAAGCAAGGCAAAATTGCAGTTTTACACTGTTTTATGCTATTTACATTATAACTGTTCTTTCCGGTTTCCCCAAAGTCCCATAAAACCAAACTATTTGAATTCACAGAGTCGTACTGAAGACAGCCCTATAAATGAATCTTTGTACATTCAGGTTCCGGAACAAAAATTCAAAGTTTTATCATGTGCTCCTTCCATTAAGGGTAACAAGTTCTTTCTGAATTAAAGGTCAAAACTCATTATTCTGTAACAATTAGATTAATTAACAGTCCCTGCTTTCATATAGAGTTCAGGTGTGTCATGACCCCCTAGAGCTTGAAGACCTTCAAATCCTAATAGCTCCATAGAGTCTACTTTCCTTTCAGAGTGTCCCTGAAGGACCAGTGAAATTTAACACTAGTCTGACCCTCTTGCCATATGAATTTATGTTACATAAACACCAAATAAAGCTTTACTACTCCCCTCTTTCCAAAGATCACCACTGCTATTTTCTTACCCCCAGACTTTCTAACTCCCTTATAAGCTTCTAGCCCAAATCTGGGAATTTTCTAACCAAAGCCCCAAAGTACAACACTAATTGAAATTTGAACCATGAAGTCATGACCCGAAATAATAAGATACAGCACAACATAACACTGTTTATAAATCAGTAATAGATGTGTAATTTTAGCTCTGGAGCATCTTAAATTTCTTAAGGGAAGCTGGAAAATAGAATAAACTGTATTAAGTTTAATTGTTATATCCATTCACATATTTTGAAATATAGAGTCATTCTTGGCTGTATGAACAAGGGAAATATGCAGTAATTTAAAATATTTATTACACTGTCACTGCACAGATCTGCCAACGTTCACATATATAACTGCTTTATTAACACAAAATAGGAATTAAAAAAAAGCATCCCTACAGTAATGCAACATTTTTGCCTGCAGAATTAACTGTTCTGCAATAAGTATGAGATCCTATGAACTCCATCGGTATTCTCAGCAACATCTGTAATCGAAATGTCCAGTTTTACTCTCAAAACTTCCTGACACAAAGTTTCACCAAATGGATTACAGACATTCTCAGTTCAACTTCAAATGTATACAATATCCAGTTTTGCTTCAGCAAAATTACTACTTAAGCAATTTTTATTTTAAAATTAAATTGTGATGACTCTTAATTCCTCACTAATCATTTGATGAAGTATTGCAGTTTAATGGACATTTTCATTAAAAGTCAAAATACATTATTACTTTGACTTGCATACTATGAAGAGATATTACTCCTCTATTAAAAAGATTCAATTGCCCCAGGGTAAGGCTGCTGGCTTACGTGGGGATTCCTGCTATTGAAGAACTTGCAGCAATATTAACTCTCCATCATGCCTTGGGTTTACAAATTAGATGCTCTCAGTAAGGTGAAGATAACAAATGAGAAGACAATGCAAAATGTTTTTTTAAGGCATTCCATGAGATTTAGGAACACAGCTTCTGTGTATAATATCTGTATTAATACTGGGTTTGGTGCATTGCTAACTGCCTCCAAAGCCTACAGTAATGGAAGCTACAAAGAAATGCAAAAATCAAAACAGAGCAAAACATTGAAGCAGACCTGAAAGGGCAGAAGGAAAAAAAAAAAAATGCACTAAGAACCAACACTTGCATATGTAGCAAGCTAAAACAAAGCTGAATTACTAACAAGAGCTATTTTTTGACTGCAGGCTACAAGCTGAGTCTCTGTTAGTCCCATGCTCAGCACGGAGAACTGGCGATCCTGTTGCGTTTGTTGCGTTAGCGGTCAGCCTCTTTGGTTTTGCTCATGCTTTGCAGACCTCATCCTGCATGTCGCTGTACCTCCTAGAAACTTTTGAGATTGTGTGCTTGCAAACTTCACACAGCTAAAAGCTAAGCCTGACACCTTTGCTGTAGGCTCCCTTTATAGACTATGGGCAGAAATAAGCACCTTTAGAATGCAGTTCACCCAATTATTTTGGATACCCTGTTCTGGGATACCATGAATTGCTTGCTGAGCAGTTTCACTCACACAAGGGTTTTTTTAATAAAAGCTAACCATCCAAGACCTCTCCAATGTATAGGGTCATTTTATTTTCAGTTAATACCAATGAACAAAGCAGCTATTCTTAAAGTTACACCTAGATTTATCAATTGTTCTCCAGCATACTTACATACCACCTACTTACAATACCCATCAGGCAAAGGATTTATTTTACCAATCAGTAAACACACAGGGATTGCCTTTCCCAACCTGAGCTCTTGGCTCAGGTGTCAGAGAGAGATGGACATACTCAGAGGCACTCATAGGTACTAAAAGCAGGTGTAAAGAATTATCCTTGGTACTTCCCATTCCTCTCTGAAGATTACAGTGACCATCTTGATGACTACAATACACACAATTCATCAATAGCTAAATTTGGGCTACAGGAATTATATTTCTTAGCAAGGCCTACAAAACTGAGTGCAACCATCTCTAGAAGTTCTAGTTCAACCTTTTAGAAATTCATAGACTGCCACTTTCCAAAAACTTTTATTTTGACAGCTTTCATTAGTAGCAAAGGCATGCCACTAACTCAGCACCTGCAATGTTGCTATGACCAACTCTTGAAATTCTCATGAAAAAAAAAGTTGAATCCTCACACCAAACATCTGTTCCACTAATCTTAATTACTTATGACAGTTCTGATCTTTCATTTCTGCAGCAGTAGCTACAGCATGTTAAGCGTCCAACTGTACAAACGTGCTTTGACAGATGCAGGCCAAAATGTCGATGGAGGAGAACAAGGCCAACTAGAAGAGGTAGGCAGCCATAAGTCTCCAGCAGAAACTGCTGAGTGAGTTACTGTACAATGTGCTTGTGCATCCACTCAACAAATAATTAATATATTTCAATAGACTGTCAAATCTTTAGCTGGAAAATAGACCTGGAGCATCATTTTGGCTTCTTTGGTCATCACAAACAGTGACCATAAATTTCACTGTCCCTGCAGATTAACAGGTATCTATGCTGATCTCAACTAAAGTGACGGCAACCAAGGCTACTGAAGACAGCAGGTTTATCCTGTGCCTTAGAAGTAGGACTACAGTGTCTGTAATGATCAGCATGCATTTATGGTTTCATAGCTGCCTTTTAACTAATTCAGCACACCTACATGCAGCTATGTGGTCATTTAAAGTACCAGTTCAACGTCAGATGTGAATCTCTCCTATAGTTCTATTTTAGACTCCCCGAAAATGAAAAGTAACACTTTATAAACAAACTCCAACAGGGAGGAAATGAGTCTCATCACACTCCAACATGTTCTGAGGCCCCCCTTAAATTTAATTTTAAAATAGCTGTCATTTATTTCTTCCCCTCAGCTCACAGAGTAGAGATCTAAATTTACCCCAACTCTGTGTGAAATCCCTGCTGAGAGTTGTAAAATGAGGTGTGTGTACGACCTCATTGAAGGAATATGTTTGTTTTTTCCCCTGTATTTCCCAAATTAGCTCATTTATAAACAGTTCTGAAAACAAAAAGGTCAAAGCCAATAAAAGAAGTCTATCTTGAAGAACACATTGAAGAAACCAAATGACATTCACATCACCTTGTAGGCATGTGTGTTTATTTCTTGGTTAGATTATATTAGATAAAGCATCTTCCCTAAGAATGCATCATAACACTTTGTGGAATTTCTCTTTTTGCCATTGACGGACACTGGCAGAGCTTCATAATTCTTAATTCTGAATTTATGATTCATAAAGAAATCTGTTTCTATATATGCATAGTGCAGCTTTATGAAACTGAATCTAAGTTACCACATAGAAATGAAGAAGGCTATGGCTAGCAGGCAGCTCACACCAGAGTAGGAGACTTTTGAGCCCAGTATCTGTACAGCCCAGTAAAACACATTTGTGATCTACAGCATCACTAACTAAAACGTTTATAAAGAAATTCTAATATGGCTAATTACATCTCGGTAAAGAGTCACTCCTACACATACATGAAATTGGACAAGCAGCAATACTCATTTACCTTTTGAATCACTGCCGCCCTAGCTTTTGCAGAAGGTGTTTCATTACATTGTCATCTCTGGATCACACAAAATCAAATTCACTTGACTGCAAGGTTTTCAAGACAATGAATTATTAACTGCCTTCTGCTATAATTATGTCTTTCAAAACCAAATCTTGGAATGATTAAAAACAACATGACATAACAGACTGGCTTGCTTGCTGATGTGAGTGTGCAAGTGAAGGAATGGGGTTTTTTTTTAATTTATTTGGGGCTACAACCTCCTGAACATGATAAAACTCCCTTATTTTGGTGCTGAGGGTGTAAAACTAATTTGCAAGTATCTGCCACAAAGAAGCAACTGAACAATTCAAACTTACTTAATTATATAGATCTAACTCATCATCTTATGGGGACACTTTAATTTGTTAATTCAATCCAATTCCTTTGCATACCGCTCCAAGAAGCTAGAGACAGAAGTGGACAGATGATTGCCTACTCTGGCGTCACATTCAAATACAGTAAAAGCTTAATAACACACAACAGGCTCCTGAAAGTCACTCTGATGGTTTTATATGACAGATTGTGTTTGCCTTCAAGTGTTTAAGAGCTGAATGCCTGTTGTGTTTACAGTTTGAAGGCCAGTGCCTTCAGCAAACCCATTTATCTGAACTTTCAGTTTTCTAAATGCAGTTCTTGTTATGTTTGTGTAGTCAAGGCTGCCCTGTATAAGCCATTAAATTTTTTTTTGCACACGCACAAACGTGAACTCAGTACGACTTTGCCCTTACAACGAAACCGAAGTGGAGTTGAGCTAAATACTGCAGTGTAGTGAAGAACAGATCTGGCCTTTATCTTACTGGGAAGGAATTTATAGCCAGCACCTATATAGCCACTGGTCAAAGCTCCTTTGGCTGCCTAGACCACATCCCAGGTAAATCCACACATGGTAACCACATTTCATGTCGATCACACGTTTCTGTCCCATTCTACTTGGACACTCACAATCTCTTAGCCAATTCTTCAACTTGATCCCACTTTATAAACTGCTGTTTCTCATAACGTAAGCATGGCTTCACAGATTGCCAGCAAATTTGCACACAATCAGAAATTAGACTTGGAAGCAATTTTTCACTTACACCTATTATTTATTCTATGCTTAGGACTTGAAAGGTACTTCATTTAAGATGCATGTGGTTCCTGATTCAAAGAGTTCACAATCTTAAAAAGGTTTGTATCTCACCAAGTCCTAAGAGCTAATTTTGTGTTTAGCAAAATTCTTGCAATACTCTAGACCCCAGTTATTTGCAACATTGCTACAATTCTGGGTGTGCTCAGAGTCACCATTTACGTCACACAAGGTACGGGGACATACCTTGTCTATGCTGTGGCAAAAATCATGCAGGACACATTGTGAAATGCAGACAGAAATTACTTTTTTTTAGGTTTCTTTAAAAAGCAAGATGTTAAGAGGAATTTGAAATAGTGATCAAATAGACAGAAGTTACTGTAAATACACAGATCAAGTCACACGCACAGAATTCTACTCATTCTACAAAGCAGCTCTTCACCAGAAAAGTAGCAAACATGAATGCATTTGTATAAAGATGGATTAGCAATTAAAAAAAGTCTTTGAATAACTATAATTATGCTAGTCAGATAAACCATAACTGTATCTTGTACTGTATGGAGAACAGAACACATAAATATACACAAAGCATCTGTCAAACATCTCAGAGGAGGTTTTTCTGAATTATCTGAAATTAATTCTAAGTTTTAATAGAACTTTCCTCAAAATGATGGGATTAAAATAATTCACCTTTATTTTAATTACATCAAAACCAAAGATTTATGTTGTGAACCCGCTTTTATACTTAGAGAATACCATGCCCTTCAACTTTCCTGAGGATTTTTTTTCAAGTGTTGTCTACTCCTCTTATCCCAGGAACAACAGAAAATCCTGTCTCAAACTCTGACCAACTCTGTTCACAGTGTGCTCCACTACTGCCAGGTTCGCTCTTCCCTTCTTTCTGCTTATGAAGTCCCTCTTGCTATAATCCCCAACTGTCTAGTAAATGTTTACTACACTGACATGAAGCAGGAAAATACTTTCCCCTCATTTCCTACAAACACAGAACGAAAACAAGGATAGATGAAGCAACTTCACTATGGCCACCCAGGACGTCAGAGAGAGAGAGAGAGAGAGAGTGAATCCTGGATCTCTCAAGTCTCAGCAAGTCTTTTAATCGTAAATCCTAAACAATGTTTAAACACAGGATAAAAGCAAGAAAGTCTGTACAAGATAGATCAATTATTGAATTAATTTGAAAAAAGCAGAATAGAAAACCTTTTACTTGACATGAACTCTTACCTAGAACATCTCTCTCATGTTCAGGGACGAGAACTTTCCATTTGGATTCCTCTGGGTCACTGAAGTCAATGTTGATTAACCGGTAATTTGGAGAATGACGGTTTGTCTTGAAAGTGAACACTGTCCCTTCATTGGTGATATATTCATACTCAGCCTCAAAGTTATCTATCAGCTTCACCCATTGAAGAATTCCTGCAAGATCAAACACATAATTTAAATTCTTCACCTCCTGAAACAAAACCTTTTAACATCTGAGGGCAAGGTCTTTCTGACAGTTGCTGTAGGCTCTTCCTTGAGCAACGGCAGTGAGCAGAAGAGGTACAGCTATCAAAAGGGCTGAATATGTACAAAGAACTTACAAAGAATTCTCCAGATGAATAGGCTGCTGTGGAAACACACAGACATGTTAACATACTGGTTTTGAGGAATTTCTAGCAAAATATACACAGAATACTGACACAACTATGGCTAGCATTTCACTGGCTTTCCTAAGGGGCTGCTGGAAAGCTCAGATGTTTGCTACAAAGGTGCTTCTACCACACTGACTGCCATCGAACCAACACTGCTGAGCACATCAGGTTCTTGCCAACAGAGCTCACAAGCCCCCACTTCTACATACTTCTTGGAATGAGAAGTCACACCTGAGTCAGAAACACCTGCACTAAGCTTTCAAGCTCAATTTTATTTTTAATAGCTTTTTAAAATTACTATTTAAATATAAAATATTATCTTTTTTTTTTTTTCCTTTCTGCAAAAAAAGTTACTTTTCCTCAAAGTGGAAAGTTTTCCATCCTCCTTAAAAGCCCAGAACTTCCTATAGAATAGACCTGATGCTGTTTGAATGAGTACAATAAACTTCACTACCAGGAATTTCCCTGTCAATTCAGAAACAACGTTCCTGAAGTCTTGTTCTGCAGAAGCTTGTCACCACCAACGGACAGCTACAGACAGTTAGCTAAAATGTTAACTTGTGGGTTTGTGAAGAATGAAATTGCATTTTCCCTATAAAAATTCAGGAATACCACACTCACCAATAGAGGTGCGCTTCTCTCAAACATGAACTGCCTCAGTTTATTTGCTCTATACCACAGCCTTAATCTTGACTCAACCTGCAGTTGGGACTGAAAGACTCCACTACTTTTTATTCACCTTTTACTGTTCTGCAATAGGTTTAGGGGTTAGTAGAAAGAAAAAGCAGCTAGGCTAGATCAGAAATGTGCTTGTTAATCTACAACGCAACCTATCAACCAAACTTACTATTATAAGCATCATATATAGCTATGCTTAAAAATCAGAATCCTTACTGATATGTGAAATTAAACTTTTATATCTTAAAATAAGATTTGGCACACTCTCTGCCTCTTTCCTAAAACTAAAGGTTGGATCTTTGCTTTTAAGTATAAACAAATAAACTGTGCATAAATCTATTCATGAAACTATAATATAATGTTTGTGTCAATAAAAGAGCACATCAGCTTATTTTACAATATTAAAAGCTAAGCAGAATAATGGAAGTAGATCATAGCTGAGCTGTAATTACTGCAAGTTTAAAAAAAGAAAAGACTAATTGAGGAAGCAGTGAGATGGCTAGGGTCATTTTAAACCCATTAAATGTAATAAGAGAGCATAGCCAGGCCTAGTACATTCATAAAACTCACATCTCTTAATTGCCGTTTTGGTTTAAGGGAAACTTCCTCGTCTCTTCATGCAAAGTGATAGATTAGCCAATTAAATTCCACTTTTCATACTGCTGTAACACAAACTTTCCAGGCAATCCAGTCAACTTAGTATCCTGCCTCTGAGTGAACTAATTGCACGTTAAACCTTGATTTTTGCTGAGATACAAAGTTTTGTGCGTCTCAAGAGATTTCATGTTGAAGAAAAATCCTAAGTCCCTCCAGTTGCTCAAAGTTCTGTAGAGAAAATCTGCTTTGATGCCCAGCAAAACAAAGAAAATGCAGCCTACAGTGAACTCTGATATACACCACTGAAACCGTTTTAAGGTGTCAAGTCACATGCACGAGCGTTCTAGTAAATAAAAACTTAACTGCAGTATAACACCATAACAATATTGGAAAATTTGTATTTTAGTATCTGACAGAAAGAAACCATCCTACTAAAGAAGAACAAGACTTCATAACAAGGAATCCCCAGACTGTTGAAAAAAAACTCAGGTTTTAAAACAGTGAATGTGCACAATAACTGTAGTCTCCATGATTGCAACAGAAGTTGGATTCTGTGAAGAAAAAGGACAATAATGTGACATTAGGGACTGACATTGCTGCTTTGCAACTCATTCATCCACTCCCAAATGAACAGCTAGTAAAAAAAGAGAGAGGGTTGCTATTCTACAGGGATGCACTAAGTTGTTATTACAAAATCAAGCGCATTCATCCTGTTAAAGTGGATGTTATATAGTTCTTAGAAGACAAATATTGCAGATGAATTACCCTTCAACCATAGTCTCACTGAAGTGGTTAAATACACTAGTATCTAGTCTAAGAGGCAGTAACGAAGCAATTACAGGCAGCTGAAAGAGACAGTTACTTCAGGTACATTCGCTACTGTACAGAGTATGTGCCCGGTAAGAGGAAGAAACCCTTTGCCATGAGACAGGTATCAGACACAGGAGGCTGCATCTTTATGGCTGGCAGCAGCTGATCCAGTGGTGCCCCGTGACTCAAAGGGATGTTCTAGCGTTGCCTTAGATCACTCTGTTTAGCTCTCTCCTTTGCGTTAGGAATAACAACCTGGTGACCAACATGGCCAGTTCCCCAGGCACTAATGTGACTGAAAACAGATTGGGGGCAGGGGGGAAGAACCACTTATCCCCAGGTCACACCAGTGGCAGCACAAGGGAGGAGCAGGCCCATGAAGCTTACAGCACTCTGGCCTTGCTGCTGAGTTGAGCCAACACCTAATCATTGCCAAAGAGGAGTTTGTCCTTCACGTTACTCCTAGCCTGCTGCTTCTGTTTTGCTTATCTGCCCTAGTAGTGAGCTGGTTCAACAAGTTAAATGATTGAAAAAAAAAAATTCTGCTGCAAAATGAAGTTTTCTCTTTTGCTGCCTGAACCAGCTCACAGCTTGGGCAAAGGACTGCCACTATGTACACGGCAGCCAGTACGTGCAAGGCAGTGGCAGAGAGAGAGGCTAAAGGGGAGCAACAACATTTTTCATTAGCAATAAGCCATAACATAAGCTTGACTGCAGCAAAACTGCACTCTCCCATTTTTCCCTCATCCATCAGCATGTCTCTACGTTCATGCTTAGTTTGGCATTTGCCCAAGTGACTAGTAAAGCTGATCAAATTAGCTCACTTAGAAGAAAACTAGACTGTCTCTCTTTTACAGGTTCTTTTCTCCCATGACAGATTAGCAAGTACAATCACTAACCAGAGAAGTGAAGATGCTGATTGATTCAAGAGGAAGGGATGGTGTTAGGTAATTCAGGGGCATGAGAAGCTACCTGGGACATCCCTCCTTTTGGTGGCAGCAATTGTCTAGTCTGGCTCTACCCATCTCATCAAACTACTCCCTCCAATACCAAAAACATCCAGGGGAATGGGCAAGGCAGATTTTTATTAAAGACAGCACATTACACCAGGAGGAGAGTTCGCTTGAACAAACACAATTTGAAGTGTAAAGCACACCTCATCAAATATTCTGTCTTCCTCAAAGTGTCAGGAATACATTTACAAGTCTGTCTAGATAGAGACACAAACATGCATTTCCAATTCAAACTCTGTGCAAGTAGATTAAGCATAACTCTTCTGTTTCTTCGTATCTGTCTTGTTTACATGTGTGACTGCTGAGTACTATAAAAGCTATCTGTGTGCAGCTCTCACCTGACCCGAATTCAGGATGGATGTTTCTGCAGTAACTGGTTAAACAGTCAAAAGCATGGCGAACTATGTACTGGGAGCCTCAAGCAGCGCTCACTTACACGTTCTCTATAAATGTGTAAGAGAGCGCACTCTTACAGAAGCTGAATGAATCAGGCTGAGAGCTGTCATCTAAGCATCAGAAGAGGATGTTCCAGGGACCAGGGATAAGCAAAAAAGCTCTTGAGTATGCAGTGCAGATATGGGAAAGTTTGCTTGATCATGGAGGACCCACATTATAACTTCTGGAAGAACAATAAAGGTATCTACACACAATCCAGATGGGACAACACAAAGCCTCCCAAGTAGCTTGTTTCAACACTGAGTCACATGCACCAATTCCCAAGGGACTTGAGAAAAAAAATCAATGAAGGTTATTGGCAAATACACAGCCATAGTCAAAAAACCAGATGCCTTACTTAAGTAAGGAAATACAGAGGTGAACTATGTGGTTTCATAAAACAAGAGGCATCTGGAAAGGGTTCTGGAGGGGTGGAGACTGATAGCCTTCCCAGGAGCTAGAAAATATGCAGGAAACAGGTTCAAAATAGAGCAGAATTAATGATAAAAGGCCTAAACCATAGTTTTCATATAAAATGATCATAAAAATACCTTATGCCTTACCTTAGAGAAAAGATGAATACACAAGAGCATGATAAAGTATATAAAACAGTGAGTGATTGGGAGCTGTGATGCCCATACCTTCTGTCAAAGCAAGGATGCCGGTCCTAGACAGGTCACAGACCACAGGCAGTTCCCCATCTCATGACTGAAAACTCATGTGATCAGTGCATCTACTCTTACCAAAAGGCCTGAGGTACATGCACAGATCCCATCTTAATGACTGGATGGATACTCACTTGCTGGTTACAGAATCACAGAATGGCAGGGGCTGGAAGGGATCTCTGGAGATCATTAGTCCAATCCCTCTGCCAAAGCTCTAGGTTCGCCTAGAGCCAGCTGCCCAGGACCATGTCCAGGCAGGTTTTGAATATCTGCAGAGAAGGAGACTCCACAACCTCCCTGGGCAGCCTGTTCCAATACTCGAAGTTTTTCCTCATGTTCAGGTGGAACTTCCTGTGCTCCAGTTTGTGCCTGTTGCCCCTTGTCCTGTCACTGGGAAACACTGAAAAGAGCCTGGCCCCATCCCTCTTGACACCCACCCTTTAGATATTTGTAAGTGTTGATAAGGTCCCATCTCAGTCTTCTCTTCTCCAGGCTAAAGAGCTCCAGATCTCTCAGCCTTTCCTTGTAGGTAGAAGAGATGCTCCAGTCCTCTAATCATCTTTGTAGCCCACCGATGGACTCTCTCCAGTAGTTCCTTGTCTTTCTTGAACTGGGGAGCCCAGAACTGGACACAGTACTCCAGGTGTGGCCTCACCAGGGTAGAGTAGAGGAGGAGGATCACCTCCCTCGACCTGCTGGCCACGCTATTCTTAATGCACCCCAGGACACCATGGGCCTTCTTGGCCACAAGGGCACATTGCTGACTGATAGTCAACTTGTTGTCTACCAGAACTCCCAGGTTCTTCTCTGCAGAGTGGCTCTCCAGCAGGACAACCCCCAACCTGTAGAGTGCATGAGGTTATTCCTCCCCAGATGTAGGACCCTACACTTGCCTTTACTGAACCTCATTATGTTCCTCTCTGCCCAACTCTCCAGCCTGTCCAGGTGTTGCTGAATGGCAGCACAGCCTTCTGGTGTGTCATACATGACCAAAAGTGAATGTGTGCATGGTGTCGTGTGGCATGCATATATCTATCCAGTTATCAGAACAGGAGAGGGACTACAGAGTCTCAGAAACAAGGAATGGTCTGCTGACACCCAAACAGTTCATGCAAACCAGTTCCTCCTCACCTCTGAAGCATGCCAGCAAAAAGGGCACCAAGGCCCATGAATGAGAGGTTGGTTACTATGATCTAGAGGCAGGTGAAGGATTCTTGCTTCAGTCTCAAACCCAAAACAAACAGCCTCTCAGTAACAAAAAGAACAGCACATGTATAAGCTATGACTTTAAAAAGTCCTCCAAAACCAAGATGAAGTATGGGCACTCAGTTCATTCTTCTTTAAAAGAAAGGAAGGGAAGGGGGATGTGAAGAACTGGATCTTGATAGAGATTTGTATGTTTAACCAGCAGCCCTCTGAGAATGTCTGTCTTTGAGGAGAGCCATTGAGAAGTGGCAGTTGTAGTCCAGGCTCCCTTATCCTTAACATCAGAGCCACTGAAAACTTCAGTTTAATTCATGTAAGCATACAATGAGACACATTTATTATACATGGGAAAAGCATGAGGTGAAAGATCTTGACAGATCCTTTCCTCTGCCAGTCCTTCCACTGAAACATATTGCTGAAGAGCTATAGATGCTTTTGCCTATATACTTTAAACCAGCCAGTTATCCATCATCAAATAATTGCATTACAATAGGAACTGCAGGTAGAGGATTTATAACCTTTATTTGATGGACAATAAAGCCAAGCCACACAACAGAAAATCATAATCCTACAGTCTTGACCCTTCTGCAATATTTAGGACAAAAGAAACATAAAGTGTATAGACAGAATTTTTAAACAAATGTTTTGGATCCACAGTAGATCAGAAGGGAAATTATATCAGTAAGCATCATAGATTAAGCCCTCAATCTTGTACTGGCCTCTGAACATTGCAAATTCATTGGTCTGCTGAGAGCTCTCTGTGTGATAAAGCAGGTTTGCAGCTGAACAGTGACAACTACAGGACAAGGAAAAGCTAATTTGAACAAATTGATTTTAACAGCAAGAACTGTCACAGAAAACCTGTTATCAACCATCTTTCAGACAGAAAGGATAGAGTGGCTGAGGGTCACTGTTCATCAGTTCACAAAATGTTCTCAATGCTTCTTTCCATATTTCATGGAAAGGCTAAATAATCCATTTGTGGCAAATAACCTCTTGACTGTGCCAGCTGGAGAGACAGGGTATAGTAATCAACTACTGGTTTTTTAGCTGATGTTCTGAAAAAAGTTTTCACAAAGTAAACACTCTCATTCAGCTTTTTTCATGTACTCTAGCAGTCAAAATTATCAGGTGAAGATGTAAATGTTAATGTCCATAAATTTATACTAAATTTTAACTTGTCAGTTATATTTTTTGTAAGACAGGTTTTCTGGAAATGGGGCAGTGCTGAGAATGCTCAGAAAGTAAATCAAGAGGTTTGGATCATAACAATGAGACAGGCTTTCTACTCAAAAAAGCCACAAGAAATCTCATTATAGTACATGCACTAAGCAGGTAAACTTCTACTCAAGGAAAGATTATGTTTTTTTCAACTCTTTTTCAACTCAGATTTATTCTGAATTGATTTTTCAGGGAGGTACTGGAAGATAAGCATATAATGTGTTGTCTCTGAATCATAATTGGATTGTTAACAAGATCTGAAAAAACAAACTCAGTCATCTTCAGCCTTAACAACTGAGCCTCCAACTTAGCTACAGGTACGACTTTCTAAATCGAATTAATTTTCACAGCTGTTCCTCAGTTATTTGGAATTCAGTTTGCCTTTCACCTTAAAGATAATTTGCTCGATCATTTCAATAAGGAAGATTTTTTTTTTTAAACAGAGTGAAAATACAAATCAAAACAAAAACACCTTTAAATCTAATCTGCTTACAGAAAAGCCTTAAAACCACTGCAATTTTCATTTTGTGATGAGAGAGAGAGAGAGTAACATCCATTATGAGTATCTACTGATCAGCTTTACTAGTCACTTTAGAGTATATGGTTTTTGTGTACGTTTTACACTAGAATTATAACACAGCCATCTCCTAAACCTGAATGATCAATGCATTCAATACTACCAGCACGGAAGACAGAATCACAGAATGTTAGGGGCTGGAAGGGACCTCAAGGGACCACCTAGTCCAATCCTCCCTGCCAGAGCAGGACCACGTAGAGTAGATCACACAGGAATGTGCCCAGGAAGATTCTGAATTTCTCCAGAGAAGGAGACTCCACAATCTCTCTGGGCAGCCTGTTCCAGTGCTCTGTTACCCTCATGGTGAAAAAGTTGTTCCTTATGTTAATGCGGAACCTCCTGTGCTCCAGCTTGCACCTGTTGCCCCTTGTCCTGTCATTGGCCATGACCGAGAAGATCCCGGCTCCATCCTCCTGACACTCATCCTTGATGTATTTATAAACATTGATGAGGTCACCCCTCAGTCTCCTCCAAGTTAGAGACCCAGCTCCCTCAGCCTTTCATCACAAGGGAGATGTTCCATCCCTTTAATCATCTTTGTGGCTCTACACTGGACTCTTTCAAGCAGTTCCCTGCCCTTCTTGAACTGAGTGGCCCAGAACTGGACACACTATTCCAGATGTGGTCTCATCAGGGCAGAGTAGAGGGGGGAGGAGAACCTCTCTTGACCTACTGACCACACCCCTTCTGATACACCCCAGGATGCCATTGGCCGCCTTGGCCACAAGGGCACATTGCTGGCTCATGGTCATCCTGCTGTCCACCAGGACCCCCAGGTCATTGATGAATGTATTGAATAGTACTGGTCCTAGTACCGACCCATGAGGGACTCCACTAGATACAGGCCTCCAACTAGACTCTGTCCCATTGATGACAACTCTCTCACTTCTTTCCTTCAACTAATTCACAATCCATCTCACTACTTGATCATCTAGACCACTCTTCCTCAGTTTAGCTGTGAGAATGCTGCGGGAGCAGAGAAACAGTCTGTTCTAGTTCAATACTTTGCTACTCGCAGATTAATCAACGTATGCATTTATACGATAACATATCCTAGTAGGATGTAAGAGGATAGTAACTTCACAGCCTTAACACCTTCAGTTTCAAGAGCTGGACACTGCAAAAAAGCCTTATAAAAGCCTAAGTCCCACAGCTACATGCATTATTCAACTTACTTTCATTTTCTACGTTTTCCCCATTCCTTTAAGTGAAGTACACATCTTATTGAAATTTTTACAAACGGAAATGAATGTGTCTCTATGTTCGGTCTTAAACCCTGTGAAGATTAAAATCTTAATTTTAATTAAATTGTCATACTATTTCCTTCTTACCTCACTGTATTTATTTAAGGTAAATTTTACAAAGTCTCTGTATTCTACTCTTTGAACTCTGGATTTCTTTTCATCTTTATTTCTGGAAGGAAATAAAATCACAGAATCACAGAATCATTTAGGTTGGAAAAGGTCTCTGAGATCAATGAGTCCAACCATTAACCTAACACTGCCAAGTCCAGCACTAAACCATGTCCCATATCTTTTATATACCTCCTGGGATGGTGACTGAACCACTGCCCTGGGCAGCCTGGTCCAATGTTTGACAACCCTTTTGGTGAAGAAATTTTTCCTAATATCTAATCTAAACCTTCCCTGGCACAACTTGAGGCCATTTCCTCTCATCCCATCGCTTCTTACTCAGCAGAAGAGACTGACCCCCACCCCACTACCACCTCCTTTCAGGTAGTTGTAGAGAGTGATAAGGTCTCCTCTCAGCCTCCTCTTCTCCATACTAAACAACCCCAGTCCCCTCAGCTGCTCCTCACAAGACCTGTTCTCCAGGTCCTTCACCAGCCTCACTGCCCTTCTCTGGACACACTCCAGCACCTCAATGTCCTTCCTGCAGTGAGGGGCCCAAAACTGCACACAGTATTTGAGATGTGGCCTCACCAGTGCTGAGTACAGGGGCACGATCACCTCCCTGCTCCTGCTGACAACACTATTTCTGATACAGGCCAGGATGCTGTTGGCCTTCTTGGCCACCTGGGCACACTGCTGGCTCATGTTCAGCCGGCCGTCGACCAACACCCGCAGGTCCTTTTCTGCCAGGCAGCTTTCCAGCCACTCATCCCCAAGCCTGTAGCGCTGCATGGGGTTGTGGTGACCCAAGTGCAGAACCTGACACTTGGCCTTATTGAACTTTATACAACTGGCCTCAGCCCATCGATCCAGCCAGACCATTGATAAAGATTCTAAACAGAACTGGCCTCAGTATTGAGTCCTAGGGAATACCACTTGTGACTGGCTGCCAACTGGATCGAACCCCATTCACCACAACTCTTTCAGCCTGGCCATCCAGCCAGTTTTACTCAGTGAAGAGTACACTCATCCAAGCCATGTACAGCCAGTTTCTCCAGGAGAATGCTGTAGGAAACAGTGTCAAAGGTTTACTGAATTCCATGTAGACAACATCTACAGCCTTTCCCTCATCCACTAAGCAGGTCACCTTGTCAGATCTGTCAGGCAGGACCTGTCTTTCACAAACCTGTGCTGACTGGGCCTGACCACCTGGTTGTTCTGTATGTGCTGTGTGATGGCACTTAAGATGATCTGATCCATAACCTCCTCCAGTATCGAGGTCAGGCTGACAGGCCTGTAGTTCCCTGATCCTCCTTATGGCCCTTCTTGTAGATGCGTGTCACATTTGCTAACCTCCAGTCAACTGGGACCTCCCCAGTGAGCCAGGACTGCTGGTAAATGATGGAAAGTGACTTGGAGAGCACTTCTGCCAGCTCCCTCAGTACCCTTGGGTGGATCCAAGACTTGTGTGTATCTAAGTGGTGCTGCAGGTCGCTAATCATTTCCTCTTGGATTATGGGGGATTCTGCTTGCCATCTCTGTCTTCCAGCTCAGGGGGCTGGGTAGCCTGAGAACAACTGGTCTTACTATTAAAGACTGAAGCAACGAAGGCATTAAGTACCTCAGCCTTTTCCTCATCCTTTTCTCACTATGTTTCCCCCCCCCTGCATCCAATAAGGGATGGAGATTCTCTTAGCCCCCCTTTTGTTGCTAATGTATTTAGAGAAACATTTTTTAATGTCTTTTGTGGCTGTAGCCAGATTAAGTTCTAGCTGGGCTTTGACCCTTCTAATTTTCTCCCTGCATAACCTCACGACATCCTTTTAGTCCTTCTGAGTTGCCTGCCCCTTCTTCCAAAGGTCAAACACTCTTGTCTTTTGTTTTGTGGGGTTTTTTGTTGTGTTTTTTTTTTTTTTTTTTTGTTGCGTTGTGTCGTGTCCTGTGTGTGTCGTCCCCCCCCCCCTTTTTTTTTTTTCTTCCTGAGTTCCAGCTGAAGCACACGGGGACAGCCTGTTCCTATGCCTTTAAGATTTCCTTTTTGATGAATGTCCAGCCTTCCTGGACCCTTTGCACTTCAGCACTACAGACAATTAAAACTCTCCCTAATGTACACACAGGGCTACCCCACTGCCTCCCCTTCCTTGCCAGTCCTTCCTGAAGAGTTTATAGCCATCCATTGCAGCACTCCAGTTGTGTGAGTCATTCTACCATGTTTCCGTGATGGCAACTATGTCATAGTTTTCCTGCTGCACAGTGGCTTCCAGCTCCTCCTGTTTGTTGCTCATGCTGTGTGCACTTCAGTCGGGCCATCGATCCCACCACCTTTTTGAGGGGAGAAACCCTAATTCCTATGTAACCATTCTCACACGCTTCTGTGGTTTCTAACACATCAAGAACCCTCACATCTTTGCTGCCGCGTGGATCTCCATGCCCTACCTCCACTGAGATGCCAGGCTGAAGGACTTCGCTAGCACAATCAATAGCTAAACTCTACAACTTAGGACTCTGTTAGTGGATTATTATTTTTTCTTAGTCTCGGAAAAATGGATTAAAACCACTGATTCCCTTATCGTTTCTGCTTTTTATGTTTCCCACTGAAGAGAAAGCTCTATATCTGTACATACATTTATTTTTTCATATATATATATATACACACACACACACACGTTAAGTTTTGAACACCTTTGGTATGGCAGAGAAACATCTTTTGCCCTTGGACTGTCAATCACTAAATGAAAGTCTGTTTCACTTGTTACGGGTACCTGGCAACCTCTACTCCATCTTCACAAACCTTAATCACATGATACATAAAGCCCTTCATCACAGGTGAAAAAAAAACCAAACCCAAACCCAAACTCAACCCAAATCTCATGGTGCAATTTAAATTTTGGCTAGTAGTCACATCTCCTTTCAGTATTCTCCCGTTTATATTTTCTCCTTTCCTTTCTTGGATTTACCCTATACACTGTAACAGGCAACATTGAACTACTGCATATCACATGACCATAATTCACTACAAGTACTTCTTGAACATATTCTTACTATACTTCTCATAGTATTAGAGAGCATCCTGTATCTCACACTGATGACTGCTGGATATTTAGATATAACAGAGAATCCAGTATTAGGCTGCTGTCATCTTTCAGAGTATGTTAGAACAATTGTGAGTTTGCTTTAGGACAGCTACAGTACACAGCTTTCAAACAGTGGTGTACAGCACCTTCCTACATGAAATGAGAGCACAGCAGAGTAGATCACCGCTACACATTGATGCACTGTGCCCATCCCTCCAGTCTGTCTCAGTGGCTCTATCCTGAAAGCACAAACATACCCAAGAACCTCAGCGCTTAGGAGATTTTTACCAGCTAGAGTAAATAGTTTTTTCACCTGCAAACCTCAAGCCACTGCACTGATGTTAATCTCATGCTTCCTGTCAGCAGCTGCATCAACTGTGCAGCTTCACTTGATTTCCACCTTCCAACTGCTCAAGACTTTTCTTCGGAAATATTCTGAAATTATGAGTCAGCTACCCTATTCTATAGATGTTACTCCTTCTGAGACCTCTGACTTTGCTCCATCAGCAGCTTTCTTAAAAAAGAAGCAAACAAAACAAACACCCCCCTCCAACCCAACTGCAAAACATAAGAGGCTGACAGATCATGCCTGTGTGTAAATAGCTAGCTAGTCCTCCCTACGTTCTATTCTCTACGTTATCTAGTGAAGAATTACTTGATCTAACAATTAACTAATTCAGTAACATACCACGCAGTCAGACACAAAAAAAGTATTTTTAAGGAAAACCAGTGCTGTTTCTGATGTTTCCAACGTCAAAAACTTTTTTTCTTTTACTTTGGAATTTCTGCACTTGTTACTGTGGATACCAAAGCAAGTTGAGTTTCTTTTTAAAAATAATATTAAAAGTTTTATCCCTGCTATAAAATTTCACATTGTTTGTCACCAGAGAAGAGACCTATGAGGATAGGAGCGACAAGATGTTTAGGATGACAACAGTTCATATAGTCATCATCCTGTTCTGGTGTCCCAGAATACTAACAAAAACCAACCAAGCAAGGTGGTAGTGGTGAACATGCTGACTGACAGAAGTTTATAATCTGTAAAAGTAACAACTATGTTGATAGGCAGATGAAGGTTAATATTTTAATTTTTACATTGCTACTCAGCTTAATTGCACGTGGATGCATGGTTGGGGGTGCAGTCACCATATAAAAAAAAGTATCCAAGTCTTCACACAGAAGCACATTTTCATTGCTGAATACTGGCTCACTAAAAATCCATCAGGCGTTTATCTAAGAGACTCCTCAGACCCTGAAAATCCATATACTCAAAGGCTTCCAAATTTCAAGTATTCTCTACAAGAGGAGATTTTGAAAACTGGTCATTGACCCTGGAGTTTGTCACAGTACTAATCCACAACAGTTTTTACATTCAACAGAAGACAGATAATATGGTACACAGTGTGCTTCAAACTGGAAGAGACTGTTTCAGGGCCCCAGTGGTATGTTCGTAACTTATCCTGGGAAATGAATGGCAGAGCACAACCCTTCACTCAGACATCTACTTCCACATCAGTATCTAATTTCTCTTTGAATCATGCAATACTCAGCTTGGTCTCAAGCTCTCGCTCTGACACAGGCAGCTACGCAAAAGAACTCAGGGGTTTTTTGCCTCTTTCTTCTTCACAGCCACAAATATTTAATTAAGTGTCTCACTCTGGTCTCCAAAGGCAAAAGAGATTTTCAAACAATTTGTACTCTTTTTGTCAAAAAAAAAAAAAAAATCTCTTAACCTCTTGGGACCTGACTTCACTTATGAATATCTGAGGGAGGGAATATCGGAGAGGAGATAGCAAGATCTCCCTGAAAGGAATGCAACTTTGTTCTGTTTGTACCAAGAAGGCTCTCAGTACCACTTATCCTGCAGATGATGGATGACAGCTACTCAACGATTATGGAAAGTTAATATATTTGCCATTTAAAAAAATAAATACATGGAAGGAAGCAATATTTATTCCTTCGAGTTAAAAAGTTCAGACATGTCAAGATATATCAAAGATTAGCCGAGAAGAAAGAAATTCAGCACTTTTATGGGCAGAGATTTCTCTATCAGTTTCAAGGCTTCTATTTTACTTCCATTTGGATGATCACTCAAAAGAGAATATATATGCTTTATTTTGAGAGAGTTATAGCTTATGTCCTCATACAGCAGAACACAGCAACAAAAAAACAAGAACCAAAAGTGATCTCCCTCTCCCTCACACCACACTTTCTCTAATATACACAAAGAAAAGCATAACTACATAATCTAAAAAAATAACTTCATTGTGAATACTATTTATAAATGTAACATCCAGTCAGACAGTAGCAGCATGAAGATCTCCTTGCTCAAATCAATAGTAAGCTATTTAATTTTATTGCTAATGATTTGCCTCCAATTAAAAAAAAAAAAAAAAAAAAAAGACATTGAAAGCATGGAATTGCCATTTAAGGGCTATGAAACCATTTTCTGAAAGTAAACACTCTGTTATTGAGGCTTCCACATATTTTCCAAGACTCAACTGATTTTTTTTCTCCCTATTTGTTTGGGAACTAGGATATAATGGCCTTGTTTCAATATCGATATTTGAAAGGTGGGGCTTTTTTGTTTTTAAAATTACCTTCAATCACTGAAAAGTGTTTAAAAACAAAAAAAGCGTACTTTCCCACCACATTCCACTTCCTAGCTGATGTCTACTGTCTCCTCACTATCCTTTTTCTCTTGTTCATTTTCATTACAAAGGTTTTGAACCACTTTTTCAGGCTACTCAGCACATACTGACTCATCCCTTTGATGTTACTGTATATAGCACTGTTCACTGCTTGCTTTTTTTTTTTTTTTAAGAAAGCCTTATAAATTGCAAGACTAAACTAAAATACAAAAGACCAGATAATTCTATTTTCAACAGGAAATGGACAAACATCATCTTTGTTTTTCCACCTGCCCTCAAGCCACATACATGCTTTTTCAGTGTGTGTATGGGGTGTGGGTGGGTGTGTGTTGGGTGGCAGGGAAGAATGATCTTCTAAACAAAGGAATAAAATAAAAATTCTTATGGCTGACAACCCTGCTCTTAAATTCCTTCTTGCAACCTGTCTCTGCCTAGTCTAGTACAACCAAGCAGTGCCAGCTGACAATGACTAAGCAACCAGCAAGCTGTGAACTTCAGTTTTCGCTCAGTTTTTATTGCATCTTTCCAAGCCAGTGGTTCACAAATATTTTACGCTAGATCCTCTACCCATATACGTGTCCTCCCACCACCTCCCACTGTTCCCACCAGATACACACTGCCAATCTCCAAGCAGCCCTGTCCTAAGCATAAGAGCCATAAGATCGTAAAAGCCACTGCCCTCTCTCCCCAAACTCCTTGCACAACCAACTTACACAAGCCTGTGTTTAGCTTCTAGCCAGTGCAATCCTTTCCAATCCAACAACCCGGACTGTGCTTTCCAACTAACCATCCCTCCCAACTTCTTGCATTCCAGAAGTCACAGCAGCCTTTCACCATTTCTATGTGCCTAGAGGTTATAAGGAGAGCGACATTTTCTGCTCCCCATGCTGCCTTATATCCCTTCCTTTTTCCCCTCTGTTCTCATGCTTCAGCTGCCCCGGGAAGAGGAAAGCACGGCTCTGTCCAGAGCTCTGAGTCAGTTACTCATAAATCAGCTCTACAGTGCTCACAACATGAGGATCCTGATTTTTCATTAGGCTTCATAGCTGCTACCATAATACAAAATAAAGAAAAAGGTCAATGTTAAGAACAACTTCAACAAGACAAATTGGCCATGTCATGTTGGTTTAAACTCACAGCCAAGGCTGATTAAAGAGCTTTCAATTATTTCTTGGTGCACAACACAGATTTGTGCTAAATACCATCTTCCCTCTACCAAACCACACACAGAAAAGAAAAAATACTCAAGGCTGACAATGTAATTGAAAAGAAACAATTTCATTTCTCAAGAAAAGGGAAAAACAAAATTATTACGAGGCACAGGAAACAGTAAGCAGTGCTTTTTCTTAGCATGTCTCTGTTTTTCGTTTGGTTTGGGGGTTTTTTGTGTTGGGATTTTTGTGGGTTTTTTTGTAAGGTGTACAATGAGGTTTGCTAATATATAACTGCTTGCTTACTCTGTATCCAGATGTTTGGCTAATATGAGGCATTTTCAGGTTTACCAAGAACAACAGTTAAGCAAAGTGATTAATGAGGAAAGTTTCCTTGTTTGACTGGTTCAACATACAAGCAAACTTTTGAGTGCTGTCCGTATTCTGGAAGGCAAGTTTAATAAAATAGCTACTAAAAAATTATGCCTTACAATGCTTACTACTGAGAGAATGGGTGTGTTTAAAGCATTAGATCACTTTAAAATGTTTGTTGTAAGAGTCAAGGCTTGCAAATCCTACTTGCAGCTTGACAAGATAAGTAGGGAAATCTGGAGTCTTGATTGAGGGATAACCTTCTGGACACAAACCCACAGTGCTGTCCTTCCTGACACCATGTACAGCTGTTATACCTCTGCTACTGAAATTTCATACAGCAAAATTAAACTGCATTAGTTGGTTCAGTGGCTGACAGAGTGGTGAAATCCTGACAAGAACTCCATCATTTTAGTTTTCCCTAATCTTTCTAAACCCCACCCCATAAGCAAACAAAGAGGCAAGCATTAAGGGAAAAGCCCCCGTAGTCACAGCTACTTGAAGCAGAGTATAGCACAGGAGTTACCCCAAAAGCTTAAAGAACAGTCCAGCTGTCTTCTCCTAGCAGTGTCTTCTCCCAGCATTATCTTGACACAATATTGTGAATTATGACCACAGGTATCTAGTCTTGAGGAATGGAGTATTTGCAAAACACTTTGGTATGAGATAATAAAAGCTTTTTTAAAAAGTGTATTTGGTTAAGTTAATTGTAAACATAAAGTTCCAGTTTGTAAACCTGGTCATTTCTAACATGAAGAGTTTTGCAGTAAAAACTAATCCGCAAACTGTATTAACCTGGTGGGATTCACAAGATGCACGTGGTAGTAGGGGAGTACAGGAAACAATATCCCTCAAACGTCTTATCTTTTCAAACTAATTTAAAATTCTAATAAAAAATAGCTATGTATTTGTCATAAGTTACTTATCACAGCGATTTTCTATTCTAAAAATGAACATTCTTGGCACAAATAGCTCACAATGGCCCACTTAAAAACCTAGCAAACAACCTGAATATTTGAACAGGAAAATTACTCTGTCTGTATACAGTATAAAGATTGTGAAGGGTGGAAGGGAAGCATGAAGAACATTTTAGCTAACTTGGGAAGCAGAAAAGATCTTTAGATGCTCCCTGTAATGTTTGCGGAAAGAAACAGAAACACTGCTGTGTAGATTATCTTCTGGGGAAAACAAACTGACAAGGATTATTACAGAAGATTGCACTGTAATTCCATTAACCTCTGGCTGTTGACAAAATATCATGAGTAATCACACATAGTAAAAGGGGAAGGGCTATCTGACACACTTCAAGTTTGACGTGCAGAAATAAGCAAGTCGGATCCTTTAAATCTCTTAAACATTTAGAAATAGTCTACTCCCATTTATTAGGTATGATCTCTACTCAGAGTCAAGATCATTTCCTGCCCAATACAGGGCAAGTTAACTTCCACTGGTCCACAGCCACTGAAACATATCAAGAATCAATGAATGCACAAGACACAACTGCCCTCAGTACAGCGGAACTAAAGAAAGTCCTGACTGCACGGACTTTAATTATCTCCTCTCTTATAATCTAAAGAGAGTACATGCAAAGAGAAGCCACAACTCATGCCGTGCAGGAAGTTAATGAAACGCATTAACTCAAGATTACTAAAGCAATAATGAAGTGGCAAGTATTTGGCAAACCACATTTCACAAAAAGGTAACTGGCGAGAAAGTTAAGCCAGAGTTTCCCTCTACATCAAAGCAATTTACTTTGGATCGGTTGACACGTCGAACATGTTTTCCCCAACTTTTTAGATTCTGATTGAAATATATATATGATATCTAAGCTAAGAAGCTCAGCTGAAGGTAAAGTATGGAGTGAATTCAGTCTCATCTCAAGAGACAACACCCACAGTCAAAGCAAAGACAGTCTGTGTTCTCCATGCTATGCCATTACAGGAAAAACACCACCTCCTTGCGTATTTCGTGATACCTCAGAGATGTAGCTACCTACTGAACATGGAGTGCCTACATCCCCTGTAGTCTCAACCTTGTCCCTCTCAACCTCAGCACTGCCTATTTCCTAATTTCAGAAGCTCAGTAGGCAGGTTATCATGCATTCTTTTCTGCGGTCTGTTTGAATTTTATAGGATTTAAATGTAGCTCAAGACTGCAGGTTCCATGGGGTAGGAAAGAAACCGAAACATAAATATTGAAATATTTCAGTGTTGTAACGTCCAGGTCATGTTACAGATCCAAACATGGAAATATATATTATGTTCCTTATTTGTAAGGCCTGGTACAGTAATCCTTCTTCACTAGCACGATGACTGAACAAGACTTCCATTCTTGCAAATGGAAGCATCACATTCTGTGGAAAAAAATGGAAATAATTTAAAATAAAGATAACTCAAGGTTAGTGAGCTAAAACCTAAGTCAGGCACCTCGAAACAAGGCATTTTGATTTAGCATCACTGCCTACCAGACCTCTTAGTCAGAAAACAAGACCAGTGGGGTAAAGAAAAGCTACAATATTATTCTGCTGCTTTGGAAAGCAAGGCATTGTTCCTCTTATTTATAGACTGTTAGCAAAAAGGGGCGAACTGCTTATTTCATTCTGCTCCAGTTCTTGCTGATCCTTGTGGGACAATCTGGATCTTCCCTTTCAGCCTCTAAGATAGAAAAGCTGCAGATGTACTTATTTATTTGTATTGTCTAGATAACCAATAAAAACGGGATAGGCATGTAATTGATCATAAATATGGAAAAAGATCACAACTTAAGGAGGCAAAAAAGCTTCTACAGAAACTAATTAATTTCATTTGAAATTAAAAAAGGATATCTTTTTCTTGCTACAAAAACGTGCTACATGTAAATAAAAGTAAAAAGGGAAGACTACATGTTCCTTCCATCTGCTGGGGAAAGACATATCTGAACTCCTGTAAGCCTGTTATGGGCTATATTGTGTTGCTCAATAATTCCCACAGTAGCTGACTCATCCCTGAATTCACAGTCATCTTCTGAGTTCTGTCAGGCAGATATGTGATAAGTGTTTTTCATTTCCACACATGAGTACTGTTTCATTTTGCATTCCTGTTCTTTCTTTCTTTTCCCAAGATGGATCCCTCCCGACCCGCTTCTCCACTGTACCCTGCACATTTAAGCAAAATAATTCAACCAGATACTGTGTTATTTAAGGGAAAATGACACTTTTTTTTTTCTTTCACACCACCAAAAATTTACTCTGATCAAGCAGGTCTCTTAACATATATGTAAAAAAATTTTCAAAAACATTGTACTTTTTTAATATATGTTAAGTTCAAACCGAATCCCACAAATGAGCTAGTCAACCTTAATTCTAACAACACTCCCCAAGTACAGCATATTTACTCTACTGCAATGAGAAACTGCAATGTAACTTTCTAAACTATGACTTTAAAATATAAATAAATTCAGAACAATGGGAAATTATTTGATACCAGACTTGAAATATTCTACAAGAGTACAACCCCCTCCTGTATGCCCACCTATGTGCTGAATTAGACTAGTTCAGCTAAAACAAACCCCCAAAGATTATCCTTCAGCCTTCCTGCTACAGCCACGACACTGCTGTAGAACAACATAACTCAGTACACTGAGCATTTCAGCTTCTACAGTGGTAGTGCGGCTTTAGTCCTTAAGTATACATACACGCACTTATTTTTACCTGTTGCTCCAACAGTATTTAAATTTTGATGTATCTTAAAATTTAACAGGATAAAGAACAGTCCTATAACCAGCATCTGTTAGATTTTAAAGGACAGGTCCAAACACAGAACAGGGGTGTCGGGGGCCTGTTATGGAAGGAGGAAAAAAAAGTGGTGGTGGGGACAACAGGAGGACAGCCTAAGTACAGAATTACTACAAAACCATTTATAATACCAGAGAACCAGTCATGACCCTTCAGTTTTGAGGTGCATTCCATATATTAGGTCCTTTCCCTTAATTACCAGCTCTGTTATTTCTTCTCTCCTCACTACAAAGCCATAGTCCTGTCTCTGGCATATTTGACAGCAGCTTTCTTTGGTCAATCAACTTCAACAATCCAGTAACTAGTTTAGTCAATATCACCTTAACATGGTGTTAAAAAATTAATAAAAATACAACAGTCATCTTCTCAGCTTTCAGTTGCAAATTCAGACTATTTGTATGTGTCTTTCCTCAGCGAGCATCTCCAGGATGTAAAGGCATTTTGACTGATACAATCAAAGCCTCTCCTCTTTCTAATCTAATGTTATTTCACCTCTTCTTTAAGGTCACTGAATTGGAGTTTTAGTGTCAAAGCACTCTGTCCTTAAAACATACAAAAAGCATCTATATCAGATGTGTTATCTGCTAGATCCAAGGCCACCTATAATATCCTAGCATTTTCCTTCATTTTGCAATTTCTCTCATTCCCTCTTTGCCAGCCAGTACAATTTCCGAAATAACTAATATGCACTTAAATAGTCCTGCAACTAGTTCCCTTTTTTGAGATCATCTTTCATGAACACCTGTGTTTTAATCAGATCATTTTCTCTCCCACCTCAGCTTTGTCCTTTTTTCAAATGCCATGCGAGGGATGTTTCTGTATTAATTTTTGAAAGTAGCTTTCAGTTCTGTGGCCTTTCCTTTTTCTTTTCCTCCCTTTATTTCCAGCAGCATGTGAGCTAACAGCCATGGGCACCCTTTGCAATCAGCACAGAGGTCCAGCCCAGAGGGCTACTTGTATTCCACGTGGACTGAATCATCCTGAGGACTCTCATTTCACACAGACTCTTTCTGCATAATAGCTACAGGGGGCACACAGGAATGCAGGAGCCTTAGCTAATCGTCTAAACAGGTAAATTCAGTCCATCATCTTTTCTAACGCATCTAGGGTCTGGCAGTGATTCTCACTTTACCTCCAACATAGAATTCGGCAGTGACCAAATTCCTGCCGTACAGCATAATGTAAGAAAATCTATTAACCATTTCATCCACACTTTGGATGTCACAGCAGTCAATGATGCAATTAGCTGTCGGATGCGCTTAATGGCTCAGAGCAACTTGGCCTTGTTATTACATACCCAACCTACATGTCAGTTAATAGCCCATTCAAGAAAATGGGCCTACAAATTTAAACCCAAACAGAATTACCCTATTTGTCCATCCTATACGTCCTTTGAATCATACACCACCACATCAGCTAATACTCCTTTACTATGATAGTCCAGTGTATATTCCCAGTTCCAGCGTTTAGACTTTTACTTCAGCTCTGAGAACACATTTGTCTAACACACTATGAATAGACCTATGACTTACAGTTGTCACCTCTGGGAAAAGTCAGAATAGAAAACAGGTTGTTTAAGAAGCTCTCTAGAAACCTAGCTGTGCTTATTACTGTTCCTTCTAATCCACGGATTGGTTCTGAAACTGTGCCATCTCAGGTCACCACAATCCCCTGTGATGACAAAGCCCTGCTGAACACTGTAACAATCCAAGTAAACAAATGCACAGGAAGGGTGCCTCTTAAAAGTCTTCTTAAAAGGCTTATGAAGCATAAACAGAATCTTTTATACAATGAAGAGACACTTAAGTCTCTGAACACTGGGACTAACGGAACCTGGTGTACAGATTTGTATACAGTCGGCTGACATTTTATCTCAATTTATATTAAGATTCAGCATAAGCAGAGTGTCATCTTATTCACACAGAAGAGAGCTGTTACAAATGTCACAGCTGAAGGACAAACTTCCATTGACTTTCATGCCTCTCATAATCCACTGGGGAAAGAACCTTAACTGAAAGTGTCTGGTGTCTAATAAGACAAAATTTCTTCTAAAGCCTTGTCCACAGCTCAGGCATCCATAACATTACTCATCTGAGTAAATCTTCAAGGTATAACAAGATCAAGTTTATGCCACAGCCTTTACTTACCCGGTTCTCACCCCTCCCTGGCCACTCAACCTCCCATGCATTCTTGAGAGGGCTGCACCATTGGGACTCATATCTTTCCAACGCAACTGATTGGATTTGGGTACCAATGGTTCAGAAAACAAAGTGGGATTAAGCATCTCTTATTTCCATAGAAAACAAGCTTCAAGTAAGGAACAGAAGACATCCATCCATACACATCCATTAGTGAAACAAATGATTCAGCAGCTATTGTAGGTTATCTCATCCTATATTACCACTGTAATCCTTGCAGGCTGACCAACCTAGTAAGCAAAGCTTTAAACAGATGTTAATAAATTCTACCACTGTACACACTATGCAGTGAAGACATCTCTTAACTAATCAAACTCTCTCTGGACAAAATCAATTTGAGATACTCATTTGTTTTACAGAATTTAGGCTTAGAAGAAGAAAAAAAATTTCTCATTTCATTCAGGGAATGGTGTTGATAACGTGTTATTGCTAAGAGAAATTTGTTTGCACAGACTTCACTGAATAGAAAAGCCTTAGTGCTTCTTTTTGGGTAAGGCTAGATTGTTTTCAAGAAACTACATTTTTCAATTTGTCAAATTGCTATTGAATCGTTTAAGGCTTCAGCAGACCCTGGATTGTGAACTCTCTGGAGTATTTATTCAGTAACTCTAAACCAAGTTTTAATACTGAGGACTGAGTCCTAAGATAACCAAAGCTAAACAAGCAACCATTCCTGTCCAGAAATTAAGATCATCATCAGTACAGTAACAGTTAAATGCTGAAGTGTGACACTAAACAAGTCAACTTTAAAGCTGTGAAACATACCTCACCATTATAAAAAGGCAAGAAGTTAGTAACTTGTGGTTTCAATAATATTAGTCTGAAGGAAACTAACACAGAAGTTACTACCAACACTGCAAAATATTCAATAATTAAAATATCCGATGCATCTTAGGTAAGAAATAAACCACCAGTTTTTCAATATAGTAGATCAAGACACACACGGACCTAGATCTTGTGCAACTTTTCGGTTATATTTTGTTATCTTGTCCTTACATTCTTCCCACTGAGAGAGACATTATGCAGAATTTTCTAATGCAAACTTTGCCACAGGTGTAAAAGAAGAAAGTTGTTTAGGGAACGTACACACACGTACACACACACACGTACACTCTCAAGTCTTTCAATGTATTCTGCTATTTTCACCCCTTCCTCTACAAATTTACATCTCATCTACAGGTAGGGGAGACCTTCTCCTCTTCCTCTAGCTTTTGGCTATTATAGCTCCTATCATGAGAGAGACACACTTTTGCACCTCCAAGAAATTCCTTCTATGTTTTCAGAAGCAGAAAGTGTTAATAACAACATTTATTTTCAGTTTTCAGAACTCATTTTCTTTGCTTTTGAACTATGAAAATATACACAGGTGTAAAAAAGTAACCGCACTGATTTTTTAAAAATCAAATTATCCCACGTTACTTTTCTTAAATCATGAAATATGGATATTTATCTCCCAGTAAAAAGATAAGCTTCTCTATCTTGGGAATAAACTCTTGATCTATAACCATAAGGAACTGCATTTCACAGATAGCCCTGCAGTTTTCCTACAGACAACCACCCGGTATTTTGGCAGTCAGTACTGAGGTTGCAACACTGACTGCCACTTCATGACTTCTTCACAGCCATTTGTTAGCAAGGGGGCCAAATAAGCAGCCTTTATAATTGCAACCATCATCTCTAAGAAATAGTAACAGAACTACCGTTAACTCCACAGGGCATCAGCAGATCAGAAGGAAAAGAAATTCACTCTTCAGTGGTCATCTATGTTGACTATGAGAACATGTTCTTTTTAATGAAAATTGTTTAAACAACTAAGATATTTGACTCCTGTCAAAGGAAAACAATGTACTATTAGCAATCAAAAATCAAGAAAAGTGCCTCTAAGTTAGTTAACATGACACTTGGAAATAGGTTTTTCAGGTAGTAAGTCACATATGAGAATCAGTTCTTTGCATTTTTGTGCAATTAACTCACGGTTTTACATGTAGCATTTTAAACTATGTAGTGGTACGTTTACCTCGGGACAGAAAGCATTTAAAAAAAAAAAAGATAAGTTCATGATTACATGATTGAAACACTATTTTATGAACAATACATGCTACAGAGGAGCTTTAAAAACAATCTGTTGAATCGTGTCATTCTACAATAAGGGTTTTGTCACAATCTTTCTAAGAATTAGAATCTCATCCGTTAACTTCTGCTTAGCAGTTACTTTTACCTCCTCACGGAGAAATACATGTTGTAAGTAATGGATGCCATGTAAAATATTACTGCCTGTTACCTTTGGAAAAGGCCTCACTGCCTTTTGTGTTTGATGCCCTCTGAGTAAGTCTAAAGAAGTTTGAGACGAGACTTGAAAGATCCAAAGCGTAAAAAGAAAATTTTCTAATGGACAACCTGGATTAAAAGAGCAAGTAGGAAAGAAAAAAAAAATGGCCTGAAAATCTATTTATCTATATCAAATACCATGTAGGACACTGGAAAAACACTAGCTATCCTACTTGGCTTTGCTTTATATTTTTTTCAAAACTAAGGTGAGATACTCTGAACACTAGAATGTACTTTTTAACAAACACATCATTGTAAACAGGTCAAGTAAAAAGGCTCAGATTAAACATTCAATAGTTGTGAAGGAGGAAAACGGCAAGAAGTATCTTAGATGTCACCAAAGGTATGAGGTCTACGCATAAACTCTGTTCTAAAAGACAGAAGAATAATGTAACACATTTTAAAAGTACATATACTTTTCCAAGACACTTGATTCTTTTAACACTTCATAACAATTGAATGGTTTGATACTTACATTGATAGACCCTTGTACTGAACACTGCATTCTGTAATAGTATAAAAAGAGCCAGTATTCTTGTATCTCATGGTTTTGTTAAGAATGTGCTTCTGTTATACATAGTTCTCTAAGCTTCACTTAATCTTAAACCACCTGAACATAACCTGAGATATTACTGAGCTCTCTGTACAAACTGAGAGTTAAATGTAAGTCTTAAGAAACAGACTTGCCATTAAACTCAGTTATTACAGAGCTGCTTATTTACTTGTCTAAAACAGCTTAAATAATGAAATTTGGCATTCATTTCTCCTAACTTCACAAACAACCTCTTCTACACTTGCTCTCCCAGGAAAATTACACGTTGAACTGAAATTACACCTCTTGTGGCCTAGATTGAGAGAGCCAAGAATTAAGCTTACATCTATCACTGTTTGCTCAACTTAGTGCCTCTGGCCACCAAAGGCTGAAGGACCAGTGGTTCAGGGTGTTTACATCTGCATGTAAGATCAACTCTAGGAAACATCCCAGATGTTTACTGTTTGGTCTCTGCTTACCAACATGGAGGTAGGAAGACACAGGTAAAGATAAGAGTCTTTATATTGAAAATGCATTTGGTAACTTAGTGAGACAGATACGGAGAGTTCCTAAGTTTATAAAATAGAGAATTTGTGCAAGCAAATGGTTACAGCTAGATCTTTCCTTTTGTAGGCAAAAAGGGAGAATTTGGAGGGATGGATCAACTCCTGCCTGACAACAAACAAACTGGAAGTCAAAGACTGGCTCAGAGAAAAAACTTTTTAAAGAAGCACTTCCAAGCCCGGAAAAGGTTAAACTGTAGTTTTACTTTATACCAAGTAGCACAAAATAGAAGCTTCATTATCTCATCCATGGTCTTTCAAGCCTTGATGCTAGTATTCTTTACAAGGTTGTCCAGGGTATCTATAAATGAGAGGGTGAATATGGGAGGAAAGCTATGCTTTTTGTGTATTCTATCTCTAGCTAGAAAGTGTCAACTTGAATGACAATGCAATTTATCATTTATGAAAATGCTTCACTGTACTAAACAGTTTTAGCTACACAGTTTTATGTTTGTAATAAAGTTGCATGGAAAGCATCTGTAATGATTTATATTAGGCCTGTCGTTTTCTACATTCAAGAGGATATTAAACAACTACTCAGTTGTCCAAGATAATTTTAGAAGTAATTAAGAAATACCTTTATAAAAGGAGAGAGTGACATGCCCACAAACCAAAAATAATAATCCCCCAGAAAGGAGCGTAAAACTGTAAATTATCACCATAGAGTCATAGAACAGTTTCAGTTGAAACAGACCTTCAAGATCATGGAGTCCAACCTCTGTCCTAGCTCTATCGACACCACTAAACCATGTCCCTAAGTACAACATCTACCCGTCTCTTAAACACCTCCAGGGATGGTGACTCCATCACCTCCCTGGGCAGCCTGTTCCAATGCCCGACAACTCTTTCAGTAAAGAAATTCTTCCTAATATCCAGCCTGAACCTCCCCTGGTGCAGCTTAAGGCCATTTCCCCTTGTTCTATCACTTGTTACTAGGGAGAACAGATCGATCCCCGCCTCGCTACAACTTCCTTTCAGGTAGTTGTAGAGAGCGATAAGGTCTCCCCTCAGCCTTCTCTTCTCCAGGTTAAACAGCTCCAGATCCCTCAGCCGTTCCTCGTACGAGACATGCTCCAAATCCTTTATTAGCTTGGTAGCCCACCTCTGTACCCTCTCCAGCACCTCCATGTCCTTCTTGCAGAGAGGGGCCCCAAACTGGACATAGTACTAACACTGAACTTACCAAAATTCAAAATGTTGTACCAAGACTTGGTGATGAACTAAGGGAAGACCACACAACCACGTAGTGTAACAAAGGCAGGGATGAAACAGAACTATACGCCCCTCATTGCAGAGCTACTATCAGTTCTAACCACACTCATAAACCTTGAATGTTCTGTTTATGGGCAAAAGAACAAGTTTCTTGAGATCCAATACTTAACAAGGAGCTACTGCAGTATTTATTCTGTTTCTGAAGTTTTTGAAGACAGAAGCCACAAAGAATCAAAAAAAGCTAAGCTGTATTCTAGACAAAGCCCATATTGAGGAAGAGATTTCTATAATCCAATACTCTGGAAATACAGAACCACCAATCAGTAAACCCACCAATTACGTCAAGCATCAACAACAGCCATATAGAGCAAAGAATCGTCATTTCAGCCCAGAGCATGGAAGCTAAAAAGCCAAATACACAAAAGCCAAAGGCTAATCCAAGTAGAAGGCAAGGAAGGAGCATCTCATGCATGTGTCCTTGAAATGTAAGTAGATATTTCTACTGTAATAATAATGATGCTAGAAAGCAAACTTATATTACTAAAATATTAGAGGATTTTTGTTTGTTTCCAAGTACTATATGGAGAAAAAAAAATTGTTACTTATAAACCAGGTACCTTTTTAAAAGAAAGGGAGATCAGTGCTTGAAGGGGAGACACATGAATTTTTAAAACGTAAAAAAAAGTGAACATGGAAAAGTACTAGTGGTGTAGAAAGAAACGGAACATATACTGGTAAGGCTGCCTATATTATCTCAATTTTTCCTTGTGACCTTTTAAACAAACTATAGAACTAAAAATGTAGTTTTCCATCTACTGATCATAACAGCAAATGGAATGCTATCAGAAGCAGTGCATATTTTCTCACAATCTCTGCACTAGGAAAAAAGAGAGGACATTAAGTAATACACATGTTTTTATAAATAAAGTATTTCAACTCTTACATTGTCTTAAAATGAAACAAAACTTAAAAACAAGGAAACACATACCTGATATACCCTGAGACTCTGTCTGTAGATCACAGTACCACAGTCTGTTCACTGGATCACACCCTTCTCGGATAGACAGCAAGACATATCGACCATCGTCCGATATCTGTAAGAAGTTACAGAAAAATCAAATGAGATTCATCCTCTGGAAAAAAAAAAAATCCAACTTGAAAAGTTAGGCCCTAAACTCCTAACAAAAAATAAACTGATGCTACAGTTAGTTGTATCAACAGACACGTATGGAATATGAGAACTCACAAAGAACCCACACTCATCGCTTACATCAACAAATAAGGGAAGTATAGTCTGCTGACATTTCAGAGGATCAAAACTGAAGAGCATTACCTGTTTATTTCCACTGTGAATTAAAAAAAGAAAGTTTATGTTTGTCAAAAGTATTCCAGCTAAAAAGGTGTCTAAATGAGTCAGGGTGGGTATCTGCTCCACGGTGGACATCCACGGGCTGCAGGAGGACAACCTGCTTCACCATGGTCTTCTCCACAGGCTGCAGGGGAATCGCTGCTCTATCCCTTCCTGGAGCACCTCCTCCCCCTCCTTCATTGACCTTGGTGGCTGCAGGGTTGCATCTCTCACATATTCTCACTCCTCTCTCACAGCTGTTGTGCTGCGTTTTTTGCCCTTTCTCAAATATGTTATCACAGAGGTGCTACGAGCATTGCTGATGGGCTCAGCTTTGGGCAGCCGTGGGTCCACCTTGGAGACAGTTGGCATTGGCTCTGTCCAACATGGGGGCAGCCCTAGCCTCTTCTCACAGAAGTCACCCCTGTAGCCCCCCAGTATACCAAAAGCTTGTCACATAAACCCAATACAACAACGAATGTACAGCACTAACCTGACATTTCAGTAACTAAGAATGGACTCTGTATAAACAGTCTAATTCTACAACCTGCTGGCAAGAACAAAGAAAAAAAACCAAACCAAAAAACCCACACCACCAAAAACATAAGCCACACTAAAAATATCTCACAGTCAATGCCTTGAACATGGAGGAGTTTAATTGAATCCACTATGTTGAATACAAAGCACAGTTTAGTCCTGTGATCAACTGGATTGCCAGACTCCTACTTAAGTACAGTACTCAAAAGAACCCTCCTACATCAATTCAAACAGGGCTTTATGTAGCTCAATAGAAATGTCTCAAAAAACTACACGGCAGCCACATCTGGTGATGTAGGTGTCCAGTTTCTCTCTAGTCACTGATTATAAAGTCAACATTCAAATCCAACGTTAAATTGTGCAAGAGTATTTGCTAATTTAGCCATCTTTGTAAAGACACAACGGAGCAAACAGTGGCTTTTGTCCAAAAAAAACCCCAAACAAACAAACCCCCTCCCAAAAAACCTTAAAAGTTTCTTATGAAGATGATGTCAAAATTTCTGAACTTAGAAAGGTTATCAATTCCATGCGAAAGGAAATTTACCTCCCCTCCCCCAAATCCTATGGAAGTAAATGCAGCCCAGCAGCGACATGAACCTCATTGAAAAACCAGGAATTTGGGCTATACATATTCATGTATTTTAAGAGATGCAGAGATGTATCGGGACTGCACTTTCTCATCCATCAAAGGAAAAACTGTGCTGCTGAAACCACTAATACTTAAGAGGCATTTATCTCAGTCAAGTCTTTATTTTGATCCCTGTGTAAGCATTCCTATTTTACAGTGTAACAGGTCAGCTAAACTGAACCTATAGAAAAGAGTCTATCATTAACTTCTTAAAACAGGCCCTCAGTGCATCTTACAGGTCCAAATAAACTGACTGCTGCTTCTTCTACATGATGAGATCTCCTCACCATGCTTCCTCTCTTCAGCAACTCCAACACGGTCAGTGTTTGAGCCCCTGAATATCCTAGATATGCCAAAACGGAGGTTCATCAAACGACTCTAGATTCACACTCTTGGTGAATTAAGCCCTGTAAGACCAGTTTGCTGACGCACGCACATCTCTATACATGCCATCACAGTACTGCGTACAGAGCAGTTTTATCAGAACAATAGCTGTTGTTTGAATGGGAAAACCAAAATTTAGTTGCTCATAATGGCCATCAGGTCTGCACTTGGCATAGGGCAAACATGCTTGCTGTGCATAGCTGCTCTGTCAATCTATTTTTTAAAGCAAAAGCTGAATACTCACCTATTTAATACTGTTATTCACAGTAATACAACAGAAACACAACAGAAAAAAATACCCAAGTGGCAAAGGTTAGCTTTGGATTTCTGGCTGCCTTAAGGTATCTGCCAGAAGTCTGTCTCAGAGGTGGAAAAAGGCTGGCAGCTTAGTCCGACTGAATGACAGTCACTTAATTCACAGCAGATCTACCCTTAAGTTCTCAAGTGACGGAATTCATAAGGTGTGCTTTCTGTCACAAAACAGTATGAAATTTCTTAGAAACTACCCAAGCTGGCAATTTGAAGGGTACTTTTGCTTACTGTGACAAACTAAATGATGTTTATGGAGTTTTCATTTTTGCCATTTTCATTTGGTTTATGCACACAAACATCTAATGCTACTATTAAATGAAAATTGTAAGATACAACCACATTCTAAATTTCCTGATGAAGCTTCTTTGTTTGCTTTTGCACATCCATGTACACACACGATAAAATTTCCAAAATGGTGTCTGCTGGTACACAAAGTCATCAATGAATCCTTCTTTCTACTCAGGCTTTGCAAACATACCCTGTTTCCTGGCAAAGCTTTTGAAAGTGCAAGTCCATCAGGGAAAGGCAGGAAGTAACAGGAAGTCATCAACTTAGGAAGTTTCCCTCTCCTGACGGAGCTGTTTTGAGCATATTTCAGAATTACCAGATTTAGATATTTTATTAACAGCTGATACAGAAGGCTGTTTCCTGTCCACCTTCTTGTATGACAATATCTAATGGAAATTTAAACCCTAGTCACAAAATATGAATCTGAATTCTAGAAACTTTCCATTTGGTCCTAAACACATCTTCAAAAAAATTCTTATTCATATATTGTAATTGCTTCTTAGATTCACTTTGGTTAATATGCAAAATATCTGTAGAATCAGTCATGCAAAATAAGTTTTAGAAGAGTTAGATCCTAACTACACTGCTATTCAAACAGATCCACAGTTCTGAAGACACAAGAAGGGAACTTAGTAGTAACACAGAGCCAAATCTCAGTATATGAAAGCTAACAAAAAATACCCCAACAATGGAAGACCCCTCAAACCCCAAAAAACACACCCAAATGAGCATTTCTAAGTTGTATTTTTTAACAGGCGTTTTGTCAACAACCAATTATACCTCTAAAAAAGCCCATACAGCCGAAAGCTCACAAGGCATATAGAAAAGAACACCTAAGATTCCTACTGGACCAAAAAACCCCATTATATGAAACAGCTAAGATAGCTTTAACAGGGCAGCTTGCAAAATTGAGATATTTTGCCTCCTCTTTCCAAGATAGAAGTATACCCAAAAATGGAAACTAAGATTAGGTGATCTTTTTTGCAAGAAGCATCTTCAGATTTTTTAGACAAACATTAACTGCCAGTTGTCAGTTTTAATTAAACTCGTGACTGCAATATGCTGCTTAAACAACTGTTTATACTTGTAAATGTACCAAGTTTCCTTCTCTTACTCACCAATTCATAAAACATGTTAAATAACTGCAAGTGGTATACACAAATATAAATTTCAGTTAAACTTAAGAGTATGACACACAAAATTCTTTCAGTCATAGTCAGAACCCACATGAAATTGTTCTTCGATGCTGTGAGTTAACTTAAGACTGCTCGCTTTACCCAAGAAAGAAAACTTATTTGCAAATTTCTGATGTTGTTGCAAGGGCAATTCAGAACCTCTGACGACAGCAAATCTGAGTGCATCTAATGAGTTTTTCCTTCCACATTCCCAGCTGGACTAGTGAAGAGCTGATAGCAGTTTATGTTTAATCTGAAGTAGGAATACCAAAAGCATATTGCTGGTGGGACGCCAATTAGGTCTGTCTCTGTCACTAAAGCTATTCTTACATCAGTGAGTTCTATAACCCAAAGGAGTTTGACAGAAACAGGACAAGACACTGCTGACTGCAGTATGTTAAAAAGTGTTTAATATTATACCGCAGATATAGACATCCACATTGCAAAGTTACATTTTGATAAGCAAGTACTGGCAGCAGTACCAGCTTCTGTGGTCTCCACCTCTAGCTCTTCCCGCTGCTATGGTTGCTTGTATCCATGCAAGTTCATTCCCCTAGTCATGTCAGTACAAGCATTTACCATTTGTATGATAAATCAGACTGGGGAGCTGATCCAGCTGAAAGAATAACATGTTAAACAAAAAAAAAAAAAAAAACCAAACCAAGACAAAAATTAATAAAAGGAAAAAAAAGAAAAGGAAGAAGAATCCAGAAAACAAACAAACAAACAAAACAAAGAAGAATCCAGGAGGGGACAAAATAGAAAAAGAAAAAAAATAACCCCACAATAAAAAAGAAAGAGCGTAAAAGAAAAAGTCGCTCTGACAGATTAGTATCTCAGTCAGTTCACCGTGCAGTTGCACAAATGGCTGAGTTAACACACTGCACCAAGCAGCTGAAAACATGAATAGGGGCAGATTGCCTCAGGCGGCTCAGATGACTGCACTGACAAATGCGTAATCACGGCCTGAACGCCACTGACTCTTCTACACGGCAAACAGACAGGAGTCTGGGTTTCAGAATGGCGAAAGGAAACAGGGCTCTCCAACTATCATTTGGGTTATTCTTACGCTGCTACATCACCTTCATGAGCTGAACTGCAATCCTTGCTCTTGAGCCACAAACTTATGAACTGAAATTTCATACCAGCATTTCACTCAGAATGCATTCATGGCTCAGCATAAGGGAGATAGCCGTTATGTCAGAACCGACAGCTTGGATTCTCCTGGTTTCCCACATCGAAGCTGAGAAGGAAACACATCTCAAGAATTTCTGAGAGATCTGGAATGCTAGTCAGTGCACATTTCTCATTAAAATAATTCCTATCGTTTCAAACAACACCCATTGGTAAAAGGTAAGGAGGTTATAAAGCAATTTAAGATCGTAAAATGACATTTAGGTCCTGTCAAAATAGGACAGAAGAAATCCTGTAGCCTTTCAACTGAAGCTTTTAAAAACCTTCAGCATAACAATGATTTTATTGGCATAACACAGCAGCAATTTGCTAACTCAGCACAAGTAAAGGAAGAATTATTTCAAAGAGCTGATGTTGGTATATAGTCTGTAGCTTCACTGCTGCCATTCAGTCACTTGGCAATTTTAAATTTATTAGATCTATATTTCTGAAATATTTGCTGTGACCATCTTTACACTACACAAACATACAGAAGTATCATTACAATAGCTGTGCTCCCCAGTACTATTCTATTGAGTCTTTCAAGGATCAAACTCTTTAAAGTAAAATCTTTATAGAGAAGTTGTGGTTTATAGTGGAGTATTTTTTGAGTTTTATTAACAATTTTGTTTCAATGTTAGCTGTTCTCTCCATTGTGATGAAAAGTAACCACTGCTTAGAAAAACATTAGAGATGAAGTGGTTTACCTGTAACTTCAATAAATCAATGGATATCAAAAGAAGAAAAATTATTTAAAGCCTGATTAGTAAAAGGAGTTTTTCAACTACTTCAATTTTTTTCTTTCATTACAAAATATAGTTAATTCATCATACAAGCCATACAAGGAACCCCAAAGGGTTATGTGTTCTGTACTCACAAAAGCAGTAATCATCTATGAGGATCCACAGCAAAACTGAAGTTAAACATTTCGGACCAAAAATTCATGCATAATTAAACTAAAAAAAGAAAAAGAATGAACAGGAGAAGGCTGTCGGGTATTCAGACTTCCTGGCTTTATGTATTACTCCTCAGCTAAAACATCAATAGGAGGGACATTAAAGTGCTTTGCTTGCAAGTAAAGTGCATGACAGCAATGCCAGTGAATATTAATGCTAGTTCTTTGAATACGACCTGGGTAGTCACCACTGCAAGATTCAGGATAAGGAAAAGCTCTCTCTTTTTAGCTCACAAATGGGACCCTTTGAGTGCATAGTGCTATATTAAGGCAACTATATATACACATCATTCCTTTTTCAGCCAACCAATTAAAAGTTTTACCACCTTTGCCCTTTTTATTATCAAAGTGGAAACTAATCACTGTATAATTTGTTTCTGCATAACAAGATATTAAAAAATTAAATAAGTAAAATTCAGTTATTAGAAAATAAGCCTGTGTTGAGGAAAAGATAAACCAACTTCTCCTTTAAGTGCAGACATTAACACTTACAATCTACAACCTGTACAGCTCTTCAGGCACTAGTGCCCTTTGCATATGGAACAAGGCAACTGTCATAGCTATCTCATGCGTTTCCAACAAAACAGAGCAAATTAATCACATACCCAAAAGAAATAATAAAGAAATCAAAGCTTACAACAACCACAGACAGAATCAAAGCTTTCAAACAGCACCAAATGATCAAATGAGTAACTGGACTCTCTGTATCCAGTCATGGGAAGATCAAACCATGCACAGAAGGCAAGATGGGTGGCAATAAAGATGCAACCATGTAATGCATGGCATTAATAACCAGGAATTAAAAACTCATAGCATCAATAAGCTGCATTTTAACGCTGCCACAATTTTCACTATATGCTACATATGTAACAGTTTAAAACCACCCAGAGTGACTGACTAGATTTTTTTGTTTGGTTGCTTAGTGGTTTTTCTTAAATATTCATTTAGCAATGTACCCAGTCACCACAATAAAACAGACTGATGACAGCAGTTACTTCCTAAACTTTAGGCGCATGCCGCACGAAGATTTTTGCATAATGCCACTGAACCTGAATATGAGTTAACTAAGAAGAATCCACAGGCAAGAGATGTTTCAGATTGAGGCAGAAATTACCTGCCTTGCATTATTTATCAATATTTTAGACCTTCCTATCAGATAAGTAAAGTAGAATACCGAACACAAAAAACACAAAGCATATGCCTTCTACAGAGAAAAAAGTAAAAATTCCTGTAGAATTTGCCGAAACATCTGGTCAGTAAAAGATGAGAGCAATTACATTGTCTGAACAGCCTCAAGTGTTCTAACATTATAGATGTACACATGCTCCCGTGTCACAAAGTTCTGCTTGCTTGGCAACAAAGTCAAGAGCACTGCACTGTAATCTCCCAGACTTTCAAATTCCACTTTTAACTCACTATTAGAAAAAGCAATTGTTTTTGTAATGAAAGGAACATAAAGCTGTGTTCTGACACTATCTTTGCAGTGGTGCCGGAAAGTCACTGAAGCTTGCAGAGAGCTCCTACCACATTTTATGTTCTAGCAGTCTTTTAAGAAGATGAGGATTGGGGCAAGAACTCCCTTTCACTAAGACTTCTTGGGACTGTCTGCACAATCCAAGGCCCCTGAAGCTGGTACTCTAAAGCCGCAAATGCTTTGTTTTGTTTTCTATTTGCATCATACTGGTTTAATCAACTAGATGTCAGAAGCTCTAATGACAGGTGATCACAGGAATGCATAATTTCAGGATTAGGTCCAACAGAAACCACTTACTACATTCTGAGGAGCAGGCATGACATACTCCATGCAGGGCATGGACTGGTTACATGTAAACATGCTGATGTGTTCTATCCATCCATTCCCCAGGCTAGAAAAACTGCTTTGGGCATTAATTCAATTTCCTTATTCCAGGTAGGTTTTCATTCTTGGATTTCAGATAAAATGTGCTGGTATAGAGAGCATTTCTATTCTGACCATATCATTCTGAGCCTCTGCTAAGCTTGGGGTTGAAGGAGACCGACCAAAGCCAGAGAACTGGAATTTTGACCCTGGATCACTGTGCTTATGACCGTTTCAGTTACAACAGAACACCAGACAGCCTTGTTCAGAAGAGGAACAGAGCAATGTGTACATGCATATTTATACGCGTTCTTTCTTAAATCTAGCACAGAGTAAAACCAGTAGCCTTCTGAGGTAACAAACATCACACGCTATTGTTCCTGTGGCTGTCAGCTTGTTTTTGAATGCAATGAAAGCACTAAAGCATCAGGAATCTGGCTATGCAAGAGGTTACCATCTACCGTAGCCCCATGTGGTGCCAGAAAGATGTCCTGCCTGTTTCTTAATGGGAAAATCCCCCAGACCTATTGCCAGGGCTGCAAGAAAGATATTCATAGTAGGCTTCTATTCCAGATTCAGCCTTGACAAAGAGAGTGCAAGGCTTTAGAAAAATTCCCACAGCCCTGTTTTATCCAGCAGCGAGTCTCACTTGAGCAAACTGACAATGTTTTGAGCTCTTCCCCTTCACGCTGCTACTCACTCTTCCCCTGTGGATGCTGCACTTCCACGTTCCTGCAGTGAACACACACCACAGGCAGCACACACCTGGCACAGGCTATTCCTCTGTTTTCTGAATTTCATTTGCAAGATCACCTCCCGGGTTGAGAACCACTAACGTTAACTGACAGCTCTAAACATAAAAATAAATTTTAAAAAAAAATTGTCAATTCAGGGACTGTGCATAGTGTTTGTTAGACAACAACATGAAAAATTGTACTTGTTTTACTGCTGGCAGAATTGGGATGGGAGGGCTCCCCTCATCCCCTGCTTTCTCTTCTGTTTACTTTCCTGGCAGTACCATCGGGACTTTTAACGCTACCAACTATGAAACGCTCTTATATAACTTATTGTTTAACTTTGAGAATAACAGTCTGGCTGTGAAAGACAGACATGCTCTGTGAGTCTGGAGAGGAAGCAAGAACATGCCACTTAAACTGAGAAGCATGGGAAGCTCCTCTTTTCCGAAAGCAGTGACATTGAGAAGGTTTTAAAAATCTTCATACCAGACTGCCCTCTACTGGGATGTTATTCAAATAAACACCATCCTTTTCCCAACTCCCTCACCATCCTAGAATCTGTACCAGAAAGAAAAACATACGCTTTTTCTAGACTCATGAAAAGATTTGACAGCTTCTTTTTCAAAACGTATATATTTGACTAACAATAAACAATTTTTTTTTTTCCTCACAAGCAATCCATTCCAGTGAGGAGCTGGAAATGCATCTATATTTCTATGCCAACACCATTTTCAGCACCACAGATTTTGTTTAAATCAAGCATACTTGGGGCTGGTGTTGAATGTGTAATGAGGAAAAAACCCTGAAGCTATTTTCTTGCATGTTGTCTTGTAAATGTACTAAGCTGACAAAATTTTATACAACCCTCTTTTGTCCTAATCGGTACCCTAGTTTCTTCTCTCCACTGAAAATACACACCACACCGACTCCGTACAGTGCATCTGAGATCACTTATTTTCTTGAAGTATCATTGCAACATCGTTACTTTTGCAGTCTCTGAAGGATCTCCTTGTCAGGTGCTTTTGACCTGCAAGCAAGGTATTTCCCTCGACTCAACGGTTGCGAGACCTGCAGCTTGTGTAAAACATAAAAGAACCCAAATGGCTCTACCTATTTGGCCCTGCAAGGCCCTATAAACCAAAAACATTTGTTTATTAATCTGACAGGAATGCATGAAAGCGGACTTTCGTGAAATGTTGAGCTGTGCAAAGCTGTATTTTAAAATATGTGGCAGCGTATTAGAACCAAGTAAGAATATTCAGGACAGTGCCAATAAACCATATAATTTGATTTTTTACTAAAGATATTTTAATTTTTTCCTCCATTCCTTTGTGGTTTTCCACTTTCTCAAACACATACTTCAAAACAATTGACCAGAAAACTTGTTTGAATGGCCTGAAAAGAAGATTTTTGACCTCCTGCACAAGGACGAAACCACATTTTGCAATTGTATTGTTTTAGTTTGGGGTTTTTTTTTTTAATTGCAGAATATGTTTTTTCCTGACCATTAAAAAACATTTTTCATTAGTATCAGGATGATGGAGACACATTTTACAGCTGAAGCTCACAGCACAACCCCAGAATATCAGCTGTTTTAAAGCACTTTCACTTAGATAAGCTCATGATTATTTACTAAGGTGGATCTCTGCTTTACCACTCCTCCTTAAAATAGCATTTCTTCTTAAATATGAACATCCCTGTAAGTTTATGTCTCCTAGAGGTCAAGAAAAGAGTCATAAGCAGCCATATAAATTTATTAAACTAGAACCCACAACAGTGATATGTCTCTCTATTCACCACCCCCCCCCCCCCCCCCCACTTTCCCAATACTTACGGGGCTGTTTCCATTCCAGTGGCTTTAGAACTGGTAGCTGCGCTACATTCTATTATTTACCTATTCTATAGCAAGAGTTACTACTAGCAGTCCCCTCTTCCCACCACAAAGACCTTTTGATAATTTAGTAAGTAACACATATCCTCAATCACAAAAATTACCCAGGACATTTGGTATCAGGAGAAAAAAAAAAAAAAAAAAAAGATACTACTTTTACATTTAAGGCTGCCTCAGGCTTTTCTTTCACAACAGAAGAGCCAGGAGATGCAGGATGGCTGCACCCTGGCCAGGCAAACTCTTCGCAACTCACTACAAGTGCTGTACTATGAATCCTCTTCCATAGCCCTCCCCATATTTGGTTCTCTATTTCTGATCTTGAAATGCTCCAGCCCTACTTCTTACTTAGGTAAGAAAAGGCTCTGTTAGTGTGGTATTATCTCAAAAGTTTTGCTACCTATAAGACAAGTGTATCTCTACACCTAATACAGAAGATATAATTTCCATGGGATTTAGTACCATCTGAGACTGCAAACTTTCACTACCCTAAAAAGCTCTATAGTCTAATGAATCAGACTGCAACAGCTCTCCCCCACGGAAAACGAATTTGCCTTCACAACAACATGTGTAGTTTAGCTCATGACACTGCAAAGCAATAATAATAATACGCATCAGTCCTGTGAATCAGTGGGTACATCACTACAAGACATCTGTCACCAACAGATAGTCCATTTATTTACGGAACTAGAGAAAAATAAGGATAACGATTTCCAAATTCCATTTTATTGCCAGCTAAACTCAACACAACTGACTAGTTTTTGAACAGTAAAAAAGATTCCAAAATCCTATTTGCAAGTTTAGACTGACACTCAAGTCAGTTGTTACACACACATTTCATCAATAGATGAGATTATGTAAAAAAAGGCTCTGTTTATTCACAGAACCTAAAGATAAGCCTGATTTGTACAGAGAAAGCTCAGTGTGGCCACTTGGCTGGGGAGCCCTTCACATTCTCACTCCATGTCTCATTTTTAATTCCATTGTTCAAATTCTTGGAAAGAACCTTTCTTTTCTGGCAGCCCAGAGAAAAGAACCCCCCCAACATTTTCATGGGTTGATGTGTTGAAAAGTGGCATAGACTGATGATCAGATTTTTAAAAAGAGGTACTCTCAAGCAAAAGTAGTTCTAGGAACTAAGTACCCCAAGTCAAGGTAAAAAACATTTCACATTTATCAAAAGTGTTGGACCAAGAGAGACCCTGTATAGAAACAAAATGTACTGATCAAACATAGTAGCTAGGAGAGTACAAAGAATTACAACAGGTTTTTATCCACTGCAAAACGTCAGTTCCCTGATAAACAGAATGACCACCACTACATTCCAACAGCACTTAGTGCGCTCAATCAAGCACTATTAAATCTAATATGAAGAATAAAACACACATTAATCACAAAACTCAAGGTCTTTTGAATCGTTCACGTAAGGAAGAACAGAGCATGGTTACCTATCATTTTGTTTGCCTGGGACTTTGCACAATATAGTAGCAGTTCAACAAAATAAGCTTAAGAAATCAATTCCAGCAGTCACTTGTTCCACCTCCAATAACACAGTCCACCTCGTAATTGTGCTGATAAAACTTGTTGTAGGGAAACTTAAAAGTCTCCACCTGTGCACACAGTATTAACAGATTTTAACCTCTACGTCTCCATTCTTCAAGTGAGTAGAATAGACTTATGCCATTTCCAGCAAAGACATCGTGAAAATAAATATAAACAAAATAAATACACAGCGGGAAACATCCAGACATGCTGATTATTGGAATAAGCTTTTTGCACAGTAAGTGAAAGCTAAGGCTCAACGCTGACCAAGAAGGAACAAGGACAGTGACACATTGTCCATCAAAAGATTCTTATCTGCCCTGGAATATGTATCAGGCAGAACGCCCTCAAAGAAGAAAAAGGGTATGTGATTTTGTCATTACAGGGTTGAGGACTGGTTTAAAGCAAACTAGACAGTTTTATTTTCAGCAATGAATCAATGATTCTTAGTTCAATGGTCAATTCTGCAACACTAATAAAAAGCATTCTTTTAATAAAATGTTTTCCACTGAATACCTACTACCAGTTGTTAGAATCTGAAAAACTGAAAGTAATGATGACAAGCTTCAGGGTGTTTACCATACCTCAGCTCCACCCATCCATTTTGGTTCATCAGGAAATTCGGCACATAGGATATCTTCTGACTGCTTAGTTCCTAATACATGATAATGCAGCTTTTGGTGCAGATTAGTGGAGGTCTCAGTGCCTAGAGAAATGCAGATATTTAAACCAATTCATTCTCAAAGAAATCAAACAACAAGCAAATAAAACCCTTAGAAATTTCTGTATCCCTTTGCATATAAGAGAGTAATTCAGCAGAGAAAATTAGGAATGGTGCGAGTCTACCATTCCTGTCCAAGTGAACATCCCCCTCCAAAACAAAATAAAACTTCAAACTACACTGCAAGCCTGTTCAGTTACCTTATTGCTGATCATACAGTCTTTAAATGTGAACATTTATCATTTCAAGCTTTGGTTTCTAGAAATACTTATCAAGCAAAGAAAAACAACAATCCCTGCCACCCTCTAATGATGTCTCTGCTCCCATTTCATGCTGGGCAACTAAGGGGACATTTATTGGTAATTAACATTCCTAGAAACCTTCATACTTCCATTTGCTGAAAATAAAAAAAAAAAAAAAATAGTATTTTCAAGCACTGCATGAGGTGCTACTTGATTTTTATTTTTTGTAATTCGTTCTTGCAATGTTTTCCAACAATTCAGCTTCTGAACTACAAACATGTTTAAAAGTAAAAACCACAAACTGGGTACCTAACTTGCAAGTCTGGCAAAATGATAGGCTGCAAAAGCAAACACAGAGGCAAAATTCAGGCTCTCTTCAAGGTTTAACAAGGAGCACAACTCCAGAAGAAACTTTACAGTTTCAGCACTGCCTTATAATAAGAGCTGCTAAATGCCTTCCCTACTGATGGTCCTCAGCAATTTACTCCACTTTATGTGCTGCTCCTTGAGTTTTGCTACCATAAACATTTTGTGTTGCTGTGCCGTGAACCACAGATGAATTAATCTGGTTGAATAACAAAAACCTTATGCCCCAGATTGCTATTCATCAGGTCAACCTCCCAAGCCAGTTCACCTATGCCCACATAAATGCATAAAGTGAAAAGATTAAGTAAGTTGCCACCAGACATCAAATTCCAGCCAGTAACACCCTGTATGAAAGATAAGTAAATCATTGCTGAGAAAACAAAAAGGAGCAGAAAACGAAAAGGAGCAGAAAACTTTTAAGAGAAAGACAGGGGCAGGCAGACAAGAAGATACTCACTGAGTACAGGCTCTGGTCATAAAAAACATAATCTGATATCTAATGCCATAAAATATTATAGTTAGTTATTTCAGTATAAACTAGTTGAGCTAATTATTTGTTGCACCAATTTGCTGAAAAGGTCATTTTGCTTCCACACAGCATGCAGTTAGTACAGCCATACTTACCATCGCTTTTCCCATCTTGTTTTGGATAGCAGTTATAAAACATGCCTTTTCCATCATGTGTCCATGCCATGCAACTGAATTTAACTCTCTCCAGTGTATCTGGAAGATCCTCAGGACCTTCTACTTTCATAAACTTGATAGTAACCCAATCAGAGCCACTAGAACTCAGGCCATAGGCAAAGTATTCACCGTCTTCACTGAACGCATAACCTAGAAAATTGGAACCAAACAAGATGAAGAACCAGCACAAGGAATCAGTATTTTCAAAACGTGTTTGTTATTTTGCCACACAGCTTTTTATTATTTACTACACGCTAGCCAAATCCCAGGAAAAGAGAGGTGAAATTGGGAAAGTAGTTAGAACTGTGTTCACTGAATACTGAGAGAAGAGAATTTATTTTCTAAAAGACAGTGCAAGCAACTACATCTGCTATCATCTGGGATTCACAGCCTTTTCCAGTCTCCATGGACTTCTTAAGTAGTTCACAGATCTGAGTTTCGGCATGCATACTCATTAAGTATGTTCAGAGACATCGCTTATGCCCAACATCTGTATTATGATTTGAGTCATAATTCTTCTACTTCCCTGAGTCTGGCAGGAAGAGATGGAGAGTGAAAATGCACACAGGTAGAGAACTTAAAGTTAGTTTTTAAGAGAGAAACAGTACCAAAGAAGTCAACAGAAATTGAGATGCAAGCAATGCATCCTGAAATAAAGCAAATACCACTTCAATATTGGAGTCACTGAAAATTAGACCCTGCAAAGCCAAGAAAACTGAAGTAACTGGAAAAATTTGCCACTAGCATGCAAATGGATTAATCACCAGGATTCTCAGCTAAGACCTCTGATATATATGTCACTCTATCCGAACTGTGAGGAAAACACAATTCTGAAAAAAAATTCAGAAGGGCTTCCCTCATAGTTGATAAGGATCAAATTCACTTTTTGCAAATCATCTCAAGTGAAGAGACTGAACTATCATGGGCCTGTACAGACCTGAACGTAATTACTGAAAAAACCCACACAAAAAAGTTTCATTTCATAGAAATCGTAGGTTTGAGAGGCACCACTGTGCCACTCTAACATACTCTCCCTCATAAGAACATACGAGTGGCCATTCTCACTCAGAAGACAACTCCACCTAGCTGTCCTCAGGAGTAACCACAAGGAGATGCCTACAAGAGTAAGAACAACGCAAGCACATGTAGTATTTCACTCAAATATTCTTAGAACCTCTGACCATTTTTATCTTAGGCAACTTCTTTTCCATAAAGTAGTTTGTTAATAATCCTCAATTCTTCCCTCCTCCTTGACCTTGTGCAGCTTGCCTTTAAACTCACAGTAAGTTTTTTTGCACCACCAAAATCCATTGATAAGGGGTTCTATAAGTCTACTTCTTGCAGCATGAACCATTACCTTCTTTTGTTTGCTTTGGACTCTACTCCCACTGCCTTCATTTGATATCCCCTCATTCTTGTAAAAAAAAAAAAAAATAAATCACTCTATGTTACTGCATGCCACAAACGATTCCGTAGACCTCTATCACATCCCTGCTAAATTGTCCCTTTTCCAAGTGGATTGATCCGAGCATACTCAATTGTTTCTGACCTTTGCTCCATATCCTTGATTGTTCCCTACTGCCCTCCTCTGAACTGTATTTCAGAGCCACTTTTGAGCTGAGGGGACTGGAACTATATTTAATATTCAGTGCTACTGTATAAACCCTGGGTTGCTTACGTAATGGTGTTTCCCGTTTTGTTCTCTACTCCCTTCTTAATCATTTCTGATATTTGATGTGCTTGTTTGGCTGCCACTGAGAAGCTGGCTGACATTTTCATGGAACTATCTATTACAGTCTAAGAATTGTTCCCAAGCGGTCATGGTCAGCTTAGAGTCCATTCCACCCATTCCTCTACAAATGAGGTTAGTATTCTTTGTCCCCTGTGCATCACTTAACCTACCTGCACAGAGACTTTTACCTGTTAATTCATTGCCCACTCACTATCGCTAAGGTCGTCCTGCAGCTCTTCAGTCATTCTTCAGCCTTTACCTGGAGTAACTTTGCTTCATCACCAAACTCTGCTACCTCACTGCTCATTCCTTTTTCTAATATAGATATGAACATACTGAACAGTGCAAAGTCCTAGCATAGTCCCTGCCAGAACTCTACTGCTGATTTCCACTTTGCAGCCCATCAGTTATTCCTGTCCCTACCTTTAAATCAACTATTTATCAACACCAGGAGTTTCCCCGGCTGTTGTTTCTCTAAGTGCATTTGGAAAGAGACGTTATCATAAGCTTTTTAGAAATACAGAAACTCAATACCTTATATACTCAATTCCTTATATACACAGTTGAAGACATGACTTCTCACTAAAAAAAGCCTTATTGACTGTTTTCAACTAGGCTACGCTTAAAGAAGCGTTCACTAAACCTGTCCCCTGTTTTTATTAACTAGTCTTGAATAGACTTAAAGGAGTTCTTGCTGGCTTGTGTTAAAGATGCAAAATATAATTTTAAGAGAATTAGTCAATGTAAATACATAAACTTTTTTCCTTGCTATGGATGGCCTCAAGATCTGTTCATATTTCAGTGGAAACCTGTTACAGTTGTGAAAAAAGAAACTGAACCAAGCTAATTGTGAATACAATGTAGATTTAGAGCTATTCTTCTGAAACACTACACAAATCCACACATGGCTATTGTGACTACTTTGATTAAAACAAGCCACTCTAGCCATACTTTTATAGGCGAAGAGCTGGAAACCATTTCCAGCTTCTGTTGAAGAGGCACACTTACTCAGCAGGACCTGTTGCCTCACTAACCTCGTAAAGCCACAGTGCCATCATCAGAAAGCTTATTTGGATCAAGAAAAACTTTGGCATCGGCATCCAAGGAGTCTTGTACATATAAAACTCGCTGGTTCTGCAGTCCTGTATTGTAGAAGTGAAAATACCTAAAAGAATACAAAAGGAAAAAATAAGTAGGAAGAACTCAGACTTTCAGTTAGGCAAGCAAGAAAAACTTGCACTAGATTGTCATGAAGTGAATAAAAACCAGATAAATACATAAGGGAATCACAAGCTTCACAGCAGAGTAGGAATCATGGCTTCCTCTGTGGCTATCAGGGATTTAACCATCCTCTGTAGGTGCTTTTCTCTCCCCCTTAGTACAGAGGAAGATCAGACATGCATTTCTAGGCCTCTAAACATGAGAGGAATCTCATCGCAATGTGATATACAGAAGAGACTGTAGGATGCATCCAAAACACCTTTTAAAAACAAAAGATGCATTTGCCACAGTGCATTTCAAACAAAGCTAAGTATACTATAAACTCTACATAATTGCCTTTGTCAAACAGCTCTGGCAGCCTTAGCGTTTCTGTCACAAGTATTGGCACAGGTTCCCATCTCCTATGCTCTAAGCTTTCTCGTTCATACAGCTGCTTTCAACCCGTATCGAGTGGCAGACAGAACTGAACGTGTTTCATCTGTATTTCCCAATGTCCCTGAAACCGTGTGTGTGTTGAGAAAGTTGTAGGAACAGAGAATTACAGAATTCTCTTTACTGAGGGATACTCTTCACATTGTAAGACACTACAGAGCTCAAAGAAATCAGTAACTGTATTCTATGCAATTCTTAGGCACTACACTTTTCTTCCCTCATAGGACTTCTGAGTTTTACTAAACAAACCCGTGACTTAACACAAATCAAACAGCAGCTTCACCTGGGGAACAGGGGACTTTATGGGGTAATTTCAAACCTGAACATATTCTCTAAGACTGTCCAGTACTTGCATACAAGCATGGGAACCTGGTAAACCCAGAGTGGGAAACTATACTCACAAAGGCCTGGCTAACAACCTTAACTAGTAATATGTTCAAATACTAACAATAATGTTCAGCAAGTGACAAAATCAAAAGACTCAAAGGAATAGAAGAAAAATATATATAATTTTCCATTTGACCATGCATTTTCTAGCCAATTTCACCTCTGCAACGCTGGGCAATAAGCTGGGAAGCAAAGGTCAAACAATGTGACAGACACAGCACCTCCTTGGGCACCCTTCCTTTCTGCAGATTCTACGGAACAGCTCTTCCGATACTGTCCTTTAGCAGTTACCCTTTGGCAGAAAACTGGAGTAAGTAAATTTAAGAATTTCTAAGTGTCATGGGAAGTTAGATAGATCTTCAAATTGAATAGTTCCTCCCCTTGCCCCTTACTAAGTGTTACTTAACTTGGCAGACCCCTCTTGATCTCCTCAAACACCATAATATATGGGGTTTTGGTATGAGTTCTAAACCACTGTGATTTAAGTTCAGCATGTGCCAAGAAACAGAGTAACACTCAGAAAAACTAAAAAGACGTCTATCAAAATCAAAGTAAAGTGTCATAACTTAAAGCACGCTAAGCTCCTGGCATAAATGTTCTTCCTGGAGGACAGTCAGATGCATCAAATTAAGACTTTTTACGTCTAGTGGACATGATACTCATCACTGCCGTGAGCACTTCCGCAACACCAAAGCTTATCAGCATTGAAGATAACCGCACCCAGGCACGTTTGCACTGCACAGGGAGAATGGGTCAGAGAATCAGGAGCAGACACTGACCAGGCCTGCTCCAGAATCAGATTCAGCACAGCCACTACATCTGCATGAACAGCAACGTACAAACTAATAAGCTTTGCCTGACTCATTCAACAAGGATTATTTCCCCAGATGTAGCACTGTCCTAAACAGCTCCACGGCTTCCGGGCTTAAACCTCACACCTCTATACATAGATCTGCTGTGCTACATCAGTGACAACTTAAATCAACATCAGCTTGGGTTCACTCCCCACAATATACTTTTACAAAAACACACAGACTTCCCCTCCCTTAGTAACAAGTATTCACATCCTCCTCACAGCATAGGACAAAAGTAAAGAGTAGCAGATCTCTCTCAATACCTGCGCAGAAATCTTAAGCCAATGAGACATCTTCTGCTTTTTCCGGTGGATGGCACATCTGGGTGCTCACTCAACAAGGACCAAACAAATTGAAAATACTGAAAGAGACTATTTGTGTTTTCCATGACTAAGAATGGCTGGTTGTTTGCACTACCTCTTTTTCAACCACTGAAACAATCTTTAGATGTTACTAAGTTAACCAGCAGTTTTATCCCTTTACTCCCGTTCTCTAGGAGATTGCTAGTGTTTCTCAAAGAGGTTACATGAAATTCAGTAGCAGCTGCAGCCTCCAGACCTTGGGTAAGCAACAGAAGCACGATCTTTTTACCTAGCTACAGAATTAAAACAGGGGTACAAGTAGGCTAGATATTGGAATATAGCAGCATTTCTTTTTTTCCTTAGAAGACAGATTCTTTTGCCTTAAGTCCTCCAAATGATTTTTCCCCTATCCCCTGCAGATACAGGAGACGCTTTTCACAAGGGAATTTCCACTGCTTTTCACTGGCTAAACAAAAATCCTACCAGCTGCTCACGGTATGACCAACATAAGGCCAGCAGTTTAGTAAATATTTAGAACAATATGCACATGACAGACTTGTGCTGTTTTCAGGACGAGGTACCTTTAACTACTGACAGTGACCAACCCTAAAGGAAATCCTCAAAGTTTTATTTAACAACAGTTATTCCACAAAGTTGTCCGAGTTTTGTTAAACTCACAATTCTTCCTATAAAAAGAAAAAACGACAGAAGACAGGAAGCTAATAACAGCTGCGAACTGGAGATAGCCAAGCATCTTGTGCTCTGCACCACGCCACCATATATATTAACACCGGCTTACTTTTCCTACTTCCCAACTATAAAGGAATAAATGCAAATAGAATTTACAATTTGTTTTCCTAACTAGTAGTTGCTTTTGACTTGCTTCACATTCATCACCACCTACAAAGACATTCTTCACATACCTTTTTCCTTTCTTGAAGTGGCAACTGTACTTAGGATAATCGTAGAGTTCAGTCATTCGTTCTTTGAACAGTCCTCTGACAGGACACTGCTCGAGAAAGGGTACTGTAAGCTTGTTCTGAGCCTCCACAAATGCCTGAAAGAAAACAATCCCCCCAAAAAAAGACATGAACTCAAGCAGTTTTTCCTACAGGAAACACTATTTTCTGAAGCAATGTATCACAGACATCCTTCCCCCATACAAGTTATGTAGCGTCACACCTGAAGAGTCTTACATACTTATTTGCATTACGCCACAGTACTGTAATAAGATGGATCTTCTATCTATCTTGCATAAGTCGCTCCAAGGCACACACTGGGGTAACCAGTGGTTCGGCCAAAGGCAAACCAGATTCCTGCCATTCCCCTTTAAAGAAAAAAAATTCCCCAAACTTCATGCTTTTTAAAACCCTCTTTATATTTGCCTAGATAGCCTAGAAAAGCTAACTTACAGTATATACCTAGGAAATACCACCTTCTCTTGCTTCACCACAAATATACTATACTCCAGTACTCTATGATAAAATAAATTAGGAAATGGATAAAGAACAGTGTCCTTTTTGCCCACAGAGAGTACTGTCACTTCAGGAGCTGTGAAATGCAGGAAGATGATACCAAACATCACGTGCACCATGTGTTCATCCTATTAACATGCAAGATTAGTCCCAGTCACTATTTCTTGGAAAGGCCAAAGTATTGTCCACAGATCAGCTCTTAGTTATAATACCCAGTATCTAAGAAGAGAACTTTGAGGACTTTGGTTTCTTTAGAACACTCCACCTCCCAGTCACAAACACTTCAGGACAGTGGCCAAAACCATTACCACTCCAGCTGTTTGTTAGAGGCTGCCACTCCCACAGCATGCATGGAAAAAGTGGTGCTCTATTGGTGCTTCACCACCCCTATTGCAGCACAGTATATTAACATAAAATTAACAGCTAAGCAACTTAAGGTGAACCACAGCTGCTAAAAGCAGACATGCAGGCTTTTCTGACTCTAATATGAAGTGGGAAGACAGGACGCGGTGTGTGTGGCTGTAATTCAAAGCCAGACATCGCAATGATGGCTGCAGCATCACTCTTGGACCCCAGCCTGAAACACCGTCCACTCCTCTCTTGTTTACACAGGTCTCTTTCCCACTTGCTTTGAAAGAGGCTATTGTTTCTACCTGTCCTGAATCTGTCACGCAGCAAGCAAATCAACTCATGGTAACGTGAGGGGCTGCAATCCATATTCAACAAACTTGTGTTTCGCAGTTCTTCAGAAAAGCGATCTGCTGTACAGAGTACCTGGCACACATTTACCAATTGCTATCAATGTTTACTCATTTATTAATTCTTCAGGTGAAAAAGAGGAAAGAAAGAGGAAAGAATAGAACATAAAACTCTCAGTAGCATTTTACAGACATTTCACATGGTGAGAAGTGAGCGCATGGGGCAAGTAGAGAGACACTTACTCTCCCATTTGCTTCACTGCCACAGCAGTGCCTAACCAAGATCTGTATGACATGCCAAGCTGTGTTTTCAGACACTTGTCAGGCCAAAAGGTAAAGGAGAAAGCACGTTAATTATGGTCAGTCTCCACTTGAGAGGTATTTGTTCATGCCTAACAAAGCATATGGAAACCGATAAGCTTGAAACATGAGAGTGCAGAATTAGTAACGCCCTAAGAGCACTTGGCTAAGTGCTGAAACATATTAATTTAAGAACATGTGGGCTGGTTACACTCAAGTCACCACTCAAGGATGATACAAGAAAGCAAGCACTACACTGTTGAAAAGGAATAGATACAGAAGGCTAACAATGATGACTTCTAGACCTTTACTCAAAACCAGACTTTATGTATCAGCAAGGATCAAGTCAGGAAATGATCCCCTGAGAAAAAGGAAAGAGGTGACTGCATTGCCATGGGAAGGCCAATTTTTGCTTCTGTTCTCCATTAGAGGATCATACTGGCATAGACAGCTTTAACACCCAGCACAGCAGCACAACACATCCCAGTGGTAAGTCAAAACGGCATGCAGCCTCCGCATCATACTGCTATAACCATGTCCGTCCCCCTCCCCCAATCAGAGGGTTAAAGACCTCAATCAAATCTACCCAATAATTATGTGTATCTGAATTTGTTTTCTCTAAATGGAAACACACGAATTTCACAGACCACGTACACAAAAATCTAGACAGCGACGCTACACAAATAAACTAACTACCCAAAGTGCTGTGACATTTTCAGAGAAAAGATGTCTTACAAAAACATGTATAAAACCATGCATTGTACTGGATAGGCAAAGGCACTTCCCAGTTGCATTTAGCTGAAAGGAACTGGCACACACCTTTGTTTCATCTATCAATAACATGACCAAAACTGTAACATTGTTGCAAGGGTGTACTGGAACTGTGTGTTACTCACTTTTAACTGGACAGTCTCATCTTAGTCCATCTGCTTTCGTGACTGGTATTCAAAGAGGAGACACAAACTTTTCTTTACAAGCATTTGTTGTGCAAGAGCATGCTTACGTACTAACTATTGCACTCAACTGAATCACTAGTAATTTTGCTTTTACACGAACTTAACATATTTTTTTCTGTTTCCACTTAGTATGCACCAAAGATTCCAAGACTATTTGTAAAACAGACTGCCACTGTCATCTGAAAAAGGAGGCAGGAATTACAGGTTTTTGAAAAAGAGTTCCACCAAGGAGAATTCTGCAGTTAAAACCAACCTCACTTGCCTGTGCTTCTTCCTCCGTGCTTCGAGAAATAGTAAACTCGATGTTTCACTGACTCACATCAACACAGAAACAAAGCAAGGCTTACCCATCTATTTTCTGTGTCCACACCACGCTTGACACGACTATTTCTGTTAGGTCTAGAAAAGCAGAATTCCAACATACTTGTGTACTTATTTGACAGTACACAATAAATAATTCTGACTGTTTGTGTGTGAAATAAGATTCCTAACATAAATGACATTCAGTCTTCACTCTTGGCATAAACCAGAATTTTCATGGTACACATACTCCAATCAAGCAAGCATGTTGTAACCAGGAACTGAGTAGTGGCTTTTTCACTACAGATGAGCATGGATGCCCATGAAGTCTTCTTTTAGTTCTTTACTTAATATGTAGAAGATTAAAGGAAGCCTATTGTTGAAAGTGTACACAGGATATCTTTACTTTTCCCCCAAACAAATGGAGGTTTGGGATATTAAGGAGTGCATAAAGACAGCAAGCAACTTGAAGGAAGAATGGGAAGGACGTAGGTCTCAAGGTCTGTGGCTTGAAGGCTTAAAAAGTCTACAAAGCATGGTCCAAATTCTCTCTGAAGCCTGCACAGTCATTCAACTGCCTCTATACCAGTGTCTGGTTATTCTTTGATCTGGTAGGTGCAGAATGGCTATTCTGCAGGAGTCCTACAAACTATCTCGAGAACTTGGAGATAAAACTATGAAGAAAAGCTAGCAAGAAAGAGCAGCCGTCAGCAACCTCTGCTGCAGAGCACAAAGACGTGAGTGATAAAGCAGATGAAAGGAGTTTAGCCCTTCAAGATCATTTTTTTCCGACCTCTTCTATGAAAGAGGTAGATCAGCAAAATACTTTAATTCCCTTTGTTCACTAACTCCTGGAACTTTGGAAAAAGATGACATACTCACCTGCATATACACACAGGAACTCTCCCTACTCTTCCATCGTGCTACTACTGTGCTGCAAAACTCTGCCAAGGCGTGTGTTTTTTAGGGTGTAGGTAAGTAATATTTAACAGTATTTTCATTCCACCAATATGACCTCTTGTGTCTGGGCTGCTGCATTTTTATGCTATCATCCCCTATTCCTTATTTCACCTCCTATATAAACTACAACCTCTGGAAAATTAGATTCATCCTCCTCCAACTGTTCTCACCCAACCTGTTCCAACTACGTGGTGAAAGTATTGAATACAGGGACACAAAAAGTCAGGTCTTGGCATTTTCTCAATCCCAACTCTTCCATAGGATCCTGAAAACCATTTTAATAGGCGTTTGTAAAGCATCTATAAAAGACACAACCATACCTCCCCACAGATATATTCCTCTGAATGCAGCACAAAACCATCCTATGTGTATCATTTCTTAAGGATGCCAGAATCAAAAAATCAAAATATTCCCAACTTATCTATAAATATCTAATTTCCACTGTTAATGTTCATGGCAGAATTTTTCACTAAAACTTGATCCCAAATGAACCTTTTTAATAGTCTTTATATATGCCAATAGATTTGTAAGTAGGGAATGCGATCCTAATTGTACACATTCTATCTTGCTCTTGACAGTTACAGAAAGTCCTATTCGACCAACAAGATTTATTATTCTCATCAAGATATATTACGTAAGCTCATACATGAGAGAACCTAGAAGGAAGCTCACTAATGGAAAGCCACCCAGCAGGATATTTTTAAATGGAGATCCTGGCCTTCATCATCTTTCTGACACAATTAGGCATGCTAGATAGACGCCAGTGTTTTACATCTGGAACTACAGTTATTACAAAGTTATAAGCCATTACAGAGAAAACCCCCTCCACACTGCCACCTACCACCTTCTGGCCATCACTCCTGCAACTCCCTGTGCCATGAATATCAGAGGAACTGGCTCACAGTCATACTCGCTATTTTTCAGGACTCAGCGAAAGACCAGTTCCAGTGGCACAGTCTAGCTATATCAGATTGCAAACTGAAAACACTGCAACATCTGCAATCTGTAATAAAAGCCACTAACAAAGCTGAACTTCAGGAGGAAAATGGGTTTGCCTTTTTTTTTTTTTTAAAGGGGCCCAAAAAAGGAGATGTATTCAACACTTTTTCACTGTAGAAAGCAAGCAAGCCAAAGGAGTTTTCTTTCTACCCTTTCCTATTTTATTATGGCACTTTTAGATGTACTTAAGAGAGTCGATAAAGTGCTCTAAAATCCGAGTGTTTCTTGTCAGCGTGACACCACTGCCTTTAGCATTCCAATTGTCTAAGAGAAATGGGTGCAAGATAAACAAGGCCTTAGTTGTCCAAATCCTGTGATCTAGGTTACTCCAAGTGTTTCAGCCATGCCCCATTAACACAAAGGTACAAAAAATGGCATCGCTGTTGGTGCCATAAGATAGCACATGAAGTACACCCACATTCACTATGTAATTTTCAAAAAGCATTTGCAAGTCCTTCAAAATCAGAGTAGCCATGAACCTAGTCAAGGAAAGAGAACCAGGTCAAATCAGCCATTCCTGTACAAAGAAAGGTTACCTTCGTCTGTTCACTATCAGGATCTTCAAGCCAGCAGTATGGGTCGCTTATTTTACACCCATGGTAATCCAACACCTGAATTTATAAAAGACAATACTTTAAAAAAAGACATGCACACAAGCAAACTCTTCATCAAGGAATTAACAGTCAACAAGATGAAGGATATCTGGAACTTCACAAAAGCACAGAGTCCTAAAAAACAAAGGAAGATAAAAGCAACACCTTGCTCCCAGTTGAGTTGCTAATATTACCATTCTTTGGTGATGGCACCAAGGCAGCAGAGATGTCATCAGAAAAAAAAACACAGAGCATCAGAGAAATGCAGAACAAGAACATAAAATTCCCTTCACAAGATAGATTAGAAAAGTAATTAAAAAAAAGAGCCCTACAACAACAAACCAAAACCCCTAAAAAAACCAAACAACCCAAAACCAATCCAGGTGTTCATGTCAAATCATAAAACCTGATTGCTGGATCCACCCAAAATACAGTTTCTGGTTACGAAACTGTCTCTGCTTTAGCCCTCCCTGCTAGTGCTGCTCACAAACCCCTGAGTAAAGTACATACATAAATTAAAAGAAACCCCAAACCCACAAAAGACTAACCGACTTGGTTGAATTTATTTACTTCCTTCCTCCAGTATACAAAATAAGACCAGATACCTGCTGTTAGAAGTTGCATAGTTCAGTCTTTCACTCAACTATGAAAATAAATACTTTCGTATTTTCCAGTGTTGCCCCACGTCAGCAAAAAAAAACGGTTTAAAAGTGATGTTAGTTCTTTAAATAATTCCTGGGCTGGCGCCTAAATCACAAGTCCTTTGCAGAAGAAGAAGAAAACTGAACAGCTTTTAGCCAAACTTAGACCATAATCCTTGCGTATCAAGTTACGGCCGGAACACAAGGAGATGGGTTATTTCACAGATGTGCCATCATATAAAAATAGACCCCTTGTTCCTCCGCACGCTCCCCCAGCCCAGGCGGAGGCCTGGATCTCCCTGCAACACGCAGCGGTGCTAAAGCTCCGGGACCTGCGCCCCGACTCGGCACGGCCGTGGGCCCCGCTCCCACCCCGCGGCCCCGGCCGGTTCCCGGCTCCGCAACCCGGCCCGCCCCCCCCGGCGGCAGCGCTGGCCCCGCACACGCGGGACGTGCCCGCGGGCACCGGCGCGACGGCCGCAAATCCTGCTTCTAACGAGCCCCCGGCAGCCGCCACGGCCCACCGGCATTAAAAACCCGAGACCCTTGAAACGGAGCACGCTGGACTGTTACCGGCCGAAGCCGAACAAAGCCCTGGAAGCCCAGAAAACACTCAACCCGCCTCGAGGCGGCCCCACCGCGGCACCGAGGGGGACTGGCGAGAGAGGCTGCCCCCGCTGCCGGGCCCGGCGGCCGCCCCGGCAAGCGCCGTACTCACGGCGGTCTCGTCTCGGTACACGTCGGGGTACTGGAAGGCCTGCATGGCGGGCGGCGGAGAGAGGCGGGAAGAAGAAGAGGAGGAGAAGGAGGATGAAGCGAGGCGCAGAGGTTGCCACGGGACTGGGACTAGGGCCGGGGCCGTAGCGGCGGCCAGCAGCAGGCGTGCAGCGCGTCCCAGGCGGAGCGGCGCCGCCATACAGCCCGCCCCCCGCCGGCGAGCCGCCCCCCGCCCCAGCCAAGAGAGGCCCGACAGCGGCGGGCCGGATCGCACAGCGTCCCCTGCAGGGAGCCGCCGCACCGGCACCGGCTGGCCGCGCCGCGCCGGGGCGGGGCGGGTAAGGCGGGCAGGCCGCGGCCTCCGCGCCGCCCTACGCCCTGCTCGCCGCCCCTGGCGCACTCTGCGCCAGCAAAGAAGTTATTTCCGCCTCCGCGCTCGGCCATCGGGTCTCATCCTCCTTATAGTAAACTTGGAAAAAAAAAAAAATCGTGATTTTTTTATTTTGTGGGGTTTTTTTCCCTTTCAGCTCCCCAGCCTCAACACAGGGGGTGTGTGGGGAGAGGCTCGGCACCCACCCGGAGAGCTGCCCTCTGCGGTGCCCGACAAACAGTGACTGTTTCAGGGGTGGGGGCTTGGGCAGCCCGAGGCTGGGTTCACCCAAGCCTGTGATGCGGTTCCACCCAATGCTGCTCTCCGCGAGCTGCCACCCTAAAAGCGAAGGCCAAGTCGGTCACGGAGTCCCAGCGAGCATGGCCGCTCCAGCGCACCGGCCCAGGTGGCTGGTGCTTGCCCCGCTCACCCCTGGTGTCAGGGGCTCCCGTCCTGTGCCAGCGCGGGCTCTGGCCTGTGCAGCCTGTCTGGATTGAAGGCGCACACACTAAAGGTGTTTCAGGTGGGTGACCTCAGGCTCACCTGCCAGGCATTTATTTTATAATAGAGTTTCCTGTGTCAGAATATTTGCAAACATTTTTCCTTCCAGGCAGTGACCCAGTGTGCCCCCCATATGCTGGAAACATGCAAAGGACAGGCTGTTGGGCTAGCAACATGTCTGACCTACTTGTCTTACAAACGTTTTTTGCGTCAGAGTTGCTGCAGGGAGCCCTCACCAAGCCATCCTGTGAGCCTGGGGAGGACTTCACCGCAGCTTATCCAGGCTGAACTCCTGCGTACGCGTGGTGCGTGGCACCAGCTGGAGACAAGCTTTGCAGCCGCGGCCTTTAAAGGTTCTATCAGCCCACAGAGCATTCACAGTTGCGAATAAAGTGACCGCCTGGACTGACAGTGATCTAAAATGTCTCAGAAATGGCATCAAACGTTCGTAGTTACCAGCTCAGAACTGCGCCTTGATTGCTTACTCCCAATGAAAAGAGTGACCATCTCTAACTGAGCACCCTGTGGGGAGGCTGAGGGTTGTGTGCGTGTGAAGAAATAAGCCAGCCCCATAGTGGTCACTGTTACTAAGTGACATAACTGTGTACATCAGCTTCATTTACATCCTAAACAACACCTATGAGGCTTGTTGTCTCTTGCCCCTTCTCTTTTGGTCATTCTTCCTTCCTACCTTGTTTACCTTCTCCCTTTGCAAGGCAGGAGCACGGCTGCCGACTACACCTTTGGTTCTGGCACTCAAGAACATGCAGCCAGCAAGGTGGTTAATGGCAATGCCTTGACATGCCCAATGCTGATAAAAGCCTGTTAATTGTCTAAGCAACTTGCTCAGATAAATACTAGCAGGCAAAGCTTGCCACTTTTCTGTGTAGAGCTTCCCAGACAGAATTATATGTGCACACAAATTTGCATGATAGGGAGAATTATTAGCTCAATACCTTTGTAAAGCATTCGGCTTGCCTTTGAGCTGTATGTGCACAGTATGTCTGAGAGTTTCGAGCAGTCTTGACTGCAAATTCCCTTCATACGCGGCAAAGACCTTGCATATGATTCCGAGCTGCAGTTCGCCTGAAGGAAGCATCTTTTTCAGCCTGAAGATGTTGTGAGGATGAATGTATTTTAAATTTGTAGAGAATTTCTGGATGTTTAGGGTCTCGCTCAGGCTTGCAAGTAGCTCTGACTGAGCAGCCGTACATCCAAATGTCCTAGGCATTTCCACAAAGTCTCCATAGATCAGCTTCACGCTGTAAAAGCAGCCGAGCCTGAGGTGACCTGGAAGTTTCGGACAGAAGTGCTTTACGCACAGGCAGAGATGGGATCTGCCGGGAGAGGGCAGCCTGACAGCACCCCACTGTGCAGCTGGCACCGGGCAGCGCCCAGATTTTTTCAGGCTTCAGCAACCCTTTGAATCCAGGGCACGGTAATTCCTGAATGGGCTGGCAAGCATCCAGTAATCACAGTAATTATCTATTACAATACCTTCCAATTCATCCTGGATACGGAGAAGGCGGGAATAGACAAAGAAACCCGAGTACACGGTTGTCCCAGATAAGATCTTTGGGCCTGTATTTTACAAGCAGTAATTTTCTTTCAAAGGTGAGCATAGGGGACAGAAAGTGAGTTTTCTCCTTACTGTAAATTTCTCCTTTGTTTCTTTGTGGGGGGAGGGAAGGATCACAGGTGAACAACAGCAAAAGGATCAAATCTACACTGATCTTTTCTTCTCTGAAAAGCAGTTAATGCAGGTTACATAGGGTCTAAAACACTGCCCCAGATGTGTTTTTCTTACCAGGGACCATACGTCCACTGTACAAATGAAAGGAAGGGCAGTGTGCAGTCTGTTAACAGAATTACTTATTATAGAAGGGGCAGCAATCTTTTCCCTTTTTCAGAATGTTTGCTTAACACAAAGTTAAAAGTGATTAGTGTTAGGACTGTAAGGTAAATGAAAATTTGAAGAGTATCTTAATTGATTAGTATTGTAGCAACAAGTGAAATTCTACTAAAATTTTACCTTTTCTTGGGCCTAAGCAACCCCACCAGATTTCAGAGATTATATTTGCTGAGTAAGCAAAAAATTCTCTTCCTCTATTTAAAAAAAAAATGTGGAAAATCTCTCGGTCGTCCTTGTCATCACACTCCCTTGTTAGTATGATTCTGATCATTTCAAAATCAGATACTGGTGTCTGCTGATATTAATTATACTTCTGCTGATCATCCAATCATTAGCAAATCTCTTTCAGCTTAGTCAGCATCTCCACAATGACTCACTGCAAGTAGTGTATTGACTCAGTAGGAAGTGACCTCATCATCCTTGTCAGGGAAGATCTGACAAAAAAATCTAGAAGCAAAATTGTTTTTACCTTTCCTTTTCGTCCTTTCACCAACCTCACTCCGCCCTGATGACTTAGCAATGATCAGAAACTTTTCTGCTGTAGAAAGAAGGCAGGTCTGTACATATACTTTTGTTTTCTTTTATATATATATATATATATATATGTATATATATATATATACAAAATTTACCTAATCGTAAGACAGCAGTTCAGATATCTATCAACAGGTGTCAGCAGAACCTCAGGCTTCTGCTCTCGTGCTGAGGTGTACAAATAACTCGACTTTCAGAGGAATGTGGCTCTGAAAGTGTCTGCCCTGCTGGATTTCTATTATGAAAGCACTGACTCAAGAGCCTAAGTCCTGTTGGTGTTCAGTGAATCTTTGATTCCTAAATTATGTTCATCTACTCTACATACTAATTATGAAAATTGTGTATTGTTTATGGATAATTGAAGGGTTCCTTGTTTTTTGAGCTGAATTATGAAGTAGCTTACGTAATAAAATATGGTTTTATTATCTCAGTTGCAGAAACTTCTACATGATGTGGGTCTGGTCGATGTTTGAAAGTACAATCAAGCAAAGCAATATTCCATTGTGGTGAACTGCTCTGTGCACCATGGGACAGGATGGGTGCATTGAAGTCAGTGGCATGCTGCAGAATCATACCCCAGCTTGCCCCGGGGTTGTGCACTGGTGTGCTTACACTCCTGCTGCTGTGAAGTCAATTAAGCGATGTAGGGATGTCCACATGGGGAATTAGTATGGAATAGCAATTACAAAGTGTTTCATCAGGTAGGCAGTCTAAACCGTGATTATGGTATGATAAACATATCTAAACTGACATATGAGTATCAACATGCAGATCGTAGTATAACTACACCCACATAAAAATAACTTTTCTTTGAAGGAATTTTTTCAGACAGATGAAAGTTAAGGTGTTTTAGGCTCACCTTTTCCTTCTGCAGTGACCTTCTTTGTGAAGTGAAGAATTAACAAAATTCTAATCCTAAAGAGGCTGATGACCAAAATTTTTTAACTGATGCTTTGTGTTTATTATTCAATTTTTAACTGATAACAACTAGCTGTTAAAAGGATTGCCAAATACCAGAGATCACATAGGAACATCCAGGCCCTTGTGTCCTTGGGTAGATAGTCGATACTCAGCTTTCACTGCATTTGGTGTGTTTGGGTCTTTTAATAAGTTATCAGGGGGACCTCCAGTGTTTTCAGGGTTAGGTTCTGTCTACTTATGCATCAGATGTGTATTCCTGACACCTAGGTTATACTTATTTCAGCTTTTCTAGAAATGTACGCTAATCTTACGCAATTCAGCTGAGACCCCATGGCTTATGTATTTTGCTGTTCTTCTTAAGAAGGCTCTTGCAGAAAACCTGGAAGGGTTTGAACTTTCCTTGCTACACAGTATTTAACAGAGAAGAAGGGTGTGACATAAAGCCCAACACAGTCAATAGAAGTTTTTCTATTTTCTTTTTTCCCCACCTATTTCACGGATCTTTGAATCAACCCTTCTTCTGTCTCCTCCCACCAAATTCATGCTGCAAAAAGAACTATCTCTATAAGCATAATTTTATGTCTAATGAAAATATATTCGTTCTTTTGTGTGGGAAGGTAGCAAATCCATACCAATAAAATGGAAAGAAAAGTGCTTATTTTTATGTGTTTGCTTTTGCCTTTCTGAAATATTCTTTTTTGTTGTATGCTGCAAAAATACTTTATAAGCTAATTCCTGTCTTCAGGCATCAAAACCAACTAACAGTTGTTTTTGTATGACAGTATAAATAATTCTTACATGGCAGTATCTGAATATGGAGATAAGTATGAATTGGAAGGAGGCTTTTTATTCTTTTTGGTTCTGAAACTGTAAGGATAATAATTTTCTTGCTTTGGATGAAATCTTCTCCCTATTGAGGTCAAAGGAGGTTTTGTCACTGATTTCAAGAGGGTAGGAATGTCACCCCTAATCTTGGCAGCAAGCAAAACAGAAAGCAGCTTCCTGTTAACAGCTTATAACTTGTTGACAGAATTTGAAATATACTAAATGTAGGGAAACTGATATATTTTTCTTGGAAAGGGAAACACTTTTAGCTCCTTTTAAAAGACTCCACATCTAGAAATATCTTCTGCAGTCATCATTACCCATGTTTAATATATTTTGGATACATGTGTTCAGATGGCTTAGAAATAGAGCTTTCTATTGTGCCGCAGAAAACACTTGGTTTCAGTTATAACACTATAGAAACTGTAGATCCCTGCAGAAAAAGTAAACTTAAGCGTCCGAGCACCAGAAATGTGATTCAAAGCAAGACTTACACATGCTTTTGAGATGGAGCTCTCGATAGGTGAGAAAAATAAAAAAGAAAACTGTATGCAATTCAGTGACCACCGAATCTGAAATTCAAACTACGTTGGGCAATGTGCAAGGTTATCACACACAGCAGTACTCTAGCCACCCTGCATAATAATTAATTTAAAATATTGCTGCTACAGTTCCACAATGGAGACAAAAATAAGAGGAAAGAAAAAATTTAAATTCCAGAAGTGCTGAATTTTGGTAGGCACTAACTAAGTATATGTAAATAATCCAATTTATTTTTTTTTTAACGTTCAGGGATAACTTTAGCCTCTCCTCTAAAGGAGTATGAGTTATACCTAGTCCTGTGACTGAACAATGCGTTCCCAACATTTGAGTAGCTGAATGTGAAATCTCTGTATTTCTGGTACTGCAGTGGCTGTGCAATTCAGATGTTGACCAGGGCTTCACTGTGCCCTTTTCCACACATGCCCGAGTGGCAGAGGTGCTTGATGCATCCATGATTTAACGTTTAGGATCAAAATAAACAGCTAGCTACATTCAGGGACATGGAGGAAAATAATAAGTTACTGATCATTGTGCATGTAACACGTGCAAGCACGCCAGCAACCCGTTTTTTGCAGACAGCGTGAGAAAGGAAAGCTCCCAGGGAGATTTTGCAGGTGCATAATGTCAGAGTGCTGTATATTTTTACAGAAACCTCCTCCCAGGCTGGCAGGGCAATGTAGGAAGAGGACGTTACTGGTGTGAAAGGTTTACAAATGTGCGATGACAGCTGGTGCCATGGGTTGTCAGAGATGGCAGTGGGGCCGCAATCTGCACGGAGGAGAATTATGTTGTGTTTGATGATGGGGGAGCTGGTGGGAAGATGGGAGGAGAGAGGAAACCCGCTTACAGCTGTGGGCACAGAGGAAAGAGCAGGAAACGCGCTCTGTCAAAACCAGGGAGAAGCATCTTGTGGCAAACAAATGGAAGCCGGACTGTTAATTTTAGCTGTATGGAAGTATGAGGAAGGTCGCAGTTTTGAAGTTTTATGTATCAAGATTTACACAGAGCCTTGGTATGAGAAACTGAGGCAGAAAAAGCCCCAGTCTGAAGGTGCTGACAAGTTCAAGGCCCAAGCAGCAGACGGGCCAGTGATGTTAGCCGCAGTGACTGGAAAAAGCAGCAGCAAAGAGAGCTTAGAAGATTAAGAGCTCTGGTGAGCCATACTGAGCTTGAGCCGATGGCGAGACATTCAGAGAGAAGCAGGCTGAGCTCTGGGCTTGAACAGAAGGGAGCACACGGGTGGATTTGAGTCATCAGTGCAAGCAGTTGGGCTTGTGTTTACAGACAAGCTTCCCTAGAGAGAAGGTGCCCTCTCTAGAGGGAGGAGGGAAGGCGACTAGGGGCAGATCCCTTTGGAGCCCACAAAAAGCTGGAGAAAAACGAGGACATGTTATTCTCCTGTTCCAGCATGTGATTTGTTGATAATAAAAGCTTTTAATAACTAATTTTAAATCCTACTACCAAAACTTTTAAAGACACAGATTCTAATGTCGCATGGAGCTGGTACAGAGCCCTATGTGGTTTACTGAGTAAAAAGTCACTTTTGGAGATGAATGTTAAGTTTCTCAAGTCACAACAATATTAGTGAAAATTAATGCCTTTTATGCATTCTGTTATTTCCATCTCATGGAGGAGTGTGCAGGAATTTCAAAAGAACAGAAATTTCAAAGATACAATACTTATTAGAACAAACATAACATTTTTCTTCACCTGGAAATTTTTTTTAAATTTTTGCAAGCTGCTTTTTTTTAAAAAAAATAATTTCTATCCATAGGGATTCAAATTCTGACAGAAAATGAGGGGAAGGAGAAATTGAGAAAAATTTCATGAAAATAAATTCCTCTTCTGAACATTTTTATTAGATATTCTCCCTTTGCCTTCAGTCTAAGCGGAGGAGGCATCCTTTTCACTGACTGGAACATGTTCCTGAGCATGGCCAGGAAACATGGAGGAAGTCAGAGAAATCACAGAAATAAGTATAACACATTTGGGTGGAAGAAAATTTCACCAAAAAATCCTCACAAACTTTCCTCTAATTCATTGAATCTAATTAATCTAATTAATTTTTACCTCTTGGTGAGAGTCCTATTCTAAACCGTGCACATGCTTGAGAGTCACCAAAAGACACAGGACAAGGACAAGGTGGAACAAGGCCTCTGCCCTATAACTTCATAGACCTGCTATTCCAAAGCACTGCTGAAATTACCCAGGTCAGAAGGACCCTTTATGCATTTTGGGGAAAAAAATTTCAATCAGCATTTGTGCTACATCACAGTGACGTGTCTTGCTTCCCATTGCCCTGTTGCTCTCATATGTAGTGGTATTGTGAAGTCAATATTCAGCAGTCATTTCTGAAGTCTAGCTTCTGTAGAACCAACAGGCTACTGCTGCAGGTTATTTGATCCCTTCCAAAAATTATTTAATTATCTATGGTTAGACATTCTAGAGGAAATAAAAGTACTTGGGAAAGAAACTTAAAGGAGAGAAAAGCAAGAATTAAAGACTGGGAGACCACATCTTCTTCTACAAGAAAGATCTTGCTTGCCTGGTAGACTTTATTTGATCTCTAATTATGTTAGATGTTAGTGTTGTTGTAGGCTTTTTTTGATCCCTAATTATGTTAGATGTTATGCTGTTGATGTTAGTGCTGTAAATAACCCCTCTCTGAATTCACTAATTAAATCTTTTAATATTATTCATTCCCTCCTACCAAAACTTACTTCGGTAATTAAAAATACGATGGTAATTTATTCTGGCCGTATGACTATTTTGTTCAGGTATTTATTTAAATAATTGTATTTTATTACAACCTCACAAAATTTCATCCTCATCATTTAATTAGAGATGTATGTGAAAAGCCAAGAGGTATTTGGAGTTAGGCTGTGTTCGTTCACTTTATTTATGCCCTTACTCTTGCGAACTTCAGGGTATTTACAAAGGTATAAAGGCTAATAGTTGTTACCACACCAAGTAAAACTTGCAAAATATCTTGATTTGCTTCACGATAAGCATGTTATCTAAATCTTGTAAGCACTAAAGAGATCAGAGAAAGAAATGTACCTTTCTCTTGTGTAATTCTACTTGGATTTTCATTTTGTCTTGTAGGAGACTGGCATGTTGCTGTAAACCAGCCTTCTTAATCACTTGTAACCACCCTTAACCGACACCACTGCTGCGCTCGGTATCATATAGGCGCAACCACAGGCACATGGAAATAGACACACTTGTACACAGCTCTTAGGATTTCTCTTTCAGCAGAGCTAACTGTAGATTGCTGCCTACATAAGGTCTTTGCTCATGCTGGCAGGTCACGATTCGAACTGGCAGGCTTCAGCCAAAGACACATCGGTGCATTGGGTAATTAGTGAGAATAACAGACTTGCTCCAAGGCTCAACCCTTTGGAAAAAGCACAGTAAATTTAGTAACTGTGCCCCTACACCTACTAAAGAAACTGAACTGGCCTTCTACCTCCAGGATAATAAACCTAACAGCCTCATTTCCTGGAAGGTGCTGAAAATAAATTAAGCCAGCCCCCCTCGTTCCAGTGAGTGGAAAAGTTGGCAATTGGTCTTCTCCAAGGGAAACCAAACAGAACTAGTCCCTTGGTCCCAAACACAGGAGAGCCCTCCCTTTTCTCTTTGCAGAAGAGCTCAGAGCTGAAACCATGTTTGACTAAGTTTAAATAATCCTTTTTTCTTTCCTGGAAGATGCCTGATAGGGAGAAAGAAGCTGTGCCAACCACCGGGTTGGAACAGGCGGTTTGCCTGCTGAGCCATCCACTTCCTCTGGCTCACCACAGCCGGCGGAGGTTGAGCCCCCCTTATTTATTCCTGCTAGCTCCTTCTTTTCAGGAGCATGTGCTCACCAGTGGAGAGAGGCACTCGGTGATCACAGGGACTGCTACACCTGAGCCTGACACTTCACAGGTCGCACAGAAAGAGATTTATCCATGTCTTCCCCACTGCCATCCAACTACTCTGATCCACCTCATAATCTGTCCCTGAATGCGCAAGATCAGGTTTAGAAGGACAGTGAGGAAATCATGAGGAGAGCTTTCATCCCCCAGCTCGCTGGAAGTCTGCCTTAGAAACCACCCAACCAGCCCATGGCTGTCATAACTGCACTAGTCCAACCGGTGTGTTCATGCCTACAGGCAAGTTTCCTGTGGTACCTCATGGTTCTGTCACTCCATCAGGCCCTCGCCTTTCCTCATGTATATCTGAAGGACATCTTCACCACATATGAACAGAAATCTCATGATACATTACGCTGTGTTAGAGTGAACTACTTGAAGGTCCTTCTCCAGCGACGCAGGGAGGACCCCACCTGGTCTAGGAAAACAGGGAATTCCGGTATGGGACCACTGGCGGAACATCAGCAGGTCTGTGGACCAGCCTGCAACTACAAAGCAGGTGATGAGTTAATTGCAGGAAGGAATAGAGAACCAAGTTTCCAGCCCATATATCTAGACCATTCTGCCAACATCCAAGTTAACTCTGCAGTGGAGACATCTCACATTGTTTTACTAGCAATCTTGCAGAATCCCATACTCCCTGACATACATGCACTGAAAGCCTATTTACCAGTACATACTATACTGTCCAGTATGGTAAAAAACACCCAGTCCCATGAACTCAGGTTCTCTCCTCCCTTTCCCCTGCCCTTGCATTCCTGCACACTCAGCACTTCCTTCACATACAGCATGAAGATCTTCCTCTAGGTTTGCTTTGCTTGCTTATCATAGTCTCAAGAGTTAGTACTATGCAAAGTTAAAATCTCTTGAGCACAAGGGCATTTGACCCTGACCACAACCTGCTGTACCTTTAACAAACAATTAAGACATTCCATGTGTGACTAAATTTGAAAGCAAACCCAAGAATTAATCTGCTTGTTCTAAATAGGGATATAAATAAGAACCAGCCCAGCCATTGCCCAAGAGATAAGCCAAAACTTTGAGGTTCAATAAAAGTTCAGTCACTTCCCTAGTTTCTTAGGCAGGATTTGTTGGGTCTTTATTTAGGGAATAGGGTCTTAATTTAGGGTTTTTAAGGAACACAATGTCGCCCTGAGGCTTGGAGTATGTGTCTCATCTCTGAGTAACAGTTTCCTCTGGGTATGGATGATACTAAAGGAAAACAGCACAGCCAAATCCATTCTTCCTTACCATAAATAGTATTTCTGTGAGACTTCTCATTCTAGCATGCAGTAGCAGCAAACAAAATACTTACAGGTATCTGCATAACTCTGCACTATGTGTATCTATCCTACGGTTTGTGAGGAGAAGAGAATGCAGTAAAAAAATCTCAGCATTTAAGTCAGGCTTGGCATAGAGGCTTGGCTGGTGTAATACAACTTATCTTTTAAAAATATATTAACCAAAAAAACTCCAAACACAGATTTTAAAGTTAGTGGCATGTTGCTTGATCAATTTTGTTACAATGGTAAGGCTCTTATATGAGATGGTATATTGGATCCTTGAATAAGCTAAATAACATACATCTTCTAGATGTTCATATATTTCTACGTTACAGTTTTGAATCATATCATTTAGGAAAACATAACATAGTTTCAATGATCTATCTAGGTAAAAATGCTTTAATAAAACCGCAGGTAGCAGGAGAATTATTGAAGTAGCTTTTTAGTATGAAAATTCCCATGTAGCAGAAAAATAGATGGAAGGAGAATCTTTGTTCAGCTTAACAGGGTGAAGTTAACAAAATCAGTGATAAAGTCATGAGATCATGGAAAGTGACTATACCCACACATTTTTCGAGCTGATATGGAGTGTGGAGAGTTCATTTTTCAGGGTTTGTATATTGAAGATTATATATTAACCACTAACCTAACTGATAACGCTATGGACAGAGTCCATTTTTCTATGCAATATAGCCTCACTTGTCCCATGCATAATGTTTTATGAGAGCTCTAAAATTTATGCTCACAGTGTTTTCTTGCAAATTATTTTCCACGTAGGTCAACAGAGCCTTTCCTAAAGGATCCAGCAAAGTATCTGAGGATTTTCATGTAGATGAAATGAAACTTTACATGAAAACTGCTTTGAAGAGGAGTTTAACTTCAGAATACCAAAGTGATCAAGTATTCCTATTACTGCTGCAAAATGGATTTGGAAGAGCAGTGCTGTCTGCCTGAGAATTGCACACTACAGCCTATCAATCACTGCAGTGTAAAGCTTAAACACTTCAAAGTATATAAGTACCTAACCAGTATTATGATTTCAGAGAGACTGGGTGCATAAGCATCTTTGAAACCTTAGTGCCCTCTATGTAAAACCAAGAGTAAGAGCAAGGTCAACGGAATTTCATGATGTTTATGGCACTTTGCCTTTTTGAGACATGCTTTCTTAGAGAAGTTGCTACTTTAATATTCTATTTTATTAGCAGAAGAAGGTAAGCACATTGTTACAGCAATTCTTACAATGGTAAGGTTTTTGTGAAAAGAGGGAAGCTTTCATGCAACATTTTAAAGGGATATTTCATGGCAGTATCAGCAATGTCCAATGAAAGTCAGAAGATCCATTTGCTCTGTAAAACACAGGAAAAATATAAGTATACAATTTCTTTCAAGTTAAAATCTTTGCTGTCTCATGCTGCAGGTGAATTAAAACCATGTAGCCATTATAGTAAGCTTTAGCTCAAATGCAACACAGCAGTATCAACATCGAATTCTATTGCCCCGTAAATCCTTTGTGATAATTTTTTTGCAACCTCATGTAAATCAAGTGAACACATACTGTTCATTAACAAATGTATAATTTTATTTCTACATTTGTAGCATTAATGAAACAGTTTTCAACTCTATTTTTTATATCGCTCTGTTCACAGGCATGCTATGAAAGTGTTTCAAACACCATGTTGTTGAGATTTGCTATTATTGGTGAAAAAGAATGATAGGTCTTTTCTTGAAATCAAAAGGATTCAAAGCACTCCAGTGACAGTATTTGCAAGACAAATGTACTGAATCTTTTGACTCACCCATTTCTTCCCACTTCAGCATCCTAATTAATTTTCGTTACACGGCATATTTTATTAACCATACATTTTATATTTATATGTGCCTACTGGTTCAAATTATCTAATAAATAATACTGTGATATTTCAGCAGTATTTTCAGTACGAATGAGCCCTATGACTCTGATTGCTTCCGCTAAAATTTGTTTTTCCAAGAAATTTCAAATTCACAGCTTTTCCACAATGAAAATCAAATGTCAAAAAGTAAGAATATTTGCCCTAAAAGAAGTGTTATTTTATAACTAGCAATGGTAATTTTCCTTGAGAGTGACTTTAAGAGTGCATTTCGTCCCTGTAAGATGTAAGAAACATGTTACAATTTCACTCAACTGAGGCAACAGTTGCCTTTTTGACAGGCTTCAAAATGAAACCTTTGGAATGTTTTAATTAACTTCAGAGAAATCATATCTTTTTGATTTCCTGAAAACTCACTTTAAAAGGCAGATAGTACCTTCTTGTTTGATTTTTGCCTCTTTTGAGGAGGTTCCTAAGGATCAGAAAGTTGAGAGGTCAACAAGATGATCTGACCCTTAGTAAGTGAACCCCTAATTATTCCAAATGACTGAGGCACTGGGGATCTGGGATCTTCATTATTCTTTGAAACACAGTGTTTCCACTGAGCTCTGTTGAGAGATCCCTTTCCTCAATCAGCTCTTTGCCTGCCTGGCAATTCCATACTTTACATTCTTGTTTTACAGATTACACAAAATCTGTCAAATGCAATATAAACTTGATATATGTTATCATATCGTTTTACCACAAATGACACAGTGGACATTATACAATTTTAAAATAGTACTAGAAACTATTATATTCTGCTTCCAAAAATGAGACTGTCTGAAGCCCTCAGACACTGGCAATGTCTTTTCAAAACCTTCAGGAGCTTGATTCAAAGCCAGCTCAAGCTAATGAGACGTTTTCCACTGACTTAAAAATGTGATTCCTCAGAGTGCAATACATGTTGCATGTTACAAAGAAATAGGTGCATTTTACTTTCAGGCTTTTTAGGGAGTTGTGGTATGTTGTTTTTTTTCAACAAGCAGTTTAAAGGCTAGCTCCAAAGTCCACTGCTCTCAGAAGGCTGAATCAAGCTGAAAATTCTGTTCTGTGGGTATTAAATATTTCACCAAGATAAAATTAAGCTCATAAATCCTCCCATCACTTACCCAGCTGACTAGTTTCTTCCTCAGCCTGCTTTCCTGCTCTATTGAATATAAGCTGAGTGGTGCCCATGGTTGCAAAGAAAGACCCTTGTACTGAGATGTGTTGTTTGTAGTGAGATTTAAGGACTGCGATCTGTGCTCCTAAGCTGTAATGATTAATGTTACAATAATGCAAAGGTTTCAGTCTCTGGATCCCCTTTTCTTTGAGTCTTATCTGCACAAAATATTTCTGGCTCAGGTTCTGAGAGATGCCCATTATTTTAAGAGATTTTATGAACACACATGAAGCCAGTTAAAAGTGAGTAAGAATTGAGGATTTCATTCATTAAAAATAGTGACTGACCAAGAGGGAACTCTGGCCAGGAGCTCTGCTTGAGTTCAATATGACATTATTCTACTTCTGTACTGCTGTACACCTCAGTGAAATGACTTAGCCTTGTTATAAAGAAACAGCCAGGTCTTTGTCTTTCACCCATTTTTATTGCAGGTTCCTGTCTTTTAACTTCAGTTGGTATGGCTGCACTGTCTGCTGTGTGCTGGTGTCCCCGCAGGACCCTTTGTTTCCCACCTTTGAAAACATTCAAAACAAACAAGGCCCTTTCTCTTCCCATAGACAGTGAGCGTAATATTAATGGTTATCTACCTGTGATAAGCAGAGCAGTATCATTTTACATGACTTGAAAGGGTCATCCATATCGTCAAGCACAATTAACTTGTCTTACTCTCACAAAACAGGCTGGGGGAGGTAACCAAGAGGCCATACTTCTTTACATACCTCAGAAAATGGTTCCGGGACAAGGGAACAGCCAAAAGATACAAAAAACTTCCGAACAACAAGCACAACAGGCTTTTTATTGAGATCACAAGAAGCTGTGCTGCACCTTCTTGATGTGATACCTTCTGTGGTGCCTGTGTGTATATTCACTGGAGATGATCAGTTGCATACAAGTTTGAACAAGTCTAGCTGCAAGATTTAATTTGCTATTTATCCCACTTGGAAAAAAAGCAAACTCTGTAAAAATTTTCTGGAAAACAAAGTAAAAGTTGTTTTGAGGATATTTCCAGACTACAATAAAATGTGTGCTGAAATCATGCACAACTTGCACCATTTTTCTCTTTTGTTTTTGTTTTGCAGCCTACCTAGACCAGAAGAGCAACCTAAGATTGGATGGTAACTCCAGTTCTCTGAAGGAGGCTTTCACACTCTACATACTAGCTCTTCTTCAATTCTCAAGACTAATGAGTTTAATAAGGATCCTGCTTTGAGAAGAAAATGTTCAGGTAACATGCTGTGTAGAGAACCATGTTTGTAATCTAGCATGCTAGCATATCCCCTGTGAGTCAGCACTGATTCAGTGTCCCAACTGATGTTTAGGGTAGTGCTATACTGTTGAAGATGCCATCATTCAGATGAAATGATGTTGACCACTTGGGCTGTGGAGAATTGCATAGCACTTGTCACAATAACACAGCTATTAAACATATGACGTGACCAAATGCCATATCAAAGCATTGCTCCAGCCACATACATTAGTCCTGCAATTAAATGAAGTGTATTTCACTTCCTTCCTGTCTTAAATAACTGGGTAGTATTGCTGCCAACAAGGTGCTGACTTTCCACAGAAGAACGACTGACTGTCAATAATACATCACTGTATCCTTTAGAGTTTTTTTTTCTAAAATGCTGTAGGATCCTTTGGGAGAAAGCATCCTGGTTAATGTAAATTTTTTGCTATGAATTACATGGCAAGTCTGAATGTGCCATTTTTTTTTTTTTATGACCAATGTAAAAATCTTTACAATGCCAACCATTCTGTGTCTTTTCCCAGTTTAATATGCATATACAGGGAGAGATGGCCAGAAGAAGTTAATCTTTCTTATTCAGATAAAATTGAAAATACAAAAATAACTGAGAAATGTGTATTCTTCCATATTTTTACCAAAAAAAAAAAAAAAAGTATAAAATCAGTACACTTTTTTTTTCAGTAGACTTATTTTTTCAGTAGGAAAAAAGCTTTAGAAAAGGAAGAGAAAGTCTTCCCTCATAACTTCTGTCCCTTTAAAATTATTTCCCATTGATGGAATCATTCCTGTGTGTATTTTCCCGTTGATAAGAAAAGGAAAGTTGGAAATGCTTCAGACTTCCATTTTGATTTCTTTCACAATAATTAAACTGGCACATTTTGGTGAAGAAATCAAAACATCCTCTCCTCCTGCTATCCTGCGGTGTCAAATTTTTGCCAGCTCTCCGCTGATCAAACGCAGCCTGCTTGAATAATCAGGCGGTTCATAGGGGTTTAAAATAGGAAAATGTGGAAAGCAAGTATTGTCCGTAAGGGAGAGAGGAGTCGGAGTGAGGGGGTGTCTTGGAGCACCGCTGAAGACGGACCGTCTCTGTCGGTGCTTACAGCTGATGGCTGCTGTAATGTGAAGCTCATGAAAGGTCAGCGGCTGCACTCTGTAGTCTGCTCTCTGCCTATCTGTGCCATCTCTTGAAATAACAGCGACTTCCAGGACTCCTTCACCTTCTTCCCTCCCTGGCCCCAGCATCCCCTCCCTCCCCAGTCCCTCTCTGGCACACATCCTTCAGCGCCACTCTCTTTTCTTCCTTGAGCTTTTCCTGTTGTCATCACAAAGACCTCTATGTCCTTTATTGTACTGTGTCATCTCCTTGCCTGGCTCAAAGGCTATCTCTGGCTCCGGAGATAAAGTCTCCACTAAGAAAAGGATGGAGATTTAATTTAGGGAAAAAAAAAACCCCAAACCATAAAGGGTTAAGAAAAGGAAACATGCTGGTGCCCTGTTTGAGGGCTCCATCCACTGCCACTGTAACTTAGTCAGACAGGTAAATTCAAAATTCGCCTTTAATCAACTACTTTCTCATTATCACACCCAAACTTTGTGAATTTCCTGAACAATCTATTTACGACCTGTTCCCTTGAAACTTGGAAGCAGTTCATTTGAGAGAAGCTTCCATATCACTCTGCCAAGAGAATTACCAAAATAGACCTGTGGCATTGTTATTTTTGAGGATTCGTGACCCTTCATTCGTTTGTTTGTTTTAAAGGGATTTTTTGTTTGAAGCCATTTTGTCTTGGTGACAATGAAAGTTGAAAGGGATGTTTTAAGTGATAAAAAAGTAGCTGTCTGTGTTTGCGGCGCAAATTATTTGAGAAAGACCTGCATAGGTGATAGAATGAGAGTTCACACTGCTGCTATAACATACTATTATGCTGTATTTTAGATACTAAAAGAATATGTACTGTACTGAGAAACTTCATTTCTGAGACCTGGACCTGGAACTTAGTGTAGAAATGCAATTTGCTACACGCTTTTAGGATGCAAAGTCCTGCTCAAATTCTCTTCTGAAGTGAGGGAACCGTCCCAGTTGCAAGTACTCTGCCTGGGGCTGCAGGGCCATGCTCTGCTCCTTTTCCCGTGGGTTTTCTCACAGACGTGCCAGCAATGGGGTTTTTGCTGCTGGAAGTGCTGGCCATTAGCAGGGCTTCCTTGACACGTTCTCAGATAAGGGACACCAGCCTGGAAACTGGCAGGTGAAGGGAAGACAGGCTTTGCTGATCACAGACACCAGTCCTGTTCAAATTAAACTGCTGCCTGCAGAGATATAAACGCGTTGAGGTGAGAATTTGTGTTCCTTGTCTTGACTGTGTACGTAGCAGGAAGAGTGCCACGTGCACTGTCACATTGCCACACAGACATGGTTGAGGTGTAGTAACAAAATCTCTTCTTTCCCTTGCTTTGCTAAATTGTTTTACTGTGATACAGCACAAACACAGGGAAAAAACTGTGGCATTCAAATAGTGTGCCTACCCAAAGAATACTTCACATTTGGAAAAAAGCGAGCAAGCAAAACAGGCGAAGATTATTAACATAATAGACATATGATAAGCAGTGCACAGAACTTTACAGAATTTGTCATTAGCTGGTCTCCAGTGCCTGCTGAAATATTTGACCAGGGTCTCAAAGGAAATTCAGTTATCTGTTTAAGTAAAGAAGACAGTAGGTCCTATTTAAAAGGAAGGTATTTATTTGTAGTAACATAGTTGGAAAACGTTTCTAGGACTGACAGATTACTTCTAAAAACTTCCATGCAATGAGCCACAATGCTGTTCATGTATCCAAAAAGACATGTAGACTTTTACAGACAGATGAATCACAAAAAGCTCTCAAAAATCTATTCTGAAGCTACATTACAGTTTAGGAGCATCTTTATATCCGCTCTACTGAAGATATCAAATCTTACCCAAGCATCTTCCTCAACCCTGACTACCTGCAGCCTACTTCAGTAAGGAGCACTTAAGGAGTGCTCTGAACATGTATTAAGCACCTTTGTGAAAAATACTGTACGTATACAAGTTGCCTATCAAACAGCACGGTACCTATTAATCAGCAGCATTTTCATTGCTTGTTCTTTAGTTTATTTTTGAACACTGAAACAGATCTCAGCTCAAGACTTACAGACATAGTATGTCCTTCCTGATTTGGTAAAGAAAGTTCCACTGTGGAACCTCTGAATTGAAATTGCCAATATTTCACTCAGAGAATGAGTATTCTTTGCCCTTAACAAACGCCTAGTTGGCCGCATTCTGTGCTTCCATTCACCATGGCAGACATCTGACTATACCATAGTCAAATGTCATTAGATAAACACTCCACCTGTAAATCTGGAGGAATTATATGTCATTTACAAGTTTATCTACTTGAAAGTAACATTTAAGATCCAGAAAAAGCTGCTTTTCCAAATGTTAATTTGTTAAAATTATGGATTATTCTGTAATTCCAGTGAATAGATGTGCTTATAGGGATATGCATGCATCTCTGGACCCAGACCCTGTGTTTAGCATTTAAAAATGATGACCAAGACATTGTTGTCTCCACTGAGAGAAGTGGTAGGATTTCAGGTCATTGAATTAAACTGATATCTCACTGGATGAAGTCCTAATCTTTACATCTCTTCCACCTTTCTTTTACACTATTACTGCCAGAATAGCCCCTTTATTGGACAGGTCAAATTATGGGTAAAGAGTGATTGATCTGAAATACACCCATGACAGAAATTGTGTGAGTGGATGGTGGAAAGTAATTTGATGACTTTGTAGCCATAGTGAATCATTTTCTTGGCTTTAATAGGTTTCTATTCAAACTGCAGTCTAGAAATATTGTTGAAGTCCTGCTCATCCTAAATGACAATACAGACGCTTTTCTGTCATCTTTGGCCAGTGAAGAGTTTCCATCTCATCTCAGTAGATGATGACCTGGCTTTGCCTATTTGTGTCCTTTAGCTGGGCTACAGCAATATGATGTACACAGGCTTTCGATGCTGAAGAAACTTCAAAAGGCATAGGATGCTACAGCACATTTGTTATCTGAAACTATTGTAATCCTTTTCTTTTCCAGCTTCTGCAAACCATTACACGGACAACCCAAGAGCTCCTGAAGCTCTTGGGTGAAGACCATGGTGAGCAAAAACTTTCCTCTGCTTTATTGAAACGATGTGTAATAAGAATGGCAACCTTTGCAGAAGGCAAACAGACTCATGAATAAACTCCTGTGGGGTCTGACGATTATCATAAATTCCACCAACTTCCCTTCCAAGTGTCTGGCACATGGGAGCCCATTTCTTGGACCTTGCCTGCCCTACAGTAATCGCTTATATTTAGACTAGAAATTAGAAAATATTTTCCAAACATTGAAACAGTGGGTTCTGTAATGGCCTTCTTAATAAGATTGTGGGAGGAGGAATCCAAACTTACTTTCAGGATAAATTTATGGATGGGGTTATATGGCAAGATACAATGAACCCAGCATACAGATTAACGTATGAACCATCAGCCTTTGGCTGTTTCATTTTTCGACCTTCTGATCAGCATGCAAAGTAGATGTGATCTCTGTTGTTCATGAGATGAGTTGTGTCACATTGATATAAGGCTTCATGTTTCTGCTGGCCACTTGCACAGACCAAAGATTTTTTCTCTCTTCTTTGATACTAAACTTGGCTTCCAGTTTGTTTTGATTTTAAACTAATTTCTTCTTGCTTCCTTCTGCAGCAATACACATTGATATCATGCAGAATGTGCTGGGGCTCCAAACTGGTGCATAAAGTAATCATCAGATTTGGGATCGGGAACACATTTTCCCTCATGCCGCCTTGGTGAGGGCCACGATGTTTGGAAGACAGTGGGGGCTTCCTTAGAGAGGGCCAAATAAATCACTTCCTGCAACCCTATGAGCAAGCCAAATAGCAAATATAAACAGGACCTTGTCAGTGATCTTGATTTCTGCTGCTCCCTTCTTGTGGCACTACATACTCCCACAAGAATCTTCACAAATCTTTTTTCTGTGGTATGCTGGGAAATATACAGCTTGTGGTAGATGGAGACATGTGGAACACACGTGCTGGGCATCCTCTTAGGCCTGTTCTCTGTATCCCAGTCTGTGGGATAGTCTTAGATTCCACATAGTAATGGGTATATTAAAAAAACAAATGGAAGGCAAAAAAAGGCCAGAACTCTGTACCAAAACCAAACAATTCACTGTGTGCCTCTCTTCTTGGGGAAAGGACAAGAAAACAAACAGTGTATGATAGACACTAACTGTGCTACTCAATGCCAATTAATGACAATTACTTGCAAAATTCTGGTGACCGAGCTGTAAGACTCCAAAGCACAGACTGGAATAAAGTAAGGCAAAGTAATATGGGCAAGTAGAGATTTCACTGTGTAACACCATAAATATTTTGAGTATGATAAGCATAAATTTCCTTCAATTATATAGATAGGGGAACCCACAGGTAAATGTCATTGTTAAGATTCACAGTGTGTGTATCTAAAATGTGTTATTTATTGAACATTTATACTATGAACAAATATACTTAAAGACGCTGAGTGTAAAGTGTTACCGCCTGCTAAAGATCTCTTCACTTACTGTTTGTAGAGTCCTGAGTGGTTTGCAAGTCAATTAAACACTGATGGAACAGAGATAAACACTTCCTATTGAGAAACGTCACATCAGTCTTTCTGCTTCATTTCATTTCATTATGTCATTTAATGCACTGAAAGGCATTCAAGTGACAGAGCACTAGCTGTGATATCATGGCATAGGCTATACGACATGCTGAGCCACGTGCAGATGGGTAAGCAGTATTGTAGTCATACCAACTGGCACAGAGAGCAGAGAGAAGCTGTCACGTATTTACTTCTAGGGCACACTAACATGCAACCAGAGTCTTGATAAATGGTTTTGCTCTCACGCATCACTCTCTAAGCAGCAGCATGCGGGCATATGCAATTCAACACCCACTAGCTCTCCCTTTCTTGAAAATTAAGAAGTCTGGCAACAAGCATTGTCAGGATCCTTTTAGGATTAGGTTTCCTCTCGATTTGTACAAATGGGAATGTTAGCAAACACTGTCACTCTGCTCTATATGATACATCACTCACATTTTTCAGGGTAGTAGATAAAGCATTGAAGTTTCAGGAGCGCTCAAAGAGTTGCAGTTCAGTTAATGCTTGCAATTTTTCAAACAGCTGAGACTTCTATCTATCATCAATCGTCTTTATGAAGAGCTCAAGAGACCTTGTTTTCTTAAGAGCTATGTAGTTACAGTGACAGTAAAAGCATGGTGAGCAGCAGAACCATATGTCCCTATTCTAATATGAGGCCTCATGAATTTGGTTTCAAAACACTTGAAATCTTCCAGATTTTTATTTCATTGTTGGGATGCTCTGCTATTGTTGCTAGCATATTTTTTGATAACAGCAAAATCTATGTTCAGAGTTGACTTAGCATTCATTGCTATACTGAGCACTATGTCGCATTCAAGTGTAAATACTGGAAGAAGTATACAGTGGTGTTTAGAAGTATTTTGTGAGATAAACATGGGAAAAAAAGAGAAGATGGCCCAATGCATTTGGGAACTATTAGATTTCATCTTGTACTTCAAGTAAATGTTGGTATCATATGATTCATACTTTATTATAAATTAATGCAACACCCTGAAATAAGTAAGTCTCCAGTTCTCAGAAATGTGCATGCATTACTGTTGAATCAGAGCTTGGCGACAATACCACTGGCACACGTGAAAACAGTGTCCTTTTGTCTTCCATGGGGATATTTTTGGAACTGTGTTTTGAAAATACCGTACAGCTGGTAGCTGGAGCAAACCAAAGAGTGCTAGGTAACTGATATAGCCATGAATGAAACTTGCTGCATTTCCTAATCAATGCAGTGACACAATCTTTTCTCTGTTCCCATTGCCAGCTAGGGGTGTCAAGCCTCCTTCCCACTATGACTGAACCACGCTTCCAGCAGTAGGTGCATTAGATGGAAGAGAGACATGGGTCCCTCTTTTCCATCCATGCCTTTGCTCACAGAGAGCACCTTAATTTGACCTTTATTATTTTTACATATTCATGACCGGTTTTTGTGTTGTTTTTTAAATACAAAAATAGAAATTAAATTGGAATCAGGAGAATGTGGTTGAAAAGAACCGGAGACATCAGTTCACTTTCTGGTTTTGGGAATGCAACAAGACATGAAAATATGAAAAGAGAAGTATGTGTAAAAACCAAAGACAGGGGTTTGTGTGTATTTCTTGTCACCCTACTGTATACAAGGGAAAGTCATTAAGGTTACAAGTCATGACAGTTCTTGATGATAAAATTGCTTTGTCAACAAAAGGGCTGAGTATATAAATCTTACCATATATCATCTCCTGCTCTTTCTGTCCATATACCATATGCTTGCTTGTCTAAATAGGATAAATCCCTAAAATATACAGCTTCTTCAAGGATTTTTATGTAAAGATAAATGAAAACAGATTTTACTTGGAAAAAGAAAACAAAACCCACTACAGTGTTTGCTACCAAAATGCTTCAGCTTTGGAGTCAGTTGTCTGACCAAAGAAGGAAGGTTCTCGGTGAACTGCAGCTGCTGGGGGTCTCCACTGTGCAGCCCTGTACCCAAGGTTCTTTGGCAGATGGGAATACCACATCTCCCCTGCCGCATGCACTCCTCAGGAGAGCACAGCAACAGGTGTTTTGTTATTTACTCTCATTTTGGACCTGTGGCTTGACCTGTTGTAGCTCACCCTGACTCATCTCCAGCAGGAAAGGTGGAGGTTTATCTCCCCCCGAAGAACCAACCTGGTGGTTACAGGGCTCTTCTGGGATGTAGGAATTCTGGAGTCAAGTCCTCTGAGGCTGAGGATACAAGCCAGATTTCCTGCTTCCTTGATAAGGGGACTATGGCATCATGCAGAAGGTGAGCACAGGTACTTTCTTCTTCATCCAAGCTTAAAGAAATATGGGGCATAACATTGCTACCCTGAGCACAGAAAAGCATTTGGGGCTCTGAAGCCCAGTTTCACAAGGGTGCCAAATCCAAGTAAGCGAAAAATATTCCTGACTCCTCTTTTTTTCAGTGCTTATTATAGTTTGATTTAGAAGTCCTGTCATGTGGAGTCGAGCACTCAGCTGGGAATTCATTCTTGGGTGCTCACCTCTCTCCATTCAGCCTCCGAGGTACCTCACCCAGCACTATGAAGTCCCCCTCCACAGTCAGGCGCTCCAGCCTGTGGTGTGGATTATTGTGAGGCTGAAATTCTTTCTGGCACCTTGGCCTTAATGCCTTTCTGCTTAAGTAGTAGATGCTTAGCATTGGTGTGAGCCAGCTGCTTCAGTATATTCTTGTTCTGTCGTGGACAACACATGCCATCAAGTGCTGAATTTTGCCAGGAGGTCACCTAGGAGGGAATTTCGGTGTGGATGAGGTTGGGTATGGATGCAGATAGCCACAGAGCTCTAGTGAGAGACTCTCAGATCTTCAGTAACCGGGACACAATCTAAAGCCTATAGGAGTCAAATGAAGAAATTGCTGTCTTTCCATATGAAGGAGCTACGAGATCTTCTTTCCAGCACAGGCCAGCTATTAGAAAGCAGCATTAAGCCAATACACTATTAAAACTTTATACCAGACTAGCATGAAGATTGTTGGGAAATCAGACAAGATCCTTTTGAAATTGCTTGGGGTGGAGACACTACGCTGAACATAAGAGATAAGAACACATGTTAAGGGAAATTATCAGAGAGCTTAGATCAAAATATTATTATAACATCTTGAAACAGGCAGTGCCTCCCATGAATTTCACCAAGAGCCTGGATTTTTTGTCTGAGGGCAAAAAGGAAGTGTGAAATAAAACCAGAGCAAACTAATACATCTGTAATATAATGCTGCAACAAGCCAGTCCTTGGGCCGCAACTCAAACTGCAGCTAGCGAGCCCAGACTCATTGCCCCACAGAGTGCTCAACGGGAGTGAACAACGCACGGGATGAGCTGCCCTTTAGTACCTTGAATCCTGCCCATCTTAACCTTCTAAATTGCCACAGTGGTAGTATCACAGTTAAAATATATCCTTCCTGGTTCCTTATGTGTGTTGCCCTGAGAGTTACTCTCGAGGATAATGGAAAGCAGGAAGTTAGGTGTTGTTATTTTTTTCCATGTGTACGTAAAGCTTAATAGACTAAACTAGCAGAGTCAACAATAGGCAAAATTAAAACAGTTCTAAAAATGAACTAGACAAGAGGAAACAATTACAGGGCTGCTATTTGGAGGAAACAAGCACTGGGTGGTTCAGTCGCTAACACAATGAAGGAGACAGCCCACAGTGGTGCTTCTAAACCCTTCCCGGTCTGGTATTCCCAAACTGACCAGTGTTGTTTACTTGCCTGGAACGACGCCACAGACACATCCTGATAGGTTAGGACCAATCCTTGGCGATGGCTGTGAGAAATAGGAAGTGGGCAGAGAGGACAGGAGTAAGCGACGTCTGCTCATTTGAGGAGCCAAGCAGCAAGTATTTTCATAGAATCATAGAATAGTTTGGGTTGGAAGGGACCTTTAAAGGTCATCTAGTCCAACTCCGCTGCAGTGAGCAGGGACATCTTTAGCTGGATCAGGTTGCTCAGAGCCCCGTCCAACCTGACCTTGAATGTTTCCAGGGACAGGGCTTCTACCACCTCTCTGGACAACCTGTCCCAGTGTTTCACCACCCTCATTGTAAACAATTTCTTCCTTGTATCTAGTCTAAATCTATCCTGTTTTATTTTAAAACCATTACTCCTTGTCCTATTGCAACAGAGTCTGCTAAAAAGATTGCCCCCATCTTTCTTATAGGCCTCCTTTAAGTACTGAAAGGTTGCAATAAGGTCTCCCTGGGTTGTCCGAGGCAATGCTTTCCATCAAAAAATAACTCCAGGTCATATCATGGGCTGCAGAAAGCATCATCAGATAACCTTCATGATTTCTCAGATCTGCTTTAGGATGCCAAAGTGTTTGGTAGTATTCCTGCTGCCATACCCCCAAATCATTAAAGTGTTATTAATTGGTGGGGGAAAAAAAAAAAAGACAGAACTTTAAGCCAAATGCACTGACCGGGAACTCAGAGGTCTTGTCCTGGTTTTTGTGCTGACACAGACTTACACTGCGTCCCTGGATGTCTCAGCTTCCCGCCTGTAACTAGCGTTGCTTCCTTTCTCCTCATCCATTGAACGATACATTTCAGCTGCATGGTATTTGTGGCAGGCACTGTCTCACACTGGGTGTAAGTACTACGCATGCAACAGCCATGCCAGGTTTCAGGCTACCATAACAATAACAAGGAAAGACTCCTAAGTCCATCTGCCTTACTGCTAGTTAATTAATTTATCTATCAACTATAGCTCTGTACAATAATCATTGTCTCATTTTTAATGGCAGACATCAGCCAGGCTCTCTGATTTCTAATTAAAAGTTAATGATTAAAAAAAAAAAAAGGTGTTCTTCCTTTTTTGAAGGCACAGAAACGTGAGAAATGGAAAGCACCAAGAGCCCAATAGATATATTACGCAAATATCCATTAATCAAGCAGGACAAAGAAAAGGGAGAGTATCTCTTCAGTGGTTTTTTTTTTTTCTGCCCTCCCAAAAAGTTTCTAGTAAGTGAAGGTAATTTAAAAACTTTCATTCAAAAGGCTAAATAAAAAACAATTAAGTGCTTTTCAAACCTCTGCTCTGGAGAATTTGTGGAAGGCATCATGTGTAGATCCTCTCAGCTGTCAGGTTTTATCGTGTGAGGTGGGAATGGTGGGTTTTTTTGAATCCAGAAAACAATGCAGACCGCAAACATGTCATCAGAAACTTACCACATACTTATTCTTTTTTTCTCCAAACATTTTAATTGCAGCTGCAAGAGATTGAAAAATCCTGCCTGATAAGCGTGTTTTTCTGCTTTAAAAATACAATTGAAAGCATTCTGCTAGCAAGCCTGCACAAAGCTCATTAAATTAAATGCTAGGGATTATCTCTGAACGTAAGTGAATATAGAAGGCAGGTGGAGATAATGAAAGTAGGATATTGTCCCATTAACATTTGTTCTGTTACTGCACCCACTTTGCTGTCATTTCTCATCAGCATCCTACCAGAAAGCTGGACTAGCTGGTAACTATAGCACAAAAAAGTGTGGCCTGCCACTCCTGCAGAGCGAAGGAAGGTGCTGATGGCTCCATGTCAGTCAGCACAGTCGGATGCTGAGGAAAAGTGCAAGCCGCAGGTGAGGCTACAGAGAGCAGCAAGGTGCCTGACCCGCCCTTCTCAGCAAAGCCAAATGCTGTCGGTGATGCAAGAGCTCTGCTTGGAGCCTGCCAAAAAAGTGTACGCTCTTTCAATGTTTCATTACCTCACACCACCCGCTCAGCTGCTAATGGCACTCCTTCTATTGAAAAGTGATCTAGCGTGGTGCACGTGTCCCACAGCACACACAACACCTCCAGGCCCTTCTTTAATAGCTAGGAACTCAATGTACTCTCTAAATACAGGCTGGCAACGAGGGTGGTGCAGAGCTACACTGGCCCTGGGGCGGCTCGGGGAAGGGAGACAGCAGAGGTGGGGATTCTCCCGCAGCTCCCGGGCTGCAGGAGGGGGCAGAGGGTGACCCGGCTGGGCCTGCAGCCGTGTGTCTTCGCTCCCGCTGCGCTGGGCTTCCCTAGTGGGAAGGTCGAAGAGGAAGATGACAGAAGGACAGCTCTGCTGGCTCCCCTGCTCTGCCCTCCTCTGGTGGGGGCTCCGGGAGGTCCTCTGGGAACAGGAGTAAGCCATTTCACTGCTCACCAAGGGGTGCTCCCTGGAGAATCCAGGTCATAGTGGAGGGGGAACCAGGGGAAGAGGCACGGGGAGCTAGTTTTTGGGGCATGTTCAAGCAACTGAGTTAGAGATTTCCTTTTATAGAATTTGAAAACACGTATCTGCAAGCATGGATTGACCTTGTTTGTTCTTCTAGTTAAGCACAAGCTTTTGTTCCTCCTGAGGAAGATGGGGATTTAGAGGAAATAAGCTTCCATGGAAGAGTCCTTATGATGCCCCCAAGCTGACAACACTTTTACATGAGAGCAGAATTTGCAGGAGAAATGGGGACACTGTAATGACTGACAGGCAATTCACCACAGCTTCTTCCAGCCAGTACCCTCACTATTTTTACCTCCCCTCTTTCTTCCATCCCCTTCTTTCCCTTGCCATTGGAGTTTCTCCTGTGATCCTTTCCTTTCCTTGTCTTTCCATGTAACTAGTCTTCTCCTAATTAAATCCTATCCCAAGAAGCGAACTCCCATCTCAATTAATCACTACTCTCCCTGCTTTTAATGTTTTAATTTTCCCTTACCCCATCTCTAGTTTGTTTACATACACTACAAAATAAATCTGTCGAGGTGGGAAAAACCCATTATTCCACATTTCTACAAAGTCTCTTTCCCCTCTTTTCTTTCCCTCTCTCACCCCTTAACTGGCCCTAAGGCCCTGAGTCTTACAAGCATAAATACAATTGCATTTGGCTTTGAAGCACGTCAGCCCCATACAATAAGATGCCCCATAGAGGATACCTACAGGCCATGCTTTGTTTTTTAAACTGTTTTCCTTCCTTGTCTCTGCTCCTGTTTTCATTGTCTCTCTGTTTTTGTTTGTCTCCTCTGCCCCATTTTTCATCCAGGACCTCTCTCTGCTTCACCCCACCCTTGCAGCCTCACCTCGGAGGAATGCAAACCAAATAACCATTCAAGCCTGATGAACTTTAAAACCCATGACATTCAAGTGGGTTGGAAATTAGACAAAACAATTTCACCCATCCCTTGTTTAGGGCCCTGATGAAGAGCTTGCTGCAGCTCCTGGGTTATTGTGCGGGAGGATGTGCTGCTGCATGTCTCCCTTTCATAAGGGAAATGCTGGAATGTGGCCGTGTACCAAAAAGCCTGTTGTAACACAGTTTGTTAGAAGGATACCCTGGATCCCCCACATGCATCTCATAGACAGGGCTTTTCAGCTCACCTTCTTTGATAGTGAGCACATGGAAATGGCAGGATGAGTCTTGTTGATTGCTTAAGTGGAATAATTTTTTAGGGTAGTGAACAGACTAGTCGGCAAATCTGCTTGGCCCAAGTTGAAAATCTGTCCCAAACATCTGAATAGAGCTTTGTTTGCTTGAGCAAGAAAACAATATGGAAAGGAGTCCCTAGTTTTCGTTTCCTTGCTTTTTATAAACCATTTCTTAAGGCTACCGAAGAAAGGGACATGCAATCTCTTTATTTTCTTCAAAAATCACTTCCAAGCTGGGCCAAAAATGTATTTTATTTACCAAAAATGTATTTTATTTACCAAGCAAGTAATTTAAACAGTGTAAGTAAGAGCCAAGGCAGGGTGCTGGGATCTGAGACGTAAGGAGAAGGTACCTTCCCCTGTGCCCCCTGAGTGGCCAGGCTGTAGGCAGCAGCGAGAGATGCCCGATGTGGGGGGTCCCACACAGTGGGGAGCAGCAGCAGGTCCCAGGGCCGGAGGGGTCCCTGCCAGCAGCACAGCAAGGCCCCCCCAGGGAGGGCACAGGGGGTTCAGGCACAGGCAGCCAGAAGGGCCAGTGCTTTGCCACTGCACGCAAATGCAGCAAAAGCAGGTCTGTGTGTATTGTTTACTCAGCTCTTTCCCTCTCTCTTTTCACACACAAAAACAAGCTTGCAATTATCACAATAACAAAGCTGGAATTGAATTTCTTTTCTGGAAAACCATGAATATCAGTTCTGGGTTTGGCTCTTATAGGATGAAGCTATTCTTTTTACAGGAAGAGGCGGAGATTATTTCTTGAAAATGAGCTAACAAAGTGAAAATGAAATATTTTAAACAACAAGAGAAAGAAAGTGCTTGAATCCAGATTCCATCAGATCTCTAGGGGCATAAATCTAATTTTCCATGCTATTAGTTTCAAATCATGACAAGTGACAGATGTTTTCCTTTATTTGGCTGAATTATGACAATATTCTCTCTCTCTTTTTTTTTTTTTTTCCTATAGCCCTCCAAGCCTGATCCAAAATCTGCTAAAGCCAGTGGAAAGACTCCCACTGTCCTCAAATGGGCTTTGGATCAGGCCCTAATTAGCCTTAGGCAAACCAATAAACTCAAGTACTTAAATTGTTGTATGTTGAGTCTCAAACCATACTTTGTTTTCATTCTAAGTTTACTAGAAAAGCTATGAATAGCGTACATCTCTTCATTTAAGAAAATTTAACTAAATTAGTTTGTATAAAAAGCCACTAACAAGTTAAAAACCTACCCTGGGAAAACTATACCTATATCCTGTTCAGAAAGAATGGGAAAGTGTGCAATCTTTCCACAGACACAATGCACATTGCAAACATCACAAAAAGCATACCCAGAAATCTTCCTCCAGCAGAGTCTTTATATTCACTCATGATAGTCTGCTGTATGTCTACCTATACCACAGTAGCTGATACACGTATGATATATAAAAGAATGTCTGCGTACACAGGGATGCATATTAAATATAGCTATAAGCAACTATAATTTTTATTGACGTAAATAAACTACACTAGCTGAAGGATATTTTTGCTGATATAATTATATCTACATTAGAGTTCTTTTGGCATGACTATGTGCTTCAGGTAAATTTTTCACACTTCATAGCAAAGCTGGCAAGACTTTTAAGAGTTATTAAGTCGTAGGCTGGATAACATTTTAGTTGGCAAGGCATAAGCTTCTTGACTTGCTCTGCACTAATGTGATACAGTAGAATTTACCTAATGAGCACATTGGAGAAGGCACTTGATTTAGAAGCTTAAATCAAAATTCTGAATTCAGAACAGATCCAGTGCCAATCACAAGTTTTTATAAAGACTAAACAATGCAGAAAAGGTACACAAACAAGTGCAAACAGCTGCCTTTTCCCTCTGTTTATAATTAGAGCAGGCCGTACCCTACCTAGCTCACTCCGTTCCAAAAGTCAGGTAGCCACTTTATTATTGCCACGTACTCCTCCAGCAATATTGTTTATTAGCCTGGGCTTGATGCCATGCATGATTTTCAGAGTGGACCTGGTGTATGTCTGGCTAGCTCAGAATGGAGCCATGTAGGAATCTGCTGTGTTGCTATACTGGGAGGGACTTCTGGTCCAAAATTAGACGTCTACTGTGTAGGTGTCTACATCTCAGTTAGCTCTTCAGGCTCGTTTTAGAAGCAGTGAAGAGAAACAGGCACATCTGGAGTGCAATTCATCTCATTCGGAGTTACATGTCTAAAATAGGCCAGAGGAATTATATGTGCAGGTGTGTAAACTTAGGTGGGGTGATTTCCAACCACTTTCATAAATGGCTGCAGCTTGGGCTTGATAATACATGGAAGCTGTGCTGGTTTAAGTAAAAGTGAGATGCTATAACACGTTAACAAAATGAGTGCCCTGTGGAGCTATAGCCACAGTATGAAGTGGAGATGTGTGCCTATGGATAGTAAAGCCTAGTACTTTCAAGGACATTGCTGCAAAATCCTGTTTTGGAGACAGATCGAATCATTTATGTTGTCTAGTATTTGTGTATGGCTGTCCCGCACTTATTTATTGGGGGCTGATGGAAGAACAACCAGAAAGGTAATGCAATGCTGTCCCAGATAAGAGTATCTCCAAACAAACTTCGAAAACAGCAAGGGAGATTAAGTGGGCTAAGGGGCCTTTAAAAGACACTGTCTGTGAAGCTGGAGAGGAAGACGGATTTTCAATTTAGAGAAGGGACCACAAGACAAGATTTACTTTTCTGGGTGGGAAAGCACAATTGACAAAGTTGCTCATGAGGAAGGTGACTAGACAGCCAGTAAGTATGCAGATAGTTGTCTTATTTTGAGATAAGTTTGGGGGTTTCTTTTCTGTATTGCCTTTGTTCTAAATAAATCCTTAACTTTATTTTGGTTCTGCTCACCTTGTGCTGAGTGGGGACAGCTAGGTCTGTACAGGAGTAACTGGGTTACTCGTGGTTAAGGGCTGCTCTGATGGCTGCTTTCAAATGGTGGAACTATACATTACAATCCTATGTCGAGCTACAGACTCTCAAGCTATCTGCAAGCAAACAGGTACCTCTGCAGATGGCAGGGCAGTACAGTGCCAGTCTTGCTTCTCAGTGGCACTGGACAAGCCCAGCCACTGTGCCCTAAGCACAGGTCTCCACTCCTGGAGGGGCTTCATGTGTCACCAGCTCAGCAATCGCCACCCTGGGGCTGCAAATACAGCTCCAGAGACCTTCGGGGCCAGAAGGAGGGTTCCTCAAATTCACTGGCCTAAGCCTGATTTATACTTGTTTGTCTTGTGTTTACACGCTAAAAGGTGACAGACTAAACCGGCATACGCTGACATGGTATTGAACAAGCCAACAGTGTCCAAATTCCTCCACGACTGCAAAAACAAAGTATCTTCTTAGTGATGATGAGGTCCTAGACTCTGAGGTCTCCTCCCTTCTTGGAGCTCCAATGAAATGGAAGATGGCTGTGTCAGCATCCAATGTGTCTTACTTAATCAGATCATTGGCATGAAAATGGCCAGCCCAGCCTTAGGTTAGAAAACAGTTGCAGGCTTTCAGCAGCCATCCAGCATGAGACTTAAATCTTCTAAATGAATAAACGGATTTGGCGCGTCAGACACTTCTCACTGAGTTTGAAAGAAAAATATTTAAAAAACCTGTTCACACAGCATAGTTCCATATGTCCGATCTGGTAATTAGCCCAACTCTTCCGTGAAACACCCTGTTAAGTAAAGGCATTTGATCTGCAGCAGTTTTCATCAATGGTTCAGACAAGTTAACCTGGTGCATCTTTAAGGACTAAATCTGCTGAAAGAGGGGCTTATTTTATTTTGAAGGAATACCTTTAACAGATCTCAGCTGCACCGAAATGAAGAAATAGGTGGGTTTAGAAGGTGCCAGCAACAGCCATACAGATTCTGGTGCGTATTTGATTTTTAGAGAAATCTTCATGTCATAAAGGCACCTCCTATCTCGCTTTACATGGAAAATGGAGCTTTTGTGTTGAATCCTTCATGCTCGCTGGTGACCAGATAATACCCAGCATAATTCAAAGCTGGTGTTTTTCATCTGTCAGTGATAAAGTCTGCTTAACAAATCTCTCTCATTACAAATATATAGAGGTCAAAGAAGGTTATTCAAATACATTTGAATGAGGTGTATTCTACAGTCTCTCCTGTCTTCTTTGGCTTCCTGGATTACCACTACCAGAGTATGTGCACATAAAAGTAATTGAATTCAAATCAGCAACCTGCCTCCCTCTGTGATTTATTTCATTCACCTGTGGAAGGACTTTTCAAAACTCTTGCAAGTTCATCCTTTCAATGGAAATGACAGATTCTTTTCCTGCTGAAGAGGGATAACATTATTCAATGTTCCATGCTTTTCAGACTGGCAATGCATAGCAAGAAGGACTCTAAGCACTAGAGGCAACATCTTCACCTTCACCAAAGGCTGTTTGTCAGAAATTATTTCCTTGACATTTTTTCCCTTAATTGATTCTCCCTCCTAAGGCCACTTTATGTATGTCCCTGGACATACCCAACTTTTTCATATCAGAGCTCTAAGTCTTGTGGGTTTTGAACAACTTTTCATCAGTGTAGCAAATAAATGTCATAAGGATCACTAAAAATAGGGATACCTAAGTGTATAATTTCATGTCATTTCAGATGGTGTAACACCCCATCCTGTTCTTCAGATTGTCCATAACCTCCCAGTTCAGATCCACATGGGCAATTTCTAGCCTTCAGACAGTTGTTCACCCTGCTTTGAAAGAACAGTTAGCAACATAGCCCTGGGGGCTAAACTAACGAATAGTTGACCCAGCTACATACAAATAAGCTAGTGTTTACTCTTTGTTTGACAGGTTGGCAATAAATTTCACCCCTGATTTCCCCAAATCCTACAGAAGATGTTGCATTTATTTTGACACCTGTTGTTTAGCCAGGTATAGTATGTCCTACAAGATCAAACCAAAGTTTCTTCGGGTAAATGCACGCTGTACAGTGAGACATAGGCCAGAGGATGATTAAAGGCTGTATGTCTGGCCCTGGGATGCCGAGGTGTGGGTGTCACGCACCCACGTTGTTCTCGGGGCAGCTCAGCACTCAAGTGCCCTGCCTTCCCCAGAGGATCTGGCTGCCTATGACTTGGGCCTTTTCAGCAAGGAGGACACACTGACTGGCTTGCCCAACTGGAGTTGTTTGACAGGGCTGTAAGGCACTCTGGGACTGGCGGTGGAAACTCACACCAAGCCTGCTTGGCCTCACTTGTGCTGCGACTGCAATGGCTGCGAGAGAGGCATTGGCTTCCTCTGCCAATGCGGGGCACAGCTTCCTCTGCCTCCCGGTACGGGTTTGCTCAGGGCTCTCACGGGAACCCCCTGCTGCCGTCAGAACGCTTGGGCACTAAAGTGGACTTAGATCCCTGTTCAAAAGGCCTTATAAGGACTCAAATCAGGGTAAGGTCAACATGAAGCATTACCAGCCAATTATTTCATGACTTTAGCCTTATTTTTTTGTCTAGGATGCTGGAAACCATTTGCTCTTTCTTTGGTCAAAGGCCAGACTGGGCTCAGCTGTTGCCAAGAGGGGTGGTGGTGAGCTCTGGTGGATGCATTGTAGCTTTCCTAACCTCAGTACATCCATACGAAAGTGAAATGGTGCTGTTACACTTGGATTTACTATTTTCAGAACCTGATCTCAGTGAGCAATTAGTCACTGGAGAATGAGATTAACACTCGTCTAGAAAAGGGACCTCATGAGATGAGTCAGTTGACAGCCTCTGCTTTTTCCCCCAACAGGCAAATCCTTACTCAAATGCTAGTCATCAGAGCAATTAGAGTATTCTATTAGCTGGTAATCCAGACAGAAGTTCTGTAATGGTGTGAAGTAAGAAGGGATATTCCTAAATGTTTTACCCATCCACTCATCCCTAGCACAAGGAACTAAATTCCAGCTCTCCAACAGATATATGCCAAAGTTCATATCATTTTATGTTTATATTCATAGGTTGTATTAATAAATTAAACTTATGGTCCATTTGTTATTAGAATTTAAAAGAAAGAGTGAAGTAATTTTTTTCCCCATGGAAATTTCTTGGCACAAGTTCTTGGGTACTTTCAAACATGAATTTTGAAATATCTTTTTAAAAAGCAGAAAGTCAATGCATATTTACTTGACCTTAGCTATAGATAGATTTTCAGCCTCTGGCTGAAAACGAAAGAGCTTCTTCCTCGAGTGAAAGGAGATTTATTTGTTGTGACTACATGCTCAAGACACTATTGAGCTCACACCCACTATTGGTTATTTTCATCCATACAGACCTTGTCCATGTTGTCCTCTTACAGGATCCCTGTCAGTACCCCAGAAAGCACTGTCACTCCAACAGCCCCCTTTACCTCTTACACCCCGAGTTGCATCCCAAAGGCAATTTGTGTTTAGGGGAAGGGCTCTCCTCACACCCACTGCCATTCAGTGGGATCCACACAGCTACAGAGCCCACTCCCCTCCTGGACTCTGGTTTCCAAAGACACCCTGCCACCCTTCTGCACTGCTGCCAGGCTCCCCATATTTGATGAGCGACTGGCCACATCAGGATGGAGGTGAGAGTGACTCCTGACAGGGTGCCTGTCCATCGGTGCAGCTGCACCAGCATGGGCTGGTCAGGGACCCTCCTCCACCCCCTGCTCACCAGCCAGCAGAAGCTGGTCCCATTAGCCTGGTGATTTGAATGGGCAAAAGCACTGTCTACAGCCACCGTGAGCAAGCAGGCTGGCAGCAAACAAAAAGCATGAATAGGTGTGGTCTTTCTTTGGATGCAAAATACTTCCCATGAGGCATGGATTTCAGGACATGTAGTGTCCTGACTTGCTGGTTGCCCTCCCTCCAGCTCACCCCCAGAGCAGCAACAAGATGGTATGGAGTGGTGTGAGATAATGTGCGGCCACACATACATGCTCCAGCCTGATTGTCCGGCTCTTGGGGGTCAACCATTTGTCACGAACACACGCCAGAGCAGCCTGGCCTGACACCATCACTCCTTGCCAGACAGCACAGGACCTTTGCACTCCTTTTCCCTCAGGTCCCGCCAAACACTCTTAGGAAGTTCCCCCTTCCTGCCTCCTGTGTCCTCCACGAGCCAGCCAAGCCTGGCTGTCTCGGTTCAGACAGAGTCCGCAGCTTAGGGAAAAGCAGGCTGTGAAGCTGTCTGTCTTGTGCTGCCAAAAGACAGAGAGCTGGCCAGGAGAACATCTTCCAGGGAGCAGGGCAGGGTGCTGCAAATGGTTCCTGGCTTGCACTGCTTGCACTTCTGTAGGCATAGCTCAGGCATCAGCCTTGCCAAGGCTGGAAGGTCTTGAGCCGGCAAAAATGATCCTGATGTTTCTGGGGAGGTCCTGCTGGGGTTGAAGCAAGTATGAGGCTCATCTCAGAGAGGTGAGCCACGAGCCTGCTGGCCTCCTGCTGCCAGCGTGGTGGGGCTGGCCTCAGCTCCTCCTAAAAACTCCCAAAACTAGCATGCTGGGGCACACACTTGGTTCTCAGAGGGTGGGTAGGATCTAAAAAGACTGAGAAATAGGCTCCAGAAGGCTGTGACCTTTATAGGTATTTGGTCCAGACCTATTTTTTGCGCTCCCGCTGGCCTCACCTTTCTCCCCAGTTCTTCCATTTCTTAAAAATACAGCCAAAACACTCCCCAGATGCCTCTTACTAATACCTTCATCTGAACTGTCCTGTCCCAGGGCCTCTAAGATCAGCACCACTCAGGCTGCTGTGTAGGCAAGAGAAGGAAAGACAATTCTGTGCTCTCCTGGTTTCTAATAGACACCTCTTGGGAGACATCCTGAGAGATGCCTTGGGAAGTTGTCTTAGAGAAGGAGAGCCTGGGCTCAGGCAACAGCTTGTGAGTCACATCTCTTCTGCCACTGCTGCTTCTATTTGCAACAAATGTCGCTCAGGGAGTCCTGGGAATAATATAAACGGTTACCAATTTTGTTCTGCAGTGTGTCTGAGATGTTCCCAGAGCTGCCTCAGGCCATCTGCAAAGTGACTTTCTTTGCACATCTAGTTCTTCAACAGACTAGGAGCTTGAGCTGGTCAGGAGAGCAGGTCTAACAACACAGGCCATAGGGGGTGCATAGGGATACTGTTTTTTGAAGTATTTTTTGAACTATCTATTCAAAGATGCATTGCCTAATGCATTTTTTTCCAGGTCTGTTGGCTAAGTGGCCAACCCTGATTTGAAGGCTGGCCTGAAAGGAAAGAGTGAGAGTTAGTGCTGGACTAAATGCTGTTGACGCAGTTGGTGCATTGCAGCATGGCAGAATGGTTTCCCTTGCAAATGCCTGTCCTCCATGGAGCTCTCTTGTGAGGGTCCTGGAAGCTGAAAGCAGCTTCCCGATTTATGAGTATTTTTGTGAATCCTGGAGGACTGCAAGGCGTCACTCATAAATATCCTGTCCCATGGGGACAGGCTACAAAGCCAGTTCATCGCTCATAGCCCACACGACTTGGAAGAACACGTGTGTTTTATCCCAGGCAGTATTAACAGGCTTTGCCTCTGGGTTGTGAGGCTATGTCGCATTACTGACCTGTGTCTCATCTCCCAACTTGGTGATGTGGGAAAGGACAAGTCGTGATTCCTCTCACGCCAAGATGTTCGTAGTCCCAGCGAGGGCTACCACCGTCACTTGGGAATGACAAAAGAGAGCCCATGCTCATTCATTTCATATGCCCTGCATCCTGGCTCCAAAATCCTGGAGGGAAGAAAGGGGAGAAGCTTTCTCAGCACATGTAGGCAACCAGACAGGCCAACTTTGTGTAGGTGGAGTCTGGCTGCCGTGTCCTCTGTAGGCTGCTGGGCAGAGGTGCAGACAGCCCTGGGGAAAGGGTGCAGAAGGCAACTGGCCCAGAGCTCCCTTGTCTGCCTGCGTTTTTCCCTATCCCCTACTTTTGCTAGAAGATATTGGTGGATAACATTGTGAGTCAGGCAGTGCTTATGTGGTCTGCTGCATTCCTCCTGGGGACTAGGTGTTTTGATTTTGTGGTCTGGGTTTTTTTCTTTTTTCCCTCCTCTATCAATAATTGAAATGAAAGGTCAAGAGGAAAACCAGAAAGGAGGGGAACAGGAGTACTTACAATGTGAAGTAAGCCTCTAGCTGGGAATCTTGCCTGACGTCTATGTTTTGCACAAAATGCTCTGGTAGCTGTTATCGTCAGAGATGGTCAGGGCAGTGCATGCTCTAGCAGAAGACCTGCTTCTGACCCCATGCTAGCCCATGATGTAGGCGCAGACAGGAGGGAATGCTAACATGAGCAAAATGTCCAGTAACTACAGGTACTCCTTGGAAATCTCCCAGCCTGTGACTGACAACTCAAATACCAACAACAAGGCAGGGCTGAACAAAGTTGCTTCACCAGAATGAGAGCCAAGTTCTGGAGAGCATAATGGGAATCGGCAATCTCACCGTGTGTTTTAGTAGACACATAATCCAAATCCATGTATTGAACTCAGCATGCCCAATGAATAGCTTCTTTGTATTTCAGTTGTATAGTTGAGGTTTAATTGAAATAGTATAAATTTCTCAATAAATAAAGAAGGTCTCGAGGCACTGGCAGCTTTAGCCTGTTTCATGAGGCAGGCCAGCATCAGTTTTGCCGACTTCTTCATCAGGTTTCTAGCACCCTGATAACATATCTGTCATCTTTCTTGCCAATTTGAACAGGAACCAGTCATTTCCAGGTAGTATTAAGCAAACTTTTCGTACTTACAAGTTAGCTTTTCAATTCCCCATTTACTTTTTGATGTGTTCTGTGGATGCATTTTGGATAATTTGAAATAGGCCAAGGTGAACATCAGGAAGATCCAAAAGGAGAGGACTGTAGTAACTAGGGAGAAAAATAGTCTGGGCTTGTGAAAGATTTTCTTTAGTGAGCATGGAGAATACAAATTAGTTTTAAAGAAGCTGTAGAGGTAAAATTGATTTGGTTTAGTAACTACATCTGTGGGGAAAAAGAAGACTCTAGCATAGCTTCTGGACTGAGCCCTCTGATGTAGGAAAGGGCAACAACACTACAAATAGGTAATTCAACAAGTTTTCTTCCCTTTCTAGCTTTTCTTCTTTTTCAGTTCTCTGGAAAAAAGCATGAGAAGGAGAAGGAGATTACAGGAAGAAAATCCTAAACCAAGTCTTTTCTAAAATTTGATCTGGGATGATCAAAAGCTCAGAAACTAGTCACTATGTCTTCCCCAAAATTACCATTAAGCATTACTACCATTTTTGGCCAGCTCTTATGGTCAGAATGTTAAACATGATTTTGCAAGAATGGGGTCACAAGACAGGACCAACACAATTTTTGGCTGTAGGGCACAGAGAGATGTCATTGAAATAGTTCCATTCTCTGCTAACCAAAAATACATACTGCAATTGGATTGTACTAAATGAAAAATGATGTGGGGTCTGAAAGGATTTATTTATGAGAGAAGATTTAGATCACTGGTGTTGAATGTATTTGTAAAAGGAGGATCATTTCTAATAATTGAGAACATTGTGTAGTGCAGATATGTACGTCAAAAAAAAAGGGAAGAAATAAGCAGGAAAATCTCTTTACAGTAAGATCCACAATTCTCTGTGGAATTATCTCCCACAGGAGCTGGTGAAAAAACACAGTCTTTTTTCTTAGATCCGACCAAACACCAGGCCCCAGGGCAACCCTGCGTTTTCATAATATTGATTGTCATGATCAACCTGGTTCATTTCTTTCATGAAATTTCCTTTCATAAAGAGCTCATTTTGTTTTCAAAATGAAGCAAGGGAACCAACACTACAAATCTGACACAGACAGGTTAGAAATAGGTGAAAACGAAGGTGGCAGATTCTATCAGGATCTTTCCTAAACAGCTGGTGTGGCCGCCTGACAGGTAGGGTTAGCAGTCCTGACATCTCTGCAGGAACTACTGCACTTCATTACGCAAGAGCAGAAAATACTCCAATCACCTGGTTTCTTTTAGCTCATCTGCTGCATAGAGGTAAGACCAGAATGAACCACCAGATCTTACCAAAGAGTAAAAAGAAATAAATAGGTCTGTGAACAGCAGAGCCAATGGAGCCTGGTTTGTGAGGAATTGTGTCATGTGCTTGGGTTCTCTGATGTCTAACAAGGTGTGAGTTTTGCTTGAATCTTTACACACATTCACCTCTGCTGTCTCCCACGTGAATTCTCAGATGCTTCACGAGGTGTGAACTCATGCCACACTGATTTCTTGGAACCTCTCTTTTCTTTAATCTCTCCTCCACACCCTTTGAGACCTCTCTATAGCTAACAAATTTGACTTAGATTGGTTGTGCATATGCCTTTAATTACTCCTTCCCACCCCATACTCCCCAATCTCTGGTGGCTTTTATGGGACCACAGCAGAGAGCTGAGTTGTCTAGAAAAAATGAATTAAAAAAGCTCTTGAGTGAGCCAGATCACCTATGACGTGATCCAGCTCCCTGAACCAGGTTCCCCACCAAATGCTCGCACTGACAGAAGGAAGGGGGCAGGCGCAGGGCATGAACAGTGGTCTTGGACAGGAAGGGAGCTCAGTGGCCTCCCCCAACAGCAGGGTTGCCTTCTGGCAGCTGGCGATGAGCATGTGGTATAAAAAACATGCCTGGAAGAGTTAAACAGTAGTCCCTGAACAAAGTTCACTGGCTGAATCCAGGCAGTGTGTGTTCACGTGTGGCTACCTGTTAGGTACGAGGATTGGGCTGGGGCAGGGGTTGTTTCCCTAACAGAAAGCACATCCTCGTCAGAGCTGGAGCATAACAAGCACAGAGACCTTTCCTTATGGACACATAAGGCATTGTTTTCTTCTCAGATAAAGGCACCTTTAAGTGAATGGAAATCTAAATGGCAAGAGTTGCAAAAAGGAGAGTTGAAAGGGAGCTGTTGGGTTTTTCACTAGCTGTTTTTCCCGCTCAGTTCCATACGCTTCATCGCAAGGGCAGGCTTTGTAAAGCCTGGCGGTTGCAGTAAACCAGTAGGAACTGTGAGAGTTTCAGACCATAATCCCACCTAAACTATTGACTCGCTGTGCAGTTGCCTAAGTTGCCGGACCTCTTTGTGCCTTGGTCCACCAAGCTCAAGGTCTGGGTAAGACATGAAGGTGAAAGAGAAACAGATGCTGATTTACATCTGTCTGAGTTAGCGTGTCAGAAATAGGTAGCTGGTGGTGAACATTTCTTTTTGTGGATTAAAGTTTACTCTGTATGATGCTCAGGTCAGAAACGATATGGCCACCACAGAGAAACTATAAACACAGTAAAATCCTGGCAAGCTAAGGAAACCCATGGTAAACCATGTATTTAGATGAGTATCATTCTCATACATAGCAGCTGGTTTAGTTCACATGGCTTCTGGTAAACTCAAATGCTGTTTTATAGCAAATCCCGTTGCTTTTAAACATCTTTTTTTCACTGCTGCTTCCTATAGACTTCTTATCAGGCATCTTTTTACTCGATTCTCAGATACTGCCCTGGTGGGGTGAGCGCATTCATTTAAAATACTTTGTGTTTTGATACCTTTGATTTTAAGGCTCCTCCACTCTTCTTCCTTTGCTGTAGTAGATGTGTCAAGCATGCCCTGACTGATTTAGCTTTGTCTGCCTGTCTAGTCAGAGAGGACTGGAAAATTTACATTCACACAGAAACGCTGAGTTAATAATGATGAGGTGCTGAAAAAGTTTTGGGCCACATCCAAGCCTGTGTTTCCGAAAATGAGACCCAAGGCAAGAACTACAGACTCAGAAAAATACAAAATTCAGATTCACTTTTTAACCTTACAAGGGTTTTTTTCTTCATTTCAAAGGAAATTCTGTTCAGTTACGCACATGAAACTTCAACAATTTGAGGATGTAATCCTGTAACTCTTTGTCAGGCAAGTCCCCATTGACTCAAGTGATTTCAAAGGCACTGGTGCCTGTGTATGAATGGCAGGATATGGTGCAAATTTATGATCATGGAGAGCTCTGCTGTGTCCTACTTTCACATTTTTTTTTAATTCACTTTATGGGAACATCATGGGAAAAAGATCCTGGCCTCAATTCATACAACTGGAGCTCTGCCACCCACTTCTGTGGAGCTGGGCTTCCACCCGTTCTGCTTTTAACTAGCCAAACAAATTGTGGTACCTCTGAGAACAGCACCTCTAGAGTGAGCCTTGAAACAGTATCCAAGTATCGCCAGACAGCAGGTGACCAATTTTAAGCAAAACCACAAACTTGTATTTTAGGAGATGGTGAATCAAGGGTGTGTGACATAATGGCACTGTGACAAGAAAGCGCACTCTGCAGAAAAGATCTTGCAGTGCAGTGACTGTAGCCTTTGACAGAGAGATTGCTTATGGCTAATGTCCTAACTTCCTTCTCCTCCCAACCTCCCTTCTTAATATGAACTGCCTTGATAGAAGGCAAAGGATAAGATGGATTAACAGAATAGCTTTTCTCCACACCTAAATCATGTACAAAGTATGATCTATGGCACAGTTGGTGTCATAAAATAGAGATGTGATATCATTGCCTTGACATTATCTCCCTTGCTACCCTTGAACTCCAAAGACTTAATGGCCTTCAAATAAATGGTATTTAAACAACCACTTTTCAAATGATCTTGTGGAACCTATTTAATCATTACCAGGAATAAATGGTCATTGCTAAGAACTGGATTTTCCTGGCTGCACAAGCGATAGTCAGTGTGTTCAATCCCTAGGGATCAGAAGCTGGTTTAACAACTTTTTTGAATGCAACTGCATCATTTGACCAATTTGAAAAATGGTGCTGCAGATTTACCAGCCTTCAATCACAGCTTTATTATCAGGAGCATTCTGCAAACTGATGAGCTTAAGATGTGAGCTCCTACCAGTTAAATGTAGTTCTTCTCATATCTTTCTTTTTCTCTCTCTCCATGTATAATACATGGATATATATCTTCTTAGCCTTAAACTTCATAATTTGTACATAGGGGCGAACAGGAGCATAACTTAATCCAGGATTGGGACTGAATTCAGCAACGGCTAATCACCACGCTTCATATGCTGGAAATAAGAGTCCCCATTCTTTGTCCAAATATGCACTTAGTCATAGTGGTTACTGTAAAAAACAGAGTAAATCTGAGAACATGCATCTGCTTAGACAGAAAAAAAAAAAAAAAGTATCAAGGAACTGGAAGTACTTTCTTTCTCATGTAATTTCACTAGTGTAGCAACACCAAAGTTCTCTGAGCATGAGTTTCTTTAACTATATCCATGGAGCGCAGCAGTGGGTGCACGTACGTGCTATATATCAGCCCTTTGACGAGTATAATGATAGTTCCCATCTATTCTCATTCTTCCACTCTATGTTTTAGCCTGTTTCAGCTTTATGTCTTAAACCATCATTCATCTGAACGGGTAGCTGTGGATCTTAAACACTGGCATTTATGCGTGAGATGTAGCAAACCGGGAAGTTAGATGGATCACTGCAGCTGAAAAGAAAAAAGCTGTTATCTAACAAAATCCAGCGCTCCATATGTTCTCTTGCAGGTGCCCCTTTATGTTCTCGAGCTGAGCACTTAACGGCTCTACTTTTTGCATAAGCACTGTCAGATTTTCTTTGCCTGTTTATGCCGTCATGTCCACCACTCCACACAAGCATTTCCTGCCGGCGAAGTGCTCCTCATGCCAGCCAGAGGAGAGCTTTTTCTCGGCAAAGCCATACTTGCGAAGCACGAATTTCCCCCCCCCCAAAAAAAACCCGCCACGTTTTTTCGAAAAGCTGAGAGGCAAGAGGCTCATCTCCCTTGGCATGCGAGCCCAGTGTCGCAGACATTTCTTGGCCAGCGGAACAGCCCCAGCCCAAGTGACCAAGGCCAGCTTTTCCCTCACCACGAACGACCCTGCCTGAAGATGGCGGGAAGCTCCCTCCAGCCGTCCAAACTCAAACGCGCCGCTGGGCTGCAGTGCCGCCGCTCCGCCGCTAGTTGGGGCTGGCGGCGAAGGGACGAGGCCGGCCCGGCGCGGCCCCGGCGAAGGGAGGGCGCGCCCCCGCTGGTACCGTCCCCTCCCGCGGCGGCAGAGGGGCCCGCCGCTTTTGGGAAGGAGCTCCGAGGCTCTGCCCGCCTTCCACCCAAAAGCAAGCGCGGGAGCTGGCCGACCACTACCAGCTCGGTTTTGCAGGTGAGGAAAAGTAAAATGCCCCTAAATTAAGCAGCTTTCACGCGGGGAGAAAGTAAGACTACTGCGGGTTGCAGTACACGATCTAGGTGTCTGCCAGTCCTTTGTTGTAGGGCTGAATAATTTGTCATCTTAAAAAGGTCCTAAAATGGGTGCGTGACGTTAAGGGTGTCAGTGATACCGTTGACTTCACTGGGTCAGCTTACGTTACGGCATCTTCTAAACTGTGTTGCCCTGACTTGGTTTTCTGAATGTAGCAGTTGTTTCACATTTAGGGAGATGGCTTTGCTAGCCCTGAAGAGGAAACCTAAAATAGAATAAACTGCAGTATCTAAGGTTCTGGGCAAAGTTTCTGTTTTAATCCTAAATAACCCTAAATCCATTCTTAGTAAGATGTGAAATCATCATGTTTATAGTCAGAGCTACAGAGATAAAACTCAGCACAGTCTGTAAAAACAATTCTGTACAGTTCCTCTTCAAGTCCTAAAACCTGATACCTGATACTAAAAAGCTATCACCCTCTTAACATAAGTGCCAACTGTTCAGGCAGGAAACCTGCCACAAGGCTGATCTCCGTTTTCCAGTCTCGGCAAAAAAAAAAAAAAAAAGAAAAAGCTTTTCATAGTCAAAAGCGTTCAAGCTACAGAACAGATTTTCTTTCCTATTAGATTTTTTTGTTTCAGGTTTGTTTGTTCTGTCCCGTCCTCACAACCTGTGTTCCTCTGGTACAACTGATAAACAGTGTCTTTTATTGCTATAGGCAGCCAGTCCTGCCTAATACAATAGCAGGCAAGGCTTGGCGGGACTGCAAAGTGCAGGTGTTTGGAGTATTGTGGTCATCCAAACCAGATGCTGAGGAGATGGAGCACCTGTTTCCCTTCTTTTCTGCACCGGAGAATATAGCACTATGCAGGCCACAGAAACAGCCTGAAATTAATAGCACTGCTGCAGTTTTCCCTTGACAGGGTAACAGAGATGTACCATCTACAGCTTTTGCAAGCGCTCCTCTGAGTGCTCATACATGTGTGCTGGTTTTTATTTTTCTTTCCAGGTCAACAGAAGGCAGTCAGAGATGGGTCTGTAACTTCATTTCTCTCCAGATTCTTTTATTCATCATTAACCATGCCCTGGCATGAAAAAAGAGTTGATCATTTTTATAGCCCTGGCAGCAGTACAGTTAAATGAAAGAATTAATGTATATATTTTATATCTGTTCTTACAGGTTCTATAAATGTGTCTTTTGGGTGCAGAAATGCAGTTACATTGCTGTGTTCAGGATAGTTGACTCACTGCTACTGCCTCTGCAGGTGATGGAAAGCCCTCTACTGATGGGAAGGAGTCAGGATCCTACCTGTACTGAAAAGCCCCCAAAACGATGGCCCTAACTAAGCTCTCCTTTCTCTGTCTGACAATTCCTGTGGCTGGCATGTCTGGGAAGCAGGAGCTGAGCTGGGAACTCCAGGCTGCAGGACAGCGGCATGTTCTCCCTGGCCTCAGCCCACCCTCCTCCGCCCCTTGCCACCTCTCGCTCACCAAAAGCAGCGCCCTTCAGAGAGGGAAGAAGAGCGCACGTTTGGTTGCAGCCTTTGTTTGTCCTGATGGGTGACAAACCATACAGAAAGAAACAATTTTTCGCAGGTTGCAGGACTGTGTCTGATGCAGCAGCTGTAACCCCTGTTTGTGCTGTGCTGTGGACTATAGTCAGTCTTAAATGAAGAAACAGAACAGGTTTTAAGCCGATGGAGGACACAAAAATGCCAACTGCTTTATAGCATTATTTTTTATTTATTTATTTTAAGGAAATCTGGATGGTTAGCAACATTTTCCAATTTCTGGCCACGGAATTATTTGTACTAAGAAAATGTAAGCATTTGAAAAAAGCCTGCCAGAAAAGTAAAATTTGGAAAACTTTGCAGATTTGTATTTTAGGCCATGTCACTTTAAAAAATGGAACTCTAGCTCCTACCACTAAAAAAATACATCTACCTAAAAAAAAGAAACCAAACCCAAACAGTATCACTTTAGTTTTATCACCAAGTCCAGCTTCCACAAGGAAAAGATGCTCATGCCACTATGGTAATATCACAGTAAATTGAAGGCACCTTGGTTTCACTGTGATTTTAGCTCAGGACAGCTTACACCTATTGATTATCTCCAGGTAAAGGGTGCAACCTTTTTTATGCAGTAAAGATGATTATGGAAATACTACCTTCTCTCTCTTTTCTCTCTCAAACAGTGCAGATGCTCACACACAGAGAGAAGTAAATAATGCAGGCAAGGCTCCTCCTGGAAACAAGAACAGCTCCAGCTCTTCAGCAATTCCAGCAGCTCTTCCAACGTTTTGATTTCACAAGGATTTGACTGAGAGCATGCAAGGCACAGAGGCAACAATTCAATTGCATCCTTACATGCGTGCCCACCTCAGAGCAGGGCTGAAATTGCTCCTGGCTTTCTCAGTCCTGAGCCAAAGCCACCCGTAAGGCCCAAAGCAGTCGGGGTAGACTGGGATTTTTTCCTTGGTTCCTTGCAGTCCACAGTGCTGACAGGCTTTTAATGAGAGCTGATCATTGCTACTGGTTGGTATTTATGAATTTTTTTCTCTCATTTCTCTGTGGACAAGGTACACTTCTTTGTTTTGGCCATTTAGAGCTACACGATGAATTCCACCTCTCCCAAGTACTTTATTTTTATGGGTTCTGACCTGTCCCTCGGTTTATCCCCCAACAGTCCCCATACCTCAGCACAGATAAACCCTGCCTGAGGTAAGAGCAGCAGTATTCAATCCGCTCTCCTCTTCCTGTTCCCCCTCCCGGCCCTAAATACACAACATTAATGAGCCAGAAACCGTTTTGAATCAGGAAAAAGGGAATTTTGGCAACCGGTGTCGTGTTTCTGTCAGGAATCAAAAATAAAATCAAGGGGAGAAAAAATGTTACAAAGAAGCCATTTAAGCTGGAATCACAAGAGAGAAGGAAATTACCTGCACTGGGAGACAGGCAAAAAGAAGGGCAAGTTGGAAGACAGATATGCTGGGCAGACTTCAAGGTCTACAAAAGATTGGTTGTCTCTTTTGGGGTTTGGACTCTCTTTGTCTAATTAGACTAATAGGGGTAGAATAGAACTGGGGGAGATTAAAATCCGTGATAAACAAGGCATCTTTTATTTGATATTATTGGAACTGGTTTCACTTATCTTCAGAAATCTTTCTTTTTGTGCTCCTTAATTTGTCCTTGAAGTCCTGTATCTAATCATTAGTTGAGCAACCAATAATCCTCCCCCAGCCCCTCCACCCCTTTTTATGGCCAACTTTAATCTTTCAACTCAGTGAAAAACATGTTTCCCCTATCATAACTAGTTTAACAAAAATTCCCTTTCAAGTTTAGATTGCGCAGATACAATGGCTTTCCTGCAGCTTCATGCAGGAGAAAGGAATTTACATTAGAAAAAAAAGAGATTTATGATAGCATTGTATTTCCATTTGAATATAGAGAGTTAATAACATGCATATGTTTTTTTTATTATTATTATTTTAAGGTTTAAGATATGCCATAGGCAAAAGGAAACCTGGAAACTGTGGGACTGGCAGGGCTCAATGAATAACCTAATCTGGATTTCATTCACAAACAGCAGCTCACACACAGGGAAAGGGCTGGTGTGTTTCGCCAAATCGGAACTGGAGTAAGTGCCAGGATTTCCTGATTTGTTTACATTTCTCAAAAAACTTTTTTCCCCTGGATGAGGCTAGAATTAGACTTCCTTTTCCACTTTTGGCCCTTTCCAAACTATTCTTGCTTGACATATTCTCTCCTTTTCCCTGTATTCTCCTTTGTTCCAGTCTCAGCTGGCTCTTTTGTCTTGGAAAACAGAAAAGGCAATGAAAGATGTCAGTCTATGATAATAATGATAATGTAGCCAGGTTTGCATGACAGCAAAACAATGCTGCAGGCTTTTCCAACACCCTTGGATCCACCATTCTTCTTACAATGGTTCAGGGAGGAGAGAGCGGGATCTCTCTGGGGCTGCGGGCTGGAACAATAGTGTCATGAGGTAAAAAAGATAAAAAAGCCAAAATGAAACAGGCTAACCCAAACTCTCTTGATGAGGCCTGTCACTGAGAATCAGAAATCAGAGGGGGCCAGTTACACATAACTAAATCACCTTTTCATCAGCTGACTGGGTCCTTTTCCCTACCAGTCCTTTTTCACTTTCACTGACTTTACTGTACTTTGCCCATTGTCTGCAACCTCAGTGCAATCACTGCAGAAACTTGTTTGGGAGACCTTCTCCGTGCCTTTGTTTATAGCCCTTTGATCATCCCACAGAAAGAAAAGCACTGTAGCTTGGACCTGAGCCATTGTTTTCTCAACACGACAAGACTGCCAGCCTGCAATCTGTGTTTGCTGCGCATGCGTAAAAGCGCTGTTAGGGACCTCAAAAATTATGGGAAGACTAGCAGAAATACTGAGAGCTTGGGCATCTTGCTGAGGGTTTAAAGTCCCTGATGTAGCCACTCTGCCACTGCAGAACAGCAGTCTGTGTCATTGTTATTTCTTACTAGCAACATTACAGCAACTCAAAGTTATTTTTGTCAGGATGTCACGTCCTTTATACCCCAGCGTCTTAACTCTTGCCATCAGAGATAGCCCTATGAATGGTTCATGCTTTAACAGAATGAGGTGGCGAGGAGGGGCTGTGCCAGGCAACGACATCCAGCACAGAGGCAAAGCATTCACAGTGAGGAGAGGCAGGGGTGCAAGACTGAATTTCTGCATTTCAAACAAGTGTTGTCAGCCAGGTTTTTAGCTGACATTGCTCCCATTGACATCAATGCACCAATGCTGATTTACACCCACTGATGAATATGCGTCTGGGAGAACAGGGGGATAGAGTAATGGTGCAGAAGAGTTAGTCGAATAGGAAAAGGAAGCAAGGGGGAGAAAGCTGAAGATAAAAGGGGAAGGGGAGACGTGATCGTGGGATGCAGGAAACACGAGCTGTGATGTATGGCTGTGGGAAAATGATTAGACAAGATTGCATCAGACTGGACACCAATTTTGCAATTTCTGTAGCACCTTTTTAAGATCCCATACAGAGATACTGAGCAGAATGTGTGTGGCTGGATATCTGGAACAAGTCCAAGCAAAAGGCCAAATGCAATCAGTCATCTGTGTTTGCTGGTGCTGTGTTCTAATGTTTCCTGTGCAGTCATTGCAATCTATGTCTACTTTGGTTGTTCCGAATTCTGTTTTTCACCTTTAAGTATTTTTATGGCATTTAGTTGTTTACACTGTGTATAAGCATCCATTTTTAGCACATTGCTTAATTTGGGAGCCAGAAATCACTGTTCCACTGGTACTCACCAGATGGAAGGATGAAAGAGAGAGTAAGATGGGGAAAGCTATATGAAGGGGAAAGAACTGACTTCTAAAAAGGGGAGTAAGGTGGTAAAAGGGGTGTTAGAAAACACCTTTGTATGTGAAATCACTGGCCAGCTTCTTACGTTTTAGGAGACCTTTGCAGAGAAGCAAGAGGTCCAAAAGCTGTTTTGCTTACATGATGGATTTAGCTGATCTCAGTAGGGCTACTCATGTGAGTAAGGTGAACAGGAAACGGATTGATGTCAGCAGGCAGCCTGCACTAGAAACTCACACCTACCCTTTCTGCTTCATCAGTTGTCTGAGCCTGCAGTTTCACTATTAGGTTTTGGTGGTGCATTTTTAGATTTCCAGTTACAGCTTGCATGACAACGACTGGTAGTCTACACCTGACCAGTTAGTGCCTTTTCACTTGATCAGAACCACAAAGGAAGCATTCTTCCAGGAGGGAGAATAAAGGAAGGGACAAGCGTATTTCTAGTGTTTTCCAATAATTATGATTCATGACTTGTATCAGCTAGAGTTCAGTTCTCACTGACAAGGGGCAGTTAGAAAGTCTTACTTTAAGAAAACACTTCTGCTTTTTTTTTTTTTTTTGCGTTGCTGATAGTTAATACAGATGAAACCACAAACCTGAAGAGTTCAGACGGCACCAAATGTTAGTCATACATCATTTGAAGTAACTCAGTACTCGATGGTAATTGGTGTTTAGTTTGGATGTTCTTTTTTCTTGCAACCCCAAATGAGTTTTCATTTTCATTTTTTATACTAGTCCTTATGTGGTAAAGATCATCGGATTGTTTGAGCATAAAGTTAAGGAAATATTTTATAAAGCAGTAACTCATAAAGGAGGTCATACTAAGGAGCCTGATTAGTTGACCCAACACACCCCCTTGGCCCACACAGACTTCTGGTGACTCTTTATAAGGCAAGTTACATTTGAGTTATTCAGTTTCATTAAAAAAGTTGGTTTTCAGGCTTCCACATCATATCTCCAGGAAAAGAGAAGCTGAAAGCTACAGACACAGGGTGATGCCATTCCTTTTCTCTCTCTGCCCATGATGATCTCCATGCCACTCTGCTGTGGTCCTGTCACTCCCAACCTGAACTTCAGGATACACTGAGAGTATTGTGAGTCCTCGCAGCAGTGTCACACACTAGCACCACGGTGGATTACCCACCTCAGGCAAGGGTCCTCCTCTGGCAATGGCATGTACCTGGTAGCTCATGAATTCCATCAGGTGGAGAAATGGCAGTAGCCAAACAAATGATGTAGGATGCTTCCAGTGATCTCCGTCCCCTATGGGTGTGAGCTGTTGGCAAAGGGCAACATTAAGTTTATAGTCAGCAGGATGCGGCTGCTAACTCAGGATGTTATTTGCAATTAGCTAACTATGGCTGCAGTGTAGCCTGCAGGTCCATGGGACAGTGGTACAATAGGCGAGCAGAGAAGGACGTTCCTGGGCAGGATGGGAGGGAAGGTGATGCTGAGTATTGGCTTGAAATTTTTGGTAGAGAACAGCCAAAACTCAGACTGTGGAACCAGAAAACCCCTTTCAGACTGGAACTAAAACCATACTTGAAAGCGCAAGTTAAATTTCACTGTCCTCAGAGTGCAGTATAAGAAACATGCCTGACTCAGAAGAAATCTCAATGTTCCTCACAGAGACAGGGAACTCATTTTCTGATACAGCTGCAAGAAAAAACATAATCTTTTTGTTTCTACATTTACAAGAAAAACCATAACTTTTTAAATTATTATTATTAAGGAAGAGTTGTTTTTTGAAATGCAACGTTTTCAAAAGCTTTAGTAACAATTCCTGATCAGGGTCCAAGGCACAGTTCTTCTGGTTCTCCTGATGGAATTCATATTTCTTTGTTGTGAACACGCAGAGTTTGTGTAAAATTACAGCCTTTTTCCCAGCAAGATTCCCGTCCCCACCCTAGACTGTTAAGATTTTCTTTCTCTGTGATTAGAGTAGAAACACGAAACAACTGACAGAGGTGAGATATGTGAAACTTCTGCAAAAGTCCACTTTTTTATTAACTTTTTTTTTTTTTTAGTGAAAAGACCATGATGGGGCCAGCCAAATCCATCTAGCTCAGTAGCTTTTCTTTGACACTAGCCAGCTGAGGTTGGCTAAGCAAAGAACAGAAGAAAACAGGCAAACTCAAATGACCCTTCCTGGGGCAAGGCCACATAACTGCCAGCAATCAAAAGTTCAGAGAATTTTTGAGCCAGAGTTTGCATCTGGGCTATTGTTTTTGACATTCATCAATGGACCTATTCTTTGCAAAATTCTGTATTCCTATTTAGAAGCCATTTATATCTTTTGGCTTCCCTGACATCCTGTGACAGTGAGTTAATTATGGTTTGGGTGGAAAAATTACTTGTTTCTTTTTTTTTAAACACCGTACCTCAAAATTTCAATTAGTGTCCCCTCTTGCATGGTAAGAAATAGTGAATAAATGGCACCTATTCACCTTCCTTATATCAGCCAATACAGCAGATTTGTCTGTATTAGTCATCTCTTTTGCCAGGTGAAGGGTTATAAAATTCTTTTGCTGATTCCATAACTCTCATCATCTTTGTCAAACTTTTGTCTGCATCTTTTTCGTTCTGCTGTATCTTCTAGAGATGAGGTGAGTCAAACTGCAGTGGACTGCAACAGCTGTGGAAACAGTCTTGGAGCATCCAATGTCAAATCACATACTTATATTGTAAGTTGCCCCAAATGCCAGGCTAAGCTCCATTTATTGGAATGGATAGAGAAAAATTTAAAACCTGAGGTTTCTGTTTATCTGTTTCTATGGCATACCACTTTCAGGACCATCTCTGAGTTTTGGTTTTGTTTAGTTGTTTTTATTAGGGAGAGTGATTCATGATTTTGAGGGTTAGCAATACTTTACGTTTGTGCTTCCCAGCCCTGACTTTGGTTTCTGGCTCCTCTCTCTTTCTCACACTTATGGCAACATGATATCCAAGCAAAATCAATCATAGACATAGCATATCCCGATTTTTGGTGCTATGCTGCATTAGTCTCTAAAGAAAGCTCTCTCTATTTACAATTTTATAGCATGCTTACGTTTTTGATCTGAGCCGACACAACCCATTCAAAGATGAAGACATCAATTAATTAAGCAGTTGTTGAGATCAGAAATCTGACACCCATATGGTGTCAAATTAGTGCCTGAAAGCAGTTAGCTGCCAAGAGAAGCACATGCATCTACTGCAACAGATTAAAATGAAGTCTCTATTACTTACTATGAGTTTTTTGATTGACTTTAAAAATTATATTGCTGAACTGATTCTTTTTGTGTTACTCATCTTTAGTGTCATCACTTGTAAATAAAGACTTGTTTCAAAAATATCAAGTTCCAAGAAAATGCTAAGTACCCTTTAAAAAGCAAGCAAAGGAAACTCAACTGTGAAGAGATGCCACGAAGCATATGCTATGTTTTTTTCCCTTGCTAGGAACTACATAAAACCAGATGTATGCAGGAGAGAAATGTTGCCTGATATAACAATGAGTAATAAAGAGTATCTCACAATCATAGGATGCATGACACAATAATGAATTGTATATTACTTGCTTAAAAAACACAATTAAAACTGTCAATTTCTTTCCAGTGGAAGTTCATTGGCAGAACTGTGATACAACAAAAATTCCACTTCAGGTCTTTCATGCTATTTTCCTGTTTTCATGCACCCACAAATAAGAAAAAGTGCAGATGTTAGAAGCACACACACTGTCTCTCTGTATCCAAGGAAATAATTGTTTCAAAATACACAGTTATCCGGTTATCACCGGCTTATTTTTAACATCCTAAAGTCAAAACTACATCTGCTTGGGTAACATTGAATCCCAAGTCAGACGTGTCTGTCTCAGTCAGGCCTCTTGATGCAGAAGGAAATATTCCTGCTAACTCAAATGGTGGCATTCTTCTGAACCAATTACTTGGTATTATTTTTATGAGGATATATATTCTGTTTCTTTAAACACGTAGCAGGAAACCAGGCAGGATGGGGACAGGGCAAGAGCCTACAGCAGCAACCCTACAGCGAGGAGAGAGAGACAGAGAGAGCACGTGCACATGTGCTTTTTAAGGAAAACACTCTTCTCCTTACTTTAATAAATATCCTTGTACAGGTGTTCGGAAAAAATGGGCCAGGAAGCCCCTCACTGCCAAGACTGGGGCACAACGCAAGTGGGGCATATACTTCTGAACATAAAAGCCTTCTCTCACTTACCTAAGACAGTCTAAATAACTCTTGCCCAAGCTACCTGCTTTCTACCTGCTGCATCACCAGATAAAATAAGTAGAAAAACTTATTTGGAGATTATCAGCAAAATGGCTACTTTAGAAAATTTATCACCTCCTCAGTTCTTCTTGCAGAGATCGTCTGCCCATGCTGTGTAGGATAGCTAACAGCTGCCTGAAGCACCCTGCCTCTGGGACAAAACTGTAGCTTTCTGGTCATTTCCTTAGAGAAAACAGGAACTAAGCTACTTAACACCAATTAAATTCTCCACTTCTAGCATAGGCAGATCAATAAATCTTCAAAACACTGATATCAGAGACTAGAACAAATCTAAAGAACTTTGTAGACATTTTTGTCTCCTGCACTCAGATAATGATTGATGACACTTTTGTCTAATAGTCAGGCTCATAAGCTAAATCAACAGATTTAAGGAAATCAATATTTCAGGGGAATAACTATCCTGCCACAAGCTTCCCATTGGCTTTCCTCCAAAAGGGAAACTGAAATAGACAGCAAGATTATCAGGCCTATAATTTTAAAAGTCTCTCTTTGGGAGGAAATGTTTTGTTAAAGTTTTCTGGTTTTTTAATGAAAATGAAATCTTTCCCCCCCCAGCCTTTATAGTTTTTCTTATTTAAATCTTTAATGAAAGCCATCCTCTTCTCATGTAGGGAACCATCCATGTATGGAAGTACCCATGGAGTCACCAAATAAAACAGATATTCTAGGTGTAACATGCGATGGTACCTTCCTGTTTTGTCTTAATTATATATTTCCAGGGATGTGTCATATGAGCTGAAGAATGAAAGAAAATGCACAAAAATAATGTCCTGATTAAGACATGTGCCAACATCAGGCTGCCATTAACAAACTAAAGAAAAGTCTTGCAAAAAAAAGATTTTATCATCTTCATTCATCAGCGCTTTTCTATCAACACCGGACATCTACTGTTTCTCAGTTTAAAAATAAACAAAATTACTCCGATTATAGCATTTCTTGTTATGTGATGCCAATAATAATTATTTTTATGTTAATGCTTAAGGTGAGTTTGATCACTGTTCCTGCCTTGTGAAGTATCATAGCTCACACATGATCAGTTAGAAGCTGGAGGAAGAAGGCAAGTTCCCCTTATTAAAGTGGGACATGAAGAAATAAGAAGAAAGCCTGGGGATGAGCTCTTTGTATCTGATGGTTCCCCCCGCCCAAACCCAAACCCAAATACTATCTCCCTCCAATGCTCCCTGCAAACTCCTCTCCTGGTGACAGATCCTCCGAATACACCATACAGCAGATAAACTAAACTGAGTAAAAAAGTGCAAATCCAGTGTCTGAATGCTAAATGCCAAGGCTGAGTTCTCTCCCCGCCCCAATCCCTTATCCATCCTCTTCTAAGTCCTCTGCACCAGCTGGAGACATGCTGGAGAGCTGTATAGCAAAAGTCCCTCCCCGAAAAGGATTCCTTTGTGCAGGCTTTGACAGACAGCCCGGAGGCTGCCTCCTGAGGGCTTCATCTCTTGCTCTGACATCTGCAGCAGGCCACGCTCAGGCCCTTGGCAGAGGCAGGCTTTTTGGGGCCACAGAGCAGCCCAGCAGCGCCTCAGGGAGCACTGAAGGTTGTCAGATGGCTGGGGGAGGCTCTTGCTGCTCTGACTGCCCACAGGTCTCTCTTGGTTCTCTGCCAGGATGATTCTGTGCCAGGAGGACCTGGAACAGCTCATGGTTGGGAAGGCACCATGGAGCTTCAAATGATAGGAACATCATCTCCTCCTTAGCTTTTAAGTTCTCATCAGCACTTCTTAAAAGGTGCTGGGCGGAATTTCTCCCTAACTGCTTCACTTTGAAGACTCATGTAAATTGTTGTTTACTTGAGAGCCGGTTTGCTCTGACTAGAACAGGGAAGAAAGCAAAATGGTCACAACACAATGGGAAAATTTCAGGAGGTGCTGCAGGCTTTGGTGTATAAATTCACTGTTTCTTTATGTAGGTGGTATGACAGAACAATCCACATTGTAGAGTCATTTTGGTGATAAATACCTGTTCTATCCAGATGCTTCTAGGTAAATGATACACGATACACTCACCATCCTAGTCAGCACCTAGTAGCATCAAATGCTCCAGAAAGGGTTGTCGAGCTGCGTCCAACTGATTTTATCAACAGGCAAATAGCCATTTCACACAGTCTTCTAACATCTTCAACTACCTGTGAAGAGCATAGTGGGTTCTCCTCATGCAGACTTTGCACTTCTAAAACATCCCGCTTACTCCCTTATGTCTGGTTTTAATATAGCTGTTCTTTACGAGGGTCAGCATCTGTATTACAGTAGAAATAGATTTCTAAACAGTGCTTGCCTGCAGATTTAGGAGCATAGTGCGTGTGTTATTTTATCAGCATGAATATAGTCTAAATGGTACATACTTTTGTCTTGACAATGTTAGAAATGCTGCTCAAGAAGCCTAGACTGGATTGACCATGTGGTTTAAGATCCGTATTTGTATACATATTGGCATCCTGCAAATGTGTTGATAGCCTGCAGAAAAAGAGGCAAGCTGTTTTTAATGGTTGGAGAATTATTTACAAACACTGTATAAAAATCACCGACACAAACCATCAGAAACTCCCAGAATCACAGATTGTCTTTGCTGGACACATAATCTTTTACTGGATTGACTGAAGATGAAAGCATTCATTGAGACCTAGTCTAAAACCATCCTCTATTGGAGTTCACTGAGATTTCGATTAGGTTATAACAGAAAACAGTAATTTTAACCTTTTAATTACCAGTTTGAGTAGCTGTAAGTCTCTGCTATATGCTGAAGTTGGGATGGGCATCAGATCCCCAGAGTTACATAGAGCTTTTGGCAGTCTCAGTGGGGCTCTTGTACACAGCTTGTTGCCAGCCTGCAGTGAAGAGGTTTTGGTATAAAAATATTGCCTGCTGTAGGTGGAAATGTGTGACAACTGGAATTTATTTCTGCATCTATGCAATGAACGAAAATCACGAGTGACTTGCATTCTCATGGAAACCATGAAATTTTGTCAGCTCTATCTGAACACAGCAATCACTCTTTAAATTTCTGGGAAGACATAATGATATGTTTCATTAGGTCCTAAAAGTGTATGTTGCTCTGAATATGCATGCGATCTTATATTCACACAGGAACAAAGAGGATTAATTATGTTTCCCTTTTATGTAAGACCACAAAGACTGAAGAAACGTACAGGAAAAGCCTGTACCTTTTGGTTTTTTGTCACCATCCTTGGTTATAGCTAACAGTATGCAAGAGGCACCCATTTACCTCTCTGAAGAGAGAATACTGAAAATCAGAACATATTTCAGTATCATCTAGTATCACCTGAGTTTGACACTCAAAAATCTTAATAGAGAGTAAAGTCTTCTTGAATTCATAGATCCAGGCATTCAAATTAATTCATCCATTTATAAAGTTATTTGGTTTTAACATTACCTTTGTGAAGCTCCAACCAAAAGCAGGTCTACAGAGCTGGACTCTGTACAAAGAAAAGGAAAGTCCCCAATAGAAAAAGCTAAAAAATTAAATGGAATGAATGAAGGAACGATAATTCCCATTCTTTTATATTATTACCACACGACCACTACCCACTGGAGGGGCTTAATATATATGCATATCACAATTCTCTCCATTGGTTCCAGTCTCTGATAACCTTGGGGCTGTGGGCAAATGAATTTCTCATCCACTTCTTTATCCAACTTGCCAAACCAACAGTAGCAACTCAGGTTCAACACCCGCAGCCAGGAATCCAAGCAAAGTAGCATGCAGTCCAGCTTTGACTTAGAAAACAAAACAAAAGTAGGAGTGTTTTCAGACACGGGACTGATTTTGTCTGAACTCCATTCTTCTGTGGGTTTGGACATTTCTCCTTTGTTTATATTCCAATTTCTGATATTCAGATAAGTTGGAAAAATTGAGATCTTATGTAGTAGGATGAGCTGAGGACGTTTAAATCGAGATTCTTTTAATAATATTCCATGTGTTTCTTAATTGGCTTGGTTTCTTTATTTTCTGGCTTTGTTCTCCAATGCTGGCTCATTCGTTTCCTGAGGTTTCACTTCACCTTTTCTGGTTTTTCCGTCTGCAGCATGTTGTTGTATGCATTTGGTGATGAGAATTAGCTTAAAATAATCTGTACCATAATTACTGACTTCAGACTTGTTTGTGTCTATAGGGAGATGTCCACGACAAAACAAAATAACAACAAAGACGGAAAACTACCATATTCTTCCATATTTGGACAGCCCAGATGTTATTTACAGCATTGTTTATGAAGCTTTTTCTTTGCCTTGCTGGCTTTGATCCACACACGTTGTCAGTTTCGAGCACACACGTCCTGTCACATGGTGACTGTGTGCCCCTGACGAGTAAACATGCGGGAATGCAATTTATAAAGACAGGCTAGAGCAGCAATTAGGGAGAAAAAGAACTACAAACAAGACAAAGGAAATTAGGCAGGAAGATGAGCTAAATCTGGTCAGAATACAGGATATCAAGGCAACTGCATTGCATGTCATTTATCCTTTAGTCACTAGCAAGTGTCAACATCAGTACGTGATGTCTGTGCTCGTGAAACTTTTATCATTAGTCTGCAAGAGTATTGCTCAGAGGGACTTGTTGCTACAGAATCCCCCGAGTGTGCAATCTTTGAAGGGTGAAGAAGTTCATTATCACGTTTGGCACTTACTCAGAGTGATGGAGTTCTTCAAGCACATTTGGCACAATGAACAAACAGAAGATTGTAAAATCTCCTTTTCCTATAAAGTTGAAGAGGGAGCAGTTTCCAGTAAGGGCCCACAGAATATGTAGGAAGAGGGAAATATCTGACATGCATTACATTTTCATGCTAAAGCAAAGTAATGCCACAAAAAAAAATCCAACAAATGTTTCAGGCAATAAAATTCAGTCACACAAATATTTGGGTGACAGCAACAAAAGGTTATGTACCAGGACTGGTGGGGCCTGGGAAGGGAGCATGGAGTATTGCTTATTTCTCCATTTACAAACAAATCAACTCCAGGAAAATGCTGGGATTTAGCAAGTTCATTAAAGAGACTGTGGGCTGAGCAGCTGAATCTTGGGTCTGTTGTATGGAGAAGTCTCTGCTCTGTAAAAGGTGTGCTTTATTATAAAGGCCATGGTATCAGCTGGGGGAACTGGTAGTTCATTATCCCTATGTCTGGTAGGACAATATTCTGGTAGGAATCTTTCTTTTAGCTTTACCTGTCCAAAGTCTATAGGAGAGGATGCTGAAGGAGGCTCTTTATCCTCTGGGACTAACTTAGCTCCTTAGCCGCTCTTTTCCTTTCAGCTATCTGCTGTCTAATTCTCTTCTCAATCGTTGTCCTAACAGTTATTGTCCTCATAAGGCAGACTTTGGTTTTTCAATCCTTTTTTGACAAACCTTCTCATAATGTATGGGAGGGTACTTGGCTGCCAATTTGATTTAGGGAGGGAAAGGTTTGAACTAACTCACATGGGAACTGGGCGTGTAGCTCTAAACCTTCAATTATTTGCCACCCAGGTCTTGGCACAAACACTTGCACCGTGCTCGGATCTTTGATGTAAAAGCACTTGTACTTTCTATAATGACATAGTGGTTTCTATACACGTATACTCAAGAGAGTAAACTAGCCTGTGATTTATGCGATCCCTTTGAAATACCTGTCCAAAGGGTTTCTTGTTTTATGTTTAGCTCATCCCTGGCAACACTTTCCACTAATAATTCTTTGCTAATATTTAAGAACGCCATGTCCTATGTTTATATTTGCCTATGGAAAGGTACCCAACTGTTCAAATAAAGTGTTAAGGTAATCTGAAATTAAGGATACATCTAAAGTGTTGGATCCAGTCCTGGCCTCCCCATTACAGGAAAGAATTGGAGCAAGTGCAGTGATGAGCCACAAGGATGATTAAGGGACTGGAGGATCTGCTCTATGAGGAGATGCTGAGAGACCTGAGACTGTTCAGCCTGAAGATGAGAAGACTCAGGGGGGATCTGATTAATGTATATAAATACCTGATTGGAAGGAGTAAAGAAGGACCCAGGCTCTTCTCTGTCATATCCAGTGACAGGACAAGAGGCAGCAATGCAAAGTACAGTTCAGTCAGATTGCAGCAGCAGGTAAAGTTTCATTTAGCACAAAAGTGGTTAACCTAGGGTTCATGTAAAATAGGACAAAAAATGCCCGTTTTTTCTTTCCTGAGACTTCAAGATCATCAGATGCTCGAGGATGCCACAGAAGCAACTATTAGTACAGCTAAGAAGAAAGGCTGAAATTAGGTACCTTGAAACAAAGAAAGAAAATTAAAAGCCCCAGGCAGGATGAGTAGGACAGAAGCTGCTAAGCAATGCATGATCTGGTGCATTCAGAGACACTGGGGAGAGCTGCAGGTGGCAAAGGCACCGTGGCCTTACCCAGCCCATCCATCTTCTCACTAGTAAAGCGGACAGAGTGGGTTTCACTCTCTTCGCAGTTTTCTCCAGAAACCTATTTGTTGGAAGGAACCAGGAATTTTGAGAACTAATTTGAAAATGAGACTAGAACTAGTTTACACTTGTTTTCAGCTGATTTAAAATTGACACCAAAGATGAAGTAGGCTTCACCTTCCCACTAGTAGTAACTGTCTTCAGATCAAGTCCCTCCCAAAAGTGACAGTGGCACTTGCTGGTACAGGTCTGGAGGGCTATGGCAAAGGCCCAATAAAACCTCAAGCCATGGCAGTGTTACTGCCTCAGGCAAGTCCAAAACGAGGTCTGGGCTCTCACATAGTTGAAAATAGGATTGAGAGTCTTAGGGTCAGCATACTCTAAAGAAGATCACGGCATACAAATTTCATATTGCTAGAGAGTTATACACTAAGACAACCTTGATCATTTAATTTCTTTAGAATGTTCACCTTCCCCACCACTTTCCATCCCAGTTTTTTTTTGTCCTTTCCACTTAAAATAAAAGAAAAATACCTACTGATTACGTGATCAGCAAAGGTTTTATCCACCATTCTTCAGAGAACTGATTTATTTGTATGTTAATATTCTTATCCGTATACAAAAATGTGCACCATAAATAGTTTTATATGGGAAAACCAGCCAACTGGAAATCCTTCCTTTATTTTAAAGATAATAGCTTCATTTGTTTATTGCTTCTGCTGTTGATTTTTTCCAAGCAGAACAGCAAATCTGCTCTCAGTTAGGGGAGCGCAACCCTTCTGTGGCCAGAGTTCAGTACGTATCCCAGGGTATCTTTCTATGGCAAAACACTCTGCTTACTTCAATGAAGCTGCTCACAATTACCTCTTCTGGATGTGGAGATCAAAGCAACATAGCTTTTTATTGATTGCCTAGGGGCTACGTTCAGATGGCCTGAATTCCACCTAACTCCCTGGCCTGAACTCCACCTAACTCCCCAGCGCTTGCTCCGCAGGGGTGGTTGCTGCTACTGGAGGGGAGCCTGGGGCAGGCAGCCGGTGGGAAACGCTGTCCATGGGGGCCCTGGTGGAACATGCAAGGATCCCCCAAAGACAGAGGCCAGCTACTACTGTGTGACTGAGTATGGGTTTGATGGGAGAAAGAGTTCTTATTTTTTTTCAGCGAGTGATATTTATAAAATCTTCTTCCTTAAACCTATTTTTTTTAGAAGTGTCTTACTTTTTCCATATGTTTGTGAAACAGGGTGGAGCAGATGTCCAGAGAGATTAGCATCAGCAATTTTCTTTGTTTAATAATTACCTTTGACAACTGTTAAAACACGGTGTGTAGTGAAATTGTCACTACCCATTTATTACGGTAAACTCCTCAATTTTTCTCAGTGGTTTGAGGGAAACACTCCAAACATCCATAAAAATTGCTTGCAACAGGACATACACTAAACCCAACATAACGGGCACGCTAACTGCAGTGTGCTTCTGCAGGGGAAATTAATGCAAAAGAGCCGCAGCACTAATGTCTTAATTATTGGCTTGGCAGTTGTCAGGATGAAACCAAAGCATCAGATGAACTGAATCTTTCTCCCCAGATTGGCTAAGCTCTCTTTCAGTTCCCTGGCCAGGCCATCATTTTTCTCACAGGAGTTTTACATGTATCTTTTTACAGATTTACTCCACAGAATTTCCTCATGGCCTAAGCTGTTGTTCCCAAGGTGTCCTATATTGGACTGCAGCACCCTGAATCTCTTCCAAATGTGTTTTTGTTTTGAGTAGAATATTCAGAGAGAATCAGCTCCTGTATCTCAGTGAGGAAACACTGAGATGCATTCAGGGCTGCAGACTTGGGAAAAGGAAGAATGCTAGAGAGGTCTTATCCCTCTGCTGCCTCCGAGGAAGGGAACACAGCCTTGCAAATCTTCTGAATAGGAGTGTTTCATTGAAAATACGTGTCTTAGTCAGCACACCAGCATTTTATTAAAGCAGGCCTTAACATAGGCCTAGTTCTTGCCAGTCTTTCACCTGAGCCCTCGCGCTGTCATGCCCTCTCTCCACTGCCACGCACCATAGGCATCAGCAGGACCTAAGTCTTGAGTATCAAAGGCTCAGACTTTTCCAGAAAAATATTGCTTAGTTTGAGGCAGTCATTGCAGCTTCCTCCTCATTATGTCACTTACAGGAATGAGATCAAGCAAACCCAGTGGAAAGCATGATTGCTCAAATACAAGATCTGGGAGCATATTTAGCTAATGCACAGCTAGAAAGCAATTGTCAAGAGTTTAATACAATTCAGCATGTTCTTGGTTTTCCTCATAAAACAGCCTCTGTAAACAATGGAGTGGTTTAAGCAGGATTTTTGTTCCTCAGCATGTGGACACAAGGAGAAAGTGCCAGGTGATTACAGCAAATTATTCATTCAGTTGATTTGGGGAAGAACATTCATTCTTTCTTCACAGCTTATTTGATGCAACTTTCACACATTTTAAAGCTCATCTCCTAAAATATCAAAGCAAGTTGTTTCATGTCCCTTCCAAATAATTTTCTTCTGAGAAGGTGTTGATCAGAAGTACATGCATATCAAAAAGTAGAGTGGTTCCGTCAGGACAAGACCCCTTCTCCAAAGATCAGACGCTTAACCCAGACCTGAGCCATATAAGACAGACTGCTTAGGCCTAGAGGCATTATAGCCTTAGGGTGAGAAAACAAATGAAAGTTAGCATAGAACTGGCCAAAAGGGGACAGTAAATCAATTACTAATACATCCCTAATACAAAGCTTCAGGCTTTCCTGAAGTCTGGGTTTTCCCTCATTTCCTCTGGGGATTTTTTAACAGCTGGATGAGTGGGATAACTTGGCTTAAGGATGCTTTTCCTGTACTGGCTCCTATGTTTGCAATCAAAAAGGACTCAACATCACAAAGAGCATTCCGGTCTGAAGAACAATGATCTCCCCCAGGTATCAAGAAATATGATATATTCAATGGGCCACATTCACCAATATGCTTGGGATGCTTTGCATCGTCTTGGTGATACAAAACAGTCATAAACCTGGACTGTCTGTGGAGCCATTTAAAGCAGCCAGAACAGGTCTGAGCTGCAGTCATCAGCATTATATATTGCATGCACTGGAAGCCCCCAAAGAACTATTCTTTTATATAGCTCTCTGGACCTTAGTGAAACACTGCCTGATACCACAACTTTTATCATTGTAATCACAGAAATCAGTACAAAATGGAGCATCTTCGAGCCAAGTTATTCAGCTGATCCAGCTGTTGTGAAATTCCCCAGAGGAAATGAGGGAAGACTCAGAACATTAAAAAAAATAAATTAAAAAAAAAAAAAAAACCCATGCTGTACAAGTAAGGCTGCAGCAGCATGAGGGATGCTGCACTGGCAGGATGGGATGAGGCCGCAGAAGCTGGCGCAGAACCAAAGCCAGAGACTGCTGCTTCCTGATGGCTGGTTCAGGCAGAAGTCACCGAGCGGGTGAGTGGAGCAGTCAGCAGAGGCACCACGGCCTCTCTATCAGCCTTCGAGATCTTTGCCACTAGCTGGGCTAGGTCAGAAGGGAGCCTTGCAAATGTGCTACCTATTCCCTGGAGACCCTTGTGGTTCAGGCTCTAATCCATTGTACTACTGCCTGCCAAAGAAACTTCCCTAGATTATGGTAGGTATTGGAAGAGATTACATGCAAACAGACCCTGGGTTTTAAGCCCCTAAACCACATCACGCAGCTTAGCACGGGAGCACTTTGGTTCTGTCTATGCGAGCAAATAAAACTGGAAATGTTCCCAGGCACTGGAAATTGAATCTCTCTTACATTGTTTGTGTGGCCTCTGCTATACGGTGTTGGCTCGTGCCATACCATTCCGAGGTACAACTTGAAAGTTAGTGGGGCCAGAGACCACAGCCGATGGGCAGTTTGCATGCAACTGTCCTGCTTTGGAGCCAAATGGACTTGGGCCTTGCTGTGCTGGTGGCCTCCCTGGCAGACAGCAGTCCCGGTCATGCTTAATTTGCTGGCAACAATTTACCTGCTGGCACTATTTCAGCTGTACTGGGCACTGCCCATAATTCTGGTTTTAAAGATTACTGTGTCCATAGGAAGGAAATGTGTTGTTTGTTAGCCAGCTCAGAGTCATCTTTAGCAGAAGATTTATGTACGGAACAATGGGTTTACTTGAAGCGTATACTTTTGTAATAATGAAATAAAGTCTGAAAAACTAAACCAAAATCACATTATTAAGACTGAATTTAACAGTAAGAAGTCTTTCCAGTCCCCTAGACAGGGGGGGAAGGCTAAGGGAGGTCATAGCTAGGAAGGCCATACAGCTGCTCCGACCAACCTCAAGTAGGCTGCAAGCGTCCTTTCTTGCTTTAACTGTTCAGGATATCTCCTGAAGCCACCCTGAGCTGTTACTTACAGTGCTCCTTTCCACCACACTGGGGAATGACCTACTTCTTCTTCTCCTTTCCTGTTTACCTGCCTCATTCCCTGTGATTGGACGCTGAGACGTTGCCTGGCAACGTGGGGAATGAAGTAATTTCCTCTTTTCATCCCTTCAGTCTCTGAAGTCATTTCCTTCCCCCACCCACTCAGCGTTTCTCAATATTTCTGTAGTATATGCTACTTACCACTTTCTTGGCTTTATTCTGCTTTCTCCTCTTACAAACACAGACAGACATGTGGGTAAAGTATTACCCATTAGACCATGAGAAATATGACTCTAGTAAGAATGCTGTATATGCAAAAATTATTCTTTCTCTGAAACTAGCATACAAAGAGACAACACAGCATAACAGTGGGTACCTGCATTGCTAATGCATCCTCCCATCTATACTGCTGTCTGGAAAGCGGACAAGGATGAGTGGAGCAGGATGGTAAAGTAACCTTCGCTGGTTTACAGCTGTAATGGAAAGCTGGCCACATAAGAGTTTTAAAAGACATATTTTGTATAAAATCACCCATAGAGAGTAGCATCACCACCATAACCCTTTCCTCCATGGAAGGAGTCAATCAACTAACAGCAAACATCAGCCAAAAAAACGAATCAAATAAACATGCCTTACCTACTGCCAGAAACCCCATGCCACAGAAGCCAGGGCAAGTTTCCAATCTGACCGAATGTCAGAGCTAGGGAATCTGTGGTAGAGCAGTCCTGGCACCAGCGTTCATCCCTAAGGGCACATAGTAAGAGATTTCTACTTGGTCCATACTGTCTCAAGAGCCTACAGGTAAGCTGTGGTGATCTATCCTGTTGCGAGACCTCACAGCACCAAGGCACGCTACAACAATGACTGTTTGCAACCAGAGACAGTTTAAAGTGCAGCTCAAATGTCTTTGGATCACAGAGGGCTGTTTCAGGTACGATGTTCCCCCACAACTGTGCCATCCATTTATGTTTCAATTTTGGGGCATACTGAAAAAATTATAGGGCCAAGAATGCACACAGTGTCTGTGCCCAGGACCAGTAGTGCAAGATATGCCTGAGAGTACATCTTGCTGCCTGATTGACTTCACTTGGGAATTTAGGAATTCCATTTCAAACAAAAATACATAGCTGGAACTAATTCAAACCACAAGGGAATAAAGCAAAGAAATCAAATCAAATAAAACTAATAAATCAAGATTACAGTGCTCTCAAAAAGATATGTTCTAATTCAGCCACAGGTTATGAGAGTTGATGCTGGAATTACTGGAGGTAACCCTATAGCCTGTGGCTGCTGTTGATCGTATGAAATGATCCTGTTAGTCTCTTTTGTCTTTAATGCCCGTAAGCCATGTGACTATAGTTGTGCGAATGATAACAAGGTCTCTTTTTGCCCCACAGTGACTGCTGGCTACCGATCACACTTGGGGTGCCGGCAGTGAAAAAGCTGAGGAGTCCACAGGTAGAGAAAGGAGCATCCCACTTGATGAAAGCACCTCCTTGAGCCACAGCCGGAGTCCATAGCCCAGGAATCACGCTCCACAAGTGCATTTGCATTTCCAGTTATAAACTGTTTCTTACCAAGAAAGAATTTAATGAAAAATAAGCACTGCAGAATGCACTCTTTAAATTACCAGGAAAAAAAAAAAATCTTACTAAAATCTAGGTTATAATGTTAAGAAAGGATATTGGTGGGGAGAGGTAAAGTGTGATTTCCTCAGTTCCCTTTGTAACCCCTAACTCAATGATACTGTGTTTATCCTTAGCACATAATTGCTGTATTTTCCAGGGGAAATGGTTTGGAAATGTCAGTAAAACATTGCATATGATGTTCTGTCATTGCTACGTTTTAAAAACAGCAAATGACCTCTGAAAAGATTGATGCCCTTTTTTAGTCAATGACAAATAAATATGTAGTCCAGAGAAAAACCCATTCTTTTTCTTTTTGCAGTCAGTGTGACTTTTCGTGGAAGCATGTATTTTGAGTATGTTTACAGCTTTGCTACCACCAAAGATAATAGCAGTTTCTAATTACTCCGACCAAAGCAGTGTGGAGAAAACATTGTATGATTTTTGAACTATCACAACAGAATTCAACAGAAGTTGAAAACATAATACGTTTTCTGTTCATATATGAGAAAACAAGTCATACTCATGTCTCAACCCACAGTAACTGCCTGTAATTCAAAACAATGATTCAGCACTGGGTATGCGAAGTTGTGAACATTTTAATGATTTTTTTTTTTCCACAAAACTTTTGGCACTTCTGCCTCAGACACTTTTTGTACAGAGCAAAAGTTCAAGCAAGATTTTCAGAAGAAAAAAACCCGAGAGCTTTCAATTCACACTTAAATGCTTGAAGAGCAGCTTAAAGGCTATCGACTAAAAGGCTTTGCATTTCCAGCCCATTTGGATTTCTCTGAGGAGGTTTCCCAGAGCAGTGTGTGCAAATGCAATGTGCGAGGGAAGCTCCAAAGGCTGCTTCCTATTTCTTTCTCAGATGGGTGACCATTGCTCTTATATCTGTCCTCCAATCCTCTTGGGCAGGCTTACGTCTCTGTGCAGTCCTTCCACATTTATTGCAGAGGATTTTTCCCACAGATATCTGACTCCTGCTTCAGGTCCCTATTATTTTGGGACAGGCTAGTTTCCCGCGGGGTGACAGTACAGTTGCAGCAGACTGGGTTATACAAGCTGGGTTATAGTATGCTTGTAGACAGACAGACAGATGGTCTGTAAGGTTCTGACCCTAGCTGTAGGATCTCATGACTCACACCTGCCCTTGGGGAAGGCTGCAGGGAGCTTCCTCTCATCACCTTCCTGGAAAACTGCCTGGTGCCAGCCACTCCTGAGCTGCCAGGTAAGAATTACCCAGCTTCCAGACAAGTGGTGAGATAGTCTCAAAATGGAAACTCCGTCTCCCTTCCTGGAGGGTTTCATGCATGTGGGTTTGTGTCGCCTGACGAAGCGAGGAGCAGAGGACCCCCCAGGAACAGCCTGGCCCGCCACCTTTGCAGCCTCCACGGATGAAATTTCCTGGCCAGCCGGCAGCCTCAGCCGAGCTGGCTCTCCACAATTAGCTTCCAAAAAAGGGGGAAAAGGGAGAACGTCAGCATTTGTCCCTGCGCCAGGTTCCTGCTGTCATGTCTGAGAATGGTATTGACCCTTTTAGCCCTGCAGTGGAAGGTGATGTCCAGATGGGCAGCTGCCTGTAACCTCCACCCTAGATCAGCAGTTTCCAAGCTTCAAGTCACCCCCAAATCTCCCAGTGGAAGCACAGACTTTTTGGTGGCCAACTTAAACTGAATACTTTTTTTTTAGTATCTCTGTTGCCCAAGGACCTGCAAAAAAGAACCGTGGATCAGAGTTATAAAAACCTGGGAGGTGGAGAACACCCAGGATAAACCCCTAGGAGGTATTACACCCACAGTTTCAAATAAAAATGTTTCATTTTGTAGTTTTATGCTAGCCTTTTTTGCCTTTCAGAGTGATACCTTAAATCCAAATATTCTCTGAAAAGTGTGCCAGGAAAAAAAGTCTAATTTTTGTGCATTTGTTTTAGTCTTATTTTGTGTTGTCCTTTTCCAAGAGAAAATGCCCGTTTTTTAACCAGATCGGCAGAGCATTGTAGGAGAGGGGATCAGGAGTTTCTGCACCAACTCTTGGGTTAGTACAGGAAAGGAATTTTTTTTCAGGAATAATTTTATCTATCAGGATACATGGTAGTGTCTAAATACATGCAAGGTGTGAGATGAGCAGGGAAGGTCCAAAGTTGTTAAGCATGTCGTGGTGATACTAAAAGAAGAAACACTAAATACAAAAGAAGCTAATTCCTAACTAATAAACAAAGCTAAACTGAGATGCTGTAACCACTAACATCCTTGTTCCTCATTATTAACGGGGCATGCAGGCTTACAAAGTACAGAGCTTGCGAGACAAAAGGAGATATTTTTAAATAAACTTAGAAAGTCCAGGGATGAACGTTAAATTATAAATGTGTGGATTGATTCACTACAGTGACTCTAAATGTGGGTCACTGCAACACCATGTTTTTTAAGCAGGGTTATTTAAAATTGAAATAATGCTGAAAGAGTATAGTACGTAGATTTTTTAAAAAGAGCTTTTTATCTAGTACTCTCAGCCTGCTTTTTGGTCACAAAAGGAAAACATTAAGGATTAAGGTTATTTTTATCTTCTCATAAACTAGTTTTACTCCTGGAAAAAACAAGTTTTTCTCTCTGAAATAAGTCAGTGAAAATTTTAATGTAAAAATGGAATATTGAGATTCAGTTCTTGGGAGAACAATCCTACAAAGAACAATTGCGATCTCCCAGGTCAGTGCTTTGAAAAACAAATACTTTTTTACATTTCCTTCTTATTAGATACCTTAGATTTATTTAAAACCTTTAAATACTTGAAGCAAAACCTAGCTGTTTTGAGTACCACATTTCCTCCCCTGAAGTACTGACCAGGCAAGATAGTAAAAAGGCTATTATATCTGATTAAAAATGTAATTTAATAAATATTAACTATTAAAGAACCTCCTTCCCTTTTCACATTCTTGTCCTTACATTTGTCTATTTATGCTTCTAAGAAGATAGGTTACGGATAAACCTTTTGACTATAGTTCTGTTACAAAAATCATAATCTGGGAATTGTGGAATGAAAGATGATCTCAGACAGACTTGGATTAATTTTGTTTTACGTTGTTAGCCAAATTTCCTCTTCACTTTTCTTTTTAAACACTGTTTTGGGAAGTATTTAGGGGTTTTTTTTGAATCAAAAGTTTTAATTAGAGGATGAAAGATTATTTCCATTCAGCTCATGTTCCATATGAGGAATCTGCATTTGTTTCCTGTGAGCGAGTATGGATTTTCCACTTATATCTACTCACACCCTGAACATAACGGCACTGTGTCAGCAGCTTTGCAAGAGATCACATGTTTTTTCCAAGATCTGGTGATGGAAAATCTGGAAAGCAATATTTCATGTTTATCGGAAGGCTGTTTATTCTCAAAAATACTCAGTTATTTAACCTCATAGCAATTACCCATTCCTAATTTGAAGAACATCCGTCCAGGAGGTAAAGCACTGACCAGTAATATATCATTTGTTTCTTTTATGGGGATTAAGTGCATTACCAAGCAAAGAGTAAGTTGCATAATTATATTTTTTTTAAGCAAAAGAGGAAAGTGACAAAGGAATAAGGAATATAGATATTTTTTGCAGTTTGTTTGGTTTTGGATTTCCTTTTTTAAAGACTCCATTTCAGGCACTGACAGTACTACCAGCAGAGCCCGCTATGGGACCACTCAAATTTGGAGGAGAAAGGTGGACATTCACAGCCAGGTTTCTAAAGTTTCCCTGTTTTCATAAATCACTGGAATCAGAGTCCACAAAAAGCCACCATCCATCAGGCTCAGGCACTTACTTGACCACAGAAGAGGAGACACCGAGTTTTGCCCGGCGAATGTTACCCTGTTACCCTGAGCAGATTTGCAATAATCTCAGAGGTAGCACCAGGTCCACCTAAGCTGGTCCTTCCCGACTTTTTGCAATGACATTTGCCTAAGTATAGAGTTAATTAAACTTCCCAGCTGGTCTAGCAGACAAGGCGTCAGACGGGTGTAATGTATTCAGCAGCGAAAGGACAAGGAGTATTTAGGTTGATTGTTAAGCAACAACACTACGTGCTGTGGGCAAGAAGGACACAATGCCAGCTCTGGGAATTTCGCAACTGTTGTTTTTTTTCCTTAAGACTTTGTAATTGAGGCTTGCGGGGTTAATAAACAACAACCACCACCAAAAGTAACACTTATGACAGGAGAGAAGAAAAGGACAAGAAGAATATTTTGGACTGCTTACGGTTGTTATTCTGTTAATACTGCAGTAAGAAAGTGAGAGGTCTTTTGTGTCTTTTTTAGTCCAACAGCACATCCCTAAATAAATCCCAGAGGCGACACGTTTCTGAACATCAAGATGAAAGTGGAGGCTAAAGCAGGCAGGGGGAAAGGTGGTTTTGTCTAAACCCAGGCAGCTGTGTTTTGTATGTCCAAAACCAAAACCACAGTTTGACTTTGTACGTTAGGTCTCCCTGCGCAAGGAGCAGTGATGTGCAGGACGGGGCTGTGCACGGTGTGGTGCAGCCCTGCGCAAGCGACCTGAAGAAGGACACAACTCTCCCATGTAGCAGAGGGGAGAGTGAGTAGGGAAAAGCACAAAATCCTGATGAGCAGTGCCCAGAGTGCACCTGAGGTGACGTAGGTTAAAGCTGAGTTAGCAATTAGCTCAAACTCTGGTCTACAGCTGTGGCCCACATCTCCTAGCTAAGGTTGCACAGTGCTACCTCAAGAGATTTATCTCTGAGGTAGATGGACATTTTAATTACCTCTATGCAAAGTCCTGGAATGAACCACTTGCCTTATCTCAAGACTGAAGGAAAAACAAGAGAAAGTCTTCCATGCTCACTGCTAGCCGTGGCAGTTGCAGCAATAAATACGTGCTGAGACAAACCTATCCCAGCCAGGCTTACATATGCACAAATAGTAGTGCAGGCTGTGGTTGCTTAATATCCCAAATGAGTGGCTAATTACTTCATGAGCTAATTCAAAGTACATAGGCACTGCCTATGCAGCCTGGTAAAAATAGGTCTCATGCATTCAGAAGCAGGTCAAACCCAAAGCAATGCAAAAGAAGTGGCTTGTAGAAGGGTGAGTGACACGTGTCTCAGGCTCTGCCATTTGCCCAGGGCACAGCATCGCTAGAACTAGACATGCAAACACTCGAGAAATGGGGAAACTGGGCATTAGTGTTAAAAAAGCTGAATTTAAAAATCAGAGCAGTGCCAAATTGCCCTGTGCTCCTGACAAATCCCCTTCTAAACAACAGTGAAAGTCCAGCCAGACCAGGTTTTTGTGGAGGTGAAAAGTTTCTGACTGCTATACAGAAAGCGCAAACCACAGCCGAATGGTAAAATTATACCTTCCTTTGCTGAAAGCTGGAGTCATGGCCACAGGAGGGATCCGTATGCTGAAGTTCTGTGTGCAGAAGTCAATTGCTGAAATTACAGCAAGTTATTTGGGCCACTGGAAAGTCAGGTATTCTTTCCTCACAGAAGTAACCACTTCTTCTTGTTGGGGCTGCTCCAAGCTGCCCCTGGAAGACATGGGCAGCATGGCACAACCTCAGAGAGGTCGCTGAAAACAGGAGGCAGAAGGGAAATGGAAGAAAAGGGATTATTTGAGGGGAGGCAACTCAGAGTACACTTTTCTTAATGTGCCCAGTCCACTGGTGCTGAATGACAGGAGGAGAATTATGGTGGCATTATTATTTTTTTTTTAAGGTAAATTGCGGTGTTAGCCTATAAGCATGAAAATATCATATACTAGATTATTACTACTATAATGCAACTTTAATATGCCACATTTGCTATCTCTGTCTAATATTTTCTGTACTGTACAAGCCTCTGCAAATATGCTGTAAGACACTAACAAAATGCTTCTGTGGTTGCAAATTGAAATTTTTGGAATTTTTGCTTTGCAGGAAATGTGACTTTTTATTCCACTCAAGACCAAAAAAAAATCCAATTCTGAAATATATCTCTCCCACAAATCCTTAGGGGTTTCAGTTCAACAGAGAAGCTATGGGGAAGATTCACCATTGTAAGATTTTGTAATTATTTGGAGTTTGAAGCTGTCCCAAAATAGCAGGTCATCTGAGAGTTGGACTATATATGTCCTGGATTTAGACACACTTCCACTGACTTAGTTGTCTTTTATCAGCCTTTGGATTATTTTTTTTTTTTACTTTCCTAGTCATAGATTGTCTCAGGTTCATTTTAAACAAAGACCTGGCCAACACTGTAAGTGGATCTCAGGAGCTACGGTTCTGAAAGTAGTAAAATGTTATTGCCTAGTCCAAGACATAGGAAGGCAATATGTTAGGAGGTAAATACTTGTTTAACGTGACATTGCATACAAATGTGTACTATAATTTTAGATTGTAATTCACTACTTTTACTTCTATCTGATGAGCATAAGGTTGAATGGTTTTGTTGTTTAACACCACAACCTTTTATCTAAACCTCTGCATCTTTCCAAAGCAATTTCTTTTTCTGGTAAAAGCTCACTTCCCATCTCTTCTGATCAGAAGCTAGATAAATACCACTTGCCTGTGGTCTGGAGGTGAATCCTCAGCTCAGATAATTAGGGTAAAGTGCCTCCTGCAGCAAGACCTACTTGATCCCCATTGACTCCCTCCTCCTTACACACACACACATTTATGCTTTTTTGAGTGAAAAGGACTGGAGCAGGCAGGGAGGAGGAGGGTAGGGAGGGAAAGCAAGCAGCATGGCTGCAGTCACTCACACACAAGGACAGTGTAGGGGAAGGTTAAAGTTCCCAAATTGTCCTCCTTTCTTTCTCTCCAGATGAAAGGACACTTGGTTTTTAGAACTTTCTTCTGGCAATAGGTCACCACCACTTTTACTCCACAGAAGGCAATATTACCACCACTCTGTATTTTCCACTTTTCCATGCATGTTTTTTTCTAATAGCTGGTGGGTTGCTTGTCAGCCATGGGAGTCCCTCCGGCACCAGTGGGTTCCCTTGACATCCTCCGTGGAGCCCCTGTGACTCCTGGGCCACTGAGCACAACAAAGCTGTGCCAATGTGCGCACCCTGGGGCAGGAGGGAAAGAATGGAAAAGTCTCCAGAGCAGCTGCACAGGATGGCCGTAAACAGGAGACATTTTTGTTTTTTCTTGCCTGCCAAATGCAGGTTCAGGAGAGCTGTGCTCCTTCCTGGAGCGTGGCCCTGCCTTGCCAGCACAGATACTCGTTTGGTATTGCAAAACCCAGAAGAGGTTATCCAGTCAAGGTGGCTGTGTCTGGAGCAGTCTAAACAAATTCTGTATTTCTGGGAATTATCACTCCGTTGGTCAGAGTACTGGTCGTGTGGCTGCTGGCATACCAGCTCTACAAACAGAGAAAAAAGTGTCAGGACTATTTTAATAAAGGATTCCAATGGGAGTCAAAAGCATGTTGATGATTTCTTTCATGTGTTAATGCCATTAGCTACCTCAGGCATTAAGCGTGGGGAGTACCAGTAACTGACAGTGCACTGAGTGGGGAATGAATCATTTAATTTTTTTTTAAGTAACTTTGTTGTTCTCATGAAATTTGGCCTCAGCAACATTGTCAGGTTTCAATTAGTGTTGGTAACTCTGGTTCAGAAAAAAAAAAATTAAACTTGATCCATGATGTGTTACTAGAAATTTGACAAAGAGAGCCTTCCAGCCCCCTTTAAAGTGGTCTGCGTCATGAAGGACATTAAGAAAAAACAGGCCCATGGCAGAAGCTGTTGTGTTCTGATTTTTCATGGAGGATGTAAGTAGAGAAAGTTTCCTTATGTTTCTCCATGTCTGGCCTATCCAATTGGTAGGCATCTCTTAGGTCAAAATGTGTAAGTTTTGTACGAATGAAGCTTTTGTGACACTTCCTTAACAAAGACCTTTGAGAATAGTCAGATTCATAGCATAAAGCACATCACAGCTGGAGATGGCAACTTTCGAAAGCGAGAGGAACAAATACATGAGCAGCTTTGCAACCAGAGCAACATCTTCTTTTGTGCTGAACCTGGCCGGCTGCATATTACTTTTCTATTTAAAATGTAGAGTAGAAACAAGAGTCAAGGGCTCTGGAGAATGAAGAGTAAAACCCCAAATATTACACTCTCTGTTCTAAAAGTAAGATCTTCAAAGCCCTGCTAAACGGTGTCCTCCCCTCCCCAAACTTCCATGTGCCTGAAGGTCCAGATCCAGAGAGAAGTCGGTCCTAGTGAGGACCTACGAGTCTCCTACCCCAGCTGTGTGTTTCTGCTCCCTCCCTACCATGAGCACAGCCAGGGAGCCAAGTTGGCTGGAAAGTCACTGTTTTTCTTTGTAGGGTTAGTCTTTACCTAGTTCAGCCCTGAGAGCTGGCTCCCTGCCCAGATGAGCTGGGGAAGGGTAAAACGGCAGTAGCGCTGACTAAGCTTGGCTTTGGCTTCCCGGGAACTGATCTTTCCCCTCCACCAGAAACACGGCAGTCCTCACAGCCTTGAGCTCTGCGTTGCCTAATTTATTTTACTGAGCAGACCTAGAAGTATCAATCAGTTCCATGGAGAGTGGAAAGTGTTTCTAGAGTAATATGAAATCTCCTCGAATAAGTCTTAATGGGCAGACGCCTGTCCCTTGGTACAGACCTAATTACTGAGCCATTTAGTAAACAAAGGAGTAATGCTATTAGTTAGGCATGCAGAGCTGACCCTCTTTAATCTCTATAAAGAGTCTGGGGACTTTTAAGAGAGCTTCAGAGACTGCAGGGCAGCATACACCTAAAAATAAGTGAAAAACAGAGCTTTTAAAGGCCAAAGCCAAAGTCTCTAAGCTATGTATGAGAGGGAGAAAGACAACAGTACTGCAGACGTGCTCAGGCAGAACAGTCCATGTGCTTAAGTCAGCCGAGCCTGGAGTAACCTTCCTGGGAAGTCAGAGGATATTTTATTATTACCCCTGGACTTCTCTGCTGAGGCTTCCAGTGAGTGTGCCAATTAATTTCAATGTTGAGTGAGTTTTAGCAAGTGGCCACCTAAGTTCGGCATTGCAGTTAGGCAATGATCACCAAATGACTACATGTATTACTTCCACTGCAAGCGTGAATGTTCAAGCTGTCAAGTAAATGAAACTTTTTCTAGTATGCAAAAACTGATGTGAACAACACACACACATATATGTATATGGGCATCTTCTAATTGATTTTTTTTTTGAATGATAAAATGCAATGAAATGTCCTGAAAAATGCCATTACCTGTGACAGAATTGTCATCACAGGGGGGAGACGAAACTTTTGAGGACCAGGTATACAAATAGTACACATCTTTGAAGAAGTTAAGAGCACTTTGTGTGACTGACAGCCACAAATTCACCTTTCCTTTGTGCTAAGTCATCACTTCACTAATGAGTTCTCACCTGATGTAGGAAGAAGAGCAGGAGAGCTGATCAGAAGCATTAAAAAGGTCTTAATATGCACAAGGATGAGAAGGGGCAAAATGGACTACTGAAGCTGTTTGACCTGGTATGACAATGCATTGTGCCTTAAAATGATTAAATCTTGTTCCCACTCCTCCTCACTTCTCACTCATGACTAGACCAAACACTGAATTTGACATACTTTTACCACAGCATCTGGTTGCTTGGGAACTTCACTGGCCATCTTGATCACCCTGACTTTTTATGTCTGAAATGTGGTCACTGGATCAGCTGCTGCAGCTCTCAGTTGCTTTGCTTGTCTGCATTGTGCTTTCTCTTGACTCATAAAAATCCCGGCTCATTAAGCAATGCTTCTGATGGTTTGACTATGGTGTCTACCCATTGCATACGTATGTTTAAATCCATTTTCATCTCCATTCACATCCAACTAGTGCACAGCATTCACTTTGTAGTTCTGGCATATTAGCCACAAACCCTCTGATGCATTATGAAATCATATGTTTGTAGCTCTGTCTTTTCCTTGATGAATTATAGCGTAATCAGTCCTTTCTCAGCCTCAAAAAAACCCAAAATGCAAAGAGGAGAAATACTTAGAAGTCAGGACACATTTCATCTCAAATAAAATCCCATGAGTGGCAGTGTTGGCATAGGTGGTTTGTGGTTATCTGTTTCACACACACACGCAAATTGATATGATTCACTTTAAACGCTTGGCCTTTTTTCTTCTTGCAAAAACCAATTCCATTTGACTTCAGATTGATGAATGAAGGAACTGAGCTATTGAAAGGGCAAGGAATGAATGACTGTAATTAGGTTAGAAACATCAGGACTTCAGTATTATAAGTTAACTAATGATCAGTACCTAGTGGAGCAGGAAAACATAAAAAAAAATCAAATCAGGTTCTCCCTTCACTTGATGTAATCCATATGTATAAATTTTTAAAACTGATTATATAAAGGTACTATTTGAATATTGACACTTTTCTTTCTGCCTCTATTCGTAACCATGCAGATACGAAGAAGAGCTTGGGACTCTCAAGACAAGAGGAAGTTGTCTGCTCGCTGCCAGATAGCTGAGGGTGTAAGGGGGAAGCAAAAGGAGGGCTTGGTCTGCCAGACAGGACTCTTCTCCAGAAAAAAAAACCCAGACAGGATAAGCCATCAAAGTTTTGTTCTCATCTGGAGAGAAGATCATTGGGAAACCCATGAGACCAAATTGGTCAGGGTGAGCCTGCCTGCCCACACGCTTCAGAAGAATTCTTAGGAAGGAACTGAATATGGTATTCCAGGATTTGTTGTCTTCTACAAACTACCGCAAAGTGAGAGTTTAACAGAATTTCATGTGGAGCAATATGTCTGAGTAAAACATTTCACTTTTATTTAGGTGGGTTTTTTTCTCCCCATTCTTGTAGATAAGAGAATGAATCACTGGAATTTTTGTACTCTCCATTTCTAAACACTGGGAAGGGAGAGCTGGTTATTTCTGGTAGGATCAGTGTCTGTAGTGGTTTCACTCTGCATACTCCTCTTCTGCAAAACCAGCCGCTCTTTGCCAGAGTCCAGAAAAAACCACCGTCTCACCTAAAAGAGGACAGACCCACTTCTAAGAACTACTGGACCTTCTCCACCAGCCACCGTTTAGCCTGCTGGCATCAAGGGGACAAAGTGCAGCTTACTTTCTCTGTTACTTCCTGTCAAATAACAGATTCTGTCACTCAGACCACATCTGCAGTGAAAAACAAGAACTCCACACACTTGTCTTTGAATTGTCTGGAAAAATCACTCAGCTTGGGCTTGGATTTTACCACCAATACCACTGACTTGAGTGAAAAGCCAACCTTTGGCATGCAGAGTATCATTGTGGCTGGTATAGCTTTTCCTAATAACATGTTCTGGTGCTTAAGCTGTATGAATTGCCTGTATTTTTTATGCTTTTGACAAGGTGACAAGGTAACAGAGGGGTGTTTTTGTGTCAGGGAGTAAATGAAAACTTTTCAAAGTATTGATTACCGGCACACAACCTTGCTTGAGGTATGATCCAAGACTGAAGCAAAGGAAAGTCTGCTGCCTGATTGTGGTGGCTTCAAATAAGATCATTGCTCTTTCTTTCTCTTCTTTTCCCTGGCAATATGTAGAAATAGAGTAAAATCTGAAGAAACTAAAATAAAATAGAAACATAAGCCAAAAGAAATAAAAGACAGTACAGCAAAATAAAATAAAATAATAAACAAAATCAATATAAAAGCATTCCATTAATTAATTAAAGCTGCTTATAATGTAACAGTGAAGGGCAAAATCATTAATTTAACTCTCTCTGTGTTTCAATACATCCTTCCTTGGCAAGCTACTCTGTCATATTGAGGATAACAGGAGTGTACTTTATTCTTAAAATAATGGTGAAATGAGGTGCATGAGTCTATTGGTTATTTGCAAATTCTAAACATTCAAACTGCACATAATTTCGTGTTGCCCTGCTAAAAATGGATCCTGTTCCCACTGAAATCAAGGATTTCATTGCCATTAGCCTTAGGGAGAGTGGTTTTAGACTGCTTTTCAGATGTTCAGAGCAAATATTTTGGGTTCTTGTGTCTGTAAATTGACATGGTGCTCTGTATGCTGTGAATAGGCAGGGCAAGATCTCAGGAGCCTCTGAGGTGGGATGGCAGAATTACACTCATTGCAAAGAGCTTTGCCCTCAACCATGCAGCATGGCTCTAGACCAGAACTGATGAAGGAAATATGCCTCCATCATAAAGGTGGGATGATGGTTTAGCCTCTAGGGAGATCTGTAGGCCTCAAGAATAATTAAAAAAATAGTATCTTTTGATGGAGCCATGTGTATCTACTGAAAGACCAACCATAAAAACTACAGTAAAATCTCAGTGTTAAAATGGTTGTCCCGCAGGGGCTGTATAAGGGCTTTTTCACGTAATCATCCTGTGACTGCTTAAGATTTTGCTGATAACAGGGATTTTCCAATCTTTCTATGGGCTACACATTTTGTCAAATGCAGCAGGAATTTACCTGGGACGGCAGGGAGGGGATGAAGTTCACTTACACAGAAGCTGACACGAGCACTGCAAAAACCACTTCACCACTTCCAGAGAAAACACCAGTGTTATTTCCTTGTTCTGAGCTACAGGGATTCATATCCTCATTTTATCTATAGACACTTTCAGATCTCATACGTGCACACAGAGTATACCTCCCATTCCCCTACTGAGTTTATAGTCCACAGAAGCACTGCTGTCACTGGGTCACTTTAGCATAGGAATCAGCACGTTTATATTCAAAGATGAGGACAGGTATCCCAAGGACAGGAAAAAGGCACTAGTCAGGTCTTGCCTCTGCCACAAGCTCCTGGATGACCTCCAGAATGTTACCTGTGATCTTTGGTTCTTTTACCTAGAAAATAAAGAAGGTATTACTTCTTTTCTCTTACCTCATTTATACAAACTGAAAAAATCTTGAACTTAGGCACCTTCTTATATGTGTCTCAGTACTATGAGGGTGTTAACACTCTTTTTGGAGGCAGAGATCTGCTACAACCTCTCTCGATCACCAGTGTCAGGATTACTCAGAATTTTACACATAGGGCCCCAAGTCATATCAAGTGCAGGGCAGTTGGCATAGTCTGTAGTTGCCCCACTCCAAGGTTTTTGTGGGCTTTTTTTCTCACAAAGGATATAATTCCCTTACAGTGCATACAGGAACCTGGTGCTCGTGTGGCTGTCCTCGCTACTGCTTATAGGTAATTCTCTAACTGCATCTCCTAATTGAAAAAAGAATGCTTGGCTCAAGCCTGTAATGACTCAGGTCAGTCTGTTATGTCAGAACACAGCACTTGCCTAAAAAGTTGTCTTGCTCTCTATATGCAGCTGCTCAAGCCTGGTGGTGTGTTGCTTAAAAAATGTCTCTTTCTCTTTATGACTCAGAGGTGAATAGCACAGGCCATTTCTATGGATCTTACCTGCTATTTCAGATGCCTTTCATCATCAATGCTAAATCCCTCCAGTATGGCTAAGGGCACTTTCCACTGGTCAAATTAAAGCTATGCTGCATTGCCAAAAGGATCTAACAGGACCAAAGCACAGCAGAAGCAGAGGCATGACTTTGTGGCCCAGTGGCTGCATCAGTCAGGTGGAACAAAGCTGTCTTGGCTTCTGGTCCCTGCTTCCAGGCTTTTGTAGTTTACCAAGGTCCTCTGATTCACCCAGCTGATGCAGAAAGAAAAATCACATCAATCCCTTACCTAGCTCCACTTGGAATAAGTACTGAGGCTTACCTGGAGCTGCTATGGAGCGGAAATCTCTTCTCCTTCTTCCTGCAAGTACAGCTTTGCTGCCTTGCATTTATAACCAGAGCTCCTTTAGTACCTGGATGGTTGTGTAAGATAAGGGCAATAATTACATACTGCACACTTGTAACTCTTTTCATGGACAGCTTACAAAACTCCTTAAAAACAACCATCCATTCTCACAACGTGCCTGGGAGGTAGATAAGGTTTATTATGCACACAAGCCATTATTTACTGTGAGCCGAGAGACAGTACTCTATTGCTGGTACACCAAAGGTAAATGACTTGTCCAGGCAGAGCCTAGAAAGGAACTTAGGGTTGCTCCAACCCGTGTGTTTCAATCCCTAGGCCAAAGCAGTGCTTTCAAAGTTATTTAACCTGGCAAAAGTTAAAGCGCTGGCTTATGCCACTGTAATAAATCTTGGACTCCTGGTTTAATACAGTGTGGATAAGAATGGAAGAGGAGCCTCGAGAAGAGCTGATAAGGCTGTCAGTGCTCTCCCAGCCACTCTCTGGTGCGGGTATGCTGTTCAGCTCCTGCTCCCCCCAGGGACGAGCACTGCTTCTAGACTGTGTGATGAGTCAAGGTATTGTGGCTGAGACTGCAAGCATTGGCTCTGCCACCAAGCAGACAGACAGACATTCAAAGAAACCACAGGCCTCTGGTTTCTTTGCCCTTGTTTGCTTAATCGAGTTTGGGTTGTGTGCGCGCGTACACATTTTTTCACTCACAGCGCAAACAAATACTGCTCAACACCTGAGGGTGGCTGGCTCTCAGAAATGCCTCTGGAAAGATGACTCAGAGGAGGAGTAGCGGGAGGTTCCTATGGCATTCGTCCTAACACGGGAAACAGCATTCCCTCTTACTGTAAGTGATCTAATTATATTACTGTAAATCTCACTCTCACATTTTCAGCTACCTCCGCATCAGCTCTCAGGCTGCACTTATGTAATTGTGGAAAACTTTCTACCAAAGAGAAGATTCCTGCTGCATGCCACATTGTTTGCAGAAGACTTGTATGTGAGCGTGGGCGGGGAAGGGAAACTTCAGTGCAGGAGACTGAAAGTGGTACCTTTTCTAAAGGTCATGAGTATACAAATTTGTGCATTAAATTGCACTGTGGGCCTATAAAAACTGCAAAGAAAATGGGAAGTCTAAGAAAGGTATGTTGTTTTCTTCAGTGAATAAACCCCATTTAGACGAACAGGCCAAGTTTTTTACCCGTAATGTTTCAATTTAGCACAATATTTCCTTCTACTTCTTGTCTTTGGTCTCGTCTACTGCCACTGATCATTAGGCAGCTGATAGGGTCCTAGCTACATTTCAGGGGTACTCTACCTGTATGCCCTATAGGTGCTCCCCAAAAGTCAGCTCATCTCACACAGACCCCTGTTAATGTGACAAGAGGACCCAGGACTTAGGTCAGGACCATCTGATAAAAGAGGATCCAGGTAAAGAGCTGGGAGTAGTAAGCACTTGGGGAATGAAAGGTACTTCATGGCTCTGTCAGTTATTATTGCTACAGAGAGCTGGGTCAGGCCTTGTTAAGTGGGCATGTGTAGAAGCGACTCTTCCATTGGGGCCTAACGAGGGAGAGGGTAATCACGCTGTTTGGAAATGGAGGGAAGGGAGGAAAGCACCACCTGCAAGCCTTGCTCTTGCTGCAGCTCAGAGAAGTCACTGGGAAACAAAGCAGCAGCATGGATGGGTGCAGCTCTGTGTGCCAGTGCTTGCTGGAACAGCTGAGGAGAGTCTTAGAGATACAGAAGTACCAGGGGCACAGTCAGAGCAGCACCATGACTGTGTCCTGAGAAAATCTGAGAGGGTGCCTGGGGCAAAACACTGACTGGGAAAGAAACCTGAATGGCAGGAGAAGACTCTGGGCATGTCTATGCACCTTGGTGCCCCTTGGCTGGTGCCATTCCACCTGCGCACCGAGCCAGCCTGGGAGGAGAGCCTGAGCTTGTCTGTGCCGCCCCTCAGAAGATGCTTTTGCGCTCAGCTGGCTAGGGTCCAGCTGCCTTGGAGCCCGTGCGGAGCAGCCTGTCCGCATCTGACTGAAGGCATGTCTATACAGCCTCTGAGATGCTTCCCTTTTCTTTTTTAAATTATTTTCATTTTAATCCCTGCTCTGTTCAGAGAAATAATAATGTAAAAAAAAAAAAAAAGCACATTCCTTGTAAATAAGGTAGAATATCTCAAGCAACTGAGACCACCATCTTCTCCATTTAACTGCAGCAGCCCACTGGGGCTGTGCATTTGACATAGATGTTTAAGTCAGAAGAGACAATGTTATGTAAAAAATATAGTTTCTAACAGAGCCGAGAACTTGATCTATTGTCTAGGAAGCCAAATGGCAATAGGCCATACAAAAAAGGGAGGGAAAGAGTCACTCTAGCCCATTATTCTAAATCAAAAGCAAGCAAAGAAAGAAAAAAAATTGCAGGTCAACAGAGGAACTAACACCCAAGTCCAGGAAATTGTCAAAGAAACTACAATTTATATGGACCCCTTGCTGCTTGCTACGGTTACATCTCTACACTTGCACCTCTGAATGATGTCCACATTCAGATTCTAGCTAAACTAAGGAGGAGTCAAGAAGTGATTTTCTGAGGTAGGCACAAAATGGAAGTATAAACAGGGAATTTGTGCTGATGTCCTGTCACAGGAAGAGGGAATAGAGGGTGTAGTGACAGCATGAGCAAGAAGATGCTGAAAGCAACCTGAAAGGGCCAGGGAGTATGTGTTGAAGTTCTCAGTAAAACTTTTCCCCTGTAGTTTTTATTGTCTCTATAAATGCCTGATAAAGACAGAACCTCACACTGTGCTCTTTAAAAACCGTAATGCAGTTCGTACTATAAAGAAGTGAGTTTTCTGTGACTACAATAGTTGATTATTTCATCCTGTAAATATTTCCAAAAAGGACATACACATATAAACTTTCTATAAATCACCAAACTGAATTTATATGTACACATGGATATTCTAATTCGTGCATCAATACACACACTTTGGATTTGATCTGTTTTCTTACCATTTATTGTACACACATGAAAATGAAAGGCCAAATAATGTAGATGTACTTAAGGTGCAGTCCTGCTTCAGCTGAGTTGGACTACAGTGTTCTCATTTTTTGTCTTCATAACCTTTAAGGACCAGCTATGCTCAGGATACCTTATACTAGCTGAAGATCTAGTGTTACTTCCTTAAGAAATAATAATACTTTACTGCTCACAGTCAAGGTTTACTGCTATTCTTTTCCAAGGTACATATAACAGGATTCACCACCTCTGCATCTGCAAATGACGCAGCCTGGGGTCTGAAGGAGTGGGTATGTTTGATGTTTTCTGATGTTCTTTCCTCCCACATCAAAATCCCATCTGTTGCCATCAGGTGAGTGACTGGAAATCTCAGCCTGTCTTTAAGAATTAAGTTTCTGGGCTTTAAGGCTGCAGACATGTCTTCAGAACGTGAAACCAAAATATTCAAAGGTCCAAAGGCAATTAAAAAAGGACCTGACATTCATAATTTTTAGGACCCTGAAGTTTTTAAGCCACTTCTGTGATTTTGGGGGACTAACTTGGCAGGCCTGGGACTTGTTGACTTGCAAGCAGGAGTGGTGGAAGGAGAGGCCGTTCCTCATGATGACAGCACCTCCTCTCTCAGAGCGTCTGTTCCACCCACAAGGTGCTGGGGATAAGTCTCTACCGAGGCCAAGTTTCTAGATTCCTATGAGTCACCCTACTCTCTTATTAAAGAGGAAGATATTTTTAGAAATTTAACAGGATCAAACAAATAGTGCTACTGTTTGTTTTAGATCCGTGATATGCTCTAACATCTTTGATCCTTTAGTTTTTCAACATCCTTTTAGATGTGCAAATGTATAAGTTAACACACAGTTCTGGATTACTTAACTGGTCAAGGTGTGGAATATAGCTAGAAAAGTAAAAACAGAAGGAGATCTCTGTAAGGTGTTATTTCAGAGCTAAGCATAGATAACAGTGTTTAATCGTTTTATTCATTTGTGGCAGACTTATGTATTATGTGTGATTTACCAGACTTAGTATACCAAATGATTAAAACAAAATGAGAGCATTAAGGAAATACAAGCAAGACAAAATTTTTAATTATCACCTAAGAAAAATTAGACCTGGTTTAATTAAGCACATTCTAATTGAACTAAGATGAACTTAAAGATAAGTTTAATTTTCTAGCTGAAGGAGGGCCACATCTAAAAACGTTGCTCAAAATATATTAAGATCTACTACTTATCTTAGTTTCAGAGGTAACAAGCACGAAATCTGTCTGACTGGGTAAAAATCTGTACAAAAATTCTATGACAAATCACAATCAGCTGTCACATTTGCCTGTTTTATGTCTTCATTGTTCAATATCTGTGAACATTTATTCAAGCCAAGTGTTGTTTGTATGAATGTTTGTTTTCATTTAACTGAGAAAATTGCTAGGATCAAATAACCGTCTAAGCACTTGTTGCAAAGATTGATAGATAAAATGCATCTCCAGTATATTCACAACTGTAATATAGCTCTAACTAATGCTGTGAAAGCACAAGAAATTTCAATTTCCAAAGGAGTTCTAGGAAATAAACATCTACTTTTCTCTGAATTAGAACTGCCATGGCCAAAAAAAAAATCCTTGTATCGCAATACTTCTCTTTCTGTGATAGAAAGCAAATTACAGTTAGAAACTAAAAGTAACTTTGAAAAAACACCTCCTCCCCCTTAGCTTCCATTCCAAAAATGTTGAAATGGAATATTTTGACCTTCTCACAATACTTCTTCCCAATTTTTTTCCCCAAAACAAAAGGTTGTGAAAATCAACATGCCTCAGAGAGCGGTTTTGGTTTGACAAAATGGCATTTTCTGATGGAAAAAAAAGCATTCCATTGGAAAAATTTTTAACTAGCTCTAGTAATAACTCTGGATTTCACACTCAGGGCTAAATTCGCAACCCTTCACCCTCTGAAATTAACTGGAACACTTGAGAAGTAAGGAACTAATCAGGGGAAAGAAGCACCCTCCCAGTATGGTTTGACGACTACAGGGGGGCCTACTGGAACGGATCCGCACAGGCAGGCTGCTATACGGGTTCCCATGGTGTCTGCTCCCACCAGCCCAATTACAGGATCAGAGGCAGATTTGTAAGATTTTTATTTTTTTTTTCTGAGGAAATAGCTTCATTTTGTTTTGTTTCTTGCTGTTCTTGGCATGAAATTCATGTTTTATTGGTATGAAATACAAGTCTGTTTTGACACTTGCAGAGACAACGCAGGCAGAGAGAAACATCTTTCTAGCTATAAACTGAGGTTTGTATGCCTTGTAAATAGTTTTTTATTGCTCATATAGTATAAAAGAAAATAAAGAGAATTTGTTACAAACACAGATAAGTTATCTATGTCTTGCTGTGTACTTTCCTCTTTCTTTCAAAACAGGAACCTGGTTCACGAAGAGCATCTGATCCTTTTGTGTACTTCAGCACATGAAGCAATAAGTAAATCCTTGAAATCTGAGTATGGCTTCAGCACATAGCTGTGAAAAGTTGCCTCCCATTACATTAGGTAAGAAGTTGCTTCTCCCCAAGCCTGCTGTAGAAACAAGCTGGTCTTGGTGTCTCTTTGGCCTGAAGTGGCTCAGAATGGTTGGACTAATTAAAAGAGTCTGGAGATTTGGTCTGTTCTGTTGGAAAGCCATTGGCCCTACTTAAAGTTACTTTTGATCTACTGTAGAGCTAAAATGTACAGGGCTGAAGCCAGCACATTTTTGTCTTGGAAAAGACACAGATCTCTTATCTGCCTGTTGCTCCCATATCTGACATAGCATAAATGCAACTTTCATCCTATAAGGACTTGAGGCTAAAGCAGGCAGGAAACAATGTTTTCTCTCTCAAAACTTTTAAAGACTTTTTTTTTCAATAAATCTGTGCCTCATTAAGATGAATCAAAAGCCTTTAAGGCCTTTTCTCACACACAGAGTGAAGACTTAGCACCCAAGACACGGGACACATCAAAGCTTCAAGAAGGACCGAACAGCTACATCAGTACCCAAGAGTGGAGCAGTGCTGTGGTACTCTCCAGCTCTGTGGCACCTTCTTGGCCAGGGCCACCCTGTTGTGTGCTCCCATCACCTGGAGCAGGGGCTGAGGCACTTGGGCTATGACCCATGCTGACTCCTGAGTTGTGCTAGTGGGCCTGGGCTAAAACAGGGCCACTGACCTTTCTAACAGTTTAGTAGCATGACCCAGCACCCAAGTCCGTGGCACTGACACTGTGTAATTTAATAGTATAGTAGTCCTGGATCAGTCTGGGGAGTTGCTCTAAAATCTCCCACCTAAGCACTCTGTCTCCAGACTGCTAGTGCTTTTGTTTTAAGTCATATTTTAGGACTGTTGATAACATTGCCTGATCCAGAGTTACAACAGGATAACACTGTGCCATGTCATGTTGTGGGCTGCACACGTGGCAGCTTGTTAGGATTATTTAGGATAATGGGAGGCAGAAGTTTACCTAGGCAGCAGAAAATCTTGTATGGGCAATGAGGGATGGAGTGGAAAACCAGCTGGCTACCTGTCATCAGCTCAGGTCAGCCAGGTCAGTTCCAGCCCTGCTGAATCCAAGTACCTTACTACAGTGTAACTTAAGTATCACTGCAGTGCACTTACTTGTCCTTTAGGTTATGGGAGAGTTTTTTAACTTGGTATGTAGCTGCTCTATGTATTTGTGACAAGTAGTCATTAGAGACAAGATTTTAAGAGTATTTTTTCAATGCTGGGACTTCGGAAATACTAATTTCATTGTGAAACTCAAAGGGAAGCTTGCAGAACTTCACACTTCACCCACACATCATAGATTTACCTTCTTTCTCATCAAAAGGGTATGGGAGAACTACCTTCTTTCCCTAGAAAATTGTAGCACAGTTTTGTCACCTCCCCTACATTGAAGACAATGAACCTTATCTTTGCCTATAACAGGGAGTACCTCTGGAAATGCCATCTGGTGCTCTTGAACTTTTTAGTTCTTGTTCAGTTTATCCTAATGAAACCCTCTGGCATCTTCCTGATGCTTTTCTGCTTCCCTGCCAAACATTAATTAGTACCTGTTCCTGTACATTTTAATACTTTCTCTCACAGCTGTAGTGATTAGCCTCAAGCATTTTTCCTACCTCCCAGCTCTTTCTCTAAGACTTTGACATTCCTTCAGAAACCTGACTGGGACCCGTCTTCTGAGGCTGTGTGACCTGGCTGGCTCCCTTACTGCTAAATATTTCAATTATGAGGGCATGCACTGCTATATGGTCCTGCAGGTCTGGAAATGAGCTCACTGAGAGCCCAATGTTCACCTAACTTTCTGTTTTTCAGAAAAGTGGTCCCTCTCAGGTCTACGGGAAGCAACCCTGGGTGATTTATAAGAACCCATCTCATGCAAAATGGTCTATGGCCAAATCTGTGTACATGTCCCTCAGTCTTCAGAAGGAATATAACCACATCATTGACCATTTCTCCCTCTCCAATGGCATGTAGAGAAGACCAGTAATTTGAAGGTTTATCACTCTGAAAGTTGATGCCGAGTAGATTGCCAAACTGTTTACTGCCCTTCCAAAGCATAGTCTCTCCCTGTATGTTTTGATTTGCAGTCTTAGACAAAAACTCCCAGTCTGCAACAATGAGAATGTGTATACATGTTATTTATCCGTATTTTAATACTTTTTATTTGCACAAGACATGAGATTATTGTCTGATGAGTTTAGAGTTTGAGCATTATCTCTTAGAAGACTGTTTGTGCCTGCTCAAGCATGTGGACCTGAGCCGACAATCTGAGGTTTAGGCAACGCTAGTAAAAATTATACTTTGCTGGATGTCAGTGATTCACTCCCAAAATATGAAGCGTGATAAACTGAGAGGGAAAATAAGTAAAACACTTCTCAAATGGAAACCACAGTTAAGAAAAGTCATGTCAGCACCAGCTTTAAATATTTGCTATACGGAAGTCAGGCAGAACTGTATCTCAGACACTCCTGCTGGGCTTAGCCCTTTCAATGGAGCAGAAGACTTTATCATATGGCCATTTCCCAACATTTCGGTGGAACATCACCACTCTCCAGAGCCTTGAGTGAAACATCTTGGCCTCCAACTGCAACCTCAGCTTCATGGATTATTCCTCCAGCACCGAGACAGGCTGGCATGTTGTCTCAGGAGTGAGAAGCTTCTTACTGCAGTAGTGGTGCTCACTAGCATAACTGAGAAGGAGATTCACTGCTGTCATCACCAAGGAATTGTTTATGCTTAAAAACTGGCAGAGGTGTAATTAGCTTTACTTAAAGCCAGTCTACTTACATCACTACAAAACTTTGTCTAAGCACCATACAGAATGGCTGAAACCTCAGTTACATCAATCTACCTTAATTGTGATTACAATATAAATGAGGTTGAAAACAGATTTACTTGTTACTGGTACTTCTATTTGGTGGTACATCAGGATAAAAGTACTCACTCTAGTGTGACTGCTTTCTTCCTCAGAAAGCCATCTCCTACATTGCTCATGTTTTCAAACTCCAAAAACCACTTTCTCTTATGTTAGTATGGGAGATATTTGCGATATGTTCTTTGGAGATTTCGTTGATATATCAAAATGGAAAAAGGGACACAATATTTCAGTAAAGAAAAGGTGATAGATCAATAAGGTGAGTATTTTACAAGTCTTAGTACAGCTGAATGATAAAGCTCTTCCAGAGAGAGAGGATTTATTTCAGTAGCATGCCAAGCAACAAGAATTCCTTGTGCTGAACTCTTTATGGGCATGATCCAGCTATGCTTCCTTTGATGGATTTCATTATTCCCTTGTTCTACTTTGTAGGAAAGTGTTTCTTAATATACGTGGTGTTTAAAGTATATGTATGTGAAACTAATACTTCAATCTTGTGAAGAAGTGTAATTGGATTCATTCATGAGGCAGTACTGGCCCTTGTGGTCTGTAAATATAGTATAGTTGTCGATTTGTTTTAGAGGTGAATTGGTCAAAAATTAAACATAGAAAACACAGATGCTGGGGCCTATTTCACTTGTTGTTCTTTTAACTTCTGTGGGAAGGGGCATCCATGTAACGCACAGCTCCAAGCCCCAGCAAGCTGGAATGCAAAGCTTCTGGTGTAAAATAAGGAATGGGAAAATGGGATAGGTGATTTCCTGAGCTGCCTTCTCAAGGTGCATCCTTGCTGTTAATCAGTGTTGGTCTTCCTCCACCCCTCTCTCTCTTACATACACACACCCACACACACCCACACACACCCCACATATATTTTTGGTCCCTTTGACTACTCCTCAAGAGAGAAAGTCACAGGCCCCAGGAGAAAAATCACGAGAGCAACATGACTTGAGTTTTAAAATATCTGGGCTTTATATCTGGGCTGGGTTTTGCCATCAGAGGAATAGGCCTAACTTGTTTGAAACCTCATGAGAAAGGTGACATGCAAGATGGACGCAAGACTTTCTGTCATGTTGCAAAAACTCCATCATATTTTGAGTCACAGAATAGACAGCGTGCATGCACTCCTCCGTGACTCAAAGCTACATGTCTGAAAGTGAATTATATTTGCTTATCATTCACGCATGATTGTGTTCTTTTTCAATGGCCAGGTTTTTGCTTCCTGGAAAGCATTTTTGATTTTCAGCGATCTGCGAGAAATTATTCTTTCCTCAGGCAATGCTGACATCACAGCACTCCTCCATCAGTTTGCTTTGGGCACAGTTCTGTGTGTTTTTCCCAAGTGCACCATATGGGCCCTACCCTATATTCCCAGACATCCAAACTACAGCTGACTCACTGATGTTCTAGATATTTAGAATATGCAAGAGGGGACCCAAACCAAGAGGTCCGTCTCTACTGAAATTTCTCACTCATTATTAGGATTTCAGTGCACTCTGAGACTATACATAGTCTTCAGTGCCTTGGGTCTTCTGTCTTGCTCCCCCTGTTTCTTCCTCCTCACTCTGTTTTTCTGATTCTGGGGTTTTGCCCTGTTGATTTTTTTTTTTATTTTTGTCTGCTTTCTGCCTCTTGTTTCTTCAATTTGTCTAACTCATTCTTCCTTTCTACTTCCCTTAGCTCTCTCCTTTTTGTTTTAACTCAGGACACTTTTTCATTCTTTGTCTACAGTCATCCTGGTTTTTTCACTTTCTTCTTGTTTCTTCATTTTGCTATTTCTGCTGGGTTGCTAGAGCTCTCTTGCTTGTTGTGATGAATATACAGTTAGAGATGTTCCCAGTTTGAAGAAGTTTCCAACCTAAATAGAAAAGAAAGGCAAAAAAGGTGTTGCAAAGAAATGAAGTATTGTAATCTTCGTTTTACTGAGGGAAAACTATGGCAATAAAAAAATCAATAATGTTTTTTAGGTTGCACAGGAAGCCTGTGGATGAACCAGGAGGAAACGTCAAGCCTCCCAGATTTCATTCAATGTCTTACTCATAATTTCTTGCTGATTTTTGCAAGTGTCTGCAGTGTAACGATTTGCAGTGCGGTAACAACTGCACTGTCCACAAAGGAGTGGACTTCCTACACTGCTACAGGCTTTCAAGCTTACCATAAAACTTGCTGATTTCTTGGTGTACACTGCATTACAAACTAATAATTATTTTAAGAAAAACAGTTTTATTTGATGTTTTTTCCATGACCAATTCACATCTTAATGTGAAAGCACACCAGATAGCCAGCCCTGTAAGTTCTGACAGCTACATTTAATCAACAAACTTTCTGAAGAAATGTGAATTAATCCATGTTTCCGAGTTTAAGGCAGCTCCATTAAGATAACATTCTAATAAATTCACAGAATTCACCTCAGTCTGTGTTCAAAATCTTTATTTGAAATAGGTATCATTATTAACAACTGCTGATTGTTTTTGTGATTAATGTTCGGCACTAAATGCAGTATCAGCTGACACTTGCAATATTTGTTCTCATGGAGAATGAGCTGTGGGTACCCAGACATATGTCACTGGGGTTAGCTGGAAGTTCATCACCAGTTATTGCTTGTTTCTCACTATTTTAACCTGCTCCAGGCAGGCCGTTTCTCACTGCATCCATTCATTTTAGGAAGATCTTGCATAAATAAGTCATGAGGAGCAGTGCAGAACTTCTGAACCTCTCCATGTATTATGAATAATGCCTAGGGAGACACCAATATGGAGCTACAGAAAATCTGGGGGTGCTTACTTACCTAGATCCTACAATTATATGGATGTGACTCCAACAGCTGGGAGACTCAAATGGGCACCAGCAGCATGACAGTACTCATCTTTCCTCCTCCAAAAGCTGAGGATTCAAACCGTGATTTGGTGGTTGCTTGTTGAACACAAAGCCTCAAGTGTGCTGCTTTTGGGGCAACCATCCTGCCCAGGACCCTGGGCCTCCAGGCACCTCACTCCCAGCTAGCAGAGCTGCTTGCTTGTCTCTTGATGGCGCATGACCAGGAGCAAATCAACCTTGTGTTCACACAGGCCAGCTGTCTGGCAGAAGGACATTACTGTGACAGAGTAAATCCCTGTGGGGCTTCCAGCTTCACCTTGCACAAGCTAAGCTTTTCTCATCTGCAATGCAGCCTTGGCCTTTCATAGGACATAACCACCATGGGGCAAATGTGGTTTTGATGTAAGTCGATTGGCTTGGGTGAGCTTGTATCAGGTGTGCATGTGACAGTGTGTGCGCACATCAAGCCGTGTCTCACTTCAGCTGCACTTAAATTTCCCTCTTTTCCCTAGTGTGTTTGTCACTCCTGAGTGGACTGAGAGAACTAATCGGGCTATATAAATATAGTCATGTAGCACAGCATAAATGCACCCTAGACACATTCATGCCACCAAGGAGAGTTCAGGATTAGTTTAATTGCTGTGCAGTTGCCTCAGTAAATCTGATGCAATGAGGACATTGGTGCTGCACTGAGGCATGGGGATGGGAAGTGAAAGCAAAGTGCAGAGTCTGCTGAGGCTGCCCCCACTGATGGAGAAGCTTCTCAGATATCTCAGAGAAGCCAACACTCACATCCATTCAAACCGAAAACTAGCAAATGAACACACTGACATTAAAACAAAACCCAAACCCACCAGCAGACTCCTGATGAAGACCAACAGGTGCCAGCATGAAGGTGAGAGCTACATAAAGTTCTGGTCTCGCAAACAGTGATGTAAATGTGGAGTAACTCCAGTGAAATCTATGAAGTGGGTTTGAAATGGTCTTAGAGGGGCTTACTTACAGCACATAAATTTAGACGCTTACTCAAATGCCTAATTTATGAGGCTACAGGCTTCATCTAGAGTTAGGAGGTACCTCAGAAGGGTTCAGAGGTACCCAAGGGAAACTTGTGCACTCAACTGTACTAGAATAACCAGTCTGCCTCTCCGTTAATGGTAATGACAGTCTAGGGAAATAGACTTGTCATGTTGGTGACTAAATTAAGCATGAAAAATTAGGCAGAGTGAAAATGCCCTGAAGTATCCAGATACAGAATCCTAGAAAGGAAAGTTGACCTCCTCAAAAAGCTGTGTCTGACACAAAAAACATTGGGTGTCACTGTTATATACCAGATCCCCACAAGGCTGTAATCTGCTCACAGGCCTTTACTATCATTAAGACTTTCAGCAGAAAATTTGCAATCACCAGTCCAGCTTCTCTCCTTCCCACATTCTTGGTATGCTCACTGAGACATGAAAGTATGCTTCAGTTAAGAAAATACTTGCGTAGATCCCATGCCTAGAATGCTTGAGGCATCCTACCTGGCTTCAAATGGATGTCTGTGCTAAATGCTGTACTGCTTGGTACTCTCTGGTTGTATTGGGCTTACAAAGGTGCACCTGCAAGGTCAGTCTTTTTTTAATTCTCCAGCTCATACTAGCTTCCTGACTTGCTGTCTACATTTAGCCCCTACTCAGGGCTAAACAATAACAGTTGCTCTGTCACTGGATAACCCCTCACCGTCCAAGAAGGAGAATCAGGTAAAAGGAGAGCAGACCCATGGGTGGAAGTGAGAACAGATTTTGATGAGATAACACCAACAAAGGTATACTCAGCTAAATGAATCACCACAATCAACTGGAGAGCAGTGCTCAGGGGCAGGAAGAACCCCATAGGAGCTCCCCTTCTTCGGCAAACTTTCCCCCTTTATAATGACCGTGACATTACAGTATGGGCTGCACCTGTAGCTAACTCAGGTCAGCTGCCCTGGCTGACTTCAAACTGCTGACAGCCTGCCCGGCATGGCTGGGCTGTGATTCTGTCCCAGTCAAATGAGGACAATTGTACTCCCACATGTGAAGCCAAAGTTGAATGCCTGTATAGGAGCATAGTCAATGGAGTGGAGCAGGACTCTAGCCCTATAACTGAGCACACACCTCCATGCCACCTAGACATGCCATCTGTTCAACTTGACATACCAGCTATAAGCACCTCTAACCTCTTCAAGGCAAAGTGAAATGGTTAAAGTGAAACAGGTAGTCTCCCCTGAAATGCTGGAGTCAGGTGATGACAGCCAGCATCGGAGCAGTGGTGGCTTCTCCTCTCAGCTCCCAGCTTCAACTACTGCATAGGAGTGGACCACTTAGGAAACTTGCTCCCTGTGAACACTTAAGGTTAGTTACCAGCTCCTTGCTGAGAGAGAAACCTGAGTGAAGCCATGTAGATGTGCTTAATACACACTGTCATGTTCAATTTGGCATTTCGGCAGGTGTGCCAGCACTCCTCTGGGTCAAGAGCACAGTCGCTTAACCCTCTGGACATGCACCCAGGGTGCTGGGTTCAGGGCAGGGACAGGGTCATGGGCATTGCTGGACACCTACCACGTGCCTGCACTATACCGGATTCAGGACAGTGCTGTCATGGCTGTTGTTTCTGCAAATGTTTCCACTGACTGGAAACAGCAAGAAACCTTTGCAGATTGCTGCGCTATTGTCAGCAGCTGTCCTGGTTTGGCTGGGATAGAATCACAGGCCAGCCATACCAGGTGGTTGCAAGTCAGTCAGGGCAGCTGACCTGAGTTAATTATAGGTGTAGCCCACATCATAATGTCATGGCCATCATCAAGGGGGAAGGTTTAGGTTCTTGCTCGAGATTGTTCTTGCTCCTCCTCTCTGACTTCTCCTGAGGACAGCTCTCTGATTGTGACAACTGCATATTCATTTGGCTGAGTATATCTCTGTGGTATTGGTGGTGTTTTCATTAAGTCTGTTGCACTTCTAAGTATAGGTCTGCTCTCCTTTTTCCTGATTCCTCTCCCTGGCTGGTGGGGGTTCATCAGTGATGCAGCAACTGTTACAGTTTAGTCCTGAGTACAGGCTAAACATAGACAGCCCCACACTTGGGCTTTTTTCGTCAGAGAAAAAGAAATTAGAATCCCTAAGGATCTTAGCATTGGATGCATTTCCAGACCAACTGGCCATAGCATTAGCATATGTGCTACAGCAATGAAAAGGTCTACAAATGCAAAGGAGAGATCTCCCTTGGTATGCTTTTATCTTGTTGGCCTCACAGGCAACCTACCCAAGCTGACCTGGTTAGCAGAAGGCAGGATGGTGATGGCTTCATGATTTTGAAGAGATAAACGAGTTTTTCTGTTACTATACTACCTCTTCACCATTGCCTTTGTAGCTCAGTGCTGTGCTTCCTGCAGATTTCCTGGAAGGTGGCCTGTGTCATTCTGACCTTCTGCCATGGTGGTTCGTCATCTTGCATCTGGACACAATCTTTTGCCATTGGCTGAGGTTTCTTTCTTCAACCCAGTATGCACCTTTGTCAGGTTCAGCAAGTTGTGTTTATCAAGCTCAGGAAAAGTCCTTTTTTGAAGCAGCTTCTGAAACCAGTTTTCTTCCTCAGCCTTGTTTACCTCCTCCTCTGTAGCTTTTGCAGCTGTTCTCTGCAGCTACGGGCAAAGCTGGGGTGACAGCAGCTGCTGGAAACCCACAGCCACAACTGCTTGGGTGACGATGGGACAAAACTGTTGCTGTCTGAAGGCAACACCTCCACCAGCTCCTCAGCAGCCCCTCTGGAGCCCTGGGCATGAACCTCATGACACAGAAACCCGTCAGCTCATGACAGCCTCGGGCGTTTGAGTCAGCTACTCCAAAGGAACTTGATCATGGCACAGGGAAAGAAAAATAGTGTGATTTTTGACCTCAGCCCGTGAAAGGTAGTGATTTAGAGTTGAATTTTTCTGGGCATCCCCCTGTGCACAGCAGAATCTGTCTCAGAGTGCACAGGGCTTTGCACGAATCCACAGGGGCATAGAGACCCCCACAGCTCTGAGTACACAGCTTTGGTAAAATCACCCCTCATGGAAGTAAATACTAAATTAGAAGTTGGCTGTCTGCTTAAACAAGGCTGGGGCAGTGGGGCTGAACAGTCTCTCAGCTCCGTCATGCTCAGTTACCGACTTCAGCTGTATCTTCTTGGCCTGTGACTTTTGTAACTGGGACCTCCAACTACTCTTCATCCAAGGACCAGACCGATTTGAGCTGTTAAACTTGCAAGATGGAGTAAGACTGAGTGCAGCCAGAGCAGGGCAGCCAAAGCTTAGAAAACATCATAAGAAATACCAAATTTTCTCTAGCAAATCATCCATCCTTTTCAGGATGGCACAGGTCTTCTGCAAGGTCTGCTTCTCCTTAGGTTGAAGTCTCAAACGCCTCAATTTCGGGGAATGATGTTTCCTTTTGTTCTCCTTTGGACCAGGCACTGGTTGCTGAATCTTTTCATATTCTGCATTTCCTGTGCATCACCTCTATTAAGTATGGGACTATATGAAGTCAAAAGCTGATTTAATTCTCTCCGCTTAGTTTAAAAGCCTTAAGCTTCCTCCAGCTTTACACTCCTTGATACTCCAATACATACAATACCCTGGAGTCATACTTCTCGTCAGAGCAATGACTACAAACACAGCAAAACTAATTCTGTTCTCCAGCAATCACTCCTGATAGCTGATGGTGAACTTGCAGTGGTATAATCAGGCATAGAATTTGCTCCAATGTGTTTTTAATACAACTAGAGAGACTCAGACTATTTATTATGGGAGTCATATAAACAAGTCATTCAAACAAAATCCTCCTAATTTTACAGCAGTCTAGACATGCAGCATATTGTGAAGCCATGTCTAAGGATAGTGTCATTAAAGTTTTTATCCTTATTTTCAGTTCAGAGGAGAACTGAGGATAAATATGGCAGTCTGGCACCTAAGATATTATCCCACAGTACCTAAAAGGAATGTCAGCGTCATCTGAAAAGCCCTTTGATTATTACATGATAAGAAAGGTTTATTTCATGTTTACTGTGCTGGGATAACATTGGCTTTACTTGTTTTGCCAAGTTTGCACACTTTCTGTGGGAACCCTCCTCATTCCAATGAAATGGGATGATAGGAAGCATTTTATTAGAGCTTACTGGAAAAATGTGCCCTAAGTGCCAAGGAGCCAGGACTGTTGCCCAGCTGGCTGAAGACAGACAATGCGTAAGTCACAAAAAGTCGCAGGATTGCTGGCCTGCATGGAAATTCCCATCTCAGCTGGTGCCTGGTCTCCCAAACTCATACACCTTCCGTGAAACACATGCAAACCTTCTGTGCCAATTCTAAACAATGTCTAGGAAATATAAGGGTTGCCTTAAGATGAGCAGGATTTTGAACAGATGAGGATGTGCAGAGCTGGTCGCTCTCTCAGGGACAGGATAGCAGCATGACGCTCCTGCACACCTTCAGGGCGTACAGCAGGTTGCCTCCTGTGTGGTTCTGTGAGTTGGCACAGATAGGACAATGTTGTCCCCTCTTCAGGCTTCCCACGTGCATCCCCTCTTTTATTTTTAGTTTCACTGAGGCCTGCCTTGCAATATAAAGCTTAGTCCAGACCTCTCTCAGCAGAGTCAGTGACATCTGGAAGTAGAAAATGCCTCCCAAATATTTATGAGATATGTCAGCAATTTCCAGATTACTTTTTTCCCTAGCGTCTAACCTGAAACTTCCTTACTGCACTTTTAACTCATTGCTTTTTGTTTATTCATTAAGTCATTTCAGTAATTAAAGTTTATGAGTAGTATTCTAAATGAGGGAATAAAATGAATTTCAAGAAACAGCAGCCCAGAAAAGAAGAGTCCTGAGGAGAGGTTTGGAAGAGAAGACTGAGTCTGACATGTCATTTTCTGGCATCGGAAATGTAATAGGGTGAAGGAAGGCAGAAATTGTTTGTGAAAGGAGGCAATGGAAATGCAGACACTGGTGGATGAGTGTCAGGAGTGAGAAACGTAACATTAACTGGAGTCGCAAGCTATGTCTGGGCGAGATGCATTATTAGGCAAAGAACTGATGGAAAGATAAACTGAGATAGAGAGGAATATGGCTTCTCAAGCTACTGGGAAGACATTTTGGCTGTTAGCCAGAGCATAAATATTTTAAATGAAGTTCAGGCTCCACTGAAGTCTGTGAGAGTTTCACCATCAACTTCAAATTTCACCCTTTGTGTTTTGTTAATCATTTTGGGCTGGGGGTAGCTTCAGAAAATGTCAAAATACAGATAGGCTGTATTAACGCTTTGGATCAAGATTCAGATCTACAGTCCTACTTTACCTGACTCAAAGAACTGAGGCAAAACATAGAGTGGTAACGTATTCACAAATGTTAGGGGTTGGAATGGACCTCAAAAGATCATCTAGTCCAACGCCCCTGCCAGGGCAGGACCACCTAGAGTAGATCACACAGGAATGCATCCAGGTGGATTTTGAATGTCTCAACAGAAGGAGACTCCACAACCTCTCTGGGCAGCCTGTTCCAGTGCTCTGTCATCCTCACAGTGAAAAAGTTTTTCCTTATGTTAAAGTGGAACCTCCTGTGCTCCAGCTTGCACCTGTTGCCCCTTGTCCTGTCATTGGCCATCACCGAGAAGAGCCCGGCTCCATCCTCCTGACACTCAACCTTTACGTATTTATAAACATTGATGAGGTCACCCTTCAGTCTCCTCTTCTCCAAGCTAAAGAGACCCAGCTCCCTCAGCCTTTCATCACAAGGGAGATGTTCCACCCCCTTAATCATCTTTATGGCTCTGGGCTGGACTCTTTCAAGCAGTTCCCTGTCCTTCTTGAACTGAGGGGCCCAGAACTGGACACAGTATTCCAGATGTGGTCTCACCAGGGCAGAGTAGAGGGGGAGAAGAACCTCTCTTGACCTACTGACCACACCACTTGTGATACACCTCAGGATGCCATTGGCCTTCTTGGCCACGAGGGCACATTGCTGGCTTATGGTCATCCTGCTGTCCACCAGGACCCCCAGGTCCCTGTCCCTTACCCTACCCTCTAACAGCTCATCCCCCAACCTGTACTGGTACATGGGGTTGTTCTTTCCCAGATGCAAGACTCTACACTTGCCCTTCTACTATTTCATTAAATTTCTCTGCGCCCAACTCTCCAGCCTGTCTAGGTCTCTCTGAACGGCAGCACAGCCTTCTGGTGTGTCAGCCACTCCTCCCAGTTTTGTGTCATCAGCAAACTTGCTGACAATGCACTCTATTCCCTCATGCAGGTCACTGACGAATACATTGAATAGTACTGGTCCCCGTACTAACCCCTGTGGGACTCTACTAGATACAGGCCTCCAACTAGACTCAGGCCTCCAACTAGACTCTGTCCCATTGATGACAACTCTCTGACTTCTTTCCTTCAACCAATTCACAATCCACCTCACTACCAATCATCTAGACCACTCTTCCTCAGTTTAGCTGCGAGGATGCTGTGGGAGACGGTGTCAAATGCCTTACTGAAATCAAGATAAACCACATCCACTGCACTACCATCATCTATCCACCTGATTATGTCTTCATAAAAGGCTACCAGGTTGGTCAAACACGACTTCCCCTTGGTTAAGCCATGTTGACTGCTCATAATGACCCTCTGATCCTTGATATGTCTAGAGACAGTGCCGAGGAAAAGTTGTTCCATCATTTTTCCAGGGATGGAGGTGAGGCTGACTGGTCTGTAGTTACTTGGGTCCTCCTTCTTGCCCTTTTTGAAGACTGGAGTGACATTTGCTTTCCTCTAGTCCTCAGGCACCTCACCTGTTCCCCACGACTTACCAAAGATGATGGAGAGTGGTCTAGAAATGACTGCCGCCACTCCCTCAGCACCCGTGGGTGCATCCCATCAGGGCCCATGGATTTATGTATGTCCAGATTGCTTAACTGATCCCTAACTCAGTCCTCATCAACCAAGTCAAACTCCTCCTTTATCCTGACATCCTCTAGGGCCTCAGGGGTCTGGGGCTCATGAGAACTGTCTCCAGCAGTATAGACAGAGGTGAAGAAGGCATTCAGTAACTCCGCCTTCTTTGTATCCTCTGTCGTCAGGGCACTTGCCACATTCAACAGTGAGCCTACATTGAACAATGGCACAGTCAGATCTAATGTTAAAAGCCTTCGGCTAGAAGTAGTCCAGTCCCAGAGGCTGGGTCTAGCCTGAGACTGAGATACAAGGTACTGATCATCACTCTAAGCATGGATCAAATGTTATTAAAAATAGAGGAGGTAAAAAAAATTTCTGAAGAAAAGTAGCAAGAAAAATTAGCAGTTGTTTTTTTCCTTGTTTTTCTTTTTGTATCTAGTCACTCTCAATTTCATATCAATAAACTGTAATGATACAATATGAACCACTGCATGTATTTCAAATTTGATGTTCTCTTTTGTATTGTCACTTTAATACTAATGATAAATATAAGTTATGATTCAGCAAAGCCCCCAAGTGCTTCCCCTTCTGTGAGTCTATGAGATACATTTGTGTAAATGATCAATGTTTCAGGACATGACTGAGCTGGAAAAAATGAGGGATAAAATTTTGAGAGAGGGGAAGGAAGATGGAAAACATATAATACTTCATTTTTCTTTGATCTGAAATGTTTTATCTGAAATAAAGCATTTACGGTTGGCCTTATTTAGCTCTTTCCAAACGTAAGAACTGATTCAAAATGAAACGTTGACCTTTATGTACAATTGTCCTCTTTATTTTTTTTCTGAATGCAGTTGCAGTTTTTCAACAAACTGTAAAGTAGCCTAGCTGTCATGTAAATGACCTTACACTACTAGTATGATCAGAAGTTAGGCAATGTTAATGTGTTTTGCAACATTAAGGTGAAATAAGAGTGAAAGAAATTCTGCACTGAGAGTGGAAGATACACTTTGGGAATACAGATTGATGTGTGCAAAGTACACATTCTAACATGTAAACTGTCTGCAGAAGTTTAGCTAGCGTACAAACAGTCTTACAATGTGTTTGCATTTTGCAGGCCAACAAACACTCATCATTAAATCAGTGAGGCCAGTCAAGATGTCTGTAACACAGCAAGAGGCACAGCAAAAGCAGCAGCAACAGCAGCAACAAACTCTGCTCTCGCTGCCTGCAAACATTCAAAACTTTTACAGCGTTCATTCCTAGCAGGCTGTTGAGAAGCGCGCTATCTTCTGACCATGATATCTTTAGCCTAGCAGAGAGAAATCATCTTGAAAGCTAGTACTTTGATCACCCTCAGAAATAAAGATCAGAGGATGACTAAGGGTCTTGGGAATTGAGTTCTTGCTCTCTTTCTTGCTCATGCCAGCACGCAAAAACGCACACAAAGGCAATTTTCATATATTTGTTATTGACGGAGACACATTTCAATGAGAGATCCTTACAGCGCACGTACTTAACTGACACATTACACAAATGTTTGCTGTGTACAGAATAATCAAGGAAACAGACTCATGTTTATTATTACTGAATCAGCAGCAGTCTAATGGATTAAAAACATCCTCTTTTTTTTTTTTTTTTTTTTTCCTCTCTCCTGTTGTGAAAGTGCCAGTGTTGTAAACTCTCCCTGCAAGAGAAGTGGGTGGAGATGAAGCGACTTATGACCTTCGTGATCTGTGCACTCCCGATCTCTCAGGTTAGGTCTTCTGGCCACAACCCAAAATCCCAGAACATCAGCTACAGATACTTGGAGCCAATTGGGTTGGGAAAGAAGACAGTAAATGTCTGTTTCCGGTTCACAGGCCCCTTAGCGTCACCACATATTTTGGAAGTCTGTCTGGCTTCCTGACTTTGAGAGTCTCTTGATTTAGACTTCAGGGAGCAGAAGTGAAAGGGAGGGAAACAAGGCTGACCTAAAACCTCGTGAGTAGTTGGAACATTTTCTTTTCTCTGACTTTTAACACTTGTAAAACCTTAATTTATTAGATTTCTTTTCTTATTTAGGGATATTTATAGTAACTTCTGTTACTGTAATGAATTGTGGTTCTTTACACGTATACTCTTCAGATTGGACGAGATGCCCTAAAATGGGTCTGAATTCTTCCTTATCCATACAGATTTCCACTGACTTCCCTGGTATTGGGGCTGGACCTCAAGGCCACTGTAACCCCAAACACGAAGTTTCAGTCTACACTAAAACAGTATTTTCTTAAATCTGAAAACACTGCCAGTCCTATTTAAACATAGACTTAAGTCGGTCCTTGTGAAGCTTTATGCATCTACATTAACTCAATAAATTTACTCAATCTGATTCAGTCTGTCTGAGCATCTGCTTTTAATGTGGGAAGAAAGGGATTTAGCAGCGCTTTGCATATTGTTATAAAACTATTTTTAATCTTGCTGTGATAAGCAACACAGCACAGAGGCTTGGCTACCACTCAGAGTGGGGGAATGGTGTGTAATTACGAGGGACTGTACCTGTCCTAGCCCGTTAAGGTAGCTCAGTTTGGCGAGCAGCTCGTAAAAGGAGCTCTAATACATGAGAGCAAGAACTGGGTTACTATCATGGTGTGAAGAGGGAAAGAGAAGATGTGAGAGTATATAGAGAGCTGGCATTACCCATGCCGGAAGCATTTGTTAGAAAAAAAGGTGGAAAAACATGGAAGCAAGGGGAACAGGCAAAAGTACATAGGGCCCTTTTACCTTCTAATGGCCATTCCTGGCATGGGCATTCCTGTCACTCTTTGCCAAGTTCTGTGTTGGTGGAGGGGGCTGGGTTTGGGGATTTTTAATGTGATTGGGTGCATGTGATAAGGCTGCAGATCCTGAAACCTCAACTACATGCTCAATATTGGTCTTTCTGTTATTGTCGTAATCAGAGTACAGACTGTTCCTTCCTAGGCAAGGACAGCATTCCTCATGGGCTTCTCATCACCCTGGCACTAATACCCCACCTCGGCAAGAAATGCCTACCTGTGTTTCCATAAACATTCTCATTCTTGCAAAAGTGACTCTGGAAGCGTCAAATTTCCATGACCAGGCCTACTGATACATTTAACTTTCTCTTAAGAGAGTTGAACTGCGTACACTTGGCAGCGTGCCTGGGCAAGCACACAAAGCACAGCCTTCCCTTTTTATCCCAGGCGTTTATCAAAGGATGCAGACACTGTTCTTGTCTCTCCTCAGGCCTGTGTTCCTCCTATGCTAACCATCTCTTCCAAGCCCATGACTGCTCTGCCTGTTGTTGTGGCAGACAGTGTTGGAAGGACAAGGAAACCAGCTGACGGGAAAGCCAGTGAAACACAACCTAAACCAAATAGACTATTGCCTCTGTTGCTGAAGAAAAGGCCTTGTAATTTTTAAGGACTGTTTTTTTTTCAATTGTCTTGTGATGGTCTTTCAATGATGGCCCCTAGTCAGACACGGGGCCTTGCACTTCATCACCGCATGAAGGGCAAGCATTGTTTACATTGCAAAACCGATCATAGCAAACAAGATTTCCACAGAAGCACAAGGTGGAAATGTCTTCTCACACTCTTTCTTGTGTAATTTCAGGTCTGTCTACCACAGAGATGTGTCTGCTCTTTGTTCATCAAAGTGTGATGCCGCCAGACGGAAAGGGCAGAGGGTGTTATGTCCGGGGAGATCTGGGGGACTGCAACACTCCTCCAGACGAACTCTGTCACCACAGGTGTGTTCAGGTCGAGCCATTGCTTGGCCCTGGCTGTTCCCCAGAGGCAGAACCTGTTGTGCGTGTTTGTAAGGTTTAGCTTTACTGCAGTGTATTCAACAGTCATAGGAGAAGGAAAATACTTGGTTGGGCCAGGTCACATTACCTTCAGCACTTCCAACAAAAATCCTTAGAGAAAGCAGGGCAAGTGATGGGAAATGTTCCCATTGCCACAGACAGTTCACGCCTCAAAGCTGCTTGTGAAACCTTTTGCTACTCCAACAACTGGGATGCTAATCTCTGAAAACAGAGCTGCTCAAACTTTTGCAAATCCACATCATCAAAAGTAGGTTCTAGCAAGTGAGACATTTTCAATTAAATTTTTTTGCCAACTAAAGATTTCAAGCTCTTTTGTGTGAAGAATATTTGCCTGCCATAGAAAATGTTTCCTTGTCCCCAAAAAGCTAAATCTCTGGCCTTGTGGCTACACATGGAGACCATGCTCAGTCTTTCTGGTTACTTATCCCTCTATTCTACCAAATAGGCTTAACCATGACACTTAAAGTATTGACAAGAGTGAAATATCTTGTAGCCTACTTCATCAAGGTTTTGAATTCCTTACTATTCTTATTGATATTATTGTGAGTCTGTATTCATTAGTGGAGAAAGAGAGAGATTTAGGGGCCTCACTCCATTTCAGGTGCCTTGCTGACCATAGGGGTCATCTAACAAGGAGCACAGAGCCGAAACAACTTGTGGATCCGGGCCTCCCTCCATATTTACAATGGGGATAACAGAAATTGCCTTTTGTAGATCTGTCATTTATTTTAGAGGCCTGTGTTGCATGTTTGCTTCTTGGCAGGATGAGAGCTACGAAGTGAATAAATATACTTCAACCACAAATGAGCAAGCAAATGGAAGGAAGTGCTGTTTAAAAAAATGCTTTCAGTGACTTATTCAAGTTACAAGAATGGCAAGAGGCATTTTCTAGGAAGGAAGATAGTTTCTAAATTGTTTTATGCAAGATGGTCTATTTTATGACTTAATTCTGAAAAAAAATTTAGAGGTAACTACTGTGAACAGAACATGAGCACTCCAGAGCTTGGTTTCTTTCAGAAAGAACATGTCATATCACCATGATCATCATCTGTTGCGACATCACAAGACTGAGATTATATTACTGTTCTCCATAACTCCACTTGGTCTCTTATTTTTTTCCCCCAGTCTGATCTCATTCTAGCGAGGGACAGCCAACTATCTCTCCCCACCATAGTGGCAAACAACTAGCTTCATGTATGACTTGTTTGTTTCCTCATTAGTCTTACACATGTTGGACATTTCTCTGGTTGGTGATATAATATGTCTGATGCCAGAAGAGGAGCTGAATAAAGACTTCTTACTGTGAACTAGCAAGTCACTTACAGTCATTAGTCACTGAGTACCTTCTTCTGGGTTAAATAACACAGAATATTACCTAATCAAATTATCCTTATTATCTCGGTGCAACAGCAGAAGATGGGCCTGATTTTGAGCTTTGGATTCCAACTCCAGTTTTGGATTTATGTACTAATCAGGCTTCCAACTTCACTCTATTAATAAGCACAACTTAATGTACTGTAGATTTTGAACCCCACATTACAGAATACTAGTCGTCCAAAGCCTTAGTTCTTGCTGTTTTATAATGACCATATTTGGGTTCAGTTTCAAGGTTCTGTCCCATGTCTCTAAATTACCTAAAGTACACATTTGCTTTATAAACATTAACTTTTACTGAACGAAAAGCCACTACTGAAGAGCTGGGTTTGACTATCATCACACATAATAGCTAAACCTCTTTATCATACTCATGCTTTATACTTGGGTTAAACTGACTAGGAAACTTCTCTTGCTTTAAAGTCTCATCTAGAGATGAGGCAGCTTATTAGCAGTAATAACTTTAGGAATGAGCCATACTGTGAGGGATAGTTCCTGACAATTCTGGCCTCGGTGGTAAAGTAGTTAGGTAGGTAGATTTGACTAAGTGTCTTTACTATCCATTGCACAGTAACATCAGTGCCAGTGAAGAGGCTTTCTCCACCAGCGATAAGAGGACAGCTAAAAGGAAATGTTGGGGTGTGCTTATCTACAGGCAAAAAAATCAGGTAAGTAATCTTTTTTATAGTTCTGGCTGCTGAAACATTTAATTACATCCATAGGATGGAAGGCACTCTAGTACTCAACAATGTGTAAGAGTGCACCACTGTATTCCTAGTCAGAAATATATTTACTCTGTGTCCCATTCTTGGAGCGGGGGTTGTAATGTGGCCTGGCCACTGCCTTCTTGTCTAGAAAGCAAATATTCAGGGTGGGGAGGGGCAGAAGAGTTTTCATTTGTGAGTGCAAAAAGGTAAGGAAAAGACACCAGCTCCCTGCCAGAGCTGAAACACGCTTTGCAAATACACTCTTGTACTTTACTACTGCCAGCACAGTATGTGTTGCTTACAGACAGGATTGTACTCTTCATTGTTGCACCTTCTAACAGCTGAAAGTGTGTGGTGAAAACTGCTCTTAAAAGCACTTGCCCATCATCATGGAGGCTGAACTCCCTGTGAACAGGCAATTCACCCTTATGGTTGGATTCACAAAAGGAACAAAAAATGAAGACATAAACACTTCACAGAGGAAGTGAAATATTTAAAGATGAACAAATACATAAAGGTAATTAAGATAACTCAATGTAGAAACATTATTAAGGGAGCATTGTGGAGTAACAAAGTGCCTCATGTCAGTAATGAGCTCCTGGAGGACAGATCCCTGCTCCCCCCACAGAGTAATTAACTACTCTTGCATTAGGGAGGAGTGCTGGAACTTCTTCCTGCTTCTTCACACGAACAGTGCACTTTCTCTGTCTCTGCAAAATGTTTCAAATGCCTTTTTTTTTATTCCTTTGTGTTTCTAATCTTTTCCTGGAATACTGAATGTATAGTGAAACTTCTTATCTTACGCAGGAGTTATGTTTATAACAAAAAAGGAACTCGGGGACTGAATGCCTCAGGGACTTAGATGATGGGATGTAGAGACTTTTATCTTGAGTTTGCTTTCTTGAACCAGACCCAAGTTGGTAGTGACCTAAAATTGCCTTAGCCTAATGACTGTTTGGTCTCTACTGTGAAAAGTGTTTGGTGGTCTCAGTTTAATTCCTGGTAAATACTTGTTTGCTCACTAAATTACTTCCATAACCGGTATCCATGCTGGTAGTCTCACAGAGAGGTCAAGGGTTTGATGGGAACAGGGACTGAGCTATTCTTTCATGCTGCGTGCTGGTCCCTTCCAGCCATGTGAACTGAAGAACCAATGCAGTTTCCAGTTGGTTGAGGTCTGCTTGCTTGTTAATCTGATTCCTTTGAAGAACGTAAATTGCAATATGCTAACTCTGAAAAATTACTTATGATTGAAAATAAAGCTTCATTCATCCAGGGTCCTTTTGACATGCTGAAGGCCAAAGTATCTCCAGAAGCTTCAGATGATAAAGGGTTAGCCCATGTCAGGACATAGTCAGTCTGATTAGCATAGCTGGTCGTATATATCTGGATATAAATATATATGGTGCACAAACAGCATAATTCACATAAATAATGTCTGTCAGCCCTCCCCTTTCCTTTTCCCTTCACCCTACTGCTCATTCCTGGAGTCTCAATTTTACTGGCATTCGTATTCATGCGAATATATGAAGTATCAGATCAGGAAGGTCTATAGGTTACAGAAAACGAACCAAAGCAAAAATAAGTAGATGGTGATGTAAACTAAATAAAATTGTTTGCTGTACTCAGAGCAAAGAAGACTTTTTATTAATTTAAAAGCCTTCTGTTACTCCACACATCTCCAGATTTAAGATCCTGCAGACTGCTCTGAATAGCAGCAGAAGTGAAAACAAAATTAGTATTACATTGATGATTTTTCACACATTTTCACAAGTTCAGGACATATTTCTGCAAGTGTGTATTCAAAACTGATACAAGCCAGAGATCAGTAGAAAATTCAGTTGTCAGATGGTAATTTTTCAGTCGCAGAGTCACACAAAAATTCAGTGGGACCCTCCTGTCAGATTGCACTGTCAGAACTCAAAATAAACCTTATGTTATCTGTCAAAAAAGGCACACTAAAATGCAGCCATGGGCATTTTCAGCCTGCATGTCAAGTAAGTCCAAAATGAGTTTTAGAACCGAAAACAACATCTGCTACATGCATGGTCTTAGAGTGTGATAAGATGTGAAGTGCAGACAGAAATACAGATTGTTTGCTGTCACGCAGATACAGACAGTTAAGCTCCAGACCTGAAAGTGAGGTTTGACCACAGCTCCAGCCTATGCATGCAAGTTCTTCAACAATTATTAGCGTAAATCGTATTAAATGCACTCCCGCCAGCTGTTTAGGATTTTCAGGACAAGTCTCTTACTGTGTAGTTATAGCATTTACCATTGTAATTTTTAATTACGGGCTCTCATATTAACTGGAGCCACATGATATTATCATGGTGGAAGTGAATAACAACAGTGCTGATGGAAATCTGTAAGACTGTATGCCACCATCTGAAAACACTGAGCTGTAATTCATTTTACAGCAAGGTAGGTAGGATCAGTATTTTTGTATAGTATATGCTGTCATATTTGTACATGTGTTGTATTTAAACGTTTTACAAAATAGACATAAATTATCCGGAATTATTTTCCAAATACACTATCTCTCTGAATTTTAAAGACGTAATCTGCAGTAGATTTTGCAAGTAACTTTGAAGCCACAATGGGTAGAGTAAGTGTACATGTACACGTGATAAAAAGACAACATACTGCACTCTTTCTTTTCTTAACAGATGAACTAGAATTCAATAGTGGTTTTGTTTGCCTTGCATTTTTCTTTGCCTGAGGTGAGTTCTGGAGTAATTTCCTTTAAAATGTAGAATTGCGAGTCGCACAAAATATATTAGCCCATGTGTGTCTAAAAAGATCATAATATTGGCATCACCACAGGCATTCAGATGAACAGAAAGTGCTCATGGAAAAACAAAACAATGGAGACATGAATGCAGCCAGCCATATGATAAACCAGATTTTAAGAATATGCTTGTTTATATCTAAGGAAGAACTGGTCTGCCTTGAAATTTGTCTGGTTTTCCCCAGCTTGTGTAATAAAAGATACTACTTTTCTCCACCAATTTTTCCTTGTTTTATTTGTAGAAGCACATTCCATTATTGAAATGGCCAGAGTGAAAGTCTGGCCAAAAAAAAAAAAAAAATCTGTTTCAAGTCTATGTGATCTTATTATGTAATGTCTTCTTAACTGGAGTTTTTCTGAACAGATTCCTCACCAATCTGCTGCTTTTCAGAAAAAGCCCACAGGTGAAAAACCAAGCTCATGGCACAGCTGCACCTAGAAACACAGTACAGCTGTCAGCTGGGGAAGAAGGGAGATTTTCAACTTGCAAAGGTAAAAAGCATGATTTCTTTTCACTTCCCTACTTCTGAGAAAGTGTAAAGGTGACCTTACACTGCCCTTGCTCCTTCCAGGCAAATCTACATTAATTTGGTGAGAGCTGTATACATGAGCTGCGAGGACCGTGTGGCCCAATACAGCAATTATCTTTTTAACTTACAGAAGTAACTGCCAAGTAACTGGTAGTAATTATGCATTTCTTCACTCCATGCATGCAGCTTCACTGGAAATAAAGAGCATAGCAACTCTGTCTTTAGTTTGCATGTGGGCAGCTTGTTCCTGCACTTTCTGAGCACCAAAACTTTGGTGTACCAATTCACTGTACACTGACTCACAAATATTTGCAATGGGAGAAGGAGCAGGTCCTAGGTCATCAGAATTTTAGGAGGTAATTTTCAAACTGCTGCCAGAGCAAGCCGACATGTCTTAATAAAATTTTCATTTGTGCAAAGTAGCTGAGAACAAAACCAATCTGTTTCCCAGCATTGTTTTGCTTTGCTGCTGTGCTCACATAATGCAAACCCGTCAGTACTGCTCTACTGGCAGTTTCCATGAAGCTGATTTTCTATAAATCTGAGTATACTCTGTGCTAAATTGTTCCTTCTCCTGCATCGCCTTGCAGAGCAGTATTACTCAACACAGTATAAAATTCTTAGTCACCGCTATCACTGGGCTTTCTGTGGCACAGACCCAGTTTTCTGTGCTGCATTCCTCATTTTATAGAACAAACTGGAGCTTGTTTTTGTTTGAAGAACATTGACCAACATCCTGAACACTGCTTATTAGGGTCAAGCATGGAGCATTTCACCACGTCCCTTTTCTCTGGGCTGCACTGTGTAGTATCATTAAATTTGTACTTGCAGGAAACTGAGTCATCCCCTCTTTCCTACTTTGATACCACAACAGTTGATGGCCATTCAAAGTGGGGAGTGGGGCTTAGCAGTTCTGTCCTATGTTATGTTACCTCTCCAGAGGAAACAGGGTGATCTTCAAGCTCAGGTTTATTATGGCATTAAGTTTATACCCTCTGCTTAAATTGATCACGCGCAGTTCTCCTGTCTGCTCTGACTGGTCGTCACTGCCCAACCTATAAAGCACTTTCTATCATTATAAATTAAAGTAAGCATTGGAAATTAGAGGAAGAAGAAAAGAGAGAAGGAAATACAGCCAACATTGTAGTAATATATGCAAACCAAGAGCATTTCTGCACACTCATCCAAATGCCCAAAGACCATCAGGTGGAACGGCCTGGACAGCAGAAGCAGAGTGATGGGAGGAAGGGTAGGCTGGAGAAGGGTCCTTTGTAAATCTGCAGAGAGGACCAATCTGCAGAGAGTCACTACTTCAGTCCATGAGTGACCATTTCCTAGAAGTAAAGGTTCAGGAAGGTTTTAATATCCCAACAAACTTGTATCTCAGAGAAGAAGGTGAGGAGGTTGTACATTTGCTGTGTGTGCATAGTAACACCAGTAGCCAGCACACAACCAGAACAAGCAGGGCGTTTGATGCACCTAGCTCTTCCATGACACTGAGAGGAGTGTGCCCCTTGTGGCAGGGGTGCCAGGGATACTTTACCTCCTCCTTTGCCCAGAAGGTCAGGCGAGGTGTGGGACTTCTGCACCTGACGACATCATTTTGATAAACTCCAGACACTACAGTACAGATACGCGCCAGATTGTTCTTCCTACTGCATTAATCTGTGACTTAATTAAGCACGGCAAAGTTATTATAGTAGAGTACCTGAAATAGTACACGGTCTCATCATGATGTACTGGGCATGGCACAGCTACACCACCCACGCTGAAAACACGCTATTGATGACAAAACCTGAAAGTCACCACAAGCCTTTCATAATCTAAATTACAGAGACGATGTCTGAGTAGCAATCACGTGGCAAAGGTTCTCTCTGCGTGTTCAAAACCAGTTGGCCTGTACAATCAAGCAGAAATGTCAGGAGATGGACAGGGTTATATCACCCACAAATCTGCCAGGTTTTAGTTCTCTCATTAACATGGGCTGAACAGGTTGTACTCCCTTAACATGTGAAATGGTTGTGGTCATATGATCACATGTATATGAAATTTTGCCTTCCAGACTATGCTCTTGTCTTCCTTTGTATAGCACCGTAGGCTGGGATTTTTGTTGTATTATCACACTGATATCCACCAACAGTGGTGATGGCAGAAGCAGCTGATTATTCTGAACCAGATTTACCTATTAATGTCAAAGCAAGACCTTGCCATGACTACCCTGATTCTTGGACTGTCTTGTAAGTCTGACTCCATTTCACACAAAATTTCCCACCTCTCTACTCAGTTTGCCTTCCTTCTTGCCTGGTTGGTTGAAAACTACAGGCTGTTTCTCCTCTTGACTTCCTGGCAATTTGAAAAGAAATGAGAGGTCCCAAGGGCTCTGTTAGTACACCATGTGTTTGCTCATACCTCTGTGTGTGTGTGGGGGGGTGTGTGCACAAGTGTATATGTGTGTGCTTGTCGACAAGGTCCCTCTTGCTCTGTTTACAGGGTGCAGTCTGGATGCCTCTTGTGATGAACAGTGTAGTCATTCTACCTGAAATCAGACCTGAGATGTGATTGCCATGTGAAATATTTAGTTGAGGGCAATTCTGGCAAGAACAAATACAGCAAGAGTTGCTTACAGGACCCCAAAGTTCTGCAATCAACTAAAAAATCAGAGACGTGTTTAGTTAGTCACTAATAACTGAGAGAATGCAAGCAGGTAATGTCATTTTCTTCAGATAAGGTGCTGGGGATCAAAAGAATTTGGACTTGTTTCCATTGATCACATAGCAGTAAATGTGGCAACTTCTGAAAAGTGTTTGGGAAGGCAGAATTGTTCAATATTTGTTGTATCTTGCAGGTGAGGGTTAATGGGTCAGGTTTCCTTAGCTGATTTAAATGATTCTGCAGGATGAACTATTCTATCTTCATTGAAAAGGCAAGTCTCAAATATTCACATCTACAAAATACAGGGAATACTCAGCCCAAGAGCTAAACTGCACATCTGATCTCTACAGAACCAAAATTCAAAGCAACTATGCACATGTTTACTAGAAAATTGGTATCTGTTTCTTAAAACTGTGGGTTGGGGTCCACTTTAATAGAAATATTTACTCTAGCTAAATGATGTTTAGTTATAAGTTGCTTGCTTTGCAATTATAGAATACCGTGGTTTAACAGGATGGGGTAAGTTGTTATTCTTCTCTACCAGTGAAGAGTATCTTCTCTATCCTTCTCTGCCTTTTTTAATGAGTAAGACAGAAAAAAGCAGTGATGGCAATTGTTGAGGAACTTCAGTAAGGAAAATATGAAGCAGCAGTAGAGGAATTTTAATAATTTGTTGTATTGACTTGTTTTAGTATTATCTGTATATTTGGAATCTTCATTTAGAGTAATAAATTAATGCTGTGTGAAAACATCAGAATTGTGTGGAGTTCTATAACAAATATTTGATTTTTTCATCAAAACATACATTTGCATTCATTGTCTTTCATTTGTTAGCAGTTCTCAAATATTTGTTACAAAACTGAAAATCAGAATAGTTGTTCTGCTATTTTACTAGAAAATAGGGAAAGCTTTAAACAAAATGTAGTGAAATTTAATTTCACTTAAGTGAGATTTTCTCTTATTCACTTAATATTCACTGGATTTTTAGGAAGAAAAATACCTTCCTCAATGTCTGTGTCTGTCATATACATACTTATATCTTTAACAGAAATTCCTGATTCAAAACTAGTTTAAGTATAAAGTAGTCTCACTGCTTCTTAAACCCACTGAAGTTGTAGATTACCTTAACTTTAGTTTAAAGAAATTCAGACTTTTTGATATGAACCAAAAATGAGTCTTCCACAAAATGAAAAGTACCTCTCTGTTTAGCTGAGTTGTAAAAATTATTCAGGCCACAAAGCTGGTAAATCTACCTTGGATTTATCCCTGAACAAGAAATCCTTGATATTTGTGATGACTTGAAAAAAGACTCTAGCAAACTTTTTTTCACTCAGTCTATCTCTTACCTTCCTCCACACAGCTCCCATCTTCAAACAAGTCAGACATATACACATGGGAATGCTGCAAGTGGCATGGGGTGTACATGTGAGTACACGGTGCAGAGAGAAGGCAGCTGACTTACAGTACTATCCCTGGCCAAAACCTCTTCTTTACAGACTGGAAACGGCTCCTGCAGAGCCTCTGGCTGGGATTAGAGACACTTCAGTCTGTACCAGCAGTAAGAGATTCATTGCTCACAACAGAGCGATGAGGTCTGCAGGGCTATGGACAGTTTCACTTTGAGTTTTCAGGTTCACACAATACTGAAACTCAAAGTACAAATAGTGGAGGGGATGTCCCAAAGCACTGCAAAGTGAGCACGACAGCTCCATTTTCCAAAACCTATGCAAATGGCAGTTGGTGGGTTTTGCACAGCCTTACCTGGTAAATCATGCTACAAGCCAGCTAGCACATTTTACAGTTATGAGCTCAAGCTTCCCGCAGGGTTGCAACAAGTGACTGGTCATCTAGCATCAAAAACTCCACCTTGCGCTCCTCTGACACAGGAGGCAGCTCTGACAGCGTCCTCATTGAACACTCCAGAGAGCCCTTAGCAGAGGTTTATGCTTCCTGTGTTCTGTACATAACTCTCTGAAATAAAGTGGGATTTAGGTGACATAGCATTTTTGTACTGGTTCAAGCCATGGGATGGATTCCACCACAAAACAATATAAAAAGACCACACAACTGACTTCAACTAAAGCGGCATGCAAACTGTGATCTTCCATAGATAGTACTGCCACCATCCTGATTCAGGTATTGGCATCTTTTATGAGGCTGCTTTAATAGTGTCGTGGCCATATTTGAAAACATAGCAGTCAAAATAGTTGAGGGAAAAGATTTTCTGAAAAAATCTGAAGTTCTAAAACATGTTGTCGAAATGTCACTTTTGATGAAAATTTCAGTGCTCTCAAAGGACAAACGTAAAACTACCCACTGCTGCAGGTTGAGATTGTGAAATGTTGGAGATGCCCAGTTTGTGATACAGCCACTTAAATAGTGTTCTGTTTCAATTGCAAATATCGACATTTTTCACACTGGAATGAACTGTTCCTCAGAAATTTTGATAAATAGGAACCTGTTGGATTTTACATTAACTTAAATTATCACTTGAAAGGGAAACTTAAGGAGATACTCATCATTTCACAGAGGATGATCCATCCATTTATGTGCACAACATAGAACAGGATTTAATGAATCACCGATTTGTGATTCTATTCCACTAAAAATTGTCTGTCTTCCTTCCTCTTCTCCTCATTTCAGGAAAAAAGCAAGATATCATGTGAGACTTTTCAACTTCATGGAGAACCTGATTTTCAGCATCATATAGGTTTGCAGGTCCATAGTATATTACTGGCCAGCATCCACTGTCAAGTTATATTACAGGAGCTACATTAAGCAGTGCCAAAGCAGTAGTCTGAAGTCAATTAACAATTGTTACTAAGGGGTGTTTCATTCTAATCCTTAAATAATTCACCTGCCTTTGATGTTAATACAGTGACTTAAAGAACTAACATTTGATGGAAAAGAGCCACAGATGCCAGGAATAACATGAAAAGCTCCTACTTAAAACAGTTAACTGCTGCAAAGCTAAGTGTAACAGTAAAATGTATTAGTTAAAGAGATGTATATATATTTAAGTGTACTTAGATTTTATTACTAAAATGTATAATGTGATATACTGCAAAATTTAAGTGGTAGGGCATTTTATTACATTTTAAGGTGTTCAGACAGAAAGCAGTGCAGAATGAGGGATAATTCACTGCATTTTTGTGGGCAGCACCCACATGTTCACATTTCCCAATGTTTTTTTTCTTTATGGGGAAAAAAAAAAAAAAAAAAAAAAAAAAGAGTGCACCAGGCAGCAACTTGTTTTTTTCCCATGTAAAAATCATGTGCCAGTGATTCACTAATTCCTATTTTTCCTTGTGCTCATCATTGGGCAGAGGGATGACTGTCAATGAAACTATTAAAGGATGGAGAATACCTCAGGGAGTCAACATTCCAAATGATATATTTAAGATAAGACAGATTCGAACAGGTCACTGGTTTGCAGTTGCACAACTGTCTGGATTTTTTGGATGTAGTTCATTTCATTAGTCTCCTGAAATTCTGACTTACGCACTGTTAGGAGCAAAACAGTTTGATGAGCTGACATTACAGTCACTCCCAAATTTAAAAAAATACATGAGTCAGGGAAATCTAGGGAATGGCTTTAAGAGAACCTTACATACTTTTATTTGTTTTCTGATTACTGAGCCATTAGTGTGTACTCCCTCCACACTTTCTGGCTTTCGTCTACACAAATGAGAGCTAGAAATGTAAATTGATCATTCAAAACACAGACCAAGAGTCCCATACAACAAATTGTCTCCAAGATCTGGATTCACAATAAACAAGTGGTGTATCCTGTATATGGAAAAATCCACTCTGTCCACATATATTTTTATGTCTTGTCTTCACGTCCCTTCAAACATTTCAGTGGTCAAGTTTTATTTGTATGTGTCTTCACAGAAAATCGGTGGTAATCTTATAGCCTGGACCGTCATCAGTGGAAATCATAGATTCATAGCCTCAGAGAGGAGAAGGGCTGCTAGGTATTTTAAGCAATCATCAGGGCCATTCTATGCATTAAAGTAACAACAAAATCAGAGCTATGAATTGTGTACTCAGGCAATATTTCTTCCAAACCCACATTTTTTTCCTCATTTCGAATCTGTGTGGTGAAAAAAAAAGTCAAGAAGTAAAAATTGAAAAAATTAAGTCAATTTTTTCCCAAAAAAATTTAACCATTTCTCAGTTATTTAAATAACAGAGATTTCCTTAGGCCTGATTATAAAGATTTTTTTTTTTTTTAATTACAACAGCAGTGCTAAAACAATGTAGGACAGGAAGGAATCCTTGTGATTTATATAGCTAACTACAGCCAAGCAAAATAAAACTTCAAATATCAATATTGAATAGTGCACTTTTTATCCCTGCAGCAATTATGAATTCCGCAAAACCATCACTTCTGGTCAAACTAGATATAAAACCCTCAAACAAAAAGCAGTCAAGACCATCCACTTCCTTAAGGCAACTAACAAGTTGTTAGGTGTTTCCTACAGATTATGGGAGGTACAGAAACAGCTTACATGAGGAACAGTTGAACATTATAGCTGGTCCTGCATCAGTTCAATTCTGCAACCGTATCTCTGACCTTAGATGAAGCTTTACTCATGGAGGCTTGAAGCATCTTCCCCACTAGATGATGTTTAAGAACAGCCATATTTACTGAGCAGGTCCTTTTTAATCTTTTCTCTTTCCTGTACAACTATTTAGGAGACTTACTAATGAAAGTGGCATTAACTTCTGACTTCTGTGTGACACAGAGTGAATCTATAATATTTTTCAAAAGGCTAGCTCAATTCAATAATCAATTCACGAGAGTGCTGATACTGAGTGGCAGTAGTCTACTCTTTTCTATTAGAAATTTGCTGGTAATAGTAGAAAACGAAGAGGCAAAACATTATAAAGTGGTCCATTAAAAATCAGTTAAACTTGTGGAAAACCTGGACCACAAAGGCTGATGAGAACAGAGCCCTGCAGGGGCTGTGATAGGTGTGAACACCCTTTGATGATCTACTCCTCCTTTCATATACAGGAGAACAACTTAGTAGGGAAAGAACTTGTGTGAAATGGGTTTTGGTAAAGAACAGCCATTATGGTATTTGGAAGGGTGCTTGGGAGCAGAGAAAGCAATGGTACTGTCAGTTGAATGAGAACATGCTGAGTGATGGAAGAAGGAATACAGGTATTTAACAAGAAGGCAAGAATGGATGTTGTGATGGTTATGGTTATGGTTAAGCTGTTACAGTTTCTCACTGGACAAGAAATCAAGCACTGAGTTTTCTCCCAGGCCTGACACAGATGTACTTTGTGAATTTGTGAGGGCCATGTAACCTCTCTGTGTTTCTGGTTCTCCATCTGTCAGTCAGGGATGAAGTACTCCCATTAACAAGTTGCCACAGGATTCTCCCCACTCTAACCTTGGGAGGTGTTCAAATACCATGGTGTTGAGGCTTGTAGAAAAAAATAATCCTGCCTCTATCAATAGATAAATGTGAGAAATAAGACAAAAGGTAGATTAGAAAAAGTCTTAGTACATTTCAAAAGTTTTCAGACTTCAAACTCTATTTTTATATGGTACCCATCGCTATGACATCTGACCACCTTCTAATAGTTATGTGAGCAAGATGACTAATATCTGTCATGTTAAGTTCTTTCTTCTCCCAGGGGAAAATTGTGGGGTTTTAAAATATGTATTTATATCTTCTTTACTGTGTGATTTTATTATTAAAAGCTGGGTCAAAGAAGTTTGCTTGCCCTAAGAACAAAGGTAACGGCACCTTGGGGAGCTGAAATTCTCAAGAAGTGATTCCACAATCTTGGACTAAGGCATTGAGAAAGTCCTGTCTCAGCACAGCCTATTGGCATAATCAGGATTTACTCTTAAAGCAGCCAACATTACTTTTTCAGATCTACTATAGGTGTCTATTCATAACGCTCTTTAGCATGAATGAAGATCACACTTTCTGTATTATGTGAAATGTGCTACTACGGAGGAGTATTTCCAGGCAGTGTTACAATTGCTGACTTTCATTCATGGACACTACCATGTTTACCTAGGAGATGGATAGGAAATGGATAGGACAGAACTGGTGGGTACAGTATGAGTATTCAATAACCAGCGTTTCTGAGGGAGGGTAAAAAGGAAAAGAGCAAGAAGATATGCAGAGATTTTTTTCATGGAATTGCTCCATTTCTATTTGGTTTCACTGGATTGAGTGCTTTGTTATAAATCACTGTACACTTGGCATTGGATACAAGGTTTGGACCCAAAATGTGACCCAAAGTGCATTTGAAAGGTTTAACAATTAACTCTGGGATGAGGATGCTACCTCCCACCAAGACACTATTAATAATACATTATCTGAAAACATACCATAATAGAGTGGCTTTCTGGTTTTGAGATAAAATTTGTAGGTAGCTGAGGTATCCAAGATGAAGGGGATGGGAGCAGGCTGGAAAGGAGGTAGTCAGAGGGCAAGGTTGACTGCTGCTCTCCCATCTCTGCATTCCATTTATAATGTGATCCAGTCCCAAATTAAAATGTTGTGCTAGTTCCAAATAAGTTTTTATTAAGAAAATAAAACCACCAAAGAAGAGGTTGTGCAAGCTATTCTGAGCTCCAGAAAAGCAATGACTTACACACACACGTAGTGGACAAGCTCAGAGATTTCGCTCACCCATCTTCTGGCACGTCACAGTGCACACTAACTTTCCCTTGGGATTCCATTGGCAAAGTTGGGGTTGAGAAAATAAAACAACATTTACAGAAATAGACATGCCAGCATGTCATGCAATATTTTGGACTTTCTTGCAAGGTTTTTAAGAGAACAGAATATAGAGGATGTGTCTTAATAGGTAGTTTTCACTGATTAAGATTTTTTATTCTTTTTGTAGCACAATTTAATGAATGTTCAGATCAATTTATTGTTCCCTTTCTTGCTATTTTCTCTACTAAAGTGAATATGTTGATCCGAGGAAAAATACTGTATTAAGTCCAAAACCAAAACAAAGTAATGATGCTCCTCCTTTTTCTGGCCTAGCCACAGCATTCTTTTTTCATTGTGTATCACACATTTACTTCACCCGGGTCCTGGTACAAAGGAAAAGGAACAATGAGGTCCCCTTCTGAATCCTTACTCCTGTTCATTGTACAATGTTTTCCAGAGTGCTGAGGGCAGAGCTGGCTTGCCTCTGCAGCACGTAAGCTGGGACCCTGCGCTGTCTGAAGTCATCTCTGTCTAGAGCTTCTGCCAGCAAGAGGGTTTATTTTCTGTACCAAGGGTAGGTTCATCTCTTCTTTATCACAGGGAAGGAAAAATGTAAGTCTCTTTTTTACGATTTTGCTCCTGCACACCTTTTCTCTCTGGACAATTGCTAGTCACAGAGTAACCCTGTCAGTATTTTAAGACTGATGGGTACATAACCATCATATGCCTACTTTTCAAAAACAGTGGGTTCTTTGGGACAGGAGGTAGCCCTTTTGACATCTTTTGTAAAATCATGTTGGCATTGAAGGAATACTAAGAGCAAAGTAGGAGTGAGATATGCAAACATGTTTACTGGCCCTATTACAAGCTAGATTCAGACTTCAGCAATACTCTGCTGTTTCCAAAAGAAGATGGATTTACTGTTTTATTCTTCAGAGTAAAATCTAACCTAGGTTGGTGCAGACAAAAGGAATCTTAACAGCCAAATATTTGGTAATCTTTCTAGAAATGTGCTGCTTACTCACTTCAGTGAACAAAACTTATGGCTTTCTCAGACTGAAAAATGAAAAATGTCTCTTACAACCTCCCATGTCAAACATTTCTACTTGAATTTTATCTATGATCTATACATAAACTTTACTGATTTCAGAGCTGGTCACTCAAGGGGACCACAGAATCTAGCTCATAAAGTGACTATCCTCCATGCCCAGATATATTACTAAGTTTATGTGGGAGACATCAGTACTTCCTTATGCAAGCAGTTTCTACAGATGCAGTCCCCTTTGCTGCATAGGCCGGTAAGATCTACCTTAACATGAGGAAGAAGAAAACAATTGTTCAGCAGTGATTTACTATCCTGTTCTAGAAATCAGTTCTGAAAGCCATAAAACTACAAGTACTATGGCATGAATTTATGATGTACTCCAAACAAACACCCCTTGGCTGTTGACCATTCAGGTCACGTATCTTACTCACTGAGTTTTTTCTTACAGAATCAGTAATATTATGTTACTGTATTTTCTCTGCTTGTCTACTTACTGCTGAGTGCTAATCAGCCTGGTTAACAAAACACGACATGTCACCTGTATGAGTTGTTACCATAAAACCCAGGCATGTTTACTCCAAAGAGATTCTGTTAATATCACATGTACACTTGCAAGCTCGTAAAGAATGAACAAAGGGTCTTTGGTGGCTTATTTTAGCTAGTGAAGCTAGTGTCTTACTAAAAACAGTGTGAAGCTATATAATGTTAGTTTTACGATTTAATAGCCTCTAAAGTCCAAGAGTATTAAGATATCCAGTTACTGCTTTCCATGAAAAACCTCCTTCCTCCACTGGCCCTGTGTGTGGGATGATTAGTACGCTTTGTATCACAGTTTCAACAGAGGAAAGCAGAACTATCTGTTAGGAGTCTGCTTAGTCCCTGTGGAAATGACTGCTGCCCTGTGCCATAAGAGCTGCATACCTGACTGAAGCTGACTTACTCTTTAGATCTGGCATAGCAATTCCTTGCACAGAATGGTGCATTCTGAAGTGAGGGTAAGTGTGCTTATTGCAGGCTTTATAGTGCATTGTGCACCATCAGCGCTACACGAATCTCAACGTGGACCTGTGGGAATTCTCAGTGGTAAAGATCACCCACCCCGGCTGCCATTCCTTCAGACAACTTATAACTAAATCTCTCCTTGACTAATCTCTGCAGTTCACTGAGTCCAAATGGACTACTGGCCCAGTTTGGATTAAATCTCAGTTAGTTCAAAGAGGAAATTAAGTCCATATGGTATGGGCCAGCTGCCCTGCGCAAGCATTGGCAGGTTAGAATGTGGCCAGCACTTTTTTTTCTTTCTGAAAAGACATTATTTCAATTGATGATGAGTAAATATTCCAGCCTAATTTTATGAGATTCCATCACACTTCAGGAAGTAAAATAATAATAATAATAATAATAATAATAATAATAATAATAATAATAATAATAATAATAATAATGGTGATAATAATAATAATAATAATAATAATAATAATAATAGGCAACTATTTTCAGAAATTCAGAAGACTTATTTCAAACTAGTTTTCCTGCCTCATAAATTTTAAGGAACTGAAATGTGTAACAGGTGGAGATGACAAGATCTGCTGCAAACACCATTCTTATTCTGGTTCAGCCTCTTTCACTGGTCTATAACACTCTCCGAAAGAAATTGCGTTAATAGCTACAAACTCTAGGGTGAGACATCCATAACTTCCTCCCAAATCCATGACAACTTTGCACATACACCTAGATTTAGCAAGATCTAGAGATGGCTGCAAAATAAAGGCAGGAAAGAGCTTAAATAAAACATGGAAAGTTCAAGCAAATTAGAAGAGACAGTAATAATTATAGTGGACTAAATTGTCATACATCACTAACATACATCATCGTAGCTTCTCTGAAGACCATGGGATCCTGACCTTAAAATACAGGATGGAATTCAGTTGCAAATTAAACAGGATTAGTAGGTTTTCCTCCTTTGTTTGCTTGCTTGCTTGCCTTGAGTAAAACACATGCTATTAATTTTGCCTTCCATCTGTACAAGAAGGTAGCAAGTATGCAGTCCATGTCCTTGGATAGAAGTAAAAGAAAACCAGGATCAGTTGATTTCCAATGGAAAAACATGGAGCAAGTGGCGGCTGTTTGCAAAATGGCCACCCAGGTGTGAAGTCGCTTGTCTGATTTAAAGGGTCAGCAACAAAAAGACAGACAAGAAATTCATAAAGGAGTTAGTCCTACTGGGGCCTAGAAGAAGGAAAAGGCAGTTTCTGTCCTATATTTCCTGCTGTTGTATCAAAGGGGAAGAGCCCCTCTGCCAGCTTGCTGCCGTGGATTTATAGCCAAATTTGGAAAAGTACTGTGCTTACTCAAGCATGACTACCATCACTGGGAGCTGAAGAGCACTTAGCAGCATGCAGAATGCACTTAGTTGTATACTATCTTGGAATATCTTTTGAGAAGCTGAAGTACCAAATAACAAAACAAAATAAATGGGTAGAACTGCTTCCCCTGACAGCATGACTCATGTTGATCATCCTACTTCTCAGTCAACTTTCTAACACCATAGTCATTGTCATCTTTATCAGATGTGGTTCATTCTTACAGAAAGTCACAGATACCCGTTTCAAACTACAATAACAAGAAGGAAGGCTAACCTTGCGGCTTTATTTCTCATGACGTTTACCCTCAACATACAGAAACTCAGATAAAATCCTCAGACTGTAAATCACCTAACCCCCTAGAGACCAGTCCACAACACAGCAGACAACTCAGTGACAGCAAACAAATGGTAAATAAATAACTATCTGTGCTGATAAAATAAATGGGTACTGTGTGCCATTGTACAAGACTATAGGTATCAACACATACACAGTTTCATGAGCATGAGGAAATGTCATTCAAGTCAGAGAAAAAAGGTAGCCAGGGTCACCTATGCTGCCTGGATGCTCCGTGTTCTCCAGCTCTGCTGGAGAAATTACGTTTTGGGATGAACTTGAATCGTTTGAAGCAATAGGCCTGGAGTGATTTCATAGGCCGTTGAAAGTTCCCCCTACCATCTAGACATTTTCCTGACACTCAGACTTATTACACACTTAGGCTTCCTAGACACCTAGGCTTCAAGATGGGATGGTTCAATATTAAGCCTGTGACAGAAAATCCAAACAGGGAATTATGTCATCTGCTGGTCAGAAATGTCATTCTGTGAGATACCAGAGAATGGGGACATCCCTTATCTGCTTGGCACTTCTTATGAGGGCAGTGATATGATCAGTCATAGCTCTTCTGCTGCTGGGATGAGACCTACCACTGTGCTTCCCAGGCCCAGCATGGTGTGCCCTGGAGGCACATCCTATGTCTCTGATAGTGTCCCAGTCTCTTACAGCCCAGCGTCCTCACACAAGGTAGCTAAGTGCCTAGTCCATCTCTGCTTGCTTTCTTTGATTTTAAATTCCAAGGATTTAAGCATTATGTTGTATGAGACTTGGATGCAGGGAAGACATACTACCTGGTCTCATCCCACTGTGAAGAGGGGGTGCCAGCAGCACTCAGACTCAGAAGACACCAAACACTCATTTGTGAAATAATAGAGATGTTGTCAAGGCTTGGCTGCACATCAGTCTATCCAAATCAATTTAAGAGTTTCTCATCACATATCTTCTATTTCCTTAATCCAGTAAGTGGTGTTAGTAGTCCTATTCTCTCCTGGTTAACCATTTATGCTGCTTATCCATCTCAGATTATGAGTCTCACGACATTCTATACTGTGAATAACAGAAATCATTCATGTTGGATGAACAGCTCAGGTCATGGGAGGTCTCAGAGAGAGGAGCACAAGGCATATTCGCGTCCTCCAAGTCATGCCCCTGTAGAGAATTATCTGGATGTTTTTAGCTACAACTGTGACACTGAAGGATCCCGATGTACATAGCATATGGCATCCCAAGAGAGCAATTAAACCAGCTTTTCTGTACCAAGCAGCCTCATCTCCTCTATTTCGGCACTGGGCAGTCTTAGGCAGGTTCAGGATGATGATTCAGGGTAGTTTAACCATACTCAGATGGCATCCAGTTGCCTCAAAAACCTTCTTTTCATTCTCTCTATAATAGTTTTCTCTAGTTTTTACACGATGGGCATTTTCACCGCCGTATTAACAGAACCATGGAAATGTTGGTTAGATGGGACTTCTAAAGACAGTCTAGTTCAGCCTCTCACAGGATCAGGTCACCCATGGTTTTGTCTCTCCAAGTCTTGAACACCCTGTGGAAGGATGGAGCTTCTCTGGTGACCTGCTCAAGTGCTGCACCACCTTCCTAATGGAAAAAACCCAAACATTTTTTTTCTAATGTCCAGCCTGAATTTCCCAACATGCAGCTTGGAGCTGTCACCTCTAGTTTATGCCTGAGGCTGCCAAGATGAGTTTGGCTCCATTGCAGCTCCCCTCTAGGCAAATGTAAACTACTACTGGATTGCCCTTTAGCCCTCTCTACCCCAAGGTAAACCAATTCAGCTCCCTCAGTTTCTCCTTGCAGGTCATGTTCTCCTACTTCTGTTGTTCCCTCGCCAGTTTATCAGCAGCTGTGTCCTGAATTTGCAGGAACTTCTGCAACATGCCCGTAATTTTGTCCAAATGTGCCTTCTACGGAAAACATACTCTGCAACTGCTACCTATAGAGAAGTACTTCCAGGATGATAAGATGCCTTTGCCATTCTCAGGATTTTCCTGATTTGCAATAACCATGAGAACATGATTTATCTTGCAGGCTATAAAGGCAGAGGAACACAAAATCATATACAAAAGCTTCTTCACGGTTTGTCAAAACATTTGCACTGAACTATCCAGTTTCATAGTAAAAGAGAGAGAAGATGCAAAGAAAAGACTCCGGAGATGCTTGACTATGGTGCTGAGTGAGTATGTGGGAGAAGCATGTTCAAATCCCTGATGTAGAATGGAAAATCCCTGTCCTGAATCAGGTAGAGCAGGAAGTTGCACACGGACCTTCCACCTGCCTTACTTGTTCCTTCACCACCCAGCTATTAAAGAGAAACAATCATCCCACCACTGCCCACAACCGATAGAACATTCCTGATTTCATTTCAACATGGAACAAAAACAAATTCTTAAACCTCAAAGTAGTCGTACAGCAGAATTGCTGTCCTCTGGTCAGCTAATGTTTACTGACACCTTTCTTGACCTCAGTTACTTTGATTACTACTTGCCATGTTGTTGCTTACCCATTACACATTGAAAAAGGAAAAAGGTAGAAGGAAGAAACTATTCTAAGGCTGTTTCCACTTCTAGCAGCAAGTGAATGCTTGTAAGAAAGTCTTTGTTTCTGGTAAGCTCACGCTGAAGAACGATCTCCATCAAAATACCACTGGAATCTATTTAATGATGTTTCCGAGGAGAAGCTTCTGGAAATTGTTTGTTCCTGTGTCTTGATCAGAACCATTCTAGACTAGCAATGTCTTGCTATATCCTCACATTTTATTTGCCCATGCCCATGCCTATCTATTGTGGTTTAACCTTAGTAGGCAGCTAAGCAACGCATTGCCACTTGCTGACCACTGCCCCTCCACCCTCAGCAGGACAGAGGAGAGAATCAGAAGGGTAAAAGTGAGAAAGCTCATGGATTGAGATAAAGACAGTTTAATAGGTAAAGAAAAAGGTATGTGTGCAAGCAAAGCAAAATAAGGAATTAATTCACTACTTCCCACGGGCAGGCAGGCAATCAGCCTGCAATGGTTTCAGTCATTACCCCTGAAAAAGGGATTTACATATGTTATCTAAGCAATGAATGCACACTTCATTGTGCTTAACAGCACTGGCTTTTAAAATTATGAAATTGATGGGAGGACTTGCAAGAAAAAAAAAACCCTGCAGAAAGCAGGGTAAGGATACAGAACTAGGGTTTATAAACTTTAATCAGCTTTAATTGAGGATCATAACCTTTGTTTCCAATTACATGTGATTCAATTTGTTTATTTGTTCCTGTTTATCAAGGACATGTCTCTGATCCTCAGGAAAGAAATTCTGTGGATGCTTAAAGTTGAACCGTGACTGGGAAGAACCTCTGAAACTTTTCACTTGTCAACATGTAGGAAAAGAACTATGTAATTTTATCTTGTTCTTTCTGACATGTGGTATGATCAGTCAAAAAAATAAATAGGAAAAAAGAAATTTCTGGTAAACAAGAAAGCATTAATTCCCTCCGCAGCAGGAATTATTGCGTCAAATTCTACAGTTAATATTTGAGACGAAGTGATAATTTGTGGTGTGACTGAATGTACCAGTAAATTTTATTGCTACATGGTTTTAGTCATAAGTATACTTATTAGAATGTGAAGAAGACAGGTATCACTTGAATAACTGTCTCCACATCTGCACAGTGCAGTGAGTCAAATTAGTTGCACATATTTAGTATCAGGAAATATGAAAGCTACAATAAGATTTACAGTTTTGTGTAATTGCCAGCAAATAATATTTGTCATGTAGTTGCCCTAGTAAGAAACTAAGCTCTGCCAATACTGTCATAATAATGCCAGAAAGAGAGCGTAAGTGTGATAAAATAGCAGAATCTCTTCAGTTTCTTTCCTCATTCCCTGAGTTACATAGCAGAGAATGAAAAAGCCCAGATGTGTCTTTTCTTGTACCCCAGACAAAGTGATCCAACTTTGTGTGATTTAAGCCTCAAGAATGTCGAGGCATCTTACCATAGTGCCTGTGAATCTCTAGTTCAGAGGGAGCTCTGCCTGACAATACATAGATGTCTGCAGTATAGATTTTGCATGTGAACTACTTGTCCAGGCATCCTTATCAGTCAAGGGAGAGGCAGGCTTACAGTGCAGCTCCTCTAACCTTGAAGTAAGTAGCTAAAGCAGATCATATGAAGAGTGCTCATCTGAGAGTGAAGGTACTTTACTCAGACTCCCCAGGTTTGCCCTTTGGAGGCCAATCTGAAGGCCCTTCTCGTCTCAGAAGATACAGGGGTCTGACTAGCTCAGGGAAGCTCTCTGAATCATCCAGCTAAGGCAAGTGTATAATACATAGAATTGCAGACTGTAGTAGAAGTAGTAACTCATCTGCCTGTTCCCTAACAAATTCTAAGACACGCATTTTTCGAAACTGGGCTATAGTCAAGAGCCACTGCAGTTCTGTAGGAGTCTCTGGACAAAAAAGAAAGGGTTGTAATAAACTGAAGAATTCAGAAAGTAAAAGGAAATTACTTCTTATAATTTTGGAAAATAACCTTGCCCCTGACCTAGCTGTTCAGTATTTTTTAACACTAGTAATATGCTGTGGGTCTTAAGGATTAAAAGGAATAATGGCTAAACCCAACCAAAGATGAGGAGAGATGTCAAGTTATGACTTAGCCATCAAATGAGTGCTTATGCAGCATAACATAACATTATGAAAGGCAGTGTCATAAAATATATTTTCATTTGTATTTCGTTTTATGGAAAAAACATATGCAGTGGTTTGAACAATTGTGTATGGTTTGCCACAATGATTGTCATATAATTAGACAAGTTATTTGGTTACTTGCGGAGCATGTCTTCATATGCATTCATACATGGGTTTGTAACCTGGCTAAGTGACTAATTGCCTAAGATGTTCATCTCCATATATACCTGATTTGAATATTCTCTTAGAATATGATCAAAACCCTATCCAGGTCAAGAAAGTATTGGTAATAATAAGGTGGGCTAACTGGGAGCTTATGGCCTTTGTACAGCATCATGGAATCTAGTTGATTCAAGATTACTGGCAATGCATGTTTTAAGATAAAAATCTTCCTATTATGCAAATCTCAAATAATGGATGGTGGGTCACTTTCTCTTGAACACACTTCACTGCTTTGTTTTTTATGTCTAATCAAGACAGCCACATCTGTGTCAAATTTCTGAAGAAAAAAAATCCCAAGACATTCTCTGTAAAAACAATAGACGCAAAGAGAATAAGCGTATAGCTCTTAAAATATACAGGAAAGCAAATGACATCTACACAACAACATGGTTCTAAAACGCATAATGTTTCTATCAAAGAAGAATGGTTAGCATGCCACAGCAAAAAGAAGAAAAAGTATACATCAACCTGTCTATAATTCATATTACCCTTAGCTACTCCCATCAAAAGGCAGCTTTCCGTGACAGCACAGCAGGCAGATTGTCACTTTCTTACCCTTCTGTCAGGCAGATTTGCTTAGCTTTTTAATTTTTGCATGTATGTGTAGGTTTCTGCTTGATCTGCTACTACAAAAACTCAGCTACTAGGTCTACTCTGCACCTCTACCTTTCTGAGTGAGTTTTTATTTCTAACCTTAAACAGATTATGAGCATATTCCTGGAAAGATGTATTAATAGAATAAGTACTGAAATACATCAGCTTGAAAGTAAACATGTCTGTATGAACAAGCCCAAGAGAGGACGTTTCTAGAGTGCCCCACCTCCACAACCACTGCTGTAATGGAAAGTCCAAACTGCAGTTTTTTGGTTCTTTTATGTCACTGCTGGTGTTTCTGTTACAGTCCTCCCACAGATAAAAAATCATTTGGAGGTACTGGAGTTGTTGTTGAACTCCTTTGCTCTTTAGTTTTTTTAACGCATTGAGATATTTGTAAGTCAGTCATAGAAGCTGAAAATGTTCTTGAAACTATTGAGTCATAGGTGAAAATGCTTGCAGAAATGCTTTGAGGGCCTAATTTGTACACGATTATTTTATGTTAAAGCAGAAAGTGCTTATAGATGCTTTGTCTTCTTTCTTGGGAGTTGTGGGTAGTGCTCTGGAAGATAATGTTGACAAAGAAAATAATGGTAACTGAATTTTTTCAAAAGGGGTTGGATTGATTTTTGGCTTGAGGTTAGGATATGTTCTTAGTTTAGCAGAGCTACTTCAAACATTGCTAATTAGAGAAACATTAGCATAAGAACAACATTTCAAATTCATTGATGTCATCTTGCTAACAGATTTGGATACATGGGCCATAATCCCACTGAAAGTCAAGAGCTGTTTTTTCCAGAACAGGGAAAGCCCACATGTCCAAATCTGTTTTCATGGTTGGAGGAAGTGGGGGAGATGGGAAGTGTGGGATCAATTCTTACTGGCCATTTTTCTTCCCAGGAGCTGTCAGTCACAATGAACGACACAGAACATGTTTGGATCTAGCATCAGACTGCATTTGGTTTGTGACTTGTTTTTTGGTCAGAATTAGAGATTAATATAAAATCTCAACAGTTTTCATACGGCATATGACACGGATATCAAGTGATAAGTATTGTCCCAGCAACAGTGGCTAGACTGACCAATAGAGAAAATAGGCCCCCATAACCCCTCTTGCTTTTAGAAGGTTTTAGGCATACCTCTCCAGTTTTTGACCAGGAGTCAATTTTACTGTGTGCTACATTTTTCTCATATGAATACACATCAAAATGCATCTTTTCTTCTTCAGTCAGTGCCCTTGATATTAATTTGCCCGGGCTGGTAACAGGTTTTCAGGATTGGTAGGGTCTTTTCACTTGCTTTAGTTCAGCTGTATAACACTCCCAGTGCCTGCACAGCAAATGTCACATTGGCAAGACTGAAAGAACATGATGTATCAAGATGGTTTATTACCAACTCATATGATCCCAGCCCTCCAGCAATCCAGTACCTAGTAAAATTATTAATACCTAATAAAGAGGCTTATTGCAGCTCTGAAGCTAGTGATTGCTTTTTAATTACATATTTCTTTTGATTTAATAAGGTACTAAATATTTTCTTCATCTCTCTTTAAAGAGAAGTATGTATTTTATGTATTGGTATCCTTTATATAGATTATTTATATTCCACGCATAATCATCACCATATTTACCCTGGGTCACATCAACCTTTTAGCCACCTTTTTACATTATTTTTGCTATCTTTACAAAACATTAGCTATTTTACAAGTTGTAAAAAGAATTCCTTAAAGGATAAAAGATACATAAATTCTTCCTTGGTGTGGATACACTGTAAAGAGGACCTTTATGCAAGTCACAGCACATTTGTGTTCACTTTAGCTCATCCCTGTGAAAAGGAAGGGATGGGGTCTGAGGCTGCATGTGCACTCAAATTTAAGATAGGGCTGCAGCTTGCATATGTAGATGGCATCCTTGAAGATAAACAGCAATGAAATGTCCACAAGACGGGATTCAACACAAACCTGCGCCCCCTTCAAGAGACTGAACTGCACAGGTATCCACCCCACTGCATCCTCACACTGGCTTGGTTTTAGCTAGATTGATTTTTAAGCCAGGCCTATACAGGCATGTCTAGCCTCACACACCTAGTCACAGCACAACCTGAGAAGGTCTCCATACCCACGCTGGCCCACAACCTTGCTTTGTCCTACAAGATTTCTTCTATTCTTTATGTTCCATGTATACCCAGTGTAATATCCACACAGGAAAATGAATAGTCATCTGAAATGTAAATTTGAGAGAGTGGCTGTCTTAGAAACCTGTGTGCTTCCTAGTCACACTAATTGGTTTAATGTCAGGATGAGGTCAAATGAAAAGCATTAGCTTTGTGGTTATTTGGAACCAAGCTCAGCATCTCTAAATGTGCCATTGGTCATGCTTCTTGCTCATCCATCTTGATGCTACCAGTAAGAACATGAAACTCTACTAGAATTCCATCTCATTCAGTTTCTTTTTATCCAGAGTTATCTTCACTTTGGCCTGCACACACTCCTGTGCACCACAGTGTATGGAGGATTTTTTTTTTAATCAGGGTCATTGCTATGATTCCCTCTACAGCATCGGCCCCCAGAAATTTGCATCGGCTGTTTCATTGCCAGGTGGCACCAAGGAGACAGCCAAGACCAGCATAGAGAAAGGGACAAACAGGTGGGGTAGGAGAAAAGTGCAGGAACTTCCTATGCTGGACAGAATGCTGAAGAAAATATTCACAGAATCATAGAATGGTTTGGGTTGGAAGTGACCTCAAAGATCATCTAGTTCCAACTCCCCTGCCATGGGCAAGAACACCTTCCACTAGACCAGGTTGCTCAAAGCCCCATCCAACCTGGCCTTGAACACTTCCAGGGATGGAGCATCCACAACTTCCTCAGGCAACCTCTTCCAGTTACAGTGATTCATGTAACCACACCCTGAAAATAGCCAAGAATGCTTGGTAGGCCCTGACTTGAGACCAGCTGAGATTTGCATTTAGCTGTCATAAGCTGAGAATCTACTATGGCTATTCTGTCCTGATTAAATCAGCAGCTTTGAATTCAACCTTCCCTGTTACAAACTTCCTTAAAAGAAAGAAATCTCTTAAGCAACAAAATGTGCAGTATGTTACTGCAAAGGAAGAGCTGTAATTGCAGCCTGTCCCTGGGGGTTATTTGAAAAGCCTAGCACACAGTAAGTAGACCATTTGCTGTACTACAGACTATAAACATAGCCCTTTTATTATCCTCTTCACGTTTTCTTAGAAGAGCAAAAGTTGCATGGCAGAACTGCTTATTTAATCGTGGCACGCACAAGATACGGTGTAGTGGGTTGACCCTGACTGGATGCCAGGTGCCCACCAAAGCCACTCTATCACTCCCCTCCTCAGCTGGACAGGGGAGAGAAAATATGATGAAAGGCTCTTGGGTCAAGATAAGGACAGGGAGATCACTCAGCAATTACCATCACAGGCAAAACAGACTCGACTTGGGAAATTAGTTTGATTTATTACCAATCAAATCAGAGTAGGATAATGAGAAATAAGACCAAATCTTAAAACACCTTCCCCCCACCCCTCCCTTCCTTCTGGGCTCAACTTTACTCCTGAATTCTCTACCTCCTGCTGCCAAGTGGCACAGGGGGATGGGGAATGAGGGATGTGGTCAGTTCATCTTATGCTGCCACTCCTTCCTCCTCAGGGGAGGACTCCTCACACTCTTCCCCTGCTGTAGCATGGGGTCCCTCCCATGGGAGACAGTCCTCCATGAACTTCTCCAACATGAGTCCTTCCCATAGGCTGCAGTTCTTCATGAACTGCTCCAGTGTGGGTCCTTTCCACAGGTGCAGTCCTTCAGGAACAGGCTGTTGCAGTGTGGGTCCCCCACAGTCACAAGTCCTGCCAGAAAACCTACTCCCGCACAGACCTCCCACAGGGTCACAGCCTCCTTCAGGCATCCATCTGCTCCAGCATGGGGTCTTCCACGGGCTGCAGGTGGATGTCTGCTCCACCGTTAACCTCATCATGGGCTGCAGGAGAATCTCTGCTCCAGCACCTGGAGCACCTCCTCCCCCTCTTTCTTCACTGACCTTGGTGTCTGCAGAGTTGTTTCTCTCACATATTCTCACTCCTCTGCAGTTGCTGGTCTTGTGCAGATTTTTTTCCCCCCTTCTTCAATACGCTATCCCAGAGGCACTGCCACCATCACTGATGGGCTCGGCCCTGGCGAGCAGAGGGTCCATCTTAGAGCCGGCTGGCATTGGCTGTATCAGACATAGGGGAAGCTTCTGTCAGCTTCTCACAGAAGCCACACCTGTAACCCCCCCTGCTACCAAAACCTTGCCACTCAAACCCAGTACACAAGAACATGCATCAGGGCATAAAATAGATTAGCAACAGCACAAAATACATAGTTGGAACAACATCTAACTTATTTTCTACTACTATGTAATCTCTTTGCTTACATGCTGCTTTGAAACTGCTCAGTGAGTCTCATTAGCAGTTGTATTTGCTGAGGTGTGACACTTTAGAATGGAATAATTTTGTGTGTCTAAGGTCACCTCGAAACTGAGGGCTGGCAAGCTCACCAGCATATTCTCTCTGCAAATGTCATTCCTAGACCAAAGCCCCAGGCTGCTGGTGCTGCCCTCCCATTGCTCCATGAAACAAGTAGCTGTCAGCTTTATGCAGAGCTTGTTTTTCCTCTAGGCCTGCACAGATTAAATGTTTAGCATAGGAGAAAGTGAAGCATCTTTCTCCCCACTTTTCCTTCACCAGGCTGTGTGGCTGGAGAACGGGCACAATAATGGATCACAGCAAAGTGATGGAGTACACTGTGCCCAGTTACTGCTTGCTGCAGGAACCAAAATGAAAGTCTTCAGTCTTTATTTGAAAGAAAAGAAAGAAAAGAAAGAAAAGAAGAAAGAAAAGAAAGAAAAGAAAGAAAAGAAAGAAAAGAAAGAAAAGAAAGAAAAGAAAGAAAAGAAAGAAAAGAAAGAAAAGAAAGAAAAGAAAATCCTTCCCATTGAAGCTAATGGGGTCTTGCCTCAGTAAACTTACAGGGTTTAATCCTAAGGTAATATGGGGAAAAGAATATATGTACAGAGGAAGACAAGCAATAGGAAGCCACATATCGCATTTTTTTGTGGTTCTTTCTTTAAATGCAAAGTTGTTCTCTTGTGACCCATGTTCAAAGGAAGAACTGATCTGAATGGCAGTCCCTCGATGTATCATAGTGCAGTGTGACTCTCTGGGTTACAGTGATATAATAGGAGCCACTGACTTTGCTCCATCCCATAGGAAGTCTGTTTTCCCTCTGCTCTTTGATCCAGATACAGCATATGAAGGGAGAACACCCTCGTGCTTTAGGCATAGCCATGGCCATAAACAGTGCTGGGTCTTCTTCAGGGTCAGCTGCAGACCTGCTGCCTAAGTGGAGTTCTACAGCTGCCATTTCTGCCTATTGCTGCTGACCACCTGAATGGTACAAAATCCTCCCTCAGTGATAGCTTTGAAGCTATATTACTAAGGGGATGTAAAGAATTTCTAAAAATCCCTTTGTTAAAATTCCTAATTAGTGCCAACATATTATAAGAAGATGCTTTCTCCAGGCCACTCTTTTCTGTTGCTTGGTCAATTAAGGTAAATGAAAGGACAATGGCTATGATTTTCCACTCTACCCCTCTAGTTTCACATTAGTGTAATAGAGCGATTAACACTTGAGGCTTCAGCCTCTACAGCTGCTAAGCTGGAGTGAGCAGTTGTGGCTGGGCCACAGGGAAGTCTGAGCTGAGCCAGCGTCAGTGAGTGAAGGATGCAGAGCTGTAAGCCAACCACCTGGCTGCACAGCCTGTGCGTGAAGTCTTTTTGAGGTACACCTAGATGCAAACAAGAGGCTGAACCCTCAGTAATAAATAGCAACACTACATAATAATAGCTGGGAATTACTAAGTGCTTTGCACTTATATAATGGCAGTCATACGAGGCTCTCCCAACATTTTGCAAATGCTAACCTCCGCTATTAAGTGTGCATACTGTGAGCTTATTAATTAGTTTATTTATTCTGGGTTATTTTTAACCTGGAGCAGTTCCTTGATCCAGCTCACTACGTAGCCCCACACATAGTTACATGAGCGTTACCACCTAGATGTTGATGGTGCTGATAACAGAGGAAGGGAGGTCTTTGCATCAGTGTAGTCCCTAAGCCTTCATATTGTTAAACCACAGGTTTAGGCAAAATTATTTAATTTTGTATTTAATTCCTAACTCCGGCAATGCAGTTGTGATTAAGATTTTACTGCCTTTCATTACAGTCTCATTCCTTAGAGTTGTAAGAACAATTAAAAGGCCTTTTTCCATGCCCTTGACATGACCCTTTCAAAAGTAGGTTACGGCTCACCTTTCGCCTTCTCCTGCCTCGCTGCTATTAAAGACGGGATTGAATTTTACAGCCACTAGATCTACTTAGAGTTACATTATGATTCATAAATTCCCTGAGGCAGAGATTTGAGCCAGATCTGTTGCTGGTATAGACTGGCACAGCTCCACTGATTTTGACACTAATTTGCACGACCTCACCTGTGCATGTCTTTCAAGGCAACATGTTGCCATTCAAGCAATATTAAAAGAATGGGTCATTACCCCGACCGCTGTACTTGTGTTGGCTACAGTAAAGCTACATGAGGCATGAATTTGACTCAATATTTCTTTGGCTGATGGGGAAATCGTGGTCCTACAGATAAACAATATGTTTTCTGTTTGTTCTTTTATCAATATCTGGATAGAACATATGGAGGAGTTTTTGAAAGCTTTCTTCTGAGCAAGGTTGTTTTCCACTTCTGAACTGCCAATTTACCATGAGAAATCCGTTCATGGGAATGACAGAATGGGCAAGATGTACAGCAGAAATAGTATGGTCTGTTGCAATAAATTACAGGTTTCTTTTTCATGTGCAGCAGTAGAGGCGGCACTGATGCAATTAGCTACAGCTGGTTATAGAAAGAAAACATGCATCTGTAGATGGCTCAGACTGGAGGGAACCGAGATGTATTTTCTGGAATTTATCACTGCAGAGAAAGCAGGGGGAAAAAGGAACTGCAATTTTCATTCCTGGCTACAACAAACTTTAATAACCTTTATTTCTCCCCTGTTAAACTAACTTAACCTAATATACATATTTAGTTCATTACGCAGCAATTAATAAATGCATCTAGGTCATCACAGATGCTCCAAAGGAGGTACATGAAACATCCCTTTTCTGGAATAAAGGATTTGAAATAATTATTTGCTGAAGCAAAGAACTGAAGTGTGCCGTATGCTGTATGCCCTTTTACCTCTAGGCTTCAAATATCCCATTTAACTTTGTTGTAAGGAAGGCTTGGGACTAATTTACTAGCAAAGCTCTTGCTGTCGGCTACTCAGAGTTTGGCAGTTCCCAGGTATCACAGTTTGGGGTTTCTAGAAACGTAGCTGCAGAGCATATGCCTCATATATATGATTTTCAGCACCAGCCTCGTGGCATAGCAGTGCTTTTCCTCCTGAATGTCCTGGTCACAGCTTAATTTGTCTCTTCCTGTTTCATCTGCCTGTTTTAATCTCTGTACATTCACTGTTTTCCACCACATTCTTCCAAGGAAACGTGTGATCATCTTTAAATTTTTTTTTGAGAAAATATTTGTTTTTACTTCCAGAGACAATGTGTTTCCCCAAATGAAACTGCACACAAATATTTTTATGTGCTCAGTAAATTTGATCTGAAAATAATTCTAAAAAAGAATTGCTCTTTCCTATGTCTGGCTTGGATGCTTCCTTTCCCTTTTTGATTTCCCTTTTCCCCATTTTTTAATTTTTATTCTTCTATGGAGAACAAAATAAAACAAAATTTTTCCTCTGAAAATTTCTGTGTCAAGGGTTCTCAGTCTCATGTTTCATTTCCCTCTCTTATTGCCCTGGCCCTCATCCTTTATGTAATACTCTCATCTGCTGATGTCAGTTCTGACAGACAGGAGTGAGAGAGCTGGCAGACCAATTCTTTCTGCTGTTGCTTGCAAGTGACTATTAGCAAGACTTGGTTGCAAACACTGAATATTTTCTCAAGATCTAAGTACTCCTGCCTTTACACCCCAGTTTTTCACTATCTGGCAGATTACATCTTATCTACTTCTGTGGACAACACATCTCCAACAGGTCCTTCGTCTTCTGTGCTTTGTAATGTACTTAAAAGTAATGGGTTGGATCTTGTCTGTTTCTTTACTCATGGGACACTAAAGTCTGGGAAGTATAAGAGAAAGATAACCATGAACATGAATATTTCCCAATGAGGCATCAGGTTTTCATCCTTCAATCCTACCAGAATCCTTCCGTGTGTTTGAGTAGCAGAATGCATTTCATGGCTTCAGCATAATAAAAGCAGCTAGTCAGCTATTTTTGCTGTTGCTTTGGGTCAAAATAACATGGCAATGGCTAATTCATCCTTTCTTAGAGTGGACTCAGAACTTGGGTTGAAAACATCACAGGGTGGGAAAGAAAAGGTGACCTTAAACTTTGGCATTCAAGCCCAAGATTCAAAAGGGTCTTCTGGGCTTTTGTCCCATGCTTAATCTATGTCTAAGCTGACAGTCCAACAGAAAACCACAAAGGAGATTACACCAATGCAGCACAATCACTGACTTGCCACTTATTTTCAAAGCTGTGTTTAAAAGTAAAATGCCACTTCTTAGACTTCCTCTGTTGTTAAACAGGCTGCTTTAATGTTCCATCAAAACAAAGAAAACAACTGTTCCCACATTAGGCATACATTAGCTATGGGGAAAAAAAAAAAAGAAAAACAATTCATTATTACATGCTTTGGAAAAGGAAAGGAGCCAGGGTGTGTACCTAGACGACAAATTTCTATAATCTCCACACCTATAATTTACTTCAGAAATGTGTGGTTACCTTGAAGAAGAGAGGGATCTTCCCAGCTTGCCGGTATAATGAATGATTCAGGTGTGAATGGAAACACATGAAGGGAAAAATAAAGATCTAAGGAAGACAGAGTTTCAGAACTGTAAGGCTAAACATTGTCTCCTCAGACCTCACCCACTCAAATTCTCGCCCCACAACTCAGCAAAAGGAGACAAGCTGTCTTGATACTGGCACCCTACTGCAGTCAAATAAAAAAAAAAAAGCAAGTATTGAAACCCACAGAACAGATGGCAAAGGAGGCATTTCAAGCACTCTCAGATCATCCTGTGAGTTGAAAACAGATCTCGACAAGCTTCAAGTTATTGAAAATGGTTCCAAGCAAGAGCTGACTCTGCTGCCAATTTCTCTCTCCTTAATTACAATCAATTTCTGCTGTGTGCTCACCAGAAGTGAAAAATATTGGACATGGGAAGTACAACCTGTATGCATACATTTCATTTATGATGCTGAATGCAGAAGATGTTCAGAACACAGAGAAACAGTGACTACTTAATTTTCTCATGAACAGAATAATTTATGCCAACTGCTCCCACAAGGGATACTGGCAAGGACTGTTTTCCTCATTACCCGCTTCGGAAACAATCTTTACAAAACCCACCAGTAGTGGAAGACTAAAAATGAGTCCAAACAGATCACTTAAAGTGAACAAAAATAATTTTGCATATCAGAAATCAGCCGTGCATGCTGATGTATTCGGTTTTGATACTGTCTTCAACAGCCATCTAAGAATCTGTGAATAACAAAAAGCAAACCCATCAAGCCAGGCATAAAGACTGCCCTGCAGTAGAACATGTTTGTTTAGTGTTCCACACTCAGCTGGCTTCAGCTGTCTGAAAGTTGGTTGTCCCAGGCTGAGCTGATCATCTGAAGATTCTTCAGAAATAGCAGCACCTTCAGGAGGTGGTTTGGCTCCCCTTTCTCAGAAAGGCCTTTTAGGATGAGAACAGCTTTCCAGAAATGTATGTTTCTCTCTGACGAATGAGGAGGCAGCTTGGGGTGACAAGGTTAGGCTGAGAGTGCAGCCCTAGGGGTCCAGTCTAAATGTGGTAACTTTTTTCGATGGCTTGACTTTTTATCAGCAGGCCTTGCTCCAGAATCGGCATTATCTGTGGTCTCACAGTCAGGAGAAAGCCAGCATAAAACGGCATAAATGTGACATCATATGCTCTGGCTAATTTGATGAGGAAGCGGGGTCTGTGGCCTCCCTGTGCCTCTGGGCTCGGGACACTACAAAGAGCTGCTCTGTGCCAAGCACCTTTTGGGAGAGGGAAGCAGCAGCAGTCAGCTCGTGAGGTGCACAGGCTGGGCATCACTGGTGGGAGATGGCTTGTGCATCACCAGGCTTGTAATGTCAGGCCTCCCCTCCCTGCCTCCAGCGCTGGGTTCACTCCTCAGTTTCTGCCTTCTCCACGTGAGAGAAGGGGGGGGAAAAAAAAAAAAGAACAACCAGTTCTTTAAGATTTTGGGCCCACGAGCAATTGACTCATGTCAGCCATCCCTTTGAAGTACCAGGGCTGTTTGTGGAGGCAGAGGATCACAGCTCAGCCCTGGACAAGCTGATTGTTTCAATCAAAGATTTAAATGACTGCCACATGCAAATACGTGGAAAAAAAAGCTGAGCTCTGCAGCGAGCTCTATCCTCCTGGGACCCCTCGAATGCCGAGCGGCACAGGGGTGCTGCAAGGCACAGGAAGGCTCTTCAGCCGTTCGGGACGATTTCCTGTTGTGGCTCAGACTGGCCATCTGCCCTGGAGACAGACACCAGAGACCACACTTTTAAGAATTTTAGGAGCTCAGGGCTTATGCTTTAAAGCAGATTTTGCAAGTTTCTGTGTCAGCTTGAGGACTGTCTTCTGCAGGACAGAGTTACAGACTCACTCCATGCCCAAGAGTGGGGCAGCTCTCGGGTGCTCCCTGTTTGGTGTGCAGGTGGTTTCAAACTCACTCTAATGCACTCCTGCCTGCCTTGTGTTGGATGCCTGAGTGTCTGGATTGCACCTTGAGTAGCCTCTTGACTCCAGTCTTGTGGGTATCAGTTCCTCATGGGTAGGTGCCTCACAGTCTGCAGCGGTCTGAGTTGTGAAAACACACTGGGCAGTAATACTGTCCTTAGAGTAAGGCATCTGTGAAAGTGTTGTGATAGCTTGGTAGTGAGCAGAGGAAATGCCACCGGTGCATCCAGGACTCTTGTTACTAATATGATGTAACAATGCATTCACTCATTTTAAACGACTGCACAGCCCAGAATTGCAGATTTTGTTCCACATCACTGTTCAGTTCTATAAGTTAGATGGTACTTGCACATAATTGCTTTTTGTGACCTTCTTATTGACCCCAAGTATTTGATATCTATTTGGACGCCATGACAGAGTCTAAATGACAAGTATCAGGAGAATGCAAAAAAGACAGGATGTTTGTTTGTCCAAAAGTAGGCAGCTCTGCCTGGTGAGTTTGTCTCTTGTGTTTCCAATAAATTAAACTAGCTTGAGAGCTATATATGCTGCTACCGAGTTGCTACTCCTCACCTGAGCTGTCCAGAGATGATTCATCTTTTAAAACATATTTTTGTGTTCATGATATCCAAAGAGGAGTTGCCAGCTAATTTGGGTGGAAAGATTTGCACTGCTTTTAGGAATGTGAAGCTAAGTATTTTAATCCTGGTCTGGCCTTCATAAACTTTGGAGAAGGAAAAAACACACATGACGAGAATAAGCATTATACAAACCCCATTTTAGTCTATTCCAGTCTTTCCCAAACATCAGGTACTCCCTCTGTAGAAAATATGAACCATCAGAGGCACAGGAATAGGTGGAGGTAGGGGGAAAGATGCAGGAGGCTTCAGGCATATATATGTGAAGACATGTAAGTTTTATTGTAATGTAGAAGGATATGACTGATTTCATGTGAAGGGGAAACTGGGTCTGAATTTCAGCATGCTGCTCTTGTTCAGGGCTGCAGCTTTGGAACCATCCAATGATGTGCTTTCTTGAGTCAGCAGATAGCATAAAACAATCATTCCAGAGCTGCATCTCTTTCCCTCCACCTCCAGGAGGTATTTACTCCAAGTTTTACTGTCCTGAGATGTTGCTGACACAATCTACCCCGTGAACACTGTGCAGGACAGAGAAAGAAAAACAATTCAATGGCTGTCCTTCCTAAGCAAGTAGAGCCTTATCTGCTGCTGCAAGTCGTGAGGCGCTGCCAGACTAACATTCTTGAGAGGAAATATGACCATGCTGAAGCTTCTGGGGAGGGAGGAGTATCCTACACCACAGCTTCCATTTCTCCAAAAAAAGCCTGGCTGCTATCACACCATCTTGTTGGAATCCTGGTGTGCTGGTCCACGGATTGCCAAACACAGTTCTCCGAGAAAGACAACAACAAACAAACATTTGTGAAATCGCAATCGGAAATGTAAGATCATCCTTGCTGTGCCACTTGTGTAAGACCTCCAGCCTGCATCGTGTTTTGCTCCAGTGCAGGGATCTGCTTGTCTTGAGCAGACCACAGGGTCAGGGCCTACTTACAGCAATATTATTGGGCAGATTAATGTCCCACAGTTTCTCCAGCACCTCTGTTCACAGCATAACAATTTCACAACAGTGTGCATGTAAACATCAGAGCTGATCTGAGCTGGCTGGGCAAACCACCAGCCAGAAACACCACCCTTAGTTGGAGGGTGCCACTTAGGCTGTCTTGCTAATGATATGAAAACAAACACAGTATTGTGAGGCTTGATACTGGTGAAGACTTGCTTTTCCTCTGCTGAGCATGAGTGGGTCTCATATGAAAAAATGGCACCTAATGGATATTTTCTAATCATATTTCTCTGATTTTTTTTCCTCCCTCACTCCAGTTTTACCCTCCTCACACCTGCAAATTAATGAAACATTGGCATGTTGTGATTACTTTTACTCCATCTTCTCTGACTTGTTAGCACATAGACCGTTTGGTGCAGGGACTGTACATGTACAAATTTCATACTCTTCAGAAATACCTTGTGACAAGAGTGTATGTTCTGGCTCTTGAAGGAGTTCATGGTCCCAGTGGTCTGATGCAAGGGCTGCAAAATGCAAGGGCTCTGCAAAGAAGAGTGGCATAAGCAGCACGCTAATGCTTAAAGCTACAATCCCTGGAGTGTGAATTGAAGGGAGAAAGGAGATAAGTTTATCATTATGATCTCATGGCCTGTGGAGGGGTGATACGCAGATCCAAAGGTTGTACACACACACATGTGGCTGAGCTCTAAAGCTATGCCAGCAGCGGAGAAGCTGCTCCATCTTCCTGCACTGTAAAAGCTCTCCTACATGCAGGTCCACACCCACAGTGTTTGTATCTCAAGCCCTTGGGGGAGTTGGAGGCCAAATCTCCTATATGAAAAGAAATCCAGGGATGTTGGTATTAAGATGTTCATCTACAACTTTTGAGCTGCACAGTGGTTATAAGCTTGTGGTATTGGTAGGGAGCAAAGGCAGGTAGTAGCATGGGATTTCTCGGCATAATTGGTCTTTGCATTCGGGAGGAGGATTCACTGCATCCAACTTGAGATGTTTGCAGTGCAGCGAGTTCTCCACAGACAATGAAGTGGAAATAGATGCTTCTAGGGCATGGTTGCTCTTGTCCTCACATAGGTACCTAAAACAGGTCAGATGAATCATCTCCTCTGAGTATTTCTTTCCACTGACTATAAAGGGAGCCTGGCCTCAGCTGTAGACTTCTATATTACAAAGGTCTAGAATGAAGGTATGGGGAGGTCTTCAGGAAGCTATTCACTCCAGATGTATGTGCAGAAGTAGCCTCTAAATTTATATTTCAATATTTTATGTGTAGAAAAGACAGAAAGTGTAAATATGTCCTCAGGGTTGAACAATGGCTATTAATAAATATGGATTGCACTCTTTGGGAGAACAAACATCTAGAAAATCAGTAGGAAACAGCTAAGATTGAAATTTTAGTGCTAGTATGTAGTTCACAGTGACCTTCAATACATATGTTTAATGATGATGAAGATATTTATTAAAATATTTATTTATTACAAATAAGGTTGATGAAGTTTAGGATTTGTCTTCTTGGTGAAGTAAATTCCAGTTTTCCCTCACATTTTTGTGAGGAGGTTCACACAGAGAAGGTGGGTTCTGTGGAGCTCCCTTTGTCCACAGCTATGAGGATCTTCCAGCTGACTGTAGGATCATGACAGGGTACAGACTGGGGCCACATGTATTTCCTTATCCTTAGGTCAATGTCCTTGCAGAAAATTGTTAAACTTTTGAGCTGAGTGGCAGAGGAAGCAGATAAGTGCATTACGACTTGGTCATGTCCCTCTCTGGAGCTGTGGCTGTCAAAGACAGGGGAACCAAAAACGGGAGCACCATCCTCTGTTGTCACAGGGCAGCCCTTACCTCCCTGCCCAGGGTTCCCTCAGCCTCACACCATGGCTGTCCATCCCACATCTCCCTTACAGCCAGGAGACACCTGTCCGGGGCCAACCATGCTACTAACCCCAATGTGACATGTGTCACCACCAGCATTCTGCCCGTTGCCTCTCCATGGCCAGTGCTAGCACCTCATGTGAGGCCCAGCTCTCAGCTACCCGTGGAAAATGGTAGGGAGCTCCCTTTGCCCACAGGTGTAGGGAGCTTCCAGCTCCCTGCAGAAATGTGATGGGGCACAGACTGGGGCTATCTTATCTGTCCTGTGGAGTGTTGACTATTCTCCAGCTGAGTTACAGGGAAGGTAGAGCACAGGAGCGTGCCATGGTCTGGTAACATGCCTGTCCAAATATCCAGCTGTAATACACAGGAGAAGTAACAAGGGAGGGGCAGGCACCTCCCATGGCCGTGGGCAGCCCCTGCCTCCCTGCCCTCACTCACCTGGCTGCACCTCTGCCAGCCTGGGCTGGCGTAGCCCTTTTTGTACCTGTGCAGGGCTGGCCACATCACCAAGTACCAACATTCTGTCTGCTGTGAATGGTCACAACATCATCAGGGCTAATGCCAGGAGCTGGTGGCGGCCTGCTCTGATGTGACCATGACATAACCAGGGCTGGTGCATCACTGTGACATGGCTATTCCACCATTCCAGCAAGACGAAACAAACAAGCAAGCAAAACCCCAAGAACTGATAATGCTGAAGAGGGAAATTAAGCAGCAATTTAAAGAACCGCAGACTAGCAAAGGTTATAAAAAGAATTAAAAGCAGCAGGTCCTACCCACTGCCCAATTTTAAAGATTGGTGTGGTACTTGCTGATGATGTTTGTCCTTTTGAAGGCTAAATTCTGGAAGAAAAATATTTCTCAAATTGACTGAAGCTAATATTTCACACCTTTGGAATTAAAGGCGTGTCCAGTACCAAAACCTGCACCCAGGAGTGGCTGACAGTGCTGAGGAGTAGCATTGAACTGCGAGATTTGTGTCTTTCTTTCCCTGAAAGAGTAAAAGTTGCAAAGTGGATCTTCTTTGCTTACTTGGAGAGAGGCAACTGAAGGCCATTCTCCCTGAAGAAAGGCAAACAGATGTTTCATGAAAGGAAGGGAACTCAAAACTATGAATCCCCAGGAGAGATATGGTGTTAATCCTCCTGACTTCATCAGGTTCTCCACTAGTTCCTCTTTGTTTGGGCTTATGTCTACCACCTCCTCGTCCCTCCCAGCCACCGCCAATGCCTCTGAGTGGTATGACCACATTTTTCTGCTATGAAAATCCCAGAGCCTGGCTCCCAAGGGATCTCACTATTGAAAATGCAGTGTTGGTCTTCTTGGGTTTGGGTTTCTTGTTGTTTGCCTCTGTGAGCTGTTTATTAAGTAATCAAATAACTGCATAGTAAATAAATAATGTCTTGCTTCATAAAAGCTAAAATATTCAAGAAGTAAGAAAGACTTGTTACATTTTACAAATACGTAATAAGTAAAAAGTAAGAAGAAATATATGGTGACTAACCCCTTGGGTGAAAATACTTCAGGATAAAACACACTGGAAATTGGAATGGTTTGCTTCCTGTTTTGTACAAAATGGCTGCAAAGGAGCTATTAAAGTCTCACAAATAAACACAGTGCTTTGTGTGTTTGTTTGTTTCTAGTTAGAGGTATACAGTAATTCAAAAGACCATGTGCTCTATAGCCTCCGCAGCGTTTGCTTTGTAGTACAGATAGTGCCTAACCACTACTTTCCTCTCTCTTGATCACTAACGAAAACAGACCGTATAGAGATGAAAGTGTTCTAAATCAGTGCTCTGTGTCATTTCCCACTTACTTTGCACTTTTCTGACAGCTGAAAGGCTGCAGTAAATTGAATGCATGCACACCCACAGAGAATGACAGTACTACCATAACCTAGCCTCTCAGGACGTGTATTTTCTTCCCAAGGGACTATACTGAAAAATTATCAAACTGGGGGTTTTTTTTGGTGTCTTCTACCGTGATTTTAACAGTATACTTTTGATCAATGTAATTTCTTTGCAAGGTGAATTTTCATACTGCTTTTCAAAAACTCAGAACAACATTCTTAACAAAAACAATTGAAAACAAATCTGATACTATAGCTAAATAACAATTTTATACTAACATACACGTGAATAAAAAAACAGGCATGTAATAACAGCTCATTTATTTTTTCTCTTTTGCTCCCTTTATTTCCTTCTCTCTTTTCCTCCCTTTCATTCCTTCCTCTTGTTCCTTTTTGCTTTTCCTACTTCTTTCTCTTCCTTCCTTCCTTCCTTCCTTCCTTCCTTCCTTCCTTCCTTCCTTCCTTCCTTCCTTCCTTCCTTCCTTCCTTCCTTCCTTCCTTCCTTCCTTCCTTCCTGCCTGCCTGCCTGCCTTCCTGCCTTCCTTCCTGCCTGCCTGCCTTCCTGCCTGCCTGCCTTCCTGCCTTCCTGCATGCCTTCCTGCCTGCCTGCCTTCCTGCCTTCCTGCCTTCCCTCTTTCACTTTCCTTCTTTCTTCTTTCTTTCTCACTCTCTCTCTTTCTTCTTCTCCTTCCTTCTGTCCTTCCTGGTACCCTCCTGCCCTCCTTCCTTCCCTTCCTGCCCCTCTTTCCTTCTTTCTCTCTTTCTTCCATTCTTTCTGCCTTTCTTTTTTTTTTTTTCCTCCTCTACTTCTAATTTTGTTTTGTAGGTAGTTGGAGATCTGGTTTATTTTAAAACAATGAAGAAGGCAGAATCCCCTGAGGTAAATTCATTGAGTACTGGGAGGTCTTGGTAACACAATTGAACTGGCACCAAATCAATAAAAACAGAACAGAAGAAAAAACAATAATTAAAACATTCTGTCAAAAAAATGGAGCAGTAATTAAAAGATGCAAACTATTGTTTTGCTACACTAATTACATTTTAATTTTCAATAGCTTGCTGAATAGTATAAAAGCCCATGCCTATAAAATGTCCCAGTGACAGCGCTTTTTCTGCAACTAGCGTGATAACAGTGTTTATGTGCTTTAACAGAGTGGTATGTGCTTTCAACTCTGTGTGGGTGAAACCAGCTTCCTTGTAAGATAGTATGACAACAAAGTTTGTGTTGTTTTTTTTTTTCTGGTGTGGAAAATTATTACTCAACACACACATACACACACATGCACGCACATATACACGCACACAAAAACGGGCTCAGTCCAAGAGACACTCTGCTCAGGGCACTTCCATTGACCTCAATGGGAATTTTGCGTGTGGCGCAATAGCGGATTGTTGGCCAGCATGAATACTGTACTTAGGTTTAGACCATGTTGTTTTCTTCACATGTTATTGAAGGATGAAGAGAAAAACAAATTGAATTTTCCTATTAATATATGCCATTTGCAACCCTAAAACATGCAACTTTTTAGGCAGGGTCCTGAAGACTTTTCTCACAGAACAATCCTCATAGATTTCACTGGTAGATACCCATACATAAAAGCAACATAATAAAGCCCATATTCTGGACCATTACGAATCATAATTGTCCTGAAAATAATTACATAATTAATTTAGCTGCTTTTGAGAAGAGTTTGGGTGACAAATTTCCATAGGCAGATTTAAGAAACACTCCAAATCAGGGGTACATGGAAACAAATTTTTTATTACTGTTGTTTGCTGTGGCTCAACATAAAGTCAAGTTATCCAGATGAGTCCTGGCAAAATATGGATCCATTAGCTACAATCTGCTTCTCCACAGCTGTAGTTTACACAGTCTGCCTTTCGTATCATCTCATTTGAATGATAGAGTTCTCCCAGAAACAGGCATCCCATGTGTTCAGACATGCCCCCAAAACAATAGATCCCTTCCATCAAAGTGGGAGCGGTGGGGAAATAATTTCTCAGAAACTAATCCCTGGATTTCAGATGTATGAAACCAATGAAATGCCTCAATCTATAAAAATGGTCAGCATTGCCAAACAGTATTTCACAATTGCATAGCTTTTCCACATTTGCAATGTAATTTGAAATCACTTTTTAAATAATACAAAATTAAAAAAAAAAAAAAGACTATGACAAATAACGGAAAAAAATCAACATCCTTCGTACCACTTCAGCAAGAAGCACAAAAAAGAGGGCAATGTTTTTTAAAGAGAAAACAGTGAGCAAACATTATGTTTTCAATGGTTTACAGTCCCCTTCATATCCTCCTAAATTCACCTCTCAGTTGCATATATTCATTCCCATTCAGCTGGGAAGGGTTAACGAAGTATAAATCTGGATAGTGTCAACCTACTATCTGGAAATAAATAAAAAGTAAATTCAAAAGGGAAGCCAGGATAACAGTATTACCAAAACTAGGCTCACTTACACTGTATACAACATCTGTAAGTTTTCCTAGCCAGTGATAAGGTGATATTGATCACACCAGCAGTATCGGTACCTTTCGGAGGTGGAAGCTAACCTGGAGGTTAGGAAGCCTAACTACTATAAATAGTACCACTTACATCCAGGGGAAAACGGCAATTACATATTTTCACACACCAAAGTTGCAAAAACAAAACAGACAAAACCCAAAGCAAAATCTGGAAAAGAAATAAAAATAAAAAATAAAATCCACTAGTTTAGAAAACTAGTCCCTTATCTTCTGGGAATAGCCCAAATTGAAGAGGGTTTTGTGCTGATGCAAGAGTAAATTGCTTCAAGAATTATTTCACAGACAAATAGTATTCCCCAAATCACTATTATTATGATGCTAGTGAAATGTCCCGATTTACTGAAATTAAACAAAGACAGATATTTATTTAGAATTCCCGTAACTACTACAACCAGTAAATGTGTTTCATCACTATGATTGCAAAAACAAATACCTACCAGAGAAATGCAGTTCACAACAACACAGAACTGAACGGAAATAGAAATTTTGTTACTGTTATGTTAATGCTCATGGCAGAATTATTTGACTGAAGGGAAAATAAATCAAAAGAGCTGACTGAGGCCAAGCCATGGATGAGTCTCACAGAGCAGTGAGATGAGCATCCCCTGTGCAGCAACATTACCATTAGACCAGCTGCCATCATGCAGGGAGGTGCTGGCCAGCTCAGGAGAGGAAGGTGGACTTGGCGTGGGGCACTAACAGCATGACTGTGGGCCTGGGGCCACAGCAAGGGAGAAGGCGAGGAGGTCCTTAGGGCCCTTGATAGGCTGCAAAGCCTCAGGATGCCAGAGCCATGCCACCTCCTGTGCACCAGCTGGATCAAGGCACTGGCATATCCTGCCACTAATCTGCCTCTCTCACCCTACCAGCCTCTGGAAATCTCTCACCAGCCTCACTTTCAGAGCAACTTTGCAAACTCTGGCTACCAAAGATAAAGCTTTTTTTCTTAGTGTACAGTATACACCTGCCCTAAGGATGAATGTTGCAGCAGCACCAAGGTCATCATTCTGTCACACCTCTTACATGCTGCGGTTGCTGCAGGACTAGAAGGAAAACAAGAGATCTCCTCATAGAGCATATGTGGCCAGCTTTATATGGACAAAAGTGGAAATCACTCTATGGTTGGTACTTGTGGTACAGCCATAAAACTCTCACACTGCCAGCAGCACTGTTTGTCCTGGACAGATCATTAGATCCATCCTTTCATGGATCCTTGAATACTCATTTCACTGCCTGAGAAGAAAGTAGCAAAAGCAACATCAAGGCACAGAGTGTGTGTTTTCACATTCCTCCTACACTTGATTCTCTGGAGCAGACTGTGGTTTCACAGCTTGACAGAATAAGGGTATAACCATTGTAACCTGGCATGCACCCTAAGGTCGGGGACAGGTTACTCTGTAGTTGAAACCTGGTCCCAACCAGATGAACTTCTCTACATTAGCGATGAATCTCTGCATCTGATGTTGTCCTCTCAGCTGGGATGGGAATGCCATTGGCAGCAGGAAAGGACAGAGACCTGTTGGTGAGCCAAGGTAGGGTTGCTCTCAGGTTATGTGAGAGTCAGCTGCTCCAGTTGTGTGGCCATGGGTCCATGTGTTTTAAAATTAAGTTTCTTTCAGATCCTCTGTCTGAGTGACTTTTCGAGTTGGGCATGATGATGTGAGATAACCACAAACAGCTTTCACAGTGCTTTTGGAGTGTATTTCCTCCTGCTGCAGTTCTTTCTATTAAAGGACATGATCAAGGCAGCAGGAAATATATGAATAAAACTCAGATGTCACTACAACTTGGAAACTTAGTATTGGTACCTCTCTGCTCTCATTTAATCAGTTGTCTAATCCTAAAGCCATGAGTCGGGTTTCATATTGCGAACATTCAATTATGCCAGTTTTGTACTTTTAACAAATATTGGCTGACGGAATTGTTTTTTCTCTATTGCAAGTCATACATTTTAAATGTACTATACTAATTAAAGTAGGTCTAAAGGTTGAAAAGTACAGCTCCTCTTTTTGTCTGTGAAAATGCACTAAAAATAATACTGTATTTCCCACTTATTTTTAGTACCCTCCCTAAGTACACCTACCTTTTAATAGTCTTTTACCACAGACTCCTGTGACAACACAGGAGGACTTCTTTAAAGTTCTAGATGGGAGTAAGACAGTGTAGCATGTGTAACATTACACTGTACCGCACTTCTATTTTTCACTAGAGCCCAGAGGACTGGTGAAAACCTCTTTTCAGTCTCTATAGTAGAGCTATTATGTATCTCTATAATAGACGTAGGTCTGTACTGAGCAAAATGATTTCTTGAAGCACTCTCTTCTCTGAAGTGGTGCATGCCTCAGGCAGAGGACAAGAACGACCGAGGTGTCACCTGTGTCCAAAGATCCCTATGTTCCTAGCAAACACCCTATGCCACATGCTAACAAGAAAAATGAAAACCTTTGCAAGCCTTGCCCCTCTGATAAGGGAGAAGAAGTCTTCCCTACCTCCAAACAATGAGAAACATCAGCCAACCATGGCCACCTGCTACCCCAGTTACTGTCAGCAGCCAGGCATCGATGCTGCAGTGTAAACTAGACTTCTCTTCCTTCTTCTCTAAGCTCACAAATACACCTAGACAATCCTTACATGGAGGAAACTGTTTTCATCCTGACTGACTCTGTAAACTCAGATGTCTGTGATTTGAGCATCACTATCAATGTAGAATCAGATTATGAGACTACCCCAGCTAATTTTCATCCCTCTTTGGCCCATGAGGACAGAGAGATGAACTGAGGGACTGATCAACTTAGCAATTAATGGAATCCTGTTTTGTGCAAGACAGCAACACTAATGATCTTGACTTGGCATAGAAACTAAATGAATCTCAGACATCCTGATTTTTCCTGTATTGCTTAGACAGTTACAAAGCACGTGGGAGGTGGAGAGTGCTTTAATTCTACCCTTATATTTATCTTCTTACTACATTTCTGAGTCTTTCCTGTAACTTGTTGGAAGAGCAGAACTCAACATGAAGTCCAACATTTAGCAGTATCTAGATTATCTAGTACGCTGGCTTCATGTAGGGCATTGGATTTTGTTCTGGGCACGACATTTGAACAAATTATGTGCAGGTTAATTGGAAAGGATTCAGAGAAGAGTAGCAAAAATAGATCTATAATACAATGACTATGTTCAGCACAGAAAAAATGAGGAGGCAGAAGAGCTGTCTGCTGACATATGAAGTCATGCTCAAGTGTAGAGCCCAAACAGCAGGTTTCAGTCTTTGCAATGAAACTATTCGTTTAAAAAATATTAGGAACTTTACAGTGGATAAATTCGTAGTTAGTCTATCCATAATTACCTTCAAAGAGAAAGCCCCACAAAAGTTACTAGGCAATACAGGTACTTAAGGAAGATGTAAAGGGTGGAACAGACTTGTACTAGTAGCAGGTCTTAACAGAGCTCTATAAAACGTGCAGTACCATATTACTGATGCATTGACATTTTTAGTGCTCCTGTTTGTTTCCAGAACTGCATGCAGGTGCCCAGGTAGTGCCTGTGTTTGCACTGTTGGTGCTTGACATGAGAGCTCCAGAGCCTGCTTGTACACTCCCCCTTCCTCTGACGGTGGAAGTGACTAGTAAAGACAGATGTGTAGGGAGACGAATTGTGGCTTTGCTGAAGGGTGTCTCTTGTCTCCACTGTACAGTCAAGGGCATTGGAAAATGCCCCTTAAAGTGACTGGTCTTTTGGCTTTATAAAGTGAACACAGTGTTCCCTGTCAAAGAATTTCCAGCTTGACCAGGAATAATAGAAATACTTAGAAAATATGATGTTTTCTTTGAAAGAGTAAGGGGATTTGCTTCCAAAGAAGAATTAAAATATTAATTTGGACTGTGGTTAACATTTACCACCTATGTGACAACAACAGCAACATCTCTGTTTGCACTTCTACAGCCTGTTACAGTTGCATACATCAAAAGCTTTTTAAATAGTGAGTTAACCTCTTCTGCAGTTTTCAAATAGTGGAACAGAGCAGAATTAGGTGAGGTCAAGGGCCTATAAAATGGAGCAGCACTACTATGCAGAAAGTGCAGACTGCCTGTTTTGCCAGCAGTCCACGTCGATTCCCACAGTTTAACAATAACTAGCATTGAGTCTCATTTAACGACAAAAGAAAATGAACTCTGCACGGGGGATCCTCCTGTGGCATTCGCTGTAATTAATAACATTAGTGACACTCTATTACTTTATCTTAATCATTTGTGAAGTTGTCTTAGTCACTTTTTTAAAATCCAAAATAAAATTAATATTATCATCCTGTATGTACATTTCACACCCCCTTTTTAAGAACAGAAATAAATAAGAAAATAAGTCTTAGCAACGTGAACGTATTGGCTGAGGCTTTTGAACCAATCTGAAGAGCTGGAGGATAAATCCGCAAGAGAAAGGTCATTTCTATATCCAACTTTGTCTTTAAATACCTGAATCTAAAATTGCCAACCTCCAACACCCTTGGTAAGCCTCCACCTAATCCTGAAGGCCTTCCAAATCCTTAGGTTTTCAGCAGTAAATTACTTCAGATGCCCATGTACTCAGTGGTAAAAACCCTGACCTTATCTATGTTATGTTTCCTTGGTATTGGTAGGCAAAGAGTGTCTTCTGAGATCCTCACCCCAGCAGCCTTTTAGAAAGTACCTGAAATATCACCCACCACCTAAAATGTGGCCAACAGAAGGGTTATGCCTTCCCCCCACTATGTCTAGTCATGGGTGAGCAATGGTGTAAGAGAAGGTTAGAGCCAATCTTGTAAGCAAATTCAAGTACATGCCTTCCCACAACTGTTCCCAGCTGTTGATGCCTCTAAGCTTCGTTATCTTTAGCAAAGTTCCTCAACCTTTACCAAACTTTAACTCTAAAATGGGGAGAAAAGGAGAGAGAACATGTGCGTATGACTCCCACACCTGGAGGTGGAACCTTTGATATGGAAATGTGGCCTCTGTGCCTGTTCTGTTCATCACAACATACACAATAATAAGACATCAGTGGAACAAAGAATGAAGCTAAGAGCTCTCATTTTGCATGTGAGTACACTGGGCAATGGAAGTGTGCTTTAGTCACCTCTTGCTCAATGAACACTTACCTCAAGGAACAGCTTCCATAAAATGGAATGGCAGACTCCTCCATCACCCCCCATCCCAGTATTCTCATGTTTAGGGTTGTCTGAATGATAGTTGATATGGATTTAGGTCCTCAAACAGCTGAGGCTTCACCACCCACATCATTCTTCCCAAGAGACTGTTCTCAACAACGAACTACCTGGTAAAAGAGGAAGGATGGCAATACAACTTTTTTCTCCTCTTACTTAGGCCATGTTTTCAAAAAGAGAATTCATTGTGACCTTGTGCTCTGGCTCACCTGGGAGCCTTAGTAGACACAAACCCTACAGCACTATTTTAGAATGTCAAGGAAGGTAATTGTTATATACTCACAGGCACTGCTCTGCACTCACTGCCAAGGCATCACTACCCCTGGGCTCTACCATAGTACATCTAAGAATAACAAGACAAAACAATGGATTTTTGTAGTCTTTGTTCACTACACCTCTGGACTAGAAACATACCTAACAGGTCACATTTAACTATTTCCTTATTTTTTAATATCATTCTTGGTGCATTTATGAGTGTTCAAATGCGCTGGACTCCTGCTTTATGTACCAAGAAGGTGCAACAGATGTAAAGACCCCTTTTCCCTGTCTGGGGTGTTTTATATCTGTCCAAGAGAAAAAGACCCACAATTTTTCAGCCTACTTCCCAGCCTTTCTGGAGACACATATTATTATTAATATTAAGTTTAAAGTTGACTTTTCTAAGAAGTTTTTTCCCCATTAGGAAATGGAATGAAAACAGCAGGCAGCCTACAGGTAGCAATGACCTTCAGTCACCACAAAGTAAATCAAACACAGAGAAGAAATCGTGTGCTTTAGTTTCTGTTACGAGTCCCGTCTTGTCTTTTCTTTTTTTTTTTTTTTCCAGACAACAAACCTGCCTTTCCTATCTAACATTACTGACTGACACTGATACAAGTCTGGAAACAACATGTTAGGTTTTGCAGAAGGTAAGGTAGTACAAGGAGCATAAGTTAACATGTATTTATTATGAATTTATTATTTAAAATCTAAAGGGAGAGATGCCAGACCTTTTTACCCACCTCATTAGTAAAACCTCACAACAAGTTATGTCTGCTTTAGGATTAAGATTCTGAGATCTGCCTTTTAGAATACTGGGTATCCCAAAATATGTAAACAATGCAGAATGCAAATTCTATAAAAGCGGATCACACAAAAAAATCAGGAATTACTTTTCTCAATACAGATATGACTTATGTAAACATGTACCCTGTAGACACTTGCGGGCAAAACATGGACAGCAATGATAAAACAGTGACCCTGTGTGCCAGTTACCAGATCCAATAGTCTATGGTATTTCTTATTTCATCATTAAAAGGTGATCTGGATATCAAAGAACTTTATTTTGGGGTTCATCCAGGCTGAAATGTTTTTCTTAATTATCATGTTAATTTATTTTCCTCTAAGAAAACATATTCCCTCCTGAAATGTGGATGTGCTTCCTAACTTCATGCAATCTGCCTGATTATGTAAGTACAGGCTGCTTGTACCTTCACTCTTGAACATTTCAACACATCCTCTACAGTAAGGAAGCCACAGACGATGATTTATCTGACCCCTTCCACCCCCAAATGTTTTAATTCAGGAGTAAATACTGTCACTACAGTTTGTTGTCCTGAAGTTTGTTTTCCTTTGCTCATTTGGAAAGTTCTTGAGTTTTGCAGTAGTTTGTTGGCTCTCTTGTTCTTCTGGCTTCCATTTCCTGGTACTTGTTTAACACAACAGCTCAGAGGTGAGGTCACTGGACCCATATATGCCTTTCTAATGCAACTGCACTGGTTACAGAGGTAACAGGTAACTGGACCCAGCCTAGAGGTGCTGCTCACTACCATCCTCCCTCCAGAAGTCACCGCTTGTTCTTACATTCTCTTCAAATGTTCTTATGTTCACTCTTTATATTGTTTCAGTGAAAATAATCTAGATCAGCAAAATTTTCTGTTTAAGATAATGCAGCTCACTATGATCAATATTCATTGGGAAGTCTTCATATCTGCAGCTGGCTTGTACATTCTGGAAGGCAGTAATGTGTCCTGGCAGGGTGAAAGGAGCTGCATAACTTCTATGTGTGGGTTCACAGAAACATGGAATCACAGCAAGGCTGAGGTTGGAAGGCACCTCTGGAGGTCATCTGGTCCAATCCCTTGCTCAAGCAGGGTCACCTAGGGCATGGTTGCCCACGACCATGTCCAGACAGCTATTCAATATCGCCAAGGAGGTAAACTCCACGACCTCTCTGGACAACCTGGGCCAGTGTTCAGTCACCCTAACAATAAAAAAGTGTTTCCTGATGTTCAGACAGAACCTCCTGTGTTTCAGTTTGTGCTCATTGCCTCTTGTCCTGTCACTGAAGAGCCTGGCCCCATCCTCTTCGCACCCTTCCTTCAGATACTTATATACATTGATAAGACCCCCCTGAGCCTTCTCTTCTCCAGGCTGAGCAGTTCCAGCTCTCTCAGCCTTTCCTTATAGGGGAGCTGTTTTGATCCCTGCTTTTGCTTAGAGATGTCTTTAGCAGCAGCAAAGGTGTGCAGTTTGAGCCTTTGCTATTTCTTGCTCCAGACCCTTAATTGTCTTACTGGCCCTTCTCTGACCTCTCTCTAGTATGTCCACCTCCCTCTTGCACTAAGGGTCCCAGAACTGGAGACAGTACTCTGGGTGTAGCCTCAGCAGTGCTGAATGGAGGGGAAGGATCACCTCCCTCAACCTGCTGGCAACACTTCTCCTAATGCAGTCCAGGACAGAGTTTGCCACCTTTTCTGCAATGTGACATGTTCATCTTGGTGTCCACCAAAGTCCTGCTCTGTTTTCCAGCTGGTCAACTGCCAGCATCTACTTGTGCATGGAAATAACCTGGGTTATTGCTCCCCAGGTACAGGGCTCGGGGAAGAATTCACACTTCCCCTTGTTGAACTTTATGAGGTTCCTGTCAGTCCATTTCTCCAGCCTGTTGGAGTCCCTCTGGATGGCAGCATGACCTTCTGGCACATCAGAGATCAAGGCATTTAGCTGGCATTGCTGGGGCCAGAAGACATGCATCTGCAACTTGCAATCTGCAATCCAAGTGCCATTCCTAGTGTCGTCATTTATTCCCCGGGTGACCGCAGGTGGATCAGTTAATTCTGCAGCCTTTGCCTGGTCTGTCTTATCTGTACTATGCACTGTGTAATGGAGTCTAACAGGTATTTAAATGCACACTACTTAGTATGAGACATTCTGGCAGTTAGAATTTCTAGAGTGTTCTTACATCAAATAATAAAACTGGCCCATTCTTAAAGACTCCAGAGGTGAAAATAAAAGGATTTTTCTTCTTTAATTCTGTTGTTTACTGGTTGAAGTTGATGGGACAAAGGCTGGAAGGAGGACTTAGGGGGTTGAAAGGCAGCAGAGAAGTCTTGGTGACCTGAAGCAGGCCTGCCATCCTCCTGTCTTGCCACATATCACCAGCATTTAACACATTGTAAGGCCCAGCCACTGCAGCCAGAGAGGTGCAGCAAGTTTCGCTAGTCTCCATGCCCATTCCATCTGAGCATAGCTCAGGCACAACAGAGCGCTGCGCTCCCAGGATATAAAACAAAGCCATGTCACTTTTTGTGGCACTGCCCTGAACCAATCCTTCATGCAGTGACTTTTACATTTTCCTTCCAGGCCACCAGCTGTCAGATGGTAACAATTTCCATCCACTTGCTGACGTGAGCTGGTTTTGAACTTTAATCCAGTCCATGTCTTAACTGTGGTGGCAAACACTTTTTAACTAAAAAGAGCCTCCAAAACAATTTAAAGAAAAAAAAAAAAAACAACCCAAAAAAAACCCAACAGCCCCAAAACAGCCCTTGCTAGCAGCACAGCTTTTATAAAAGCCTTGACAGATGTAAACAGGCTGAGCAATCACACGAAGGAAGGAAGCAGCCATTGAGTGATTGCAGGAGCTTGTGGTTTCTGTGATTGAGGCACCTGGCTATTGCTCCGTATGACCACCACGCCGAAGGCGAGCGCTTGCCCCAGAGTCCACACTCACCATGAGGCACAAGATAGATGCCGACTGACGAGGGAACACAAAGAGACAATGAAACAATGCTGGTCAGCATGAGAAGCAGTAGTCTCATCATTAAATCATCTCCATTTACTTTCCTAATATGCTAACGTTTTCTGCCACACACAGATCTCTTCCTCCCAGGCAATACTGAGTGCCTTCAACTCCCAGGGAAGTCTATAAGTATGGAGAGACGTCAGCATCATGCATGAGGTGCTTAGCATTGTGCATGGCAGAGCCTGGAGAGTCAAATCTTGGCTACTCTACACACTCTGGCTTGGAGCAAGTCACCTCTGTAATGGAAAATTATTACAATACAATAATACAGCTGGGAAGAATTTGCCATGTTTCTTGGACGCTAACAATAGTAGTTTCTTAGTCAAATATATATGGGTAACAGTTAAAACGTTGCTCCTGCTACACTTCTGAAGATAATTCTTTTCTTAAATGTTAGACATTAACAGTAGAAAGAAAAATACTGCCATTTTCTGTATGAATCTTTCTGGTTTGGGAGGTGAACAAGCCACCGCAATCTCTGCCTATTTGGGGTAGTTCTTTGCATGTCTTCCATGCGACCAGTTCCCTTAAATTTTCCTTTCCTGAGTGGGTTCGCTGCAGGGACTCATCCGGTCAGTCCCTTTTCTGTGTTCTTCCTGCTGCCTGGTGGCAACCTCTCGTTGCAGATGTGCCGGCTTCATCTTCTCCCCAGGATCTGGATAGTCTCATTTTCTTGCTGGATAAATTTGGAGTGTTGAACTGTCTGGCAAATCTCAGAATTTGTAATAAACGGATTCCACTTAATACCTAGTCTTTTTTCTATAGTTGTTGCTATTGTCTATGCCTTTGGTGGATTTACGAATAATAGGGCTTAATCAAATATATCAACTCTAGACTCAAAACTAAATGGTAGCAAATTAATTTGAATTACGATTAGCCTTAGGAAGGAAAAATGTGGCAAACTCCACAATCTTCCAAGTTAACCGCACCTTTTGGAAATTCCCAGAGTAGCTGATTCACTGGAATGACAATTACCCACACCACCCCCCTTCTTTCCCTTCCCCCTCAAAACACATTGTTTTACAGGAAACTTAATAAAACACAGTTTGTTAACAACAGCCATTAGGACTTTACTGAGATTGCTCACGCTGATGACAATCTTTGAAAAGTAATTTTTTTTTCATTCCAACGGGATTTCTCTGCTTATCCACACCTACAGATTGCAACGGGAACTATCCTGAGTAAGGGTTATGAACCCATTTGTGCACCACTGACGTCACTGGGAATTTTCCCAGTGGGTTCAATGACAGCAAAGCTTATAATATCCTGAAAAGTAATCGTAACACACTAGACACCCATTCTCTCATTCCTTGCGCATTCAATTTCTAGCAACAACAATAGTTTTAATTCCGGGTTGCTAGGATTTACTTTTTTTAATTAAATATATTATGAGTCAAAGGATGTTGGATCCAACACTCCAAGGAAACAATGGGGACAGATCCTTCATCCTGGCTAAGTGCCTTTTGTGTCCTTCTGTGTGGCTACTTTAATTTGTACCAGAGGCTAGCCATACACACATGCGTACACTTGTGCACACACAAGATCCAGCAAGCCTAAAAATCAAGGAAAAAAGAAAAATATTTTACAACCTCTTTTAGCTCCAGATATCTAGCTTGAGTTTTAACACACACACATACACACACAGCACAGAAGAGGAAATATTTTAATAGCTAGACAGAAAAAGGAAAATAATATTGAAATATTACAGTAGTAGGCAGCTTGAAGATACTATAAAGAAAGTAGGAGGTAAGAAAGTATTTAAGAAGACGGCAACAGAGAATGTTCAACACTGTAGTGCTTTGCCTGACTGATACAGTTATGCACAATTCATCATTGAGTGTACTGACCCTCTCCTTTTCATTATTTTCCACGCTAGAGTTACTTTTTTTCCTGTGTTTATATTCTGGCTCTGTTAAACTGATTCATTTTCCTGGCTGCTAAACTACAATATAATACAATACCTTGTAACCTATACTATAGCCTATACATTTGCCAGAAGTATGTAAAATAAAGTAGGAAGGCAATATTTTCTACAGGGAGTAAAAGTAGCACTTTTAGCTCTCTGATAAAATCATATTTACATGCACCAGACAGTCATAGTCTATCGTAATTGTTACTAAAATGGCCTTTCTATCTTTGAATTAACAAAGCAAAGAAGTTTGCCTATTTTGGGGACCTTTTTTAAGACTGAAAAAGGCTGGCAGAGCCATAGATCAACTCAAACCACTTTTGGGAAATTCCCAGAATGCTGAGTCACCACCCTCTTCAGCTGAACAATCAGAGATTCTAAAGAGAAGAAATGTATGCACGATTAAAGAAAGGAAATGAAGCTTTACTGTGACTGTTTCTTTTGAGAGCAGTTCCTGACGAATAACTCTCTGTTCATAACAGGTTTCCTTCTCTCTTAACCTCACACTCACCAGAAACTTAAGTAACCACAGATATTTCTAAAAATTTGTCATTGATCCCATACTTTCCCACACTAGAACACTTTCTGCAAGACTTTTCATCCCCAGAACCCAGCTTCTGGGCAGGTTTTTTTGTGTGATCTAACTCCCTTATCATATAATCCCATAAGCACATGCATCACTGTACTACCTGAGGAGGCCTAGTAAATCCAGACATCCCAATGAAGGCAACTGCTTGAAAGATGGAAATTTTGGGTCCCCATCTTCTGGAATTATTTATATCATGCCAAAAATCTAATATATTTTTCATATACATCTACCACATGCCTTAAATAGACAAAAGTGGGCAGTGACTTAGAGAGTGATTCCTAGGAAAGGATGGTTTTCCATCACAGTGCTCCTTCACTGAAGTCCTTAACAGTGGGAGCAACTTGCACCTTTGACTTGAGTTCAACAGCCCTGTCCTGTGAGACAGCAAGTGCACATCACTAATGCAGAAACAAATGGCTAGATTTTGACGTCTTTCTCAGGCCTCAAAAGTCCTAAGAAAGTAGGTGGAGATCTCTTCACAATACTCCCCTTTCATTGGTCCATCAGATGTCACAATTTTAATCCTCCTGTGGTCCTCCAAACTCAAGTGATCAGGTCAAACCAGCCTGAAGCAAGCAGGGTCAGCCCAGAGGACCTATCTCATCTTCTGATACTGCCCCTTACCAAAGGATCCTTTCCTAGAAAGCAAGCCTTTCTGTAGAGATAGTGCTTTATGGGAAATGTTTTGCAGTTTCTCAATACACAGCCATTGCTTTGATGGAGGGGTAATTAATCGCTCCAGCACTGACCCTTCCTTTTCCATTTGGAGCTTTATTAAAATGGAGAGGATCATAGGAGAATGAATTACACAGGACAAAGTAGGGAGACAAATTTGGGAGAATTTCTCCTCTACACTTTCCAAACAAAACCACATCCAAACACAAAAGATTAAGAAATTAAAGCAGTATTATTTGGACATTAATTCTTGCCTTACTTGAATTAATGTCTTACTTGACCAATTTATTTCATAGCCTTCCTTGTAAATTCCTTACCTAATTTCCCTCTAACCTCCACACCTCCTAGATTAGAGACTGTGTGCTCAGCACTCCTCTGAAGCCCTTCCCACATGCTGAGGTGCCGCTTGCTAGGCTTTGGGACAATGTCAGCAGCAAGCTGCTCATCAATTACCTGTGAGTGAGCCCATTGCACAAACCAGCAAGCTGTGTTCCCAGGAAAGTGTCTGCATGGCCTGTCGGGCCAGGGCACTTGCTTTCCCGCTGATCAAACAAAGAAAATCAAAGCCGCTTCTCACAGCACCCTTATTATTCATTGCTGCTTGGGAGCTGCCAAGAGATGCGTCTCACAGACATGGTCCCTGTCCTGAGGGGTTGGGAGTGTTGCATCAGCTAATTGGTGCAAGAGCTGTGACCGCAGTCCCTGTCTGTGACCAAGTGATCAGTTGGAAAGCGAACCAGGCTCTATTTCTGTCACTAAATGGTAAGGTACGCTCCTACAGCTTCTACTAACTCAAAGGATCTGGTTCAGAGCATCTTGCCCAGGCTGCTCTTCAGCGGAGGGAGAGATTCTGGCACCTTCAGAGTATGGTCCTTCTCACCCTGCCTAAGACAAGTGTTTCATGCAGAAAGGATTAATCTTTCTTCAGAGGTACTCATTTCCCTCCATTTATTGGAGAGAGAGCCTGGACAACCTGTTTAGATTATGTCTCTACACACCTAGGTACACTCAGAGAAGAGTCCCACCTTCTTGGACTCATGTTGCAGTTCTGTTAGCATCAGTGTGGGTGCAGCTTAGAATGAAAACAGAGGTGGTGTATCTTTTTCTAGGCAGTCTAGTTTTGTTTTGCTTTGAAAGAACCAGTATTGCAATAAGACACTTCGATGTGTGGTAATACAATGAGATAGCCTCACGCCTAGTCGACTGAAAGAACTTGGCATTTAGCCCAATGACTGGCAACTTCCCTTAGGTGTGGTGATATCTCTCAGTATCGCCCCACCCTGACACGTCTAGCATTTCATTAACACAAGCATTAAGGTCCAGTTCTACTACCCTTACTCACAATGAGTAAGGATGGTGGGATCTAGGTCTAAGTGAATGAGAGTAGGGTTGATGGTTGGACTTGATGTTCTCAAAGGTCTTTTCCAACCCGAATGATTCTATGATTCTATGAATATTGCTGTAATGAGGCAGTATTTGTAACCTTATTATGCCAGTGAAAACTCCACAACCAGAGCTTTCAGAATAAGGAACTAATTGGCTTGAAACAGTTTCAGTCTAATAACCTCTTACCAGAAGCTCAACAGTGCATTAAGGTTTATACCCAAGGTTGGTTAGATTAGTTTCAATTTCAGGTAGTAGGTATCTATCCAATTACTCTCCTCCTTGCTCCGGAGAGAGCACATGGCATTCCTTCTGCTACTTGATATGCTAAGCAGCATGTGAGTTGGCAAGTTGGGCTGAAAAGCAAATTAGCATTATGCAAACTGCAGGATTCTGGCACTTACATTAGGATCAGTGATCTGGCAAGAAACCCTGCCAAGCTACCAAGCCTTCCTGAGCCCAGAGAGAGCTGCAAACCCTAATCCAAGAGACCAGCTGACAAAAACAAAACAAAACAAAAACGAGGTTGTGGGGGAGGGGGAGAGGGAACAAATTCTTGGTTGTCTAAGAGGGTGCTGGTGGGAGTATGGAGGTGGATTTCCTGTTGAAACCTAACTCTTGTATTGCAGTGAAGAAAGAGAGAAAGAGAAAGAAAGACAGAAAGGTGAAAGAGACAGAAAAGTAAGGGAGAAAGAGAGAAAGATAGTAAGAAACAGAAAGAGAGAGATAAACATAAAGGAAGGGAAGGAAAAAAGGTAAAAAGGACAGGAAGGCAGGCAGGCAGGCAGGAAGGCAGGCAGGAAGGCAGGAAGGAAGGCAGGAAGGAAGGCAGGAAGGAAGGAAGGAAGGAAGGAAGGAAGGAAGGAAGGAAGGAAGGAAGGAAGGAAGGAAGGAAGGAAGGAAGGAAGGAAGGAAGGAAGGAAGGAAGGAAGGAAGGATGGATGGATTGTGGCTACCTGACTGGTGGCATTGCTGCCTGGTAGTGGGGTGGCAAAGCAAAAAGAGATAAAACCATTTGGCCACGAAGATGCCCTCAGTTAATGAGCTCATCTCTGCGACGGACCAGCCAGGGTGTAGGTCTCCTTTTGCTGACTCTCTGAAGGCGTGGGCAGCTGCTGCAAGAGCAGCAGACGACAGCAGGACAGTAATACCTTAAAGCACTTCAGCCGGATTCACCAGAATTCATCTGTCTTAGTTTAGGTTTATTTTAAGGCATCACCAGGTAAAGATTACTTTTTTCAGGTGTTGGAATAGGCTATTCCTGGTATTTTTGTCTGGACTATGAAGGCAGGATAAGGCCCATAATCCTTACATCTTAGTTTGGGTGGAATGGAAGCTAGAAGAAAGCACCTAAGCCTCAGTGAAAACCAAAAGGAGTTGTGCACGTGACAGTGTGCTTTAGAAATCATCTCTGTATTACAGCTTTACTATGTATGTTTCAGTAGAGCCTTAGCCACAGATAACACCTCCCTGTCTGTACTAACACTGTACACATACAGCAAAAAGACTATGTGTGGACCCTCAAAGCCTTTCACAGTTCTTAGATGGTAAAATACATCTAACCACGTTAGCATCAGACAGGATTTAGTTGTAGATTTTTGCCATCAGTTGCAAGAGATCATGTTATTAATTATACAAATGCATGTTGCATTGTGAAGAAACTTCTAAATTCTTTTAATAAATATGGTGATTTTTTTATGGCAAGAGACATGATCTAGCTGTATAAGTAGTTCTAAAACTTTTGGTAATGATTCTTCACATTAGTGGGGGAAAATATAGTGAAATTTCTAGCTGAGAGTAAGGCATAGTCTAAGATGTTCTTAAATCACAAAGTGATCAAATACAGCAGAGTAACAGAAATAAGGGTCCCTTTACCAGATTGTTTTTATCAAGCTAGCACGCTGTAGAATTGTACATACTTGACATTTAAGAATTGTTGGCTTTCACCTGACTCATGGTTTCATCAGTGTAACGGCTGTAGAGGGAAGGCAATGAGCTGAGCCCTCCGATCCCCTGCCTCTCAACTCTCAAAGTTCAATAGTTATCTCTACACTGAGCTCTATAAATTATTCTTTTACCTCTTGACCAATCCAAAGTCCTTTATTTTCAGTATTTGTTTTGCAAATGTTTCAGCTCAGTGCATTAAAATTAGAGCATGAGACACAGCTTTTCAGCCTGTGACTATTATGAAGTCCTGGCTCAGGTGCTGTGAACCCGGTAGGCAGAATGTACCAACTCTTTGAGGTTTTATGTGGAAGTCACTAAACCAAGGCAGTGGGATTGTCCCTTTTTCTTCATGAAACTTGTAGTAGGTTTCATTAATTTCCTCTGTACATTCATTAGAATGGGAAGAAGCTGAGTCAAGTTCTGGATTGCCGTTTCTTATGAAACAACTGTGCTTGCTTTTATCTTGTTTACTTGCTAATGAAGTACACACAGTTCTGCATCTGCTACCAGGCTCTTTCAAGTAAACTCACAGAGAAGTTCTGGTTTTAAACAAATTTCTGCTCTGTCTCCTTTTCCCTGACAGTAGAGCTCCCTAAACAGCATCCAGAAGATAGGGACTAGCCTTTAATTTCCATGCCTTCAGCTTTCTGATCAGAAACCCTGAACTGGGATCACAGGAAATAAGGTGCACCATTCCACAGCTGCGTGGCTGCAACAGTACTGCTAGAAGAAAGTTGAAGGTTTTATTACCCGCATCTAGGTCACCAGGTCAAAACTAATTTGATTATGCTGAGAGGGGAGGTAACCCAAGTGCCTCTGGATAATATGATTTCATGATGGCAGGCAATCTTCCAGATTGCATTTAGTTTCTTAAGAAATCCTGGTTGGCATTCAGGTATATGATTCTACACCTCCTCCTTACAGCAAAGTACATTGTATTTTAAGCTTTTGAAAAAATGTAAACGTTCTCATCTGGGTGAAACAACATAGCATCTTCATTTGCCTTCCTCCATTACAAAAAGGTTCTACAAGCTGGGCCACACAAGTGTGGGTTTTGACCACCTCTGTCTCTCACCTTTCATGAGACCACAGGCAAGCTGATTCTCCACTCCCTGTGTCTCTGTTTCCTCTATCACACACTGGTTTCTCTATTTACATCACAACCTCTTTGTGCAGCATAATTGTCTAGCACAATGGGGCCCTCAGTGGGGACCTCAAGGTATTTCCACCGTAAGAATAACAAACAAGAAAGTAAGAAGAACAAAAGAAGAAACACCACGAATACAAGAATAGGTCCAAACCTCATTAGATTGAAGAATTTCAGAATTCAGGTCTTTTCAACACTGGAAACAGAAGTAAGTGACAAGGTCCAACTACATGTGTATCTACAAAGAATCATGGCACACATTGTATGCATCGATCCTATTGTTAGAATGTACCAAGTGACAGTAGAGTGAAATTCTAGAAATTGTACCACGTACAGTGTCATCACAACCACACATTGCTTTACATTTTGCTTTGTGGTCTTCTTCCCAAAATTAAGGTTTTAAAAACCTAGTTAGAAGCTTTTACTCCCTCCCTACAAATGATTTATTTTGTTTTCTTGGAACAATAGGTCACATTGTTTTTCTCCTTGGGAGCTTTCACTTTGATGTGTCGGCTTTGACTGCTAGAGGAAATGTTGTGGACCAGAAAAGGAGCCTTGCTGTGGTCCAACTTCATTGTAAACAGCAGGTGCAGCAGCTGCTGCAGGAAAGCCACTCGTTTTCCTGCTCCTTTTCAGGGATGAAAGAGGGGGATGTAGCAACTGGAAAATCTGAGACATAGGAAAGAAAAATAAAGACACAGTTTGAAGTGTTTCCTTTATTTGTCAAGAGTCTCGACATGCAAAATAAAGAATATGTAAATACTGTACTTGACTATGTAAATACTGTATGCAAGTATGCAAATATTACACCTGGATATGATAGTCTTGGTGGTACCTATAAATCTGAGCATTCCAGGCCAGACACTGAGCTGAGCTATAATTTGAACTGCCTCTTCAGCAGAGCCAAACCAATTTCCACCAGCAGTTACGTAGCAGCCTCTGACAGTGACGCGCAGAAGTATACCAGTAATTCCTCTTCTAAGCATATTTAATGGAAAGTCTGTAGAAGAAAATATGCTTGCAAACAGGAGTGCTTCCCATGTTCAGAACATACTGTTAATTAATAAGCACTTAATTGTATGTGTTCCTCATAAAGATGCCCAAGGCCAAGCTTTAGTATGTATGCAATTCCCTGTGTCTTCATACTGCCCCTTGCTCTGGAGCCACAGGGAATCATTCTCCTTGCACGCTGGACAGGATGGGCTGTGGCTTGCCATGCTTCTCACAAGTCCACAGCACTCCAATTTCAAAGAAGATCTACTTCAAGCACAAAGTTCTCTAGAACTTGTAAGGCAGTGTCAAACTTCTGTGTTGCCCTGTCGTTCTCAACAACTGAGTTTAGCAGCACAGTTGGTCTTTAAATCAGTCACTGTCAGCAGAGGTCATTTGAGTCAAGGACGTTTAACTTCTATGCCCATAACAATTGAAAGCACGAGAAAATTTTATGTAGGAGCTCATGAAACAACATAACTGGGATTTACATGCATCTATGCTGAATGTCATCCTGCTCACCTATGCTAGAGAAAGCAGAGCAATATTTTTGTAAATCATCCTTTATTGGTAGGCGCTCTCACTTGCAGAATACGTAGTAAAGAGGAGATAGGCAGTCATCTCTACAGTATTTAATTAGTATTTGGCAGGGCTGCTAAAGCTATGATGCTTCTTTGTTTCATCAGGTGAAGCACTGAAGTCCCAGAGAAAAAAGTGGGGACGAAAACGCTGTGTGACAGTCACACAGGCCTTTCTTCTTGCACTCTTTCCCTCTGCTCTGGACAGCCAAAATCCTGGCTCCACCAGACATACCAAGAGTACATTTTAAACAGGGATGTTAATCCTGATCAGAGCAGGATTAGCTGCCCCTGAAGCCTCTGAATGCCAACCAGATGTTGCTATGCAGCTGGCAAAATGCCCAAAGCAGCTTTTAATTTCCTTTTTCTCTATTAAGATGGAGGTCCCTTTTACTGGCAAGCAATATGCTCTGGGAATCTCGAGGGATTACAGAGCCATCACAATAGATGGCTCATTTTCACCCACTTGCAGTTCACTGATGCCAATCAAAAGACTCTCAGGCTATATCTGTATTAATGAACTAAGGAGGTGTACTGGCACAGGACTATCCCACATGTTTTCAGTGTGCTCCACAGTCTGGTTCTTGCTCTCCCTGACACTGTCCAGGCAGCATTCAGGGGTCAGACCTATGGGCTGTAATTCCCAATGGCAATTTGTTTCTGGCCACCCTGTTCTTCTGGAAGAAGAAGAAAACTGAGCAATATGGACATAAGCTGTGCCACGCCACTTGGCATCAGAGCCAGAGAACAGTCCTTGGTTTATTTTATTTACTACAGTAGATGTAGCCCCATTGCTTTCAGTGAGTGTTAGATTATACATAGAAAAAGGTATATGATAGATTTTAAATGTTAAATACACTCAGCCCAGAAAATTGTTTAAATTTGAGCTAATTAGATACCAACAAGAGTATGCTGCGCTCTACGTCCATACCAATTAAACTCTTGAAACCTTGTATCTCCAAAGGAATGCCTGTGGCATTGTATGCATAACTAAATGAAGATTCTTAAGTAACAGATCGATTTTCCCCTCCTTCCAGGCCTATTATTGTGGTAAGAGGAAATGCATCTCACTTTGAAATGGAACTTGGTGGTAGATGGTTTCTTGCCAGGTAGATTTTCTTGTCAAATGACTTAGACATGGTCTTGAAGCCATCTCAGTACTCTAGCCTCGTTTAAACAAACTATTGTACAGCACACTTTTGGCTGAACTTAGGCCATCTAAGGTTATATGTGACACGAAAAAGGCAGCTTTCCTCCATTTAACCATGTAAACACAGAGCCATATCCCTTAACTAATTACCATGGACTTCACCTTATTTTCCCAAGCTCTCTCAATCACTCAGCATACCCTCTTCTATCTTCTTTTATTTCTTCACCTATCACTCATTCATCCATGACTTACCATCTTTTCCATCCTTTCCAAACTGTTGCTTTTTGCTGACACAGCAGCCTACCTAGATAATGAAAATCAAATTGTTATAATAAGATAATGCCATGCTTTTCACTAAGAACAAATAGAAGCAGAACTTAGAAGAAATCTGGAGGATTAGGAGCAGTGATGTTGTTACTGGTTAACTCCAAATGCCTGAGACAATCTGCCAAATCTTCTGAGTGTGCCTCACATGGTTAAATTATCCAGAGATACTTTGTGTGCAAAGAAGTTAGCAGAGTAGCCTCAGGTAAAGAAGTGTCTTTCAGCACATACAGAAGAAGCCCTGAAGAGCCCTTGATGTAAGGAGAGAGTGTTGAAACACATAGCTGAGTCCAAAGAATGTATCTGTAAAACAGAAACAAATCTAATAATAATTCTGTATCTAAGATACTTGGAGAAGTTTTTACAGCATTATTTTCAGGTGTCTTTAAACCACTGATTTGTAGTGAAGGATTGTAAATATTTGGAGGGGGTATCTGAAGTCCTGCAGTAATCAAGTGCAGACTTTAGAAATCCTTAGTAGTTGTTCAAATTCCTTTGCAGGGCTGGATAACAGCTCTTGATATGAAGTGGTGTTATCTTTGACTGCATATGTGCCTCTTGTCCACACTTAGTGTGTTCAAGGCTGCAGATGATCCTCCCTCAGACGTGTTGAGAAGCCTGCTGGTATTCAAGCTCTTGCAGAGCTTTCAAAGCTTTCCATTCTCCTACCATTTGCAAAAATATATCTATGCTGCTGAATTACAGAGGTGATTTCCCATTCTGACTAGTCACCAAGCAAGACTGATGAGAAATGTCTGTCCAGGGTCACACCTCAATGCTCTCGCTGATTTTGCACACATTATTCAAACTCGTGCTGCTCTCTGCATTGCTGATGCTTTTGTGTCAGGATATGAAAATATGGTTGCTGACTAAAGTACAATACTGGACATACTATTCCATTACACAGTGGCTTTTGCCTTTTCTAAATAGGCAGACTTGTTCTCAGACCGCTTATCATGTTGAATAAAATGGCGCAATATGGCACTCAAATTCAAGAAAGTAATGAGGCATTCCTAGCGTAGAGTCTACTACTCTAGAGGCATGTAACACAGTCCATAGAAATAAGCCAGAGTTGTATTCAGGCCGCTTACTGAAGGGGTGTTATTTATCTCACCTCAGTTTAAATATCTCAAAGCGAGTTGCTTACTCTAACACTAGTCGTGTGATAGTTGATGGGAAGAGAGAGGAGCCTCCAGGGGGCAATTCACCTCAATTATTTTAGATACTGATCTTAGAGTGGTGAGCAATTATTATCTCCCAGGTTTTGTCTGCTGATCTGGGAAACTATTCTCCAGCAGTTTCAGTAGGAAGCCTTATAGCTCAGCCCAGCTGCTCTGATATGTCTATAACTCCAAGAGTATTTTCCTCGCCATAAAGGGAATCCTAAAATGTCCGAAAGGATAATCTTGTATCTGCTTCAAATGTGAGAGTGTCTGTGAATAAGAGGCAGACAGTGTTAATTTTGTAGAGCATACTTTTTCAATGAAATTATTTTAAATCATTTCATCAACGTGGGGTCTGGTTTTCACTTTCTAATACACATTTCTAGTAAGTTACAAATCTCAGCGAAGTCTCCCTTCCCCCTACCAGCTAAAAGGATTGACTCTTTTACATCAAATACACCTAATATAACTAACTCTGTTACTCATACTTATGTGATGAAAACCAAATTGGAACCACAGACATTTGTATCAGAAACATATTTGGGGACTCTCTAATATCTCAATCCCTTTAAGAATAGGAGAGTTTTGTAGCTTTATCATGGGGCTCCCCAAATGCTGGGGATAGAATACAGGCCACATGACCTGCTAGATTTGCAGGGAACAATGAAAACTACGACTGTATGGGGGAAAATGCTCACAGAATCATGAAGGTACTGCTGGAGCAAAATAAGACCTCTCCTCTGACTCTGAGGTTGGCTCTCTTGGGTCTCCTTCCTCTAGATGACTCTGTTTCTTTTCACCAACAGAAAATTCTGGCTATTCACTTTCCATGTGCTTCTCTAAGTGTATTACAAGGCAGCAAAAATCAGAAAAGTCCCCATGGTACATGATGGATTTCAGAATTCTCACAGCTGTCACCAGCCAAAGACTGCTTTACAGATTAGAGAAAGAAAAGCAAGCTATTAAAAAAAAAGGAATGTTTTGGCTAGGGTCAAAACTATGAAATCGGTATCACACACCTCTGTGGCCCTCATCCTGCACAGACTTAGCACATGCTTCATTTCTCATACCTTGGGTCCTCCCATTTGCTGTCACGCACAAAGAAAAGCTCATGAATCTGTGTTTGCACGGTCACAGCCAACTGTGAAATGAAATTTCTAGTGAAGTCTAGTTAAAAACCTTATGACTCATCTAACATACTCACTAAATAAATATTATATAAAGTGCAGCCAGTATTGGAGCCTGTTATCATGATCTCTCACACAGACCAAAGCCCTGCCTAAGCCCTCACATACATTTTTCCAGCCCGTAACTGCCTTTTGCAGGCTCTCCACCCTATCTGGAGCCCTCTTCCCAAGCCCTAGTGTCAGCAATGGCTCCCTGCTACAAATATAGTCCAGTAGAAACTAGATACTCACAATACAGTTCAAAATTTGCACTGTTTTAACTAACTTTTTTCCCCAAGCAGAAATAGAAACTAAGTTTTAAAAACTGGTGTTTATTGTGAACCAATGCCCTAAGCTTTATACATGCCTTAGTTACTTAATTAAAAGCCTCTAAAAATAGGAATTTGTAGCTTAAAAGTAACATATTAGAACTACAGAAGGGCAGGGGAATGGCATGTCTCAGGTGAGCTCCTTTACTGATTAAATCTCTATGTTTGTATGTATACAAGTATCAGCAGCTCTGCTCTGGTTAGAGCCTTATGGATGTTTTATACTATCATCACACTGATGCCAGCATAGAGCTCAGACAAATGTCCACAATAAGCAAGAATTCAAATCAAAACCTGAGAAACTCAAATCCACTATTCTTTTCTTTTGTTCAAAAACGCAATCACCTACTATATTATCACTCTCTGAATAACAAAGGAAATCGTTACTTTTTAAAGGTTTGCATCTTGAAAAGTTGATTAATAGCACTACTAGGTATATAAACAAGCTTTAAGGTAGGCTCCTTTATAAATTAATTCTAAAAAACTGTGTTTTATTTCAAAAGAAGGAGACTAAAACAGTCTTGGTGAAACCCTGTCCTTTGAACCCACTAGCAAAATTCACATTGATCACAGCAGGTACAGGATTTCATTCTGTGTACTTTTTGTATGCTTCGATTTCAATAACGTTTTTTAGTTTTACCAGTAAGGGAAAGACGTGGTGGTTTCATATCAAATGACTGCTCCACCATGTTAAATTGATACCTAGCCACCAGAGCTGAAGAGCAACCAAGAGGCTTCCACGCTATGGTGTCTGCTGGAACGTACTGGTGGCTGTTTGACAGCTTCGGCTCTGCTTCTCATCAGCTGGTATTTCTCGTCACAATAAGTTTAGAACACTGTGTGGCATTAAAATTTGAACAAATACCCCACAGTATGTATTGTATTTATGAAACTGTGTGTCTTATTGTAATGAAGTCAACTGTTCACATCGTGAAATCATTACCTGTCCTTGAAAAAGAGATTGGCTTTATGTACACATATATACATACATATTTGTCATACATATATATTTACTTATTTCTTAGCTTTCTTTAAATTTTGCACATTCGGGATTCTGTCACGGCTTTTTTGCACTCATAAAGCATATTTCTTTCCATCGTGCGTCTTTTAGAATAAAAGTTCAGTCTCTGCCCAGATTTTTGCTAGTAAGAATGACAGTTGTCTAAGAAAAAGTCTCAAAACATGAAGAATGGGAGTTTTACTGTTCTCAGTCCAAGAAAGCCCAAACTAAGACTAAGTACAAGTTATGGCACTACAAAAATATTAATGATAAAGGATACAATTTTATCTAAATAAAATGAACATTACCTGTATCAAACTGTTCATGATTATGTACCTTTGTGACATATAATATACAATAATTTCATAGAGGAAAACCATACAAATATTATTCATTGAGTATATCATAAACTTACCAAAGTAACAAGGTACAATTGGAAAAGGTAAGAGATATTGAAAGCTACGCTTGCATTGAAGGTGGAGTTGCAATGTCTGTTTAGACAGCATACTGGAGAAATTAAAAAGGGAAGGTGGCAGAAGACATTATAGCCATTTTGCACATAAGGAGCAGAAGAATCAGCTCACAACCAGGGACACAGGAGGGAACTGAGACTTCTGGATCTTCTCACATCTAATCATAAGTCTATACCTCTTCAGACCTTCTCTCTAGCACCTTCCTGAGAAAGCAGCTTACCAGCATGAAGGTCAGCTGCAAGGAATCAGGGAGGAGAGGCGTGCCTGAACTTTTCGAGTTGCAGTGATGCGTTCCCCAATACATTCGCTGGAACTGTGTGCTGCAGCTCGCCCTGTGGAATGTGGCTGGGGGGGGAGGCTGGCTTGGTGTCTTGTCTGCAGTTGCTTCAGAAACAACTAATTTAATAGTAATGATGATAACAGTATATCTGAACAGGACAGAGGTCAATTCAATTCTGTGAAGAGCGATATATACTGTAGCACAATGAAACCATTATGAGAACCAGTTTTCCTCCAAATCAAAATAAGAGCAGACTGGAATGAGAATCTTGCAACCACATGGGTAGGGAAAACAGTCCCCTAAAAAAGTGGGAATGGAGGGTAACGTGGACCTTTCATCTCCCACTCACTGATTATGCATGACTGTAAGCCCAGGCCAGTTTCCACGGCAGGCAATGAAGAGTATCCTATTAACTTCGGTGGCCTTGGAGCAGAACTCACGGAGCAAAGTAATCCACATGATGGCTTGAATCTATTGGTAACTCTACCATTTTCTAGGGTGAGATTTAATGTTTTGAACCCACAGTTGAGATAAAGATTTTCAATCAGAGAGAGGAAAGGAGGTAGACTGTGCTTTTCTCAGTTGGAAGCTATTAGTCACATACAGAAGCAGTAAAAAGTGAAATAAAAGGGCTGTGAAGGAAGGAGAGGAAAGACTCAGATATTAGATACCTGAGTTGTGATTGCTTTGTGCTGGAACCTTTTTTAACACATTACACAGCGCTTTCAGAAGGTTGCAGAGATGTGATAAAACAGATGCAGCAGATGCGGGAAATATAGCACTTCTTGCAGGACAGACTTTTGGGGGTAATTCAGTTTATTAATGGCATGTATTATAGAATAACAAGTTGCAGATGATCATTAAAACTTATCCTTAACAGACATTCCCTGTGTATTCATCTTCTGTTGTTTCCATAGCAGGGATGAGAGAAATTCATGTAGCCTGAGACTTTTGAGTTCCCAAGGCTCACATATGCATTTTTGACTTGTGATTTAAAAGCAAGGATTATTTTTAAGGACGGTTTAATTAAAAAATAGTAATGAAAGAATTCTGTCACAAGAAAATCTTGTGCTGTGATATATTCCAAGGATAGATTTGGCTCCAGGAGTCTCATCTTCTCGTTCCCCTCATTTCCTCAACAGCTCTAGCAAAAGCAATGGCAAATTTCCACTTCCATTACAGATTCATTGCTCTCTTCAGAGCAAACACCGCAGCTTTTAATCTTTGCCTTCTAGTCCATCCAGCCTCAGCACTGGCGATTTAGGAGACGATCCGATGGCTCTCCTGGTGAGCTCACTTGTTCCTTCTGATCCCATCAGGAAGCTCCGTAGTGCTTGCAATCAGAGACAGACAGAGTGCAGGTAAAAGCCTACCAGAGGAATAGCAGTAGCTGCAATATGTTATAGAAAGGCAATACTTTATTCCCAGTCTGCATGCAATGCAGTCAGAATCAGGCAACATACGCCATGACCAATGAAAGGACAAACCTGAGAGTATGAGATGTATAAAGTAGAGGGTTAAAGGCCATGAACTTGCAAGTGGAATTAAAATCCTGGCCGTATTCTGGAACAAAGGTACAAATGACCACAAGGTGAACATGTTATATATAACTGTATCAGTTAAACTTCATGTCTCTAAACCCTGGAACACAGGATAATGGCCTTTGGTGATGCCTAAGCAAAACTCCAGATTGGAGCTTAAAATGTCAGGGAAGTTAGCAAATAAAATGAGGAATACATTAGGGAAGAAGGGAGAGAGATGGATCATTATATTTCCTTTTCTGTCAGACTTATCAGCAGCTGACTCTGAAGTCACGTGCTATGTCTCAAAGGACAAATTACATTCCCAGCCAAAGTTTACAGAAAACGTTCTCATGTACAGAATGAAAAACATTGCCTAGGGGGATTTTGGATTTGCTGTCACTGAGAGACTTTAAGAGTAGCTTAGACTTTTTAAAGACTAGATTAGACAAATGTCTGTCCAGACTAGCTTATGTTGTGGGTGTACTTTGAGCAGGGGACAAACTAAGCCTCTAATGTGGTCTTCAGATCACTTGGGGTCTCTTACAGGCCTGGTCTTCAATTATCCTGTGCCATGCAAGTGATGTGCAGGACAAGATGATGTAGGTTCAGGCAGAACTTGGGAGGTGGTATTTGTAAAAAGAATACAAATAATGGAGGTCTGTTACACTAACTGAATGCCATGTTGTTAATGCCATGTTGTTAATGCCATGTGTGTGTCACCAAGTCCACTGCTGGTAACACTCAGTGCCAGGCATGCCTGATGTTAACAAATGAAATGTGTGCGACCAAGGAGGTGGCTTTGCAGACAGAATAAACAACAACAAATGTGATTGAGGCAAAATGTAAATATAATGGTAACCACTGTCAGTGCCATATTGCATATGTGACAGATGTGAAACACTATAAGTGCTAAATGTACCCAAAGTAAAAAGACACAGATGTCCTGACAGCAGGCAATCTGTGTGTTTCTTCTCTGTGCCAATTCCATATAGCACTTTGTAGTCCCCAGCTGTGAGCCCACACAGATAGCTCCAGACTCAAAAGTTAAAACTTAATCAGCCCCAAGCTTCTGTGCCCCAACAGGCAAGAGTGACGTCACTCCGAATGCCAGTGCCCAACGGCACCGTGTTTACGGGTTACTGTGATTTGGGGCTGCTCGACCCAGAAGAGAGGAAAGGACAAAAGTGAGGAGCAATCTCGATGAGCAATCAGAAGACATGTTGCTGATCATGCCACAGTATGAGATGGCCAAGGCATCTATCAGACAAGATGAAAGGAGACCAGGCAGTGCAATGATGTGCAGAATTCCTTTATCAGCTCAGTCATCACCTGGCAAAACACCAGAGTAGGGATCAAGCATAATCCATTAATTAGTGCTTGTCAGGACCCTTCTCACTGTGTCGGGTACCTTTGCCAAAGAGGTCCATACCTGTATGGACCGTGCATTACAGCATCCAGCCTGGTTAAGTGGAAGCAGGATTATAAACCTCATTTTCAATACCTACTACAGGTAAATATTTGCCTTTACAGGTGGGAAGAAATAAAGCAGGGAATACAGCATAATCAGTGTGTGCCATGCCAGTTAGCTGCTTGCAAAGCGACGATCCAGGCCATCAGAGCAACCACCACTTCTGCATAGTCAGGAAGGGAGAAAACCAAATTAAATTTGTGATGGTTACAGGCGTCCTCAGGTTTAGCTAATGGTATCTCAATGCAAAACTGTAGCAAACAGGTTTCTGAGCAAAAGAAGAAAGTCTCAACTGCAGGCAGGGCCTCAGCCACCATGAGACCATTTGATCTCCAAAGATGCAGTGGGGTGCTGCATATCCCATATTTACAACATGGTGTATCCAAATGTAGTTGATTAGTATTACAGGCCACAGCACCATATGTAATAAAAAGGAGTTTGAAGCCTTCTGTGCCTTCAAAGGCAGAGAGGGCACAATCCAATTAATACCAGGTGACAAAGGCCTACACATAAACAGCATAAACATCCTGAACCATTGTCCCACAGAGCCTGAACTGTTGGCACCCTGAGCCAGGAAAGCGCTGGCAAGGAAAAGCTTATTTCCAAATGTGAGAGTGCTCTCAGTGAAGACCACTGCCCAGCACACACATGGAAACAGCCAGGGCCCCAAAGAATACTCGAAAATGGGCAGCTGATAAAGAGATATGTGAAAAAGCTGTGTGAATATGGTGTTACTGTCACCCAATACAGCATGTAACCACTCTGGTATGTGGTTTATATAGCACTCACGCATAGTACTCATGTAATATTCCAAGTCCTATGCGTGCTGCTCCAGCAGTACCACACATGCACACAATACCACAATCAAAAACACATCTTCCTGGCAAATTTTGACAACCTATATACCATGTATTGCAACCACCCGCACACATATGACGTGATGATAACAGCTGCCATTGCATCACTAGCAAATACTTCAATGGACCAGCACACATTTTCTCAGAGAGAGAGAATCTTCACACAGTCTCTGAACAACCTACAAGCAGATGGCAAACTGTGCACATGAGGAAAAGCTTGATGAAGCACCCAACACAAAGGCAGTACAAGAAAATACACTGATGAGGAATCTGGCTAATTGAATGTTTCATGAAGTAAACACATCAGCAAAAGCTATCCCACCCATTAAAAACAGGCTGCATGGCAAAGAGGTTCAGAGCACTTAATAGTTGGTAGGTTGCCCCTTGTGAACATTGCTGGTGGGCAGTCAGTCCAGGACATGCTGTAAATGCTGCCACTAGTAGAAAACCATGGCCCAGCACAACACACAGCATATAGCATTCTTCCTTCTTTACAGGCCTCTTGGATGTGACAGGGGCAAGAAAAACTTGACATTAACAGATGCAGCTCAGAGGAAGTCTTGCTATGCTGAAAATGGGTACCACTATTCTGGCAAATGCACTAGTCCTAAGTGTGATGATTTTGGCCATAAGCTGTACAGGACTAAGGTTTCAGGGGGGTTTTTTACCCAGGAACCAAGCAAATTACTGAAATAATCATAGAATATTTAACAAAGAGAAATGAGATGTTTAAGAGAGTTAAAATAATTGCCTTATGATAGAAGGGCTGAGCTAGAAGCCAGAGATAACTGCAAGGAAACTGGCGTAGATACATGATTTCCCAGCTAGTTCGATAACTACCCATGGTGTGTGTTCTGGGGAAGTTCAGTCTGTGTTTTGCTGTATGGCGCCGTGTATCTACAGTTGCAACACTGCTGCCACAGGCCAACCTGTGCTCACAGCAAGGCTTTCATCTCATCCCACAATCGTTTCTTTTCTTACATGCCAGGCAGCAGAGCCACACACCTGTCTTTACTTAGCTGGCTGCATTCTTTCTCATTTCTCCAGAACACGTCCTAATCTACAGAAGATTTAGCTTGTGAGTGCTGCCTGGACAGCAATTCTCTGAGCATTATCATGTTGTGCTTAGCACAGTAATTCAAGGAATCTGGCATTTCTGTGCCAGGTTGTGCTTCGTGGCAGGCTGGGGGCAGCAGTAGCTCACAGGACCCACCTCACACCCACTGGACCCCTGGAGCCAGAAAGCTCCATCTCTCCTCCAGAGCACCCCTCCACCTCTTTTGGCACGGGCTTTCTAACAAGCCTGAGTGAGTCTGGCCACTGGTACACCACTGCCCTTGCAGCAGCCATGTCCGGGGCAGCAGTGAGTGACCTGAAGTGGGGTGCAAAGCTGTCCCCACCAGCTCTGCCCCATGAGCAGGACCAGGTAGGGCTGGGTTCCCGTTGGCGGCCATGTGTGGATGGCGGGTGGTGTTAACGAGCCCGGCTGTGCCGTGTGTGCAGCTCTTCTGGAATTCTGTTCAGAAACACCATGAGAAATTCAGAGCATGTACTATTTACACTGGTTATTAGAAGCAGATGCTAATGTTTCTTTGCTGCGATCCCCCAAGTATCCTGTCCTTTTATGATGTGTGGCATGTGTTTGCAGTGTGTATGTCTCTATATCACATGCAAATAAAAGGTTACTTTCACCATTTGTGTTGTGTTCATTGATAATGAGGACCTTACAACCTCTTTCTGTGGTCTTGCCCCTGCAGATGTTGACTGTGCAGCTGAGGTAAGCATCTGTAGTAATGAGTAGGGCTGCTGTATGGTGTACATGTGTGGATGTCTGGCATGAGCAATGGATGCAGTATAAGTGAGGGCAGTGACAGTGCTCTGAGCTGCCTCCTGGCACTGGGTAGCATAAGGGTGAGCAGGATGTCCTACCTGTATACATGCAGTTCAGAGTTTGAGAACAGCAGGCCCCAAACAGTGCAACATTCACAGTTTCTCTCTCTGTTTTTCTTATATATTGGTATATGTGTGTATTATATGTATATGTGTATGTACATATACATATACATATGTATAGTTTTTTGCCATCAAATGCCTCCTACAGGGTCTACCAACAGAACTCTACATACAAAATTTTATCTGGAAAATTAAACTCACGTATATAAAGCAAATACTGTTTGCCTAGGTATTTCTCAGTATAATTTAGCTAACAGCATAGCTGAATACATCATGTAAGTAAGTGAATTATTTAATGATAAGAAGATTTGTTCACGTAAGTCAAGTGTCCTTTAGTAGCAGAATACCAATAATTGATTGCCTGTATCAGACAGAATGGGCCTAAAGTGATACTGCCATAAATATGAGTCTTATCAAGCTTTCTTAATCCTGTTCTCCTGGGGTGACTAGGCCCTGTTTTAATGGATCCACATGCTTGAATTTTCTATTTCTAATTTTATGTTTTCAAGCCTTAGCTTTTACATGAAGAAACAGGGCATGCTTAGAAGATTTCTTAGGCTCCCCTTCGAACTACTAGCCAAAACATGGAAGTTTTCCAGACAACAAACAAATCTACACTTTCCAGAGATTTTCTCCACAGTCAAGTAACACCTCAGCCAAGGTGTATCCATCTTCATATGTGTTTACATGCGGTTTTGGATAAGTTTTGACATGAAAGTAAAATGTACAGTCATTCCTACCCACCAGGTGGACACCAGTGTCATGCTATAATGCCCCATGTTGGGAAACTATGGAGACCAGTGACAAGTGGCTTTCCTCAGCGGTTGGTATTGGGTCTGGTGCTATTTAGCATCTTTGTTGGCGACATAGACAGTGGCATCGAGTGCACCCTCAGCAAGTTTGCTGACAACACCAAGCTGTGTTGTGCGGTCAACACACTGGAGGGAAGTGAGGCCATCCAGAGGGACCTTGACAGGCTGGAGAGGTGGGCCTGTGCAAACATCACGAAGTTCAACAAGGCCAAGTGCAAGGTCCTGTACCTGGGTCAGGGCAATCCTGAGCACAGATACAGGCTGGGAGATGAGTGGATGGAGAACAACTCTGTGGAGAAGGACTTGGGGATGTTGGCAGACGAAAGACAAATGAGCAACCTGATCTAGTGGAAGGTGTCTCTGTCCATGGCAGTGGGGATTTGAACCAGATGATCTTTAAGGTCCCTTCCAACTCAAACCATTCTAGGATTCTATAATTCTATGGACTTTCATCATATGCCACAATTCTTTTCTCCTTGAACTCATGCCACCCTTGAGATACAAAGCTAAAATATGATATCCAGATCCACTCCTGCTCTACTAGTCAGTGTCTTGCCTACACATTCACAAACCTCCTAGGAACAGATAATGGTTTGCTTTTCTAACAAAGACTTAAATCTGAGTCATAACAAATACAAGAAGTTATAAGTTACCGTGTGAGAATAATGGGGTGGAGAGAGAGTGACTATGCTAACTGGGTGTTTCGGATGTAAGTAGACCTAAACATTGGCTTGGTAAGCAAATGGGAAAGAGATTGGTCATGTCCTTCAGGTGAACATAGTCTGGAGACAAACTACACATGGTTATATCCTCCAAGGCCAAACATGTCTTCCTGAAGAAAACAAAAGAGTAGATGTGATTTAGATTGAAGATTTCCAAACTTTAGTACATGAATCACTTCAGAATAGAATCTAGGCTGTTCAGTGTCATGGATGCAATGCTAATTAAAAGAGAAAGGGGAGCTACACAGATCTGGGAGCTATTGCTGCCTTCATGTGGGAAGAAGAAAGAGGGTAGTAGTATAGAGTTGAGCGTTGGCAGTTCCCTACCTGCTGCTTATTAGTCAAAGGCAATCATCTTTGATTCATCAAAAGAAACTATATAGTTGGACCCAGACAGCTTCTACAGATATTGGCATTCCTGAATCGTGATCTGTAAGGAAACACAGAGCAACCATTGCCTTCGCTTGCTATTATAGTTCATGTTTCTTACCTACTTTCTCCTTCTTCTCTATATTCCTCCAGGAGACACAGTTTCCTTCCATTCTCAAGTCCTTGTCAAGGCAAGACTCATCACAGGCCTTCATCTGACAGCCTTTGTCTAGGTGTTTGGAGGTATTCCTGCCAGTTTCCATATCAGCCTAGGTAGAAAAGCTGGACCCACTATAGTTCCTGAAGGGGGAGCACCTTTGCACCACACTCTCAGACTTTGCAGAATGAAACAGAAAAACATCCAGAGCAGTTGCATATACACCCATTACCATTGCCAGAAGAGAGAGTAATTTCTGTTGCTACATACTTTGCTGCATGCTAAGTTGGGAAACCCCTGGTCTAAATGGATTTTCTCTTCTTTCCACATCTGGCTTCACCTATCTGCCAATAGCTTAGTGTTGGTACAGATGTAGCATTATTGCACTTATAATCTGTTCAAAAAGACGCGACTATTTGTTTGGAAGTTGGCCAGACTGACTTTGTTCCTGATAACGCCTAATTCTTCCTATTGCAAACGCTTAATTCAGTGACACTTTCAATGGGGAAATCTCCTTTAACATGTTCAAGCATTCTGTAGAAAATCTGAAAGACTTTAGACCACAGGTGTGCCACAGTGTAATTTCAAAATCTCTAACTGGAAGGGTCTCCCGAAGTTCAGCTGTGTAAAATGTTCACTATAGCAATCCAGCTATCTTGCACGTTCATGAACTTCTTGCACTTAAAGACCTATGTATAAATGATTATTCAATATATTCATAACTATTATCAGATGCAAATAACAGCAATGAAAGCTGTATTTTCAGTCACCAGGCACATTTGTTTATGTAAAATAGTACACACAATTGTTCATATATCCTCAAACTTTAAAATGCCAAATCTATTTGTACATCTGAAAAACAATTTAAAGTAAGCACCAAGAGCATTAAGATGTGCATCTGGAATATGTGAATTTTTATGGTTACAAGTTCTTTCATTCAAAAAGTTTAAAAATGTCTATATACAAATTTGTATACAGAACAAAGATTAACTGGCAATGTAACCTGTTCACAGCATACGACTGATATGCCTAAAAGTTTTTTAAAGATACCATGAAGGCTATTTTTATATTGTATGTACTCACTTTTTGTGGTGATTTCACCCTGGCTGGAAGCCAGGTGCCCACCAAAGCTGCTCTATCATTCTCCCCCTGCTCAACTGGACAGGGAAGAGAAAATATAACAGGCTTGTGTGACAAGGAGATCACTCAACAATTACCGTCATGGGCAAAACAAACTTGACTTGGGAGAAAAAATGTAACTTATTACCAATTAACTCAGAGAGGAGTAATGAGAAATAAAACCAAATCTTAAAACACCTTCCCCCTCACCCCTCCCTTCTTTCCCAGGCTTAACTTTGTTCCTGATTTCTCTCCCTCCTCCCCCCGAGCGGCACAGGGGGACGGGGAAAGGGGGTTGTGGTCAGTTCATCACATGTTTTTTCTGCGGCTCCTTCTTCCTCAGGGGAAGGACTCCTCACACACTCCCCCTGCTCCAGTGTGGGGTCCCCTCTCACGGGAGACAGTCCTCCATGACTTCTGCAGTGTTAGTCCTTCCCACAGGCTACAGCTCTTCACGAACTGCTCCAGCGTGGGTCTCCTTCACGGGGTGCAGTCCTTCAGGAAACGACTGCTCCAGTGTGGGCCTCCCCATGGGGGCTTCTCTTTCTCCACAGGTCCTGCCAGGAGCCTGCTCCAGTGCAGGATTCCCATGTGGTTACAGCTTCTTTCAGGCATCCACCTATGCCAACGTGGGGTCTTCCACGGGGTGTAGGCAGATATCTGCTCCACTGCCCATGGGCTGCAGAGGGACAGCCTGCCTCACCATGGTCTTCACCACAGGCCGCAGGGGAATTGCTGCTCCGGCACCTGGAACACCTCCTCCCCCTCCTTCTTCACTGACCTTGGTGTCTGCAAAGTTGTTTCTCTCACATATTCTCACTCCTCTCTCGCTGCAATTACTGCTGTGCAATAACTTTTTTCTTTCTTAAATAGGTTACCCTAGCGGCGCTATCACTGTCGCTGATTTGCTTGGCCTTGGCTAGCGGTGGGTCCATCTTAAAGCCGGGAGGCATTTGCTGTATCTGACATAGGGGAAGTTTCTAGCAGCTTCTCACAGAAGCCACCCCTGTAACCCCCCTGCTACCAAAACCTTGCCACACAGACCCATTGCAGTTTTATTTGGCATCATTTATAGTACACTGTGAGCTTGAAAATTTAATACCTATGTAGCCTTTTTTCCCCTTTGTACAGCAGAAGGTCTGACATTCTGGTCTGTAGGACAGTCCTTCTCACCTGATTGTCCCTGCTGGAAATGACTGAAGCCTTCACTTTAACACAAACTAGAAGAGCCAACCACATAATGTTGGGTGAATCTCCGCAACAGCAAGGTGTTCCTTCAAAGCTCTGCCCACCCTTTATTCGCTAAACAAAGGCCATTCTTCACACCTTAAGCTAGGGTGGAGTAATTAGGGGGAGGGAATGGCAATTATGGTCTAAGAGGATGGGGAAAAATACAGAGGATGAGCAAGGTGCAGATTGTGATGATCATTGTTTATATATAAGGCAGGACACGAAATAAGGAATGGGGCAGGTGCTTTCCTGTGATTTGAGTATTAGGGCTGAGAGGCATTTCTCTTCCTTTTAAACATTCAGAGTTCTGGGAAGAACAAAATGGGTGCAAATCTTCTTTAAAACCCCTTAACACCAGTACCGTCAGGGAAACTGAGGGACTGTGGAACAAATGAAGCCTGTGTCCCACGACCTCACTCAGCTGTGGCTGCAAAAGAAGAAATCAAACATGTTCTCTCCACCCAATATTAAGTCATGCCCCATTTTGGAGGCTGAGAGGATCTGTCAGCATGGATGCAGCCTGCCCCATGCCAGCCAGCTGCCACACAAGAACGTGCTCCTACAGACATGGTATCCATACTGTTATTGCAGCTACCGGCAGTGTGACTCTGACACTTGACTTTCTGAAACCAGCCAGGAAAACCTCCTGAGTACTTGTGGTGGAGCTAAAGGGAGTCGCACTGGGATGAAAGCAAAGGGGAAATCCCAGCCTGCTTCTGATTTCCACTGTCCGGTGATTCGCAGTCAGTGTACATGAGGTACCATCACTACCTGAACAGACAGCGAGTTCCTGACCTGAAGGAAAGCCCTCACCCATGAGGCTGGGCTATGGTGCAGGAGCCAGCCTGGAGTGATGCAGCCCTGTGTGGCAGACCCAGTCCGGCTGCTGGCCCTCCTGGCAGTGCTCTCTTCAGAGGCTGGAAAGGACAAAACAACAACAAAACTACTTTCATTCAGGTGCTGGTGACTCAGGCTGCGGTCGGCAGCCAGGGGCTGTTGACAAGCGGGCTCAGGCACTCATAATGACACCCCGCGCCCGCACAGGGTGGAACCGCCCTTCCCCGCTCCCTCTGCGCCATCAGGGCCCTGCAGATCTGCCTCCAAGGCCATGGTGTCTGTCATGAGGGTCCCGGCCACAGGCAGGGTGGTGTGGAGGGCGGCAGGGCCAAGGCAGATGGCTCCCTCTCGCCCCACTGATGAACTATCTCCTTGCTGCAGGAGGCACCCCAACATCCTTGACCCATGGTAGCAGAGCTGGGGAGGTGAGTTCATGGCAGAGCTCAGGAAGAGACAGTTCAGGTGTCATCCAACAGCACTCAGTCTTTCACTGGGTTGTGTAACGCACCTTTTAATCACCAGATGAGGATCTGGATGCAAATGTGCCCCTTATGCAATGGGGTGAGTAAGATTCTGTGCTGCCTGCAGCCTCTTTTCAAGGCAGTGGGGTTGCCTTCTCCAAATGATGAACTTGAATGTCAAATATTAATAACAAAACAAATTATCTCCACCCTATCATCAAGGTGTGTCACAGCTGATTCCTGTTTAACATCAAGGTTTCTACTGCTCAGGAATCCTTCCTGCAATCCTGGGCTCCAGCTGTATCAGTTCTGTGAGTGATTAAGGAATGACAAAAATCTTGAAAAACTTCCTGGCATCTGAGCTCATCTTGATCCTCTTCCATGGTTTGCTGGGATGGGAGGAAAAAAACAGAGCTCCAAAGATAGAATGGCTGGAGTAATTCTTGCAAAACTAGCCTAACCCAACCATCAAAGCATTTCCTTTAGGTAAGAATTCACCCCCACCAAGTTCACAGTGCAGAAATAAAACTTTTTCAAAACAAAAACAGTGTCTCATAAGATAGGATTTTGTGTAGATCAGAAATGACACTCCCATTGTCCTAGTCACAAGCTCTTTTGTGTATTCAACTATTTAATCTGATCAAAAAGCATCAGAAATCTTTTTTAGAATGTAGATCATTTGGAGAATCATGAAGCAGCTGAAAAAACATTCACTAACAATGGTTAATTTTGGGACTTTTTACTCTGTTCAGGTTACAACTAATTTATGGTTAATTTTTTGATTCCTCCATTTCATGATAGCTCAGAAGCACCAGAGCACTGTGCATGTTTCTAAGTGACTCTCCATAGAAGAGCCTGAACAATGGTAACTGGTGGATATGCTGTCTTGCTTACAATAAGTGACATAGCTAGTTCCAGATCTCTGCAGTGATCTAAGTAGTCGTAGGCGTGATGAACAAGGAGAGGCTGAGGAGCGTTCATCAAGCTGCAGAAGAGAAAGCGGAGGTGAGATCTTAAAGGTCTATTCAACTACGTTACAGAAACGTAGAGAGGAGTCCAGATTTCTTTCTGGAGGTGCACAGGCAACAGACACAAATTACAACAAGGAAAATTTGATTAGATATCCAATTAGATATGACAAAAAAAAAAAATTCGCAACGCAGGAGTCAAAGACTGGGACAGGTAGCCCATAGAGGTTGTGTCTCCTTCGACATACTCAGCAGGACATGATCCTCAACAACCTGACATAACTTCAGAGTTGATCGTGTCTGGAATGGGGGCCAGAGCAGATCAGATGCCCTCCAGAGATGCCTTCCACCCTGCATTATTCAATTTATCTATGATACTATGGGAAGGGGTGGTAGGTTGGATGGTGACAGTCTGTTACCTCATCATTATATATTCAAATACCCAATAAAAAGGAGAGAGGTAATGACAGTGAAAAGATGGGATTTTATAAAAGATAGAAGAATGTGTGAAAGAGAAGAGAGGAGCGAATAAAAACTAAATGAGGACAAAAGTCAACATTAAGGAGCACAGTAGTAAATAAAATAAATAGGAGCAGATTCTCATTCCTACCAGAACACCTTCAAAGTATGTTGACCATGCAAAGAAGAGGCAGATGACAGGTACACCCACTCAAAACACATTACTGCATATTACTCTGAAAAGAGGGAAAACATGTCTTGATATAGAAGTAAATTCAGTGTCCTGTTTCTAAAGGACTGACGGCTCAGGGGTGAAGGTCCCTCTCAAAAATGTATCCTAACTTCCATTGGGCTAATAGATTTACGTGTAAAAAGTAGCCTTTTAAAAATATTCTAGTAGTGGAAATAGTAATTAGTACACTAGTAATAATAATTCCTGAACACTTTGGAAGTTTAATCACAGGTTGTATAGTGGTTCATCTTGCCACCAGTTCAAAATTCAGCCTCGAGAGATAATTAAAAAAATACAGTAAGTGGTCTCTTTTTCTGCAAATTATCCACATGCAGATCGTATTCTCGTTCCAACATCTGAGGCTTCCTGAGCTCTTTCTCAACTGCCTACAGGCAAGCGTTTCTCTGAGCAATCAGGCTTGAGGACTTTCATGTCAGATTTCTGTGCTTGGTTACCTGGCCACTCCATGTTGATTTTCCTTCCTGATGGTGAGGTGAACAAGTTAGCTGCAGGAAGTGTCACACAGAAATGCCATAAACCAAATGAAAAACAATCATTTGGAAGGGTGAACCAATGACTGAATGACATGGGAAGCCACTAATCGTTTTCCCTGCCTTCTCCTATCCTTAATGATAATTATGAGTAGAAGCTTCGTCATCTGATGCTTGCATGATGCCCTCTTTGACTTGGGTTGGATGGTATCCATATTACAAAAAATACCACAAGAACTGGAAATAATTGGTACCTCTTATAACATATGCAGATTCTGTGTGGAACACAATGTCTCAGAGCAAAGTCTTTGATGCTTCTCAGTTATATAACCCCCAGGGAAGGAGGATGTTGTTATTTGCAAAGCATATTCTCCCTATTTTCTGTACCCAAAAAAAAAGAAAAGAAAAAATACACCCAACCTTGAGATCTTCTCTAAAAGAGCACCCAGAAATCAAACAGTTGTGATGGCTCCTTCTGTGTTATCTCATTCACTTTCCAGATTAGAAAATAGAGCTGAGTAAATCTGAATCCAGCTATTGCGTTGTTCCTAGAAGATTAATCAATTACAGTCACAGCAGTCAATGAAAACTTATGCATGATGGAGAGGGGTGGGGGGTGGTTCTTGCGATTCCACCACAAAGTGAAATGGGATGTCCTGGTGGTGGATAACAGATTTTTTTCCTGGAAAAACTCAGCACTGGAGATGCTTTAAATTATTCAATACTTTACCTCCAGACCACAGTTCTACAGCCAGGAAAGAAATGGCACTAATTATTAAAAAAGAGAAAAGTGCAGAGAGTTTTGGATACATTCACAGTTCATCAGACAGGGCCTGAAACGGAAGTGACTGTTTTGTAATTGTTTCTCTGCTCTCTCATAAGGAGGGAGCACGTTAATACCTTGTGACTCTGGTTAACCAGCATAAAAGTACTACAGTAGATTAAATGTATTTGCAAAAGTGAAACCAGCAGCTAATCATCTTGTTCATACACGTTGATTTTTCCCCCTGACTAATTTCTCTTGTAGTGGGAGTAATTAACTTTATTAGTAACACTGACTACTCTGGTACCTTCGGGCAAGCACTGTTGGAGCTGCTTATTAGCAATTGCTGAGTTTCACTTACACTGTTATCCTGAGCATTTCCTACTGGTTGAAGCGCCTGTTGAATGTAAAGGGGGACAGATTAACTTCCTACTTAAAAATAAATGATGGTACATTTGTTGGAAACAGAGGGAGGGAAGAGGCAGAAATCCTAAATTTTTTGTTTGCTCAAATTCGTTACCACTTTCAGTTCGTGTTTTGCCTTTGCAAGGGAAGGATGTCTGGAGTTGGGGTCTGCATCCCACAGTGGTGTCTCCTCAGGTGGCCTCTCTGTGTCATGTACTTTCAGCCCAGCCTCAACCCAGGAGACTCCCCATGTGACCAGGAAATCTCCTACATGGCTTTGCCAACAGACCTCAGCCATGATTTCCACCCAGAGGTGCAGAGGTGTCAGTGAGTTACTCAAGCAGTGGGCAAACCTGTGACACTTGCAGCATGGACGAGCTGGCACTTTGCTGGAGGGCAGGAGCCAGCCTGGTGCAATTCTGTGGAAACACATTTGCAGGTGCCAGCTTTCCTGCTTGGAAGAGACCACATGGCAAGGTGAGGAACATGGTACCTGTTCTGCCTTGCTGTTCCTAGGAATACTTTCTCCAAAAACGACAGGCAACCTGGCAGGGAGCTGCATAGCTTGGGGGTTGTGAAACAGCTCTAGTGCTGAAAAGAAAGAAGGTCATGTACCTACTCATTAACTGGGCATTACAGCACGGAACGTGCAGAGGCACTGGCAGACAGTCTGAAGGCTGTTTTCAGAGGTGGGGCAACTGGTAGCAAACTGTACTAAAATAAGTCTGGTCAGAAGGCAAGGTCACAGGAAGAAAAACATCCAAGGAGAGGGAGAAGAAAGGCTCCTCCTGCTCTGTCAGATCATTTGTTGCTGCTTTTTCTACTATGACCTCAGCTGTCCATCCCCGTAATGCATAAATTACACTTACAATGACTTACTTGGGTTAGAATGTAGTCCTTTTTCCCCATACCGGACCTAACACCTTAAGGTTCACTTTGTGTCTGAGGGAAAAGTCAACAAAACACTTTTTACATGTTTGAATCTATTTTATCCATTCTGTCCCCAGTACATAGATATTTCAGGAGACATTGCTTAGAACAGTTTCACTCCCAGACTCATACACCAGCACTAGAAATCACAACCAGTGGTTTGCCAAGGAGAGTGATGTACCTCTGAAATTGGAAACCACTGAAGTCTGTATTACGTAGGCGATATATGCTGGTCTTTTTTGTTATTGTTAATTATTTAAGGAAAGGGAAGAAATACTGGGGAAGGCAAGTTGCTGCGCTCGCTGACAAAGCTCCTGGCCCCTGCTGTGTTTGAATTTTGCTGCGAACATCTGCTCCCAGGCCCTGGTGCAGTAGTATGGCAGAGGCATGTGGAGTGAGCGTGGCTGAACCATGTCTACAGCCTGCAACAGCCCCGGGCTGGCAGATTGATCTGGACATTGTGGATGGCTGGCAGCAGTTGGAGCAGAGCTGGGATGTCACTCCTGGCCTCTGGCTGGCCCCAGGGCCACGATAGCTCTGGCAAGCGTGTCCTTGCAGTGTGCTCTTCGCCCAACACAAGGGAAACAAACCTAGCACCATTATGCAGGTCAAAAAAAGGAGAAAGGTAGAGGGGAAATTGTTGTGTGGGTGTTTATGTTGTGTAAATAATTGGGAAATTATGAATTTACATTACTGAATTATTTTTCTCACTGACCTGTTATTTTACAGGAGAGACTCATACACAAGCAGCCAACAACATCACTTATCAGATAAAATTCATTTGCGTGCTGAACAACAGGCTCTGTAGCACACTTCATTCCCTGACACACTGAATGCCCAAGACACTTACAAAAATATCCCTGGCTCCATCAAGCTTAAGAAAACAGGACTGCATTTTAAAAACTTTTTAATTGAAGTTTCCCAACAGACCCCTTTCTAATCTGTCCTTCTGTGCCGTGTCCATAAAACCCAGCATACATTTCTGAGAGAAAGAGTTTAAACAGCTACCTATACTAATCACTGTCAAGTATATGCAGAGAGGACTAGTGCCTTTGCACATAAGAGATGATACACAGAAACCAAAGAACAGAGCCACGTCACTGGAGCTGCCTGGGTCTATGTGTACAGTACCCTACTGTTATCAGAAACCAATATAATCATATCTGTGAGGGTATTAAGGTCCGATTTAAATTGAGGTGCAGTTTTATACCTACATCTCCAGCTGAAAACTTGTTTTAAAGCCTCATTCCCCTGACAGACTTCATCCAGAATCTATCTGTTCTGAGTTTATATGAAGTTTTTTGACACCTTCATCTGCATTTTAATCTTAAAAGCTCCTCCTTCCCCTGTATTTACCTTCAGCTATAATAATAAGAGCGCAAGCTTATCCTCTTGTCAGTCTTCAGTGCAAAGGAGCTAAGGTCTGGCTCAGATACAGGTGTGAATGCAACCCATCATTCAGTGGTTAATGAAGATCCAGTCCACCTACATTCACTTATTGCATTTACAGTAAATAGGGTGAATAGGTATTTTCATCCTATAAAATTTTAATTATGAAATTAAAAGTACAAGTTATATAACCAGCTTTCAACATCATCTGACATTCCGGTTCTGCTTACATTAATGTTCAGCTTCCAGTCATTAAAGGACAGATTTGCTCTTTGGTAAACAGAGCAAACAACTTCGCAAATTAAAGTGATATCTGACCTGCCCTCAAGTATGTTTAAAGTGGGCCAGATGTAATGGGATGTTCTCATCGCTGCCTCATTGAAACCCATTTGATCTTAGCATTTAGGACTAACCTTTACTGCAATGATTAAATACACACTCCAGGCAGAGAAAGAACATTTGTTTGGGGTGCAGAAGCTAACCTCAGGCCCAACCAAAGTCCATAGCCCAGCCATTCCACTCAGGAGACAATTGTGGGTAGCTACATCTTACTCACTTTACCAAGGAGAAAATCCCACTAACATTAGCAACAACAACATTTCAATACAGAGAACATATCTAAAGGCCGCTCTAGCAGGTGTTCCTTTTTGACTCTGGCAGTTGCTCCTTTTTGACTCTGGCAGTTGCCCTTTCTGTCATGCAATAGAGATCTGGCAAGAAAACCCCATAATTTGGACCCACCGGCCAAATCAGCTGCCAACCCAGGCTTTGCTATTTGTGCTGCTGACAGCTCCTTTGCCTCCACCTTCCTCCCCACAAAGCCTCCCCAGATCATGCTCTTCTGGGATTTGTCTTCCTGTGAGGGTGGCAGTTACCAATTCCAGCCAAAAATCCCCTTCCATCGTGTGTTCAGATACCAAAATGCTGAAAGGGTAATGTTTTACTCCCAGAAATAAGGGAAATAAACAGCTTCACAACTTATCATCATTTTCCTAAAACATTTGTAAGGTGAGCCAATAGGTTTAAGTATCAAAAATTCTAGGAATGGGTAACTTTCAACTTTTGACCTGAGACTTTATGCCAACTCATTGCCTCTCATCCTGCCCTAGTTGACAGAAGGGCAGGATGAAAGTATCTTGGCATAATGCAGCATTCAATTGACTTTCCTGGTCCCCACCCATTGATGTTTTCCAGTTTCAGTCTCTAAGTCTCCCTGATTTCCTGGAGAAGATGCATAAAAAATATCTCCCTTCCTCTTGCTGGATATACACACACAAACTTCTGGTGTAAGCAGGAGGCAATCAGGAAAAGAGTCAGGAATTTGTTTCATGCGATGTTGCGAACATGACCCCTTGTTATTTGACAGAGTTGTTCACACTAAAACTGAATTTTTGAAAGTATTGCAAAAATATGTTGTTGCTTTTAGTTCCCTAGCTCTTACAAATACTACTATTTCTTTTTTTTTAAGGGTTGGTAGAACAAGATTGCATAAATCCTCCCTTAAAAAAAGATTTCTGCTGCCCTATGAGGATGGTTAGGGTATGTAATATTTAAACGGCATCATTTCTCCAATTTGTGGGGAAAAAAAAAAAGTTACTTTCAACCAAAACAGTATCAAGTTACTCTCATAAAGCACCCTTTCCACTTCAGATAAAACACTTATATATCATCATCAAATACTTACTTAATCAAGGTATGTCAGGATCATTTCTTTGACATATATTACCAAAAATAAATATTCAGTCATTAATATCAAAGAGCTCCCTCAGTGCATTGCATATCCTAACACCTCTGGTATGTGAGCCCCAGACTTACCCCTCCTCAGTTTAGACAGTTCATAGAGGCACCCAGCAGCCAAAGGGCTCTGCTTAAGACTTGCCCAACTTTACATCTCCCCTGTATACTTCCTCTAGCAACCGTGGGTTGCCTCAATGGATAGGTGATGCCAGAGGGTCATCCAGCTCACCTGAGATCAGATCTCCAAGAGTGTTCCCTTGCTATATTAACTACAGAGCAGGTTTAAAATCTTGCCTGGGCCTCCCCAGGATCCCCAAAACAGGATACACTCTACATGCATGCAGGAGTTCTTAGGAGCTCTCCTTGTCTCTCAGACATGAGGCCAGCATACTGATTGCTGCTGAGCAGGACTTTGTAGTATGTTATTAAACCATTGTAAAATTACCCAGACAAGCTTAGAAAAAATATATTGAGCAGTCCTGCTACAGAGAGACCTAGAGTGCATGCCCCCCCCCCCCGCTCTGGTATCTCTGTTCAGAGTCTAAACTTAAGGTTGGAAATACATAGCGCTGGCGCATGCTATTTGAAACAAATGCATTTGCATTAACAGGAAGCCCCTGCTCCACTTTTTTCTGACATGGCAAATATTTGCAAGCACTAACATCTCAGGAGAGCCTTAGTCTACACAGGCAAATCTAAAAACTCCTTGGACATCAAGTAAAAGAGATCAGTTTAGGTGCATCTTCTTGTCAAAATGTAGTAGTAAGGCTGGTCTACACAGAAAAACAGCCTGAAATAGTTATTCTGCAATAACTATTCTGCAAACAGCATTCCACCATCGCTATTTTATAATAGTACCCCTAGGGACACACGGCTGAGTTAAACCACAAAAAGGCACTCTTCAGGCAGAGTAAAACTGTCGTGTGTGTCCCCCCCCCCAGCGAGTGTGGACTTGCTAACTCTGGCGAGCTCTTGGTTCACTCCCTAGTACACTTCCCATTCGCATCCCCAGCTGACTGAGCTTTTATTGTATTCTGGATTTTTAATCTGAAAAATTGATATCTAATAGAACACTAGAAATTAGAGTAACACTTTCAGCAGCTGGCCATTTCAGTCATGTTCCTGCCAATTATTAGCTGCTGTGCAGGAATGTAAATCCTTTGTCCAGTTGAATTTTCATGCTTGCAAAACAGAAAGATTTGACCCTGCACTTTGCAGTCTAATCTACAGCACAATAGAAGTCGTTATTAAGAAATATGCCTGATAATCATTCATAATTTGCCTCTGCTTGGTTTTGTCCCACTCCTTGCACTCCGTTTCCCTGAGGGAAAGGCCCCTTTGCTATCTGCAGAATGCAGTTGACAATAAGGGCTCTGTGGCTACACCTGTTGAAAAAACCCATGCAAATAGTCATAGCAGTGCTGAGTTCTGTTGCCACCAAAAGCACATGGAGGATAGTCTGGATGCCTCAAAGAAGCACTGGAACCACTTGGAGAATGAAAAACCATTACAACCCCTCAACTGGAGCCCTAAATCAGATGTGTTCGTTATTCTAAGACAAGTGAAGCCAGGTTACCCAAACTGCTCTATTGCTATATATATGACACCTAAATAGCCTGTTATTTTCTTGCCAATACAATATACTACCTCCTCCCTCACCTCTCCTTACGTAACCTTGTTAAATAAAGACTGGAGAACCCTGAACAGCACAAGTAAAAACAGGCCATGGATTTAAAAGAGGTGTGTGTGAATTGCTTCTGACAAACAGGTCTTCCTTTGCTGGAAGGGGACTTAGGGATTTTCATTAAAGAAAAAAATCCAGCACTTTTTGTCCTGATTGTTACAGAACAACGTTGCTGTAACAAGCACTTTCATTTGTAAGTGAAAAAATCCCAACATACAGAGTAAATTAAAAAAACTAGTAACAATCAAACAAAACCTTCTGCAGTGTTCTTCAATACAAGATTTATTCTCTCTGGTTCTGAGAACATTGCATAACACTTGTAATATTATAGCTTATTGCATTGCCTCGTCATACTGCATGAACTTGTGCTGTGACACGTCCACATTCAGATGTATCAGACACGCTGGCAACACCTATGACACAATAAACCTGAACTATGTTAATTCAAGCTTGATGGGACATGCGGCATTCCCACCTACTGGACTGGAACCCTTCTGCTGTACATACACATTGGCTAGGCAGCCTCAGGCCACCCTGTGTTGTATGCTGTGGACCTAGGTGCCAGTAGAAGGGGTTAATCACATACAGAGAGAGTATGGACAAGTGGGCACTGGCCAATGGTACCTGTTCAGCCCACCATTTTGGGAGCATATCATGGGAAGAGGAATTCAGGAAGGAGTCTCTATTATTTGATATCCAAGTTGAAGGAAGAGTGAAAGGTCTGGGTTCTAGTTCCTAAATATTATTTTTAGCCTTCGTATTGCGTAGCGGAACCCAAACTACACAAAACACCAATTGTGCCCTCAAAAACTCATTAATTTTCCCACTGCTATTAGCTGCCTGTTTCTAAAGGAGGCTTTTACATCTGCAGGACATTAGAATATCCTGCAGCATTCATGAGCAATGCAATGAAGTGAAGAAAAGCTGACAACAGTTACCTTGGGACTGAGAAATGATTGCATAGTCATAATCAGCTCTAAAGTGCCAGTCTGAATGAAGCTGCAAAACGCCCAGAAAGAGAGCCAAAACAGATCTGTGTGCCTTTTCAGTCATCCTTGTTCTCCTGTTATTGCCAGCTTTGTGATTTTCTCAGCGACAGCCCTTCTTGTTTTACCATTTTTTTCTGCCCTTCATTCCAACTACAGCCGATAGGATCCAATACATTTTAATAGGGTTCAAAGCACAGCCACATTAATTCTGTAAATGACCGTAATAGCTTTCAAATGTTTCTATCGATGCTTTTGTGTCTTTAGTAATAAGAATGTGGAAGTATTTGTAGTCTGTAAAATAAAAGGGAAAATTGGCTTCAGACATTAAGTTTTACTGCCAATAAAGCTGTATATAACCATTTTCCTATTTTTTAACAAAGATGAATTAATAGTACAAATTCTAAAAATAGTCTAAAAAAAAAAAGCTTAGTTTGGTCCTCTTGCCACCTTTGTCTCCTGTCACAATAAGGTGAGCCTGAGAAACTTGACATCTTATAGTCTTACTGATCTCACTTTCCTGCTGTGCCTCCCTGACAGGAAAGAATCACATTCTTCCATTCTTTTCACCACTGCTTCTCAGCAAATCAGTTCCAAACCATCTGACACGATTAGAAAAGCAGGAGGGCAATGGCTTTGAACTTACTTTTCTTTCTAATTTTAGGAGGTAATAAGGTTATTTAGTACACAGATTCAAATTTTTCATCATGACATTGCAACCTGATGGATTTTTTTCTCTTCTGCTCTCAGAATATCCAAAACCGAACACTGATGGTAATGATTCAGAAGTGATCATTCAATAGCTCTTTCATTGCACATGTTTTAAAATTGAGGATGAAAAAAAGCCTAGTCTGAATACTTGATATGTATGAGTCAGGGTTGGTATTACTGTGAATGGTCAAATAAATCACTTGGAATTGTTTCTGTTGCCTGATAGGAGATGAACACAAATACTTCCAGTATGATCTTTGCCGTGTACAAATGTAGCAATTTGATTTTAAGATTATCCTTACAGGTAACTTTTGGCAGACATCAGTTCCTGCAGTCAGTTGTCTCACTGTAAGCATCAGATTGACTAAAAAAATCTTTTAGAAACAGATGTATATCTCTACAAAGCTCACATGGGTATTTTTACTGGAGATTGAAAGGTTGTCTCAACTGAGAATAAGTTAGTAGAAAGAAAAATGAAAATAATCAAAAGCCACACCTTTACAAATTGAAATGGGGTATCTTCCAAAGGGAATATTTACAAAAGGTTCTTGCACTGATTTAATAAATTCTACTAACTGGGTGCTCTACACGCCTGTGTAAATCCCATCCCCAGAATGTAAGTGCTTCCCACTGATCCAATACAATAGAAGTTCAACATTGCTGAATTGAATCCATGCAAACATTCAAATAAATATATAGGAAATGATTTTATGATTCTTTTCATTCAGCTTCAATTTAGAAATGGGGAAATTTCATGCTTTTTTCAAAATAGGGTAGCAGTCGTGATAGGCCCAAATGCCTGCTTTTGAATCTCAATCCAAATCTGATTTTTCTCAAGGTTGAAGTTTACTTTGGCTCCAATACATTGATTAAGGTTCTTCCAGCTGAAGAAAAAAATGTTTCACAATGCACCAACCGAAACAGGAATGCAAGGCTGTCTTTTCTCATTTGTCTGGTCACAGAAAATGTTAGCACTGGTCCTGATTACCTCTAGCTGAGAAACATGCAAGGATTTCAGCCTTTAGAAAAGCTCATATTATTAGTGACACTCTGTTTTGAGAAGCTGAGATCTCCTGGTTGGAGAAGAGGAGTCCAGGACTCTTCCAAAACCAGGACATATCCACTGACATGATTCTAACGAAATCTCGTTGGCAAGGGAGTTTCCTCATATGTTTGTCTCATTTGCCAGAACAGCAAATCCACTGAAATTACCTTACACTGAGATTAAATCAAAATCCAAATGACAGCTCTATCCCACTTTATGTGAATCATATATAAACATCAGGTTTCGCACAAAGTAGAGCAAGTCATGGGACGTGTGCCTCTTTGCTGCTTCTTCCCAAACTTAGCCGTTGCTCTACAACATGGTTACTAGAGGCCTGAAGACAAGCAACTTCTGCTTCCAAAGGCTGAAGCCAGATCCTCAGCATGATCCTGTATTATACAAATCAAGGCATAATATCAGATAACTGAAACCCAGTTCTGTCTGTTAAACCATTGAGAGTTTTGATATATTTAGGCTAGTTGTTCTCTATACATTTCCTATTGTTCCCTTCTTTTTTTAAAAAAGTGAGAGGTACAATGTCCTTTCGTCCTCATGTTTCCTAGAAAAATCCCTTTTTGTTTCTTTTGAACAAGAGAATTTGCCATTGTTCCTCTAGCGGTACACCCGCAGGTAGTCCTACACTTGTGGGAGTGGAAGGGTTACACAGGCAGTGAAAGTACTGGGAAAGGCAGAAGGGAGGGTTCACAACTAGAGTTTCCATTTTGTTTCCTCTAACCAAGGCAAGTAAACCTGTTAACCTCTGACATTCCTAGAGTTAAAAAGCTCCCCCAACCCCAAAATATCTCACCTGGCAGTAGGTCTGCTTTGCTGCATCCCATTCATTCTGACTTATTCAAGAAGAAAGACATCCCAAATTAGAGCAGGCCACCCTCAACTCCAGGTTGGGAGTGCAAAAGTGGCTTTTACAAAACAATAAATATCTGCTCTGGAAAATGGGCGGTGGAAGGTAATAATCTACCTTGCTGTACACACAGCAATTTTGCAAAAAGATTTTACCAGAGAACTGCATTATCAGATCCTCTGTTCTTTCTTGTGAAGTCTCATGATTGCTTTCCTTTCCCATGAAGAATGGCTGTGCATGTTAAATGCTAACTTTATCTTAAACTTCCTTGTACAGGCATATAGACCTGAGAATTGTACTGTTCCCCAAAGTCAGATTTGTTTAAAACTAATTGTAAGACAATAGTATTTCTCTCTTGACATTTGTTTTCCTGTTAAAGATAATGTTGGAACCCGTGACATGACCACATCCAGCTGCACCAGACACATCAAAATCAGTGACAGGATGAAACCAAATTACTAGGCCTTTTTGTGGCTGGGGCACCATGTGATGCATCACAATGCAAGATGACAATTGAAACATTTTAAACTGTAGTTCAAACCACAGCAAAGAAAACCTCAGGACCCAAGATCACAGACAGAGAGAAAGAGAGAGGTGTTTGCAAACTGTAAAAGAGGAAGGGATTTAGCTCTTTGCTTCTTCACAGGTTCACCATCTCTGACTTGCTGCCAATTGCCCAAAGGTCTTTGACATCTGAAGGATATTATAGAAATCTACAGCATTAAGGAATAGTGGAGGGAGAAGGGAAGCATTTGTGTTGTATGTGCAAGAGATCTAAGCATTCCTGCCTCCCTCTCCACTGCCTCCATGGGCCAAAATAATCAAGCACTGAATGGGCCAGGAGGCTGGCAGGACTAAGAGAGAATGAGGCCACTATCACAGATGGGAGAGGGAGAGAAGTTGGCCAAGGCTTTATCACAACAGTCACCCAATTAGCAACTAGAAAAGCAGACTTTTAGAACAGGCTGGCTCTTTAAAATAGACATATGTAGAATATCAGAGATGAAACTGTTCTGTGCTGTTAGGGTAGTAAATTCAATACAACCATAGACAAAATAGTCAAATAATAGCAAATAGGTTCACTAGGCTGTGCTTTTCTGATTAACTCTCCAAAGTGATGAGGAGATCCCTTTCTCAGACTGTAACTTCTCATTTTTTAAAATATAAAAACATAGCTTTCTTTTCTTTTTAATGTACAGGTCTAAAATGTCAATTCTTTAGCACAAACTTAGACGGTCAGAAAAACACTGTTGCGCTTTCTACGTCCCCAAGAATAGCCATGGTCGGTTTATACTTACAAAGTTGGGGGGGTTTAGGCCTCAATGCTCTAAAAACACACCGCTCTGAAAGTCAAAGCTGTGTTATTCCCCCATAGAGAGTTATTGCCACCAACAAAGACTCTATGAGTAGATTCTGTGCAGACTTCGTGGCAAGTTCAAACTCTTTGTCCTTGTTCACTTATCTGAACATTACCCTTGACTTAATCTTCTTCTACAAAGCTCTTCTTCTTCTGTGTCAGTTCAGTGGTATCTCCTGGACATGTAACAACATCACTATATATCCCTCAGATGCCTCTCTCACATCATGTATATTCTCTCACAATTTTTTACCTGCTTATATGAAGAAAAGCATAACACACCTATGTTTCTGTCAGGGCCTAGGAATGTGCCCCATCTTGGAGCTCTATAAAGTAGTCAACAATTATTTTCCCATTCTGCCTTCAGTTACAGCTACCCAGATTTTTTGCATGTAAGGCACAGTCAAAATTTCATTTCAGCCAGTTTATTGTAACTGTGATAGGTCTGGGACCTGGATTTGAAAGTTAGGCTTAGATTGGGTAAAGCTATTCCAATTCTGTAGAAGGCAGAAGATCTTTCATGCCAATCATCTGTGATTGTGTGGGTCAAATGAAGCTGATGGGTGTAAAAGATAAGACGTTCGTTTTTGTGTCTAACAGAGATCTCTCAAGAGTAAAGAAGGCCTGTCAAGTGTAGAAGTGGAGAAATGTTTTTTTCTGGTAGTGACATTTCAGCCATCATTTTAAATTTTAATTTTTCATTTTGCTACCAACTGTTTTAAGTATTCAATTCTCTATGAACTGTTATATAACCACTCTGGAAGGAAACATCCATTCAACAGGTTTGTTTCAGAGTGTTGCTGGCACAGAACTTTGTTTCATTCCACCTCTGAGCCAGCAATGAATGATTGGTCCCATATGTACACAGCATACACAAGTCTTAGAGCTCTGTACATACAAGATTTGCTGTGTAAAGTCATTATTTCTCCCCTTTTGCTCATCCTTAGAATGCATATAAGAAGTATTATCTCTTCCTGCAAGGTGTCTGCAAGCAGTTTAAGTTGAACAGGAGAAAGTGAGTGTTCCCACTCATTATGTGTAATTTTCTTTTGATTTGTTTTGATTCGTCTTAATGGGAATGGAACACCATGTAGGTGTGGGCGTAGATGATGGGGTGGGTAAATTTAATGGGGAATGAGCTGAGTAAGCAAGTTTGAGCTACCTCTCAAAATGATTCTTCATATAAGCCTTGGGGAGGCAATAAGACACTTGCTATAGAATCCCTTGACAAATCCACATGCTCTGTTTCACAAAACTGTGAAAGCAAAGGATTGTGCAGCCAAAACTAAATGGTTATGTCAGCTCCTTCTGCATAGGGATTCGGTTTGTTGCTATGAAGTCTGTTGTCAATAAAATCATGTGTCTTCTAACCCAGAAGACCACATACATTGTGTGTGTCTGCTCGCATCTACGGTTGTTGACTCACCTCAATGAGGCAGCCATCTCACTCAGGGTTTTCCTAGGCTGTCCCAGAGCTCTTGAAGTTGAGGGATCTGTACAGAAAGAAAGGATAGAAGTTGTAGAACAAGTCTATGGGTGGAAGAAGGCTTTAATCCATCCCATCTGTTCGTGGTCCCATAAGAAAGTCAGCTAAATCTTAACAGGTAGCTCTAACTTCTCCACAGTCCACAGTGTGGTAACCCAGAAGAGATAAGGTGTTCGGAAAGAGGAGGAAGAGGTAAATGCCCCCGCAGAACAACTTTGTTGAAATCACATGACCACAAAGCTGAAGGGACTGGAGAACTGAAAGGAGTGGAAAACATTTCTTATAAACAAGCAGATGTCTGGAAAATCCTAGGTGTATCAACAGGTTGTCACAAGTCCTGCAAATCCCACCCATTCAGCAGAAGAAACCTATGAAAATTCTGCAGGGGGAACTCAAGAGCTGCTTTCAGTGGAAGGAAGCAATCTGGCCTATAATTAAGTTTTCATCTCCTATTATTTATCCAACATCATAGCATCCCATCCAACATCTACCTTGCCGACGCTGTTTATTTAGTTAGTTCATTATATTTCTCTATAATTTGTTGCAGTTGAGCTGAACACAATGACTTAGAAAAACATCATTCCAAACACTTTCATCATCACAACTTTCTAAATGTCCCAGCCCTGCTTGTTGCCGAGCAGAGAAAGAAGCATTGCTGTTTCTGTCACACTTGACTGCAGACCTTTGCCCCTAAAAATGCACCTGCACCTGCTCTGGGACCTGCTATTCATTCATCCTCCACCAGCCTTAAGAAGTGATGAATGTGGAGGGCAAAGGAAGGCCTAAGTAGCTGCTTAAACGCAGGACATAAAAGCGAAAAGGATGAGTGACAGAAAGATAGTGACCTGTATTTGGCACACCCTGCTTTTCTAGATTGCAGTTTCACATTATTCTTTGTAAGCTCTATGTTATTTTCCTGACTGGGGCTGGGACTATCTTTTCTGTGATGTGGTGATAAAGCTTCAGTTACAACAGGTATGGGGCCATTAAGCAAGACTGCAAAGGGTCTCTGATCAGTTACAGTCAACAAAATTCGAATGAGTTTTAGTTTACTGTGGATGAAACTGTGCCAGGATCTGCATCATGTATGTGCACCAGTTAGACGTGCACAGACCTGTGACAGGCTTCTGTACAGCAGTAAATACCATCCATAAGGAATAAAACCGGGAAGACCTGGTAGTTCAGGTCCTGTGTGCCCTGTAGATGATTTGAGACAGCCATCTTGGTATGAAAAATAACAAAATAACGAGGATCAGCAGGTATGACTCTGATTTCAATTACATTTATGTAACCCAGGAGTGACTCCACCAAGATGTGGAGCAGTAATGGTGGAAATGCAGCGGCAGGCCAAGAATCTGTCTTAGGTAAATAGGCTTCATCCATAACACTGCTAAGGCATTGTAGACGGTTCAGTAATCAGAGGTGTGACAGCAGCGAGGTCATGTTCTAGCTAGCTTCAAGAGTACGGCAGGGAATCTGCAGCTGCACAGGCTGTGGAAGGAGATCTGTATGTGTTTTGGAAGGAGGGAATGAGAGCCATGAAGCTTAAACCACCGTATCTTCCTGGCTATTGCTAGTAGTAGATGAAAGCTGGTTTCAGTACACCTCACATGCTGAAATTGCAGCTCCGAGAATAGTGTAGGCATAGAGGCTGGCAGACATAAGCTGTGCTTGCTATAAATCTGCAAAGAAATGCACTTCTTTAAGGCACATGCCATGTAGAGCCCAAGAAGCTTGAGGTATTGCAGATGAGAAAGTCTTTCCACAGACACAGAAGGATTTTTTTTTTCTTTTTCTTCTTTTTTCTCTTGTCTCTGGCAATCAGATGAACCAAGGGATGGTTTTGATTCAGAATCTGGAGCAGATACGGGGAGGATTGATTCATGATCCTTTTCTTTTTTTCTCTTTTAATGGGCTGACAGACTCTGCTCCGGGCCTGTATTCCAAAGGTCTGATCCAAAACCCACTGAAGTCAATTCTTGTAGAGTGCAGTGTGCTGTGAATTTGGCTGCAAAGCAGTACTCAACTACCGCTCTGTAAAGAAACAGAGATCATCAATATTTTCTTAATTGCCACAGCTATTAAACAATCCCTAAAAAATTCTACCATGCCTTCTTTTTGTCAAATCTTCCTGTCCCCTGTTCTGTACCTTACTTTTCAGCAGTTTGGCACTCCCCACTCACAGGTAACCTGGCATCTGTCCTTGCCCTGTGGCAGGAATACCTGCCTGGTCCCGTGCTGTGCTCTTCGTCTCCTTTGTTCCCTTCGCACTGCTCCCAGTCAAGCTCACATGGGCCACTGGAATGAAAAGGTTACACTGTATAACAGAAAAGAAAAATGTAAGCAACCAAGATGTGCCTGTAGTAGGAACATTTTCTCTTGTCTTCTCCTGTTGCAAAAATCTTTGGCATTTGTATGCACGCACACACACACCCTGCCCATCCTTTACTGTCCTCTTTGCTATAATGACTGCATAAGATTGAAAACTCCTGAGGGCAGGGTCCTGGTGTATGTCTTGCTCTCAAAAGCATTGTACATGCCTGGGCTGTTGATTTAATGATCAAGGTAAAGCTACCAGTCAACATGCCACATTACCGCAATGAACAGGCGTCTGGTCCTTACACTGTGAAGTCAGAGCCTCAAAAAGTCCTTTTGAAAATCTCACTTCAGCAAAGCAGTAGAGGTGTCTGCGTACATTTAAACGTATAGAACTGTGCAAATAATGAGCTTTATGAGCTGAGCTGCTGGGCTGAAAAATTGTGGGGTAGAAGTATATCGGTTTGGTCAGAAAAGGAAATAAAAGAATCGAACCGGTCTCACTGAAATGAAAATCTACAAACGTCATTTCATTCAACAAGAAACGTTTCATTTCACTGAAAATTGAATGTTTCACTTTAGGAAATTTTGACAGATCCGAAGGAACTGAAGAGGCCAGATCACAGAATCCCAGAATGGCTGCGACTGGAAAAGACCTCTGGAGATCATCTGTTCCACAGCCCCTCCCCGCTCAAGCAGGGCCGCTTAGGGCCAGCTGCCCAGGACTGTGTCCAGGCAGCTTTTGAATATCTCCAAGGACAGAGACTCTACAACCTCTCTGGCAACCTCTGTCAGTGTTCAGCCACCCTCACAGTAAAAAAGTACTTCCTTATGTTCAGATTCATAAATACTTTAGGGGTGGGGCTGTTGGTATCCTTCTCACTTAAAACACCGGGACAGAAGCTGGGAGGCAGGTTTTAATGCCCATCTTGAGGCATCCTCAGCCTTGAGCAACCTGGTCTAGTGGGAGGTGTCCCTGCCCATGGCAGGGGGGCTGGAACTAGATGATCTTTGAGGTCCCTTCCAACCCAAACCATTCTATGATTCTATGATATCTCTCTCAGAGGTGAATAACCAAGCAGGCTATGAAGATATCCTGAGAGGAGGATGCTGCAGTCACTTTCATGACTTTGCACAGACAATTTGGCCCTCACTGGAGCAACGCTGAAGACCATCCACTCCATTTCCCAGCAGGCTGACCTTGTTGTCATGACTTTGAAGCCATTTCACTCTCTCGTTACGTGACTGTGTAAGTAATGTAAACAGAGCAGCTCCTACAGGAGAGACACACCTCAATTTATTTATAACTTCATGGCTAACAGTGACTTGAGAGGTAGAATATGTTAGCGCAGGTCTAAAGTCTCCACTGGTTCAAGGCAGAGGTTTGCATGTGAGGACTTTAGCCCAGGAGGTATTTTGTAGCGATTTTGCAGCAGAGGCTACTCAGTCTCCTCCTCTTAGATGTTCTTATAAAACATCCATATAGTCATGGAGGAAGAGTGTGAAGAATGACTCCTGACATGCTAGTTAAAACATTCTCCTGGAAGGTGTGACACGCAGGACACTCAACCCTGCTCCAATTAATGTTTAATTATTTACAAAAAGAGGACAGTGTAAACAGGAACGAGAGACCTGGCCCTCAGACCCTGTCTCCTGGATTAACTGAGATGCAGCAGACTAAGAGAAGGAGGGGCTGGAGGATCAGCTTCCCCAGCCCAGGACACCATCTCCCATAGGTTGTATATCTTCCTGTGAACTGTTAGACGAACAGGGCACTCTTCCTCCATCAGTTCTGTAACCCCAGCCCTCTACTCCTGATGCTATTCATGGCAGACAACCTCAGCCCACAAATAGTTTCACGCTGACAAAAAATTGCCCAACCCGTTGAGTCTTCACCAGAAAAAATTCACCAGCTCTGCAGGACCATTCACAGCCAGATCGGCCGCCCGCACACCTCCATCTTTCTGAGTCCTCTTCAGACAGCTGAAGCAGGCCAGGCAGCCTTATCTCTACGCTCTCTTTAGGTGCTGCTGTCAGATTGCCAGGCACTTGAAGGTGCTCTGAGTGCAATGCCTAATTTACGTGCTAAGTGTTTGCACAACCGAGCGCAATGGGGTCCTGACTCTGGCAGGGGTGCCCAGACATTGCTGTCATTAACTATAATTATGTCTGATTACCCAAATCACAGTTCACGTCATGGGGCAGACTCTTCCCCGTGCGCCGAGCCCGGGCGCCGCACCCTGGGCCACCAGCTGTGCTTCCCGCAGCGGGGACAGGGGCAGGGGCCAGGCAGAGGGCAGGGGGCAGGCAGGAGGCTGACAGGCAGCAGGCAGGGTTGCCCCTGAGCTCAAGGGAGGAGGCAGAGGCTCGTGCCTTAGCCTCTGCCCGGGGCCCTTGTGTGTCTAATGGTGGCTTTGCCAAAATATCCTTGCGCTCCTTCCCTCAGGGCTCGTTGCTAGCCGGCAGAAGTCAGGCCATCTGACGGGCCCGTCCAGTTGCACTGTGGCAACCCAAAGGCTGTCGCCAATGTCTGCAGCACCCTTTTGCTCATGTGAGGGGGCATCTGGGACTCAGGGGCCATATATACAGCCCATCTTAGGACAGCCTTATTAAAACAGAGGGACAACCATGAAACGCTGGTTGCTTCCATCTCCTAAGCCTTAATTTTGGCACATGCAAATTAGTAAGCACTACATATTGGAGAAAGTATAGAGAAGAAAATGATAGCTGCTGATTTTCACGTACTTAATTAGACTCTGAAAATTACCACCCTGTATGTTTTAACTCTGTAAGAGCAACATGTAGCCTGTGTGCACATGGCAGCAAATAATTCAGAGACTGAGTCAGTCGATGTACATCAAGCTGTTCTACATACATTCATCTGGAATTCAAAATATATTATTTTTCAAGTCACTCTGTTCACTTCACTAACATCTACTTGTCTAAAGTGATACACCTGCCAGTACTGATCTTGTCTTTTCCTCTACACTAACAAGAAACAAAATTAAGTAGAAAACATTGTCTAAAGTGAAGTCTAGTCTAGCAGGCATAACTCTCAAAGTCACAGCTGTTTTAGTCTGGGATGATCCTCGAAGCATCACTCAAATGACTTCACAAAGAAAGTCAAGCTTTATCTTCCAGCTGGAGAAACAGTGGCAGAGGACAGAGCTGGGAGCAGGCCTTGGGCTCTGCAAGTTTTAGCATGGCAGACAAGCTTGTTCAGGAGAGAATCAGGCTCACAGTAAGACCTCACTTATGTCTGAGCTGTGAAAGTTCACCCCTCAGATCCTACCGTATCATTGCTGTTACTCTCATCTGTCAAGTGGAAGTATTTCAAAAGCCCTCAATGATATTTTCTTTTAAGTTGTATAAGACTTTGCTGATTTTTTTTTTCCAAAATGCACCTTTTGAAATTTATATAAAATGGTGCTGTGTAATACTTTGGGCAGCAAAGTATGAAACTGAAGCTGCAAGTCTGTGATTTCAATTCTGATAACGGGATGATGTATTTTGCTTTTAGACAAGGCCTGATTGCTCTGATATTGGGATATACCCAGCACTTATTCCAACTGAAACTGGAGTGTTTTTAAAATAAACAGTGCAGAAGTAGCACAATAGTACTGAAGATTTGAAATTTTAGAGTTCAGCAAAAACATTTTGACCTCCTTCCATGTGATTTTTCCACCTCACTTTTAAAATCTAAAATATTTTGCTGATATTGTGAATTTAGAATAACTCATTTCCAAATTTATGCCATGAGACTGTTTTACACTTGCCTCCCAGACATTCAGGTTACCACAAAACCAGGCCATTGGACTCTTTTTGCTTCATGTACACAACTAAGCAACTCTTAGAGTCAAGGTTATTCACAAATACTTGCAAGATTTCATCCCCTTACTTTGTACACAGGTAAGTGTACCTGAACAGTCAATTTTGCTTTAAATGGTTTTTGATATGTTTTAATCAGAAAAACGTTTACTTTTAAACTCTTTGCATAGAAGAATTGACCTGCTGAACAAGGAGACTTCTGTTTCCAAAGTTGACAAAAGATTTCCATTTTAACATTTGTATATTTGTATAATAAAACATTTATTTGCCACTTACAAATTGCTCTCAATGTAGAATTTTACACTAAAGAATAAAGTTTAAAGTAGAAAAATTTGAAGTCATCTTTTCAACTTCACTTTAATGAAATGTCTATCTCGCTTGATCCATATTTTCCTGATTATCCTCCCGAGTTTCCTTCCAAGAGGACATCTTTTCGTCACTCGTTAGGCAAGGAAAATATGTTGAAATTTCAAAAACTCTTTGTGTACAGAAAAGTTATTTCTCATCTTCCTCCACTGCTAAATACTTTGTGATTCTTGGAGGGGGCAGTGATATACATAGGTGGCATTCCTGTGGTGGACTCAGCGAGCAGCTAACTTTTGCGAGCTTTGCGGAGTGGAGGCGGACCTGAAACTTCCACTGGGCTTGGCCCCTCCATGCAATGCATTTGGGTTAACCACAGGGAGTAGAGGCTGTGCAGAAGCAGGGACTGTGGTCCCTGGGTAGTACCCAGGGATGTGGCTAGTTTCTTCTAGTTCTACATTGTGTGCTTTTTAGGCCAAAAAGGCAGAGTTCTCCTGAATATGACAAAATGTTGACAGATGAAATGTAGATTTCATGATAGAATTTATTAATGTCCCAACCATCTCCATTCAATGGAGAGACCAGAATATGAAATGCTGAGCACTTAAAACCACCCTGAAGCTATATCTACCGTGATACAGAGGAAATTTCAGCTACATCCTTCCGAGTTTCATAAATGGAGGACATACATCCTCCACCTTAAAAGAGGAGCAGCAGATGGGATGAGTTGTCAGCCTCTTTGCCCTTGGCATTTAAGCTTAAAGTCAGTTTTTGTTAGGTAACTCATAGCAGAAAGCATCATATTCCAACTTTTCTCTGAACAAGAAGAAAAGAATTGCTGCTCCTGAAGTACTAATGCTCTTGGTAAATTCATTGTGTAATACTTTCAATATGCTCATATCATTTCTAATTGCAAAAAATAAAATAAATTTAAATTAAAATTTTAAAATTGCACCGTACTGTCAAGAGCCATAAAATGACCTAACTTGATGGCATAGCTCTGCTCTGTTTTGATTTTCAAAGCCATGTTTTCTCAACAAAGCCTCCAAACAGCACAAACATCCAGCATTACAGATGTTTACAATTACAGGCAACTGAATGAGAAAAGCAGGCTTCATTTATCAATTGGGATTTTGTTTTTGTTTTTATTTGACGTCATACCTACTTGTGGGCCCTTCCGTGAAGTTGCACAATTGCAGCTTTTGAGGATTGTATTTCATGGTCATAATAGAGGGGGGAAAAGCTTTTAATATGTTTTCACAGTCTTATTATCTACTTAACCTTCCAGCATCATTACTCACCTAATTGCGAGCTTTACAAAAAAACCTCATGCAATATGTCCTGTTGAGTTCATAACAGAAAACCTCTTAACAATTACTGGGATTACCCCAAACCAAACGCTGACCTTGACAATCCCAACAGATCCCTGTTGGAGGCTATCAAACTATAAAGTCTCGTGCTCTCTTCTAATAAAGAGATTCATCTCAAAATTCCTTTTTCCTTCTGCATGTCCAGTGTGAGGGCCCCATGCTTCTCAGAGGCGACTGAGTAACTCCAGAGATGATGCAAGCAGAGTCCTTTTCTCATAAGTCAAGCAGCTTCCCCAGATTTAAAAATAAATCGTGGTGAATTCAAAGTAAATCGTGACCCAGACAGTTATATAGGTTAAAACAATGTTTTTCCACTAAAGCATCAAAAGACCTATATCCATTTTCATCACATACAACTCTGATCCAGAACCCAGAGCTCTGTGCTGTATTGCACAAAACAAGGCACGGTGGTTTGTGCTTTTGTTAAAACGCAGAGTAGCTTTTTTAGAAGTCCTTGAGCATCTTGAGATGCTTTTATGATTTTGTCTCTTCTGCTGTCATGGGACATTGCTGCAAACACAGAAAACTGCTCCTGTCCTGCTCCAAAGAGGAGAGTAACTCTCATACTCTGCACCAGTGAAGTGCCAGGCACAGGGAAGAGCTAAGTTTCAGAGGCAATTGTGTTTGCCTGGGCTTCCTGCCAGCCACAAATTCTCCTTCTAGGTGTTTAGGTGTTATGCTTAAATTTCTGACTTTTGTGGGTTTGGGGGTTTTCGGGCTTTTCTTTTTTGCTCTTGTACAGCAAGTTAACCCAGAAAGACTAAGCGTCTGTTGAGGCCAGACAAGACCAGGACCATTTCTTCCTGGAAGACCTCTTCCTGCCTCCACAGGCAGACTAGTTGGGTCTCACAGGAGGTGAGAACTCAGTGACTGGTGCCCACCCCACATCCCATCAGGGACCACAGATATTGCTGGACATACAGCACCAGCCTCACTTCCATTGTAGGAGGTCAGGACACATCTGGGATACAGCTAGTTATCTGTCAGCACCCCTCACTCTCATACACTGTCCCAGGGCAGGTAACAGATAAACGAACAAGGCTGCCAGGGTCTCTCCTTGCAGGCTAACTGGGCAAAGCTCGGGTGTCCTGTGCAGAGGTTGGGCATACCCTCTTTCCCACCTGGAAATTTTGACTGAGAGGAAGAAGAAATGTCATCCTTTCTACAGGAGTGCCAGAGCAACCAAGCAACCCCTGCCGCCCTCTTTTTGCCTGGAAGGCTCAGAGAAGCGTCCCCTGCACATGGACAGGTCAACGCACAAGGAGCCTGACCTTCCTCAGAGGCATCAGATCTATAGCACACATGCACTCACAGTGGTTCACCTGATACACAGGAGACCTGACGAACTTGCAAAGCACGTGTCAGCCATCTGTGTGGTACAAGTGCAGCTGATACAGTGCATCCCAGCTGTGTCAGACCTGTGAGCATATGTTATGTAGTACCCAAACCCTTATTCCTCCACGAGATTTTCCAGGAAGAACTTTGAGCGCCCTACAGTTACAAACTCACTCTGAGTACCAAATAGTCTAAACTTGAAGAAGGTCTAGTAAGGTGTCAGAGCATGTTGGAACAATGACATTTTGATGTATTGTCTTCCTGCTGGAAACATGCCAACAGAACTTCCACTTCCATGCTGAGACTGACAGTCTCCCGCCATGAGAAACTGAGGTTGTTTCAGCATTTGAAAGTAGGATTGCGTATCAGCACAGCAGCCATGCTTATCTCCCCTGTGTAGGAAGACTATTTGTCCTTTTGTAGACTAATAATTAAAAGGCTCTGATTCTGCTGTCATTTATGACATGATAAATCAGGTGTAACTGAATAGCAGATAATGAGTGTAGTACATCATGTTCAAACAAACCTACTTGAGAAACCAGCCTCATAGGGAGGCTCTCAGTCTCTGGGACCAGAAGATCTCACAAGGAAGACCTGAGCTGTAGACCAGTGTTAGCAGGGAAAGTACACAAGAAAAGTATTGGTATACATCTGTCCCCTTCTCACCTCATTTTAAAGCAACTATCTAAAATTGACAGGTGAATTATACCCTAAAAGTGTCCATTTCTTTCTGACTCTCTCACAAAGGGGCTTTAGCTGAAACATAATTCCCTGCACTGTACACATCCCTATTCATTCAAATTAGTAAACTGACTCTCTGCATCTCCATTGTAAGTTTTGCTTTCCATGTGAGTGCAACCAGTATTCATCCCTTGGAGACATTCAGATTTTGGTGAGGTGAATCTCCTCCCTTCCCTGTAGCCCAAGCACCGCAGTTGTCAGTCCTCAGTGTTTTATGTAGATAATACAGAGCTGGGTGCCATGGGGAGCAGAGGAGAGGAGAGAAATTAACCTGTGGTAGACTTTTCTGTTATAATGCCCACGAATGATGTGTAAAGACTTGGCTAATTTGACGAAATGCACCTTACTATGGCCTGGAAGAGGAAGGATGTGAAAGTATTGCCCTTATACTTTACTCACTGTGTGAAACATCTGTCATGAAAAAATACATTTGAAGAAGGGCAGTTTCAGCTAATTTCAGCTATGTAAAAGCTAAGCACATAGTCCAGACCAGGCATGTTGGCTCCCAACAGTTCTCACAGGGACACTTCAAGAGGGCAACACCTCTCAACCTAAGAAGGTCTCAAAAGTTTCAGTTACAAAGAGGTTTTATGCTTCATCCAATAGATTCTTGCTATATGTGGGAAGAAAAGCAGTCTTTCACTATCTTGCTTCTTCTAATGAGCTACAGAAATTACTAAATTACTCAGTTATCATCATCTCTGTGCCTGAACAAGAACATTCTCCTCTTCCTTTGCCTCTTCTCTATAAATATTCAAGACTGTTAAATGCAAATTTCTGGGCTATGACCAGCCATATTAACTTAAGGAGGTACATGGTACAATTTGTGTCTAACCTCTGTGGTCAGGTACCCAACACTGTGGCAAACTTGTGCCATTTGAGCACCTTTTTTAATCCCACCAATGCAAGCAAGGCAGTGTTGGTAGCACTGTTACTTGCTGTATTACTCTGAGGCAGGGGAAGGGCAGAATTAAATTCTGTTGACTCTTTTCTTGGAGAGCTGCCAAAGGGAGCTGCAGAAAGGGCATGGGATCGGTTTGAGGGTGCACAGCCCTGGGTGAGGCTGGTGTGCTTTACAGGTTGACGTACAAACTCAAACAGAAAACTGACATGAATCCTCCTCTGCACTGAGCCTGTAATAACTAATCCTGCTTGAGAATGGGGGCACATTGTAACTTCTAAAAAGGGGTAATTTAAAGCCTGGGGTCTTTAAACATCACATTGTATCCTGCCTTTTTATGGCATTCTTTAAAAAACAAACACAATGAACAAGAGAGATGGGACTAGGATAGGCTTTCAGTGCACAACACGGCCAAAAGAAGACTGCTTCAGGAACTGCAACTTCTCAATTTCCTATTTTCTCCAACATTAAATTGAGTTTTCTTAAATTTACTCTACATGGTTTGAAAATTAAAAAAAAAAAAAAAAAAAAAAAAAAAAAAAGCAGCTGCTTGCATGTATCTTCCAGGCAAAGATCCAGCACTAGGGCTGTGTTGGAAACAAGTGCCATTGTTACACTGCATGGTCCGTCACAGCCAGGCTCTCAAGATGCTCATAAAAATCTGGGACTCACTTTCATTATGATCAAGTGTGTGGATACATGCGAAGCACATTTGCATCCCAGGGAGCAGTGAATGATAGGCACGAAATAACATTTGAAGAAGATATACAACACTGCAGCAAGAAACAGAGTCAGTTATGATTAAGTAATCATAATGAACAGGAGGATAGTCCTCGACATGTGATTCTCCCTTAGCAAAAATTACTTTAAAGCTTTCTTTTTTAACTGTCGTGAGATTTGGGATTTGTGTGTGTACAGACCTCCAATAATAAAATAATGGACATGTCAGTAATGGAATAAAGAGAAAGGCAATTAGTTTTGATTAAAAGATCCTAGTCTCTTTTAATGTCATTTGTAGGAATGGCACAGACCAACATATGTCAACATCCAGCAAGCGTTGTTTCTTTCCTTCTCTTCCTTCTTTTTTTTCCAGAAAAGGATTTGCCATGCCAGATTACATCATTTTCACATACATTCCTCATATGTCTCTTCCAAAAATTAAAAACACAGATGCAGAACCATAGTTTGTTTGGCTCCTGCCCCTGAGAGTGACACCCATTCAACCACTAGCTGCAAAAGAGCTGTGCTGCAAAACTGAGGTAATGTGTGTGCCAAGAGGAATTGTTTCCACTGGGAAGCAGAACCGAAGTGATTCCAGAGCCCTTGTTTCTTCATGTACCTTGTCTACTAGAGGCTGTAGGAGGACAGCATAGATGGTCTCCTTCTGTACAAGTAGCACTGGCCTGAGTAGTCATTGGATTCAATGGTCCTTGTGGCCCTCAGAGGCTTTTGTGTGTCTCATTAAGAAATACGGATAATTACAACATTCTTGGAAGTACATGAAACAGACTCTTTTCCCAGTTCTTTATCCAATAGGTGTATGAGATATTCCAAATGTTTCAAAATCAAATAATGGCTACAGGCTTTTCGGAATCCCGGAATGGCTGAGGTTGGAAGGGACCTCTGGAGGTCATCTGGTCCAACTCCTTGCTGAGGCAGGACCACCTAAAGCAGGTTGCCCAGACAGCTTTTGACTGTCCCCAAGGATGGAGACTCCACAACGCCTCTGGGCAGGCAGTACCCATGCTCAGTCACCCTCACAGTAACAAAGTGTTTCCTGATGTTCAGATGGAGCCTCCTGTGTTTCAGTTTGTGCCCCTTGCCTCTGGTCCTGCCATTGGGCACCACTGGAAAGAGCCTGGCTCCATCCTCTTTGCACCCTCCCTTCAGGTATATTCATTGATAAGATCTCCCTGAGCCTTCTCTTGTCCAGGCTGAGCAGTCTCAGCTCTCTCAGCCTTTCATCATACAAGAGACGCTGCAGTCCCCACTTTTTGCGGACAGTGGTCTTTAGCAGCAGCAAAGGTGTGCTGTGTGAGCCTTTGCAATTTCTTGTCTATCTACGATGTGTAAATCTCCAGAAGCCCACTTCCTATTTCACCTAGCTACTCATTTCTGTTTAGTTCTCATGTAGCATATCACAGAGCACACGACATGCATACACCTTTCTCATATGTTGCAATATGTTCCTATCAAATATAAGAGGTCTGAAAGAAAGTACTTCATTGCTTTGTTTACGGGGTTTTAAAAAGTCCTGCAGTGATGAAGAAGAAAATGTGGCTGACTGCTGCAGTCAGTTATTTATGGTTACTGCAACAGACCACTGTGGTTTTGCCTGATGGAGACTTTTTGGGTGGGTTTTTTTGACTCCACATTGTAAGAAAAATATTTTTGCAAGGTAACAGGAAAGAACGGGCGGATTTTTCAAATCATTTAGGAACCTATCTAAAGTCGAGGGCAGTTAGGTGTCTAAGCATACTTAAATATCTGGGCCAGAAGAACAGCAAAGCCAGCTAAACCAGCTGGTAGGGCTATCACAGGGAATAGGTGGTGTCTCTGAGCAGTCTAGAATTAGCATAGCCTAAACCAGACTGAAAGCAGGGCCCTTCCTTTTAATAAGTGTTTGCCTAGTGACTCACATCATCAGGGCCCCCACCTCTAACTGGAGCTTTTCAGACTGAAGCTGCTGGGGTGCTATTACTAATAATAGTATCAGGAGCCATACCACAAGGGGGTAGATACGTACCCAGCAGTCACTGCAACATAATAGGGTGTTGCCAGCTCCAAAGGGGCTCTGGACAAGTTCCACATCGATGATAGAGCTTGGGCTGCTCTCCACGGCTCTTTCAGATTGCATCTAAACACTCCTCCCTGGAACAAAGTCCTCAGGCACTTCTCTGCTTCAAAGGCCGCCTGGGATATTAAGAATGAACAAACACTTTGTCGTATATGTTGGAAGAAAGAAGGAAGACGCACTTCTTGAGTATGAGGCTCCTTGTAAATACAAGATCTTCCCTGAGTCTTTCAGCTGCCTCCAATCTTCCCGCAGCTATTGCTTGACTATTCTTTGCAGCAGCTGTCCTGGCTGTACCCATGGTTATATTGGTGTTAACTCACTTTGGACCCACAGTGCAATTCTACCTGCAAAGTGACTAGATCTGCCTATGCCAAGTCTTCCTAGCCTTGCTCTGCTAGCGCATGGAGCAGGATAGGGACTCAAAAGCAACATTAAAACCACATGGCGTGCCCTGTAATCTGGGAACAGGCACAGCTCTGACAGCTCACAAACTGCTCTATATTGTGCTAGAGAAATTACTTTCTCCCAGGGTCTACGGAGACTCTTTAGATACACCTTCCTCTTTCTTTCCCCCTTAGCCTCACCAAGTGCAGTGACTGCAGTAAGAGGTGTGACGGTACCTGGTAAGTGAAACAAAATAGAGTTTTCCTTATCAGCTCCCATGCGCTCTTGGTTAGGTCCCCATGACAGGGGGAGAAACCAAGTGCACCCAATTTCTTCTGCACCCTCCTGAAGCCATTCTGGCAGTCCTGAGAGAAAAGAAAAATAAGTCCCCCTTGTTTTCTCACTAATGTTCATTTCTTTTATGTCAGACAGCACCTTAAGAAAAATGTTTGCCGACAAAACTGGCAGCTTGTAAGAGGGAAGTGAGAAGTCTGTATTTGGGGTACTGCTACCACAAGCCAAACCGCTGCCCTTTCTGGTTGTAACTGGGCTGCAGTGGGCAACACAGAACGGGGGATAAAGGGAATAACTAAGCAAGGAGGCTTTATGGAGTAGAAAACAAGCAGACAATGAAAGGGTGTGTTCCTGAAATCCTTCAAAGGGTGTTAACTCTTTCATAACAAGACTAATGACTCCCCCTTAAGATGGTAGTTTCCTCTGTGGCTCATTAAGGTTAATTCAGTGGGCCAGATTAATCCCAGGAGTCCTTTCATTGAAATTGCTGGAGTGATACCACTAATAACAACAGTAAAACAATGAGCCAAACACTGTGTAAACAAGAAAAATAGTTGTGCTGAAACTTTTTGTGAAACTTGCTTATGACCCTGCCAAACTCTCCTGCAACATTTCCTTGCTTCTGTGAACGGAAGGGAAGCATGTGAAAAGGAATTTAGGGAGCTTCACTCTAGCCTAATGTCAGGTTTGCAATACAATCCAGCAAAATCAGCCTAGTCAAAGAGCTGAGAATGGCTTGTTTCTGTGAATGATTCAGACACAGCTCATGAAAGGACTGGAACATGGGCCTCCACAGCTGGAACCATGCAAGGTTGCACGCTGCTCCCTGAACATTTTCTTTCCAATGAATGAAGTTCACAAGCTGCACTATGCAGCTGTGCATCTTCACCAGGACTGAGGGCACATCCCTGTCCCTGCTCTGGTGATGGCCTGATCACCAGACAGACATGCTCTTGTGCAGTCTCCATCCCTCCTTAAGGCTGAGGAGGGAGGGCACAGGTGTTATGCCTCCCTCTTAGCAGGCTGATGCCCTAGCCACTAAGATACATGAAAGGTGGGTGTCAGAGCTGCAACCAGTTTCTCCTTGAGACTATGTTTTGAAAACTGAGGCCCCAGCCAGACTGCAGGCGTACAGGGTGCATCCTCGGCAGCCCTGACTCCCGCACTGCTGCTCTGCAGCGCAGGCACCTCCAGTACCTCCCCGCCACCACCGCTGCCTGTTGGTCAGCTCCTGCTGGCTTCCTGCTCAGCACTCAGGATCTTTGCATCATCCTGATGAGGTGCCCAGCGGTGCTGCAGTGCCTTGGAGTGCAGCCCTCCGTTTATCTTTTTTCTGGCAGCAAAACAGGCTTGCAAGAGTCCTGCTCTCCCCCACACTTTATTTCCGCCCTCCCAGTTGCAGCTTGTCACCCCTTCAGTCGTGCCGACACAACTGCTTACAAAGCCACCCCACTCAGCCAGGTTGCTGAAATGCCCTGCGGTGAACTGGGGCACAAGGAGGGAAAGGAGCTGGAGGAAATGGGCTGAGTGGAACATGTGGGAGTAGCTGTAGTCAGCTTTGCTGCTGAGCAAAATTACCATGGAGTTGTACCCCAGCGGTCTACAGACGAAAGAAGGGCTTTAGCCACTTGTTCCTCTGTGTTTCCACTCTGCAGGTCAGAGGTCAGGAGCAGAAGGGTTGCAGCACCCACCTTTCAGTGCCTTCAGCCTTTTATTCTGAGCCTTACTTTCCTAACCAGTCTCCAAATCTGATCTACTGCTCTTGAAGCTGGGAGAAGATCAAGCAAGACAGGACAACAGGAATGAGATATTTTCTAACTGGGAGTTACAGCCGAGGCAAAGACATGGAGACCTGGAGATACGCTATTGTCCGTGAGATTTAACAGGGCATTTACATGCAGCTCCAAGTCATCACCATCTGCATTTCCTAAGAAAGAAAGAGAGGCAAACAAGCAGGCAGAAGGCAAGGAAGGAAGGAAGGAAGGTTTTGTGCTTTTGAGGCTGTCTTCTGGGTTCAGGGCTGATTTTCAGATAGGAACACATCTCTCCTCTTGTTCTCTCAGCAGGTCATCCAAATGTTGCCAAGCACCAGATGTTTGAAGTGGCAAATTATTTGGAGATTTATATTTGTTTGATGCTGATCTGCTTTTGATAGGGCTTTTATTGTTTTTCTTTTTCTTTATTTTTCTCCCCTAAGCAAAAGCTCAAGTTCAGCTGAAAAACTGTCCTGTAAAAGTGGGAATTAATGTTTCTAAGGGGAAGGAAAACAGTAAGGAAAGACCTTCTCTGCAGTCGTGACCTTGATTTCCAGAGTTTTTTGCAGCCTGAGGACTGAGAGTTGGTTCAAGATTTTCTGTCTGTCTGCTGACTCATGTCCTCTCCTGCAAGGGAGAGTCAGTGAGGGAAAGACTTGTCTCTGAGCATGAGTTTCTTTATCATGACTTCCACAAGCTTGAGACCATTGAGTTTTCCTATTGGTTCAGGAGCTTCCTGAGGTGTTAGTGTTCCCTAGGTTGTTTCTCCAGGACACTTGTGTTTCCCAGTCCCGCTTACCCCCTAAGACTTACATAAAAGGAGCATTATTTTTTCAATTGAAAACTCTAAAAGAATCTTGGCCATGATTTCTCATTAAATTGAAAAATGTGCTAAAAGGGCTAGATAAAACATGTATGACATATCATGAAACACCATGAAATGTTGTGACATGTAGTGGCAGAATGAGTAGGATTTTATTTCCCCTGTCTTTTAGCTGCCTTTCAATTTCTGCAGAGTCCATCTCTGTCCAGAGGTATTGTTGATGCAGCTTGTTACAAAGGAAATATTCACTGACCACGAACTTGGATAAACATATTCCACCCTCACCAACTTTCTTAGTCTGAAATAGTAGTTTATTCTTCAAGTCTGGAGGAAACAAAAAGACTTTGACAAATATCCTAACAGAATTTATTGTTTATTTGAGACTATCTCCCAGGTTTGAGATGGGGGATGTGGAAAGAAAATTAGTTTTATTATTCAAACCTTAATCTACACTGTAAGCAAAGTAATCATGCCAGAATAAATTTTTTTTGCTTCAGAACTGAGTGACCACAGAGGGATCTGATCTGGAGACACCACAAAACGTCTTAAGCCACAATAACTGTGCCAGCCAGCTTCTCTGTGGAGGCATTTCTTACCAGTATTGTCTGGCTTAGGAAAATTAAATAGGCTTAGCAAATGCATTACATAACACATATTGATTACCGTATTTTTAAGTGTCACATAAGCAAAGAATATTTCAATGTTTTAAAATGAACGCATCTAGAAATAATTTGATTTTTCCAAAAAGGTTTCAGTTCATTATTGTTAACTCAAAAGTCTTCCCAGGTTTGGTTGCTGCCAGCTAACATGTTTTTCCCTAGCAATTTCTGATCAACAGTCAGGGTTGTTTAAAATCTTGTTAGCCACTATGTTACCAAAAAACCTTTCTCTTAGTGCAGAGTATGCTTCAAAGTACTAGATCACATATTTCTGTCTTTGCTCAGTCATTTTTAACTAACCATTGCATTCAGAAGTGCTTACTAGAGAAGATGAGATAGCAATCAGCAATGCAACTTTAGGAAGTATGCAGTAATGCGAGCTTTCGTGAGACCAGACTTCGTGTGCTAAGGGGGTTTTGTTTGGTTTTTCAATCCATAGCTACAACACAAAGAAAACACATGGGCGTTTTGTGATTTTACCATCAATAATTCCAGCCTTTTACACGCTGCTTTGTAGTCATTTTAGACTGTGCAAAGTGAGTTAAAAGTGGGTGTACCAATCAGACCGATAGTATTTTACTCCCACTCTGCAGGACGATAGTGACTATGCATGGTTGCAGGTAATGGAGAATCATGGTCTCTGTTTTTCCACGTAAGGGACTAGGTTTTACCACTCCTACTCAGGCTGAAGTCCTAGTTTTACAATACGGGAACTTCAGCAGAAACGCTTGTGTAAGGGGTTCATGTTTGCCACCCCTGCCTTCAACCGCATCTTTCCAGGTATCAGCATGTTGCCCCTACATTAGCAAGCTCAGCTGCATTTAAAAATAAATCCCCATTTCTGAAGGTTGTTTTTCTCTTCAGTGGTTCACGGTGGAGGCAGCGTGCACTCCGGGGGTGAGAGCGGGTGTGCTGAGGCAGGCAAGAGTGCCTTCCGACTGTGCTGGCCCTGGTGCCTGGGTAGCCTGCCGTGGCAGCCGAAAGCATTTCATCCCTACCTGAACCATGGGCAGCTCAGAGTCCTTGGGGTCTCCCCCTGCACTATCCCACCTTCTCCCACCACAGCGATGAAATGCTGTTAAAGTATGGGCTCTGTTTGTCTTTTGCATTCCTACCCGACAAGTGGATCTTCTGGCACTCTTGCTCCCTGTTCTTCTGATAACCTCACCAGTGTGTCAAGAGTGTACCTTCTCAAAGGTCATGCCATTCCCAGTAATTGTCATGGGCCTAGTTAACACCAAGGCTCGATAAAGGGGCAACTGCAGCAAGAAAGGAAGAACTTCGTATGTAGAAAACTGAACTAGATGATCCAACAGTTTCTTGAGTCCTTATTCAGACTCTATGGGTCCAATATGAGAACTTAAAAGTAAAGAGTTAATCCTCCAAGTGCTTCCCGAAGTGAGGCCACTTGCTGATGCCAACAGTAGGGCTTGTGTACAAGAACTTCATGCACAAAGAGACTTAGACACTGACAGAGCAATGGTGTTTACATCTAAAGAGTTGTTAGGATGGTGCTATTATTTGCTATAAATTAGCCTTTTATTCTTCCTGAAAAGTTCAAAAGAATGATTTAAATTTTCACTCAGACACAGTCAAAACACCTCCCCATAAGCCAGGACTTCCAGTATACAAAGCACTTCTCAGACATCCATTAATCCTCAAAACAGCCTGTGAGGTAGGAAATTGTAAGTGTTATTATCCCCACTTCACAGGTGGGGACTCTGAGGCAGGGAGATTATGTGATTTGCCACAGGCTACACAGCAAATCCACGCCAGACCCAGGATTAAAATTCAGCAGCACCTGACATCTGGGCAAATACTCAAGCCCTGGTTTCTGCTGCCTCTAGAATACATGTTTACTTGTGCCCATGCCTATCTTAAGCAGGACTCCTGATGAGCATTCATAATCAACCACTATTTGTCCCTGTGTAGTACAAGGGTGTACACACATACTGAGAATCTACAAATCTAAGTAAAGCACAGGCCAAAACATGTCAATCTGAAGAACTCTCCCCAGAAGTCTAAAGGAAGATCTACATGGCAAACTTTCGAAAGTTGTATATTGTTAGTCAACTTCAAACAAAGCAGTAAAGTCTGGAGCATAAAGTGTTTTGTGTTGTGCCAACAGACATAAAGGATATTATTTAAACCAGTGTTTTCCTGTCCATTTACTTGCTGAAGAAAATGCATAGACTGGCCTATGTTCAAAAGCAGGCAAAATTCAGTTTCCTTATGCTGGGAAACACAGGCTGGAGTCCTGAATTTGAAAGAAACACCTTAAATTTTCATGTGAGAAGTGAATCTTTCCGATAAGGTTATTTTGTTTTGAAAGAGGTAGATAAATTGTACCATCCATTGCTCTAGTACCATGCAGGATATTTTTTCTCTTTTCATATTACTGAGTTCTCTTTGTCAGTTTGTTATGCAAAACCCTGATCACAGAAGTTTAATGTTTTTGGTTTTCCACAGTGGAAAGTACTTTTTTGCTGTAGTTGTCCTGTCAGCTCTTGCCAAAACGTGTCGTTGTTCATTTTCCATCTCAAAGGCTGTTATGAAAAGATTAATTTCTAACCTTGAGAGAAAGAAAACTTTTTTTTTTCTGTTTTCTTCACAGTTTGTGTGTGAGTTATTTCTAACTAACACTGAAAAAGGCAGAATAATAAAAAAAGTGCCAATGAATGGGAAGGTTTTGGATCAGATTTCTTCTCTGGCACTGTCAGACCCTCCCTTTTTGTCTTATCATCTTCTGCACCAAGAGCCTGTGAACTAATTTTGCATAATGACACTGCATCAGGCCGTTTCTCCTCTTCAATTTCTAACCTGAATCAATACAGAACAGCTACTCATTCATCCACATCTTCAGTAATACAACCCACTTTCCCTGGTTCCTCCTAGCTCTTCTTTCTGACCACAGCTCTGTCTTCTTCAGTCTTGCCCACACACTTCTCACTCATCTGCTTCCTTTCATTGCAGCCTTAGAGATACCCAGAAGATATTAGAAGCAGAGTGAGAGATGAAGAGAGAGGGAAAGACTGACAAAATAGGATGTAAGAGATTCTTTCACGGGAAAAAAAATCAGAATAATCACAATTTTCTGCATTTTAGAATCTTTAAAGGTATGTCCAAATATTCCTACACAACAACTTATTTTATTTACTTAAATAATCTTGCACTGCTGAGTGTATTCTGTCCAAAATTAAAAAAAAAAAAAATGCAGTGTGATAGTCAAATCCTAGTGGCATTGAGATATTTCCTGCAAAGCATGTTGCAACACTGATCGGAAAAAGTCTTGGAACCCTGCACTTCTAAAGAAAGCATACCTCAAAGCCAGCAAGAACTCATCTGTCCCCATTAAAGCAGATTATCTATGCTATTAACCAATGTATCCTTCCCAGCCCACTTAGCACGTATACCACTTCCTCTCTTCTAAATGAACCTTTTTTTATTTTACTGCCCAGTTCCATACAACATACAACAACCATTCCAGTCATTCTGATTTATTCTTATGTCTTCTTTTTTTTCTTTTTGCTCTTTGTTTTCTCTCTTTGGCTTTTTTTTTCCTTTTCTTTCCTTCAGCCAGTATATATTTTTCTTCTTGTTTTTATCAGTGTGTTTTATGTCCTATCCTTTTACACCCAGTGGCAAATTGTTGCCACTGGAGAACCTTGTGAAGACACATCACACATCATTCACAACTGTAATGAAGTTCTCCTTCTTCTGCAAAGGTATTGGTGCAGTGGTTGCCTATCTCATACTTGGGTTGGGTTCTAAATGCAGCATTTAAGACTACTTCTTGAACTTGTGTCACTGGGCTGTGCAGTTCAAGTCTAGCTCAGATATGAACTCCTTGTAAACACATACACCGTCCTTTTTGAAGTACAGGGAAGAGCAGGAGATGAGTAAAAATACAGTCCAGGTTGTTCCACTTGAGCGTGGGGAGATGTGTTGCTCACCATATGCTTGAGAGCCAGGGAAGAACTAATTATGTCCCCAAAGTCCAGTTCCCTCAAGAGCTGTATAAGCCCTTGACGCCTGGTATGATAACGCAGAGTAAGAGTCATTTTAGAGATAGCTGATGCTTATATTTAGTCAAGCTGCAAGGACCAGAAATTAATATGCAGTACTAGTCCTTGCCGGGACTCTTCTGTCTGGTCTTAGTCACATGGATCAGAGGTAAAATAGCAACGATAATATTAGAAATATTGCTTAAAGTTTATTTTCTTTGCTCTCTTCATTTAAAGATAAGAATTCCCATTATTTTTAAATCACTCATCTGCACTGGATAAATGTTACAGTTTGTGGGTGTGCCAATTAAAGTTAATTATTACTTGACTGATCTGACTTAGCATTAAAATGTCTGGTAGAACTGGCTCTGATCTTGCAAAGGGGACGTTTTCTTCTGTATTCCTGTGTGATTAGGAAGCTTGTTATTTTGGGATCTGGATCACCTGTGCAAAAAGACAAGATGCCTGACAAACACCAAAATTATTCTGTATCATATAATAAAATCCAGCTGCGTTGGGCCTGACCTCCATTTCTTCGGAAAGACACAATTGGTGCAATTCACCCCATTCAGCTTAGCATGAATTGTACAAATCTAAGCAGTGCCACTGGTCTCTTTTTATGGCCAGCAGAAAGAAATAGGAACTTCTGAGCCATCCCATCCTAAAAAGGTACTGGAGAGAGCTGATGTGATGCACATTCCAAGAACTGTTTCTTTCATGTCGTTGGCTATAAAAGAAACTTACGTGGACTAGTTCAGGTTTAGACAGCAAAACCTTAGATGCTGAAATTAAATTAATCCCATTCATTTTCATCCAATGGCTGACCACGACTACTGGATCAGTGGTGGGTAGATTATCTGCATCAGAATGTATCTTTCCCTTTCCAGTTTACTTGTGTGGTTTCAATTACAGCTTTCAAAAGTTCCATTTTCAGTCCTTTCAAGAAAAAATTAATTTTCATTTGTTTTGGTTTAGTCTGAAACTACATTTTTTACTAGGCAATACAACAATAACAAAGCAACAGAAATGTTTACTATTGACTGAAACTTTTCATTCAACTTGGAATGGGATGTTATGTTTTCAGCTGGGCAATTTCTAGCTGGTTTAGTCCTTTCTTGAAACTAGTGTTGTCACTGTCTCGCAGGTATATGAAGAAATAGATGGGTGGGACCAGTCTTCAGCATGCTGTTGGTACTGGAGGCCATTGAGAAGAGCTATTACTACACTGGGGAACATTTAAAACACAAACACCCACTTGCTTCTCTCTTCTGTACGCTGCATTGTGCGGTCCCACCTTACCACTCACAGATCCTGTTTTCCCTCTACTCCTGATGTCCACTGTTATTTCTTTCTTCTTTTTCTCTGTTGGGTGGCTGTGGGAGGGCAGCTCACGAGCACCTTTTCCTCTTCATTTTATTCCCAAATGGAAATAAAGAAAAGGACTTTGGGTTACTTTCAAGTGTCACCTTTCTAAAGGTGCTGAGATCCAGATTCATCTTCAGAATAAGCCCCATTAATTTCACAAAGTTCCTAGGAAAGATGTTCATTTTTGTCTCTTATCAACATGTGTGAAATTAAACATATAAGGCAGGTGAAAAAGAAATTCAAGTCAGTAAGCAGAGTTATAATAACACCTCTTTAAACTGTCTGGGTATTCTTATGACATTTATTTGTTTTAAAAATTCTTCCTGCTCTGTTTCATTACCACTGACTGCTCTGCTTTGTACATATAAAAAAAGATAAATTAATATATTTCTTAGAATTTTTCATGTTTCCAGAGAGAGAAAAGTATAGGCCTGGGGGAAGCACTAAGTCCCAAACCTGAGAGGAAAATACACTTCTTTGATCCCTTATGTTGTCAAACACTGTGCTATAGTTCTCATTTAGGTGGTGGAATAAGGGTATAAAGAACTGTTTCTTGGAATGAAATTTGCAGCAGGTGAACTACTCTCACTGAGGCTCAGACACATGACGTGCAGGATCAGACACTACAGAAGGATCCAGGTGTTCCCTTGTCTTTTACTTACTCACTCAACAAATTTTACAACCATTTGAGTTCATGTTATACTCTGCATACATATGTCATCGTAGTAGGGCATATTAAAGAGGTAAAGCAATAGCCATTGAGCACACTCTGTAATTCTGTGCCAAGAGATATTGTCGCATGTTCTCCATATCATAACTAGAGTTGTGCCTCTTTCCCTTGTGCTTGGCACAGCTCACTGACAATGAGATCATGGCAGATGGGAGTCTGGACATGATAACGTACTCATTAGGAACCGAAGTTGCTGCTGGTAATGTCATTAAAATTTTTTCTAAAGAATCCTCAAAGCCAACGTTGGAAACTCCCTCATCTCATCTTACTCCGATTACTCGCAGCATTATAAACACGGCATTCCAGAGAGAGTATGAAGGCTATGCTAGAAGTGAACCCAAAGCAGAGCCATTTAATTGCAGCAACACAAAGCAATAGGGTGCAGTGCAAGAATAACAATGAATATTTGTCTGGAAACACATTGGGTTTAGTGGCAAAAATTCGGCGACAATAAAAAGAGAGTATGTCCCAATTACAACTGCTCTGCCGACTCCTGGAATGGCAGGAAGATGGCTGAGGCCTTGGACTGATACGGCCTTACTGAGGTAGTCCTGCCTGCCAGTTGTTGAAACCCAATAGCCGGCTTCAGTTAGGCCATCAGAGAAATGAGTTTCAGTGATACTTTTTGAAGATAGGCACTAATGTAAGAGGTATCTACATCTTCCTTTTTTTTCCCCCAGAAGAAATAGTAACCCACTCAGAAAACAATTACTGAATTACTGTCAAAACACTGTAGGAGGGAATATTACATCAGCAGAGAGCATTAATGCAGCCTTTTACAATAGCTCGCATTCTGACTTCTCTTCCACTTATTGTCAAGTATGAAGGGATGGTCAGGAACTGTGTGGAATGAGAACCAACCAAAGAGTACGCTAACAAAAGAAGGAAATGGTGCAGATGCAGTCACTCATCCACTCTTTCTGCAGCAGTATCTCTTCACTACCACCCAGATGTAAGTAAGGACATACAGCTTTCTTGATTGAAGCTGCTTTGCCTCATGGCTAGGCTGGAGTGTATAGAAACCCTTAGCAGACACTGAATGATGGCAGCTCAGTATCATCATTAAAAGATGTTTTATCGTGTGCTCTGTCTGCATTTCATAGTGCAGTTCCCCTCCAGCCTTCTGCCCTTTTATTTCCCTCCTGAAAACTGTCCTCCTCTGTCCTTCCTAAGCACACGTATCTATTGATGAGCTGAGGGCTTTATTTCTCAGGGCATATGGATTCCCCGCCTCCCATCAGGCATTATCTAATTTAGATCAACATTATTTCACTACCCAGGATGGCAAGGTAAAACTGGAGCGCGACTCTGTCCACCTAGCTCCCAGGCAGGCTCACACAGATACAAGGTGTGGGGCATGACAGAGGGCTAGGAGATGGAATAGGTGGGGTGATAATCTGGCCTAGAGCTTGGGGAACTAGTAGAGACACGATGCTCCCATTACTAGCTGTAGAAAAGACGATTTCAAATAATATTCCTTTAATCCAATCCACTGTCAATGGAGTTGTATCTCTGAAAACACCAGGAAGACGTTATGCTTGCTCTTAACAAGAAATAAGTGTCAGATGACAAATGGCGAAAGACAGAAGGGGAGTTGTTATCTAAAAGATGAGCGGATGAAGACATTGGTGGAAGAAGCAGAACTACTAATAATGCTACACTAGAGAAATACACGCAGGATATAAAATATGTGGTATCAAATGGTTTTCTCTGGATCAAAAGTTCAAACCATTTCCTCAAAGGACCTTTTAATGAGTAATAATCAGGAGTGAGTGCTTCCGTGCTGGCCAGGTTGCATGATAAAGTATGGGGTCAAGGAAACTCTTTTTAATTTCGTGGAAAGATAAAGTAAAAGGACCTTACTTTCTTAAAATAACAGGGAAATATCCCTTATGATACACTGCCAGATCTATCCATCTGAGGAAAGAATGAGTTGGAATTCAATCACACAACTGAAAAATTTGTAAAGCCAAATCTGAGTGAGTTCATCCTTGTACATCCATAAAGCACATTGTTTGAAACTGTATTGAGGGCTGTATGCACATATATGTACATGCACCCACACATTTACTTTTAAAATGCTTCTTCTCTAAAATACAGCTGTAGTGCATGCCTAGAGACATGGTAACTTTGGTGGTGACTCAGCTAGCTCATGTTGATAGTTAAGACATTTCTTTAAGGTACACTAGGAAAGTTTCCAAATCAGTTTTCTCACACTCAAAAAGAGCTAAGACATAAAAAATTATTTTGTAAACAAAGAGATTTGCAGTATACCAATAATGTGGCTGCATTGCACAATTAAGAGATGTGTTTAGGAGTAACAGACTCAAACACAAAGAGACTCTAAGCTAAAGCTCTTTGCCTGCAATTTTTTATAGACCTTTCACCTCTGGCTCTGAGAGACAGCCACTAGTGACTGCAGAGCAGATCAAGTGAGGCCATCATCTGCTCGTCACTGTACATTAGATATCCCTTCATGGTATTTGGTCTACAGAGGACATGGGTTCACTGCAGGCCATAGCCACAGGGTATGTGTCTTTTGAACAGGGCTATAAAGGTTTGTGCTTTTGGTTGTGGAGATCTTTGGTTTGTCTGAGATGATATACCAGCACAGCAGCCAGGGTAAGGTAGTTGTGAAGACACGGCAGTAAGCCTTCATCTTCCTGAGTAAGAACACAGGACTTGTAGCAACCACAAACACATCTGGACACTCGTGCCACACTGTTCAGTAGCTCTGTTACCCAAACTGGTTCAGGCAGAAACCGTACCCATGGGCCTCTAGCACAGCGTGGGCAAAATTTCAGAAGCAGAGCAAATAGGCAAGCTTCACAGCAAAGTGGGTGCACACATTGGGCTCTGGATACTCTCCCATTCCTGATGGAAATAATACAGCACCTGAACCCTGAGCTGGCACAGAGACCAAGAGTCCATGAGCAATAGCTTTCTACTCCCCTCCAAGAAAATGGCGCGTAAGCGTTCAGTGTATGCTGAAGTGCTCTACTTTGCTGCAGCCCAAGAGTGCCACCAGGTTCACTCCTTTCATGGAGAACGAAGGCATCGCTGCTTGTCAAAGTAGACGGAGCTCTAGAGGTCGAACATCTGCCACTTTTCTTGAAGGTTTCAGACCTTTTCCCTATTAGTAATGCCCCATGTAATGGTAGCTTGCCAAACAAATTACAGAAATTTCAGGCTTAACAAACACCACAAGAGCTACAAGTTCAAGAGTTTGATTCTGTTTTAGTTTTGCGTGCTACAACATGAAATTAATCTACTAGTGCATCTTCAAGTGCTTTCCAAATAACTCTGCTATTTGTTGCATGCTCCTCTATGTTTATAGAAAAAAAAAAATAACCTATTTCTAAAGGTACTCCTCTTTCTGTAGCCTTAAGTTATTGTCTTACAGTGGGTTTTGAAACTGTGAGAAACAATTTGCATTGACTTCACAGTTATAATTTATAAGGAACATAATGAGTCATTGTCACAGGCTGTTTGCCTTTGTTCTCGTCTACTTCCTTCTTTCTAAAGGGAATTTTCTTAGAAAAAAACATTCATTTTGATAGATAGCTTCAGGACTCTTCAAAAAATAGGATCATTTCTGGAAAGTAGTGTGAGTCAAAGACAAAGTTTGACCAAAGAACAAACACATGAGACAACGTGTTGTATTTAGTGCTAAAACTTAAAAGAAGATTTGCATAAAGGGTATTATCCATTCTTTACAAACACAGCCACCAATATATTTGTACACTTACACATGTTGCCTAACAATAGCTTGGCTATTGCAGCAGTGAAAGTAGCAGAAAACTGTAGCTCACAGAAATGTATACACTTTGCAATACTCAGGGTTTTGTCTGTCAGTCGGATTTAAGGGCAGGTTTAATAAGCAATTCTATCTTCCTGAAATAAGATTCTCTTTCACTTGAAGATTTCTCATCTCATTTCCAAACATAAACATGACTGAGTGCGGAGGAATAGTAGGTTCTGTCTGGTTTTAAACCTTTTTGAAAAACAATAAGGTAAGATAAAACGCAGACAACTAGGGCCATCGTGTTTGTAACCCAGTAATTATTTAGATTGCTTAGAGCCCATAAAGTGACATGTGAAAACACACCCAGCACAAGTATCTTTTGCTCCTTTCTAATTTCTCACAGGGACAAATGATTTTATTTCCCTGTCTCCCTCAGGCTTTCCTAAATCCCTGCTCTTGCCTTCATTGCAGATGTGCGGTGACCAATGAAGCAGCTCTCCAGCTGCTCTCCCCTTTCACCAGTCTGACCAAAGTGGCAGAAAAACCTTGTTTGCTTTCGCGGACTAGAAAGTGGGATTTCTCACAAGTAGCCTTAATGGACAAATGTTTTATAAACCCCTTCTGAATAAGGGATACCCATTGGCTATAGCTGCCAATCACCTTCTGCTGACAACTTCCCTAAATACAAATATATTCGTATAGCTATATAAACTCTGCTTATGTTTGCATATTGAATACAGTATTTCTGTTTCAATGTGTTTAAAGAAAACTTTGGGCTTCACTGTATGTAGACAGAGGTGAAGCTCTTGAGCGAGGCTGAGACAGTGGCGCTGACCTGGTCTTTCAACAGATTTCAATATGGGTAGAAATAAATTCTTGCAATGCAGTTCAGAAAAGCACATAAGTGATGTCAGACTTAAGCAGCCCCTCAGATTTCCTACATGCATTTTAAAGATCCCTCCTAAATGGGGTCTTACAAACTAATTTGTGCCGGGTGTGAGAGATGCTGCACTCTTCTCCAATTCTAGTATGAGTGGTCATACTTAAATATGTATATTTATATAAATACACTCACACATATATAAACAATCATGGGTTTATGATTAGCTGATGCTGACTATCTGACTAAGATGACTCTAGGGTGAATCACTACCACACCAAATTTGCTCAAGGTCAGACTTGTTTTCTGTTTTCTTTTTCCTTCATAAAATGGCTTTTGTTCAAGGTGATCCATTTAAAATACGACAAAACCCCAAGAAGTGTCTTTGAAAATGGTTGTGGTTTATTTGCATAAGTAAATCTTCTGGAGGAAAAGAATATGCACATTATATTTATCTGGTGGCATCTTTTTATCCCTTTTCTTTACTTTTTTTCCAGCCACATTTGGGATTCAACTTTCTCATGTGAAACCACTGAGATCTTTTTTCTGCTGTAGACATAACACAAATGACCTGTCAGACGCTCACTATGTGACTCATGTGCCATAATGTGGAGAGATCTAGAATATACAGTCTGGAAAAAGTGGCAGAAAAAGTCTTCACAGTCAGGACTTCCTCACGTAAGTCAGGAGCAGCTCTGAAAAACAGTTATGTACACGTAAAACAGCATCATGTCCTACATTTGGCAGCTGCAAAGTTATGACATACAAACCATGGAGATTCAGTGGAGTGGGTTTTGAATAAGGAAAAAAAGAGCAAACCCTCCTCTAACCAAACAATCAGAGAAATATCCTGAGAAAAAAAGGATGTCTAGTGTGGCTGGCTCTGAAGTAAAACCAGCACATCCCTGTCACATTAGCATGAGATCAGAATGAAACCTAGAAAAATTCAGAAAAAAATTCTTTCAAATGACACTGCTAAGAAATTTTCCAGATAGCTGATGCCATTTAGTGTTATATTTCCAATGATCTCTTTAAAAGCATACCCCTTATCTGTTGCATGGAGGCCTTGAATGCCCTAGGGTTGAGCTAGCCCTGCACCCACAGCTGAAACCAATGAAGACACTTGGCAAGACACCAAAAGAGTTTCCTGCCTTCTCAAAACTCCCACCTCTCTCGCTTGAAAAGCTGTTTTTTTTCCCCAGGCAAGCCGTGGCAGTCATTTGCCAGTTTGTTTTTTTGTATGCTCAGATGATGAATGTGACAACAAATGGAGCTGAAGCATGCGTGAAGCTGGTCCAGGAGATGCAGTGGAGACAGAAGAGGTGCAACAAGGGGCAGAGGCTGCCTTGCTCTGCAGGCTGGAGCCAGGCTAGGCAGCCTGCAGCCTCTTTCCAGCTGTGCCACTGGCCCGTTGCTTGATCCACAGCAAAGTCTGTCACCTCTCTGCCTTCCTGTCTCTCTTCTCATGTTCCCGTTTCATCCAGTTGTATTGAGAGACACCTGAGACACACAGGCCCTGTATCAAGTCCCCGAGAGCTCTGTCCTGTCTGGTGCCTGCTGGTTTCCCAGTGAGAGGGCAGGTGGCCCCAGCAGCAGGCAGAGGTGAGGAGAGGCACAGTTCTCTCTCTGCCTGATGCACATCAGCCCATGGTTCCCTCTCGGGGGGTGCTATGCCCTGAACTTGGCTGATGTATGTCTCGGCAAGGCAAATGGCTAGAGCAGAGCCCTGCCTCTGCCCACGTGTAGGGAAGAGATGATTAGCTGAGTGCACTGTGCATGGCCACCTCGTTGATCCCCTGCTTAGTGATTTCCAGATTGAAGTAAGAGGTGGACCTGGAGCAGAGACAATCTGCAGGCTGGCAGTCCTGGGGACTGCCTCTGACCTGTCACAGGGTACCATTTCAGCTGGCATAACCCATCCCCATGCTGCTGGCACTCTGACACGTATCTCCAACAATTAACGTGCCTCACTGTGGGATTTCACCCTGCGGGGAGGAGAAGCATTGGCTTTTTCATCTCTGACCATGACATAATCTGGTCTCATGTGTGCAATAACATCACTGTGTAAAATGCAATGACCTAGCTGGTGATATTCCAGTACCATGACTTCAAAATACATGGTACCAGATTGTAACCCACGGGCTCTACTGTGTTGTTGAGTTATCTGCAACATTAGTCTTGTACTCTGCCCGTCTGTACCTCCACCATTAATCCATCTCCTTCTCCTGATGCAGAGGCAGGCTGGTGCTGCTGGCAGGACTACATGCCCTAGTCGTGGCAGACGAGCAGCGTTCTCCCTACCCTGCTGACAGTGCCATTCCCTCCCTGGGTCAGTGATGGCACCAGGCAGATTTCAGGGGTTGGCAGGATCCAGGAAAGGGGCTGTGCTGAGCTAGTGGGCCCCATATCTCCAGGGAGAGAAGGAATGTGTAAGGGTGTAAGTTGTCGGTCCCTCTCTAAGATGAAATCTGTGTTAGCAAGTCCTGGACCAAGCAGCAATTTTCAAAAAGCTGCAGTACAGGAGGCTGGTGAGACAGGAAAGAAAAAGATCAGTACTTCCACCACCACAACCAATGCCCTTCCTGTCCTCCTGTCTGAGGGTTCGCAATATCGCAATGGTGATATTTGGATTCCTTCTGGAATTAGCAACAGGAGACATTAAAATTGTGCTGCCTGCCACTGAACCCTGCCTGAACCAAACACAAACAGGCAAGTGTAAGGGGCACAACCCCTTGGCCTTTTGTATAGTAAGTACAGCTCATGAAGAATTTCTTTATGGAACGTGTTCTTCTGAACAGATTTGTTTCCTGTAGAGGTTTCCTTGGAGCCAGGTTAGATCTTCCTCTAGGATCAGAGAAAAAATTAAACTAGCGAACAGCCTGGCATCTGTGAATGTTGCTGCAATCTGGAAAGCACAACTTAACGTGTCTAACATGTCCCATGCAGGACAGGAAATTTGAAAATAACGGTCTCCCTCATCTCATGGGAATGCCATGACTTCCAGTCTTATGGCTATTCTGTGCTCTCGGTCTCCTCCCTCTCTCAAGTTTCAAAATTTCAATGGTGTAATCCCAAGAGCAGGAAATTCTAGGAAAATGTAAGAACAATGAATTTTTTCAGCTAGCAATATTATATCCATCCTTGCTAATATTACTTAATTTTCATAACAGATAAAGGTTTATGTGGCTGCAAGCTCAATTCTTAGCTTAACAATAAAAACAAAGAAACCTGATGCAACTGTAATAGTGCCGGTACAAATATTCTGAGTTTACTTTGATACCAGTGCAGAAGTTTTCAAGTCATAAAAGTGTTAGACAATCAAATTAATGAAAATCAACCCCTTTTTCTTCTCAGCCATCTCTAATTGTTTATTCTGGCCCCTGCTTGTTGTGTATTTTCTTACTCTTTTAACCAAGCTTTATTTAAGCAGGCTGGTCCCATGCAGACAAGCTACATTTCTGTGATCCTGCAAGGTGCTGAGCATTCTTCCTTTGATCCAAGGAAGATCAGAAGTATTAACTTACCTTCAGGTCTTTGGGGCTATCTCTGCATGGGAGCACGTGCTTTAGCTCCTGGTGGGATTACAGCCAGCAGGTCAACACTTTGCGAGACACAGAGCATTTTCACACCTTGTTTCTCAGCATTGAGGGCTTGGATGACATTATGTGTTTTGAAGCATAAAGTGGTTGTAATCCTCACTGTCCACCCAAAGTAGCTGGACAACAATGTGAAGAAAAAGGTTGTGTTAAACTCTACGTGATAGGAAACACTTCTGCTTGGCTGAGTTTTCATTAGACGGATAACCCAATGGAATGCATTTTTACGCCTGAGGATTTACCTCATAAATGTACACAGTCTTCAATGAGCTCCCTTAAAAACAGAAGTCTTTTTAAACTGCAGAACTCATTTTTTGAGTGAAACTGTGCCTACAAAAAAAAAAAAAAAAGGTAATCATTGCTGACAGATTTCTTCAGACTGCCTTTCTTCCCAAATTTTAATTCAATTTGTTGAAGCTGCTAAAAAAGTATTTCTGCTTAAGACTCCTGAAACAAATCAAAATACACAGGGGTAAGGAGAGTGCTTAACTCAGACTGACATTGATTTTGAACTACATATATTACATGTTGCAATATTGCTGTAAAACCTTATGCAAATGAGTCATTTTGTACAGCTGAGTCGTCCTTGCTGAGCTAATTTTTATCAATTGCATACAATCCAGCAGACCAATGAAACGTCTAATGCTTATTCATGTACTTATGAATAAATCTTCATAACTGTAGGGCTTTGTTTTACTCCAGACAACCTCAAAACTGTTCAAGATGCCAAAGAATAGTAATATTAGCAGAAATAGAGAAAAGATAAGTCAAGGAAGTTAAAAAAGAAAATATATATCCAGGTAATACCAAAAAAATGTGGAAAGACAACTGCAAAATTGACATAAATAGACAATTAGGCTGTATTTCAGTAACCCTGCCAATCACGGAGCATGTCAGCCAAATCCTGAACTCTGATCTTACTCAGGAGACTGTTCCCTAGTAAAACTATAATAGCATTAGAGTTAGAAATCTCAAATACTGTAAAAGTAACAGAATTCCAGGGCAGTAAAAAGGGAGGGAATTCCAGACAGTAGGACTAGTAGCCTAGGGGCAAAAAAGGATTTTGGCAGATTCTGGTCTTAACTATGTGAGCTTTTTACATACACATTTCTAAGACTTCACTTAATTCACGGTTAGCCTAGCGCAAATGAGATCAGACTAATACGTGCCTCTGATTTCCCTTGTAAAATTACTATAGACTACAATGTAAGGATAATCCCCCACCTCGAATCTTAATGTAATTTCCATGCATGAGGGAATCATAAAAGTGTAAAAGGTATCAGGCCTTTTAACTTTTTTAACATGGCAAAATAACAGCTCAGTACATGTCCCCCTGGAAAAAGAAATGAAAAGGGCTTTTGCCAAAGTTTGTTAGGACATGAGGTCAGCCAAGCTAATTAGAGTCCCAGAAAAAGCATTTTGTGATTCTTAGTCATAACCAACCCTGTTTGAAACTCAAAATGCACAGGGAAAAGCAGCTTCAAAATTATTTAAGGCCTTTAGAAAGTGAAATACTACATGGTTTACTTCAATGACCATTTAACAGTCACAGAAAAATAAATGTCCAAGTCACTGCATGTTTGTGGATGCAGCTCCAGCTTCAGCAAGGAGCACTTTACAATCCATGGGAAATATTTGTCATAGTTGTCCCACAAGAAGCATTTCCATCAACCTTCAGCAAAGCCATGCACCGGCATTCTGTAAGTCAGTAACCACAGTTATCACCTCCACATGCCTAGGGAAATGTTACACTTCCACAGGAGATTATACAAAAATACTTTGTGACCAACCAAACCATAACCTCTTTGACGAACTTGTTGAAAGCTATGCTCCCTACCAGATTAGGTGTTAGGAACTTGATGAGTGACGGCACGTGGTGTCTTATTATTATTATTTGGGTAAAAGGTTTCCTTCCAACCGCCTCAAAGAATCTGACAATTTCTCCTATACTGGTTCACTAGCTTCTGATTAATTTATACATAAAACTCCAGGCACTCATAAAGGTCAATGGATCGCAATTATATTGGAGGTCTGTAGGCTCAATTAAAGTGATTGTTTAACATAAAGAATAAGAGACTGCCTGAAAGAAGAACTGGAGATGACCAAAATCTTCTTTTTGAAAAATGTCGCTTCAGTGAGTTACCTATTTAAGCGACTGTTGGCTCAGTCAATATTTAAAACTGGATGGTGTTAAGATATTTCAATAAGCAGTGTTAACAGTAAACATGTTTAACATAGTATCACCAAGAATTAACTGGAAATGGCTCCCCATTGTTCTAGATGCCATACAAAAAGAAAGCAGAGGATAGCCACTCTACTGAACAGCTTGAATCTAGACAGATAAAACGGACACAGAGTGAGCGCAATAGAATCATGCAAAAATAATAAAGGGTTTTGAGAAAGAGGGGCAAACACAGACAGAAGAGTGTCTTCTGTCTTGTTCCTGTGTCACGCTCAGTTTCCAGGAATCCTCAGAGCCAAACAGGATGATGGTGTTCGTGGAAAGTTTGCAAGGTTGCAAGGCATTTGTTTCTTATGATAGGAGATTTACAAAGCGTTGTGACTAACTATGGGCACTGTTTAGAGTCGTGTAAATGCGCTTGCTGAATTAGCTGAACAACAGCTTGGACTGTGATGGTCAAGTCAGGTCTCAGGAGGCAAAGGAGTAAAAACCATTTTGCTCACTTTATATAACAGAAGGAGCGAAGGAGAAGTCCAGTGAACAACTGGTAATCAAGCAGTCCTGAAAATGGAGCTAGGATACATGGAGTCTCCATGAGTTTCTCTCTCATGTCCTCATGCACACATGCTGAGTCTGGACAAAATCACCATACTGTTCCTCATGTCTCCATCACTGCAGGGTCTCCCCTGCGTGGCTGCAGCTCTGCCATGTTGCTGGGGCAGAGAGGATGGGGCCATGGCTAGCAGGCGTTTTTACTTCCTTCCTTGAAGTACCTGCTGTCCTTGCTGCAGTGTGGCTTTTCAGTGGCTTTGATGTTGTCACACAGGCAACCTGGGAGGAACATTTTAGGCTATTTTGACTGACTTCAAGGGAAAAAGTAATAAAAATGGCTTTACTTTGTGTCCTGGCTTGAGCTAAAACAGAACTGATTCTGTTCAGTGATTTTGTTTTTCAGTTAACTCTCTCTTAAGTAACTTCACTTTCTGAAATCAGCAGCATGTTTTTTCCAGACAGTGACTGCTTCTAGCAGTGATAACACTTGATGTTTACAGATAATTCCAAAGAATGGTACACAGAAAGGCCCTCGCTTATACTGGCTCCTATAGCGACTAAGGTCACTGCTAAATCTTATGCCCCATGTTGGGGTCCCAGAAGCGAAAAGGGTGACAAGCATGTAAAAAGGTTGCACCTGCAGGGAGGATCAAACCGGACAGGTGACCCAAAACCGACCAACTAAGTATTACATCCCATATACGTCATATTCAGTATAAAGATGAAAGATCATGAGGGTCAAGCTCTCTTCTTTGATGGCCAACACCCGAGGAGGACTCCATCCATTCTTCCGTCTGCGATCCTGACCCATGCATCTCTGAATCCAGCTCCAGAACCCAGTTCCTGCATCCAGTTCTCGTCTACTGCTGAGTCCAGCCTGGGACTTCCTCAGTGCCCGCCCTGCAGCATCAGTTGTGACGTATCATCATGGAGTGGGGAGGGCGGAATTGAGTTTGGTATTGGTTTCATATTGGTTTTGTATATATTCATATATATTTAATTATTTTTCTTATTTTTATTATTATCTTTTCTTCTATTGTTATTGTTTCATTAAAGTTGTTTTAGTTTTCTTTTCCAAGCCGTAAAGTCTCTCTCCCTTGTTCTCTGTCCCTTTCCCTTCTGGGAGGGGAGAGGCATTAGTAGGGAGCGTCTGTCATTCGTTAGTGGCTGGCCCAGCCTCAACCCTTGACACTGTGTATAAAAGCAGCACTAACTTCAGGTTTGTTTCTCCTGTCACTGGCATCAGCAGCAGTTCTCCAGGACTCACAACTCCAGGACCTCCAGGATCAAGTACTTTGGAAGCTTCCACTAAAGATTTTGCTAGCAAATCTGACCAGCAGCTCCCTCACCACCCCAGCCCTCAATTACACAGAGAGGACTGGAACCATGCAACAGTGAAAAATGTGTCAAATTAAACTGCTAGAAAGGATTTGCTTTTCAAGGGTATGAACCAAGCCCTTCAACAGCAAAATATCAGCCCATTTCACACTGAGTCCACAAACTACAGCACAATAAACCCGAGTGTTGGCTGATCTGGGATATGTAGCCCTCCTGTGAGGACTAATATCCTACACTCTGTGTGTGCTCTTCATGCACCTCTTACTTCCAGATCTTCTTCTTGGCAGAGCTGGAGTGTGACTATTCCCATGACTTGGGCTGTCCACACGGGCAAGCTGCTGGGGGAGCTTCGTGCTCTTCTGGCCCCCCTGGACCGGGCTTGAGGAACTCTAGATTTCAATGAGGGCTGCAGCTGCAGCTACAAAGTACTGATCTGGATCCAAATCTCCCAAAGCAGTGCTCAGATGATTTAGTTTCTTGTTGAAAGGAGCCAGCAATGAATTTTAAAACTGAAATCAGAGCCAAACTTCCTCAAAGTCTGGGAATGTTCTGATCTAGTGGGTTTGGTTCGAGCCCGTCTCTAATATGAACCATGTAGATACAGGGCCCAAATCTGCTTTCATTTCCATTCACTTGACGTAAGAGCAGGTTGGAAAACTCTCTTGCAATATAAGTTTGTTGGAAAAGGCTGATAGAGTCAACCAGTTATTCTGATATTTGGTAAATTGCAAGGCCAATTTCTTCATTAATGTATTTTAAAAGATAAATAGTTCTCTTTCCTAAAAGATGTTTCAAATACTTTTCATTTTTATTGTTTCTAAAAGATTTATGCTGTTACCTTTTTCATGATGCATCATGTTATCATCTCACAGCCGCAGCTCTCTGGCATATTGTGCAATTCTACATATTATTATCGAGGACATATCATCATAGCATGATCATAACTGGTACACTCTACTCCTTTTATTTTATGTGTGACACCACTGCTTAATACGAACTGATACATCTCATCCTTTCTTCCAGCTCAGTGTGCAGCTTGTTGAAAAATTGACACTTAATGTACTGATACACTGTGAAATTTTGTATTATTCTAAAAATAATACACAGACGAAATACTATTAAAAACATAATGTTAAATCTAAATATGATGTAGGAAAATTCTGTCATTAAAAAATGTCTTAAGAGGAGCTCTTCCTGAAATCTTGCTTCAAGGGAACTTCTGGAAATGCTTGATTTGATTTGGAAGAAAAATGAACAATGACCAGTGAGATGGAAGACCCAAATCTGATCCATTCAACTCTACCCGTATCCACACAAAGTGTAGAGGATTAGGTCCCCATTTGTCTTGGAGATGAGAACAACATCTATGGAAGTGAAACAGCCTTTGCACAGAAAACTACAAAAGCACAAACAAAAATAAAATCCCTCCCTAAAATGCCCCTAAATGACAGATCAAACATAGATATGATGCAGAGCAGTGATCCTGAAGATGGGCAAGCTGATGAAGGTGTATGCATGACATAACAGAGACGAGGGGAAGCCATGCTCTGGGATGGTGGCTAGCCCTCAGAGCAGCTTCAGTAACTAGAAGCCTGCTTTACTCTTGGCAAAGCCATTGCATTTCCCAGTTTCCTTGCTCAGCCTGCAAGGTCGGAGCAGCCTCAGGCCCAACATGATGTGTGCTCAACCCTTCAGCACTGAGCAGATGTGCCTGATGCCCCATGCAGCCTCCTGCCTCAGCTAGCTTCTGGTACTGGGACTTGCAGGACACATGGTGGTCAGGCAGGCTACAAGGTCACCAATCATGTTGCTGTGTCTCCCAGGACAGAGTCGTTACCTGAGGGAATGCACTATATGCAAATTCAGTACCTCCTTTGTTTTTAATGACCATATGGTGTTAGGACACTATACATGGAAAATCACAGCCACAAATAAGTGCAGAAATATATGAGCCTGGGACCTGCTGGATAATGTAGGCCACACATTTTCACAAAAGATAAACATTTCTAGCACATTAGGACACGCAGAGATCACAAACCAGCACTGGGGGAAATGACACGTGCCGTAGTAATTTTAAATGCTGTTTAGGGTCACTAATATCAAATAGCTTTTGTTTGTGTGGTTTAGGTTTTTGTTTGCTTTGTTTTCTTCATTTTTCAGGCCATGCTAGGCATGAACATCTCAATTTGGGATCTTAGATAATGCTTTCACACTGTTTCTTTTGGACTTGACATACTTTTTTTGCCCAGAGCTTTGTACTACCAACAAATAGCAGGCTTACTCACAGGAAATCACATTTCAGTCATAAAATCATAGAATCATAGAATGGTTTGGGTTGTAAGGGACCTTAAAGATAATCAGGTTCCAACCCCCCCTGTCATGGTCAGGGACACCTTCCACTAGATCAGATTGCTCCAAGCCCCATCCAGCCTGGCCTTGAACACTGCCAGGGAGGGCGCAGCCACAGGTTCTCTGGGCAGCCTGTTCCAGTGTCTCACCACCCTCACAGTAAAGAACCTCTTCCTAATATCTAATCTAAATGTACTCCCTTTCAGTTTGAAACCATTACCCCTGCTCCTATCACCACGCTCCCTGATCCAGAGTCCCTCCCCTCCTTTCCTGTAGGCCCCCTTTAAGCACTGGAAGGCCTCTATAAGGTCTCCCTGGAACCTTCTTGTCTCCAGGCTGAACAACCGCAACTCTCTCAGCCTGTCCTCATAGGGGAGGTGCTCCAGCCCCCTGATCATCTCCATGGTCCTCCTCTTGCTCGAGCAAGTCAAGGTCTTTCTTATTGGTGGGGACCCCACAGCTGGACACAGCACTGCATGTGGGGTCTCACCAGAGAGGAGTAGAGGGGGAGAATCACCTCCCTCAACCTGCTGGTCACACTTCTCTTGATGCAGCCCGGGACACAATTGGCTTTCTGGGCTGCGGGCGCACATTGCTGGCTCATATTCAGTTTTTCATCCACCAGTACCCCCAAGTCCTTCTCCACAGGGCTGCTCTTGATCCACTCACTGCTCAGCCTGTATCTGTGCTCAGGATTGCCCCAACCCGGGTGCAGGACTTTGCACTTGGCCTTGTTGAACTCCATAATGTTCACACGAGCCCACCTCTCCAGCCTGTCCAGGTCCCTCTGGATGGCATCCCTTCCCTCCAGCATGTCAACCGCACCACACAGCTTGGTGACGTCAGCAAACTTGCTGAGGGTTAACTCAATCCCACTGTCCCTGTCACCAACGAAGATGTTAAACAGCACGGGTCACCAACTATTCATTGATCATGGTTAATGCTTTAATTTGTATTAGTGCTAGATTAAAACCATTACTGTGATTATCTTAAATACTCATCAGATACAAGATTCCTCACTGTGAGGAACCATGCATCTTTCAAATGGACAATCTAGGAATGGTAATTTTCAACACTAACCCAAGAAAAATATACAATGTGTGCTTATGTTCACAATAAGGGCATAAGTGGCATTAGATGTTTGTGTCTAATTTACATTAAAATTATAATGTATGAAATAAGCCTCTTCACTTGGTCTGCCTAAGCAAGTCAGGTGCTCCCAAGCCTATTAATTTTGCTCAGGATTCCCTAAGTACAACAACATGCCCCTGTATTTTACAGCACCCATTGAGCAAGTATCGTGACCATGCTCCACACACCACGGACAACTGCTTCATGCAGTAAATCAAGGACTTCTGGAGCACACCAGACTTACAGCACATGCACAAACCATCTGGGCAGGACACAAGTATGAATTCCTCAAAATCTGCAATGACAAAGTTTCCAGACTATAAAAAAAGGAGGATATGTCCAGGAAAACCCAGATGTGTGATAGCTTTAACTGAGTCTAATCACAAGAGGAATTAGGCTGCAGATGACCATAATTCTTAGAAAATGCCCTCACCAAACTCTAAAAATCAGCTACGGCATGTATACAAAATTCAATTTCCTTTTCATGGGAAAAGGAAAAACCACACTCCTGACATAAAAATTATCCTCCCCTGACAAGTTTCAAATCCTAGTGCCAATGCATGGAAGCACTAGTCCTTCTTCAAAGAAACAAAAGCATACTAAGATCAAATCTTTTGCCTGTGTATTTTTGCTTAATGTCATCTTTAAAAACAGCAGATACACGTTGCTAGCTTCTGTGAAAGCATCTAAGAGATGTACACCTAGGAAAGTCTCAGCCAGAAAAAACAGAAAATTAATACAGAATTGCAAACATCTGGCACAATTAGAAGTAACTGTTCAAAAAAAAAACCCTTATACAGGGCAGTACTAGACAAACTTAGCAAAGCTGATGCTCTGTCCATAGCAAAATGGGTTTAATTCAATTTAAGCGTCTTCACAAATGATTGTATCTTTTTAATTAAATTAATTTAAAAGCCTATTTTATTTTTAACTGGTGAAAATTTCATGCATAAACCCAAGAATAAACAAACAAACAGAAAGATGCTAAGGAAGCAGGACAATAATATGCCTTTATGTGCAAGACAACTTGATTCATTAGAGTAGTGTGGCAGTAGCAAACTTTTAAAAGGGACTTAAATGTGGTCAGTCTAATCCAGATCCAAATCTAGCCTGGTTACTTCATCGTAATTGAGATCAGATTCTGATGCCACCAGCAAAAGTTGCAAACACTTTTCCGAATACCATTAGTTCACCCTCACATCTGTCGGCAGAGCTTTAGCAATACATTTTGGCACCTGGGATGCCTCCTTCCCCCGGATTGCTTCTGGCTGCTGCTACTGGCAGGGGTGCACTGCTGACCAGTCGATGTCTGAGGCAAAAGCAAACCCTGTCTTGCTGAGGCTCTGCCTGGGGAGACACTGGACAAGGTTCAGTTCATGAACAAACCGATCAGAAAGCAAAGGTGTCTGCAATACGCCACCTAGAAAGAAAAGTGACCCCATTAGGAATCAATTCAAAGTTTGAAGGAGGGGAGGTGTGACTATGCTTTCCTAATTCTGTCCAGGACTCAGAGAGAGAGGAAAAAAAAATAGCACTGGGGGAGTTATTTTCTCATGGTATCTCCAGCCAAAAGCGAGTTGTTACCAGAAGTATTCTGAGACGCATTGAGTCAGGAACAGAAAAAAAGAAAAAAGGGCTCTGGGACTTAAGGCAAGATGTAGATGACTTGAGGCACCCACTTCCAAAGCTGTCATCCAGAAAAACTCCACCCAGCAGCCACACAGTCCTGGAAGTGCCAGCAGGGCTCCAGTGGGGTGCAGACACAGGCCTCCCAAACCCCACACCAAGCCACGCAGTGTGGGCAAGCTTGGGCGCAGGCACAGGGATGAGTCCCTGGCTACAGACTGTTAAACTCTCCCAGAGACCAGGAAATATGAACCGGGAGGGTTTTGTCCACAGGCATCTGTGCTCTGAACAAAGCTATGTCTCTGTGGGCTCTTCTCTTGTATGTCAGCACAAGTCACATTTCCCCACTAGGGTTTTTCTCACATTTTATAGGTGAAACAGAATGTCTGATCTCGGGCCAGTCTGGGAAAGGGACGGCTCAGTCCCCACCCCGATTTTGAGTATTCCAGGGTGAGGGTCTTGTGCAGAGGTGGGCAGGTTGCTCACGTCAGAGAGAGAGCAAATTATGGAACGGGGGCCTATGTTAGTTTACCTGACTCCTTAAAATAGCATGTAAGCAGTAAACAGTACACCTGCAAAAGCAGGCATTGCACCCTAAAAGCGATGTACTTTCCCTGGGCCACATCCACACTTGGGCTGCTGTCAAGATAAGGGTGGTAAGACAGCAAATATGCAGGAGAAGGCTTTGTTGTACACACATTTAAACAAGTTCAGGCAGTACTTTTCCTGATGTTCATGCTGGTCACAATTTTCTGTATATATTGCCTATATATAAGTGTATTTATACACGTAAGCATTTGTATGTATGCATTTTGAGTTACAAATATACGTATATATATACTGGGTATTTATTTAGATTGTGAAAATAATATTTCATCCTGCATTAGCAGCACTTCAAAACTTCAAGCAGTGCTATTGTGAAGCTGGAAGCCTGCTTGTTTATGCAGATAATTGTAAAATATAATTATTCCTTTAACTCATACCCTCACTTTTCACATAATACTGTAAAATCCAATCAAGACACATTACTGGAGGCTCAGCACTGTGTGTGTGCAGGCAGGTGTCGATCTCTGGAACTGATACCCATGCGAGAGACTCAAACAGCAGTCAACAAGTTTGACACAGCTTTAGCAGCACTTTGAGTTGTTTTGTTTTGTTTTAAAAAAGGGAATTGAAAGGAGTACTAAATAAAATGAGAAGGGTCACAAGTCTGTGGCCAAAATGGAACAATAACCATAGTAAACTGTTGGGCAATAAGAAACAAGAAGAGTTTTTCTTGATTTTTGTTTGTTTGTTTGTTTGTTTGTTTGTTTTCTACCCTCCTTGAATGTTTTCCACTTCATGTCAACCACTGGATTGTGGAAATTGATTCCTTCTGGATCTTTCCCAGTTATGTGTGCTGAGACACTGGCAGTCTGCAAGACAGGCAGAGCAGTGGCCTCTGATTCAGATTTCTCATTTCTTCTGTGGGAATGCTCCTCTTTCCCTCTGTGATGGGTTGAATTTGTCCTGTAAGAATGGAAGCTACTGAAGGGTTAGGAGCTCTGGCTTCCACCCAGTGTGTTAAGTGGCTTCTGACCCATTAGTAGTAAATTGCATAGCAGTCTATACATTGCAGCTGTTTACAAACCACCCTTCACGGCAGTGATGGTGTGCTGCCACTTCACTTTTCATAGAATCATAGAACAGTTTGGGTTGGAAGGGACCTTTAAAGGTCATCTAGTCCAACCCCCCTGCAGTGAGCAGGAACACCTTCAGCTAGATCAGGTTGCCCAGAACACCATCAAGCCTTATCTTGAATGTCTCCAGGGATGGGGCATCCACCACCTCTCTGGGCAAACTGTTCCAGCGCTTTACCACCCTTATGGTAAAGAACTTCTTCCTAATATCCAATCTAAATCTACCTGTTTCTAGTTTAAAACCATTACCCCTTGTCCTATCGCTATGTGCCCTTATAAACAGTCCCTCCCCAGCTTTCCTGTAGGCCCCCCTCAGGTACTGGAAGGTTGCTATAAGGTCTCCCCAGAGTCTTCTCTTCTCCAGGCTGAACAACCCCAACTCTCTCAGCCTGTCCTTGTAGGGGAGGTGCTCCAGCCCCCTGGTTTGCAGACTGGCTGAGCTGCCAAACGCCAGTCATTTTTGCCATCCTGTCAGCCATCAAAGTCCACACCTACGCAATTGCCATCTCTGTACAGAGGAACAACACAACCAACCACCGAGCACAGCAGAATTTTGAAATAGTGAACTGAAGTGTCAAAACCAGGGTTAGCATCTCCAGTTATTTCATACAGGCTTTTTGATCCCTCACTCCACTAAGACCTCATAGACTGTTACTCAGGTGACTTTCCTCTAGCATGGGCAGCTAATAAAGGCTTTGGACTACCACAAAGTCAGTGAGCAGTTCTGCCTGCAAACCAGTTTGAGGGAGATCAGAGACCCGGCACCTGGGCAGGTGCAAGTCACGAGACAAAACCTTGTCCCACGTGCCATGGGAAGGGACTTCCTCTGATCACCTGCAATGCTTGTAAAGGTCTTCAAGTCATCATAAAGCCATACACTCGCCAAGAAGAAACTGCTGTTTGTTTGATGAGGCTGGCGATTATTCCTGACTAGTGGAAGAACTACTCAATGTGTGCATAACCTTTAGAAGAGCTACTTGAATGACTGTGAACTGTTTAAATAAAAGCAGAGTTTGGCTCTGAATAATCAGTAGCTTGAGAATATCAATAGTGTCTCAGTGGGTTAAGGCAAAAATGCATTACAGGTGGCTTTCTAATTGACCAGAGAAAATCTTGGAAATTTAATCAACACATTTGGTCTACACATCAACAATTCATTTCGCAGATGTTTTTTTAAGAAGCCCACAGGCCTTATGTTGAGGGAAAACTCCATTCAATAATCTCTATTTTTACTCACATTGTTGAGTGAAAGGAAAATAGATGCTTCAGCTGACAGTTGAGTCCCCATTTGACTACACATGGTCTACATGTGAAGCAGCAACCAGTCCATCCCAGTACATTTACAAAGTGAGCACATAATGCAAGAGCAGGTGCCTAAAAGAAACAGGAGGAACACAAACTAAGACGGTAATGATTAAGGATAATATGATAAACAACAGCCATCCGTAGCCATTCTCAGATATTTTGTAGATTAACTGGACCTTCTCAGACTCATGAAGCTCAGCAACTCTGAAGTTATCTGTGGAGGTATGAGACACACAGTGTTTGCTCCTTGATGTCTTTGAAGAGTATGGCTCTTTCTGAAAAAAATCTGTTTTTTTTTTTTGGTGTAGGATTTCATTAAATGTTATGAAAGGAAAGAAACTTTCTGTAAAGTGAAAAGAAAAAGCAACCTTTCTGAATACGAAGTATCCATGTGAGATGTTTTTGTTTGTTCCTCCACTGCAAGCCAAATCTTTATCTGCTCATTTTTATTAGTGTTATTGATGCATCAGGGAAAAAAAAAAAAAAAAAAAAAAAACCAAGAAACCAGAGAGTGTTCTTTAAACAGATAATAAAATCCCTCATTCTCAAAATCGAAAACAGATTGCTTCATGCCTGAAAAAAACTCGTCTCATCATAGGCATTGTTTTACAAGGGAAAAAAGACTACACTCATTTGTAAAATGAGGAACTTTCACAAACAGTGAAAACCAAAAGTGCTGACACAAGAGAGGAAGAATGTTACCACAGTGCGACGTGAAGAAAAAAGACCAAAAAAATCCCAACCTATACACTTTCAATCCTATGTATATATGCCCCCACTACATTCACGCACTCATTCTCTTTTTGATGTGACTCAAATATTTTAGGGGGAAAAAACTAGAAATCTCTTCCTCTCGAGTTGCCTTAGACCAGGTGTTCACATAGGCAATGTGTATGTATGCCCAGAAGTTTCTGCCACCTTCTCCTTCATTTATTTAAATCTAATTATTTCTTCCATTAGGGAAACAGAAGCCCATTTTTTGTCTGCAAACTGTACATAAAGGTAGAATAGGCAGAAGCATTCTTGTTACTGATGGCCTTTCTTCTGTCCCCTTCGTTGTTGTTTCACTTATTTGAAAGATTTTTGAGTTAGTTCTCTGAAGCAGGGAATATACTACCCAAAGACTGTGCAGTGACTAGAAAAAAGGTTCCCTTTCTTGGATGGGAATTATTAACATTACTGTAGTATCTATATGTAACAACAACATAAAGAAGAATGGTTTTCTTTTTAAAAAATGCCCCACCCCTTCCCCACTGAGAGGAACTGCCAAAAAAAAAAAAAAAGACATTTAAAATTACTCCACTTTATTATGTTTGACACCACTTTTAGTCAAGAAAAAGAAGAAACGATGAGTCTAAAAATCCTCAAAAATAAACCAACACAGATAGCATAACTGAGGAATTTTGCACGAGCCATAGTATTCCCTCAACTATTTAAGAACTAGGTGGAAAAAAAGGCATTGAATTTGTCTGCTTTGACTTCTAGTTAAGAAAGTAATAACTCTCTACCTAGGAAAATAAGTAACTTTCTGCTTCCTGGCCACTGTCCTGTCTTTTGAAGAACATCTTTTAAACACCCTGTTTCTTCAGCATATCTTTGTTGCAAACCAAGACTGTGATCTAACGCTTAGTCAAGAAGGGATCTTCCTGGCACAGGGCCTTCTGGTGGGTATCATACAAAGGCTTGGATGAGCAAAGTCTCACATGTTTGTTTCAGACTGCGATGACCACCTTAAATTGACACCAGAGAGACGCTTGCTTCTTCAGACAACAAACTGATGAAACACTAAGACTAAACTTTTTAATGAAACCAGAAGTCTCCAAGACCATACTGCCAGCAAGTGGTTTCATCAACCACGTATTATAGTCTGAGAAGACAGAAAACTCAGTAGTGAGTCAGGAAGGATGGTTAGTTCAGATTTTAATAGTAGTAGTAATCTCTCTATACTAATCTTTAGGGAAAAGGACAAACCAAGAAAAGGACATCCCTTTAGAAGGTAAATATAGCAGGAGAATCACTTTTATGAGATTTTCCAGTCAATGATAATACTAAAATGTTTTTAAAATAGCAATAATAATGAACATATGAAAGGTTAGCTATCTCATCCAAACAAATAAGATGAAGAACTGGTGCAGTTTCTTAAACAGTAGTACGTAGTTTGTGTTTAATAGAGAAAAAGCAGTAGAAGTAGGGAAGCAGAAGAGTACTCACAGCTCTTCACCTGACAGACCACAATTGTTGCAGTGGGTGCTGTAGGTTTCATGACAAAAGAAGAGAGCTGAAGGAAGATATAACAGTAATTGCTTGAATTTTGGTGTTTTGGGAAGCATTTTGGAAGAAAGCATCAGAGGTGCATGAGAAAGATTCAGAACTGTCTTTGAGCTGAAGGGAGAGCTGCAAAATGGCCATAAACCTCAGTCATATAGATACAGTGACAATAAGCTGTAAAGTGTCCTCAAAGTAAAGACATAAAACATTTATGTAGTACAGAGATTAACTGGGACAGGTTTTGTATACAAAAAAAAAAAAAAAAAATCCCTTTTAGATCTTTTCTTCTTTATAGTTTCTTTCTTACTGTATGATTCCTGCTTTTTCCAATCATTGTTTAGCTCCCTTTTAGTTACTCTCTTTTATTTTACATAATGACTTAAAATTAGAACTGCTGAATACACGGGCTAATTAGGGACGCTTTAGATCCAAATAAAGCTCCAGCGGAAACTGCAGTTATCTCCCAGATCTGTGAAAAATCAGTGCAGCTACTCAGGCACTGAGATATGAAAAGATACCTTGCTCATCCAAGTTCAAAAAGTATTTGCTATGTGCATTAGTGGACTTGTTGATTCGTTATTATCTGAAAAAGTATTTAGTTAATTGGAATATGCTGTATTGAGTTTGACAATGAGGATAATATATTCAGTGTTTTCTTTCTTCTCATTAAATTCAGACTTGCTTTTCTGTCTGAGACTTAAAAATATGGGAAACAGTGTAATGGAAAGGTCTATGGGAGGTCTGGATAGACCATAACAAAGCTGTGAATCTGTCTGTTCATTTTCTATGACTGTCAGCTAACATCTTCTACCAACTATGCAACAACAGTGGAAATACAGAATTGAATTTTCTGTTGCACATGGGTTACAATATACTTTGAAAGGAGCATTAAACTCCAAGTGCAGCCAAGATGTCCTTATGTATACCCTTTCAGTTGGTGATGATTGTTAGGACCTTCCTTTGATACATAATGACGACTCCTACTAAAACTTTTGGGAGTACAGGTATAGATGTAATCCTTGATGACTCTAGGAAAGGGACTTCTCATTGTAATCTGCTTAAAGAAATATGCTGGGTTTTGTAGAAGGAGAGAAGGTTGAATCAACAGCCACTTTCAAGAGAAGTGTGAATGCAGAGAGAGATTAAATAATAATAGTGGCAACAAACAGAGAAGCCAGGAGCAGACTGTAAGCAATTACAATAGAGGTTCTTCTTTTGCAAGGTGTTGTGTTATCAGACAGTCCCAGTTTTTCCTTCCCTTATCCGACACACGTAACGCAGGCTGGTGAATAAAAGTTAAATTTGCTAAGTGCAATTGCCTCAATCTGTAGACATCACATTACTGTGTAACAATGGATAGTGAAGTATTGCATCCCACTGAAAAATGCCTCTAATGGGTCTGTTTTAAGAGCTGTCGTGAGACTCAGCTCAAACACAGGGCTCCCACATGCGAGAAATAGGCTCACCTTCAGCTTATGCTTCACTTGATACATTTTGGTTTAGCAATTACCACATCCTGAAACTAAAATAGTAGGTGAATTAGGAGCTGGAATGAACTTCCCGAGTCACTGGGTTCATCATCTCCTGGCTTTACTGGCAGCATTATATAATGTCCCCATAAAACAATGGAACTTCAGCTGAAAGTTACTCAGTTTTTACTGTTCCTTCCATGCAAAGGTGGTTCCACACCCTCCCTGCTCCAATGGTCAAGAATTTTCTTCTCTTTTCCTGCACAATTTCAAATCTACTTTATACCCATTTGTTCCTGTGCCAGCACTGGATTTTGGCTCTTTTCCCTCTCTACTTTTTGCTTCTTTGATTTATTCGTAGCAAGAAATTACATAACTTTTTGGCCTTCATTTTGTTAGGCTAAGAGAGATAGGCTTTTCTAGCCTCCTCCTCCTGGAAGACAGTCTTCTCTTCTAACTGTCTCTGCACCTTCTTTGTACCTGTTATCTTTGAATTCCTCCCTTGCTGATCATGGCTGACCAGAACAGTACAAAACCTTCCTGGACACGTTCCTGTGTGATCTACTCTAGGTGGTCCTGCTCTGGCAGGAGGGTTGGACTAGGTGATCTTTCAAGGTCCCTTCCAACTCCTAACATTCTGTGATTCTGCAATAAGTTTTGCTGTATTTTGTACTAGGGTGACAATACTTCCCTCTCCCTGCTGGAGCATCTCCTAGGTGTCTTCTTTAAGGCTGTGTCATGCTGGTAGCTGGAGCCATTACTTTGACTACAGATTCTTCCTCTGAATACATTTCCAAATTATGAGGTCCAGTATATAGAGAAATTCTTGGCATTAATCCCTAACAGCGTGATGACTTTGTACTTAATATTATTAAATTTCTATTCCTATTATACCAGCCCTCAAGGTCATCCCAGTTATTCTAGTATTGTTGTATCATCTCAATTCTCTTCAGTACTAAAAATACCCCAACAAGTCACTAAAGAGAGCCTTCAAGAGCTGCCCTTGTCTACATCCATCTAAACATATAATTTTCTTTGCAGCACCAGATATGGCTACCTTCTGCTTTCACTAGCCACCCTACAGTTCTTGTATGTATCCCAATCTCTCTAGTCTGAACCATGCTGCCACATTCATTGGTTTGCTGAAGTCCAGAAAGATTATACCTGTTGCAATTCTTTTGTCTAGAAAGTCAATATTATAGCACAGACAAATGTGTATGGGATAATATACCATTGCAAAACCTGTATTTTGTCCCATTTTCAGTGTCCTTGATTGTTCCTAGTGCTCAACTGTTTGTCCTTCAGATCAAGACATATGGAAAGACTGCCTGGAAAAAATTTTGAATTGCTACACCTGTTTTGCAAAACTCATCAGAATGGTAAGCAAGAATTACACTGGTACAAAAGCTTTAATACATTGCAAAAAATGAGGGCTTCCCGAAAACTCTATTTTTTTAATTCACAACAGACTTTACATTTACAGGAAACCACTTCTAAAATGCACCAGATTGCAATATTTTCCATGTCAGCTATTTAAAGTGTTCCCAAGAGCTTTCCTTTTGCCTACCCTCCAAGCTTCCTTCTCCCAGTTCAGCCTGGAATTCCATTATAATTGAGATGATCCAATTTTTGCTCAAACCACTTTCACCACTGGCAGTCACTAGTCTCATATGAAATAATTTTGTGAAGTTGACAAAAACTGGAATTTGATTTCCTATGCAGGTCCATGCTTTCCAAACACGTTCTGGTAAAAGTAGGAAGAGATTGCATCATTAAAACCTGCAGTCAATTCAAAAGACTTTTCTCAGCTCTGCATCACACTCTGTGACTTTGCAAAGAAGTGTTCAGAAATTTCACACACAGTACAGACCGAAGTTGCCCATTTCCTTCATGATCATAGAGTGGAATTAAAAACATTTGGCCAAGCTGCCTAATAGGCAGCTGCTTGCAATTAGATGGAGCATTACATCCATTTCTTAACTAACTTCACAACTACATAACTACAGTATGAGCAATATACCATGAAAATTTGCCAGCATGTTTAACTTATCTGCATTTCTAGTGGTTTCTGTACCTTGTCCTCATTTTTCCAGTCTGCTCGCATACTGTCTGACTCTTACCATTCCCACCCTGTCGCAATATGGTTGTTTAAAAATTTAAGCAAGATTTTTGTCAGTCTTTACGTAGATGTACAGCTCTGTGGCAGGATATAGGTTGCAAAACTAATGCATTTGATCTTCCTAAAAATAGCATTAGCATCTGAACAGAGAGCCAGTGATATAATTTTTTTTATATACTGCACTTTCATTTCCCCTGCTAAACTGAGGTTAAGTCCCGCTCATCTCACTCACACGAATAGTCTTATTGACGTGGTTTTGCGCAGAAAATTAAGAAACTGTTTTCACTGTTTCTTCCAAGAGCAGGAATGAAGTGAACGGCACTTCTGAAGAAGAAATTGCATTTGCTACCCCTTAAAAAAAGATGTCACAAATTAAAAGGCAGAATATGTCTTTTCTCAAAGCCTATGTAACAGAAAACACATCTAATTTCAAAAGCTGTAAATTCTGCAAATGTATGGGTACTAAAAAATAAATTAATAGGATTCCTGCTTCCCATTAGTTACTCTGCTCTACTAGAAGGCACCCATATCCACAGATATTTCAAGGATCATGATACTACTGTAACTGGCCTTAAGGCAAGTTCAAAGAGCAATAAGATGTATGGGAATCTATTGTGCTCAACCTGTGCATATCCATTTGTGGAATTTCCTCTCTTTCCCTGCCCAAGAAAAATAAACAGTTTGGGCCCTGAGAATTTTACTGTCTGGAGAAGAGCAAAGCAGGGAAAATGTAGCATACAGTCCAAGGACAGGGTAAAGGCTGGCAAAGATCTCATTCCTTCTGTGGACTCCAGGAAGGCACTGGAGGGTGTCGTTTGAGGACAGAGGAGACCAGTTTGATATGACGGCTGAGGAAAGGACAAGGCAGAAGGACAATACAAGAGCAGTATGAACTGCGGTAGAACCAGCAGATAAAGAGCAGAGCGAGTTACTCTGAGACACCAGGCAACAAACCTTGGAGTGTTAATGTGTACTGTGGTTTCCCCCCACAGATTCTTGCTGCCTCCACTGTTGTTTTACAGGGAAAATTGCTGGGCAGCAGCCCTAGCGAGGTGATGACCATGAGTGCTTCTTTTCGCCACGCCAGATCTCTCCCAGTGACCAAATGAAGGACAAGTCTACCAGGAATTGTTATCTAATGACAGGCAGCAGCTCCCCCAGTGATATGGGCTGGTATAAGTAGGGGAGAAAGAGATAGGATGCAGTGGATTCTGTACACACCTCCCAATGACTGGGGGAAAAACACTGAAGTTTTCAATGGGGATTAATAAAGGAAGCGTATTCAACATGATACAGGGACAGGAAACTGTGCACTTAAAACCAGTCTGATACTCCTTATATTAACAATGTTTAGTCTTTTACTAACATTTCTCAAAACTACTCAAAATCAGAAATTTACCTTGACTGCTCACCTTCCGGTACTATCTTTTCAAAGATGGGCCTCCACAGGTTTAAATTATATCTTGAACCAAGGATCTCAAATATGGGTTGAAAATTTCATAAACTGTATAGTTTTCAGATTTCAAAGAATGTACTCTCTGGTATCCAAACAGTCATCTAATTTAACTCACTGATAAGCTTGCATTCACAACAATGGGAACAGGAATTAGTTTTTCTAAGTGAAGAGGGACAATGAAGCTATCTCAAAAGAGCTAACTTCCAAGGAAGGAGGTCAGATAACCTGTTGTCACAGGTTATCTGACACATCAATATGTTGGCATTCTCCTTGGCTCTTGAATTTAAACTTTGCAGAGAGGATAAGGACAATAAAAACTAAGGCCTTGGAGTTTCCACTTCCTATTAGTAACTGTGCTTTACTGGAAGCAATTAATAACTATAAACGTGTCATGTGATGCAATATTACTGATGATTTTAGCTGGAAAGAACCATTGCGCGTTTTTTCCTTCTCCTATCCTTGCACATACATTCTGTGACACCAGGTTTTCTTTCTTTTCCCATATTCAGGAACATGTCCAATCTAACTTTCAGAGCCTATTCGTTCACTAAGAAAAGCCCAGTCTTCAGACTGAAAATCATACTGCATCAAAAAGCTTTCAAAAGAGCATTCAAAATCACTAGCCAAGATATAAAATGGAGCGTTTCCTTCAGACAGCCCACTGTGCCCCTCCTCCTGAAAGTCTTGGTTGCCTTGACTTAACCAAGCAAAATTAATATCAGAGCTGATTTCAGGGGTAATTTTATGTGGCCTGAATGGAAATACATCTGTTTGAAAATATTTCTGTGTCACAGAAGATCTGTACTTTAGCACTTTATTGTCCCTGATCAGACTGCATTTCCCATAGTCTCCCACATACCTGACCATACTGCACCTCAGGAGGAGTAGTCTGGCTTTCCAGCAGCATCAAGCTTTCCTGTAAAGGAGCGTAAGACACATAAGGTTAAAGCCACAAGAGAGACTTAGGCATGTCAGATGCCTGAGTCTGGTACCAACTAATTGCCCGAGACATGTACAATGCATCCTCCGCAGTGTGCTCCCTTGGTTTCCTAATTTTGATGTCTGGCTTGCCTGCTGCCACCAGACATGATGGCTCAGAGAAGCCCTTTGCAGCCCAGAGATTCAAAGCATCAGAAACAATGCCTAGGCATGCCTCTGTCACCTACGCAAAATGCTGCAGGAGGGAAGGAAGCTACTTGTCATGTCCATTCCCACCTTTTTTTAATATCACAGGTTCATGGTTAGAGCACAGGTGTAGTGGGGGTTGGACACCATGTTGCAATCCCTCTTCCTCCTAAGGTGACTTAAACCTGTTCAATGTAAGTGCCTAAACAGTGTTTGCAGTGTCATTCTCACACCATGGTCCCATGAAAATGTATTCAGTTTAAAGTGAAGTAGATGCACAGGAAAAATAAAAAGATTTCCAACGCGTAACTTTAGTGCTTTGTTATTTGTAACATAAGTAATTTTCTCACCTACCCTGCTTTGTGTTATAAATCCCACCTGTGCACGATGCAAGGCAGCCTATGCATCTAATGCCTTATTGCAGTCTCATCCGGGGTGCCTCTTGCCTCCCCCCCCCCCCAAATATACGTTCTGATACTAATGGAATGGTTTACGAGGACTGCTTGGTTTCGGTGTGGAAACCATTACTCTAAAACATACAAGCCTATTAGTGAGCATCCACAGTTAATATGCCAGCCAACTGGCTAGGTTTCAGAAAGGTTTCTCTCTGTAGTATGAAAAAAGAAAATGTGCAAAGCAGCTACGAGAGAAGGAAAGCCAAGGTCAGGGCAGTTCCCAGGAGCTCTCCCTGTTTACTAATATGGAGCATGCTTGCAAAATCTGGAATGAAGTTAATCTAAACATATGTTAATGTAACCGAGATTGGAAACTGGCCCTGTATGCATCTCTGTAGAGACACCACACTTCCAGGTTAAATGTGAGAAAAAATGTCCTTTGATAACTATTATCTCATGTTAGGAGCAGATTTTACCACAAAATATTTGATGTTTGCCACTGACAAGAAGGATTTATCCTTCTCACATGATGTGACACAATCTCTGGCCCCATACTCAGAATATATCAGCCGATGTCAACACTTTCTCCTTCCACTTTCCAAATATTGCTGATCAGGCCAAGTTTCATTTCACTCAAAAGGCCACTTTCTTTCTTGGCTGGGTGGAAGAGAGAAACTCAGAAGGGTTCAGACATGATAGCTGTATCTCTGTCCATTTAGACTGCAGCTTCTGCATATTTCAGCTGAAAACTTCCCTAGATCGCAAGCATGCAAGGCAGCAAAACATGAATTTGCTCTTGGGATACCAGCACTTGGGCCCTGCTTAACCGCATTGCCTCCTCTCCTCTGACCGTCCCGCGCTCGGGACTGTTCTGCCAAAAGAGGTACTCCTGGAAAGAGCTGGAAGAGCGAAAGCAGAAATCCTTACAAGCATTTTGGTGAACTAAAATACTTAATTTCAAGATGCTGTGTGCCCACCTCTTTATGTCTGCTTTGCAAAAGCATTGAACTAAAGTTTACGATAAACACATAAATAGGATAAATATTTTTTTGAGTTGCAGCCAAACCTGAGCTATGTTGTAGCAACTGAGGATGTTAGGTGCTAATGATACGACAGGATGCCTGACAACCACTGGCTTCCATCTTCTCTCGTCTAATGCACATGGTATCCACCCCAGTGTATTCAGGCCATGCTTACTTGGTTTTGTTCATTGTCTTCTACATACATGTTCACACATGTATTTTGTCCTTTACCCTTTTTTTATCAACTAGTCTAAACCAAAACATCTCCAGGAAAATATCAGCAAGTGCTTTCCATGCGTATGAAGCTACCTGTCATTGCTATTGTTTCCACCCAAGTTCACATTGTTTGTGAAGAGTGCCTCCTTCACATGTCCTCCTCCATCTCTCCATCTTCCTTATATTGTGCTTCATGTTCCGTCACGTCCTCAGGAGTTACTGCCACTATGCTAACGCATTTTATTTTTTTCACTCAGGACATGAAATATATTGTGCTCCTTCTCATTTGAAAAGAGAGAAAATTAGGTCCAGAGAGTCAAAACTGATGGCCCTGATAACACACTGGCTACACTGAAGAGTTAAAATGGCTTTGGTCACAGAAATGGTAGCCTGCTCTGAGAATATTTCTGTCCAGATCTGAATATTTATTGGGTTGGAAGCACAAGGTACAAAAAAACCACCAAAAAAACAAAAAACTTTAAAACACAGCAAAACATGTGAAATTGCAAGGCATTTTAAAAGGCATTTTAATGGAAAGTCCCTTTGGTGGATAGAGGACATCAAATTCTAATTTCTTATTTAATTAAGCTCTTTGTCTGGGACCAAGCAGAAAATGTGATTTCACTCAGGGAATTTTGAGCTGGTCCTTTGGAGAGTCATAGGCATGTTCTGCTCTTGGTGAAAACGAACAAGAGGGTAGAGAAATGGGATAGTGCAAAATTGGAAGAAAAAAAACCAAAGTGAATGCTGTCTAACTCAGCAGGTCTCTCAAATATGGCAAAGTGGGTGAAGAGAGCCAGGGAGCTCCGTAGGGAAAGAGAAGGGACAGAAGGAGGGAAAAGGTGCAAGAAGGCAGCCATGGGGCACGAGCACAGAAAGGGGCAAGACAAAGCAGCAGATGGAGTCTGGTCACAGACATATGAGCTTGGTCCAGTCCTATGGGATGGGTGAAAGGGCCTCCTGGCTGGGCTAGTCTGGATCATCCGGTGACTGAGACTTACTAATAAAGGGAAAAGTCTCCATGGCAAAGAAGGCCTTCCACTGGGGAATTCCCTAAATGCCTTCTTTGCCCAAAGCTTCCCTTTTCTCAAGATGCCAAAAAAAGCAGGGACGGGGGATGAAATGACTTTCATTATTTCAGTCACCATTTAGGACTGAAATGCAATATACAAATTTTGTTCTCATTTCCAGTTCCCACACCTTTTTTGTTTGCCAGTAGGAACTTCAGGCTTTGGTGCTACCAGTAGACTTTCTCATCTGTACTAATATATGTTTTCTGACCCACACCCCCTCCCCCCATCTCTTTTCATCCTCTCTGGTGTAATTCATTGCTATAGGTAGTACAATGCTTACAAAACTGTTCCCTGCTTTCCTCCTCTGAGTTCACAGTTTGTCCAGACGTGGAAGGACTCTGGGCTGGTGAGTCTACATGGCTCCATCCACCTCGCTGCCCACTCAGCAGCCTGCAGCCGGTAAAACACATGTATCTGATCCCAAACACATCCTTTTTCTCTGTGCAAGCATGCAAAAGAAGCAGACAAAACTGCACAGAAAAGACAACAAGAAGCCAGTTTAGCTGGCTAAGACTTATTTCTGGCACCAAAGCACTGGTACAACTACCTCATGTAGATGCAGTCTACTCTTGTTTAATAAAGAGAAGAGAAAATCTCTTGTTTGATGAATCCAGCCACAGATATCACCTGAACCTATGCTGTAATCCCGCCCTGTGCAATAATCTCGCTGCCGAACTCCCCTCTTTCACACCAGCACAGGTCAGCTTCACACGCACCCCAAGTGCACTGGAAGACCTATGTGCTTTCCTTTTGCTTAGTGTTGAAACCAGAAACCTCAGTCTGTGCACATTCCCTGTAATGAAACAAGGATCATGGTTCTGATGGATGTTCACAATATTACAGACTAAAGCAATATGAACATTTATTTCTAGTAAACAGGTCTCCATTTAATAAAATTGCACGAGTACTATAAACTTTAAAAAAAGAAATATCTTAAATATAAGTTGATTTAATTCTCTGGAGATGGTAGTTTAACAATACATGTGTCAAATTTTATTATCCTTGTGTCCAGAAATTACAGTACAAACTGATCACTTGAGGCAAAACTAAATCTCTGTTGGCAAATGGACAGCATTCATCGACCAGCTAAACAAGTTGTACATTTTATTTGCCAAAAATGCCTGACGAGCCAAAAATCGCCTTTTTGAAGTGATTCAGCTTTGGAAAAGAGGAGTATTAAAAGCCATATATTTTTGTGAAAAAAAATTATCCAAAAATTTGAAACAGGTGAAGGATGTGCAGAAGTGATGCCGTTATTCACACTGTATTTATCAGAATGTCAGGGCTATTTGTGTGATAGATTTTGAGGCACATCAATTATGCTGCTGTCACCTGGTTTTAGGTCAACAGCTGATCCTCCCTTCACACCCAGGACACGTCTCCTCCTCCTTTGCTGTAAGGCTCCAGGGGAAATCCTGGCCACCCACCGGGTTCTGCAGTGGCATTCCCACTCCCCCAAAGGGGAGTTTCCCACACCCTAGCCCTGGAAGGCTGAGAAAACCTGAGCTGAAGAGAACAACAGGGCTGGGATTTGTTATGAGTCTTTCTTGACTTCATTAGCAAAGCCGAGGCCCAAGAAGGGCAGGGATAGGACCCTCTGCAGGAAATGTGGTCTGAAGCGAGGGGAGTAAGGCACGAGCCACGGCAAAGGTGCTCCCAATGCTGGATATATAACACTGTACAGCTGAGCAGCAATTGGACTCTTTTTTTTATTATTATTTGATTGTCAAGGGGTAACTAAAAAAGGCCTTAAAGAATTTTTTTCACTCGCATATTTTTTCAGGGAAACTTGAAGAAGCCTCTTCAGGCCATGCTTTACTACTGAGAACAACCTTTTCTCAGATTCCTGTTTTCTACAGATATTTTATATCCCTATATCTCCCAAGTGTGTCTCCTTACCTTCAGAGGAATGGTAATACTGACTTACAAGAGGAACAAGAAGGGAGCAAGAAGCAGACTGAACATTGTTTTTCTTCTTGCATGGGTAACTTATTTACTAAAAAAAAAAAAACAACTTCACATTGATCAAAATGAACACTTTTTTTTAGATAAGGAATTTAAATGAATTGTTTCAGTGTCTCCTTAAAGCAAAATATTTTGATGTTCTCATTTTGAAAAGTCTGAAATTAAAGGGATTTTTTTTTCCAAGCTACATCAAAATTGGCCTGCAATAAAACCAGGGATGTCAAAAAGCACTCCTGTTTTACCAGGGAAAAAAAGGAAGTATGTCTGTAGTGGCACAGAAATGCAAATTTCTTTTGAATTATGAGCTTTTACTGAACAAAAAAAAATGTGTACAAGTAATGAAAGCACCATTCCATTTTATACAGGATAATTAAGGTCGTATGTAAATGGAACAGTAGGTTTGCCCATTTCTTTTGGTGCAAATTATAATTATACAAAATGTTGACTAATAATTTCAAATATGTGGTGGGGATAGGTCTTCTCATTTTCTGAGCTCAACCATATGCAAAAAAAAAAAAGGCAAAAAATATCATCTTCCATACGTCCCCAGTCTTTCCACAGATACTATAATAATTGCTACCACAACCTCCAAGTCAAAAACATATCTATTTATGGTCATTTTCCTATGCCATTTCCTATGACTGTACATGTATGCAAAAGTTTGGGTTACCCTACAACAGAATATTTTCCTTTCAAAAAATGAGAACTAGCAGGCCTTTGCTAAACAAAACTCTCTTACTAAAATATTCTCTAAGGACACGGGAGAAAGGGCCTTTTTTTGCCTCTTTGTAAAACTCAAAATTCAGATGGAACAGAAAATAGAACCCAATTCTAATTGGGTCTAATGGCCCCTTGCTGGCTGTAGGAGAATTGTTTCAATTACACTGTGACCAGTGTCATTGCATATCAATAGCTGGAGCCTCTAATAATGCCAATAAACTATTTCTTTTGTTTCCTTTGTTAGACTGTTTGGTTTGAAGCTATAAATTGGGGACAACTGCATCAAGTGTCATCCTATGCTTGTGAAACCATTATGAGGTGCAGAACATTCTGGTGTTTTAAATATTTGTTTCTAGCAGGGTGTCTCACTATGTTGGACCACATCTCATCGTTTGCCTGTTGTTCCCTCTGTTCAGGTTCCAAGGCAGGGCAGAATTAAAAGATTACCAGCTTCATATCCAAACAGCATATACTCCTTTTCTCCTGTCGGTCTGACCAAATATAGCGCTTGGGTTTTAAACTGACCCTACACTGTGGCTTGTTCTTGAATAATCAGTTAATTAAAATGTGACGTATCACAAACACCGAAACTTTAAATAACTTCAGTTGCCTAAAAAAAGAACTGATAGCTTTTCCTAAGGGGAAAAGTACTAGTAGCTTACTGAGAAAGCTTAGCCTGCAAGGCCAGTCTAGCTAACTATGGCCTTAGGGCCTAATCCTTACAAAGTCCATCTGGAGAATGTCCTAATTCCACTGCCTGCTCTTTGCGATCATCCTTCTGCCTTTTTTTTCCCCACCCTTGCATCCGTTTAGTGTCCTATTTGCTTTCTAATGACTTTCTAAAGTGAACTCAGCTCTGCTTTCCTTCCCAGATGAGCTTTAGCTGGTTTTCTTTTCTGTGCTTTCCTACATCATGGCAATATGATCCATGATGCTCATATGGATATGAGTATCGATACCATATGCTCCAGACACAGAGCAGGTAACCAGCAACAAAACTGAGCCATGCTAAAACATACCTGTAACATCCCAGAAGAGTAGGTGGAGCTGGGTAGGCATCTGAGCCACTTCTGTACTTAGAAACAAGTAAAGTTGCTGAAAGATTTTGGCCCTGGTAGTCAATGCCAATGCTTTATGTGGGGTATTTCCAGTGTAATTTCCTGTGGAGCTTGCTGCTTTTCTGAACCTCCCATCATTCAACTCGGTGGTGTTAGAGATGAGGCAGTGACTCCTTTCTGGACAGGATCACGTGTCGAAGCAAGAGGGTTTCAAACACTTTTTCCAACTTGATTCTTAAATACTGCAAGTACTATGAAACCGTTGTTCTGCTTGGGGTTATTATTAATCAGCCATCAGAGCTGTCACGTAATTACCGCAAAGCTACTTTCATTTGGAGAGAAACATAGCAATAATGGCCTGTTTTCTGGTATCAAGCGTATTGTTTCTCCTTCAGAGTACGAGCATGATTTCTTAATTGCAGCCTTTAATTCAGAGTTTTCCATCCTTTTACATATCCCGATTTTTTTTTTTTTCCTGAGAAAGACGAGCATAGAGAAGGGACAGAGTGCAACCCTGCAGAGTGAATGTAAAGCTGGCTTGTCTCAGTCTACTTGTCTCATACCTTCCAGGGATGCCCGGAGAAGAAGTCTGAGGATCTCTAGTGAGATGTGGGCCAATAGCCGAAAAGCAGGAAGCCAGAAGTCCTCGCAGAAGGAAGTGAAAATACTGCAGTGTTGTAATCACTGTAACCTTGCACGTACAAGAACGTAAAGGCAAATGAGATGGTTCATCCTTGCCATAATTTCTTGTTACTTACACTCCGATTTTCAAGTGCAAACTCTTTAAGCAATTAAGTCTTGCAGTTAAAAGAGCTTGTCGAAGGAGCCTTGTGGTAGGATTAATTCTCTCACATCCTGACACACTGACCTGAAATGCTCAATTCCCTTTACAGCATCAACCTTCTTACTAACAGGGAAATCTTTGATAGTGAGAACTTGACAAACTGACAGTATGGTTGAATTTCTGAAGTGAAAAACTTCTTGGGTAAAAATAAGGTGGATTAAACAGGTACACCTATGCTAATTACTAGGTACCTGTTTACACATATTAATCACCTCATTAGAAGTATTACTCTAAATAACATGCCAGTTATATTTGTTAAACCCACTTCACAGGAAGCTTAACTAAAAAGGAAAGAGGTTAAGGGCCAGATTTTAACCTCTGCATAAGTAGGTGGCTAATCACGGCTTCAGACACGCGCAGTGGAGGGGGAGGCCCTGAATCGGGGCAGACCTATAAGGTACGTGCATGCGTAATCACTTCCTCAACGCTTGATCTTGAGGCATGTTGTGGGATTGGGGTCTGAGCAAGAGGAGCAAACACTAGCAGAACTGGGAATACCTTTTACTGCTCTGGGGATAATGCTTCTTTCTTTATGGGGAGGCTTTTAAATTATCTCTCAGTATAGCATATTAACAACCTTGTTTTTTTCTGAGTGCTGGTCCACATATGTGGTGCGCCTGCAGATGCCGTGTGAGCTGTTCCAGCTCCCCTCAGCCCTGCCAGGTCTCTTCAGTCCTGACTTTCACACTGTCCTGCTCTGCTTCTTTCTACAGCAGAGGTTACCAGCTGTGGGACGCGCTCTTATATTCTAGGAACTATGATGTTATTACCAAATTTATTTTTCCATGTAACTTGAGAGACGAATAAAAAGCAGATTCTCAGCTAGCACAGATCATCACGGCCCATTTGTGATGGGGGAGGTTCATCATACTATGCAGAACAATGTCGATCGCTATCAAATGGGAATTTGACTCTTAAAACCCAGGCACTGGTGGACACTCCACCAGCCCTCTGCAAGCCCTGGTCTCCAGAAGGGCTAGATGGAAGGATAATTCTAGATAAAATGCCTTAGGCGCTACGTGGGTTGGACTTCTCTTCCATTTTCAACAGGGTTTTTTATTGGATTCTTGAACCAGATTCAAAAAGGCCTTTAACGGGCAGCGGGGGACGGGGATGGGACTGAAGTCACTATTTCTGCCGCTTCCCCAGCTGCAAGCCGAGCTGTCGGCCAGCCGCCCCACATCAGCCAGAGCTCACAGTGCTCTCGTTCCTCTCTTGTTTGTCCTCTGGAAGGCTGCCTGCTCCTGCCCCATCCAGCTTTTTTTTGCATTTGCAAGGTAAAATTTCTGCTAGGCTATAAACTGCATTAGTTAAGAGACTCTGTCAAACGGCACAAAATAAGCAGAAGGAGCATACAGCTGGGGATGGGAAGTAGCGGGCATGGGGAGGGTCAGAGTAGGATCTTCCCCAGCAGCAGTGCTGAGCCGCTATGTCAGCTCCCACGCCTCCTTAAGACATAGCCCACATCCACCACCCTGAAAGGCTCTGTTCAGCTTCCATCAAAACCTCAGAAGGCCTTTGCTGGTCAAAAGCTTTTGAGTTGTTTAGCTCCAGGCCTGTGTGCAATGCCACGGTTGTCCTGACAATGAAAGCTGAGCAACCTTGTGCCTACCCCATAGCCAAAGTGAGCTGAGTTGACCTCCTGAGTAAGAGGGAACACAGCAGGGTCAGCAAGGAAGAGTTCTGGGGTTTTGACGCTGCTTTCAGGACTACTTCATGATCATTTGTGGAGAAGGATATAAGGAAGACACTGGGGTGAATGCCCTTAGACCTACCCACAGCACGGAAGTGAGGCATCTCATCCCTCCTGAGGAGTTTCACAAGAAAAGAGCCATCCTTGGTCAGCTACAGGGACAGGATGGTTTGCACCTTGCACAGTGATGGATCCAGAGCAGGGAAATCCAGACACCTCCAAGTCAGAAACCACGATGCACGAGATGTCCCTTTGGCTAACTCCAGGCAGCTATGTGCAGGGTATCAGCAAGACATGGGTTACTGCACTGCACATTTTGGAACCTACTCTGAGATGCCAAATCCTCCTCAAGGACTCAACAAGCATCCCAAAGCCCTCACTCAGGGTTTGGGGCTCTGTTCAGGAAGTCAGACATCAGCAGGTGTTGTGCCATTTAACCTGTAAGCAACTGTGCTCTTTATTGGATTGGGCCTGTCAGATCAGATCTTGACAGTTATTTGTGCTTGTGCTTCGCTCAGTAGTGTGTGCAAGAGAGCAGAAATGCAAGCTATGTAGATACCCATCCTCTGTCAGTGCTTAGGTACAACCAAAATAATTACCAGATGGTGGTGAAAGTGACCCACAAGAGAATCACATAACTCCATCCTCAACAAGCTAAGATAAAATTATTGTCACAGAGGTAAAGAGATAATAGCAACAGGCTTCATTAATGGAAAAGGAGACTTTTAATCTCATGTACAGGGACCAGTTTCTCCTGCTGGAGATGGTACCTGTAGGAATAGAAGAATCCTAATGTTTCCGTGTTCACTTATGAAATACTCTGAAATGTGTTACTGGAAACTTACTTTAAATATGTATCAAGGCTACTCATAAGAAGTATGAATCATTCTGATTTACCAGAACAAAGAAAAGATGTTTGCTTTTTTTTTAATGCAGTTTATTCTAGAGAATTTATCTTATTTATCGCAGGGTCGGTTTATAGTCATACTGAAAAATGACCGGAGGCTTGATATAAGCTAAAACATATATTATTCAATAAAGAGTCCAAGTTAATAATTCAAGCTTGAAATTGTTTCAGCAGGTTTTTAAGAGGGAGAATTGTAAATTTACAGGTATAGTGTTTTACTTCTAATCACCCATCTAAACTTCTGAAACATCTTAAGTATACGTGATATGAGACAATGATTTTCTAATCTTCTAACTGGAGTCTTGTCCTGCAACATTGCCTCACTGTAGCTCTGTGGCCCCCAGAAGACTGGTAAAGCCTGGGCAGCACTGAGTGAAGAGGAGGTGATGCAAGCCCCAGCCCTGGGATACCACTGTGCAGCATGTGTCCAGAGGACATCAGCTGAGTGAGTCCACAGATTGTCTCTCTTCAGGAAATGCAGCAGATTTTCTCTTTTTAGAAAAAAGTCTTCTCGTCAGAAAAGTAACTTGTAATGGATACCCTCACGTATTCTATTAATCTACTTTTACTCTCCAAAATATGAGAGAAAAAATAGGGGAAATTACTAGTGAAGTCATGGGAAGATGAAAACTACTTTGAGTTTGACTCTGAAGAAGGAGAATTCAGCAGAGACTGCGTTGTTGCTGCTGATTTTATGTAGAGCGTACTCAGATGCTAACAAGATTATAAAACCCAGATAGGTGCCTAGATAATTGGACAGACTGACTGATCTTATTTGTTTTTTTTCTTTTTGTTAATTTGAAGCCAAAGATCCAAGGAAAGATATCTGCAAAGGCTCAGCAGTCTGTAAATTTTATTTTCTCATATAAAGTTGACTGAGAGGCTGAGGAAGAAAGATGAAGAGAACTTAAAACAGTACTTTCAGTGCTTTTTTAATAAAGTTGTATTTGGAGTACATTCTCCATTCAATGTACATGCAGATCAGCCTTAATGATAGCATCCATTATATTTATAAATTTCAAAGAAGAAAATACTTCAGAGAAAGGATAAGGTAAGTCTGAGGAGCCTTAAACAAACATTTTTATATGGTCTTGTTTTCTTCCAAAAGTTTCTTGGACAACACACTGAATTTTGTCATTTAAATCATATTTACAGAAGTTGACAGATTTAATTTCAAATGTAGTTCTGTTTCTCAGTCCAAGGGCACATATGTCGCCATGTCACACAAGCATCTGATTGTTTATTAAATCTCAACTGTGCAGATCGGGCAAAGTTTCAGACTTTTGTTTAAATTTCCCTGTAAGAATTAGGTCACTTCTAATCTTCACATTTTAATAACTTCCTCTTCAACTGAAATTTAAATTGCTGGGAACCTTTGTGGGGGAGAGGAGAACTCCCATAATCATCTTATTTGAATAACTTGAGAAAAACAGAGTGAGTATCACTCAGTGCAGGTGAGCAGGGTGCAGGTGAGCAGCCACAGCCAAGTGAGCAGTCTCATGTCATCCCACCAGGCTAAATCTGGCTTGCCTTGGATTTAGGGTTAAGATGAGTGGGATCATTGATACTGGGTAATTCAGACCATCCCTGTGCTAGGCATGGGAATGGACAGTGCACCCTCTTGACAGAGAGAAGTGGGTTGAGAGTTGCCTATCTCTGTGGCTCCAGGTACAAGTGTACTGTGCAAGAGATTAGGGACAAGAAGAAATCCCAAAAGAGATATAATAGGTGCATTCTGGTAATTCTTGGGACCTGTAACACAGGCTGTGAGGTATTCAGTCATGTTTCCATAGGGAAAATGAAAAGATACTGGCCACAGATATGCTAGGAAATTATATATAGTTCAGTGCAGGGATTTTCCTCTTGCAGGATGTCAGGCTCCTCAAGCAGCCTGGTGTGGTGGGTGGTGAGAGCAACGGTGTCCCTCCTTCAATGGGGGCTGTGGTTCAGTTCCTCCCAAACTGTTCTTTGAGAACTTTCTAAAGCAGCAACCCTGCTGGAGAACCTAAGCCCATCTAACACTCATCTCTCTGCGAGGAACCATGTACCCAGTCCCTGAGGAAGTGGAGAGTGGGACGCAGCAGAGGACAGAAGGATCAGTGGAAAAGGGAAGGAGGCAGATCCACCCCCAGCTTTCAATCTAGCAGTGGCTTGCCATTAGGTCAGCAGCTCATGGTCTATGACACTTGTAAGGAACTTCAGGAAAACATTCAGAAGAGGACTTCTCCCTGTATATAAGCGTCTATCTTTTCAGTAGCCTTTCCTTCTGGCAGTGCAGACCTTCCACTGCATCTCTTGCAATGACTGATGCCGTGAGGGTTACAGGGTCTTCTCCCACCCCATGGAGTTGCAACAGAAAACAGAGCAGATGCAGTAATTTGCATCTAAGGAAGGTTGCCTACATCCTTGTCCTCCTCTTGGCTAGAGAGAAGCCCTGCTAAACTTGAAAATTAAACCTTGGCAGGCAGGCAGAAGTGTGCATCTGAACTAGCATTTGTTTTCATAAAGGACATCTTCAAAAATTGTACGTAAATTTCACAAATTACTCAGTCAAAATTATATTAAAGAGACCTCTAATACCATGAACGCCAGCTTCAGGTTCAAAAGTGGTATGTGTGCTTTCTTACTGCAGAGTGTGTTTATTTTTTTCCAGGAAGTTGGTGCTGAGAATAATTTTCTTGCACAAGACACAGTAAGTGCCTCAGAGTCCAAACGGCACGGATTAGAAATGGTGGCTAATCTCTAACCCACTCAAATTTTCACTAAATACTCTCTCAGTTTCACTCTTCCTATGCTCCTGTTCTCTGCTGAACTATTTCTTCCCATTAAATACTGAAAAAAAATATACATACTTAGGCTGGCAAGATCTCTTGAACCACTATTTTGTGTTTATGAAAGAAGTAGTTATGATGAATGAAAAAAAAAGTCATGACTTCCAGGTGTCCCAAAGGGCATTCCTTTTCATCTAGAAAATCATGACAAACTGGGCACAACCTGGCACCAGTGCCATTGTAGCCCCTGAAGAATTCTCTCTGAGTTCATTTTTCACTCATGATGGCAGTTGTATACTTAGATCAGCTCCATCTGGTTTTGCCTTCCCTTAGACCCTCTATGGTTTGAAATTGATAATTTTGGAAGTTTGGAAACACAATGGTCTAATCTGCTTTCCTGGGATGTGTAGTGGTGCTGTGAAAGGCACTAGAAACATGGACACACACCTAATCCCTGTATCATAGTGATGCAAAAGCACTTTGAAGACAGGGCTGCAGAAGATTAGCACTATGAGTCTTGTACCTGAGAAATGTACACTGCTGGCAGCTTCAGCTCTTTCAAAGCATTCCTGTCTACCATTGGTTTGCTCTACATAACATGACTCCATCACAATTCCTAGAAACTGGCAGATAATCCCTTCTGAATAATAAACCTCCCACATATTCTCTATTGCTCTTTTTTTCCCCCTTTTCTCCCTTTCTCTTTCCAGTTTCATTTCTATGCCAGAAAGCTCACAATTCACAGAAAGGGATTTCAAATTGCTTAGCAAATTAAAGCAGATTAATAGAAGTGTGGTGTAAGCTGAACATCCATCACTCCACTGTCTTGTCTCTGCCAGTGACAAATAGGACAAGAAGGGCCTAGGCATGCTGTCTGCAACAGCTCGTAGAACTGAAGCTCCTTCCCTGCCTCTTCTTCCTTCACCTGGACCAGGAGAAGCTGAGTGGGAGCTGGAGAAAGCTGACACCACCTCCCAAACTGCCACCACCCCCTGTCAAGAGCAAAGGTCTGACATGGCCAGTGCTGCACCCCATAACCATGCAGAGCTTCACCTGGGTGCAGGCTGGTCCTCAAATTGTCTGGAGAGCTTGCCCACTCACTGCTCTTCCTCTCCTCTGCATCTCCTACACAGAGGGAGTGGGGGGGTGGAAGGGAAAAGGGTAGAGTGCCCCCTCCAGCCCAGCCCTCACTGCTCCACTACCCCTGTGCTGCCATTCATCCCCCTTCTCTCTGCAGCTGAAACCTCACAGGCCTTCTGCCACGCTGCCTCTAAAATCCCCAGGTATCCGCAGGCTGACCTAGCTCAGATCTCACAGCTATCTGAGGTGAGTGCTCTGGGAGCAGGGCGCCCTCCCTTCTGTGCAGGAGGGCCATGACAGCTTCTGGTCAAAGAAGGACAGCTGAAACTTGGGGAACCTGCACCCAGAGTTGCACTCCAGCACACATGACAAATGAAGACCATCTTGCTGCCTCCTGAGTCTGTGCTGAGCAACACGATCTATCTAGAAATAGACCAGGACAGTGTGGAATCTCATGTCCAGATCCCAGTGACCCACCTACAACAGAGGTGGCTCAGCTTGGAGCAGGATGCTACGTGCCACCTCCAATGGCTCCAACACAACTAGCAACTTTTCACCATCAACCTGAGATGCCTTACCATACAACTCTCTAACTGTCAGGATTTCCTCACAACCTGAGAGCTCTTTGGAGTCACCCGATCTCCATGGTCATCAATGCCAGGTGGATCCCATGCTGCTTGCCCAGCTCACAGAATGCACCTCTGGCTCTGTCCCTATCCCATCTGCTCCAGGACTTCAGGGCATGCTTAAACCCCACAGTCTTCCAAGACACCCTTAAATCCTGCAGTCCTCTCTTACCTTGGCTAAGTTTACAAGCCTTGTCAGGTGTCCCCTCGCATGCTGTTCTACAGGACAACGTGATATCCAGAGAGACTGCCCTTGCACCACGCCTTGAAAACGCCTTTATGAGTTCTTGCCCTCTCACTCCACTGCCTCATCAATCCATCCGACCCAGACACAAAGTGCTAAGAGCTGTCCCCACCAGGAGAAGGCGAGGAGCTTTGTTGGGCTAGCATGCACACTAAGCTAATTCTATGTCCCTGTGAAATTTGGAAGGCAGGGACTGTAGGTCCTGTTTCCAATGCCTGGCCCTGCCACATCCCCTTGCAAGGTACCCCTGGTGAGCATCTGGCAGCTACTCAGGTGCCTCAAAGGGAGCAGTGGGTGCGGCGGCGGTGCCCTGCCAAGTGTCCCCTTCTGGTTCCCTATTTTTTAACCCACTGAGTCTCCTCTATATCTCTTTTTATCATTTTTGCCACTTGTGATCACTTAGGGTTTTTTCCTCTCCAGTGTCTTCTCTTCATCTCTCCTGCCTTTGTCTTTTTCTTTTGTTTTTTTAGCCTCTGTTAGGGATGGGCTGCCTCCCATACATAAAGTGGGAAAAAACATGGGGACAGTGGCCAAAAGCAGATAACTTTGGAGGAGTACAAAACAAGGAAAAATACAGCAGTGTTTTCCTGGTACACTTTCCCAACCATCACACTCTAGCCTCCAGCAACTTGTAGGTCAGAGATGTAAGCAAACACTTTCTTCAGAAACACTCTTCCTCAGAACTCTCCTTTAGTAATCCACTGCGGAACATGTTGTATTACCTCCCCCAAATAAATTAATATGAAAGGTTATGTCTGGCTATGGCAAACATTACTGGGTGAACAAGGCATGCTGCACCATGCCCATAAATGAGAGAGACCCGTGATGTCCTTGGAGTGAGAACAGAACTTTTATAAAGCCATGGAGGTTCTTGTAGCAAGCTTCATTACAAATGCAGACCGTCTGCCCATAAACCAAAAGTCAGTTCCTGCCAATTTCCTTGTACGCTTCTAGTTCCTGGTACCTTATGAACGAGGCCTGGGTTTCCTTTCAGTAACGAAGTGGAGAATGAAAGAGCATGAAGGGGCAGCAATGGCATGCTTTAACAGAGAGGTACACATGAAGAGTAAAGTTCTTACCTTCTTGAAGTTAGAAGGATGTTAACACTGACTTCACGGGGCCAGAGTTTCACTCTGATCTATAGAAGCTGGCAGGCATTCTTATCAGTCTTTGGAAAGTGCTGCTACCCTTGTTATTTGCAGCATTTTCAGCAATTTTAATGACATTAAGCCCTAGGGGGTGAAGCCCCAGGAAACAGAAGGATGCAGCCAGCTGGAGTGATAATATCATGAGCCCTGCTAACTCTCCTCCCTGGAATCAATACCCTCAACTGCTCCACACAGAGCTGCAATGGAACAACACAAAGGTACTACTGGAACCCTGAAAGTTTTGAGGAAAAACAAGCAGAGATCAGCCACAAACAAAGTGTTCTGACCAGGACACCTTTTTTTTTTTTTTTTTGTTCTACACTGGGAAGTGCTGAAAATTCACCACTGCGCTTCCACTCACTCTCAGGATCAGTCATACAGGAATTTATCTTATTTATATTTTTACTATTTCCATAATATCTACCCTAATCGCAGCTTGTTAAAGAATTGCGGGCATGCTATATACAGGTGCCTAACTCCACCATAAATATTTACAGCAGCGTTGCCACTTAAGAGTTTTCACATGTGGGCCTTTTAGGCAGTAATTTATGTGTGTTTTAACTCTTCTGATGCATTAGAGCATGCAGGTGAAATTTCTCTTTAAAAGCGCAAACAGTGACATCAGGTATTGCCTAATGGCTAGAACATGCTTCACATAATACTCATGCTGTTTTGGGATCTAATCCTTCAAGTATTCTATGCCTGGCCCTAATAATGTCTTCCTTACATTTCTATAGCCTAACACATGGGCTGCGTTCTTTCTACAGTCTATTTTTTTTAAAAGATCCTCCCACCTCTCCCACTTCATTCATCGGCAAAAGACCCAACAGAATCGAATGGCAAAAGAGGCAAGAGGAAGCCTGCAAGGAGAATTTATAAAACCGCTCTAATCTTTTAAAAAACTAGTGTCTAACAACGCAGGCAGCATTTATTAAGTGAACAGAGCATTGTGAAGGGGTCCCTTTATTATTTAAATTCAAGTAAGAATTTAACAAAAACACTTCTGAAGTTCGAAGAAGTGAAGCTGGTGACGACAGAGATTAATGTTCAGTTTCAGGGAATCCATTTATTAATTTTGTCCAGCTTAAAACAACGGTTAACAGTTTCCAAAATAGCTGAACAATGTCAGCAAACATTTGCTTTAACTGAACTGAGACCCTCCCTTGCCCTAAGATCAGCTCCGGGACATTTTCAGAAAGGCTTTCTTTATCTCTTGACAGTGTGAAAAAAACTTTACCTGCAAATTGCCTTGTGTGTAGAAGGAAGCTATCATTCATGCTAATGGAGCCCATCAGCTTGCTTTCACTGTACCATGATACCCTGGAGCAAAAAATGTGAAGCCTGTTAAGCCCTGGGCTTAGCAATAGGATTTAACAACTCTGAAATACCTACCTTCCTCTGTACACATATTGTCCACCACTATCCCACACATTTCTCTCTGTTTCTGTGACAGCTGGTCAATGTAAACTAGCTCTTAAAAGATTTTATGTTGATTTTTATGCTCTGGGAGCTGTTCGCTTAACATAAACCCTACAAATTTAAAAAAGCAAAGGCACAAAGAGACACTGGAAAACTGCAGTAGAAAACAGAGCAGAAAATTGTACAGAAAAATGCTTACAAAGGTCCCAGTAATTTGGTAATGTGAAGCATCTTCCCTGCTCGCTGCGCTCCTCAAATAAAATGTTGGTGGGCACATTTTGAAAGCATTAGAGATCACAGCTCCTGCAAAAACAGTGCTTTTATAAAATGTGAAGGCATGAGAAGGGTTAATCCCAGACCACGAAGCCAGAGAACAAAAGCATGAACGAGCTGGTCCCAACTGTGCTCCATAGAAAGGCTTTGACTGGGACACTCAGGTGGGTTGAGATGCACCAGATGTGTCTAAGTGGCGGGCAGCAACTTTGTTAGAGATAATTTACCAGTTAATACTACCATAATGCTAACATGCAAAGAAGCATTCAGTGGGGGGAAGAAATGGCTCTAAGCCATAACCAGCAAATGGGGAACATCAGACTACTCCCAGCCTGGCCTCCTGAGATCTGGAGCCATGCCAGGCCTGGGATCTGACATACCCCATCCCAGGCAAAAAAAATAAAAGGTGGAGACAAAAGGCCCATTGACAGGCCCTGCATCTCAGGTCTCTCGCCCATAAAAGCTGATCATAACCCTCCAGAGCTGGTCCCATTGGTCCCTGCCCTTCACTGGTCACTGTCCAAAACTGCAAAATCACTACCCTCCTCATAATCCAATCAACACTACGTACCGCCAGGCAAAAGTTTAAAAAAATGAAGTCACTCGTGATGGGAAAGGAAAACAACCCTCAAGGATATGACCAAAGTCAAAAGAGAAGCAAGGTTAAACAGAGCAAGGGCAGGGCAGAACAGTAGTCCTCACAGATGGCACAGAGCAGATACCCTTCGCTTCAGATGAGACAACAATTTATACATCCCTCCACTGTAGATAGGTGGCAAAATGAGACCTGTCAGAAGCAGGGTCAGATGGTGAAATACAACGGGACAAAGAAGCAAACCGTCCTGAGAGAAGCGTTTTATGAAAGCCTGCAGCGAAGTGTAATGCTGAAAGTCTTCAGAGCCCGTGACACCAGCCAGGACTGCTGCCTGCAGTGCCCGACCAGGACACACAGGAGCCTGGAAGGGCCACAGGGAGGGGCTGGGAGTTCCTCCTCCCTGTCTGAGATGAGGCGGGAGTTTGTTTTCAGAGGATAAAAAGGGCTGAGGTAAAGAAGGACTCTTTCTGTGGAGGTATCTTTAAAAGTCCCAAAGATACAGCAAGTTAAAAGGCAATGCTTGTAGACAGGTAAAAGGTGAATCAACATTTTCAGTAAACAAAAAAGGTATCTTTCAAAGGCAGCTGATAAGACCTTTTTCTACTTGCAGCAAAGCAGCAGTACATCTCTAAAAGTCCTTTAACGCAAAGTGCCGAGACCAATAGCAACTAGGTGGTGGTGAAAAAAATAATGTGGTTGAACCACTGAGGAGCCACAAATAAAAGAAGTGAATCTCCCTTTACATGTTGGTGAGTTGCTGGAAAAATGAAAGCCTCTTTTTTAGAGAAGGGGCAAAGGTGGATTGCTTTCATGCCAACAGAAAAAGGTCGGTCATGGGCATATCTTCATACAGAAGAAAAAATGCCTAACATAATCCCAGGCATGTTTGGTTCAGACACACCGCTACAACAGAAGATTAGTGTCTTCCTGGGTAAGCACAGATGGGTACCTAGGAAGAACAACCGAGGCACCACAGCATCATCCACTGCTGCCTGGCCTGTGACAGGGCATTTTAATAAAAGAACCATGATCTGGCTTGGTTTTCTTCCACTGGCATGCACACTCCAGGAGTATCTCTCTCAAACGAAAATTAATCAGAATTCTGTTAGAGTGAAAACGGAAATAATAAGATTTCCAAGATGCCTTGATCCTAGAAGATCTGAATGTTGGGAGAGATATTTCTGGAGACTTTCTTCACCTTGGGACTTTGTAAAAACCCACATTTCATACTAAACTCCTAGTTTGTTTTTTTTTTTATGCAATACTGGGCCATCAGTTATCACTTTGATATCTCAGTTAATTCTTACGTCTATTTAACCCTGAGAGGAGAATCATAATCCAGGAGACTGGCTCTGCTACAAGCATCTGCATTTGTTATTCATTGCACTCCCTCGAGTACTTGGGATAGCTCTGCTCACCTGCAATACTTCTTACTCAGAAAGTCCTATTTCTCAGCTACCAGTGCAGATCTGAGATGCCCTCCAACTCCCTTACTACATGCAACCTCCTGTTTCCTGGGTGTGGAGGCACTGTTTGCTGTCCACACGGGGCACACGTTCAATGTGTTTTCAGCACTCTAGCCCAGGCCCTTCTCAGCCAGTCCGACTGCGCTTCTTTTTGCAGTGATTCGCCTGTGAGTCAGTTCAGTCTGGTCTCACGAAGTCTTTTTCACTAATATTCAGTCCTTCACCTGGCTATAGCCAGCAATTCCCTTCTCCATAAGGCAGTCTTGGACTCTTGGTCTGCTGCCCATCTCTCAGTGGGTATCGCACCAGAGGACCCTGAGGGTAGGTAGGAGTTTCAAAGGCAGATTCATAGTGCTTGATGAAGACTACAGAAGTTCTACCAGAAAGGATAATAAGTCTTTTAAAATTATTTCATTGCATCCTGTTGTACTATAAAACTACATTGCAGACCATAGATTGTCTGGACTTACAAATGAATTCCCAATGTTTAATCTATCTGAATTTCTTTCTTGTGGTTTTTTTACTTCAGTGTAATCCTTCACTAAACATTTTTCAGCCATTAGCTCAGGACTATACATTTTTCATTATTAAACTGCCTCATGTTTTCATTATATCTGCACGTCAGATTTTACTTAGCGATATATCAGTAGGATCACCTTTCTTATTACTGCACTTGAATTCCTCTTCTGAGAGAAACACAGTTATTTCAGACGAAAAGGGGCTCCTCAAAGCCAAACGGCCATGAAGCATATTGTCAAAACAGCTACTCAGATTATTCTTGCTGCACTCATGACAATTTATATGAACTTAATATCGAAGTAATATCACTTAGGAGAAGGGAACCAAATTAAAAATTATCTTTTGGGGGCAAGGTGCTATGTGTAGCTGGAGGAAACACCTGCTCCATGGAAAAGCTGCCTAAATAGACAAGACAGATAAAAGGTGTGAGAAAAAAAGCATTGTTGCCCCATATTAAAAACTGGGACTTGAGTCATAGGGTGAGTAAGTGATCCAGAGAATCACACAGGAAATCTGTGTCACGGTTGGTTATTAAACCCAGATTTCTTGATTTGCCACTGAATCGCATAATTGCAAGACCATCTTTCCTGTCCCCTTCAACTCTATCCATAAAGTATATCACGAGTTGGGCAATGCTTTACGGGAAGAAAAAGCCTTCCATGCATCCTGCAACATGATCTCTGATGACCCCAATCATTGGGTTCAAATCCATGGCCACAGAGCCTGGCTGAGAAATTGTGTTTTCTCATCCCCATCAGGCTGCTCCCTACCCTTGTGCAGGTGTCCTCCCACCCAGCTCGTGCCTTGGCACCCAACCTGCTCCACTCCCTCACATCACCCTCCCCTGCTCGTTGGCCACAGCTCCTCTCACAGCCCTCCATGTAGGCGTCTGAACCAACCCTGCAGCTGCCTTCTGGTTTGGTGGGGTTTCCTCACTTCTTTGGTTGTGGTCTGGCTAGTGGAGCTGGAGACAGGAGACCCTGGAGATCTTCAGGGCTGATCTTGAGGGTGCATTTAGTGGTTCTACTTGAAACAAATGAAATGGGGTCACAGCGTCCATAGACTAGCTAAATCTTATCGCTCATACTTCAATACAAAGGAGGAAAAAAGACTAAAGGTGGCTGTGTCAGGGTAGGGAAGGACCTACCAAGAAGATTTCTACCAGCAGGGGGAGGAAACCTGGGGCTCCAGGAATATCAAATTTCCTGGAGACTCAGGGAGCTTCTGGAAATCAGAAGACAAAGGAGATTGGGCTGGGACTCCTGTGAATAAAAGATGGAAAAGAGATGTGAGGACATGAAGCAGACACAAGTCAGCCTACCTCGGAAGGACGCAACTGAAAGCAAAGAGCAAATGTCTGAAATACCAAGTTTAACAGGAAGATAATTATACAATGTCATGCATTCCCATAATTCACTGAAGAAGACTCATCAGATCTATAGATGAAGAAAGAATTTGGGTCCATACTTAATGGTCTTCCGAGAGGTTTAAAATCTGGGTTTGGAAGCGTTAAAGAAGTAGGGAGTGGAAATAAAGAGAAGGTACAGACAGGCAGCCGTCCCTATGGAAGAAGCAGCAAACTCATTTTCAAGTTTAAAAAAACAGAGCCATATGGCTGGATGGTAATGCAGGGCTGAACCCTATTTAATATCAGCATTAACACTATAGAAGCTGTTGCTATAGTAGTGACATCTGGAAGAAACCTTCAAATAGATTATTCTCTAACCTGGATGAAGGATTCTGCCAGTCTGTCTGTCAAAGAAAGCCTTCAGAGCAAATCAATAACAAAGATCTTGTTACCTGAATGCAATGTAATTTAGCAGCTAATCAGTTTGACAACATTAGAAATATATGGAGAGAAGAAAAGAAGAATGGAAACCAGGAGATGTAATTAACAGCCAGGAAGGCAGAAATTACTCCAGGAACACAAGGAGAAACATCAAACTTTTATATGCCACTACAAACTTTTATATGCCACTATCCACTGAACTCGATCAGTAAATCACACTTTAGAGTGAAGATGTTCCCAGCCTAGCTGTTACTTACTGTTCATAGTTGCCACTTAAAAAGCAGTAGCATTACCAATGGATTGTATTATTAGTAAAGATGAGAGCTGCATGCATAAAACATTGCTAATTGCCAGAGCAGTGATAGATACAACATCCCATCTTTGTTTAATGTTGGTTTGAATACTTGTTTTTCTTTGGCCAAGTGAGAAGGTTCCTCCTGACTAATTAAAATGAGTCTGCTGAGCACAGACATTTGGCAGCCTCTGGAAATTCAATTCCTCCTTGTAGCTGGCCTCTCTGGCTGAAACAGTATGTGGAATTGCTGCTAGAAAGAGGGGTTTGTCCGTCTGTTTGTTGGTTTATATTATACTTACACAAAAGTATTTTGAACCTGATTTACTTCTCCTGACACTGAAGAGATCAGCTGAAGCTGACAGGAGCAATTCTCAGCACCGCTTGCACCTTATGTAGTCATTGAAATCATAAAAGAGTGTAAGAAACTTAACAGTGCCATTTCCACTCACTTGCACAATGTACAAAACAACTTCACGTCAAACACTGACACGAAATCATGATCACGACCATATGTTTTTGGAAGGTAACAGACTGTATGTGGGGATACAGCATTTAACTCTACAGTTATCGTTGAAAAAAATCTTGGAAACTGTAATTGACATTTTTCACACTTGTTTTCAAAAACACTGTCCTTTCCATTCCTTAATGTAATATAGCTATTTGTTTCCTGCAAGGAACAAAATTATTTATTCATTGACTAGACCCTGACATTCATCAGATGTCTCACACCGACCTCTTCAAAGTCAGTATGGGTGAATACCTGGTACAACCCTTTATGTCTTCACCGTTCAATAGAGTAGATCTGACAGAGAGCAAAGGCATGACGCAATTCCTGACTTGCAGACCACGGGCTTCCCAGGGGAGCAAGGGAACCCTGCTTCTCAAGAAAAGGCATGGGCCCACACTTAACAGGCTATGTGTATTTATCCTATAAAGGCAACAGGAGTTTTGTTGTAGAGTCCAGTGGGAGCAGATTCTTGTGGAGTTCCCTAATGTTGTCTAATGTACCACCTGCAGATCTCTCAGAAAATGAGTGTGTTTATAGTTCATGCTGTCCTGGTTGTTCACACACATATGTGAGTGGGAGCTAGATACACTATTCATATCAGTAACATTTAATACTGATATTACCTAGATGTCAACACAAAATGTGCTATTTTCAGTATGCCGTAATCCTCACACAAACAGTAATTCTGGACTTTCTTGTTCATGAAGCAGAGCTAGAATATACGGGGGTCTGCACTATTCAAAAGGTGAAAATAGAGATGACCTTAATGCCAAAAAGCCCATGCTCTCTGCAAGTTTTGTTTAATTTAAATATATAAGGGTAATTAAAATTATTTAGTGCCAGAACTCATTGAGTCTAAACAGGAATAGTTGCAAAGAAGAAGAAAAAGTAGATGGAGCACTAGGAAAAAAATAGAGATTTTGTTCCAGTTCTGAGAAAGTGGTTAAGAAGTCCCCGAATGGCTGTTCGTGCAATTCTTACTCTGGCAAAACTGCCACTGACTTTAATTGCAGTTCACTCGGATCAGCTTGCTAATCAACTAAGCACTTTTCTTTTCATGGCAATAAGAAGGTGTGCTGAAAATGCCATCATATCTCTAACCATCTTCAAAGCCTAGAATGTCTTCACACCATTTCATGGGTTTCCCCTTTCCAGTACTAAAAAAGGATGCTGTAAAAGTCATGATTTAAACGATATATTGCAATTTTATGGACTTGGAAGCTAATTTTGCTTAGAAGCATTTTTATGGACTTTGGAAGCCAAGAGTGGGGGGAAGCAGAGCTCCTAAGATCAAAAACTTCCCTTCCGTAGAAAAAGGTTTCAGGCGGGAGCAGATTCTGCCTCTTCTGGATAGGACTCAATTGCTTCTTGAGTCTCCCATATTGAAAGTTTTTTGCTGAAAAATACACGTAAAGAGGGAATTCATTTTATCTGCCTTGCAAACAAAAGAGATTATTTTCAGTTTCTGTTATGAGAGGGAGAAGCAGGGGGGTCTTTCCAGGGAAAAGCTGTAAGATGTTTTCCTTAATTAGTTTAATTACAAAATGTACTAAGACTATTAGATAAACATTAGGCTGTTTTCGGCTTCAAAACAGGCAGATGTTAGCAGGATTAAATCAAAATACTTTATATGCCTTTGAAGATTTTTTTTTAACTCAAAGACCTCAGCTTTTTTTTTTTCTTTTTAGGCTCTGTAACAGCTGATATTATTAGATTTTTTTCCTTTGATTAAAATTATGTCCATCTAACTCGTGCAAGTCAGCCTTCATTAGCAAAGCAAGCAAGATTTGGCCTATGGTATCACATTTCTAGAATCTGATTATTTCTTTTGTATTCATCCGTTCTCCCTGCTCTGATCAGATTCTAATTATAGCCAAATCACAGCTATTGTCTCAAAGGCTGAGTAACATATTTGTGGTATTTGGAGAGGGAAACAGAAGATGGCTGATTTAAAAATAGGAATTACACAAAGTTAAAAAGAGTTGTTTATAAGCATTCTTTTATGGAAGATGGCAATGGTGTGGAGGGAGACAGCATCTTTATCCCAAGCAGGAGAGAGTGTACAGTTTGCTGAACTGAAGCTGTCTTTCTACAGCTTCCCTCATTATTAACACTCCATCAGCTGCTATGAGGCACTGAAGAGCTAGGTAACTCTGGGGTAACAAGTATAAAACGTGCTTCTCTAGGACCTAACAAAAACTCAGGGAATATATCAACAGATAAAGTATGACTGGAGAAATAAATGGGGAACACATAGAGGAATATTCGTAGTCATGAGCAAATCTGCTATAAACTTAAAATTATGTCACAGTTATCTATATACTAAGAGAAGAAATAACACTATATTAAGCAAATGTGTAAAGAACTGAACCCCATGCTTGTGTATACCCATGAGCAATAACAATGCTTCTCTGAAACCATCCAAATTATTTCCAGGCTGAATATAGGCCAATGGTATTTCAGTCACAAACATTCTTAACTGTAATAATTTTATTATCTGAAAGTGGCAACCTGACATAACTGTTTTTAAAGGTATGAATGTCATCAACCATAAACTAAAGCAGAACTCCAAGTGAAAAGAGCAATAAACTATTTTTGTCAGAAAGGCAGTTTCCAGTGCTAATATATTTACAAAGCATTTTTACTTCATCACTTTTAAAATCTATTGCAAAAGTCTACCTGTAAGATTGCTTATTACCGGCCTGCAAATTACTCCAAGATACATGCAAAGTCAGATGAAAGACTTCTCAAACATTGTTGCATATCAATAGAAGTTGTTTTACAAGAACAAGGCTAAATGTGGTATATTTTATTACATTACCCTGCCAGTCACCTCAGTAAGATGAAAACGTAAAAAGCTTTCTTAGCATTTGGTTTTCAAAAGAAGCTTTGGGTACTTGGCAGCCTTTCGCCTCCAGAACTGTTCTAAAAGTGTAAGTGTGAGTTCATTATTTCCTCTGACACTATCTTCACCAGCATCCACCAAGCAGACAGTAACAACAAAACCCACCAGGCAGGCTGGTGATGAACAGATAGCTTCACCAAAAAAATCCATAAAACACGGCAAACCACAAAGACAGCGATATATCACTGCATGTTCAGTAAAGAAGTGTGCATTGTGAATATGTGCTCTTGCACACATGGCCCTGTGGCCTACCTTTCACACATGGTAATACCTTCAAAAGCTTTTGATGAAAAAATACAGGCTAAAATCCCTGGAATGTTCTTCCTCTACACAAACTGAGAAGTGCAGTTTCTCCTCAAAAAGAACTGTACAAATATCATCAGGTGCTAGTGTAATGCAGTGACCATCAGATTTCATTAAACGACTAAATCTATTAAATGATTAAATCCTTGGGCACACCAATTCATGTCAAGTGTAAACATACGGTGAAACACTTTTAAATCAATTACCTGATGATAAAGGAATAATCTTCTTACTTAAATGAAAGCAATTAATGTATGTCAGGGCTATGCATTTAAGAGGTTTCCAGGATCAGAACCGTCCATTTGATAGTACCTAAACTCACACTTTCAGAAGTTAGATTAAATATTGTTAGCAGATGTTGAGTAGTACTAAAGCACAGGGAAAACTAAATAGCGTTTAATTTTTTTTTCTTCCAGCACATTTCATTCCACAGGATCTCATAACATCATACTTCACACAACACTGAAACAGCCACTGATTTTCCTCCTGCCATTTGTTTCAGTATTGGTAAGCGTGACACCAGGAGGGGAGCAGAAGTGGCGGTGCTGCTCCACTCGTACTGCTAAGAGGTGGCATTGTGGAGTTCTTACTAGCAAGGGCAACATGAACAGCACATGAAAGAGAAAAAGAGATGTGGTAAGGCCAGATGATGTGTCCTGCGGCAGTCTCAGCTGCTCAAGGCGATTATGGCCATGGGGCCAGACACAGTATCCCTGTGCTGGACTGGGCACATAATTTGTTCTGAGACCCCTGGACAACGAAAACTGAGGCTTTTGAGTAGCCCAAACATACACCAGGCTGGCTGACAAAGAAGAAATACAGCCACTAGTTTAACCAAGAGCATTTACAGAAATTGTGTGCAGGACCTGCCCCATTTTCTTGGACATTCATCAGATGAATGACAGCTAAGCCTGTCTTCTTCATTGGCAGGAATTGTGGCCCTTGGTCTTGCTCTTGGCAATGTCAACCTAAGGATAAACAAAAAATTGCAACCGCCTCCCTTTTCACGCTCTCTCTCAGTCTCCTTTACTCCTTTTGGCCTCTTAGTTCCCACTTCCATAGATGACTTTTTTTGAAAAATTGTTTTTGCAGTATCATGGTGTAGTGGCATTGATGGAGAGGTGGGTGTTATCCCCTCAGGTCCACATGTCCTTTCTCCCTCAACCTGTGATCCATTCGCCTCAACATGGGCCTCACCAACACCAGAGATACTAAGCACCGCCATGGTGGCAGAACTAAGAGTCACCCTGTACATGTAACCACTAAGAGGTCACATCCTGAGCAGAAGAATGATAGTGAATGCCAAGCATGAGCTCAGGAGGTTGGGCCACGGGCCCTAGCCAAAGAGCAGTCTTCAGTGTTCATCATGCCGGATAACGTCGAACATGCTGGAAAGGTCTCATAACATTGCACAGTGGGTATCCTGAATGGTGTGCAGCGTTAAGTAATACTCATGCACAGTGTGACCATGTCCGTGTAATGCACAGTGAAACTGCATTACGCACGGCTTGTGCAAGAAGTCTAGTCTCGATGAATGTGCAATATACAGTCATTTTGTGGCAGGGCCTTAAGGCAGCCTGGTTAAGTGGCAGTGACAACTGTGGGCGTTGGTGGAGCACAATGATACCCGTTCTGCTGAGAAATAGTAAGCATGTTTCTGGAGCAGACATAGCAGTTCATCCAGCATGAGTTCAGTGTTCTGAACCCAAGGTCGCAGCAGGATGGCTACCTCTCCCTTCTCAATGACCCCCTCGAGCTTTCACCCCAGTTCTGTGAGGGAGGAGTTGCTCTTCCCAGCATGTGGGGAAGGGAGAAATTCCAACCTGCTGGCAGCCCAGGACTCAGAAACTTAAGTTGTCAGATGCAGAGTCACATAGATAGGTAGATAGCTGGAGATAGAGTGCAAATAGAGATGGAGACATCTCATGAGTCTTGACTCTTTATTTTCCTTTGGTTAACTGGCCTTTAGCACCAGACCTTTCCTAAAGTTTCACTAATTGCATCCGTAATTCAGTCAGTCAGCCTACCATGTAGGGGCCTGGAGATTTTCTCCTCCCTGCCCTTTCCTTCGTCCCCTCTTCCCACACCTGTATTTTTGGGGTTTTTAGCTAGGGTGACACTGTATCCTGCCATGCAGCGTATCTAATACCTATGTCTACACAGCAAACATAAAATCAGAGGGGGGAAAACCAATCACAATCAGAAACACTTCCAGGGTCACTACATCCAGCCGTGAAATCTTCGGACCAGTGTATCTTTGCTCTGATCCCATTCTGAAAGCCATTTCCAGAAGTGATGCACAAGACTCTGAGATGTAGAGAGGTCCTTGGCCTAAAGAGTCCCGGCCTTGGTTGACTGCATCATGAATGATGACAAAATTCATTTCCCTCCACCACCTATTATCCAGTTTGACTGTGTTTGTTACCACATTCTGCAACCTGGGTTTCGCTGGCAAGTTTAAAAGAGTCCCCATTCATACAGGATGATACAGAACGGGATCCTAGGGACATCACATGCAGTATAAATGTATCATACTGAAGTATTTGACTCATAGTAACTTTTCACTCTCGCTGCCCTTATATCCCCAAATGGACTTCTGGAACTTCAGCTATGGTTTACCTCCAGCGTATAGTCTACATACCATATATAACTGCCAGGAAAAACTGATCTCTCTCCCGTTTCTGCTAAACTTCTTCACAAATTCCCCTTAACCTTTAACACGTACATTCAAGCTCTTTCTGTAATGACTGAAGATCATTTTTAAAACCAGACCACTTCCAAGTATTAAAACCTGGGAAATAATTTTAAAAGCCTCTTCTACTGTTTCCAAACCCAAATAATAGACCAAATTGCTTAATTTCAAAATCTTTGAGAGTGGAAAAAAAAAGTCCTGTCTGAGACTCTCCACACCAAACTTAAGCCACAAATGCATTTTTACCACAACCATTTACAACTGGGAAATGTGTGGTTTATAATGGAATGATTATACAGCTTTAGCCTGGGATGTCATAGGCGTTCTGGTAAGGTAAGTAAGTAAGAACGGAACCAGTTCTGATCCTTCATGCATATGTTACACACAACCGTTGTAGTAAAGCAGCTCCCTGGCCCTTTGCATAGAGTTTTACCAGTTCTGGGGTTTGTGGAATTCTTTTTTTTAATAAAATATATGGTCGAAGGCCCAGCTTGAAACAAAAATGCTTGTTGCTTGCTGAGTTGTATGAACTTTGGAAATATGGCAATAAAATGGACACATATGTTCTATTATTATTATTATTATGCTTAAGGGCTACAAAAATAAATCATTCTCCAAGCTCACATGGACAAAATGAGCACTGCCTTCTGTGAGAGTCTGTACTTACATGTATGTGTTTACTTAGATGCATCTGTTCTTGATATATCATGGAAAAATCAAATATTGTATCTTATGAAAAACCATTGCTGAACCATTGTTCAGAAAATCAATCCTAAAGCAGAAGCCCATTAAAAAAAAAAAAAAAACCACCCGAATACCTGTGTCTCTTTGCTTGGAACTGTCTTTTATTGTTATTAATAGATCATTTATCTTCAATATGGTTGGAGATAAAAATTCCTTTTTAAAGTGATGAAATGAAGAGATTTGCAAGTGCTGAAACCCCCTGATCTCCCCCGCTCTCTCATCACCTGATACAGGCTTAAGGTTTCACAGTTTGTAAAAATCAATGGGAAGTTCTCCCCTTGCCAGCGGCCCGGGCCAATTTAATAAGCACCTGAACAGAGAGGTGGCCTGTCAAAAGTGCAGTCACCTTTCGCCTGGCAGGAGGAGCTGTGAGGGCCAGGACACTGGAGCACATTGTGTCCCGGTGCAAAGGCCTTAATCAGCAGTGACGAGATTTCTTCTCCAAGTCCAGCTTCCCTCGCCTGAGCCTGACTGTAACCCAGAGGGGAACCTGCAAGGGGACGGCCGACTTCTGCTGCAGGATGCAGTTGACAGGGGTGAGGGGACTTCACATTTCCCGTAAAGGGCTTTCTCCTCTCTCACTAGGACAAGCACTTCGCAGGGAAACTCCAAGCAGCTGCTGGGCAATTTCCTTTCAACTCTGTCCCAACATCGCTGTTTACAGTTTTATGAAGGCAGCTCCGACTGCCCCTTCTCCTCCTCTCCCTCCCACTTGTTCAAGTTTGTCGATACTCGATCCATGAACATTTGTTTCCTCCTTCCCTGGAGGAGTTTTGCGCTCCACTGACCTCAAGTTCAGCCCCGGCGAGGCTGGCAGGAGGGCTCAGCTGGCTCTTGTTTTCCAACACAAGCTGCAGTCCCTTGTGTTGGACAAGCAAAATCAGTATAATTCAAGCAGGGGAACCCTTCCCTTGCCAGCTCCTCACACTGCCCCGGGCTCTGCTGCTGGGGCAAAGATCACCCACCCTGGTCCTAGCCCACGGAAGTGAACCCTCTACACTCCGTCCATGGAGGCCACTGGAGCTGGAGGTATATGGGCAGGTCTGGACCCTGTCCCCCAGTCCAGCTGCCCCTAGCTCTCCTCCCTGGTCTGCACTGCTCCACGCTGCTCCACACCGTGCACCATACACCTGCAGCCTCACTGCACCTTCCCCAGGTGGGTCCCAACCTCGCGGCACTGCTGTAGGTGCATGGGGGTGAAGCACTGCGGGATGGCAGTGGGAGGGATGGATGGATGGATGGATGGATGGATGGATGGATGGATGGGTGGAGGGATGGCTGCATGGGTGGAGGGATGGCTGCATGTTATCTCCCCTCACAGCTTGATCTCCAGGTGGTTCCCCTCCCACCCTGTATCAATACTCTTCATCGTCCTCTCCCTCCCTCCCCTTCTTCTCCCTCTTTCCTTTAACCCGTTCGGGCAGTCTGCTGCGATCCTCCGAAGATGGATGGAGGAGGGGTTGGGAGGTCGGGGTTTTCTGCCTGTCACCGGCTGCATGGCCCCCGCCGGAGCGGGGAGCCGCCACTCGCGGCGGGGACGGGAGCAGGAGCCTCCGGTGGAAAGAAGGGGTGCGCGGACCAGCGGGCGGCGGCGCAGACCCCCCCCCCGCCAGACCCGGAGCAGGGGAGGGATCCTCCCGCGGATAAATGAGCCCGGCTCTCCCTCCGGCTTCCGCGGCGCCCCGCGGAGGGTGCGCGCAGGCAGGCAGCGGGCAGCGGGCGGCTGGCAGGGCTCGCTGCCCGCGCAGCGGCTCCGCGCTCGGCTCCGCAGCCCGGCGGGGAGAACCGCGCTAATTCCCCTCGGGCGGAGCCATTTCGGCGCTGGCCCCACGGCCCTCGGAAACCGCTGCCCCTCCGGTGGCTCCTTCTGTGCCACCGGCCACCGAAATGTTTATTGAATGCCGGCATTCGTTGCTTTCTAATTAGAGGCGCCCGAATCAGTCTGTTTTGCCGTGTTCTTCAAGACATTGCTCCCACGCAAGCTCACATCAAACAAGGAGAAAAATACCTTTATTTTAATTACATTACCTCGCCCTGCTCGCGGGGAAAAACAAAAACAAAAACAAAAAAACCCAACCAAACAACCCACAAACCACACGTTCTGGGAGATAAGCTCTACTTTCTGCTCTCCTCTGCCCGCTTTGCCCAGGGTTATTCATTCGCGTCGCCGCGCTGTTATTTATTTGCGTGTATTTATGTTTCCCGATAGTTATAGTAAAGCTGTTTACACAAACTGCAGCAAGGGAACCGAGGCAAAAAGATTTTGGGAAGGATGTGGAAATGAATGTGGTTTGATAGTGCCAGGACTACGGCGGAGCTCACATTTAAATCGCACTCTTCGTTCTACGCCTTGGGTATACGTATTAAAAAAAAAAAGGAAAAAAAAAAAGAAAAAAAAAAGACACACACACACCCCCATGTTCGGAATGATGTCCTTTTCCCAGTGCTGCAGAGGGACGGTGGTGGAAGCCCGCCCGGGGTTGCTCCGCGCCGGCCCGGGGAAGCTGCCGCAGCCCCGCGCACCGGCGCAGCGCGGCGGGGGGGCAGAGCCGGCTCCCGCTGGCCGCTGCCCGGGGCGAGCGGCTCCAGCCCCCGCCGAGGCCGCTCAGGTGCGCGGGGCGGCGCGGAGCAGCAGGTGGGCCCCGCCGGGCCGATCCCCCGCGGTCCCCCGCGGCTCGGGGCCACGGCGAGCACCGCTTAAAGGCGAGCGACGCGAAAGAGCGGAGAGATGATGGACGCGGCGCTGGTTGATCCTCTCCTCCGCGCCCATCCCCGCTCTGCGGCAGCATCGGGGCACATCGCGCAGGTGGGATGCGGGGCCTCGGGAAGCCCCCCCGCCCCCGCGGTGTCCCCCGGCACCCCACCCTCCCCCCCCTCCCCGGCCGCGGGGCTGCTGCGGAGCCCTTGCCAGGAGCCGCAACACGCGGAGCGGTGAGCGGCCGCCGCTTTGCCACCGCCCGGCCCGCTCCGGGGATGGTTTTTTTCTTTTCCCTCGCACCAGTCTCCGGCGGAATAACGGTGCGGCCACCCGGCACAGCCTTGTGCTGTGATTGCTCCCATGCTCGCACCACGAACGAGGAACTTCTCGGTGGTTCCTGTGCTGCGGGGTGAATCAGCCACCGGCGGGGCAAGCCCTGATGCTCAGGAAACGCGCCCGGGCCGGTGTCGGGAAGGAGAGCGGGTATCTTTTTGTTCTTGTTCTTCCCGGAGGTTTATGTGAAAGAAAAAAATCCCTTTAAAGTGCGCTTTAAAGCGCACGATTTTGTGATAAAACAGGAAGTCCCTCGGCAAAGGGTTTGGGTTCAGTCCGAGGAGTTAACTCGTTCCTCCGCGATGCCGGAGGCGGGGGGAGTGGGGGCGGGAGGTGGCCGAGCCGAGCCGAGCTGAGCCGTGCCCCGCCGCTCCTCATCGGCTCCGCGGCGCTGGGAGCCACCCGCCGGGGCTACTTTCCATGTGTCCCTTCACACACGGTTTATAAAAACCGATTCCCGTCTGCAAGCAGCTGCTTGGAAGCGAAATGACCTGTTATTATCGGCTGCCTGACTTTACCCCTTGCCTTTGGGGTAAAGCAACGGTAACCTTCGAACAATAAACTTACTCCGGGGGTGGAAATGAGATTCCGGGAAGCTGCTGATGTCTTTCCTGGATTGTCCTAAATGTAACATTTTGCATAGTCTCTAGTGTCTTCCTGGTCATTAAAACACCACGGAATTATTATGGGGGGTTTCAAAGACGAGGGGGCCCCGTGCTTGCAGGGAGAGAGATATATATGCTGGATTTGGGAGTGGGGAACAGCGATTTTCCTTCAAGCAAGCACTTACTTTCCTCCTAAATCACCCCTTTCAAACACAATTCACCTAATCCAGGGAGGACCGGAGCCTCTTTCTCACTTGTACAAAAAAGGTTGGGTTGTCTGGGCTCTGGGATGGTTGGCAAGCTATTGATCTCCCCGCTATCGGGAAGGCAGACTGCGTGCAATTCAGCAGATGCAAACAGGCAGAGCCTGGCTGAGAGATTGTTTTCCTCCAGAAAGTAACCTTGCAAGATGCTGAGGTTATTGACTTTGGAGTGGGGAAGGAGGTGTCTGATAATCAGCTCACTCTCTGTCTCCCTTAGATTTACAGATCAGGGCCTCTCTGTCACTCCTGAAAACATAATCATGCTGGCAATAAACCCTGAGGGAAGAACGAAACAGCAAGTGTTTTTCCTCAGAGCTAACGCAGTGACCTTTGAGTTACGTACTTAAACGAGCCATGATGTTATAGCAAGCCCTGCGCTGGTGTATTTGATCGCCCTGTCCTGGTTAAGCTGCCCAAGAAGGTGCCACAGCTGTGCCAGCGCAGGCAGGGCTGGCTGCGCTTCCCACACCTGCAGCGCAGTGCCTTGCTCCGGGTCTGGAACTGCTGCCACACGGCGCAGCGCTAGTTTTGAGGTACGGCGTTTGGGAGGGGGCAGATATCTGTCTCACTTTGCTTCACCAGATGGGAAAAGTACACCAGAGGGACTGCTTTTTTTTTTTTTTTTTTTTTTTTTTTTTGACAGAAACATTTCCTGTCTTCTTTGTAAAAATGTATTTTATGACCATTTTGCTGTGCAGACTTCTCCCTCTCTGGACATTGCACAGAGTAATGCAACACCTTCAATCTGTGGAGCAGATACCTCTTGATTACTTTATCTCAGAACATGCCTTTGTCTCTCTTCGACTTGTTCTTGCTCTTCAGTGAAAACTCACCTTTTTACAAGCTGTCAAACGTAACACTAACAGCTGAGCATTCATTCTGAAAAAAAAACCCCAACCTATATTTACTTAAAAATCACTTAGTATTTATGGCTCCTTGATTTTTTATTAGCCTTTTAACAATGTCTCTCACTTTAACACTAATCCAGAGGGAAGGGGCTCTCTCTTGTGCCTGTAGCAGATACATCCAAACAGAGAAGGGGAAAAGAGTTTTTTAATCACTTCTAGTATTTATGATATTCAAGACCATTTTGGAACAAATAAAAGGCCCCAATTCACTACTAAAAAAAATAGCTTCCAAATTCCATGGTCTACCTGGTGATAAGCAGGATTCAAGCAAACAGCACAAAAGGCTGCAAATGCAACTGCGTCTACAATCCCACTCCGCAGAGAAGGCACCGTCTCCCAAGGGATCTCCTTTTAACGAGGAAGAACATAATCAGGAGATGAAAGTTTGGCCCTTTGACATGAAGATGGCCCAGGCTTCACAGCTCTGCTTCACTTTCTTTCCTAAACTCAGCTGAGTAACCCCAGCGTGCCCACAGCCTGGCAGACAGAGGATAAGTGCAACTGAGTGGCATCCATCTTAAATGGTGCAAGTGGTTACTTTGGCCAAATGCTTGACAGACTGAGAAGAATTTCAGAGAGGCCCAAAGCATCCATGAGAATTGGTAACAGCTTGGCAAAAGTTAAACAGCAAGTTTGAAAAACTCATTCACTGGTTTGCCTCTCAATTTGCTGTAGTGACTCAGGATGGAAATCTGGACATCACTATGGATAACAGCGAAAACCTCTGGTCAAAGGGCAGCAACAGTAAAGGAAGCTAATTAAATATTGGATAGCAAAGGAAAGGGGAGGCAGGCGTGGAAGAAAGATTTACATAAGCTTTGTCATCATGTAGATCAGCGGGAAGCCCCTGCCAGGAATAGGATCTCAAAAAGAAAAGAGCAGAAATAAAATGGCTCAGGGAAAAGTGCCACGAATTGTCAGTGATATGGACAACACTGATATCTGAAATGATCACGGCTGCTTTGGGGAATATGGGATAATCAGAGGGTAAGATGAGTAACACAGATGTGTAAAATGTAATGGGTGTAATATAAAGTAGATTAGGAACTTCTTGGCCACCCTCATGACTTGTATGAGTAATACATAAACAAGGGAAGAGGAAATGGAAAAGAGGGTTTAGGAATTTTCTGTGCAAGGCACAGACAACTTGTGGAACGCACTGTCATCAGATGCCATTGAAAGCAAGGTCTTGATGGAATTCAAAGAAGAAATATATATGCATAATGAGAGTTACATTCCTAATGAAGATAATATTTTTGTATCATCACATTCAGAAGCAATGCAAACCTTCATCTCTAAGTAACAAATCAAATAATGCTCCTTCCTTTTCTCCATGTTCTTATAGCACCTGTATGAACTAGGATGTCTCATTGACATTCAGAAAAACATTAAGTCTCCGGATTTTTGAAGATGGGACTTGGGAGCTTTTGAAAACGTTACCCGCTGCCTCAACAACAATGTGTAATGTATAAAATGTTTCCTCCTTGACCTGTTCAAAATAAGAATTGTGACAATTTGTCTGGTTCTTCACATGTAGCAGAGTCAGTTTGACTTTCCCTTCCAATTCAAGTAATTGCTACAGGAAATCTTTACATTTGTGTTCTAATTTTGGGACCTAGATTTGGTTTTAGTGGAACTAGAAAAGAGTACAAGCATGCAACGTAAAATTTCTTTAAAACTACAAAGTTCCACTCTTATTTTTGTTCCTTAACTTTTAATAAGAATAACCTCAATTTAACACATCTGGGCAGCTTGCAGACTATCAGATAGTGCCTGCATATCCGGTGTTCTAAGTACTCTGGACAAATACAGTGACTTAACAGATTAAAAAAAAACCAAACCAAAACCACCTAAATCTCAAATTAAATAAACCCAAGAACAACCACTTACACTCACCAATTGTCCTTACTATTTCTCACCAACTGTCCTTACTATTTACTATTGCAACACTATTTCTTTGCCCTTCCAAACACCCACCTATCATAGACAAGCGAAGAAGAGTAGGGGGGTTGTACCCTGAGAGGAAATACCTGCAGTAAATTCGAGCTGTTTAAGGCTTAGAAAGAAAATAAGCAACAAATTTCCAGGACCCTAATGCAGTAATTTCTCCCTCAGTACAGACTGAGCTCCAATACCTATACCTGCTAACTGAAATTTCAGAGGGAAGGAAATTTCTTAACCAGACTCCTTGTCACGTCGGATCAAGCATTTTCCACGTGGTATTGCTGAAGCAGGTTACAAACCTGAAAGCAACGACACTTAAAATTGCTGGGACGTGGTGGACTGCTTTACAGAGAATTACTATTTACCTTGTACAGAAAAAGGAGGCACAGTGTCCTGCCCAAGGTTACAGGAAGTCTGGCTAGTTCAGCAACAGAAAGCTCTTCTCTAATTCCCGTAGGAAGACCACCTTTCCACACCATATTTAATCCGGCCGGCTCACCTCACACAGCACCACGCTTTTGTCACTTTTTGTCCATATCAGTTGCCTTTACTGTCGAAGGACAAAAAAGGGTGTAGACTGCCCCAAAGCGCTTTTCCTTCAGCTCTTTTCTTCAGAACAGGATGCCATTTAGACTCATGCATACCATTATCATAAATAACCTCAGAACTACTTAAATCACAAACAGAGTTTGCAAGCATTTGGAAACAAAGATATGTGCCAGGTATACATTTTAATTTATCCTTCCTTCTCGTTTTTCGCTTATAAACGTTGGTAAACTAGAGTATCGTGAAAACTGCGAGGGACAGCTTTGGGTTTGCTCGTCCCTCCCTTCACTGCCCAGCACCCTGGCGTGCCCCCCTCTGTTGACACGCAAACGCAGGCTCGGTGGCCTCGGATTATTCTGCTATTGATCATTACAATATTTTTCTGCTGGGCAGCCCTTCTCCCTGTAATTTTGAGGATGGAAAGCCTTTTAGTCGGTGGATTTAAAAATGCATTTCACTTGCTTGAGGGCGCTTTTTCTGATGTTAAAAAAGCCAACAAACAAACAAAGCCCCTCAATGTACTTAAGACATCATGGACACTTGATGGACACTTAACTTGATATTCCTTTAATTCTAGCCTTTTGTAAGTAGAACAGATGCTCTTTTAATTGCAAAAATTTAAATCAAAAAGCCCTGTGATGAAAGTGTGATAACAAATAAACAGGTTCGTGCCTCTTTTTAAACTAAAAAGGAAAAAGTAAAGTTCCTTCCTCTCACTTTCTGTATTTTCCGACCTTTCCTTTTGTTTTCCGAGCATCCAAAGGTAATAGGGCTTGATAAAATGCGGTGTGGGCTGGGGGGTGGGGGTGGTGGCAACGGGGACAGGGGGAGGAGAGGGAAGATAACATTATTCCAGGCCCTTGCTCTGTTTTGTTAGGACAGATTTAATCTTTGGGCAGCATCAGAAGATAGGCCTGAATGACTGCCTGATCATCTCTTCACTCTCTCTCTCTTCTTTTATCTGGATTACCCTCGACTCTTTTCAGGGATGATATCTCGCTATTCTTGTTTGGTAAACCAGGCTATTGTTTCCCTGTATTTCACTTACTGTAAAATGTTTTCTTTCTTAACTTCAGGCCATTGTTCCTGGGTAGTGAGCATGCTGTCACTGGAGAGGGGATGCAAGGAGGGAACTGTGTAACTGGGGACAGATTCTGCCCTATTTTGCCAGTTAGCAATATCTCGCTGTCTAGTGCACTTGATTTCATGGGGATTTCTAGCAGAAAAAGCATTGATAAAGGGGTCAAATTTGGCCTTGTAATTGAAGAGAAAATTGAGGAAATATAATGAATACTATGGAATATGGGATAGTCTCAAATTTAATTTTCAAGTTAGCAAATGCTCAGGCCATGCACTGGGTGGTTTTCAAGAGAGCATGTGTTCACAGTCTGATTTGTCAGTGCTTCTCGTTGCCTCATGATAAACATTAAAGAAAGGAAGAAACACAAATGTCATGGTCATTTTTGTTCCATTAACAGTGAATCTCAAGGCTAATGGTTGTAGATCAGAAACACAAACCTCAGGACAGAATACTAAAATGTGTGGTGCTGGGACTTCGTTTGTCGTCACCGGAATGTATATTCTGGGTGGTAATATTTTCTCTAATGGTGCTCCAAAAATAAAAACCCCAAAACAAACCCCACTGTAATTGTATTTTGCTTGTTCATGCTAAGTAAAACACGCTAGGGGAGACATTTGGGGAGAGCAGGCTGAGGTGCAGATGAACCAAGCGTGAGCATGTGCTAGTGCTTCACAGCGCGCGCGCAGCCTGATGGTTGGCACTGACATCAGCCCAGCTTTGACGAAACCCAAGGGGTTGCTGCTGTGCTTGTGATGAGAGCTTGGGTGAAGGTGGTTACAGGCCAGCTCATTAAAGACGATGAACGTGTGTTGTGCCATGTTTGATGACTGTTGAGAGAAGGCCAGAGTGAAAGAGCTTACATAAAAGCATTAACAAGGGCATAATACCAGTTGACTCACTCAGCACAACGTTGTCGCTGACCACGTTGAAGCCGTAATTAGTGAAGCAAGGGCTGCTGTGGCTTTCGGGAATTGTTGGGAGCCACGAGTGCCACGAGTGCTATGCAGGTGATGGGCATTTCACAGGAGGCACACGGAGAGCCTCTCTGGAGAAGGCTACTGCTCTTTGCTGGCTGTCCCCTCGAGTTTGAATGGTACCAATGTTTAGACCAGAGGTGCTTATGGAAAGTCTTGCTCTTCATACAGGAGGGCCATGTCCATGAGAGTGGGGTGTCTACAGTAAAAGAGGGGAGCAAGACAGAAGTCGTAACTCCCTTTTCCTATTTAGCTGCTCTTTCAAAATGAAGCAGGAAGGCAAAGGCATTTGACATACTTGTATTGAGTGCACTTCCCACTTGGAAGTGTTTATTTTGATCTCAAAAACTCACAATGCTGGGCCAGATCCATCCCTGGCATAAACCTGGGATGCTGAACTTGCTGCCAGTGGAGTATCAAGCAGTCAGGTGCCCATAGGTGTGGGTGCAAAGCGTTTTGGTGGGAAGCGGGGAGACGCTCTGTGGAAGGCACTGCCACGTCCCCCTGCCAAATGCTGGAGACGGCCTGAGGCAATCCGCCCTGTGTGAGGCACAGTGCCATCTCTCCAGTGGGATTTTCACCAAGCCTTTGAGATAAACCAACCGAAGGGATCAGGCAGGTTAAGGCGGGATGGGACTTACATGAGATCAGTCCCACCACAAGCCAGGGAAAGCGTCCCGGCCTGCGGCTCTGAACCACCCCGCTCCTACCAGTCCCCTCTGCAGCAGCATTTTGTGCTCTTCCCCAGCACGGAGCTCCCACGGTCCCGGTTATCTTTTTATTATTCTCCTATTGTTCCTACTTAAAACGCGAGAGGAAGGCTGACAGCACTGGGCGAGCAGAGCCGTTACCGCCACCGCCCCCGCAGCGGGCCCAGGGGCGTCCCCGCACTCCGCCGGGCCTGAGGGGAGGCCGCTGCCCCTGCGCGGCCCCGCGCGCTGACACGGCGGGGTGGGGGGGTGGGGAGTGTGGGTGCTCGGCTCTGCCTCTCAGCCCCCCCGAGGCGGGGGAAGGAGCGGGGCAGAGGGGGCTCCTGTCGGGCGCCGCAGACCCCCCGGGAGTCCCTTGGCGGGGCCAAAGTGAAAGTGAAGCGACTCCCGAAACCCTTTGGGGGTGGCGGCAGGAGCCATGTGACAGCCGGGAAGCAGCCTGACGGCACGGGGCTGCGGAGAGCGATTAACGGGAGGCGCGGGGAGGGGGGGGGGTGACTTCCAACAGCTGAGGTGCCCCCTCCCCGCCCGCCACTCCCTTCCCTCCCCCCTCTCCCCTCTCCCCTTCCCGCCGTCCCGCACCGCCGGCGTCTCCCTCCGCGGCCGCACTCGCGCCCGTCCCTAGAGGCGGCGGCGCGGGAGGCCGGGCAGGGCGGCGGGGCAGGGCAGGGCAGGGCGGGCGGCTCCCCCTCCCCTCCCCTCCCCTCCCCTCCGCCGCGTCCCCCTCAGGCGGGGCAGGAGCGCGCCCCGCAGCGCTGCCCCCGGGAGGAGGGACTCGCCTCCCCGGCATGGTCACGGCGGCTTATTAGGGTGGTCGTGTCCCTCTCTTCTTTTTTTTTTTTTTTTTTTAATTTTAATTATTATTTTTAATTTTCCTCCTCGCCGCCGCCGCGGCTGTCACTGCTCTCACCGTTACTCTTATCACCGCTCTTCCCGGGGCTCCCGGCGAGGCCCTGCCCCGCCGCCCCTTTGTGCCCGGCGCGATGAGGCAAGGGGCCAGCGGCCGGCGGGCGCGGCCGGCCCGCGGCGCCCGGGGGCAGCGGCAGGTAAGCGGGGGCAGCGGCGGCGGCGAGGGGCGGGCGGCGGGCAGGCAGGCAGGCAGGGCAGCCGCTGTTTGCACCGGGTGCGGGCGGGCGAGGCGCCGGTGCGGAGGGCGGCCTCGCCCGCGGCGGGGAGGGCGCGGAGCGGGGCGGCTGTGCGCAGAGACACCCGATGCCGGCCCCCCCCCCCGCCCCGCCGCTGCCCGCCCCCGGAGCAGCCCGCTCCTCACCCGCGCCGCCGCGGCCGGCCGGGTTTGTTCCTTCCTTTGTTTTATTCGGGCTGTGTATAAAAACTTGTTATCACCGCCACCCGAAAGGACACCCCCTCCCATCCCCCCATCCCCAACTGAGCCGTCTGCGTTCTCTGCCCCTTCCCGGATTGCCCCTTGCTTTTAACTCCCCCGTCCCTTCCCGAGATTAAACCTGTCTCGGGCTGCGTATCTTCCCTCTCTCCAGCCTGCCCACCTCGCTGCCCTCCCCAGTCCCCCCTCCAACCTTCGTGCCTATTTTGATTTATTTTTTTCTCCCCGCTTTGGTTTCTAAGGGACTCCCCTCCAACCTGTCTGTAGGTATGTTTGTGTAACCAGACACTGAGAGTAGCTGTCTGCCGAGGAATTAACTCGGCAACCCCCAAAGCTTAGTTTGCATTCAATAGAGGTGTTTGTTTTTCAGGTTTAAACCTCCAGACGGGTTGAAGAAATCGCCCGAAAGGAACCACTTGGCAGATTTTGTTTCCTCCCTTGAAATCCCACTGGACGTGGAGCAGGTGGGGGATCGGCAGGGGAGAGATTTTGAGGGGGGGTGGGAGGGTGACCAGGGGCTGAGTGGTGTGGGCAGGAGGGGGAAAGGGCTTTAAAGCTGGGAAAGTGGAGTCGCGCTTTCCCCCTTCCTTTCTTCTGAGGGCAGGGAGGATAGCTCAAGGCTCTCGCTCTCGTTCGTTAAAAATAAATACTACAGAAGTTGACAAATTTTGTAGTTTTAGAGAAGTGGATTCTCTCCAGGATTAACGTAAAAAATGTTGATGTTTGAGGAACTGCTCTTGCTCAACCCGTAAATAAAGTGGAGATGTTGACAGTTTGTCTAGCCTCTGGTAAACGAGAACAAAAAACATTTCATTTCTTGAAGGGCATCAATAATTGTGAGGGTGGGAGGGAGAGGAAGGAGTTTAACTATTAACCTTTATCTGGGATCGTAAATGAGTTGAAACTCGTGTTTCTGAAGCTTCTTTTATGCATTTGCTTTTCTGTTTTCCCCCTCTGCTTTCCTTTCCTGGAGATGGTGAAAGGTAAATGAAAACGATGATGTTCGCATTAATTGGACAAGCAGGCGATTTTATGGCTCACCAGTAAAAAATAAATGCCACGGGAAAGTTGCTGTTTGTAGTGCAAGCGGTGGGAAAGTGTGTGTGTGTGTGTGGGGGGGGTGCCAGCAAAGCAGCGGGGCTGGCTGTGCATTATGCTGTTACTTAAGGGGGGGTTCCTTTTGTGTTTCCAGATCATTCACTTGAACGCACCGGAGGACGATTTGTGGAAGGTAAGAGAGCCTTTTCCCTAACAATTACATCCTCCGGAGCCATGTACTGTGCGTACCTGAGCGTTTGCCTATGCTCAGGCCCGCAGTGCCAGCCCACTCGTGCTGGGAAGCGATAAATAGGAGAATGCCGAGCTGTTGCTGGCCGCGGTGTGGGTATTGGGAAGCACGGCATTTTTTAGCAAACAAATAAGCTGCTTTTATGCACCGAGATGCTTATTAAGCTGATGAATTCCTCCCTTCCAAAAAAAGGGATACCGTTTCTTAATCAGGACATAGCTTGGGAAAACAGGACATGAAGAGCAGAATGAAAAAGCTTCTGTCTGTTTTCTACACGTGGAAGTAATATGCCTAACTTAACATGTAGGATGTTTCCAACAAAGATGTTAGTACTAATTTCGGTATGAATTGGGGGGGGGGAAATAATCCTTGTACTTTCTTAATTGCAGCTTTCCCAAATGTGGTGTTAGGTTATTTTGTGGCACGATTCTTGTCTGAAGTGAAATTAAATGACTCTTAACTACTTCTGAAAATAAACTGCGACCAGCCACCAGAACTTTTCTCCTTCCTACAGGCTTAATGAAGTGAAAGCAGGAGATTTTGGGGAGGAGGCAAGGGTGGGAGAGATAGGGGATCATAAAATTTGGCAGAGCAAGTGACTGTGGGGGGGGTGTCTTTGTTAGTTTGTCAGCATTGCAATTACAAGCAAAATATGCTGTTCCAGTAAATGCAAATTCAAGTGATTTTGAATGAAAATTGTAAAAATGATTTCCCATTACTTTTTTTTTTTCTTGGGAAGAACAGAGTCTTTCACTTGTTTGTCATTAGTTTGTCATTCTCTTGTCTAGGAATCAAAAATACAAAGACTGACTAATACTGCTTGTTCTCATGAGTTACTGTAGAAATCTGTACAGCACACGCAGTTCTGAGGAGTTCCTCTTCCCCCCCCTTGAATGAATCCCTGCCAGCAACAAGTGTGTTGATATACTGATCTGAAGGACTTGGGCACGATGCCAACTCAAGCAATTTAAATGACATGGTTAATAGTGTCTCTACTGTCCTTATCACACAGTAGTTGTCTTTAATAAACTCACTGAACTTCCAAGTGATAATTGTGGATGACAAATTAACTCGAGTCCTAGCTCTCCTGTTCAGATGAACTCCGTTTCCCTCTGACTGATAAATATTAAATGCTAATTCTGGGTGAACTATAAGAATTTGCAAAATATACCTCTGTCCTCTAAATATGTGATTTCTTTCAGGCAAATAAGAGCCAATTAGATTATTTGAAAGAATTTCTAGAGCTAAAGTGTTCCCATAGATTCTACTGCTAGTAGCGTCATTTTCTTAAGTTTTTCTGTAGTAATAAATACATGTGGGACATTGCATTCTTCAAAGGAATCCTTATCAAACACTTCAAAAGAGGAAATAGTTATACATAAAGTAGGTAAGCCAGCGTAGTATGCCTAACAAATTAAACCACTCTGTAATTCCTGTAAAGCATTTTGAATGGAAGTAAAAATGATTGTTCCATCCATTTCCATTGAATAGGTAACCTTTAAAAAGCAGCTAATATAATTTCAGAAGTATGCATCCTGGCAAACAGTAAGCTGTTTCACAGTGGGAGTTTTGAAGTTCTTTGAGTATCTCTAGTACTTATACTGACTTTTTCCCTTGTAGAATTAAAAGAGTATGACATGATATGAAACTGCAGGAGAAGAGACAGAGTAGTACAATTGACAGTTTAACTGATAATTACATGTATGATTGCTTAGATTATGATTTTTATTTTTTGAGGATTTGATCCTAAAAATATCTTTTCTAGCTCTCATCTTCCTGATTTCCAAACTTGTTAAATCTTTCCAAAAGCTGTAGAAACTGTCGTCTTCTCAGCAGCTGTTAAGAGCTTGCTAAAGCGTCTTATGGCTCTGATTGAAATACAGTGCTATGTGCTTAACTGATAAGTATTGAAATGTTCTTCTTAATGGCCAGGATTGTATTTTTGAAGATTAATACATGAATGCAGATTGTATGGTGTCACAGGTTTGATTTCTTGTGGCTTTGTTTGTAAAATTGATTCCTTTGAGACTAGTGAAAACTAACTAGTTTTACCTACTTTTAAAAAATAATAATAGATAAATAATAAAAATTGTCAATTACTTTCCTAAAAGCCGTGTACAGATGTAGGTGTCTGACAGATTTTTTTTTTTTTTTTTTTTACTTTATGTGTTGCAAATCATATTATAGCTACAACAAAAGTTATTTAAGTGTTAGGTTTTATAAAAGTGAAAGACCTAACCTGAGACGTACTGAAATCTTATCATGAAACTCCTATGGCCCAGAGAATGGGGCAAAGAAGGGAATGTGCCTTTATGTATAGATTCACTATATATTAGATATGTTAGTTACAGTCATTCCTTGATGGTATGGATCTGCCCTGTTCATTAAAACTAAATATTTGTTGGTTCCAAGTGACATTTGGAAAGATACTCGATGATGTGAAGGCACGGTATTTCTAGAAACGCTTTTTGATAGTTGGCAGGTCACTCCTCCTTCTCGGATGCTCTGAAATTACGATAGTGGCTGTCCGATACTCAGGATGTGAAGTTAAAAGTGATCTTGGTTGTTCAGCCTTGTAATTTATGAGTTTTTTCCCTGCAGCCCTCCTCGAACCTGATAGCTATTTCAGTTTCACAGTTGGCCTCATGTTCCACTTTTCTTTTTGCTTTGAAGGCTGGGCGGAAGGCTTGTCAGGGTTTGCAGTTGAACTGCTCCGTGCAGGGCTGGGTGGCCATGCTCGAAACCATAGGGGTGTTACTCTTCAACAATTGTTGCCAGCATTCCTGATTCCTTTTTCTGATTAAAACCAATGCTTTGGATCTCTCCATTAGCATTGTATCACATTAGAAACAGTGCACTAAGCATCACATAATTGCATAATGACATTTTGAAAGATAAGGCCTTGAAGATTTGGGGTTTTTTTTGGTGAAAACTGGGCATGTTAAATGCATGAAACAGTGTTCAGGTTCAGAAAGATTTACAGATGTAGTGCATCTGACCCATTTCTTTCTAAAATACCTATTTTTGTTTGCCATGTTCATCACTTAAGACCTGAAATTGCCAGCATGTGCAATAAGCATAATCTTACTACTGTGAGGAATGCCACAGAGGTAATTGGAATAATTTTCGGTAAAGTAGTGCCCTGTGTTTGCAGAATGGACTAGCCCTTGTCTTTTAAGCTCCACAGGGCAGGGAATTGTCTTAGAAGTATTTTCTGTAAAATGCCTGGCATGTCTCTGTGTGCCAAAAAATGATAAATAATAACAAACAGTAGTTGACAATTTCTGTAGACTTTTTTTTTTAAATTATTATTATTTTGGAATTTGCCTATAGGGTCCTTTCTAGCAAAAAGAAAATGCCAGAGTGGCTTCCAGCTGGGGCAAGATGTGCTCTGACGGCAAGAGAAGCTTTTAATCGAAATAGCACACACATTTAATCGATAGTATCTTCTGTGATGCCGTCAGGCCAAAACATCAACTGGCGTAAATCAGTGTATATCCACTGAAGTCTGTAGAGACACAGCTGACTTACACCAGATGATGTGAGTGTCCTTTTTGGCTTTAACAGTTTTCCTTTAATCTTCTTGCCACTTAAACTTTTACTATGATCTGCCCACATTCCAGAAGTGTGGAATGAAGATGGGATAACGTTTCTTTACTTTCTTCCTCCTTTAAGCCTTTGGTGGCTTTTCTTTTGCATGATGATGTATGCTTTATTACTTATATATGCTCTCGTCTCGCCTTCAAGCCTGCGAAGGTAGCTGTTATCCTCAAAATCACACCTGAAAAGAGTGTCATTATATTCAGAAATACTCCAGTCTTGTCTAGCTTGCCAGATGCAGGTGTATTGTAAATAGCTTCTTGATCATACTGTATTTATGATTAAAGGTTCCTAAATACTGTTGTTAGTAACTCTCTTATTAGCAATTTGTGTCATGTGAAGAAATTTAGAAACATTGCCCCCCACATCTGTTTCCCAGGATAATTTTATTGTGTCTGCCAAGTGTCTTAATGTTTTAGTTACTAAACTGTATTATCCATATGAAGTAATTGAAAATACTGAGTGTGTACATCTTGTGTGGTGGACTGACTCAAATGATATTTGGTCAGTAAAGGGGGGAAATAAATTATTTTTCTTTATCTTCCAAGCCTCTAATAAACATTTTTGAAGGCAGTGTTAGTAAACTAGTTCTTGTCGGACATGGGAAAACTGTGTTTGAGTAGAGCACCACTCATTTTCAGAAGTTCAGGCTAAATCTTGTTCTTCCTTATTGAAGTATAATGCCATTTTTAGAATTTCAGCATAAATATTTTTAACATTTCTTTAAGTAATGCAAAGAGTAATCAAGTTTGTTAGATGATTGCCCAAAATTGATGGTTTTGAAGAAGGACGGGATACTTGTGAGTCTGTGTTTTCAGATTTGGAAGCAACGGAGAAATCGTCAATCCTAACACACACAGACACACTCACACAGAGCAACTGTGAGGAGAATCTGATTAACTCCTAATCATACATTTTTACTCAAATGTCTTCTCACCCTATGCCCATTTTTTCCTGAGCTTTATAAACTAATAATATATTAAATGAAAAAAAAAAGTAATCAGATGAAAATATTGTGCCCAGATGCTGCACTACAGAAGGTCACATAGAAATGTCTGTAAAGCATGATCAAGTGTGGATTCTGCAAGTGGAAATGAGCGTGCTCCCTTTCCTTTGAACTGGATGGAGAGTTACTTCCCTCTTTCCAGCTTGCCAGTTCTTCCAGAGCTATAGAGGACCATAGCAACTAAACCTTTCACCAAGATTTTATTAAAGCAGGAAATATATGTAATTACAACATTTCAAGTGACTCAATAAAGATACGTAGAACACCAGTCATGTATGCAATAATTTTAGGTCTTACAGGGGCTCGGATGTCAATTCCCTTTTTTTTTTTTTTTTGTAGTTAGGAAAAACTTTGGATGGAAATGGGGCTGCAAAAGGGCAAGAGTTGATGCCAAAGAAGTAAAGCACATTTCAGAGCCTGTCTTGATTTTATTTTCTATCAGTGATACAGTCTCTGCAGTAAGTGAAAATATTCTAACAAAGCTCTAAACTTGACTGTAAGGCCAGTTTCAAAGATGTGTGTCTCTTCAATATACTTCCAGCTTGTGCAAGACGACGCATTTTTAGTCTTTTTTTTTTTGTATCTATTTTGTCAGAAACAGTTTGCAGGTCTTAAATTAGTCCTTGGGGGGCATAAGCTCTAGTTGAGTTAATCAGTTTGTCCGATACAGTGACTTGAGAGCCTGATCCTGCTGATGTAACATTCAACGAAGTCAGAGTTCATGGATAGCATGTTATGGTAACGAAAATCAAACTTCTGGATTTTTATCCAAGAATTTCCTAGAACTACGAATTTATAAAATGCTTTCATAGGAGAGGGAAGTCCTGTTATTTCACTGTTTTTAACTGTTTTCTTAAATTGCTGTATGGTATTTACAAACTCCAGCTAATGATGAAGAATCAAATGCTGTGAACTTGCATTGTAGATTGCTATGACTAATGGTGTTTTTAGGGTTGCAAATACTTCACTGGCATTTAATTTATAGCTAAATTAAAATAATTTCTCTGTGCAGTTCCTTAAGATTGTAACAGCAGCTTATGGAGAATGATTTCAGTTAAATATTTTCAAGTAATTTTTTTAACCTTTTTAATGAAATTGCAGAAGTGTACAAAAGCTGATGTGGATGTTTGGGAAGTGATTTTGAGAAAGTAAAAAAAGAAAACAATCTTTTAAGTGAAGATCAATAAAGTTAGAAATTACTGCTTTTGTATGAACTTTGTTCCTAAAAACACCCCCAGAAGATTTTTTTTTTTTCTTTTAAAGTTTTATAAATATTGTAAAACAGTGGAAGAAGTTGTATATTGTGGATTGCTTTTGTCTGTAGCGAGGATTTTTAAGGCTAGATCTCAGAGGATTTTGTATATTAACTACAGATCACTCCCGGCCAGTCACAAAAACTCTGCATGATGCCTACTCATGTAAGGTTTTTGTTTTGAAATCAAACTTTTTTTTTGCTTCTGCATTATAAAGAATTTGAGTAATACATTGGACACGCTACATTGAATAGCAGAACACCCAAAAGTTTGGCGGATCGAGAGTTTTACCCTTCCACCCTTGCTCTGCAGTCGTGTTTGCGCAAGTTAAGTGTCCAGTTCTATGAATCTGGTGGCAGCGGGAGGGGAACACATGGGATGGTGCAGACAGAAAGTTGTTCGTGTGGGAGTGTTTGAAAGATCAGAGCCTTGTACTGTAAGTTGGCCCTCATGATTTCAAAATGAAAGCATATTAACCTATAAGCTTAAAAATGGTTACTCTTAATTTAAATATGCATTGGCAGAATCCTAAAGTCTTCTAAGTGCTGTTCTGCTGTGACTTCATATGCTGAGTTATCTGTTACAGAATTTACTAATGAAACTTAAAAAAAACCAAACCAAACCAAAAAAACCCCTAAAAATATCTGATCAAAGCAATTGTTAGAAATGACACTATTTGATAAGATCATCTGCTGAAAATAAAGAGGGAAATGAGATCTGACCGAGGTAAAACCAGGTAAATAGCTTTCAGCTCTGCTTTTGTTATTCAAGAAGAAAGAGAAACAATAGGTGCTGTTTAGAGTCAGGAGCTGCCCTTCTAACCTCTGCTGCTCTTAAAATGCCTGAAGGTTATTGCATGGTTTGTGGTGGCTTTTATGCTTGCAGTTCAACTTTTAATTTTCTAACAAAAGGAGATGCAGTACTAGCCTGCTGATAAACACCGCACGGAACAGTCAGAAAAATGGAAAAATTCCTCACTGTTTTTTCCTCCTTTCCAGTTACTGAAGTATACTGACATATTTTTAACAGAAGGAGAAGAGCACTGCCTCCTATGTTAAGCCGCGAAAGCTAGAGACTGATTTTTTAAAAGTAGGAACATTGTTTCTACGAGGATGGGATGTGCTTTTGCATTCAATAGCCTCAGCCCAAACAAATGATTTGTTGTGTGCTGTTACGGGGAATGATCCGAATGTCCATAGGGGATGTATCTACTTCAACGAGATTTCTAATTCTTGCTATACTGGCAAAATCAGATCGAGTTAGCCTTAAATCCAGCCTTCTCAGCATCAAAACTCCTGCTGCCTGGCCAGAAGTGTTCCTGCTGAGCATGAGAAGCACCCTTTCTCTGCAAGTTGTAAAGCAGTGCACGGTGTAAGTAATACAGACAAACCTCAGCCAGCACGTTGTCCTTGTCCTTACATGTGCTGCTTGAATTTGTTGGCGTGATCATTGCTGATGTTTAGAATACCGTGCTTGCTGTGATGCTTTGTACTTGGATACCAGTGTGATCAGAGGAGAGAAAGGGTCAACTTCTGAAGGTATTGTTTTCCAGCACAGCTGAAAGTAATGGAATGTAGCAGTTTTAGGAATGTACACCTGTGAGTATATAATAAGAGAGTATCTGTTTGTGTATTTTCACCGCTGACATTCAGATCAAAGGTCCCCTAGGTGTTGTTGTAGTAAGAAAAAGGGAAAGGGGCCACATGTCTTACCAACTCTGACCTGTCGTCTTTCTCATTGTTTGCAAGTTTTCACTAGAAAATCAGTCGTGAGCCTGCTTCGATGAGGTGACTTACTTTCAGGGGTTCACTTAGTGCATATGGATATTCAGTTCAAAAAGCAGCAGATTCAGGTCTCAGCGATTAAAAGAAAAAATACTGTCAGCAAGTGCTGGTGCTTAAGTATAAAAACTGATGCCAAATCTTGCATTGGATGGTGCTCGGATATTGTCACAAGCACTTAAAAACCCCCTTGTGTTCTGAGGCAGTGAGGGTTCCTCCTGGATGTCTGATGCCAGAAAGGGTGACAAACTGAGAAGCATCTTCAAGCCTTTACAAACACATACCCGTTTAAGCATCTTTGACCCTTTACAACTACGTGCCACCTAAAACAAAAAGCTTGAGGAGTCCTCTGTCTCTTGCCTTCCAGCTTGCTTACAGCTAAAGGAAATGTATCCCAAATGGAGGAGGATCCCCCAGGCCCTGGAAGCTGTTTAATTAATGATCACTTTCAGCCTGCTCATTAAATGGCTTTTATTTTCTCACATGGGCAAATGAAAAAGGTGATTACACCTGGAAGAAACAATGACACCTGTTAAATCTTCCTCTATTGTTAAGCACAGTTTGAAAAAGAAAAAAGATTTAGATTTAATTTTAGAATTAAGTAGAACTATACTTGCTTCCTTTTTGTGTAGGTTATGTGGGATTTGTGCTAGTACATATTTCTGTTATAATAATGTATGCTAGTACACCTGGCAGTAATTCTCATCTTCTTTAACTGAATTTACTTAAGTCAGAAAAACTAGCTTTTTTATTTATTAAGGTAGAGAGACTTTTGCTTTTTTTGCTTGCTTCTGTGACATCTGACTTGATTTCTGTATAACGAAAGTGTTTTACGTGAGAGTCAAAACTATCCTCACCAGAGTCTTCAGTGGTTTTCTGCTTCTGTTGCATTAACGTTTTGGTAGCGATAGACATTTTGGCAGCTTATGATGTAATTTATCATGTTGCTTCAGTGCTGAGGCTTTGTCAGCAACAGGGAATTTCAGGAAGAATTTTCCATTGGCTCAACAAAGCCAGCAGCAGCACTGTGAGAATTTTACATGGAAGTCTGAGTGTAGATATGGCCTAAGGGAAACTGCTCGTGTGTCCGATTTTGGGGCATGTTTGATAAGAAGTAGTCAGCCAGGGGTGTTGGGTAACTGTGGTCATCAGGAGCTTAGCTTGCTATCCGTACTCAATGTGCATAAGACCTCTTGTAATCTTTTCTCAATATGTTGTGGAAAGTTATTAGCACTTTGGTAATACACATTTTTCTCTTTCCCTGTGGGCTATGCAGCTCCAGTTTTCTCTGGATGAATTCCTGGGGCACATTGTTTGCTTACTGTACTTAGGCCTGGGAAATCAGTATCTTACTAGGCGATAGACTGTTCGGACAGTTTGATTCAAGATTGTTTCCGAGATAGTCAGATCAAGTCCTCGTTTTGCTTTATCCAGACTTATTCGGCAGAAAATCACAAGCCGGGTATAATTTGCAAATGTTTGCTTTAGTTGCACAGTTTTCACAGCGTGCTCTCTCAGCTGAAGGGTGGGGAAAATATGCAATGAAGCCTGTGACACCATTTCACGCAACCCTCGGCCACATGGTTTTATTTTATTTTTGCTTTCTGTTGGCAGGCACTAAAGGGGGTGTTAATTCGTGGCCTGCTAATTTTGCTTAGAAGGTCTGTTCAGCCATGAGCACAAAAAAGGGTTACCAGCCTTGCTATTGCCTATGGCATCTGTGATGCAACGGGAGCATGTGCTGCTACCATCACGAGGCTGGACTATGGCAATTCTCTCACAGTAAAACCTTCAGTCTAGCTTCTTGTTTGCTTGCCTACTGCTTCTTTGGAAGGCAGCAGCGTGGTTGCTTGTCAGCAGGTAGTACTGTATGCTTGCTGTGTCATCCCTCTGTAGTTTTGGATTGGCAAGCTATGAAATAGTGACTTGACTTTAAGGTGGTGCTGCTAGATGTGTTTCAAAGCTACGTGGTAGGACCTAGTTACATAAAAGATTGCTTCCTGGAGCTTGGGTATGAAGGATGTTCGCCTTCAGATGCTAACCTGTTTAATTTTCCCACCATCACATTGGCTACGAGCAGGCGTGGTGAAATGTTTACCTACTGGACCCTGCCCCAGCCCTTCAGGTTTTCCTCTAGTCCATCTTGAGTCATTTGGCCGAAGTGGCATTGTTCCAAAAGGTACAGGTCCACAACAGCTTAAGCTCTCTCTTTCCTTCCAGTTCCTGCCTTCTCCCTTGCTCTGGAGCTGTCTCACAGCTGAGACCCTATGAGCCACCTCACAGCCCTCAACCTGCAGACTAAGCCACAGAAAATCAAGTAGCTTTCTGCGTGGTTATCCCCCTGAATTGGCTTTTCATGGGAGGGGATACGCTTCACTGCCAGCAGCAAAGATGTGGTGGGAGCAGACACCCTGGACAAGGGGGAACAGTAGCACGGCACTATCATCAACACAGTTTAGTTACCTTGAAAGTGTTGTAACAGTGCAGCTCTTTCGTAGCACTGCAGTTATTACACATATTTCTAAGCAGGAAAGCCTTTTTGTTGTTTTATCAGGTGTCTGTACACATGAGAGAGCAAGACGAAAGCTATGGACATTTTATGCATCACTGTTAAAGGGCCTAGGGGGTGGGGCGGGGTGTTTGTTTTAAATGTTACCAAAATCCTTGTGGTTGTCAGTGACTTGAGAGCTGGTCTGTATTGTCGTATTATTTTTCTTTATGTTTGGAGATAGTATATCAGTATAACGATTTCCAAAGTAGGAAACTACCCCACTTTAAGTTAAACCCAAGCAACAAGGGTGCAATCTGTCCAGCTCTATGCCTCTCTAGTTCCTGCTTTCTGCAAAAGACTTGGCAATACCACAGCAGGCATTTTTGGCTGAGGCAAGGAGTCTATTTGCAGTATTTACATAAATATTTTTTTCTGGAGGAAATACCATCACTGTACTTCATACTTAAGGTGATCAGCCAGTGGGAGAAAATTAGTTTGTTGCTGTTTAGCTTGCTAAAGAAGATAAAACACTTTCTGCTTATGTTTTTGCCTTTTAAGGATCATGATTTTTTATCTTCCCTGTTTTGTTTTGTGGGTTTTCTGTTTGGTTTTGGTTTTGGTTTTTTCCCCTAAAACAAGGCTAAAGAACTAAAGTAGGAGCTGTCTGAGTCTGGAATTGCAAATGATGAATCTTTTATTTAATTTATTTTCTTAATTTGGTCATCAGCTGAGGTGTTGAAAAAAATCAAAACTCCAAAACCTGAGTGTATGACATGCATAACTTAAAAAAAAAAAAAAAAACAAAAACAAACCAAAACAAACAAAACCAAACCAAAACCAAAAACCAACCAAACAAAAAACAACCCAAAAAAGCTAGCAGCAAAAGTCTGGTTAAACACCTTGCCCTGCTAATTGCTTAAGTTCTCATCTCTTGATATATGTGATGTTAAAAGCCAGCAAAAATAGCTGGTGAGACGGAGAGTTCAAGGAGAGGAGGAAGAAAAACCCGAGAAAGGTGGATTTTGTTACAAAAATAAACGCAACAATAAGCGTAATTCCTTCAGTCCTCAGAATAATGTTAAAATGGGTTTGTTTGTTTCATTTTCAGAGGGGATTTGTTGTGTTCCAATGATTCATAGGATAAAGTGATTTTTATGTCTTTTTCATTTATATTTAAGCGGGATTTCTCTCAGATAAACAAAGTAACACACACTCAAAGACTCTTTCTGCCTCATTTAAACACCCCACCTTATCAAAACTCCATTTCCATGAGTGATGGATCTTGGCTCTAGATGGGAGAATGAAGTATTCAATTACCTTATTTTCATGTGCTAATGAAGCAGAATGTGGCTTTAGGGGGTTTCTTTTCAGCAAGGTAGCCTGTTTGGTTATGCACATGCCGCCTTCTTATGTTTCCTTCCACGTCTCTGTCTACACTCAAGCGGGGGTCTTAATGGGCAACAGTGGCTAATCTGTCTGCGGGACAACAAGCCCCGGCCGTCTTCAGCGCAGCAGGAACAGCCCTGGCCTGTAATTAGCGGAGCCATCAAACCAACTGTTTGGCTCGAGATGATTTCTTTTGGCACCTCTTGCAACAACTTCATATGCTGAAAATCCGTGAAGGTTGTTGGTCGGTTTTGTTGGGTTTTTGGGTTGTGGGTTGTGGTTTTTTTTCCCTCACCCTCAGTGTTCTTTGCATCATGGAGTGCTGATGTGAGCTCTGAAATCCTCAGTCTGAGTGGCAGCAAGTTTGTACTCTGATAACTCTGCCCTCAGAATGGGAAATAGCTTAAATGTTTGCTTATCATTTGTTCAACTGAGCTTAAAAGCGCAGGTGCATTTGTGACTGAGAGTCAAATGGTAATGGCAAGTATTTTTTAATAGCAAAATCATTCTGCTGCCGATGCAGGAGAGGTTTGTCACTGTTCAGCACTGCCACCCCCTCCTCTGGCATCCTCAGCTTTACTTCCATGCGAGGTACTGGTTTAATGGGTGGGATCGTTCATACTCTTGAAGCTAAGCTTTCAGTTAGTGCTTGGCTGAAACAGGACACAAGTGTTCCATGCTGTACATGATAGCTCCTTAGCTGCAGTTGCATGTCCTTTTAACGCTGTATAATGTAACACATTGTGGGGGTTTTCCTAACAACTGTATGCTAGGAATTACTGTGTCAGCTTCACCACAATGGATGATGGAGGGAAATAACCATCTGGGAGTTGCTCACTGCCAGTTATGAAGATGAGGAATTGGAAAAAGGCAACAAATTTCCCTTTTTTCCTTCCCCCAAAGAATTAAATGAAAAAGCTTTACAAAGTACGTTGAAACATATCCAAGTTTGGATTTTTATTTTTTTCGTGGAGACTTCTAAAGAAAGTGAACAATTACTTAAGTGGCTGTGGTAGGTATAAGAACAGTCACCTTCAGTTCTCCTATAAAGCATTAATATGGAGAGCAGTAGACTTTTAATACAATATGTTACACTTTTTTCTGCTAAGATTCATGAAGAATGTTCCTAAGATTTATTCATCAGCATAATGAATCTCTGCTCCCACTAACTGGTGGTAACTCGTAAGTAAAAGGAGGAAGGGTAGTAGACACTGAGTAGTAGCACAGGTTTTATAAGATGCGCCACGCTGCTGGGCATTCTGGATTCTCTTGGTGGAAAAATAGGAGAAAAAAAATGTGTGAAAACAAAAATTGAAACCCTTGGATATTCTTTTGATATATTTTTTCATAAAGTTACTAAAGTAAGTGTAGTGGTAAAGTCCTGTCATGAATTAAAACAGGTGGAAAAAAAATAGGAGGTGGGTGATAATAGTCCTCAGCTCTTAACCTGTAGGAGACTCCTATTTAAGTGGAGCTTTAAAAAATTGGTGTTGGGAGCAATGTGTGTTTAGGCAGAGGGAGATCAGTGATGTTACCTGGCCAGTGGTTTGAAGTTACGTGTGTTATGGCTGCTGGGGGAAGATAACTCGAGAAGTATGCAAGAAAATTAGGTAACTTAATAACAGACATTGTGGCTGAAGTGCATTGCAAACCAGGTTTGATTGATGTGGTGACGTTACCAGTTCCCCTTCATGGAAATAAGGCCGATACCGTGTTCTAAGGCAGCCGATGGATGCAGCTTTCATGCGGATGCCTCCGCCTGCGCAGCTCCCAGGAAATGCACCTCGTGTGAAGGAAATTCCCAGCATGCTTCCCCCCTCCAGCCTTCCTCCCCTTCAGGGGGAATTTCCGTGCTTCTCCTTTATCTCTTGGCTATCCTGTCTCCAAAGTGAGCTGAGGGAAAATAAGGTGTAGTTGGAGCTCTGCAGAGCCTTGGCTGCCTTTGGCAACCGGAGAAGCATACTGTGATCGGAACGAAGTCACAGCAGCTCTTTCATCCCTTACATTTTGGGAAATAGTGCTGTGCTTTTCAGCTAGAGTTGGGTAAAAGAGGTTTTTGTGACTAATAACTTTGTTTGCCAGTATGTGCTGTTCTGGAAAGGAAAGCAATTAACTTGGTTGGTTATGAATTCAATTTGTTGTTCTGCTTAAGAGTTGGAGAGTTTTCAGATGAAACTTTTAAGCTTTTAATTTCTTCAATCATTCTCAAAGCGCAGCATCTCAGTGTCCCTTTCAAAATAAAACATTTATTTTTTTAAAATACACAGACTTTCTTTGGGAACCTTTGATGAGATGTATTTTATTTCACATTGCTTAACATTATTCATTCGTCTCAAAACAAGACTTTTTCACTGTGCAGAAAAAAAAACCCTCCTGCCTTCTTAACTGGTTTTGAGACAATTCTCCTACCTTCCACCCCCTTTTCTCTGACCCTTTCTTGGATCTGAGTAGCAGGGCATCTGGTATCTCAGTGTGGCTTGAAGTTACTGAAGGAAACTCTGGATTTTTCAAAAACCAAAAAAATATCAAAGGAAGCAGTGTAGCAGCATGTAGCAGAATAGCAGAATGCCTCCTAACTTGAAAAAGTAAACTTGTTTATAGTGCTGCACTTGGCACTGGTCAGCTCGGCAAGAACAGATACTTAGCATGCATTTGGAGCTGATAATAAATTAAAATCACTAATAAACTGCATATCTATTTTACAAAAGTGTATTTATTCTCAGAATAAAAATAAATTTGTTACTTCTTTAGTGACTTAGGTTTTTAGCTTATTTCCCTAGTGTTTCTCAATTAAGAATATCTCACTAAAGTTACTAATTTTAACTCATGTCTCACTTTCTGGTTCTCATATACCAGCACCTTGCTGTACCATTTACAGTGGAAACATTGTAGAGGTCTTTGTTTCCACAAGCATGTTTACTGAACTTTTTAGAAGTTTGCAAATGATCATGTTTTGGAAAGCTCCTCTCAGAAAAACTGAGTTTTTCAGCACTTCCCGTTTTAGAATGATGATGATGGGAAAGAGAAAAAACATTTTATGTTGGGAGAGGTAATATCTTCTACATTATTTTATATTGAGGAGAAATGTTGAGTTCGCTTTACAGTAAGATGTGTCTTGGGGGCTGTGATATAGCTTTGTATATTTAAATATGCATAATTCCTAGGCATGAATTTTGTGTGAGAAGCAGTTGTCTTGCTGAATCTCATCTCACTGTAGAGGGAACTGTGAAAGTTTTATGATCATACAGTGTAACTTTGTATATAATAGGTATATATAGGATAACCACTGAGTTCAGAATTGCAGTATTCAGTGCCTAACAGTTTATAAGAGATTTGTATGTATTATTACTTCAGAGATGCACAGCCTAGCAGTCCTCCTGCCTGGTTGCATTTAATGTAAAATTTGTCTCTACAAAGAAATATAAAGCAAACAGTCTCAATAACCAAGCAAAACCAGGAAGAATTGAGAGGAGAGTACAAAAATTGCAAAAGTCATCTTAAGAAGAGATGTCTACCTCACCAGTGGATTGACTAGCATTTAGATCATGCCGCTTCTTGCATATCAATAATCTTACGCAGACTTATAGTGCCATTGAAGTCTGTTGTGGCAGCATGAGCAGACACATATCTTGGGGAAACTGAAAGCATTTACAGTTAAAAACCCACATCACTGCATTAAATTCAACCTGCAAACCTTCATAATTATAAAGCCAAACTGAAGGCTCTTGTGTGTTGTATTTCACTTCAGCTTCTGAGTAATCTCAAGGACCTGAGCAAGTAAAGCCACGACAGTAGCCTGTTCTCGAGGTGACCAGAATATGGTAAATGTCAGAAATCCACATCTGAAATAAGAGGTCACGCGCTCTTTACCAAGCGCAAAGAAAAAAGGCTCTTTGATGTGGCTCTAGTGTAGTATCAGCTTTGTCTCTGAGAAGACCTCTGCACTTCAGACTTGATTTGTGTATAAAAGGCTGTACTGTTGGGTGGAAGGGCTGATACAGGCTTATCCTTCCTGTTTTCTTCACCCTCACCTGCCTTCTGCACCTCTTGGGTGATCTCTGTTTTGGCTGGCTTGAGTTTCAGCCAGCTAGTCGTCATCCCAGCCCAATCACCTAAAAAACAGATAATCCCATTCCAGTGCATAAAGCAGAGCAGCCATGACAGTGATAAAGAATTGCATAGCAGTTGCTTATTGCAGACATACACCCACTGGAGGTGCTTGGGGAGGCACCTCAAACACTGCTGCCCAGTGAGCAGCATCTCAGGTGGCAAAGGATGCCTTGATGTCTCTCTCTGATTCCCAGCACACGTAGCAATTTCTGTACCTACTACTTTTGCTGAATATATACTCCTTCTCAATATTAGTATTGCCTTTCACCCCACTGCTACTCCTACCCCTTTCTGTGCCTGGGGCAAGACAGACCTACATAGTAAGTACTTAAGGGTCATAGAATCATAGAGTACCAAGTTGGAAGGGACCTCAAGGATCATCTAGTCCAACCTTTCAAGGTAAAAATACAGTTTAAATGATATGGCCCAGCACCCTGTCAAGCTGAGTCTTAAAGCTGTCCAATATAGGGGAATCCACCACTTCCCTTGGGAAATTATTCCAGTGTCTAATTGTCCTCATGGTGATAGTTTCTTCTGGAGTCCAAGCAGAATCTCCCCAGGAGTAACTTGTATCCATTACCCCTTGTCTTGTCCATGTGACTCCTCATAAAAAGGGAGTCTCCATCTTCTTGGTAGTCACCCTTTATATACTGGTACATGGTAATAAGGTCTCCCCTAAGCCTTCTCAAGGCTGAACAAACCCAGTTTTCTCAGCTTTTCTTCATATGGCAGGTCTTCCAGTCCTCTGATCATCATCATGGCCCTTTTGTGGACCTTTTTCAGCTTGTCCACATCTTTTTTATATACTGGGGACCAAAACTGAATGCAGTACTCAAGGTGTGGTCTGACCAGCGCTGAGTAGAGTGGGATAATGACTTTTTTTATCTCTGCTGGTGATGCCCTTGTTAATGCAACCCGGCAACATGTTGGCTTTCTTTACTGCTGCAGCACACTGTTCACTCATGTTAAGCTTGTCATCCACCAAGATCCCCAGCTCCCTTTCCACAGGGCTGCTCTCCCGCCAGGTGGATCCCAGTCTGAGCTGCATTCCTCGGTTATGTATTCCCAGGTGCAAGACCTTACAGTTGTCCACGTTGAACTTCATAAGGTTCCTGCTAGCCCACTCCTTCAGCCTGTCCAGGTCTTCCAGGAGGGTGGCTCTGCCTTCTGGAATGTCAACTACCCCACTGATTTTGGTGTCATCTGCAAACTTCATCAGGGTGCTCTTGATCCCCGCATCCAAATCACTTATGAAGATATTAAACATCACTGGGCCCAATACCGATCCCTGGGGGACCCCACTTGTGACTGGTTGCTAGTTTGAGAATGAACTGTTTACTACCACCCTCTGGATACGGCCTGTCAGTCAGTTCCCCACCCACCGCAAGGACCACTTGTCTAAGTTGTAACATGTCAGTTTTTTGAGGAGGCGGCTGTGGTGGACCGTTGTTAAAAGCCTTGGAGAAGTCCAGGTAGACAATGTTCACAGCTCGCCCTGCGTCAGCCGAGTGGGTTACATTGTCATAGACAGCGATCAGATTTGTTAAGTGTGATTTGCCCCTGGTGAACCCGTCTCGGCTCTTCCCAAACACATGCTTCAGTTTACTTGTGATAATCCCCGCTTTCATGCTTTCCTCTTGCACAGTCCTCCTTTGCCCAGGCATTTTGTCGCCATAAAAGAGCTAGTTTTGGTATACCTGGTCTGACAGTGTGAGACAATACAGCGCCCCTCTTTCAGTCATAATTATTTACAAATTGGAATTCTATACATGGAGATGTGAATATGGTGAACCTTCCAATACTGTATTGTAGACAGTGGACGTGGTAGAAAAATGGTAAAGGATGAAATAACTAAGAGCCTCTAGTGGGGCCACTTCACTGCCCTTCTGTTATGCTCTTTTCTTACTACCACTGCCTTTTAAGTAGCTTTATGTTTTTGGAAAAAGGGGTTAAGTATTCTGCTAGGTAAGAAATGTCCTTCCAGTCACATTAATGTAATTAAGCTATTACATGGATCGTTGGCCCTTGTACTTCAGCCATGAAACAGTGTCAGCTGGTTTGAGAAGAAATCCTCAGCTCCTGCATAGATACCGCTTGTGTTAGGGCAGCTGGTCAGGCATGTGTGAGAGAGGGTTTTCACTTCCTTCAGAATTTAAAATTAAAGGGGTCACACATATTATCACAGCAGAATAGCCACTATTGTGACGCATGCATCAGTGTGCTTTCTCGGTGTAGCAACTTGGGGTGCTGTGGGACAGAAGGGTGGCCCCATGAGCCCTGCCTTCCCCAGTCCACGCTGCACCGAGAGCCGAAGCACAGTGAGGCATCAGGCTTGTGCTGGAAAACATTTTCACTGGCTCCAAAGTCTGGGGGTCCAGTTAGGATGTAATGCTGTTCCAACTGCCAAGTTACTAATGCACAGCCCAGGCAAACCGGTGGTAATAGCTGTTTGCTGTCCCAGTCCTTACCTCACTGTCCCAGAAAATACTGATATTTCCAGCTCTGCTGATACAGTGCTAGTTGCACCAGTGTATAAAAACCACCATGAGCTATGCAGTATAACTGTGACAATGGCTGTGGCTGAGGAAAACGCATCTATTTGGACTCGAGGGATGGGCTTGAGCACTGACTGAGCTGCCTTTTATGCTTTTGCCATGGGGAGTACAAGAATGAGAAGTGATGGGTGAGGTGTGCCTCAAGCCCCCTCCTCCCACCCCATGGACTCATGGGGCAGAGCATGCCAGGTAGGGCACTCTGCTCCTGGGCTGAAATGTGGTCTTTTATTAATCTTCTCTTATTTTTCAAAACATACTGCAGATTATTTACCAGGCCATAAAAAATATACTGTGAGGAGTTATGATATATAATTGCAGCTGCCAGAATGAAAAAAGTAACCTTTGTGAAGCTGGTGATAGTGTATCTAGAGAGGAGTGAGTTGCTTTGGGTTTTGATGTTGTGATGTTTACATGCTACCTTACAAAAGTCAGCACAGCATGCTTGAGCTCCTCGTGTAAATGAGTGAAAATTCAGCTCTCCCAGGAGCGTCTTCAAACAGGGGCTTGTAAGTCAGAGTTGTGAACTCGAGATGTCCATGGTGCCCAGACCACCATCACTCTGCATGGCTGTGAGCAGAGTAACACAGGCCTCCCCCCATCACTGCTCAGCAAATGGAGAGGGAAGACACCAGTGGAAAAGGTGACCAGTGTGGTTCCCGTATTGGCACGTGGGCAGCAGGTGTGCTGCCAGTGACTGCCTGCCCACAGCTGGGGCTGTGAGAGTCACAGCTACCAAAACAGGATGGGCTGAGGGAATTCAGAAGGCAGTCTCTTGATCTGTGTCCCCCAGACCCCTCCTATCCCTGATGAGAGCTGCGTTGGTTTATCAGCCCTCAGGTATCACTTGTCAGCCAAACAGTTGGTTTTTCCCAAATATTCCTTGGAGAACAACATGTAATATATGGTGAAGAGTGAAGGAGGCTGTATTATTTTCCTTCTTTTTTTTTTTTTTTTGTAAACAAAGCAGTTATTAATTGTAAAGGAGATACTAATCAAAGGAGATTCATACCTCCTGGCAAATTAATCCACCCTGTTAACTTTCACTTTTGATTATATGGTTTAGTATGTTCGTATGGTAGAGCATTAGCTGTATCACATGTTCACGTCACAAATTGGTTTGGCCAGTTCTAGGTCTGCTGTATAGGCACTTATCTCACATGAGAGACTGCTCCTCCAGATATCATCCTGGAAATTGCTCCTCCATGCATCAGAAATCTGGCTTTTCTCTTTGCCTGGGCAAGGAACAAAAGAGGGGAGCTGATATAAGTCCCTCATCGCTGTTAGCTATGAAGCAGCCGTGACCTTGTTTTGTTTTGAGCTAGTTTTCAGATGAAGAAAGCATTGACATCTCTTTCCCCTCCTTTTAGATTGATGGGTGGAAGCAGTCCTTGGGATTTGGCTATTTTCAAAACAAAATATTTGACCTGAAAGGTAATATTTATAGCAGGCAGCTAATAGAAAACACGCTTGCCCTCTCTCTGTCTCTCTGTCTCTCTTGTGTATGTGTGTGTGCGCGCTCCGGGTTCCCTCCTGGGCCTGACCTCTGCCGCACGCACTGCAACTTCATTGACTTCACCTTCTATTCCCTTCTCCTGATAGATGAATCACTGGAAGCAGCGGGGCTCGGTATGCGGGGAAGCAGGGTGCAGGAAGTTCACGGCAGTCCTGTGCCATTCTGACCCTCTGCAAATGTCCCCTCCTGCCGGAGTGATGGATGGTGGTGGGCTTCTGTGTCAGTCACTTGTGAACTCCGAAGGTCACCCGAGAGAGCGTATTCTCCCTTTGGAAAGAGACCCCGGAGGGATGTTGATTTAGTGACATCTAGCAAGGACTGACCCTGTCAGTCAGTGCAGTAATGTTGGAGCAGGGGAATGGTGTTAGCATTGGGTCACTGGATCTAAAGCAGGAGGAAATGATAACTGGACTCCGTAAAAGCCCTCCTCCAGGTCACTGATTGGATCTGGCAGGTGGGAAGAGGCTATTTTGGATGAGGTATCTGGCTGAAAGAGCAACTGCAGTCCCAGGTCTCTTGCAGCAGCAAGTGCTTTGCATTTAAGTGAGGACTGGGTGAGGCCTTCTGCTTGCAAACAGGCACACTCCCTTTTTTTTTCCTCGAGTAAAAAATATCTTATCAGCAGGACAGTAGAGTCTCTAGGGAGCTTAAAAATGCCTGTGTAATTAGAAATGGTGCCTGCGGTTTTTTAGGCTCCAGTTTACTGTGAAGTATGGATTTGAACAAATCTAGCTTTCTCGTGTTTGGGCCCCTGTGCATGTCAGTGAATCTGTTATTGTTCAGTGAGGATTTGCTGTGATGGGTGGTGGCTCTATGGGATTCAAGGTGGGAACGGAACAGACAGTGAGGTACCTATGCCCTTAAAATGGATATGGAGAGGGTAAAAGCAGCGTTTGGAGTGAGATGGGAAGAACCTGGGCTGAAACAAATACAATTCGGGTCTCCCTTCTCAGTCCCTACCTGAGATGCAGTGTGGTGGGCCTGCCACCAAGGCATTCACAATACCATAGTCTGGCCATAGCTGTAGACTTACCGTATACTTGAAAACACATCCTGTTTTGTCCAGCCAAAATTGCTGATACACCAGATAGCAGTGGCTTCACAACGGTCCTAAAGCTGAAGAGCCAACATGAAAATCCAGCATTCCCCAAATGTCACGAAGTTCCAGTTTTCGGTTCAGCCATTACGGGTTCAGAAATAGAGATCATACTCTAAGCAAGTTGGAATTTGAGTGAATTTGAGCTGCGTATTTATTAAAGCTCTATTTAGACTGGGCTGTGATGAGGCTGGATTGCAGAGCTACAGGCTGCGATCAACACTCAGCAGGAGGTTATTTAGATTAAATACCAACTGTCTTGGAATGGTGGGAAAAGTTTCAGACAGAAGTTTTTATTTACTGTTTTTTTGGACAAAGTTGTGGACTTGCAGTAATATTTCAGGAATTCTGCTGGACAGATAGTTTTCCTCCTTGAAGAAATATTCTTTTTGTGTGCAGTGTTCTTGAATCCAGCTACTCCCTTACATATCCTCTGATGAATACTGTTGATATCCAATTTGCCCCCCCCCCCCCCCCCCCATCTCCTTACTGTGTGACTGTAATCATCCTTTTGCTTTCTTTCAGTCTGCATTTTTTTTGCCAAGAGAAAAACAGGACAAGGGAGAACTTTTGTTTGGAGAGGAAAAAAAAAGCTTCACAATTTTCTCATTTTTCTTGAGGTTTTTCTCCCTTTCCCCTCTTCCCTTTTCCATTTTTCATGTTGACCTTCCTTCTCACCTTTCCTTTTCCTGTGTCCTATCTAAAGGGTGGACTTGCTCCTCCCTTCTCATCTACTCTTTTACTTTTGAAAATAAGAATGATGACTGATTGTTTTCCCCCCTCATCGTTTATCTACTTGTCCTCACCTGTTTCTTTCACTCTGGTTTCCTTCAAGTTTTAGCACATATTTTCTTCTGTTCTGCCTTTTGCTTTTCGTTTCTCCTCTGTGATTATGCTGAATCCCCTGGTCCCCCCTCTCTTCCTTTCCGAGCTGCCAGCCCTGGGCTTGCTTCCTCCTGCCCAGCCCGGACAGAAGACTTTGCAGTTTGGCTGAGCAGCCCCTGCTGCTGTTGCAGTGCCGCAGACAAAGTCGTGCCTTTCCGTTTCTCCCAGCACAGCGGCGTTTGGTTTGAGCGCTAATGTGATTTGCATCGTTTTATTTTGGGGTCAGCCCTTTCAATAACTAATGCACGTAGGAAGCACCGTAATGACTATGTTGCAGTGCTAGGCTTGAACTGCATAAAACCAGGGTCCACTGAGTTACTTTCAGAATGAGTGCACAGTGTATAAAAATCACAGAGAGGAAAAATGATACTCATGCAGTTAATGTCCCTGTAAACAGAATGAGTGATTCTGTAAACAAATGTGGCAAGCACCTCCCTAAAATTAAGAAAAACGCATGTTTCCTGTAATACTGCTTCATGTTTATACGGGGTCTCTGGTCTATTTCTGGCCCCATAAAGTGAGCAATACAAAATACTGGAAATTATAGTTAGACTACTAAAGGTCTCCAGCCTTTCTCACTTAAGCAAGTAAGTGAGATTTCCTGTTTCTCATTGTCATCTGGCTACCATGACGGAGGTATTCTGTACAATTGCTAATTTTATCTAAAAGTTTTTTCTTTTTCTTTTTCTTTTTTTTTTAGGCATTCTAAATGCTGCAGTTTTCCCAAAATTCGTTTTTCTAATCAGTGTATTTCTTTTACCTCAGTTACTTTTCTGTGTCTGTATTGAAGCTTGGAGGTTCCAGATGAGACCATGCCTACCAAAACAGTCAATGGAGCTACACAGTCCTTGTCAGATAGCACTGTGAAATAAATCACCTCACAAAGGGCCTTGGCTGTCATGGGCTAAAAGCAGCTGCTCTCCAAAAGCCGCAGGCACAGGCGTGCACGGTACATCAGCAGGGAACTGCTTGGAAGGTGGAAGTCTTGCAGGCACAAGCTAATCAAAAAGAGTCAAATTCTAGAACAAAATGGACTGGCCCCATGGCCAGTACTTAGCAGATTGATAGGAGGGAGGTGCAAAGACTGAAGTATTTTATCTGAAAGGCTGGTGTGTGAAGTGCAGTACTGCTTGCCATAAGTGAGGAAGCCCAGGTGATCTCAATTGCCAAGCGAACCCTACATGTCCTTGTGTGAGCCATGCAGGACACAGGCTTGGCAGCTGGCATCCACTCAGTGTGTTAGGAAAAAGAAGTGACGCAGACTTTGTACAGTGCAGATAATTTTCATTAATAATTTCAACAAAATTCAACAATACAAAAATGATAAAATTTGTTAAAATAAAACTGAAAATACTGAAAACCTTTGATCAGAATCTACTCAAGCTCAAACTGAAACTATCTTGTTTGATTTTCCAGTGTCGCAGCGAAACCAAATACTCATTAAATCACTGTAACTGTATTTAACATCCTTATGTCTTTTAAGTAGTCTAAAGAAGTTTTTGTTTCCAGCAAAATAATATCACCAAAGTCACATTTATCATCTGAACTTTGCTTAAGTAGGTTAATCAAATTGTAATTTAATATCTGAACCACAAACAACAAGTCAATTGTGCAAAACTCTCTGGTTACACTTTCAGATCTTGCATCCTAGTTATTAGTCTTTCCTCCTGCCCAGCATAGAAATGCTGTAATACTTTAAAAGCTTACAGCTCTTAACCAGAAAACATAGCTCAATAATCTCAAGACACATAGCACACTTTAAAATAGTGTCTCCTGCAGACCCATGTACTGCTTAAACATGGACTATTTCGTACAGCACCTGTCTCATACGAGCTTTTGGGAAGTGTCCCGTACGTATGCAGTTTCACCTTCATATCCTGACAATGAAGAAACTGGAAATACCCTTGCTATTTAGTTTAAAAAGATGTCAACAGACATTGGAAGAATAAGACTGTTAAAAGGGAAGAAACACGAGCGAAAAAAACTTCACAGGTCTTCGGCTTGTGCAGCACCCTAGTATCACAAGTGGTGGAAGTGCAAAGTAGATGGCAGTGAGCCTCTCATGAGTTCTGCAGGGTGGAGAGAGACTGATCCTTGGCTGGTGCACGTTGACTTACACAGCTTTGTCTTTCCAAGGTGCTTCCTTGCAGAAGCTGTGACCAAAATGGCAAGCCATCTCAGACCGTGCTCTAGGGACAGTGCCTGGTGTGGGCCAAGCAGTAGCCACCACAGGGATGTGTACCATGGCAGCTCTGGTTTGTAAGCAGTTGGGTCTACATTTGCAGGAGGCCTCAGTTAGTGCACTTCCGTTTGAAAATGTTGAGACAAAATTTTAAAGTAGTTCAGGATTTCATGCCAGGGTTTGCGAGCACCCCTCCACGTGCCCCATCCAAATTCCTCACGAGGAAGGCCACTTTAGGAAGTGTGCTCTTCTGCTGTTGTAACATCTCTGCTTTCCAGAGACTTCAGCATAAAACTGTAATTAATATGGTTATTAAAACAGACAAGTAGCCTCTCTAAATTCAAGCACACAGCTCAGTTGCTAAAATGATTGCACATCAGCAATAAAAAAAATAAATTCCTATACAATAAATGCCATGTTCTCTTTTGCTAATCTAAAGAGAAACATTCCTGTTCTTCATGTAAACAAGGCAACAGTAGTTACCTTTCTATTTTGGATTTCATCCATACGTCACACAGTTTATTTTCCAAAATCTAATAAAACAGATGGGAAAAACTCTTTGAAACTCATTAAAATGTACCCTAATATATATAATTTAAACTGTGGTTTCTCTGCTTCTACAAGCTGTTTGCATGCTATGCTATACTACTGGTTTAAGATCTCTTAGATGAGGAAGGAGTGATGAATAACAAAGCTGCAGCTTTCCCCAGCATAGGGGTGACTGCCCAAGCAGGGAGTTCTACCAACACAAAGAGAATCCCTGAGAAGGTGTAAGGCTGCTATTCATTGTGGTAGCCCCTGAGCTTAAATAATAACTCTGCAAATTGAATATAGAGATCCCAAATTGGTGCCTCCTACCAGTTCCCAGGAGGATATTTCACATCTCAGCTGAACACAGAACTCCCAAGTTTTCTTTTCCATAGGTTTCTGCAAATAACATTTTCAGGTTATGTCTGTGTCCTCTCTTACAGATTTTGTCCTAGGTTCTGGCTGTGAACAAATGGCAAAATTGCAATCAGGACAAAAATAGAGTTTTAACTTGGCTTTTTACTGAGACCATTAATTTTATTTTCAGTCATGAGATTTCAAGGCAGGATCAGGAATTAATGCAAATTTTTATGCTATTGACAATTTCACAGCATACAGAAAAATCGCACGAAGGCAATTTATAGCTTATGACTTGCAGCATTGTCAGGAAAGTTTTATGTGGGTCTGAATTTGTTTCATGTGCTCACAGTAGCTCTGAACAGCACAGCCTCCAACATTAAGTGTCATAGAAGTAAGAAAATATACATTCCTCTGTCACTGTTAATTTGATACTGAGCTGTGATAGATTTATGAAGGAAGCTATGTGTAAGAAGCACTATTTGTTTCTATATGAGGTACTGCAGGAAATGTGTGAGAAATGCTGTGGAGTTAACACACTCTGGAAAAAAGTATGGGTTCAATGTATTGCACATACAAAGCATTATTTTCTTCTCCTTTTTTCCCTTCTGGATTAATATATTGTGTTTAGATGACAGGGAGACTAGAAGTAGTGCTTCCGTTTTGTAAACGTTCAATAGAATTGCTTGTGGCAGCAAAGCTAAGTATACTCATTTGTCAGATGGGCAATTTAGAGAGATAGTAGGATTCATAACCAAGTGTTTTGTTTGCTTGCTTGCTCATAATTGGTTTATTTTGGGCTGATCTTACGTTGGCTGTGTGCAGAGGGCATCAAGCCATGTTCCGAGGCAAACCTGCTTTTTTACATTTGGAAAAAATGGTTTGGATTATGGTTTTCCCTCAAATTATTACCAGGCACAAATGGTGTTTGATTTAACTTGCTTTTTATTTACATAGTGATCAATGATAGGGTAACGTCTGAATTAGCTTGGAAATCATACAACTGTTTTTATTTGACCTGGTTTCTACATTTGGATGAGTTTCCTTTTCCTGCATATAAATATCCATAAAAACATGTTGAAAATTTCAGGTCTCACCTTGTTATTTTCTTTGTTGTGGCTACTGCTATCTTTATGAGTTTGATTCTACGAACACTTATGTACCAATGTTCCACTTGATGGCCTGTTAACACATATTGTACAAATAAAAACCCCTCAGTTTCATCTAATTTTAATGTAATATTCTTCTCAGAGAATCACAGAAATAAAAGATAGATCAACTTGTGCAAACTTTTCAGTTGTGTAAGAGTGTTCCCCAATTTCTGACTCTTGTCTAACGTTTCTTTTTGATTATTTTTATTACTTACGAGTTGTCTGTTACTTAATAGATGGCCAGATACCACATGTTATTTAGGTAGAAGGCTTTCTTTGCTCCTGAAGCTCGAGCAGTTAGTCATGTTATTATTATCCACAGAACACTGTTTTTCCTATGGAAAGACTGGTAGCTACACTGTTTATAAGCTGGCTACTGAGAAGGCGTAAAACCCCATACAGTTCTGACTGTTCCTCTATACATGGAAAGTACAAAATAATTTAAGAACTCTGTTTCTCTTTTTTACTCAGACAATGTTCCGAGTAAGATTTCAGCAGAATTGCTTTTGTGATGCAGCAAATAAAACCAACCTGTCCAAGACTCCACTGTTTGTGTTTTCTCTCTGTCTTTCTCTTTTTTTTACGTCTTGCAAACAGACATCGCTGTTACCCAAATTAACCTCTTCTGAGTTTTGCTTTTTTCCCTTCTGTATTTGGATCAGGCTTCTCTCTGGATGGGGTGAAAAGTGAACTTTCCTAACATACAGTACAAATTAGGTCTTTTTAAAAACAAAGACTTCTCTTAAGAATAGCTGTATTTTATTTCTGACAAAAGAAGGGAAAACACAAGTGTGCACACTAAATCAAGAAGTCAAATGTGTGTAATCTGATGCCAAGTGTAAACATGTATGGACTTTACAAGGCTTGCCGACACTAGATACTCTGATTTTCTTTCATTTGAAAAAGTGCTTTTGAGTTTTCACAGTAGTGCTTGCAAGCGGCAGTCAAAATCACAAAGTGAATAAGAGCAGGTCTATACAACAGGTTGTGTTGAATAGAGACGTTTTAATTTTTTATGGACGTGGTATTTTCAGAGTAGCTAATTAAATTTGGTAGATCTAGCTCCATATGCAGCAGGGCTTTTTGGCAGAAGGTTTCTTAAGTGAATACTATAAAAAGCTGCTAAAGAGTCAAAATACAGTCCCTCACATACTAACAAAACTGTTTGATTTCAAGGGAGGTTAAGCACCTAACTACCTCAGGATGTTGGCCCTAAAGACCACCTGAATACTCTTCCAGCACTGAAGAGCCTGAATACCTTTGTGTGTTCGCTGAAGGAAAAACGGAATGCAGAAGTTAGCAATTTAATAAAGATGTTGTCTTGTCTTCACTGCTATTCTATCAGGCTGCTGCTGTGACAAATCATGGTATTAATCTATCTGTGCAGAAGTACTGCTGTAAAACTGTAAATTTTCAGGCTGCTTAACATTTGTACTGAACAGTTCAAGCTGTGTTAATTATATATCTGTAAGCGCTCTGGTACTGAATGTTGGTTGGGTAGATCCCAGAGGTCGGCCAAGGAATTTTTCACATAATTTTAACGTTAACAGTATTTTTGTAGCTGGATATCTTATTTTAAACATATCACAAGGGTTTCTAAGCACTTAAAAAATCATGTTTGCAGTTAGTGAGTGGGACTTACGTTCTTCAAACTTACCTCTTAATTACACCCCATGACTGTGAGAAAGAGTGTTTCATTTTTGCTTGTTCATGCCTTAGAGCAGTTACCAGATTGCTTTGATATTGTTGCGGGGAGGCAAATGTAATGACTGTAGCCCCCCCTTTATGTTTCTTTGGAAGACGGTGCTCAGCATGTGATGGACCTTATTTCTAGTAAAGAGGGAGATACTGATCAAAATGCAGTTATAAGAGGTTTTCTGTGCTGAGAGACAGCGTGCCCCGCTGTACAGTGAGTACTTGGACCCTCTGATGTCCTGGCACACAGGGAAAGTGAAAGATCGGGGAGATGTTACATCACCTTTCTTCCTCCCTCCCTCCTCTTTCTCACTTGGCAGCGGCTGAGGGCTGGTTCAGCCTACCATGTGAGCTACAGCAGCCATAGGACTGGTCCAGCCTAAGCTACTCGGCACTTCGGAAAAAATGGGCAGAAGCTCATAAGCCACCTGGAAGAGTGTAGGCAGAATGGACAGCAAGATGTTGGGTTCACCCAACCTGGGAGACACCCCGTGGAGGGCAAACTCCCACCTGCCCCACTCTGGACACACGAAGCAAATGTAGCACTAGCCAAGTCCCCAGCCCTAAAAATGTCTAGGGAGGGCAGTGCAACTAGCTCCCGCCTCATAACCACCCCTGAGCACAACTGCTTCAGTGGGCTGTGGTTGCTCCTCAGGAAAGACGGACAGGAAGGGATGGGATGGTCTGCTGGCCGCCTGCCCTGCCTGTGCCACCAGACCTGAGGGAACTTGTTCCAAAGAAGGATCTAGAAATGCCTAGATGGCCTCACATAGTGCTTCTCTTTCCCTCTCCTCCTCCCCCAAGCTTCTTCCATGTAAAAAAACAGAGAACTGGCTCCTAAAAGTCACTTGGATGAATATAAACTCTTGAAAGTGTCACGTAGCGCTTGGAATAATTCCAGATAAACCCCAGCTTATTTGGAAAAATTGCTCCTTGAAAGAAATGCACAAACATTGGTCTCAATCCAAAGCCATGAAATCAACAGGGAGACTCTCATTACAGAGGGCTTTGGATCTGGCGCATTGGTGCCTATGACCAGAATGATGGTCTGTTACAATAAATCATTTTTAGTTTCCTGTTTTACGAAGTTTTGGTGAGAGGAGAAAGAAAAGAACAACCTTCAGCTGCCTTCTAGTGAAATCTCCTTCTCTTTTCCAAACTGTTTGAAACTATAATTTATGGGCTGTCTTATTATTCTACTTTGAATGCAGTACCTTTTCATCTTTCTTTTTACAAAGATTAGCGATATATGTAACCACTTAGAATGAAGAGTGAATTAGCTGTGCCAAGGACTTGTAATGCTTTTCATTTTCTTTTTTTTGTTTTCCTTAACTGCTCAGTTTGTTGGATTATCTGAATCCATAGGTCATCCCAGGTATTTTAAATACCCATGACACAGAAGACGAGAAAGAAAGAACAGCAGGGGCTGAAAGAAAAATTCGAAGTTTGTCCTAATTAGTGTGTTATATATTGAGCTCTTCAATGTGCTTTTGCAGAACAGAAGCTTGAAACTGCTTATTTGTTAGTATCGTTTGCTTTGCATCCAGTTTTTTTATCATTTGGGTTTGGTTGGGTTTTTTTTTAACTGAGAACAGTGGACAGAGAGTGCACTCGCTTTGTCAGAAAACCACAGGCTTCTCTAGAAGAGATATGCTAAATGCAAAGAGGAGCAAAGCGTTGGTCCAGAGGCTGGAGAAAGGAGTATTATCCGTTAGGGTATCAAGACAGAATTTTTTATGCTCAGAAAAGCCAAGAAAAAAATTTAAATCAGTGCAGAGAATATGGGCTCTTTATATTATCACTTGTAATATATTGAAACCCCAGCTTCCAAGAACTGTAAGTCAGGCTCTAAGGTCATGAAGTTGGCTTAAAAATCACAGGTTACGAAAGTGGTATTTTGAGTTCTTTAATTAGCCTTCTGGGTTTGGTACTATTAGATTTCAGTTTCAGGCTTTTCTTTGTCACGAAGAAGATTAGACATTTAATTCTTTCTCTCATGAAGGCTGAGATCCCACAAAATCACATGATTTTTTAATACAAGGCTTTAAAAAAAGCCTGTCTTGTAAGACTCATGGTAGAATTCTTAAGAGCTCACAGCACTGGTCTTGCATAAAGTACCAGCTGATGGTAGATAAGCAGGATCTCCAAACTAACTAATAAATACATTCTGTTCCTCACCTCCTCTGGTAGATACCATCTTAACATCTTTAAATATTGTGCCCATAAACTCTTAAGGAGCACCTGCTACTCTTAACTGTACAGAACAGTTTCTGCTGTTCCTGCAGTGGCAGAGGTTCTGCATCTCTCAGTCCAGGTTGGCAGCTCCAGGTGTATCCTCTTCTGTCCTTTGTACTGAGAAAAGAGAAAGCAGGGGGCAAGAGGGTGCAAAGTGGGTTCTGTCTGTCTCTCTAATTAGCAGCTCTAATTAGTTGTCTTTTCCCAGAAGCCATGCAGATGGTGGAGGGGTGCCAGTAATAATAGGTTTTCCTATTGATAAGTCTGGAAATCAAATAGAGACCAAAATTTTTCAGGTCATCCAGAAGAACGGGCAATAGTGCATCTGAGAGGTTGATGCACTGGCAGGCGAGCAACACAGGATGCTCTAGTGGATTTCATTGACCGGGCCACTAGGATTAAAAGTATGGCTGTATGGTGTTTAAGTGTTTCAGAGAGATAAATCAAATCCGACTGTTCTGTTAGACTCACAGTGAAGACAGTAATGTGCTGGAAACAGTACAGATTTACAAATAAGCACTACAGACTTATATCGAGGCCCAAACTTTGGGACTCATGTGACAGCAGGATCTCACAAGTGGGCTCTGGTTGCTCTTTCTGGAGGAGGTAAGAAGGCAGAAGAGAAAATGTGATCCATATTTCTGCCCTTAATTTTGAAAAGGGACGACAGTTTCAAGTAGAAAAGAGTTATAGCTGGGATTGGGGCACCTGGGATAGGATGAGGTTGCCTTACTGAGTCCCAAGTGAAGGAGGCTTGGCAGCTCCAAGGAAGAGACACAGAGGTGATCTGAATGGCTGGGCTATGTCCTCTCTTGTCCATCAGTTTTTGTGGCTGGAGCAGGACAATAGCACAGCGCTGTGCAAAAGGCACACACTATACCAATTCCTGATTTCGCTCATCAGTACATCTTATCAGCTCCTTTTTCTGAGCGCATGAGACTGAGTGAACAAGGAGAAGCTGTGGGACTGAGATGGGGACTGACGTGTGGGAGGTAAAAGGCCTCTTAGTCCCCTTTGCTCAAGAAAATCCATACTTGGCCCCACTTGTGCAAGTTACTGACTCTGTTTTGAAGAAATAGTTGAACCAATATGCATTGGTTTGCTTTGGGTTGGTTGGTTGGTTGGTTTGTTTTGGAGGGGGGTGTGTGTTTACATTTTGGAGAAGGTCTTTTTAATGCTAATGCCCAGAGTCTGCATGCTGTCATATACAAAAGTTGATGTTGGTTTCTTTAATACTCTGCATTCCTGCAAATACAGGATTATTTGCTTTCTGGTTTTTGAATGGAACAGTAGTATGTATAATATATCTGTAGATGTGTTCACTCACAGTGAATGTGGAAATAGGGGAGACCTGAGAAGGATAAATGAAGAGTCAAAGTGAATCTCAGAGCAGATAAGTGGTGAAAATGGGTAAACAGAAAACTCCACTTCTGTGGGAAAACATGGAGGAACAAAACCACAAAAAGGAGAGGAAACAGCCAAATCTAAACAATGAATTGCAGCAGCAGGCTGCAGCAAATGTGATTCTAAAGAACACTGTGTTCATAACAGACAGGCATCACTGCTGAAGATCAAGTATGTCAGCACTGCTTTCCCGTTTCCCCATCCCCAGTACCTCCATGAAAAGCTCAGCCTCTTCTGTCTACCGTATTTGTTCAGTAGTGGACTTCATACGACTGATTCAGTTCTCATTAAACTGATTTACTGGGCTCGCTGGCTCTGCTCAGCTTCAGTTTATTCCTACTTTGTTTAAAATTCGGGAAGTGCTGGGGGAGGGGACAGGACACTAATGGCCGTTCTCGTGCAAGTGGAGTGGTAGCTGATTTATTGCAAAGGTTATAAAGGAAAAGTATTAAGTGTGTTCCATTCTGCTTGGCAAAGCCATCCTGCACAATGTCCAACAAAACCCTGAGAGCGCTGGTTTGTACCAAAAAAAAAAAAAAAAGGGAGGAGGGGTATGCGTGTGTGTGGAGGGGGGACGCTCCACCAAAGATGTGCTCTTCTTCTTTTGAGCATTAATTAAGACTGTAAATCACAGGCAACATGAAACAACTGTATTCGACGGAACGTGGACAGTTCTGGAGTTCTGCTTGCTTGCGCGATCAGTTCGAATACCTACACTGAAACGCTAATGGGAGAGCAAACTTCAAAGAGAAATTTTGGCATGAAGAAGCGGTCTGCAGGACCATTACATGGATAAAGTTGTAAAATAGACTCCTCTGTGCAAACTGGGAAGGGAGGTGGAATGAAAGTTTGAAAGGTTTATAGGAACTTGGGCTTCTTTTCCTTTCATGCACAAAGTCAGTCCCGCATTAATTTGGTGTCGTCTTGAAATAGGCTTGTGTATTTGTGTTTTGAATAAAAGGGGGGAGAGGAGGATGACAGCAAAAAAATGGTACTTGGATAATGAAAAGCTCAGTTAATAGTCTTTAAAATTAATTTTCCTATTCTAATAAATAGTTGAGGGAGCTCTTTTGTCACATCATAAGTAACAGTGGATCACATTCCCAGGTTTATAGAATTTAAAGCCTACATTTATTATAATCAGGTAGTTTTATCTTCAGCAGAACAGCAGTTATAGAAATTCACCCAGTATTTTCTGCACAGATCTCATGTCTTAAACAAATGTGCTAAAGCTTGTTTTTAGGAAGCCATCTAATCTTGATTTAAAGGCATTAAGTAATGCAGACACCCCCCCCCCCACCCCCCTGACTCATGTCAGATTGGTGTCTTTGGTATTATTTATTTAAAATAAAACTTAATCTTTAAAATTCCGATTTATTTCTTCATTAGTTCATCTAGTTTCAGTTTCTTGCTAATGTGTCTGTACTGGGCTGTAGTGGGGCTGCTCTAATGTAGTTGAGAAGATGATCTTCACCCATTGTAGAATATGGTCCATTTGTTCTTCATTTTACTTTGGTGTAAAGCTACTGGATGCAAGTAACATCTTAATGAAAAATGGTCTATCCTTAATAGCTAATTCACAAGCAACTTATTTCCCAGGACAACATATTTACGTAACTATAAGTAGACTTCTGTCCAACTACTTGTCCGGGATTCCTCAAAGCGTTTTTTGTTTGCCAAGTGTGGTTTGAGATGTAATTCATAACGTGGGGGATTCCAGAATGGCTGATGAGGTTAATTTTCCTTTTTGTAGAATACAATACTGTAATAGAGACGCTCTCTTTAGATATACAAGATGTCAAAAAAAAAAAAAAAAAAAAAAAAAAGAAGAAATTAACTTGTAAAGAATAACTTCGAAAAAAATATCTGGAGTTATTTATATTTAGTATATAACAATAAGAAGCTCTGCTTGCAGCAGTAGTCCCCATGCTTGCCATAAAGCTGCTTCTTCCACTGATCTTATTAATTTTATGCCATCAAAGTATATAACCATCTGATGTCATGATACTACTCTGAAGACTATTCATTAATAAAGATACGTTATTTTTATATTTAAATATAGTATAATTTTTTCGCAGTAAGCGGGGGAAAAGAATTTGTTCTATCACAGGAATGTGCATGCTAGAGGGTTTATGGAACAGGAATTCAAGTGCCTTAAACCAAAGGTACGGTTTGGAGTAATTGGACTTGTTGTAACTTGCAGAAAGAGCCAATTTACCTGTATGCTACTTATGTTGTCAAGGAAAGTACTTGATGTAAAGCACAGTGTGTCCACTGCTTTGCCACTGTACTAGTACTTCAAAATAGTACCTTTCCCTTCTTTAATGACAGAAAAAAACACATGATCTGACCTTCTATTACATTTAAGACAGCATCTTTTTTCTTAATTGGGAACCAGGATTGTGCTGGCTTAGCATGCGGTGCCTTTCAGAGGTACTCAGATGGTCTTGAGCAAGAATAAATGCACGCTGTTTGCTAAAAAAGGGTTGAACCATAGCACAGTCATGTGTTTGAAAAGGCTTACACTTGCATGTAAGGCTTATGCTTGCATGTCCAATTGTAAATAGTTTAAAGGGTGCACAGTCTTGAACTGTACCTATGCTGGGAAAAAAAAATAGTCCTGTCAAGAAGGCTGAGGTAACAGTAGACACCTCTGTTATTTCCCCACTGTTCTCTCTCTACCAAAAAAGGAGACACAGCATAAATGAACACTGTATAAATATTTCTTTTTTAAAAAAGAAATTTCAGTGTTATTACAGAAGTTCATACAAGAGGCACATTCTTGGCTTGCCTAATTCAGTGCATTGCCACTGATTTCCGTGGACCTAAACCAGCGTTTCTTAGACGCAGCCAGAGTGCTTGCATTCAGCTGCTAAGGATATCATGTGCAGTCACTTGTTAATCAGTTGTCTTTCTGGCAATGCTGTGGCTAGTTTAGATTGGCTATGGCTAAATATGTGGTCACAGGAAAAACATGCATGAAAACTTCTGACCTGAAATGTTGGGCAGATGTAAGGATCTGTCCCAGGCCCTTTAAAACAAGCATACTATGACCTTGTTTCCCTGGTTGCCCTGGTGTATATATTCCTGCCAATTCTTGGATCATGCAGAAAGAATACCTATCCATAGCCCAGGGATTTATGTCAATTCATAGATATTTTATATGTACAGGAAGCAGGCGAACATTTCTGAATGAGAGGTGATAAAGGGAAGCAAGAACCAAGGAAAGCGCTGGGTTTTCCAGTTCTTGTTGACTTCAGATCAAGATCCAGTGCGTTCCTGGGAAGTACACTCCATGCAAATGAAGTGCATGGAATTCCCAGCCAAGTGAAAAACACCAGCTAGTGCTATGTAAATGAATGGGCTTTCTGCCCGTGCTGGCGGAATCTGTGACAGCAGAACAGCCGAGCAAAGGCCCTTCAACAGCATTTGTTGCCGATGCAGTTGCTGTTCCACAGTGATCTTATATCTCTCTACACATACAGGTAAGCATGCTTAAGTCTTACCTTGTGGCAAGCATAGTGACTTAGAAGAGAGAACATCCAAAATGAATTTTTTGGTCTCCCTTTGTCTCCAGGGTGATTCTGGGCAGAGAGCTGCAGTAGTGTATTTTTCATCCAGCTTCACATGCCTGAATTTGAGTCAGTTCTCTCAGAGCTCTCTTTACTGTCCATGGAGAAAATCAGCCAACATTTGTAACACATTTGTCAATCTTTTTCAGACATCTGCAATGGCAAAGTTCACATTTAGTCAGATGAAACCAACACTCTAGAACGTGTTTAGATGTTTGATGATGCAGGCAGATACACCCTGGACATATCAAAATATGGTGGAGATCACTCTAGGCTATTCTGTGTTCCCCATGGAGACAAAATACCTTTAACAATCAGTCTCTGAGCCTCCGTGTTAATGATGCTGGCCTACTAGGTATAGGAGCTCTAGGTGCTGGAAATCTATACTGCTGACTGGTGGGGATGGTTGCTACTAGTTTTGGCCTGACTGAGCCAACACTCTTTGGACAATTCCTGGGCACAGTTGTGCCAACAGCCTAGGGGTTGTTGCTGGTAGGTGACTTGGATGCAGCCCTGTCCTAGAGGCTAAAAGATGCTGGTAGGGTGCCTCTTCTGGGCAAGTAGTCTGCAGTGCTGTAGAATGGTTGCAGCCATGAATGACTTTCCTTTGGTTGAGAAGGATTGGGTTAAAGATCATTTAGGCAAACTGGACACCCACAAATCCATGGGCCCCAATGGAATGCACCCATGAGTGCTGAGGAAGCTGGCAGATGCTATTTCTAGGCCGCTCTCCATCATCTTTGAAAGGTCATGGCGAACAGGAGAGGTGTCTCAGGACTGGAGGAAAGCCAGTGTCACTCCAGTCTTCAAAGAGGGCAAGAAGGAGGACCCAGAAAACTACAGGCCAGTCAGCCTCACCTCCATCCCTAGAAAGGTGGTGGAACAGCTCATTCTGGATGTTATCTCCTAGTGTGTGGAGGAAAAGGTTATCAGGAGTAGTCAACATGGATTCACCAAGAGGAAATCACGCTTGACCAATCTGATAGCCTTCTATGATGGCATGACTGGCTGGAGAGATGAGGGGAATGCAGTGGATGTTGTCTACCTTGACTTCAGCAAGGCTTTTGACTCTGTCTCCCACAACGTCCTCATAGGTAAGCTTAGGAAGTGTGGGATAGATGATTGGACAGTGCGGTGGATTGAGAACTGGCTGAAGGACAGAGCTCAGAGGGTTGTGATCAGTGGCGCAGAGTCCAGCTGGAGGCCTGTGGCTAGTGGTGTTCCCCAGGGGTTAGTATTGGTTCTGATCTTGTTCAGCATATTCATTAATGACCTGGATGAAGGGACAGAGTGCACCCTCAGCAAGTTTGCTGATGATGCAAAACTGGGAGGAGTGGCTGATATGCTGGAAGGCTGTGCTGCCATTCAGCGAGACCTGGACAGACTAGAAAGTTTGGCGGAGAGGAACCTAATGAGGTTCAATAAGGGAAAGTGTAGGGTCCTGCACCTAGGGAGGAATAACCCCATGCACCAGTACAGGTTAGGGGTTGACCTGCTGGAGACCAGCTCTGCGGAGAAAGACCTGGGAGTCTTAGACAGCAAGTTGTCCGTGAGCCAGCAATGTGCCCTTGTGGCCAAGAAGGCTGATGGTGTCCTGGAGTGTATTAGGAAGAGTGTGGCCAGCAGGTCGAGGGAGGTTCTCCTCCTCCTCTACTCTGCCCTGATGAGGCCACACCTGCAGTACTGTGTCCAGTTCTGGGCTCCCCAGTTCAAGGGAACTACTGGAGAGAGTCCAGCGGAGGGCTACTAAGATGACTAGGGGACTGAAGCATCTCTCCTATGAGGAGAGGCTGAGAGACTTGGGGCTCTTTAGCCTGGAGAAGAGAAGACTGAAAGGGGACCTTATCAATGCCTATAAGTATCTGAAGGGTGGGTGTCAAGAGGATGGGACCAGACTCTTTTCAGCGGTGCCCAGTAACAGGACAAGGGGCAGTGGGCACAAACTGAAGCACAGGAAGTTACACCTGAACATGATGAAAAACTTCTTTACATGGAGGGTGACAGAGCGCTGGAACAGGCTGCCCAGAGAGGTGGAGTCCCCTTCCCTGAAGATATTCAAAACCCACTTGGCCACAATCCTTTCTGACCTGCTGTAGGTGATCCTGCTTTAGCAGGGATGTTGGACTAGATGATCTCCAGAGGTCCCTTCCAACCCCTGCCATCCTGTGATTCTGTTGCTCTAGCCTGTGTGTCCCTGTTCCTTGTTTATTAAATCATGGCCGTAGTGTTCCCTGCCTTGGAGTTGTTTACAAGCATAAGTTAAAGCTTGTGGAAGGGTAGTTTACAGTTGGAGCAATTCCTTGATCCATTTTGCACACAGCTGTACAAATGCTTGTGTCTTTATCATTGGGAAAGACTGGGGTGGGGGAAGGTAAATGTGTCTGCGGGTGGAGAGATGGGCATGGCAGCAACTGCTTTAAACCAGCATTGCTGCCAGAAACTTGTTCCTCAAATGACCCCCTGTTGACTTCACCTGCCAATCCATGTTCGTTTGCATAGTTCAGTATATTGGCTTCAGGGAGCCCCAGAACAAAGGCTTTCCTTAAAAAACTCAGACCTTACTCAGATAAAACGCCCACTCATGCCCCGGGGAGTTTTGCATAAAGAAGGATTACGGGATGGTGTCTCAGCTTTGCAGTGTGTACTGCTTGTAGCCGCTTTTTAGTTTTGTGGATGAGCAAGACTGTGCCCATTAGAGGGAAACTTAGTTTCCATTTGCTCCTGCTCAGTTTGCCTTTTTTACCATGCGCTTTGTAGGCTAGAGGTGGGGCTTTTGAGGAACCTACAGGTGAAGAGGAAGAGCACCCACCAGAAGGAGGTACCTTGGCTGAATGTGGGGAAGGAGAGGGCTTTGAAGATCTTAGCAGGCAAACGGTGGCATTTGAGTTTCGTAAGTCGCCCTTACTCCCACCACATGGGCCCCAAGGTTTCAGAGGTGAAGATTTACTCAGCCCTGGCAGGACTGCTGTTAAGCCTGAGCTCAGCCCGTGAGTCTGTTTAGTGTTTGGGCATCCTGAGATGCTTTTTTCCCCTCCTTTCCTGGTGTGGCAGGTATGCTGCATCAGGTCTTCGGCTTCTCTGATTCTGTGATTACTCATTGTTATTTTGTGTGAGCAAAGCAGGCACATGTTACAATAGCTTCCTCATCAGCATGTCCTGCAGTTTCTGTTTCCTTGGATGAAGCAGTAAAGCAGTCACTTGAGGGCTGGAGAATTAGGCCTCATTTCATCAGCTAGAAGGTGACTAGTTAAAATCTAACTAGCAGTCTCACACCCAGTGCCTGACAGGAACAGTCTTTGAAGACTATTAAGAAAATAAAAATTCCCTGCTCTGTCATATAATGGAAATGAGTATACTTCAACAGCGATCCGCTCTAATCTGTTGGCCAGCCCTTAGCAGCTTACCAAGCCTGTATTTAACCTATTTCCCTAATGGCAATTAAGAAATGTTTTCATTTCCCAGGGAGAGGATTGTCAATGAAATCCCCCTCTCCCCCCCAATCCCCATCCTGTGGCTCTGCTCTCTCCCTCCTCTTCCCCACACCCCAGCTCCTTCTTCCTTAGCCCAAGGCATCCAAAGCATTCCCCGTGTGTTTGGGTAGCATGCAGTGAGGAAGAAATGATTAAGCAGCTGAATGTTTGAAATCCAGCTAAATGCACCGATTATTATCTGCTTAGGGCTTTCTTATCTCGAACTGTGTGGTGCTTAATGGCAGGCCCATTGTTTTCAGCTCAAAGGTATTAATGAAGGAATCAGGGCAGCAGGCTGATGTCATAGGTGGCTGAAAGGTGACTCGCTGCACTGATTTCCCTTACTCCACCCCTTCGCAAGTCCCTTCCAACTAGTTCAAGAGAAGGGTTAGTATTTTTAGAGTGGAGGAAAAAAATAAGGCAAGCAGCCAGGTTGCATTTGTGTGTCTGGTAAAAGGATTGCAGAGGCTCCTAAATATCCTGCTTAAAAGATGTACTCTCTTAGCTTCTGCTCTACTTTCTCACTTCATAAAGACTCTGAACTGCTGGCGCAGGTCTCAGTGTGAAAGCGGCCAGCCGGCCCTTGGTTCACACCTGCCCTAGGCACTGGCCAGCAGACAACACTTTATGTTCTGACCTATATCCAAGGTGAGGCTTCCACTTCGTGTTTTCGATGGGAAGAGTGAGCTGTGAGTAAGTAGCTGCCACCAGGGGTTGCTTCTTGAGGTGGACGCAGCCCCCAAGATGATGTGCAATTTAAGGAAGTGCATATGTAGTCAAGTGTCAGTTGTACTTTTTGTCACTCTTCCAAGTTAAATTACGTTTGTTTTTTTTTTAAAGGTACATAGTTAATAGATGCAGAGCAGTGTATGCTGTGTGAAGAGAGACTCGTCTCTCTGGGGTGGGATGTTGTGAGTATATTCAGTTTTTTGTTACACAGCACAAGCCGGGAAAGAGGTGAAGATTCAAAGTAGATTAGATTTCATTGTCATTGTTTGTATTTTAATCATACATTGTTATTTCTGTAATTGTTTTCGTGACAGATTTAATCTGACATTCCCTTTTTTCTCATAGTCTTGAAAAACGCTGCCGCTTTCTTTGACTTTAAGCTTAAGAATTAATAGTATTGGTCTATGCTGTAAATTTGGCATCACACAGCCTACAGAAATGGCAAACACAAATAAGTAACATTTCATCGACTTTCTCTTTTTTTTACGGACCCAGCTAAGAATTTCAAGAGATGTGTGTTATCAGAAACTGATTTGTGGAGCTTTCGTTCTTTTATGGAACAATAAAAGAAAAATAGCTTTTAGACAGTGATGTCATAAGGTAGCAGGTAAAGAGTTCTTGAGTGCATACGTATCCAAACAGGTCTCAGACAAGAATAAAAAATAATGCCTTTTTTTTTTTTTTTTCCCATTTTAATGAGACAGTCTTTTTGTGTAGTATGTAATTCAATCAGAGTTTTTGTGACTGCAGTTAAAATTAATGTCTTTGCTGGCATGTGATTAGTAAGATAGTATTTCTGTCTTACCTACAGGAGTGAGTGAAGAGTTTACTCCTTTTTCTTAGTTTTGATCGGTTTTGTTTATTTTTTGTCCATTTCAGTTTAGTTTTGGTCTGGTGAACATGTAATAGCTTTCACTGTACACTGGAGTATTTTTTGCCTGTTGAAGGAGCTGTCTAAATACTCTACTAGCAAAGGCTAGACCTCAGAAGAGAAAGCAGAGGCAGAAAAAGAGTGGCACTGAATATGCATACATGCATCAAAGCCAGCTGTCTTGATAAGTAAGATTTGCTTCACAGCAAATCATCAAACATGGAAATGTTCCCTTCAAATTTGCTTTTTCCTAAGGAGAAAAAAAAAAAGTAACTGTATACCACTAGATTTCTTTCTTTCCCCCCCCCCCCCCCTTTCGACTTAACTTGTTCGTGGTTGTTTTTTTGCTATTGGAAATGAAATCAGCTAGTGTTCTGAAGGGAAAAATGGGGAAATTTTAAACAATGTTAGCTGAGGTGTGCCAAAAGGCTTGAGTGAACTGACCGGCACTTCCAGTCCTGTCCTCTCCCGTCCCCCCTCCCTATTTGTGTAGGTTCAGCAGTAAAAACCTATTGAAATGTGAGATTACCAAACTGAAGCAATCAGTCTAAAATGATTAAGGAAGATGACTATTCTTTTCTTCAGATGACCAAAAGTCATCTTGTTCAGAGTTCCTTATCTTCGAGCTGCTATTTCACAACTGTTTCTTTCTAAGTTTGTATTTCCTGTTAAAAATCTAAGAGTGCTTTACCTCATATGTAAGCTTGTATGTAGAAACCATCCCCAGTTATAAGAAGTGGGGTCTGTCTTTCCCCTAAAATTACATTGAGATTTTTTAAAGGAAAAAGTGTTTGTTTATTTCTTCAGTAATTTAGCAGATTATGTGTCAAGCCCAGGGTGAAATTTTGTTTGCTGAACTTATCTTAAACCTCAGGAGGGTAGGAAGGTTCTGTTTAAAGGTCAAAGTGTTTCAGGATTTCAGTTCAGTATATTTTTTACCTTTAAAGTTTTCCCTTACCCCACCCAGACCTCAGGTCCTAGAAGCTTTTCAGTTGTCTTGCACATGTTTGTCCTGTATTGAAATTTTTTAAACAACTCTACATTAAGTCCCAGAATAGTTAAATATCCAGGAACATATTATTATCCACTGTGCACAAACATAGCTCTGGGAAGAAGTTCAGTGTTTGAGGTTAGGGGAGAATGCTGGAGCTGACAAAATTCAGATGCTAATGATAATTAATTTATGTAGTGGCAAAGATAGGTGCACTGCCAGGTGCTTTACAGGCAGATAAGATCTGGTTTCTGCTTCAGTGAGTTTACAATCTGAGGCCCTGGTTTTGCACATAGTTATACACATGAGTTATGCCACCAAGTGCAGTGACACTACTCATGCATGTGAAGTTACTCACCTGTAGTGAGCGTATCTGTGTACAGTTTCAACTACATTAGCTTTTCAATTGATTTCGTGGTGAGTCAGTAATTGTTTAGTGTGATAATTGAAGTTACTTAATAAACTCTGCAAGTCAGAAGTAAAAATAAAACACAGGAGTCACCCTTCCTTAAGGGAACTGAAAACTGAGATTTTTCTGGTAAGTTTTTTAGGATGCAAACAATCCATGTTAGATCTGTCACTTTCATGTCACACTGGCTTAAATTATGTCTATTTGCTTACAAATCACACAGAGAAAAAAATCACCTGATAATTGGAAGGGAAAAGTGTTATTCCCTTCCTCATTTGTTGCGATGCTGATCTTGAGGCCACATTAAGAGTGTTTCTAGTGAAATTACTTTCAAGTCTGGGAAAATTTAATCAGCAAAGGCCTTGGTAGCTGTAAATTTGTGGCAACAGTCCCTAATTCATCTTGTAATTCTGTGACAGGCTCTGAATTGCCCGTATTTGGCCAGGGATCACCTCAGTGGACAGTTAATGAAAGAGTAGAGGGAACTTGAAGGTCAGTTGCACTGAATTCTTTTTTCTTCCTGGATGTGTCTTTTTTATTGCAACCTATATAATTTATTAAACAAAGCCCTTTTTTCTTTCCTGCAAAGGCAAATCTGTCCCTCTTTGTTTATCTGCCTTCTTTCCTTGAAGCATTTGTAAAATCGCCAAAAAAAGTCTCAAAATAAATGTTTCTGTTGAAATTACTAGACAGAATTACACTCTAGCCAGTTTATATTTCTTGTCTGAGTGTGGTCATGAGAGTAAAACAGCAACAGATGCTGCAAACAGGTATGTTTTTGAGAGTGGAATTTATACATTAACATGTAAATCTAATCTCAGTACAATGAGAAGACTTTAGTTATTGGCTCAAGCCCAGAATAAATGAATTTAAACTTCAGAAAACCATGAGACGCTAATCAAAATAGCAGCAGAAAATGCATTTGGGTCTGCTGGATTCAGACTAACCAGCAGATAAGCTGGAATATCTTTTTTTTTAATTGAAACACTATAGTAAAAGGGTGCTGACTTAGCAAAACACAGGATTTTCTTGTGACGTGTACAGCATAACAGATGTGTTGAAAATAAAATGGAAAAAATCAAAGAGAGGGGCATGGAATAAAAATTATAATGGCCTTTTCTTTTTCTTCTTTCCTCTTTCTTATTGAATAAAGTAAGTGCCTGTTAATACTATTTTCTCTTTTTCAGGATCTTTTCTTTCTTTGGAGGACATTAGCCTTACCTCTTGTTTTATCTCATTCACTTTCTTCCTCAGAGTACTTTCTGTCTTAATCTTCTCCCTCTAGCTTATTGCTCCACCTTTTTTGCCTCCTTTTTCTATCATTTTCCTACTGCCTTTTTTTTTTTTCCTTCATTTTGACTTCCATTCCAAATGCAGTGTCTTCCAACCTCAGAGTACCCTTCTCCTGTTCAGCCTGTGTCAGGAAAAAAAATTTGTAGGGCTCACCATGATTTGACACTTCAAGATCAAGTGTTTCGAATGACCACTGTGGCTACATCGGAAAAGGAAGTGTTGGTAGATGAAGTAGTGGTTTTTCAGAACCTAAGCTGTTGGCATCCTTTCAGTCACAAGAAGATCACTGCTACTTCCTTGCAGGTTGAATTCAAAATACTTTGCAACTTTTGGGAAGCTTCATTTACTATTAAATTAAACCTACAAACCTACAAATTAAATTAAACCTACAAGAGGTGAGTACATTTAATTAAAACTAGCCATAAGAATTACCTGCATTTTTATGGTTATCATCTAGTTAACGATGCCCTTAATGTAAATACAGTACGACAAGCTTTTCTCTTTGTAAACTTAGGATTTCGTGTCACTTTTTAATAGGCTTCTGAAGCACACATCCATTTGACTAGCTCTGATACAGCAGAGGTCATTAATAGCTGCAAGACCTGCTGCTTCGTGTGCACTCGCTGTGCCTGTCTCAGGTGGTGGGACATCTCTTGTGGACGGTCTGATTGTGACCACTTGTTATTTACCAGCACCAGGGGATTCCCAGCTTCAGCACTTTTGCAGATCACAAATGTGGAAGCAAGATGATGCCTTCTACCTTGGTCATGCTGTTGTGTCTGTGCAGACAAGAGGGGGTTTTGCCTGTATTGAACCCTTTCAAAATGATGCCAACACAATCTCAGTCAAGTCCTGTGGAACTAAAATGGTCTTGCACAAACCAATGTGGGGAACAAGGCGGCCTCTCACAGTGTTAGCAGCACTGCATTTCTACACGTGCTGAGTTTCCAATATTTGTACAAGAAGCCACTCTGAGAAGGTTGATTGGAAGTGGTTAGGATTGTTTTGCACCTTGATTTTGCATATTTCTGTTTAAAACAGAGTAAGTGGTTGTATTTGAAATGCTGGAGTTGACAGTAACTGCAGAGTAGAGATTGCTTGGAGGAGGACATGAAAATCTTCCATTTGTAGAAGGTTATTGTTAATGTAATGTAATTATGTGTCAAGCTTCAAAAACCATCATGTGCTACATGTTTATAAAGTACTTTTCTTAATGGTATAAAAAAAATCCAATAACAATGCGAGAAAATTCTCATTGTGAGAGGAGAAAAATATTAGTGCCTTTCCTGACAGGGTTTCTTTTCATGAGAGATTCCTCTCTGGAACACTAATCAAGTCCATTCAGAAGGGCCTTAATTAATTTAATTAAAATCTGTCAGATCAAACTGATTAGCCTGACATCCAGCCTGGCAGGAGGAAGGAGGCCGGTACACGCGTTGTAACTGTGTTGAGGTGGGCTTGCCTTCTGCAGAGACGTATGGCCGCTGCAGTGATCAAAGCCGTCTTTCATTGTCATCAGAATAAATGTTATGGCTCCCCCAGGCAAATTATCCAGTTTCTTTTTGTTAGGAAATATTTTGTACCTCTGGAGCCCTGGCAGCTCAGGAGGGGATGGCAGGTACCTGGCTCTGCGTGTGATTGAAGGGGAGCACCAGGTGACCCTTCCTACCCTTCTGACAATGGGAGAACAGATTAAACATTTTTCATCCCTTCACCATCCTCTGTCTTAGCTGTTTGCCATGACCACTGCTGCATGGGCAGGAGAGAGAGGACATGTTGGCAAGGGTGGCTGTGCATGTTGATAGAGAGCGTGGGTATTACTGCAGCAGAGCCTTCCAAGGAATGGTGTGTCCATGTGGGACACTTCCTTTCGAGGACTAAACTGAGGTGGGAGCCGAGAAACTGCACCCTCTGCTATCTGGCTGTGCTCGTCCAAATTAGGAGGAACTACCTCAAACACATAGGCTTCTTAATCCTACAGCTGCTAATAATGATGTGTGGTTTCTATGGCAAACATCAGGGCAGCCAGTGCAATCTGTGTTTGTAGCCCTTTCCCCTTCCCCTACCCCACACATGTCCTTGCGGAGTATCTCTCATCTTCAAAGCTTTTTTTATAAACACTTTTATCCATCGTTATAGAGGGATGGATCCATCAAAAGGGTAATAGCTAGTAAATGCTCAGGTTTTTAGGCCCAAATCCTGCAGGCGCTTAGGCATATGTTTTAGCTTTATGTACTGTAATTCAGGCTTCAGTGGAAGCATTCGCAGTGCATGAAGTTAAGCATATGTGTATGTTAGGAATTGCAAAGATTAAATAGCATTTCTGTTTGCTGGAAATCAAAAGGTAGATGAAACCAGTGACCCCAGCTACAGAGGAACTTGAAAGACTTGCCCACAGAAGACCTGCCAGTGACACATGTTTGGTCTTTATTTGTGAGAAGGACCTTTCTTCTGGCAAAATGCTAATGGGCCAGTTTCTCTGAAGGTGAAAGTCATCTGAGGCATCCAGTTCCAGTTGCAAAGGCACAGACATGGTGAAAGCATCTTTCTACAGTTTAGCAGTTATGTTTCCGATTTTATACTTGGGCTTGACTGAACTTTTTGCCAGTGAAATGGTAGAGATGCTTTGTTGGAAGAAACAGAACGTAAGTTTTGTCTGCAGATATTTTTCCTGACTTGTAGCGTCCTGATATTTTCTAGCCGTGTCAGTTGAATTGATACTGATATCCCTGAAACAGGCAAGGTAGCTTTAGTTTGAACAGTGAGCCTGCAGTAAAAAGAGTATGTTTGATCGGTTTAGGATCTTACCACTGGAGAAGCATGCTTTATGGAATGATTCAGGGTCATAAGGGTAGGGCAGACAAATAAATAAGAAAATAATCCACCAGCCAATATATTTGGCTTTTTTGAAATAAAGTAGTATTTTACCTTCTCTCCTATCTAAGCGTAAGCTTAGACGTGTAGACACATTTTTCCCTACCTACTAAGGGCTTCTTTGATCCTGATCTAGTATAATCTGCGTGCTGGCCCAAGGATCCACCCATGATGAGACCTTTTTGCAAGGGAAGGTATTACACAGTGTCTGCACAGTCTTTGTCAGTGACTAAACTCTATCGGTTTCTTCCTAGTGGAATACCAGAGTTTTATAATTGTTTTTGTTCTTGCTTTTACTGGGGTCTCTTCCCTGGTATCTTCCCAATTTCTCCATTATTTTTGTCTTAAGATAATACTAAACTGAATTTAGTTCAACTGTATTCATTAAATTGGATTCTGCTCCAAATTTTATTTTATGCTTAATCATCAGGTACCTAGCTTGAAAAACTTCCAGACTCCAGTCGTGTAACTGAGAGTCAGTAGTTGGTTCAACACATTGATATAATGCATGTTTATAGATACAAATGGGCAACAAGAAAGAATTTTTAAAGAGCTATTTCTTGGTAGGATTTTATAAAATTTGTCTCTTCCCATAAAACAACTGTACTAACTGTATGTACTACTTGAGTCAGAGTGATTTTTATTTTTATTTTTTCTTCATCTTTTCCTTTCAGCTAGCCTAATATTTGTCAGGAAATAACACTGGACATTATTGATCTATTTTTTTCTTTTCTTCCTGGCTCCTAGGTCACAGTTTAGGCCCTAGTTCAGCAAAGTACTTAAGAAGAGGCTTATCTTTAAGCACATGTTCAAGTCTCAGCGGAGTAAATGAGAATTAAGCAAATACTTAAGTACTTTACTGAATAGGGATAGAATTAAGCATGTAGTTGAATGTTTTGCTGAATCAGGGCCTTAAAATTAAAAATTAATCTTATTTGTGCTACAAAGATTGAAAAGCTAGGCACTAGATTTGGATCCTGAATTAATATAAACCAGGAACAGGGTAGCACCAACTGTCACAAGAAGAAGGGTGTATAGGTGTAAAAATGGGGTAAAGCTGGGGTTGTTAAAATTGTGGGTAGGACATAGGAGAGATGCGCGTTCAGTTCCTACATCTGTTTTAGACTAAATTGCTGGAGACTGACAATCCCTTGTGCTTCAGTCCTGGCGCCGGTGAGCCTTGGCATGCACCAAAAGCCCTATAATGTTAATAGCTGCTGTGATAAGTCTGAAGTTGCAGGAGAAGGGGCTTAATCTTTCTAAGCCTCAATACATACTCTACGTGTCCTGAGAAGTAAAGGTAGTGCCACGTCCCTTCTTTCACTTTGTGTCTCCCTTCTCCATCTGATTGCAAAGTCTTTGAGGTGGTGAGGTTTCTTTGTAGGCATTTACGTGATGCCTGGCATGGTGCTCTTGCTTGTGGCTTCTAGATGGTTTTGTAATAGAAGTCCATAATAATTAATCTTATGCATTGGGCTTGACGAAATAATTTGTGTGACATGACGGAGTACCATTGCAGCTAAGGTTTTTTGTCAAGATTTAGGTTAATAATGCAAAATAATGGCAGCACTAAGTAGTTTTCTGACCAGCATGAGTACATTGTGAGACTCTAGAGGAAAGACTTGAAGAAGCATGGTAACTTTGCACCATTTTTTAGGAGGACAGCTGCTGTTTTCAGCCTCTAGAGTTGAACAGTTTATGGATGAATGTAGGGGAACGTTTGCGTGGACTGGTTTTAGGGACGTATGTTAAATCTGCAGACATTTAATGTGAGTTTTTAGTGCCTGAGAATTCCTTCTGAGCAGTTTTTGCTATCGGTAATAAACATTTGAGTTGTGCAAGTGAAGTATTTGACAACCGTTATTTCTACAAACATGGAGCTTGTGCCCAAGGCTGGCTCAGTGTGTGCATCATAATGTTCTGTGTTGTGGCAGTCAGTGTTACCCATTAGCGATGCTGAGAGAAGACTGACTGGCCCAAGTGCTCCTCTTAAACTGAGCCTCATTTAAGGATACCTTAACAAGTATGCACAGCGAGTGTAATACAATCTGTATGAGTGCTAGCTAATGGTTAACCGGCTCTGTTGAACCTGTGCTCCTTAAACAAACGCTATCAGTGTGGGATGAGTTGTCTTATTTCTGCAGACAGGCGTAGTGCAGGTTGGAGACTAATGCTTTCTTCTTAGGAGTAGAAGACGGCAGGAGGGCTTTCACTGCCTGCTCAAACAGGGATGGGAAGGAAGGCATCACGTTACTAGAGCTGCTATTTTCAAATAAAGACAGGAATGATGAGGGTAGTGGGGTCTCTGTCCTGAAGTTCGTAGGGTGGCTGACCTCAACTCAGCTGTTACTTTGATTTTTTAACAGACTGTTGTCTGAACAGGTGCTTGATGCAGTCTAAAGCTTCTCAGGATAGTTGGCGTAACTTTGCTTTCAGGCTTTGAGAAAGGGGAGAGAACTAGGCAAGATCATGCTTTACGCAGGAGGTTACTGTGTGGAGATACTCTGTACGGTGAATGAAGGGGCAAGATAGTGCTGAAACTTTGTGAGCTTTCTGTACAAGGCAAAAACCTAATAGATCAGGTGAGTCAAAACTCCGTGGATCTTGCTTATATGCTGGGGGCTTTGAAAACTGAAATTGCTTGTCATAAGGCATATGGGATAACATTCGTGTTTTTTGAACTTTTACGAAGGTAAAAATTTTCACTTTATATATGGGAGAGACCTCTCACCCAAGCACCATTCTTGGAGTGACAGCATTGCATGGTCAGCTTGGTTTATAAATGGGTTGAGTTAGTATCTTTAATCTGAACGGTTCTTCAACTGTTAGGAAAATGCTGGTTCTGGATGAGTCGTAATTGTCTTATTTATTTTTAAATAGCAAACACAAATCCCCTCTATGCATTTGAAATAAGAAAAGTAGGCTTTTGTTGAGCATAAGCAAAGTATTCACTGCTACAGCTGGAAACCCAGAACTCAGCATGGAAGGCTTCAAAAGAACATCTACAGCAAAACCAATGTATTTTGTGTTTTCACAGTAACAGGCAGAGCAAGTTGCTATTTCAGTTTTTTTGACCATGGCTAGTAGGAGATACATTAAGTACTTCAGAAATTTTCTCTTTGTGATTATTTTTTCAGACTAATTTTTCCTCCCTTGATGACTTAAGTGACCTACTTCTACAAACAAATGAGATTGTTGGCTTTGAATAAAGTAATGGATTTATAACTGCATAGCTTCTACTGCTCACAATAGAAGCCTCTGTTCAGGACACAAGCTTAGAATTTGATGCATTTAAGGTATTTTTATTGACCAGATAAAAATTCTTTGTTAATACATTGTTGGGCATTCAGCTCCCTCTTCATTTAGGTTATCTTTGGAGCAGAGTGAGTACATTTAATTCAGTGAAGCTCCCTGTGACTTAGAGCATTAAACATGTGACAAGATACAAAATCATGGGAGAATTAAAAGATAACTCTCTAATTTTTGTGTTTATTAACAGTATGCTTCATTTGACTTTGGTTGCACTAAAGCTGTGTCAATGAAGTTAATAGTAAATGTCACTTTCTAGTTAACATGTCATGAAAATCTCTGGAGTACTTCATGATTATTTTAAGAATCTTTCATTCATAAAATAAATACATAGCTGTAAATCTTTCCTTATTTAGTCTTTTAAAATTACTTTCAAAGAACAAAACCTTAATTTGTAGCCTGAAGGTATTTTGTTAAAATAATTTTTTCTTGACAGACTTATTCATGCATGAGTATGGTTTGATATGATAACTGAACTGATTTATAATTGAGAATGAAATAAAAGTGAAGGTATTTTAAACAGATCAATGAAGTATTGACAGGTCTGAAACAGATGATTTTGGTTTGTGAATTCTCCAGTCACTTTTTTCTTAGGCAGAAAAATCACACTTGGACTATTTCTATGAATTATTTGAGTAACCGCAGAGAGTTTAAGATAATAAATCAAAATTTTTGAAGCGAATCTGAAATTCCTGAACGGGAAGGCTGGTTTTGGACTCCATGTTTGTGAAACAAAAATGCATTAGTATTTGCAGGGAAAATCCTCTTTTAAGCACAGTGAAGTTATAAATATTTATCTCCTTAATACCTTTTTGGATTAAAGTAATAAAGTCTAAAATGACTTTATGAATGCAAGTTTAAGGTTTTTTTGTTTTGTTTCACTAACATGCATTTTATGGAGACTTTATGAGTTCCAGTGCGCCTTCCAAATATTGACAGTGCTGGGGCTGGATGGAAAGTTCAGACCAAGTCTTGAACCTCCTCCTGTTGGTTCTACAGACTGTCTGGAGTCCAAAGGTTATGAACTGCTTGTAAACTATCTCCAGAATAAAAGCCTGTGTGCCAGGACATCAGTGCTGGTATTGTGTTCTCTATTCTTTTCCTAATTTGCAGTTTCTCCCCACCCTGGCCCCGTGGATTCTCAATGGCCTGAATTGCTTCAGTCTACTTAATTCAGTGAGGCTATGCTAATCGGTGTCAACTGAAAGCCCGTCCTGAAACCCCAAGACTTTTCAGAGATGTTAATTCGCTTAGTACTATAAAACTTTAAAAAAAAAAAAAAAAAAGAAAGAAAGAAAAGAAAAGAGTAGTTCTAAATTGTGCACTCCTGAGGCACAGACATTAAACCCCTGGATTCAGCAAGCTCTTTAAGTGCGTACATAGCTTTCAATGGTACTGATTTAACAAAACTATTTTCTTTAACATTAAGCACCACGTACAAACGTGAGGTAACTGATGTAATTTGTTACCAGTAAAGGATGTCTTTGCAGGTTTTTTTTTTCTTTCTTGGGTCTGGCAGCATAAAGATTAAAATTTACATTCAAAATACTCTGTACAAGATCGGCCCAGTGACCACTGAAGTCAACAAAAGTCTTCCTGTGAATCCGAATTTAAGATTAAATTTTGCTTTTCTTAGCTCTGCAAGATGCGCCTGCTAAACTAAATAAGACCATTTATGTCCTTAAACATGAGGCAGTAACACACTGCTCAACCTATGGGTTTCCCAGAGTGGATGTGGAACTCTGTGGTGGTTACCTGGAGGAGAATCTTGAAGCTTAAGTTAGGTCCTGAGGCTCTCCAGGTGGCTCACTGGGGGAAGATACTGCTCAGGAGAGGACTCCCAGCAGGCAGCAAGCTCAGCCAGAAGCATCCTGAGTTCAGTTCAACAGTACGATTTGTGCATTTTTGTAAACTGGAGGAAGGGATATAGTCCAACCCCATCCTCCCCCCAATAAACTGAATTGCTTCTCTATGCTTTGGATATCCTTTGAGGATCTGGGCTCCACCTCTCAGGCAGAAGTGCAAATTGGTAGATTTCTTCAATGTAATTAAAAAAAAAAAATGGTTCTAAATGAACGTTTCTGCCTGAAGCCCTTTTCCAAAGAAATACTTTTGCTAGACAGACAGGGAGCAATCACTTACAGCAGCTTTCCACGGGCAATCACTGTACCAATTTTACTCCCAACTGTGATAAATTTACCTCTGTTTCAGTTCATTAAGAAAACTTCAGCAGGGAAATGCAATTTCTCCTCATTGTGTAAACACAACAAATAGCACTTCTCTCTTTTGACTGTTGTTTTTCAGACATGAAATTCCTGATAAATGGATCTAATTTAATATAAAAATTAAAAAATCACAACACTTTTTTTCCCCCCTGCATCAGTGTGTAGTTTTTAGTTTGTAACAGAGTATGTAGGATCAGTGGTTCATCAAAGTGATCAAAGGTCCAATGAAGGCAACTTATGTGAGTCTTTTACTCTGAACTGATCCTCAGCGATCAGCTTAAACTTGTCACTTTATTTGCCAGAAATAACTATTTTTTTGTAAAATAGCTTTTACAGAAAACTTCTTTGTATCAGAGTTTTTTAATGTTACTGTGGCATATGCCTCATGGGTATACTCTAAATACCCTTCATACCCAAGAGTGATCTCAATGATAAAACATTTTACACGGCTTCAAACGTTCTTAACTCTTAGCAAACTAACCCCAAATTTAGTGTGTTAAATATTTTCCACAAATAGGCCTGCGGGCTTTTAATCTGCAGGTCTGTTTTGTACAGCATGCAGTTTCCAGGTGCTCAGTATCTTGAGTGCTGCGTAACCCGTATCGTGTGCACAGCTATCTAATCTCGCGGGAGGTGAGAAGCTGTAATTTGTGGGGCGTCTTATCAAAATACAGAAAACTGATGTGGAAAGAATGGCGATTAAGCCATATTTGGCCCATACAGTCTTAATTCTGTTTTAAAAAATAGGCAGCAATGAATGAATAACCTTCAGAGCTGTTAAAACATTGCAGGTTGCATGGTGCGAAGGCGAGCCCTGCGAAGGTGAGCTGCGCAGGGCACCAGCGCCTGTCACTCGCCAGGGTCTGAGCATCCCCCCCGCGCTCGCCAAGATCTGTTTGTCCAGTGCTGCAAGAGTTTGCTAATTAAACAGTTCACAGGGGTGTTTGGGGCAGAACCTGTGGACATTTAACCAATTGAACAATTTATTGCTGTAATTGAAGGGGTTAGCTGGTGTTTATTAACTAGCCTTCCTGTCACGTTTGAATGGCTGGACTAACCCTTGGTCCCTGACTTGTTTTCAAGCGTCCCACTGGTGGTGTTGGCACTGCAGTTGTCACTCTTCAGGCTGTTGCTTCAAGGCCAGAACTTTACTTATCCCCCTTTTGCAACGTCAGCAACATTATTGGGCATTTTTTTCCTTCCAGGAGCAAGCGTTTCATTACGAATGAAGTACTGTCCCTTTAGAGCAAAAAGGAGATTTTATCTTAGACAAAAACTAAATTGGGATAATTAGGAAATTTCAGCAAACTGCTTCTGGCTTGAAAATGGGTGTTAGGCTTTGTAATCTCAGCGTAGCACTAGTTTATTTTCCTTTTACGGTCATGGTCACCTCTGCCATCTCCATCCTCACTGAAGCGGGTTCGGGATAGGATAAAGGCGACGTCGCAGTGGCGTGCAGCAGGGCTTCCAGTCAAACCGCTGAGACACACGCAGTTCGGGACACAAATCTATTCAGGGGAACAATGAGTCCTGATTGTGATAACAAGCTGCTTCTCCCCCTTACCCATGAAAGCTTCTATAACTAGAACTAATTGGCCGTTCTTAAAGTGCAATTAGCAGGGATATTAATCTAGGCCTGACAGGTGTGAAAATGTGTTTCTTTGAGTCCATTCAAAAGACACCCTATCTGATCAACCATAGTAGGAGCCTGAAGCAATTGTGTCTATAAACTTGCAAGGCTTTAGTTTGTTGGACCTGAACAGCCCGCTTTTATGAACCGCGTTTGAGTCAGATGGCATGAACTGAACAGAAATGGATGGGAGGAAGTTCACTTAATACTAACATAATACTTGCTATCACTTCCATCATCTGGAAAGGAAATCTTTGCTTCCGCCTTCATTTGAGTACAGAAGAAAAGAGAAGACTTTTTTTAAAAAAAAAATAATTAGAAAGATAGGTCTGAATTATTTTGCATCAAGGTTCATTCGGTGTTCCCCTCCAGTTCACTTCTAGTGAAGCTTGATAATCTCCATTTGTAATGTTTGCTACTTTTCTCAATTATTGTTCTTCATCCCATGAAGCACAACAAATAGCAGTGACTTTAAAAGGTGGTGCCACCGAAGGTGGCATTCTCATCACCTGTGCAGTTATTGAATAGTACTAATGTAACAATCTGTGATGGAGCTTCAGGATTTAAGTTTAAGGAACTCAGGCTGGACGCATCACTACTCGTTCAGCTTCTTTGCGGCTGGTGTAAACAGGCAGAGCTCAGTGGAGCTGCACTGATTTATATGTGTCTGACAATCCTGAAATCAACCAGCAGACTTACTATGGGATGCTGAAAGAGTTGCAGCTGAATCTGCAGACAGCTGCTTGTGCTAGTGGGCTTCAGGCTTGGAACTAGATGAGGAAATTTATATTTCCCGTTTTAATTAAAAGGGATATTCACAGTTTAAGACTAAAAGACAAAGCCTACCCCAAAGACATGCATCTGTTTTACATAAATGCATTATAAGAGTGAGAAATTGCTTGAAGATGGTCTTGATACTGAAAATAGTGTGTGTTCATCGGCATGCACATGCATGTATACTGCTCAGTTGGCTAGAATTTTCTCCAAAGGTGGAAAATTCTGGTTTGTTTTACTATGAATGGTCTGCTCTGAAAAATGTATGCATAATGCTTTCATCCTTCCGGAAGTATCCAAATGTCTAGACCACTGTGATATTTCACAGAAATATCTTAGAAGATATCCTAGAAAAAGACCTAGAGGAGGTCTCCCTCGTCACTCAGCCCAGTCTCCTGATGGGAAAGACAACTTAATTAAAAAATAATTTTATTAATGAGCAAGGCCTGTCTTTCCAAGGCTAGGATTTTTTGCCTTACTGCTGTGACGGAAAAGCTCCTCTCAGGCTAAAGAACTTCTGGCCCGAACTTGCTCAGGTCAGTTTTGTTCTTCTGTGAAAATCTTCAGCTGAAAAAGCTCAAGAAATAGCTCCTTGCTGTTTGCCCCATGACGTGTTTACAGAACACAACCATATCCTTTCCCAACCTTGGCAAAACCAGAAAGCAAGAAAGATCATGCTTGCGTTGCATAATGGAACAAGGTTCAGCGGCCTTCAAGAGCATAAGCAGTGATTGAGATAGCCTTAGAAATAGTATAAATATGTCCCCAGACTTAAATTTGTGTGCCTTTCTGAGCTTACAAGGCTTATTAACTTAGCTGCTAAGGTATCTGCATCGCTGTCTTGATGCAGCGATACCCCTCATGACACTACACTCCTCCACAGTCAGGAGGCTCTGAGCTAGCTCTGCAGCCTTTGCAGTAGAGCATGCCGCATGACGTAGGCATGGTCTTTTCATCTTTTCTAAGAAGGGCTCTGCATTTCCTAAGCTACTGCCGTCTAAATTGATCTTGATTCAACAAGGATGACCAGCATAGGAAATTACACCCTCCTGCCGGAGCAATAGCAAGGCTTGTCATTTCTTTGGAACCCACTGCCCTTCTGTCAAGGCATCTGAATTTTCCAGGTGATTTATAGCTTTAGTATTCATTTACTGATTTAGGAAGGCAAGGCAGTCTTTTTCTTGATTACCCTAGGTAGTGCAAAACATACAAGAGGAAGGAGGGTCTTATGATTGAGACGAAGGGCTGTGATTCAGGATGTGTGGGTTCAGCTCCTGTCCCTGCTTTGTGCTTTCAGTGAAACCTTAGGGAAGTAATTTGATCTCCTCCTCTTACGCAAAATCTCTTGACTCTTTCTGTCTTTTCTATTAAACTGAGAGATTCTTGTCACCAGCTGCACATTTGTATGCCTTCCCCACCATCATTGTCCATCCACTAAGGCTAGCTGGACAGCCTGCCTTCTCACATTTGGGGAGGAGAGTTCAGGTATGAGAGTTTTGGGGTCTGATCTTAGAACAGAGAACGTGGTCCCATGCCTAAATCTGCTACCAGGACTCTTGCTTGCTTTTCCATCTCTCCCCCAATTCTCTTGACCTCAACACCTCCTTTCCTCCCCCATCCCTCCTGAACCACCCAGAAGTGGAGAGGAGAAGAAGGGCTAGTTTTCACTCTCACCACTGTGAAGCCAAAATATATTATCAGTCTTCTCTTAACCAGATGTGGGAACAAGATTACTGAAATTGATGTCAACTGAGTACAAGTTATGCAATTTTGCAAGTTGCTGACTAAAATTGTTGGAATCACCCAGAGCTAAACAATTTGTTATAGCTGGAAATTGAAGAGCCTCTGGTGTTTACACCATTGTTCGTGGTGGAAGGGATGAGTCCTGTTGCTTCACCTCTTCACCCTTTTTATAGACAAAAAGAGCGCACAATGTAGATGTTAGTTCATACTTGCTTAACCTCAAATGGTTTGAACAGTTACTTTCTTCATACCTTAGTTATATTTTCATTCGTATTCAGAGTTTTCATTAGCAAGTCATTTTGCGGCTACCCAGAGTGATGTTTAATAATTGCATTGAGATGTTTCTCTCTTTGAAATCTAAACTGTAATAATGCAGTGAAACCTGCTTTTGCTGAAGAGATACCAGAGCAGAAAGAAATCAGTGATTAAAATAATGGCTAGATAAGCACTGCTGTGGTATTGATTGGTAGAAAGCTGCAGCTCTTTGCTGCACGGCTGGTAAGAAACAAGAGAATGAATAATAGCTACCAGTGTCCCAAGTTTGAAAAGTCAGAGGAAATGGCAGCAAGAAAAAGCAAATGAAGATGGATGAAACCCCAGGAGGGTGAAGGGAGACGTCCTCCATGCTGGACGAGGCTGGGCGGCTGACTCCTGGGTCACCTCAGCTGTTGCTTTTCGGAGTGGTGTTTTGAAAGGGCACTGTTTGGGAGAAGTGCTTCCTGGCTGCCACCGCCGCGCACCACTTGCAGATGCTGCCTGTGGGTCAGTGGGAGGTCACCGCCAGTTAACTCAACACCTCCAGCGAGGAGAAAGCTCTTGGGGATAAACTGCCTTACTGTCACTGTCTAACCTGCACTGAGAGAACTTGCAGATGCTTAACTTGCCCCTTTGCTTTGTCCCGAAGTACGCTTTCTTGGCATCATTAGCACTCCCGACCAGTACCTCTCCCCTCACTCCGTACAGCGGGTTCAGCATCAGTTTCTCCAGCCTGGTGGTTGGGGTCTCTCCTGGCAGGTCCCTCTCCCCATGCTTTCGCCAGGGCTGGGCTGCCCTCCAATGCCTCCCCGGCACCTTGGCGAAGATGCCAGGGACAGAGCGAGACCTCGGGGTCTGCGAAAGCAGCAGCGTCCCGTACACGCTTGGGTGCCGCCAGAGCACACATGGGTGTCTCTCCAGCATTTGCCCCATTGTATCAGGGCATGCCACATGGTCCCACGGGACCTAAAACAAAGCCAGCTCCCCATTGCCGTGGGATTCGCAGCTCGGTGGCTCAGCGCCAAAGGGAAGAGGCAGCTGCAGCTCTTACACCTCTGCCTGTACTCTGGGTGTTGTCAGTAGTGGCATCAAGGGTGACATCAAGAGGGGATAGACTGAATGTGAAGGGGGATGGTGTTTGCTTATAAAATGTAAAGTCTGAGTATGTTCAGCAAACTGCATTGAGTCCTGTAGCTCTCCAGAAGTGGAGCAGTTGCGTTTAAATCATTGTGTTTTGAAAAAGATCAAAGGTGCAAATAAATGGCACAAGTAGTGCAGGAGCCAGTTTCTTACATATACCTAGAGGTTTGTGAGAAATTGCTGTGTTTTACATTGTTCCCACGTTTTTGCTTCTGACAGCAGTTAGAGAGCCCTGCTCACAGGTGAGTCTGGGTGCAGGCACTCCCTGGTTGTTACTTCCCTGGGTGTGAGAATTGGTGGGGCTTTCTCGGGTATCCACAGGGATTCTGGGCAAAAGTCTGGAAAAGGTAAAATGCTGAGGCAAGGGGATTGAACTCTGCAAAACCTCTGCAGGTTGCAGGCTGCTCTGTTCTTCTCCATAAAAGAATTTAGTAGGCATATATTTTATGTGTGTGGGTACATCAGTAGATGCGTAAAAATACGTATGTCTGTTTTCAATAAAAGCGTTCCATGATCTAAACATCTTAAAAATCTTAGGCTTCACATTTTCTTGAACAGGCTTGTTCAGGGAAACAAAAGAGGGTGCTTGACAAGATTATGGTGTTGCTTCTATACATTTCCTTTATTCTTGTGGCTAAAAGGAAATTACAATGTGTTGTTAAGTCAAAGTGTGGTCTGTGGAACTGAACCAAAAAAACCTTTAAATGGACTAAAATTCCCCTTCTGATAAAAGGGAAAACTACACAGCAGAGAGACAGGATATCTTTAATTTAAATAGTGGGTTTAGGTATATTAATTTGAGTTCAAAGCATCTTTCAAAGGGTATGATGCCCACATTTTTAATTTTACCTAATACTGAGCATCTGGTGTGGACTGGTTTGTGGTACTGAGAGCAAAAGGAAATACATTACTCATAGATGAAAGGAGTGAGGGGGAATCACTGTCCTGACTAAAAATAGCCTTTTTTCCACCAGTTAATATCAGCTGGAGGTTTGATTAAATAGTAATTGTCTAGAAAAAGACAATAATTGAGTGTGACTGTTTCCTTTCAGGGGCCAGGCCCAGGTGGTGAAAGTTAAGTATTGTCCTTCAGATAAGGTCCTGAAAGCAGTTTTCCTGGATGTCCATTGAACCCTTCTGCAAAATGTCCTTTCTGGGTGCTGAGCTGCAGACAGACAAAATCCAGGCCTTTTCGCAGGGCAGCGGCAGCTTTCGGGGACGTAGCGCCGGAGGGTTTTATGGCTGCATTGCAGATACGAGCCGGCTCACCTCTTTGGCTGGAACTCTAACCCAGAGGCGCAGAGATCACAAGAGACAAATGTCTTGAATTAAGAAATGGGGTTGACATCTATAAAAGTCAGAGCACATCTAGTAGACAACATGTGTAATATGACTATAACATTATATCTAATAGAGAGATTGGAAAGCTGTCTAAAAAAAACACAGCTTCCATTCAGATCTGCACGTTCAAAACCAAAATACCCCAGATTAACACTTTCTGGGTTTCCCCCCCCTTTAATACATTGATCTGAGTCCCTGTGATCTTTTCCCAAAAATCAGTCTTTTTCAGTACAAGGTTAGTGATGATACTGGTAACAACTTTGCCTAGCTTTATTGGAGCCCGTAGTGAAGAAACGCATATTTCTGTGAGGTTAACAATATTTTCCTCTAGTTTTCTGTAAGTTTATTCTCTCTCAATGATCCTTTTATGCTTCATAACGTTAACACTTATCACTTGTCTGGGACTTTATATATTATGAATATCTAAGCATTACTTAATTAACCTTTGCAAGTGTCCAGTGAGCCAGAGGGCCATGAGATAGAGCCAGGCAGGAAATGCTTTTTCTGCCCTGTGAAAGTTTTCAAGTTGCTACTTACTCTGGGTGGAACGGACTCAAAACTTTGGGGAGTTTTTCGCAGAGGAAAAGTGGAGGAGGAGAGAGCGTGAGAGACCAACTGGTCTGCTGCAAAATAGCCAAAAGTTTGAGCGCTCCCCAGGGAAGGGGAAAGCTATCATTTTAGCCCTTTGTCCCTCTTGGTGAAGATTTGGGACTTTAGCCTTACGCCTCCACATGCTGAATTGGGACCGTAATGGCTGGGCCAGAGTCAGGCCAGCTCTGCTGGGTGGCCTGGGGACAAGCTCTTGGAGAGGTGGCCACCGTAGCCTGCTAATGAGAGCAGCTCCCAAAAGCTTTGCTGCCTGTAGCTCGGACTGTCTTTTCTGTTGTGGTCCAGGTAGGCGGTCTCACTGCAAGGGGAGGCTGAGCTCTCATCCAGCCAGAAATATCACTCACTTGAGAAGTAGCACAGGTGTTCTACCAGGAAGCCTGGGTTTTGGGCAGTCAACATTTTCCAGGAGAAGCTGACCCCTTGAGTAGGTAAGAGTAGTTGCTTCACAGCCACAGCAGAAATTGATACCGTATTCAGTTTGAGAATTCGGATGTCTTGATTCTGTGGTTTAAACCACTAGACCACACTCTTTCTGAAATAGGTAGGAATATTTGCATTTTTATATAAGGAAACTGAGGCACGGAGAGGGTACAAAGCATGCCAGAAGCCACGTAAGAAGCCCGTGGCAGAGCTAAGAACAGATACCAGGTTTCCTGATACCAGCACCTGTGATTCAGCTACAGCGCACTGTGAGGGCAGGACAGGAAGGAACAAAGAGATAAAAATTTAATTTCTTCTGAAAGTGAAGACTCTTCTTGCTTCAGTTAGTGTTTTCCATTATACCCAGAGCAAAGATAAAGTCATATTCATTGCTGCATCCCTGTACTCTTAATTTTTCTTTTCTTTAACAGTTGGGTTTAACAATGAATATCACTTTGGCACCTACCTCAGGAAACTACTGGCCTTTTGCTAACCACAGATTGGTAGGCTAAAGTAGGAGACTGCCCATTGAGAATATAATCCTGGTCTGCAGGGGGGCACAGAGATTTCTTCACCTCTGGGCGGCAGCCTGTAGTTTAAAGTAACTAGAGCCTGATACTCCTCGTTTAGGTACAGCACAGCGTGCTGAAAATTAACATGTACTTTAAAGAGGGGGAGAGTGGTCTTTAGCTGATGAGAAGAGTGATGAGATTGCTAGTGACAACTCTAAATATGTAAAAAATACATACTCAATTTTAAAGGGCATGTTAACCTCGAGTTCGGAAAAGCAGGTATTTTCCTGTCTTCCTTCATTGCAAATATAGTGGAAAAACAGTATAATTCTGTGCACATTTATCAATATGTTTTAATAGAAAAAATGGGGTCAATAAGTCCTCCGAAAAGAGGCTGAAATGAAGGAAGATTGAGAGTTCATCGCTTTCATATTTTGAGCCTGTGACTTCCAAAATCAAAGGCCTAGTAATCCTAATGGATTGACTTCCAAAATTCCTTGGATTTGTATTGCTGGACTTGTCTCTCTCCAGGGCTTAGCTGGATCCCTGCAGATAGATTTTCAGGTTTATATGCTGTAATTCCACTTAGTCCAGCTGTAAACTTGTGGTGGCTGAATTAATACATTGTAGGGCGGAAAAAAAAAGAAAAGAAAAGAAAAAAAAAAAAAAGAGTATACCTACAAACCCCCTAGCTTGTATATCAAATCCTGAGGGGGGAAAACTGGGCATTTCAATTAGTTGGTTGTGTGGCCTGATTGAAGAACAGCCCCGTGGCTAACAAAGCTTTGTCTGTAGTATCAGCTTGCTCCTCATCCACCAGGACAAATAGAGTGGTTGGTCATTAACGGGCCAGCCATCGGGTAGGGGTTTTGTTCTTAAATGGGGGCTTTGTCTTATCCCTGCTGTTTAAGCCCTCTCCAAGCACTCCTCACCTGTCATATCTGTCATACATTTAATTCATCACGCTCTCTGGTCAAAAGCTACACTGATAGTATCAAAAGAAGAGGAGGGGGCTTCTTATAACTTTAGCGATCAAAGGAGATTACCAAGCAAATAAGATTTTAATGAAGACGGCAGGTTTGGAAAGGAGAATTTACTGCATTGCGAATCGCTAACACATAAAGGTTCATTTTATCTGTATAGTATTTGAGAGTGGAATCCCAAACTATTACAGAAAGAATAATAGATACATGTGTTGGTTCATGGTTTTAATTAAAAACACAGGGAGGGAGGAGATGCACAGGGGAAAAAAAGAACCCTTTTATTTCACTTATAAAGGTCATATTTTTAATCTGTAAATACGGTAAGTGTAGCAGACTATGTTTAAACAGAAGTTTGTTGCAATGATGACAAATACATCAAGCAATCTGCTGCTGAACTTGTATTGTCAGGCCAATGCTCTCTGTTACTTGACCTAAGTTTCAAAATATCGGTCACAACGCTGAAATACACTTGGCCTCACTGTAACCACTCCAGAGGCAAAGCAGGCAGGCAGTTCCCAGTCGCAGGCACGGACACCCGCATATTGCTGTGGTCGTACCTGACAGAGGCCGGAGGTAACAGAAATGGCCCCTTTGTGTTGGCGGGCATTTTCCAGGATGGCAGCCCTGTCCCGGGGGAGTGGGGAGCACCGATCGCCTTCACTTGCACGGGAAAGTGCACACTGCCCCGTGGTGCTTTGTCAGGGAATGTGAGCCTGCAGCACCCCCTCCTTAATTCACAGTTACTTTCTGTTAAACCTCCAGTCTTTCCACAGAGGAGTTATCCCATTTGGGACTGTCAGTCCAGAACACCTACTCCGTTTTCTGATAAAGTGGAAACAACCGGTGGGGAATTATCTGTTGCAGTTCCTACTGCTACTGGCGTGCAGTAGTCAAGTGCTGTACGGCCAGTCGTTCAGAGATTCAGTTAGCAGCTAAAACGCTCTACTGGAAACATGAAGGAGTGCTTCAGCCATCAGCTGGCATCCGTGCAGTGTATAGGGCCAAACCTGCCCGGTTAGCAGCAGAACTAGGCAGCTTTATTTTTGCAGTTTTTCCTTGTGATGAAAAGAAAGCCACCCTCTGCGATTGCTGAAGCTTTTGATAAAAGAAGGGTTAGTTGTATTATTAGCACGGATGTTAACATCTTTACTTAAAAGACTGGGGGGAAGTGGCTGCTTAGCTTTCTTTAAATTGAATTAAAAATGTGGGGTCCAGGAAGGAGATCACGAAAACATGTCTGAGCTTGTCAGCCTTTACGGGTTTGGGTGGAAAACTCCAGTTCTCACTTTCCGCTGAGTAATACTGAGAGCTCATTATTTGTGTGGTTTTCAACCTGGCTATGAATTATGAATGATTTATTTAAGAAGTGATAAACTATGGGCCTGTCCTTCAGCTATGAGGAGGTCCCTACAGCTGAGGTGTTCTTCATGCAGCGAGAAGATGGGTCTCAGCATCCTTCTGACGTTGGAGCAAATTTCTTGTATTTTCAGTTGTCTTTCAGTAGCCGTGCCTTTAGCTGCTTTTCTGTAGCCCCCCGGGATCTCCTGATATGCAAGGCACAGTGAACTATTTTTACTGAAGGAAAGATGAAGAATCAGATGCTGTCATCTGGTGACATGAATTTAGCTGAACCAAAGTCAGACCCAGATTTATTTGCAAGTGAAGACGGGATAAAGATACAGGCAGCACCAGTTCAGAAACTCTGCTTGAACCTTGCTTTGAGTAAGCAAGTCAACAAATAGCTTCTAAACTAATTTGCTTGAATCAATAACGATAAAACGTGTGTGTGAATAGGGCCTATATTTATCTGACAACTGTGATGAGACAGTACGGCAGAGGCAGCTGCAGCAGGGCTGTCCTGGTGCTCACACCAGTTCACTGGATGGGTGTTAGTGGCACTGGAAGTTGTTCTGCAGAACTGTGCCCTATAAACAGGGTTGGCGTGCGTGCCAGACTCAAACATTTGCATTTACTGTTGGTTTAAGGTCCTCCATGCTTTTATTCAGCTGGAAACTGGGTGGGTTTTCTCTTTTTTTTCACCTCTGTAAGTTAAGGGGGGGCAGAGGCTAACTTACAATGTCGGCTTTCTCTTCACGAATTAGAAACTCTGGGAAGGTGCATGGGTTACTTGAGGTATGGACCAGCCATCTCAACTAATGTGTTCTGGTTATAGATCTTGAGAGGTATTTGAAGGACCAAAGTACTTATGTAAAGAAGTGTTTTTTAAAATAACGTGAGTCCACATGACAGCATATAAAAGTCAAATGACAGAGCAATTCATGGGTTATTGTTACAAAACTAACCTTTCAAATGAGCTCCTAAAATACTCTGTCATTGGAGTTTCACTTAAGGAATTTGCTTTTAAGCCACTTTCTCCGAGTTTAAATCTGTCCACAGAAAACTTCAAAACTTTTTGGTTTTGTTTTTGGGTTTTTTTTAGGAAAAAAGGGAAAGAAAAATAACATGCTTTTTTCTGCGTTAAAGCGAATGCTTTTGAAACATACCACCCCATACCTGATTGGAATTTAAAAAAAATGAAAAAATTTTACCTTCAGAAACTGGGCATCAGTTTTCTTCGACAGAACAAAAGCCACTGTGCCAACACTTAGAAATGCAACACATTGACTGCTCTTATAGCTCATACTTTATTCTCTGCATCAAAGCTGTGGTGGGGGGGAGAAAAAACAGAGAGTGAGAGAGCGAAAGAGTCAAGCTCTTCAGAGCCTCTAATGACGCGTGCCAAACACGTGGAAGGTAAATCCCCTAATTCAGTCTATTCTTTCAGCATTCCCTGGCGGGCAGCCAAGCTAAATATTTCTGCCGGATAAAAAATGCACCCTCGTATGCGGCACTTTCTTAACAGGATGGCTCTCCAGCTTTAGCGGAGGGGGCTTCTCTGGGGGAAAGCCAACATGTGTGTTCTCTTATCTATTTATTTATTTTATTAAAAAGGGGCTTTATGGGCTGTGATTGGATTAACTTAGTGAACCCTGGAGGAAGAGGAAAAACAAACTGGGAAGCTGGTTTAGCACCCCCACCTTTTTGTCATCTTCTTTTGGGATTTCCTGGCTGGCTGCCACCTTGAGCCTGTTGAATGTTCTTTAGATCAATCAATTAAAAAGGCTTTAATATTTGGGTGATTGGAACGCAACATATGGGCTGCTGGTGCGGATGTCATGTGGTGCGTGGAGTTAATTGAAATGATTAATAGAGGTGTTAGTTTCTTCGAGACTAATTGAAGAAAGAATATAATTGGAAGCATGGGCTACCCATTATTGTTGATTTTTTTAACATATTTTGTCCCTTAAACACTTTTACATGTTTATCAGCATGCAGATGGATTTTGTTTAGATTTGTTCAACACAGTGATTTGCAAAATCACGTTTAGCGTACATCCAAAAATCAAATCTAGTTTTTATGTAAATTAATCTGAAAAAATATTTCCATGTGTCTTGTCAGTTTCAGTAATGAGCACACGCACCAAATTTCTGGTACCTGTTTGTCTTTAGATCCTCGCTAGACTTAAACGAATTTACCCAGCCTCACTGTTATTTGTGGGGTTGCAGCATCCATCCTCAGAAACTGATGGTGAGCTTCTGAAGGTCTGGTAGAGCACTCTTCTCTCTGTGCAGTGAGTTGTGGTAATTTACGCTCTTCTGGTGTCCTAACACTGCAAATGTGCCAGGTATTTCAGGGAAATAGTATCTCAATCATACTGCCCCACACTTTGTGCTCTTGACCATATTTCAAAGCGATCCAGTTATCTATACATAGGACTGGCAAAAGCTTGGATTTGACAGTCAAAAAGAAATGTGAAATGAGAGAAATTCAGAGGATTGAACTGAGATCAGATCTTTTGGCCTCTCCACCTTCTTTAAGAATAATACATACTTTTTCAGTATGTTGTTGTTGTAGTAGTAGTAGTAGTAGTAGTCGTCTGTGAATTTTTACCAACATTGTTAAGCTATTGTGAAATACAAAATGAAAGCCATGAACTGGCTGCAGAGGACATCTGACAGCAAGGAGAGGTTACAAAGGATGTATCTCTGAAAGTCATCCCCCTGCACAGGGTAGCTCTCAGGTTAGAAATGGGGAAACTGAGCAAACATGTCAGTCTCTTGTCTGTAGTCAGCAAGCACGGGCTGGCCACCCCGGTGCGGCACGAGGAAGAGCAGTGTTGCGCCCTGCTCGCTGCTGGGCTGTGGTTACGAGTGCTGCGGCAAACTTTCAGCTGGGGATTTCTTAACACTGAAGATCACGGCTTAAATAATTTGTGAATCTGCTAGAGGGCAAGCAGTTGCATTTGGGAGAAGAAAATCGGGCAAGATGGTAACGGAGTGTTGATCCAAAAGGCAAGTCAGTTCGGATTTAGGACAGAAAAGCTGCATTTTGAAGCGCAGTATTTGCACACCAGCCTTCTTTTTTGCCTGCTTTTGGTAACAGAGGACAAGCTGATGCATAATTCTCATGTTCTAGAAGAGAACTGTCTGTCTGGAAAGGACATACAGTTTTTCTCTATCGTTTTCCTTTGCAGATATGGTACAGCTTATGTATTTGTCCAGTTTTTTCAGTAGTCAGAAAGTTTATTCTGCAGCCCAGAATAAACTAAACAGAGAAGTGATAGATAAGTTTAGAGAGGGTTTGCTGTTGGCGTAGAAGAAAAGATTATAGGATGGTTTTAATATTTGAGAGTCTTCCCACACAGATTTCTAGTGATGCTTTGAAGGCAACTGTGCGTCTGCAAAGACTTTGAGCCTCCCCGGAAGATGTGGCCTGTCTTGTGTACAGATCTGAGCGAAGCGTTTGTAGAAAGGAAGTGGCTGTCCTGTACTGGGGGCTGAGAGGAAGGGAAGATATTAGGTCTGATTGCAAGCTTCCCTTACTCCCTGTTGCCTGATTTGTGTGCACGTAGTGCTAATAATTTTAGATAAGGGGTATGCTGGGACAGACTGGTGCAAATTAATCTTTAAAAAAAGATTTATTATTATTTGGTGATGAAATTAGTCACTTAAGTATCTGGTTTTATTACATCAAACTACTGCAATTAGATAGTCACTTGTTTATTTTTCTGATCTTAACAGTGATGAAAAATAGTAACACCGGCATTTTTGTTGTCTCCATTGCCCTGTAGGATTTAGTATATGAAAAGGAGCACTTTATGTAAACTTGTTGAACAGGAGCATCCTTTCTGTCTTTATCAAAACTTGCCATGTTGTATAATTAATGCAATTCTAATGCATTGGCCTGGGCCACTGAAAAAGGAATAGCAGGCCAAGGAAATAGGGTTTAAATCTAAGCCTGTGCTTTGTATGTGATCTGTGGGTGATGACAATATTCTCATTCTCATACAAACAAGAATATTCAATAACATTGCCCTAAACTTAATCTCAGGAAGCTGATCTCTAATATAAGCAGGGCTGGTAGCATCACCTGTTGCTAAGACAGACAGACCATTTGCATTAGGAGATCCCACTTTTACATGCTCATAAATCTTCCAAATTCTAAACCTGTGGCTCAGTTGTTTCTTACATTTTACTTTTCCTCAGGCTGTGTTTTTCCTCCAAATCTATTCTGCCATTTCCAAGAACTTGGCTATGTCAAAAAAGGTGTTGCTAACACTAAGAGTGTGATGACTTTTCTTTTGAAAAGCAATATCCACCATGACAGCCCCAGTTCAGTGTCCCAGGGAAGGACAACATATGTGACAGGGGAGGGTGGTGGCCATTGTTGTCAGGGATGCTCGGATACCATCTCTCTGCCAGGAGCATCTCTTACATTGGGTCTCTGTCAGAACAAGACAGGACACACACCAGCCCTGTCCCCACCTCCATCCCTGACTCCCACACCCAGGAGAATTGCTTTTGAGCTAGAAGCCAACCTAGACAACTGGCAGAGCACACACCCCACCCGCAGCTGTAGGAGAGCATCATGCCTCATTTCAGTGAGTGAACGCTGTTAGGTCTAGAACTGAGCGCCTGAACTGAGAGCAGAAGAGTGCATGTTCGGTGGATGCTTACTGCAAACCATCCTGAGGCCAGAGAGTCATCAAAAGGAGCTGTTTTTAAAAGCTTATGGACAAGAGCTGAACCTGGAGGGGATTATGAAGAAGGAGAGACTGCACCTGGAGATCAGCAGTGTCAGGGAGGAGGGAAACTGAGAGTAAGGTTGGTACGAGACGGAGGGATTTATCTTTATGGGTTATTGTAGATGAAGACGAGCAAGCTTGGTGTTAAAAGCGGGTGGGATGTAAGCCAGCTCTCATACAAAAGCTGCCTGACTGCATTAGCACGGTGCTAAGCCCAAGCTAATATATCCGGCTTCTCACCAGGGCTTATTAGCTCGGGCTCAGTGCCATACGAACATAGTCACAGGACTTCCAGTTGGCTTGACACCATGTCTGCTCAACGTTCGAACTGAGCTCACCGCTACATGCCTGCAGAGGAGCACCAGGAGATGCCTGGAGACTTGACTCTACCACATTGCTGTTCAAGCTGTGGAGGCCAGGCCTGCTAGTCAGCGGAAAGTGGCACATGGGGATAGACAGTGTACCATGTTTGCTTTAGATCAGGAGGGGGAAGAAGTGCGGTGCAGATGAGGAAGCAGGAGGGACTGAAACTGGCTTGATGAGAAGACTTGATACACGAGAATACTTGGTACACAGAGCCTGGGTGTGGGAGTGGAAAATGGGAGTGACTGGAAAGGGAAACTACAAGAGCGGTCAGAGGAACAAGGTGAGCAAGGGGCAAGGAGACCAATCAGAAGTCTGAGACGAGGTCTGGAAGATGGGCTGAAACAGGCAGAGAGGACAGGAGGAACAAACTCCACATGAACCTGGCATGAAACCGAGGCGTCTGAAAGCAGTTGCTCCTCTGCTTCCAGCACATCACCTGGGGAAGCAGACGTGTCCTGTCCCTTCCAATGCTTGTGCTGCCGTTGCCGAAAACAGCCGTATGGTTGCTCTAAGCCAGGCCTGCTAGCTTCCCTGCAGAGGTCTGCCCATGGCAGATCAGAGTCTCTCAGATCTGCTGCTGACCAGTGTGGGCATCAGTGTGATGTCAGGTCATGGGATCTCTGCTTTTTCCATTTGCAGTTTCAAAAATTAACACAAAACCTGTTGAAGAACATGACTAAAATTGCAAACTCAAGTTCTCCAGAGTTTAGGTCATTTGCCTAACCCAAATTTCATCCTCTTATGCATTATGATACAGTCTTTAATTACTCATTTAATTACTGTTTTTTTTCTACTGGTTACTTGCCTCACTCAGGCATCAGACAGGCTTGCTAGGGGAGATGAATTGGGGTGGTGTAATAAAATGTTATCTTGAAGACACCTCTTCCCCCCATCTCATTCGCTGCAGCGTAAGGAAGTAAAACAGCTGTGGTAGGAAGAAGTGTTGCTCTTCTCAGGGCAGGTGAGCTCTGCTCTGAGGAACCGGGTATTATTTCTGCCTGTGATTCTGAATAAGATTCATGCCAGTTCACCTCAGCAAAGGCTTTTGCAGGTGGTCATTAATTTGGACATCTTCCTGGGTGTCTGATGTGAAGCCTGGCAAAACACAGAGCCATCACAGATACCAGGAAGAGAAATGCTTTGAACATAGAAAGTAATACACCGTGCTGAGTAAATCAGATGCTCTGCATCCCAAAATTAATGTACACTTTTGATGTTAATGTCATTGTGTCTCCATAGCCCTTCTGCAGAGTGAGAATAGCAATAATACCTTCATCAGCATATGGGGGAGGTATTGTGAAAATCAGATTAGTCATTATTTGATATTTGTGAGGCATCAAGTGCTGCTGTTGCCATGAGCAAAGTGGAAAAATACAAGACAAAATTGGTTTGTCTTCCATTTGAACAGTCTGTGGTAAAAGTAAGGCACTGGGCTTTCAAGGAGAAAAAAGAGGGCAAAAATCTGGAAAAACTACTTTTTTAGTCAGGCTGTTCTTTCTAAACACTGAATGAGGAAGAGATCTGGTGGAGAAAAAGATGGTGCACCATATGCCAGGAGAGCAGAACTGAGTTTCTGTATGCACTTCTACACCTGGCATCTCCTACCATTTGAAAGAGTGCCTGATTTTGCACCATTATAGTCTCAGTTTACTGTCATTTTGGAGTGATTGTCTCACTGCAAAGCGTGGCTTTTTATGTGAGGCTGTTGTCTTGCAAATCTGATGGTTCACTGTAGGTTTTTACAGAACTTTGACTCAACTTCAGGGAAGGAGGAATGAAGAAGCAGAAGAGTGAACTTCTGGAAGCTGAAACCCTCCTTTCCCTGTGTTTGAGCAATCTGCGCTCTTATGAAACCTTTTGAAATCTCATTTGCTGATGTCTTTCTGACCCCCAAAATTATTCTTGTGCAAATGTTGACACCCAGCAGAGATGAAATCATTGACTTAGGAAAACATATCTTGCTTATCAGAAACTGCAGGATTCCAACAATACGCTAGCAACACCAGCCTTTCTTTTTTTCTTTCCTTTTTTTTTTTTTTTTTAATCGTTTGTGGTTAGTTGGCAGATGGTATTGTGAATCAGTTTATTCGTATCTGAGGGAGCAGAATGTTTTTTCAGTTCAGACGAACCCAAATGTGTGTCACATACCAAACTGGTTTTATTTTCTGGTCTTCTCTTCTGCTCGTCAATTTTTTGTGTGCTTACGATTTTGATATGTTTACTAATTTTATGTTGACAGTTTTAATTACACGCTCCCGGAGTGTATAAGCAGAACAAGAACTAGATATGTTTTCCAACTGAATTCAGGCTGTGTGTAAATTTTCTGTGTGGGTTGGACCCATAGCTCACTGAAATCAAAGGACATCAAAGTTTCTCTGCTGACCACCTGAAATTAGTCCTCAATTGTTGGGTTTTTGATGATTGTGACACTAAATTTCTTTGATTTGATTGCTGAAAGAAAGTGATCTGAAAGTGGATGGACAAACATCAGAAAAATTTTGAAGCTTTGGTCTAGATCATGCCGTTAGACACCAGGCAGGGCAAAAGGAACAATTACAATCCTTTTATTCGTGGACATCTGTAAAGCCAGAAGATGCATTTAAACTTGGTATTACATCTTAGATTTTTAGGGTCACAAAGTAATTCCAAAAAGAAAAACATGTTTCTGTGGAGTTTGCTGTGCATAGGAGGAGGGAGTTGTCCTCGAGTAAACTAGCAGAAAAACAACATAGTCTCGTTGGTCCAAAAGCGACAGTTTTGAGTTCTGCCGTTCAGATGTGAGTTTTGGGGGTTTGTGTTTTAAATCAAAGGCGTGGCTGAATGTGTATTATCGCTATGATAAAAGCAGTAAAAATAGGTGCAAAATGGCTGTTGTGCAATGTTGTAATTTATCTTTATTTTAAACTGGCTTACACATCTTAATACATTATGACAATCAGAATTATCAGGCCACCAGGCGGAGAGGAGTTTGTTTTGTTAATTGCTCTTGTTAAGCCTAATTACAGAACGGGGTGGAGTGGATGCGAGGGGAGGGAGGAATCTGCTAGCAAGAGGAAATTCTGAAATCCTCGGAGCGGTTCCAGGCAGTGCGTGTTGGGGAGCGAGAGCGCGGGTGTGGTGTGCGTGTACGGGTGTGCGAGCATGCGTGTGTGCGTGTAAGGGTGTGAGAGTGAATGACAGACTTTCCATATGGACTAAAATCCTGAGATGCATGAGCTGGAGGTGGGGAACCTGTGCTGTGTGGACACATGAAGGTACAGCTGAACAAAGAACTGCTATATTTTGCTTTATGAATTAACTCCTTTTTCTTTGGGGGCGGGGGGGGGGGGGGGCATGATGCAGACTACTTACTTTGCTGATAACTTTTGAGTTTTGTGTTAGATTGAGTGTTAGAATGGTTTGCTGATGTGATGTGCCATCCTTTGATATTACGGGTTGCCAGCACAAGGTGTGTGTACGTAGCTGTGGGTTGGCATTCTAAGTCCCTTTGAACCATTTTCCTTCTTTCCTGGGGATTGCAGCAGAGATGTGCTGCCCAAATAACTGTGTTATTTGTTTAGACTTTCCAATGGAAAGCGTGCATCCAAAGAGCCCGTCTGCCCTGCATTATTCCAGTTTGTTTGTGTGCCCCACATTACGCTGCTGGCGACTTACTGTGCCTGACCTGCATTGTCAGCTCCCTCTGTTGCCTCGGGAGCCTCCGGGACAGAAGTTTCTGATAAGGCAGTTTTGAGCAAGCCAGACACAAAGTAAATGATTATATAACAAATCTGTGCTCTTCTCCGGGGTATGTTACCTGACTTGTTTGCTGCCAAGGTGGTTTTATTGTTTTGGCTACTGGGTGGAGGGAGGAGACTAGAACAGCAGAGGAGTCACGCTTTTGTTTTGCTTAATTATAATGTACGCTTTTAATAAAACCTTTTAGTGCCATGAATTAAATGGCATTGCAATCCTGCACAAGAAGAAAAATGCTACTGCTGTTGCAGCTGACAGCTGAGTGGTTAGATGGTCAGCGTGGGTCTGAGGCTCAGAAGCCTTTTCTTTGCTGGCTGGAGATACTGCTGGGTAAATGTGTTTACTTTTTCCTTAGTATTTATACTAGTTAATGTGTCGCACTAGATAAATCTACTTCCTGAGTCCATCTTTCAGCTTGCTCTCTTCCCTCCCAATTGACAAATGGTTTGAGTTTGACACCGTTTTATCAGTTGAGCCCCTGCTGGGTGCTGCATGCCTGCTTGTTTCTGCTTTATCGTGAAAAGTGAATTATCTCCAATATTTTGTTACCATCTAACTAGCAGTTGGCAGGCTTTCCTATACGAACTGATTTAGATTTCAGCAAGGGGAGGCTGTTGTCTTTCTCTGCAAAGCCCCGTTGTTGCTCTCCAGGAAAACAAAAGATCCCAGAGCTTTCTGCACCGCAATCTGCTGCTGTCCCACTTTCAAGGAGGTGTTTTGTTTGTTGCGGCAGCTTCCTATCTTAAAATGATAAATTGAGCGGACATGTGTACTGTTTTAAACCTCTGTCTCCAGGGCTTTGTGTTCACTTAGGATAAAATACATTATTTTGTGGTAGGCTCTGGTGTGATTTAAACTTGGTTTAAAGATTACAAAGCAAAAGGGAAAGCATCAACATCTTCAGCAGTGGTATTTTGATGAGGAATAGCTGTCAGGAGAAGAACTCTACTGACTTACCTCAAATGGGTTGCAAATGCATTAGGGATTCATTAATATTAATAGTTGAATAGACATTTCCTGCATTCGTTTTGACATCTTCCACGCTCTTGTTTTTTTCCTTCCCCCCCTCCTTTTTTTTTTTTTTTTTAAAAAAAAGCACCTTGGTGTGCAGTTTTAACACTTATTCAAGTTAATACAAGGATGATAAGCTAAAGTTAAACAGAGGGAGACCCCTGAGTGTGTGGGGTCGGTCTCTAAGAGTCCTGGAATTCAGTGCTGTGCTTTAGAGAAAGATTGTGGCAAACTCTTGGGTGAGGCTTTCAGGGTAGTTTGCAAAATGGGTCCACTAGGTACCATTGTAACCAGAAGAAATTGTTGTCAGAAGAAATTGTTCTATGAGAGTGATGGAAAGGTCACTATCAAAATGGCATGTAAGGGTTAATAACTGTAGATTTCTAAGGTGGACACAGTAGTGGCTTGTTCACAAGTTCAGAGGTGAAAAAAGAAAACTCAAACCATTCATCAGTCTCCAAATGTTTTGTAAGGTTGGCTGAACAGTTTGGTTTGAAAAACAAATAGATCCAAGGTAATTTTTACTTGTTTTCCATCTTTTAAGTCCTGTGATGCACATTTTCATACTTCTGCTCTGTCACTAGCAGGCTTCCAAGCTTTCTTCAGGGAAAAAAAAAAAAAAAAAAAAAAAAAAGAGAAAAACACCAAGTATCTTTGAGACATAAAACCAAGAATACTGTCAGCACCAGGAGGGAACATGTATGCGATGATCATTTTTCAGCATCCTGCACAGCACATCACAATTTCAACCACTGAGCCCTTTAACTAGGAGAACTCGTGGTAGTAAAGTGAGGCAGGGGCTTGCTTTTTATAGAAAACACAGCTAGGAGTCCCAGTCCATAAAATGCCAAAAGAAAAAAGATAAGCCCCCACAAAGCGCCTAGTCTGGCAAGACCAGTGATGCAGCAGCTACAAACGCAGAAGTGCACACAAGTTTGGCAGCTCTTTCTGACAGGGCAATTTGAATTGTCAGTGTGCGTCTGCTCTACTTGTTGAGCCTAATGAAAAGTACAGTTTAATCACTGGTGTGCCAAATTGACCATGATTAGCTGTTATTGCAGATTAGTGCATTGTCTGGGGCTCCAGAATTATTGATCCGGGTGCTGTGCTCTGATGTTTTCTGTGCCCTCTATCGTAACCTCTTCTTAATGCTTAGGGGAGGGAAGCAGGAAAGGAGAGTAGGAGGGAAGAAGTCCAGATGGGAAGAAAACAGGTCCTGAAAAGACCACATAGGAACTAGGTCAGGTACTCTGGAGATTAAAGAAGCATGCTTCATCCCTGGACGCAGGAGGCAGGGACAAGTAGCATACAATTACGAGGAATTAGAACGGCAACAAGTAGTGCAGATTTATCAGCTTTAATTGTCTATTGTCAGGACAGAGCCCTTCTTGTAGATCAGGCGCTGCCAATGCTTTAATACCTCTAATGGACTCTCTATTGTGGGATTATCTCTCCTAAGGACAATGTCTTTCTTAAAACTAGTTGTTTTGGGAGAGGGAGGAAAAAACCGAAGGGGTGAAAAAAAAACACAAAAAAGAAGTAGCTGCAGCCCTCGTTTTTTTTCTTTCTGGTTTGTTACATTCTGCAGGAAGTAGCTGAGAGCCCCGTGTTGCTCTTCTGTCAGCAGCGCTATTCCTTCAGGGGAACTGATAGATACCTATTGAACATTAACCCCCTTTGCTCCACCTTCCCCAACGAACTCCTCCAGAAACAATAGCTGGTTGATAAAGAGCAGATAAGCAAAGACACCCGGCTTAAGAATCTCTCTGCTATCTTTATTTTAAAAGCTTTCCTGGGTTTTGCAAAGTAAACATTACAACATTTAAAGAAGGATAAGGTGTCAACTATTTAATGAGAAGTTGTGTTTAATAGCAGAGGAATTCTTCCCTCCCCCAGCCAACACACAGGTATGAAAAGACTGTTATTTCACCACCCTGGGGTAGGAAGGCTGGAGAAATGACAACTGTACTCTTAGAAGCTTAAAAAGTGGTCCTTCAGCCCACCCCTGACAGATTCCCTAATCAGCTCTAAACATACAGTCACTATTTCGAATCCTTTGGTCCTAGATGCACGGTAGTTGCATTGCTGGATCTGTGATAATCTGTGGGTAAATATTTTCGTTTCCACCATATGCGCTTTGTCATGGTGTGTAGCTGTTGTTTTTGTTAATCTGTTTTGAAACGCGCTCTGTGGCCAGTTCTTTGTCTGAGAAAAGTGGCGTGGTTCCACCCATGGATCTCGCCCTCCTTCTGATGTGTTCATCAGCTCCACGAGATTGGGCAGCCTGGAGAGTACTTGAAACGAAAACTGAATTGTGCAGGAACAGAGTCCAAAGTTTCACTGTGGTTCGTATCACTATGACACAAAAAGTGTCATGACTGCCAAGTTGGGCAGAGACATGGAAGTTGAATTAATGCAATTAATTCTGAGGTGGCTTCGTTATTTCAGATTGTTGTGAGCTTGTGGTGGGGCTGATGTCTTTGAAATATTCACAGGAGTGAGCCTTCTAATATATGTATACAGTCGCATCCCTCCTGGCTAACAATCTCAAAATCAGCCTATTTTAAAGGCAAATTTCCAAAAGCATACCCTTTTTTCGGTCCTTTGTCACCAGTAAGATTGGAAAGTGGTTGGAATGGGCTGGCCTGTTCTCATTAATTTTCCCTCAGACTCGGTTGCTATGGACAGAGTATGCAAAAGTCTGTGTTTGGGATGTGGAAGGTTGATTTTTGTGCTCAGGTTTTCTTGCCTAGTATAAACTTGAGTTGGTAGAAACATGCGAAGACAATATATAAGCGTTGTTGTATGAGCTCCGGGCTACCATCCCAATCTTTCCCAAGACCACCATCGCTCAGAAACATGATGGGAAGGCTGATGTTAACTAAGAGGGGAACATCTGTGGTCTCTGCTGTGAGGCATTTCCCTTCTTGTGAGGGACAAGGAGTTGGCTCCTTTACATTTAGTCCAGACCCTGAAGTCTGCTGCCTTTTCCCACCAGGAAAAGAAGTGCAGTGACAAAGCCTGTGCTGTTGCTGCTTTCTCAATACCTTCACCCCAGCTTGCTTCTTGGGAAACAAGCGCGAGTGGCTTCAGAGTGTTTTGTCTTTGCTGCTGAGCTGCGTTCACAGTGACTTCTCGCCCTCCTGATAGCAAGGCCCAGACAGCCTCGGCTCCTTCGTCTCAAACTCAAGCCTCAACAAGAGGAAATGGCTGAAGCTTAGTTCTCGCTTCTGTGTGCTGCAAGAATGTTTTTTTCCATTGGAGGAGGGTTGTTCTGGCTTATTCATAAGTCATCTGAGCAGTATTTTAATAAGGCCTAACTGGAAACAAAAAGGGATATGGTATTTTATTTTGACTCCCTTTTTCTCTTTTTAAGGAAAATTTCTTGAGAGGATGAAACAACAGAAATCAAAAGAGATGTTAAGGCTTGCACTAGGCAGTAGCTGAGAGTGCCGCCAAAAGATGTACTCTTGGTATTGCACTGCCGAGACAAAAATAAACGTAAAGGCATTTGGAAGTGCTACGAGGCAATGACCACGGTGCTCTGTAATTAAAGGCAGTCCCTGAAAGCTGCATGCGTTAATTCAAAAGCCTCCTGGCTACAACATACACCACCCCAAATGCCCTTGCAAAAACCTTCATGTAGATTCAAGTGCGATTTTAATTTCTCTCCTTATAGGCAATACCATGCTGAAGCCGTCCAGGGCATACAAAGCCTCTGAGATTGTATCTGAAGCCTATAGGCTGTGTTTTGCAAAGGTCAGGCCAGTCTGTGAGAAGAAGGCTGTAACTTTTCCTGTTGCAGAGTCACTAGGGTGTGCTGGGTCTCGCTCTTTCCCTTGAATCTGACAGCAACCACGTTTTCAGAAACGTGGCCCCAAAACACGAGTGTGTCTCAGCAGAACTTGAAAGCCAAGTTCTTCTTTGAGTTTGATTTCTCAGTTGGCTTTTAAAAGATGTGCAGTCGTGCAACTACATCATGTACCTTCTCCGAGTAATGACCACAACTGGTCCCCAAATGTTTACCAGCACAAGGATGCCTACATGCAGGAAGTGGGAAATGGGGGTGGGTCTGGTAGTTACTCTTGATGTGGTCAATCTGCCACTGACCTTGTTTGGGGAAGGGGAAGGGGAGGATGTGAAAATGAGACTCTGCTTTAATCTCTTGTGTGCATTTTATCTCCCCTCCAACTTTCTAAAGAAGTTTCGTCTATTAGAGCCAGCTCCCTTCCCTCCTTCTTCCCCTTACAATTACAGCAGGCGCAGGGTGAGCAGCGGCGGCAGCAGCTGAGGCCGAGTCGCGCAGGCTTGTTGTTGAGCTGAAGTGGTGATAGCATCAAAGGAAATGGATGGGGATTTCTGAGATCAGAGCTGTTAGGGCCATTCATGATTTGTTGCCAGGCTGAAAGCTGCTGCAGAGAGAGCTGCCTGAGAAATGCTGATTAATACAGTAATTGAGGTTTTCTATGAGCGAGAAGGAAAAAATGAAAATATGACTAAAAATGTTCTTTTTGAAATGAACAACATTTTGAGATTGCACATTCCAGACAATAGTGGCTACTGGTATGAAAGATTTCTATAAAAGAGCAGAAAACTTTTGGTTGAACAGGGCGTCTTTTTATGTTTCTCTATTAAGGAGGAAGGTCAGAAGGTCAGTCTGTATATTTCTTTAATGGCAGAGTTTCCTTTGTGAGTCTTACTTTAATACACATCCTTAACAATTTGTTTCTCTCTTTTCTTTCTTGCTAAACTTAGTCTTATTCCAGATCAGGCACCGTTAGGCTAGACCTGCACACCAGCGAAATCCCTTCTCCTGCGCTACGGTAGTTCTGGGCTCAGCTTCAGTGAGACACCTGGAGCTAATTTCAGGATAGCCTCGGAGTGTGCCACAGAGTTATTTGAAGTCCGTAGGCTTCATAGGCTGTACTCTCCTCCCCAGGCTCCAGGGAGAGAGCCGCACTGACCTGGGATATTGGCATCCTCCTGTCATCCTGACGAATATTTCTCTTCGTCTGATCTGATCTAATCTCTGCTTCCTCTCCTTCTCCAGCCCAAAAGCATTCTCAGTTCCTTGAAAGGCAGATTTGCTTTTCTCCTGCTCTCCTTCACATTAAGAAGATCGGCCCCTGAAGGAAATGCATCAACCCTTTTTTCTTGCCCCCCCCCCCCCCCGCCCCCCCCCCCTTTTTTTTTTTTTCTCTTTCAAGCTAACAGGGAAGTGAAAAGCTCTGAAACAGCTGCCTCTCAGAGTGAGACTATTTTTCGGTAAAATAATCACCTTCAGTATGACTACATTGTTTTTCTGTTCTATACGGTGTGACTCAGCATCAGTTAATTAACCCAATCAAGTAGGCCGGATTTCTCTCCTTTAATGAATGGTTCTTCCTACTTCAGAGCCTTCCTAGACCTCATTTTGGATGTGCCTCGGTTTTACTGGGTATATCCAATTACATTTATATCCTTCAGCCCAGTGCTCGGGCCACCTCTCTTGTGGAATTACACTGTGGTGGAAGTTAAGCCAGGACACTCACTTGCAAGCAGTTGCCCTACTTATGTCTGTTGCCACGAGCCCTCCTGTGTTAGCGCATACGGAAGGTCTTTACACAGATATACTATTCTCAGCATCGCAGACCGAAAATGGCAAGTAATCCTTTCCACACGTCTTTTGATCAGAGGGAGGAGGAGCAGGTTAAGGGAAAGGGATGTGTGTACACCCGTCAGAGACGCAGACAGGCACTCGATTGCATAAAACGTGCTTTTTTTTTTTCCTCTTTCTCCCTTTTTCCTGTGAAGAAATACGTAGCACCCAGATCACTCCAAAATGTAAGTGTGCGTGTGTTGAGAAGAAGAATGTGAAACTGGCTGCCACGTAAAGTGCTGGGAAGGCGATGAGAAATATGCTTGCAGACGTGTGTGAGAAAAGGAAAAGTAGTAGAGCCTGCCTCGCAGTGAAGCAGCTAGCGTTCGCACTGGGCTGTAGATGGCTATAAATGGAATTGTGCATCACTGTTCCTCTAAACCCGAGGACGCCTCGCTGAAGAGACAGGACCACTGAAGGAAGTAAGGCATCTGGTTGTTTTGTAATGAGAAGCAGGAATGCTCTTAATAATAAACAAACAGGACATTGTATGCCATCATCACAGGATGTCCTTCCTTCAGCCGGCACGCTGACTTGGATTGGAGGGAAGAAAACGGGGTGCGGGGTCTGCTAATTGCTGTACCAATCCTCCTTCCATCACCAGCGTGCTCCCGGATGGTTGATTACGTATCACCCTGCGCAAGATCGGCGCTCGTTTTCTTACCGTGCTGCGAAAGACACGTCGAGTTAGGAAATGCTGCCTGCCTTGCTCTGCTCCTGTGAGCTTCCCTGCTGTTACCTGGGCAGGCGCGGGGGGATTTTATTTAAAGGAAGAAACAGAAATGTTTTTCCCAATTCCTTTTACAGGAGGTGATTCTATAGAAAGAGCCTCTGGAAAGGGATAAAATCGAAACTCTGAAACTCCCAAATTGGTCATTTCGAGTTAAAGTACTGTGGTTGTTAAGGTTTGGGAGTAAGTGCTTTAAATCGGGTTTTAATCGATATTCTGGAACCTGGGAGTCATTTTATTGGTTATTTTTATACTGTTCTATCTAGTCAAGTTGAGGGAGAACGAAAGCGGGCACATGTTGACCTCTGGAGCTTAAAATAGCCCGAAAACCAGATTTCTAGTAAAAGCCGTCCGTGCACTTCCCGTGCAGCGCCGAGGTGCCTGCCCCCCGCCGGGCCCAGGCCGCGGGGCAGCGCCGCGGCTCTCCCTGCTCACCCAGCGGCCGGACCCGGCCGCCCCATCCTGGTCGAAAGCGGCTGAAAAAAAAAAAAACAAACAAAAAAAACCCAACTCAAAACAGAAAAAAAATTAGCAGTAATTTAAAAAAGAAAACCTACCCCAAAACACCCCTCCATCCCGGCGGGGGCTCGGCGGAGGGCAGGGGCCGGCAGGTAGGGCCCCACCTCCCGCGCTGTGGGGAGAGGGAGGGGCCGGCGCGAGCCGCGCGCGGGCCGGGCCGTGCCGTGCCGTGCCGTGCCGCGCCGTGCCGCGCCGCGCCGCGCCGTGCCGTGCCGTGCCGTGCCGCGCCGCTGTGGCAGGCGGCCCCCCAGCGTTTCCCAGAGGCAAGCGCAGGGCGCGGGGCAGCACCTGTCTGACAGCGGGGGAGGAGCGGGCGGGAGCGGCGGCTGGAGGTGTGAGTCAGTCTCCCGGGGACCCGGCCGCTGGAAGGGAGGAGAAATGTTTACTCGGTAGAGATGAGCCAGGTTTGCCGCCGACGGTGGGCTTCGGTGTGGAAACGCGCGCGGACTCTGCCCCGGTAAGGAGCGCGATGCCTCCCCCCCTCACCTCCCCGGCTGCTGCTTCTCGCCGGCGCCCGGAGGACGGAGCAAAAGTTTCCTCTCGCGGGTCGGGAGCGCTCCTCCGATCGGCGTTAACCCCTTCGCTCCGCCGTGCAGCTGTCACCGCCACCCTGCCACCTCCACCCCCCCACCCCACCCCCCCCCCCCGATCTTCGCTGTTCGTCTCCTCTCCCCCTTTCAACGCCGGGAGTCGGTAACCGGCGCCCCGCTCGGGCGAGCAGTCGGGGCCGGTCCCGCGGCGGCTGTGGGGAGCTACCCGCCGCCCCCCCCCCCCCCCCCGCCTCAGCCTCCCCGGGCGGCCCCCGCTGTGCCTTCCCGGAGCGGGAGAGGCGGTCCCGGGGGGGGGGGGGGTGGGGGGGTGGTGTGCCGGGGGTCTCCCCTTAGCCCGGAATGAGGCAGCCCTTAACCTCTTCCTTGGAAGATCGTGCTCTCTCAGCCTTCGCGTTTCGCTTTTTACCGGAGGAGGGGTGTGAATTTCACGGCAGCTGCGTATCCGAAAAGGAAAATGAAGGGATTTTACGCCGGGCTTCAACGTCATTCCCAGTTACCGGTGTAGGCACGGATTTCGGTCCCTAATGAACCTTAGGGAAAGAGCCTGAGCGAGTACCTGTTGGGGGATAGATCTGGTAACAGTGCTTCTGCCCTGAATAGACGGAGGGGCTGAAGGACTTGGTGGAATTGTCCTGCGAAGCTCCCATCCAGTGCTTTGAGACAGTAATTCTCGGAGGTACCGTCAAAACCAAAAGGGATAGAAAAACTTTTTTAAAAAATTATTTATTTTATTTGTTTGCTCTGCTCCTATTTATTTATTTATTTCTCCTGATCCTTTTTTTTTTTTTTCTTTTTTTTGGCCCCCGAGAGCATGTTGCAGTGCTTTGTGCAGGGCTGCTGCTGCTGCAGTGATGCTGGCAGGATGTCGGCTTTCTCAGCCTTCCATGCCAAAGGATAAGGGGACGTCAGGAGGAGGCGGGGGGGCCAGGTTGTTTTGAAAGTTGTTTGTGTGTTGAAAGCCGGTGGGAAAGTTCAGGCTTCCCCATTTGGAAGAGGCAAGGCTGGGTTCCGCTCTTCCAACATGCGCTTTCCATTTTTAGCTTCATTCAGACGCAGACAGCAGCTCCTTTCCTCTTCCTCTCCTTGTTTGTGACACTTTTCTGAGGCAGCTTTTCCACAGGCGACTAAGTGGTCTCGCGGCCATCACCCCACGTTTTCTTCAGCATGGAATATTTTTTTATCTCTCTGAAGCATTAAGGAAAGGGTCTGAAAAAGGTAAAGTGGTTGTCAGCCTAGGGATTTTTTCCTCTTTGTTTTTGTTCCCTCCTCATTATTACCGAGGCTGGCGTTGTAAGGCACTGCTTCAGTCAGAGCAGCTTCGTTTACACTGCTTTTTGGCTATTACTCAACTGTACCAACTATCCTGCATATGCTTTTAAAGTGTCACAGACTACTGTATTAGTCACGCTGTCTCAACGGAAACCACAACACTGAAGGACAATGAGGATTAAAGGCTGTTTTCTTATTTTCCAGGCTGCTACACAGTGTAGCTCGGACGCTGTGAGTTTCAAGAATCTGGTGAAAGGGAGAGAGTGGACAATGAAAATGGACATGGAGGATGCTGACATGACTCTGTGGACGGAAGCCGATTTTGAAGAGAAGTGCACATACATTGTAAACGATCACCCGTTGGATCCCAGTGCCGACGGAGGCACCCTAACTCAGGCAGAGGCTTCCTTGCCAAGGAACTTGACTTTCAAATACGCATCTAACTGCAAAGAGGTAAGCGGCAATGCTCTGGGGAAGGCTGGAGTCAGACAAGCCAAATCACAGTGCTTTGGAAAGTGTGTGCTCACCCTGGCTTCCATTCTTTAACAACACACACACACGCACCCCCCATGCACCACCACCACCAAATGCTGCCCGCTGGCTTTTAAGATGGGACCCTAATAACTCTTTTAAGAAACTGTGGGCTGTTCATCTGTCATGTAATATTTTCACTGGAAATCACAGCCAGCCTATCACTGAAACTGGTTCTGTACCAATTCACAAACAGTTAAATTTTCACACAATTTGAACAGCATCTGAATAAGCATATTTAAACTGTGGGGTAGTTCTCTGCCAATTTCTAGACTGCTGTTTGCCAGGACCATTCATTGCCTCTGGCTCAGAGATTAAAGTGCCTCGGTTGTCCAATAAATAGCTTTAAAAAACATAGAGGGGGAAAAAAAAAAAAACAAATTCCTGGAAATGTGTTTAATTATTTCTTTTTGTTTTCCCTTTGGTTATGAAATTGCTTTATTCTTTTCGTGAGCTTGCTGTATTCCTGACTTCCTAAATTCTTGAAAACTCCAGCATGTCAGTTAAGGAAGTGATGGTAGAAGCTTGACAGAAGGGTGGCCGTATCTTAAATTAACTTTTGTTTATCTGGGACAGTATCTTCACTGGTAGCCAGCCGTGCAAGTCTGTCCTATCCTTGTCCCTGGAGTGGGTACATTCTTTGTTGTTGTTTCAGAAGGGCTGGAAAGAAGTGAGCCCGGATGAGCAATTTGGTTTTGTGTTTACTCCTTCATATAGAGTAGCTATTATAGCTAGGTGTGATGTTCGGCGGGGTAATAACCCAAGGGACAACCCTTCATTTCTCCTTGTGCTGAGACTTGTGGTATAGCAGCTATTACCTGTGCTTCTACTCTGGCTAAACACACTGACCACAGAGCTGAAAAGAAGAGGTACACTCATCTGTGCCTATCAAATATTTCCTCCCAGAGTAGGTGCTTGTTTAATCCTGCAAACAGATACAGGGCCAGACCCCCAGCTGGAGGTTGTTGGCATTGTGGATTTTAGCTTGGCAGTGCATAAAGCAGTGTCTAGTAGGTTTAGTAAGAGGTTAAAGCTAAATTCTCCTTAAAATCACTCTTCCCTTCCCATCTGCCCTGCCCTGCCCTGCAGAACTTTGGCAGAGAAAGGACACGCTCCAGAAGTGTGAAACCTTGTTTGGTGCTATTGCATCGTTAGATAGGTCTTGGTTTGACAGGGAGTGGAGGCGATAGAGCTGCGACTCCAGTGTATGATATGGGAGGATTTCTTGGTTGAAGGATGAGCTTGCAGCATGACAGCTCGGGCAGATCCTCGGCAGCCGGCTGGTGGCTTGGGCTGCTTGCTCTCTCTACTCCCGTTTAGTCCTGCTGCTGTGGCAGAGGACATCCGAGGAGCTTTCAGAATTCCCGGTGCTGTGTTTGGAAACGTGGAGGTGTAATTCCCTTACGCTCTAGCTCAGGTCAGTGGATCAGGGTAGGAGGATTGCTCCCACTTCTGTATAAGAAGTGGGGGGAGAGAGAAGTCGTTGAAAGATTCTTGGTTCTTCCTTGTAAAATGTGACCCGTGCAGCTCCCTGCTAGTGGGAGTTTGAATATAGGACATCCTCCTTTTGTTCTCCAGAGTTCCCCCCGGTCTTTTATTTGCGCTGAATAGCACCTACCGTAAGGAGCAACAGGAACTTTCAAACCCTGACTGTTTCTACAGTAGCTCTGAAAGAAAGGGCTGATCTGATCCTTTTTTCCCCACACCTTCTGTGAAACCTATGGTCTTGTGAATGTGCGGACAGGTCACTCATTTGCTACTTGTCTGCGGGGTGAAATAGTTGTAAGCGGGTAATCCACTTGCATTCTAGCAACTTCTGACGCGAAACATTATTTTTCTATCTGCCTTCCAAGTTTGATTCTGTTTAGTGGGGTTGAGGGCTGGGTGCACGTTGCTCTTGCACATCAGTGTTTGTGGGGTCAGCGAGGGAGCCTGATTCTGGTTTTGACCTCATGGAAAACCACTGGAGTCCTGACAGCTCGATAGGGTGGGTTTTTTTTTCACTTGCGAAAGGATGAGGTAAGACTTTGGGGGATGCATGCGTGCGTGTTTTGCCAGTGGGTTTCAGATGTGAGCTGTCTTCGTTGTTAACTTAGGGGAGAGCTGTGGCTTCATCTGGTTGAGAGTTTTAAATGCTGAGTCAGTTTATTGACAAAAACATATATAATACATCGCTTGTGAAATGCTAGTACTGTCATGATTAGATCATGAAATCCTAGTGCTGTCATGATTACAATTATATCCCCACTTGGAGTAGGAAAAGTACTGCGTGCCTGCTTGGGAGGGAGGAAGTACAACCGCTGTTGTTTGGGGAGGGTTGCTTTTTGAGTTTCTTTTCCTTGCATGCTTTGTGAAGTGAGTAGCTCCTCTTTAAAGGTTCATTGAATTTGCAACGGAGTCCATGACACGTCATACTCTTGTTTATTCTTGGATCTTGATTGGGAATTTTTCTGAAGGACACATTTTTCATTATGAGTTCACAGTATGTGTCAGCATTTAAAAAAAAATGAATTAGCGCTGCTCGTAACATGTTAGGCTGCTAGATTTACATGAAGTCATTTATTTGTTTCTATGCGTGAACTATTTATCCTTTCCTCCAGTCTTAGCAATTCACAAAAAGTGATGAAACGTGGTGCCAAAATCACGCTCTAGAAGGCTGTGTGTGAATGATCTTTTTCATGCAGACATGTGAAAACATTTTTTTTCAATAATTTTGCCCTTTGGTCTCAGTCCTTAAAGCCTGAACAGCCGTTCTTGATATGAAGTGCCAATTATTCTGCTGTCTTGACTATTACTAGTGCCTCATCCTGGTCCGTGAGCTTGACAGAGGGAAACATATCTCAGCAAACCTGTTACTTGTTCCATTTCTCTGATAAGGTTGTTTCATAGAGAGAGACTCTGAATCAGGGATTTTGATGAAAGCAGTGATTTTTGAGCTGTTACGAAATGTGCCTCACTGACCTCAGACACTTGCTCTCCCTTATTGCTTTTGTTTTATTTTTTTTTATATTGAATCACAGAGGAAGCCGTCTGAAAGCATTTCGTTTCACGGCATCTCTTTTAGAAAACTGGTCACTGAACGAAGGGGTAAAATCTGTGTGGGCTTATGTAACTGTAGAACTAGTAGTTAAGAGAAAATAATCAGTGTTATTCCAGGACACATGATGGCCTTCCCTGTTTGCATTTGGAGAGCGCTGTTATTTCACTAAAGCCAGTACGAGTTTGTTCTGTGTTTTGGCGATTGTTGTTTTCCTTCCAAGCGGTTCAGTGGTGCCGTTCCAAACTGCCCTCCTGGTGCTGAGCTGACAGGGGTCGTTGTTTCCTACCCGTGCCCTCTCCCCCAGGGAACATGTAGGAGCGTTGGGCTTCCAAAGCGCCTTTTAATCCCCAGTTAGGAACCGGAGCTCGCCCGTCCCCTGTCCGGGGGCTGCGGGCAGGCCGGGCCGTGCTCTGCCCCCCGCCCCGCTGACCGAGCCTGCCGGGCTCCCGCCGTGCCCCTGCCCCCGCCCGCCGCCGCCTCCCGCCGCCGCATTAGGACCCTGGTCAGTTCCAGGGCCGCCGCCGCCGCCGGCCGGGGCTGCTCCCGGCCCCGGCCCCGGGCTCCCCGCGCCGGGCCAGCCCGCAGCCGGCCGGGCTCTCCGCGCCAGCCCGGCCGGGCGCCACCGCTGCAGCGCCTCCGGGCTGCCGCTGGCTCCCGCTCGCCAGCCGGCGGCCCCCGCCGCAGCCCGTCCCGCCCGGAGCGAGGGGAGCGCGGGTTAGCTCAGCCCGGCCTCGGCGGGAGCCGCAGCTGCCCGCAGCGCCCGGAACCGGCCTTGCGGCTTCGGGCTGACGTTTGGCTTCATCTTCGTGCTAAAAGTGCTGTTTCACTGAGGGGAAAAATGCGGTCGCGGCCGTCTTGCAAGAGTGTTGAAAGTTGGAGCTTTGAAGGGAGAGGGGGTGAGCGCCTGTAGAGAGGAAATTGGTCCGCAGATCGCACGTTGCTCCCTTACGGCGCGGTTCGGCCCCAGAAGGCTGGAGAAGGGCGGTAGGCTTTTATTTGCGGGGAGCGAGCTCAGGTCATGCTCCCCTGCGGTTCCCTGCGAGGAGGCCGCTTCGGAAGGTCCCGGTCGCCGAGAGGCAGCAGCAGCCGCCGCAGCAGCAGCAGCAGCCGCTGCAGCAGCAGCCGCAGCAGCAGCAGCGTGCCGAAGGACACCTGGTGGACACAAGTCTGAAATGCCTCTCTGCCGCGGCTCGGCGGCGGCCCGGAGGCGGCCCCCCCCTGCTCCGCTCCGGACGTGGACTGCTGCCTTCGCTGTTCTGCCTACCAGCCCTCGGCAGCTCTGTGCTTCGTGGCCTCTTGTTAAGCTGCCCCCGCCTAAGTTGCGGCAGGGCAGGAGCCCCTTTCGGCTGCGGGGGGGCGGGGGCTGCCGGCAGCCTGGAGCTAGCCTGTTCTGGCACTGCCGGCACCCCTCTCCTGGAGGGTACCCCGCCTCGACCACAGCAGCCGAGCTTGTGGGGGCACAACGGAGGCCGAGAATTGCTGACCAGAAAGCCACCCTCGGTTAGAAGTCGCCTGGACAGCTTTAGTCTGGTTTAGCAAAACTTCGGTGTTGGCACACACAGAGATGTGCAGAATGTCCTCTGCCAAAATAACCTTCTGGTGGGCACGGGGTGAGAAATCATCTTCGTGTTCAGCTGCTCCGGGGGAGAAGCAAACACTGCATGTAAGGTGGATATCAAAAAGTATCTGCTGTGTCAGAGACACCAGTTCAGTGAGTGTTTCAAGTTGACTAGTTCGAGGAGTGATTTCTAGAGATTCTGAGAATTTCATTAAAGTCGTTTTAATTAAGGCCAAGATATTTTAAAACCATGAAAAAACTCCAGTTACCATGCAGTAAACCTGGTAGGGTGTGCTGTAGCTTGGTTGTGAACTTTTCGTGAGAGGGCAGATGGATGTAAATGAAGATATATGGGGAAGATGAGAACAACATCTGCCTTTTTCAGCTCTCTATGAGAAATGTACAAGCAAGACAAAAATAAAACTGAGCCACTGAGCTTGTTTCAGCTTGTGGTAGGTGTAGGAAAATTTCTGGAAGTCCCTTTTCTCTCTCTTCAGTCCAGATGCACAGATCAATGGAGCATTTAACTACCTCTGCTGTTGATGTTTAATTTTTTTTTTTTCTGTAGTGTGCTGAAACATATGTTGAAACGCAGACAAGCACCAACAGCCACCACGTACACCCAGCAATCTGTTTCCGGGTGGATTACCTCCTTGAGTCCATGGCTGTTATTTGTCCCTTTTGTTTTGACATTTAACATGAAATTGTGCTAGGCGTTAGTTGTTTACTGGGATTTTTAATCTTGACCAATACACAGGAAAGTATTTCTCTGTCCGTCTCTCTCCCTGTCTCCCACCAAGGGTGATATAACAGAAGAAAATGTAGCATCAGAAAATCACGAGGCTTAGCTAATTGGTGAAGTGCTGTCTACAGTCCAGGGCTTTTACCATCCTTTGCTGCAAAGGACTGTTACGAAGCAAAACGCTGACCAAAGTGAGCTTTCTGCAGGGTCTGATGAGCGCTGATCTGCTTTGATAAGAACGTTGATTCCTTGCAGGGTACAGACAGCAGTAGTCCCAACTCTCGGTGTTCGTCAGCCACTCCTGCTGTTCCTGTTGTCTTCTGAAATCCTGGCGAGCAAAAAGACAAGGGGCAAGATGTGTGAAGGGGATACGATTAATCCATTTTGCCATGAAAGTTTGGTTATAATACCAAATTAATGGGCTTTTTACCTTCCTTTTTTTCCACTATCTGTGCAGCAGGATCAGTCTTGCAAAGGCTTGGGGTTTTTGGTTTACAAAATTGTTGTTTTTCTAACATTGTTTGGATACATTACATTTTAAGAAGATTGGTGAGGAACAGAGAGAGACAAAACCAATAACTCAGCAGTGTTTTGCAAAGGGTTACTCCAAGGCACGTTCTTCTGAATAATGATGAATTGCTTCCTGATTTGTGGTCAGTGACTTTTTTTGGTATAATTACTGTCAAGAAGGAAGCTGAACAACTAGAGTACATTTCTTAGACCTAGCATAGTGGAGCATTTTCATCAAAAACCTTACGCCTTTCTGACCAAACCCACTTGACTTATGTTACCGGAACTGCAGTCTCCTTTTTATAAAAGAGGGTGATCTGTGAGTACGTGTCCCAAAGCCATTTTGTACTCTGTTTTGTATGCCACTGTATGCTGGTGAGAGAGTTGTAGGTCATCTTTTTTTTGTTGTTCTCCTTTTAGCTATCAGGACGGGTATAGAGTGCAGAAGGTGGTGTGGGGGGGAAGGTTTCATTTTGTTCTGGAGGAGAAGTTATTCCAGTTCCTAACTTACTGGAAAAGCAATCTCTGTAGCAGTAAAGTGATTGATAGCTATTAAGTATTTTTCTTTGCTGGAACTAGTTTTTGAGGGTTGCTTTGATAGGAGAAGCAAATTCTGAAGGTATTTGGCAGTCTCTCTGTACGTTTCACTTACTGTTTCTTCTTCTAAATGTATTTCCACAAAACAGGTTTTTCAGGCAGTGTTCATCTTTGGCTTTTGTATGTCTCTGTAAGATGCTAGTATCTAACAAAGCTGGTCGTATTGTATCCAACACGGTTGTTAATGTATTTCTGTTTTGCTGACCTGTCACTAAAAATTTCTTGCCTTGGTTGCTTTACCCTGTTAAGTTCGGGGGACAAGGGAGAGGAAGGATGACTCTTTGATTTCTGCTGGCGATGGACTAATCCTGTGCTGCTCTTCTTGTAGGTCACTGGAGTGATAAGCAAAGAGTACATCCCAAAAGGAACGCGCTTTGGACCCCTGGTAGGAGAGATCTATACCAGCGATACGGTTCCCAAGAATGCGAACAGAAAATACTTTTGGCGGGTAAGCAGGAAAAAACAGCACCGTGTTGTTGCAGTAAGCAGATCACTAAATGAGTACAGCTGAGAAGCTGGGTCACTTCCTGCTTCAGACCTGTGTCAGTGCAGGGGGCAATTCTGCGCGCTGCCAGGCACGAACAGAGCCAGTGGGGTGAGCTAAGCCGAGTAAAAGCCTGGCTGTCTTGGATGTAGGGACTGTGTGGGTGGAGAGAGCAGGGGAGATGCACGGAAGATGGCTGTGTCTTCTGAAGTGGATCAGTGCTCGATTGTGTAAAGAAATAGTTTTGCTACTTGCTGTAAGGGCAGGTTATTTTGCATTTCTTCACAGCAGAAAGTCATTCTTGTTTATGCAAATATCACGCATCCTTGATTTTTCCAGCTATGAAGGAGCTGTGAAAGTGCTGCATAATCTTTTACTCTGGAATTAGGATACATTTTGTGACCTTTTTTCCTGGGTTTTGAATAGAACAGCAGTAACACAGTGGTGGTGATCTTCAGCATATATCATTCAAGTCATAAGCTTTTCTAGTCCGCTTCAGAAAGTGTTAAAAGAACAGCCCAGGAATCTTAGTGAGGGGAAAATAATCCATTAATGGCAGACAAATACTAGAGGTGATGCCTAATTTGTACGATGTAGTATAAGCTGGAAGGGAGCACCAGCCAATTTATTTCAGCTTGGGAAGTCTGTGCTGGGGAATATGCTTCCAGTTTATCAGTTGATATAATCCTCAGTTTCCTTTACAGACCTGTTATTAATTGTTAGAGAACATTCCTTCAGGCCCATCTCCTTCCATGGATTTATTTTGCTGCTTTCTGGCCGTTTAGGTTGTGTCTGAATCGGTGGATTTGGGAGTATATCCACGCCTCTGTGCCCAGGTGCCTGCCTGCCTTAGCAATATCCCAACCTCATATCCAGGTGAAACCCAGGGCAAGCACCAGTGTTCCCCACACCCCTTTCTTCCTACCTAATTGCATCATTTTGGTTTCTCAGATCATCTTTGTGCAATGTAATACAGCATTGCACAGGCAGTTATTTGCATGTGTGTTTCTTACAAAGCAGGCAACTGTTTCCACATTCCTAAGGCTACAACATGTTTCTTTTAGCCAAATTTTTCGGGAGTTTGCATCCAGTGTAGGAGAAGACCGGTGTGCCGGCCCTGGCCCTGCCAGTTGTTAATGAGGCAGCAGACATTGGGAAGAGGAGCTGCTAACCATCTTGCAGGACTTCATTCATAAATTGCAGCGAGAAAGATGACATCATTCTCATGATGTGATTTTAAGCCTTAATGCAGAAGGATCCTCAAAATAATATCCTAGGAGCCATCTAAGCATCATTAAATTCCCTGTTCTAATCTCTTGATTCGTTCAAGACAGGCTGCTGCACCAAAAATGAATTCCTTCCTAGGGGTCTGACACAGACTTGCATATGCAAAGGAAATTGTGGGAGATAACTTCCCACATGTTATTAAAGGCATCCTGGGCTTGCTGGCAGGAGCAGGAACATCTGCTGTGCGCGCGGGGGGACGCTGCCTGCGCCTTGCCCACACAAGGGGAGCGGGGCTGCCCGGGGCCAGCGTCATTTCTGGGAACCACACCGTGACTCAGCACATCTGGTCTCGCCTTCCCCAGAATAGGTGGGGGCTTGGTGGGGCACCTTCGCCCTAAAGCCAGAGCACAGTGACCCAGCAGCATCCATGGCCCTGCCATGGGATGCCATGGGAGCGGTGGAGGGCCGGTTTGGGAAGCGGCGGAAGGCGTCAAGCGCCGGAGCCCTGCGTTCCTGGAAGTTTGCGAGCCGGGGTGAACAGAGAAACCCGAAGGCTCCTCTTGATGCAGCACAAGTTGCCCGGCTCCCTTCCATTTTCTCATAACAAACACACCGCAAAATCTCTCACAAGCTGCTTTGATGAGGCCACATGTATTTCCCCCTTCTCAGTTTACAGGAAGTTACTCTTAAAGAAAGTGATTCTGGTGTTTACGGCCTGCATTAAAGGGCCAGGCTGCCTCACCCGTCTCCACCGGCAGCTCTCTTGGGGAGAAGAGGAGAGGTCCTGGCCGGCCGGTGGGCGCTGGCAGGGCGTGCTGCCCGGCCAGGTAGGTGCAAGAGACAGTGGTGTGAACACAAAGGCAGGAACACGCCGTAGGAGTGTTTTCCCCCTGAGATAAGCGCTGTCTCCCCTTTGGAAAGGCATTTCCTGCTCAGTGAGGTGTGTCGCTGGTGCAAGCTGCTCACGCTTCAAGGGCTGGCTTTTGCGCGGTTGTCTGTTTTGCGAAACCCAGGAACCGCATTTCATCCAGCATGGAGCTAGTTCTCCCCGAGAGTAGGGGATGTGTCTTTAACAAACATGTCTCCTGGATTTTTCTTGCCTTTTTGAAAATTTTTTTTAAGTAATTCTCTTATTCTTACCACTTTAAAAAACAGTAACTTCTGTCAGTGACTGTGACTTCTTTCCCCCCAAGCCACTGAGCAGTTTTTAGATTCATTTTTTCTTTCCCTTCTGTGGACAAGCCAGAACATGTACCTCGATAGCAAAAGTGACTTCTCATCGGCTGGCCCCTCTCCAGGTCTTGGTTAAGTTATGGCAGGTGAAGTTCATCTTTGCCTCGCCCAGGCTTTCTACAAAAGGGTTACAGTCCAACTATGAGCAAGTGTTGCTTTAGAACTCTGGGGGGGTGGAGGATGTTTGCATAGTTTAAACCTTTGGGTGGAGGTGGTAGGAAACTGCAAGTACAGAGGCCATAGAAAAAGGCGAGAAGGACTCTGACGTAGCACAGCCAGTCAGTCTTATACGCAGGTGACTCAAAGCATTAATGCAAGCATGCACCCAGACCTGCAGTCATTAGCATCACCCACTTGTTGATCATAGCACCAGGAAGAGGACTCAGGTAGACTGTTCACGCAGGGACAGTACTCTGCATTTCAGATTTTGGGTCTGATCTGTCCATAACTAGCAGAGACACAGCCTAAGCAGAAATGGAAAAGGTGACTGTGGACTTACCTTTGAGTAAGCATCTCTTTCTTAATGCAGAGGATATCACAGTTGGAAAGGGGGAACCTGACTTGAATTCTTATTTCAGTAGTATCTGCTTGTTAAAAAAAAAAAAAAAGCAGCTTATCATTTTTCCCTCCTGGACTCTGCGCGCACGTGGTGCGCGTTGTGCGTATATATATTCACAAGCACTTCCTCTCTATTCCAGATCTATTCAAGTGGCGAGCTTCACCACTTCATTGACGGATTTAACGAGGACAAGAGCAACTGGATGCGTTATGTAAACCCCGGCTACTCTGTTCAGGAACAGAACTTGGCTGCTTGTCAGAATGGAATGAACATCTACTTCTACACCATCAAACCCATCCCTGCCAACCAAGAGCTGCTTGTGTGGTATTGCCGAGACTTTGCAGAGAGGCTGCACTATCCCTCCTCCAGAGAGCTGACAATGATGAACCTCAGTAAGTGGATTACAGTATAAACAAGGAATGCTAGTAATGTCTCTTCTGCCTGTATGATCTAATAATAAGTTGTATAATTACACAGCTGCATCATCTGTTGTGTCACAGTAGGTAGCTTGGAGTGAAAAGGGGAATTAAAAAACCCAACGCAACAGAATGAGTTCCCTGTGCCCGTTCACATGTAAACAGAGTATAAAAAAATCTGAACAGTTACTGGTTTACAATATGAGTCTTATCTGATGAAATTCTGGACAGACAACCTGAATATATCCTCTACCTTCAGAACCGTAGATCTTGGTTCACTTTCAGACTTGCCAAGTCCGGATCTCATAGTGCGTTGAGCAGAAGTCTGCTTTGATAGCGTGTACGAAAGGCTGTCCAGTCACGCTCCCAAAGGGCTGCCCTCACTGTACAAGGAAGTGGCCGTGTGCCATGACTCCATCTAGGTGTCTGACAAAATACGTGTTGACTGCACAATACTCTTTGAGCCTTGCATCTGCGCTCACTTACCTTATGGGAGTAAAACTCCTGTGGTCTTCTCATCTGGTTACTTGTTTTTTAAGCACAGTGCAATTTGTCCCTGTTTCTTGGCTGTGTATCACAGCTTTCATTTTCTGTTAAAAAAATAATAGCACTGGTAGGAGGGGGAAGAGGTATTTCCAGGAGTTTGTGTTCCTCTGTGGTTTCTGACCATTTCCAGCCTCAGTGCTTTACTCATAGCTTAATCACTGCTAGAACCTCCCCCAGAGCCCCTTGAAGAGACAGAGAGGTTCTTGCTGACTTCTCATTCGACTTCTAGGCTGCCTCCCCTCCTGCTAGCTGCTCTGAGATAGAGCAGAGCGTTCTTTTGTCTTTCTGCCAGCACCTGCGCTGAAATTTGAAGGAAAAACTGCAAGCAGGCTTTTTTTATAAAAAGGACTATTTCCTGTTCTTCGGCAACAAATAATGGGTTATAAAATATCACTGTTACTTTGGGGATCATTAGAGCTAAAATGTAACCCCACATCATGAAAGTGGTGTCACGTATTCAGATGAATCAAAACTACTTCTGTCCTCTATGGGTGCCATCCTTTCACCAGTTTTTGGTCTTTCCCTACATATTATAGAAGAAAATTTGCATTCTCCTAATGGCGGAGGGAGGGGATGTCCTGTGCTGCGATATCCCCAGTTCAAAAAACATCTCACTGATTCTGTCATCTTTGCACATACATCATTTCACCACTTGCTGTGCGGTTTTATTTCCTGATATGATGAACTATTGGCTTTTCAGTGGGACCTGCAGGTGGGATGAGACAACAGCGTTAAGGGTTCCTGTGGATGGCGAGTTTGCAAACATCCAGCCAGATCTAGCTAGGAGGATACACAAACACAGCCTCAGTTTCCTGCATCTGCTGGCATCTTAGGTTGCCTTGCAGTAGCAGTGAGGAATGTGTTTGTAAAGTGTCAACTAATTAGCTGGTTACTCCTACTTAGGTCAAAACTAGGGGTGTCTGGAATAATATTTAATAGAATAATTTATTTTAGTAAAAGTAGGCTCAATATGTGGATTTAAAGAGATGGGATTTTGAGCAATAATTATGTAGTTCAGCCTTAACATTCGAAAGAGCATTTAAAATTTCCAGACACTGAGGTTGAAATATCCCTTCTTTTTTTTTAAAGATAATTCCTTTTAAACCATTTAGAAATTTTATGTTAGCCCCCTCTACCTACAGAAAATAGCTGTTCAGAAAAATGAGAAAAGGTTCTTACTTGTTTTGTCTTTCCCCCTCACCTTTGTGACAAACACATTCAGGCCTAAAGCTTGCAGTTGGGCCAGAAACCCTACAGGTGCTGTAAGGATTGAGCTTCTCTAAAATTTCAGTGCCCTTTCTTGAAGAGTACCAAAAAACCCCCAGGGGTCTCCCAAAAATGCTTATTTGCTGAAGGCCCTGTAGCAAAAGTGCAACCAGGGATGGTTTTTCCAGCGTTAGTACTGGAACCAGATGAGTTTAAAGTGAATGTCAGCACCGTTCAGTTTTCTTCTTCCCCTTCCTGCCAGGCCACTTCTAAGGTTAGTGAGCACCCTGCTGCCTCTCTATTGCAAGCCTGAGGTGTCCTCACACTGCGTTCATCTCTGCATAAAGTGCAGAAGGCTTGTCCCCCAATTGCTAGCGTCCTGCACCTGCTGCAGGCATGGGGCTTTGCCCCATCAAATGTCTTAACACAGTCTTGCTTGGGAGGACCCCCCCCCGCTGGTCACCTCTTCCACCCGCTAGGAAGTCAGGAAAAGTCCTGACTCCAGCCAAATGGATTGCTGATAATTCGGTGTTTAAAGTGGCATGGCTTCCCTCAGAGGAGCAGGTGAGCGTTGCTGCCTCTCTCAGCTCCTCCTGGCTGCTGTTTTTGGTACCCTGTGAGGAATGGGGAGGGAAAGTTGGGGTCCAGCTCCCACCACAGGCTGAAGTCAGGGCTGGCGGTGCCAGTGCGAGCGTGGGGCAGCAGCACTGGAAGCCCACGGCCGTGGTACGTTGCGCCTAGCTCCCTCCCTCCGCCGTGTCTTAGGTGTGCAGAGCATGTCCGTGCCCGCAGGAGGCTTTGGAAGAGCTGTGCCTTGGCTGGTTGCCCAGCGCAGCCCAGGAGAGGCCACCTGGGACACACACCTACAGAGAACTTCCCAGTCTTGCCAACTTAAAATGCAGGCAGCTGCTTTAGGTGCCTCAGGGGTTTGGGGATCACGGTCTTGGAGTTCAGCACCTCAGTTCCTCTTTAAGTACCCGAGCGGGATTGGCCTCCAGAGAAAAATGTATCAGAGAATTTCTCTGGCTTTATTTCCTGTAATTAGTGGCCTCAAAAATGAGAGAACTACCACTTTAGAGCGTAAATATATTTACACATCCACATACAACATCTACTCGCCTCTGTAACAGGAAACTTTCAAATTAAAGGTAACTTCTCCAGCGTTAGTTCATTTGTGCCGTAGAAGGAAAGCATCCAGATTGAAGACAGCAATTAGACATGTACTTAGTTATGGGTTTAACCCTGTCCTCAGTGTTTTCTTGAACTGGGGCCTTTGACCCAGTCCTTCAGACGCTGAAGCACACACCTACCTTCACAGCCGTGATTATCTCTGAGTGGAGCTACGTAACTTTGAGTGGATGTTGAAGTGCCTGCAAGGAGTTGCACAACAGTGGCAGGGGCAAGACTCCATATTATCCCAGCAGTGGAAACTCAGTCTCGTTTCAAACAATCCCCTTCTCCTTCCTGGCTCTTTTGAGGCCACTGATGTTGTTTTCTATCAAGATTTGAGATACATCACCTTCAGATGGTGACAGTGTCCAGTAAATGTTGCAATAGCACAAAATTTCTACAGTCTGCTGGCCAAAAAATCAATTTTCGGTAATTTACTAAATACGCTTAACCTCATTCAACTGGACCCTCAGATTGTCTTTCAGTTTGTGATATTTTATTTTTGGACTAGCAAACAGACCAAGGAAATTTTCTTCAGGGGTCCCACATAGTTCAGCATTTCATTCCTACCTATTCGTAGGAGGATTATTTTGGGATGGAGGGTGGAAAGGGTAACAGTTTTGGTTTTATTAACTCCCCCCCCCCCCCCAAAAAAACCAACACGCCCCCCCACGCCCCCCTCCCCCCCCCAAAAAAAAACAACCCAACAAACAATTGCCTTGACTCAGGACACGACTATTTGATAATAATGTTCATGTATTGCAATCATATGATGCAACTTCCTGCTGCTCATGTCATATTTGTCTCCTCAGTCAAGCCCAGGCAGGTGACATATTTTGGACAAACTTCAGGAAAAAAGTTTGAGTTGGGGGAAGACAATTTGCATATTTACAAAACATTTGGCAATCTCTTTGTTTCATTAACAGGTTTAACGAGGTATTATTTAAAATCTTTTGGATTCTATGAAGATTAACTTTTTAATGCTTGTTTCTTAAATGTGATTTATGCTTTTCTTCTTCCTGCTGGCCCTGACACGCTGGCCGTTAGCTAAGCCCTGCCGCTCGCTTTCCCTTTTGTTTATGGGCAGTTTCACTTTCTGGTTTTGAAGCTTTTCTGTTTGGGTTGAGAGGAAACATCTGCACTTGCTTAAAAAAATGCCTCCTGGAATCTTCAAAAGGGCTCAGGAAAATGATTTTGAAATTATAGGAAAGGTTGTCTTCACAAAACCAGAATTCGGGGGCTAAAGTTGACTTAGTATTGAGGATTATTTGAAAGCTCCCTTAAAGACCTTCTCTGAGCAGAATGTTTTCAAAGGCATGCCACCCTGCCTTGGACACATTTAGAAAACAGATGATCAAATTATATACTTCTAAGTGTTGGTCTCCATTCTCATTTTGAGTGGAAACACTCTTTGTTTTGCCTGCTTCACAACTTCGAGGTTCTCTTTCTACTAGCAAAAGAGGTGCTTAATTTAGATCGAAAATGTGAATTGGCATAATTAAGCTTCACCACTTGAAGTGTTCAGTACCATCTCACTCCTGAAATTACTATTGAAATTACTGTCTGCCTACAACCGTTTTTCAAGTTTTTATAAAAAACAGATCATTGTTTTTATGAAGTCTTTCTCAGGCTCAGAGCACAAGAAATGAGAGCAAAGCCTACAGCTACGCAGCCGTGTGTAGCTGGAACACCCACATTGGAGTGACTTTGGGCAGCCCCTCTGCTCAAGTTTTATTAATACTTAAAAGTAACAGGAATTTTGTCCGTTTTCCTCTTGCACACACTCACTAATCTCAGATCTGAGCCAATAACCTGTTGACCTCGGTTAGAAGTGGATCAGGCTCCTAGAGGCATGTCTGAGTTTTTTTTCTTTCTTTTCCCCCCCCTCTCCCCTCAGATCAGCAGCTGCACTGCTCTTGTTTTGTCATGAACCTCTTTTCTGTGTGCGTCTCTGACCACAGAAACTAGACAGACCTTGGAAGAGTATGTGCCTATATTTAGTGTATATGTATGTGTATGGGGGTGGGAGGGAGAAATGCATTTCAAGAGCAAGGGGGAGACATTGTGATCAGTAAGAACTTAAATCTAAAAATCACAAGTTAAAAAAAAATCCATTTATAAGAAATACCTCTTTTTAACTTTGAAGTATGGCTTCTTTTAAGAGCAACAAGAAGGGTTGTAAACCTCTCAATCAGTTCCAGCCCTGGTTTAAGTCCACCTTCAGTATAAAGCATAAGAACCTCTCCTTGGCCTCCGACATTACCTTCTCTTATTTTACACAGTGCTGACACACTTGTTTATGTTTTGATCTGTCTGGTGTTCCCAAGCATCTCTTGTGTTCAGGTAATAGGAGAAAAAGCTGAGAGGGGATTTATGGGCCAAAGATAGCTTGCAAACTAAAGAGAGCTGTCACAGTTAGACTTGAAAAGTAATCTTTAAATATTGCAACTTCTGTCTATGCATGGAAATGAGTAGGAGGGGAGGCTTTACCGGGAAAACTTTGAAGGGAAGGAAAGAGCAATTATCTTTAGTCTGTCAAGTGAGGACGTGGGCCCGTTGCACAAAGTTGCGTTCTCGGTGTGAGCTTCCTTTCTGTAACTCGTGGGCTTGCTACAGCGCATGAGGCACGTACGTCCCCGCCCTGATGTTTAACCTTGTGACAGTGGGAGCCGCTCCTCCAGCTGAAGTGGCCCCAGTTTCTCTATCACTTTTCCAGCAGTGCTTCCCCTTCCCCTCCCCCCGGATTTTTTTTTCTTTAAAAGAGAAAAGTGTCAATTTGAACTTCCTGCTCGCCAGACCCCGCTGAGAAACTGATATGGACCTGATAAGGTGGTATTTATTTATTTTTTCTGCTGCGAGACTTCACAAGTCCTGCTTCCCCCCGCCTCCTCCCCAGCTTTCAATACTTCGCAGTCTTGATACTTCCCAATGCTGATAGTGTCACCAGGAATGTTTGCTCTGAGACGCTGGCATGGTGACAGGCAACTGATAAGAAGATGTAGATAATATTATCCACAGCGCTGTTTTGGAGCTTCTTGAAGCTGGTAGGACCTCTGTTACACCCGAAAATCTGGATGGGCATTTAGAAAATGAGCTGCCAGGCCATGAGTACAGACAAAATGACCAAAGAAAGCAGATGATTTTTAATGCCAGACTATGCGACACACTATTAATTTATTTTTGAAACAGCTTTGCATTAAACTTTAACATTGAGAGAAGTAATTGGGAAGCTACCTGCGCACTTAGGTGTGTACGTACTTGCTGTACAACGTGCCCTACATTTTATCATAAATATTTTAATTGAACATAACTGTGTTCAACTGCATTTCATTTGCAACTTGAAAATAACACAAACTGCCCACATATCTCAAATTAAATTTGGTTGCTATAAGTCTAATGCTGTTTGAAAAAGGATGCCACTGTAAAAGTGGGTTGCTGTGAGCAGGAGCGTGCTTTGAAAGCAGCTGTTTTCTTGGATACGTTTAATAAATGGCTGTTTCTTTGCCTTATAGGGTAATGTTGCCAAATGATAGATTCCGTCAGGGTAGTGAATAGTGAAGCAAAGAATCTGCGTTGAAAGCAGTGTGGTCGTTGCCTGTTCCCATCTTCCTCACTGGGTTTAGCCGGTCCTCCAAAAATCAGAAATAACTGTTTCTCACCTCGGTTAGTGAAGTAATAACAGTCAGTCACAAAAGCAGAAACTTGGCTAAAGGGCTGTGGTGCTGTTGAGTGACATACCTGTCGGCGCTGACTTGTACCTCCTGATGGAAAACCTTGCACATAGCTCACCACGAATATGAAACCTTCTTGTGCTTTTCCCCCTGTAATAAAATATCTTGCAAGCTGCCATTTCAAGATTATATAACTATTATTAACTTTGGGAGATTAGATAAAAGCGGACTTCTTTTTCTGTTGAAGACGTCTTTCAGTGTACTGTTTATATTATATTATGTCCAGATAACAAGGTGCAGTCTTTGAATACAAATAAACAGTGTATGCGCTGAACTGAGCCGAATGGATGCTAGCTTCTGTTTCCTTCTAAATACATACTTCTTTTTCCTTTTTTTTTTTTTTTTAAAGCATATTTCAACTGAAGCTGGAGCCAACCAGTCTTGCTTTCTTTTGCTTTGCTTCAGCATTTTTTTTTATAAAGTACAGCTGTAAGCAGAGGAGTTTTGCATAGACTGAATGCCACAGAAATCTGCAGTAAATAGTCTGCTTTGTTGTAGATGTTCCTAAGCAGTATATTTAATGAGTAATGATCTGTTTACTGATGGAGAATACCTTCTCTTTGAAGAAGGCTTTCATCCTAGCCAGCCATGGTTTTTTTGGTACTGTAAGTAATTGAACTGGCTGGTGAAGTGACTGCTGTGGTTTGGCAAAAGCCGATTTGTCGTGCCTTGTTATTTTACTGAGGAACATTTCTGGGAGCTTGCCTTCTGCAAAGTCCTTCTGTTAAACCTATGTTGTGAACAAATGCTTGTTACCGCATTTATTAAAAATGCTGCTTAAATAGACATTCAGCAGCGAAGCTAGTCAAATTTAAGGGGAAAGAAAGGTGAAATGAGTTTGCAACATGGAGACTAGCACTCTACAACTGAATCATCATCCGGGTTTGTATGTACTGGCTGGTATCCTTTAAATTAGCAATGTTTTTTGTTAACACTTAATACCACCAGGCATTTCTTCACACAGAAATTGGTTTTTTTGGTTGAGTTAAATGGTTGCTTATCTCTGAGGGTGGTCCTTCCTTCCCACTAAACTTGTAAGAGTAAGATTGTGTTTTGAAAAGAGCTAATGACGGTAGCATATCTAAATAATCATTACCTTGTCTTTGTATTTCAGCACAAACCCACATTAATCCAAAGCAGCACAGTGCTGATAAAGATGAGCTCTATCAGAAAAGCATCCCAAAGAAGGAGCACAGTGTGAAAGAAATCCTGAAAATGGAATCCAATCCTCCAAAAGGAAAAGACTTCTTCCAGACCAACATTTCACCAGTTACTCCAGAAAAAGACTTGGATGATTTGCGTAAGAACTATAGCCCGGAGAGGTGTTTCTTCCCTCGAGTTGTCTACCCGATCCGACCTCACATTCCAGAAGACTATCTGAAAGCTTCCTTAGCATACGGGATGGACAGACCCAGCTACATTACTCACTCGCCCATCCAGACGTCTACTACGCCAAGTCCTTCTGGGAGGAGCAGCCCAGACCAAAGTTTAAAAAGTTCAAGCCCTCACAGCAGTCCAGGGGTCACAGTTTCACCTCTGGCACCTACTTCCCAAGAGCACAGAGAGCCGTACTCTTACTTGAATGGATCGTATGGCTCGGAAGGATTGGGGTCTTATCCTGGATATGCACCCCCTGGCCACCTCCCACCTGCCTTTCTACCGTCCTATAACCCCCACTACTCCAAATTCCTGTTACCTCCATTCAATATGAGCTGCAATAACCTGAGCGCTTTGAACAATATCAATGGCATCAACAATTTCAATCTCTTCCCAAGGATGTATCCTCTTTATGGCAACCTGCTCAGCGGAGGTAGCATTTCCCACCACATGTTGAACCCCACCACACTCCCCAGTTCATTGCCCAGTGAAGGAGGCCGTCGATTGCTGCAGCCTGATCATCCGAGAGACTTCCTCATACCAGCACCTAACAGTGCCTTCTCTATCACGGGCGCTGCTGCCAGCATGAAGGACAAGCCATGCAGCCCTACCAGCGGGTCACCCACAGCTGGTACAGCAGCCAGTTCAGAACACATAATGCAACCTAAACCTACCTCAGTGGTGTTGGCTGCCACCGGTGGTGAAGAAGCCATGAATCTCATTAAAAGTAAGAGGAATGTGACCGGTTACAAAACCCTCCCATACCCACTGAAGAAGCAGAACGGGAAGATCAAGTACGAATGCAACGTTTGCTCCAAGACCTTTGGCCAGCTCTCCAATCTGAAGGTAGGCAGCGGGGAATAAGGCACAAGCCTTCTTGGGAGGCTCTGGTTTCTCCCTGTAGGTTACCTAGGAAAAGAAGGGACAGGCCTCCCTTGCTTGTTCGGCTGATTATCAGTCTGGGCTTAATATGGCACCCCCCAGCAAGAAAGCGGGGTTGTAAAGACAGTGTTCTAATGCTGACGCCACCTAATTAACTAGATAACATTGTATTTTGGCAGTGGGAGCCTTCCGCTAACTTTAGGAAACATCTGAAAGTACTTTTGTTACAGTGCTGGAAACTGCAAATTGTTAATTGCTTTGTTTCTCCCTAGGTGCACCTCCGAGTACACAGCGGAGAGAGACCATTTAAATGCCAGACTTGCAATAAAGGCTTCACGCAGCTGGCTCACCTCCAGAAGCACTATCTGGTGCACACGGGAGAGAAACCCCACGAGTGTCAGGTATGTAACGCACCACAGAGACAGCTTCCCTTGGAGGCCGAAGGGGCGGCGGGGCTCGTGCACGCCCCGTACGGCGTGCGGGGAGGGCCGCGTGGCAAACCCTCGGCTGCTCGGGGCTGGAGTCCGTATCGCAGCTGTTTCCAGCCCTGGTGCAGCAGCGTCTGTGAGACAACAGGGTTGCCTTTAGCCTGTGGTTCTGCTAGAGCAACATCTGCCCGATACAGTTTTGCCATCGGCCGTACTCGAAATGCTATTCAGCAATATTTAAATAAAAAAAAAAAGGTGGGGATTTTTTTTCCCTTTGTGAGAAAGTGCGAAGATATAAAAAGCTGCTGCTTCATCCTGCCGTCTCCTCCTAGATGTCTGCGATTTAAACCATAAAATCCCCTCCCACTCATTCGCTGTTTCTCTGCCACCCCCCCCCCCATTAGGTTTGTCACAAGCGGTTCAGCAGCACCAGCAATCTCAAAACCCACCTGCGGCTCCACTCTGGAGAGAAGCCTTACCAGTGCAAGCTCTGCCCGGCCAAATTCACCCAGTTTGTGCACCTGAAGCTGCACAAGCGTCTTCACACCCGGGAACGTCCCCATAAATGCATCCACTGTCACAAGAGCTACATTCACCTCTGCAGCCTCCAGGTCCACCTGAAGGGCAACTGCCCCGTCGCCCCTGCCTCCGGCCTCTCCATGGAGGACCTGAACCGAATCAATGAGGAGATCGAGAAGTTCGACATCAGTGACAACGCCGACAAGTTGGAAGAAGTGGAGGACAATATCGACTTAACATCGATCGTGGAGAAGGATATACTGACCGTGCTCAGGAGGGAGATGGAAGGAGGTAATCTGAAAGTATCTCTACAGAGGAACCTGGGAAACGGACTCATCTCCTCAGGATGCAACCTTTACGAGTCGTCAGATATGTCAATTATGAAGTTGCCTCATGGTCACCCACTACCTCTGTTACCTGTAAAGGTCAAGCAAGAAACAGTTGAACCAATGGACCCTTAAGACTTTTTGGCAAAGTGATTTTTTTTTTTTTTTTTTTTTTTAATTTATGACTTGGCAAGTCAGGGTGCCTGTAGCAGTTGCTTGTACATAGTTTCAATGCTGCAAAGCAATCTTGGCTTACAGTAGTTTCCCTACGCTCTCCAGCTGAAAGAAGGAACTCCAAAGTTACTGTTTTCTCAGGGCATAAAAAGGGGCAAAGGACTGTGCATTGCCTCGCCAGTTACTAAAAGACAATCATCTATCCATAATTATTTTTTCAATGATAGTACTTCATAATTTATTATGCAATTAATCATTCTAAAAGCAATAATTAGGAAAATGTTTACAATGACTGGAAAATTCATTGTAATTTTTACTTTAAATGTTTTTATTTTTCGTTTTATGGCCATTCTTTGTAGATATTTTTTCTGCACATCTGTTTTAAGAACCTAAGATTGGGGTTTCAGTAAATGTGTTTTATGTACCGATGTCTTTTAAACAAATGTGGTTTTTCTATTGCCAAAGTTGGACATTTGACATACAGAATCCTAGATCCGTTGGTTTGAAAAAAATGCTGTGTACTTTTATGTGCAAATCACCCCACTGGGAATTGAAAAGGAAAAAAAAAAAAAAAAAACAAACAACAAACCCAGAGTAGTAGCAGGCAGGGAAGAAACTGCTACCCCTGCCTCTCTCAGGGTAGGAGAGAGATTCTTCTACCTGCAGCTCTACCCGGAACAGATGTGGCACAGCAGACACCTACCTGCCATGGACAATACCACAGGTTTTTAGAAAACAGCTATAGCCCCACACATCGTCCTGTAACTTTATGACCAAAGGAATGCATCAGCTGAAAGTGGCTCTTCCAAAAGAAAATCTCACTCACATTCTTTTGTTTCCAACAGCAGACTAAAAGCAAACACACAAATATTCTTAATATTCTGCCTAAAAGGAGGGTTTTGGCAGACTTCTTCCTTATCTTTTTTTTTTTTTTTCATTTGTTTTTTTGGCCAGAGCCTTCCAGGGATAAAAAAAAAAAAGAGATGGTCAGATTCCCTGAGAAAGAAGGGGTTTGGTTTTACTTGTGTTTTCCTCTCCCACTTTGCTTGGGTAGAAGTGGGGAACAAAGTCCTTTCCTGGCACATACATTTTTTTTTTCTTCCTTCCTGTACGACTCAGATTTTTCTCAGTATTTGTGTTTGTACATTTTGTGGTTAATTTAATTAAAGAAGAAAAGGGCATTGCAAAGTTGTTGAACAACAATTACCTCAGTGCTTGTGTCCAGTGGTGCAGACAATGCTGTTTTATCTAAATGCTTTGCTACTTTAGAGAAGAAACCAAAATGTGCACAGGGAAAGATAGAATGCACGTCCTTTTATCTTTTTGTTTTGCTAAGCCCAAAGATGATATGGTGACGTTTGAGGTGTAGCAAAGAATACATGTATATTTATAGATATATTTATACCACTATACTATATATGTATATGTATATATATTTATACCACTTAAGTTGTGAGCCAAACCATGTAATAAAACCTATTTTTCATCTAAGTGTGAAAATCAAATGTTATCCAGTTCTGCATATTACCAATGACCTCAAACCCAGAAGGTTGTACTAAGGCATTTCTCACTTGCGAGCCCGCGCGCACAGCTGTCCAGGGGAAGCCTGGACTTGCAGACACCTTACGTGAACAACGTCACCCACGCGTGGTGTCTCGGCGAATTCGGTGGGAATGACCCTGTTTGCAGGACAGGGGGGTCGTCAGTCCCCTGCTCTCCCGGCAGTGTGTACTGGGGGGGGGAGGAGGCGTGTGGTCAGTGAACAAACAGCCAGAAAATGTAACTGAAAGAACTTGAAAAGAAGCCAAATATGACCGGTGCGCGGTGCGTTCACAAAACGCAGCGAAGGGCAGGGTGGAAGTTAGTCGGGATGAGCTCCTTGTCTCATTTTACCCTGCCATTAACGAGTTGCACGGTCAACTCACGTAAACGTAAGGAGCATTACTACACACCTCCCCTCCATGTACATCTTTTTGTCTGGTCATACTCCTACAAATTTTAAAGTAGCCCACTTTTACTTCAGCAGTCCAGGATTCGGTGATCTTTTTTTTTTTTTTTTTTTCTGCAAACTTCATTTTAATGCCTTCTGCTAAAAACCAAACAATCCTGAAAGACAAGTCTCTCAACACAGCTTTTGAAGGACTACAGTTCATTACATTTCCACTCCTGCAAATTGTGAGGCTGACATCTTTTAAATGTAGCAATAGTTCATAAATATAGTACTTACTTGTAGGATAAACCAAAGTATCACTACTCTGTCACTGGACACACACTTTTCCTATTATTTGCCTGTAGTGCTTTCTTGTATTTGATACAAATTTTACAAGAATTTATATGCATCAGCTTTAAGAATTGTTACTTCTCTTTACTGTTTCCCTCTCCCCTTAGAAGTTTTACATGTGAATGTAGCAACAATCAACAGTGTTTTGGGGTTTTTTTTTGTCTCTCTTAAGAAAGACTCTGACCAAAGTTAACAGGCTTTTTACTTTGCTAGAACAACAAACTATCATATGTTTACGTATTGGTTTACATCATTATTTATGTGCAAATTGTCAAATGTAAATTAAATATAAGTGTTCATTGCTTTACTGGTGCTTCCCTTGTCTTCAATCTCTCTGCACTGACTGCGTGCGCAGCCTCGTTGCGGGGCACCTCCCCGCCCCCCCCCCCCCCCCCCCCAGCCGCAAACACGCGCGACGCCGAGGGCGATGATGTCTCCAACAATGCCGACTTCTGACTTTGTGGGCTCTGATTTTCCGTGATTGAAAGCTGCAAACAGCAACGCCAGAGCCGAATATCCTGGCTTTGTTAATTACAGCGCTCTCGTCGGTTTTTGCCAATACCTTAAAAAAAAAAAAAAAAGAAAAAAAAAGGGATTTAAAAAAAAAAAAACAAACAACAAACAAGAATTTTCAGTGTTTCAATGGAAATACTTGAACGCTATCTGCCTGGCAGATATGTGACCAGGGTTCTCATTTACATTTTTCCAAATGATTGTCATTTCTGGCCTGAAACCCTAACCACTGGGACCACAATGACACACTCAAAATGTCAGCGTGAGACCACTTAGTCCTGTATCGACGTGGTGGGAACTGCATTCAAAACAAATGTGGATCTGTTTTCACTGCTCACAAAGGAGACGTGAATGCGAACTAAACCCAGGAGAAGGTCAAGTGTCCGTTCCCCCACCACCACCTCAGCCAAAAAGTAACAACAGGCCAGGATGCCCCAGAAAAGCTAATTCAACATTTGCTACTTCCATCATTTACCGTGAGATCTAAACCAGAGAGGCCATGTGCTGCCCTGCCCTACCTGAACGTTAAAGAAATAATGTTCCTGCTCATATTGAGACACTCAGCGCCGTATGATGTTTTAAAAGTATTTCACTGTCCTCTTAAAAAATTCATTTAAACATCTGTCTCAAGAATTTGAAATACTGCCAACACCGAACTGTGGAGTTAAGAAAACCAGAGCACTGTTGTCATAAACGTGCCAAATGCAGCATGTTATATTCCTATATTCGACAGAGCTATTGCTGTAATAATTTAAAAAAAAAAAAAACATCGGATAACCGTTACCACCATAAATCATACTTCATTACTTGGCAAAGCGTTACGTTGCGCTGGAGAGTTATGTCCTGGGGACACTTGTAAGCTTTAGAAGATGTTTAATAAAACACATTACATAAAAAGACAATGCACGTTATAGATCACAGCCTCGCGAGGCCGAGCCCGGCAGCTGCTGCGTTGGTTTCTGGCAGCCCCCAAGCCGGTTGGAAGGCGTCTATTGCGACCAGAAATACAGCGGGTTTCATGGCAACACCACCACCACCAGGTCGGCTAACCGCAACCGCGTTAGCGAGGTACGGGGCGGGGGTGAAAAGCTCATCCTTTTGGGTGCTGCCATAAAATGCAGCCCTGCGAGGCTGCGTGCCCCCAGCACAGAGCCACGGGCTGCCTGTGGGCAGGCGGGCTCGATGCCCACCTTACTGCTGTTGCCATGAAAATGGAGGGTGGGAACCAAGGGTGATGTGACCAGGAACGTGACGTGTGGACTTTCCTTCTGCTGCTTTGCCAGCTGAGCTGCTTTGCCACAGCACAGGGTGAATTACAGCCGAGATGATAGACCCAAACACAGGTTTGAGGAGGATCCTGCCCTTCTGGCCGGTTTAGAAAGCCCGGTGTCTCTCAGCTGGGTGCTGGGGGAGACACCGCTAATTCCTAGTGTGGGCAATTACGACACTGAGGCCGAAAATGAAAAACGTGACTCACCCAGGGGGTATGAGCCCTTCAGGTTCGAAACAGCGGCTGCCGGTGCACGGCTGCATCCCAACACGTGCCGGGACCGCGCTCTGCGCGGGATCCAGCCCAAAACCTTTGCTGTCCGTCAGAGGCATTACGTTAGAGCGAGGGAAATAGTTGTGGCTGTAATTAAAGGCAGCCAGGAAACATTTTGCTAATTACTGCGTGAGCCAGGGCTGAGTGGATGCGGTACAGCCGAGGAATGCGCCCGTCACAGGGCAGGTATCTGCAAAACACAAGCTGTCATGGTGGCCTAAGAAAAGCTCACCGATGGCATCGAGGTAGCCACCGTGGCACTGAGACGGACGTCTCCCTCCTCTGTGCAGGGTCAAGGTAGACTGGCAGGGAAAAGGCAGCTGGGCTGGGATGTGGGAGGGCACAGATGGAAATTTTGGTGACTTTAGCACTGCTCAGTCCTGCCTGAACAGCAGCATGAAAACCTGACTTTTTGTTAAAGTCAACAGTGTCACCTATGATGGCAACACTTCTCAAAAACACAAGTGTTTAATTTTTCACCAGATGCTGAAAAAGGCCCATCCTGCACCAGCACGGCTGCTGCCATTCGTGTTCCTGCAAGCAGCACGTGGAAGCGCTGGCAAACAGCATGTTTGCGCAGCCATCAAGGCCACGTTCACGCTGACTGCAGTCAACAGCAGAAGGCTCAAGAGTTTCCAACACGCTGCACGTCTCTGCTTTAATGCATTTTTAAAAGAGGTTGAAGGAGATCTTCCAGCAATTCACAGTGGTGGCTGAAGGGGAGAGGAGCCGATAATCCTCTCCGAGCCCCTGCTGCCTTGGTGCCTACTTCGAATGGGAAGCTGTATCCTTGTCTCACGCTAGAGGAGTCAGATGTCGATTGCTTAGAGATGCATGCAAGCAGACATCAACTCCTGCTTCACAGCCAAGCCTCCACCGTGACAGCTTGCAGCTTGGCACAAGTCGAATCGTGCTCTGTGCAGGAAAACCCTGCGCTGGAAAGATTAGATGATGCTTTCCACCTCCAGGCAGCACAGGCTCAGCTGACTTGGGCCATTCAGCTTTGCAACCTTCAGCCTGCACAAGCTCACCTAGGAAAGGTCCCCGAGATGTAGCCTGGGCTCTTGAAGTGTTAGCTCTCATCCCATGCTGATGTTGTCCTACCAGTGGCTATAAAGTTCTCCCCAGTACCCTCTCCTAGGGCAGGGTGGTGCAGCCCCATGAGCCAGCCAAAGCCCAGCGCCTGAACGTTTGTCTCCTGGCACTTCAGAGGTACCATCCAGCCATCACATCTGGCCACAAACTGCTTTTTGGAGCTGGGGGTTAGACAGACTGGCTGCCAGGAGAAGCCAGGGCCCCGAGCAGAAGGCCAGCAGTGGGGCAGGGAGTTGCGGTCTCTGGGGGAGTGGCACACACCGCTAGGAGGAGACCCTCCCCAGCAGGGACCCCCGCAGCTGGCAGGGGGGAAACCCCAGCAACAAGGCACATGTGAATTTCTGCTCCTTTTTGATGCCAGGGCTTGGGGCAGAAACCTGTGCCCAGAGCACAGGGATGGGCAGCACTGCTGGGTGCGTTGGGCAGGGATCACTAAAAGGAGATGCCCCGGCCCTCAGGGAAAGGGAGACGTGCCCTCAGAGCTCTCCCTGCCCCGCGAGCTGGTGGCCAGGCACCTCAGTGGCATGCGGGCGCAGTGGCCCTTCCCTCCTCTTCCTCCCCAGCTGTGTGCGGGGAGATGGTTGGGATGCCAAACCACTTAGGTAGGTGTGACCAAACAGCCCTATTGAAGGGAGCCAAACCAGTATGACTTCCTTATTGTGCAATGATTAATAAAGGCCTTCAGCTCTTTTTTTTTCCATTAATTGTGAATAGGCAAGTCCTTGATCATTTCCTTATCCAAGGACTGAGTGAGATTCCTTACAACATTCCTGCCCCAAAGTGGCTGCACTGCACTGGGAAGAGAAGTGATTCCTGCAATAGTGAAACCGTGCGCAGCAAAATCACAGGCTGAAAACCTCTTTCCTGGTTGGCCTGTGCTGAGGACTCAGCCGCCACAACATGATACCGGGCTTAGGGTTATGGAAACCCCAGCATTCCTGCCTTTACCAGTTGAGTTTTACATGATAAATCCTAACTGAAATGAGCAAAGCAGAGAGTAGCTTTTGGGCAGGAAGAGAACAGCAGGCAGCAGTCCGTAAGGCATTTCTTGGGTATTACAGTATCAGTTCCCAGCTTCCCTACAGCTTTCCTATGGCAAAACTTTCTGTGAACCACAGGAAACATTTGCTTTCCCCAGTCCTTAGTCTACCTTGTGTATTCAGGTGGCTTTTTTTTTTTTAAAAAAAAGGATAGGTCCTGTGCATCTTTACAGACAAGATCTGCTCTTCTTGTCAGCCTCAAAGCCCGGTGCAGAAATTCTTTAGGAAGCAGGGAAGGTTTAGTTTCTTCTGGCTGCACTGGGGCCAAGTCCCCAGGCAGGGACCCAGTTAACTAGGCTGGGTGGCGTCCCTGAAAGGTCTCACTTTACTCCCAATCAGTCACGAAAAAACCAAAAGTTAAAAATGTTGTAGAAACTGCAGCCAGGTGCGAAAGGGAGCAAGGATACATGAAAAGTGAAAATTTGCCTTTTTAATAAGCCGTTACAAGTTAGTTGGGTGTTTAGGAGGGAACATGCACTGGTGCTCACAGTCATTCAGAGAAGACTTTTTTTTGTGCATGTGTGTGTGTTTTTAATGAGACCAGAGGGTGCAGAATGGGGCTCCTTTTCTAACCTATATCGCAGCAATTTGTGCATGTCTGTAGCTGTGGGTGTTATGTGCTTTCTACTCTGAGTGGTAAGTTTCAGTTTGATTCTGCTCTCGAGAGCTGTGGGGACAGTTTGCACTCGCCTTATCAACGCAGAATCCAAAGAGCTTCATGGTGCGCCCGGCCCCCTGACACTGCAAACTGAGAAAACACGCTTTAAGCACAGAGAAGCGAGCGAGGTGATGACCAGAAGGCTTTTTCTCACCAGAGCATCCCAATCTGCCAAAACCCTCACACCCTGATCAGCGGCGCAATAAGCCACCTCGATAGCCGCAACCTTGGCACCGCCCTGAGAGGCCCCAGCTGGGACCCCAGCGAGCAGAGCCGGGACCCCAGGGCTTCTTTGCCACATCCCCGCTGCCCTAAAACCCTGCACCACCTCCTCTGGCCCCTTGCACCGATGCCCTAGCACCAGGGACCTGGCCTGGCCGCTGCACGCTGGGCAGCTGTAGGAGGCGCTTGTCCATCCCCATTCCTCCCTGGGCTGGCCCGGAGCAAGCCTGGCCACAAGCCATGGGGCAAAACTGTGCCCATGATCAGAGACAGCAAGAAGGGAAAGGAAGGGCAGGTACTTCCATGGCCCTTGGGAAGCGGCTCTAGTTTGGCTTCAAAGACTTACGGGCGCAACAGTAATCCCTGTGCCCAGCCATGCAGCTGATTGCCAAACAAGCGTGGCTACCTGTACATCTGTTTGCTAAAAATGCCCGTCTTTTAGACTACACACCAATGTCCGTGCTGCCTGTCCCGCTCTCCTCGGATGGGCTGTGACCAAGAGGTGCCTCACGTCCTCCATCCCTGGGCCTCCCGCCTGGGGGTCCTTTGTGGCCTCCAGCCCCATGGCAGCAGCCCCAGTGTTCCACCACCCTCGAGAAAAGCCTGTTCCCTGCAGAGAGACATCCCCCACAGCAGCCTCAGCAGTTGCTGCCAAAACCTGCAGAAAAACGCCCCCTCGAATCTGGAGGCATTCGGGAGGAGTTCAGCACAGTCCCCCGGGGACGCCCGGGTTCCTCTTGCCCTCCTTGGGCACCATGCGCTGCAGTTCACTGGGAGCCTTGTGAGTAAAATAGCAGAGTGTTTCTCAAATGAAGTTACGACCTACATAGCAGCTAAGAGTGATGTGCAGATTTCCTCCCTCCCTCAGATTTGCTTGGGGTTTGTAATTCCGCCCCCCCCCCCCCCCCGCCCGCCAGATATGACATTCAGGAATGACTGTGTTGTTTGCTGCACAGTCACTTGTCTTGCTTGAGCTCAGAAAGGAGCCCAGGAGACGAGGTGGAACCGTGGCTGCAGGTACAACTCCCTCTGCCCCGCCACGCAGAAGTGGTCCGGGCTCCTCCGAGGCAGGGGCAGTGCGGCACGGGCCCTTCTGCTGCCTAGGGCAGGATTATCCTTACTCTGCCAGGGAGCACCCAGCAGCTGAGGAGCGAAGGGTGCAGACCATACTGGACACACAGTGCTCTCTGATTTCCTTCAAAATCTCAGCTACTTGTCCAAATTAAGGATTCCAGAAAACAAGGGCCCTACCTGGCTGTCAAACCAATTCTCCTGAAGCAGCACGCACCTCAGCCTTGTTAGACATGAACATCCTAAACCTCAGTCCTTTGCTGCTGGCCTCCTGCCCACCAACTCCCTCTGTATCCGTTAGCCATGAGGGAACACCTCAACACCATGTGAGTTCAACCGAAAATACATTCAGGGATGGACCCAGCCCCAAAGTTCAGCTACAGGTTCCCATTTCACCAGATTTGGGGTATTTGTGTCTGGGAATGCCTGTGGATGCCATCCCTAATGCTTTTTTTTTTTTTTTAATTAATTCTTAATATAATTGTTTAGGTTGAGCTAAACCTTTAAGGCAGTGATGCGCAGCTGCACAGGGGAATGTATCCAAGTTTAAACTTATCTAACAATGGAGATTTAAAGACGGACTTTTTTTTTTTTTTAATCTAGAAATTTCAGTACTTCAAGGCCAGAGCTAAGTTTTGCAGCAAGGACAGGGACCCGGGAGCCAAGATGGCTGGGTTCTGGTTTTGGTACCTCCACTGACTAGTAGCAAGGTCTGGAACAAGTCAGTTGACCTTCCCATACAACGCCCGACTCATTTGTAGAATAGGTACAAGACTTGTGCAAGTTGTGGTGTAAGACTAATATTTGTACCTTGTTTTGAGGTCCTCTGGTATATAACAGCATGTATTTTTGTTGTTCGTAGAGAGAACAAGTTGCTTATAGTAATATCTGCAATATCATAATATTTAGAAGTCCTCACTTACGGGCTACGACTACCCTGAACGCAACCAAAACTCTCTCTGCCCCAAGGAGCTTACAAATGAAGCACTATTAAAAACCCAGAAAACCACAGTGGCTAGGTGCAGAGCTTAAATTTCCATTTTCTCTCAGCATTTTCCCACGAGGGGATTGCATGTGAGAGCACACAACAGAGAGTCAGATCATGCCCGGTTCGGTTGCTCTGGCATGCCATTTGGCAATACAAGAATGACATAAATTAAAGTGAAACCTCTTCACCTCAGCCTAAGTGAAAATGTGAAGAGTGAGGGGGGTGAGGAGGAAGGGGGGATATTGATCCGTATCTACTCAACAGTCAGACCAGTGGTGTGGTGGCAACAAAAGACATGCCTTTGCTTTTTCAGTAACTAATAATCTATAGAGAACCATTTCCTTTTCTGCTGTTAAGATAACACATTTGCCACCTCAGCTGCATGCAAATAATTCGTGCCTCTGCTTAACTAATTTACCTCTCTGGTGCAGACAGAAGGGCAGAAACCTCCCACCACTGTCGACCGATGTGCACACTGAAAAAAGGAGCCAGCTCACCCAGAACTTTCTGAAATGTTTAGATCGTTAGAGGACAACTACACCAAACGCTCTGCAGGAGAGACATGGCTTTGTGAGATTAAATGGGTTATTTTTGCTGGTCTTTGGTCCTGCCTCTGACCCACATGTGGGTTGCAGGCTGGAACTCACATTATCCAAAGAAAAGCATTTGATATCTCTGCACATAGACCACAGCTGGTCAACAACTCATCCCAGATTTAAACACAAGATATTAGCTCTCATCTGTTGCCAGAAATATTACACACTATTAAAAGCCCGGGCCCTCAGAAGTGCGCTGAAACTGAGTGGGCCTTCTCTTCATATCGCTTGGAAACAAACAGGTATTATGTCAGATGTGTCTGTATCTGATGGAAACCTTGTTCTAATCAAAACGCTGATGCTACTTTCACTCGCTCGCATATGCACACCTCTCTCCCTGCATTAATGCAATGCAAGCGAGGTTGTGATGTCAAGCACCAAAAAGTTATGAAATGCCAGACCTAATTAAGCTTGTCCGCACATAAGCTTCAAGAGCAGCTCTGGCTTCTTCTGGACCACACACTAGATTTCCCACAGGACTTCTACCTCGCTCAGCACGCAGAGCAAGAGAAGCTCACCCTGTGTGGGATGGGGCAGGGATGCCCTTCCTCTCCTCCCATCTCCATCGCTGGCCACGTGGCTCTGGCCTTTGTGCTCCCGCCCTGCTCTCCAGCTGGGGCCAGTTGTTCCTCGGTGCTTTCAGTGGGCCCATTGGGAGGATGGCAGAAGGCTTCACCTGTGTCACTCAACGTCTGCGTGGGAGAGGAAGGTGCTATCCCTATGTGTGACAGAAAAAAAAAAAAAAATACAAGAGTTGCAAGTCATAGGTTACCCAGAGTTTCCAGGGCAGTTTATTCCAACTGAAGTGTTAGTTGACGGTAGCACAGCTTGTTCTAACTTCAGGGGTCACTGGGAATCCTCAACATCTTCAAACCAAGCACCTAAAATCAGAGAGTACTATACTTCACAGCCTGTGAAAACTCAGGTTCAGTGACTTGCTCTGTGCTATGCACAACTCCTTGGGTAACAGCTGGTGAAAAAAGTGTTTCCTCCAGGCAGCACCCAACTCCCTGGCCAAGACGGCCCCTCCATCTGCCCCATCCTTTCAACAGAGATCACCACTGAGGTGTGGGCATTACCATTTACAGCCTCTTTTGGTTCCCAGTGCCAAAGGTCATGGGGAAAGGTAACACACATCCTGTAAAGACCACGCCATTACGCACATCAGCCTGACTCAGCCTTAATTCTGGCTTTTCTCAGCCTCTGAGTGCCTGAGCTTTCCGCCTTAGTGCTGTTCTCACTGGCTGCCTGGGCAAGCTCCCAGGTTTTGGAAAGCACGTGCGCTGATGAGATTTGCCCTGCTCCATGGCTGGACTGCGGTGTGTCAGTACAACGCATCAGGATTGGCATTTTTCATGAATCAAGCTGCCATCCCTGCTGGCCATGGCGCTGCTGCCAGGAGCAGCCTGTCACCCCTTACGTAGGCTGGCACAGGCGAATGGTGAGCCCCACGCTCCTTCTCTCCGTCCCTGTTGCCTTTCTCGTCGTCCCCTTCCCTGCACCCAGCCCTGTCCTCTTGTCTCCTCAGTGAGTGTCCCTGGGGCTCCCGGCTCCCTGTTAGAGCTGCCAGCCCTGCCAGCAAGCCGGCCACAAGGGAAGGTGGCCACAGGCTTCTTCAGTCTTCCCAGAGGGATACTTCCTGGTGGAAGGGAGCAGGGAAACGCTGCCTTTTCTTTGGAAAGCCCGGTGCCTCCTAAGCAAGGAGACCCACACAACTAAAGGCAAGGGTGAGGTGAAACACTAAGAGGAAAAAAAAAAAGGAAGAACATCTTTTCACAGTCCGTAGATGCAAAGTGAAACTATTTTGATAGATTCAGCTCTCCCACGTTGAAAGGCCCAGAGTTTCTCATCTCTGACTTTACTCTGAGGCATGAAATTTCACCCATGACTTGACAAACTATAACATCCACAATGCTTTGTGGCTCCTCAGAAGCCTGCTTCCACCCTGCCAAAGCTCACCTTCAGTGTTTTGCTGGGTTGATATTGCCAAATTACTCCATTTTTTAGGGTTTTCCTTATTTGGACACATCTTACTTTGCCAATATTTCTCCCTGGAGCTGAAAATCCAGTGATGTGGAGCTCATGCTCTTATTAGCACATTGACACTTCCATGGCTGGATACAGGCAGCCAGGGAAGAAAATAACTGGGTCCACAGTAGCAAAGTGCCCCCTTTACTGGCAAGTGATTGCCACCAACTTTCCCAGGGATGCTGAGAAAATTGCTAAGCTATTAATGTATATGAGAGCCATTTGCCTTCAGCCTCCTCACAGGGACTCACCTAGCTCAGCAGAGGGCAGATCAGCTTGGCAGCTTGATTTTGGAGAGTCTTCATCTACAACCCACGTAGTGGGCATTTAAACCAAGACTGGATTATGCAGAAGCATTTTAAATGAAGAGAACTGTGTGTAAGCCTGATCTTAGGAAAGCTCAGCCATGTGCTTGGCTTACTGAAGTTAGCTTAAAGAGATAATGATTCTACATAGTGCCTTTGAAAAGACGCAGTGGTTTTGCTCTAGTCTGTTTTAGTAGAAGAAAATCTAGCCACAGAGATGAAGGAATCAGTAACTTCAGTCTGGACCGAGCACCTTTGAAAAAGAAATGATCTACTCAATGAAGTTGCACAGGGATTCAAAAGACTGGATGACACTCAGTAGTTTGTATCATACAAGGAAACAATCAAGGATTAAAAATCTATTATTCTGGGATTACCGTATGAATTTTCCTCCTAGCATTATGAAGGGTTTCTGTTTCCCTGTCAACAGATCATCTTCTATAATGTTGTCTAAATACCTCATCCACTCACTGTCACCATTGTCAGACCTTTTGATTCAGATGAGATAAGAAGATAGGTCAAAAAAGAGGTAGCAGGTGATTGTACCACCTGTGAAATATTCATGCCTAATATGATGTTTGCTAGAGTCAATGCTCAGATACTTAACGATATGCTTCCTGCTTACTTCTCCTTTTCCCTCAAGACAATTTTTCTTTATCGTTTCTGTACCGTCTTGGTCAATTTTGGCATTGACATGTGTAGGAAACCATATGTGCTCTGCCCTGCTTGAGGGATAACGAAGGTACCTCTCTAGAAGAATTTTAAAAAGCCAGGAATGGGGAAGAACAAAAATAAAAGACAAATTCAATGCTTTGGAGACCTTTTGTCCTGGTACACATGGGAATTAAATTGCGTTTGTCTCCTCACCCCGCTCTAAAAAGACAGAGGTGGCATAAACAATGCAAAACCCATCTCTCTTCAAGCTCTCTTGCAGCTTTTAAAACACAGAGAGCAAATGGCAAAGTTACCCTTCATCTTCTTGTGAAACTTAAGTAAGGCCTTATTGGTAACAAGTGAAATTAAACTGTTTGTTGCTGTGCTATTTCCTCACATGAATTAGTCATGATCAACTCTACTTGGCAGTTGTCCTTACAAAAAACAGAACTGAGAGAAGGGTTAAGCACTCCCATACAATTTACCCAACAAATTTGTCATGCCCCTTATATAGAGTTGTCCCTCCAGTTCTGCCTGTTCCCTAACATATCTGGCAGTTTGAACAATGTTGGCAATATTTGAGCAATTAGGCATTCCAAGTGGAAAGGTTAATATATCTTACCCTCAAATGCAGGGTGTGTTTTATCTTGTGCCTTCAACCATCCTTGATGAGCATCGATTGCACAACAGCCATGAAGTAGGAAGGTCTTCTTTCAATTTCAGTATGGCCTAGATTGTTTTGGTTTGGCAAAAGGCCAGTAGTCCAATGGCTAGGATGGGACAAATGCACCTTAAATTGAGTGCTACTGAGGCAGATCACAAAGAGGGAACTTCATTGCTGTCACCACTTTCCAAGTATTAAATTATTTGGTCACACCGGCACTGGTGCGAAACCAGGTAAAAGATAACCCATAAAAGAAACGCCTCTGATGGAGCTTGGAGCAGGACTGGTCAAGGAGATGTGAGATTTGTGGTGTATTTTCCCCTTTTTTGGTTGAGCAGCTTTGGGATCTTGGTTTCTTCTTTGGCCAGTTCTTGGAGGCAGCCCTTGCTTTGTGGTCCAAGCCTGGGCAGGAGTGAGCAGGGCTGGAGAAGTCCTGCAACCTTGTGCCGTGTGGGACCTGCAAGACCACAGTCCACAAAGACGGGGACGAAACCACCTCCCAAGCCAGCCAGCCCAGGAGATGACATCCTCAGCCCAAACCATTGCTGAGGTTGGAGAGCAAGTGCAAATTGCAAATGACAGCCCCGCAGTGCCCCAGGTCACCAGGAGGCCAGCAGCTGCCGGACTGGCTGCCACAGCCCTCCTCGGCCGGCAGCAGGGCACACCCAGCGGCCAGCCTGCCCGCCCTGCCTGGCAGGGATCCTTGGCTGTGTAGTCAGGACGTGGCTTAAGTAAGAAGAAACCAAACCTAAGCAGCAGAGAAGGGAGTTTTGCAGGTCGCAGCCACCACCAGTGCTGCCCATCCACACTGAGTCTCTACAGGAGGTCCAGAGCGCTGGTGGGTGAAAAAGGTCAGGTCTGAGATGACTGGCTGCCCCCTCCCACAAGATCTGAATGGGTCTGAAGGACCTAGCCTGTGCTTGGGTGCTCCTGCAAGGCCCCACACACCTCACCAGGGTCTCTCATGCAGCAGCCCTGTCCTGGTAAAAACTGCTGAGAATTGGGCACTCGGCCTCTCTGCTTGTGGCTGGTGGTATTGCCTGGCTGGGGTGATGTTGCTGTTCATAATGAAGCTTTGGCAGAGAAAGAGAGACATGTTGTAACCATTAGCAGACTTTGCATTTAGAATTTTTCTCAGAAAAGGACGAAGGATAATTCAGCTCGATGGGGTTTTTGTGCAAGTTCGGGTCTACACTTTCCATTGTAATACCAGTCCTGGTCTTCACCTTTGTCTTCCTCTGACCCAGAAAAACTTCATCATGAAAATAATGTTAGTTAGAAAATAATGGAACTGATAAGTCATTGCAGGCACATGTGTGTCTCATTATACATCAGTTCGGTTTCACTATATATTTTACACTATGTAACATAAATTTCACTATGCACCACAAGTATTTCAATATGTGATAGTCGGAAAGTGGCAGTTTACACTAAAAGTTTCAGTATGTGGTAGGATATTTCAAATACTATAAATTCTCCTTTTAAATGAAATGCATTGTGTAGATTAGTGAGAAATGTAGTTGTTGTAGTTTACCCAATGTGGTTTTCTTTCAGAGCAGTATTTAGTACTGTGCTGTTCAATTGCCATGTTTATTTTTATTGTAAGTATTAATGGATGATTAAGTGAAAATTCATTAAACATACACCACACAGGACACAGGCAACCTGAGTTCCATTTCTTAGATCTTTTATCTGAAGTCGACTTACACCATATTAACAAACACACCATATTTACGAAGATTATACTAATAAACAAAATAAGCTTCCTCTGTGAAGGTTGTTATTGGCCTGGTATTTTTTAAACGAATTCTCTTTGAGCAGGTAAAATTTGAGGGACCTGAAATCCCCTGTAAGGGTGAATTGTTAAAGCAACGAGCAGGTGTATCAAGGATCTGCACCGAATCGCCATTTATTGCAGCTGATCACCGTTTCGGTCACAACCAGCAGCAGAGGAATCCGCACTGCCAGCACTGCGCTGCTAATCATGGCTTTGGATCTGTTGATGAGCTGACCATACAGGTATTGTGTTAATCAGGGCTTTGGCTAGCAAACCCTGTCCCAGTTGCTGAAAATGGGTATTCACTGTGATACTACTACACCAAAAATCTCTGTCATATATTAGAGTCACCAGGTCATCATATTTTCATATGAGACACCCTTCAGCACCAGAGGGTACAGATTACCTTTGAAAGAGACTTGCCATGAACCAAGAGCATATCAAAACCAATCACGTGGCTAAGTAAAGCCAAGGCACATCTGCAGCAAGGACCATCTCCTGCAGCCTTGGTCAAAGCTATAGTAATGCTTCCAGACTGGTGCAGCAAAGCAATTTCCCCACATCCAGTACCTACCATCAGAAATGCAGAAAGAAGAAAAATCATTAGGCTAAATGTTGGTTATGAGTTCTTCCTCATTCTTGTCTCCTCTAAACACAAGCTACACCAAGAACAGCTCCATGCAAAGTTCTATTTTATTCAAAAAATGGGCTCAGCAGAGAGCATGGGGCAATGCTGAACTCCAGCCCAAGAAAGAAACATCAGCCAGTTACCTCTGCTTTGGCTTTTTCCCCTCAAGATACAACCACACAGATAATTTTCTAGGAATTTTCAATGGATGATTTAAAGATGCTATCTATCTGTACTGAAGTTCAGGGTTCAGAAGAAGAAGGCCCCATCTACCCTGTCTTGCACTCAGAAGACAAGGGTGACCCTGCATCAGCATGACTCTGGGCAAGCCACTTACAGAGTTACAAAGGCCCTGGATTAATTAGAAACTGGGCCTTTTAACGTAACTCCTTGCCCCATCACAGGCCTAGCAGACCTCCTTGGCTCCCTGCCAAATAGTTCAAGCACCTATTAATCAAGGAAAAGGTAAAGAGCTTGGGTTGTAATGTGCTGGATTTCAGCCCAGAGGTTTCAAATCTTCTAACCCGCAAGAGCAGCTTATCTATGTTTGGAGGTCAAAGACCTCAACAAAGCCCTGGTAACAGGTGCGCGCTAGCACCAACTCAAACGTCGGGCTCTTCAGATGACAGTGACTCCTTGGTTTCTTACAAGTGGGGCAAAAAGGGCCACAAAAGCAGCCAGTGACACACTCAGGGCTGGCCTGAGTCGGCTTATGCTAATTTATTTGTCAAAACGTGTCACCAGGAGTGCTTCCTTAACTCACAGGAGCCTGAACGGAATGCATCCAGTATACAGCTCGGCTACCCAACTCTTCCAAAATTTAAAACCAAGAGCCACAGTACTCCTTGTTCATAGTCTCTACGTACCATAAGTAACAAATTCTGCCCCAGACACACCACAAAGCAACGCTCATGAGCTGCATCAGACATTTCCCAGGGACAGGGAAGGAAACGGGAATGCTTGTGTCAGACGTGAGGACAGCACAGAGCGTGGTGATCACTGCTTTCAACCCAGACAGGGGCTGGGTGCAATAGGAGCTGCCTTCCCATGCGCAGCCTGAAACTTTGAACCATGAGTTTCACCATGTGCCTCCTCTGAGGCAGCTTAAGAGCAACCCTGCTGTCTGCCAGAGCATCCCTGCATTAGACCGGATAAAACGTGGGCTCATCTCTCCATTCAATAGGATATTTGGGCTGAAATAAAGGTAATGTTTTTAAGCACACGTCTGCTTCCCAGCCTGACCAAACCTGAGCTGTTCCTATTCCTGTTTAAGAAAAGAAGAGACAACAGTGCAACCTTTCCCATATTCACTTACTCCCGCGTTAGATCTGTGCTGAGATACATACAAAGCGATGTATTCATGCCCTAGATTCCACTGCCGATACTGCCAACAAAAGCTATATTACAGTGATTTTCCTGTAGTCAGGTTGCTAGTCCAACAAGTTTTGGAAGGAGGGAAATACATTACACACATCCTCCAAGTCTCCTCCTGAGCACTGTCAGGCTATAATTTTAGCTCACTCTTATTACTGATCATGTATAATTGATGTTGAGCCATCCTTTAGCCATCATGAAAGTTACATTATCTATCTAAGCTGTTGCAGTACTTTCACTAACTCAACTTGTCCAAAGTTTTTAGTATTTCTTGACTGAAAAGGCAGAACAGCAGCAGAAGTCCACAAAATATATACCAACTCATTTATCAAATCCAAACCTTTTCATTTGACCCAATTAAGTTTCACTCGTAGGCGAAAACACATGATTTCAGGAAAAGAAATTGCAGCGTAGCTTGCAGTACTCGCTGTTGTGATTTCAGAAGCAGTTGACATTGGCTTGAAGACTGCAGTTTCGTGTACTAATAACATTTAACAAAGGACTTTTCCATCTTTGCTGACTGAAGAAGCAGGACCATTTGTAGCGTATAATTAAGCTGTTGAGTTTCCGTTGTTTTGAATGTGACCTACGTTTTTTCCTCTTTACTCAGCTATGGCTGAAGTTTGTATCTGTTCATCAAAATCCTTCTGTTTTGAATCAACATACCTCCACCTATGCAAATCTGAGAGGGGAAATGCTCACAACGCAGTTCATATTCCTTATAGCTGAAAGATTCCCGTGGAACATCTCTGCCACATTCACGATTTACAGACATCTCTCTGTTTGAAGTCAACTTCTACAGGTTTTCACACAGAAAATTTTCATCAGCCACATTTCCTCCAGCTTTAGCAGCAAAATATTATCAATCAGCGTGCCATAGGCAAGAACCTTGCAAAGTGACACCTTAAAGGAAAAAAACTAGATAAAAAGGTTGTCTTAGCATGGTGTGAAAATTTTCCACATCAGCATTCTTTTCTGTTGATTTTCTTCAAATCAGCCTTTCTTTCTGTTCTAAAAAAGAACAAGTATTGGTGCTTCTTTTAGCTCTTATTCATAACAACTGAAGTTTTCAACAACATACCACAGCAAAGAGTATTCTGCTGATCATATGGAAAGAAAAGGACCAGTTAGACCGAACCTTTTCATTCATTGCTGCAAGTCCCTGGCTCTAACTGATGTTCTCTTCAAGACAGGGGGAGCAGCTTTGCTTTGCTGGTAAGATAGCTTGAGAGTTTTGATGGGAAAAAGGCCTTTCCTCAATGTTTGTACTGTGGCTTTTACGCTGCAAGACATAAAACAACTGCAAAATTCAGCACCTGTTGAATTCTGCCTGTGTGGACAGGAGGGATTTCCCTGTTCTGGCACCGGCATTTGCAATCTTGTTTACAAGGATGGCAAAACCCCCAGCTTTCATTTGCAAAATGTTCCACAAATACAGACAAAAGCCACGAAGGAGACTCAGTAGTCAGTTTTCTATCTTAAGCAAGATGGCCAAATGAAAAGAAACAGCTTGTTGATTTAAAGGAGTGCTGTGAGAACTCCTCTGCAGTAGCACAATGCATTTTACCTTCTGGACAACTGCAGAAAATGAACAAATCAGTTGTTTAAGGCTGGATTTCTATACCTAGGTATCTGCTGGTTCCCATCTCCGGTAGCCATAGGATAACACTGAGGATAACACCAATTTCATTCTGCCATAGTAACAGAAAACAGCAGTCAAAAAGAGGGCAGCACAGGAAGGTGTACTGTAATCAGCACTTGTCTTCTGAAGTTGGCCTATCTAATCATTTCACCATGTTTCATTTTTTAAATTTTACCATCCCATTATTTTCACAGAGCTGGCAGATCCAAGGAGTTGGAGAAGAACAGACCACATCCAAATACAACTTCTTACATGCTGAAGCATCAGAGGATGCTGCGATCCCAGACTGTGTTCAAGAAACTTAAGAGCTGAGGAAGGTTTCTGCTACATGGGGGTTGTGCCTGGGATTAGGCACAGTCTTGGGAAAGGACATTGCTCAAAAGGCACAAACCAATGCTGGTGTAAAGGAACCTCACTGGTCTGGACAAACCTCGAATCGTCGCAGCCCATGCAAAAACCAAGCATTAAGAGTACCCTGAATTCATTCTCAACAAGTGCCATCACAGATCAGATTCACACCTTCCCTGGAAGTTGACATTTGGAATTTACATTTATCCCCTAACTGATTCTGTGGAAATAATGAAAAACACCAAAACTCAGGAATCAACCCAGATCCTCTTCGTGTTCCAATTAGGCATATCCTAAACCCTACACACACACACAACCTAAAAACCTGAAAATCGTTCTGCTAGTAGAAATCTAACACACCAGTGAGTAACCAGAAGCAACCTACTGCTTTCTTTCGTGAATGGTCACAATGTTCTGGAGATGTCACAAGTGCACTTCACTGTTCTGCTATGCCTGGCAGGGTGGATGTTTAGCACTGGTCTCCAGATTGAGTGGTGTATCAAGCAGCAGGTGGCAGAGAACGGAAGTACATGAAATGCTGACCCACTGCAGAAAGTTCTCTTTCCTTTCGGTCTGCATTTGAAAAGTATTACACTAGTCAATTTTTCCCCTTCTTTTGAGGAACAGCTGTAATGACCCAAATAACTACTTGCAGAAAGATAACTGCTTTGAGATTAGGAAGTTCTTCGTGCAAACAGCCATCGTTTGTAATAAAAAGTAATTTCAGGATAGATGTGTAGGACTTCAGCAGGTACAAACATCAATTTAAATAGTGCAGTTGCTGTAGTTCAGCCCATAAAATCCCCAGATATTTAGCTGGTCACTGATACCGAGATTATGGACCGCTATCAACAAAAGCAGAGATGTCACTCCATCAGTGCACCAGCACTGTCCCCCATTCCTATACATCTGACTTTTAAGCTGCTGCATCCACATGTCTGCACCATCCACCCCTGCTTCCAACAGGAGCACAGTGCTGGGTGCGGAGGAGAAGGGAAAGGGAAACTAGCTGTAAGCATCATTTCTGTAGCCATTTAAGACCTAACTATTTGGTAAACAATGACATGCTCCATCTCTTTATGATCAACTTGTGCAAAACTCTTGGGGAAAAAAGCAAAGTGTTATTATCTGAAGGCACAGCTTACCCTTTGAACAGTGTAACAACTTTCTTCTTTTCCATAAATACAGGACTACATAGACCCATCTCTGTCTTCTGGTGAATAGCTGTGAATGTTCTTTCCTGATCAAAACGACACAGACAAATAAGCAGATCCCCAACCATTATAAACTATTGAGAAGTAAGCATGCTAAAGAGAGAAATGGATGACCTTTCTTCAAGTGACACGGATCGAATTTGGTACCTGGCTCCCTATAGCCAGGCATAGATCCTGTGGATGCACCCAATTTGTCAGTCACCCAAGCTCCATGGTGTGACCAGCCAATCCTCAGTAGTTAAGACTCAGTCCCATGCACAGAAGACAAGCTCAGATTGAGCTACCCGGCAAAGATCGAGCTGCTGGTTTAGCAGGAGTAGCAGAATTTTAAATAAAAGATGACATCACACACTTTTTTAAAGAGAAAAGTCTCAGTAGCAAATGCATAAAGCAAAGCTCTCATATTTTCTAAGATATTTTAACTGATGAAAAATCTGCAGTTACTAAACTTGGCGCAGCATTCCCCATGAATTTCCCAATAACTGAGAAGTGGACTGGCTAGAAGCAGACAGGCTAGGCAGCCACTCTCCCATTGTTAAAATAATTGGGATGTCTCAAGATTCTCAATTAAGATAACAAACTAACTCTCGTGGTTTGATCTTGTTGAAATATTTTTGATATTCTCTGTTTCTGACAGTCCAAGGAATTCTATTATTTTTTTTGACAAAAGAGGCAAAACCAGTAGATCTGCATGATGAATCCCCGCATAATCACCCTTTGAGTCAGTTCAAAGAGGAGCTCTGTCTCAAACTGCAATATTCATCCCCCACTTCTTATTTATTGGGAGCTGCATTTGCCAGACACAGTATTTTCCAGAAGGGAAAGTAAAATCCAGGATCTAAACTAGGAATGCTGCCTCCCCCTAACCATACATATTAGCCTCAGCCTTATCATAGCAGTCAAGAAAATCTGAGGGTGCTGCATCGCGTTGGTTCAAATTAAAGCAGCCAAGCAAAAGATTTTTTAGATTTTATTTATGAGATGTGAAAAAGCTGCCTTCTACTCTCCAAACCATAGTGCTAAATACCAAAGACACTGTGAAAGGGCCGCCTCTATTATTCAAAAAATATTTGTGTGCTTTTGGTAGATTAATTGCATTTAACATTTTGGTTAAACACACAAACAAGCACAGCTTTTTGTTGTTGCTTCAAATGAAGCCAGAAAGAGAACAAAAGACATTCAACTGAACCAATTTAGGTTTATAAACATATTAATTTTAAGAGCGCTATGTGTACACTTAAAATGAATTTAAAGCAGTCAACCTTTACAGTACGATGCCCAGTTTCACTGTATCCAAATAATCCATAAATCCAGATGCAAGTTGTCACAGACACTTCTTTGGAGAGCTTGTGAAGTTAAAAGTCAATGTTTCCTATTAATTAATAATTGTTTTCAGCTGTTTTGGCAAGTGATTAAAACAAAGTGTCTGCCTTTAATGTTACAATATAAAAGTTTTCTTCTTTAGAGGCCTAAGTGCCAAGCAGGAATTACTTCATTTGCAGGAAGGTGTCATATGTGATTGCTTGGAATATTTGTAAGTAAATAAGATGAACAGATATTGTACCTGCCAGTGCAATGATTTCCATACTGCATCCATTAAAATTACCCACTGAGCAGTTTCAGAGGAACATCAGCTGAGATAATTAAAACAATACTTCTCATGTTAATGGAGTACCATGCTATGAAAGGGTCATCCCATAAGGAAACTGTATGGGCTGTGCATCATTTACCAAATTGTGCCATCTTGTGAACTCAACATCACTTGCCCTTTAAACTTTGCACTGCAAAGCATGATAGCACCTGTCCCTTCTGAGCTCCAAACCATCACCGAGACATTACTGACAGGCTTGTTTGATGTATCAGTGGGTGGTTCAACATAACTGCAGTTCTGACCAGCGCCTGCTCCACAGCAGGATTAAACTCGGCTTGGAGAAGTACCTTCTGTCATAAGTAGCCTGCTAAACACCGTCTTTTATTCCCAAACTTCTACCAAATCATTCCTCCAGTAAAACTGAAATATCGGTTCTCCTGGAAACTGATTTTCCACATCCCTGCAGAGGAAGGACAGCAGATTTCACAGCACAGGCTGAGAAACTCTGCTTGCAAAGTGGAAGGTACTGGCATTAACATAAGCAGCAGTAAGATCCCTAGTTACCTTCTCTATCTGAACACTGGACAACTCGTTGAGAAACCTTTCTCTTCTGCTGTATCAAGAAGCTTGTTGAGGTAGGATTTTTTTTTTTTAGACTAAATAGCATGCTTTATCTCTGCAAGGCAATGAATCCTGATAAAGCTGCAGACTGTGCTGAGCAAGCAACAACGTGTCTGTGCTCAGGGAGTGTATCAGTGACCGAATTCGGAAGAACCAGACTGAGGTTTAGGTCAGCCCTTATTTTGGGGAAGGAGATTTTTTTGCCAGTGCAACACCTTTACTACACGATCTGGATGGCAGAGGGATACTTCAGCATTCCAGGCAAACAGTGACCCAGCAGAACATTCAGCAGAAAGACAGCATGAGCAGGAGCATTCTCTTGCTCCTGTGATCCTATTTGCCAGCGCAAAATAAACTCAAATAATTCTCAGGAAATTTTCAGCCACACCATTCACACTCAATCGTATCTCATTGCACAGTGAAATTAAATAAAAATCCTAGCCACTGATTTGCTTCAAATAATTAGCACCAACACTGGTCAACGAAATGATCTGTCCTAAGGTTACTTCAAATCCCTGAAAACCCTGTTTGATATAAATAACAAAATCACTCAGAAGAAGTCCAGCAGGTAAAGATGAACGCTCAGATTCATTACTATCGGGTCAAGATGCACGTGTGGTTACAGGGCATCCGGCAAATCCACAGAAATTATTCATGCTCATGTTCTCCCTCCCTGGCCAATGCCAGAGAAAGCACCCTGCTGCTCCCAAAGACACGAGCAACCTGTTTACCCTGGGAGAACAGGAGGTAAAAGTTCCCTATCTCGGGGCAGCTCTGAAAAGCTCACGCCCTTGTTTATTATGTGGCAACTGCAGCGCATGCCCATACGTTAAGATAGAATCATAGAATCATTTTGGTTGGAAAAGATGTTAAGGATCTTCTCCTTTATTGATGGTATCCTCACTCATTTCAGCATAGCGCCTCACAAAACACTAGGATCAAAGCAGAACACCTAAATATGTTACAGTTCGTTTCAAGCATATATTATATTAAAAATGAAGAATGCATTTTTATCCCATCCAGACAATACCTTGCAGCAAAGATCTACTTGCTGATGCTGCACACTCGATGCCTTTGATTAGTTCAGCATCTTCTAATGATGAAGAATAAACTCTCTTTAAAAAAAAAAAAAGAACAACAACAACAAAAAGAACATAATGTTTTCTTGAACTCTCAAGCCCCCTGATACCATCAAATGGCATTTTGGAATAGGAGCCACGTGTGATTTTGGAGCACTGTTAATTGCCTACAGTGACACAAGCAAGGATTGACTTGGGTGCGGGCAGGGGGAAGGGAGTTGTGCAATAGGCCTCTTCCACACCACCTCAATTAGCGCTGCTTTTTGAAAGTATACAGAACGCTGATTACACAGACACAGCAAAACAAGGGTGAACAAGGGCAGATATCAACCTTTGTGGATACTCCCATTTACTGGAGTGACAATTTTTAAAGAGAATTTAATTTAGACCTGGAAGCTTGCGCAGTTACCCAAGACCAAGTCTCTGTTAGAAGTGTGGCTCAAACACTTGAAAGACCTAAATTTCAGAGCCCCCTGAAATGATAGCTAAAGAACTAATGGTTATGCCCAGTAGCTGTAGTTTCACCTGCTTCAAAGCAGGCAACAAAAAAAGGAAGGGCTGCATTATGGAAAATAGTGGCATTTAAGTTTTGGGAAAGAGGGAGGGAAGAGTGCAAGTAGGTAGGCTTCAGAAAACTGAAGTATTTTCCCCCATGCCCCCAAAAGATACTGAACCCAACATGATTTATGGAGGCCAGAGGGGACAAAACTCCTGCTGCACCTCCTCGAGGAAGCCAATCACAGCAGAACCCTTGAATGCATGCAAGTTTCAGTAAGAGATAAAACAAAGACCAAATAGTTCCTCTTATTGGCATATTAATTAAAACCACATGATATATTTCAAGGAAATTGTAAGCTGACCCATTAGGATTGTGTCTTCTTACCACTGAAATAACTAAATGCACAACCAGAAGTAGGACATCACTAATTTCACTAAAAACTGACATTATGATTTCTTAGTGCAGGACATTCGAGCAATAAATTAAGCTGATTTTTTTAAATTGTCATTATGGCTATTGTTCCAGTGATTTTCTCAACAGCTGTCAAGTATAAATTTGTAGACAATAAAACAAAACTGGACGGTTTCCATAAGGGAGCAGATCCCCCAAACTGGCAGAGAAACTGCCTGGGTGGTTCAGCAAAAAACACGCCTCAGCAGAAAGTTAGAAGTCCTTGTGTGTCTTCCTATGAAAGGTGTCAAGGATGTAATGTGCAGGAACACTGATGATTAAAAATGACACATCCTCTTTCTACTGCCTCTACAGCCTAATTATGAATACTGACATATTTTCTGCAACTAAACCCAATATAATGGAATCTTATTCTGACTGTAAAATGAAACAGAAAAGGCTTGTGACCAAAACTGGGTTTGGTATTTATTACATGCGTGAAAATGTATTCTGCTGTTCTGTACGAAACATTCGTAACAGCACAAAGTAAAACTTCAGAACCATGAAACAGTAGTTTTCATGACACAAAGGTCCTCGAGTGACTCCATCATCCATGCCCTGAGTAAAAAAGCAATGCTGACGGTTCAGTTTTCCACAACACATCTCATTAAAACAGTAACAAGAAGTGCCTGTGCAAACCATGTCACCATCTTGTGCAGGACCTCCTGGTTCCTCCCAGTTGAAGGAGGCCCAGCCCTAGGATCTGCTGCAGAGGAAGAAGCTCTGAAATAATTTTTGTAAATAAAGGCCTTCTCGCGCAACGGGCTAAACCAACGAAGTTAAATACACCCTCTCAAGCGTAGCGCTTGCTCCCAGGACAAGGCAGCTATGGCAGATGGTGACACCAGAGACGCCAGACATTTCGCTTTGCAGGTGAAAGCCAGTATGCCACCACGTTCATGGAAAGGATGGAAAGGAAAGCACATGGTGGGAGCTGTAAGATGATGAGTGAATGAGAAACCTGGGTGAGATCAAGAATCCAGCTCTGTCATTTCACTCCCCACGAAGTATTTTTCTCTCGAGCCCCACCTTCACTGTTTTTTAGCTCTTCTCGTTTCCCTCTCCCCTCCTCCGCACCTTTCTCTTGCTGTTTTCCTACAGGGCCACCAGTTTGTGGTAACAGCCAGCAGAAACCAACTCACGCCTCAGATGTCGAAGGAGAAGCTGTGCGAGGAGGGTCACAGAGTGCTCCAGCGATCGGGGTTTTAGTCACAGTTACTGATAGCCAGCCTGCGAGGGAGGGACGGGCACTGGAGAGCAACGGGCAGGTTCAACCTCGTCCCTATTCAGCTGAGGTCAAGGATTAGCTAAAAAAAAAAAAAAGAGAAGCTGCAAATTAAAGAAGAATTTGCAAGTAAGGGACAGAACTTGTATGATAAAATTGTCGCAGTGGAAATAGTGAACAAGCCGTATAACTTCCTGGGTCACGCCGGCACTTCAGGGCTCAAGGGCCACTCCCACGGCCTGATGTCTGACTCCCGTTTGCCTTGTACAGACTCGGATAGACTTGAAAATGAAGGAGGACCAGCTTATTTCACTGATTTTGAACTGTGGAAAAAAATCCAGTGAGGGCGTGTGTACATATCGCTGATGAAAATTAAACCTCTGAAGTGCAGATTATTTTAATTATAGCTAGAAGAGCATGTGAGGTGCAAGTTTCAGCCAGACAGTTTCCATTCTGATCTTTAGTTCTGTAGTGATGAAAACACTCGTGAGTGCCTCTGTCTAGCTCAGAGTTATAAACTGTCTTTTTTATGTCAGCTGGGACACTAGACCCTAAGCAACAACATCTCAACGCACACAAGAAGAAAAGATACCCATATCTGTATGAAATAAGACATCGCTGGCTTTTGCACGTGCACTCCCTCCGCATGCCTTTCACTGCAAGGCACCCACTGAAGGGAGAGGTTTAACAAGCGCTATTTTCATTTTCCCCCCACCACAGCCTGGTTCTCCTTGAAAGAGGACCTAACTTTCTAGTAGCTTTAAGACATGCATGTGAACTTGGAAAATGCATTTGACAAAGTCTAGCAAGCGATCCTCCAAATTCTGGCAGATGCAAACTATATCACCTTTCGGCTCCACCCTTTTACACTGTACAATACCCACAATTACCGTGAACACCAAGACGAGAACATAACACGTATTCGTAACCAGATTGCGCATTTGTTCCCACAACACATTCATTTTATTGTATCTGTTGACCTGTATTGGTGAAATGATGCAAGGATTAAGGCTTTAAACATCTTCAGCGGAAAGTGCTATTTTAAAATCTGACGCATTTTGGCAGTTTCAAGTGCAGTAAAACCAAGCTCATCTAACCTTCAACCCTAACATAGTGTTTGACTGCCTCTCTTTCTATCCTGTTTTTTTTATCCATATAAATACTACGAAAACCACATGGAAAACCATACCTTTAAAATTCATATAATTGCTAGTTATTTTATACATATAGAAACCTGAACTACACAAAACTCCTCTTCATGTACCTGTTTGCAGAGCTGTATTTGTAAGAAGTTTTGTGTACTCTTTTGTGATCTTTAATCTATTGTTTAGAGAAACTGGTGTTTCATCTCACAGTTAAAAGAACTTAATTACTTGAATCACAGAGACATGAAAGGCAAGGGAAGGAAAGAAAACACGTCTCTCTTCCACAAGCTAATTTGATAGTGTAACTTGAAAGTACAGAAATCTGAAATCTACTTCTGAGCATTTGAAACCTCACATCTTTTTACCTCTCTGTCTCAAGATATTACTCAGATTTAGTGTGACATTTTGAAATGTCACCATCCCCGTCTCAAAAACAGAAGTTTTAATGCAGAATAGACACCCATCTGCTTTAATTCAGAAATCCATTCTATATGAGATGTGATATTCTAAGAACCTCTGTACACACCCTTATTATACTGATACATCCACAAATTTTGAATGAAAAATATTTTTTCAGGGTGGGGGGAGCGGGGATATCTTTTCCCCCGAAATACACTGTTGTTATGTCAAGAAAATAACAAGATTTTCTCTGTAAAGACAGAGTAGTTTTGGTTTTGCTGGAAGGCTGAAGTTGGAAAAAGTGGTAGTACTTCCCAGAGATCCAATCTCCACCTGCCATCCATTGCAGCACCATAACAACAGCACCCACGGGAGCCCTCACGATCACTAACGTTGTTCTATTTCTGGCATAATTTGATAATCATCAATATTAATATCAGAATTATACAAGTATGTAATCAGTTTTACCATCTATATATAGTAGCATATGAATAAATATATTCTGTAAGCTAGTGCTAAATTTGCAAGCAAACTAACATCTAGGTTCTCTGGAGAGTTTAAAACCGTTACATATAAAAATGTTCAATTTGGAAAGTACCTATGAAAGGCACTAATCTATCCTTTTCTTGTCCAGTCCTTTGATTTCGTAAATTATCACTAACAGGCTCTGAAATTTGCTTAAAACATTCTCTAAAGTGAATAGTCATTTTTTAACCCTAGAAGTCTTCCAAGAGCGTGCTAATACAGTTGCACAGCCAAGATGCAGATTTTCCTAAATACTGAAACTGAAAAAAAACCCAGCTATCATCAGTGCCATAGACAAGGAGTTGTCACTCAGATATCCGACATATAAGGAAGTACAAAAAAAGAGGCCATAATTATTATGCAGGATATAAATAATACTGGAAGTGATGATCAAGAGTCTTCATCAGCTGATAGGTATCTGGCTGTCAGAGCAAAACACGCAGGAACATAGAACTGAAAGGACTTTCCCAGCCACTGAGCCCAATGACTGCTATCGCAGGCAACCAGTTCTTAGCCTTTTTGTAACTCAACCTTCATATTGGCTTGCTCCACAGCTCCCACAACTCTTAGCGGAGAAGTAACTGGGTCTGAAGTAGCTCCATAGTTTTCCTTTCCGTAAGTTTACAAATGGCTAGTTCATACCACATGTTCCTGTGCCTGACCCATCCTTGAGATTCTTCACATTCCTGCAAGATTTCCTGATCACACTGACACATATACCCAGCAGTACCTGCATTCCTGTCACCAAGGCAGCACAGGCCCTATTTCAGCCCAAATCCCACCATTCTGCACAGGGATATCCAGACACCCCTCCACCCGCCCCTAAATATTCCATGTGAGAACCGCTGCCCCTGCAGGCAAACAATTCCCTCCCTTTCCCGAATTTTCTGTACTTAATGGGAACCCTGGATTACACGTGCTTTAGCAGCGTAACATACCATTGTACCAGCTCTATTCATTTCCCAGCAGAAACCCTTCTCCTTAGTCCCTGTGCCCACTCTGTATATTCAGTTCAACATCTTTTCCCATTTGCCGTTTCCCAGGGTTACCAGGCCTTCAGATGTCAAGTTCATGTTCTTCCCAGCAGTAGCAATGCCATCTGACTTTCTACCAGCACAAATTTAGTTTATTTAGGAATTTAGGATGCTCCTTTTTTTTTTTTTTTTTTTTTTTTGGCCAAAGAACTAATGGAAATTAATTTAAAACTAAAATAACCAATTTCTAGCACTTATTGAAAAGGCAGCGCCTTGTGTGCTGACAGTGGGCTGAGAGACAGCCAGTGGTATCAAAGAAATAATTGTAAAATCCACTCTTTCTTCACTGAACATTCAAAAATGGAGGTAGCCATTGTCAAACAACATGAAACACAGTGAAGACAGCAACAAGCTGTATTTTGCTCTTTTTTTGAACTACGACTTAACCTGCTCACCAGATACACTTAAATTCTAAATGTAGAGTGTGTACGCATCTATTTGGCACTTCTCCTTATTGCTGAAATTAATTTAGTGAGCACTATGTTAGATTCCGACCAACTTAGATCAAACCTGTTTTTTTCCAGAAGTTACAGCATTTCAAAGTGAAGAAAAGTATTTAATTAAGCCACAGCACAATTTCTTTTGCTGTTGTTATTCACATACTAAGTAAAAGAAACTACAAAAATGTGATTTAAATCAGGTAAAGCAAAGCCGTCACTTCGTTTTGGTGGTGATGTGCTTTTGTTTAGATACATCACCCAACCAGCTCTTTAAGAAGCTGCTGCTTATTAAGTATTAATTAAATGGCTTTGTCACTCCATGACAAAGATCCTTATTTAGCTGGAAATAAAGACAGACTCAAACTTTGCTTTATTTTTTAATAAAATTTAAATAGTTAAAATAAAAGGAGGGATTATGCTTTAAAGCCAAGCTATTTATTTGTTCCATGCTAGGCCTTAAAAGTTGGCTTTACTAGCAAATTTGGGCTATGAGAAGAGAGCTGTATACTTAAAATGCTGGTGTAGAATATATTAAAATAGCCAGTGACTTACTCCAGCTTACCTTAAAACAAAGGAAACACAGTCTTTACAGTTTTTTAAATGTACTGCCTCTTATCCCGAATAATGGAAAAATTATTCCTATAAAAGACTTTTTTTTTTAAAATACGATGACTCTACAAAATATTTGCTTTATCCATCGGCAGGACTTTGAAATTCTCCAGCATATTTAGATGTGTCTGCCTAAGAAAGTTTATAAATGCCAATCCAACACTGTAACAAAAACGCCATGCGGAACTGGAAGTTAGAGTAACTCAACCAAATCATCCCACTATAAGAATATTATATTTCAATTCTGCATAAACACAGATCAGCATGGTTTGTTTTGCTTTAAAAATTCTTCATGACCGCAGAATACAGCATAGATTTATTTCCTTATAACCATTTCCCTTCCCTTTCCTTAATGCTATTTCCTCATTTACATTTAAAACACTAACTTGTCTACTGACTTTTCCTGCCCTTAGGGCTTTTTTAAGCCTCAATTCTGTCCTCGCCCAAGGAGATCCTTCCCCTCTTGCTTCTTAAAGAGGTTTTTTGGTTGTTTGATTGATTTTCATTTTCTTCTCTTTCAGATACAGGTTAAGTATCCTACCACAAAGGCAGCCTGGAAACGAATGGGAACAGCACTGGGAGTTACCGGGACATTTGCAAGCCAAGAGTTGGAGCAGGAACTTCAACAGCTACTATTTTTGAAAGAAAAATGTCATGCTTTCTTTATATTTGATAATATTTGACGTATTTGATAATAAGTCTACTATAAACATAGTCTTATGCCACAAACAGCCACAAACTGCAGACAGAGCAATACAGCACACAGTTTGATGAATTCAGTGTAACACAAAAAAAATGGTAGAGTCCTAGTAGCAGCTGCAATGGTAACAAACATTTAGAAACCAAAGCAATCCAATAACCTAAAAATACATCTGCTAAACTAAGGAAAAATCTGTGCAATGAGATTAAGAAGCTTCCAAATATCAGACCGATTGCTCAGGGACCACAGTAGAAAACTAAACTCAGATGTAAGGAAGTATTAGCTTGGAAGAGCTTCAGCCTTCCAAAATTCAAAATTATTAAAAAGCAATACATGTGTTCATCATTCCACGATTTAACTGTTTTATAGTCTATGGGAATAAACAGCAGGATACAATCGTTTGCAACATCCGTTTACTTTTTTTTTTTTTAAACTTTTTAAACTAAATTAAGAAAATATACTTACAGAAAAAAAAAAATTTAGATGAGCACAAAGAAATGCCATGACAAATCCTGAGACAAATTATCCTACATCATTGCTAGTCTATGAAAACTGGTTTGAATAATAAACATACTGGAGTATTCAGTGACAGCATACAAATCAAAAGTATTTGTAAATTATTAAATTGTGCATGTTTTTAAATGACAAAACATGCTCACGGGTTTACTTTAAAATCTCTCACTGCTTGTTATCAAAGTTAAAAGATCATTTGCATACCAATACACATACTGTAAACATGAACTTCTCATTAAGGAAAGATGGGTTTACAGTAATTTGATCTTTTACAAAAAGCTATTGGTAACTGAATCTCTCAGTGTCTAACTTTCTAGAAAATTAAACCAATGTTTCCACTCTCAAAGTTGAAACACTACCGCTTTAGGAAACAGCCCTGTTTATTTGTTAACCAGAAAGACAATCAAGTGGCATCTTTCCATTTGCTCCTCGGCTGACAGTTTCAGCTTCATTATATTTTACAAGAAAACAGCAGACTTGCAGAGGTCCTGTAAATTCTTTCATATCGCAACTGATTTAATTACAGCGGTGAAGAAAAGCAGCGGTGATGCAAAATAAGATCAGCCCAATTGCCCTTATCTGATGATAGGATCTCTCTTCCTGTTTGGCTCACAGCAGTGAGGACTTCTTGTTTTGTTTCGGTTTTTTGTTGGGTTTTTTTTTCTGGTCAGGCTGCCTCTCTCAAGACTGACAGAAGCAAGAAGTTGACATGCCCTTAGAATTCCAGCTTGAGAATGATCCTCATACCAATACAGCTGAGTTTCAATCAGTAGGTCGGGGAATGATACTAATGTGGAGAAAATTATCTGGATAGCTCATATGTTCGCTTAGCCATTGTATGGGTGTTTCCAGCATTGGCTCAATTCCATGAATCATCACTTGAGTCTTCTGCTCTCCATCTAATTCAAAAGAAAAGAGAAACCACTAGTATACCATTCAAAGTTCACAGAAAGAGTAAACATTTACTTACACTTAATTTACGGTATATTTAATTGGTGTTACAGAGTTTAACATTTAACAGAACAAAAAGCAGGAGATACTGGTATGGAGAAAGCTGAGATTTCTATCATCTAAAACAGAAACTTTGAGTTAAAATTAATTCCAAGAAAAAAAATTGCGTTAAAATGAAACTTAACGAAAGTGCCACCCTCCTTTATTAGTTTCAAGTTTGTTTTTTTTTTCCTAAAGTGATCACAGCTTGGTGTCAACACAGTTAAGGCATATCCATCTAGCCTGGCTATAAGCCATGTGAATTTTACACCGATCATGCTTAAGATTTTGAACTTCCTAAAACGTACTAATAAAGTTGTATTCTTAATACTGTGATCTTCTGAAAGAGCTGGACTATGTCTCACACATGCAATACATGCAATATTCCTGAAGTAATTTTGTTTTGCTAAGAATAATATACTTAATTCTCCAGCAATATTTCAGAATTACTCAGAAGGCTGAGTTGGCACCAGCTTTTTCTCACTTAGTTTCATCTCTTGGAAAAGCTAAGCTAGCAAATGATTCCCAGTATGACAAGAATATTTTCTAAGAATATTTCAATTCTTTTTATTTATACTTGTCCCGGAGGATGCAAGTACTTTGATCCTTTGATTCAAATGATGGGAACCAGCTAAAGCAACCAACATAACTGTCATGAAATGAACTAAAAAAAAACAAAAAATGAAAATTTATTTCAGAGCCTTGAGATGAGAAGAGCATCTGAAATATGCTCCAAATAATACTTAGGGGAAACAAAAGTAGGCAGTGACCTTTTACTGTTTTTATACTATACTCTGGCATTCTCACATGGACCTACCACAGTGAAATCCACATTCAGTACTCAAAAATATCACTGCCTTCTCTAATTGGCATTTTATGCCTCTCTCGACTGTCTGTATTGCAGAACAAACCAGCGTGCTTCCTAAGAGTTGCAAGGAAGAGAGCAGAATCTAGAGGTGAAGGTACCATTACTGGCTTTTTCACTCAGCTACCCCAGTTGTAGCATAATTCCTACTTTATAACATAGATAAAATCTTATTTGTTTGGTAACCAAAATGATTTGACAGCTGCCTGAAGAAGTTTGTATTATAGCTGGGTATCTCTGCCAGCACAGGCTAAATTAGACTAGGAACAATCATCCTTGAATACGCTGTCGACTTTGTGCTAGTAATAATTCTTCCTGCAGAAGCAGACAGTTATGTTTGCCTACAGTAAAGCTTTATACTTAGTTACATGTTACCTACATACGGCATCATATTCTGTACAAATTCTTGATTAAATATATAAAGTCTGATTCTCTAAATGGCATAGTATACACAGTATCACATTAAATTAACCATAAACAACTGCTGGTTTCTGGTTTTATTGTACACAGGTCAGAAGAACGCAGCACATCATTTAAAAATAAAACTTCTGGTATTTCCAACCAAAGCAGGTATTTATTGGGCTGACACATTACTAGTCAGATTGTCAAGAGTATAAACTTCAAAAGAAAATATCTCAGAAACCAAGTTTTTACATTGAGAAGTTCAGGAACATCTAAATATTTTTAATACTAAAGTAACTCCCAAAAACACGTATTTAACACTTTAAAATTAAAATCTATCTGTGGTTTTCCATAAATTTGCCACAGAGTTCGTGACTTTTTTTAAAAAAAATTTCATAGTATCATTTCGTTTTCAGAAACAACTAATTTCCATACAGCTGTTTCTGCATCAGTACTGTGCTAGCCACCTATATACAGATGACTCTTCTTAGCAAAAACTTGCATGAAAAATAGATTAAAAGCTTTAGAACCTCAGTATCATTTTCTTGTCTTTGGAGGAAAGCCTTATAAGTGATAAACACTTTATTTGGCTCTTCTTTTACTGTGTGACAGAACATTTCTGGATGTGTGTGCATGCACATACTAACTTGATGCCTCTTGCTTAAAAATGAAATGCGGTTAACCTGGCTGTCCCCATTCCCTGCTCCCTACCCAACTTTGTCCCTTTCTCATACAAATCTTGTATTCTGTTCCTCAGCAAACTGAGAAAGTCTCAGAGGTCAATGAAGAATTTACAGTTTAATTAAAGTCTAAATCTCTGCATTAGCATTGTTTGTGCTTTAGTATTATCTCTGACAAAGCATCACTTCTCCTTAATTCCTTTTCCCCTCGAGGCTTGACTAAAGAGATCTTATCTACCAATTCTGTGTTTACTGTAGCCCTCTTTCACAAAATCCATTGTTTTTACTCCAGCATTCTTCCCTGCTTTTGTTACTAGGGACCATAAACTCTCACTTAAGTTTACCCAAACTTTCCTCAACTTTCATGTTTTCAGTAACTTCCCCATTTTGGATCACATAGAAAGTCTCTCTCCTATAGATGGCTCCTCCACTTTATGCAGCGAGAAGTTGTCAACAGCAAATACACTTAAAAATTACTGGAAAATAGTCTTGTTTTCTCCACAGCTGTCTAATTCATATCCACTGTTACCACTGTGATCTGGGTTCTGGATTATTTGCTAGCTATCATGAAAGCTTCATTCACCTGATTCATAGATATAATAAATTTACATCATATTTTTCCTTCCATCACTGTTCACAGTCTTAAGAGTTGTAGCCTATTTTTTATGCATCTTGACACACCAAGTGCTGTCCTCTTCTTCCCCACCCCATATCCTATGATAACAAAAAGTCTTTTTTAGACTTCACAAGAGTGTACAAGTTGCTAAACCCAACATACATTTAAATGAGTGGTGTAAGATTTAAATGACTTAATTACAAAGAAGATTAATGCCATTCTATGTCACTGGACTAGGCCTATAAAAATTAGGGCAAATAACTCCGCTCATCTGTAGTGCACAGGGTCCAGACCTGATATCATCATCACTGTCCATATCCATTTTACAACATTCAATAATGTAGTTAAAAATTCTGGATTTCCTCAAAACCAAGAAGTTCAAATTTTCCAGTTACCTCACTGACTTTTTTTTCCTTACAAAATCATGATAGAATGGAGTTACAGGTTAACTATCACATGACCTAAAGATGGTTTCTTTTACTTTGTTGCAAATTAATCTCACGAAGAAGATCAAGTGGAAATATCAGAAAAACAAAAGCATAACAATGCATGTTTTGTAAGAAGTTTTTATAATGTGTGTACATAGTAACTATTTACTTAAAATCGGAGTATTTTTATACTACCGAACTGATGCACAAACAATAAATACTGGCTTACAAAAAAAAAAAGCCTCAAAACAAATTATGTCATCTGCTATCAGAGTCATTGTCCCAGGACTAAATGATTTTTCTTTGCTTTCCCTGTGGAAATCCATGAATACAAAAGACTCTTTAGCTCCTGCAAGTCACTAATGGCAAGTGATAATATAAAGCTTTTTGGTAAAACTTAACAATATTCTGTCTCCAGAAAGCAGGTAATTATGCTTACATGTTGGGTACTAAGACATTTTTGAGACATTTCAGATCACTTAATTTAGACACTAACTCAAAGGCTGCCACACTTAAAGTAGGTACCTGACCCAGGCTAATAAACCACACCACGTCAAGTCAGAAGAGTTTTCCAACTCTGTACGGAAAATGGAGAGAAACAAGCAGCTCTGAAGGGAAGGGTTTATGAAGAGGTCTGCTTCTCTATCATCTATAATGTACCTCAGTGTTCCTGATCAGGAAACCACCTTGATCCAGCCAAAGAAAGTATTGGCAAAGGATTCTCTTGCAGATAGGCATCTGCTGGAAGGAAGCACCAGATAGTGGCTGTTGCATCTCAACAGAGTCCCTATGGCAGTGGCTCAAAGCGGCCCTCAGCCTTAGGCAGCTCGAGTCCACTGTCCCTTCTTTGAGAATGCCCTAACTACTACAATATTTGCTGCTGCTAATCCCAAGCTTCCTCTAAAACCCCTCGATATTCAAGAATCGGTGAGACACACACAAAGAACAAAGAAGAGAAAACCTGTAGTCTTCAGAGAAGGTAGGAAGATGTGCAATGTCATGGTATCACATGGTAAATTTTTCTATTTCCTTCAGCTATGTAAGTCATTGCTTGCATAACTCAATAACTCTCTCAGTATAAGGAAACAAAATAATTTAATTAGCTTATTCAGCATCAATTCAGATTGTTATACACACCCTGATGCAATCTAAATACATTTTTCTACTGAATTACCCTTTTATTGAGCAAGGAAGAATTAAAGATGGAGGGAAAAGTAAAGATCACTTTTGAGAAAGTCAAGTGCCTAAGAGCAGAATAGTGAGAAGGGACTACTTCTGGCAAAGGTACATATTTCAGCCATTTTTCCCTCAGATTTGCACCACAGTGCTCACCAATGCTGCAGCTACACACTCCCTTTCACCTACACAAGATCAGCTTCTCTAGCCAGACTACATCTGTGATGCACCACTTAAAATTCTTCAGTGGGATGAAATACCTCCCTTCTGATTTGTGGCCTCTAGCAACTACCTGTCAGGGCAATTTAGCTGGCTTGCATTCTTTTACTGATAGACAATACAAGATATTCAGGATTTAGCAAAAGTGTCCCTGAAGTACTTCAATTAGAATCCTCTGTATGCAAGTCCTCCACATGCAAGTCCTCCGCATAGCAAGTCCCGGAACCTGCCCGTAGTCATCAAAATGGACAACACAGAAACCACAGCTTCATCCTCTGGGCAGCTTCACTTATAAATTGGCGTTAAAACCCTAAAAAGGGAAACACAACCCTGTGCTCCAAACAAGGAGCAAACAACGCACTTCTTGCATGATACAAGGCCACAGGACTACATTGGACAAGGATACTAAAAAGTCTAAGGAGTAAATATAACCAAGGAAAGTGTCATGCAGTAGCAACCTTATGAACAATGCAACAGAACTAGTTTCCAGCTTTTTCAGCTGGGCCATAAACATTTGCTTGCTTATCTTCAGAATACACCATGTGTTCTGGATTAGATGATACTAAAGGTATTCCTGACAACAGGTTATACCACACTGTAGGAAAACTCACCTTGGGTCAGCGCAGTTCTCCTTTTGTGGCCGTGATGCGGCTGCTTTCCTTTCCACCTCTCCTGCTCCTCAGGTTACCAGGCAGGAGAACAGGGATTTAGGTTCATGTATCCTGAAGCAGCTAGAGCACTCCTCGACAGTGTGTGCTCAGCAGCTGGTGCCTCGGACATCTCTGAATCTGAAGCCACACACCAACATCTTCACTGGGAAGAGATTTTCATCTACCTCTTTAAGATCTCTTAGCAAATTACTTACAGATACATAGCTTTCAGTAATGTGCTTCACATGTAGATGCAACCACTGAGTTCGTTACTGACAGATATCGCTGACTCAATTTTCAAAGCCTAAAGCCAAAGCTGGGTGGGGCTAAGTCCTTGGCAAGCAAAGGTGAAAATTTCCTTCTTGAAAGCTAAACTTCTGGTCTAGCACAGAGGATCACATATGAAACTACATGCAATTACTTACAAAAGACTATATTTTAGCAAGCAAATTCGAAGACTGCTCTAACCTGTAACCACAGGCAGTAAGAAAGAACTGGGCAGTGGTTGAAGTTATCCTTCCCCTCTCTAGGCACCTCAGGTTGGATATTCTAGGACATACAGAGAAGAAAGCCCCAGACAAGCCTCACAGTCTAAAGAAGTAGTACCCCAGTGACTTCTGCACCAGTAGTAGAATACAAATAAACAAGCAGCTGACGAACATACTTCACTTTTTGCACTTTTAAGTAGGTAACATCTCTAAAAAACCCAAACCCTCAACACTGTCAGTAATGGTTCAATGTGATACGAGGGATTTTTCAACTGCTAGCGCTGAAACTGTTGAATAGCACCTAGCTCTTCAACAGCATCCTGGCCAAAACTGAAAACAGCTCCAATGTCTGATATTAAAATTGACAATGTCTGGATACCATTTACAACAAAAAGGCGTCACAAATATTTTCACTGTGTATGCTACAAAAATCACAAGCTCATAAACTATCCATAAACTCAACAAAAAATTAAGCTAAGGGGTATTTATGAACATTTTCACATCACTTTTTTAATATTTACTTCAGCCAGATACCATATCTTTTTTTAATTTATGGCAAAATATTTCTTTGCTCAGTGAGCAAGCTTAGCTACAGAATGAGTTCAATGCCATCTATAAATCAAATATTCACACTTTGCTTTTCTGAAGTGTCTTAAAAAAATATATATATTAGAAGTTAAAACATATTATTTCAGGCTTTTCCATTCATAAACTCAAATTTAACTGGAACATTCCTGCAATCAGTTTCTGGCATGTGTATGTGTAATAGCGACCAAAGTACAGAAATACGGTGAGATGTTCAGATTCCAGAGTAATGATGACCTCAATATAAAGATCTCAAATAGAAAAACAAACATGGTTTTTAAACAAATCTTACTACTCAGCTGAGTACTCAATACATACAGAGTTTTATGGGAAGTGTATACAAAAAAAGTTGAGTTTGGTCAAATGTCTTGGCCAAATGATCATTTGCTCTTTGAATGAACTCAGCACAAGTAGTTCTGACAGCGAACACAAGTTCTCTTTACTGATACAAAATATTTTACATTTAAGAAATGACAGCTTCAGAATCAAGGGTTGCTACACATTCTATTGAGCAGGGCTTTTTTTTAGTTAAAATTTTTAAAATAGGAATAAAATCTTAGTATGAGTTTTCAGAAGCTTCACACTTGCCTATTTCAGCCATCATATGCCAGGCTTTCCTTACTTTTCTGTGAATTCCACCCTATGTCAAAAAGGACCCTGCTCGTCACAGCAGAAGGCTCCATTGCTGGATGTGACGCAATGGCCACAGCAATCTCAGCATACATTTAGCTTTACTTTAATCGCGCATAAACGAGTGAAATCCTTATTCCCTTCCTTTCCCCTAATTTGGAATAATTAGCAGTTTAAACAAAACCACAGGTGATACACTGGATCACAATCAGCAAGATATGCTGTTCAGTATCCTCTGACCGAGAGCAAGAACACAGAAAAAATTCTGCAAAGCCAACGCTAAAATAGCCTAGCCACAACAAATGGTTCCTTTGACCTCAAAAATGTAGAGGCTGATGCGTGACACGAAAGCACGGGACTGACTTTTCCTTCCTGCCTACATATTCCACCAGCCCTGGGGAAAGCCACCGATGCTGATTTCAGGTGAAGAACTTGCACACAGAAATACACGGCCAATGCATCATTCAGAACAAGTCTTGCTCCTCAAAATGATTTTGTATCTGGAACAAGCATTGTTCCAAACACAAGATGTGGTTTGGAGAGTAAGAACTTCAGTTCCTGGATAAAATCCAACTGCCAATATGAACATAAACAATCAGGTAGAACTGCCTAACTGGCAGCAACACGAGATTATCTCTCATTTTAACCACTGCTAGTAATAGGAGTTCAATTGCTCAAACTAAAGGTCACAGTTTTCCTAAATATATGTTCTCAGCTCTAGATATTCTTAATATCTACACAGATATCCCAGAAAGCTTTTAACTATGGCAAGTTCCTGGCCTCAAAGACAACTAATGGCAAATAAAATCAACAACTTTGTATTTTGCTTAAAAAACTCTTTTAAAAGAAATGTTGATTTTTAATAGGTTTACTGAATGACTCCTTACAGATAACAGAACAAGAGTGCTTAACCTATCTTTTCTAATTCATTATTTTGATTTTTTAAATTCTTCTCCAAAATAAACAGTTAAAAACATCAGCCTCTCTCCATCCTGGTGTGTTTTGTCATTAAGTGTCTCAGTTTCACTCTTATAGCACCTTAACATCATCTTACCAGAGCCCCTCATAAAAACTACTGCTTCTTAGTCCAAAATGCTGTGACAGAACTAGACCTGTGTCAACCTCAGTGAACTCTGTTCTTTCAGAGTACTTGACTACAAAAGCCTAACTCCAGGTAAGATATCTCAAGTACTCCTCTACTCCTCTGTTGCGACACTGTCATGAAGTCCATACTCACTGATTTAGTGCTGTGTTTCTTCACATGGTTTTGACACAGGCCATTTGGCTGATCTCTACATGATCTTCTTGTGGCATAAACATCTCCTGCTTGAGTTTAGACATTTGTGACTTAAAGAAGAGGAAAAAAGTTTCTTTGTCACAGTTCTTAGTATAATTAGGTTCCCTGGATTATATTCCAGCACAGTCCTAGCTTTCTCTATCCTCAGAATGAAAACAGATGAATATGCAACATTATCATCTACATTAAAGATCATTAAATACTGAGATCAAATACTTGGCATCACCCTTATTCATCATTTTCTTCTCCATATAATTTTCCCTCTCTCATTATTTCCTGTCATATTCTACGTCAAGTCTATCCTCAGGTCTGATAGCCACATTTCTGAAACATAACAAAAAATGTGGATTAAACTAATCACCACAAGCAAAAGTTTATTACAATTTGGAGCAGTTTATGAGAACTTGGGTCACACTTCTAATCTCATAGCAGCCAGAATGCCTGCAAACAAACTAGAAAACTTTTTTCTATTCCATTGAACAAGTCTTTAGAGAAAGTGAAATTGGCCTCAAACACCACCAAGTCCAGGCAATCTGAGCAGGCTATTTTTATCAGTTCTCCACGCAGTCCAAAACAGTTAACACTGACAGTAATGCCATCGAAGACAACTAAGGGTACTTTTCATTCTGTAAAAGAGCTCATGCAGCTCAGTGGAAAAGCAGATAGAGGATGGAAATGAAAGCTCTACTTAACTGAACTTTGTTGGTTATTTAAAAATTTTTATTCTTGTATATTTAATAGAAGCTTTTTAATGGGGTTGGTGCAGTAAGTTCCAAACTAATTTATAACAGAATCCTAAAATACTTTTCTTAAACATCTAACATTTTAAGTGGTTAAAGGGTTTTAGACGACCTTACAATGACTGAGCCTGAGATGCTTCCCATCAAACATCTAGCTTCAGATAGAAAAAAAAAAAAAAAAAATTATAAGATGAACTCCCAGGAAGTTCTCTTACATTCCTTCTTCCTTAGCATCAGTGCCTTAGCCTCAGCCCTGAAACAGAAATAAACCTGTGCTAGTTCCTAAAAGACTGGGGTTAGCCATTGAAGCTTGTAAAACAATTTTCTGCAATATGTTTAAGTCTGGCTACCCGCACGTGAACATAGAGACAGCGCTCAATGCAAATCATGCTGCTGTGCTGTGTAACAAGCAAGCACACAACCCATTTATATATACAAGGAACAGGGAAGGTGTGCATTAAAAGATAAGCACTTGAACGCATGACAAATTGAGCCCAACTCATCCATGTTATTTTTTCCATTGTTGAGGGGGAGCTAAACCACTTTTAGTGGTGTGGCTTTTTTTAAACAGCAGGCATCTTGACTTACAGTAAGTTAACCCTTTCATGCACCGTGCCCTTAATTAGATTTGAGGTTTCCCTTCCCTCTAAACTGTGCACAACTAACCTTCTGAAATTAAGGCTATCCCTGCATACAGCTAGAGAGCTAAACGTGATCAATACGGTTCTTGAAAAAAATGAAATCTTTGATAAAGATTTTTCTCTATAAAGATTGGTATAAAGCAGATCAATTTGCTGCAAAAGACCTTTTGTTGCTAATAGTTTGTAAGAACTTTTATAATGCCATTGTTCTGAAAATACTGTTATGCCAAACAATTAAATAGCAAATTCTCTACACAATCATATTATACATTCCCTATGCATATGCACATTCATACACTTTTAAAGGTTTTTAATGGCATTCTCGAACTTTCAACCTCTATTTTACTTCATTTTCAAGTTACTGTAATTCACATCATGCCTGCAAATATCCTTCAATTCTAATGGCCGTCAATCTTTTATAATGAATTTTTCAGCTAATCAAATGATGAACTACTCCTAGCAAGGCAAAGCAAAGAAGGATTACTGTTGCTGCAAAATCATTGTCAATGCAGAAAAGACCAGCACGTTTACTTGTTTTCATCAAATCATAATGCTAATTGGTAGTTTACCATCCCAGTTTAATAAATCAAATTCAAAAGTGGACATTCGGACATAATTACAGTTTTAAAACATTTGCCTGAAAAGTGATAAGCAATATATACAGATCAAAGTGATTGCCATTTCATGTTTTGTACTTTCCTCCACTTAACTGGAGAAAAATAAACTGGTTTTACCTTTTTTAAAATGCTACTTCCAGCAATATTAATATTATATTTAACAAAGTAAACAACATCACAAGCAAACTATACATGAAAATGGAGATGACTTATTCAATTAACCCCAAAGTATGGACAGTCTTGTTCCATGTCTGACAAATTCTTCAACCTCTGCTAAGCTGATCAGTAAAAACTCAGCTAATTGAATCCATCGATGTGAAAAACCACAGGCTCAAGTCTGTACTGCATACATCAAGCTGAAGGGTTTCTGCTTCAGCCATGGCGGTAATAGTCAGTGGGGTCAGGTCAAAGAGGGTTAAAGCGAGTCAGGATATAGCCAAAGGAATACATCAAACACTGATTTTAAAAGGGCAATTAATCTTAGACAGAAATGCTTCCTGGGGAATGAGATCTCAATCTTAAGAGCACACTACATGATGTAGCAGTAAAAATGTACATATACAAGCTTAGAGAGCTTTCATCCTGTGATCACAAACAGAAGGGGAGTGCTGTTTATCAGAGAAATACAAACCCTTGCTAAAATACTTACATTAGCTTCTTCCGGGCCCTTACTCCTTGAAAAATAAATTCTTTAATGAGCAGGCAATAGAGTCTGCACACATGAAATATCTTTTTCTGTACACGTACTGTAAGTTCTTTTGAACAGCTAGTAGATTAAAGTATTTGGAGATCTCTACCACAGTAAAATTAAAGAATTTAGTCTTGAAAAATTCAGGAAAGAGTGGTTAAAGGAGTGATGGAATACCTGAAGGGCCCTTTACACTGAACAGTAACTTAAAAAAACAACACACAAAAAACCAAACTGAAACCCGAAAAACCAAAACTCAAAAGCTACCTGTTCGGAGTAAAGATTGGAAGTGAATTTTCATCAAAAGTTCATTTTAATTTTTCCATTCCAAAAGATCAAGAGAGTTAGCTTCAAAGCTGACAGATTATTATATAATCATTATTTTAAAAGACAGCTTTTTTTTTTTTTATTTTAGAGCTCAGAAAGTATTTTTCTTTACTTTACAGCAGAAAAGTAGATCCATAAAACTTACAACACATACATACAGCATTTGTAAATAGAATTTGCCAAGTCAGTATCATTAATTAGTTAGCAATACTACTAGGAATCATTAGTTACATGGACAAAACACTGCAGGTACATACCTATGAAATGAGTTACAGCTAATTTTGCTGCGTTAGTTTGCAACCACCTTTTCATCTGAGAATACTGGTCCCCAACATCACAAGTGGCAGAATGGCATCTAGTCGTGTACCTGGTCCATACTCTGGCTTCTTTGCTTAAATTCCCAGCGAGTAACAGTTTGCATTAAGACACTGGACCTAGTGAAGTTTCCCAAACTGTAGACACCCGCTGCATTTTGCCATTCTAAGTGTGGTGATGATACCATCAGGAAAAAGGGCAAGAGGCACGAGGCATTCAAACCTTCAATGACTATAAGGTGCTATGCCACACGCTGTGCACATGCCAACCCACTGCATAAGACTTCGGCTTTGACATAAGGAAAACTTTACCTCTATTTTCTTACAATATTCTCCAAATAGCTACAGGTGCCACATAAGACAGAAAGTGCAATTTATCCACTGAATGTGAAGTTATCGAAACCTCTGATTAAAATGAGGTACTCAAGAAGGGGAAAACTACTATTAACAAGTGCTGCTGAATCCTTAGAGAATAGAGTAGGACATGGTAAATAGTGTTTATTAGTGGATTGCTCTGCTTTGCATTATTGGTAAGGTTGCTATTTTCCTCCTAATTATTTTTTGTAGGTCCTTTAGTTTGCAGGTTCTCTTCTTTTTAGCCCTGTAAGTGTTTATCTCCTGGGAAAATCAGGTTATACCTACAAGCATCAAGCAGACTAGAACAAGATTGCAAGAGAGAAAAGCAAGGAAGACAGGAATGATTTTACTTAGCCTGCCCCCCTCAAGATACAGTACATATACCTAATTTGAAGGTACAGATGTAGCTCATAAAATGGACTAGAATCCACTCTCCAGACCTCAGGGCAAGTGCCAGAGAACAGCTAATGCCTATTCTGCTAAACCATCTCCCCCTCCATATTGCTTACTGAGAATAGTACCCAGGCTGCTCCATGAACAGTGCTCAAATTTTCTGGGACAGTATTAATTGGCCCAGACCAAAATTATGCCAGAGAACTGCTAATAGTCATACAGCACAAACAACACATGTTCTAGCCCTGTTTTGTTTACTGGTATAAATAAAAACACTGACACCACAATGTCTAAATCCAGTTGTGCGCTGCAGTGTCTTGGTTGAGAACTTCATGTTGCAAGTCTTCACAGAGGTTTACTGCTGTCTCCTGAAAGCTTTGGTAGACCCACTAAGGTCTCCAGTTACACTTGCACCAGTTACAGCATTAAAGGCAGCAGTGATTATACAGCATGCGAACGTTAACAGGATGATGACCCCTACTGAAAAAAAGAATTTTGGAGCATTCTCACATTTTCCATGAAACTAACCATAAAAAAAAATATCCTGTAAGTTAATATACTTTGTGTACTTTAGCTGTTGCTGGCAGGCTTGTTTCTATGAGCAAGGATATACGAGAAACCAGAAAAAAGGTTTGTTTTGTTTTTTTTCTGTGAAGTTTTCGATAGCTTAGTCATACTGAGTGACTTCTATGATCTCCTTGGGGTGAGACAGACTGATTTAGATCAGGATTCAAAAGAAAATCCAGTTCTGAACTCTGCTACTAACCTCAGTGTGACCAGGTGCAAGCCACATCACCCCTCTGTGCCTCTAATTTCTCTTTCCTTTTTGTCTCTCTTCACTCATCTTTTGTCTAAGTGATAAATTCTGTGGGAATACACTGCAATTCCTGGACAGTGCATAAAGAACCTGAGGTCTCCGCCTAAAACACAAAAAGTATTCCTTTTAAAACCGAAAATTCACCACAACTGAAAAATTTTGTCAAGATGTTTTGATTCCAACGGTTTTCCTAAAACTCATATGCATGGCAGATTACTGACAGAAAACTTGTCCAATTTCTAGTAATTTTCCACAACCTTTCCTTCACTGCCTAGATTTTCAGATCCATAGCATTCCATCAGGGATTTGGGGGTAGGATGCTGATGCTCCCAGGAAGTGCAGCTCTACTGCAGCCCACGAAGCAGGCTGCTCTAGGATGAAAAATACCACCACTCTTCAGCAGAGAATTTTTGACTATGATTGCTTGTGATTTCCAAACAGATTAAGCTAAATTTTGGAAAAGTTATTTTGCTCTGTGGAAGATTTTACTTTCTCCATTTCATGCTACTACTGTCAATAATAGACCTAAAAAACTTTGTTGTGCCTGAATAAAGTCATTGGCCTTCTGACAAATTTAAAGAGAATAGTCTGGAGTCTGATACTAATAAAACTTATTGGGTGGCCGACAGAACAAATTTAGCTGAAGCTGAACAAATTTCCAAAGGCTTGTCCGAGAAATAGGATTATTTCCCTATTTGCTGTACCTCTTCCTACATTCAGCCTTTTTGAATGTGCATGCATGTGCATGCCCAGAAACCACTTCTAAGTCACAAAGAAAAAGCACATTACTCTTGTGATATTAGGCAAGTGGCTGGATGGAAGAGGAAAGACTAGACTAGAATAGACTGTTTCAGCTGGAAGGGACCTACAATGATCATCTGCTCCAACTGCCTGAGCAATTCAGGGCTGACCAAAAGTTAAAGCATGTTGTTAGGGGCATTGTCCAAATGCCTCTTAAACACTGTTGGGCTTGAAGCATCAACCACCTCTCTAGGAAGCCTGTTCCAGTGTTTGACCACCTTCTTGGTGAAGAAATGCTTCCTAACCTCCAGTCTAAACCTCCCCTGACACAGCTTTGAGTCATTCTCAAGCGTCCTATCACTGGATACCAGGGAGAAGAGCTCAGCACCTCCCTCTCCATTCTTCCTCCTCAGGAATCTCCAGAGAGCAAGGAGGTCACCCCTCAGCCTCCTTTTCCCCAAAGCAGACAAACCCAAAGTCCTCAGCCGCTCCTCACAGGACATGCTTTCCAGCCTTCTCACCAGCTTTGTTGCCCTACTCCAGATACGTTCAAGGACCTTCACATCCTTCTTAAATTGCAGGCCCAGCACTGCACAGTGTTCAGGGTGAGGCCGCACCAACGCTGAATACAGCGGGACAATCACCTCTTTTGACCGGCTGGTTACGCTGTGTTTGATGTACCCCAGGATGCAGTTTGCCCTCTTGGCTGCCAGGGCACACTGCTGGCTCATATTGAGCCTGCTCCCAACCAGCACCCCCAGATCCCTTTCTGCAGGGCCTGCTCTCCAGCCACTCCTCACAGACTTTATACTTGTGCCCAGTGTTACTCCACCCTAGGTGCAGAATCGAGCATTTCAACCTGTTAAATTTCATCCCATTTGCCACTAGGAAAGCGGCAGAGGGCTCACAAGCTACCAAGCTGACAGAGGTAAAGTTGGAGCAATCCTTAAAACCAATTTATGCTTGCTGTCTCCTGAAAAATTCTATGCCGAAACCAGTCCCAGACCGCCACCACGGTTTTTTCTTTTCTTTTGGGAACAAGCAAGCCAGAACATTCTGCATATACAGAAGCCCTCTCTGATTATGAAAGTGTTTGTTTAGAAATGAAGGCTAACAAGAAGCCACATAAACAGCACAGCTGCCACACTACTAACTCCCAAATTATTTGCACCTTTCTGTGTAGTCATGACAAATTAATTCTATATTCATTAATTCTGTAGTCATGACTATTAATTCTACGATCTCAAGCAAACCTCTGGACCTCCACCCCTTTTGATCAAAAAGAACTACTAAATCTAAAGGCACGCAATTTTAACAGAGGAAAAAAAAAATCTTTCCACTTCAACTTAAAAAAAAAAGCAACTGGGGCAGGTAGGTGTGTGTGAGTGTTAAAAAAAAATATCAAAAAGTCAGAAGTCAGATAGATGAAAGGCAGATGCAGAAGGATAATCCAAGCAGATGGCCTGGTTAGGAAAAGATAGCAGGCACAAATAATGACTCACACCAGAAAGGAGATGTACATGCTGACCTCCTCTAACACGGAGAGCACCATTCAGTCAAGGACACAAGGAGGGTGGAACAGCTTAACTAGCAGTCCGAAGTTCAGTTCTGACCTACGAGATGACTCTCACAGTAGGAGACAGTGGACTAGAATTCATATCACTCGTGAGCTTTTAATTATCTTTTAGTATGCCTGCACACTACAAGAATTCTAACCCTTCACAATATTGTCATATCCATGTGGGATGAAAGTGTGGCTAATAAACTGCCTAAAACCAACCAGGGCTAGTTGTATTTCTATATTTAGGTGGTCTGGGAAAGTATTTCAACACTGTACCTGCACAGCACTGAAAAGCAGAGACCAGCCTGCAGAGAGCACAAGCACTCAGACTTACTAGCTAGACATTGGGAGCAAAACCTTCCAAAGTTTGCTCACCACCAGAGCAGCAAGGACTGGGATGGTGCTGTGCTGCTCCTCTCCTTGCTGTGCAGCTCCCATGGTAAACCCCAGGTCCAGCTAATTCTAACCTCAGACAGGGCAAGCCCAGTTATATTTCATGTCAATGCAAAGACATTCACACTCCATACATTTACCTCCTATTGCACTATTTGTCACTCACATCAAAACTAGGGGCCTACAAGGCAAATCTAATAGAAATTCAAATTTCTCTGACTAATTTGCTGGAAGTCAATGCTTAGAAAACTGAGGGAGAACAAAAAAATTAATATGTAGTCTCTCACACAATATACATTAAAAAAAGCTAAGAGTTAATTGAAAACAGTTGATCCCTAATTTTACAAAATCATTCAGTACAGCAAGTCTTAAGAGAAAAATCCTGGAAGTCTTTTTGATCCTTGTTTTATTTCTGAAAGAACTAATGACACTGCTGTAGAAAGAGGTCAGTTCACACAGCTTTTCTGAATGAACAACAATGCTGTGAAAACTGGGATTGATTGATAGCCTACTGTTTGCGTCATTATGTCCAAATGTTTACCATTTGAGTCTTCAAGGAAGCATGAGACAAAAATCAAAACAAGTTTTATGAAGACTTCAACAACACTGGCAAATTACAATTGTATCCAGAATTGTTTAGACATGATAGTTGTGGAAGAAAACTGTTTCCTTCTGCATTAAACAACTTTTATCTTCGCATTATGCACTATGTCTTAAATTTCTGGTGTGGAAGAGGAAAGCAGCTTTTCCCTCTCGCAGAACAACTCTGTTTTCTATAATTTTAACCCTTTGCCTCGTCAAAGCATTCCGTTGAACTCAACGCTGTTTCCTCTTGCAGTTGTTTCTCTGCAGCTATGTAAGATCATACTGTGCTCATTCCCTTCTAGTAAGATGAGTCACCATTTCTAAACTAACTGTTTACAATATTAGGATGTTCTTTTACAGGAACCTCACAAATGTCTACTAAAAAAAAAATTATTTTTTTAATTGCTGTGGATTATTCACTTTTTTCCAAATTTGATAAACTCTGAATATCAGAACTGATATCACTGCTTCTGGAAATAAAGGCTCCTTAATTGGCCACAGGAACATGCATCAAATGCATAAAACCACAGTGAAACGCAGCATGGCCCCTCCAGCAGCCACAGACAGACAACAATTTTATTTCTGTCATTAGTGACATTGTTACTGTAAGCAGGTAGCCTAATCTACCTAATTTCAGTAAGACAGAGGTTATTAGACAGTAGGGGAAAATAGCCATGGTGCTATTTCCTTCATGCACAGATAATTAACTTTGTTATTCAGCAGTTTTGGGAAAAATACGCAAAAGTAATGTGTTCCACCACACCAACTATGTGAGCTTATGCTATATTTGCACGCAACAACTTGGCCTTAACATCTTCTCTTCCTTACCTGGGTAGAAACTATAACTATGTGGTCTAAGAGACCACAGGCAATGTCAAGCTTCATCTTCACATACTCCCCCATAATACACTAAAACTTCTCACAAACAGTAGTAACTCTGAAGTTATTTAAATGACTGCTTGATTTTCAGGAACTGGAACTACTCCTGACAATTCTACTTTACCACACAAGAGCTGTCCAATTAAAAGATCAACTTTTGTCTGTGCAAGTGGCATCCACAAGCATAGGAAAAAAGATCAGGCAACAAGTTTACAAGCTGTAGCATGAATAATCAGAATAATCTGATTCAAACCCTGGAGTCTTCATGAATGGATGGTTCATATTAAAATAAAAAAGACATCTGTCATGAGCTTAGATTCAAAACTACATGACACACAGCCTATGAGAAGTAAAACTAGGACTTTGGACTCTTGGCTGGAAAGGATCTTTGTACAATTTCAGAAGCGTAGAATGGTGAACGAAAAGGGGAACATTGGACAATTTTATTCTGGACTTCCCAGAGTAACCAGGACATTAGTCATCTTGAAGGGCATCTGAAACCCGAGAGATCTAAACTGGGAAATGGAAGAATGTTGATAGACACGGTATCTAAATATCTTAATTTTCATATCCAATGGTACAAAAAATTGTTGGAAAACTCAAGGAAACTGATATAGAAGTATAGGTAATAGAACATCACAGGACAAAAGGATGGAAAGCAAGAAGAAAGAACTAAAGCGGAAGTGACAATGACTAACTGCTTCCCTGAAGATCTACTTCTATTAGGAAATCAGCCAAGGCTTGAAAAACTACAAAAATAGTTATACCTGTTATGGTGAGCTTAGTCAAAGAAGAGAGTCAATTTTAAAGGATGCAAAAGCAGATACTAAAAGAATAACAAAGGACAGCAACAGTCATGTATAAATGTATAACTAGAATAGAAGTATTAAAGGAACATGATGCAGGATAAAAAGGAAAAAGCTGTAGAGCCACTGTCAAGAAAGAAAATACGATGGGTCAACACAAGTTGAAAAAAGAACTGAAAAATAAGTGCCACTCTTCCATGATGCTGAGATCAAGATCAGAAATAATTAAACATTGCCCAAACCCTAAATCACCAGCTTGCCTCGGTTTTAAGTATGAATAACTAGGGAGAAACAAATGTAAAATCAAAACCAAGCACCACCCCCCCCCCCCCAACAGGATACGATCAGAACTGAGAACTAAACACAGTTTAATATGATCAAGCTGCAGAACTTGCAAAGTTTTACTTTAAAAGACTGAAAACCAAAATAAAATTACACAACATCTAGTAAGGATTCCCAATAACTCTAGGAGGTCAGGAAGAGTAGTCCATGAATAGCAAGCTAAGTGCTATCTATACAACCACAGAACTCCCAAGTCCAATTTCAATTGCATGCAGCCTTTAGACAAATTTAAGTAAACAGTAATTATGGATATACAGTAAATAAGAAAATGTACTAGTACACAGCATCAGTTTACCCATACTAAAATTTCAGACTGAGGTGTCTCTTTCATTTATGAAGTGCTGTGTAACTGATAAATTACAATTTATTACTGCAATAACTAAAACCCAAATAATAACATGTCCTAAAGAGAGAGATTACAGTAGGCTGGAAAACAGTAAGCGATTACTGGATTAGTTTGGTTTTGAGAATATTGATATTTATTAAACATGACAAGTAGGACTTCACTGCTTCCCAAACTTCATGTCAACACAGGAGGATCAGAACAACAAAGAAAAAATGGGAACAGATTAAATGCATCAATATTAAATACAAGTTAATGCATTTTCTGTGATGACTTGATCTTGCTATTTATTATGTTGCCACATAACCCCAACTGCTGCCTGTGAAGCAGCTGAATAGGCACCAATGAAAAAGAACAACTGCTTGGCTAGTGAGAAAATATCTGATTTAACACATTGGCTGTCTAAATACTCGTTTGAGAGAGGGTTATGTCAGATCTGTTCTAACCTAGTCTTGCGGAAGAAAGTACTATACAGTATTGCAGTAGGAGTACTGTAAGGTGAAAAAAAAGCATCTTCTCTGAAGGTTCTCTCAACACTGTATCATTCTTAAAGATGTTTGCTACTAGTAAGCGTAGCCATTCTCATTGCTCCAGAGGGACAGGGTATCCTTTACAGTCAAGATAACTAATGTAATTGCCAAAAGTTTTAAGAACTACACTGGCTTCTTAGTGCTTGTTCTAATTCAAAGTATTGCATTTCTTCACACTTTCTAATCATTATACTAGTAATGTATAAATTGCCTGATATGCGTTTTGACAAATGAGTTCTAAACTGCTACACTCTCTGTGACAACTCCACTGTGGTGATTAAGGACAAAAAAAAAAAAAAATCAAGCTAACACTCCTTGTAGTCTGAAGAGTTAAAGGATAGACTCTAAGTAGAAGTCACTCTTTCCTTTGGTCTAACAATGCCCATGACAAAAGCCTTCAACTTTTATCCATCAGTTTTCCTCTAATCAACAGTTTAAGGAGATGAAACTATTCAGCAATCCAGAAAGGAGCACTGTAGAGCATTCACTACGCAGGATAATATACACATAACTGAATAAAAGGCCAGTTTGAGGAGACAGGGAAGTATGGGTTGGGATAATAACTGCTCAAGTTTTTATTTTTTGGAGCACTTCAATAAACAATAAAGGCCTTGAATAAATAGTTTCATAAGCTAATTTAAATAGAACGCAGTATCTAAACAGTTACCCACAGACTGTGAACAGTCCAAAGTAATATTGACACAGTATTTTTACAAAGACCATTTTCACTATCGCTGTTTTAATGTCACTATTCAACCTGTTCTACTTCTGACAACCTTCTTTACAACATGTAATCAACATACATATTCAGCCTATGTATATAAAAATAAATTTTTTCATTGAAATATTTTTTCTCAGCACAGTTAAAAGAGAGACTTAATTATATCCATGTTTCCTAAAGCAAAGGCATATAGACACTGTGGGTGGTTCTCGAAACCCTTCCCTCTCTCTTCTTGTGGTGGTCCCTAAGTATCTGGCAACAGGAACAGCTCACATATATGGCTACAAATGTTGAGTCTGAAAATCATATATTCTCTGTGTTCCCACGGCACAAAGCTCAGTTGCGGATGTCACCATAGACAAGCTATCACCACAATTACCATGAAGCTTCCAGTTGAACGAAAAGTCATTGGAAAAGACTGGAAAACATAGAGGAAAAAGGAAAAAAACCACAGTTGAACAGATGGAGAAAAACAGAAAGAAAGAGAAGCTTATATTGATTGTGTTGCACTGACAAAAAGATGCAGCTAATGTCACTACTGCATTAATTCACTAATGAGGAGGGTTAAAAAAAAGTGTATTGGAAAAATATCTAAACTATTTTTTGAAAACAAGAGTGAAAAAAGTTGAAAGCAACTCGTTTCACCAATACCCATTATGTCTTTAATCACATTATGTCTTTAAGATGATTCTCCTCCTCTAGTCTGCTCTGGTGAGACCCTACCTGCAGTACTGCGTCCAGCTCTGGGGGCCCCAGAAGAAGAAAGACACAGACCTGCTCAAGTAAGTCCAGAGGAGGGCCATGAAGATGCTCAGGGGGCTGGAGCACCTCCCCCATGAGGACAGGCTGAGAAAGTTGGGCTTGTTCAGCCTGAAAAAGAGAAGGCTCCAGGGAGACCTTATAGCAGCCTTCCAGTACCTGAAGGGGGCCCACAAGAAGGCTGGGGAGGGACTTTTTACAAGGGCCTACAGTGACAGGACGAGGGGTAATGGTTGGAAGCTGGGAGAGGGCAGGTTTAGACTAGATACAAGGAAGAAAGTCTTCACCCTGAGGGTGGTGAGACACTGGAGCAGGTTGCCTAAGGGAGCTGTGGATGCTCCATCCCTGGAAGTGTTCAAGACCAGGTTGGATGGAGCCTTGAGCAACCTGGTCTAGTGGGAGGTGTCCCTGCCCATGGCAGGGGGGTTGGAACTAGGTGATCTCTGAGTTCCCTTCCAACCCAAACCATTCTATGATTCTATGATTATTTTAATGCCTTGACCAGAATAAATGTAAATTGTAGATTAAAACAAAACCATGTACGTTCACAAGAACAACAATTAGAAGATACCAAAAACAGGTTCAAAGAGGACAATTTTTAAATCACAAAATTCAAAGTCTTGACCACAAGCTAGTTTTCCTTCAGAAACTGTTTCATCAAGATTTTCCTGTGGAAAGAGACTATTGTCATCATTTTATCGATCACATACTGAAGTCAAAGAGACATTATGGCCAGAATAAAAGTAATGAGAGGCCTCGAACTTCAGAGAGTGCTTGGTGTGCGCACAGTAAAAGCCCCTGAGTTCTCACCAATTCCAAGCACAAGCAAGCAAGCTGTTCAGCAGAACACTCACATTGATCACTGGATTTTTCTGGTGCTCATCTCTATAAAATAGTGGTTTTGTGACACTCAGCTTGCCTAGTGCCACATATGAATGAACTCCCTAGGGGTTGAAGAATTGAATTCAATTCCCAAAGGCAGTATTCAGCTGCCTAACTTATAATACTTCCTGAAGTATTCATTCCCCATCCATCATTTCAACAATCAGGACAATGATTTTTCACTGCACAGCCCTGACACTAAAACATGCCCAGCCTGTGCAGGAATACAAAAGTCCCACAGAAAACAAAGGGAGATGAGAGGCGGAGAGTGATTACAAGCTGTGTAATGATCAGTGTGCACGTGTATGGAAATTAAGATTGTACAGGATGTCTACAACTCTGACACCTCCTAAACTTCAAGTATTCAACTTCAAATGGATACAACTACTTTTAGAAGAAAAACATTTATTCACAGTTTCCCAGGTTTCCAGAAAATGCTTACAAATTAAATTCTCATATGCCCATAAAATGGATAGAAACACTCAGCTCGACAACCTCCTCTGCATTTTGAGCTGATGGAGCATCTGTTGACAGAGGAAGCTCATTAAACTCTCAGTGAACCACCATCAGAGAGAAAATGAGTTGACTTGAATGGGTTTCATGGAGACTCCAGAAGCACAAACATGCTGAGGTTCTGTAGTTTCAGAAGTCTAGTCCACTTGCTGGAAAAGGAAGAAGTATGTCCTCATTATGGCTGCTACCATTTCTATAGACAAAACTCAGAAGTGGCACTATGCAGTCTGGTGAGTTAGTGGGTTTTTTTAATAGCTCAAAGCTGTATTAGAGCATAAACACTTAATATGGTGCATATTACATTTGAATAGCGAATGAGATAAGTGGATTAAGCTAAGCAAGAGAATAATCAAAGTTCACCTTTTGGCTAAGTTGAATCATCAGTGAACAGAGTATGATGATCTGAAGCATCATGTCAAGCCTAAGCCAGTGCTGCCCTTCACACCTCTTAAGTGAACTGACCTTACCTGTGCATGTTCCTCAGCAGTAAGAATCACTGCTGTTATGTGCATCCATCTTTTCAGGTAATTTTCCGTGAGTCTGATCCTTTATCTGCTTCTTCCTAATCTATCTCCTAGGTCTTTTTTTTTCTTTCCATGTTGCCGTGCTTGATTTTCCACTTTGTATTCCTTCTGGGGTGCAGTCTACTTGTACAGCAAGCCCTGAACAATTTTTCCCCAGTCCCTTATCTGACTACCTCCAGCTTAACCTGACCACCTATCCACCTGCATCTTCTTGTTCTGCCAGTGCAAACTGTCCTTCTTTTCAACTTTTGATTCAATTTGTTTCTCCAAACAGGTCTCCAGACCATCCAAATCACCTCGCCAGCAGGACTACCACTCCCAGTCTTTCACGGATGCCTTGCACAATATCAGTGTATGATCCACATGCAATACCCTTCTTCTTCTCCCTCATATTTTTATTTTCTCCTATCCCACTTACTCTGTTCAGGTGTTCACAGATACTATGTTAGTTTTTGGCTTGTGCTCCTATCTCTTTCATCCTGCCATATTGTTTATAGTCGCTCTCCCCATCAGATTTAATGATTCCCAGATCTGTCATTTTCTTCCAAATTACTTGTTCAATCAGTCTGCCTCCCCCTCCACTCATCCTATGTATCAGTCTTCCCCTGTATTTCCTCAGGAGTTCACATTATTTTCTGCATTAGCTCAGACAGCTTTCCTTCTGTTACCTACCAGAAGAGGAGGACAACATTCGGAATAAAAGAGGATCAACTGAACAATGCAATAATAGAAATCTGCGTTAACAGGAGAAATTCTGCTGAAACCTAGCTCACACCCATGTAAGGGATCAAATTTATTAAACTCTAAGTTTGCAAGTTGCTCAGTAGAATTTTAAGGATCAAAACTAGGCCAAATTTAAGCAGATTTGTACAGGAACAGACAAGTATATCCCAATACGAGAAAACCTTTCTGCCAAATTTTGTATCACTCGTCCTAAGTGTAAGGATAGCACCTATTTTAGTTTCTTTTTTTTTTCCCCAAGTAATCACCATTTTTTGCCCGCATTGAGTAAACAGTATAGGGTTTTTTTTAGCCTTTAACAAAAAATGAAGCAAACAATTAGCATAGCACATCTCTATTCTGCTATTAAAGTTTGGCGCATTTGTCAACATCTGAAAAGAAGACCTACTAATGGGAAGCATTAAGTCAGTGGTACTCAGATAAAATTACATTACATTCACACTTTTAATAAAGGCAGTAACTAGCACATTCCTCAGCTGCAGCTTTAGCAAATCCACATAAAAATTATAATCCATTATATCGTGCAATAACTTACACATAAACGCTTTTTGAGTTTCTTTCACTTAATTTGTGCTCTTGACTGCCTTCCAAGTCAAAATGCATCATCCTTCTCACTCTTTTTAAAATTCACTTTGTACTTTTTCACTAAGTGTCTGTAGGATCCTCACACTGAAGTATTTAAAGATGGTTAAACTTGCTTGTGCTAACATTCAAGCAGCTATTTGTATCTTGCTTTAGCTTTTGGACAGTTAGCTGAAAGCACTACCTGAAATTATGCCCTAAAATTTGTAGCAGCTTTAGGAAAAATGGACACATGGCTAGCAACATTCCATATTTTCCTTACCTTTTGTTATTTTTGGAAATTGTTTCCATGTGTTAAGAAGTATTAAACAGGGGTAACAAAACCACTTTGAGATTTCGGTCAGTTTCTAAGATGACCATACTTAAAGAAATCCATGACAACTGTTTGATTTTGAATTACACAACTTCTGTGTACAACAACACCATAAAGGTTTTTACAGTGATTTCAAATTTAGTGCTTTACTGTCAAAAGGTGCTGATACTACACCAGTAAATTCTGTGCCAAGATCTTCTCTAGAATATCAGACATTTCTCAAAACAAATTGACATTTCATGCTAAATAATTTTGATCTTAATTTGCAGACAACCGAACTTTTACATTCATCCCACCTAAAAAGTGTATCAGAGTTCCAATAGTCATAATACTTGAGGCTAAAATAACATCCAGAAATGCTTATTTTTCTGAATAAGTGCTGATCAACCAATGCCGTTGTATGAAATGATACAATGCTAGATGATGAATTGGTGTCTTGTCACACAATACAACTTAGTAATTATACATAAACTATTACATACTTCTAACAATCTCTTTTCTGGTACATTTTTAAAGGTTGGGCTTCAAAAGGGAAATAAAACTCTGAAAACATCTTCAATTTCTATAAATTTGAGAGTTTTACATATGGAAAGCTTAATGCAATATAAAATTAAAGGTAACATAAAATAAAGCTTCTGTTGATGTTGCTTTAATTTTTACCATGCAGAAAATAACGTGATTGTTTTTACTAAGAACAGTATGACGGCAAAGGAGTATATGAATTTTAAAATAAAACTTCCAGAGATTAATTTTTCAGGAGTGCCTAAGGACTCAATCTTACCCTTTCCAAACACTGCAGGGGATGTATAATGGGCACACTAAAGGCCCAGGAAGGAGTGAAATCTGAAACTCCGGTACTGAGACATAGTTCTACCTCCAAAATCCCCATATTAAAAAAAATCTCAAGCAATAAATCAAGAGACAAAATTATTTTATCAAACAAAAGTTATTTCTACAGTACCTTCAGGGGCAATAGCACTAGGACACACATCTTTTAGCAGATCTCCCAAAGTATGCAATTGTCCTCCTGAAGCAATTGGTCGAAATAGCTTCTGTATAAAAGGTCTCTCTGTTGTTGCCTGTTTTAATAACAAAATTAGCAAAAACAACTATTTAAGGACCATGCAAATATGCAGTATTACTACTTGAGACAGGCAGAAGATAGGACAGAACAAGAGGTTGCAGCAGAAGAAATATGTCTGGCATTTCCATTTCCTTTTTTTTTTTTTCCCCCTTACATTCCATTCATATCATGAAGTGCAGGGGAGTTTTTGTTTGTTAACAATTGAAAGTAAGTTGACACTCCAGAGAACTGTGAAGATAATTTATAAACAATGTCATGGATACAAAAGTGATAAATTCTTTTTTTTTTTTTTCTAATTTTAAAAAACCCAACCTCTTCTGTTATGGGAATAGGATCTGCTTGGACAAAACATTTCAATACATTCTTAAATTAAGTAAAATGAATATTGAGCACAAACTTAGGAGCTCAACATACACCTATACATTTTGCCAAGTCAAAGCAATACTGTAAGAAATATCCAATACCTTCTGCAATAGTCTCTTATTCCTTTTAGAAACACATTAAGCACTTTCAATGGCAAACAAGTACCCTGATAGCTCAAGCCAGGTGAATCTTTTTCCATCAGATTTTATATAGAAAAATTCAAATTATTTCAGCCACAAGAAACAGAGTACAATTTAAAAAAGAAAAAAAAAGAAAAAAGAAAAAAAGCAAAAAGAAAAAAGAAAAAAAGCGTTGTGCTTTGACAGACAATGTAGAGTCTTCTGTCTACTTAAGGAATTAGTCAGATGTAAAGAACACATATGCCCCACTTCTGCTGCAGATATGCACAGGAATTCAGAATGATTTCAACTATGGGTCCTGTTAGATCTTGCATATCATCGCATTTTCTTTTGGAGACAAAAAAAGGAAATCGACTAGCAGTAACTACTGCCAGTCACTGTCCAAAACATATGCAATAAAACTTCCAACGCTGCAGAAGAAGCAAAGTAGCTTATGGGATCTACAGATGCACTTATTTAAGAACTGTGGTTATGTTAAGATAATCCCCTTCTTTGAGCATCTGTATAGGCAACCCCAGGGTCAGCAAGCATCTGATACTGAAAGAACAGGAAAAGGTTTTTTCCTGACAACCCGACCTCTCCTCCCTAATTGGGCACCTGAGCCAGTAAACATTAGTTAAAAACCTCATATTCAACCAACCCAAAAATTTTAATCAAGCTCTAAATTGTTGCTGACAAATTTCTGTTAGCAGCTAACTCCAGAAAGCAGCTGATGTGGCCTGCATTACGGGTGACTGGGATCCAGTAAATTACACTTTCAACACATACTATCTTAATTGGAAAAAGCAATACTAGCCTCTGCTCCTTCTGAATTTAGTCTTCTACCACTCAGAAAGTGGTTCCTGTCCTACTAGGGTAATTAAAAATGAGAAATAAAACAACTCAACTCAACATCAAGAAGGATTTTATGTCCTGGTGGAGGTTTTGGGGAAAAAAAACCCACAAAAACAACCAAACAAAAAACTCCAACAAACCAAACAGAGCAAAAAATTTGAAAGTTAAAAATTAATTTTGAAAGGAAGTTATGATGTGGTCTCTGTCACCTATCTTCATGAAAAGCCACAAGCAGAAGATTAACCATGACAATTTAATTGTCATTCACCTCTGAAACAGCAGGGCAAGAAGCCTTTTTGTAAGAGGGGTACACTACCTCAAAGTAATTCCACGGCAGTACAGGGCAGAACTGTTGACACACAGCTACTTGTTACTTCTTGCCAACAGCCTCCAAAAATGGAAAAATAGTCTTTTTCTAGTTTTTCTTATGACGAGTGATCAGGAGTTGACTAGCTGCTATAGTCAATTCTCCATGTCCTCAGGGTAGCAAAATGTGGAAACAAACAGCACCAATGAAATGTCTGAACATGTGAAAAATATGGGAGGCACACAGCCAGCAGGATCCACCTCAGACAGATCCACACTTGAGAAGTGAACTCTGGCCCATTATAATGAAGAAATGTACTTCCAAAACATTAAAAAAAAGAAAGACAAAACCCCTAAAACACTGTTACAGACAAAACAATTTTTTATCGAGTTTACGTTTAAAAAACAATCAATTATTCACAGAAGTCTAATCACAGCTCCCAAGTGGTTACCATCTGAAGAAGCAGAAGTGGAAATAAACACCAGAAGAAGGATAAAGGCAAAGGTGATTATTATCAATAGACTTTTAAGATAAGAATTTCCCAAGTGCATACAACAGTTTCTCATTATTTATTAATAAATTACAATTAATTTTTTCCCTAGTTATCATAACTTAATGCCAAGAGGGAAAAGCCAAAGATGTATATTCTCAAAACTCCCACATAGTTGCTGACTGCTGCAAAGCAATATCCTCAGCTGCTATCAGGAAACCTTCTAGAAAATGAATTCAATTTTATATTTTAAGTAATGAGCAATACAGATGTGGTAATGTAAAAAAAAATCACTGGTCTCCATTAATGTTAAAATGATAAAAGTAACTGCACGTTACTTATACAAAGATTGTCATTCACAAATGAATCCTACAGGCAGAGTATTACCCCAATGTGCTTACACTTCTTCCCTCCCATGCAGCAGATCCTTTTTGCATTAAAAGAGTCAAAAGAAAAGTCCCATCCTACAATTCAGAATGTTTACAGTATAACTTTTCAAAGTATCTTAGTCATATAGGAGCATAAATCATTTTAGAAAACTCTTATCATCACCCCTTTTGAAGTGTGGTAGCTAGTAATATGAGCCCAACTTGACTAAAGCTTTCTACTCTAGTATTTACTACAACAACATATGAAGGAATAGCCAGCATAAGTAATTGCTTACATAATGTTGTGTTTTGTACAATATTTGCTTAACCAACCATGCAAAACAGTACTATCTGTAATCTAACCCACAAAGACGTCACTGCATAGCTGTTAACTGACTATGATTTTAAATAATCTACATCAGGCCTAAAGCATGTATTTGTACAGTATCCATTGTTTTTTTCCTACTAAGATTATCGTAGCTTCAATAGAATATAGAGCTTTCAAAATGATTTTATTTTACAGTCTAGCCCCGATGTAGCTGTGAGCTGTTCAAAAGATGCTGGATGCACAAGCAGGACACAACAGGTGAGAGAGTCAATCAGTAACTGCTGGTGACAGATCTACAAAGGAAATGCCTTAGAGTATAAGAGCATACGAAGACAATCACCTGGCCTAAAACGTGCACTGCATTTTACATGGATCATGTCTACAATTTAGTATCAAATCATCACATTTTTATGAAAGCAAATACTCAACTCTAAGATAATATTTTCTAGAAAGTTGGACTTATTTATTCCAACTGAAATTTCTCATTCTTCTATACTACCTACATAGCACCACGAATCTCGTGATTTGCAGAATAAATGAAGACTTTACTCCTTTCAAAGAAAGTTTAAACAATAACAGTGATAGGAAAGTAACAGTGAAAACAAAATTACACTAAAGTGAGAAAAAACAGATTAAAATTACCTATTCAGGTATACTGACACTGAGAAGAGTTATAGGTGAGGGACAGTTTTAAGAGGCCCTTTAAGGCAGCACAAAGCCTCACAGGATCAGAGACAAGCTATACAGTTATGTATTGTGCTAGCTATTACAACTCTCTCTTCCCTATGATCCTGCCAAAAAAAAAAAAAAAGAGTAGTCAGCTTGCCTGGTCCTTTTCAGAATCCACAGAACATCAAATACTGCATGAAACCCACAATTTAATTAGATATATTTTATACAGAATGCATCTTAAAATGAAAAATATAACTCATGAACTGCTGGGTTTTAATCTGGAAAAAAATCACAGAATTACCAGTGTTTCCATCTAGAGGAAGGGATTTGGATTTTCTGCCTAAACACTCTGCTGCTACTCTAACAGTATTCAAACAAATGTAAGTTACAATACACGTTGAACGCACAAAGTAAAAAAAAATTCCTTAGAATTTCCACATGTGCATAAGCTGGCAGCCTAAACTGTAAAACTTGAGACTTCCCTACATACTCCATTATATTTTCAGTAACTTGTCAAGTTCACAGTCTGTGCTGTTTTGTAATGAACCACTTTACACTAAAAAAAAAAATCTCATAATTTACATTTATAACTTTGTTTAAACTGATTTAAACTTAACCAAAAAGCTTTGAAAATAATAATAGGCTTATAAGCTTATAAGTTAAATGCTGCGAAATATTTCTGTATAAATAACTGGCCAATATCTATAGCAGTCCTTTTTTGCGCTTTCCTGCATATTTGTTGTTCATACAACCAATTTAATATTTTGAAGTATTAATTTATGTTCCACCTATCAAGACATATTAAGCTTATGCGAGGACAACAGAAGAATCTAGTATGATACTTACAGCCTAAATAACTCCATGACAGAGTAAAGGTGATCATGTAGCTAAAAATATAAATTGTGCTTAACTGATGCTTGTGATTCCTATTTCACTATTCAATTAATAAAAGCTTATAAAAAAAGAGCTAGGTGAGCATGTATTGAAGGAAATACCACTCTAGGCACAAGCTCGTGATGTTAAACTTCAAATTCTCCCTTTCACTTTCATTTGCAATCTCAAGCTAACAAACACAGGAGACATTGCATTACTTACTAAACTGATTTGTTCTCCTATGGTCCGAGCTAATTTTTAACTTGTGGTTTTAATCTTAAAATATTTCCTGTTCACAACTGCTGCTATTTCCCCAGCATACTTACAGTTTATGCTTCTAAACAAATAGATTCTGAGAGATTTGTATGTCAGCTAGAGTCTTGGTATTTTACTTCAAAAAATTATTACATTCTTACTTCTTCATTGACTATTTTATAAGGAATCGCTTTGTGCTTCAGTCAAGATAACCTTGAAAGAGTATTTTCAGTGTGCTAAGAAATAATACACTTACACACTCTAAGGCTAGAGAGTAAAGTTACAGCATAACAAAATCCATTATTTAAATGCCAAATCACAACATCAAGGTAACTTCATTTTCGCTACTGAATTGTAGTATAGCACACCTATGCACAAACACCACATCCCATTAAGTGTGCTGCAAACCTACAGATTAAAAAAAAAAATTATGTAAAATAATCCATGTTTGTTACTCGTAAATAAACTTAAATTGTGTTCACTTTCCAAAGAATTCCATCAAAGGTCATTTATTCACCACAAACGAAGGAAGCTTTTTCTTAACAAGCTGCCATCACTTAAAGAGCAGTTTGAGAAGCAAAAGGAAAAAACCAGATAGGTATCTCTGATACAAGACATATTTAAAGCAAAAAACTGTTTGATTCTTACATCTTCATTAGATGTTTGGGAAAAAAAATAAACAAGGAAGTGATATGTTTCTTTTCACTTCACAACTTGTATGATAGCAAACAAGATTCAAAAACGGATATTATGTCAGACAGAACTATAATACTTATGTAAAGGCAACACTTTTTGACTTTGGCTTTTCAAAATCTCAATGTAAGATACAGAAATCTTACACCCCAAAATACATCTATTAAAGCAACTCAAAGCAAGTTACTTGCTAGAAGCAAAACGCAAGATCATGTAAATGAAAATTCTGATACAAATGGATCACTAAAACAGAGGGAGACTTCCCATGGACTCTGAAATTGTTATCACAAAGTTTTCCAAAGGATGAAAATCGTTTTTGTCACCATGTATCTTTGTTAAATTATGCAGTTTAACATTGTATCTTACCAAGATGAATGTGATAGACAAACATGAAACAAATTCCTTACTGTGTCCTCAGACAACTGGAATTACAATGCAAGAGAGAAAATACAATATTAATATAAGGACCAATTGAAAAAAAAAAAAAGATAAATCTAATGTGAGGATGCTAGTTTAATAAATGCCTCTAAAATATCCCTGGATAACTTTTTTTTATTAGTCCAGTATTTTTTTCTGTGCTGCAAGGAATTTTGATCACTGTCCTTAAAATCACTGTATTATTCATCACTGACTTGCTCCAAGCTGGAGTTATAAAATTCAATTTATAGGTGTTGTGGTAACAGCAAAGCTGTCTTCTGGAAAAACAGAAATTTAAGTAAGTTGCTCAGAATATTCATATTGCTTCATTAACTCTTAAGTAGTTATCTAAATTTCTACATTAAAAAGTATTAATTACCCGCCTCTATTTCCTTAAGTGAAAACAAACTACATTAAAGTAACAAACAAATGAAAGTTACAACTCTCTTCCTCTGCATTGCAAGCATCCCGACCCCAAATCAAATCCCATAACAAGCAGTCAGTAACTATATTAAGGAAAACTGGCTAAAGTTAAACTCAATAATACATATACACACTGAAAGAAGCTTCAAAGAACTCATTGCTCCTCAATCATCTTTTAAAAACCTATAAGCTTCATCTCTTTCATAAGGCAGCAAGTTCAGCGTTGATTTCCACCTCAACAAGCTAAAATACACACATACACACAAACAAAAAAGGAAGTGATCTCGTTTTACCCACCCAAAATTTCATCCTGCCGGGGGATTTCAATCACCCCAACATCTATTGGAAAAGTGGCACAGCAAGCTGTAGGCAATCCAGGAGACTCCTGGAATGCCTAGATGACAATTTCTTAAGGCAAGAGATAGACAGCTCTACCCAAGGGAATGTGATATTGGACCAGGTGGACACAAATGCAAGTGAACTCATTGGTGATGTCAAGACTGGAGGCAGTCTGGGCTGCAGTGATCATGCACTGGTGCATTTCACTGTCCTTAAGGGGTACAAGGCAGATGAAAAGCGTAGTCAGGACCTTAAATTTTAGGAAAGCAAACTCGCAGCTCTTCAAGGAGTTAGTCAATAGGACCCCCTGGGAAATGGCCCTCAGGGACAAGGGAGCAGAGCAGAGCTGGCACATATTTAGTGATGCTTCCCATAGAGAGCAAGAGCTCTCAATCACCAGGTGTAAGAAATCAGGCAAGGAGGACAAGAGACCAGCACAGCTGAGTTGAGACCTGCTGGTCAAACTAAAAGGCATGATGGAACAGCACAGGCAGCGGAGGCAGGTACAGGTATCCTGGGAAGGGTACAGGGACTTTGCCTGGTTGTGTAGGGACAAGGTCAGGAAGGCCAAGGCGCAGCTGGAGCTGAACTTGGCAAGGGATGTAAAGAAAAACAAGAAGGGCTTCTACAAGTATGTAAACCAGAAAAGGTCAAAGAAAGTGTACCATCCCCCTGATGGGCAACAATGGTGAACTAGTAACAACAGACAAGGAGAAGGCTGAGGTTCTCAACAACTTTTTTACCTCAGTTTTCACTGGCAACCTCTCTTCTCACAGCTCTCAAGTTAATGAGCCACAAGACGGGGACCAGACAAAGTCCCTCCCACTGTAAGTGAAGACAAGGTTTGTGACCATCTGAGGAACCTGAACATACACAAGTCCATGGGACCTAATGAGATGCATCCCCAAGTCCTGAGGGAATTAGCTGATGCATTGCCAAGCCACTCTCCATGATATTTGAAAAGTCACGGCAGTCAGGTGAAGTCCCTGGTGACTGGAAGAAAGGAAACATTATGCCCATTTTTAGCAAGGAGGACCCTGGGAACTACCTACTTGTCAACATCACCTCTGTGCCTGGGAAGATCATGGAACAGATCCTCCCAGAAGATATGTTAAGGCACATGGAGGACAGAGAGGTGATTCAAGACAGTCAGCATGGCTTTGCTAGGGGCAAGTCCTGCCTGACCAACCTAGTGGCTTTCTACGGTGCAGTGACTGCATCAGTGGACAAGGGAAGAGCTATGGATGTCATCTATCTGGACTTCTGCAAGGCCTTTGACACGGTCCCCCACAACATCCTTCTAAGTTGCAGATGGGTTCGATGGGTGGGCTGTTCAGTGGATAAGGAATTGGCTGGATGGTTGCATCCAGAGGGTAGTGGTCAATGGCTCGATGTCCAGATGGAAAACGGTAACAAGTGGTGTCCCTCAGGGGTCCGTACTGGGACCAGTGTTATTTAATATCTTCATTAATGATACTGACAGTGGCATTGAGTGCCCCCTCAGCAAGTTTGCTGAGGACACCAAGCTGGGTGGTGCAGTCGATATGTCAGAGGGATGGGATGCCATCCAGAGGGACCTGGACAGGCTGGAGAGGTGGGCCCAGGTGAGCATCATGAAGTTCAACAAGGCCAAGTGCAGGGTCCTGCACCTAGGCCAGGGCAACTGCCAGTATCAATGCAGGCTGGGAGAAGACATGCTAGAGAGCAGACCTGGGGAGAAGGACTTGGGCGTACATGTGGATGAGAAGCTGGACATGAACCACCAATGAACAATTGCAGCCTAGAAGGCCAATCACACCCTGGGCTGCATCAAAAGAAGTGGGGCCAGCAGGTTGAGAGAAACGATTCTGCCCCTTTACTCTACTCTGGTGAGGCCTCACCTACAGTACTGCATCCAGCTCTGGAGCCCCCAACACATTAAGGACATGGACTGGTTGGAGAGTGTCCAGAGGAGGGCCACAAAAATGATCAGAGGGCTGGAGCACCTCTCCTGCGAAGACAGGCTGAGAGAGTTGGGGTTGTTCAGCCTGGAGAAGAGAAGGCTTCAAGGGGACCTTTTAGCAACCTTCCAATACCTGAAGGGGGGCCTGTAAGAAGGCAGGGGAAGAATTGTTCACAAGGGTGTGTAGCAATAGGACAAGGGGTAAAGGTTTAAAGCTAGAAAAGGGTAGATTTAGGTTGGACATTAGGAAAAAGGTCTTTAATATGAGGGTGGAGGATCACTGGAGCAGGTTGCCCAGAGAGGTAGCGGAAGCCCCAATCCCTGGAGACATTCAAGGTCAGGCTTGATGGGGCTCTGAGCAACTTGACCTAGTTAGAGATGTCCCTGCTTATTGCAGGGGGGTTGGACTAGATGACCTTCAGAGGTCCCTTCCAACCCAATACATTCTATGATTCTACAATCTGCCTTTATCCTGTAATCACTGCTCCTCTCCCCTCCTTCAAATCGTCCAAGCTATAGAGGGCTTCTCCCAAACACGCCATTGCTTTACCATTCACCTTTGATGATTTTTCTATTTCACTTACTCTCCAAGTTGTTAGGACTGGAACAATACTCCAAGAAAATGAAAAGATTATTTCTAGTATTTCTTTAATTACCTCTGCAAACTCCATCTAATAGATGCTCTAGTTATGATTTTATGTGCTTTGAAAAAAGCTGGCACTGCTTTTGTTAGTATTCAGAATTTTGAACTGCTTACCTGCAATGTCACATCACTGTTCAGAGGATAAGGCATGTCACATTACAAAATCAAACTAATTAAAATGTTTTTAATAAAAGAAGTAAAGGTTTTGTATGTCCAATATGTAACTAAAATCCATAAGACAAAAAGAAGGAGTATAAACATGCTCAACACACCTATCTAGAATTACTAGAAAAATTGACTCACTGACAGGATGTGATATGGGTTACAGGACTAGCTGTAAAGTCAACATATAGAATAAATCAAATTACTTGTTTTTCCAACAATACACTTTAAACTGCACTAATAAATTACATATAATTTCACCATAATTACAACCTATAGAAAAAAAATGCATCCTTTCACTTTTTATTGAGCTTGTATTAGGGTTTCTGCAGTTATGGGGTGAGAAGGAAGCTTTTGTTTCCTCATGAAGTCAAAAGTCTTTATGGTGACGAAAAGGAATAGTCTCTAATATTTTTTAAGAGGCGTGCAACAACAACAACAAAAGATAAAACAAACAGGCTACATTTTATACGTTTAATTCACAGTAACCACAGTCACATAAATTAGTAGTGCAGAAGTATATCATGAGATTGAAGCTTAAGATAATTCTATGAATATCTGTACATACACTTTAATATGGTCAAGAAAAATGTGTATTTGGATACATCTTTAAAACTTCTTACTCCTAAGATTTGAAGTAATATGAAAGATAGAAAAATAACATGTACTGCTAAAAGAATATTACATAATATGAAGAACACACAAACTTTCTTGTGGATCATTTTTCTCCTACAGAAGTGTGTATCCAAATTACCTTAAACTTGATCTTCTTATATTTGCATACTTTACATGATCAAGAAAATATAAACGTGCAGTGAAAATTATAACCTGTACACATATCAAGTAAAATGAAAACATTGTTATCTAGAAAACACTCTTGATGGTATTACACAAACTGGAAATCCTTTAGTTTTTGAACGTTAACGATCACTGACGTTCTTTAGAAGCAAGAACAATTATGTGATGTGCTCCCCTGGTGGAAGCTTTAACTTGTTATGGTCTGTTATGTGGCAAATGTTATGTCAAGAATTGATGCAAGTAATACCTAATGCCAGAATTAACTAGTATCTTAGTCGAGACTATAGTAAAATTAAAGCCTCAACTAGAATTATAAACACATCTGGAATAACGTTAAAATTTTATGTAGTAGGGCTTATTATAGTTATGTCTGGACAATAATATTGAACAATTTTTGGTCATGAATGGTTAAGGATTATTCTCCTGATGTGTGGGACAACTCACATCTTCCTGGAAGCCTTTCATTGAACAGAGCACACTGTACGAAGCAACTGTGGTTCTATCCTAACTTCCTACAAAATTAACAATTATTTAGCATTATTAGAAACCTACAGAGAAATACGGCAACTATTTCAGTTAATTCTCCCACACATGTTGAGGGCCATTACTTGCTCATCTTCAAAAAGATTAAAGGTTTTAAATGCCACCCTTTTCCATACTATTTAAACTGGCAATGTACTTTCCTACAATCTTTTAGAAAAAGCTTTATGTAATAGCAATAAAACGAGTTACTACAACCATGTAAAACATTTGAAAGTTACAAGTCCTAGCACATGTTCTACTAATCTGAAAAAGATATACCTAGGTAGGACACATCCTTTACCAAACTCAAGTGATTAAAAATTTAATGGGTTGGCTTAATTGTAACACTTCAGAATAGAAGACATTGCTTCAGTTTCTATAACTGTTTTTAAAGATGCATCATGCTGTCCACATTGATTTTGCGTCCATGTCAAACATACTCATATCACATTGCATAAGGGCATGAAGGAGAAAAAATGCACAAATTTCTCTCGGATCCTTGTAGGAATCCTAGATTTTAGCTTTGTAGCATCAACTACGAGTCTGTCACGGAATTCCTAAGAACAATGGTTCCTAAGGAACAACTTAAGCTTCTGTGGCTTGAGAGAACATCTTTGCGGTTTTCCAAATGGCTTTTAAGCATGCTAGCATGTTGATTCTGAATCACAGAATCCCATAATGGTTGAGGCTGGAAGGAACCTCTGGAGGACATCTGGTCCAAATCCCATACTCAAGCAGGGCCACCTATAGACAGATACTCATGTCCAAGCAGCCTTTGACTATCCCCAAGGATGGGGACTCCACAACATTTCTGGACAACCTGCACCAGTGCTTGGTGAACCTCACAGGAACAAAGTGTTTCCTGATGTCCAGCTGGAGCCTTCTGTGTTTCAACTTGTACCCACTGCCTCTCGTCCTGTCACTGAGCACCACTGGAAAGTGCCTGGCTCCTCCTTCTGTGCACTCTTCCTTCAGATATTTATACACATTGATGAGATTGCCCCTCACTGAGCGTTTTCTTCTCTAGGCTGAACAGTCCCAGCTCTCTCAGCCTTTTTTCCCCTCCTATTAGATGCACCAGCCCCTTAATCATCCTAGCAGCCCTTTGCTGGACTCTCTCCAGTAGCTTCATGTCTCTTCTGTACAAGGGAGCCCAGAACTGGACACAGTAGTCCAGGTGTGGCCTTACCAGTGCCAAGCAGTGGGGACAATCACCTCCTTTGACCTGCTGGCAACACTCCTCCTAAAGTAGCCCAGGACACCATTTAGCAAGTCTGCAACTAGTTGATGAATTCAACTGCTGTTGGGAAATATGGATTATTTAATAGTAACTCCTCTTCTTTGAAATGTGTTTTCTGTCCACAGAAAATCTTCTGCAAGCTGCCAAATCATCTATAGAAGGGCTGAGTTTACTTTTTCTTCAGTTCTCAACCAAGAATTTAATATTTCTTCAAGGTTTCTGTGAGAAAACAGTTGGACAAATGATGGGTTGAGAACGTACATCTGTTCTTCAAGATAGGTTAAAGACCAACCTTAAAACGCTCATTATGCTGCCAGTGACTCCAAGCAGTATTCGTTACAGAGCATATTCACTTGGAGAACGGTCCTAAGCTCACTTGTTAAATGAAGGCTGAAGCACCCCCAAAGCCACGTTATTTTGGTTTCCATAACATGACAAAAATTAACAAATGTGTGAAGAATCTCCTTAAGTCTGCAAGATGGCCAAAGGAGACTCAGCCCTAATAGATACTTGCTTGTATCCTGACCAACTTGGACAAGATTCTTAACTGAGTATGCGGTTAAAAAAGCTGTGCTGAAGTGGCTAGTGCTTTGGGGTTTTGCCTAACAGATGAAGAACTCTCCTAAATGACTCTCCCCAGTCAATGTCAGTCTGGGGTGCATGCAGCTATGGACAAGACTCTGGCAACAGAGCATCTTGAATATTGACCTGGGGAAACCTCAAGTATTTAGGATTGTCCAAAACACAGTATTCTTATAAGTAGTAACATAAGAAGGACCATCTACAAGAGCTTTTATAGTCCGGCCAGTTTGGTTTAAAAAAAATCGCTTGGAGCTTTAATAGATAATAGTAACATAAGACATTAAGAACAGACTAATTCATTCAACAGATTCCCATAGAGGAAAAAGATCTCTCACAAAAGAGGAAGGAGAGAGAAATTAAGGTCTCTAAGCAGCATATCAGTAACTAAGTAAACTAAAAACCCTGAAAAACTCTTCATCTCCAGACACAGAGCAGGTACATCCAACTAAGTGACCTTTGCCAGAAAGCACTAAAACCCTCTAGAAGTAAAGGGGTACATGCCATAACCCAAAACACAGTGCAGATACCTTACCTAGAGGCAGCAATTTTGCTTCAGAACAATCTAAAAACCTCAAACTGCTTCTCTAAACAGGCATTTTATAGGGTGCCATCTCCACTACAACATTTTTGACAGGGAAAGAGTACATCTGTAGTACTATGAAAGCTACCTAGTGTCTGTGCTGCAAGAAAAAGGGAGCAAAGTTTTGAAAGGTGGTGATGATCCAGCTGCTTTACAAGAAAGGTTTGAGAAAAACAGAGTTCTGGACATTGAAATCAAGAGGCAGAATGTACCAAAAATCAAAGGTTTTTAGGACAACCTGGAACAAATGTTATCCAATGCAAATGTCCTGTTACACCCTGTGGGTCATTTTTATTGTATATATTTGCTAGAAGTTCCGCACCAAAAGTTGCAGAAGTACCACTCACAACCACTTTCATGTCAAAATGCCTAACAAGCACGGCTGAACCATCTTCTGACTGTAGCCTGATCTTTCAAATGATCTGTTAAATTTGCTTGTGCAGGGTAAGTATCCCTATATTCTCTGAACAACTGAATTTGCATTATTTAACCTCAGGTGAATTGTACAGATCCTAGAAGCAGAAGGAAGTCAACACTCAAGAGAGTGATAACACACAGAACAGACTGCAAGCAACAGTCATAAGGCCAGAAATAACAGACTAAATAGAAGAAATACTATCAAGACACAGTTTTGTTGAGCACTGAGAAGACAAAGACATCTTCAATATAAGAAAGGCCTTGAAGTATTAAATTTCCTTCCCAGAAAAGGATTCGTATTTCCAAATGGTAAAATATCAAGGTACCCGAAGAGTCAGTGAGAACAAATCAATAGTGCTTTTCACAGCTGCAGTGTCATATGGGCATATGCAGACCTAAGCCTCACATAAAAAGTAAGCAATTGAGTACAGACTACCTATTACATCCACAAAAGCAAACATTACAATGTTTGCTTAAGAGCAATGACTAGTATAATACTTCATGCAACACTTTCAATCTACTTAAAAGCATTAAAACCAACAATTCTCCTTGTTTTTTTTACAATAATGATTAACTAGAAGCAACTCCTATGGTCAAGGATAGCAAAATTTCAGAAATTTATCTTTGTTAATTCATAATGTATTCTTAGAGTATGGTGTCACATCTCATTTCCTCATAGGTTTGTTCCATTCCACACTTACCTGTGTACAATTTGCTTTCAGTCTTCTGGGAAGTGCAAATAGAAGTCTTGGTACTTTCAAAAATACTGAATACTTCCTGTATTTTCTAATCCTCATTTTTGTGCAAAAGTTAACCTGCTTTATTTACCTATTTTACTTAAAAATAAGTAAAGGACAAATAAGATGACATACAGATATTGACAAATCAAAACAGGTACTGCTGTGACTTTCATCTATGCAAAGCTAACTTTTTGCATCATCATCATAGGCTAGGCTTTGTTCTAGTTTAATTCCTAAACAATAGGCACTGCATATGCTGCACAGCCACAGAAATAACCCTTGAAGATGACATTCTTCATCCTTCTGAAGAAAAAATTCCAAATCTGCTTTTCCCCCTTTTTCTGAATGCAAAGCAGTTCACCAAGTGGGGATTTTTTTTGCTACTACAGAGTCCGAGAGCTAGTCTCGGAGGAATAAAGCTCTGGATTGCAAGTTTCGAGTAACAAAAATCCCTCTTGCTACAAAATAAGAACCTGACCACATAAACAAGTATGTGGTGAAAGTGGCAAATCAGTTTGCATTGACTAAACCAAGTGAAACAGAGAAGTAAAATGATCAGCTTTAATGATCAAAAGGCAGGCACCACTATACTAAAGAGCACTGCATTTAAATTACAAGATCTAACAGCAACTCTACATAGACCTAATTCAACTGAATTACTGCTTCATTGCAGCCTCTCAACATATTCATATTCTCAAGAATTAACACTCAAGGTTGAAGTGAAAAGTGCAATTATTTTTTAATTGCATGTATATATTAACTTTCATAGCATTCAGGATGATATATAAATACACAAGAGTATTATCTTAATGAAACAGTTCAGGGAAACAGAGCCACAAGAATTCAAGCCTCATGGCTTAAATTCAAATTTGTAGCATGAACATTTACATAAACTTATTCATATCCAAGTTCATTATCATAAGACAATTCAGAGAAAAGATGACAGAATTTTATATAAAAATAACTCGCTAAAAAAAGTAACAACCAATTTGTGGATAGGGAGCGCATAAAACATTTGGTAAGATTAACCCACTTTCAAATTAGGAATAGACAAAATTCTTTTCCACCAAAAGTGTTCATTATTTCACTGTAACTCAAAATGTATTTTGACTTATCTTTTGCTAACAACCCCCCCCAACTATGTAACTGTTTACACAAAGTTAATTTATTAACTACAGTTTTTTGATACACCTAGATTCTTCTAGGAATTATTCTAGAATTCATCTAGCAGTATCTTATAAAAAAGGATTTAAAACAAAATACTACTCAGTTTTCCCCACTATGCAGAACCCGGTATATCCCTAAATTGTTTTAAACTAGTTAAAATGTAATTCAGAATGTCAACAAACTATTTTTCATACAAGCAAAACCACTTTATTCTTTGAATACACCACATCTACATTCAACTCAGGACTACTGCAGCTCCTATTGACAAGCCTGAGCTAACTTAAAACTATCCAGTCTGGTAACAGTCCAACCATGGCTCAGAGAAGCTACCCAAATTGAGGCTTTATAGCCCCATCTCTTTTGCGTCTCTTCCCTGAGTGCTATACAACTTTTACAATAGCTTTGAACTAGGCAGATTGACAGTTTTACAGATAATTTGGGCATATTTATGTAAACTTTAGTAACACCTGACAACAAATACAGTTTATAATCTCAGAATTTTTCTTTTAAACACTGATTGAAAGCCCCCATTGTCCACTGAAATTCTTTAAGGCACAAGGCTAATCTTGCACGTGGGTTCCTTCAGTCTTTTAAAAGAACTGCATGGACACCCTTAATACAAAACATGTAAAAAATAAATCTTTGACAGTGTTGGTTTGAGCTAGCCCATTTCACTTAGCACTTAGACAGACCAGAAAAGCTTACGCAATTATGGAACCTCGACTGTGGCGACAGTGACCTTCAGCTCAAGGTGACAACTTGTCAAATAGTTCTGTGCTGAAAGTAATAGCAAAGTAATCAAGTATTCATAGCAATTTACAGATCATGCAGCCCATATGCAATACTTGATAGAAGGGTTTGGGTTTTGTTGCGGTTTTGTTTGTTTGTTTTTGGTGGGTTTTTTCCCCCTCCAGTAATGAGGCACTGGGAAAAATACTCGCCTACCAAAGCTTTTAAACTTTCTCATTCATAGAGCTTTGATTTTTAAGTAATTTTTTAAAACTGGTGAAAGTGTGCTTGTGTTTCTTCAGTTCTGAACCATCAGTTATTAGAATAAGTCATTGTGTGCTCAACTAATAATGAATCAGAGTCCACTTTTTTTTCTTTTCAGCACAGAATTCAGCTGAGCATAGCTCTGTTACACAAATCAACCATCATTTCACATTCTTTTCCTATTCACTCAAACTTCCTCTTTGTAAAAGGAAGTTTTTAAGAAATAAATTGATCTATTTTCAGCAGGTCCTTTATGAAGATGGCATTTTTAATAAATAAGAAAAAACTTAAATAAGGTATTACACACAGGTCTATTCAAGAGCATTTTGCACCAGCCTACAAGATGCTGAAACTCACTGTGTTGTGTTGCCCTCTTCAGGTCGACAGCACTTATATTTTCTAGTTCTTTTGCTTGACAAGTCATTGCATTTCAACTTCTTTCAGAAAAATTTTCAGATTTGCAGTTTCAAGTAGCAGCTAACTTTACCTCTATCCCACCAGTACTTGAAGTATTTTTTTAAATCTAAAATCCTACAGAAATAAACTTCACTTTTGGCCTCTACATCTCACTTTAATACTAATCTTGGGGATTATCAAAATACCAGCTAGTGTTTGAAAAGACTAAAAAAAAAAAACCAACTTCAGCACTGGTGAGCAAGCCTCATGACGATCGGCTTAAAGAGCTCAATTGTTTTAGCTTACTAAAGAAAACTGAAGCTGCTGAAATCACACCATAAGCGAACTTGGAGGCGAGAAAGTCAGATGACTTTAAAGTGGTGTAAGGCAAAACAAAATCTAGAGACCGAAGTCAGACAAATTCAGCCTTGAAATGCAATGGAGGCTTTTCACCCAAAATAAGAAAAGATTTTAATAACCTACCAGCTTTTATGCTGGGTGGATTCATTATTACTTGAAAACTTTACATCTGGACCCAGTATCTTTCCAAACAAACTGTTTTGATCAGGTTTTGAGTAGCTGTCATAACATGGGCCAAGTTGTGAGGCTGATATGCATACTTGTAATGGGCTTTGCAATTGATTATCTGAGCTCTGCCAATTCATGGGGAAATACAAATAAAACAGTCTTCCATCACTTGGGAAAGGGCCATGCTTGGACTTCTAAGACATTATTAATATCTCACTCAGTAAATGAATCAGAATATTTCATTTCCCCCTCCCACCCTGCTATTTTTAGAGGACAGGTCATGGTAGACATTAAATCTGTTTAGACATCTCAGTACTGCAACTTTGACAGAAAGCAAAATGTTAGATTTAACCGATGTATTATGAAGTACGGAGAATTTCACTCACGTTACTAAGGCAGATAAACATCATAATTTGTGACTGTACAATTTAATCACAGTATCTTAAGGGACTTACGATAGGAAGCTAAGGCCTACTGTGTCATTAGGCAATAAAATTAATAACTAATCAAAACCCTTAGAAAATACAGGCAACGGAAATGCTCATTCCAGTACCACAGCATGTCCCAGTAGCAAAGGAGTAAGCAAACAAACAATCCCACATCATCCCCTTTTGGGCTGGCAAACACACAACAGCCAGCCTGTCTCAAAGCAAGTGCAGCTCTAGAAGAGCTCAGAAAAACTTGTCATGAATAGTTTCAGTTCATTTTCTTTCACATACTTTTGTAATTTTATTCTCAGGAATGAAACGCTATTCACAACTTTAAATCCTACATACTCACAGGGCAGACTCCAGAGCAAAGGAGGAAGATTGACAGGGAGAAAGCAAGCAAGAGCAAGTGGGTGAGCACGACACAGGGGGAGAGCAAGATACTAAAACTCACGGATGAGTACAAACAACAACTGAGGCTTAGAGTGCTCCCGTCTGCAGCGTAAGACAGCAGACAGCAGTTCATCAGGGTAGTCTCTATCAGCATGTAGAGACCCCTCTCTGGTGCCTGATTAATACGCCCTGTCACAGTGCCTGGAGCCAAAGACTGATTTAAAACTTCCTGCGACCTATCAGCTGTACAGTTTGTTCAGTTAGAAAGTGCAAAGCCAGCTGGTCTTATGGGGAAAAAGTCCTGAAGCCAAACTAGCTCTAGTACCGTACAACAAAAGCAACACTCTTAAATGCATAATATACTCAGAACATTACTATTATTTTCTCTCCTGCTATTAAAGAACAAGTGAAAAAAGCACTCAATAGTACTATCAGACAAAAAGGCAAAAAAGTTTTTGTGCAACTGTCAACTGACACAGCAGCTTAAACCTCTGAACTGATGGAGTGGAGTATTTATTTTTTTTTTGAGTCATGTAAGTAAAAGTGTCACATAAAATATAATCTACTATTATTATAGACTATTTTTAAACCATCTCTGGTAGAAAAAGTTTCCACCTATGTCAAAGGCTCATCTGGTGCAAGTTCCACATGACACAGTTTAGACTACGACAGCTGGTAATAAAATCTCCAAGATCTCTTAGCCAACGTTTACAATTGCAAATGAAGAAAAAGACTGAGTGTCACTAAGGATCAACTCATCTTCTACCGCAGACGCCAGGATTCTGGTCCAATCTTAGCTGCTGCACTGAAAAGAAGAGGTGCTGGACAAGCGCTTTTAAAACTACCTGTGGTTGGTTTAGTTCTGACTTACCAAGTACAATGTTCATATTTTTGCCATCTCTTTCTCCCACACATACCATCAGATTTGGATACCACATGAGATATGATTCATACTATTCTTTAGAAATGTATTTTAATAGACAAGCTTCACATTTGAAAGAGTCTTTTGAGTTTTGAAAATTTCAGGCCTTCAGTGAAAAGCATGTCACATCACTTTATTGCATACACTTTTTTCCGCAGCAACTTTTCCCAGTCATATTTAATCATTGTTAAGATTGATTTTTCTTAGTTGATATCATAATCTAGTACATTTCTTTGAAGGAAAACAAATTCATCCACCTCACACTGCCAAAACACAATCTAGGCAGTTCCCTTCACAGAATTACCTTCTAATAATTTTGAGGTAATGGAAGGTATGGAGATCAAGAGGAGGAACCCTCTGCACTAAAGGCAATGCCTAGTAATTTCCTGCCATCCACCTGTATATCCTTAAGTATCTACAAAAACACTATGTGAAAACACATAGGGAATAAACGTGCACTGTAATACAAACGCAGGCTAAATTGGCTTTCAGGTGTTTATGCAGGGATATGCAAGCAACCAATTAGAATGCAAAGCTGACTTCTACCAGCACTAACAGAAATTAAATGCAATCTAACTGGGAGTCAAACACATCTGAAGAATACTTTTAAGTCAGTTACTTCAGAATATCCAAGTCTGTCACCAAATACTGTAAAATTACGTTAAAACTACAGGAATTAACTCCGTGCTTGGAATCAAATTATAATCTCATCCTAACACTTTCTGAAAATTCTTTAAATACATAGACTTTTATGATGAACAGTAATCAGTACAAATGAACAAACCAAAGTTAGACACATCTGCACCCACTTTTTTAAAAAGAGTAACATTACTGAAAATATCTAGAAATATTAAAAGCAGCATTACTGAAAATAATATACATCAACCTTCTCAAAGCCTATCTCGGCATCATCTTTATTTGCGTTTGGTCTTTTATTCTTAGATATTTTGGGTTTAAGATACAGCAAGTAAGGGTTTCCAACTGAAAAGATAATGAGAATCAAGATAAGTACTACTGGCTAAAGGGATAGATATTACTGAATTAGATTTTTTTTTTTTAGAAGCTTTACTAGCATGAAATCATGTGATATCATAGAAAATTTCCCTCATGGCTTAAAGGTCTGTACCTTATTCAGACAGCAAAAGCTCCTTTTCGCAAACCCATTTACATAATTGCTGTGAAGAGACTTAAAAACACCCCCAAACTCAACACCTATCAGAGAACAAACAACTTAACAACCAAACAAAATGCTGTGAGTGAACTACTTTTCCTGATACATACTTTTTGATACTTATACAAACCTTACCATCTGCTATGATCTCTTACAAAATAACCGACTTCCGTTCTCAAGCAAAGGTTTCACTATGACAGTAAATGTCTTATATCTAACATTAAAAGTTACTTCAGTCTCATTGCAAGACTGTATGTTTGTACAGCCATTAAAATCTGTTATAAAGTAGTATCAGACTATTCAGTACTACGAATAAAGGACTTTGACAGTTACAGGTACAAAACTTAAACATAAACAGATGAAAATGTTTCAAAGACGAAGTAGAACAGAACTGTGTGATTTATGGAGAGGCTACATGCACTCTGCATAAGCTTTTAACCACACTTAATTCCAAACTTCATTGTGACCTTAATGCTATAAAAACTAAGGGGACATCAAAAAATTGTAAGGATTACAAGGAATATATCTCTAAATAAACTGCTGAGAAAAACACAGCACTGGTGTATTGAAACAGGAAAAAAAATATTCAAAGGTAGTTTTGGATTGCAAAGTATACAATCAGAAGAAAAAGGTAAGAACAAGATGCAAGACCTATGCCATTACTTTCACCTTATAATGCCAACAAGAAAAGAAGCCTACGCAGTGGTCAAAGGAAAAGTGCTGCTCCTGAAATGTTTGACTTAGACCTTTCAGAGGGCACTTTGCATTCAAAGCAGTTTTCACAGTTAGTTATTTTTATTGACAGAATCAGCTTTTCTTTAAAAAAACCCCACACAAACATAATCTATACCAGCCTTTGCAGTCTCAAGTATTACACACTTACAACATAATGAATGGTAATTACCTATTAGCATAAACACAGTCTATTTTGTCTTTGATAATTCATACAACTAAAGGGTCCAGCAAAGATGAGCATACAGTTTTACCATAATGTTAGAAAAGGGAACATATAATTCTGAAAACAGATTATGACACCTCAGTGTAAGAGTTTGGTAGAAGTGGCTTTATTTCATTGTCTCCTACCTGATAAATTCTAAATGGGATGTATCGAAATCCACTATCTTCTGGAGGATACTCCATGAGTTTTCGATTTATTGCCCAAAATTGCTCAAATTTATCTGTGAAAGTAAAATTAGATTTCGTTAATAACATATATTCTTTTTCAGCTAAAAGAGGTAAATGAGACAATTGCAAAAACATGCAAACTTTTCTTACATAAATTTGACCTGTATGAATTTATTTTCCCCGTATTTCTCTTCCCTGTTTAGCCTGAAGCCAAAGGTAAGTCATCTGCATTCTCCTATGAAAACAGTGATGTGGCAATTTACCAAACTGAAAGAGAAAGCAACCTGAATTCATATTTTATCTCCCACTGTCAGGGAAATATTGGGCCAACAAATTATGGGTTTCATTACCTCAATTAACAGTGCCTGTTTCTCCACTCCCTGCTCCTATTGGTCCATACTGTCTCACAGTTTGTTAAAAACATCTAATTGTCCTTAACTATAGCTGAACAACAGGTGTAAAGTATACAGAAACTAAAGCAGTAGAAAAACACCTTGAGGAGTTTACATTTGGATATGTAAATCTTAAAATAACCTGCAACAGTGTATGATATAATCAGAATATACACTGCCTGTTTAATGACACAATCTGAAAATAAAAGTTTATGTTTGAAACACATTTTTCTTACTATTATTCAAGTAACTAGGTTTAGTAAAGTAGCCTGAGGCAGCACACCATTTCATCCTGTACAGACATTACAAGAACTGAATAGTTTATTGCGCTTAAAATGTATTAAGGACAGCATAGGTCTAGAGCAGTAAAGGCTTTCATACATGCAAATCAATTATTCAAAACAAGGAAACAGCCAATAGCAAAAGTGACAGAAAAGAACACGAAGAGCTAAGATGAATAAAGCTGCTGCTAGCCTTACTGGAGAAAGCAGCTTTAGAAGGGGAAGAGCAAGGGATAAACTTCCTTACAGGCCCTAACTCTCCCAGACACCAAACACAGCGCATGTTTCTTCATAAGAAACAGAGTCTCCAATTTTTTCTCCTCGGCACAACGTTCAGCTGAGTCTCAAGAAGCCTGGCAGTATAACTGTTACAGAATTCAGCCCTCCTGAAACAAGGTAAAACTCAGATGAAATCTATTCACGGAACAAACGTTCTTCCCGCTTCCAAAACTGCTGATAACAATTAAAGCAATTGCAGAAAATTAAGATTTGCTTCACTCCAGTGTACAGTACAGACGCCTGTCAGTGCGCTAGAAGACATAGTTCATACACATTGCAGGATTTATAACATGTTGCTTTTCCTCACTAAATGCAACACAAGGCAGGAACTTCCAGGAAACCGTAAACAAACTCCCACCAGGTATTCTGTAGCAGCACTTCCCAGTACTTATCTCATAGTACTTCCACACCCTGATTAGCAACAAGTGCCTCTTGACAAGCACTTACCTGGGCTTCAGTCAGCACCACCATGCAGGCACCTGTCCGAGATAGGGAGCTGCCTGGACACAGGGTGTTACCCCATAGCTCACTGGCTGGGAAGCTCAGTGACGACCCTGGAGCCGACTGTACCCAAGCAAGCCTGCACTATTGAACTGCAGCCTAGAGAATCAGATTTACTCTTAGAATGTCTGACACAAAGAATGAATGCATCCTCCTCATGAGCTCTATCAATGGAAAGGTGAAGATTTAGCGTACTTCCCTCATCCTTGGAGATAACATTGAGAATGGCTTACAGCTTTCACTCAGATCGTGTGGACAGGCATCCTACAGTAGGCATTGATCGATTTATACTTCAATTACCACTTCTGACTATAAACTCAGTTGCAAAAGCTATGGTGATACACAAAACAAAACCAAACCATCAAGACCTACTGAAGCTAGTGAGCTTCAGCAGACTCTTAAATAAGGGATCTACATGTTTGGAGACATCCTACCTGAACAAAAACAAAGCAAACATTAGCTTCAATTAGTTGTTTAATGCTCATATTACAGTAACTAGGAAAGCTGGGTGAATAGCTTGCTGTCCTCAAAATCCAATAGAGATGAGCAACACATCTTACAGGTCAGAAGAACAAGAAATTCTGAACAAGTAACACACTTACAATAGGAGCTTAAGTATATTGTCCCTTGAGGCATATATGGCAAACAAGTGAATTGAAGGACAAAAAAAAAAAAAAAAAAAAGTTAAACAGTGGTAATGTACAATTAACTCACTTTGTTCTTCATGCCAGCTTCCTCACCTCCCAGAAATCATGCAGGTAATCTTATTTAAAGCAGATAAATTAAAAAATTTACACTTCTCCGATTATTCTCTGAATACTCAAAACAATGCTCAAGACAATCTATTGTTTTATTAAGGTGTTTAAATTTCTGACAGTTTCTGTAGATTCTATATATAACAGCAATAAATCTGCAAGAGTTGAATGACAAACTTATTGCATTTTGTAATCGAGTATATTCTGTCAACCCACCTGACATCCAGGGGAATGAAAAACTTTCTAGTAAATCAGTTAGACACAATGGAGTCAGCCATCTTAAGACATATCTCCACTATGTGTACAGCACTGTCTGAAGACATCTAAGCTAATTCATCCTCATAACCTTATATTGCTGTCCTCCAAATATCTTTCCACGGATACAATATTTTTACTACAGGAAACTGAGTTGGGTGTAAGAAAATCAACACAAATTTTTAAAGCAAGCAGCAGGAAAGGCCATCCAGTTCGCATACTGACATAGATGACCTGGCAAGAGCTTTTATTAGCATTAGGAGTGTCGGCTGAATGCCAGAATTCCAAAGCTCCAAAACAAAATCCAAAAATAACTGCTTTCACAGAAATCTTAATACTCAAAGCTTAAAACAAACAAAAAACCAAGCACCACCCAACACACATCCACACCCCAATCCCCTTGAAAATGTAAGGGAAAGTATTCATCATTCTCCCATATTTATGTGTCAGTACCTCCTGTTCATGCAAAACAGAGTTAAGGAAGCTATTAATACTACAACGAGCTATAAGAACTAATTAGTGCTTTGGCTAGACAGGACTTAAAGGCAGAAGGTGCTGGCCAGAAGTCTGGCAATCAAAACAAAACTGAGTTTTCATTAAGCCAGTAAACACAGAAGTAAGCCAGTAAACCTACCAGCAAAAGCACTTTACACTCATCTCCTTCCCTTGTGAAAAGCTTATGCAGTCTACATTACAGCTGAACCCCCATAATAGTCAAATCTGATTACTTTTGTTTTCCACAATCCATCTGTTTTTAAGAAAGTGCTTGACCGATGTGTTAAAGAGTTTCTGTATTAGCAAAAAACAGTACTTGCAAAAGGCAGATGTTCATATCTGAACAACAATATTTAAAGCAATGGCAATAAGATTCAAACAGAAGTGAGATTAGTGACAGTGTAAAAGTTTCAGATGACTCTATTAAATCATATTTCTTAAACAAGAGAGGATGGTTGCCATATAACTTCGCCTAAAGTGAAATATAAAAACTTTTATCTCTATGTTTTATCTCAAAATCAGAAAGTTAATAACCAAATAACAGAGGAGAGGTCCAGTTGGAAAAAAAAAAAATCTATCAGCCAAGTCACTTATATTTATAAATATTCATTTATAGAAATGCATCACTGAGTGCCCAAACACCAGACAGACATTAGCCTTTAGAACTACAGAGATGCACAGAATCTAAGCAGAGCTTTGAAAACATCTATTTACATATATAGAAACAGTACGAGTTGGCAAAACTACAAGGACTTAATGTTATCCATAACAATAATCTCAGTACACAAATTCATTACGCAAGAAATTAAACCTTGAACGTAAATTTACAAACACAGCGTGCCACGTTATGCATCTAGGGTTGAGAAATCTGCCACTGAAATTGTTCATGCCTTTAAAGCGATGTTTAAAACCGTTTAAGAAAACTACCATTACAGGAAAAGACTTTTGAGAGTTGTTGTTTCCTCCATTAAGCAAGACTGGAGATCCTTTAGCAGTCATGAAAATCAATCCAAATTTATAACTGTTATATTAAAAAATTGTTGGTAACTCCAGTCATAGTTTGTTGTTAACAGACAGTCACTGCTGAACCTTTTACTATTAAGCAGTGTTAACTAAGGATTAGTCCAGGCTGAAATTCTGAAGGCTGGGCCTCTCTCTCAGGCTGGGGGCAATGTTCTTCATACAACCAGAAAAAAATAGTTTAATTCGTGCTAGCGTCTTACAGTCATTCTCTGAAACTCAAGTGCTGTCACGGTTCAAGTAACTTGAAATTTCACATGGATCTTGATGTTAGATGTGTCTCTTCCACCCACCTGACTATGAAAATGGTACCAGGATGGATCACTGAGTAAAGGGCACTGCTTGAGTGCTTGCAATCAACATATGCATTTCAACGCAGCACAGCTTTAAATCAGCATACACAAACAATATGGGCAATTATCTCAAAATAAGAAATTGTATCTACAAGTAACTTGCAATAAGACACAGTGGTCACAGCATATGGCCAGTAAAATGGAGTTCCCACTGTACAACAGTGGGCAAAAGTACTAAAAAACCCCACCCTAATCTTTAAGCTTTTCAACAGAAATATCTTACTAATAAGGAATTGTTTTATTTCTATATTTGACATGGATTCAACTGCTATCAGAGTACTGACTCCAGAACTGGATATATTTCAAGAATGCTGTCAAGAGGCTTTAAATAACAAAACGCAAAATAAATACAAAAAAAGAGGGAAATATTGTTTAAATTCAAAAAGAAAATGGTAATTCACAACTTTTATCCTCCAGTATCTTTTTAGAAAGTCAAAAAAGTGAACAGGTGTAGCCCTCAGGGTAGCATATATGCATGATTTTTTTGCTGGACTATTCATGTTTTTTTTCTTCTTAAAGCCAACTAGTTATGTAAATTTAAAAAAAAAAATGCTTGGAATGGAATTGTATCTCTAGATCTACACAAGCAATACCAATTTGCAGCTTGTATAAAAATCTGTCCAAACCTTGAATTTAAAAAACACAGAACTTTTGTCTATTCTCAGTGGTTCACCACTGTTTAATAACCATATGAACCACAGAAATGATGCACAGCTAGGAGTACTTGGCAGAAACAACCACAGCATTAACAAAGTGACTAAAGACTCCAACTGATATATCAGAAACACAGAAAGGCTTTAGCTTGGAAGTGCCTTTGGAGGTCAAGCTTTGGAATAAAAGCTCCTACACAAAAAGAGAGCTGTCTACAGAAAGTTAAACGAATTTGCTCAAAGCCTTGCCCAGCCAAGTTCTGACTGTCTCCACAGGTTTCCACTCAACCACTTTCACTCCCCTCACCCTAACATCCCAGACTTCCTCCTGCTGCAACTCACAACCGTTTTCTTTTGTAATTGCCAAACTCCCCTGTCAATAGAGGCATGCTTGAGAAGAGTTTGACTCCATCTGCTCTACAAGCCTTCCTTTTAGGTAGTGGAAAGCAGCTATTAGATCCATCTTCAGCCTCCTCGTCTTCAGGCTAAACAAGGCAGTTCCCTCACTTTCTTCTAATACAGCATATGCTCCAGCCCCTAATCATCCAAGCAGTACTCTGCAGGACTCTCTTCTGTTTGCCCACATTACTTTTGTCCTGGGGTCTCAAAGCATTCCCAGCACAGCTTTACAAGTGCTGAGCCGAGGGGAAGAATTACTCACCATCTGGCTATATTCTAGAGGGCACAAGGGCTAACGCAGCTCCCTGGTTAATCTCCATTTCTGCAATGCCACACAAGAGACTTTTCATTTAGCTTGTTGTTCAACATCACCTACTACAAAGCTGCTTCCCAGCCAGTCCCCAGCCTGCCTCGATGTATGTGTTTTTTCCCGTCCCTGGTGCAGGACTTTGCACTTGCGTCTGTCAGCTCCAGGAGGCTCCTGCTTGCCTACTGCTCCAGCTCGTCACGGTCCCCCCGAATGGCAGAACTGCCCTCCAGTCTATCAGCTGCTCCCACCAACTTTTTCTTTTAGTCATAAACAAGCTCACTAAGGGTTTAATCTGTCACATACATGTAATCAAATAAACTGTACTGTACAGAGAGATATAGCTGCAAGTCAAGGATACAAAGTGTATTTTCTTAACATTAAAGCAAGTATATTTTCTACTGACTCATGCTCTAAGAAGCATTGCATTTAACTGCTACAGCCAGAAAGGAGTCCTCTCAAAATTTAGTATCAATTCTACTTCCACATTGTTTCCAGTAAGACTGAGACTCTACATGCACACATAGTTCCACTGACTGGTGAGCGATTTTAACCAGTTTTATAAAAAGCTAAATTCTGTGCAGTATGCCTCAAGCATGAAGTAGCTTTGTTGAAGAAAGAAGTGTTAAACACTTCAAAACTAATGGTACCATGCTATTCAGAAACAGCATTTACAGCTGGTTACTCTCATTTCTCAGCTATTTAAAGACCTGTCTCTAAATGACTTTAGGCCACCTAAACTCATTGTTCTTATTCTTGTACAATAAAACCATAGATAATAATGATTATCAAGGACTTCAGGAAGACTCCAATACTCTATACTACAGTTCAATGCCCGGCTTTTTTGAGAACACAGTTTGAAATACTGGTATGGCAACATTAAAACGTAACATTTTTTTTTCTTTTCTATTTTGCACATTGCGACCATGCACAGTTAAAACATTCTTGCTATTAAAAGGTTAGGTTACTTATGTATTTTGACAGATCATGGTATATAATACAAATCCACAACTGAAGAGGGCACATGAGTTTATTAGCTTTTTCAGACTATCTTCAGGCATGAGTAACTATCGGATATGGAGAGAGGACCTTAGAATTGTTTTGACTTAATGTGACAGAAGCTAGCCAGAGAAATACGTGGAAATATTCTTCACATCACAGATAGCAAAGTAACAACATTCAGCATGAATGTACACGTCTGAAGTAGAATTTTGCCTTGTAATTAAATAACAGTCATTACCTGAAATATCTCCACCACGTGATGTAATCTTACACACTCTCAAAATTCACATGCAGCTGGCATGTTACTACGTAATACCACAGGAAAGCAGTAGAGAGTAAAATTTGAAAGTAAAAAATAAATAGGCTCACTTGGCCTGTCCATGCTAAGACAGACATGGAATCACCACAAAAGTAAACATCATGATAACTAGCTCAAGTACTAATAATAGTTAAGTACAACAGTATGAGCCTCACGGTTGACTACCTAGGTCTGTCACTCCCTTTTTAGCACTATTATCATGTACATTAATTAAACCAATTCAACTGTGCTTGCCTACATGCACTATAACAAACTTCCAACGGCAGTGTTTACAACCAGAGAACAATTAAGAGAAACTTCCTTATGTACAGCAAGCTGTAAATTCTAGTTATAAAAACCCAAACAAACCAACCCCTAATTCATAAGCCACACTATAAATTGAGCTATGGATGCAACCCAAGAAAAAAGGGGGGATCCCTCCCCCAATACAGTACAGTTAGGTTTGAGATCAGCGTGTAACACATTTACTTTTATGCGGTAATTTATCCATTCGTTTTTATAGCAAAGTAGCCTTCTGCAGATAAAGAAATAAAAGCATATTGCTTAAGTTTTGCAGGTTAACAGGCCATTTTGAAAACTGTGTGACAAAGCAGCATTTCACTCTTCAGATTATCCATCAGATCCAAAAAGGCCTTTCCCCCTTTTTCTTTCAATATACACATGGGAGCCATTCCTCAGCAACATTCTTTTCACTTATTGAGTACTTACTGTACTCATGAAAAAGAAGTTTCATTTTAAGTACACTGTTTCCTTACCACCACCTCCCTTCATTTCTAGGTCATCAACTTATCTGGAAAAGGTTCAGGGGAAGAAAATAATCGAGATGGACTACTTTCTTTTCTTTATTCAAGTATGAAAATACGTACATCCTACAAATTTAAGCTTTCTGTGTAGCCTAAAAGCAGGTGATTGCAGTAGGTACTGTCACGCTAAAAAGAAAGCTTTGATGATTATTAAACAAAAAATGTGTAATCCATTTTTGAAACACATAACCCACAGGTCGTGTAGGAAGACAGCAGCAGGGCTTATTACAGACTTCCCTAAGTAAGTCAAAGGGAAAAGGTATCCTGACAATTTTACCCATCCTCCAGTTCTCTGCTCCAAGTCTAGATAGCCTGGATATTTTAATACCTTCTCTGCCTCTGATTATGCTCCGTTTATATACATGAAAACAGAGCAGCATATCTCCATACAACTCGCTAACCTATTTTGCTTTCCCCATACTATGCTTTTTCTAAAATACAGCTTTTTCTTAAAAGTTGAGGAACCTTCACATTAATGCATTTGTCAAATTCAGGCGTTTACTAGTAGAAAGTAACTTAGAAGCATTTCAAATTGCAAAGAAAAAAGCCCTCAACAACTAAAGAAAGTTAATTTTAAAGAGTAAGTCTGATTTTAGAGATAGTTTACTTTGAAATTTAGTTAGGCCTTACACATCTCTCAGGAAATGATGTATTTTGAAGGGGAGGAAGGAAAGCAGGAGGCAGTAAAAAAATAAAGGCTCTACATCACTTACACCTAAGTAAAATAGTGGTAGAGAATCTTAATCCCAGTCTACCAAATATCTGAAATCGCTACGAAAGATGGGAACAGCGAAGGTAGAGAACCAGCTTATTTGTGATTCGACTTGAAGATGAAAGGCACACCTGCTTCACTAGGAAGTCTGGAAGGTGGCTATATTTCTGAAGAAATGATAACATTTCAGAAGGAAGACAGTCAAAATGAGGACAAGAATACAAAGCCCCTTGAAACTGCAACAGGTACATAAATTCAAACTCTTCAATATATATGAATAGATTATACGGTTGGCAGACTACCTGTGCCAAAGATGCAGGGACCTCCATGCTTGCTCCCTCAGAGTTTAACCATTTTCATTAGACACATGGATGTCTAACACAAGATGGTGAAAACACTAGAAAGCATCTCTCTCTGTCTATCTATCTCTAGGCAACCCCCTCTCACGGTGGAGATGTCAGTACAAAGTAGCATTGTGAGTGCTGGCTTGCCTTTTGCCTTCCTCCCTTTTCTGCCTTCATGCAGTTCATGCCCTCCATTGAAACCCACCCATTCTCACTGGCCTCACAACACAGCAGCTCTGCTCTGCTCCCTTGTTGAGAGTGGAGCAGAGAAAGCCAAGGTGGGAATTCAGGCTGCCATCAATGCCCTCCCCCACCTTTGCACTGCGACAAAGGGCAGCTATGCAAGTAGGCACCAGGCCAGCACAGAAAAGTAACAAGGAAAAAGCCAGTTTTGTGAGGATGACAGTTTAAAACCATGATATTGCACCCTTATGGGTGGAGCATTAGTTTAGTCATTTGTGCAGAAAGGGTAACGAGCCAGCAGACACTGCAGAACTAACACTGAAGTCTAGGCCACAATCCATTACCAGAAAAAACCCCCACAACCTATCAAACCCCAAACAAAAACCACTACCACCAAAACAAAAAATGCCTGGGAAGGCCTGTTCTGATGCATCCGATTCACTCTGCAGATGCAGCCTGTCTGAGCCTAGCCCCAGCTCAGCACCACAACAGCACTGGGCTGATTTTGTGCAGAGCTATTTGAATCTGTCTACACTGCACCCCGAGAAGTTCCATATCAGCAACTCCAATGTTAGGCGTATGCCATCTATCTTAACTCCAGAATAAGCAGGTATTGACATTGATTATAAGAAAACTTGGTGCATTTCCAGAAATTTTTAGCCACCAGCCCAGGAAGGTAATGACTTTTTTTTTTTTTTTTTTAAACCAACACACCCATTTTCAAAGCTCAAAAGAATTGTTTAGTCTTTTATCGCAGTTAACCAAATCTCTACACATAGAACATAGATATCACCATTTTGGGAGCAATATAGGGAGGAAGAAAAAAAGATGGCTTTGTGATTTAAAAACTAACGGCTTGTTCACTCATTCTCCTGTAGATTTTCTACTGCCTAATTTAATTGAGATTACAAAGGTTTGTTCGGCTATCAAAGCATGCTCATCACTTCAGTCTGAGGTAAAGAACAGCACTGCTCCCACTAGTTCTCTAGGAAGAGGAGAAACACACATATCAAACCTGAGTGGGCCATGCGTACACATCACAAAAGAGATGCTGACAATGTATGATATTATTTCTTTGGGGCAGTTCAAACATTTCTAAACAAGAATGTGAACACCCAGAAAAAACACAGACTTCTGCCCCTCAAAAACCCAGGACTGGTTTAGATAAAATTTAGAAATAAATGCAAGACAACACAGGCCTGATTCTGTCAGTAAAACACGAAATATCACATGCATTAAAAGACAAAATATTGCATATGCTGAATGTTTGCAGGTTTTTTCTCCTTGAACAAGAACAATTCAATATGGCCACCTAACTCTTGGTAAGCCCTACAGTATGAATGAGAATTACATTCTTGCTCCATGATATTTTCAGTAAAATAATGACTTCATTATATTTTATAATATATAAAGAAGCCTTAAAAATGCTTCATGTCTCCCACTCGTGTATCAGAAATACCAAGTCTAGTCTTCACAAGTTATAAAGAATGCCTGCGAAAATTTCAGGGTATGGTTGTTTATGTCTATCCACAACTGATGAAAAGCAGCTGTGTTGAATCTAAAAACCCTGCTTTATCAGAACCATTATATACTGAAGTTACAAAAATTAATTCTTTGAACCATGCAAAAAAATACAGCTCTCCCCCTAGAAATAGTTGAGATTTCATTTGTTTGATCCCGAGTCATCACTAAGCCCAGAGCCTTACATGTTTCAAAGCAGAACGCCTTTATTTTTCCACACAAAAGGCAAGAAGAAAAAAAGCCACCCACTTGAAAACCCTCTTCATCCATGATAAAAACGGCCATAACACTATTAAAGCAAGAATAGTAATAACACTTTCCATCAATTCTGACCAAAGAATTTTAACAATTCTTACAAAGGAACAGAGAACAGAGGTCAGTATAACTTTACAGCCTGCCTTCATCACTTCCCTACCACAGTCAGACATCCACGATGCTGGTCAAAATTAGGGCAACACAGATGTACCCATTCCCAAAGAAGTGTTCTAGCTAAAAAATACCTGGTTTATGGACAAAAAATGGCTAACTGAAGTCTGAAGAACAAGTGAAACCACAGCACAAGCAATAGACAGAAAAGTATGTTTACCTTCCTGATTTGGTAGCAGATTAACACAAAACGAGAAGTGGTGGGAGGAGGGATGTAAAGGTTGTTATGAATACCTACCAGCTGTTACCAGCACAAGATTTTGCCACAAATTCACTATTACAGCTCTTCCCCTAAAAGCCGTCTACAGGCAACTGAAACGTTTCTCATGCTACCTGTTCAAGTACTTCTCAGCAGAAACATTTATACCAAATTACCCTTGTAACTGGTAGTTACATTTCTCCAAACAAACAAAATTGGATTTTTTTTTCCAAAAACTTAAGTTTAATACATATCCTGTAAGTATTGCTACCACTCCTTAAACAAATAACGCTTCCTATATTTAAGAACTGAAGAAAATTGTTTAAAGTTTCACAGAAAAAAAAAGCCTGCAGATGTATCATTACTTACAAGGCAGTTATCACAAATGCTACTTTCTTTTCTTTTTTGTGGTCGTTCACTCTGTTTCACAAAGAGGTTTAAAATTATTACATCTCAAACGAAAGCCTATAAAAACATATTGAAAGATACAACATGCTTAAAATGAGTTTTCTTGGTTTCACAAGCTTTTCTTGTTTCTCTTTTATGAAGAGATGAGAAATTAAAATTAGCATTTGAAAGTATTCAAAAGATTGTTCAAACTTCTCATTCAGGTGTCAGATTCCACAGGTGTGATTTCTCATTAAGTACAGTGAAACCTTCTTGAAATCAACCTTGCTAGGCAACCTCTGTTTTTAACGTTATAAAGCAAAACAGTAAAATTCTGGTTTCCCTACAACTGAAGATACTCTTAGACAAATAACCAACTCAAATGGTAGAGCCTAAGATGAGCACAGAAAGAACACAACGCGTATCTGTTCTCTTACCTCACACATTGAGGGTATCAAGGTTCTATAACTTCTGGTTAAGAAAAGAATCTTAACTCATACCATTTCATTGTTTAGTCAACTCTTCTGCCATTATTATACCCGTAACTCATGTTAGAGGTCTTTTAGTTTTAATTTTTAAAAGTATTAATAAAAAGAGTATAGAAAGTGCACTGCTGGGAACACTTGAGCACCAGGATGAAGTGATAGGATTTCTTTTTGCAATAAAGCTAATAATTCTTGAAATGGAAACCAAAATCATGCTGGCACAGCATTTTGCTTCTCTCAAAACTAAACTGCTTGCAAGACAAATACTATTACAGCAGAATACTTTTTTTCACCGAATCATTAGAATTGCAGTTTAAACTGACTTGTAAACAATGTAAGCTTTAGGGAAACATCTATTTTTGTACAGATTCTGGCTTCCAACAGACTGAAACTCTTTATTTATTGCTAATTCACGAAAGTTAATATATTATCTATACAAAACAGAATCTCTCAAGGAATACTTTGAATTGAACCAGATAAAGTGCAATTTTTTACTCGATAAATTTTGCAGGTATGTACGGCATCCCTCAAGATCTTACCACTCAAATGGCAAATTAAGATAATCCCTCAATTTCTAACTCCCCCCCAGTTAAATAAAAAAATAGAAACCAGAGTTTCTAATAAGCACTCAATCTTCAAAATTATGACAGGAGTAATATGAAAGGCAGTACCACCAAACAACAACAAAGTAGAAAATTCACACACTCACCAAATACATGCATTAAACCCAAACTAGTTTGGAACCTGACTGCCTAAAGCAAACACATGCCTCAAGTCTTCTTGCATTCAAAGCTTCTCCTGTTTGTTTTCCTTATAAACATATGGGAAGATGTCAATTCTAAGTGTTTAGTATTTTGTATCTCAACATAGAATAGCCATCTTCATGGTTACAGCTTCCTTAAAATAAATTTACTAGTAATGATATAAATGACAGCTTCAGGAGATGAGGAAAACGCATTGAAAGCGTGAAACTCCAGATAGCAGTTTCTGAAATACTTACAAAACTTTGACTTACACGCCTCCAAGAAACATAAGAAAGAGAAGACACTAAAACCAAAAGAAGTAATATTTTGCATAGGTTCATGCCATCTGTGCAAGGCAAGAGCACCAATTATTTCAGACTATCCTGTTCTAAATTATTTTGCTGACTTTTTCAAGTCAATACTTATCTATGCAGAAATCTTTGTGAAAGCCACCGTAACAGCAGCAATAAAAAAAAATAAATCTGGCAGAGTGAAAAGTAAAATCATTAATCTACTGGGAAACCTTTTTGAAAGTTAACTTGTGTCATTTACCAGTGACAGTCCTTAAGCATTAGCTAGAGACAACAACCTTTTTTTACTTTACAGTCCAAGATCATTAATACTGAACAATACTGACAGGTGTCTCCCAGATAAAGACCACCAGTTGCACTAGTACACTAGACAACATCTATTTTGTTTTGTTGCTAGTTTAAGTTTGTTAATACAGTGTGAATAACCCAAGTCACATTTAGATTATCACACAAATGGTGACCTAAAAAAAATTTTTTTAAAAAATAAATCTTTTCCATGACATTAGACTAAAATTTTGCAGAATGACATTTTATATCCTGTACCATGACTAAAATTTGAAGAAATTATTTATTAGCACGCTAGACCTAAATATAATTAATACTTGATGCACTATATTTACCATTCTGTAATCCCATCCACAGTTGCTTATGATCCTTTTTCTGCATCTCATTGATGACTTGACTTTTGTGCTTTAAAGCATCTGCTTCTTTTATACAAGCCATAAAATGAGCTTCAATCACATCCTTAGAATGGCAGTGTAGAAGATCCTTTTCTGGAAAATTCTACAAAGAGAAAAGACAGATCAAGAGAAATAAATGCATCTTAGAAGATCAAGAATAAACGATAATTTTAATCGGGTTTGTAGGTATACAAAAGCAGCACACTGTAATATTCTACTACTCATGGAAGAAGGTAACAACCATTCTCCCACTCTGCTGACAAGAAAGGTTTTGCAGTGAAAAACTTTTCAGGAAAAAAAAAAAAAAAGTTGAACAACTTTCTGTAAACCTCAAAATTACTCTAAATCACCCAGCTTCAACTTGATAAATACATTTAAATGTATCAGCGGATGTATTTAGACCCTTACCTCCAAAATTCAGGAAATTAAGAGTTTTAACGTTCTCAGGCAGATGTTCTCCTGTTCAATGCCAGAAAACTGAAAAGGGGGAGAAGTGACATGCACCCAATTCCTATTCACTTGCAATGGCAGTTTAGCACCCCTTTCTATGCAGGCCTTTGAAAAATGTTTCCTCCAAGCATTATCATCCACATATAGGAACTACAGCATATATACCACTTATAAACATTTTTCCTTAGAGATACTGGGGATCCTTGTCAGCTCCAACTTTACCTAATACATGTGTCTATTGCTAGCCCACGTGACTTGATTCTACACTCCTTTTATTTGGTTAGAGTTTACACACTGCGTTCGGCCTTGCAGATGCTCAGTCACTGCTCCTCAGGTAGCTTTCGTCCTCTCAGTATGTAACAACTATCTTTCCTAATTTGTGTATGAAGGAATTACAGTAGTAAAACTCGTTCAGGTATAAAAAAGATTTCTTTGGAAATTTACTAATCAGAAGTTCAGCATTGTATAGGCATAGAGTTAAGGTTGTTCTTCCTCTAATTTTTCTTTTATCAACACTTAGTATCACTTGCCATTTTACAATAATACAAGTGTTCATTATCATAATTTCATTGTCTTCAGTTTTCAAAGGTTTAAACACCCAACATGTTTTATCCCCTCCTTATTCATCTTCTTTTCACAGTTGCTTAAGACCACGCTGAACAGTGCAAAGCCCAGAACCAAACCAGAGTGGCACCATCGGCACTCCCTTTCATAACAAGGGCTTGCCACATATTTTTGTACTTTAATTCTCATCTGTTATTCCACAAGAGAACCGTTCCTTTTAACTCATTACAAATTGGCTATTTAAAAAAGCTTTTGTAAGGGACTGTCAAAATCATTTTGGAAATACAAGTAGACATAATGGGACATTTTTCAAAGGCTTTTACAACATAGTTAACATGTCACAGTAGGAGCAATATAATGCTGGAAAAATCCATACCTTCCCTTCTCCACATAAAACCAGGAAAAATAGTGAAGACTACACTGTTCAAACCACAGGAACTCAAAATATCCAAGGACCACTTGTTAGTGGTTGGTAATATGAAATGGACCTGGGGATGCCTTACCTAAAGGAAATTCTGAGGACAAAATGATAGTTCCCTCCTCATTAAGTTATTGAAAGGAGTTGGAAATTAAATAATGGCATTTCATACAGCGATTCTTCCTTATGACAGCAAATCCAGACTCTGGAAACTGTGGATCATAAGAACAAGTATCTTCCAAAAACAAGTATAAAGTGAAGACTGCCAGTATCTTTCCCACTGAAGCATATACGGTTTTGTGTTGAACTCACAAAGGGAGTACTGTTACTTAGGCCTGATGTATGTGGAGCTGACTAGAAATCTAAGGACAGAGATAAAGCTTGTTTCTCATATGAGGATGGCCAAGTATAAAGACATTAACGAGGACAGAACTGAAAGGAAAGTTCTCCTTCTAGGGCAGACCTCACTCTGTTTCTCCCCTACAAAGCTGAGTGTCTCAGCAAAACTGGGCCCAAGATGAATGGAAAACATTACTGGGATTGTTACTTGCCAGCTGACATCTGTATAGGCCTGTAAAATACTTTTAGAAGTTTAACTTACTTGCTCAAATAAAAAAAAAAGTAAAGTCTGGTAACCAATCTGGAAGAAAACACCAGTCAGAAATAGCATACTTCAAGATCAAAAAGTTCTTTACATGCAAGAATTCAAAGAGAGACACTGGCATCCCTCAAAAAAAGATGAAACAGTGGAATGTACCTAATGTCAAGTAATATAGGAACCTAGAAACTGACTTTCACAAGTAAAAGCTGAAGTTTTAGCTTACAACAACTGTTTTGTTACACATATGTCTAAATATTGAACCACGGGGTCTTTTTATGGACATTCCTGCCTTCCTACAGGTAGGTATCTCCTGCTGACTTTCTTCCAAGGAATTCCAAATTACAGGGAATGTCACTCCCCGTGGATGTGTTGCAGAGAACACATACAGTGTGACCTGCAGAATACGAAGGAGGTATTTAAAACTGGTCAAAGCTAGCTAAGCTAGTGGAAAGAATCTAGCCACAGTAGTACAAAAGTGTGGTATGATTAATTTTCCCATCTTCTAAGGGATAACACTGTGGAAGACTGGAAAACACTCCTACAACCTCCTACTCTTTTCTCTAGAAGAAAAACACCAACATATTTCTATGCAGTACTGCAAGTAGAAGCTGGAAAACCTAAACATGAAAGTGATAACTTAGAAAACAACACTGCTGCACCTACAAAGAAGTATATGAAAGTTTCACCCACCTGAGACTACCAACAGAAAATATGGCATCCCCACTGATTTACAAACAAGGGTACAGAACAGTAAGTTTTATACTTAAATATAGAACATGTATACTTGTAGTTTTATTTTTTTTAAATTCTACTTGCCTTCTTTCTACTTGAGCAAATAGTGATCAAATGTAAATAACTTTATTCAGCCCCCTGAAGAAAGAGACAGTTGCAAACAACCTGGTAGCCACCCCAGGCTATACAACTGAGATCTGCAGAAAGTTTTAACAGATCCCATAAGCAGCTTTAATTCAAGTACTCTTATTGGTGAGGTCTTACTCCCTCTATGTTCTGTATCTTTGAAAAGTTATTAAGGGTTGACGCTGATTTTCTTGGAAAGCTCAGGTAGTTCTGGTTTTGTTTCACATATCAGTAGACACTTACAGCACAAATTCGGTCACAATGAAGTAGATACCATCTGTACAGAGAGGAGCACTAAATGACCTCTCACACAAAACTGTTTCAAAAACAGCACAGGTAATTTCAACAGTCTGGTTTCCTAGCTCCATTTCACCCACATTTATCTGTCAGTTCTAATTCACAAAACATCTGTTTATACTGTGACAGTCTAGTTGCATTAGGCTACATTTACAGAACATTACACCAATAACAGGGCATTAAAAACCATAAGGAACATATCGAGTGGCAAGCGGAATAGCCATATATTTATGTTTAGTTACCATCAGTGGTCTTTTTTTAAAAAACGATTAATTTTAAAAAACCCCTTATTTAAACTTCAGGCTTCCACTATGTCTCCTAGCAGTTCCACAACTTATCCACATGCTATGTGGAAAAATTCTTCCTTGTCACTCCACCTGACCCAATTTTTAGCTAAGAAAACCAAAAAGACAGCTGTTGTTCTGCAGTCTCTCCTCCTCTACATCAGGTCATGGGTAGAGAGGCAGGCACCAGCAGATAAGGGCTTCAGCAGAGGGAGAATGTTAGCCTTTCCCCTGGCATACCCGATTTCCTCTTCTACAGTAGTGCTACCGTCTCCAGAGCAGTTCGCCACCTCCTATCTACTGCCCAAAATCTGGAGAGCTGGTTAACACCCTGAGAACATGAATAGTGCTAAGCATGCCGCAGAGTAGCATGAGATGAGTTTAACAGGGAGGGATAGGATTTCCTTCCTCCCCATAAAGCCACACCTGGGTAACAAAAGCACCTTCCCAGACTACGGCTTCTCACGATTCTCAGACCTTAGTACTCTGTTCAAGCTCATCCTTCTGCAACTATTTAAGGCAACTGTATCTCAACTTTACTAGAGATATAAACGCATGTTATTTTATTGCATACAAGAAGTACAAATGAATAAACTGCTTCTTCAACGCAAACAATAGGTGTGTTTATTATTTGGTCTGCATACATAACACAGGAGGACAATTACAAGTATCTCAACTTTCAAACTTCTGCTGAACAGAAATAATTCTTTTTTCATATTTTTAATTTTAAACAGAGAAAACAGGGGTGGGTGTGTTAAAAAACATTTTTTACAGATGTTCGAGAGATCTGTTGTTGACTGCATGTTTTGGTAAAAGAAAGGAGAAAGCCGTGAGAGCAAAAGTTAAACCCCAGAAAAATCTAATACGGTTCAAGTAAGCCAAATAAAAGTATGGTTCTTTGAAGAATAACTACACACAAATGAAAAGAATTATCCAGGTACGAATCCCACACCTAAACTATTCAGCTGTAAGAAACTAATACATGAAAATATCTTCAATATTTTGACATACTTTGATATATTTTAGTTATGTTTTGACTTTAAAGATTAAGAGGTGTTTATTTAAATAAACTTTCAGATTACATCAAAAACAGGAAGAGAAATTAAGCAGGCGCTTAATCCAAGGTGTTATATTTTTAAAAACTAATTTACATCAGCTTTTAATATAATACTGCCTTAGCAGTAAATTATTTCCACTGATCTTTAATGTACACCTTTGAGACAAACTTAAATTAGCTGATCTTTTGGCAAGCAGCAATATAAAGACATTGAAGTCAGTTTACATTACTACATGATATTGAAAAGCACTGTGGTGCTGCAACTTATTTCTTAAGATGGCTCTGCTTTGGGACGGCAACATCGACACACTGCCACTGTTAAGCTCCCAGAGCTCTCAGAAGGCATATCGATTAAATCATGATTTATGAAACTAGACACGCTACAGTTTCTTCAAAACACTCTGGAAGTTTCTTCACCCCAGCGCTCTCTGACATACATTAGACAGAAGTGTGGCAATTACAGTGGTTTCAAGAACATCCCCAACTTCGGATTCAGTCAGTCATTTAAAAAGTTTCAACATGTGGAAATACGTATCATAAGAATGCACAATTTCAGTGCACATTTCCAAAAAGAATTAGACTACTCCTGTTAGCAAGACCTGTTCTAAAACACTTTCAAGAGAAGAACTGTTCGAATGAAAACGTTCAACACAACTGCTTCCCAGTATGCTTTTAATTTAATCTCAAATCTCACACACTGAAGTCATGTCTATTAACCCAGCATTTTCTTTTCTGATCAGTTTTCCTATTGCATCGGTTATTTTACAACACAGAAATTAAAGTTTCAAAGTTAAATACCATAATTTCTAGTTGTGATTTTGACTTCAAAACATACCTGGGATTACAGTCACAATGCATTTCAGAGTATGAAAGAATCCTGCACCAAAGCTAACCCTGCACAAGTACTCTTCCGAGCAAAGATCAGTAGTGCTATGAAGTCATACCTAATGGTTTTACAATGTGTAATCAAACTAATGTCTCTTCTGTGACTAAGCTGTCACAAGATCAAACTCATTTCACTCAGTTCTCTAAAGCAGACTAGCATGAAGTACAGCAGCCTTCCCCGACTTCAAGGATTTTCTACAGTATCTCATATCCATGTTCTTGTGCCTAAAAGCATAAGCAGTTCTCAATCTTCTCAATCTTCAGTCAACAAAAGCTGGCTGAATTAGAAACATTATAGAAAGTTCTTCCCTTATATTCACTCAATTGCACTGACAGTCTCATAACTTGTCTTGAAAGAAAACTTTGGATTTTCAGATTATAATAGAATAATTTCCAAAGGAAAGTAATCTGAAAGCACATGCAATCTCCTGGAAAACAGCTGTAGATTTACAGAGAATTTTAGATGATTCCTGAAGAATTAATGTTCTCCCCTTCAAGTCATACTTTTAAAACTTACTTATAAAACAACATGAAACCTCTTCCTAGCTTCCAAATTTCATGTAATCCCACACTCACTTGTTCTTAACTAAAGGTGTATTTCAATTTTACCTTGAAATGCACTGTGATGCTCCAAGGAAGGGCTGTATTTGATGCATGGAGATCAAACAGCAAACCAATTGGATAATGCCTAAAAATTAAGAGATATTAAATTAACATAAAAGCTATGTATTTAATTCTACTTTTAACAGTTAACACACCTGCATTTACATGAAAAAAGAGAGCTGTTTGACACCCACAATTAACATTCATTATTGCTTATTCAGAAGAGCTACACAGGCAAGTATAAACAACTGACAGTTTTCTGGCAGAATCAAGACTGGAATTTAGACATTCAATGTCTAAACCAGTAGTCTCCACGCTGTGCCTACAAAACACTGCTGGTTTTGCAACAGCATGAGTGGCCTACAGCTGCTCTATGTAATCCTTCAAAACAGTATTTTTAGTTAAAAAGCTTCATAATGGTAGGAATAGCTGGTCTGACAGAAAAATATACATGCTTTCGGATATTTAAACACCATGTGTTTATGTCACACTGACAACATCTCTTCCCTCTGCCACCTGCCTGATGCCATTGTGGAGAACAAGCAGTAAAGTGAAAAAATGACATATCTGAGAAAGGGCTGAAAGATGACAGATCAAGATGAACTCTGTATCTTTGCTATCAAATTAAGAAGAAGGGAAGGGGAGAAAAGATTAATCGGAGTTTTGTATTTCAGTGGTGTTCTGGATTAAAGGAGTTACACAAAGAAGCTGCTTCCTCCAAATATTTACTTATGCCTTATAGCTTTGTCTCCTTCAAATTAATTAGAAGATACAGCCTCCAGCAACATAAGGAATGTATATCACATCCACAAAACTTCCACCTCTAAAAAGGTCTTTCTGCAACATTCGCACAAGCAGACACCATCAAGATTTTTGATAAAACATCTTTTTTTTTTTATTGCATTCAGCATATTAAGCTCAATTCTTTTATCTTTCAAAAATCTTAACTAAGAGATCCTTACTAGTTTTTCATCCTACAAAGAGATAAACACACAGTTAACTGTAAACTCAGTGTCTTCACTGAATTAAATGGAACTGATCACAGGATGCAGAGTCAAACACGCACATAAGTCTCGAAACTCCAGAGAGCAATAACCGCGAGCATTGCTCTAAAAGCACCTGTGCCAAGTCCATTTCCTGACCTGCTAAACTCTCACACGACGGTGCTTTAGCACCCTCTACGGGTGAGCTAACCCCAAAGCTAAGACAAAGTCAACACAACAGCAAAATAAAAACCAAAACAAAACAGAACTACAATTTTTGAACTTACCTATCACATCAGTAACATCTTAAAAGAAAGAATAGGGGGAAATATCAAGAAAGTACTTAGAACTGTGTTTTCCTGACAAAGGGAATAAAGAATATAGTAATGCGTATCTGGATTTATCCAAATTCATTGCTAATGCTTAAGTTTTTACCACTAGGACTTTTTACTACTAACTGCCTATCATGTCCTGAGTACTTCAACAGGGATTCAGAAAGAATTCCATGAAAGAGTGGGTTTCCAGATAAGCTAAATAACAAAAAACAGATTTCCTTTGAGAATTACATGAACACAAACACTGACTTTCATTTACTTTCAATTTATACAACAAAACAGTTAGCTACAAGAAAAAAAAAAAGCCCCCCAAAAGCATCAGTCCTTGGTCCACCTCTGTATTTTCTACCCAGTTGAGATTACAAAATCCATCTGCTCAAGCTTTCTTCAGTAAAATCCTTGTGCTTTGCACAGCTGATAAATGTTTTTTATTTTGAAAGAGGCCAGCTGTAAATCCATTTTGTTCCATAGCAGAACACATGAGATTATTGAAGACAGCAGACCATGACAGAAACAGTTTTCTATTCAGAAGCGCAGCCTTCCATTAAGAGTAAAGGTCACAACAGGCGTGAAGCAAACACATAAGACATGTCCTGCTTCAAATTCCACCTGGCATTTAATCTGAAGCCAATGGAAGTCTTAAGTAATGTCTGTACATAATGCTGTGTTTCGCTTATTTTTGAGACAGTTACACACATGCTTTAAGAGTCTGGAAACAACAGCACTCCATATAACGATACTAAAGCCACTCTTTATACTTCCCTCATAATAAAACCTGGATTCTTAACCAGGATGGAGAATTAAGGGAGGCACAAAGAGAGAAGTTAAGAAAGGAGGACTTGTCAATCTGTACATGGAATTAAAAAACCTAACATCCCCTTACTCCATTCTTAAGTGTGCATCTACCTTGTGTTATGAGCCCATATTCCTTCATTAAAGATCTTGCTTCCAGTGGTACTGCTGCAGTGCTGTTTCTGAACTCCTTGAAAAATATGCATTGCAATTAAAGAAATACACACATGCTCTCTAGAACCACAGTAACCACGAGAATTTTAAAAAAGCCCAAGAAGTTAAAAACCTAAGAGAACCTTTAAAGATTTGCCCCTGCCAAAAAGAAAAGAAAAAAACCCAAACAGAACGACAGCTGAGGGAAACATCCAACCCACAAAGGTATCATTTTGAAAAAACACTAATGGATTGTTGAAATCAAACTGGTCTTAACTAGAGTGGGAGCCGAGGACATGTGCAGAACTTTCTCAAAGGAAATAACAGGAAAAATATCAAGAAGAAAATGTCTTAAGAGACCACAAATCTCTTTTTTTGTAAATTGCTAGAATAATGGTTGATTCTGGAAAGTCTTCAATCTATGGAAGTGTAACAGCACCTTGACTTCCAGCCTCTGTCAATTTATTACTGCTTTTATTATTACACAAAAGGTGGTTTCAGAGCACGAGAGTAGTTCTGGAAAACACCATGTTAAGTACTTAAAATCCTTTTGAAAGTGATAGATGGACAGTAATTAATTTCTAACCATCTCTTTCTGAACCCAGGACAGAAAGTGACAGCATGAGTTGGTAGGTTACTTTCACACCAGAATAATTTACTATAATTCAGAAAGACGTGTCGCATGAACTGATAAATCCAGGATAAAAAAGTCCTATGTTCCAGAACTCTCTGTGGTACTAAGTGTATCAAGTAGCCAAAATCTGGTGTTTAGGTATTTCAATAAACAAATGTCTCATTGAGAGCAATTTTGGCTGTAATGGAAAATAGTCTCACCTTTTCCTTCAGTACTCAGTAAGAAAAATTTTTCTTAGATCTTTTGAACAAATGCTAGCATTTTCAAATAATATGTCAGCCTGATGAAATGCTGCTTTGACCTTTTGTCTTCCACTGATTCCTGATTAGGAAGAGTCAATCATCCATCCAGTTGGCACTAGAGAGATAGCTATCTATCTACCAGGGCTAGAGCACAACCCACAGAATGGGGACAGAAACTGCTGAAGGCCATGTGCAAGTGCTCAAACAGGATGGTGACAAGCTATAGAGTATTGCTCCCCTAGCATCTGCTGAAGAAACCACCCCTGGCACATCAAAGGCCTCCACTCACGCAGAGCTCATGAGAGAGGATGCAGCTTTCCAGGTCTCCAGCTGCCAGGAGAGCTTGGGACCTCCCCGGAGGCCTGGGGCAAGCAGAGGAAATGTCTTTGCCTAGAGAAGGTGTGTGTTAGTGGAGGAGTTCTGTCACCAAGTTAAGGAGCTGCAGGTCAGTGGGCTGCACAGCATCAGGGAAGATAAGAGATTGACGGCATCTACACGGAGACCTTGAAGAGATTAGAGCCTGAACTCCCAGCTGCACAGAAAGAGGGTCTGCAGTCATTGGAGTGGCAAATGGAAACTCACAAGATGGGGAAGACTGGAGCCTTGTGGCCTCTGGCAAGAGAAGGCAGGCTCCTTCTCCACCTGCAGTCATTGCCTCAATGGCAGAAAAGGGGCTGGAAGTTCTAAGGAAGCATCAGAGCAACCTGAGCAGCACCTCCACACCAAGAAACAGCAGTCATAGCAGTAGGAGACTTCATCCTACAGGGGACAGAGCCCTCCCCCACCCGCCAGTCTCACTTGCTACCTGCGGAGGTTTGCTGCTTGTTAAGAAGCTGCAGACAGACTGGCAAGTTTTGTCTTGTGCTTGGGTTATTAGCCCTTGCAACCACATGGGCACAAATCATAAGCGCTGCAAGGGAACACTTGAGTATATCAAGAGCGACTATACAGCTCCAGGGGCAAGATGGCACCTCCACCTTCACAAGGACTTGGCTTTTTCATCCACAGGACACTCGCTGGGGATAAAGGACTGCTAAGGAGAGATGAAATCCACTTAAGTGAGACAAAAGTATCTTTGCCTTCAGGTTGGCCAGCCTGGTGAGGACAGCTTTAGACCATAAACAACAGCGGTGTGAGTAACAACCCGCAGACAAGTAGAAATTAATGGACATGGGTGGAAAGCAAATGGTGAAAGGTGAACAGCTACAAGGGAGATCTCAATGGTAAGAGAGGGTAGAAGAGAGTCTACCACAAGCATAAGTACATAAATGCACACAGCTTGGTAAACAAGCAGCAGAAACTACAGCTCCACATGCAGTAACATAACTGTGACAGTGCTGGGCTACCAGATATACGGTGAGACAGCTCGCACAGCTGGAATGCTGTTGTGGATGGATAGATGCGAGCTGCTCAGGAAAGACAGGCAGGGCAGATGAGGGAAGAGGGTTGTCTTCCATGTGAGGGAGCAGCTTAGATATAAAACTTAATGGGATAGACCACAGGTTGGTTGAGATCTTGTGGTTCAGGACTAGAGGAGAGGCTAGTAAGGGCAACATCGCAGTCAGTTTGTCACAGATCATGCAGTCTTTAAACAACTCAAGAAGTTTCTGCATCACAGATTCTGGTTCTTGTTAATCTCTGACATCTGCTGGAAAAACAACATGGTGGGATACAAGTAGTCAAGATTTCTTGATACAGGCATTGGATGGACCAGAGCTGACCCGCAGCTGAATCTGTTACTTACTAACAAGACAAAAGTAGTTCTGGATGTGATAATGAGTGGCAGCTTTGGCCGTAGTTAGTGACCATGAAATGGCAGAGTTCTAGATCCTGGAGAGACTGATAAAGGAGAGTGAGTGGAATACAGACCTTCGACTTCACTTGCCACTTCCTCCTGGTGCCTCTGCACAGTACAAGCTCAGACACCTCAGATGCATCACTGGACAGAGCTTTCAGTCCCTCACGTGCAGGCAGAGCACTGAACTTATCCTGTAGGTACAGAAGTGCAGGTGGAGAAGCAGCCTTCCTACTGTTGCCAGAAGTCACAGGCTTCCAGCCCTTCTATATCTTAGGAAACTATTTTCCAATCCAATAATCACAGACTCTGCCTGCATCTCCTTCAATGCAGTTGTACGTTAAGGCTCCTGGACCTGCCACATCTCTGAGAAGATTTGATCCGTTTCCTTTTGTAGTCTCTGATGCTGCACAGTCTGATGACCTCTTTCTGCAGCACCTTAATTGGTGACACACACACCTCCCCAGTACACGCCTCCTGTAGGCAAGAAGACCATCTTCCCCTGCCCCAACAACCTCAGTGGGAGGCCCCAGGCCTCTGTAACTCCAAACCTAGAGAGCTTCATTCTCCTTCAGGAGCCTGGCCCGAGTGCTGTACACCATGAAGTTGAAACCACGTTTCAGAATTCCTCCAAAACCTCACCGGAAAACAGAAGAGCTGCAGCTGAAAAGGGATATACATCCCAACCAGGTATGAAACCGCACAGACTGTAAGCAACATGACCTCACAGTGCAAAGTAAATACTTAGAATAAGCAACATTTTTAGCAATTATTCTATTTGATTCTGAATGCAGAAATTATACTTCAAAAGATTAGGCATTAATGCTCACTGTTCTTTCTCTACAAACTACTAGCTCAATCTAATCCTCAGTTCCAATATTGGGTCTTCCCCAGAACAAGCTTCAGCTATTTAGGGGATTACCATTCTCCTAAAATAATGGTCTGCAGATAGCATTTTCCTTAGAAAAGCAATTCCACTGAAATCACTGGAGCTGTTCCTGGTAGAATATGCTTAGATTTTCTGAAAGATCAGAACTTAATTAGCAGATCATAATTACACTGATCATTTTAATTTCAATGTTCAGTAAGATTACTAACTCTTCACCTAATTTTAGAATTATAATTTATATTTTTACTCTATACATATGTTCTGCAATTTTAATTTTTTTTATAATTCTTGTTTAAGCATCACAATATCTAAAAACTTACAGAAAACACAGATCTATTTTTTGTTGAAGTAAAAAGCCTCTCTTGCCTTTCTTGATACAACTTCAAGGAAAACTTAGAAAGGTTCCTCCCATGGAAAGCTGCCAGTCAGGAAAGGACCTGGGGGTGCTGGTCGACAGCTGGCTGAACATTAGCCAGCAGTGTGCCCAGGTGGCCAAGAAGGCCAACAGCATCCTGGCCTGTATCAGAAATAGTGTTGTCAGCAGGAGTAGGGAGGTGATCGTGCCTCTGTACTTGGCACTAGTGAGGCAGCACCTCAAATCCTGCGTGCAGTTTTGGGCCCCTCACTACAAGAAGGACATTGAGGTGCTGGAGCGTGTCCAGAGAAGGGCAACAAAGCTGGTGAAGGGTCTGGAGAAAAGGTCTTGTGAGGAGCAGCTGAGGGAACTGGGGTTGTTTAGCCTGGAGAAGAGGAGGCTGCAGCGAGACTTAATGCTCTCTACAACTACCTGAAAGGTGGCTACATTGAGGTGGGGGTCGGTCTCCCAAGTAACAAGTGATAGGACGAGAGGAAATGGTCTCAGGTTTCACCAGGGAAAGTTTAGATTGGACATTAGGAAAAATTTCTTTACTGAAAGAGTGGTCAGACATTGGAACAGGCTGCCCAGGGAAGTGGTGGAGTCACCATCCCTGGAGGTGTTCAAAAAAACGTGTTGATATAGCGCTTCAGGACATGGTTTAGGGGACACGGTGGTGTTAGGTCAACGGTTGGACTTGATGATCTTGGAGATCTTTTCCAACCTAATGATTCTATGATTATCTACCTAAGATCATGAACACACTGGGACAAACTTGGTACCTTGCTGTTTAATTAGGCAGTATCTATGACTCAAGGTCACTGTGGCACACCAAGAAACCAATTATTGTTAAATTCCAGAAAATTTAAACAGATGCCTAATGCTGGTTTTGCCAGCCAGTTTCAAAAAAGTGAAAAAAAGCTAGGTTTTATGCTTTTCTAGTTAACGTATTTTCAAGGTTTACACTAGGCTGGTCTCAAAGAAATAAAAGAACTACTGCATCACCAAGTCTAAAGGGACTCCATGATGTGATGCTTGCTAACTACAAGACAATCCAGGTTCAAGAAACTAAACCAGTCACTGGTTGTTTTCTTTCCTTTTACGAGAGAGGAAATAAAAAGATATAAAATTACTTCAGTATTGAAAATACTTTCTGGAGAGCTGATGCTATATATACACAGAGCTAGCAAAAACTGCAGCGCTCAAAACATTTTCTTTAAAATTCTTTATGGCATAAATAGAAAAAAACGAAGTCTGATGAACAGTATTTATGAAAACTAAGTAAACTAAACAATGTTAGTCTGATTCCTCAACCTCTCAGAAAATAGAAAAGATACTTTTAATAGACCATATGGCAGAACAAAAATAGAATCAACAACAATTAGTTCAATAAAGTTGAACTAATTGAATTCAACAAGAGCCTGTGCATGAGTATTAGATTATCCATTTTACAGTGCAAGCACGTATCAAACCAGTGAAAAGTGAAGGTTACGCACAAGTTTTATTTTCTTTAGGCATATATCCTATTTGTATTCAGACTCCAGAAATAATACCTCCTGTCTGTGTTATTAGGCATCCTTTAAGAAGGTAGAATAAGCTAAACAAATATTTATTTGGTGATGCTACTGCAAGAAACAGTAAAGCAAAAAACACTGGCATTTTGTATTACAGTAACAACTAGAAAAAAACACAATAGGTGCAGCACAACCTCTGCCTTATATACATAGTAAGTACAAGCAGAATAATCAAAAACATGTTGAACATTAAATCTTCTTCTGTTTTTCCCAAACAACGCGCTTTTCTTACCCACCTCCTCTTTTGCCACCTTTGAAACTAAATGGAGTGATTAGTTCAGAAGTACTGACACTGCACTGAACTCAATAACTCTTTACATGATAAGCTGAGTAAAGGCACAAAGTTAAATAAACTCACCATTTCAGTGGTGTACCTTCGTATTCAAACCATATTTCACTAACTTCCTCTTGTCTCATAACTTTCTGAAAGTGCTTCTTCACTTTGTCTGTTACCAGTGTCAAATAGCTTATCCTTGGCAAAAGCAACTGAAAGAAAAAAATTATAGAAGCTTTGAGTGCACATAAAATTTACTAAATTAATTAAAATCTATAAGAAGTATGCATTTTCATAACCAAAATTCAGTCAGCATTTTTTTTTCCTCCTTTAAGGTAAGATGTCATTTACTTGCTAATGGTCAATGAAAGGCTATAACATTATCTACTCAGAAGATGCAGAACAGCAGTATCCAATACACTAACACACAAAAGAATTAGTATAATGACAAATTCTCGATTCTTTTGATGGGATGGGAGGGAGGAAAGTGGAATTCAACTTCTGCTTTTCTTTATTTAAGCAGGCCAAAGAATGCAGGTTTTAACCTTTATCATCTGAACAGATAGGAACATGTTCTAACTTCTTATTGAATATAATAAGGAACTGTGTAACAGCTATTGTTTCAAAATGGAAATGCCTACAAAATAAAAAAAAAAAGAATGAAATCTAGCTGCTTAAGGGTTTCCAAGTGCATTTTGTATTTCGAATAGCCGGCAATTTCCATTTCCTATGCACTGGTTTTGCAAATTCCACATGTTAGTCAAGGCTACTATGATTCTTCCACTATTTAACCTTTGCCCAGCTACTAAAGTCAGAAAATTGTCAATATTTTATCAGTTGAAATAAGACACCTTCCTACAGCTTTCTTTTTTTCCTCAAGCATAATGTTATGCACTAACCAAAACAGAATGCAGTGTTATTCCTATTTGCAACCCCTACCCCTACCCCCTTCTTTTTTTTAAAAAAAAAAAAAGTCCTATGCCTAGTAAGAGTGGTTAAGCAGACTGCATCTCTCTGTGTACTGACTGATGGCTGTATAGCACATTTATTTAAGATGAATCAGTCCATAAACTTTAATAAACTATGCCTTTCTGTATCCCAATAAGAAAAGATTAACCTCCCTGTGAAATAACACTTAAGCTTTGGAGCAGACATTTTAAATTAATCTTAAGGCATCCCATAAAGTTATTTTCACTTTCTAATTAATTATTAATAAAATACATTAAAGGAATAAATAGAAATAAAATCTATTTTGCATATCTAGAGAAAAAGAAACATTTGTTTTCTAGTGCTCCTCATAACCAGTGATGTTTCTTAAAATATTTTCTTTAGAGTGTATGGATAACACTAGGCCTTAAGTGAATTTCTACAGTACAGATATCCTAAACTATGTAAGGACATATTTAGCCTGACAGAAACCTTGATCTCTGCTGCAACATTCTTCCAGAATCTCTCCAACAATTAGACCACACTTTTAAATTAGATAATATTTTGGCCCTGATACTAGAATTTATTTATAAATGCAAGATTCACAAAGAAGTATGGAGAATAAATCAAGAGTAAATTCTTATGAAAGAGAATGGATTTGTCTTTTAGATAATGCTGCATTAGATTACTAATCTCCATACATCTGTGAAACAACTAAATTTTAGGATTATATATTATATATAACTACAAGGAATTGAGACTCACCACTATCACAGTCATCAAGTCAGTTAACACTCGATCTTTCATGTACCATATGGTTTTCTTTTTCCACCTGTTGCTCTTAGTACCATCATCGTATTGTTTCTACTTTCTTTCATAGGAGTCTAATTCAGCAAGGTAACTAAACAACCTCCAGTTTTTAAAAGGTAAACAATTGCAATAAATTCAATGAAGTCATGCACACACCCAAGAGAGAATTGTTGATACCTCAATGACTTGAATGACGACACAGTCTTACCCTTTATTAACCTAATTCTGCATATCTACACTGACTATTCTTGAAACAATATAGTCCAGGCTATTCCGATCAAACACAGATATTTTTGGTAATAATTACATATTATTTCTGTGTGATATTTACAGTTAAAATAATGCTGGTATATTCTGATATGAGACCCACTTGGACAGCTACAAAAGCCATTTTTCAGCATGCTGCATGTGGCACAGCCATGCAGGAATTGGTAAATATATTAAAGCATTATTGATTGCAACAGTGTTTGACATAACCCTTTAAATTGCATAACTAACTTCCTCTGTAAAATATTTTACTTCAGTTTGTAGTGTGGAAGAACAACACAGTTTCTATTTCAACACAATTAAAGATCACAGACAATAACCAAACAGCATTTAAACCCAATTTAACAGAATGTGGCCTGCACTCCCAATGGGCCTCTTTGGTGCACAGAACCCAACAGCTAATCAGGTTAACATGGGCTGCCTGTTCTTCAGAGATGCTGAGCGTTTAGAGCATCTACTGAACTCTTTTTTCAGTCTTCCTACCTCTTCTACCTTGCTACAGTGGGAGACATGAAAGGATTAAATTCTGTCACTTTTCTAGCTTTAATTATCCTAGACGTTTACAAGAATACTAAGTCTGTTAAGTGAGATCTTTAAAAGCATAGTTTAAAGACATTTTCATTTTGTTATCCTTTTTAATATCCCTTCTCTACCAGTCGTCTACACTCAGTGAAAGACAACAGTTGATACAAACCATTTCTACTCCAAGAGTCCTGTCTTTTTTAAATGCTATTACTGAGCATTTCCAGAGGAAAGCTACTAAAAAATATTTGGAAAAAAACTCAAACCTTAATGCAGTTAACTATATGCTGGGCTTTAGTCAATCTCTCTGACAGCAGAATCACGTCAATTGTTTTACAGAGGCCTCTATATGAAAACTGCAATTCTACACAGCAGTTCACCTTCTAGACTATTAGACAGTCACAAGCTTCTCCAACACCTTAGCCACGTGGCAAGAAGCCTTCCTTTTAGGCAAAGCAGTGTTCACCAGAATGACACCTCTCCCACACTTTTGCTACTCACTCTTAAACCAGTCCACGAAAACCAATGAGGCTACTCTTTCAGCCATTGGTTACTCTACAGCAATACTTCTAGATGCTGGGAATAAATGGCCATGACTCTGGGTTGTTTTTTTTAAACACCTCACCCTCCAGGTCTGTGTCTTCCTCCATGTTCATAAAGCAAGTTCCTCAGAGGAGAAGCTTTTTCCCCCCCTCTTAACATAACGATGCCAGTATTCCCTTCCCATGCAGCCCTGTATTAACGAGTACCGAGATGCAGTAAGAGGAGACATGAAAAGCTGAATGGCTAATGTCGAGGACTGGGAATGTTCACTACATAAACTATTTTACTTCAGTTTCAGGGGTTTTGATGTTTTTTACTTCAATTTAGCCTCCAGATTGATCCTAGACACTAAATACCCACTAGCAGCTTAAGCACATCTTCTGCTTCAGCTTCACGTGAAAGTGATTCAGCTTGTGGGCTCTAAGACTGCTGTGTGATGTAAACCCGGGGAGCAGCAAGTGGAAAGGATGAAGACTTGCTTCAAAAATGCACTCCAGATCTGAACAAAAACATTAATGTAGATGCACTCTGAAACCATAAGAACTAAACCATGATTTAAAAACTTCTGCTCTTCTGCCTTTTACTATTATAATCCTTGGTCCCTTCAAGAAGCAAAGCTGTATTATCAGCTCCAACACGACTTGAAAAAGGAAGAAGCTAAAATTTTAGAGTTGTGATCTCTGAATAACCAGATTTTGCAGAAATAGAGAATGAAGCCTTGAGATTTTTTTGAGCACACTTTAAGCAGAGTAAATAAAAGAATCCCTATCAGATTAAAACTATTTCCTTGACTTAGAAAGTCGGCCACACCATGAAGACAACATGGTTTCAGGGTTTCCATGCTGATGCTAAACTGATCAAGACTGCATGTCTCTACACTTAAACTCATACCTTTCACGTAGTTTTGATTCAATATATACTCATCTATATATGTCTCTAATTTAAAGTCTGAGACTTCTAGATAGCTCAGATGCATTTGGCAATAGGTCAACCACATGAAGTAAGTGCTCCTTTACCAGTAGTGAAACTAAAACATAGAAAGAGGAGCACTATCAGCACTGAACGAAAAGCATGAATGCTTCGTTATGTTTCAAAAACCCACTGGATACACATGTAAATCAGAAACTTATGACGTAAAGATGCTATTAAACACAGGAAAAAAATAATTCTATCCAGTAATATTTTCAAAGAGTAGAATGGGATATGCCAAGACTTAGGGATTTCAGAATCACATAAAAACTCATAGTACAAGAATTTCCTCCCATGTACTTGTTACATTTCAAATTTACGCTTCACTCAATCAGCTAACATTCTCTATCAATCAAAGGTCTAATAGGTGCTGGAAGAATGAAAACTGCTGAGTATGCTGTAAATAAATACTACATGATTACAGAAGGCACTTTCAGTTTACAACTCAAATACATCCATCACCCTCATTTTATCATCAGCTAGCAATCCAGTTGAGGCACTGTACTGTTAAGGCATTACAATATTATAGCTGCTTTTCCTACATCTGAACTAGATCTCTCATGGTTGCTAGTGTTTATAAAGAAAACGAACAGAAGTCGTCCATGAGCAGAAATACTGGAGCTAGTGCTCCTTACGAGTTTGTGTTACATGGGTGACTGATCTTTAGTGTTTAAGACCGCATACAGCTCTGACTGAAGTCATCTCTGTAGTAAGGTAACGCAAAAGTTCTCTCCCATCTTCTGGTCATTATCCAAGAACATACAAACACCCATAGTGCCTCCTCCCCTTACTGAATTACTTGTTAACTTTTTCATTATATTTTTAAGATCTTAATTATCTGTGGTAAGTTTCTCTCACAGGCGAAACAAGCTTAAAGTTTCAAACCTGCTGTGAAGAGAGACAAACCACACAGCATGGTCACATGGTTTACTTTTAGAAGGTACCATAAGAAGAAGATTGTGTTTTTTTCACAACATGTAATAGCACACATGGTAAGAATGAAAGAAACACGCATAACTATGCCATTGGACTATCTGCAACTACGTTCCTTATACTCACATAGTAAGGTTCAGCTTCCCTTTCAGTTATCTCATCCTGATACAGAGTGAAACAGGTTGGTATTCGTCCAAACCACACATCTCGAAGTACATCTTTGTCATCTGTCATTCTTCCACTGGATCGTGAAGCACATGTAGATCAGTTTGTTTCCTCAGGTAGAACTGTAACCCTGTTCCCCCCAAAAGAAAGAAGTCAGCATGACTGCAAGTAAAATACACCTTGTTAAAGGTTCTCCCATAACTATGCTCGTTCAAGCACAATCAATGCTGTCACCGAGACATTAAGTGCATCAGTTTGTACAAAGAACAGGATGAGTTCACACACTTTTCCCAACTACAAACACGCGGTGGGTGACAAGTGAGCATTTTTTAGGCCTGCCTCACACCCCAGCCGCAGAGCCAAAGGGACCCTTCCCGTTACAGCCCTGCAGACACCCCGCAGCTCCCACACGCCCTGAGGCCCCGGCTTTACCGCGGGCGAACGGCCCCGGACCCACGGGCAGCCAGCAGAGACGGTGTCCGCAGAAGAGCGGGACGGGCAGCGGCAGGGACGACGAAGCGAGCAGGTCTCGGGCCGGCCCCGGGGCGTCAGCGAGGCCCCAGGACGGGCCCCAGCATCGCCCACCCCCGCGCTGAGACCCGGGGGCGCCCCGCCAGCAGGCTCGAGGCGGCGGCCGCCCTCCGCGCCCGCAGCAGCGGCTCGGACAGGCCCCGCGGGGTCGCTCGGTCGCTCTGTCTGTGCCTCTCCGGCGGCCGCCCGAAGTGAATCAGCAGCGCACGGCGCGGCAGCGCTCCGGCCTCACGGGACCGGACCGAGAAGCGGTACGGCGGCAGCCCCCGGCGTGCTCTCCCCGGGCAACTGCAAGGCCGGGGGACGGGCCGCAGCGGCCCCGCCCCAGCCTGCCGGGGACGAGAGGCACCCCGCGGGGGCCGGGGCCGAGTCCGGGCCCGGGCCCGCCCCAGGCAGCCCGGCCGAGGGGGGCGGGGGCGAGCGGGGGGAGAGGGGACAGCCGTTACCTCAGTTACGGCGTGCGGCGCGCCAGGCAGGAACTGAACTACGGCCCCGCCCCCGCCCCGCCCCCAGGCGCAGGCGCTATCCGCCGCGCCGCTTCCGCCCGGCTCTTAGGCGGGCAGGCTCCGGTACGGCCCCGCCCCCAGCCGGCGCCGGAAGCCGGGAACGGGGCGGAGGGTGGTGACGGAGCAGGGCCGGCGGCGGGAGTGGCGGCCAGCGGGAGGGTTGTGGCGGGTTGCGGGACTCTGGGCGGGAAGGAGGCGGAGGCGAGGTCCCAGCTGCCGCCGCGGCGGCTGCAGCGGTTACCGATATGGGCGGCGGGAAGGAGCCGGTGCTGCAGCCGCCCCCCCTGCGAGGAGGCGGCTTGGCCGCGCTCCCCGGGTGCGCTGTTGGCGCTGCAGCGGCAGGGCCGGAGGCGGGGGGTCGCTGGGGTGGAGCTGTAACCGGGCCCGGGCCTGGCCCCACTCCTGAGGCGCCGGCGGAGTCGCTGAGCCGTCAGGCCGCGCTCCTGGCAGCGCGCCGGGGCCAGCGGCGGCTGATGCCGAGGGCTTGGCGCCCTTTCGGGTTTAGATGCGGCTCTGAGGATTTGGAGCACAACTGGACCACTTAAGGCCTCTGTTCTGCCTTACCCGACTGCTCTCTTTTCCTGCTCCTTATGTGGTAGGCTTTGCACACGCTGATTTTATACCATGGTCGCAGGAGGGTAAGGAGTGCCCGCCGCCACCAGGGACGTCCCTTACAGACCGAAGCGTCATCCTGGATCAGTTTTTATCGGCCCAACGGCTGCACGTCACAGTAAATTCCATCTCTGCGTTTTAAAGAACATCTCCTGCAATTCTGTCACTCTGCAAATCCCCATCCCGATGTCCTCCAGCCGTAGAAGTGAACAGGAAGGACAGCACTTTTCAGGTGGGAGGGAACACCGTCGTTCCAAGGAAGGTCTGTGTCACAGCTTTCTTGCTGGTATGTGTCACACACCAGCAGTTGTCAAAGCTGGGTTCTTCCTGTGGCAAGACGTAGAACTGAGGCAAATGTAGTACGACATTTTGGCAGTTAACACTTGGGCGGAAACTGAAAAAATGTGTTTTTACCTGATGTGGATGGCACAGACTGCAATTTCAGTAGTGCGATGTTCTTGCTATGCTGGCTTGTAGCCACCAGATGTCATGCAGTGGCCACTACTGCTGAAGGTGACTTAAGGAATTCAAGAACTACAGTTATTACTGACTTTTTGTGGATTTCACCCAAAGACTGGCATTTTAAGAACTTGTATGTTACTGATTCAACCGTATGATTTGGGGAATTTTAGTATTTTTTCAGTCATCTGAAAGATTAGAGAAGTCTGAAGAGCTTATTTTATTTTTTCCAGTTTAAATAAGCTTGTCATGATCACCTCTTTTTGATAAAACATAGTATGCTGAACACAGGCCGTATTATAAACTATTAGGAAAAAAAACACCACCTTTTTTTGTTAATGCTCCATAAGCAAGAAGTTTAGCTGTGGCACGTCTGTGATTTGGGATGTACACAGTGAAACTTTCCCTATCTTCTCTCCAAGGGTTTTTGCAACACATTGATTCGAAAAACAGGTAAACTGGTGTGGGTGAACTTCATATTTGTTACGGTCTACCCCAAAGCACAGGGAAAGATGGTACACAGCACATGCTCTATTGCAAGAGCATCAGGCTCTCAAGGGACCAGTCCCCTTACGCTCCTAAATATAGGCAGCTTACACTTGCCTTGGGTGGATGTATTGGGCAGCATCTCTATAAGGCATGCTAACGCTGAGGTGATGGAAGGGGAGGGGTTCCTCCAGGAGTATTCCCTGTGCACTCACCACAGTTTAACTAGTGTGGATGTTGTGGAAGTGACTGTCTTGTAGACCTGGAATGGCAGAAACTTCTGGATGCAGAAGGATGCTTCCATGGAGACCTGTGCAGAACTGATCCCACAATTACAAAGGCATCCAACCCACAAGCACTGGTCATTGCTACAAGCTTCTCTATCAATTTCTGCAAAGAAACCCCTTAATGCTGTTACAGGTCTATTGAAACCTGCCTGATGAGGATGTGTTGACTAGTGGAGCTGCTGTGAGGTGCCAGCACCACTGGGGGAACAAAAAAAAAAAAAAAGTCATTGTTTGCCCTGGTTACAAGATTTAGAACCTTTCAGGAAGCTTTGCACATCTGGATTTCCCTACAGGAAATCAAGGAGAACCACATTTTTATGCTTTGCCCTTTCCTCCTGTGAGTTCCTTACAGTTCTTCTATAGGAAAAGGTTGTTTCAGTAGCACTGAAGGGTTTGACTGATCATTGAAGGAGCATCAGTAAAGATAATGCCAGGTTGTATTGAAAAGAAAATGGCCCAGAAACATCCACTGGCACAACTGCTCCCACTCATTTTTTCTCATGAGCAGGAAGAAGTCTGCCAGCACTGCTATTAGCAGTAATACTAACAGAGCGTATATACTGAGGATGTGACCTATTCTTGACGCTGCCTGTGCTTACTTCCTGATGTCTTACTTAACCTCTACTACTTGAGCTCTTGAAGCACACCATTGGCCAGCTAGACTGTGTAATCAGCATTCTGTTGATTACTAATGACAACTACCAAACAGATTAAACATTTACTTTTGCATTAGTCCCTCCTGTATAGTATAAGGAACACAGGGACCTGACTCAGGCATATGGATTCCAGTCCGTAGGCTGAAAATTGAACACCATTGAGTGCCCAAGTCTTTTGCTGGATTTAGATACAAGACGCTAAGTAGAGAATAAAACACAGTGAGTTATAAAGTGAGATAACTTGCTATTTAGAGTATCTTCCTATTAAACATCCTAGCAAACTGCTGATGTAGTTACCAGGCACAGGTACAGCAAGACACATTGTAAAATCTGTGTGAGATTATAGAGACAATCGTTCTGTAGACAAATGAGGCTCTGCTACTCAGATTAACTTGGTTGTAGATAAATACATGAGATACATCTACTGAACAAGTAAAGTAAACCTGAAGCGAATGTCAACTTTGCTGTTAGTATGGCTATAAATAGTGAATCCAAATCCAAACATTAAAAACCATCGCTAGGATGGAATGTCAAAACAGATACAATAAAAAAAGAATTACGTCCTTTAGCATATTGTTCTCCATATTTTTATCTAATGCCCCAAGTTGCATCATCACTCGGCAGAATGAGCCAGTCTAAATTGGAAGGGCAAGAGCTCAACGAACATATCCCCAATTCCAAAGATGCTTAAGCAGTAGTCCCCCATTTTAAACGTCATCATCAGACAACACACAGTGAGTCATTGCCTAATGGCACCCGAAACAAAACACCTGGTAGTGAGTACCTATGGAATGTGAAGGTGCTTGTAAAGAACAAGATTATAATTAAAGATGCATTAATTCTAACAGAAATAAGAGAAATGGTTTACATATTTGTGGGCAGTTATGTTTTTGTGTAATGATAGTGAAGACGAAGATTTGTGAACAGAATCACTGTATAATTTAGGTTGGAAGGGACCTTCAGAGTCCTTTCCTGACCTCTAGGCCAACACCCCTTCTCAAAGCAGGAGTAGCTGCAAAGTTAGATCGTGTTGGTGAAGGCAAATAATGCCAACATTTGGTTGCTGAAATGTTACCTGAAATAAAATGTGAAATAGTGTTTCCCAGTATATTTTGCTATAACTGCGATAACTGATACTCATTGCTGTGATCACATGGAATGAATTTAATGCTGCTTTCACAGAACTGGTATTTGATGGCACCTACATATGCATGAAGTAAGGATCATTCATATGTATAACTAAGAACCCTGGCAGGTGGACAAAAAATTCCTTTTATTCAGGCCTGTCTCCCCTTTGTGTAAAATCCTGACTCCATTAAATCAAGGGCAAAACACATGAAGATATGTGAAACCTAACTTGTTCCAGTGTTGCTTTATCAGGAACTGATCAGCAATCACTATTGATGTTTTCCCTTCATTTCCCTAACAGTTTTCAATAGAAAGCAAACCATAATTTTTTTACTTTCTTAGCTAATGTCTTTTGAGTATGTAAACAAAATCAGATTGTGAGAATCATTAATGTACACCTTTTAACATGCAGCAGTGAGTAAGAGTCAAATGAAACCCATAATGCTGCTATTTATATCTAGCTAAATAGTTCATTGTTGTCTACTCCCAGTGAAGAATTAATTTGATTAATTACATAAGAAGCTGATTCATTCATCCGAGACCTGTCTGGAAATATTACAAAATACAAGTACCGCGTCTGATGGCACTTAATGTTTTCCAGATACAATTTTAATGTACATGTTTTTGGAAGCAAAAAATTGCTCTTACCTGGATGTACTTCTCCTTTCATGCCCTCTTCACCTACTGATATTTGTCCTCTATAAGAGGCGAATAGGTTTGGAAATATTCTAGACTGTTTTTAAACTCTTTCTTGGATAAATAATTAAAGTGTGCTGACAGCTGTCCTAGATTTCTCTCACTGTAGTTAACTCTGGTTTATGTTGTTAATTTCCTATTTTAATTCTTACTTAAAATTCCTAAGTCATATTTCAGACTATCAAAATAATCTTTTATTGCTAAAACAAGTGACTGGACATTAGGAACTCCTCAGTCTGCTGCTTATTATTTACCTTGAACAAAATTTCTTGTGTTTGCTACTTTGTCATAGCCCCATTAAGACATCTTGGTCTTAGTGAGGAGGGAGAGAAATACCATTTTTAAAAATGTCACAGTATGTATGTATGTAGATTCTTTATGGACACAGATCATAAGCTTTCTTTTTAAATATATTAACAGTGCAACAGCAGTTGTTCTCACAGCTAGAGTTTCACCCCTCTGCATGTTAACTAAATAATACTTAATCTGTCAAGTATTGTCACTTATCAAAGAGGAGTGCCTGGTATTCAAAAGGCAGTAGGATGATGTTTCCCTTTTTTTTCTGTTGGGAATAGTGAAATAAATGTTAATGGCTTTGTCAGTACTGTCTCGATATGTGACAGGATTGGCTTCATCTATGTTTGATGCATAAATTTAGCCATTTATGACTAAGGATCACCGCTAACTTTGTGCTTAATCATAGCACAACCAGGAAGTAAAACAAAAATATAAGGAGGATAATATAATAATGCTGTGCTGCTTGGCTATTGGAACAGCCTTTAAGTTGTTTATTTTTAGGCAAGAAGCCATTTCACCCTTAATCTGAACAGAAACCTGCTGTTGATGCTGCTGGGATGTCAGCTTCCGAGACAAGGGCAGTCCAGTCCTCAGTTCAAGAAGGCACTAAGCACCAGTGTGTCACCTGGTACTCAGGAACTCCCAGAACTGAACCTAGCATTCACTGCCATTTATTGACAAGTAATCTTTTATAACTTTGTAAGAGACTTATTGCTGTACAGCTTTATATTACAATCCTTTCAAAAAGGATTTAATTCCTTTTCTATGTTACATTGCATAATTTCAAGCATCTGAGTTAGTCATGGTCGTCCACAGATACTCATTACAACGGAGTCTGCTGGCTGACAGATGAAACCTGACATCCTATTGCAATAAAGCATCAAACAGCACAGGGGTTCATGGATAACACAGTGCTAAGTGTGGCGTAGGTACAGCAGGACAGATTCCCTGCCCATACAAGTCACCATGGCTTCAGAAAGCAATTTTCTATTCTCAGTAAACCTGTTACACCTGACCTAGACCACAGCTTCTTTCTTAGCTTTCTGAAAGGAAATACTTCTGATTGGTAATAGCATGGGATTTCTCTATTCCAGGCAAAATTGGTTTTGTGATATGACTGGATGATCTTCAGCATTTTTACTCAAGGAAAGAATTTTTCTCAGTGATTCCAAATTCACTTTGATCATTTTGTAGCAATAAAGTCTTGATAACTCCGGTTCTGAATCTCTCATATATCTTTGTTTCTGCATTAATGAAGTGTGTTAAGGAGGTTTAAATTTACAAAGACTTTTTAGTGAATTTAAAATCAATATTGGATATGAGTTCTGTTTTTTCTCTTTGTTGTATTTGTACATTTGTTATATAAGCTAGTTGTTAAATCACTGCTTTCTCAGGAAAAGAAGTAACCATATGATGCATATAAAATAATAGGAGGATGGATGTTAGTGTTGATGGGGAAAAAAGTAAAAATCCTAAAGTCTATCAGATTCCATAAGAAACATCATTACCAGTGCTGAACTTGGCGGGAGGAAACAATCCTTTCCCTTGACTTACTGGCCACACTGTGTCTAGCGTAGCCCAGCTTGGCCTTCACTGCTGCATGGGAGTTTGCATTTGCCCCTGTTGAACTCCATGATTTTTCTACTGGCTCATTCCTCTCGTTTGCTGGGATCTGTGTGAATGGCAGCTCAGCACTCGAGCATATCGACACCCACCCCCTGACACACACACCCTGTTTGTATCACGTATCATCCAAAAACCCAAGAAGTGTGTGTTCCAGCTCATTGTCCAGGTCGATGATAAAAATGTTAAATGGCACTGGCCCTAGTATTGATGCTGGAGGAACACCACTAGTAACCAGCTTCCAGTTAGACCTTTGTGGTGGGTTGACCCTGGCTGGATGCCGGGTGTCCCATCAAAGCCGCTCTATCACTCCCCTCCTCAGCAAGAGACGGGAGAGAAAATGTAACGAAAGACTCGTGGGTTGAAATAAGGGCAAGGAGAGATCATTCAGCAATTACTGTCACAGGCAAAACAGACGTGACTTGGGGAAAATTAATTTAATTCATTGCAAATCGAAATCAGAGTAGGATAATGAGAAATAAAAACTAAATCTTAAAACACCTTCCCCCCACCCCTCCCTTCTTTCCAGGCTCAACTTTACTCCTGAATTCTCTACTTCCTCCCCCTGAGAGGCACAGGGGGATGGGGAACGGGAGTTGCGGTCAGTTCATCACACACTGTCTCCACCGCTCATTCCTCCTCAGGGGGAGGACTCCTCACACTTCCCTTGTTCCAGCATGAGGTCACTCCCACAGGAGACAGTCCTTCATAAACTGCTCCAACATAAGTCCTTCCCACAGGCTACAGTTCTTCACAAACTTCTCCAGCATGGGTCCCTTCCATGGGGTGCAGTCCTTCAGAACAGACTGCTCCAGTGTGGGTCCATCACGGGCGCGTAAGTCCTGCCAACAAACCTTCTCCAGCGTGGGCTCTCCACAGGGTCACAGCATCCTTCAGGTGCATCCACCTGCTCTGGCATGGGGTCCTGCATGGGCTGCAGGCGGATACCTGCTCCACCGTTAACCTCCATGGGCTGCAAGGGGACAGCCTGCCTCACCATGGTCTTTACCACGGGCTGCAGGGGAATTGCTGCTCCAGCACCTGGAGCACCTCCTCCCCCTTCTTTCTTCACTGACCTTGGTGTCTGCAGAGTTATTTCTCTCACATATTCTCACTCTTCTCTCTGTCTGCAATTGCTGTTGTGCAGGTTTTTCCCCCCCTTCTTAAATATGTTACCACAGTGGTGCTTCCACCTTCACTGATAGTCTCGGCCTTGGCCAGCAGCAGGTCCATCTTGGAAACAGCTGACATTGGCTGTATTGGACATAGGGGAAGCTTCTAGCAGCTTCTCTCAGAAGCCACCCCTGTAGCTGCCCCCTGCTACCAAAACGCTGACATGCAAGTCCAATACAACCTTGAACCATTAACCGCTACTCTCTGAGCCCAGCAGTCCAGCCAGTTTTTCACCCACCTTGCAATCTACTCATCCAGTCCACATGTCCTCAGTTTAGCTACTAGTATACTGTGAAAGACTGTGTTGAAAGTCTTGCTTCAGATAAGCTACATCTGTAACACTCCTTTTATCCACAGAACCAGCCATTTCATCATAGAAGGCAATCAGGTTGGTCAAGGATGATTTAACCTTGATAAATCTCTGCTGGCTGATTCCAGTCATCCTTCTGTCCTTCATGTGCCTAAAAGGAGGAGGACTTGTTCCTTAATTTTCCCAGGAGCTGAGCAGGTTGAAGGTCTTCCTTCTTTGCTTTTTAAAATATTGATGTAACATTTGCCTTTTACGTGCAACTGGGGAGTTCCTCCAGTTGCCACAGCCTTACAAAGATGATAAAGAGCAGCCTCACAAAGACATCAGCCACCTCAACTTCTGTGGATGCATCTCATCTAGTCCCATGTCCAGAATTACTTAAATTCTCCCTAACTTGATCCTCCTGTATGGTGGGTAGTACATCATGCCCCCCAGTTTGCTACTAGGCACAGAGACCTGACCTTGCCAGTAAAAAACAAGGCAAAGAAGGCATTAAGTAGTTCAGCCTTTTCTATGTACTTCATCACTCGGTCCTTTCTAGCTTGCCTGCACTATTTAGCTTACATTTTTCTTCACTTTTCTTTCAATGATGCTTACATGTAAAAGCCCTTCATGTTGCCCTCTACATTCCTTGGTGGTTTCAACCCCAGCCATGTGTGGCTTTCCTAATTCAACTCTTGCATGCCTGGGTGATACTGCTAGATTTCCTGGTAGCCTGTCCCTGCTTCCACTTTCTGCATACTTCCTTTCTGTGTCCGAGCTCAGCTAGAAATTCCCTTTTCAGCCAACCTGGCCTCCTGCCTTGTGTGGTCACGATGGGCCATTCCTGTGCTTCAAGGAGATTTTATTTGAAGATCAGCTTTGATGGGATCATTTTCCTTCTTGGCTCCCCAGGGATTCCAGCCTACTCGTTCCCTGACCAAGCTGAAGTCCTGTCTCCTGAAGTCCAGGCCTTTACTCTGCTAAGTACCTTCCTCACTTCCCTTAGTATCTTAAATTCAACCTGTTTCTCCACTTCTTTTTAGGCTTTGATCTCCATACCCTGATGAACCTGCTTAAAAGCCTTTCTCAATAGGTTAGCAAGACTGTTGGGAAAGATGTTTTTGCCTTTTTTTCTCATGCTGGTGCCATCACTCCCCACTGGTCCTTACTGCCAGAAGATGGTCCACGGGCATAGAAGCCAGAGGCCCTGCTTGTGACACCAGCCACACGGCTTTGATCTGCAAGATACATCCTCTCCTACTGAGCCCATTTGCTTGACTGTTAGGATTGAAAAGGAACATCACCTTGGCCCCTTTACTACAGCTTAGAGCACAACAGCCATCTTTGATCTGCTCTAGGTCTCTTTTGGCAACCAGACTTGTGGCCAGATGGGTAAGCAGAAATAGATAGCAACAGGGCAAAGACCCCATCAGTCCTTCTATGGTGTCCCACACTGGGGCCCAGGACAAGGAATCAGCTTTCTGACAGCAAGTCCAACCTGCAGGTGGGTGCTCTGGCCCCTAGCAAAGGGAGACTTGGCCACTGTTACCCATTACTTCATCCTTATGGTGCAGGTTCCAGACAGTTTGTGATTTTTGTTGGATACCCCTGAAATTCCCCATGAACTTCTCTAATTTTAGTTATCCCTGAAAACTTTCTATACCATGTAAATTTTACTGTCTTGCTACATATCATATCTCATCAATAAATATTTTTTATAAGACCAATCTTATTAGAGATGTTTAAGGAAGTCCATTGCTTGTTTCATCTCATATTGATTATTCTTACTTTTTCTGTTGGTCCATGACAGGTTTTTTTTCTCAACCCATAAGTATATAGTTTCCTTGATAACCTATTGGGAAGGGCATGGTTATAAAGACTGAATAAATTTCAGCTTACTCATTCTTGCTCTTCTACTTTTTTGTAGACCAGCTAGCAGATAACTCCCTAATTATTGTTTATTGATGGTAGAAATTCACTGACCTGCATTCTCACAGTCACTCTCTGTGCTTGTTTTAAATATTACATCCTTATTCTCTGTGATCGCAACTGATTATCATGGGAAAAGCAAATGCTGATGAACAGCTCTGCCACTTCATGCTTCTACTCCCCGGGACTCCCAATAACTGGTTTGCTTCATCAGGCTGTTTCAACACCTCCTCTTTTGGACAACTTTTCATGGGACGGTGCAAGATTTAGATTCGTCAGAGAAGAGGACAGAGCTGATGGCTGGACAGACTGGTGCCAGCTGATGGATTTCACAGGGTCTTCATACAGGCAAAAGGGCTTTGTAATGCACAGAAGACAGGAGGAAGAAGTGACTGGTAAACATAACTATGAACCAACAGTTTCCATTTCCTAGTAATGCTCCTGTATTATCTGCAGATACATAGGAACAGTTATGCTTTTAATTACATCTGGTCAGCTTAATATTTAATTGCAGATTCTTTAGCTCCTAACTAGGTTACAGAAGACTGGATAGCTCTTGGATTTGTCACAGGACACTCATATCCCACAGCAATATAATCACCTGTGCTTACGCTCCAGTCTAGCGTTTTGGTTTCAGACTATAAACTGCTGAATATAGAGACCTGCCTTCCTGCATGCTTGTACGCTTCCCAGCTCATCAGTTAGTCAGTATAAATAATAATAAATAATTGATAACTATGTATTTAATTTCCAGGGCTACGGATTAAGTAATATACTTGGAATCTCTATAAAATAATTAATTTTAAATTTTGTGGTAGTTTCTGCCTTCCCTCTAAAAAACTAAAAGAGAAAGATGCTGTCCTAACTTAAGCCACACTGGCTGATAGATTTCCATGAGAAAATGATGAAAATACAATAGAACAGCATTGTAGGTTTAGTCAAACTTAAATTAAAAATTATTCTCTAAGGTGACAGGTTTCCAAATTAATTTCAACCTAGAAATAATTAATAATTAAAAATCAGATCAGGATGCAAAATAAGAGATATATAGCTTAGCTTTTGGATGACAATGAAAGTGTAGCAGTACTATGCACACTAACTAGTGGAAAACTGGAAAGCAAGAGAAACAAAGCCATAAAATATTAACCTGCAAGTATATACACTTCAGCAAAGTTATACCTATGCAGGAAAACATAAACACATCTTGATATTAAGCAGTAAATTAACAATTTGCCAGTATTATACCCCTAGAGCCTCATTATTATGTTAATTTTGGTATTTTTTAATTGAATTGATTTATGGTCTTATTAGTATACCTTTAAACTGTGACTGCAGGAGAACAGAGTGCTAGACTTAACTTTTTTTTTTTTTTTAAATCAGACTCCAGAGAAGCCTGGAGCGCCCAGTGCACAGAGCAGCACGATGCTGCCAATCAATGGCATCCTGCCCTCGTTAGAAGCGCATCTCCCATCTCACACTCAGTTCCTATCAGTCTACAGAACCACCAAGATGGGAAAGAAAAAGATTTGCCACAATGTGGAATGTTCTCTCCTCTGAGTAGCATCCACAGCATTTGTTTCAGTCTAGTTATAGAGTCTGTTCTCTCATAGCTATTTTTTCTTCCCCTGCTACAGTTTCAGGAAGGAAAAAACTACTTATTGAAAAACCTCAGGTACCAAACAAATGCCTTAGTGAACCAACGTTGACATTAAGGGAGCTGGTATGGAAAACATAGCATACACATAGTGTTTTACAGATTTTAGAGCCCAGCTTGAGACCAGGCGTGGAATCTTTATGTCAATTCTTTATGCAAACTGGCAAAAAGTCCAAAAATTGAAAGCTTTGAAGAAACGATGAGATGAAAAATGTACAGAGGAAATGTTTATCTTTTACAGGGGGGCAGAAGAACACTGCAAGACTGAAGTGGGTTATATGTGTTGCCTTGGCTTTGTACTGACACTGCACTTCAATGAAAGGTAGTTATGATTAAGAGAAATGTAATATTGGATAGTCATTAACAGAACGGGAAAAGTGCTTAGCAGATAACAGAGAAGGAAACCCATGAAATAAAATTTTTCTGTGAGACAGGGTTTTTTTTTTCTGTGAACTGATTGGAGAAGGAATGAAAACTACTACCACGGTTGTATTAGCAAGAGTAAAAGTGATGTCCTATACTGGGAACTCCTGAACATTTCATAACTGAAATCTATTTGGCTATCTGCCTGGAGCCATGGGCTGCACCTAGTTGGCATTAAAATCAGAGCACTCTCACTGTTATCATCATGATGCGAGTATTATGTGGAGGTAGTAACTAAGGCAGAAGTTGTTCACTTAATAAAAAAAAAAATAAAAAAGCGCTAGTGATAAAAAAAATAGGATGGCTGTGGATAGCACTGTAAAAGTCCATGTTATGGTTGAAGATCACATGCTACACCTTGGCCATGTTGTGGGACACTTCTAATGGGTAAGCACTGAAGTTATACAACCCCATGAACTACATACATGACTTATTTTGTTTCATTCCCTTGAGCTGTAGTGCAAAAGCCTCGTTAAAAGCCCAAAGATTGGTTTCAGGACTCTTCTTTGAGTAGCTGACAGGAGGTGTGCGGGTAGCAGGGGGGTCTATATGACACCTTGCATCTATGTGAATATATATGCGACTCAAAGGCTCAGGTAAATTGTTTGCATTTTACAGTAACAATAAGAAACCATGCTAATATTGAATTGAATAATTGAACAGGCTAATTTCCCATTACAAATTCTATCCACTCCTATCTGCTGTGGACTACTCAGTTTACAGAATAAAAATCTTACTTAGTGTATCAATGGGTTCAGCAGAACTATCCATGAATAACCGGGTTACAAATTAAGCCAAAGCTATCAGAAGAATGAAGGTGAAATATTGACCCTGACAAGGGTCACATGCATTTTTGACTTGATCTGATCAATAACTAGGGCCTCAGAGATGGGCATTGCATTCTTTCAACACGGGTACCAGCTCACAGATGGAACTAAATGCCAAATATCCCAAATTGGACCATGATGGGGATGAGACACCTCAATATAAGACCAAAAGCATCCAACATGCAAAGCTAAAGTACTGCCTGAAGTAATCATGCAGTGTGCACAAGTAAGAAGAAATTCAGAGCACTAGGTTATGTAAATTCATCCCCACTCCAAAATGTCCCTCAGAGCCTGAGGTGCCTCCATGTACTTCAGCTCCAGCGCCTGCGTGCTCACCTGTGTGTCTCCCCAAGCAATCCAGCCATACAGCCGCCATATAGACCACGGTAAGTCATGGCAACTGGCACGCCAATAACGTTGACTAAGTGAAGGTTGCCCTTTAAGCCTGATTGATGTTTTGCCCCACCTACCAGGTACGTAAGGCAATCCCACAAATTCTTCTTGGCTTCCAAATTTAATTCTTGGTTGAAGCTGAAATCCCTGGCTCTTGCTTCCACATTCCTTAGTCCTAGTCTCATTCAAACTCTGCTTGCTACTTTTCCAAAGTCTTTCCCTGTGACATGGACTTGGCGACATTTATGGGGTTTGCCCTGCTATTTGTTTTAAGGGCCTCTTGGCTTCTCTGGCTTCCTACCTTATTGCTGTGGCTGCAATTCTGGCTGGCATGTTCCTAAGCTAATTTAGTTCCTAGCCTTGGCTTTCCCTGGTCATAATATTCAGTTGCATTTTCCATTTTTGATTCCAGGCTGTCTTTAATGACCAAGAATGATCACCCAATCCCACCATGTCTGATAATTTACTGAGGACATGTATTTATGCCTTTTTTTTTCAAGGCATGGAGTGAGACTCACTCCTTCTCTTTTCAGGGGTAGCCAGGGAACCTCTCTAGTCTTGTTGGGCCAGAAAGAAAACATGAGTAATGATATGACTGTGACGTAGAATGTCCCTTTGTAGGTAGGATATTCCTGAATTAAGGCTACCATTTCCATCACTATTTCTACTTCATACCTTGAACTCTTGGAAAAAAATGGAAGCCAGTACAGCATTTTGTACAGAGCCTGCTATTACCATGTGTGTTAAACAAGACCCAAATATGCCAACCACAGGGAGTCCCCGCAGAGATGTAGGCCAAGCAATACCTAGTTTTTAGCTCCTTGTCAGACTTAGGCAAGAAGCAGCCACCCAACACTCAGTCCTGTGAAGACAGAGGCAGTTCTGTGCATGTGGAAAGGTGAATCCCTAAGTACCTGGGGCACTTTCAAGACAAACAGGGAGGCACTCCTGGAATTTAGGTGCCTGTAGGGTTAGGTGTCAAATGAATGTGGGATTTCAGGACCATAGTTTGGATCTTACGTTTTATGTGGGACATGGGCAGGATTTTGGACCCTGCGTACTTTATTGCTCCTTTATCACCAGCTCCAAAGTGTGGGAATCCAAACCACTCTTCATATATTCTGACAGTGAATTACCTGAGTCTCAAATGTTCGCTTGCCTGTACTGTTTCTGGAGGAAATTTCACACCTTCATTGTATTGGAAAAGAAGATAAACTATTTGGTGACAAAACTGATGATAGTCCTTATCTATTTTTCTATAATTTGCTTACGGGCTTTAGATTGTTTTTTTGGGGGGTTGTTTGGTTTTTTTTTCCCCCGCATATATTGGAACAGTTTTATATTAGAAGAGCATCCCTGTTGTGAAACAATGAAAAGGAAGGATCAACGATTTGAATAAATAGTATTATCTCAACTTGTGTGTTATTTAGTTTCTGTAACAGCTTCACAGATTTTGAGTCAATATTTGTCTGATTTGCATTGTAATTCCAAAACCAGCATGTTTCTGGGTTTTTTTTGTAAATCTCACTTACAGTGTGCAGTCAAACTAGATGGGTATTGAATATGATAGTCTAATCTAGATACCAAATCATCTTCTTTTTCACCGTGTTGGAATGAAACCAAACAGGAGAAGGATAATTTATTGCATAATATCTTTCTGTGATATGAATTACTATGAACTGTTGCAAAACGGTGTTGGTTCAGATAAAAGCTAGACTGACTTGTTCTGTTGCATGTGTCAGGACTGCTGACATAAACATGACCATCTTTTAAAGCTTCCTAAACAACTGGCTAATTCTAATGAATTTCTATCTTAGCTAATGGTCTTTAAAATGCCTTTCCTGAAAGAAGAGGTCCAAATCTTCTAAATAAGCCTAAGAACAAGTGCTGCTACAAGTACTGAGCCTCCACAAATCTGTTTGGATTGAGATCATATGTTGTTTTGATACTGCCATATTTAACACCCAGACTTTAATTTTGGCCAAAATTTAAACGAGTATTATCAACCAAATCCCCTTCACCTACTTTTGGGTATCAGCATATTGTGGTATATGTTAGCACTGAAGTACAAATGCTGGATACCTCAAAGTTGGTGTTGCATGCTCATTTCTTCTATGTGCCACTCCAGAGAGATACTTAACTCTGCACATTTTCTAGGTACCCCATGATGCTAATGCTGACCCAGACCCTCACAAGATAATCTAAAAGAATTGAAAAGATGCATGTGTTGCATTTCTTTTTTCTGTTCTGTGATTTAAACACTGTATTTTCAGGCCATACATGTCTTTTTTTGATGTGTAATGAAGTAGCACGGGCCTGCTGAACATACCCTTGTCCGCCTGGCCTGCCAAGAACCGCAGGTACCTAGTGGGTACAGTGGCAGAGAGGGGACACTGGGACTGCAGTGGCCCGGAATGTCCTCCCCAGCGCTGTTTAGCTGAAGTGGCTCACCAACACCAATTTATTCACCTTTTCTCCAGCTTAACAGAATCACGGTTATAACTGACATCTAAATGGAAATGTAGTACACATATTTAGTAATATATTTATCTGCTCTCTTCAGTGGTGAATGTCATAAAATGCCATGGTTATGCCACTTGTGGATCTTAGTCAAGGAAATAGAAAGGAATAATGTTAGGCTAAAATAAGAGAAGAGGTATAACTGTTTGGATATTTACAGCATATAGCCAGTGTCCAAAAACCCTGTCCGGATATAGGAAACAGGACCTTCTGCTTTGTTTCTAGCCATCTGTCAAGGACAGCATGCTTCCTACCTGTTATTAGGTCTCCTGTCTCTGTCCTTGGAGATACTTGAAACGCAACTGGACATGGTCCTGAGTAACCTGCTCTTGTTGACCCTTCTTGAGCATGGGGGCTGCACAAGACAACCCTCAGAGGTCCCTTCCCACCTCAACTATTCTGTGATTCTATGATTTCCATGCTTATATAAAATGCTTTTCTGAAACGGACATTTTTTCCTTGATCCTTTATGCATTTCCTGAGGGTACAACTGTCTACCTTTCCAGTTCTGCCCAGTTTTGCCATGACACATTTAATTTTGGGGAAAATCTCGTTCTTCATAGGTTAATCTGTTTAATTAATCACTAGCCAAGTAAATTACACACAACTCAGGAAAATAAGTTCCCAAACATGTGTACATACTGCTTTGGGTAGAACAGTACTATACATAGGGCTGAGCTGCTCAGCCAACCCCTTCTGTATTTCTTCCCCTGCCTTGCTCACACTCTTGTCCTACCGCCGTAAAAATCCCAGCATTAATTTATGCCCATCTCAGTTTATGTAGTGTTTGTCAATTATCAACTGATTATGACCGTTTCATAACAGTGAATTTAAAGTTCTTACGGCATACAGAGTTATAACACCTTTATTATCTCATGTTAGCATTTTTAGCAGACTATTATAACCTCCATGCCCCACCGCTAGCAAGCAAAATCAGAACAAAACACCCTAAAAGCTCCTTACACCAGACAAATGCATTCTTGTCAGCTACAATTTAGGACAGCCGTCAGCGCAGAACAGTTAAGTCTCCGAAGGAAAGCTGGAGGAGACCTCAGGGTCATTTCAGAGAAGACTGCTAAAAGCACGGAGGGACACACGAGACCACCAAGTCCTGGCAGGGGCTGGTCCCGATACGTCCTGATGCGATCGTCGCCGTCGCAAGCGGGCAAAGGTGCCTGATCCTTCCCGCGGGAACGGGTCTGCCCACCCCCCCCGCCCGGAATCACTTGTTCGTCCTCCTCGGCGGAACGACGAGCCGGCAGGACGCTCGGAGCCAATTTATTCCCTGGGAGAGGGATAAGCAGCTCATTAATTAATGTCGCGGGCACGGGGACAAAAAGCAGCGCTGCAGGGTTTGGGCTGTGCTGGCTCCTGAGGAGCCCCCTCGGCTCCCCGGGAGGGTGGCGGTGGGTCGAGCCGGGGGCTGGCAGGGCCGGGACCGGGGCCGGAGGTGCGGGGGGGGGGGTGTGCGGAGGCCCCGGCGCTGCGCGATGCGGGCGGGCTCGCAGCCTTTCCCCGCGACTTGCCCAAGTGTCCGGGGCGCGGGGCACACCTGAAGGTTAGAACAACAACAAGATAATGGCCCCTAATGCGCACCCTGGGCACGGATCACACGCGGGCCGCTCCCTTCCTGTGCGACCGGCGGGCACCCTGCCGCGGCGCGGCTCCCTCCGCGGGGAGGGACCGACGCGGCCGGTGGTGGGCAGGGAGGGAGGGAGGGAGGGAGGGAATCGCCTTATTAAACGCATACACCGAGGCGGGTGGCTGCCGCTCCTGCCCCGTCCATGCCCGCGGAGAGCGCGAAACCGCCGGGAACACCGCGCTCCCCCCGCTGCCGCTCCTGCCCCGTCTGCCGGCGGGAGGGCACCGCCGCCGCCGCTGCCGCGCACAGTCCCGCCGCCCGCCGCGGAGGCGCGGAGCCCGGCATGGCGCGGCACGGCCGCTTCCAGCGCTTCTTCGGCCGCAGCGAGTCGGAGGACTCGGAACCCGAGGGGGCGGCCACCCCCTCCCGCCGCCGCCCCTCCGCCGCCGCGCCCAAGCGGCGCCCCGCGTTCCCCCACTGGCGTCCCAAAAGGAAGGAGCAGCACTCCCGAGGGGGCGGCGGTGGTGCCGCTCCCGCCTGGACCCCTCCGGCCGCCTCACCCCTCGGCTCCCCGGCCCCGCGGTAAGCGCCACCGCCGCGCCCCCTCCCCGCGGGCGGCTGCGAGGGGCGGGAGGAGAACGGGCGGCGGGAGGGGGGCGGGGGGGGGGGGGGCGGCGGGCAGGGCACGGCCGGAGGCCAGGGGTTATTTAGTGCCGCGGAGGGAAGCGGGTGTCCCGCAGCCGCCTTCCCGCCCGGCGTTTGCCCCAGCCTTCTGGCAGAGCGGCGCCTGAGCGGTGTGGACAAACAGCAGCGCCTGCGTGAATAAGTAACAGTCACCCTGTGCCCGAAGCAGAAGGAGGCTTCCTGGCCCAAAACAACCTCCTGAAGGATGGCTGGCGTGCGGGAATAGCTTTTACTCTTCTGTAGCTGCTCTGTGCCCGCCTTTCCTGGCCGTAGTAAAGGAGGGAGAGGAGAGAGAAGGGGTTGACACCGCCTGTCTACAGTAGTCCCCCTAGCTGTTGCTCCCCAGCGTGGTTCGAGGTCGCCCGTGCGTAATAACCACCTAGCGCACGCTGGCTCGTAAGTTCTTGAGGAGACAGGCATTCCCCGGGGGCTGTTCGGAGCCTGTGGCCGCAGCGTGGGGAAGCTCAGTGGGGCTGCCGAGCAGTGGAGCCTTTCGACGTGAAGGAAGTTCACAGCAGGGTATGGTGAGCTTGGGGTTATGACAGGAATCAGTTCGGTTAATACTGCTCGTTTTGAACAGCAAGGCCCGGGCATTGAGAAGATGTCAGTGCTACCTGGGTTTTTTAGAAAAAGTTGTGAGTTACTGGTCTCTTAGGTGTTTGGTTCAGACTGAGAAATCTGGAAGTTACAGAAGGGAGTTCTCTGTGTTTACATATGTATATGTTAGTTACACAGAAAATGCTAGTATTTGCCTAAAAATAAACATTATGTGTGGACTTGACTGAGGTATGGTCTGATGATGTTTGTATTTGGTTTTGAAATGTATTATTGAAAACTTTAAGCACCAACGTCTTTTATAAAAGAAAAAAAGAGCTTATGTTTACATATTCATAGGAAAAAGAAAATTAAATTTGCTTTTCAGAACTATTAAACCAGGAAACGATGTGTTTCACAATGCTTTTGAGTGGCCAAGCTCAGAGTGATGCTGCCAGTGATGTCAACAAGGAACAGGCCCCTCTTCTGCCTTCCAAAAGCCAGATAAAACAGAAGGTGATCATAGTGTAGCTCAGATTGGAAGGGAGCCCCAAGCATGGTTGGCTCTGAATTCAGACCCTGGTTGCTCAGGACTGTCTCCAGTGTCCGGTTGAGTTTTGAAATCTTCCAAGAACAGAAAGTGCACAGCAACTCTGGGCAGGCGGTGTCGCTGCCTACATGTGAGAAAGTTTCTCCTGGTGCATGGTTGGAACATCTCTTCTTTGAATTTATGGCCTCTGCTGCTCCTGCCACATGCTACTGAAGAGCCTCTTGGCTCTTTTTAGTGAACCTCGCCTGCATACTGGCAGGCAGATGATGGGTCCTCTTCAAGTTCACCTCTTCCCCTAGCTCAACAAGCCCTGCTCCCCCAGCTTCTCCTCCCAGGGCAAGAGCACCAGCCCCTGAGCATCTTGGGGCCCTATGCTCATGTTGCCCCAGTTTATCAACATCTGTTTTGTGTTGAGTGGCCCCAAAACTGAACAGAGTATGTAGATGTGGCAAAATGAATGGCAAGAAAAGTGAGATAAGTCTTTAATCTAGGTGTGAGTTCCTTTTTCTTCCAGATACCTTGTTAGGTCTACACTATCAAACCAAAACTGAAATGCTGTATGGGATTTGGGATTCAGTTCTTACACCTGAAAGAACTGGAGGATGTTTTTACTGCATAAATTTGTTACCAAGTTGTGTGTCTAAAATACAAGTGAGGTCTAATAATTGCAAGGCTTCTGAAATGATAGGGTTGTAACTTCTGTTACAAAATACTGTTTTGTGCTTTTTGGTCTGGGAACCAATCCTTCTGCTATTGATAACAGGTTGGGCTTCTGCTTCAGCACATGGAAATACACATGTATGTCACTGTCATTAACAGCAGTCAAGTCATCTTCAGAGAGCACAAACTTCTCTTGTTTGTGTAGCTTTCCACCATCCTTGTTTTTTAAAAGATGGAAAAAACAAAGCCAAAAACACTCAATATGTTTTTTAATATGTTGAAGATTATGGTAGCATTTATCAAAAGACATTGTTTGAAGTATTTTATTTTTATTACATGAACAGTAGGCTGTAATGCATGGTTGCAAGAATGCTGTATAGGCCAAATAAAAGTATACTTTTAACAGTGATGATTTTGAAAATTTGAGATGCTTAATAAATGGCCATGGCTTTTGCTGTGAGAGAGACATGGTTTAACACACAACTAGCATGACAGCTGGCAGGTTGAAGACACCTCTTTATATGTGAAGACACCTCTTTATATGACACTCCAGTTTAAAAACTATCTGATGAGCTGGTTTGCTATTCTTGCTTTTTTTTTTTTTTTTGGGTAGCCAATACTTTTTGTTTCTGTTAGTTACTTATCTTGAAGAGCAGTAGCAAATACGGCATAAAAAAATCTTAATATGGCATAAAAAAAATCTTAATATGGCATAAAAAAACCAAAACAAGCAGCCCGGCTCTGTTAGACTTGAGGCTCCAAGTCTGCATTCTCCTGCCTCGATAAAGTTTGTGTTGTACTGCCTCTATTCATGGGTCTCTGGCGTTAAAACAGAGAAGCCAGATGACATCTTCTGGTCTCTTTTTCCAGCAAAGCTTGTAGAATGTCTTTCCCAGAGATAATAGCTACAAATTGGATCCTCTACACATAAGAAGGTGCAGTGAAAGAAAAGAATGAAAAAGAATGATAGTTGTCACTATACTGTAGAATGCTGCACCATATTAAGAAATTGATTTTTACTTGATCCCTTGGAAGTCCTGTCCCTATGAAGTTGTCATGTCTTGGACATTGAATGATCTCCATCGAAGGGGAACTTTAAAAATGAAGATGATGACTTGGATTTGAACTTTGAAGCAGGAAGTTGACTATAGGAGGGCAAAGAAAACTGTGTATCTTTGGGGTGTGATTGTTTAGCAGTCTTTCTCACAATGTGCGCTACTCTATGAATCTGGAGCTTTTGATCTTTGATGGTCAAGACCAGACAAGTTACTTCAGTCCAGTTATGAGCTGGCTGATACATAATGTCAGTAGCTAGATTCTTGCCCAAAAATGTGTCAATGTAATCACCATGAAAAAAGAGGACATTTTTACTGCTTATTACTTACTCAGTTTCAAGAAACACTGATAACTTGATGTTGGCCTTGGTATTGAGCATGCTACCATCAGCAACACTCCCTTTTTTTTAGTACTTTCCTTTGCCTTGATAAAATTCAACACAGCTCGTCTTCAACATACTAAATACATGAAGGCAAAGAAACCTGTGTTACTGTTATTCTGCAATGATTTGGCAGGGAAACAAAAATGAATTAGAGTTCAGTAAGAACACAAAAATAAGCAAAGGGAAACAGCATTAGGCTGCATCCAAGGAAAGTTAGACTGTGGAATAATTATACCTTCTCTTGGAAAGGAACACACGCATCCAGGAGATATGTTGAATGTGAAGAAATGTTGTGTTGCGAGTGCAGAAAATGGCAGTGAGACCAAGATCTGATCTCTCTTCCCTACTTTCATATTCTTTGAGTTACTCTTCTTTGACTCCTGTATTAGAAGAGGTGAAGGAACCGTGCTTCAGAGCCTGCATGTAACATTGCATTTTGTAGAAAGATGAAGAACAAATGTTTCACCCTGTGAGAAACGGAGCTTAAAATAACACAGAACATTAGTAGCTTGATTGATTGACAAGAACAAAATGTAGAAAACTGTCATACAGTCAGCTGTGTTAAACAGTAAAATATGAACTGTCCATTCAATGTACTTTGTGTGTAACGTTACATTTGTGCATCATCTGGTTGAAAGAAAAAATGGAATCGTTCACCTGTGTTCTTTGCAAGATTGAATGTGGATGTCTGCGAGTGTTCCTGGTTGCACATACTTCATGGGAGATGGAAATGGAAAAGGGTGGTTACGTTTGAAGTATAATTCTTGTACTCTGTAATGTAAGCGTAATGCCTTAGGAATATTTATTAGTTTAGTTTTGTTTTATAGAGGAAAGAAGTTCTCTTAAATTACCATGATCAAATAATTAAATGCAGAATGGTTTTTGCTCAAATTTTATCTGTACAGTGACCTATTGAGGAAATCAGTGCTTATTGAAAAAATATGTTTCTAGAAAGATACTAAGATAAGGGGGATGACAAGCTAAAACGTTCACTTGCTTTGTTTGCATTCTTAAGAGGTAAAAAATATTATCCTGTGAAAACCTACATAATGACATCTGTGCGGTGAAAGTAGTAGTCTGTCTGTCCTGCATGAGTTTAACATCAGCTGCTGTTTCTCTGCTGCTGATTTTGCAGGTTTGGTGGCTGTGAAAACATCAGTGTGAAAAGCACTCTCCTTTTCATTTCATCCTTTTAAAAATCAAATGACAGTCTAAAAAATCTGAACCAGTAATTCTGCTGTTGCCTTCCTGATCAGCCTGCTCGTATGTCAGTGGAAGGGTAGATCCTGGGTAGAGTGGGATCTCATTCCTGACTTCTGTGGTACAGAAGAATTGCTGGTTTCCTTTATTCATGTTTTTTTTCCTTAAATTAGAAAAAAATATCTTAAAAAGTAAAGTAAATCAATGGACTCATGCCATTCACAGTCAAGGAATTTGTCCTTGCGTTTTTGGGGCGCTTATACCTCTGCTGGAGAGATGGTGTACCCTACTGTATTCAGGTGAATCTGATCCATAGTAGTGCTGAGTACCATTGAGGTGATAGTAATTCTGCACTGAATAGTTAAATGTCTATTAAAACAAGGACTGTTGTGAAAAAGCAAGTTCTAGCCTACTCAGACTAGGTGCCAGTCTTGACACCTTTGGTTTTATGGTGTCAGATCCACTCTTTGAAATGGTGACAAATAAAAATATAAAGGTGTTCTGAGAAATTACTGTTATAAAACACTGTTGTGGAAGCCACCCAGGAAAGTGCACAAACAAAAGTTCATGTTGAATGCAGGTACATACAGTTGGCACTTAATAATGCTAAAAACAATATTAAATATTACATGCATACCAGTTCAGTGAGTACCATTTGTCCAAAAGTGGAAACGACCGTTTTCACTCTGCTCTTTCTTAACACTGCTATCTCTTATCTCTTCCTTTTCTCCTTGTCACGTTCCCTTGTTCCTGCAACCCTCTGTCCCATCTTTCCCTCCCTTTTCATAGTCTAGAGATTTGCATCAAGCAGTTCAGCCTTCCTGCTCTAGTGGGTTCCTGTTTGCCTGGAGCAAACAGAAGAGTGATGCTTTATTGTAGCTGTGATGGCCTCAGGGCATAGGCAGGACAACATTTGTAAATAGAAATGAATACCTGTTACTGAAACAGTGAATATGATTAGTTTGACATACTTCATATGCAAATACAAGGTGGGATCCATATCCTCTAATTTCAGATATCTACATCTAAACTAGTTATTCTCTTTATAATCAAGGAGAGCAAATAGGCATGTCTGGTGTGCAATTCATCTCACCCTAAGGTGAGTGTCTAAAACAGGGTAAATTAATTGCATCTTAGAAGTGCCAGTTTTTCCTCATTGACTTTAAAAGCTGCCTGAAGGTGATGCCTCAAACGTCTGAATTTGGGCAGCTGAATTCCATCCGTGTTACCTGATAAAGGGGAGTCCACAGGCTGATACTTCCATGCACGAGATGCTACAATACAAAGTCAAACGGTCATGAGCTTCAAAAACTATGTTATGATTTTTCGTGTGCAACTTCAAGGCACCTTCTTTGTTTACAAGCAGTTTGCTTTTAAAGACTCATTTTCTACAGAGTTTCTGTTGATTGTGGTTAAGAGTTTTCAAGTTTCTTTAGGGAACTGGGATTGATCCCTACTTCTGCTGTGTTTCCTAGGGAAAGCCAAGCAAGTCATGGGAAAGTTGTAGAAAACAAACCTTTCACAGATGCTTACAGAGAGAGAACAGGGGAAGCAGGAGAAAGGGGAGAGGACGCTTGACCTAGGGTCTGTTTTGCAGAATTTTAGCCAAAACGGCAATGCTTTGGAAAGTTAAAGGCTGCTGGAAATGGAATCTTGTAATAGGAAAGATGGGGAACTGTTAACACTAAGGAATTCTTCCTTTAGCAGCTTGCATTTGAAAATAGAATAAAAACATGAGAACCTGTTCTATAATCAGAGGTTCCTGTGCAAGAGAAAAAAATCCCTTCTTCAGCTTTCAAAAGGGACAGGAAAAAAGTCATCAATGGTTTGCATGCATGTATTGTGTCTGGTAATAGTGTGTCTTTGTATGTGCTATTCTTGTATTAGTTGCTTCTCGAACCTAGCAAACTTTCTGCTGTACAGTTTACGTTCTCACACGTATTTGTTCATGCGGCTGCATACTGTGAGCTAATACTATCCATCATCAAGTGTTTCATCATTCAGTGCTCCCTGAGACAAGAAGGGAAAGATAGGCAAAGGCTGATCAATATAAGGGATTAATTATCTCCTTTGGTGCCCTCTGCAAAAAAAGCGTGGTATTCATTTAAAGAAAATAAAATAATATCTTCCATATTATCATCCATATCCTTCATTCCCAAGTGTGCAAAAGTAGTGCCATTTTTCATTAGCCTCATTGTGGAACTGTACTTGGAAATTCTGAAATGAAAATTAAATAATATTAGTTGGATAAAGAGGTACTTTTGCTACGTGAATCCTTTATTCATCTAGATTTTACAGTTATAAAGTCAACCAAACCAATTTTTAAAAGAATGTTCTGAGCTATGAAAATTATAAACCAGGCATGTTTGATGAATTCCCCAAATCCTGTATTTCAGGTAGAGCCTGACGACAGAAGCAGAACTGCTTTTGACAAAAAAAAAGTCTGGTTTTCCTCAGTGGGGTTGCATTATGTTGATTAAAGTGCTCCTTCTACTGTTATAGTCACTCTGTAAGTTCTTCAAGAACTGTCGGCATACAGAGGAGCCCCAGTGCATCCTTTAACCAATTGTTTTATAGTTGCTGTTTCATCTTTGTAAGCTACTCTTATATTGTCTCTGGAGTGTTTTGAACTGTCACTGGTGCCACAGCTGTGGTGCTGCTGTTGAGGCAAGGCTGTGGGTCAGGAATGCTGTCTGATGCCATTCAAAGTAGTGAGGGTCAGTGCCCAAGCTCACAGAGCTTGATCAGGCTATAAACAGCCAAGCAGAAAACATTGAAGTTGTGCGGCCTGGTGGAAACCATCATTTTCCATTTGTCCCTTCTTCTGTGGCCAGGAGCAGGTGCTACAACACAGTGTCTCAGGGCCCATGTAGAGTCACAGATGACTTTTAATTAATGCTGAGAAAACAGGAGAGAACCTCTACTATCAGTGGACTTGTGAGGAGAGGCTGCTTTTTAGGAAGTGAAGAGGTTCTGTTTTTTCCTGACAGGAAAGTAGCGGAATGCTCTCCTCATTATACCATAGATACAAAATAGGTTGATTTACGTTGAAAGAAACCTCTGGAGCTCATTTTGGCCAACTCCGCACTAAAAGCAGAGCCTGCTGTGACGTTAGATCCCACCCCGAAGTTAGATTGGGTTGCTCAGGTTTTTATCTACTCAAGTGTTGAACGTCTGTATGGACAGAGACTCCACAACTTCTCTGTGAAGACTATGAAAATTTGTCCTCAGGTCTAATCAGAATTTCTCACGCTGCAACTTGTATGACTCTCCTCTTGGTCTGTCCCTGTGCACCTCTGAGGAGAGGTTGGCTCCAGTTAGGTAGCCATTTTCTACTCTTCCAGGTGCTCTGTGTACCTCATACCCCAGTGTATAAGTATTTTGGTGGCCCTTCTCTGTACTCACACCATTTTGTACACTTTTCTTGTACCGGAGATGTGCAGGTAGCCTTCATTGTCACAAGGGCTCACTGCTGACAATGTCCGATAGTAATGTGAAAACTAAGGACCTGCAGAGACTAGGCACTGAGAAGTAGGGGTAATTCATTGTGAACCTGTGGATTTTGGGAGTTAATGTCTATAGTTTCTTATTCTTCGACTTCCAGAAGGTTTTACTGATCTGTTTGTTTTGTTTTCCATAATTTTAATTCCTTGAAACCACCAGTTGGGATTTCACGGTGGACATTCCACAACAGCCAGGGAGGTACTCTGTGATTAGCAGTGCTGACACGTTTTCCTACGCTTGGCTGGGAATCCTGTGCCATTTATGAATCATTTAGTAAGTAACCAGTAATTCTTGCGACAGAACGTATATTTAGATTTTTGGGACAGTATAAGCACGTTTGGCATAAAACCAAACCATATGATTACTAGTAAGAGTCTGTAACATTATAATGCCATCTCTGTCTTCAAGGAGAGTGTTTTGATCATTCACCTGTGATTATCAATTTGTAGATAAAGTACACATAATTCACACTCGATGATGTAGGGAGGACATCTGTAGATACATGCTGACACTTACCTGTTGTCCCCTGTTGAAGCATCTTTGTGACCTCCCTTAGCTATGTGCAAAAGCTGAAGCAGTAGGGGAGAAAATAGGAATGGATATGAAAGGATACCTACCTGCCTACCTTACCCTCTTTCTGTTTGAAGAATATTTGTGTACTTGGCAAAGAGAAAGAAATTGTTGAGTTTGTTTTTTTCTAAATATGTTTCACAGTAAGAGTGTAGATAATTTAGTGGAACTGCTGGAGTGGCAACACTCTTGTTATCTTTGGTGTAAGCTCTGTGCAGACTAGCTTGCAAGAAGAGATATAGATTTATGCATGTTCTGTCTTCCCAGGTTAGAAGCTGTCTAGGAGCAAGTTGCCTTCTGTCTGGAAGCAACATAGGTGGGCTTGTATAGCTAGCATAGACACAGGTAGCTTACACTATCACATCCTGTAGAGAGGCAGGTGGGTTGATTGGTCTGATTGATTGGTTTTTTACAGCACTGAGAATAAGCTCACATACTCATCCTGAAAGGACAAATGTGCAGACACAGCAACTAACTAACATAGTGACATGGCTTGCAAACTAGAACTGCTTTTTACCTGGCTGATTTAAACTTGGATACATTGGACACACACGTCCACCTCACCCCACCATGTAGACTTATTCAGAGTTGACCTTGTGGGATTCTTCTGAGTTGAGGCTGGATTCCTTAATTTATTCAATGGGAGGCAACCTTCTCTGTCTTCAGTTTAGGCAACAGAAAATCTTTTTCTCGCACCTTTTGTCTATGTTGTTAGTTTACTGAGTAATCTCTCCCAGGCTGTAGTGGCTTGGGTTGTGTGTTTATCAAATGTCTAGAATAATGGAGTCTGATTTTGACTATGGCTTCTGTATGCAAATAGTAAATAACAGCACAAAAGACCAAAAAAAGTTGGCACCTTTCAAAAGCTCTGAATGAATACGTATCATTTGCAATTTCAGCGTGGAACTCATCAGGCTTTATGGTCCTTGTGTAATTTAAAGGGTGTGTATGAGATGAAGAATTAAAAAAGGCTGAGAGGCCTATAAACACTCCACAGGGGTGTGTTTTAAATACAATATACGTGACGGTCCTGCAGGTAATAAGTCTGTTCACGTGAAATTGGCTGCCTGGTTCCCGATGAACAGCTCAATACCTGTTTCTGTCACATTCGTTGTAAATTAAGCATAGCCGGGTTTTCAGGGAGGCTGTTCTGAATTTGGGGTGAAACCTGCTGATGTCTTCAGCAAAATGCTCATCTTTCACATTCTAACAAATCTGAATGATGGAAGTTTCTGTCCTCTCTGTTGGTAGAATAGAAACCCAAAGGCAGCCAGGGTTGTACGATTATTCATGTGAGTCTGCTTCACTGTGAGCACTATCTTAGGCCACGTATCTGTGGCTTGGAGCGACTGGTAATTGAACTAACCAGTTCTTTAATAAGATCTAGATGATACCTTCCTTGCTTTGGACAAATAGAAATCTTTACTATATACAGCCTTTGAGGTAAGGTAGAGCTAATAGTTTTAACACAGGATTTTTAGTGTTTGATATGAGATAAATTTATGAGTAAGCTCAGTTCTGTGGGGGAGATTTAATGTTATTGCTATAATTCACTATGAAAGGAAAAATAATGGTTAGGGATACAACAGTACTTTCTACTGGCGTGTTACAGTTAATAAAAAGAACCAAAAAAAATCTGGAGCCTAAATGGAGCTTTTTCTGTCAAGATACCTGACTGCTCATCTTGACCGTCAAGAAGTATTTGTTAGCCCAAGCGTACTGTGTTTGGATCAAAACATAGTTTAGAAAATGTTTAACTTTCGTAAACTTAAGTTCAAAACAAGTAAGAGTCTTATCCTGAACAACTTTTACATGTGCACCAGTGTGCTAAGAATGTCTTATAAATAAAAAGTAGAAAATCAGCACTTGCTTCATAATACAACGTTTTAGCAGAAGTAGATCTAGACAGGTGACAAACTAGTCTTTTTTGTGATGCAAGAAGTCCCTTTTTTCTGTAAATAGTAAATACAGTGTGTTAGTAAGACTTCTAGTTTGGAAACAGGAATAAAAAGTGACCTCAATTATAAATGTTTACTAGCATGTGAAACTGTGTAGTAATTTAGACCTGAGTATTTTTACGAATGCTCTGCATCCTGAATGAACCTAGTTTTAATGGGCTATATCTCATTTCTTCCTCAGACGCAGTGCATGAACCTGTCAGGAGCCAGCAGGCTGCTGGCACTGAAGAATGTCCCACTAGCTGCTAAACCAGTGGGGCAGCATTGGAGGGAATAATACTAGTTCAGGGCTTACACGGAGGTACTGAAGTGATGATGACAGGGGTGCTCGCTGTGACTGCCGAGGAGGAACTGAACAGCAAAAAACTTGCCAACTTTAAATTCTCAAATTCTGCATCTAAATGAGCTCTAACAAGTTCAAATATTGAGCAAAACAGTGGTTGTGATGACGTTGTAGTGTAGCCTGATGTAATCAGATTTTTGTGATGGGTATTTATGTTTTAATATTCTGGCAAATTTCTTTTAAAACTACAAAATACCTGAGGGGTGTTTTATTACTGTTAGAAAGGTATCTGAATCACTTCTCACTGCTTGCTGCCTGATTTCTTTGTCTAGTTTGTCTTTCTAGGTTTATTTAACAGTTGTTTTCTTTGGAATGGTTTTCATTATTTTTTTTTGATTTTACTAAATATGATCAAGGTGATTTCTTAATATCACTACAGTTCTGCCTAACTTGCCGTACTCTACAGTTTAGTTTTACTTGGTTTGGTTTGGTTTTAAAAGAAAAAGAAACCTCTGTATGCCTGTTTGGACACGTCTAATCTCTTCTAAGTTAGATCAGAGTTATTTGCCAACCTTTAGCGTATTTCCTTGGTGTAATGCTGTTAAACAGTGTTTTTTCCCCCTATGCTGTTTTCTGCAGAAGTAGTGCTTTTCCTGCCTCCACTTTAAAGCAAGCCTTTATGCTCTGAAGACTCCATATTTTGATAATTAATTTCTTTGTGGTTCATAAGATTTACCAAAGTCCAGAAATTCTTTGTTCCCACTGTTCTTTATTACGGTCCGTGGAATTCCTTCTCTTCCAGTGATGGATTAGATATGCTTTTCCAGTTGAAGTTGAGCCCTCCAGTCATTACCCTGGGACAGCTGCCAAAACAATGAGCTATTATCATGTATTCGTCCCACAGTGAGAGGTATCAGTTCTGACTTTGTTCCACAGAACATAAGAGTTGATAGAATTTAACATTTATTTCCCAGTTGTGCCTCTCTGTAACTAAGACAGACGGATTTCTGTCTCATCAGTAATACTGCTTATTTTTTACTAACGTGCAATTCGTTTAGTTCTTCTTCTGGACATAATATTCTCCAGGCTGTCCGCTATCTGATCTATTTCTCTCATAATTCTGAAATGTATTTTTATCTACTTCAGGGGACTCACTGATTTACAGCCTATGTTGCAGCATAGGTGTGTGGAGTAGATTTATTGGATATAAATGAATAATATATAAATTAATTTAATATACAATACGTAATACTTGTTTTCATTCTAACATATACAGTTTGGTTTACCAACTGCGTTGTCTTACTAGCAGGATGTCCATTACACTTGAAGATGATTATAAATAAATTTTGCTGATGATGACAAATTAGGTGTTCATGTCATCTAATGAAACACGTGTGACTAGCCACGTGTTGGCAGTAGCAGGTCATGGTGTGTGAGATACATGTATTTAAGTTTTTTACTTTTGAAAGCAATTGGGGTGCTTCTCTAAGGGTAGATTTTGTTATTTAGTACTTTTTGGTGCCTTTTTTTTTTTTTTTTTGTGTGTGCATGTGTGTGTGTGTAATATTCCATCTAGTGGTTGAGTAATTTCTACCTTTGAAAAGGTTTTTGAACCCTCTTCCAAGTAGCATCTTGCTCAGTTTGCAGGAAGAACAAATGCAGTTGCCTTTAGCTCTCCAGTCATATTTTCTGTATTTCTGAGGTAGCACAACATCCAGCCCTCCTTTTGAACTCTCTGTGGCCATATTAATCTCTCTCAGTAAACTGTAGTATTGTTGATTGTGTTAATGTATCACTTTGCTTTAAAAACCCCCTTACTTCATATGAGGGTCTGGATGTCACTCATAAAACTAAGAAATTCCCACACTGAATTACTTCTCAATACTAAACTTTATAATGTAAAGAGTGTGAGGGGAGACAGCTGTGAAATAAAGGATATTGACTGTCAGGAAATTAAATACCTTCTAAGTGGATACTGAAATATGGACAGACTCATTTGATGTAGCATTTGTTGTATCTTCCCTGGGTTGCCCTTGCTTGCCTCTCCTTTCCTTGTAATTTTAGCCTGTGAACATTGAAACTTTGGAGAGTCTTTTGATTATGCTGTTTTCTGAACTTCAGGGTCAGATTTTTACAGGAGATTTTAGAATTAGGTCAAAAAAGAGAGAAACAATCACTGTGACCAACTCCTCAGGAATAGACTGTTTTGCTTTTGAGCATTAGTCCTCATTTGCGTTCAGATGTGGATGTGTGTGTGGTTACTGTGCTCAAACGTAACGACTTTCTAATCTAGCAATATTGACAGGTATCCATAGATCTGCTGCTGCCACTTGTGCTTTGTATCAGAGGAACAAAGGACAAAATGTCTTCATGTGTTTCAGTCACTCCTCAGCTGTAGTGCAAGTGTTTTGTTCATAGGTAGCTTTTAACTTCAGTTTTCAGTAGTTTTTATAAGCCTGGGTCCATTGATTTAGGTCCTTTGTCCCATATTGCGCAGAGCTGAAGAAGGACACATTAACAAACAAGGCAGGGATCAGGGGCATCTGGAGGAGTAGTGAGCACCTCCCAAAACTGGAAGCATGAATATTTTCCAGTGGTGCTCATGAAGCTTCTGATGTGGGTGACCTGCTTCCAAAGTGCCTGGGTGAGGAACAGGTGCTGTGGTACTGCCGGTGCCTTCTGCTTCTCTCCCAGGGCTGAATCACAAGGAAATGACAATAAAGAAATAGTTGGGGCACTGATCCTTCCTATCTTGTTATCTGATCCTTGTTACCACTGTGGCATTCAGTACCAGTGCTGGCAAAACCCAGGGTGCCAGGCTATATTTGACAGAGAACCCAGGATATGTCAGGGCATCTGAGCAGCCGGTAACACTGACTAATGCTCCAGGACTTGAAACTGCGTTGCTGACGGCATTCAGTTCCCGTGATGGCCCTGCTGCCTTTGGCACCAAGGTTACCACTGTGGAGGAAGGGTGTTACCTTTCTCTATGACTCCTCAGCTTTTACGGGAATCTAGGAGGATGTGATAGATGTCAATATTCTCTGTCTTTGAGAATATGAGTCCTGGAAAGAAAAGATGGTTTCTGAGACAGTATAGGGATGCAGGGCATTTGTGGTGGACAGGGTGGCCCAATGAGAGACCCTTCAGCCCTGAATACACACTGGAGCAGTCCCCAGGGCAAGAAAATGTTTGGAAGACAGTGATTGAGTTCACAGGTGTTGGAGATCCTGTTCCCACCTCATCCTCTCAAGATGAAGTGATTGTCTGTAGATGAGCACCCTACAAGTGAGAAGATTTCAGAGAGTTAAGGTCTAAGACGTGATGGTGTGGCAACATATCACCACATCAAAGAGTCAGCCAGTGGTGTTGGAAGTTTGGCAAACAGCCTTGGGAACAGTGTCTGTGCCTGTAAACAAGTGATGTCTGATGTATTTTCCAAACTGACTAAGGCTGCCAGGGCTCTGGAAGCAGCGCCTCCAGCATGGTCAGAAACTGTATTTATCTTATTTAAGAGTTCTGAAGGCCAGTTTTACAGTTTCACATTCATGAAATACTACACGATTTCTGAGGGCATCCTAATTTGATGGTATATTCAGCAAAACAGTCCTTGAAGTCTCCTTTCTACTTCCCACTTCTGAGTTGACAGATTATTCCTTTGTAATTATTCACATGTGTGCCTGTGGACAACCACAAATAGAAGAAAGGAAATTTTTTGACATGTGTTTTTTAGCTTTCCTGAAGATAGGTTGTCCATAGGCACCTTCTGCAACCACTCTCTCTACGGATAAGGCAACCTGGGATCACACACTTATGAGGAAACTGAAATTTTGGACATGCTTTGCCCTTTATGACATTAGTGTGAAGAACGTTAAGCTATGTACAAAGAACATCAAATGCATAGGTACTGCTGCAAAAAGCTTATCCAGTCTGAGTATGTATGGCGTGTACACTTCTATCGGAGCATATATATGGCCAGTACTGATTTAACCCTGGTATGTTCTTTTTTTTTTCTGTTTAGAAGAGTCACACAGGATTGAATTAAAACAATCTTTTTGCTTTAGGTGAAAGAAATGGTGCAACGTGATGGCATAGTAAAGTAAAAATAGATCAATGCACATTTATTCATGATAACCAAAATCCAGTATACATTTCACAAACAGGCCTCTGAACATATGTAGTCTCCTGAGGACAGGTTATTGTGAAGAAATCCTAATCCCAGCCCCATGAAAAAGATTTCACTCTGTGATGGGTTGACTCTGGCCAGCAATTAAGTGCCCACCAGCCCCTTGCTTACTGCACCCCCACCAGTGGGATGAGGGAGAGAACTGGAAGAGCAAAAGCAAGAAAAAACTCACGGGTCAAGATAAGGATAATTTAATAAGCAAAGGAAAAGAAAAAAAAATCCCAAGTGATGCACAGTCAATCACTCGGCAAATCCCACCAGCAGACCGATGCCCAGCCAGTCTCTGAGCAGCAGCTACTTTGGAAAGACACCCCCTATCAGCAAACCAGAGTTTGTATTGCAGAGCTTGGTGTTACATGGTATGGAACATCCCTTTGATCAGTTTGGATCAGGTGTTCCCTCCCAGCCAACTTGCTGGGGGGGGCAACATGAGAAATGGATAAAGCCTTGGAGCTGTGCTAGCACTGCTCAGCAATAGCTGGAACATCGATGTGTTACCTGGTTTGGTCACAAATCTAAAACAGAGCACCATATGGGATACTGTGAAGAAAAGTAACTCCATTCCAGCCAGAACCAGTACACACTCTTAGGTGCTTTTGTTGTCCACTGAAATATTTAGTATATTTATTTGTGAAATATTTATTATATCTGTTTGTGGATTGTCTTACTAAAGGCATGACTGGACTGAAAGATCACTGGAACAACCATGACAGTTTGATGTGTGATGAGTTTTACATGCATACATACTCTGGAAGACTGAAAAAAATAAAATAGCTGTGACTTGAAGATCAGAAAGGTCACTATGAAATAACCCAAGTTACAAAAAAACCCCATGAAAACATATTAATCTCTTCTTTGTAACTATGATAAACAATATTACTTTATATATGTTTAAAACCCACCCAGACTCTTTAATGAAAGAATCACCAAATTATTAAAGGAAATTTAAGACTGTTTTTTTTTTTTTAAGGAAATAAAAATGACATTGTATTTTGAAAGCTCTTGAAATGAACTGCCTGGGGTGCACATGAGGTCAAATGCTGCAGCTTAGTTTTAGAAAAGTCCTGGATAATTTTTACGGATTAGAACACTTGTAGTTAGTCAGCTTACAGTAAGAAAAAATGAGTTATAGAATTCAGAGCTTAATAAGATTGCTTAAGGAAGACAGGAAAGACTATTTTTGCCCAGTGTTTATTCTGTTGCATTATTTGAGAAAGTATTTTCCCCACTTTATTCACAAAATAAATTAAATATGGTCTTTTTAATGCTTTTTAATGCAGGTTTGCAAAGCTAACATTATTTAACTTTCTTTAACTTTTTATTGTGTAATTTTTCTTTCTTCCTTGTAGACTCTGTAGACTCTTTCTTTTTTTTGAAGACTTGTTGAACTTACCTGTACATGTTTATTAATCCATGTAAGGATGAATTTGAACATAAATCCATGTCCAAGCAAAGAACTGAACGTATCTGACCATAATGTGACATTCTCTGCTGCCTTGCATCATTATTTAGCTAGTAATGAAGTGCTATCATTGGTACATCTGTGATGCTGGAGGTTACTAGAAATACCATCAATTTCCATTGTCCCGTGATCTTGATTCGAAAGACCATTGAGGTACATATGTTGTATGTATCTTGGATGATGGCCAGAAGCTTGCTCACATCCTATCAGTTGGCTTTGATGCTCATGCCTGGTGTTACCTGGTGCTGATGCCTCCTGCCACAAGTCTTCCCTGTCAGATGTTGGGTCTTGGTGGTGATAAATCAGATGAAGCAGCTGCTGTTCTGAAACTGTTATGATAATTGCAGGTGTCTCAGCATAATTTTGTCTCCTCCCTTCGCACTTACTTGACATACCCACTTTTTGGGACAGGCCCTACCACAGTGAGACTCAAGATTCTCAGCATAATTGCAGTGCAAATAATACTAGATTGATTTCACCTCTTACACCCTCTTTTTTGTCTTTAATACCATTTACCTGTTGATTACATTGTATTGCTTAATATTTGGGTCTGAGTTTTTACATGGTGCCTACATAGCATGTATGCAACAGAAAATAACAAATTGCAGAAGCTTGAATCGGTACAGACAATTTTTTAATGTTTATACAAATTCATTTTTCCTAAAACTATTTTCCATTTCCTCCAAGAGTAAGAAATATATTGTTAAAAAAATGGCTTGAGGAGACCTTATTCTATTAATTGTTAAAGTCCTCACCCTCCTTTCTTTTTCCTTTCTTAAAGTGCCTTTCTCATCTCTCATACTTTCAGAAGTGTTTTACTTCTTCCACTGATTTCTCTATGTCTCATACACCTGGAGCAGTCTCATTATTTTCATCTGCTCAATAGTCTCATCTCCCTTAGTCCCTTTACAAATGTGCTTATTTTGGTTAGCTTTCCACCCCTCCTTTTATGCCACTCCACTGTCCTTTAATCTAGCCCAAATTACAATTTAATAATGAAGGTGAGGGTTGAGGAGGGGAGGCGGTTCTAGTTTCAAAAGTTAGCTGTGAAACAAAACCCTTCAGTCATCTTGCATCTTCTGTTATTGCGGTCTGGGGTTCAGACTGCTCAGGCTTTTCAGGGCGCTTGTTTTTTTCTTGTACTTGTGTACAGAGTGAGGTGCAGAAATACCGCTGCATACAGCTTACAAAACCAAAGGGGAGCTTTTCTTTACGAAAACTGTGTGCCTTTTTACTAGGGAGAAGCAGAGCCTTTTAACAGAAATAGTTTTCTAAGTGCCTGCCAAGGTTTCTATAGCAAAACTACTTTTTGAGCCAACTCCTGAATATTTGCCTAGTAGAGCATTAAAAAAGAATGACTAAGGACATAGAATTAATCTAAAACCAGCACAGAGTGTAACGTAATCAGTTTGTTTTGCCCCTTCCTGTATTTATCTGCTAGCTGAGGGCTTCTATGTTTTCTTCTGTATCACTGACACTAACTGCTTTTGTTAATTTGTATTGTGGCAATTTACATGGACAGGTGTTTGGCTACGCTGGCTATACCTTGGATGCACCTTTTGGTTTTGGAGACTGACATTGCATTTTAATGTATTTTGTGACTTCTGATCAAACATCAGTACTGGGAGGATAAAAGGGGATTTGGGGTAATGCTTAAATTGAACAGACTTACATGGTAAGAAAATAAACTTTTAATGAACGAGCTGACTTGATAGTGAGATGGGTGTGTAAAATGGAAGTTGTTAATTCTAGATTTTTGTGCTGAAATTTGTAAAACTTGATTAGGGTTTATTGCCTCCATTTTCTTTAGTATTGTAACACATTCTTAAGGGAGGAGAATATTAGGCATGCTTGTGTAAGTTACTTTGTACAACTGGACTTACCCCAGAGATCCTTGCCTGGGAGTGATAGGGCCTTGCTTACAGGTCCAGCCACTGTTGTTCTAAAGTTCCAAAAGATGTTATTGGACATGTTAATCAATGTAACGGGTCTGCGTGGCAAGGTTTTGGTAGCGGGGGGGGTTACAGGGGTGGCTTCTGTATGAAGCTGCTAGAAGTTTCCCCTATGTCAGATGCAGCCAATGCCAGCCGGCTTTAAGACGGACCTGCCGCTGGCCAAGGCCGAGCCCATCAGTGACAGTGTTTTTCGCCTCTGCGATAATGTGTTTAAGAGAGTGAAAAAGTTGTTGGGCAGCAGTAATTGCAGTGAGTGAGAGGAGTGAGAATATGTGAGAGAAATGTCCTGCAGACACCAAAGTCAGTGAAGAAGGAGGAGGAGGAGATGCTCCATGCGCTGGAGCAGCGATTCCCCTGCGGCCTGTGGTGAAGACCATGGTGAGGCAGGCTGTCCCCCTGCAGCCCATGGGCGGTGGAGCAGATGACTGCCTACATCTCGTGGAGGGCCCACACACCGGAGTAGGTGGATGCCTGAAGGAAGCTGTGACCCTATGGGAAGCCTGCACCGGAGCAGGCTCCTGCCAGGACCTGTGGCCCATGGGGAGAGAGAAGCCCACGCTGGAGCAGGTTTGCTGCCAGAGACCCTGTGAGGTGGGCTCACGCTGGAGCAGTCGGTCCCTGAAGGACTGCACCCCATGGAGGAGACCCACACTGGAGCAGTTCATGAAGAACTGAACCCGTGGGAAGACTCACGCTGGAGAAGTCATGGAGGACTTTCTCCCGTGAGGGGGACTCCACGTTGGAGCAGGGGAAACGTATGATGAGTCCTCCCCCTGAGGAGGAGGGAGCGGCAGAAAACAACAGTGTGATGAACTGACCTCAACCCCCATCCCCTGTTTCCCGCCTTGTGCCGCTGGGGGGGAGGAGGGAGAGAAAATCGGGATCAAAGTTAAGCCTGGGAAGAAGGGAGGGGTGGGGGGAAGGTGTTTTAAGATTTGGTTTTATTTCTCATTACTCCTCTCTGAGTTAATTGGTAATAATTTACATTTTCCTGTAGTGGAGTCTGTTTTGCCCGTGACGGTAAATGCTGAGTGATCTCCCTGTCGTTATCTCAACCCCACAAGCCTGTTGTTTTGTTTGTTTTTTTTTCTCCTCTCTCCTGTTCAGTTAAGGAGGGGGAGTGATAGAGTGGCTTTGGTGGGCACCTGGCATTTTGGCCAGGGTCAACCCACCACAATCAGTGAGACCTGAGCTACTAAAATGATGTTGAACTAGTTTTAATTAGGGAAACCAAGATCTCAGTGTCCTCTTGTTTCTGCACCTCCTGGGTTTTTCCCATTAATTAATGGAAACATTAACAGAAAATTATATGTTCCATTTATTTTTTATGTGAAAGATTTGTAATTAACAGACTTGCAGACCAGGCTACAATGCTGCCTTCTGATGGAATCATAGTTCAGATCGAGTCTTTTAGTAAGGTAATTTCTTTATGATGCTCCAGCAGAATCATGCAGTTTTATGTTTACATCTATAATTTAGCAATTTAGAAAATAATCTATCTTGAAAATAAACTTCAAATATTTAGGAATTATTTGTCATCCTTAGTTGCCTCTTCCTGATCCTTGGCTTCTTTAAAGTGCATATCATCTCTTATGAAGACAGAAAAGAAATACAGTTCTGTGTTATGGATAATATCTCTTGACAAAGATTTCAGAGTCTGTATCTTTGCAAGAAGAAACTTTTCAGCCCTAAAGGTCTGCTGACAGGTTAACTGTATTTTCAAATGTGCACTTACTGCACACAGCAGCCTAGAGGAGGCTTTTAGAATGCTTGAAGGTCTGGGTTTGGAGACTGAGTCCAAAGATTTTGAAATTGTTGCTTGTTTCACTGTGTGTGTAATAATACAACAAAAACATGACAGCTTTCTTTCTTTTCCCTTGCATAACTGATTCTAGTAACAGAGCTTTGGTTGTTTACTCTTGCTTTTTTTTTTTTTGAGATTACTTGGAGTTTTGAAAAGGAAACTGTGGCTCCTTTTGCTGGGAGAAGATTTTTTAAGAAAGGAGGGGTTTATGTTACACTTTGAAAAACAATCAAGAAAAAATACTCTGCTGTCTAAAACCGAGTACCAAAACTGTTTTGCCTCCAAATCCTGACAATTTATCTGTGGGAGATTGTGATTTCTTTGTCTCTTATGAAGGAGTTGCCCCATCTGGGTCACAAATGACAAGATAAATGTCTGGTTAAACTGGTTCTAGGCCTTAGAGGGTTGAAAGTAGGCAAAAGCAGAGATTAAAATAGAAGGTTTTAGCAGGTAACTAAAGAGTTGCTGGCAGATGACTTTGTAGTAAGCTGTTGTAAGTAGGACATCCTAGGTGACTTAAGACTAGTCTTTGAACTGGCTCCAGAATGACTTGCATTACATGTGTGAAGTCCAAGACTCATAATACATTTGTACCAAATGATGCTTTAGGATAAAGTTTAATGTGTGAACTATTTTAAAATTAAAATGTGATTGAAATTGTAGTAGGGTTATTTTGTGTGAGTCGAGATATTTACTTAATTACTCTTTGTACTCAACTGTCAATTAGATGTCTTGCGTAAGACCCAGATCCGAACTGAGCTGCCTAACGTACTGGGGTAGTAGGATGGTGTAAACTCCTTTGGTTCCAAAGGAACACCAGAAAACATGGTATATGGCACTTTTGTTTCTTTGTTTTAAGTGGTCTTGTGATCTTTTTAATACTAGGAGCTTTCAGGAGCTTACATACTGAAAGTACATAAAGCGTCAGAATCACTGAGCTAGTGTGCGTGCACACTTGAGCAGTATAGTTTGTCACTTAGTGGTGTACCAAAATAATTCATTTCTTGATGACAGAGAACTGAAGCATGACACTTACTGAGACACAAAAACGACTTCCTTCAGCAAACGCCATGGAGGTTACTCCTGCTAGGCACAGACCAGGTCAGGTAGACGTGGTAAGACTAGGTGATGCTGTAGCTACAGGCTAATAAGAGCAAGTTCACTCCCTTAAGTTTTTCTTATTAATTCAGCTTCAAACACAACCGTAGTAATCTTATAATTTTATAGATGACATCTTTAATCAAAGATAAGGAGGACTATATCTAAATTTGCTTGTCACGTAGAGAGAGAGCTTTCACTAATAATAGATTTGATCCAATCAGAACAGTAGGTGTGGCTGAAAGTTGATGCTTATGGTGGACAAATTTTCACTCAGAAGAGCATGTGCATTGAGATTAGCCACCTCTGCTCTGCCTGTTTGTTAAATCTAAGAGGCAAGATGCATGTATTTCTTCTACAGAGGCGTGGCCACAGATCAGTGGAAGAGAGAGGAATAAAGCTTTGTCTTAACCAGCTTCCTCAAAGTTAAAAACTTAGTTTTTTTCTTAGGATTTTTCTTTTGATATAATGATCTCATTATAGGAGCACATTGTTTTTCCTTATTACAAAGAGTCTCTGCCTGCTTTCCTGTGTTCAGAACCACTTGGCAAGCTCCATCTCAGACATTTAATATAATTAACTTGAAGGTGTTTCCTGCTCAGGAGGTATTTAAGCATCCTAGGATGAACAAGCATTGAAGCTGGAAGATGAGCTGTTTATAACCAATAGTTGAAGGCCTTGTAGTTTAGTAATCCAGAAGAGAGCTGTTAATGAGGAAAGTGGAAGCAGCATTAACTAAGTGTACTGAATTTTAACGAAATGCTCATAATTTTAAATTATAAAGCCTTACACAGAATTAACTGGGCTGTCAGTGTCCCAGTTAAAAAAATATTCTTTCTAGTTTGTCTGCACCTCCTTTCCCAGAAGCCTCTCATTCTCATTTTTCATTTCCCTTTCTCTTCTGTATTTGACATCTTTTCATTTATCTTCTGTCACTACCTGGAAGATTACTTTTGATAACTGTGGAAAAGAGGAGGAAGTGAAAGATGGGAGTGATAAATGGGTTTGACAAGAGGCAAAAATACTGTCAGGACTCAATGTCTCATTCTTCGAAAGGTGAAGCAAAACAAACTCTGTAAGTGAAGCCCGTGATCTGCTGGCTCTGTAGAGTTAAGATGCAGAGGTGCAGATAGGCTGCCTTGCAGTGAGCTTGTATCCAGGAGGAATCCTGAAGTCTGCTGCTACTTGCTCTGTGAGCTAGTCTTTCCTAAGAAGCCAGTATGACTTCAAAGAAGCACTTCATAGCATAAATCGATGTTATGATGTCTGTCTGAGCTGGCAGAAAGCTTCACCTCTGTGGAGGTATGAAGAAAGCCCATCCACATCCATATATTTATTTTGATGTGTAACTTTCGACAATTTAAATATCTATATTAATTGCTCTTTGAAGAATGTGAGAATGAAGAGCGCTGATGATAATCTGTAGGGCTACAGGATGTACTGTAAAATGATATTTCATGTTGGTGCTGTGCTAGAGTTTGCGACAAAACCACTCTTTATGTCGCATCTGTGACGGCAGTTGATATATATTGTTTCTGAGTTGCCTTTTCACCTTCTCCATAGTTTCCACAATTTCCCCAAACTACTTTTTCTGCTGGACTTGTGACTTGAAAAGCCACAGGAAATATGTAGATTTAAAAAAAGTATGTCTGTGTTAAAGTATTTTTAAATTCTTTTCATAAATATAACTGTAAATACACATATATGCTGAAGACTGTTTGCTGTAAGACATGAGAGTCATGGACCTGGCCTGTTGAACACATTCATAAATGGTGATTGAGTATTGTCATCCTTTAAGACGTGGTTCAAACTTCACTCAGATGTTCCATATAGAAATAAGCAGAGAATTTGAATGAGATCAATTAGTGGTTTCTTAAATCAAAATAGTAAAATGGTAGGATTTATATTAAAATCTCTGCAGGTGCATGTTTTTAAGCAAATGAGAAAATCCATATTAATATATTCTGCAATAAATCATTTTTTGAAACCTGAAATGATACAGTCCATTAATAAGTCTGGAAGCAACGAAACACCTCCCATTACATGAGCTGACTTATCTAAGTAGAACTTCATGTTTTCATATTACTTCTTACTGAATATTTAATTTTAATTCAATTTTCCATTCCTGGCATCAGAAAACAGTTGCTCAATCACAGTAATAAATTGTTCTTCCTTTCTACTTCAAGTTTGGTAAACTTTTAATGGTCACTTTTCAAAGCTAAATTTCCAAGTCTACATTCTTAACTGGTGCCTCTATAGTGCCACTTTTTAAAAAATGTATTTGATTTTTCCTACAGCATGTTTGTAACTGTTTTATAAGTTTCCTTGGTATTTGGATTGTTGATATTCACAAATGAGATAATAAACTAACTTTAATGAAATTTGTAATCACAAATCTCCATTGAATATAAGCCGCTGTGTTCTTTTCCAAGCAAAAGGTGGCTCAGTGCTTTGTTGCCAAAAGCCTGAGTTTCAATTAGGCTCGGCCTAATTGATGCGAATGTAAAATGGCTGGTACCGCACTAGTTGGTTGTCTTTGTTCCAGACAGTGGGCTAATTTAGCTCATGAAATCAGCTCATTTTAGGTGAGTTCCTTTGCTGTAATTGCAGGGTGTGGTTTATGAAGATTTTGATGAACAGATAAATTGATGAGTTTATGCAGCACCAGCCAAACCTCACAATGCATCTCATTCATTTGGCCCTTTCCTCAATCTCTCGGGCTGCGCTGCTGGGTGTTCACCCCCCTGCATGCTGCTTGGCTCACGGGACCTGCACGGGGAGGGGAAGTCTCTCCTTGCCAGCCAGATGGGTACAGGAGAGGCTGGAGCAGGGGAGGGCCGGAGCATGAGGCTGCTGAAAGGCTGTGTAATCTTTCGGGATCTCATGCTGAAAGGGACCTTCCTGTAAGCTGTGGTCCCCAGCTGCAGTTTGACACTGTGGTAATTTATTTCTGTATGACAAGGTGTGGCCCCATGGCAAGACCTAGTGTTTGGTGTATTTAGCTAGTGCAGCCCTCCCTGCTGCCTCTGTACCCATCCTGCATGGGCTTTCCCGCATTTGGCCAGTGAGAACTTGAGGCCTGTTTTGGTGTATGCAAACCTGTTTCATACCTTCTTTTGGGCAGAAACTTTTTTCCTAAGAATTAAAGACTTTCCTACTCACTGCTGGAATTGCACTGTATTTAGAGATGCCTGGATGAATTGGACTTTTTCAAAGTGAAACTTTAGTCTCAGGCAGATTACTAGATGCTTACAACCAACTTTAAAGAGCAAAGAGCTCAAACTTTGCTGAATTTTTTCCAACTGTCACTTTGAACCAAATGCTAATATATAAAAGAGCAGAGGGAAAAATGTTGCAAGTGTGAATCTGTATGTTCAGAAGTGTTTTCGTGTCCCTGTATTTGTAAACACCTTTCTGTATCTCTCGGTGTAGCTACAGAAAGTAGCAAATTTATGCAGTAACATGGTATTTCTGTTCATCAAGTCATGGTGAGTCAATGTGAACAAAGGAAGAAAAGCATCATATGTTTAAAGAAATGAGTGATGCTGGCTTTCTGTCTCCTTGGTCAAACAGCTCCATCTGGTTCTTTGACCTTCTTACTATATAAAATGAGATATTACCTTTGTTAGGTAAGTCAATGTGATGATTATAGTTTATACAATGCTTTAAAGCTAGGCCAGAATATAAATATCAAGATTAACTTTACACTCAGTGAGATAGCTTAGTGCAGCATAGTAACAAATGGTCTTTGGGAGCGGGGATGTTACTAGTGTGTTCTTGTTCATTGCCCACCAAAACTGGTGGGCCTTTGCTTGGGCTCGCTGGATGCTACTGCAATGTCAGATAGGATTTATTTAATATTACTACAAAGCAACTAAGTTTGTTACGCATCATCTCCTCTGTCATATCTGTCAGTTAAATGTCAGGTGCTCTCAAAAGTTGCCAATACTTACAATGTTCAAAAAATAAGGTTTCAGTGACAGGTTTCTTTATACAGCTTCACTTTTCCCAAAAATTGGGAGTAGAAAAATTACGATGGAGAATTACACGAATATTTTGCAAAGTCAATTTTTAGTAATAAACTTCAGCTGTCTCCCAAACATGGCTGCATACGTGGAGCTGATGTAATGACAACATTGGGCTGTGGGAGGAATGGAGTGGTTATCACAGGCATCATGGGTTTGTTGGGGCACATCTGGCATCTATGTAGAGGTGCCACCCAGTGGCCAGATGGTAATAATGAATTTTTCCGACTAATTAAAAAAAAGAAAAAAAAAAAAAAAAAAAGAAAAAAAAAAAAGGCACGCTCAAAGAAGGGCATCTTAGATAATATTTTAATAAATTTTTTCCTAGACTTCATGATCAGCACATGGGGTTCATTTTATCGAAAAGGAGTAACTGACAAAGTTTGTTAATGGTCTTCAAATTACAGAATAAAAAAGAGCTTCAGTTAATTCAAATAGTCTCCAAGTAATCAAATGACAAAATGTGTTCCTCCTTTGAAACCAGATTTTAGAAAGTGTATTACTAGATGTTCAACTGGTTTTGTGCCAAACTGAGGTACTATTTTTGTTGGTTTTTTTAGATTGTGTTTTTTTCCTGTGCAGACAAAGAGCTAGAAGTACAACTAAAGAGAACTGGTTGTCTGTGGTAGGTGTTAACTGAAATTTATGGTGCATCTCCTCATAGCAACATTAATGCAGAATTACAATCATCTGGTTCGCAGATATAAAATGGGAAAAAGTGGAGTTGCTGCAAAGGTATTTATGATGCCAGTAAGATACAAAATTAAATCTATTACAGTGATTAAATTCCTTAGTTGAGATTATCAGGAGGCAAGAGTGAAATGGTGGTGCGCGTCTGGTTGAAGGCCTGTTGAAGATTTTAACTAGCTATATAATGGCTGGGTTCTGGTGCAGCTAAAGCCATTATTCACTAAGTTTCCAGATTACCTAGGTGATAACCTTGTAATTCAAATGCAGCAATTCTCAGTCTGAAGTGTCTGTATTTGGTTTATTTCCCAATTAGCAGAAGTGCTAAAGAAGTTAACTTTAAAAATACTGAATAACTGCAATAATTTCAGTGACAGCAGGGCTTTTTGATTTTGTAAAACGGAAAAGGATCACTTGGAATAAGAAACCAGAAGCTGCTTGGCTTCACTGTATTAAAGGTGTGGCTACAGAGCAACACTGTGTATCTGTGTTAGTACTCGGGAAAACATGTTTTGAAGGACTAATGACTGTAGTATTTCCAATTGCATGCTGTTTGAAGCACAAGAAAGCCAGAAGCTTCCAACCATTCCACCTCCTGAGCAGTTGTTCAGAGCTTCAACAAACTACCAAATGCAAACAAATACATTTAATAACCTGAAATTAATATATTGTACTGGGAAGGCAGTAGGGCTGAAAAAACAAATACATGCAGGTATAGCAGTGGACAACAAGTATGACAAGTTTGTGGTGTTACAGTGGCTCAGAAAAGGCTCTGTGCAGTCTTTGAGTGTGGAGATGTATCGTGGAACAAAACAATGAGGCAGTAGAACTGCTCTTCGTGATTTTTGGTGTGACCAGAATGGGAACATTGTGTCCAGCTCTGGACACCTCTTTGCCAGAGAGGTGTTGTCAGAAGGAAACAGAGAGAACATGGGAATTCATTTACAAAAGGGAAGATTATGCTAAATAATGGCTAAGAGATACAGCTGAAGCCTGGAAGTATTTAAATGGTGTGAATTTGCCAAACAAAGAAAGGAATTGTTTAGGCTGACATAGTAAGACAGAGTGGAGTAACTATAACAAAGGGTACTTTTAGGTGAAGTATTAACCCTGTTATTAAGAAGTATGACAAAACACATCGAAGTAAGCCAGTAGGAATACATCTACCCTGACAAGATGTGACCTAAGGTAGTTTAAATAGACTTTTCTATCTCTAGGATCTAGAAAGGTGGAGGCAGAAAGGTAAAACTTGATTCACCTGTGAATCTGAAGCCTGGCCATTAGATGGCAGGGTGCTGGCACAAGAGGATGCATGCCTCCCCGTCACTTCTTAACGCCATGCTCTAGGAGTTGCTCAGAGCCACTTATCAGTCCCCGGGCCTGGAAGAAGATTGAGATGCTCAGTTTTCCTATAAAAATCACACAGACGCACCCTGTCACTCCCGCGGCAGAAAGCTGTGTCCCAAGCACATGTCCCTTCAAGGATGTGTGTGCCTGCTCCAGCTTTTCACTCCTTGAAACCCTGTGTGGGTAAGTAAGTAGGTACAAGAGGTGTTTAGTTACCCCAGCACAACAAACCGCTTTGTATAGGAGCTGAAGTTGGTTTGGGTCTGAATGATGCTCTAATCAAGGGAAGAGAAGAAGCTCTTCTCCTCTATAACTGGGGATGCAGTAATGGGACTGCTGAGGCAGTGGGAAGAAGTGATGTAAATGTGGTACGTAGCTTGCTGCAAACTGTTCAAGAAGTCCACTTACTGGTTTTGTGGAATCACAGAATCATAGAATGGTTTGGGTTGGAAGGGAACTCAAAGATCATCTAGTTCCAACCCCCCTGCCATGGCAGGGACACCTCCCACTAGACCAGGTTGCTCAAGGCTCCATCCAACCTGGCCTTGAACACTTCCAGGGATGGAGCATCCACAGCTTCCTTAGGCAACCTGTTCAGTGTCTCACCACCCTCAGGGTGAAGAATTTCTTCCCTCTATCTAGTCTAATCCTGCCCTTTCCCAGGTTCCAACCATTACCCCTTGTACTATCATTGCAGGCCCTTGTAAAAAGTCCCTCCCCAGCCTTCTTGTGGCCCTCCTTCAGGTACTGGAAGGCCGCTATAAGGTCTCCCCAGAACCTTCTCTTTTCCGGGCTGATCAAGCCTAAGTCTCTTAGCCTGTCCTCGTAGGAGAGGTGTTCCAACCCTCTGACCATCTTGGTAGCCCTCCTCTGGACTCGCTGCAACAGCTCCATGTCTTTCCTGTGCTGAGGGCTCCAGAGCTGGACACAGTATTCCAGGTGGGGTCTCATGAGGGCAGAGCAGAGGGGCAGAATCACCTTCCTCGACCTGGAAGAGATAACAGAAGGAATAACAAGCAGTAGCTTTGTATGGAAAACTTCAGCCCGGAGCAGGCTGTTTGAAACGCTCAAAATACATTAAGATTGTAACTACAGCAACTCAAATAATGCGCAATAAAAAAAAATTTGTTTATTTTAAAAATAGAGTCTACACTGCTAAAGGATCTGCCCCAGGGAATGATCCTTATATATGCGTCCGCACCTCTCAAGATTACACGCCTCTAGAGTGAACTGGCTGTGATTGTGCTGCCTAACACTTGACCTGGGTCCGATGCCCCCGTGGCTCTAAGACCACAATTACATTTTTGTGGCTTGAGTTCAAAGTGTCTGAGGTAATGTGAAGGCTGCTTTGCTGCCTGCAAGACTGGTGTTTTTATAGCATGATGCGAAAGGTATGCTGCATGCTGTGGGGTGGGGTGTGGGGCATACAGGGGGTGTCTGAGGGCAGGAGGCTAGCTGGGATAGTGTAGGGCAGGAGGAGCCAAAGCTAGTGTAGTCCCATCCTTGCTCTGCCATCTGTAGGGCAGTCTGTCCACAGAGCTGAGCCTCGGCTTTTCCTCGGTGGGAAGTAGTTGGCTTCCACCAGAGGAGAGTCCAAGCCCAAAGTGATGCGTGTGCAGTATGGAAGACGAGGGAACCAGGACCAGGGAATGAACCAGGGAGGTAAATTATTTGATAGCATAGGTGCACCCTTCATAGTCATGAGCACCGAGGTGGTGGGCAAGCCAGGGAAAAACCCTTTACTGCTCTTAATGTTGTTCTGTTTTTTGCAGTAAATCTTTAGCACAGACACTTTGCTGATTAAATTGGTACTTGCTGGTCCCAGGGTAAAATTTAAGTGCTGATATGGTGTGGGAGGGGGGGAGACTGGGCAGAGGATGTGCATAAACAAACAAAATGTCTTTCCATTTTAATCAAGTTGCTCTTGCTCATACATGCTGTCTCTTTTTTAAAACATGATCTCATCCTGGGTAAAAGTGTTGATTGAAAATGGGAATTAATATGCAAGAACCATCTACTAGGTGCAGACTGAAGACTGTTCTAAAAAATATCAGACTGTAGATGGATATCAGGGCTGAATATGATGGATTATGAGGAAGGCCATGGCTGTAAAATTGTAAGGATGACAGTTTAGTAAGCATTATTAGTTTAAAATGTACAGCAATCTTCTCTTTTCTTCTTTTTCTTTGTGCATTGTTTGCTTATTGGTCCTATTTTAGTGTTTTCATATATTTTTGTCTTCAGTTTTAATTCCCTTCAAAATTATTTGTAATTGTCTTGGTATTTTGAGACAATTAATATCTAAAGACAGCTAATAGGATAGTGTTGTGTTGCTACTAAGGACTTAGGCACGGACAGGTACGAGCAATGGGGCCAAGTTGTGTGGTCTGCAGCATAAAGAGAGTACTCCCCAGTTTAATTCCTACCTGATGGTTTCCTTTTCCAGTCAGTAGTTTTGCTATGAACCAATATCCCTGTACTGGTTAAAGAGAAGATGTATGTACCTACAAAGCTTCTCCTTCCTCCTTTTAGTGCCTCATGCTCTCTTCAAAAGCTTGGTAATTTCCAGGGCCTCCTACCTGCTCTTCCTTTGCTTCACTGTAAAATTAGTTATTATTTTCATTAGCTGTATGAAAACATGCCAGACACACATTGCTGTAGACCAGGTAAACATACTCTGAGTGTTTTTGACATAATTAGTTGTATTATTTAGTAGCCAAACATACAGCAAACAGTAAGTTACTCAGTCTATCATAAGTATTCACCCCACCATTTTTCCTGATTTAAAAATTCTTACCTCCAAAGACAAAGCTCTTCTCCAAGTGCCTCTGACAATTGATGGGCCTTGCAAAATGTCTAGGAGAGTTTCATAACATGCCTAGCGTGTTGCAAGCACCCTCTTCCCCCCAGGCCCTCCAGGCTTTGAGTGAGTGGGTATGGTTATACAAACAAGCCCGGGTGAGGAAAGCAAGGGTGTGGGTTGACAGTGCGTCAGCTCCTCTACAGTAACTGTCCACCCGCCTGCCCTTGCCCCACGGTGAGTTTCTTTGCAGTGAGTTGGGGCTTGCTGCTTGCATTTGGGCTGGAAGGAGGGAATTTGGCTGTGCAGTTAGTGCAGAGGAGGTGCAGCGCTCTGCCTTCACACCCCGGCTTGCCCCCGTGAGCTTGTGTGCGTGCCCGTGCCTTCAGGTGGGAAGTGTACTGCAGCGTTTCCCTGGAAAACTGCCCAGTACCATAAAGTAAAGCTTTTGGGAGGCTCTGGTGAGCTTAGCTCATCAGCAGATTGTTGGGAGGATAGACCTTAAACCATGAAGAAATTCAAAGAGTGCCTCTTCTCTCCTGTTTGGAAATCTGGAGTTGGCTGTTTTCCAGTGTGCTGTCTTGGGGTTGAAACTTTCCATGCCGCTTCTGTCAGCTCCAGCTTTTGGTGTGAAATTGTGTCCTTTAAAAAAAGGTTGTCTGAAAGAAACAGTGTTGCTTCACCATACTTGGAAGGCAACAGCATCCTGGCTACCGCACCCTGGACCTGCCAGCGCCCTGAGCTCTAACGGTGCCTCAGGGACTGACGGCCCATCAGGAGTGGGCGTGTGGGGGCAGGGTGTGAGGGTGCGCCCTGGATGGGCCCTGGCTCTCTTGCTGGAGGGGAGCCACCAGCTGCCTCCCGGTTGGATGTTGCTGGCACAGCCTCCTTCTGCAGCAGGACATGGGGGATCCTGGGGAAACGTCATGACTTCCTACCTATGAAGTGTTTGCTCCCAGAGCTTCCTCCTTTTGGCATTTTGGCTTCCGGGATTGGTGGCACGTTGTTTTCTGATATACATTCATTATGTAGCACTTGGGGTACAGATGCTTGGCAGTGGCCCAGCAGCGCCGTTGCAAATGGTGGCCTCTCGCAGAGTGTTGGTGTCACCTCAACACTTGACAGCTCTTCCATCTGCTTCCCGTGGTGTGCTGTTATTTTCCTCCTCCTTACCTGAACTTCTTACCCGGACTTCAACTAAGTGCCTTCCTGGTCTCCTGCCCATGCTATGTCATTTGTTCCACTGCTCTGAGTCACTGAGTTGATAGTCCATAGTCCTCAGTCTACTGGTGCTCCCTTGAGCAGTCTTACAGAGGTCTCCAGTATATACATTAGGCAGGGTAGGGTGCACCAGGATCTTTGAGCGCTAGGTGAGCAGCTGGTAAACGTGACTTTTGAATTCTCTCGTATACAATGTGTGTGAAACCACCCCAAAAGCAACCTCCATTGGTGGAGGCAGAAAATCAGACTCAAGATGGACAGCTCAAAGTCAGCTATAGCTTGGAGAAGGTAACCAGCTGTTGAGAGCAATGCATTTTCTTCCTTAGAAATAGGTAAATAAACAAGATAGTTAGACACGTTTATTGGGATAATGTCAAAATATTTTCACCATTATGCAGTTATGCAGTAAACTGAACACCTCTATAAATATGCCTGAGGCTTTTATGCTCTCTTATTTACTCTTTGAAAACTGTATGGCAGTCAGTTATAAAACTACATTTGCAACTAAAGCTGTACAAACAGGGCTGAATTTGGGACTTTGTGATGTGTCTGGAAAAGAAGCCTATGGGAAAGGGAGTTTTGATCCAACTGAAATGGAAAATACACATATTATAAGGAGAAAACAAATCATTTTGAGGCTTGCTTTTTTTTTTTTTTTTTTTTTTCCTGAGAGCAAAATATTTGGTGAGGGTGTTTTCTGCCTAAACACCTCTGAGTGTTTAAAACAGGGCTGAATTCATCGGATGGTCACCAGTACAGTCAGGCATTGCCCGTGAGACTGCAGTTGCCCTGTGAGGAGAGGATGGAGGATTTGGGCTTTTTCAGTCTGGGAGAAGAAACAGCTTTGGTGGGTGATGAGGGGCCTGGAGGCCTCCCAGTACGTGTGAGGAGGTCACGAAGAAGACAGACCCAGACTCTGCACAGTGATGCATGGTCAGAGGACAAGAGACAACAGACAAAAATTGAGAAAGGAGAGATTCAGACTGGATGTAAAGGAAAACTTTTTCACCATTGCCCAGAGAGGTTGTGATGTCTCTGTCCTTGCATGTTTTCAAGAGCTGACTGGTTGAAGACCTGAGCATCCAGGTTTTATCCCATAGCTGACCCTGCTTTGGGCAGAACGTTGGACCAGAGACCTCCTGCGATTCCTTCCAACCTGAATTGTCTTATGATCCTATGAAAAATGGAGTCCAATTTTGAAATAAAAATATCAAAATACATAAAAAAGCACTGGATTTTAATCAAACCTAATTTTTATCAACCTTTTTAATGAAACATATCTTGAGAGAATTCTGTATTCTTGCTACTTCGATTTTTCGACAGAAGAATGAAAGAGATAAGTTGTCAGTTTTTACTATTTTATTTCTCTCTTAGGAGGAGATTAAGTGAACTTTTCCATGTTCTTTGCATTCAGAATTTCAAAATTGACACTGCAGAATAAATATAAGCAAAATTAAGTCCATTAAGCTTTAGGACTGACTTGCTAAAACTTAATGTATTGTTTTAAAGATTGTATACGTTTTCATTGTGACATCTTCCCAATAAACAACCTTCTGTTTTGAGAATTCAACTGATTCTTTACTGAGACAGATTCCAGAAGGAAGGTGAACAGAACATGTGATGTAATGTGGAACTATAAACCCCAAATGTTGTAACCTGCTGTGTCTGTAGAGGTAGAGTGACGTAAACCAACTAATTTTTCTGCCTTGTGGCTCTGATGTGGTTATCCTGATGAATATTGTATTTGTTTTTTGGTTGTTTTGTTATTAGGGAAAAGCTCACAAGTTAGAGTTTCAGATCGCTAAAGCAGGTGGGATGAATTAATGTCTAAGAAGAGAGCAAATAGTTTGGCTAAAATAAAGCCATAAACTTCTGAAGTACCGGAGGCCTGGAACCACTACAAGAGGAGAAAACAGCTAGTGTATTTTGTCAAGAAATAGAGCAGATATTAGCTCAGACTTTATTTCACTAGGATGTGTTAATTGAACAATGTTTACTCTCCTTTCAGGTACTATGATATATCAGGCAGACACTATACTGTTCAAGAAAACCAAATACCGTCAGTAATCTGTCCACACTCTTATGTTCTTCCAGCAATATCAATGTCTACCACCTCATTACCAGCAGCACTTGGAAAGGTAAGAGAAAACCAGATATGTGTGTTTACCTAAAATCATAGAATCATAGAATCATAAAATGGTTTGGGTTGGAAGGGACCTTTAAAGGTCATTTAGTCCAACCCCCCTGCAGTGAGCAGGGACATGTTTAGCTGGATCGGGTTGCTCAGAGCCCCGTCCAACCTGACCTTGAACATTTCCAGGGATGGGGCGTCTACCATCTCTCTGGGCAACCTGTTCCAGTGTTTCACCACCCTCACTGTAAAAAATGTCTTCCTTATATCTAGTCTAAATCTGCCCTGTTTTAGTTTAAAGCCATTACTCCTTGTCCTATCGCAACAGGCCCTGCTAAAAAGATTGCCCCCATCTTACTTGTAGGCCACCTTTAAGTATTGAAAGGCTTAAGTCTTCCTGAAGCCTTCTCTTCTCCAAGCCGAACAACCCCAACTCTCTCAGCCTCTCCTCACAGGGGAGGTGCTTCAGCGCCCTGATCATCTCTGTGGCCTCCTCTGGACTCGCTCCAACAGCTCCATGCCTTTCTTGTGCTGAGGGGTCCAGAGCTGGACACAGTACTCCGGGCGGGGTCTCACCAGAAAAAATAAATATACATACGTATATACACAGACGTACAGTTATCGTAAGAAGATGACTATTCTGAAAACAGAATTTAACACTAGGTATAATTGCAATCTTCCTTTAAAAGACCTGTGTTTGAAGTACTGGATAATTTTCAGATGAATATCATATACGGAAATAAGGAGGGTACATAATGACTATAGCTGGCATGAAGAGCCAACAAAGGAAATGGCTTGAGGAGATCTTCCACATGCTCTCAGACACCATATGGCTTTTTCCTTTTGTTCATAATTTATATATAAGCCAAAATAATAAAGGAACAGCACCTGCACTTTTACAGTTTCTCACTTAACTTGTACTGTTTTCTGTATTTTATTCCAGAGAAGGAGAAAGGGCTATGCATTTGTTTTCTAGTGTTCATTTAGCTCATGTAGTGTTACTCATTTGCTTGGCAGCAGTATTACTGCTTGGAAGCAAGCTAGGGAAAATGCTAATTACTTCTGTTCTAATGTGAGAACTTAATTTCATATTGCAGACAAGGTTGTGCAATGCCATTCTTGTCCTTATCGTAATCTTTCCATGGAGAGAGAAATATTTTTTTTCCACATTAACAAAAGTACATAGCAGGCCAGTAATTGAAAAAGTTGCTTTTTTTCTTGATTGTGGAACTAATATTCGTCTGAATATATTTGATGAGGGCTTAAAATATACTGTCTTTAAAACAAATAAATTTATTGTCAGGTCTTCCCAAGCCAGCAAATCTCGTCTACTAATTTCTATATAAAGCCTTTGGAAAAGACTCATTGGTCTTTAGTTGAATACATAAATAATATAAACCCCAAAACATCCCGTGTGGTCTCATTCAGCATCTTAGTTCTATTGATACTGTAGAAACATACCTACAAAAAGAGCTCAGTTCTTCACAGTTATGAAGCAGCAAAATGGCACAGTACTGTGATGGGGTGACATTTCTATTGCAATAGAGCTAGCTGGGGAATTAACTTTGCAACAGAAAAAATTGCTGTTCACCCTACTGTTGTCTTGGATGGATTTGTATATTAACTCCTTGCAAGGACTTCTAGAAAAGCAAGTAGATGTTTGGGTTTTTTTAAGTGGAAATTTAAGAATGGCAGAATTCACCTGTTATTAGTGAGCTCTGAGTTGGCATTTTGTTCTTCTGGAATAAACTGTTCATACTTACAGCTTAGTTAAACTGCTGGTGTTCCTCTAACCTGGAACCAATCTGTTTGTACTAAGAACATTTAAAAGCCTCTAAATGAAGCAGCTAGAAGAGTATCAGATCAGGCCATGTCATTTTATACTTTGAGGCATAACACAAAGGTCTGATTGTTAGATAAATCATAAAAATCAAGGAAATTGTGTGCAGTGTGTTGGGAGCGTGTGTGTGTGAATTCACCAGTTTCTTCTGTCTTGGGATAATCTGCTAATGTTTCTAATAATATAGATGGTTTATGGGGACTGGGATTTAATGAAGCCCTGCCTTCCCTCAGCATTTCTTGTGGGACAGCAGTAGAAAATGGTGCATGACACAGAATATAAGCTGTTTGCACCACGTTCCTCTCTGTTGCTGTTCTCTCTATGGAAATCTGTTCATAAACCTTTCAAAGGTGAATGTACTAAGTAGAGTCTTGCAGACTAATTTACACAGCCTAATTTGTATTATCCTCTGTTTTTGCCTAATTTAGGTTATTCCCTTCACCTCGGATAATTAAGAGCTGACTCCAGCAATGACTAAAACAGACAAGCTCTCCTGCATTCTTTTATTAATTAAACAGTCTTCCTAAGAAATCTTGATTATCAGCCTCTGGAGCTTGTTAACATTTGGGTTTGTTTTCTGGGGTGGAAAAAAAAAAGTTATCTTATTTTGCTACTTTCCTTTTCCTTTTTGTAGTAGTGATGGTTAAATGATGGAGTTCACTTTCACCTAAATTCCCTTCCACTCTCAGACAGTTCATGCCTACTAGTCAGCAGAAGATCTAAAATAGCCACTCCCTTAATGGCTTTCTTCACCTTCTGAAGAAAAAGCTGTCCCCAGCATATTCCAAGAACTTGTTGGACTGTCTCTGTCTTGTATTTCTTTTCCAACAGAAAAAAAAAAATTAATTCCAAGAAGTAATTAAAGCCGTCAGGTTCTGCACTTTTGGATGCTTCCCTTGCTTGATCAAAAACCAGTCTTCTCTCCACCCCATTAACTAGTGTGTAATAAACCTCTATCATAATATACCCCGTTTTTACCCTTTCATCTTTTTCCAGGATTGTTAACAAATCTTCATCTTACCTATTCCTGTACTTCACAGCAACTGTTCTTGATATACAGTGCAACTTTTGTTTGTCTTTCTTTTTGTTTGATTTTCAAAAATAGTGGTGGTAAACCAGCAGGAAATTAAAAAAATATTTAAAATCACTTGTTTGATGGTCAGTGAGTAAATGTTGTGTTGCCCAAATTATAAGGCAAAAATATTTCCTCTCACTACATCATTTTTTTAGGAAAAAGGTGACATCCTTCTATATCTGTATCGCTTTCTCATCAAATACTTCTGGTGCTGATTCAGATGTACTTCTAGTTCTGTACAATATTTCCACTTTTTTCCCCTTTTGCAAGCATGTCTGGAATTTTTCACTTTTTGTTTTATTGTAAGCTTCTGGTTTGAACAACTGAAATTGTCAGCTATATAACAATGAAAGAGGGATTTTAAAGTGCTCTTATCAAATATATAAATAGGATATGTTTGTTAAATCATAGAGGTAAATAGATTTATGAGAAATTAATGTCATAATAATTTAAATATACGTTTCATTTTCTTGACTCTTCTAGTCCTGTGCCATTTAATGTGCAAAACATTTGTTTAACAAAAATGAAGGTTAGCAGTTTCTCTTTTGGTATTTTGGCAAACAGAAGTTGGGTAGCACACTATTAAATACTAAAAAAAAAACCCCAGAAATGATTTCTAGATGTCAGTTCTGCAAAATACTGCTATTTCCGTATTTCTGAAATTCAGCTTATTGCTTTTCCCAAATAATGCATTTCGTCCCTGGTTACATTTGCAGAATCCAGTTTTGCCCAGTGGAGCTAAATAGGAGTATTTGGTGTCTTTTTTGCAAATGAAAGCAAAATAGCTTGATTTGATTCCTGTTGTTTATATTTAGAATGTCTGTGCAGATCCGCACTGAACATTATTTGAGCTGTCGTATAACCTATACTACATGAAGTAGATAGCTGTGGCTGTAATTTTATGACTTTTTTTTTTTAATGTCTGTAAAATATAAACAATTAATAAAACAATGTGGCCAGTGTGTTCTCACTATGAATGAAGAAACAACTTTGTGACTATTTGATTCATTCCATTCTCTTCAAATAAATAACAATCCCATTTGAGGACCAAATCACAAATTAAATGTATATTTTGCAGTCGTACAGCTTCAGTAGTGACAAAACTCTAATACCAGTTGAGAAGGAGTCCTACCCGTGATAGGGCAAACTCAAATGACCTTGAATTATGTAAAGACAAATAGACTTTAAGCTGAAAGACATTATTCCTGTAAAGAACAATTTCAAATTTAGATTGGTTCTGCTGATCATAAAATGAGTGAATGACAAGAGAGTTCTTAATCCTTCATTATTCCTGCACTGGGAATAATGATCACAAAAAAATCTAGACTTTAAAATTCCATTTCCCCCAGAAAACACGAAATAGGTGTTTTTCTAAGTCATATCTATATGCTCTGATGCTGTCTCTCCTCTTATATTGAGGTGTTGATTAGTCATATTTTCAGACCTATAACCAGGTAGCTGTCCAAAGGTTTCTCAGGATTTTCCATCTAGATAAGAGTTCTCACACCTACTTGCTACCTGAACACAGCCACTGCCTTTCACACAAAGATTCAGTCCTATGACATGAATATTTAACGAAGGAAACTGGGTGGAGTACTTCTTACACCCAGGTGTGGCTGTGGAAGCCCATTTTGATTCTGTGTCAAATTACTGGATTAAATGAGTTTATTCTATCACTGCCTTTGCCATATTCCTGAGACAGCAGATATGCAGATCCCTAATTCCTCTTGCTCTTTTAACTCATCTTTGAAGATGATAGCTCGTCAAGGTCTAGGATATTTTCAGCCTAGGATTCCTCATCTGCTTCTTCAATTTCATTTCTACCTTGCTTAGAGAAATGTTAGCAAGACATCCAGCCCAGGTCCTCTTACTGCTTCTCCTTACAGTGCTTTATTTTCTCAAGAAATAACAAAATGTAAAGTCTATTTGGACTCCCACAGGGTTACAAAATCACCTCCCAGAGTGATGTTTAAACAGTAGAGACAAAGTAGATTATACTGCCATTTGATAAACTTCCAATACTAAGTAAATGAGAAAGCAGGTGAGCCACTTTCCAAAGTAACAGACAACAAAATTACCAGTTTGTGGATAAGTGAGAGGAGCCTGCCCTGAGGAGAACAAGTCTTTGCCTTAAGTTTCATCACAATTTTTTTAGATAAGGCCTTTCAGTGGTTAACCGATCTCCTCCCAAAACTTGAGAAGAGAAGGCATCCTTCTCCAGCTTGGAATCAGAAAGCTAAACAAAACCTTGTAGCCAAAGTCCTATGAAGTGAGTCATGCAGGTACCTAGAATATTTTGCTGGTGTAGGTTTTCTCAATGGAGAAAAAAAAACCCCGACAATTTCAGAGCACTAACCCGCCTTGTGCAAAGACTGAAGGGGAAAAAGGAAGGGGAAATTGTATGACGCTATAGGATTTTTTTCTTTTGAGGTGAAGGGCAGGTATAGCAAGACAGTCACGTAAGAGGGACCTAGGTGGGGCAGAGAGGTGGGCTTATATAGGTCCTCAACTGTTTGGAATAGGTTATAGCTTTCCAGCTAATTAAATGCTGCAGCAGGATGAAGTTTTATTGTATTACCCAGAAAAAAAACCCAGGGTAAAAAGCCTGCTCAGTGCTGTGCTGGACATCTGATTCTTGCCAGAGGTTCTGTCTGCTTAACTAAGTTTATGTTCAACTTTTGTATAAAATAATGTACTTTGAACTCTGAATTTTTTTTTCTCTTCTTCAATGTAACTACTCTGTTCTTTACCAGGTAAAATTACTGTCATTCTTTGTGTGGGAAATATAGCAGGGGTCCCTCAAGTTGGGTTCTAGGCCTCACTGATAGCATGTTTGGTGCAGACAGTTCATTGCTACTGTACGATGCTTCCAGTCATCGCCTTTCCCCAAGCATAACTTTTTTCCCTGAAATAATGGTCGCACTTTCTACCTCGCTCCTGGGCCTAACAAGTTGAATCATTTTCCTTTCATTTTTTCTTTCTTTTCTTTCTTTTTTTTTCTACCAGGAATTCCCCCTTGTTACTAGACAGATAGATTCAAAATCCCTTGATAATCCCCTCAAAAGCCGGCATTCACTCACTCCCTTCCTTTTTGATTAGTCATGCTTGTGCTCACTCCGGTAGGGCTACTTTTTAATCACCTTGCTCCTCAATTGTCATTCCTGCAGAGGAGAGAGTAGCCTCCCATGTTTTAATTTTTAAAGCATAACTTTTAACCTCTTTAAATAGCCAGATCTGCCTATGAGAACCATGTACATGTTATGGCCTCTAGTGCACTAATTTTTGGGAAATCTGGAAAAATATATTTCTTCAGTTTAGATCAATCAAAAAATACAGCAATAGAGATTTTATAGGCTAAAATATATATAGGAATTTTATTTACATGTATATGTATACATGTATACAGATATATATGTATGGATATATATTTAAATGTGTGTATGAATTGAAGAACGTTTGGGGAGTGCTATCCATAAGCCATGGATTTGCGATTGCTGTCCTGATTTATTTGTATGAATTAAAAAGAATAGTATAAAAAGAGAGTGGAAAAATATAAATGTGATGAAGTATGGATCACAGGAGAGCTCTCTGACAACATTCAGAGTAGCTACATTATTCATTGTCTGTATGGCTTCTAATACAGATTTTAATAGGCTGTTATTGTGCTGGCCAGCACAGTAATTCCCTACTGTGGTTTAAAATGTCTAGGAAAACATGAGAATGTTGTAATAGTTTATCTGTTTTATTCTTTTATCCTACCTATGCAATTTGTTCCTATTCTTGGGCTGCAACCATGCTGGGTTTGGGCTAGAAAGTGGTATTAATAGCAGAAGAATACTGAAGTCTTTACTTTGAAATTCAAGAGGGAAGAAAAGAAGAGTGATCAAATTTTCAAACAAACCAGTTGAGTAGGGTGGAGAGATGTGGGAAGGGAAAAAAGAATGCCTCATTTTGTCCTGGCCTGACAAGAGATTTATACACTTAGCAAATATTTAATTTGCTTTGTCCTTTAACCTTTTAAAGTCTTTATAGGATGTTTAGCTATGAATCACGCTATGTTTTGCAATAGTTTGAGATGATTAATACTGAAATTTTCTTTCAGAATTATTTAGTTGATAAATATGCAATTCATAATTAAAAACGCAACGACATCACAACCAGTAAGAAGCAAACACAATTTAAATAGTACTGAAATCATCTTGAAAGCCAGAAAGTACAGAACTGGGACAGAATTTAAATGATGACCATTTAAGTCACAGTGCTGTCTCCCACAAACACTTGTGCTCTGAGAAGCCACTGTATCTTAAATTACTTGTCCACAGTGTTTGTAGAGTAGTGTCATAAACCAGTAACCTGAAATGATATGGTAAAATATTAAAACTGCCAAAGTACAGGGGGAATTAACTTGAAGATAGCTTCTATCGAAGCGCTTTCCATTGAGAGAATATTTAAGAGCATGGTCTACAGAGACACAATGGCGGCGTGGACTGTCATAAGTATATTTGACGGGAAGGGATGCTCAGAATCATGGAAACAAAGCAAAACTGGCCCCAGCACGTACAGATGGTCTTTGTGTAATACCACCTGCTAGCAAGGACCCACACGTAGGTCAGCTCTTCCTAAAGAACAGTATTAAATAACAGCAGAGGTCTGAACTACATTTTTGTTAATTCTTTCAGTTTTAATAACTTACGGTGCTGTCTTTTAATATAAATATATCTCAACATTGATACTAAAAACTATAAAAGTAGCAGAGCCCCTGTACAAGCAGTTTACTTTTAATAGCACATGGGTACTGTTGTACCTGTAGGAATCCTGAATCAGGGCACTGGGACAGCCATCCGTAGTTCTAAGTCACCATTGGTGATGCTTCTTGAGTGGACAGATCTTAAATACCATGTCTGCTTTAAAGAAAAAAAAACAAACCCAAAAATAATCGTGAGATGAACTTGTGTACATCAAGCACTTTTGCTTTTGGGCTGCAACTATTGTATGTCCATTCCTTTATCTGTAACTGTTCTTTGTCAAGGCCTTGACAGGAGGAGGGAGCAGGGACAAGAGGGATACCAGAGAGGAGAGACTGAAAAGATTGCAGCAAAGCAAGCCAGAACACCAAAGCAAGAACAATTAATCATTTATAGATTAAATTCACAGCAGATAGGAAAGAAAGGAAACAAAAAAAATGTAAGTAGGAGTGTTCAGAAGATAGAATAAGCTGGTTTTGCCATTTAAGTGCTTTCAGTTACCTAGCATCTGGTTTATGCTTTTCTAGGACTCTACTGTAAGTCTGGTTTGTTTTATGTCTCTGGTTAAAGAACTACAATTCTGGTAATAGCATCCCCAGAAGAGTAACCCATTCATACTAGAATTTTCTTTCTAACATGATTTATCTGAGGCACACAAAAAAATTAAGAATTCCTGAGTTACGAGTATCCATCATGATACATTCCTTTGGTTAAGCATCATTCTGCCCAGATTTCCCAGCAAGCACCCATAGCATTGCAGCAGAGATGCTCTGGATACAAAACTAGGATTCTTTCATAGAAGAAGATGCCAGGTGCCCTCAATTCAACCACATTTGTTAATAATGTAGACAGAAGAATCCAGAAGCTAGTTATACATACACAGTCATACTTACTGCGCAAGCAGAGACCAAAATTCTGAGAAGTCCCAATGTCAAAAAGCTTGGACATCAGGTCCGCTATGAAACTAACTGATTAATATGATTTGGCTTTGTAACACAGCTCACTAAAGACCTGCTCATACTTTTATCTTCCAAAAAGTCTGGAAATTTATGGCTAATTACAGCACAAGAGAGGTTCTCAGCTAACCATGACAGAACCTCTCTGGGTATTGCTCAACAAAATTACTTCTCTGCTTAATAAAATACCATTCTGCTGACTAGACTGATGGCATCATTGCAATTTCCTTGTTGGTCCACTTTTTTCCATATTCACAGCTCATTATTCCTCTTATCCCCATTTGAACCACAAATTCATTTCAGTATTAACTTAAACAGGTTTTCATTTTGCTATTTCCAACCTGGCTGAAGACGCAACTCTCTTACTTCCTAAAAATAATGTCTGGGTTATGTCCAGTTCTTATGGCTGGTTCAGAAAGACCTTGAAAACATTTTTCTTGTATTTCTGCTGCTTCTTGGTGAGGAGTTTAGCAGAAGAGCATTTAAGTTGTGGTTGAATGCAGGTGTACAGGACTACAGCTGAAAGATAACATGGGCCTTAGAGAACTGCAAAAGACAGGAGGAAAGATGGCATGGAGTTACTTAGCATTTTCATAGAAGAAACATAGCTCCTGGAATATTTGTGCAAGAGGCATCTGTCTAACACCTTGACATTCAAGATCGCAATGGATGTACTGAGGCAAGAAGGTTCCCTCCACCCCTTTAGAATATAAATAAATTTAAAGGCGGTGTAGGAATACCAATAAATTCTTACTCTGATAGACATCTTTCAAGTACTCACAAAGTTTATTGAGGAGATTGTTGGGGTATTTTATGTGCAGTTTAAAAAAAACCCCAAACTGTAGCATGTATCAGACAGCTTACATTTATTCACTCTTGGCTGGCAACTTAAGACAAATGTTGTTTGGAGAACTCTCCTTCCAAGCAGTTCAACACATCCGCCTTGATGCAGGAGAATTCTAAAAAGGCAATATCCAACTTTACATTGGACTTGCATCCTGCATAATCTTCATGTTGAGCTATGTTTGGAATTGAGTTTCATCTTAGTTATTGCATGCTCCATGTAATACTGTGAACAAATTTAGAGGATGCAATGGTTGAAACTGTTTCTGTTTGAAAGGGTTAGTGACAGCTTAAAATCCAGTCACGTGAACAGTGATCCAAGGTGTGTGATAGTGCTGAGGTCTTCAGGGCTGGATTGCTGAATACTCTACAGTCCCCCAAGCAGTGACAAAATAAAAGGTCTATGAAACTGGCACAGTACTGTGCCATGCAGGAGTGAGATAATGTGGATGGCCACATACTCAGCGTGGCATTGCCCAGGGAAGGCAACGAGTCGTTTGTGCATTGCAAAGCATTAAGGAGGTCTGTTGTCAATGATCAAGCATGGACAGTATGTAATGAGTGACATGGGAGCGTACACCAGGCAGTCCAGTGTTATCAGTGGCCATCCTGTATCTGCCCCACCTTTATGTATCACCATGCCAAACAGCTAGCTACATAGCATTTCAACATTTCACTGGTGTTGCTCATGCTTACTGTGTAACCCTTTCCCAGGATGACACCAGGCACTTCACTGCACCTTCCCAAAGGGCATACCCCTCCCTTCTCTTTCCCTTGGTGAGTACAGTCCTGGGAAGTTGCTCTTTGAATCACCAGGGGTTTGTTTCTGGCCTCCGCGCTGGGCTGCTGTTCAGTGATCTGTGTGGAGAGCTGTAGACTCTTTTGCATCATGCTTTTCTTGTACCACTTCCACACTTGTGCAACGCGTTGGAATGGTTTTCAGGACCTTGGCAGCTAGCTGTGCTCTCTCCTTGGGTGTGACCCTATTTCCATTTTGCCATGCTACGTGACCAGGTGGCTCAGCATATGCACAGTACACCTGTGCACCCTCAGATCTGAGAAGGTTGCGACACAAAGCTTAAAGCTTTCAGTAATAGTTCATTCCTCCTGACCAGGCTTTTGACACTTTATATGCTATATAATGCATATGACAATCAGGAATGTGTGTGTATATATACATGTATGTTTAATTTATTGCTCTGCAGTTCCAGCTGCAGTATAATAATGGGTTTGCAAAGGGTAGTCATGAAAAACTTCATTTTTCTGGTTTTACTCTCTTGAGAACTAAATTATAGTGAATAGGCTGGAATGCTCCTTCACTTATCCCCTTAAAACAAGCACTCAAACTGCCATGGCTCAAGATCTGCAAAAGCAAAGGGTGATCCACTGTAATAAAGAATTGCCTGAACTGCTGTTTGAGTTAAGATTTAGAGATTCTAAAAGAAAACTAGCATTCCTACAAACTAGCGTTCTTCATATAATTTTCAGAATCACAGTGGGTAACATTTCAGCAGATAAGTTTTGAGTTTGTTGTGGTTGCAAACAGTATCTAAAGATTTAAATAGAATATAATGTTTTGTTCTACAAACGTTGCTTTTTTTATAATGAAACTTGGCATCATAATTTCCTCTAAATTATACCTTATGACATGCAAATAAAAAATACAGCCTCTTTTCCTCTCCCATCTTTACAATTCCCCTCACCCACTTTTTTTAATTTCATTTTACCAATTTGGTTTCTAGGGTGTATTTGCTGAGAAAGAGAATAATTGTCTAGGAGGTACAGACAGTTTGTGAGGGTTTTTTTCTAAGCGGCCGCCCAGCGAAACAGAAGCTCACCCTGCTTGTGCTGGCTGCTGTTCAGAGCCCTGTGCACAGCTGGGAAACTGAAGAGACTTGTCAGGCTCATCATGTGGCTGGCTGGGAAAGCCTGAGTTGCAGCAGAGACAAAAGGTGGAGTCACTTGCAGACAAAAAGGGTGGGTAGCTAGAGGGAAACCATACAGAGTAGCAGAGATTTGTCTTCCCACCCCCTTCCTGCCAGGTGCCAAGAAGGTGTGGGAGGGAAGCGGTAGAGTAGGAACAGGAGAGAAGACACACACCTGCCTTCTATGTACAGGAAGCACTTGTTGTCTACCAGCTTTTAATGGTAGACAACCAGCTCTCTCCTGTATTCTCAAGCACTGACAAATAATGGGAGTAATTAGCTTATGCAAAGTGGTCCCCAAGAGTTGCTAATGGAGTATTTTTGCCATATTGTATTTCCAATGGATCTAAAATAGTTTGAGCCCACTAGAACTGTTGTAGTTAAAGCTGTGTTTGGGTAATCATGATGCTTTTAAGGGTTAGCTTTAAAAGTACCTTTGCAATGTCTCTTGTTCTAAGCCACAGACACCAAAGCCAATCCTAGAGTATGTTGGATTGGCCTATGCCCAAACTAACGTCTTATTCAGAAATTCAAGTGCAGAATCAATAATCCTGGTATTACTGAACAGTATAGCTTCATCCAGCTTGATCCAGTTCCCAGTTGCATTGTTGTTAATCAACAAAAAATATTTTTAGAGGTAAGACCTGAATTTTTTTTTTTTAAGAATACCAGGTCAGAATTTGAACTTTCATCCAATTACCCACTAGTAATACTAATGAGATTTAAATACTGTTGTAGTTATACCTCTTAGCAGCTAACATTTAGTAGTTTGGGTGCACAGTAGCATAATGCAACATGTCTGTAATAATGTATCTGTAATAGCAGGAAAATACACATCTCCGTTTTTCTTCTGAAGTAATAATGTATCTGTTTTCTGGACAGACACACAGTGTTTGTTTTATTGTTTTATATACTAATTAGTTCTGTTTGGAACCTAAAATAAACACACCTAAGTATATAAATGCACTTCATTAAAACATTTTCTTTTAGAAGTTTCTCTTGGTTAATGGTGAATATTAGGCGATACTGATGTAACCGTGAGATTAAGAGCAACGAGTTTGCAGGACTATTCCACTTGATTTAATTTTTGCTCACTGCACTGCAGGGAACCAGTGGATCTTGAGTCATCCCTATCTTCTCTGTACTGGTTTTATAAAGTTTATTCTAATTAATAATAAGGCAATTCTCTGTAATAATTATTATAACAATTAGTTTGAGGGAAATCTGGGAACACTTATTTAGAATAAATGCTAAATTGTAACATTGTAATTCAAATGTAAAATGAGATGTCCAGCCATTTTTATAAAGTCAGGATAAGGTCTTTTAGTAATAATAGTTCCTTGTACTTAATACTCTTTATCTGTACATGGGGAAAAATCTGTACATCAAAGTTATCAAGGGATATAAACACTTCATACATCTTACAAAAGGGCTCTTTGAAGCACATAGACTATCAAGCCCAAATTTTCCAAAGCAGCTGCTACGTTGGGTGCCTTCATATTGGGGGGTTGACTTGAGACACATTTCAGTTGAAAGGTTCTGTTTGTTTAAAGATACCAAACGGTACCCTGGCCTAATGTGTAACAGAAGTTACATTGCACCATTTTTATCTATTTAATGAGAACTTCCATGGAGAAGAGAGATTCTATTAATTTCATATTTAAATACACTTTGATTAAATATTGTCATTTTTCATCCTAGTAAATGGTTTTCAGAGTCATAAACATACAGTAATTTTTTCCTGTTTCAGGACCATCACATCAGCTTCCCAAAGCAAGCATGGCAAACATGCAGTTCACTTTGTTGTTTATGAAGTTTGGCTTTGGTCAGATTAGCAGTCCAATTTGCAGCTTGTCTGCCGGCTTCATTCTTTTGCAGTTTTACAGCCTCACATTAACAACACGGTGCTCAGAAGGGTGGCTTTCTGCCTCTTGCCCTGTAAGCCTGTGACAGCCTGTCTTCTACTGTGCCTGACCTGGGGAAAGTCCTTGTGTTGATAACAAAAGGCTTTTAGTTTTCCATTTATAGTTTCAGACTATCATCTGCTTTACCCAATGAAAAGAACCCCAGTTTTCTAAATTTCAAATGACATAACAAGTTACTTTTGGGTATCTAGAGCTAGAGCCAATGAAGGACTAAAACACTTAGGTGCTTTAGTTAGTTAAACTAACCCATAGGCATTTTTTCCCTAGACTGAATTAAAACCGCAGGTAAGGACCTAGGTTTCCTACCTGGTGCAAACAGAGACTGAGACAATTTATATCCTTCATCTGCTGAGCGCTGAGAGCTAGCTAACAAGAAAGACTGGGCGCAGGAGCCTTTTAGAAATCCTGCCTTGCTCTTGAGCTATGTGCAGAACCATGTGGAGATGCCCAAGCTAGCCCAGGAGGAGCCAGCTCAGTTAGCCAGCACAGAGTAGCCACATCAGTGCTGTGTTTGGCAATGGCTAGTAATGTGTGTAGCTCCTTAGGATTATTTCCTCTTTGTCCCATAATCATTTAGTATAAAAATGTATAAACAGTCTTGAGGAGACAGATTACAGTATCTGGAATGAGATCGAAGGATTACAATGAGTCTGGCAGTTTTAATACAATTTCCACATTTTGATTTCAAAGGTGTTTTCAGTGTGCATAATTTCTCTTCTGGGAATATATATCGGTTTTACTGTATCTAAGCGCTTGCCGAAGGAATACATTCAGATTGCTACTTAAAATGCTTTTTCTTAGATGAGAACAATGCAGAATGGAAAACATACAGTCTTTGTCATAGTACCTGATTTTGGATTGCTCTGGGAATTTAGTGATGCTTTTATGAAATTCTTGCATGTGCTCTGAAATGCTGCAAGACTTTTTCAAATGTCGTGTACTTTAAAGACTGTGGAGGTCCTGTTGACAACAGTTTTGTGTGAAAGCAGGAAGAGGAGATCAAGACTGATGGTGCCTAAGAAAGAGCTGATTTCCAGAGATTTATAGCTTACGTCTTACTTAGATCTGCAGCAAAAGAATCCTATTTCCTATCTGCAGAAATGATACATAAATACTCAATATAAAAGGAATTGGGAAGTGTGATCGTGAGCTACAGATCTAAATTAGACAACTTAGGTTAAATCTGTACTTATCAATATACACCATTTAGGGTTAGTGACAGGACACTGTACGGTCTCACAAAACAGAAGAGACACTGACAAACCTAGAAGAAAGTAGTAAATGCAAAACCACTTATGTAACAGATTCGTTATTATTCTGAATTGCATTCAGAATTGAAAAAAAGGAAAGGGGCTAGATTTATGAGTTGTAGCTTCTGGTTAGGGAGACCTAAAAGACTTCCAAGCTCCTCTCTTCCCCTCCCTTTTGTCATTTATCCTCTGTTGCTCAACAGAAACAGTACTTTCAAGTTCCTGTCTGTTGGAACAAAACACAGATAATACATGTTTATTTTCAGTCTTTACTTCAAAAGAGGTGATGTCTCGCTGAATCTTTACACTGAGTAGATTATCTAATGATACAGCTCTGACCCAGCATCAAGACTCGGATTCCTGAGAGCAAAGATGTAAGGCTAGCTCATATGAAACTTTCTCACTTTCTCTTACACTGAAACACAAAGAGTTACAAGTACAATAATTTATGTTAATGCTATTTTTTGCATACAATTTTATTTCTGGAAGTCTCCCAAGTTCAGGAGAGTTTAAATATTCTCTCAGTTCTTCGGTGTTGAATGATCCCTGCTCCTACTTTTGGTGCTGCTTGTCTTCTGCTTTTTCAAATCCCTTTTTAGTATCATTTTTCCACAAGTCGCTAGAAAAATACAGCTTTAATGTACCAACTCAGGAAACCGAAGAACCAAGGGTGCCTGCTTAAATCAATCTCTTGCTGAATAAAGGCATGAGTGATTTTCTTTCTTTAGTCATCTTAAATGTGGATCAGAAAACAGTAATTGAGTTTGTGAGAACCAACGTGTGTGGTATATTTTTTCCTACTGTTGCATATCTATGTTCCAGTATTGCATCTTAATTAATGCACGTAAGGCATTTGCCCAACACTAACTTCACAGTTCTTTGCAACAGGTTCTCTACTTCTGTAGAGGTGCTTACTGAAGGACTTGCTTGCCACCCTTCCGCAGCTCTTTCTCCTATCCTCTAATTGAGTCCCTTTCATAGTTATAATTTGTCTGCCAAATGACTTATCAGTTGGAAAGGCTCAAGTCAGATACTACTTCCTTTTTTGCTTGTTTTTAACTGAGTGCTGCCAGAAGAAAGAAGGGGTTAAAGCGTGGGAGGATTGCTAAGAAAAAGGGTTTGGTTAGTGACACACAGGACTGCATCTCACACACCATAGTTTGTTTATTCTTCTGTAAACAGCAAAAAGAATTATCATCATCATGGTAAGGCAAACAGCACTCTTTTTTTTCCCCCTCTTTAAACCCCACTAGAAATCTTTGAGTTAATACATGATTGATTTTTTAAAATCATAAACTCAGCTGGTCTCCATTAGTTTTATAGAGTGTCTCTTTAACTGACAGATGCTGTTGACAGAAGGGGAGGGGGTAAAGATTTTAGTATATGGAAATACCTAGCTCTGGGGAAGAGGAGATGGGAGCAGGCATGCCTTTCTGACATGCCTGTTCTTTTTTATCAACCTCCTTTCCTAAATAGTTGTGTAAGGATCTGTTCAATTTTATTTATGCTTCTTTGTCTTTCCTGTGCTTTTTCGAAACATTTCTATTTATTTGACTTTCCACGATTTGCTTCTTTCAGTTTTGCTGGGGGTTTTGGATGCATCTAGTATCTAAATCTCTGCGTTTGGCACCTAAGAAGTAATACGGGATTTATACTTATATCCATGCTTCTTGAAGTGATTATGTCCTTTCAAAAAATCAGTTAAACATGCAGGCTTAGTATTCTCATTAGTCTATATGCTGCTGCAAAATGGTCAATTTTCAGTCTACCTTTGAACTAAAAATTTAGTTTTACAATGAAAAAATAAACTGAAAGCCAATTGGTCCTGTTCTCTTGCAGACATGAACTGCTTTGCTAAAATATCCTGATGTAGTAGAAAATAGAAATAGTTTGTGGAAAAATAGGACTATTAAGAAAACTTATGTTTGTTTCACTTCACTCTGCTCAACAGTCTCACATTCATAGCTCCTTGGTTTTTCAGGTAAGTTCCCCAATCTAGATCACTACATTCCCTGTATACAGAGAGCAGGTAGAGCTGAAATTGTTTAAAATCCAGCTATTGCTGTTTATACCCTCTTTAACTGTAGCAGGCAAAGAGCTGGAAGAGGCAGGGAGTAAATTCCATGCTAGAGTAGACTTGTTAAATGTAAAGCGTATTTCTTTCTCTGCCTCTGAAGAGGACACTGTTAACCTGGAATCCGATATATTTAAAATAAATGCTGAAAGAATTTAATATATATATGCCAAACTCTTGGTATTTGGAAGAAGGCAGTGTGTGGGTTAAAATAACATAAGTTGTACTTTTCGTAACAGTAACCCCTCTTTTTTGGCTTTGTGAAGGGTCAGCATAAACAAGGAAAAATAATTATAGTGAACTGAAGTAATTCAAATCTAGTTGACTGACAGCAAGGTAACTGATTAAGTTTAGAAATCGTTTGGGTTAACTTGAAATATAATTGATTTTTTTCCCTCAGTTAATCACAAAAAAAAATTGTTTCAGGTCAAAAGTTTTGTTAAGTATAATTTTCCCCCCATGCCTTTAAGATGAGAACTCCAGCAATCGCAGCACACCTTTATTTCCATCTACAACTCCCTCTCTCTCTCTGCCAGTAGTTAGGGCACTCACCTGTAGGAGAGCGGTATGAAATCTCTCTGTAGGACTTGGAACAGGGACTCAAGCGGGTCTTGTGCTTCTCAGACTTTTCTCTCTTAGCTTTGGTTTGAACATCCTTCCTTCTAGTTTTCCTGCTACTTACAGCACATTGTGCCAGCAATACTCCAGGTGAATTTTCAGCCTAACAAAGCCTGGCACTGCTAGTGTTGAAAATTTGAGTCTCGGTCGCTGCAGAATGCTAGAGCCTCAAGAGTGGTAGTTTATTTATTTAAATGTTTTTGGCTAATGCACTTTTTTGGGATATCACGTGACTGCTAGAACTCTGAGGCTTTCTGTTTCTCATGGTTCTGAGAATTACAATACTGTGATTTAAAGGTATCCAAACTTACTGATGTTCCAGTAATGTAGAAGGGTTCTACATTATTAGAATTGTTGAAGATAGAAGGGTCTCAGAGGTTTTCATGATACTTGAAATCCAGTTATTTATGACTTTCTAGTGAATGATAAAGCTCAAACTTACTCTTCACTAAATATTGTTTGTTGCTTTTTTTCCCCTCTGAAGGTGAATATAGCTAGCAAATAAATGTTTAAATTACAGAACTGTCCACAAGTTAGTTACAAGTTAGTTACTAGTTACTACAAAGTTGCTAATGACTAGTAAAAATACTACTTTTTTGTATAATGTGTGCTCTAAGAAGTGTTTTTAGTCATGTTCAGCTGACTCAGATGAACTGATCTAAGAAAATAACATCCAATTGATCCCTTGAGACACAGCCTGAAGTTCTGATTCAACAAATCACAGTAGCTTATGCTTTCTCTCCACTGGAGACCAGCAAAGCACATGTTTAATTACACTGTGAAATTAGGGGTTTGGCTGTGGCAACTTACATTAGCTAATGAGAAAAAAACCCAGCCAGAAACAGAGGAAATATTTTAATGCTAACATAAACAAGTATGAATATAAATACAAACAAGATTTACATTTCTTTGTTAAGAAGGAGGCATTTTGCTTTCAGATTAGAGCACTGCTTTAAAGATGCATGCAGTGCACTTGAAACGGCTTCCTCCGTGCTGTCCGAGGAATGGATAGGCAAGTCCTCTGGTTTTTTTATAGTTGCCAATGCCTTTGATCAAAGATTTCTGAAACGGCTGATGTCTCAAGGGTAAGAATGCTTGAGCAGAAACACATTGAAGAAGCCCGATCTGCAGAACAAGGATACTTCTTGCCTTCTGAAAAATCAAACACTTCAGTGCTGTGCTCTGGAAATCAAGCATTCCTCTGCTGTGCTCTGTCAGGTTGGGCCCCTCTTTGGAGCCTCTGAGAAGCTCGCTCTCTGTGCCCTCTTGCACTGGCAATACTGGCTCACCTACATTTATCTGAGTTAAAATACAAGCTCTTCAGGGCAAGTACCTGGCCTTTTATGTGTTTTGAAAGAGCTGGATATAATTAAGATACTTTGTATGAAGAAATTACTTCAAAACAGTTTACATAGGGCAGCTATTTCAAGATCAAGAAAAAATCTTTAGCCTCGTTCCCTGAGGAAACAAGGCTTATGTGACTGGACTGGCTGGCTGTCCCTCCTCCCTTCCATCCAATACCTTTTGAACTTGTTGGACAGTTTAAACTGCGTTTGAAAGGGGGAGACGTCTCAAAGATAATTAAGTTCCCATGGCCTTTATGAAAATCAGCTGCTGGGAAGAGAGAAATCCAGATCCACAGTTCAAATAAATAACTAATTTTTTCCAAGCATAATCTTGCAAACCCAAAGCTTGACTGCAAGTCTAGTAGTGACTGTTAGGTTGATAATGTAATCCCAACTAATTTAGAGGACTGACAGCTATTATGCATCCAAATATTAATATGCAGATTGACACCATAATGAAATTAAATTTCCCCTGTTTTGGTGTTTCACTGGTTTTTAATAGGAACAACATAAGCATCCTCCTTGAACTTGTAGTTATTATGAATTTTCAGAGAAATTAGTGTAACTCGTTGCTTATTGGCTTGCTTTAAGTGTTCCTGAAAATGTTGTATTTTTACTTTTTTTTAGCTAGCAATATTCATTAGTCTCCTTATCCCTTCCCTATTTAATAAGTTAGTACTGGCAATACATACATAGAATCAAGAAATTAGATAGTAATTGGGCTGCATTACTCATGATAGTTGCATCTGATAGGGAAATTTATAGTTGTTTTTGTTATCAGTAAAGCACTTTGACTGTCTGAGCTGTATGAACTAGACACAGCCCTCAGTGTTGCTTTTTATGTAATTGTTTTGGTTCTACTGGTTGAAAGACATTGGCGAAGGGAGGGGAAAAACAGACATCAAATGTTCTCATTTGCAGATTATTTCACTATTTCTAAAAAAAAAACAACCCAACAACCCAAACACTTAAGCTCAAGGTCATGATCATAGACTTGCCTATTTGAAAGCTGCTGGGGGAAGATCACTATGTGTGCAGACACAGGACTTCATTGGTGGTACAGGTGCTTATCAGCTGTAGAAGCAACACTCGTTAAGAAAGGCAGGCAAAGGCAAGGGTTCCCGTGGATTTCTGCTTGGTTGCAGCACGATAAGCTATCTCTACATATTCCCCAGTTCAGGTTTTCTGTATTTTTCGTGTGTTTGGGCAAGCCTTGCTGCTGCACACTGTTTTGCTGGCAGTAAGCAGGCTCCGTGGGGCTCTCGTGGAGCTGTGACGTTTCACAACTCATGTTTGGAGGAGGTTTAGAACAGAGGCCAAATGCCAGTCTGTTGATGAAGCAAAAATCACTGACTTAACACTTTTTCACCCGGAGGAGGAAGCGACCGTGTAAAAAAGGCCCTTATTTTCTTCAACAGCCAGAGGGCCAGACACGCCGCGGGCTGGGCCACCCGGCCGGCCGCAGGCAGGTTGACCTGGTGTCTCTCCCGCCTCCGCGCAGGGCCCTCAGAAGCGCCGAAGTGAGACTTGCGTGGTCCTTCCTGTTGAAGCTGTTCCACTTCGTATAACTAATTAAGCGTTAATTAGAAGAGGCTAGTTTAGCATTCATTAAACATTAAAAACTAATTGAGCGCCCGGGGAGAGCGCCGGCACCATTCGTCCGCGGAGTCATTCTCACGCCGCCCCGGCCGGGGACGGGGGCAGGCGGGGGGAAACCGCCTCGGCGTGGGGCACCGGCCGCCCCGGCCCCCTGCAGCCGGGGCCCCGGCCCGCGGGCGGCGCGCCAGGGGCGGGCAGAGGCCAGGGCGGCAGGCGCAGACGGCAGGCAGCCGCGCCCGCCGGCCCCGCCGCCCCGCAGTTGCGAGGTGGAAAATGCGGGTTCATCGCCCCGCAGGGCTTTGAACGCAGATCTCCCACAAGGGCCTCAGCCGCCGGGCGGCGCCGGCCCCAGCATGCCTACCCGGGCACGTCCTGCCGCGGGGCTGGCGAGAGCGACGCCTACGCCCGTGCCCTCGCTGAGCCTCGGCACCTCCGCGCAGCCGGGGCCGGGGGAGACCGGGCCGCCGTTCCCCCGCGCCCCGCTCCGCAGCCGTCCCGGGGCGGCGACAAGACTGCGCCCGCTGGCAGCCGGTGCGCCCGCAGCTCTCGGGGCGGCTGGAGACGAACCGGTACCCCTGGGCTGCGCCGGCCCTTCCCGTCGCCCTGGCAGAGGGGAGAGCGCTGGCCCGGGCGCTGCTTCACGCCGGGCAGCCCTCACTGCAGCCAGCCGCCGCGGAGGCGTGAGCTGCCCGCGTTCAACCCTTGGCGCTTTTCCCTCAACATCAAACGTTTGTCGGTTTCGCCCGGGGCGGCGTTTTGCCCTGAATAACGAGGAAGCCGCCACAGCGCGGGCTGCCGGGGCACGTACGGGATGCAGCGCCCGCTCACGCTCCGCCGCCCCTTCGAAGGCCTCGCCCGTGGCCGAGGGCGCCTGCTTTCCCGCGCTTCCCGCTGCCCCTCGGCCTTGGCCGTCGGTGGGGGCCGGCACGCCGCCGCTGCCCCTCCCTCGGCGGCCGAGGGAGGCGGCCCGGCCAGGTAGAGCTGCTGCCCACGGCCGGGGCGGTGGCTCGGGGTGGGCCGAAGTGCGCTGCGGGGGCGGGCCGAGGCGGAGCGCCCAGACAGCTGGCGCCGGGGCAGCTGCGCGAGTAGCGGCGCGGTGCGTGTGGGGCAGCTCCGCGCAGGGACCACCGAGCCGCGCCGGGCCGGGCGGTGAGTCTCGGGGCCGTTGGCAGGGCCCCTCGCTCGGCGGGGCGGGGAGGCGAGGCGCCCGCACCTGCGGAGTCGGGCGGAGATGCGGCGCGGCCGGCGGCGGGTAAAGTCCGCCGCGGCTCCTTCCTCTCCCGCTCGTCCCGTTCTGGGACGGGGGGAGGTTGGCGGCAGCCTCGGGGGCTTCTTCTCCTTGTAGCGGGGGGGCGGGGCTGGGCGCGCAGCGGTGGCGGCGGGCGGTGAGGTGGTCCCGGAGCCGGCCCCGTGCGAAAGGAAGGGAGGGGAGGGGGGACCCCGCCGGTGCCGGCTCCGCGGGTGCTGCAGCGGCGGCCGGCCGGCGCTCGGGGGTGGAAGGGCCGCCCGGACGCGGGCAGGCGGGCGGCGTCTGCCGGAAAAAACCCCTAAGTTTAAATCGCGTCGAAGCGGCCTCGGTGCTGCCGAGAGGGACCCGCTGTCCTCGGGAGGTCTGGTCCGCCGAAATAGGAAGTACTCGCGGTGTTTTGAAATAGACGTCTCAAAACAAGTGTTCATCGTGCCGGCATGTGAAAAGTGCTAATATATTAAAATGCAAATATGCATGTATACTCGGCAATGCTGTTGCGTGTTTCCTGTTTACCATGTTAATTAGAAGTTGTAAGGGAAAACTTCGCCAAGAGTAATCCAGGGCGGTATTTGACCTAGTAATGCTCATTGAATGATGCAGTGGCTTTTATAGTTCTGGAGGTTTTAGCCCAAAACACAAGCCAAGTATTTATTTGACTTCATTAATGAGAAATGTATGAATTGTAATGCAATTTATGCCTTTGAAACTGTCCTCTACCAGCATAAGTGTCAAAACTAACTCAGCCGGTATGGAAAGTTAAACTCCTCACTTCTATTTTTTGTAAGGAAAATTTTGACCGCACAGTTTGTCCCCAGTCTTGCAGACACCAGGATGCTTTCCTGTGTTGTTTTGGGTGATGTTAAGTAATTGTGCGAAAGTTTGGTATCTGAGATGCACAATGCTGGTATTGTAAGGCGAGATGAGTGTACTTGTAAACAAACATAGACAAAACCGTACCGAAGGATCTTGGGATTTTAATTGGTTTTTTGAGGGGTTTGTTTTTCTTGTTCTTTTTTGAGAGCTAGTATTGTTCAATAAGCTGTTTTGTTCCCATTCACTGTCCTTTTAATTTATAAGTGGTGCTGATACAAACACATCTATTATAGAAACAATTTTGACATTAACCAAATATTTGTTTGTTTGTTTTTATAGTCCACCTCACAATTTCCAGATTCTTCCAGAGAAGAGAATAAAAAGAAACCGGTTTTGGAAAGACTCGGAAATTTGTTTGGTACAGGGAAAAGGAAAAATGTCAAAAGTTCACTAGAACACACTTCACATCGGAAAGGGGAGAGGTCAGTTTCTCCTCACAGAGCACAGCCAGTATACTGTAGGCACATAAAGGAAGGACACGAAGCTCCTCAAGTACAGAAGCAAGTGGGAAATGTAAGTGCGGTTTCTGAGACACAGGAATATAATTTCAGTGGGGAAGTAGGACCGCTGTATCGCGATACCATTTCAGAATGGAGTAGTAGGGGAGTCTCTTCTGACAGTGAGTGGTCAGCAGATTGGAGCAGCAGCAGTGAAACCATTAAAAACTCCTTCTTTGAGAGTAGCCTGAATGTGGAAACCCTGGAACTGGAGAAAGAATCCATCACAGATCTAAACAATTCCACAACCCCAGATTTCATAAAAAGCTTGAGAAATTTGTCTAGTGAAGATTCAGAAAAGAGTATCTTAAGCCACAAGCAGCTCGTGAACACGTGGGTGCCTGAGGAGCCTGGGCATGCAAAACCAAAGGATTTGCCATACGAGTTGGAATCTGCAGCGAGTGAACACACACATTCTGCTAGAGTGCTAACAGTTGATATCTATCTAAGAAAAACAGACGAACTCCTTAATGAACCTGTGACTGCTACATCAGAAGAAAATTGTAGTGACTCGGACACAATGGATAAAAAATCTGCTAATAAAAGATCTGGAAAAAGGAGAAAATCTCAGTCCTCTAGTGACATTCCAAATGGAGAGAGAAACCAGACTGAGACTACTGCAAGAGAAGAATCTGTTTTTGATGATGATGTGCCTTCTGAGGTGTTTTCAGACAAGTTAATAAACTCAGAAAGAAAAGCGAAGTCTCCTCAACAGACTCCTGAAAGAAATTCCTCTTCCTCAGGTAATAATCAGGACCTAAAAGTTGGATCTGCTCACAAAGGGGCATCTAAAACTGAAGCTGACAAAGGCAAACAGCAGATCTCAAACACAACCCCTGCAAGGAGAAGATCGTATAAAAAGAGTCCGTCGGATGCTGTCCCCATTTCCCCTACTGGTTTGAAGGGTCAGGTAAAAGATTATTCCTCAAAAAGGCAACCTTTAGCATCACCAGAGAGTAACCCAATGACAAAAAGAACTTCGGTGGAAAAGGGAACTATACCTGTGGCTTTTGGGGAAGACAGCTTGGAGTCTCCCAAAGCTTCTTTGGCTGGTAAGACAGAAGACACTGCCTTGGTGTTTGCTGAAGGCAGAAATGAGGTCAAGGCAGTAAAGCATGGTAGTGGTTCGGATGGAAGAGCTTTCTTGCGTACTGATGGGATTAAAAATGGAGACCTCTGTGTGTCGGCTGAGAGACAGACAAATTCTGATTCAGACAGCTCGAAGCTGAAGAGTTTGGATGCTTCCAGAACAGTCACAACAAAGATTAGCCTGTAAGTAACATAAACTAGCTTGCCTTATCCCTGTAGCTGTAATTTTGCATGTGTCTGTGTTTAGGTTTCTGTATGAACACTAGTTATGTATCTGTTATCTGTCTAGATTATTTTCAATTAAGAACAGCTTTTTTTTTTTTTAATTTATCAGAATTACAGTTACCACTTAACAAGTGCTGTAGTTCATATGTGTTAGAAAAATAATTCTTTTTTCCATTTTTGTTATGGATAGGGGATTTATTTGTATGTCAATACCATTATATGGAATAATTTAACATGCATAAAAGCTGTTCTGTCGTCATCATCAGTGCCCCTGGTGTTGCTCAGGTTAGCTCAGCTGTCATTGACCTTAATGTAGTTTTACTGTCTGTAACCAACTGAGGATGTGGTTAAAGATATTGTATGTGAAAATCTTCAAATAAGCAATGTGTTCGAGTTCTTGTTTGAAACGTAAGTTCTGCTAGTATTTTATGAGGAAACACAGGATGCAATGTAGAACTTGATCCTTCAAATGATATGATAAATCGTACTAGAAATTTGAATGCACGTAGTTGCTTTCGTAAGTATGTGCAGGTTGAATTGTGTAAATCTTTATGCATGTGAGTAACATCAGGCATTTCCAGAATTATGCGTATATTAGTTTGCAGGATTTGGTTTTACACTCAAAGAGATTGTCAGCTGTTAAAGAGAGGTGATCAGTGCTTTCCTTAGGGTTATAGAAAACTGGATGTATTTATAACTTTCACTGTAGTCCCTAGTATAAGTCCAGAGATTGATTTCCTGGATTCTATTATGTTCTATCTACAGTGAATTATTTTATTACATTTGTTATTTCTGTTATTTGATTGTCACGGCTGTGTACTCTGTGCTCTTGCTTTCCTTATTGTGGTACATTAATTTATAGATGTCAGGGTACATGGAATGCTGTAGGTCTGCCCGAGGTACATCGAGTGTTTGGAATTGTCATTCAGTTATGTTAGAGGGCTGTGAAGGTTCAACATTATGGCTTAAGAAACACGTACATTTCCAATTGTGCTTCCCGCATCTGAGAAGCATAGGAGCATTAGGAACAATTTCCTTTGCACACTTTCTAATACTCTACATCGGATTTGTTCGTTCGTAACTGAATAAAAAACACCTAGTATTGGAAGTTAAATTGTGGTATTTTTGTACGTGGTGATGCTTTTCCATCTGGCAGTACAGATCACAGGTCTTAAACTCTGAAGTTTTGTATCTTCACAGCTTCAACAGAAAGGTAGCTTTCATGATTTTCTCTTTGTGTCACTGTCATTAGTGATGATGAAGTTATAAATGCTTGTGTAGCTGGATTTTGTTTTTCTGGATATCTCTTTGGCTTGCTATACAGTGACTTATCTTCTGCTCTACTCATAAAGTAATAGACAAATATCCTTTCTGACAGATTTAATTTTAATGAATAAACAACCTGTTCTATTTCACCCGATTTTGTGGGGTGTGTGGCACTCTGTGTTTTGGCCTTACCTGCTGCTGTAGGAACTTTAGCCCTGGGTGGGGACCGCTGTGTTGTGTGCAGGGTTCCTGATGCATCTGATAGCTGTCATTGCACAGTACCACGCAGTTTCTTTAGCCAGACAAATTGATACGGTCAGATTACCTGGTATAATTTGTAGTCATTTGTCAGAACACATGAACTGTAAACCTGGATGTCAATTAAACTGCTGTAAAATGGAAAAGGAAAAGAAGGTGCCATTACTGGAAGAAGGTGTGTTTTTGTTCTCCTGTTACTGCTTTGAACTCAAGTGCAGGTAACTTCTCCATTTTCAAAGGTTAAAAAGTTGCTGTTAGATAATTCACATGAATCCCTTTTGGGTTGAAAAATACTGATTTACTCACAGACTCATTTGCCACCTCTAAGATGGATTTTGTATAATCAAAGTAGATTGCACTTAAAAATGCATAATGTCTCTTACTGATGACATTGTGCCAATGCGTGGAATCAAGTTTCTTTAGAAATAATTTCAAAAAAAGTCGGTTTTGCTGGTTCTCTGCAAGTAATGGTAGCATTTTCTATCATTTCTCCTTTTATGTCTATGTACTGGGCAACTTCGAAGTCACAGGATAATTTGCCTCTAGCTTTTGAAAGAGAAACCTATCAGGTTTGAGACTAACCTGAGGTTGATGGTACATCTTAATCAGCAAATAAAACCTCAGGCAGTAGTTACTTTGATGGGCTTAGCGGAAAACTTGGCTTCAGTTGTCATATTTGGTGTTCAGACATGGTTTTGTAGTTGCCTTTGCATTGTAGAATTATTCTGCTCTATTAGTATGCCATTTTTGTTTGCCCAGCTCAATCTGATGTTTTGGCATCAATGTTTTTTGGCATCAGTTACGTGCTTGACATGGTTGTTTGGACAGTATGCTTCAACTGTGTGACTCACCTTCCGTTTATGACTATATTGGGAGAGGTTTAACTGCTTGCTTCCACAGATTAGCTGCAAGGTGTAGCTGAAGAGAAGGACATCAGTCTTGTGCCTGCTTGTTCCTGGCATTGCAGATCAGCAATGGGTAGCAGGAATCAGCCACACTGGGCTGTTCGTAGGAAAGTGTTTGCACTGTTCAGTGAATCCATCTTTCAGTGCTTTTCCCCGATACTGGAGGGGAGGCTTAAAGGATACTCAAACAACATCTCCTTTTAAACAAGCTTAGAAACTCAGTTCTTGCAATAAGGCACATCTTTTGTCTGTGTTTAAAATCGGTATTTCTTAGTGTGGAAAAAGGTGTAAAGAAAAGGTTGGTTAGAGGAGGCCAGCTGTAGTGGATGGAGCTCCAGGGCTGAGCTTTCTATTGCTCTTTGCTCTCACAGCTTTTGCTGCTGCTGCTGCTGTGCAGAAATACTGCAGAACGTAAAATACAAAGTGATGAAGTGGTTGTTTCTGCGTAAATTTGCAAAGCTTGGAACTATACCTTTGAGGTGTTAGCTGCTCATTTAAAACAGGTTTTAGGCGTGGCTGATAACTGTCAGTGTTAACCATTAAACTTGCTTCTGTCAAGGCACGCAGGGAGAGATGGATTGTATTAGGAAGATACATGTTGTTATGTTGAAATGCATGTACTAGTGCAAGTGACACGCTGATAAAAGGGTGGTGTGGAAGTGAGTCTGTTAAGATAACTAGGCTGTTAGGGATACCTCTTGAAAATACAGGTAGAAGGAGAGGATAAGTACATTTTCTGATCAGAAAAGGACATGAAGGGTCCTGGTGAACAGCAACTTCGGTATGTGTCAGTAGTGCGTCCTTGTAGCGGCTAAAGGCTAAGCCTATACTGGGCTGCATTGGCAGAAGCATAGCCAACAGGTCGAAGGAGAAGATATTTGGTGCTCATGAGGATGCATCTGGGGCATTATATTGAGTTGTACTCCTCCCTTCTCTTCCAACTCTCTTCTTCTGGTATGAGAGAGAAGTTCACAAATTGGAATAAGTCCACTGGTGAGCCATTAAGAAGGTGATGGCACTGGAGCATACTGTGTATGAAGAGAAGCTGAAACAGCTTGATTTCTTGAACTGAGAGAAGAGAAGGGTATGGGTATACCTCAATTTTCTCTTGCTCCATATAGAGGTATTATATAGAAGGGAGAGCCAGATTCATCCCAGAGGTGTGCAGTGAAGGGACAGTGGCTGTGGTTGCAAGTTGCAACAGTGAAGTTTCAATGGAATGTAAGGCAAAAATAATTCACAGTGACAGTGGCTGACCTGCTGCAATGCTTCCCTAGTAAGGCTAGGGTGAAATCTTGACCCTTGGAGATACTCAGAACTTGGTCAGATAAAGCCTTCAGCAACTTGGTCTGACTTTGAACTGTCCCTGTTTTGAGCAGGAAGTTGGACTAGCTGACTTTTGGAGGTCTCTTGCAACTTATGTTTATTTTCCAAAATGAAAAATCATAGCATAATTTAATGTTGAAAAGTTTAGGAAAAAAACTGTCATAGTGCAAATTAAAGATGATGTCTAAATATATTTAGTGTTATGCTGTGTGATAGTTCCCTCCCTGCCCTTCTGCTTTCAGGAATACTTTTTTCCTGTTTCCAGACTTAAAGTTTCCAAGTGTGTTTTATTAGCGCTTACCTGAAGTATGGCCAGTCATTTTTAAGTTTACAGTTTCCTTTTTTATTGATCACATGTTCTTCATAAGAGCCTTCCAGTTGTGAACCAATGCGAGCAGGCTGGTAGTTACAGTGAGCCTTATAGGGAAGTCTTGTCCGAAAAGACATGGTGATTTTTGGCAGTTGCTTTCTGTATTGATTCTTAGGCAGCTGATTTTGTCTTCCTTCTGCTACTTCAGAAAGTTTGTTCCTCATGGTTTTCCCAAGAAAAGAAGCTCTACAATGGAGAGTCTTGCTTTAGTAGGGTTTACTTTCTTACTTGGGATGGATCTCTTGAGGAAGAGGAGAAAGGAGTGATCTCAGGTTTTGGGTTGTTCATGTTAACTCAGTTGTACCTCACACTTCTTTCTTGGGCTAAAGAGATGTCTGAGAGCTCAGCGAACACAGTTTGTGTAGGTAAGAAAGAAGAAAACACTGAAATATCAGAGTGATCCATTGATTGATAGAGCATTTGAGTCCTTGGAGATTGTTGCTGCAAGCCGGTTTCTTTGATCTCCCACCATCTTCAGTTTTTATGTAGTGCAATTTCTACCTGTTTTCCCACTGCTGAGTGTCTCCAGATCCCTCTTCGGAGAACAAGTCTGCCTTTGAGGTGATGGTGGGCTCCTTGACACTCCTTATATCTGACTGATAAATTTTGAAGACACGTGCCCTGCATCTTCACAGCTGTTCATACTCTTCCTGCAGTAGCAAATGACATGGACAAATGATTTTTCCTGGATGTAGGTATCCAGAGGAAGGAGGCTTAAAACCCTCAGGTGCATGTATGTCATCAGCCTTCTGCCGTAGCACATTAGTGCTACGTGTGATGTACTTGTACACGCTTCTCTGTCCACTCTGATGGAGAAGTTTCTGTAAGCGTTTCCCAATTCAGTTATTGTAAAATTAGCAGGGTTAGTTTACACAACTTAAATTGTTAGCTGACTTTACCTGAAGGAAATGGGAGAGTCCTCACATGTGGTGTTAGCTTAGCCAAGTGGTGATGCAGTGATTGGGGACAGTTACCTTTTTCAACAGCGCTAGTGAGGCCAGAAGAGGTCTTTCACTCGATTTAAGGTTGCTTCTGCAGTGTAAGGGCTGCAAAGGATCCGGGCAGATGTCTTCAAAACTTGTTGGAGGGGTATATTCAAATGTTAACCAACTCATTATTGACTTAATGAATTGGGATTTGTTTCCTAAACTCTGTAAGGAATTTCATGCATATAATTTATTCTGCCTATTCACTATTAAATTTTAATATCTGTCAGTCGTAAGTAGTTAAGTTCGCTGCCTCAATTGCAGATGCTGTAGGCAGCTGTGTTTTTGGTTTTACTGAGTATTAAAGAACTACATACATGTTTGAAATGTATTCTCCTTATTTAATATCTATTTTTTTTTGTTGTTTGTATAGTTACTCTTTTTTTAGTTAATTCCTTTTGAGATACCAAAATTTAAACTGAATATGACTAAGGAAAATTTCGTTATAATGCTACCTTTTATTGTTTTGAAAATTATTATCTTTTCAAGATTAATCAAAGACTTAACTCTCTATTACTTTGCCTCCTGTAGTCCAGCCAAACCGAAGAATGTAGAGCTGAATTTTAAAGCACCTACGAATCAAGACAGTTTAGAAAGTGAGCAGGATACTCTTGAAAAACCAGTTAATAAAACTAACAGCAACATTGCCAACAAAATTTCCTTGTTTGAGAATAAATGTGCTAACCAGAGCCAGAGGCCTGTTGACATCCCTGCTTCAAAAAATAATACTGTACCAAGCACATTTGTTGGCAGAGCAAAGCTGAAATTTGGAAAACAACCTAAGGAAAGTGAACAGCCTGATAAAACGTTAAATAAGCAAAGCAGTCGCCAGAAGTTGTTTGAGAATGGCACACTAGAGAAAGAAAGCACTGCAGAATTAAAAGGCAAAAATGAAGAAGGCTTTGCTGCTTACGAGGATGTTGGGAAGACAACAGAACTTAAAGTAAAAGCTGCAATATCACTTTTTAACCAAAGCAGCAAAATTGATGCTAGTAGTGTCTCTCTGAAGCAACCTGATCCAGAATTAACCACAGCTAAAAAAGAAAGTTCGCCTGTTAAACTGTCTTTGCACTCGCCCACTAAAAGTGAAAATGCTCAAGATACTTCCTACCAGAGAAATCACACAAGCTCAGAATTCCACAGAAGTGAAGAAAAGATGCTGCCAAACACAGAGGTTTTATCACCTTGCAATGATGATAAATATCCTCTACCATCTCATCAGGCTTCTAGATCAGAATTTAAGATGGAAAATGGAGATAAAAAGGCAAAGCCGGGAGATTTGAGCTTTGCAGTGCTGCAGTATGGTGACAGCAGTCAAGATAGTGTATTGACATCCGAGCACAGCATCGATACACCAAAGAGCCCAGACAAAACCTGTAATGGATCTGCTGAAGATGACAGCATTTTTGATTCGCCATCTGACATGAAGAAATTTGCTGAAACAATAAAAAACCTGGACAGCTCGGTTTGTTTACCTCAGAAAAAGAAGAGGTCAAAGCTTCCCAAGTCCCCAGCACCACACTTCGCAATGCCTCCCATTCATGAAGACAACTTAGAGAAAGTATTTGATCCTAGTATATTTACTTTTGGGTTGGGACTGAGGAGAGAAAAATCACAGGAGCTGTTACCGGCCCAACAAATTAAAATGCAAAGCCTGGAAACAATAGCCAGAGTCAGGCCCAAGCGTGCATCAACAGAGCAAAGTATCATATTCAAAGCCTTGCAGTCATGTAATAGAGAGGAACCTGCCTTTAGTCAAGAAATAAATGGAAAAGAGAACATTGATGGTACAGATGGTGAAATTAAGAGATCCCGGCTTGAAAAAAGCTCCCTCTTCTCAAGCTTGCTGTCTTCTACATCTAAAGAAAAGTTTTTTAATCCCTCTGTCACCTCAGTAAATAACACTGGAGCGGCTTTTACAACTGACTCCTCAGGGATGCCTCCTTCACAACAGGATGCTTCTGGGCCATTCGGCATGCCTCAAAAATCTGAGGTAATAAAGATCATTCATGAAATGCAACCATGTAAAATTTTGTCTACCTGCTGAATGACTGTTAATTTTGATTTTGCAATTCAGTCTCTTTCAGATATGAAGTTTCCAAGTTTTGTGGAGAAGTACATGCAAGCAGATAATGCAAAAAAAGAACTAAGTTTACAAATGCCCAACTATGGGAACGCTGAGAAAAGTTTTTCCAGCTGGTTAGGGACAAGCAGATACGAACCAAATGTCCCCACTAGTTTATTAGATGTGGATGTAAGTATTGTTTAAAATCTGCCTGCGAAGTTATCCAGCTGTTATGTTTTCTATAGACGCTGTGCATACATTGCTTCATTTTGTTTCCCCTCTTAGGGAAGTATGGAGATTACAAATACACGTAGGTATCGTACCAATTTCATCTGATGTTGGCTACACATGAAAATGAGATGGCATCTATTACTAACATGATTATGTTTCTTCCACCATTTGCCCTTATTTTGAGGCAAATTATTATTATCATTGACAAATACGAATTGAAAGTGCATGTTTGAGTAGGTCTTCATACTTGGTTTTGTAACAAATTTTTTGGTTTTTGAAACAAATCTCATGCTAACTTTTTTTTTTTTATTATGAATTAGTAGAATGCTTTCTGTGAACTTCAGAAAACTTGTGCATATTTCTTCTGTTGACAGTAATCTCTCTTATCATCCAGAAAGACATTCAGCCATTGCACTGTTAAATGAGTAACAGGGCAAACTTGTTTTAGCCCTCTTGGTTTTGTTCCCGGTATTCCCATGCATTTGATAGAAAATATATATTCTTTAAGAATACTTTGAGAACTGGATAGTAGTGATTATCGGCAGTGCTGCTACAGTGGAGGGCTGTCCCTTTGTTTGGTTATGAGCATCTATTCATCGTGAGTGAAGGCAGACCTACATTCATCCTTCAAGGCAACTTTACTGTAATGTGGGAGAACTTTGTAATTTCTGTTTTCAAAATGGTGAACCAATGTCCTATAATATCTGCTATTTCTGTTGCTGTGAGCCCTTGCTGTTACCCCAGAGGAAAACTATTAATCGGGAGATCCAAGAATTGTGTGAAGAAATGTGTTCTCCAAAGTTTAATGGGCAGATTAATGTGACCTGTAGAACTGAAGCAGCATATAAGGAGTTTCGAGAAATACTTTTCCAAAGCTAATGGTTACCTGCTGTTGCAGTTCTACTAAAAGCAGTTGGGGAGCAGTGGAAATAACTCTTTTCTTCTTCACCTGGTAGAAGGAAATCATCCATGGTACCTTGCAATTTGAGGATATAGATTTTTATCTCGTGGGAAGTTTTTTAATTAGTGTGGGGTTGAAAATTAGGGGGATTATTTGCAGTGGTGTAGACTTATGCTGTCAGATGAAAAGGCTTTCTTACTCTGAATGATCCTGCTTGGATTTCAAAACCTGACTAGTACTGGTTTTGGTTTTTTTTTGCTACTTGAACTGTTGTTCCTGAGTGAGTTTCAACTTTACTGAAAAGTGTGGAAGCCTCATGTGGCAGGGGGGTATGTACACACATAAGACTGCTCTTGAGAGAAGCCCATTGGCCTCCGAAGGGTGCCAGGACTTCTGCAGCACTGATGCTGACTCTGAATCGTCTTGCTCAAGTTAGACAGGAACCAAAAATCTTTCTACGATGTGTATCTACTGTGCATCTTCCACTGACTAAGAAAATGATGATGCAATGGATAATGGGTAATGTGAAGGAAAAGACTTAAGAGCATCCCCAAACAATGACTTTGGCATTCCTTAAAACACAGAGCAAGTTCTAACTGGAATTGAAGCACAGGCTAAAAAACCGGTCATGCTTCAACATGTCTCGATGATGCCTACAAAAACCTGATGGTGGTTAGGAACTCTGTCCAGAGACCACTGCCTGCTCTGTGTGCTGAGTAATACGTTCTCATTAGTTCCTTCCACATGTTGCTGGTTATCTTAGGCTGCAGCCTGTTTGGGGGCAGGATCTGTTTGGGTTTTTTTTGTTTGTATGAATAGTTCCTAGAAGAGCAGGACCTTGTCCCAGAATGTCACTCCTGTCCTTGCCAGGAAACCAAACGCATAATTGCAAAGCTTTCTTAAGATTACGTGATGCAACCACAATTTTCCCATATATTCTATATCATATAATTTACCACTGACTTCAGCATTGTTTTAGGTTTTGTATACTTCAATGTGTTTTATTTGTTCTCGGCATTTTTAGTTTATCACTTATTGTACAGTCTCATGCTTTTTGATGAAACCTGTCTTGTTACAAGGTGTTCAGCATAAAATTGATTATGCTAGTTAGCTCACACATGTATATGCCATCATGCCTCCTCAGTCTTTTCATATATACCTTCAGAATTATTTCATGCTTTATGGTTACCAGACACCTAAACTTTCATTAATATCTTCATCATTGTAGAGCATGTACTTTTTTAACGTCAGTTTTGTTAGTCTTTTGGTATGAAACTCCTGGAGTATATAGGAAGCTGATCAGAAGGATTTTAAAGCACTTCAAGTCTGAGGTTAGTTGGCTTCAGTGAGATGATAATTCAGAGTTTAAAAAAAAAAGAAAAAAAGGTGTGTAAATTTGTACATTTATGACAAGATATTGTTCTTCAGGAGGAAGAAGGAATTGAAGCAGTAAGTAGGTGTACTTGAAGGTGTTACCAGCTTTTTGTTATTCAGACTAATTTTTATTTTGTTTCACTAGCCCCTTTTTTTTTTACAGCTGAGCATCTTTATTGACTACATTTTTAGTTTGGGTGGGTGGCCTTTTTTGTGACTTTTCTCTCCCCACTGTCTATTAGGCACTTTCAAGGAATGGACAAAGTAAAATCAATCCCAGACCTGGCAAGGTAAGATCAATTTTACTATCTTTACTGTTTCTCTCTATATTTAGAGCATAGCAAGATAGAATTATATGTTGTTGGTGTTTGTTTTGTTTTGTTTTTAACACAGCTGGTGATATACTGTGAATCAGACTATCAAAAAAATGGTATTGAAGTTTTCCATGATGTTCTGGATTGCAGTTCTTGGGTTCTGTCACCAACAATTTTAGTTAAAGTCATCAGAGGATGGTAAGAGATTAATTTTTACTCTCTATCATTGGTCTATCTAAAAATCTTTCGAAACAGAACCAGTGTGTAATTCACAGTAAATCTGCCTTGCAAATGGCAATGTAACGTAGACACTTATGAGCAAGAAATGTGGCATTTTACCTGTGCAGTAGGAGGTTCTGGGCTGGGAAACCTATTTTGTTGACAAATTGAGTGGACATTACCATTTGGAGGGGTGCATCATTTCACCAGGCATAGATGTGGGATGAAATGACAGATTCTGTTCTGCACTTTGACTTGTCTCCCCTTTATGGGTGTATTTGTTTTGGACTAAAAGGCTAGCAAAGGATTTTAAAGCCAGGTCCGACATGGGTTTGTGTGCAAAAGATCAATTCCATGTCCAAAGGTATAAGGTGGTGCTGTAGAGATAATTCACTGTTTCTCTGATATTCCAGAGGGAATTCTGCTCTAAAAGCTAGATTGCCTAAGGGTAATTAAACCCAACTTAATCTCCTACATTCTTTGTAGCATTAACAGAACAGCCATTATTAGTGTGGATAGCATGACAAGTTAAGTTGTGGCCAGGCTATAATACAGTTAAATAGCAGGTTCTCAAAAGTAGCGATCTGATAGTAAGCTGCAGAAACAAGGGCTAGCTGCAGCAGGAGGTACTGAGAAGCACACTGATTGCTATTTAGCTTCAGAAAACTGGAATGAAAATATTTTTATCTGTGTGAACCAGGTCCTCTTTTCTGGCATGGAATAGGAGACTGTTCCCCGCCCCCCTTCAGCTGAGAGCTCCAGAGGAGGGTTTTGTGTTTGCAGATAAATGGAGTTTTTATCTAGCTAGATATTCAAACCTGCCGTTAAAAATAAAGTTGTGCTTGTTTTCTGACCAATCTTATCATCCTTTGGCACATCTATACCAGCCTCTATGGAACTCCAGGCTGCTGTTCACAGGATACAAGTAACTTGTCTGTTTATACATGATGCAGGAGTCTGCGGTGTCAGCACTTTCTGACCTACAAATTCATTCTGATTAGTATCTCATGCAAAAGACTGTAGTGTTGCTGCCCCAAATCATCAATTTAAAAAGGTGGAGAAGTTTTTGATGAAATTACAAAGTCAACAGTAGGCACTTTGTTTTTATTATTGCTTTTAAAAGTATCACAGAGACCAGAAATGGCTTGCATCACCAGTGTTTGGCAAAAAAGCTGTATTGGGGTGGCAGGAAGGGTCTGGAAATAATACTTCTTATGAAAGGATTTGTTGAATGGGAGCATGATCATGGGTTTTGCAAATCATACTTGATAAACCACCATTAAAAATGGGATTTTTTTAATTTTAAGCTGGATACTCTATGAGAAACCAAATTTTGAAGGCCCCTCTATTCCCCTGGAAGAAGGAGAGCTGGAACTCCCAGATATTTGGGGTGCAGGTACTTCTGAAGAGCAAAATGAATGCAAATCTCTAAAGCCTGCAGTGATTGGTTCAATAAAACATGTTGTTAAGGCAAGTAATATAAGTAAAGAAAATTTTGTAGAGATCTTAATGTTTGGTGATGTTTTACAATGAGACAAAGTGTGGTTGGTGTATTAGGACATGAGTGTAACATGAGTTGTAAATGCATGAAACAGTCTTCCATGTTGAATTTCTTGTTTAATCACAAAATAAATGTGGGGGCTTTTGCACAATGGGGATTATGGTAATATCCACTGAAAGGATAGGGCAGGAGGAAAACTTAGTGGTTTTTATCAGAATAGCCTCCAAAATGCTATGTACGGCATATCCTTTTTAGCCTGGCCAATCTCTCAGGAAAAACATCCCAGAAAACCATCAGTAATTCCACAGAGTCATATTTTCAAAAGATGTGTGTGGCTTTTTTTTTTTTTTTCTTTTGTTTTTTTTTTTTTAATAAAAACCAAACTCACACTCAACATGAACTTTAGTGTTGAACACCAAACCTTGTTTGATAGCCAAAAAACAGCCTTGTATGCACAGGCTTACCAGGGGGTTTCACACATAGTGGAACAGACTTTCCTACATGCACTTTTAACTACCATTAAGTAGTTACCTTTGCAGGTTGTCAAAACAAGCATGAGCTGTAAAGTTGCTTGACTAGGAAAGGAAAAAGGTGGAATATATATTGCTTGTAACTACAATTCTTGTTTAAATCACAATTCTCTTGGTGTTATTTTAGGATTTAGTTTGCTAGAAGAGATGTTAACTGATGAAAGAAGGTGCGTTCCTGCCTAGATGGCAGAAAGTAAACAATGTAAACGGTGATTAGAGATTGACTGACTGTCTTGGTCCAGAGACAGGCAAGCTGGCCTAGTTATACCTTTATTATAGGCATTTGATAGCAGTACTAATTGACAAGAGGGGAACAATTTAAAATAAACAGGTGTTTCAAAACTGATTTAGTTATCCACATTAATTACAGAACTCGCAGCGCTGATTAAGTGATTATGGCAATCTTAATTTTTCAGGATTACAGGGTTTGCCGAATTGATTTGTATACAGAACCGGAAGGGTTAGGAATCGTGACTTCCTTTTTTGACGACACTGAAGAAACAGGGGTGTTTGGCACCACTCAGAAGACCTGTTCTATCAAAGTACACTGGGGCATGTAAGTGCATAGTTCTGTATGAATGTGTACTGCTATGAAAGGAATTTGTTTTAAACTGTTGGTTACACCTGTCAGACATGCAAGCAGGCTATATTTATTCTAGTCCTATATTTTGGTAGTATTTGTTGACGGTAGTGTTAGTACATCATTGTAATGCTTCACCCGTAGAGAGGCTGACCTCTTAAAATGTTTTGTTAGAGCCAGTTTTTCTTCTGTTTACATGTAGTAAAGACAGAGTACCCCTTGTGTATTTGTAGTGAAGGAATGAGTTTGCTGCTTCTCTCTTTCTCATTCGGGTGAACTTACCATAAGTGAGAGTGGGGAGATGAACTGTTACTATAAGACCATATTTCCTACTTGCTTTCCTCTAAACTTGAAAAGAAGAAAATTTTCAAGCCCTGCTGTTTCAAAATAAGACTTAGTGTCATGTGTGGACTCTGGAAAGCATTCTTCACAGGGCATTTTAATTGGTGTTTTTATGGTGATGTTTAGGACATGTATGTTATGTCACCTGAAAAAATCTAGCCATCTGAGTTAGGAGTGTAAAGTATGTTATGAACTAAGCAAGCTTTTATGAGAAAGGAGACTCTAAGGAACAATCCAAACACTGTACCAATGGTAGTTTTGATAACTTAATAAACAAACTTGTAAATCGATACTGAAAATATGCCTCAAAGTGGTACTGGGAAAAGTATGCAGAAGAGGGAGGCTTCTTTCCGTAAAAGTGAGAGAGTGGAACCGCTTTCAGTGATGTTGAGTCCTGCAGAACAGTTTACAGGGTGTACACACCTTGGTTGTTACCTGTTGGCCGTATTGTGTTTGAGCACTGATAGCATTTGCCTTGCTGCAAATAGTCTATTTAACTATCAACAACTGCCCAACTAAAGACAAGTGCTTCTCTTGGTGCAGCCCAGGATGTGATGGGCTTTCTGGGCTGTGAGTGCACACTTCTGGCTCATATTCAGCTTTTCATCCACCAGCACCCCAAGTCCTTCTCCACAGGGCTGCTCTCAATCTACTCATCGCCCAGACTGTCCCTGTGCTTGGGATTGCCCTGACCCCTATGCAGGACCTTGCACTTGGCCTTGTTGAACTTCATGAGGTTTCCACGGGCCCACCTCTCCAACCTGGCCAGGTCCCTCTGGATGGCATCCCTTCCCTCCAGCGTGTCGACTGCACCACACAGCTTGGTGACGTCAGCAAACTTGCTGAGGGTGCACTCAATCCCACTGTCTATGTCGCCAGCAAAGATGTTAAACAGCACTGGTCCCAGTACCGACCCCTGCAGAACGCCACTCACCACTGGTCTCCATTTGGACATTGAGCCGTTGACCATCCAGCCAATTCCTAATCCACTGACTGGTCCGCACATCAAATCCATATCTCTCCGGTTTAGAGACAAGGAGGTTGCACAGAACAGTGTCAGATGCTTTGCACAAGTCCAGGTAGATGACATCAGTTGCTCTTCCCCTGTCCACCAACGCTGTAATCCCATCATAGAAAGCTACCACATTTGGCAGGCACAATTTGTGATTTGCCCTTACTGAAGCCATGTTGACTGTCACCAATTATCTCCTTATTTTCCATGTGTCCTAGCATAGTTTCCAGGAGGATCCACTCCATCATCTTGCCAGGCACAGAGGTCAGACTGACTGGCCTGTAGTTCCCCAGTCTTCCTTTTTTCCCTTTTTAAAAATGGAGGTTATATTTCCCCTTTTCCAGTCAGCAAGAACTTCACCAGACTGCCACGGCTTCTCAAATATGATGGGTAATGGCTTAGCAACTTCATCTACGGTTCCCTGGGGACCTGGGGATGCATCTCATCAGGTCCCATGGACTTGTGCACCTTCAGGTTCCTTAGATGGTCTTGAACCTGATCTTTTCCTCCGGTTTGTGGTTCTTCATATTCCCAGTCCCTGTCTTTGCCTTCTGTGACTTGGGCGGTGTGGTTGGAGCACTTGCCAGTGAAGACGGAGGCAAAAAAGTTGTGAGTACCTCAGCCTTCTCCATACCCTGGGTAACCAGATTTCCTGTTTCCTTCTGGAGAGGGCCCACATTATCTCTAGTCTTCCTTTTATCACCAATGTATCTATGGAAGCTTTTCTTGTTGGCCTTGATGTCCCCGGTCAGATTTAATTCTATGAGGGGTTTGGTTTTCCTAACCTGATCCCTGCCGGCTCAGGCTATTCTTCCCAGGCTACCTGCCCTTGCTTCTGATCTCTGTGGGCTTTGTTTTTGTGTTTGAGTTTGTCCAGGAGCTCCTTGTTCATCCATGGAGACCTCCTGGCGTTTTTACCTGACTTCCTCTTTGTTGGGATGCATCACTCCTGAGCTTGGAGGAGTTGATCCTCGAATATCAACCAGCTTTCTTGGGCCTCTCTTCCCTCCAGGGCTGTGTCCCATGGTACTCTACCAAACAGGTCCTTAAAAAGGCCCAAGTCTGCTCTCCTGAAGTCCAGGGTAGTGAGCTTGCTGTGCACCCTCCTCACTGCCCTAAGGCTCTTGGAACTCCACCACTTCATGGTCATTGAAGCAAAGGCTGCCCTTGAGCTTCACATTCCCCACCAGCCCCTCCTTGTGGGTGAGAACAAGGTCCAGCTTAGCATCTGTCCTTGTTGGCTCCTCTGTCACTTGGAGAAGGAAGTAGCTAATTCTGTGACGGGAGGTTATTTCTGTTGAAACACAAACTTAATCCAAATTACATGTCTGCCACGAGTAGTGAAATCAGATATGTTCTTTGTAGACTGATTATTAATTGACTACATCTACCTCTCTACTTTTTTGCTGTCCCTCACTTAAAAGCATTCTGTCAATAGTGACATTACAAAATTTTTGGAAAGGAAGCAGAGGTTGTCCACATCTCTCAGACTTCAGACTGGTCCTTATTTTGTACCAGTATGATAGTGGTTTTTGCACTAAATTGGTGTAAAGTCTTGCAGTGTTAACTTCTTGCTGTTGCATTTGGATCCCTTGAGGGAAGGCACCTTACTGTTTGCACCAGGAAGCAAAATAGGCACTTGATGTCAGTTCGTTATTACACACATGTAGAAAGAAGTCACTTCTGCAGATTGCTTGGAGGAGAAACTAAGTGAATTGTTGCTGCTTTTTTTTTGCACGTTGCAGGATTTTTTCTTTCCTTTAGTTTACAGGCATGGCATATCCACTGTATTGGCAGTTGCGGGAGGCTCTGATTCTGAGTCACCTTGCCATGTGGGTGTGGTTGTATCTTCTTAAAGTTTCCCAGCATTCATGCTTAATTGTTGTTTACTAAAAGCTGCCAACAAAAATGAGTCAGTGCACCTCCATTTTCTGATTGTACTTGCTCCTTGGTCTTCCATGTGTTTGAATTCTTGCAGTGAAGTTAGAGTAATAGAATTATGGAATTGTTTAGGTTGGAAAAGACCTTTAAGATCATTGAGTCCAGCCATTAACCTAGCACTGCCAAGTCCACCACTAAACCATGTCCCTAAGCACCACAGCTACATATCTTTTAAAGACCTCCAGGGGTGGTTACTCAACCACTTCCCTGGGCAGCCTGTTTCAATGCTTGACAACCCTTTTGGTGAAGAAATTTTTACTTCCCTGGCACAACTTGAGGCCATTTCCTTTCGTCCTATCACTTGTTACTTGGGAGAAGAGACCAACCCCCACCTCACTACAACATCTTTTCAGGTAGTTGTAGAGAGCGGTAAGGTCTCCCCTCAGCCTTCTCTTCTCTAGACTGAATAACCCTAGTTCCCTCAGCTGCTTCTCACAAGACCTGTTCTCCAGACCCTTCACCAGCTTCGTTGCCCTTCTCTGGACACACTCCAGCACCTCAATGTCCTTCTTGCAGTGAGGGGCCCAAAACTGCATGCAGGATTCGAGGTGCAGCCTCACCAGTGCTGAGCACAGGGGCACAATCACGTCCCTACTCCTGCTGGCCACGCTATTTCTGATACAGGCCAGGATGCTGTTGGCCTTCTTGGCCACCTGGGCACACTGCTGGCTCATGTGCAGCCGGCCATCGACCAGCACCCCCAGGTCCTTTTCTGCTGGGCAGCTCTCCAGCCACTCATCCCCAAGCCTGTAGCGCTGCATGGGGTTGTGGTGACCCAAGTGCAGGACCCGGCACTTGGCCTTGTTGAACCTCATACGGTTGGCCTCGGCCCATCATCCAGCCTGTCCAGATCCCTTTGCAGAGCCTCCCTACCCTCAAGCAGATCAACACTCCTGCCCAGCTTGGTGTCATCTGCAAACTTACTGAGGGAGCACTCAATCCCTTCATCCAGATGACTGATAAAGATATTAAACAGAACTGCTCCCAATATTGAGTCCTGGGGAAAACCACTTCAGTGTGTGACTACAAGACACACAATATATCAATCATTGACTATAGACAGCAATAAAACTAAAGCTCCTTGTTTGTTTCTTGGAACTGTATGTCTGCCATGAAACTATACAAACTTGTGCCAGTTTACATCGGCTTGGAATCTGCCTTTTAAGCATGATAGAGTGATGGATTATTGTAACATCTTGTTGATGTCACCAGATGTACATATTTTGATCCTTACGTGATTAAAGGGTTGGCTGCGTAAAGTGGTCCTGTTCAGTATGTGTTTTCTACTGCTCCATGCCTTTGAGAGATCAGTAAATCTTAACTGCAAGAAGTATATGCCATCCTTATGCAGAGATCAGCAGTATGTTTCTTTGTTTCCAGTAAGCGATTACTGGCTAAGATTGTCTTCAAAAAGCTTTGGAAAACTACTGTTGCTGTCCCTATCAGGAATTTTGAAAGTTATGTCTTTCAAAGCAGATTTATTGGAAGTTACAAACCATGAGGAAGTAGATTTCAAAGGAGTTGTCAGGTTTTTCTACATATTAGTAAATAATACAAGTTTAGAATTTGCTATTGAACAGATTTTGCAGCATATCCAAGTTTAGATTAGTAGAGATCTTGCAACTTCTTAAAAATTGGTTCTCATATTTAAAAGTATTCTAAAAGTAATACAGAATAACCTTCAGTCTTGAAACTTTGGTTTAAAACTTAGGTTGTCTTCAGATAAGACAGAGTCAAATTCTTAACTGTTCATTGTACTGATTTATTTTTTTTTCCCCCAAACAAAACACATGCATTATTGTGGTTCCTGCACAGGCACAGAAGTTTGCTGGTATGCCAGCTTGTGGTTGGTAATTTTGATTGTAAAGAAACAAAGTTTTATTAAGGGTGAGATAGTGTCTTTTCTAAAGTAAGCATATTGTCTTGTTCTTTACTGTTCAGAAATGTTTTGGGGTTTTTATCTTCTGCTTTCCTCCCCCTGCCCCCCACCTTTAGATGGCTAATTTATGAAGAACCTGGTTTCCAGGGAGTCCCTTTAATGTTGGAGCCTGGTGAATATCCTAATTTAGCATTCTGGGAGAAGAAGGAAGCCTACATTAGGTCCATGAGGCCCTTGAAAATGGTAAAATACTGTTATTACTTGCAAGTTACATGATTTGTGTTTATGTGTTGGAAATAATGCGTTAAGGAGACTAGATTTTTCATGAGTCACAAAAATGTAACTCTTTAAAAACCAGCATTTTTAGTCTATAAAATTCTTGAACTTTCAACATTTGGTTGCATCCATATCTGCCTTCTTATTTTCACTTGTGTTCTTCAAGGAAGGTTTCATCTTAATTCTGTCATTTTGTGAAAAGTTGGTGACTCTTACAGTTGCATGTAAGTTATCTAACTAAGTATAGACAACTTATTTTTTTCTTTCTTTTTTTTTTTTTTTTAACAGGGTGGTCGCAAAGTTGAATTCAGTGGAGAGCCAAAGGTAAAAGTCACTGTTTATTTGATTGTCCAAAGGTGTTTTTTAGCACATGGACTACACCTGGGTAGATAAATGTATCTTGATCGTGTACCAACTACAGATGGATTTAGTGGCTGGGCCTACTGTATGTGAGCACACCATGCAATTTCTGTCATGTTTTTGCAACCATCACGTAAATGTATGACAGTATTAACAGATAATGCAGCTGGATAATGAACATTTAAGCCATCATGTTGCATCTCTAAGGGAAAGACCTCTTGAAGAGAGCAGAGAGATCCCACTAATTAGTTTCATAATCTTGTCTTGTCCCTCAGTGTGCCCGTGCAAAACCTGTCGTCAGAATTTATCGTGCTTTCTGCAACTTTTCTTTTACTTCATTTCTGCTACAGGTAATCATTTATGAGAAGCCTTTCTTTGAAGGGAGACATGTGGAAATAGAATCAGAGATCTTTATGTTTGATGACAAGGAATCAGAAGAAAAGACGAGACTTCCACTTACATCAGTGGGATCCATGAAAGTACTGGGAGGACTGTAAGTGTAGGAAAACACCAGCAATATTATCCCTTCAGCTGAAGTAGTAACTCCATAGGCTGAAAATTGCATCGGATAGATTCAGTACCTGTTTATTTTCTGTTTTCTTGCTTTTGGAGTTTAGATATATGCCTTGGTTAAATATGCGAACATTCACAGTAAAACGACAGATTTCACACATCTGTATCTGCTCCATAATGACACGGGAGTGGCAGTTGTCCATTTTCACACGCAGTCTCTGTTATTGTTGTTGCTGTTTAGTTGGGTCGCTTATGAGAAGCCTGGGTTTGAAGGCCACCAGTACTTGCTGGAAGAAGGAGCGTATCGGGATTGGAAAGACTGGGGTGGCTATGATGAAGAGTTGCAGTCACTGCGACCGATTGTTGGTGTAAGTTCCAAGAACGTGTAGTAGGCATCTCCTAGTGCACCAAGACATCATGTTGCATTTTCCTTATGATGCTTCTCTTTGTTTTAACAGGACTTCACAAGTTCCCATATGATAATGTACAGTGAAAAAGACTTTGGATCAAAGGGTTCCAATATTAATGTGTTAGGAATTATTTCCAATTTGAAAGACACTGGATATGGGCTGAGGACACAGTCTATAAATGTGCTAAGTGGCGTGTAAGTGATGTTTTTAATTGCTGTTTAATTTTAAATGTGCTATTCTTTTAAGAATTTGATAGTATTTGCGGATGTTTTTCGGCACTGACTTCCAATGTTTGTGTGGAGTCTTCAGATAAATTTTCTGCCTTTGACTGCAGAATGTGAAAAGTAAAGTTTTTGTCAATATGTACAGTAAACCAGGTTTTTTTTCCTCGCAATAAGATCAGATGGTCCCAGGAAATGTTGACTTACTGAGAAATTATGAGATGACATTTCATCAGAGAGGTAGAAATAGCTTGTTCTTGTGGCTGTGTTTTTTAAAGCGTTTCCACAGCAAAATTGTTACGGAACTAATTTCCAGTTTTGAAACTAATTTGCAGGCTTCTTGTGTCTGACCAGAGGCAAATTCCTTGATCTTTCTCTCAGTTGTGTTTAAAATGGAGATAACTCTTACCATGCTCACTAATACGTTCTGATATTAAGGAGACTTTAACTATTATGGAAAGTGGCACTGCTTTTGCAGTGGGTACTACAGGTTAATAGTGGTTTAGTACCGTGGGTTTTTTTAACGCAGTGGTTCCCAAAACTTTACATTGGCATGGCCCTTGACAACTGCTACTCTTTGTGCCACGTGTGTTGTCACACGCAGTTGATAAGTTGATAGACTTTGCTGTTCAGTACATCAATTGCAGATTGAGTTTCACAGCCTTGCAGACTGCATCAAAATATTTTGGAAATACAGACGGGTATTAGCAGTCATGTCTCCAAATATACCAAATTACTTAAAGCAGTAGAACCAAAAGAGTATGAGATGTACAGTCACTCTCCCTGCATGGTATGCAGGTGACTTGCTGAAAGCTTTTCCTTACCCCGCCAAATCTTTCTGTGTGTTATCTGTGCGATATCTCTGCAAGTTTTGTCTTGATAAAGACTGCGGAATCAAGCTCAGTGCATTCCAGAGGAATGCTTTTAATTTCTATATGAATATGGTGCAGCAGCAGGGTTTTTTTCTGCCTAGTGACCTTTGAAGCCACTGTGCCCTTTTGTTTTCTGTAATACGCAAGGGACATTCACGGGAAAGAGTCACCTCTGAAGGTTGGGAAACAAATTGTGGGTCGCTCTTTGTGTAGTTGTTCTAGTAAATGTGTCTGTTGCATCTGAGATAGGAATCATACTTGAGTTTGAGTATTCTAGTAATTGAGAGTGACTCTAATACTCTGATGATAAAGGTTGCTAGAAGTCATTGTAAACAAAGCTCTTGTCCCACAGACCCTGCTACTGCTCTTGTAATCTCACCTTGTAGTCTCTTAAGGAAGTAATTTATAGCAATAAACTTTTAAAACATTTAGGTGCATTGTTCATAACAGGTGACTAGCACTTAACTCTTTAACAGTCTTGTATGACCCTTGTGTGGCCAGCAGGAGTAGGGAGGTGGTCATGCCCCTGTCCTTGGCACTGGTGAGGCTGCACCTCGAATCCTGCGTGCAGTTTTGGGCCCCTCACTACAAGAAGGACATTGAGGTGCTGAAGCGTGTCCAGAGAAGGGCAACGAAGCTGGTGAAGGGTCTGGAGAACAGGTCTTGTGAGGAGCAGCTGAGGGAACTGGGGTTGTTTAGCCTGGAGAAGAGGAGGCTGAGGGGAGACCTTACCGCTCTCTACAACTACCTGAAAGGAGGTCGTAGTGAGGTGGGGGTTGGTCTCTTCTCCCAAGTAACAAGTGATAGGGCAAGAGGAAATGGCCTCAGGTTGCCCTGAGGTGGGGTGGGGGTGGGGGGGGTGGTAGATTGGATAGTAGGACAAATTTCTTCACCAAAAGTGTTGTCAGGCATTGGAACAAGCTGCCCAGGGAGATGGTGGAGTCACCATCCCTGGAGGTGTTAAAAAAATGGGTAGATGTGGCACTTCAGGGTATGGTGGTGTTGGTTTGATGGTTGAACTTGATGATCTTAGAGGTCTTTTCCAACCTTAATGATTCTATGATTTTTGTTTCCAAAGATACTGTGACGTTTGGGGTTTTTTGTACTGGTGTTCTTACTAAATGCTACTGTGTCAGAAAGGTTGAATTATTTCTGTGAAGTCATGCTTGGTAATAAAATGCTTTATTTTAAGTGTTAAGTAACTGTTCAGGTAGAAAATTTTTATGTCTTTCCTTCCAAGAAATAATTCGTAGAGCAGTGAATAATCCATTGAACAATTTCCTTAGCTGTTGACTGTAATGTAAATGATGTCATGATGAACTGTGACAGATTCCGTAAAAGCTTGTCACAATATTTCAAAGTAACCTTCCTAGTATCATATTGAAAATACTTCATTAAAAAAAAAAAAAAAGTAAGAAGCCCAGAACCTTTCATAGTGATTTTTTTAACTACAGGTATCCAGAGTAAGCAGTTGTAGTAGTAACAGATAGCAGATGGTCTGTATTTCCCACATAATTAATTTGATTGCTCTGTAATTTAAAGGATATCTCAAAGAAAAGAAAACCTGACACTGCAGTGCACAGGTACTGCTGAACAAGTTCTAAGCTAAAATGCATCTCTAAACTGTATGCTGAAGTGAGCCTAGCTCTACATTTGGGGAGTGAATATTCCATTTTGAGGTAACTGAGCTCTAAATTTTTCAGCTATTGTGTTTCTGAAGAAGGTTTACAAGCAGTATTTTAACGTCTTTGCTAAATCCATCGTAAAGGCATCCTGAAAAAAATATCCTAAGATGATGAGGATTGACTTCTTTTAAAAACAAAAATGTTTTGCTCTTGAGTGTTCTTCAGAGACTGGCCAGGCATAAAATCCAGGTTATTTTATTATTCTGCCATTAGGGTGGGAGAAAGCAATCCAAACTGCCTGAAAATAGGAGAGGCCTTTCTTCTTTTAAGTAGGGTTTGATTTTGTTTCCAAATTGGCAGAATTTTAAGTGGCAGAAAATGGAAGTATTTATTAGCAACAGTTAACACCCTTTACAAGTTTAAGCAAGTACTAAAATCAACTGATGTACAATTTTGATTTCCTCTCAGCTTAAATCTCCTCAAGCTTATATTTAATAGTGATCAAAATCACAAGAGTTGCGTGTTTGAAATGCACTGTTTCTTTATCCATAAACGCACCAAACTTTTGCCAAAAATACTGAAAAAACACCCTGTCTTTTAGTTGATCGTTTTTGAACTTGATGGAAGAACTTTTCCAGATTTGTTTTTTACGTAGGCGTTTGTTTTACTTGTGATCCTGTAATCATCTGGTTTTCCCCTAATTTTCAAGTAATTAGTCCACAGTGCAGATTTGGCTGCTTCTAGTGTACATATGGATAGTGATAGTAAGGAAATCAGTAGGTGATGAGTAGTTCATACACAGGAGCCACAACATAGTAAATTTAATCTAGATGCACTTGGGAAGGTGACATGGGTGAAAATAGAGAGACACAAGGTACAAGAACAAACCTCCACCGGGAGCTGAAAAGGGCAAAAGCCCTTGGGTACCCCGTGGGAGAACATTTCAAACAAAGCTTCCACTTCCTCCGTCTCTGAACTGAGCTGAACTGACGTTCAAAGAAACCTTTCAAGGAGTCACAAAATAAGTTTGCAGGCCGCTGGGATGCTAGGAATCAAAAGCACGAAGGGCTATGATAGAGAGCCTGTTTTCTTTCTTTCTTATAAACAGGATTTTATTACCTTATCCTCTCCGTTAATCACGCTACACATCTGCAAGTGACAGTTAACTTTCTGGCCCCTCATGGTCTGGTTAGCACGTATAGGCCAGTGTAAACCCATTGTCTCTAGGTAGTATTTAAGCTTTAAAGATTGTGGATTCTATTTCAGACCTGAAGGAGGGCTTCTGTGCCTGAAAGCTTTCTTTTTACAGCTATGGCATTTCGTTTAATGAAGGTATTGCTATTTCTTCTGTAGCTGAGAGAGAAGGTCCTTCCAGGACTTAAATAATCTTTCCTATTCTAAAATAGCGTGAGCAATGCAAAAAGGGAGATTACACCTCTCCGCTAACGTTAGAAAGAGCATATGTAATGAGAAATGGCCAATGTTTTAAAAGTTAAAGTTAGGTAAGATGAATCCTGGGCTAACCATAGGCAAAGCTGGGTTTTGGCAAGTTATCTGTGTCTGGGTTCTTTTCTTGGCTGTCCTTCCAGATCCTGTTTGGAGCTGGTGCTTCCTAGACATCATGTATAGGAGGCTTTGGGGAAAGATACAGTGTGTGTAATAGTACCAACAATATGTAAATGATACTTTTCTCTACATCTCTGGTTCCAGGGGCGTGGATGGTGCAGGGGAGTGAAGGTCTCCAGCACCATCCTGCCAGCAACCTGGGATGAGGCTATTTGTAGAGCTGGGGGTTACAAAAACTGTTAGGAGAACTCACTCCCTGTGGGGCAGGGTTGTTGTTGCCATGCTGCAAAGCAGTGCTTCAGTTCTTGTGGTGCCTGGCAGCTGGGATATGACTCTCTTGCTCAGATATGGAAGCGATGTCTTGCTCTCCAGGCCTTTCTGTTAAGTCAGAAGTTGGATTAAGGCAGTGCTCCTTCCTTGGGAGAGTCTTGAGGTCTGACAGGTTTAGCTGGTACTGAATTCAGCTGCCTGTCCTTGATGATGTTATTACTACTCTCAGCAGCTTGTATGGGCTTCTGAATGAAGTGGAAAAGCACAAGTGTTTCACCAGTAAACTCTGGCTAACTGCATGGGCTGACTTACATGGGAGAGTGGTATTTACTTAAATCCCATTGATTCCAGCATAAACATGTGAGTGAGATACGTTGATTACTTCTGTATTCAGGCTTCTTTTTAGATGAGGGAAAGGAAATTACTGCTATCGAGAGATTCTTAGGAATTCTTAGGCATGTTTTATCATTCACTTAATATCAGAAACTCTTGTTTACATAGATGTCAATCAAGTTGAACTGTCAAGTTAAACCGTGGCATTTGTGCATTGAAAAATCAAATGAACATCTGCTGAAGAAACTGGTTAAGGAAACCTCATTTTCACAGCTTTCAGTATATGTGGCATACAGGTATAGACACACCTGAGACATTTGAACTGTCTGCTCAATTTATTGTACATACCAATGTCTCTTTGATGAATTACTATGAGGTGATTTTGAAATATGCCTTGAAATATGCCTTAAGTAATTAGTGCATAACAAGTTAGATTAATTGATTATACATGAGGCAAACCAAGAGATGTGAATAGTGATAAATGTGAATCACTGTGTGAGCGTTTGCCATGGACAAGTAATATGAAGCTCATACTCTCAGCGCATACGTGTTGATGCAGCTTTGTTTCAGTTAGAAGCTACCCCACTTCTTATACCTGCAGAAACTGTGGCATTTGTTCTTGGAATAAGACCGTAGCTTAACAGAATCCAGTTGCTCGACACACATAGATCGTTTTATGGTGAATTCAGATGGTGAGAGTTAGCACCCACTGCAAATTATGAGTTCCTTATCATTTTACTGCTTTATGGTGTGAAGTTTTTTGTTAGTGTTGAAACTCTGTATGCAGACTGCACTGAAAGTGGGTTTTGGCATCACCTAGCATACACTCATTATGTTAGCATTGGCTAAAATTAAAAGCTGGTTGACTACGTGTAGAAGATTATCTTGTAGAACCAGGAACCAGCAAGATGTCCTGATCCCTGCATAAATATAATGAATGAAACTCAGTTGTTACTGGGGCAAGTTTTAATAACAAAGTTCATAAACAAACAAAAAGAGGATGAGTTTAAAAAGGAGCCAGAATGTAATTATGGCAAAGTCTGGGAAGTCTAGCAGTGAAGGGCAACAAAAGTTATGCAGGTTATCACAAAACCAAAGGGTAGTGGCAATGCAGGAATGCTTTATCTGGGCTTTCAGTATGGAGCCAGGGTTAGAAGAATATCATAATAAAAGGTTTATTGAATGTGGTAGACTATGCATAGCAAGGCTAGCTGATAGCAGATACTTCAGACTAGAAGTGAAGGGCTGCAGGCGTAATTGAACATTGCAGAGATACATGTAGTGGTTTAGTTGCTTTTCTAGTACTTCAAGTGTGTATCTCGGGAGTTCAGTGTCTTTCAGAAAGGCATATTCTAACTGAGAGAGAATTTATGGGCTTGATGCAGAAATCTGAGTTTGTGGCCTGTGTCAAGGATGAGATGTGACTGAGTAGTTATAATAATGACTTTGAATTTAAATACATGAATCTTGTCAAATTTGTGTTGGTTTTAATGCATATCTTTCAAGGATGTTCTTCCTGCTGATGTCTATGATTCCTAACAGGAGACAGCCTGCTCTCACTAGCATATATGTCTGTTGTTGCACCTCAGCTTTCTGTTGGGGTGTGTATTCGCTTAAACACAACTAAACTGTAGGTAGAGGCAACATTAAAAATCAGTATTCCTATCTTTACTGCCCAGATGACTCTGAAAGTTAGTTTTATCCAAAAAAAATTGTATTCTGATATCTGTTTTTCTAGAGAAGAACTTGATCAAGATACATTAATAGAGTTGTGAAACGTCTCAAAATATTCTTATTGGAGACAGCTTTTAGGATATCTGCGGATGATTTATTTGAACTTGTGGTCTGCTTTGGCTAATTAACTGATTCATATCAACATGGTAGGGTGAGTGGAAGTCAAATTTGCGTGGGTTTTGGAGTATCAGATAGACGGATTTGGTTAGGGTTTTAATAGCCTGACAGTTCGGCACTTGCAGGGAGAGATTTTTTTTTTATTTGTTCTTATATACGTCTGTGTTTTGGAAAATTAGTGTGACTTCTACCCATCACCCTCTTCTGTCTCTCTTAGGTGGGTGGCTTATGAGAATCCTGAGTTTACGGGGGAGCAGTATGTGCTGGCTAAAGGGCTATATCCCAGCATTGAGGCCTGGGGGGGAAAGAATTGCAAAATATCTTCAGTTCAACCCATCGTTATGGTAAGGAGTTCATTTTATACTTGTTTTGCAAGTTTCTCTGAAGTATTTGGAACTAGACTTTTTTCTGTCAAATTCAGTTTATTTACATTATTTAAACAGTAATTATTTGTAAACTTTTGTATTTTTGTTATTTTATCACTGTTTGAAATATGTTTTTCCTTTTTTTTTCCCCCCTCCAAACTTTTGCAGGATATTGTTGGAAGTGAAAGGGGTAAAATCAAGGTAAGATACTTCTCTAAGTGCATGAAACATACTGTGCGGTGTCTGTAACGTGTAAATAAAGAAATGGCTTTTTGTCTGGTGTAACACCCAGGTATTTGCATAGTTGGTTGACTAGTCAGACAAAAGAGTGAGAACTGCAGGTGAAGGAAGGCTGCTTTGCAAACCTCTTAAGTAAGGCACATTAAGGTGCAAGGAAGGTCTGATTTAAAACACAGCTGCCATCAGAACTTTCTCAGGGCACAGGCAATGTTTCGGTTCAGCAAGTGAGCTGTTTTGGGGTATCAGTGATTGTTTTGAGGAGCTGGAGCCCGCAGCCCTCTATGCAATCTGGATTCTGCTGCTGAGGCGAGGGCTCTACAAACTAGATGATGTTGTTCATGGTACAGTTGTGACTTAATTGCTTTTGAACCTAGTTCTTTGGCTAACAGTTCTGCTAATGGTGATTGCACTTTAAGGGAATCTCATCCACTTACTGCTCAGTTGTGCTTAAAAGTTAATGTCATCTTTGTCAATAACTGAGAGAAGGAAATGGCAGGGAGAACTCAGCTGTTCCGTCAGTTAACATATTTCTACGTTGGACTGTCTCCTATGTGCAAGTACTAATCTGTAGTTTTGACATCGAGACTAATAGGTGGCTTTTTTCATCCTTTCATAATTCTGAGCCTTTTCATGTTTGTCCCTGTACAAAGTTACTTTTATTTTCATTTCGGTCAAAATGGTGAGTATGTCCTGGAACAAAAAACTAGGGAGAAAAGTCTTATTAGCTGTCTCATTTTGCATTCTTGATTAGTGGCATGCCTCACTGAAATCTCCTGCATAGGGATAATGTATAAACTGTGGGGAATAAAAATCTCAAGGCTGCGTATTTTCAGCCATGTGCATGAAAAATTATTTGCCTCTGTATATTATGTGCCTATTAAGACCTTAGGATAAGGAAACAAAGAAGTAATGGCTTATAGTCAACAGACTGCATCCCTCGTCAGCGTGTTCCTCTTTGGAGAACGCTGTACATGCCCACACTCGTATCTCTGTTAAGAGTGAATAAAGCTGGTAGGCATGTGATAATGTGAATGACTTCTGTGTGATCAGGGTTAATTATCCTCTAACCAAATTAGCAGGTTTGCTGCTTAGAAATTCTTCTCTTTTTAACAAGAACAAAAGACTCTGGGTGACGTATCCTCTCTTACCCTCCTGAGCAGGGAAAGAAGAACTGACATGACTGTGACTATAGCTGTAACAGGCACGTAAAGCCCATCTGCCCTGGGAATATATACCATGCCTGTCGGCATGCTGTCTGAGTAGTTTGCCAAGATTATGCCCCATTTATGTTCTGAGAGACAGATAGTTTACATTTAGTTTGAAGAGTATGTATTTTGGAGATTAAATGGGTTAATAATCTAAACCAAAACTTTTTATGACCCTTCACTAAAGAAAGATCTGCCTGCTCTGGCCATTCTGTGGGAATTTAAAAAATCTTCTCCAGCAGATAGTCCAAGGAGCTATCTTTGTTGGTGTTGTTTTAATTATTTTGTATGTTACTGAGTGATTTACAGCCAGAAGTAATTTTTGGTATTGTTACCTTACTGTCTTGAACAAGGATTGCAACACTGAAGAGGTAATGAAAATTATATGTAACTGAGGACGTCTGGGTGGTTTAAGTATGTTTTAATCTAATTATAGAAGTAATGGTAGGCACATGTTACTGGAGGTTGAAGAATGAATTGTTTTAAAATATGTTTATAACTTTTTAAAGGTCCAGTTATTTTCAGAGCCTGAATTCAAGGGTAACTGCCAAATATTTGAAAAAAACACAAGATGTATTGATTCATTTGCTGTGAAGTCTTCAAAAATTTTAGATGGCAGGTAAGTTTTACTGAATGAATATTGCAAAATCACTGAAACAGTGAAAGCTTTAAAAAAGCAACCAGCTTTCTAACATACGAAGAGTTACAGAGAACAGAAATGCTTTGCAGTTTACACAATAATCTTTAGCTTGTCAAGACAAAATATTGTAAATAATGTTTTTGTCAGTAGCTCTTGCTAAAGACTGAGAAACACTGGCATCGTTTTACTTGCACAGAATTCTTGAGAGGCAGTTTCTTCTCCTTCTTCCTACAGCTGCATAGTGTATGACCAAGAAGAATTCTCCGGTAACCAGTATGTATTAGAAGAAGGAATCTATCCTGATCTGACGGCGATGGGTTGTTCACCCCAAGCGGTTCTAAAATCTTTACGGATTATAAATATTGTAAGTAAAAGCTATTTGAAATATTATAAAGTAAAGCAAAGTACACTGATGACTCTGACCTCCCCATTTTTTGCAACAGTAAAAATGTTAGGGATGCACAGACAACAGAGGGCTGTTTTGTTACTGTTTTTTCTATGCAGTAGCAGTTAAATGTCCTAGAAGCAGTCAGGTTATTTCGACCTCTGTGCTGGTTTTGGAAAGCGGGCAACGTCGCAGAAGTGGTTGTCTGGGATCACTGTTCTTAACGACAGCTTATAAAAGGACTTCTGTAAAAAGAGTCAAGGATGTGTCAGACAGATGCTTTATTTCCCAGTAGAAGAGACCACTTAGACTGTGTTGAGTTGTTGTCAGTAGGACAGTGTGAGGAGATATCTGCACTGTGGACCTTGTTTTTTATGCATATTAAAAAGGCAGACTTAACTGAGCAACTTTGCATGAAGTACATGTAATTATAAAACTCTGTTGCTATCATCAGGGAAATGCAATTTAAGTTAATCACAAAATAATGCACCCATCTAGATAAAGTAAAGCAACACCCAATGCCACTTGGCAAAATCAGACAGTGGTGGTGTTACCGTGTGGTTGGATACAAACTAAACAGCATTTACATATTTTGTAACTCCTCAGTGATGAGGAACAAGTTTGCTCAAGCCTATAACCAATCATTATGATGGATCACTTATGGAATCTGCAAGTATCTTTTAAGATCAAAGTAATTACTAGCAAAACGTGGTCAAGAATCCAGGAACTTACGGCAATATGAAGAGATGGTATTCATTTTAAAAAAGGAGTACCACCCCATTGACTCTCTTTGAATTTGGTAACTGTTGCACTCACTGTAATTTTGGTAACCTGTCAGTGATGTAGCAGTTGACGAAGGAGAACTAGAATGTGTCATCCTCTTTCATGTCTCTGGAGCATTTTGATGTACCATGTAAACAAACATCTGCAGCAAGTATGTCTGCCTTCTGAACTCTTTGGCCGTCCAGTCGACAGATCCTGTTAAAAACAGTAGAAGTGTTTCTAGCCATGAATTAAAATAGGCTCTTTTGTGCATGTCAGTGTTGAGTTGTTGGATTTCAAATGCTTGTTTCAGCTGGAAGGATCAGGTTACTTTTGGAAGATTCATTATTTGTGACAGAGACCATCGTGTTAAGACAGCCAAATGCTAGTTCTGTGCCTCTTTAAGTTCTTATAACTTCTGAAGCTTGTTCTGGCCCTACAATTTATCACACTTCAGTCAGTAGCACAGAACTGCATCTGTCTGGTGATGACAGGTCACGTGCTGCTGTTTCCTTCTTCAGAGGCTTCCTACCTGTGGAGAAGAGGAAAATGGGTTGCTTTGTCAGTGGTTTATTAGCAGACCAGAATACAGAGAATAAGTAGTTACGTGGAAATGATCATATTATACTGCTCATTTTTCATAATTTTACAAAAGTTTGAACTTTACTATTCTAGATACTGGTTTCACCTGTCAGATTTGTTTTGGGACTGTTTTTTTGGCAGTGCCAATCTTAATTCCTCCCCACCATCTGCTGTTCCAGTAAGTTTACTCATGTTTTTTCTGTGACATTTCTATACAAGAAGCACCTTTGCTATTTTAATATATCATGTTACTATACTTATCTAGTTTAACTCCCCTTTGCAGGGATCCATTTCTAAGGGACCATAAAGAAAGGAAGTGAAAGGGATATTTGATAAACTTGGAAGGGAAAGTTAAAAGGGTTTTTGTTCATAAGGTGAAGGTTTTTTGGGTTTTTTTGTACCACTGTATCTTTGCTTGATTGTGCTTGCTTTGCATGCTCCACGTGGTTGTGCTGCAGATAGAAAATAGCATTTTTCCTTCTTGAATTTGCTACATGTTCTCTTTCCTGAACATACTATAAAACCAACTGTGAATGTGGTTTATGCTTCAACAGTTTTGCTGAAAATACTTCTTTATAATGAGCAACTGTGAAATAACTAAATGTAGATATACAGGAGCACGAGCTTCGTACACTGCAGTGCATGGGAAGTACTGAAAGAAGACTCCTGAGCTGCCCTTGCACTTCTGTCTGTGGGGAATGTTTTATATAACAGTGTTGCTGCTGAATCTAAAAAAATGCCCAGAGTGGAAGGTGTGGTAGAAAATTGGAGGATTTCCTTTTCTGTCTGTGTTCTTTGTAAGTAGGTTGTTTCTGAAGCATTGCATATGGCTTAAGGGCTGCTGCCTGACCAGTTGCATGTCTCAGAGTGCAGGTCTGTAAAATGGCTTCAGGGGTCAGAGACACCAGTACATCATCATGGTGAGACTGTTCCTGTTGGGCGCTTTACCCATGATGACACCTGACAGTCTAACTTGTGTTAACCTGTTGTAGTGGGGATAAGCATACTCTGATTTTGGAGTAAGCTGAGAGGCCTCTTCTGGCATTCTCCGCAGCCTAGCAGCATGCATGTGATTGGGAGCTCACTGCTCAGCTGCTGTGCGATAACCTGGACTGCTGTGCAGATAATGGTGACGTTCGTGCAACATTATCATCCAGGCCCTTAAATATCTAAAGGAAGATTAAAGAGGAATTTAAGCAGTGTCTAGATTGGTAGACACAAGGTCTTGCCTAACAAAGTCACATGGAAGCACAGATAGCTGCTGCCATGCATGTACGGAGCCACCTCTGCCTTGGAGGGCCTGTTTCCGTGCCTGAGGCCAGATGGGAGTCTGCTGAGACTTCGCGTCATGTCGGGCGTTCCCGATCCAGTTGATGTGTTTCGAGCATGCCGAACACACGCCAGCAGGAAGGAGCTCTTCTGACTATGGCATTGATTTTATGCAGTTGTGGCTGGAAGACTTGCAAGGAAGGGAGTGGCAGGGTCGTTTCTGTCTATGAGCGTAAACTCTTAACACCAGGACACTTGGGCTTAATTGACTTTATCCTGAGGGATTTCAAACCCTTACCTGCCAGCTTCCAGGGGAAGGCCTTAATTGACAGATACTGTTTCCAGTCCACTACAGATACCTTGCCACACAGAAAAGAGTCCAAGGTTCATTACCCAGAAGACATTTAAAATGGATTCACTGATGCAGGGAGCTTCATATGGGCAGAATCCCTTTGACACCAGAAGCGTTTTGGCAGAGAGGGGGAAGAATCATCTCCCCACAGCAGTCTGCAGGATTCAGATGTTAACAGTTTTTGTTTGAGTCATGAATTTCACGTCAGAAGTATGAATCTTGAAGCTTTTGTCTAATCAGAGACTGATGTTGCCATAACCTACTGTAGGAGTTAAAAATGAGAGCAGTAAGTGATAAGCAGTGCTGACAAGGCTGTCATCATTTTTAGCTGTAGAAATCAATACTATCTTTCTGTGTGTTCAGGCCTGAAGATGAAAGTTCCCACAGTGAGTGGGGTTCAGTGCAACAGAAGAGGGATAGCATTAATTAAAATGTATTTTAAAACATACTTAAGATATTATGCAAGAATCAGCCACAGAGACATTTGTGTGTCTTAAGATAAGGAAGTTTTATGTTCCATGCAAGAAGATCCTTTGTGTGTGTTTTTTATAAGGGCACTTTATTTTGTGTTTATTTCTTTTAAGTAACTTGCTGCAGAGCGAAAACATTATTCAGGGTCTTCTATCAGAAACAGTCAAGAAGAAACCTCTGAAATAAAAGGGCCGTGTGTCGCAATGATGTTCACAGTCACCATCTAAAGTTCTAACGTCCTATAAAATTGCTCATCTTCCCTTTGCAGGAGTTGTCTGAGCCATGCATAGCTCTTTTTGAAAAGGTGGGTTTCCAAGGAAAGAAAATCGAATTCAGTACAGAAATCTTAAATCTCCAGTTCTTGGGATACAATCCTCGAATAGCTTCAGTTCAAGTCCTTGGTGGCGTGTAAGTTTAAAATCACTTTTTGATTCTTTAGAATGATGTACTTATTCAACAGGAAGATTACAGGTGTTAGAAACCAAGGAGTATAAAATCAGACTGTCATAATGTGTGCAGTGCATTAATGCAGTTTCTTCTTACCAAGCCTTTTCACATTCTGTTTCAACAGCACGTTATCACTGACTGGTGCCCTGTGCTAGAAGTTGAAATTAATTTGACTGAAGCTCACAAGGAAACTGGTGTCTTCTCTCATGCCATATTGTAAAAGCCAGCTTGCATAGCATCCATAAAACCAACTTCTGTGCTCTTGGTTTAGGTCTCAGTCATAAAAAAAAAAATTTAAAAAATTAGTTTGTGATCTGTGTCATAAGTTCAAAATGTTTTAATAAGTCTTCACATCCTTTTACCTAGATGTTAAGCACACAGTGCTACAATCAGATCTGGCCCCTTTTGGCATTAGTAATAATCTCTTTTACTTCAGGAACTGGGTCAGGCTCTTAGTTGTAAGTGTAGCAGTTAAATTCATTAGGTATTTTTAAGCAGCTGTGTTCTCTAGATTTACTTTTGAAGATCATGTAAAAAAAATAGCCTGTGATGAAGTTTAAAAACTGTCTGAAAGCATTTTGAAAACCACTGTGCTGTCTTCTTCCAGTGCTCCAGCAGATCTGTTAAATTTCTCATTTTGTGTTTTTCCTGTTGTTAACACCTACCTCCAAGATACTTGCCCCAAGTATATGTTCAGATTTTTTCTAACTTGGAAGAATGTGACTTACTTTTTTACCGATAAATCCATGTTACTGTTGCTTTGCATTTAAACGTGTTCTTTTGAAGAGGTAAATTTCCAAGGTGTGTGCTAGAGGGATGCTGTTGGATAGCTTAAGACTGCCCTCAAGTGGATAGCAGATCTGCACAGATCTAGCAGATCTGTAGAGCAAACCATTTTCCCCATCTGGATAAGCTGGTCTGGTCAAAGGGTTCCTTAGCACACCTCACTGAAATTTGAAACATAAAGGTCATAAGAAAAGGTACATACACCATATTCTTAAGTCTCCTGAGATGTCAGTATCTTTCACCATAACCACAATATAGTTGATTGTCTCTTTCCATAACATGAAAGTGTTATGGAAACACCTCCGTCTCCCTCTCCCCTCTCCCCTCTCCCCTCTCCCCTCTCCCCTCTCCCCTCTCCCCTCTCCCCTCTCCCCTCTCCCCTCTCCCCTCTCCCCTCTCCCCTCTCCCCTCTCCCCTCTCCCCTCTCCCCTCTCCCCTCTCCCCTCTCCCCTCTCCCCTCTCCCCTCTCCCCTCTCCCCTCTCCCCTCTCCCCTCTCCCCTCTCCCCTCTCCCCTCTCCCCTCTCCCCTCTCCCCTCTCCCCTCTCCCCTCTCCCCTCTCCCTCTCCCACACACTTCCAGTATTTGCTTGTTGCAGTCTGCGTCCCTAGTAGTTCTTTCCCATGTGGGTCAGGCCTGACCCAATTAAGATACACACAACTGCTGGTTCTGCACATGGAGCAATCTGGCATATACAGCATATGTGGCACATACATATACGCTCCTTGAGGAGTCACAGTACCTCCTGAAAACAGATGATATTTAGAAGTTGGGTTCTCCTTTTAAGGCAAGATAATGCTTTGTTTCATTCAGCTTGTAATTTTTAAATAACAGACTTTAAAATGTGAACTGCAGTGTACTTACCTTAATGAAGTTGATCTAAATCAGGATGTGATTTTATTATTTTTGAAGACCTGTTAGAAAGAAGGCCATTGGCTTTCCAAAGGTAAACACTGCTACTTTGTGGGACAGATTTCTATTAAACCCATTTACTGATTCCAAAGCAGGATTTGGCAGTAAAGTATTCTGTCTTTTTGTCTTTTCTTTTTTCTCACAGATGGATAATTTATGAGCATAGTAATTACAGGGGGCGTCAGATGTTGTTATCACCGAAGGAAATTCCAGATTGGTATGAAGTGAGTGGCTATTGTCAGATAGGCTCTCTGAGACCTTTACTGCAGGTGAGTAGGCTCTGACATGAGATTGTCAAGTACTAATTTGTATTTTGTAATGGGGCTGTGGGGGGGAGTATTATACAGTTGAAAGCAATGTTACAGTCTTGATGCATGTCACAAGCTTCAGCCATGGCAATTGTGTAAAGAAATCACTCTACAGTTTCGCTTGTAATAAAAGCTATTTGATTATGCTACATGGCTTTGCAGTGTTACTGCTTAAATTGTTCATTAAGCAAACTTGAAACCAACCCAAAGTATAGAGTATGGCATATAAGGGTTGGCTAAGTTATTTTAACAAATAATGGCTGCTGTTGGAGCTGTTGGAGAGAGTCCTGGAGCTGTTGGAGCAAGTCCAGAGGAGGGCTACCAAGATGGTCAGAGGGTTGGAACATCTTTCTTACGAGGACAGGCTGAGAGAGTTGGGCTTGTTCAACCTGGAAAAAGAGAAGGCTCTGGAGACACCTTATAGCAGCCTTCCAGTACCTGAAGGGGGCCCACAAGAAGGCTGGGGAGGGACTTTTTACAAGGGCCTGCAGTGAAAGGACAAGGGGTAATGGTTGGAACCTGGGAAAGGACAGGTTTAGACTAGATACAAGGAAGAAGTTCTTCACCCTGAGGGTGGTGAGACACTGAACAGGTTGCCTAAGGAAGCTGTGGATGCTCCATCCCTGGAAGTGTTCAAGGCCAGGTTGGATGGAGCCTTGAGAAACCTGGTCTAGTGGGAGGTGTCCCTGCCCATGGCAGGGGGGTGGGAACTAGGTGATCTTTAAGGTCCCTTCCAACCCAAACCATTCTATGATTTTATAACTACTATATATAAATTATTTTAAGTTGTTTTATAATTAGCGCTCAAACTGATCACTGATATACTGTCTGTACTATCTGCATTATGTTTGGAACAACAAGAAAATTGGTCAACAAAATTGCATACTTCAATTAGTAGTGATTTTGATTTAGGTGATTTTGAATTAGTGTTGATTTAGGGGTGAAAGGTCCTTCCCTGCTTATTACTTGACAGAATAATTTGCAAATTTAATGCAAAACTTACTCTCATGATCCTTTTTGTTTTGTTCTCTAAATAAGGGCCATGTGATTTGGTCCAATGCTACAGCAATCCTGTGAGCTTTAACATTTGAGGTTCTTGCTGAGCCATATTTTATGAGGAAACAACTTTTTCCAATTCACAGATTACTTGTAGCTGTGACCAAATGCACTTGCTTGCTGTCATGGTGTTGTCTTTGTATAGCCTTAAGTAGGGTTAGGAATAATGCATTTTGACAGCCCTGGATGAGACCTTGTCTAAACAGAAATGTTAACGTGTAACAAGCCACAGCATGAATGTACAGTGTATTACTTGCTGCCAGTGAAAGAAGCAGCACTGCACAGGTGCACCCTGAATGAAAGCTGAGAGCTCTATACTATACAAGAAGTTAGCAGAGAGAAGTTAGTGCTGCTGTGAATTAAAAATTCTTAGCTTTCCACTGTGTGCTGATCTCAGTGCACAGGAAAGCCTAAAATTCTCCATGCAGAATGGTGAGTTCTCAAGGCTTGGATTTTTCTATACATTTATGGGCTTTGGAATTAAATTCTAAAATAGGAAAGGTAAGCTTTCTGGAAGAAAAAGGGAGGCGTGGGGTTCAGCACTGAGCAGTAATTGCTCTGAAGTTAACCAGAGCGGGATGCATTCTGCACTGAGACTGTGGTTAAAGAGTTCTGTTGTTTTCTGCAGAAACGTGTGTACTTCAGGCTTCGAAACAAGGAAACGGGAAAATTCATGTCAGCTGATGGAAACTTAGACAACTTGAATCTTCTCAGGATACAGGTTGCAGAAGATACAGACTCAGATGATCAAATCTGGGTTTATCAGGATGGATTCATAAGGTGCCGGGTGAGGGTCAAGTTCAACATGAATTTTCTCTTTTCCTCTCCAATAGTAGGGCTTTCTGAACTCAGTTCCTACTGTGTCATCTTAATTTATTTTATAGGCTTATTCAGTTTCAGCTGTAATATAATCTTTTTGTAGGGTTTTTTTTGTTTGGGTTGGTTTTTTTTTTATTGGACTCTGGCTTTTTCAGGTGATTTAAACTAGCTGTGTGATGCCTTTTTTGATGTAATTGAAATTTTGAGGGATTTTAGTTACAATTTACTTTTCCCCTAAAGAATAGTAGCCTCATAAGTACTATCAACACCAGAACATCATTGTCTTGCTTTTTGTGAGCTCCTTCCACATTCATGCCCTCTTTCTCCACAGCGAAAATATCACAAAAATGTCAAAGCAGGGGAGACCTTTTAAAATGCAGACTCTTCCTGATGACATTTTGAACTATGCATACCTTGTGGTAGGTCAGTTAGTGTAATGTAGGTTAGATCTTCTTCTGCATTCAGGCAAGCTTAAAGATAAAACCCTACGTTCTTGGGTTTTTTGCATTTTGTGTTTGGTTGGGTTTTTTTCTGGTTATCCCTGTATTTGTCAAATTCATCCCTTTTCCATTCCTCTGTACAAGTTGCCAAATGAAGTCCTACTTTTCTCACAGTCCATAAAACTAATCATGTGCGAATTGCCATTGAGGTGAGCAGAGGTATGCACAGTTCATAATGTTTAAGCGTGAACAGTCTTAGGTAGGGATGCCAGCCAAAGAAAATTAAGTTACTTTAATACTGTTAAACAGCTTGACTGCAAAGAATCATGTGAACTTTTTCTATAGGATTGTATAACTTCAAAGGAGCCATTTATAACTATGTCATCTATGCTGGAGGGAAGAATCTTACTGTTAATAAGCTAAGGCATTGTTTGGACATGTTTACAGGACCCATGCAGTAGTAAAAGGGATTTATGCAGACAGCAAAATGATGCAAAGTAAGCTAAAAGCTTTAATGTCGCGTACAAAAGACTTCTCTCTTGACAGTGGCTCTCCAGCGTTTCACTGGAAGTATTCATATTGAGACAGCGTGGTATTGTATGGCTTTGGGTGAAAGCGCTTGGGTTTTGTCCCCATCTCTGTGTCTTAGAAAGCAGTTTTTCTGCGCACAGAAAATACACAGCTCGTGCTGTAGAGCAGTCAGGTAGCTCAGCGCAAAGTGCAAGCTGGCAACATTGATCTTAAGTGTCTGAACTCTTACAGAGCTCTGCCATCTTTCTGTTGAACAGCAGTAAATGAGTTTTGCACCAAAAAAAAAAAGTTTTCCACCACATTTTTTAAAGAAAATTAAGCTTGTGGGTGGGTAGGTACGTGCACGTAGGCAGACATAGGTCATTGGGAGAACTTGTGCCTTTCTTCCTGTAAGCTTAGGTCATCTCACGGGCTGAGTCATGGTGCCTTGAGGTGTGCCTGAGGTTTTCAAGGAAAGGCTGGTTTAGGTAAGTGGGATAACCGGTAGGCAGCATGTGAAAGTCATTCTGCTCATTTTGTCAGAAACAGATAGGAATAGCAGGTACGAATTCAGGTCCCCTTGCTCTTTATGACTTTCTTGGAGATGGGTGAGCTGGTGGCCTGGTAGGCCTAATGTGTAAGGTTTGAGTCTTCCAAGTCCCACTGGAGAACCCTTTTAGATACAGATGAGAACTGCAGAACTAAATCAACTTACTTCAATTCTAGGTTATGATAGTAAGAAATGCTACTTTTTCAAAACTGTAATAATTTAGGGCCATATCAACAATGGCAGATGAGTGTTTATTTAACCTGCCACTGAAGTCCATTCAGAAGTCATAAGGCAGCTTATGGTGATCTACTGAAAATCACTGTTCACACTGAATAATTAATTGTAATGTGCTACTAATACGGCCTTAATATTCTCTTCAAGTAAGCTTGATTTTTGCCAGTTCTTTTTTTAACCATAAAGACATTTGTAGAGTTTTCAAATCAAGTGATACAAATGACTAGGAACTAAAGAATATAGAACAAAGAAGAAAAAACTATTATGATACACTGTGAAAGAGACAAAATAGCTAGGTCGGGACAATCCCCGGTATCAATACAGGCTGGATGACGGGATTGAGAGCAGCCCTGCAGAGAAGGGCTTGGGGATACTGGTGGATGAAAAGCTGGACATGAGCCGATAATATGCACTTGCAGCCTAGAAGACCCAGAGGGTGGATTTAGACTAGATACAAGGAAGGATTTCTTTTTACAGTGAGGCTGGTGAAACACTGGAACAGGGTGGTAGAAGCCCCATCCCTGGAAACATTCAAGGTGAGGTTGGACAGGGCTCTGAGCAACCTGATCCAGCTAAAGATGTCCCTGCCCACTGCAGGGAGGTTGGACTAGGTGACCTTTAAAGGTCCCTTCCAGCCCAAACTGTTCTATGATTCTATGACTTTTTAGCCTGCAAAGGGAGAGGTTTGAGAGATGCTATGATTGAAGTCTCTGCAAGCATAGCATGGACAAGACATCCCTTAAAATAAGGGAGGGGAAGGGGGGGTGAGGAGAGCATCAAATAAAACTAGTAGTTGCCTATCAAATTTTTTTTAATTTTTTTTTTTTTTTAATAGTAGTGTTACTTAAGACTTAGAACTGTGTGCCACAGAAGGGTTATGATACAGAACGGTGTTCATGTAAAAGAGTTACATTGATCTCAGTGGGCAGTGATTAACAAATCCACATATGGGACAGAAACTGTCCGAGTATTAGAGGTACCAGCTCTGCAGGGAAAAGTCTCGGGGCTGGAAATTGCTGTAGACCGGGAGAGATTACTAGGAACATAGCGCATGCAAGAGCAGAGTGAACGTAATCTTCCATGGCATCTGTTACTGGCCACTGCTAGAGACAGGTGCTGATTGTACCTTTGGATCTAATACAGCGTGGTTATTTTAATGTTCTGATGTAGAGGAGAGTGTCAGCAGAAACAAGAACACAAATAAATAGGCTTGAGTTTGGGGCAAAAATGCATTCCTTTAGGGAAAATAGTTCATAGATACTGTTCTCCCCTGCTGACATTTCTCCTATCTGATTAAAAAACAGTGGATGCTAGAAGTAAGGCCGTTTTGAATAACACCTGTTGCCTCTCTGATGATACAGATGGCGGAGGATTGCTGCTTGGCAATTGTTGGAAATCTTATAACTCCTGGCTCTAAACTTGGTCTGTCATTTGAGCGGAATGAAGACAAACAATATTGGCATATTAGTCCTGATGGCAGGATTTACAGCAAGATGAAACCCAAGCTGGTTTTAGATATCAAAGGTAAGCAAATATGTTATCTCATTACATTGTGTCTTAATTACATGGTATAATACATGTATATATAAAGTGGGATGGGTACTAAACGTGCCTATAAATTAAGGATGGTGTTATAGTTACTTTAATCTAGAATCAAAAAAGACCCGATTAGCTAGTCTGACCTCAAGAATTATACAGGTCCTAGGACTTCATTCATGTTTCCTACGTAGAGTTTAGTAACTCACAGTACTTGCTTATCTTGTATTCCCAGTGTCCACTCACTGTAGATATCCTCAGTTAATTTTAGAGGCACTGGGTGATGTGAATATAATTATTTAAAATGGTGAAGCAATAAAAACCTAGCTTCTTATTAACTTTAATTTGTATAGAGCAAATTTTCTTATATAGTAGTTGTAGATGCAATAGCCAAAGGATATTAGGAAAGCAAAGGCAGGCTTGTACACTGATGTGATGAGATGCAAAAAGTTTTTTCATTTATTAATGGCTATACCTTTATTGTGAACATGAGATTCTGCCATAGCAGCCTGAGGTCTGTGCACGTTTGATGCGTGTTTTACAGTTGCTTTTGTCAGAGCAATTTGATTCATGTAAATACTGTTCCTGAACTTTGTTTTCATAGTTTCATAGGTCTGAAAAGGCAACAAATTGAATGATTAGCAGAATTAGCATAATCAGATGTTTTTACATAACTCTGCATTTTTGGGTGGGGGGAAGTAATTTCCTATAGCTGTTAACTTTTTTTAGCCGTTTTAAAATTCATTTTGCATTGATGCTGTGACATTAATTACAGCAATTACCAAAAAAAAAAAAAAAAAAAAAAGGAAAGAAAAATACCGGGGTCAACAGTCAGCACTCTGGAACTGCAAAGGACAGGACTATCAGAACTGTGAGAAAAAGGTTATCTAATGTCTGACCATAATACAACACTGGCACAAGTAGTCACAAATTCTCTTTACTGCCATAAAAAGCTAGTGATGATTAATTCTAAACTTACCAAAAAGACTCCAGTTCAAGGGTGACTCTCTAGTCACAATGACTGCATACCTTTTGTAAAGTTAGTTCCAAGTTGCACCAAACAAGCAGACGTACTATTAGGCTGCCTGGTTAATCATGTTAAAAGGAATTATTTCCTGCATTTATAATTTAAGAACTTCACAATAGATAAGTCTGGTGATGAAAGAATGAGGGGAAAAAAAAGACGTCTGTATGGTAAGTATGAGAGAGTCAGTACCTTTAGCTTTTATTTGGGGCCTAGTAGGAACATTCCCTGTTTCTGCCAGTTCTGCTCGTCCATTCTTGACCACAAGTTGAGCATTAAGGAATTCTTCAGTAAATGCATGCAGTGGTTCAGCTGTGCAGTTACCCATGCCACCTTGTGGATGTAGTGGCATAGCACAAAGATTTTGTCCAGAGCACCGCTCTATCAAAGTAAATAGTCTCTTGTTCCACTGAGAAAAATCCCATCTTTTCCCATTTTAACATGTTTACATTCTCTCAGACACAGCTTACAAAATATTTTTTGTGCTCGCAGTGATAACCGAGCTATGGAGCTAATGTTAGTTTTTGTAGCTGCTGGCTAGGGTTGTTTTTTTTCCCGTGGGAGTATTTGGTCTGGTGTTCCCTTCTTTTCTCTCTTTCTGAAGAACTTTGCAAGTATTTCTGCTGTGTATCTCTACTGCTTTTTAGTAATTGCCTGGTGATGGCAAGGAGAGAAAATCACGTTGGTGTTCACCTTCTCAGAGACCTTTCTGATTTGGGACAGTGGCACCCTCCCCCAAACTGCTGAAGCTGAGAACAGCTAAGGTGCTTGAGATGGCATTTCCTTAGTATGAAAGAGCTGCTCTTAAATGTGGCTGCCCGTGCAGGACTCCAGGTGCCTAGAGTGTTTCTGTCTGAGATCTGCTAGAATACCTCTTTGTTAAGCTCATCACAAGCTTTCAGCTGCTGGGCTTGTCTTTTGCTCATTTGGGGAGGGTGAGGCTATAGGGGGTGGGGAAGGGGGAGGCTATAGGGGTGCAGAATGAATGACAGTGTCCATGGGAGCGTCCTGGTGCTCTGTGTAAACGGTTGGCTGAGGTGGCTGCTTCCAGTGGGACTGCTACTTGCTGTTGCAGATGTGTTGTACGACATGAGATGCACGTGTCTGCACTTCTGCAGTATGCACTACATCCGCGGAGGAAAAAAGTCAGTTCTAACTTTCAGCCCTAGTCAAACATTTCTTTGCTTCCGAGTTTCTTAAGTCAGAATACTAATGGCGCTCTTCTGTGGGAACCTGTTTGGCATTGCATCACGCGGGTAAATTAAGCCCCTCTAAGAAAGGGTTATATTTTGCATTCAGGTGTGTTCAGCTGCCAGTGGAAACAGATGAAGACTGGGTAATACTCTGTGTATGGCGACTGGTGATACCAGTGGTCAAAATACAGGATTATAAAGGCGAAGAGTTAAATGAGTACCAGTCCTTGTCCTTGGTGTCATGCTGTATTGTCTGTTCGCAGCAGGACTCATTTCATCATGTAAACATCATCTTTAGAGCAAAGCGACAACTGTTGAGGGGAAACTGAACAGCCAAGTGTGACTTTCGGGAAGTGACAGTCTTAAAGGAGCTACGCCTGAGTGTATTGCAGTGGTTCCTTCCTTTCCCATCCAGGCTGAAAAAGCTGAGGTACTGGGTTAGTGAAGGGGTGGAGAGGAGCAGGCAGGCTCCCTCGTTTCAGTGTTAATTCCAACAGCAGGCAGTGATGAAAATGAGTTTGTCTTTTCAGTGCCTTGGGGAGAAGAGAAACGGTCTGCACCAGCCCTTACTAAGTTGCCCTGAAACCTGAAGTACATGTGTCTTATTGCAAAGATAATCTACGCTCTTGGAAATTTTTCTTTACAGGGGGCACACAATATGATCGCGACCACGTTGTTGTCAACACAGTCAACGAAGAAAAGTTAACGCAGTGTTGGGAACCACTAGTTGTATAAACGCAAACAAGCAAAGATGACGTTTGAATTGGGCGCTATTCCAGACGCTAGAATCGGCACAGCCATCTCGGAAGGATACAGGATCGACAATGAGAGCTTTGTCTTTTCTTTGCAAATTTAAAAAGAACAAGCAACAGAATGATTTCGCCTCTGTATCTAAGATTATTATCCCTATAAAAGCTTGAGTATCTCTCAACCTTCTTATTTTATTTTTTTTTTTAATCATCACAACTCAGTGTGAGGTAGAGAGTGGTAGTATGCCTCGGGCTAGAGTGGAAGAACTAGAGGTGGGAGAGACCCTATGGAGTTACAGTTGTGTCAGTGAGTAGTTAATCCAGAATAGTCAGTAAGTGTAATTTTAAATTATTTTTAAAAATTGTTGTTTTTAACTGAGAGAAGGGCTAAAAAATACTTAAAGCTTATTTTATAAAGGAGAGGAGTGCAGTGTGTATGTGGGTACAGCAATTTGGACCTATGGGCTGTAGTATAAAGAAATACTCACTACTGGAAATTAATGTATTTTTTTCACTGGAACAAACTTAAGCTTACTGGAAGTTTAAAGGCTGCTAGCACACAGCACATCCAAAGAATTTTTAACATGTGGCTTCAAATATAGTTAGTATGCTAATATAGTAAGTCCTAAATTAAGAAAAAATTCAAGATTTTTCTCATGTAGAGATGATGTAAATTAGTAGATGTTTGTTAGAAAAAGAGAGGGCTGGCAAAAGGATGCATCAGAATGTGAAGAACTTGACCGTTTTCTAGGCTGCCTAACTTTTTGAGTTAAGGGTATTTTACTTCTTTGCCAAGTCAAATTTTTACCTTATAGAACAGTTCCAGTAAGTACAGTCTTCCTCAACTCCAAAATCATACCGAAAATAAGAATTATTAGGGAGTCACTACAGCTGACTGCAGCAGCACCGAAGCGCTGTGGTTACGAAGTTTTTCAGCCACTGCCTGTTGGGCTTAGCGTGGACAATGCCAGACGCCCACCAGAGGTATTTGTGGTGACGCTGGAGAGCAGCGTCTGAGGTGGGCTGCTGGCTCCCGGTGGCTGCTGGGCAGAAACGTCCGGCTGCTCTAGTAAGGGGCACAGCCAAGACTGGATACCTGCCCAGTCACAAGGGCTGTGCCTGTTCAAAGTAAGTGTTACTGGTTTAGTAAAGAGCTTGTGACAAGTAAGACACACGAATGACTTCAAGAAGTTCTTCTGTTGCCCTGCTCTTAACCTGGTTTTGTTAGTTTTCCTTAATAATGTTGGCAAAAAGGTAAAATACAAACAAAGTCTTGTACGATGCTGCTGTGTTTTGTTCTGGCTTAGACCAGTGTTATTACAAGCTGCTCCTAGGAGCATCCAGGCCTTTGTCTTGCATAGTAAGTCTGTTTAAAATTAACATTTTCATTACTATTGTATTGCCTCAAAGGATACTGGTGCTTTTACTGTTCCACCCTCAAGGAAGTGCCTTACTAATTTTCCTCCTTTTGTACAGACATACTGAAGTTTTGTTGCTCTGAAATGTGCTGCTTTTAGTTCTTCATAGAAAATGTGGTTGTTATTGGTTCCAAACAGTGGTACTTTGTCATACTGATGTGCTCTTGCTATATATAATATAGCATTTTACAAATAAATTTAAGTTAGGTAACTTTTTATTGAAATTATTTTTAAAGGTAGAAAGCTGATGTTTTATGGTTGGTTTTGCTTCTGTCTTGTGCCCTTCTCTGTCCATAATTCCCCTGTGACAGCTAGCTAGTGAGGAGCGAATACGTGGTGTTGGGGTAGCTGCAGGCTCTGCGGAACAGATGCTTCTCCTGTACAAGCACGTGTTTGGCACATTTGTACATGGGGCCACAGTTCACGTGGCTGCTGTTTCTGTCCCCTGGTGGAAGCACTGCATGAGATGGCTTTTGCCATCACCGTTGTTGCACCACAGTAAATGTGCAGTTCTCAATTAAGAGGTTACCACTTTTCCTTCGATCTACCTCCGTAATTGCAGGGGAAGTCACTCCGTAGCCCATCTCTGGCAAAACGGTAAGTTTAAAACAGGACCGGCAGACACGTACCCCCTCAGGCACTTCACCCCCACCAGCAGTGACAGGCGGCATGGCGGGAACACGGTCTCCTGATTACTGACAAAATCATGTCTAGCCTGCCTGCCTAAACACTGTAGTCGGCTGAATCTGCGCCAGGAGTTAGGCAATTAGAGTAATTATCAGTTACAGATTGATTTTGTTCTGTGCTTCTACTCAGATTAGTTATGCCATGAGAGATTGCCATATCGGGATTAAAGTACAGGTCTTGAGACGGCGATGTGACCACTTAATACAGGAAAAGTTTACAGGTTCTGAGAATGAACTAATTAGTAATAATATATATTAATAGAGGTGAACAGATCTAGAAAAGGACAGGGAAAAAAAGGACAGCACAAGTTTCACATGGTCAGTTAGGTAAAGGCATGCCGCACCAGTCCAGAGCTTAGCTAAAACATCTGGAAAATAAAAGCTCCAAGATCTACAAACTGAAAATGCTGCCGGCTGCTCCTCTTATCCCAAGCGTGAGGGGTGTTCTGCAAAAGTCACAACTACATTGTCAACATGGCTTTCATGTAGAAATACCCAAGGGACGTTCATATCTCTTGTCTGCACATTAACGGTTATTAACAGGCAGAGTATGAGGGAATCAGAGACTTTGCTAAGACTTTTCTGTAAAATTCTGCATCCTGTGTGAGCTTTTAAAGAAAGAGTTGCTACGTACTAATTCACGTTCAAGTGTCATTTACCAGTAAAGGACTGACTGCAGGCAGAAGAATGATTGGAGATACTTTATTTATTACCGATTACATCGATCACTGTTTTTCCACGTGCATGTCCTCCTTCCAATTTCAGAAAGGCCTTTGGAACTTCAGAGAAAGAGAAGACTTGATCAATAACTGGTTGAATCTAAAAAATAAAGAAAAAGCGTCACTATATTGGGAATAAAACAACGTATCACCTTCGTACTTCAAAACTGCATGAGGAAAGGGGGAGGTTTCTTTGTACTATTTAGGGCAGAGGTTGCCAAATGATGTAGTCACTAGCTTTTAACTTTTTTGGGGGACCCCTCTGCATGCAGTAAGTGGCTTTCTGTTGCTCTTTGCCCAAGTTTTGGAACATCTCTACTAGCAGAGTTTGGAGCCCTCACCCGGGACTCTGAACAATAAAGTCACTATGCAAGGCTGTAACTGCTCAGTGCCTTTAAAAGCTGACACTGGTTCCACTTTTTGTTGTCCGCAATGATACACTGAGGAAAAGGACAAACATTTTTTTTTTTTTTCATCTCTCTCTACTGGTTTTCTTGTTAAGCCCAAGACTTTTCAAAAGGTCAGATGTTTTAAAGATACCTATGAATCTCGTGCCTATCTGCATCGTTACATGCCTCAGTACCCTTAAAAGACTTGGACAGAAATTAAGTATAAAAAAAAAGTCCATACACATTTGTTGCTGAATCATTTAGATACTCTTGAGAGCTCATCCACTGTGTATTCCAATAGGTGTACATCATTAAGCCCAGCTTGCATCGACTGCTATTTTGGCATTAATTTTGTGGAGTAGCCTTCTGGACTGTTTCACACTCATAATGAAGGTGAAACCACCCTATTCGCTGTCCCCATTATTAACTACAGAGCCTGAAAACCCTACGAGCATTTTCTTTAGACATCGTAGTGTACCGCCTGAGGCAGAAGAAATCCCCGATGCTTCTGAAAAACAGTTGTCACTGCTGCTCCAAGGGAAGAGACTTTTTCTATCAACAAGTTCCGAGTCAGCCATCCAAAGGCCAAAATGAGATCTGTGTCCCAAAGCACCTCCCACACCGCCTCCCAAAGCTGCTGCCTACCCTGAGGTTGGTCTCTTGCCTCGGATCCCCTAACACCAGCCCAATGCATGTTCTTGCATTGACCAACTGATCCTAATCCTCTTGCCAGAGGAAAACATTAACAGCAGCTGAGTCTGCAGGTAGCTCTTGCAGTGATGAAGATCTGAAGTAACAAAGATCCAAACACTCTGTCTATCTACTGTGCTAGAAAAAGATCCTTGTTACTTGTGTCAGTTAAAAAAAAAAAAATCCTTCAGGCTTTTTCCTCGCAGCTACCGGCATGCACGCTATCTTGTTGAATACTCCAGAGCTGGTAACTGCCCTCTCCCGGTCCGACATGCATCTCGCGATATACCAAAGGAAGACAACAGCAATAAGGACACAAACAATTTGCCAGCATCAGAACAGTGCTGTCTTTAAAAGGCTTGCTTGCTTTTACCAGAAGGCGAGGGGTGCGTATGCAGACGTGCTGCTTGGCAGGTGAACGTGCAGCGCTACCAAGGAGAGGTTTTTGTACACAGATATTTTCCCAGCAGCAGCACTGACCACCCAGCACCCTCCCCAGCGGCACAACAAAGGCAATCTGGTAGTTGTCTGGGCTCGTGTAGGTCTTTTTCTCAACTCTCTTAATTTTCTCTTTATTCATACAGTGCCTTACCTTGAAGTCCATTCATTGCAGTAAAATGACTGGTTTTGCTTATATGATAACAGTAATCCAAGACATCAATAATCTATCACTCTGCAGTATCACCTAACCTGGGCACTAGATTTTCCTTTTTATTTTGTCAAGGCAAGCTTAGAAGTAGTGTGAAACCACATGGCAGAGAAGTAGGAATGAGCGAACCCCCTCCAAATAAAAAGTCAGAATTAGCAGCCAAATCACTATGAGAGCAAGTGTGCAAATAAATATAGTCACTAAGTGCCTCGGAGTTGCCATGCTGCAGGGCACAAGGCTGGGTAACTTCTTCCCCTTGGTCTGCCAGGACAATCTCTGTCAACACACCTCTGGCAAAGTGAGCAGTAACACACAGCAGAGGAGCCACGAAGGTACCGGATAACACTTTCTGATGCTCAACTGGGGAAGAAACATGGGGCGTGAATGGTCACGTTCCAGACAAAATCGTGTTGGCTCAGCACCCAGCACAGAATGGAAATGCCGTCTCGGGCATCAGCAGAGTCAGAGACGGGGACCGAGGGCAGCAAAACCACTGAATGAGACAATGGCTTTGGGTAAACTGAGCATCTGAGCACACTGCAGCTGCTGTGACTATCGGCAGGAGGAACGTGCTGCTGATCAGCAGTGACTGTTTTTGAGGAAGACCAACCCTTGCTTTCATAGCCAGTGCTTCGAAAAAAAAAAAAAACAATTCAGTAACCCTGTTGAGCCCAGCACAAGTGCAGCACTTGTACAAGTACTTGTTGTTAATGGCAGCGACATACACAGCTGTGCTTCAGTTCAGAAAAAAAAAAAAATACAGAAACTCGGCCTGCCGGCGCATGGACACAGATGACCCTAGCAGGGCAAGGGGCTGGGAGGAGGGGAAAGGTATCTGGGGAAAAAAGCAGTGCAGCAGCACAAGGGATGTGAAGCCAAAGGGATTCCAGGGAAAGGCAGAAGTTAATTTCAGCCCCATGCAGCAAGTGAGAAAAAATGAGCAAGACTCTTCAATGTTCCACTACCTGCGGTCATTTATTGTAGGCTGGAGCTTATAAGCCTGACAGACCCGAGGCATGTTACGTCCTCAGCCTGTGAGGTGAAGTTCAAAGCATCACATTTGAAAAGTGGTGACACAGGGATTCAGAGGAACCCTGAACTCAGCCTCGCAGTTGAAAACACCGTGTGTATTCCAGCCACCACACACTCAAAGCCCATCTGCTACACTGATGTAGCCTCTAGCTCCATTTAAACGCCGGCTTTAGGCAGTGCTATAGAGAGACATGAATACTAAATTGATGATCCCGACAATCTAGAGCATTAAACATTTTATCTGGCTGGCTGGTCAGTCCCATTGTTTGAATAACCCTGAAAGGGCTGACCGTGTTGCAGCACAGTGATTCACTCAGCCTTTACCATAATCCACTGACTAAGATAAAATTTCTTCCTGTGAACAGACAAACAAGTAGGGGAGAGTCTGCTGTTTGTTGAATGTGTGATAATAAATGGAGATTAACTGGATAATAAAAACACTGCCTATTTACAGCCACGCATCAGTTCCTTGCCAGAGGACACCTATTTGTTCAGGGAAAAGGGATTAAACTAAAGTCTGGGAGAGAAAGGATTACACACACCCGCATTGAAATGTTTATCTGAAAACAGATTGGGCCTGAAAGGTATTTTCTTCCTCTTCATTCTCTCCGATGCAGGACATACTATAGAAATGAATCTCAGGTCTCTTGAAATGAACTCACGTGTTTGGAAAAATAAAAAGCGTTAACTGCTGATGCTGATTGAGGCTATCCTACAGAGAGCACAGAAGTGGCATCCCAGCCAACCCAGCTCTGAACGCAACACACAGGCACTGCCAGGAGTTGAGTGGTCAGCAGGAACATGCTCCTGCTAATGGCACATCCAAGCCCACTCTTGGAGGTCCCCATTTCTGTGGTAGCAAGGACACGGTCTGAATTTATCAGGAGGGGACAAGCGAGAAAACGTGCAGGGAATGAAGACACCTCTGACCCTCGAATTAGCAACAAGTCGCTGCAGTGAGTGTGGAGCTGGTTGCTGCCGCGGGAGGGAGAGCTAGAGCTTTGAAATTCTCAGAGAGCTGAACCGAAGCGCATAGGCCCTCAGAGCAAGCCTAGTTCAAAGCGGAACAGGGAAAAAAGTCCCCTCACTCCAAGGGCAATGACGGTGCATTGGCTCTCCCCCAGGTTAGTAAAGGATGGCCATGTCAAAACCGCAGGGCAGCCTCGCTTTGCAGAGAGAGTGCCTCCCTCCCACTGCCACCTCCCGCTGTCCACACCCTGCCTACTCCTCGGTGAGCAGCCACCAGCCTGCTCACGGCTCGGGTACGCACTGGAAAAGATCCTTGTACACTCACAGACCAAGAGCTGTGACGGGCTCCACCACACATCAAAATCCTCTTGAGGGCTTGCCGTAATGGAAAAGACCTGCTGGCCATTTTGACTAGCTCAGGAGATAAAGGCTGCCTTCCTCCAGAAATTACCACCGTGCCCAAATGTGATGTATGAGCCCAAATGGACAAATGCAGAACTTGGTACTCTCCTTTGCCCTTCAGTGAGTCTCCCTTCAATGTCAACAAGAGACTTGAACAGAAGTCATTACAAAGAACAGTCCCTGTCCTGCAAATAAATATCTAGTTATCCATTCAGTGCTTTATTGTCAACTCATGGAAAAAACGCTGGTTTGGGGCTGGTTCTGTCATTTCTTTCCTTTAGCTGAGCATCTCCTTCTCTGCTGTACTCAAGTTCCATGTTGTTTGGGTCTTGATCCCACCCCTTTCTTCATCCTTCCTTCCCCTTCAAATAGCATGCAACAATGTATGCTGAGCTTCACCTTGCTTGCCAACATTAGGTTCTAAGGTCAACTCTCACTGAAGATAAAGACTAAAGTTCTTAACCTTCTGGGACAACTGGCTCTGGTCACATGTTGTACTGGCAGCCTTGCAACTATACAGTGCTATGGTTTTGATTAACTTGTGTTTCAGAGAATACGCACTTTCATCCAAGAGCACATTAAAGGACATCGGGTACATAATATTTCTGTCCCAAATACCTAACAGAAGTAAAAATGGTCCAAGGAGCCACTCTCACACACCCATAAGAAGAATGGTGGTGCAGTGGTTAAGACGCGGGAATGGAAGGCATGTGTCCTGGGGTCTGCTCCCACAGTCACCTTACCAACAACTGCATTACCACGTTTTGTTAGTTTTTTCAAGCCAAGGTACATTCTTTGATATCAAGCCTCTAAGAGCAGCCCACAGGAAGTCAGGGATATCATCTAGAATTATTAAAATGCGAGAAGATAAATCCCAGCTAAGCAGGCTATCAGGGTATGCTTTGGAGTGTGGAAGAGGTTTAAAACAATCTCTAGCTCATTAATCGGCCCTGACAGAAGAGCTTCTACAGAACGCAATGAAGAGCAGTAAGAAACTGCAACAAGCCCAGAAATGTAGCGTGTGCCAGCCTAGCCGAGGCTTAGTTCAGTAGAAATGCGGAAGATCCTGGGCTTAGTCACCTACTGAACCATGCTGAAAAATGAATAACTAAAGGAAAGAGCAACTCTCTCTTCTCCCCTAGCAGTCATGTTCACGGTAGTTGTCCTGATATTTATGCTGGCAATTAAAGCAATCTGGGGCAATGCCACCATATAACTAAGACAGAACAAACTTTAGTACAGTGGTGGGTTTTTAATATATATATATATATATATATAAAAAATATATATATTTATATATGAGAGCATCTTGCATCTTATATATTAATTTTATATATATTAGAAGAATAGTCCTGCATGATCAGCCTCTCCCCAGGTCTCAGCAAATTAAGCTCACAACAGACAAGAGCTGTCTTGTTGATGTCACATTTCACTGCTGTGCTGGACATAATTCCCTCCTGCACTGGGGTACTAGAGCTCAGAACACCAGGGCTGACTTTCTACAGAATATGCAATTACATCAGGCTGAGGCAACACATTTGATTAAATACGTGGTATATGATGAAGTTTTTCCAGACCTCATTGTGGTTCACGTGAATTCACATATTCAAACCCTATCTCTCCAGAGTATGCAAAATTTCCATTAGTCTTCTTCACAGACACTTCATGATGTAATCACACAGCACTTTGATAAAGAGCATAAGCAAGCTACCATGTCCTGGAGGAAGAGGAGCAGATGTGTTTTAATAAAATTCACAGTGGTTTTTTTGGTGGCTGTGACAAAATGCAGATAAAGGTTTCTTTTGGAAGAGAAAGGACTGAACAGAGCTTTTGGCAACCTCTTCTTGATCAACATCTCTGGGCTTTAGCCAACCAACCTGGCAAGCAAAAGCACTCCAACAAGAAAACACAAAATGAAAATTTTAAAGAAAGTGCAAGCTTTGCAATTTAGCATGGAGAAAGATGGTCATCGTATTGAGCGTGAGTGACTAAAGAGCGTGGGGAGAAGGACTGGTCTCTAGTCAATTTAGACATTTAAGTACAGAATCACTACCCTAGTGTCCTTTTTCAGCTATGGAGAGTAAAGCAAGCACCACCCAAGGGCGAGTCACCTCGGGTACCTTAAGATACCTTAGCACAGCCATAAAGACTGGAATTACTGCAGAGAAGGCCACATCTAGAGATGCCAGATTTGGAGAACGTTCAAGGACTCAATATGTAACATTAGCTGTTTGATATTCATACAGATGAGAGAAATGTGCAACAATTGTGCCACGAGGGCCAGGGAAAAAGTTACCTGCAGAGCTGTAACAGGATGAATTGGAAGCAAGTCAATACACACAGGTTAGGATACAGAGTGAAGAAGCTGTGATAACCTATGCTAGCAGGAGGAATGTAAGCCATCTTAAATCATGGCCATCCAAACAACCCAAAACCCAAGTAATGTCAAAGTGGTCGAGCATATCCATTTGTGTTGTTTGCTTCCTGAATAGCAAAGACTAGCAATAGAAAACAACTGAATTCCACATTTTAACAGGGTATCTCAGAGCACATCACCAAAGGTGGATAAAAGGCGTTAGCCCTCATTAGTAGACGGAGAAATTATGGTAGCAAGAGGTTAAGTACAGCAGTGCACAGGAAAACAGCAGCAGGGCCAAAGAACAGTCAGCATCCTGTCCTCCAAACCACAACAGCAGGTGCTAAGTCCAAAGCATCTAGTGCCTTCAGCAAAATGTATAATCAACACTACACACCAATTACATTAATATAGGCATGCAATTGCTTTTTGTGTGTGTGCCTGTGCTGTAACATTTATCTAGAAAGCAAACAACACAGAGAATGATCTATTCATGATCGGAGACTACTTGTCCTTTAGCCTTCCTTCTGCAAAATCAACTCTCACCCATCAGCTGATGCAACTCTGCTCTGAAGGGAAGAGTATTAAGCCACCAGAAACACTGCACACACACATCCCTGCACTGCATTTAAATGGCATGGAATTAAAATTAAAACCTCAAATTTCTGCAAGGCTGCATGTTAACCCACATCCTATCGTGGTCCAGCGGGAACATAAAACATACTTAGTGCTCCCCCTTATGACACGAAGGAGTCTTCTGAGCCTGCCTTTATAAACGGCGAAGTAAGTGCTCAATTGTAAGTTAGAGGCTTTCTACAAACCTATGCAGTTATATGAGTTTGGTAGATTTTCACCAAGGACTAAATGGCACATCCTTAGAAAGGAGGAAAAAGTTAAGCAAGCAGCAAAATCCAAGACTGTCAATGTTAAATCCACAACACTGACCACAAATACATCAAACTAATTCCTAAGAAGACTTTCAGCGATGATGCTGGCAGCAGAGACCAGTGACGATGCTTCAGCAGACAGTGTGCCAGCAGATCTGTGTCCTGAACTAAAGACTCTATTGATTTCACTTGTCTTTAGATGAGAACCTTGTAATTCACCAGGAACGTTCTGCCATGGAAAGAGATCCCCATCTTCTGACATGCGCTTCATCAACCGATTTGGTGGAGCCCACATTAAGCCAGTCCTTGCTAGCTCAAAATTAACTGGTGGAGTTCAGCCCACAACAGGCACTTCCCAGCAGTTTAGAAAGTAGCCAGTATCTTTAAAATTTGGCAAGGAAATACTTTGTTTTCTCTGTGCCCACTACTGCTGCAGCACCTCCCAGTCCCTCAGTCTCACAATAGTCTCTTTGGAAGACGTCCAGCTGCAAGGCAGAGAAAACAGCTCATAAACTGAAAATGGTTTTATAAACCCCAGAACTGAGCTGATGTGCAGATAAATTACAAAAGGAAAATTATTCTCCTTCCTTGCACTACCAGCTCATCAAATCCTCTCTTTCTCCTTCCCGTTAAAGAAGGCTGTTAAAAGAACTCCTCCTCGTAGCTGACATTTTGCAATCTCTATTCCTTTCTGCAAAGATCATCTGTGTGAAAACCAAGTATCTTTAAACAAAATTCCCTTTTTGCTTATTCTTCATCCACTGAAGGATTGAGAATCTTTTTGCTTTCTCAAAGGAAGAGGATGAACTCATCAGAACTAAAAATCTGTGTTGGTGCAAAGGGACTAAAAGAAAAAACACTGACAAATCAATAGGATCTGTAACTGCTTCAGAGGTACGCTCTTCAAAGCTTCACTTAGTGTAACATCATCTCTTTAAACCAGCAGCTCTTTTTAATTTCCTTCATTGAAATCTCCCCTCATGATTTATACTTTCCTGAAAAAAGCCTCTCATTTTCAGGAGCTCTACAATGGCTCTCCTGTTCACACTTCCTACAATCTCAAAATTAAGATGTCTGTAACAGAAAAGACAATTTACTGAAATTTCAAAATAACTAAACCTGCATTACTCAAAACTGTATTCACTCAAAACTAAGAAGTTCAACTACATGAGCTCACTTTGCTGGCTTCCCCAAGTCTTCTTGCTTTTATTGCTTCGTGGTGAGTTTTTTTTAATTCTCATTTATTCTCTCCTGAATAGACATAAACATTTGTTTTCACTGAGTTATGGGAAATTATAGTACACTTCCTCCAGCAATTCTCTTCTGCCTTTTTTTTCCAAACACCTACTCTTCTGAACAGATAAATTGTCCATTTAAGAGAACTCTTGTGTCTAGACAATAAAGGTCACAGTCTATTAACATCTGTCTAAATGGAACACATCTGGGTCTTATAAAATACTGATGATAAGAGTGTTTACAACATTTTACAAAATAGAGTAAAATGCTGCTAGAGTAATGACTATGCAGTCTGACATGATGACCTGTTTTTGCACAGAGAATAAAAGTCGAAGCAAACATCCTCATGATCACCTTACAACAAAAAGTACATCAGGACATTCATATATGTATGGCGTACATTTCAAACGGCGTTACAAATCACCTGTCCAGATTACTAGGCAGAGAACACCAATTAAGCCCTAACTCTATTGCATAAACAGGTGTTTCCCAAGACGCTTTCATGGGCATATTCTGCATTTGTTTTGCATACAAGGCAGGAGCAGAACACAAAACAAGTCGTGACTGGCTAAGAATCAGGACAAATGGTAAGTGGAAGACAAGGGCATTTCTGTTTCTTAGACAACTATAATTTAGTGATGTGACTGGATGAGGGGCAGCTTCCAGGGTTTCTTTCCTGACCACGGGATAATGCCTACAGCACTGGACACAATGCAAAGCAGAATGGTGCAAAGCTGTAGCCAGGAACACACTTCATCACAGCTTATTTGCTGCTGCAGCCTCTGTTTATGAGTAGGTAATTTTTTAGGAAACACAGACTTTCCACTGCCCATGACAGCAGCACACTGGTCACGACAGAGGAATCAGAGTGGCTGAATTCAGGAAGATTTTTATTCTGATGAGCAACACTGAGGTGGCAACTAGAAGCAGTCAGGCCTTAAGAACGACAGCAATTTATTTATTCTTCTCCAAACTCTACAACATAGCGCATAGCAGAAAAGGAGATCAACACTCAAACTTTGAGATACCTAAATTTTATTAGTATGCATAAATTTTGAGCACAAGATGGCCTACCAGTTCACATAGTGGAATTACCAGCAGTCATGGCAGACTCTGCTTCCTCTTTTGCTGAGAAAGATTAACAGCAGTTGTCTGTGTTCTCTACTCTACTCTGGGAATTTTGGCAACATGAAATTATCCAAAAGAGGACATGGCCAGGACCTACAGCACCACACAGTCCAATAAACATGCAAGCAACTGCTCATCCTCACACACGTTTTGTAGCAAACTCATAAACCTGGAAAGATCAGAAAAGCCGTAATCCATCTTCCATTTCATGCCTTTCCCCCAAGCCCACTAAGAGATTCCCCAAACGCTTATGAATGCTCAGAACCTTCCAAGTCACTGTGCTGAACTAGCACAAACATTACACTCTGAAGCACTGAAATAATGAAACACAAGATTCTTGTCACCGCTCTGCCAATTCAGATTGTCTATGACAATGCAATAACCTGAATTATTCTAGTACTGTGCACATTATGGGCAGGACTCCTGATCATCCAGGCTAAACAGTTTTGCATATGCAGATAACACACAGCCATGTTCATTCCAACAAAATGAGGCCTCTTAAAACATAATCATTTTCAACACCAGAGTTCATGCTAAATGATTCCCACTGGCAAAAATAAACAATCACTGGACATTCCTTCCTCATAACTTAGAAAGCTTTGTGTTTTCAAAAACAGGTAGGGTGGAGAGGGAGAAGGCAGAACAGTCTCGAGGATTACAAACCCCTAAATTCCATGCAAAAGGCAGGTTAGAAACTGCAGCAAGTCAATTCTTAATTAGTTTTCCTCACTGTGATTCTCGTAACATTTTATTCCCTAATTGTGAACTACACCATTTTTGAGTCAAAGCAGCACCTCTTTCAGCACAAATACCCAAATAACCATTACTGACATACCTTTCCAGAATCAACTAGTACTGCTATTTCATCCAAACTTGGGCCACTTGGCATAAAAAATGCCCACCGATAATGGACTCCTTTAAAGAGATGCTGCAAGAAAGATGACAAATATATTAAAATATCGTGAAAGGAAGCTGAAATGGGAACTAAAATTAATGACAGAAGCACTAGAGAAGCAACTTAAGGAAAAGACATGGAAATTATATGCTAGCATTTGAAAAAAAAGTCACCTAAGCATCATGTGGATTAAATGCACAGACAGGGATGTTGTATTATTGCAACAGGATCAGGGGTGAATTTTGTGTCCAATTGCACAAGTCAGCTAGTCGAGAAAAACAACCACCTAGTCTCTGCAGCTAGAAACAGCATCATTTGCTACATAAGAGAGAAATGGTGCTGTATGTTTACACGCATTCACAAAGGGGGTGAAATAAAGACAGCAATGTGACATTTAGAACCTTCCACCTCAGTGTTAGTGACTAAATTTTCCACCATCGCATCTGCCAAAGTCACCACTGCCCAATGACAGATGGCAGCTCACATGAAAAGCACTTTGGGAAGATCTCACAAGCACATGTCAAGAGCACCTCCTCTGAGTAAGTCATTACAGGAATTAGAATCATCATCTGCCAAAGAGACATGATTTTTAATACATGGCATACAATGCTCCTCATCACGGAAACACGCACACTAAGAAATAATATTATTTCTAAGAAATAATATTATTTCTTCCCAGCCTTTTCATTTTTTGAGCTTTCCTTTGAAAGTAGTGGTGCAGGACTTAGAATCTCATTCAACCATGCCGTCACAGGAATACCATAGCAACTGCTTGAAAAGCATTCATTTGGAGAGCAAGCACACACGTTGAGAGAAGAAAGAGGTAAGTTCTAAAAAGCCTCACTGATCTGGCCACTGGCAGATCGTTTTAAGATCCACTTATGAAAACTAGAAAAAAATCAGTATCACCATCCAGACACATGAACATGAAAGAGATGAAAGACTTTCTAGCCACCCTCAACCACTTTTATTACTCTCCAGTGCTGGAATAGGATGAAGAGAATCAGTCATGGAACAATGTTTTGAGAGAAAGCCTGACCAGCCTAAAGCAAGTAGCAAAATTACCCTCACTTCAATGAGGCAGGGATTTGCTCTGTTTACTGTGAAACACGAGCTGTCAGCAGGACTCACTAGGGAGACCGTATGGAAAAGGCCACAATGAAAAGCACAATAAGGAATCAAAACTTCAAAGCACCCCAAACAACCACATCCACCAATCAGCACCACCCCAACACATTTTTCTTTCTCCGTGCAAGAAACAAGGAAAGAATAAAAATGCATCTGAAGTATACTTAATGATATATGAGGAAAATACAACAGATGCCTCTGGATGAGCCACGTGACTAGCAACCGAGCCACAAAGGAAGCCACCAGAGTAATACATAATATTAAAGAATACAGGATTTTGTCAAATACCTTTACAGTTTTGGAACCAACAGTGACTCCTGTTTGTAACATGCCATCAGCCACTCCAAGTTTGTCCATATTGATCAGGAAAGGTGTCACTAAGGTAACATATGTTGCTCCTGACCATTTCTTCAGAAGATCTAGAGCCCACTTCTCAGTGGATCCACCAACATTATCTAGGATGAAATCAAATCTGCAGACATGTAAAAAGCAGGTTTAAAATCACAATATGGGAAAAATAATTTCATCGTGATTAAGCTAATTCATATCAGAAATTTGGTATAGTTTACATTTTTACATGTCACTGCAATGCAATAAAATAATCTGCCTGCAAGACAGCGGCAAGAAAGTCCCAAGAACTCAGCTAAACCCCAGCTTTTCTGCACAATGGGAGTTAAATTTACAGTTACTGCCCATTCACTGCACAGCAGACACAGGCTATTTAGGTAACTTAAACTGCACTTAAAACTCCAAAATCAGACTCGTAGATGCACAACTACATTCCCCAATCGCTTAAAGCCTTCTAGAGCTCTATCTTTTCAGGCCTCCCACTAAGACTACTGGAACAGTTTTGAGGTCTGGTCCTAGCACTGAACAACATGGTATGTGCATGTAAAAACTAGTTTGGACTCACACCCTGACCAGGAACATCTGTACATGCTGTACTCACCTGAAAGTCTGCTCCAGTGGCCAAAGTTACATACACAAATTACTCTACTGAACCTTATCTCCTCACATCTTTCTGTGACCAAATTTTTGGCTTCACTTCCAAAAGTCTTTTCTGACCTCCTCATTTGTTTTGGGGCCATTTTACCTCTACTGACAGTGCTTTTCTTTGCATCTACCTATTTGATGTAGAATCTAACAATGCAAAGAATCTAAAACCTGCCCCCCACGGAATGCTGCATAGCAGCCTCTGGCAACACGCCACAGTTTCAGCTATCCTTCTCATCCCAGCATGGGAGACTGTAAAGGCTGAATAGGGCAACAGGGAGCTATGCACCTATTCTATTAGAGGCACAGCTCATTCTCATTTTCATCTGTCAATTTCCAGCTTTGCAATGGATATGTACATACACATAGATCTCATCTAAATAACCCTCAAACAGGAGGGAATTTATGCAAATTAAATAGAAAAGTTCTTATCTCTGGAAAGACAGTTTTCCTGCCTGCCTTCCAAGGATGTAATTTCATGTTAGAGTTCAGTCAACCTAACAGTTAGCTGCCAAAAGAAGAAAATAAAATCATGAAAACTAATGCTCCAAGAAAAACTAGCTCACTATGGGGTCTGAAAAGTCAGTACAACTGAAAAGGGGAGGGAAGTAGGAACATCCCTCTCTGTATACCTGACTGATCAGCTTAGCTGTGTCATAAAACTGTACCCTAGGACAGTGCTGTTGGTATCTCCTAAAAAGGGTCACTTGCTAGAATGGGTATTTGGCATTTAAGATGCTGAATTGCACAAAGGCAAATTTGCGAGCACTGCTTGCAAACTGCCAAGTTTATTGCTGCACATCCTGCCCGTACAGGCAGTGCCGGTACCCTCGCAGTTGACCTCAAGCCTGCTGACAATCACACCATAGTTAAAGGGCAGATGCCTTCTTAGCACAGTTAGCAGTAAGATTCTTTCATAGATTGAACAGCTTCTATTTCCCCTCACAGAAATTTAATTCAATCTAGCTAAAAAGAGCAGTGTAAATACCATATTAAATACAAGTCACAGTAGACTAGGTTTAACCAGATGGAAAGATTACAAAAGCAAAAAAGACTTCACTTCTAGAGAAAATCCCCAAGCTAGTTTAAACATAACTGCTGTGACAAGATAAGTGTGATTGTTTATCAGAAGCAGCCGTACTCAATGTTACAGAAGAGAAATTTACTTCCAGTTGAGCTACACAGTGGCTAAAGACCTTCAGGCAAGTTACTTAACTTCTTTATGACATAGATCTTCCCTCTAGAAGATCAATTTTACTATTTACTAACCTCACACAGAATTTCTGAGACTTATTTTAATTTATTCATGCTTTGTAAATGCTCCAAGATCCTTGGATGGAAGCTGACAAAACTGTTCAAATCACAGTCATTGAGGAGAAGCATGTGAAAGGGAGCTTGCCTCCACAAGCCCAATTAACTGGCTTAGTCTTAGAATGAAACTTGTGCTTGGGATACTCACTTGGCAAACTCAATTCAAAAAGGGCTGGGATGAACTTGCTTCACAAAGTAACTTTAGAAATGCTTTAGAAATGGGGAGGAAAAGAAAAAAAAAAAAAAGAGGGAGTTCTGATAGACTGGAGTCAAGCAATCAAAAGGCAGAAGGTCTGACTGCCAACTCCTTCACTGCAGTATTAAGCAATACAAATACGTACAAGGGTAACGTTTTAAGTTGCTCTTCCAGATTTCCAGATTTGTAATCAATCACATCATCTGCTCCAAGCTTTTTCATCAGTGTGCTGGCATCATGAGAACAAACTGCTGTCACGTGAGCACCCCAGGCCTTCACCAGCTAAAAAACAAGTATTAAAAAAAAAGTGCAAAGTTTAAAATTTAGTGAAACATTGAGAGCAACTTAAAAAGCCAAAGGCTCACTATATTTATGTAATAAATGAGCACCTTTAGTAGGGAGTGGGGAGACTGTTCCAAGAGAGGATAACTCGTCACACATCCCACAGACAAAAGGTTAGAATTTATCAATATTTAAGGAGTTTTTTTGGGGAGGAGGAGTTGGTATGGAAGAAGGAGGGTGTTTTTTTAATGTCACGTACACATATCAGGTCTCAGAATGAATGAGGATTCAGATAAAATACTGTTTGCCATCTGAATCTGCCAGCTAAATGTACCAAGAAGTATTGTCCAAGTTACCAATCGACAAAACTGTCACCAGATCAACCATTAAATATTTTTAAATATTTAAAATTAAAATATTTTATATTCCTACCTGCTTATTAAGTATTTCATATATCAATCTCACTGTAGATAGCTTAAATATTAGTAACGAGAAAAAGAAGGAAGTCATCTTTAATTTACCACAGTGAAGATGTCAGATTATCTTCTACGCCAAAAGCTATAGCAAAGTAAAGGATTTTTGCTAGTTATTTAGCTTTTTTGTAATCTTTTTTATTCACAGTAGTATTTTTTACATTTATTCCAGATTAATTAATGTAGTTTACTCAGGATTAATCAGGTAGAAATCACAGCTAGTCAGTGGCTGGTCAGCCTTTTGCACTGATCTAATTTAGCCACCTGCTTTGCCATGGATCAGGCAAATAGCATACCACTAAAAATTCTCCTGTAAGCCTCTCTAAAACCACTATGTTTATGGTCTAGTAACATGGAACACAGTGATGCAATCGCCCAACTTCTCTAATTCTTTTCATATTCTCAAGAAAAATATTTTCGGCATGAGATGACACCGATCAGAATCAAAATCCCCAAATTAAATGAGAGCATGAAAAGAGGATGTTCCACAATTAATGGATCAATAAAAGAGCATGTTGATTCTCCAAGGTTTAGAGCTACTGGAATGAAGACAGTCAAAAGGGCAGCAGGGCAAAGACAGTGAGGGAAAGTTAATCTAAGCCACTGTGCTTTACATACACTGCACATAAAAGCCTGGTGCTTCTCATATCATTTGACCACCCACAACAGTTATGGTAGATGATACTCCATCAGTTTTTTTACTCATACACCAAGTTCTTTTCATATTTACGGAGCAGAGCTGACTGAAAGATAATGGAAACACGCTATGTATTTCAAGTTACACCAACGAGAGATGGGATTCCTGCACCCAGACTTTCACAGCCTGCACTCACAAATCCTTTCTCTGCTTCCTACTTTAAACTAATACAACGTAATAAATGGAAAGCAATAAATCTGAAAATATTTCACTTTTGGATATACCGGTCACATCGATCGGACAGATCCATCAGTAGCTTGCTATTTCACTACTCCTTCTCTCAATTCCCTTCCGTTAAATTTTTTTTCATGCTGGTTTATATTACCTGTACAGCAAATGTACCAACTCCTCCTGAAGCTCCTAATATTAATACTCTGTAAAAGAAAATTAAAATACATTAAATAGTTCTTTAAATAAACTCTATAGTAACCGTGTTTCTAATGCCTCTTACACATCTCTGACACCAAATTATTTTAAGCAAAAGATCGTCTTTGTCATTCAATGGTACTTAGTGGTTAACTCTTCAGATAGCAAATAATGTGACTTAACATTGCTGATAATGCTTCCTGTGCCAACAGCATTATCTCAGCACAGCCAAAGAGACTTCCTCTTATGTGCTTTCCACTAAATCCAGGCAGTGGAGCTGTCAGGCAGTAACATTTATCACCTAAAACCCTCTCCCTGTCCTCGCCTTCCTAAACATAATTGCTTAGTTTGGGACAAAATCAGTTAAGAGTCTTTCTGTCTCCCAGACTCCACTGTGGTATCTCCTAAAGAAAGAAATCTGATTCACCAACGTTTTACACAAATTGGTGTTATCTAAGAGAAAAAGTAGTTCAGTAGCATATTATTTAGCGAGACTGGGAACTTCAGAATATATGGAACATAGCTTTCCCATATTGCATCATATTTCTCTAAAAGAGAGACAAGAATACGATTAAGTAGCCTCACCATAAACAAGTAAGTTCTATCAAATTATCTGCCTTTTTCTTTAGAAAAAAAGGCAGTAGAATTTTTCTGGTTCAGTACATCTCAACAAGACCCTGTAAATCCCAGGCTGTGGAAACTGGCACACAAGCAAGAAAAAGAACGAGTACATTACCAAACTATTAGCACATGAGAGTTCATTTTAACTGAACACACTTCCCTAAATTTCATAAAAATGAATGCAAGTTTAGTTGCATGAGAACCTTACTGCTGGCAGCCTAATCACTGTTCAAAAAATCCATCTGGACATTTTATTAAATAACTAAACTTCAGAAAGTGAATTAGTAATAAAGCCTTGCTGCTGAAGATACAAACGTTGCTTGGACTTTGGAGCCATTTGCTAAATTCTCAGACAAAAGGATGATCCAAGATGAAGTCTTGGCATACGATGGGAGAACATCATGTTTCTCAGAACTTTTGCTTGCCAGAAAAATTTCAGTATCTTCAGAAGCCGGTGATGTCCCTGTTTAAAATCTCACTGTGCTGGAGGTTGAAGGAATTGCTTTTTACAGTGCAAAATTGTACTATACAATCTGGAGTCTCAGTTTACAAAAATTCTTTGAAGTAACCTAGGAGACTTGGCTTTGGTCACAGTACCCATTCTAAAATGCTTCCTCTTTTGTAACTGATCAGATCCCATTCCTCACTATTTCACTGATCCAAGCTGCAAAATTCAGATTAAGCATTTGAAACCACAATGCCTGCAGCTTTTAAATCTGCCAAAAAGTACTTATCCTCAGAACCATGCTTCTAACGACAGATGCCTGAAGCAACATTCATATTTAGATTTTACTATACTCGAAAAGGCTCAGGAACGCTACACTCAAGATACTGGGTTAAGCCCATCTTTATCCTTACAAAGGACAGTCACAATTAAATCCTTTCAAAACAACCCTGTCAAACTGCCTTTCCAGTTTTCCTCCTTGCTTAAAGGGCATTTCTTCCACTACAAATTTTGGAGAAAGCTGTCATTTTAAGATGTACATTTTAAGAGGTAACATTTTCAGTTTTGGGGAGCTGCTTGGCTAGGGCTTTTTTTTATTTTTCCCTTCAATAAAAGCCCTTGAGACTCTTCAGGTAGAAAGGCTTTCCAGATTTGGTTTGTTCCTATGTTACATGGGGTATTTTCTACCAAACCTTCTAATTATTAAAACTCTTTCCATACATTGTGACTTCAAGAAAGCTCTTTGCTTCAGAGAGAAACTATGCCTGCACCAGAGATCCGTGTGCCACAGCTCAACAGATCAGCATTTTTACAGCACTGAGGACAGCAAGACGCGTTGTTTGGCACACAACACAAGGAAGTGGGGAAGTGTTTGAAGGTGCAGGACCTGTTAAGATGGTACTGAAGGACCACAGATAGCAGAAAGTGCAAAAGCAGGCACGGTTTTGTTTGCACTGCCTCAGGAAAACTCAACCAGGAGAAAACATACCAGAGAAACTACCTGCTGCACTGCAGGAGTAAACTAACATGTAAGCATGTGCACGAGGGAACACACTAACAGATTATTTGACCCGGACAGAGATCCAAGAGAACCAATTCTCTCAGAAGAACAAAACAATTGTTTATACCCCAGGCTTTTCTCCCTTCTGACAGAAGTACATAATTCAAGCCAGCATTCACCAAACCCCACACAAGGCTCTAGCGGTTCAAATGATCAGGGTCAGCAGATTTCGCCAGATGAGCATACCATGGGATTTCAGAGTCTAGCCCTTCTCCCTGGGCCCTGCTTGGAACTATGGTGTAGTCAGAAACTAGCATCAGAGAGCCAGGACCTGTTTCAGCTGTGTCGTCCCTCCCACAAAAAGAGACGGGGGTGGGGAGTGGGTGTACAGATCAAGGACTAATAATTTCTCCAGATCATAAACAACTAACAATTTTCAGTGACTCAGCTACATGCCAAATAATAAATATGATACTTATTGAATAAATATAACACTTTATATATATATATATATATATACACACACACAAAAATAAATTCCATTTGATTATGGCAACAAAATGTCCCTAAGAGATTTATTCCTGTATCAAGAAGCATTTACCCTATCAAGAAGTTTTACAATCTACACTCACTTTGTATTTCTCATCAGATAAAATGATGAAATAACACACAAACTTTGAAAAAAATATTTTCTTGGGGTATTGTATCATTCAAATTTTCACTGTAACAATATAAACCAGGAGTGTATATTTAATAGCTTACAGTAACAGAATCCAGCATCTCTCCCCAGCATACTTAAACATACAAAATATTGATTCTATATTTATATAAAAGACCTTTAGTCAACATTAGCGTAAATGTTTTCAAGAACTCAAATTGTTAAGTTTGTTTTTATCATGCTTTTTGTGAATACAGCAAGCAAGAGATTTAATAGCTATTGTTGAACAAGCATATCCCCTTTCTACTGAAACAGGACACTGGCACATATGAGCTCTCCAGGTTATTATCCACAGAGAGCTTCAAAACAACAGAGTCACTCTGAACATTTTAGATAAAAAGAATATCCACTTTGAGCTTGTGCAAGAATAGTGACATAAATTACAGTGGTGTAGGATAAGCGTTATGGAGAAACGGCTGGAGTTACAGTGAAGCAGGAGGCATCACGAACAATGTGAGCACACTTCAAGTAACTTGTAAAAACAAAATTTGTGCAAGTGTGTGCAGATGCAGCAGAAACTCCTGTCAGATCAACAGTCAGGTGCTGGACTATTAGCAAGTATTTCTGGTTAGCCCACCCTTCCACCTCAAAGAGGCAAAGAAAATATATACGAACAGAAAAATCTCACTGTTTCTAAGACGTCCTAACACTGCAATAAAGTATCAGTGAAGTAGCTTTCATCAAGGAATACACACTCTTGTGTGTATATATACCCTTCTACATAGCTATTTACATACACCTACAGGAGACAAAAAGACCAACATAAAATCACATATGTAGGTAACTTCTTACCAAACAAATTATTTCAAGAAATTAAGAAACATTATGTAAATAATTGTCTTTTGAAATTATTGCCTTGAGAGAGTAATGTAAAGTTCATGGAATGTATTTCTACACAGCCCCTTCAATGCATTTTATGTATTTTCCTACAAGCAATTTTTCAGGTGAAAAAAGCTACCATCACGTAAGTCATTCTCTGCTGGTTTTACCATTCATAACTTCTAGATGGGAAACATCATAATTTTACAAGTACATTAAAATGTTTTTTGCTGACAAATTAAATATTTATTTGGAACATAAAAGTAAATGTTAAATGCAAAGACATGATATAAATGCAGTTTAAATTTAACTTTTAACAATCTAAATACTTACCTGAAGATTGGAAATACACTTCAAACACGGCTAGCCTATCAACGTATCTTTGGGTTAATTCTATTTACATGTGAAAGTTAAGATAATAAAAAAAGTCTAAATACTGAAAAATAAACAGGAAGGCAATGTACCTAGAATTTTATCACTGGCTGGAAGTTAATTTCAATGACATCTCTTTGAAATGGCTTTAAATATTCCACTTCATTTTCTCAAAACATTGTTTATCTTTAGAACAAACAATTACTTGATATTTTCATGATTAAATTTACCGTGACATATGAACAATCACTCACTCAATTATCTTCTAAAGATGGGGCTGAAGAATTTCAATAAATCTAGTGTCCTTTGCAATGTGTTGCTTTGGAACAGTAACACCCAAGATAAGAGGAGGTCAGGCATCTAGGCTCCTACTGCCCAATAGTTACTTTATGACCTAAATTTTTGATGCAGCACAGTAATTTTAATGATTATTTTTCAATTCCAGTATTTTTACTTTTGCCCTTCTTTCCATTCTGAACATTTTGCTGTCTATTTACACAAACATCCAAAGGCAAAAATAACTGCAAATTTCAATTATCAGGAGAAAAACAGTATCTGCTCCAATCTTTCAATGCATTTTTCCTCTTCTGTCCTCCATCTGCCATTGTCAGATTAACAGGCTGATAAACAAAGCCAATTTTTCTATTTGATTTGGCTGCTCATCCTGCACGTTCTCCTCTTCTCTTCTGTGTTCCTGACCTCATCAAAGTTCTGGCCTACAGGTCAAATGAGACCCAGTCACCTGTTCATTTTTTTCTAAAAAGCTGGAAAACCAGCCTGTTCCAAATGGCCCACACATGCAGGGACTGAAGGAACCAAACCTCTGTGGCTCAGAGGGCTTTTTCTGAGTTGCAGGCAGGAAGGCACAGTCCCTATAAATTCCTAGAGATACATAGAATCACAGGCTGGTTTTGGAAGGGACCTTAAAGACCATCTAGTTCCAAGTCCCCTGCCCGGGACAGGGACACCTCCCGCTAGACCAGGTTGCTCAAAGCCCCATCCAGCCTGGCCTTGAACACTTCCAGGGAGGGGGCAGCCACAGCTTCTCTGGGTAACCTCTGGGCACACTCACAGTAAAGAATTTCTTCCTAATATCTAACCTAAATCTACCCTCCTTTAGTTTAAAACCATTACCCCTTGTCCTACCACTACACTCCCTACTAAACAGTCCCTCCCCACCTTTCCTGTAGGCCCCTTTTAAGCACTGGAAGGCTGCTATAAGGTCTTCCCTCTCCAGGCTGAACCACCCCAACTCTCTCAACCTGTCCTCACAGGGGAGGTGCTCCAGCCCCCTGATCATCTTTCTGGCCCTCCTCTGGACCCAATCAAGCAGGTCCATATCATTCTTATGCTGCGGTCCCCACAGCTGGACACAGTACTCCATGTGGGGTCCCACCAGAGCAGAGTAGAGGGGGAGAATCACCTCCCTCAACCTGCTGGCCACACTTCTCTTGGTGCAGCCCAGGATGCGATTGGCTTTCTGGGCTGCAAGTGCACACTGTTGGCTCATATTCAGCTTTTCATCCACCAGCACCCCAAGTCCTTCTCCCCAGGGCTGCTCTCGATCCACTGATTGCCCAGCCTGTATCTGTGCTGGGGATTGCCCTGACCCCTATGCAGGACCTTGCACTTGGCCTTGTTGAACTTCATGAGGTTTGCATGGGCCCACCTCTCCAACCTGTCCAGGTCCCTCTGGATGGCATCCCTTCCCTCCAGCGTGTCAACCGCACCACACAGCTTGGTGTCATCAGCAAACTTGCTGAGGGTGCACTCAATCCCACTGTCTATTTCGCCAACAAAGATGTTAAACAGCACTGGTCCCAGTACCGACCCCTGCAGAACACCACTTGCCACTAGTCTCCATTTGGACATTGAGCCGTTGACCATCCAGCCAATTCCTAATCCACTGACTGGTCCGCACATCAAATCCATATCTCTCCGGTTTAGAGACAAGGAGGTTGCACAGGACAGTGTCAGATGCTTTGCACAAGTCCAGGTAGATGACATCAGTTGCTCTTCCCCTGTCCACCAACGCTGTAATCCCATCATAGAAAGCTACCACATTTGGCAGGCACAATTTGTGATTTGCCCTTACTGAAGCCATGTTGACTGTCACCAATTATCTCCTTATTTTCCATGTGCCCTAGCAGTTTCCAGGAGGATCCACTCCATCATCTTGCCAGGCACAGAGGTCAGACTGACTGGTCTGTAGTTCCCCAGTCTTCCTTTTTTCACTTTTTAAAAACGGAGGTTATATTTCCCCTTTTCCAGTCAGCAAGAACTTCACCAGACTGCCACGGCTTCTCAAATATGATGGGTAATGGCTTAGCAACTTCATCTACGGTTCCCTGGGGATCTGGGGATGCATCTCATCAGGTCCCATGGACTTGTGCACCTTCAGGTTCCTTAGATGGTCTTGAACCTGATCTTTTCCTCCGGTTTGTGGTTCTTCATATTCCCAGTCCCTGTCTTTGCCTTCTGTGACTTGGGCGGTGTGGTTGGAGCACTTGCCAGTGAAGACGGAGGCAAAAAAATTGTGAGTACCTCAGCCTTCTCCATACCCTGGGTAACCAGATCTCCTGTTTCCTTCTGGAGAGGGCCCACATTATCCCTAGTCTTCCTTTTATCACCAATGTATCTATGGAAGCTTTTCTTGTTGGCCTTGATGTCCCTGGCCAGATTTAATTCTATGAGGGCTTTGGTTTTCCTAATATGATCTCTGCCAGCTCAGGCACTTTCTCTGTATTCTTCCCAGGCTACCTGCCCTTGCTTCCGATCTCTGTGGGCTTTGTTTTTGTGTTTGAGTTTGTTCAGGAGCTCCTTGTTCATCCATGGAGACCTCCTGGCGTTTTTACCTGACTTCCTCTTTGTTGGGATGCATCACTCCTGAGCTTGGAGGAGTTGATCCTTGAATATCAACCAGCTTTCTTGGGCCTCTCTTCCCTCCAGGGCTGTGTCCCATGGTACTCTACCAAACAGGTCCTTAAAAAGGCCCAAGTCTGCTCTCCTGAAGTCCAGGGTAGTGAGCTTGCTGTGCGCCCTCCTCACTGCCCTAAGGCTCTTGGAACTCCACCACTTCATGGTCACTGCAGCAAAGGCTGCCCTTGAGCTTCACATTCCCCACCAGCCCCTCCTTGTTGGTGAGAACAAGGTCCAGCATAGCACCTCTCCTCATTGGCTCCTCTATCGCTTGGAGAAGGAAGTTATCATCAACACATTCCAGGAACCTCCTGGATTGTGTATGCCCTGCTGTGTTGTCCCTCCAACATATATTGGGGTGGCTGAATTCCCCCATGAGGACCACGGCTTGTGAATGTGAGCCTGCTCCGATCTGCTATAGAGGGCCTCATCCACTCAGTCTTCCTGGTTGAGCGGCCTGCAGCAGATCCCCACTATGATGTCTCCTGTCCCTGCCATCCCTTTAGTCCTGACCCATAAGCTCTCAGTCAGCTCCTCATCCATCCCCAGGCAGAGCTCCATGCACTCCAGCTGGTCATTCACATAGAGGCTGACACCCTCTCCTCATCTCCCCTGCCTGTCCTTCCTGAAGAGTCTGTATCCTTCCATTACAACACTCCATTCACAGCAGCCATCCCACCACATCTCGTCTGATGCCAGTAAGATCACATCCCTGTAGGTATGTGCACATCTCTAACTCCTCTTGTTTATTCCCCATGCTACATGCATTTGCATAGAGGCATTTAAGCTGCACCCCAATGAAGCTGACTTACTGGCTGGAGTGTCTGGAATTCCTTTGTGCCGCTCTTCCTGTGCTCTCCTGCTGACCTGTGATCCCTCTCCAGGCTCTGGGCATCTATTGCTGGCACTGGCATCAGACTGGTAGGAGTGGGATGGATTGAGGTTCCCCTTCCCCAGCAACTTTAGTTTAAAACCCTCTTCACCAGCTTGGCAGGCCATGACCAAAGATGCTCTTCACCTTCTCTCACAGATGGACCCCATCAGCCCCAAAAGACCAGGTTTCTCAAAGCAAGTCCCATGGTCTAAATAGCCAAACCCCTGGCTGTGGCTACACAGACCGCATAAATTCTCTACTATACATTGGACTACCTTTATACAGTCACCATATAGAGGAAGTGAGCAGCAAGTAACTAGGTACACTTCATTTAGGGTCCTCAACTAAGTCTCCCTTTAAAGAAGCCTCTCTCTCAGCAGTTGTGCAGGTTGAACCTAGCATCTTCAGGCCAGCTAGTCTTTGTGAATGTCATGGTATAACAGTCTTCATCACTGTTGGACATGTCTTAGAAGCAGCTAATCAGTACAAAAATGAAACACTAAGTTTTACCACCTGAACTATTTACTTACCTTTTCCCACTGCAATTACTTTGGTTGAGTCCTCCAACTTGGTTAACTGCAGACCACGCTGTGAGACCTACATATGGTAAGGAGGCAGCTTCTGTGTGACTGAGACACTTTGGCTTAAAAGACACCTGAAATAAAATCAATCATATCTAAGTCACACAGCTGATCCTACAGACGCTGAAATATTTAAACAAACTTTACCGAATTGCAGATTGTGTATTCCACATTTTCAACCACCTCCATAACCACCTGGAGTCTAAATCAATCCAAGCACTAAGAAATAAACAGTTACTTAGCCACTGAAGAAAAAAATGCCAGTTTTTACAATTTTGGGGTTTTTTGTGTGTCAGCCACATTTTTGAAGGTTTACCTCGTTTCCACTAGCTACCACAAACTCTGACAGAGTGCCCTGTTTCCACGGAGGAATTGCTGCCCACACCTAAAACCAAACAGAAAACAATTATCAATTTTTGTGATTTTGCACATGATTGTACCTACACAGGAAAGTTTTCTTCATTAAAGAAATCTTTTTTCCAATTTGCAGAATATCTTCACTATTGCTTATCAGAAACCAGCTTTAGCTTACTCTTTACAGAAAAAACATGACAAGACTGACTAAATGAAAGACTGCAGAGCTATGTAAATAAATTGTACCATGCTGTGTATATGACATGATCTTTAATTTTTCAAAAACCCCAAACTACTTCCATGCCAAGAAAGCCCAGATTGGAGAGGATGGGGGAGGGGTGCAGATCAGAATTTCCTATACTAAAACTGATGAAATGTGAAAGCAACTGGTGAAGGTGAAAGTAAACAATATCAGTATTTATGTGGGGACTCAAAGTGGTTCTTGGGTTATGCCAGAGTCTCTATCCTAAGTTACTCAAGAAAAAAAAAAAAAAAAAAACCACAACTAATCCCTTCCTGTTAGAATCCTATCTTCAGTCAAAAATGAAGCAGCATCTTGAATGTGCACTTATAAATAAATAAATTCCTCTCTTGCTACTACTAAAAAACAGAAGGGACATTAATTTGCAGAAGCAAGTCTGGAAAAGACCATGTTTTTCAGAGAAAAAACGTAGGGAAGAAAGCATTCTAGAAAATTTGCTGCCAGAGAGTCCTCATTCAGAGTGCAACAACATAAAAAAAAAGAATCTTCTTAAGAGAAAAACGACAGCTGAACATCTCATGGTGTATTTTAACTATACATTTCAGAAAAAACGAGATCAATGGGATCACCTCATCTCCGGGTTTGAAATAAGACACACTCAGTCCACATTCCATAATAACACCAGAGACATCTCGACCAAGTGTTAGTGGAAATTCAGTGTCTTCGCTTTTGAGTTTCAGGGGATCCCGCTTCATATTTAATGCAGTTGCACCATATCCACCTGCAAAACATGAAATTAACCATGACATACAGTACTGAGTTTTCATTAACTGGACAATTCCAATTAGAAAGCATTGTCTGTACCTAATGTGCCTCATTTCTGTTATAACAACCATGCAAAAAATCTGCAATATTTCATACTTTTACAGATTTTATAAAAAAAGATTAAATCTCATTCTGGCTTATTTTCCCATGAAATGGCTCTCTAAAATACTAAAAAATATTTAGCATGTGATAACACTCAGAAACTCTTAAGAAGTCCGCTGGAAGGGCTCCATTTTCCAACAGCATCATGTAGCTACAAATACAAAAGGACTCTAAGCTTTCCATTTGTCTTTTCAAGTAAAGTACTGTAAAAAGCAACATGAACATCATTGTAAAACATATCAAGGCACATCTGAGTAACCTGAACTTCTATTCAGTAAGCAACAGCTAAATGCTGCAAACTCTCAGAATTACCCATCTAATAACTCTACTCAGCCTAAAAAAGTCTGCATTTAGGCATATATGCCCTTTCAAGTGTTTCGAAGTCTGCATAGGTGCCCTGTTATGCTAGAAAGTGCTTCAATACTGAAAAGAAAGAGACACAAAAGCAGGCACCTCAAAAGCAGGATGAAAATGTAGTTTCTTCCAAATACAGATTCAAAATATTAGTTGCAGCCCAGCAGTTCAAGTGGGTTGTTCAACAGAAATCCTCAGATAGAAAATGTCCCATAATCAAACCCACAATTTTAAAAATCTATTTATTAGAGAATACAAATTACAGCTGTGTCAGTATGCTTCCTGCAGATATCTCTGCATCTGCTACTGAATCTGAATTGATATGCAAGATCACTTCTCAACATGAAACTTAAGGTCTTCTACTACTACAGCTTCCTTCTTGTGTTTCGAATCTTGAAACTTGGGGAAAAAAAGTCTGATCAAATGTGTCAAATACGAAGAGTTGGTTAGTGAAAGAGAAAGATTTCCTGGGCAAGATGACAGCAAGTACCCAGATTTCAATTCAAGAAGAAAGGGCATGACAACAAACAACATGGTCTGGATTAGGTTGCACGTGGGGACTTTGAGGTAACTTTGACCTTCAGCCCCATTCACCTCAAAGAGACAGGAAAATCCAGCACTCCTCAGGGGGAACGCTGCTCCCTGAAAGGGCTAGTCTCTTCGTCAAGCGAGCACCACCACCCAGATGGTGGGGACAGGGGAGAAGGCTGGGAAATAAACCCCACCATGGTTATGCTACTAACAAAAGGACGCTGACTTGTGAGCTGCGAGCCTGCAGAGGACAGCAATTAGTCCCTCAGATTAAAAGTTTACCCCTGCAACACACACACACACGCGCTTGTCGTCAGAAAGGTGACGGCTGTTTGGACTGCTCTTCCCGAGAACTCGAAAAAAGCAAGTTTCAAACTGGCAGTTTTCCACAGGGCTCAGGGCAACACGGCCTTCGAGGCAGCCCTCTTGACACTGACCAACAGGTGCCTACCACGGCAGGCCGGTGACCGTGCCTGTACGATTTTGGACGCCGGGCGCCACAGGGAAGCCGCAATCCAAGCACACCCCCTGTCATCACGCCAGCCTGGCCCCGGCCGCTCGGGCCCGGCACTTACTTCTCATGCTAAGGTCGATGGGGTTCAGGCTCGCAGCGTGAACCTTAATGATGACCTCGTTCGGGAAGTGTATGATGGGGAACACCATGTCCCTGGTGAAGCGCAGCACATCGTTGCGGCCGTACCGGTCTATGACCCAGGAGGGCATGGCGGTCCGCGCCCGCGGAGAGGCGCGGAGGCCGCGGACCGCCGGCTGCCCGCCCGCCCGCGCCGCCCCGCACAGGGCCCGCCCGCTCGCCGCCCCCCACGACAGCATGGCCGGGGGAGCCGGGCCGGACCGGGACGCGCAGCCGGCGACCCGCGGGATCGGGCAGGGATGCGACGCTCCCCACTCGTCTCCGCGTTCAGCCCCGGAGGCCCGGCCCGGCCCGGCCCCCCCTCCACCCTCGCCCCGGCAGCACCCGCGGCCAATGGGCGGCCCTCTTCTTGGCGGTCCTGCCAATAGTACCGCTCGGTGTTGCGGCAAGATGGCGGTGCCCAGCCGCCGCGCCGGGAGAAGGGTGGCGGCGGGCCGGCGGGCGTGAGGCGGCGGTGAGCGGGCTGCCATGCTGCGCGCCTCTCTCCGCCAGGTGAGTGGAGACAGCCCGCCCTGCCAGCCGCCGCGGCGCGGGGCCGGGAGGGCGCGTCAAGGAGCGGGGCGGCGGCAGCGGCGGCGGGGGACCCGCGAGGTGACCGGGGCGAGCGGGTCCGCCGCGGTGTCCCCTCGCGTCTGCCCTCCCCGGGGCGGTGGGGGACCAGCCGCGGCGGGGCCCTTCCCGCGGGCTTCTTCCCGAAGTGGCAGTGGGGACGGCGCTCTATCCCCTCGAGGCCCCGAGGCGGGCTCTGTCACCTGGCTGCCGTGAAAGGGGGGTTGCGCTTTCAGGTGTCGGCAGCGCTGAAGGAAGGACGTGTCACTCCGACGGAGCTCTGCCAGAGGTGCCTTTCCCTCATCAAAAGCACCAAGTTTCTCAATGCTTACATTACTGTGGCGGGAGAAACTGCTTTGAAGCAGGCTGAAGAATCAGAGAAAAGATACAGAAATGGTATGTTTGTTTGCAATTAATATTAGTCCTTGAAAAGCTGTTGTGGAGGAGCACTTTGGGTTAGATGAAGCACGTTTGCTTTTTAAAACAGGTGTATGTGCTCTTTGTTTGACTATTAGAGGATGAGGCTTGCAGTTGGGGCTCCTGCGGGTGCACGCTCGTGGGTGCACGCTGGGCACCCAGTTGTGTGTCCAGCTCCAAAATCGGAGGCGAAACCTGGATCGAACAACCAGGCGCTGCAGATTAAACAGGCTCTGTGCTTCTGAGCAGCACTGCTACTGGTCGCTTCGTCTTTTTCCTTGGCAGTTTGGTTGGAGTTGGTGGCCGGCAGGTACCACGACCAGGAAGGTGCAGCGGTCTTTCGTGGGCCTGTTGGCTGGGGTAGGCAAACACCTGGCTCAGCCTATCAGGTTTTAAATTCAGAAAGCAAATGAAAATCAAGCAACTTTGTTAATTGCCTTTATTAGCTGGTGAACAGGACATGCAGTCCTGTTATCTGCAGCATTTAGAGGCTGACCATCCTAATTTTTATTTGCATTTTCCAGAAGACAGAAGAGGGACATTTTTACCTAGTAAGTTACTCTTTTTTTTTTTGTTCCTGGGTGACATTTGCTGTCCTCTGGCAGCTTAAGAAAATTGCCAGCCAGAGTGTTTTGCTTCCTGACATAGGTCTTTAATTTTTTTTTTTTTTTCTTTTTTGTCTGGATAGTGGATAATTGATCACTTAGGGAAGATTTTCTCTGCTTCAGTAATTTTTTTAGATCATCTTTATTGTATATGTCAGGTAGGCAGAATTTATGGCTCCCAGCCTGGGGATGGAGTAGATTTAGACAGCACCTGTGGCTGAAATAAGCGTTACATGGTCGTGTTTGAAGAGGTAAGCACTCCTTTGGGATAGCTAACTTATACGAAAGCAGCTGCCTGTCTTGTGGGGTTAGACACGTTTGCAGAGCTCTGCTCTGCAGTGCCAGGTCGGGTTTGGGTAGAATGCGCAATGCTGGAGTTAGAATGGAAGATGGTTCTTGAAAATGTGACAGACAACCATCAAATGCTAAGTGGATAGTGTTCTTGCTTCCAAAAAACACCCAAAGAGACGTGTAAAATGAACTGTGATTGATAGGAAGACTATCCATATAGCACTACTTGGCTTTAATCTGTTGTCTTTGCAATAATTCCTAATGCAGGTCGGCCACTGGGTGTTTTAGATGGAATTCCTATTGCAGTAAAAGACAACTTTAATACAGCTGGCATTGAGACAACATGTGCATCAAACATGCTAAAAGGTACAGTAGAGCTTTTAAAGTAAAATCAGATCTAACTTTAGAGCTCTTGCTCTTCTCTTTAGAGGCTTTATGGAGTGGAGTCTTCCAGAAATCTGCATATTTTCAGAAAATGAGCTGAACTCATTTGAGAAAATGCATTTGTCTAATTTCTAACAAGCTCATCTGATATTACAGATGCATCTTTCTCTTGTGTAAGCACATTAGCTTCTTTATTCATATAGTTACATGTTTTTAATGAAGCAAAGTTTATTACAGTCTATATACTAAAATAGAATTGTCCTATAGTTTGCATTTTGCTTTGCTTTACTCTTAGGTCTACAGGAAAGCAGTTGGTACTGTTCTGTCTAGCAAGATGTGAAGACGGTCTTTTGACTGTTAACATGCCGTGAACATTTTATTTTCAAGGCATTAGAATGTTTTCATAGTAAAAGCAAAAGTAGAAAACATTTCTTATGTCTGTTTTATTCTGCATAAAGTGAAACTGAAAAGTTTTGTGGAAGATACCTCAATTAAATTAGCAGAACCCTAATCTGATTGTGGTTTTTTTAATAGCAGAAGAAACAAAATATGACTTTGCCATTTTAAAAACTGTTATATTACTTGAGGTGCTTTTCCTTAAAGCATGTTCTCAAATCCATTGTGATCGATTGCAATGTCATGGCTGAGAGTATTAGGAGTGATGTTGTCCTTGTTGTTCCCATTGAGGGCTGGGGTGGAGAAACCCCTGCCAATATTCACGAAAGGATTTGGTTGCTACCTGGGATCTCATGTAGGTGTCATGGTTCTCATTGTAGCTTATATAAGATCTAAGTGGTCAAGGATGCACGTGTTTGATCAGAAGACAGGCAGTTAGTGTTTCAGCTTGTGGTTAACCATATGCTCGTTTATAGCCCGGTAATGGGAGATAATTCCAGATAACTTAGCACTTTTCTGTAAAGAGGTGTTTCTCGTTTCTTCTGATTTTAGACAGTTCCTGCAAATTGGCTGAATGCAGTAATTTGCTACCCTTGTGGTAGTTCATGTGAAGTCTTAGCTCCACAGTGTCGAAATGTATAATCTAGAATTACTGGGTTGTAAGTTGTGGAGGAAAAAAAAAAAAAAAGACATTGCAAACAAACCAGCATTTGGTTTACTTTTGCTGTATTTTGGAAATTACTCATGTTATCTTGAAGCGAAGTTTTGGCACTGTGAACTGACAATTCTTATGCACAAATAATGACTACTTTGAAGTGTTCAGAGTAGTTACTTGTAAAAATCAGCTGTATCACACCAATCACTCTTAATTGTTCTGATTGTTTTCAGGTTATATTTCTCCTTACAGTGCTACAGTGGTTCAGAAATTACTGGATCAGGGAGCTGTGCTTTTAGGAAAAACAAACCTGGATGAATTTGCAATGGGGTGAGTGATGTTTATTATTTTTAATGTGTGATTGTACATTAAATAGAATACACACCATCTGTTCCAGTCTACCTGTAATCCTTAATTCCTCTTTCTGTGAGGTTAGAAAATAATGAATAGTGACCTGTGAAGAGTATAGAGAATTGCATGAATTTCTCCCTGAGCATTTATGCTGTTGTGTAAATGATACAGATGCTGAGTTTTATGAACATAGTGTTCGACTATAGCTGTGTTTGAGAAGGAGGAAGTGGTAAACCCTTTGCTGAAGGCCAAGGACAAGCAGACTTCTTCCAGATCCGGTAGTAGAGTTGGTTACAACAGCAGTTAATTGCTGCCTTTTTCTCTTTCCCTACTGGATGGGCTTTGCCCGTAGCTAATTATTATCGTGCCTCTGATGGCAGCCACTGCCTCTGCCAGTCATCCGCTGGAATACTTCGTACAGTTACTCCCTGATTTTCTGCACGCAGGCTAATCTAGAGCAACATTTTAAATCGCCTAAGCTAATGTTGGTGACTTTTTGTCAGGAGCATGTTGGAAAATGGTCTCACAAATTGATTCTCCAGCAAATCAGTGAAGGCAACCAAGCTATAGCAGGGAACAGCATTGGGCCAATAGGGGTGGGGGTCTCTGTCACCACAACTGCTGGGTCTGGAAAGCTACGCCTGGGACTTTAGTTACCTGTGAGAAACAATAAGTGTTGTGTTTTGGGTTCCGTTTTATTTTACCTAAACAGAAATCAGAGGTTTGGTTGGGAATTTACATGAATGAGGCGGAAACACTTGGAATGTGTTGCTTTGGATGAAGTAATTTCTGTGTCAAAGAGACTCTTCAGAGGAAAAGCAGGGAAAAAGCACAGAAAAAAATTATTATGCAGTATTACAACTGATCTAAGCTCATTAAAGAACAAGATTCTCCTCAAAAGGCTTATCCCATTGCTGGCCTCTTGTCTCTGGTCCGTGTGTTTGCATGGTCTCTTATGCTAGCACCGACACTGTTGGCTGCACCATGAGCTTGATCAGGGAGCAGGTCCGGCTCTTAACGTAATGTTGTCTCAATAAGGTTAGTTTTCAACTGCTATGTCAACTGCCACCTCTGTCTAATGATATGACTAATAGCACTGGCACCCTGGAGTCAGGAGGAACATGGAGTGGAGGCTGTGAGGAAGGAGGAAAGTACCAACACCCTCACCCTCTGCTTCTGGTGGTAGCTCACACTTAGGTGACCACAGGCTGACTGAAAACGGTTTCTGAGAAGGCAGTCTAGCACTCTGAACCAGCAAACTGTGGCCTCAGGAGAGGGCTACAGAGTGAGTAATAATAGTGTGTTACTTACAGAGAAGTGCTTGTTCCTGATATTGCGGGGCTTTTTCCACCCCTTTAGCAGCATGGTTTTCCACAAGACTGTGGTCGTCATCTTTTACCTTTTCCAAATGCGGGGTTAGGAAACCAGAAGGCCTTTGTCTTGAAGCAGGTGTGCAGCTTTACTGTTACCTGGCTTAAATCAGTTTTGTGTTTCTGTGATTACATTCTTTTCGGTGGCACTAGCAGAAGTTAGAAAGAGGTGCGAGTTCAACTTCTGTGTCAGATGGGGATGAAGACCTATAAACTTTACAATTCTGTGTAACATTGTTGAAGTTGACTGCCCAAGGATTTACGTACACCGCTCTTTCTGTGTTGAGATTGAATTTGCTAGGATGAAGGATGAGTAATTGAATAAAGGAAAAAAATTTGGTCAATGCAGAGTGTCATCTGTCACTTCTGTCTGTATTTGTTCTGTCTGACTGTCTTAGATCTGGGAGTACGGATGGGGTATTTGGACCAGTCAGAAATCCCTGGAGTTATTCAAGACAATACAAGGAAAAATCTGTCCCAAAATCCCATTCTGAGGACAAAGAATCTAACTGGGTAATAGCGGGAGGGAGCTCAGGAGGCAGTGCAGCTGCTGTGTCATCTTTCACGTGTTTTGCGTAAGAGATTTTTTAAAATTGTTTTGTATTAAATGTCTCAAAATATGTTGCAAGGTTTTAATTTTATAATTTTCTCACGGTGTAGTTGGAAATTGGAGGGTTATTTACGCTGGCATGTAAGAGTTTATTTCAGCATCCCTAATTTGTGGCATATCATGAAGACAGAATGAATCCATGTAGGAAAATTTAGGCTTATTCATTTTGAGTGTTATTCAACGTAGTGATATGCCCACTTTGCATGAAATAAATGATAATGGCAGTAAAGGAACGACAGTTTTATTGTTATTCCCACCTGCTGTCTTAAAATTAACATAGGGTTTGAGATGCATCCTCTTCCTCAGTAAATGCATTACACAAACACGCGCTGAAAACGTAATTCAGCAGATGAGGTGATCCCTTAATTTGTAGTAGTATAGTAATTTTTCCTCCCCTGCTTTGTTTTTATAGCAGGGTTATGTAATAATCTGTGAGATTTGTGATCTCAAAGCTTCCAGTTCCCTGACTCCAAGAAAAGGATACACAGATACTTATAATCTTGTCTGGTTTTAAAAAGTTAGAAGACAGTTTTATGGTTTTGGGTTTGGTTTTTTGGGTTTTTTTAGAAAGGAATTTAAACAAGCCAGATTTTTTTTTTTTTACAATTATTATTTGCATGGAATAGCAACACACTGTTTAACAAATCAGTTGTCTATACTGTCTTCCTCATCCAGCTGTTAAATCTGATCCTTAAAAGTTTACACCTTTCATTTTATGCAGCTTTCAAAGATGCATAGTGGAGGATATTTTATAGAAGACTTTTTCAGTTGTGCTCTTAACTGGAAGGTGTTTAAGAATGCTCTTTAGTTACTGTGTCCTTGTTTACCCATAGACTATATTATAAACGTCTATTTTATTGCTAAAATATTTTTTGCTACTGTTGATTACAGCTTTTTAAAACAAATACAATGTTTTTTTATATACAGAGCCCAATTTATTTTATGATTTTTCAGATGATACCTGTCCATCTCATTGCCCTTTGCTAGGATGTGGTATACTCAACATTTTAATACTGTTGAAACTGTGCAGTCATTCCCAAAGACTGCTGGTCCTTGTCCTGAGCCAGAATGGCCTGATTCCGTTATGGTCTGGCACCATCTCCTACGTTGCTGGGCATGCTGAACTCCTGTTTTGCACTGCTCAGCACTTTGTCAGGTCAGGGAGATTTTTCATCCAGCTATTTTATTGCCTATAACCTACTGTATATCTGCTCTTATTAGTTTCTTTCAAGCATCAGAAATGCTGCTAGTCTTTGTCTTTTCAATTTGAGTTTTGATGAAATGCTACAAATTTGAGAATGTTTTATATCAACACAAAAGCTTTGAAAAAATTCCACTTCAGCAGAGTCAATTGGATTGGTTCAGCCATCTCAGAAACAGATGCCTATGGGAAAAGTCACATACCCACTTCAATAAAAATTATACCTGCTTCTGAAGTTTAATCTGGTTTTGGCAAAGATTTGGGTGAAAGCTGTCTATTTTTTTTAATGATGTTTGAGTTAAAATTATTAAAAACAAGAGAAGAACAGGTTTAATTTGAGTATGAATTTCCAGTTCCATTACAATTTTGAAAAAAAAAAAATCAGTTTAGCAAGAACAAGGTTTCACATGTGAACAAAAAGAAGTAAAATAAATAAATAAATAATGCTGTGTTTTAAAAATGAACCTAAGCTGCTCTAGGCGGAGAGTTCTGATGCTGTGCTTTGTAGGTTTGGAAACAGGAAAAAGATCCTTAACTTTGAAAAGTATGCCGTGTTGTCAGGGGTGAAAAGTGTACTGTGTTGCTATTTATTTGAATACTGGAAAATGCTGCTTCATAGTGTATTTGCTACTGAATAAATAAGGTGGCAGTGTCTGAAAATTGTACTCTAAATCATGTGAGGCATATTTTTCAGAGTCCACAGAATTGGAACAGACTGACAGAGAAGGTAGAAGTAGATATTCAGGGCTGTATTTGGAGGGCCTGAATTCTTCCTATCTACCTCTGCTTTGTGGAGAGAACTGGGCTCTCCTGATGGGTAATTCAGAGGCCCTAAGAAAAATAAGAGAATACAAGTTAGCAGCCTTAAGGAGCAGACTGAAATTTAGGCCATAGGATTATGATTTCTAATCTGAAAGAATTCACATATTTTTAAATCCATGCATCTTGAAACCATAGCTTTTTTATTGTTTGGAAATGTTCTGAATTGTTTTACTAATGATAATTCTTTTGAAACCATAGAGCTTTAGGGTCAGACACAGGAGGATCTACCCGAAACCCTGCTGCTCACTGTGGTGTAGTAGGTTTAAAGCCAACATATGGACGGATCTCTCGCCATGGTCTCATTCCTCTAGTGAACTCCATGGATGTGCCAGGAATCCTAACCAGATGTGTGGATGACGCAGCAGTTGTGTTAGGTATTACTACTTCATATGTCTCTGTATGCAATACATCGTCGTTTACAACGTTGTCTCAAAACAAATTGAATTCTGGCTATCCAGTGTACGCTTTCCTGTTCTTCATGTCGTATTTCAGGTTCACTTGCTGGACATGATCCTAAAGACTCTACCACAATTCAGGACAACTTTAAGCCATTTGAACTACCCAATTTGGCTGACGTCAGCAAGCTCTCAATAGGAATTCCGAAGGTAACATTTAAATCCTGCCAACAATTGTGGACAGGCACAGCAAACAGGGCACCTAACAAAAAAATATTTGTCTTGCCTACCACTCCCCAGTCTCTCATGGTGTAAACCAGCAAAGATAGTACAAGCAGCTCCTGGAAAAGAGCAGTATGTGCTCTGTTGCCTGTGCAGGCAATTCAGAGTGAGCATATGCTAATGCTCCGTCTAAAACATTTTGTTGTCATTGTGGCAAGTACAGTCAGGAAGTTCCAGGGGAAACAGGGAACTTAAATTCTTGGTTCTCTCTGTTGCTCTTTCATCAGTCACCTGTATAGCCTGAAACAAGTTGCTCTTAGCGCCTTCTCATACAGTGAGGTTAGTACTGGTTTGTGCAGTGCTTTGAGATACTTATCTAAATGGCACTGTGTTAATTCGAAGCAGAATTTTATAGGCAATTGAGTGGCGCAAGGCACTGTGATGCGTAGAGCTCTGATAAGGGTTGAAAGACAACTGTAATCTGGCTTCCCATGTATGCAATTCAATCATGTTTGTAAGTATGAGGATACTTGCAATTTAGGCACAACATTTGGAACTTCAGCCTATTTTTAATTTAGTAAAGGCTCTGCCTTCAAAGAGACAACGTGAATAACATTTATTGGTTTGATTCTCGGTGTTTGAACCTGTGCTAGAACAGGTATGCCAAAAGATTTAATTTGGTAAGCAGAGATGTCCACTGACCAATTATTCAGGATCTGTGAAATGCAAAAATTGTATGCCTAGAAAAAATAATTAGCTGCATGCTTTGATTTTTGATAAATCTAAAATAGTGGTATTGGTTGATTATTCACATCCTTTGGACAGTTGTTTTCTGCTGCTACAGGTTATCCGAAACAGAGACATATATATATTAAACACGGGCCATAGCTACTCAGAAATCAGACAGTCTTATGACCCTGATATTATGGGTTAGAACTAAAGCAAGTATCTTCAAAAACAGAGTATCTTTAGCTTAGCTCTTGAACAGGAGCATGGCTTTTCTAAGTCTTCTCCCAACCCCTTGATTGCAAATCTTCTTTGGTGGGTTGTTTTGTTTGTTTCATGCCAGTTGCTGCTGATATGCTGTGGCCATAATTTCTTTTTATCTTTCCTACTCACAGTAGCCCTAGTATTAGGATTTAAACCTGAAGAATTTCCGCCCACGAACTGCAGAGCAGTGCAGTGTAGTCTCCATGAATAGACAAATAAGTGGATAACTAGGCAATTTCTCCTTCAGAAGAAACTGCTGATATTCCATGGTCTGTGGTATGTGGGTTGATCCTACTGAGATGAACATAATATTCTTAAGACAACTGAATCCTGTTAATTTAATACTGCTTAGTTGTATAATATTTAGTAGATGCAAGAAGCTTTAAGTACTTTAAGTCATGTAGTTTTAATCTGTTTTTACCAAGGAGTATTTGCATTTTGGTTGCCATTAGAAGTAAACCAGTATGTAAAATCACTCCCCTTCTTGTTTTTCTCTAAGGAATATCATGCACCAGGGCTTTCTAGTGAGATTCTGGCACTCTGGTCAAAGGCTGCTGACCTCTTTAAGAATGCAGGTGCTAAAGTAATTGAAGTGAGTCTACCACACACTCGTTACTCAATTGTCTGCTATCATGTGCTGTGCGCAGCAGAAGTGGCGTCAAATATGGCCAGGTTTGATGGACTGGAATATGGTAAGGCCTTTGAAAAAACTTTTTTCTCAGACAATAGAAACATTGCTGGATGCCATTGCAAATTATTAGTTTTAATAGATATGCTTTTCATGGTTGAATGTTTGGTGTTATTTCTCCAAGATTGAATACAGTAAAAACCCTGTACAAATAAGAATAAGTAAATAACTACATATTTTAATATATTTCACCCCTAGATATGTAAGTGTCTGGGCTTACAATCTGTTTAATATTTCAGTAATAAAACAGGAACATGCTTTGTGGTTTTTCCAGAATAGTAGCATGTTAGACTGCAGCAAACAGTGGCCTGTTGTATACTATGTATAACATCACCTTATGTTGTTTGATCTTAAAGATTAAACAAAGTGTTAATTTCCAAATTGCTTTTTCTTTCCAGGGCACCGTTCTGACATTAACAAGTCCACAGAAAGTATGTATGCTGCAACACGACGAGAAGGCTTTAATGATGTTGTAAGAGGAAGAATTCTATCAGGAAACTATTTCTTGTTGAAACAGTAAGCGTAACATCTTGAAACTCAGATTTGCCAAGTTAACAATTTTTTTAAGCAAGGGGTGATTAATTGTTCATCGTGACATGAAAAAAAATTGTCCTTATACTAGTAGCTATTTATATTGTTATTATTGCTTTAGCTATGTAATACCTAGTGAACTGTTAATAATGAATGAATCTGTTTTCCCTTAGTCTTACCAGTAAGCCTCCTGAATTAAATAAGTAAAACAACTTAGTGACCTTTCCCCACCCCCAAGTATTATTGGCAATCATTAGATAAATTAAGCAAAAATTTATCCTATGATATCACATTGAAATCATACTGAAGCCATTACTGTCATAGTGTTAAGAGTTCTGTAGCTGTTAATCTCATTAAAACTGCACAGAAGAACTGCTGGTACATTCTAGCGAGGTCTTCTAGAGAAAGTCAGAAGACACGGCAATTAAATTAATGATAGCTCTTTGCTTCAATATACAGGGAAAGGAAGGCACTGGCAAAGGTACTGAATTTTACAGAAGACGAGTTTTTATCCAGCTCCTGTAGAGAAGCTGGTACATAGATCAATTTGACTTCTTTTTCCTTAGTTTTCACTCCTTATCCAACAGTCCTGATTTATGTTAGTAAAGCTGCTGTTTTCCTCTTGTCTTGATTTGTTCAGATGAAAGGGAAATTACTTGTGTAATCAGTCTCAAAGCAAGTGCACTACAGAAGGAGCTCTGTCAGCGAGAATATTCATCAGATGTGACTTCTAGTTACTCTCTGAGACAGGAATGTTGTCAGTCAGTGTGTAACAACCAGCTTTTATGGAATGCTGATATTCTTGCCAAGTGTGTTCCCTCTCATTACAACTGTCCAGATCAGCTTTCCTAAGGCTGCTTTAAAATTCATGTAGTTCACCCTTCTGTGAAGGGATATACAATTGGCTTCCATCAAGACTGGAGAGTCCTGTTCCTGTCCACAGTAAATTACTTTTGAAGAACTGAACCCAGGGATCAGAAAGCATTCTCAGAATAAATAGTAGAGAAAACACATCTGTGTCTCCTGCAGGTGTTGCATTTTACAAATTATTTCTATTTTGCTTTTGAAATCTGTAAAATAACTAGGTGATTGTTCAGGAAGTTCTGTTTAACATCTTTATCAATGATCTGGATGAGGGGGTTGGGTGCTCCCTCAGTAAGTTTGCAGATGACACCAAGCTGGGCAGGAGTGTTGGTCTGCTTGAGGGTAGGGAGGCTCTGCAGAGGGATCTGGACAGGCTGGATCGATGGGCCAAGGCCGATCATATGAAGTTCAACAAGGCCAAGTGCCGGGTCCTGCGTTTGGGTCACCACAACCCCATGCAGCGCTACAGGCTTGGGGATGAGTGGCTGGAAAGCTGCCCGGCAGAAAAGGACCTGGGGGTGCTGGTCGATGGCCGGCTGCACATGAGCCAGGAGTGTGCCCAGGTGGCCAAGAAGGCCAACAGCATCCTGGCCTGTATCAGAAATAGTGTGGCCAGCAGGAGTGGGGAGGTGATCGTGCCCCTGTACTCGGCACTGGTGAGGCTGCACCTCGAATCCTGTGTGCAGTTTTGGGCCCCTCACTACAAGCAGGACCTTGAGGTGCTGGAGCGTGTCCAGAGAAGGGCAGTGAGGCTGGTGAAGGGTCTGGAGAACGGGTCTTGTGAGGAGCAGCTGAGGGAACTGGGATGGTTTAGTCTGGAGAAGAGAAGGCTGAGGGGAGACCTTATCACTCTCTACAGCTACCTGAAAGGAGGTTGTAGTGAGGTGGGGGTCGGTCTTTTCTCCCCAGTAACAAGCGATAGGGCGAGAGGAAGTGGCCTCAAATTGTGCCAGGGGAGGTTTAGATTAGATAGTAGGAAAAGTTTCTTCACAAAAAGGATTGTCAAGCATTGGAACAGGCTGCCCAGGGAAGTGGTGGAGGCACCATCCCTGGAGGTATTTAAGACGTAGATGTGGTACTTACAGACTTTCTGAAGTTGACAGCTAGGATGATTTCAGAAATGATTGTAGAAAAAGGGCTAATTCCCAAGTTATAAATTCTTAACTTGAATCCGCTGTCTATTATTGATTGTAACTATTTCCATTGCAGTTTCTGAAAAACTTAAATCTTTAGATTACTCTAACAAAGTGGCTTTTGGCCAGTTTTAGTTGTTTTACCTGCAGAAGATCTGGCATGTAGCAGTTGTTAATACCCCCATTCCCCCCCCCCCTTTTTTTTTTTTAATAGCTGTGGTTTTAGTTGGCAATTACTTTTGAAAAGGAACTTCTCTGAATTTAAGGATTCCACATTTACCAGTTCTGCATATGAAGTTAAAAGGAACAGTAGACATAAAGCTGACTAATTTGTTTCTGGTTCAGGATTGTGTAAAGACAGTTTAGAAATCCATAGACCACACGTTTACATGAGAAAAAAGGGTTAGGGAAAGATACGGTATTTATGATACCCTACAGAGAAGTATACTGCAAACACATAGATAGTTTTAAGTCCATTTGGAGTCCTCTGGAGATGGTGGGACTTTTTTCACATGCTGTCAGAATCTTGCTGGATTGAATCCTAGATGATTAATGCCTGTTTTCCAGGCCTGCTTAGTTCTGTGCTGTTTCTAGGCTTTGCTGTGCTGCCCTGCAGTGAAACTCAATACACGGTTTAGTTTCAGAATGATCATAAAACCAATTTTTAGTTAATTATTGTAAATTAGGCTTGTCCCTTCACCCTTCTTCAGCAGTATGCCCTCATCTCTTCCTTCTCTGACATCTTCATTGCTATGAGACCATAATCACCATGTTCAATGACTAAGCTTCTGGTATATCAAAAACTGAAGTACCAGTGTGAGTCTTCTAACCAAAAGGAACACTGGGCTTTTTTCTACAGTAACTAAGAAATTAAGTCCTGTATTATTGGAATTAAAGTGTCAGGCCCTCATGTCCACATTTCTTTTTAGGAACTATGAAAATTACTTTATCAAGGCACAGAAAGTCAGACGTCTCATTGCCGATGACTTTGTGAAGGTTTTCAGGAGTGGTGTTGATATTTTACTCACTCCTACCACTCTGAGTGATGCAGTACCGTATATGGAATTCATCAAAGAAGACAACAGAACCCGCAGTGCGCAAGATGACATCCTAACACAGGCTGCAAACATGGCTGGTGAGTAGGGACAGGAATTCAAGTGTGTTTTTCCCGGCCAAGTCATTTATACTGTCCATAGCCTTCAGCTATTTAACCACTTCTTCAAAGATATTTCACCCCTGCATTGTAAGTCTCACAATGATAACTATGTATAAAGATAGTTTGTTTATTTATTAAATGCTTTAAAATGTAAGACTAGATTTTAAAGTGGGGCACCTTGGACCTTAGTGCAGGCTGCAGGTAAGATAAATCCATCCAAGTTCCAGAGAATGAAATCTCTTTTTAAAGGAGAGTTGATTATTGTTTCAGAGGATGCTGACTCCTTGAATCACTGTAATTCATTTCTTGTGATCACCTACCAGTATCCTTACTTCACTGACTCAAATTATTTTAACTAATCTTTTTCCTCTATGTAATTTTTTTCAGTTTCTCATAGAGTTGTTACAAAAATGACTCCAACTGGATTTGTTTAATAATAAATCTTCGCATGTGTATCTCTTTCAGGACTGCCAGCCATAAATGTTCCTACAGCCCTTTCAGAGAGAGGCTTGCCAGTTGGGCTTCAGTTCATTGGACGTTCATTCCAGGAGAAGCAGCTTCTCACTGTAGCCAAATGGTTTGAAAAACAAGTAAAATTCCCAATGATCCAGCTAGAAGAAGTGAAGACACATGACCATGGTGGCCTTCAGCATCAGAAATCTGCTTCCATCTCGTAACATGGGACTTGCTACTCAGCTAAAGCAAGAAAGCTCTGGGGATGGTCTAAAAATGTATTCCTGCAGTTAAATCTCTGTTGTGGGAAAAGATCATCCTTTTTAAGAAGACTATATGCAGTAATGCAGGATGGAATCACAACAGCTTGTTACCGTGTAATTAAGGCAAAGTGAATCATTAAGTAAACGTGTCTGTGTTTATTAAAAACCATTTCTAACTGATATTAAAAACACCAAGTTGAAATTATGTATCTTGTGGAGCTGCTTTTTTCCATCCCCAGAGGGTGTGCAAGATATCTAGCCCATTAATGAACTAAACTGAACTTTCATGTGAAAATTGTATGATTGCCAAAGGGCTTGGTTTCCTTCTGGCAACAACCAGACAAGCTGTTTTGGAACAAAGGTATCAACGATCTATTCACCAACAGGTAAATACAAAAGGAAACAAGGGAATAACATATAGATAGTTCATTAAAAGAACAAACAAAAACCTACTTCTAGCGAACTCCTGCAGGAGGTGAAATAACCTCCAGGTTTATAAATCATGCAGATTACTCTGGTTACATCCGTTGTAAGAATGATTCGTTCCAGATTTCTTTTGGAGAAAGATGGCTAGTAGTCCTTGAGTGGTTATTTTCTTCTCCCTTCATCACTATTCTTTATAATCAGCACTTAAAATGAATACTTACTAAGAAAAAAATTATCATCTTCAGTGTAACTCTCCATAAGAGTCATACCACCTGTTCCTTCGTGGACAGTCATTCAATACAATAGTAATTTGAAACAAATTTCAAACTGTAATGTTGGTAGACTGGAAGACCAACGAAACAACTAATAACCTGTTTTGAATGTTGTAGCTTCTGTTTTTGGAAAGTCGAAAAGGTACGAAGGATTAAGTTTGTGAATTTGTTTTTGCATCAGATTGGATTTCAGTCATAGGCTACAGCCTGCACAGATGTAAAAAGTGTGCAGTAGGGGAAGTGATTGAGGTGTAGTCTGATACGGTAACATACAGAATCTTACTGAATTACATCCTGTCTTAAACTATGTTGTCACATATAAAATAAAAATCACCTTATTTCTAAAAATTGCAAATGAATTGGTGAATTTTCCACACCCCAAAGTGAGCTATTCCAATACCTTTCACAGACAATTAAAGTGGTAGACAATTAAAAATCCCACATGACTCAAATTTAAAAAGTAAAATTGAATTTTTAAATATTAAAAATCAAGGTATACCTTGTTTCTAGTCTGATGCTATCTGGCTTTTTTTCCTAGAACAGTTTTCAGGGAACTTGCTTTGTCTGTCCGTGGGTGACAATGGAGCGGGGATCCCAACGGACTGTTTTCACCATTGTCTTGTTCAATAACTTAGGTGTGCTCTAATCATACTGTCGCTGTGGGATTCTTGTCTTACAGCAGCTTGCTGACCAGTCTCTCAGTGAGGTTATCCGTTATCCTAGTTGGAGTACCTGGATATGTACTTGGAATACCCGCTCCTTGATTTGCAGTCACGTCCCAAACCCAGATCTACCACTCGCTGGTTTTAAAAGGAAAGGTCAGTGTCTTTTGCCCAGAGTTTGAGATAAAATCCTGACTGTGGAAAGCATTCCTGGAGGGACATGAAGAGTCTGGGAATGTTACTCCCAGAAGAGAACAAGCAGAGAATTGCGCTTTCCTTGGAAATTAATTCTGGACTGACTTCTGGCCCAGAGGAAAATGCCTGCTTATGCTGGGCAATCTTTCTTTTTAAACTTCTCCGATGTTAAGAGAAATCTGATGGAAAAATTGGATCAAGGCAAAGATCCCAACTCCACATTTGCCAAGCAGCCAGAGGATGGGTAGGTGAAGGGGAACTGTGCTCGCACCTGCGCTACATTTTTTTTAAAGCAGGGCTCTGATTCCAGGCTTCAGCATCCTCTAAAAGAACATTCAGATGATCAGAGCAATTGGCTGTTCTGATACATGTTCTTCAGAGTTTCTTCCGTTGGTAGATTTCTGAGTGTAGAATAACCATGCAGTGAATTACACAGTAAAGAAGGTACCAGCCAGAGAAGTGGATATCCATTCTGCCACTCTGAATAGCAATGCATTTATAGCTTTATGTTAGTGGTAGAGACCCATCTTTGAAAGGTCGTAAAGAGTTGAAAACAGAACTCCTGGGTAGTTACTTAAATTTCTGGGCTTTTAGATTGAAGGTAGCCCCAAACAAGGCTTCTGCCCTGCTCCCGCTCCCAGCCGTTTTGCGTTTTGGGGGACCGTATACTGATGCACTTTCTGTCCTCTCTTACCTAAAGCTGGAATTTCTTCAAGCCGGAGGTGAGAGTTTGGGAACCAGCATGTTCGAGCAGCTTCAGAATGTAAGCAAGAGTTCCTCAAATTGTGCAAGAGGATATCTAAGAGACTTTTACTGTCTTCGTATTAGAAAACCATTTTGAAGTAGTTGACTCTGGGCCCTTCAGCAGTTCCCAAAGTAGTCTAACACCCCAGCTTACCTGTAGATAGAGCTGTTGTGAGGGGTATGTCTGAGTGGAGCTTTGTGCAGCTGCTACTGGTGCCAAGTTGTGGCTCCGGAGTTATAAATGGTAAAGTTTCTATGATGGATAACTAGACTCTTATAACCCCTTGTTACAGAAGTAGAGGAATTCCAGGGAGCAGGAAGGTCTGTGGGTGAAAAAAAAAAAAGGCAAAAAAATGACTGCCTATACAAACAATTTGTACAGCTGCCTTGAAACACTATTCACTGAAATAATGGAATTGAAAGTTTTATGGCATTACAGCGTAGCCACAGCAGGGGGTAGGTGTAACCTTAGCACAGTGAGCCCAGGTAATTCCAGTGTTTCCTGAAGGAAACAAAAGCTAGAGATTTACCAAACAAGCAATCTGCTTAAATGTTTGGGGGTGCAAAATTTTTTCTTCAGGTAATGAGAAACTCTAAGGACATGTGTAGTGGAAAAGTTATTTTTGAGAAGAATATTAAGAGCTTTTTCTTAAGATGTTTTTAAGTACAACTGTAATCCAATGTTGAAGTTTGTCCAGTTTCCACGTACATTTTTTTCCTTCACTCTCCTTAACAGACTTACAGTAAGAAGAAAATCAAAGCAAAATTTAACCTCACTGCTGCAACTTCTCTGTTTCTGCATTTCTCAGTTTTCAGGCACTGGGCACTTAATAGTTACTGTAACTTCATTGTAGCTTCCCCTTACATGGTGCTAGTCACTTCTCCATTGCTTTTATAATTCACCTCGGAACTAATCTCTCTGGGGAATGGTCTTTCTAGCTCACCTGGGGTGGCCCGGGGGCCCCACCTTCAACTCTGCCCCCAGAATACTGAGAGCAATGCCACTGGACTCACATACAGGAGATGGGCAACTGAGAAAGGATGAAGAGGTGTGCACAGCATGTCTAAAAATCACAGCTAGGGTTATACAGCAGTCATACTTCATGTTAAACTGGTGCCCGCAATGACACCAGAGAGGGCAGGGAAATAAGCAAAAAAAAGTCAGAGGAGCAGAAAAGGTTTATCTAAGTTTGTTATTTTTCAGTATGTCCCTCAAACAAAGAAGAAGGTATTCAGTTACAGGAATGTTAGAAAGAGCCAGGAAATTAAAAACAGTCACAACCATCTTAATTAGCTTACCACACCTTTGCTTGACTAATGTCCAGATGCAATTAAGAGACTCCAAGCTAACATATTTTTTTTGTGAACAAAAGAAAGGTTTTTTTCCCACCCAGCATGGGCATCCTCCCATGCTCACTGTTGAGCAGTGATAAAAGGTATCTTTAGCTCAGCAGTGCGGGGCATTCAGAGAAAGCAGCAGGAACCCAGCCAGGCGGCTTTGCCTCGTCCTGCGTGCAGCTTTATACCCTGGGTTTTGGTCCAATACCCATACAGTGAGGGTGTAAGTGCTGTCAAGGGTCACAAGCAAATGCTGCGGCACAACATGCAGAGAAATAGACTTCAAAGTGCTGGGAACTGATTTTTTTTTTTTTTTTTTCAGCTAGAGGGGCTGTTTTTGTACGTCACGGTGTTGGTTGGTGGATGGATTTGTGTGGCCTTGCTGTACTGATCGTGACATGTGGTGGACAGGTTGCTGTCATGTGTGCCAGCTCAGACACCCGAGGCAGCAACGGAAACTCCTGGGTTGGATGCCTTTCTTCAGGGGAAGGTCCATGGCAGTGAGTATAAAATATGCAGTGATAAGGGAGCAGGGGGGGAGATGGAAAGTGGTCAGTACTGGCTAGCAGCAACTGGGCACCTGCCTACACTGTAGCTGAACTGGGACAGCTGCTGAGTTGCAAGTGCTGTTTGCCAACACTAACCCCACAAGCTCCTGCACTGCAGTATGTGGAGTAAAAGGACTAGGCTCTTCATTGTGCCACCCGAGAGGGGACATTGCAGCTTGGGAAGAGACACAGCAAGGCACAGAAAGGTTGTCTAGGCAGGCAGTGAAACACCAGGAGGTAGAAAACACATGGAAGGTGGGAAGGATTAAGTGTCATAGAAGCTGGTAACTCGTTTGAGAAGCCAGAGACTTAGGAGAGGAAGATTAAAGAGATAAAGGTCAGGGGGATGAGGAAGCAGGAACATTCTGGTGAAGGAGGGGCCCCAACTTCATGTTTCTTAAGTTGAAATCTTTGAAGGTGGGTACCTTTATGAATTGTACCTCTCTGAACTAGAGAGTCTGCCTGCTTGATTTAGTCCAAGACCAGAGTGTTTAAAACTTGCATTTGCAATCTTTTAGTCCCAAAGTGAGTGCTATTCAGGTACACATGATGCTTGGCACAGACACATAATATGCTTGACAAAGATCAAAAGGAAAACATTTTATTAACAATACACTTCAGGAAGCCTAGGAACATACTGCAAAAGGGACCTCATGAGCTCAATTTCTCTTCGTAGGGAACTCTTTCATACAGTCATCTCCATAAATTTATTAACATCTGTCTAAAGAGTATTTTGGTTTCTTTCTCCTGTTAGTATTCCAGAACCTCTGTTAGAAACTTTAATCACAGCTGTGGAGCACACACCTATTTGCTCAAGGCAATATTGTTCTTTTGTTTGAATATACCTTCTCCTTGTGTTTAATTCACTCTTGTATTTATAGAGCACAGCACAGTTGCATTCTTCCTTAGCCTTTATTCTGCTAGGACGAATAAGTCAAGCTCTGCCAGTTTACTCCTGTATATTAGAGTGCCTTGTGCTAATCCCTGTAGCCGTTCACTGCACCTGCTCCAGCTGAATCCATCTGTCTTTCAACATGGGTGACAAGTATTGTAAAGACAATTCCAGGTGCAGTTTTACAAATGCAACAGCGTTAATATTTCCCCACCACTCCTGAAAAATTTGTTCCCAGAACACTGCAATCACACTTTTCTTTTACTCAGCCACATTACACCACACTGGTAGCTCCAAGCCAATTTATGATTAACCGGTGCACTCAGGGCTTTCTCTGTCTCCGTTGCTTTCAACGGATAAGCATTTCTGGTATGAGCTGAGAGCTCATTATTAAGCCTCTAGGGTCATGACCTCACACTCCTCATTACTGTTATTCAAATTATCGGTGGTTTACAGTTTTTCCTGTACAGTCCCACTCTCCACTGTTTTGACAGTAACTCCCAGCTTCGTGTCGTCAGAAACAAAGAATGTGTCCTTCAAATAACTTTACTTATTGCCATAACTCTACCCTCATTGCAACAATTTTCCAAGCTGTTGTTGCCAATGGACTTAGAGGACAATAAAATCCAGCTTCTCCTGTGTGGCCTCTGTAAGTCTCACTTCTGCCCTGGTGAATGCATCGCCTATTGACAACAGCTAGATACATGCTGAGGAGCTGCAGCCACCCGTAACAAAAACTTGGGGTTTCGGTCCTCACTCTTTTCCGTAACTGGCTTGCTTTGAAGGCTGCGAGCAAACAGAGCCCCGTTTTGATAAATACTGTGCAAGGATATCAAGAAAAGAACCTGTCCCTCAAAAGATCTTGCATCTATTGTGCATCTTTCCAAACCCCCTCATAAAAACAACAACTCACCCCAGGATAATAAGCTATTATGAACAAGAGCTGCCTTTTTGCTTTGTATCCACGGCACTGGAAACATAAGAGCCTGAATGATCTACTTTGAATTGCTAACAATGGAAACGTGCTGAATCACTAAAACCAAATCTTCAATAGGCAAAATGCAGCCTTGTCACTAAGACAAACTGCTAATAGCAACAATGAGGCTTGGAACAGCTTGTATGGAGCCAAACTGGCTCTCGTACTTTAGCTGAAGTTCATCCAAAGTTGAACAGGGAAGTCTCCAGATGGTCAGGGCAACTGGGGCTAAAAGGAGGGGCCATTATGTTACTTCCTTGTTCGTACACAAAGTGCAGAATTTTGTTTAATGCTTAAAATTAAGACTTGCCCCCAGAGGAGTGGACGGGATAAACCATGAAGGACAATGGCATCACTTAAACAGGGAAGATGTAAATACTTTAAAAAGATGTTGTAGTCATAGCACTTTGGCAGTTACTAACTTGAAAAGCGGAGGGGGAAGCACAATTGTGCTGTGCTTTTTTCGTACGGCATCTAAAACAATGCCATTCCTTTTATAGAAGAGAACATCAAACAGGCAAGCGACAGCCCTGGTCAGGAACTCAACAGGCAGGGGGGGTGCCCATGTTGTAGTGTAAGCTGTAAGCTACACTTCATTCTGGGTCTTCCACTTTGGGCCTCATTTGTGCCTGTGTCCTGCACTACACGATCATGCTGACGATGCAGACTGTGCCGATACAGCCTGACTCAGGGAGAGCACGAAATACCTCAAAAAGACTTTCAGAGAGAGGCATCGGCTCTGAGTCGATCTGCCCTCTCCAGGGACACCAGCTTGCCTGCTGAGCGGAGCAGCAGTGGTGGGAAGGTGCTGGGCTGCATCAGCTTGGTCACACAAGTCAGAGAATGTATTTAGGAGGAAAAGCCACCTCTGAGTGGGCTGCCCACTACAGCAGGGCAAAGGCTGGGGGGACATGAGGACAGACCTGGTGCCTCTCCAGAAGTGCTGGCCCATAAGAAAGCTAATACTAAGGTTAGGAGAGGGGCATTTCTCAGTACTGTGTTTTAGTAGATCTATACTTAACAGTTTTCAGGCATAGTGATAATAATGATTAGGCTTCTTAGCGTCCAAGGACTCAATTATAACTTTGTGTTTCTTCATTTCCCATCCCAGTCTTGAATCTTGAATCAATCACAAGGTTCAAAGCACCCATATTAGCACGCACACGGTGAGTGTGAGTAACATGTAAAGCCACAAGGGCTATGTGAAACACCAACTATGCAGTTGAGGTGATAATACATCCCAAGGCATGCGGTCTGCCCTGGGGAATGTGCCTAAACATCCTTAGGGAGGAACAAGGACCCAGCTCTGCTCATGCCTGTTTGATTTGGGACTTAAAGCACACAGTTGACAGAATCCCCCCCAAAGCCAAAAAACATCCTCTCTGTGTTGTAGCCAACACTGTTGCACACCTTTGCCATGAGACCTTCTCATTTGAGGGCAGCCCAGCAGGACTGCAGCACATCCTGGCAGGACTGACTCCCTCACACAGCACGTAAAGAGACCGTACTGACCTTCAGCCAAAGGGGGAGGAGATTACACCTCTTAGTATCTCTCCTGAGGGAGGAACTCAGTGAAACACACGTTATTCTTAGACAAAAATGCTCTTTGTTTTGTCCCCAAAATATATACTGAGACATTGCAGGTGCCAAGTGTATTTCTCCCACCTGGCATGTTTTTCTTGAAAATCAAATTCCTTTTCTAATACATGCTACAAGAGGAAAGGATGATGGTGGGGATCTTGTAGCATGCCTTAAAAAAATGAGGGGAGATGAAATGGAGTACGAAAGGAGAAAATTATTTTTGCAAGCAAGTCAGCAAAATATTCTAATGCATTTGCTCTTCAAGCACAGTTGCTTTTGCCAACGGCCTGGTGAAAGGGAGGTGCGTTGCTCCAGTTCCATCACCTCAGCGAGACTAAATTGGAGTGCTGAAGGGTTAGGACTTGATCTAACATGCTTGAATCTGGTGAAAAACAGCTTTAGCTGAACCTGTGCTGAACTAGCACCCTAACTGAAAATAAACAAGATAATTATTTCCCTTTCTTCTTTAACAGTGAGACCCTAAACCAAATTATGGCATAGATAAACTTTAAGGAACTACTGTTCTTGTGGTTTTCACGTAGAGTAGCTCTGACTCCTGCTTTTCCAGTCTGACACTTCATTGCCACTAAATTTATTCCATTTAAGAACAAGATTTCCTAATGAATTTGACCAATAAACATGGAATTCATTGGTAGACTGGAGGTGGTGGAGGAAACCTTTCAAAAGTGAGAAGAAAACTGGTTCTACTTGCTGTAAATGGAGTGGATGTGCTGTTGTCAAGAAGAGACATCAGTAAACATAGTAACGTGCATGCTTTCCTAACAAAGGTGTCCAAAACTTCCTTCTCCTGCTATTCTTCACTCTGAAAGCACAGACATTCCCTAAACTGTTTGCCTGTGGCTTTCATAAGCAAAATCACTTAACAAACATCACATTTCTATGCAGTCTAATATTACCAGAGTGAATGTGCTATTGAATTAACAACATTATGAAGCCATATTAGAGCATATTTCAATCTTGTTTAAGATATGAGAATTTAACTCATCTCAAACTCCAGTTTTTACAGTCAGAAATTGCTGTCATTGCCTTAAGTGTCAGTTAACACAGTGGATGGGTGGGAGACAGTGAGACTAAATACTGCTTAATTATTCTGTTGATCTATTCCATTTTTAAATCTTTTTTTTTTTTATCTAGGACCTGCTGCAAGCACTAAGCTTTATCTCTAATTACTGTTAAAGAACATTGGCAAGAAACAGTCCTGAAAAATTATGAACTCTCTGAACATGAAGATGAAATCTGAAAATGAGTTTCATTATTCACAAATAGCCTTTGGAGATATCTAACTGTTTCTACAAAGCTGACATAACCATATGCCACTTTTGTAACATCTGTTATATTTTTCTGTTTTTCAATATATTAATCTTTACCAATAGGTAGGAGGCATGGTTTTCTCTGCTTTACTGTGGAAGAGTAGCTGCATAAAGAAAGTGAAGATACCATTTTCAAACTGATCTTTTTTGGAAATGACCTAGGTGTATACTCGTGGCACTGTTTCAGAAAGCTTGACCAGCCATCAGGCTTGAGGTTGCCTTCCAGGAGCCTGATGAAATGTTACAAGGGCAAGGCCAATACTCAGAGACCGTGCTTGCACCGCTTTGCAATAAATAATTTTTCTTACTATTCTGCTGAAGCAGGCCATATTTACTTTGGTGTGCTATGTTGATTGTGTACCACTCCCGCTTTCTACACAAGTGTCAAGTACCATCCAAGAAAAAAAAAAAAATCACTCTACAGCTCTAAATGTATGATAGCAACATTATTTTTATCAGCCACCTCTTATAACGGCATTACAAAGCTCTCAGGTTAGTTTGATGGGAAGCATTTTTCTGTCAGTCTGCTGACACTCATTATGTTGATTTCAAAGCATTATCTGTCCAGTCACCAACCACGGTTTCTATTGTTCTTCCTGTGACTAAGACCAAACAGACTTAATGATTGGCTGTGTCCACTGAAACAGGTCTAACACAGTAGCTTCCTCCTCTCCTTCTCTGGGGCTTCCCCCATGGCCACCCCAATGCTGAACACTCACGACAGCCTCTCAGCCCCCTCAGTGTCCTGGAGGGAAGTTACACATTTTCAAATGTTTAGCTGCAATTTAGCATTCTTCCAAATTATTACTGGAGATGAAGATACCATACAGTCATATGACATGGCTATAGCATCCCTGTTTTGTATCTGTAAATATCTCTAAGTCCTTTCTCTGCTGTTAGTGACAAAGCTTTTGTTTTGCCAGTGGTACCAGCAGGAGACCAGGAGCACAGCTGGGCTGAGAAGGGAAGGCTGATTTCTATTCTTAAGAAAGCTTAGGGCTCAAGTGCTTAATATCTTACCTTATCTGAAGTGTTTAGTATCTTATCCTGTGGAAAGAGCTGTATCAGCTTTTCCAGTTAGAAGTTTCTGTCTTGTGTTTGTCACCCTCAGCTTCCCCATTCTTCTACTTATTATATATTCATGGAGAGGAAGATTATTGTTTTAACAGCTCCCTCTCGGCCACGATGTTGTTGTTTTTCTTGAAACTAATGTACCCTTATTTTTTCCCAATTATGGCTTATTAGGCAACATGTAAAATATCCTTAGACGTTTTCCGATTATCGTCTATATTTTTCCCTTCAACTGACTTAGTTCAGAATTGGTTTTCACTTTGTGAAAATGTATCAGCTAAAGCTACTGATTTGCATTTTGTTTGCCTTCAACAGATGTAATCAAGTTATGAACATTGTTATTTATTTATTGTACCACTAATTTTCAGTACTGTGGTTCCTCCTTTGGGCTGAGGCAAAAATCTAGTCTAGAGTTTCTCTGGTAGCTGGTTCAATTCTTTTTAAGCCTGAAAATTACGAGTGTTATTTAGTGATTCTGAAGGTACTTCAGTGCTGGCAGCATGAGACTGCCAGCATATGTCATTTGGATTAATGTCTCCCACAAAAATGCAACTTTCTTTTTCTTCCTGTACATTATAGGTGGTAACTGAAGGAGCCAGTTGTCTGTTCCTCCATAAAAACGGCTGCTCTCTCACAGACAGCAACTCATACTCCATTTTGCACTTTTCATGGTGGGAAATCAATCCATGAGATCATTTCTTTGTCATTTATCACTAGTAAATAAATCATGCCCTTTTCTTTTTTGGTTATAGTGTGCCATTTCTCATCCTCCTTTGTCCACTAAACCTTTCTTAAGAGATTATAACCAGTAATTTAAAGATTTCAGTCACCAGAAATTTCCCATCAAGTTCCAGCAATGCCATCTCTATTGAATTTATGCTCATAAATGAGCAATTCCAGTTCTTAGGACCCTCACATTGGTTTAAGCAGCTAATTAATTTCTCCTTATCATATCCTTGGGCATTTGGGGTGAGTTTATTCACCACACCATGGCTTGAGGTTGAACAGGTGCTCATTTGTTTCCCTTCTTCACTTCTGCCTAATGCCAGGGCTGCTGGAGGTCCCATGCTCTCTGCTCTTGGTCCCTTTCTCACAAAGGGCAGAAGAAGTGGAGTTCCCCCCAGCCGGCTCAGAGGCTGCTTGCTCACCAGAAACCCTCCAAGAAGAGGAGCCTCCTTTCTCCCCCACAGCCAAAGGCAAGAGACATTAAACAGATTTATGCCTGCAGCCTTTCTTGGTCATGTACAAGTTGTTTCAGTCATTACTCTGGTTAATACTTGACCATGTTTTTTCCTCTCCTCCTTCCTTAAAAAAACCCCAAAACATTACCCCATGAGTAGTTTGGCACCTCAGAGGAGGGTAGACAGGAATGAACCTTTAAACAAAAAATCATTCTTTGTGTGTATTCATATCCTTGCTCTTAGCTTTCATTGTTTTCTAGGAAACTTGGTGTTAAAAATATCAGAGGTCAGTTAAATGTTGAAGTTGTTTTATTACGCATAAATTCAGGCATTAATGATGCAGTCTTGTCCTTTGTTTTCTAGTAAGATGCAAAATTTAATCAGGATGGTTGTCCTACACAAATGATCAAAACTGCAGAAATGCATTCTTGAAATTAGTGCTGCATCTTATAGGAGATGTATTGGATGCTGAGTGAGAACGGCTTTAGCAACCTTCTGTCAACGCCTTGTAAAATGGTCCTTTTACAGGAGGTGCTTTGAAACAGGACCAATTATCCTTACAGATTGTCATACGAATTGTAGTGTAATTAGTACTTAACAGCAATTATGAAAGAAAGAAAGAAAAATAGTGAAAGAAAAAGAGAGAAAAAGCAATTTATTCAAAGTAATTGCACTTCTACCTATTTTTTTTTAATGTTTGCCACTTTCAAATCCTGTCATCTTGCCAATACAGTAGCATAATGTTCTGCTGCTAGCCCTTTATATGTCTTTGTAGAATAAAAATGTCAGCTGCAGTATTCCCTTACTCTCAGAACAGAAATGATTCCTTCCTAATCCAAATATCCTAATGGCTCAACATTTTGTGTTGAGAGATCTTACATCTTCTTGGGAGACCAAATAAGCAACTTTTCAGTTGAGTGTCCTAAAGGAACTATTGTCTGTACAGCCACTTTAAAAGCCGGGACGTTTTTTCCTCCTACATCTGAAGCATTTTCTTACTTAGGAGATGTTTATTGCATTCTCTGTAACCACTTCTTACTCAGTTTGCTTAGCCCAATACAAAACTCACATTTAATGACCTCATTATTTCAAATACCTAGAGAAACTTGATTCAATTCAAAGCCAATACCACTGCAAGGCCATTGTAGGTCTAAAAGATTTCCTTGCGAGTCTGTTGGAAGAAAGAAAAAGAAATAAATTTTTAAAACAGTCTAGAAAATAGCTAGCACAAAGGTACAGGCTGTGTTAACAAGCATGGCTGAATGATATCCAGGAATTTACACTTTCATCAATACTCCGTGGACCTCAGGATCCCCCAGTTCTCCAAAATTTAAGGGCTTGTTTTTGTTTTTGGATCTGTGTCTCCAGATCTATGGCTATGAAAACACAAAATGAGTGCAAATCGCTACAGCGTTAATTCCCAAAGTTGGCAGCCAGACTAAATCAATGGTGTTTGGAAAGCATTAATTGCCTCACGCATTTCAATGGGTTGCTTGGTCACGATGCTGCAGACAACCATTTGGATAATGAGGTTTTTAGCTGTTTCATCACTGATTGTGCTACCAAAACCGCCGAGAAAACATATTCCTCTCTGTAGGCCAGTCGCTTTCTAGCCTGGTCAAAACCCACCAGGTTCATCCTTTGCAATTCCTATGGCATATCTATGAACTGGCAATATGGACCTTTTAGACAGCACGAAACCTGGATGGATGCTGCATAAAACACTGAATATACAAAACTGGACAGAAAATGTACAAACATACCATTCACAACTGTGCAGAAACTCATCAATTTTCAGAGTGGCTGCTTGGACTTGTGTCACGGCACCCGGGAGCCTTGACGCTACAACCTTCAGAGCCTGCTTGTCACCAAGCATCCAGGTGTACTTGCCTTGTGTAAATTGATCTGTCAGCAAAATAAATTATCAACTTCACATTTCGATGAAAAAGCTTGTGCTCTTGTCTGCCATGCAGGAGTGGAGATGGAGAACCTGGACTTGTTTGCCAAGTCACATGTTAGTAATACATGGCAGGATAAACAAAAGTTTTAAAGCCAGATTTAAAGTCAAACTGAGTTGGAAAGGGTTCAATTGCTTTAGTTAATGTGATTTATTTTGGTTTGTTTTTTTTTTCAAATACAGCAACCCACTGCAGGGCTTGTTACCTGTTGTATGTAAGTTTGTATGTATTTCCTTTTCCACATGGGAGCAGCTATGTATTACAGAATACCTATACAGTGTTGTAGTAACCATGTCAGTATCTATGGTTATGTAAGGACCAGATAATCTGGAAAAAGACCCAAGTACCTGAAATCTTCTCGATTTTTTCCAGTGTACTTGTTGCCCTAACAAGCGCTATTACTTTCCTTTGCAAACCTTGCTTGATTTATACTGTACCCACATTGGTGAGCTTGTACCATTTTATCTACCCTGACAGGCCATAGTGGAATAAGCTGTGCTCTGTAGACATGTCCTAAGGAGCATGAAAGGTGAAACTAAAACAGGTTTCTGCATTTTGGAGCTGCATTTTAAGCAATGGTTACTCCCTGCCTCCTCCATGGCTAGCTCACAGATAGGGCAATTTCTTTCCTAAAACTATACTGGTTTCCAAAGAGCTGCTCTGATAAGCCTGCCTTGCCCGCATCCTTTACCAAAGTTCCCAGGGTCCACTCATGTGAGGAAACCTGCTGGCACAAGTGATGAGGATGCAGCCAGTTCCCATTCCTGAACTGGGATCATGGTTACTCGGAACAAATTACTCTGCTTGGCAGGCGAAGATCTCATCTCTTAGCCAGTACCATGCGTACTGTAAGGAAGTTTTTTCCACCAAATCCTCCAGGTCCACTCAGTTCCATGTTGAGAGATCAGGCCTGGCCAATGGCTGCAGCTCTGTGCTCCTCTTCCTGTGCCACCAGTACACCCAGCATCAGCGCCATGCCACAGCCTCTCTTTGCCCACTGCAGCATCACTAATCACTGAGCCCCAGGTCCTTCCCCGAGGGCGCAGGGGTGCAGACGTACCAGCCCATGCACACTTGTGCCCAGGCAGCCCTCATTGCCTTTTCCCACATGTGATCGGTTGTGCAAGCATTTTGCCCTTCCGGATCAAATAACCTGACCTAAGGTGTCTCACATGATGGGATGCAGGGGAATTGAGAAGTCTGAATTGCTGTGGTTTCACGTTTCTAAAGTGAAGCACCTGAACCAACGACATTTTTATGCTTCTGAAGCCTGGGGACTTGCATTTTTTGATCATCCCTCCAAAAAAATGCAGTAGAACTGTTCTTCACAGGAACAAACGGAGAACAAAAAAGACTTGATGCCAAAACAGAGATATTATTGAGAGTATTGAGAGCATACACATGTGATTTGGCTGAAGGAGCAGAAGGAGAAGGTCCAAATGAAAATACCATACAGATATCCTCTGATTATATCCAGACTGAAGTCCGAAAGCCACACTGCCATGCAAAACATCCCATCCCACGGGCGAATGGAAAAGCATCACTAGGCGCCCACTGCATGCTGCAAGCTAAGCAAAACTGAGCTGCTGACTTTGTGAACGTGCACTTGATGTAATGTAATTACCATATCATTTTGCAGTGCACCATCAAGAATTTGAGCAGGAAGAGCTTCATATTCTCTGCTGTGCAATGGAACAGCCAACAAAATATATCGTTCACCTTCTCCGAGTAGCACTGCCACTGTGAGTTTTAAAGTGACAACGACTAAAGCGATTAATGCTTATTTATTCTTAAATCAATGTTTCACATTTACTTGGATTCAGGGAAGAAATAAACCCTAATTTTCCAGCAGTTCACACAACTAAAAAATATAAATATACTGGAAATATTTTTGAGAGTGTAAAACTGAAATATGCTTCTTTGCCAACTCTGATTCTGTTTTCAGCTATAAACTGAAGAATCAGAATATTATGACTATGATTATGGTGTTCCTATCCAGAGCAGGAGGTAAAGTCCCTTCCTCCCGTCACCCTACTGTATTGCTGACATTCTTGATACCTGAGCAGCTGTGATATGTTGCCAATTTTAAAACAGCAGCTGGCCATTTATATCTCACGGACATATATTGTTTTCTATCTGAAAATACATCTTCTGAAAGTCCAGGATGGCCAATAAAGTCAATGCTGGGCCGGCAATGGTTTTCAAAGAAGATACTCTGCAGCTCCCAGTACTGCCTTCCCATTGCAGTCTGAAGGATAAGAATGTAATGAGAACTGGCTGCTTTTTGGCAACAGCAGCAGCTATTTTAAGCTGACAGCATAGATAGTGAGAAATATGTAATTAAATAAATTCATTAGGAACTCCTAGCTACTCAATGTCACCTATAAATTCAGTCAGGTCCCTTTTCATGTGCTAAAGCTTGGATTTAGGACTTCAGGTTTAGGCTACTGAGTTTAAAAGTTTTGACATTTGTTTTGGGCAAGAGATGCTGTCTTGAAACTCTGTTGCTGCACTGTAAGACTTTCCTCTCACATCCCAAGACCTGTCCAGGTTTGGATTTCACTGCAAGACCCAGCATGCTTCTGACAGCTCTTCCTGCAGGTGCTGAAACAGCTTTGACTCTCCATGAAGTGGATAGCAACTTCACCAAGCAACTACACCAAGTGTATCTTAATTTCATTTGAATTAGCACTTTGTTGGTAATTATTAGCTGCTGCAGCAAGTTCAACAGTGACCACCTGCTGCATTCTTGCAGTCCTCCACACACACCCGTTGCACACCTGCTACTGTACCACCATTTTCATGGGAGCACTGCCTCTGCCTGTGCCCAGCATGAGGGCTGCTGTTTCTGTCACCAGCCTCTACTGTTTCAGCCTTCAGAATCTTTGTCTGCCCATCTCATGCCTCGAGTCCAGGCCAGCGTGTGCACATGTGCTCTTTGTGGGAAGCCATACCTCCATAGCGAACAACGGGGCCTCTTTGAGAGGCAAGATATGCCAAAGCTCACATAGCAAAGGCTGGAAATATGCAGAGGTACCTACCACCGAAAGCAGCTTGTGCAGCCCCCTTTCTTCCTCACTGCTGTTACTGTCATTTCGTACGAAGGCAAAAAAAGGCCAGGACTCAGCCCTCTTTGGGCTGGAGCTTCCTCCTGGGGGGCTCCTGGATGAGCCCTGAACTCAGAGCCCTGCTTCCTTGCAACATGATGCCCACACACACCCACAGACGCATACACAAGTGATGGGTCCCAAACATGTGTGTATTCATCAGGAGACATAAGCACCATTAGCTGTTGCTGTCCCTGCCATCAGATCCCGGTATGCTTAGAGGGATGAAAACATTTGGACTTTCATTTAAACTGATTGCTGTGGTAAAAAGGGTATTTGTGACCCACGGGAAAGGAGGAGCGTATATAGACCTGTGGTGTGACCACTACCACTGAATGGGCTGACAGGCCAGGCTCTGTCGAACGTGTGCAGTGCTGCCAATGAGACAAAACCTTGCTGGTTGGAGTGTTTTCAGTCCCTGCTCAGGCAGCAGCGATGGTGTCTTAATAGCCTTTGTCTTCTGTAAGCATGCAATGCAGACTTACGAGAGCTGCTAATAGAGCCCTGCGGTTTTACCAACCCATTACTGCAACGAGACGTGTTTCTGGAAGAAAAGTTCAGACACAACTAATACAAAGGCGTCAACTCTGGTTTGGGGCCACCTGGGGCAATGCTGACCTCTCAGTGTGGCTGCTCTTGCAGGCTTACAGTTGCAACACACATAGTTCAAGTTCCTTTGCATCTCTCCTCACATTTGCCATGTCCCGAACTTTGTTCCCGATTTGCTACCCACTCGTAGAGATCCCTTTGCCATCTTCTCTGGCTGCAACCCCTTCTGGCCAGGGTGCCCAGCCTGTGTCCTGCCAGCCAGGTTGCACAAGCACCCCACCACCTGCTGTCCCAACCAAGCTGCCAGGGCACTGTGGGGCCAGCCCAGACTCTGGATTATGTGGCCCTGGGGAGAGACATGCTTTCCCTGCACATCCACTGTGTGGCACGACTGGCCACCAACATCCAGACAGGGCTTGAGCACCCACAGAGAGCCCGTCTCCCCTGGGAGCTGCAGTCTGCCAATGTCACCTTACCCCTTGTTTCTTTTTCCAGATCATTAACTGTTAAACAGGGAGAGAAAGCAGGAGTGCGTCCCGCTGCCTTGAGAACAGCATAACGTCAAAAAGGGTTTGCCACATATCATCAATCCTCTGCTAAAGCGAGTGTAGGGGATATCTTTGCCAAAAATAAGCAAGAAGAAGGGCGAGAGTACTTCTACAGACAAAATCCCTCTCTAGGCCTTTTCGGCTTTCTTCTGCCAGCGTGTGCCTGTGTAAATTGGTCTTCGGCAGCAAGTCACCGCCACCAGCACCACCCTGCTCTGACCATCCCCTGCGTGCCGGCGGCAGCCTGGAGGCAGCCGGGCAGCAGGCACAGCCGGTGAGACTGGGGTGCCCAAATGGGAGAGCAGCTGCTGCTGGAGGGAGCCTGGAGGCAGGCACGGGTGGTGCGGCAGAGCGGCACGGTCAATAGCTGGCTCTAACTCAAGGTTTTCAGTGGACTGCATTGAAGTTTCAAGGCACCTTTGCTGCTTCACCTTCATCCCGAAATCTGATTTTCTGCCTTCTTGAAACCCTCTCGAGAACATTGGAGTTTCCCTGCTGTAGTAGATGGCTTTCACTCCCAATGCCCCTGCTGTTTTCAGTGCAAAACTGTCTCAAATTTAATGTCCCGAGTGGGAATTTCCAGACATAACTTGGCTGCACTTTTAGTGCAGCAAGCAAGCAGGATGACTTGCAGCCACCTGATTTGCTTTTGACATTGAACTGTTTGTTCTTTTCACATCCTGGCCACTTCTACTGTGCCTAAGCATCGCTCATAAAACATGAGGGCTTGAAAACATAGCCTCCAGAAAGCTGCAGAGCTGTTTGGCTTGTACTTCTCGACAATTATATCCTTTTCAACAGTGTTAGTCTTTGTTTCTAAGGGTTTGTGTATCCCAAACACACCATGCTGTTGTATTCTGGTCACACAGCTCATTTAGATGCGTGAGTGTCCGCTGTACTGCACCCAGCTCCCTACCTCCGGGCATCAGCAGCCTCTGATGCAATTGTATTGATCAAAAAATGATGAAACCAGGGGCATATCCAGCTATCAGTCTTACCTGATCTGCAAGGACTGCTGATGAGGTTTTTAGAAAGACCTATGCAGACTTTTCAGCAGCTCCCTTTGATTTTATGGTTATCAAAGGATGCAGGTACACCTACAGGAGGTGTAGAGGAGTGAAGCAGAAGCTGGGCTTTGCCATCTGCTTCAGTAAAGCCTTATTCCCTCCCTTGAAGTCCAGCCAACACCCTGGGTTAATGCTGAGGGAGGCAGTGCCACCTCAGCTCCACCTTTGGGATGGTGTGCCCTCCTGGAGGCACCAGGAGGAAGCAGGGTCCATACTCTCCAGTGCAAGGGCTGCAGTCCCAAGGAACTATCCAGTCATTGCAAACAAATATTTTTGGAAGTTTTTCTTTTGCACTGGGCAATAGTCAGACATTGCCTCCTGAAATGACCAAGGTACAATTCTTCTGGCACAATTCCAGGCTCAAATAAAGATGAGTTACAACATCAAGCTTTGTGAAAAGCATTGAGAAAAATGCTGATCAGGAAGTTTTGTGTAACTTCTTGGCAAGACTGGAGAAGGGAAGGATGGTTTAATCTTTATAGATTTATGGTTGCCTATAAGAAAGGCTTGATGTGGCTGTGGTTCAAATAACTAATTTTCAGTGAATTATTACTGTATCCTATATTTTATCTGATTGATCCCTATATGCATCTTGAGTCCTTCAGACAGAGTCTGTCCTCTCAGATGCAGTGCCAGATTCCAGACTGAATGTTCAGGAGGGAGAGAAAACACAAAATAAATGCAAACAGAATTGAATTTAAGCTTCAGTGTAGCCTTCCGTTAAGACCGCACCAGCAGCAATTGCCAAAGTCCTTGTGTTACCCACACTACAGCCTGCAGCCAGTCTGAAGGCAAAAGCAACTCTTTCCCTCATCTCTTTAAGCACTACCCTGCCAGCATTGAAAGTCCTACAGCTGTAACACTGTCTAACACACTTATTTTGTTATTAGTTTTGAGCCACTGGTTAAAAAAGCCAGATTGGTCAACCAACAAATCCCTAAACATCTGCACTATATTTTTTACTTTTTATATTAATATGCATATCTGTTCTCATTAGAAAGCTACTGCCTACATTCAGTTGGAGATTAAAAAAGCCATTATAAATTAATTTCCCCATTTGTAAATCAATCAGTAAGGTTTCATTCATTCTCACTTGTTCTGGTGTTTTCAAAGAGATTGTTCTTTTTCTGTCTTTGCAAGCTAGCTATTATTATAAGCAAGTAGTGTTATTGGGAATTAACTTACAGTGTAGGGGAACAAAGACAATCTTACAGTTGTCATCGGTTAAATGCAACATAAATTGCACCAAGTCTGAGGAAAATCAAGATATCATTGTTTTAAAAAGTACAAAGCAATCTCAAAAGCTTTAGAAAACACACAGAGAGCAAGTGAATTACCTGATTGCCTGATTGCCGAAGAAGGCTACTAGGTATGACCTGGGAAAACTATAGGCCACTCAGCATAATTTCAAAATCTGAAGTGCCTAGCGAATCACAAGATAAACAGAAGTTGACAGAACACTGTCAGTAAAGCCAGATGCCACCAGGTGAAATGTGGGTGAAGCACAGGACCTCTTGCTAATGAGTAACATAAAAATGCTTTAGAGTGTATTTTAAAATTTACGTGCTTGCCGTGTTACCTCATCTTTTTTGCATGCTCTTTGAAAAAGAGAAACAAATGGACTAAAACCTGATCCTGAGGCAGAAGGCCATGACTCTAAGAATGACAACTTGCCAAAGATGGTAAACATCTCAACAGAAGACATTGACTGTCAGCCATGAGCCCTTCTCTGCTTGAAATGAAAATCACAGGAAAACAAATTGCTTTAAGAAGGGCATGTCAGACTGCATGCAACTTTGTGGCATACATACTTCTATTGATATTTAAGAGGTAACTGAATTAATCTTGGTTAGTCTGGCCCATCTCTAATCCAGATGGCCAGTAAAGGCTGGGTTTATGAATCTGCTTTCCCTGGGAATAAGCCAGTAATTATTCCCCAATTTCCCTCCAGAGGGTTGCTTTGGAATTAGAGTTGCTTTAACTCCACAGCCAGGGCACAGAGAAAAGCCCACATTTGGGGATTTTCACACTCAGTCTGAGAGCGAGAGGAAAGCACGTCCACGAACAAAGGCCTCAACAAGCACCAGCTCTGTGAGGTGCCTTGGCACGTGGTTTAATAGTTGACTCATTGCTAGTGATACAGAAACCTCAGGGCTATAACCCAATTGGCATGGATTTTCCAGGAATGTCTATGAAGGCTCACTCCTTCTTTTGAAAAGGGCTAAAGACCTACCTCTTGGGGGAGGGGAGAGGGGAAAGGCCAAAAAAAAGAAAATAAAGCTAAAAGGATCCCAGGAAATAATTTACCAGCTGTCCTCCACAGTTAAACCAAACACATGAAATTAATTCCTGATACTTGTCTAATCTGCTCTACACAGCTGGAAGTCTAGAAACTCCGATGGACTTCTCAGGTAATCTGCTCCACTGCTTCACTAGTTTTACCATTGGAAAGCTTTTCCCATTGCCTAATGTTACTGTAAGGTGAGACGTCTTTCTTGTCATATCCACCCCCAGACAGAATAAACTCTTCATTCCTCTTTGCATTCCTCTTTCTCACTGACAAAGTTTAATTTAAGAGGGATTTTAAGAAAGCATTTCTCAACAGGTCAGGTACTTTTCCGGCAAGTGCACATTTTATGTACTCAAATACAATTATCCATTACTTGAAGTAACATTTCTCTATTTAGATTTTTTAAAAAATCCGTTCCTTATACATGCACTATAAATTAGTTCAAAGTTAGCCTCAGTACAATCATTATTTATCAGTTTTCCACAGTATGTCAAAGTCAGCTTACCCTAGGGAAATAGTCTTTCAGCTATTACATCAGGAGTAGATATGAATGTAGTAATTATAGACTTTATTGGGTAACCAAGAAAATGAGCTTTTACAGATAGATACAAAATGATACTATTTCTGAAATCAATACTCCCATAGAATGTGAATACATGCTCCTCAGTCTCTCAGTACATAATACACCTCACACAAATACAGCTTCCAACCTTTTGTCAGGTCTGTAAGCACTAGAAAACGGTAGGCTTGCCTGAACTCTACACTATTTTTCTGGAGAAAGTGATTGAAGTAAACTAAGGCAATTGTTTTCCGAAGTCAGAAGGAAGTCAGGTATTTCAGAGATGGTACAGACTATCACATAAAACATGTTTGTGTTTTACTGGGCAATAATGTGTTTTTGCATGGGTATGCTTATAACCAAAATATTTATCATCTGTTTTTTAATGGTCTAATGTATTTATAGCAGTTCTTCCAATATATCACAGTCAAGATGTGACAATTTTGATTTTCAGGCTATCAGGAAACACTTGGTATGCTGCTAAAGAGAAGCGTTATGCAATTACTGAAAGAGTCTCTTCATCATCCTTAATAAAAAAAGTTTAATTATTTCTTACCTAATATGCAGAAATAACTTATAGGAGCTGTAAAATGTTTTAAGAACCTGTTCGCTGCAGCTTAGAGAGATAAACGTCTTAGTAGGGTGTACCTCAACATTTCCATGTTTTGAGAGCTAACAGAATGATTCCCAAGTCTTTTCTTAGGATCTGCAGAAAAACAATCAAAAAGTTTTGCCATATCAACTTCAGGAGTATGTTTGTCCCCTGTTTTACGCTGTTTACGATCTAGAAAAGTAGCTGGAAGTAAGTATTGCTACTAATTTGTGGACAACATGGCATTTTCTAAATAGTAACATTAGCTATAGCAACTGCAAGAAAAAGTACATCAGTGAAGCCCAGCTCTTCTGTTTGTAGTGCATTTGTTACATTTTTAGATATTCACAATGCTGTTTCACTGAGGTCTTGAAAATATTCATTTAGAGAGCACACTATTCTTTTGTACTTACCCAACAATAAATGTTGGAAATATTTGAATATTTCTGGGGTTTTGAGGCATCAATAGCCACAATCTTTAATTGTTTTCTAAGTTGAAAAAGGGTTGTGTTATTCACAGTAAATGAAGCTCGTGCTCTAAAAAGCTAGGCTGCTTCAGAAATAGGTAGAAAATGTTACTGAATTTCCTGTCATAGACAAGAGATTTATGTGAATGGCTGCAGAGAGTACAAATGCTGTTTGCTGCTTTTACAACACTACTTTTTGTTATTCTCTCTAAAAACCTATTAAGTTTTTATTGTAGAAGCTGTATTACAATTATTTTTTCTAATCTATTCCATTTTCCTGCCCTCTTGCATCTGACAGTACCCCATCAGTCATAAAGCAATATTTTCTGCGTGTGCTGATAAGCCTTATGTCCATGTGCCTAATCTGATCTGTACAAAGTCATTCCTCCACTCAGGAAGGCAATGCAGAGCATTTCTTTCAACACAGGCAGGAGCAGACGTGTTGGGGGAAATGCTACCATCGTACTCACAGTCACTTTCCATGGAGATCAGTCAAACCAATGACACATCACTAGTATTTCAGACTGGTCTTTTTTAACAATCAGCCTGCAGGCCACAGATGTACTCTATTTAGGCAATATTTAAGTAATGAAAAATGGGCTTAAAGTCACCCAGAAGCTCAAACATTTAAGCGTAATCACAGGTTCTAGTCTTTTACATAGGCTATAGCTGTTATAGAGATGACAGTAAATGTAAAGCGGAGTTCAGTAGGATTTAACGATGTTTCAAATCCTTTGCAATGTAAACTGTTGTTTGATTAAATTCAAAAGACTTGGTGTCTCAACGAGTAGTGGGCACCCAGGCTCCTGGCACTGTCTGTGACAGACAGTCAGACAACCTTTCTGGAGAAGTAAACCCTTCCCTGTCTTTCACCCAGCCTGGCTCTTCAGCCTTCAAGCGCAAGCCTTCAGACGCCGTCCACGGAGCCACCACTCCAGGCCTTCTGAAGGCTTCCTCCTCCTGACATCTTTTCCGAACTCTTGCTCAGTTCTTCTCCCCAGCTCTGAAAGCAATGTTTTTCTCTTTCCATTTCCATGACCAAGCCATGTAACCCTAATTTTACGACTTCCCTCCCTGCTCAGAAAGTGCCAGTAACGTAGTAACTCTTTATGGGCTGGGGGCCTCACCTATTTGTAAGGTGCGAGATGAACATTTCCAGAGGGCCTTGTTATGACTTCTGAGCAGAAGTTTCCATGCCATGCCCGAGTGAATTGGCATACCATTGCACTCTAGCGCAACACTCTTCATGAAATGCTGAACTGACTTTTGCAATAAAACATATTTACATAGTCACTAACATTAGCTTTTCAGATGTTCTCCTCACAGAAGATTTATTTACTTGGGGTACAGGTACAACACTTAAGGCATAGTGTAATATAGTAATTTCATGGGTAAAGTCTGTCATCCTCAGCTATGGTTTAACAGCTTTTTCTTTAGAAGACTGAATTTCTTGGTTTTATCCAGAGGCTGGGGCTCCTCACACTGAAGGCAAGTACCTTCAGAAAAGACAGATCACACTGAAGACAGATTTTTAACCCCTAACTACCACTGTCAAACAACAAAGAAGTGGAGCAAGGGATGTTCCTGAAAATAAGCCGTGGCTGATCCCACACACCCTCAGTACATGGAAGTACCTTCTCTCACTGAGCTCAGATTGGCCCTAGCAGACGCTGCAAGCCCTGCTGTCTCTTGTTCAGCTGTGTGTATGAGACTTGGTCAACTCGCTTGCCTGTGATGTGCAAATATACCCTCCTCATTCATCTGTCACCTGCCATCTGTGTGTGAGGGACCTTCCGACCTTCCCCATGCTCACTGCACCAAGGACCTCCATGTAATGCACTGTTCCTCACACAGGTCAATCACATTGGCAGTCAAGACCACAATCTCTTCTTCTATGGGGTTTGTCTTTCATTCTCTCTTTCTCTGTGTTACAGAGAAAATGCCACGTACTCATAAAGCCTGGCTGGCAGTGGCAGCCCTCCGTCCGAGGGGGTACGTCTGAGCCCTTCCAGCCAGGTTCTCCTGCTCTGCTCTCTTCACGCACTGCAACTACTGCTGTCCATGTCCTGAGCTAAAGACACTCAAATACCCTGTACCCATCTTTGCTCAGCAACACTGATTCTGTGAGCAAAGAGGGAATGATGCTACAAAAAGAAAGGAAAAGCCAAAGAAGAAAACCTAATCCATTTTTTCAGAGGTAATGAGAAAGTGAGGCTCCAGATTCTATCTGTCTTCCAAAATGCACTATTAATTTTCAACATTTTAAGATTATTTCTTTAGTGCTTTTCTGGAAAAACATAGCTGACCTCTTATAATAAGGGTCATGCAAATTCTAAAACATTTATTGGATTATCTTAATCAAACAAAGTCTTAATCTAAGACTTCATTTCTCAGGATATTCTGGACATTTTAAAGTAGAAGAATCTGGATTTTAAGATCTGTTACTAGGAACATTAAACCCATACACATCAGGCCTTAAGAGTTAAGGTCAGTAACATTTACTACAAGTAATTATTCACAAGTCTTTTTAATAGATTTTGATTCCCAGAGCAACCTTTATATGAATTCCAGCCTTTCCTAAACGGGAGATATTTTACTAAGTTAAAGGCTTTTTATAACTGAATAATCACTCATACTTATGTAAGCATTTTCAATGGTCTTACGCATTTTATTTCTGGTGCAATTCTTCTAGTTTCAGCACTAAACTTTCTTATGACCACTTTCTAGGCTGAAGAACTCTCTATTATAACAACACTTGTCTCCACATGGTGATGAACGTTTTCCGGACAGCACGCGTGTTAAAACCAGCGTGCCAGGTGCACATTCAGTAGTAATGAATCACAAAGTTTTGACCAACTTTACTAACATTATCTTCTAGTTTTATTCAGCTGTTGTTTTACTCCCCCCATTCTCCCAAGAGTGCTGATCAACTGATGCGCATCTTGTCCATTATGTTAGAGTAGATACAAAGGTGTCCCCACAAAGGTGTCCCCATGCAGTATCTCCTGATGGAAGTGAGCTACTGCAGAGGACCCCATGGACATTCCTTGCTGTTACCTGGAGGACAACTTCCTTTTGCAAGAAAGATGAGGATATATCTCTCAGCTCTCGGCACAACACCCGGGTGAGGTTCTCCAGAGCTTCCTTGCCCTGGTTTAGCGGCAAATATCTCTTGGTGACAGAATTCTGCCTGCACTCAACAGTGATAACCCTTAGAGGTCATCACAAGGGAGTCGTAGAAACTCACTCTGGTATTTTGCTTTTATGTCGTGCTAATAAGAGACCTACATGTCAGTCTCTGCTCTCATTCAATCCTATATATTAATTCTAATTTATGTGAAGCTGTAGCTAAGGAAAGATCTTTTTTCTGGCATGCAAAATTCAACTATTCACCCCATATATATACCACTTTATAAACCCAGCATATCTATCCAGAGATCTTCAGATTCTAGTAATTAAAAAAAATAAAATACAGACACATATGCAGACATATCTTCATTGCTGCTTGTATTCAGAGACAAAACTGACCAAGAAACCCCAGATTTCAGTGACACTAAGCAGTCAATTCAGTGGTTCTCCTGTTACTCTCTGGAGCCTGTGACTATGCCTGTCTTTTGAGAAACAAGGTACTGAATATACAGAAAAAGCAGCTCCACAGACGAGTAGAATGGTCTAATCTTGCAGAACAGTCTTCAAAATGTTTGTACATGTGAACTACTGAACACCTACTCCTGTACTAGAGACAGATAACAAGGTTAAAAGTATAACATATCAATGTATCCTGGATGTATAAAAAGATCTAACCTTGTATGGAAATCCTCAGTAACTGAGAAGGTATATAAAAAGTTAAGACTGATTTTGTATTACTTATTCATCTCCTTTTCTAGGCTTAAAATGGGATTTATAACTACTATACAAACATCTTCTTGACATCTTGGCACTTAAGACAAACTATTCTAAGAGAAAAATGCATTATAAACAAAGAGAAGAAATACAGATGTAATCAATCATAGTCAGTTATAATTTAATTCTTTAGCACTCCGTCTTCTTCTCTCCCTTTCCCCCAATGAAGGGATGATTATAAAAATCCCTAGCGAATTCAAAATCAACAGGGGATACTTTGAGTCATATCTTACCAATGTAGGATTTGTCAGGAAGCAAAACCAATGCACAAGAACATTGTTGTTGAAATTCTAACTACAAAGCGAAGCCCCTTACTTTCTTGGGCAATTTTGGTTCTCTAATAGAAAATCCAGTGGACAAACTTCTTCCGCATCAAAAAACTCTTACTTTTCCTGTGATTTGTTACTCTCTCCTGGCCAACAGATTTGAAATCCACAACCATTGGTTTAGAAAGTATATAAAAATCTCTTTAATGGGAACATAAATCAAGAATTGGAAAGAGAATTTAATGAAAGCAAAACATACTAAGACCACTATTTTACTGAAAATATAAAATTGTGAGACTCGTGTTTTCTTAGGTTGCAGCACTTAATGATTTAAACACAGATTGAAAGCACAGTCTTAAGTGAAGTCTCAGTTACATAGTTCTTTCTGCAATTCTTTACAAGATTCAAGTAATTTTACCCAAAATTCATAAATTTTCAAGTCAGTTAAATCTCAATTTCAAAATTTGAATATCTAATCCTCTGAATTAGTGCCACCAATAAAAGACTTGAGGATAAAATAATCTTCTGTTGGTCTTACTGCTTTTCTAACAAGAGTTTAAGATCTACAAAATGCCTTATTCATGATATACGGCTGTCTTCATGTAGAAACCATATACTTCACAGACATAAAAGAAACTAGGCAGCTTTCCCGAGTAGCACCTCCACCCTATATGACCACAGTGTGGGAGATCCATTGCCTTACTGTCATAGCACAGGTAGGCTCCATATTTCAAACAGACTCTTCAGTAAGAAAGCAATTCAGAGAGGTACCATAACAATATTTTCAGCCATTTTGTGGCAAACTAATTTTCTATTGCTTCCATTCAATTCTTTGCCTCAAAGTACATTCTTCATGCAGGTTTTGCGAGGATTACTGCATATCGAACCTTCTTCTATCCTACTGTTTCTACTTCAGAAATACAAAAGAAGTGGGGTGACAGAGCCTTCTCTATATGTCCATAAGATTTTCAAAAGCCTGTTGAAATTATTTCTGCTGGAAGAGAGTTTCCAAACTCATTTCGCCGTCCTTTCAGTTGCCTGCAACCCCATGACAGCTAGTAGAATTGCCTATTTTGCACAGGAACTGCTTATATATCTCAGTCTTCAGCACATTTTGAGCCTGCCTTTTCATGTACTTTCAGTCAAAATGTCATTTTAGTTTTCAAACAGCCAGAGACATCTTAGGAGATGAAACTCCTCTGTGCAGAAGACTTCAACCTTTCAAGACAGTTTTGTCCCCAGGAGAATTTAAAACTCTCTGTCACTATAAAAATACTCAGTATCTCCACCAAATACCACCAAAGACCCTCTGCTTAGCCAGGCATCCCAGATCTATGGGGCTTGGAAACCCCTAAGCCTTACCACTGGGTACCTGCCAGAGAAACTAGAAAAACCCAGCAGAAAACGACCTGGGGGTACTGACTGACAAGCAGCTGAACATGAGTCAGCAGTGTGCCCAGGTGGCCAAAAAAACCAATGGCATCCTGGCTTGTGTTAGGAATAGTATGGCCAGCAGGAGTAGGGAGGTGATCGTCTCCCTGTACTCAGCATTGGTGAGGCCACACCTTGAGTACTGTGTTCAGTTTTGGGCACCTCAATACAGGAAAGACATTGAGGTGCTGGAGAGAGTGCAGAGAAGGGCAACAAAGCTGGTGAAAAGCCTAGAGAATAAGTCTTATGAAGAGCGGCTGAGGGAACTGGGGCTGTTTAGTCTTAAGAAAAGGAGGCTGAGGGGAGACCTTATTGCTTTCTACAACTACCTGAGAGGACATTGTAGAGTGACAGGTGCTGGTCTCTTCTCATAGGTAATTAATGATAGAACAAGAGGGAATGGACTCAAGCTGCACCAGGGTAGGTTTAGGCTAGACATTAGGAAAAACTTTTTCACTGAAAGGACTGTCAGACATTGGAATAGGCTGCCCAGGGAGGTGGTTGAGTCATCATCCCTTGATGTGTTTAAAAGTCATTTAGATGTGGTGCTTGGAGATATGGTTTACGTGTGTACTTGGTAGAGTAGGGTTGATGGTTGGACTTGATGATCTCAAAGGTCTTTTCCAAACTGAATGATTCCATGATTCTAAAACAAGCTGTCGGGAGTCAAAAGAGGGACAGGATGAAACCTGGTTCATGGGCACTCAGGTTTCTGGGTGTCCTCTCCAGACCCAGCCAGGAGAGATTAGTGTTTCCCAGGATTTTCCTACATGAGGACTCCCTCATTCATTTAAATCAAATTTAAACAATCAAGCTCAGTATTCTACATCTACCTCTTTAATTTGCCAGGGTTGATTTTGCAGGTGGGGCACCAGGGGAGTACTTGGCCAGCAGCTCACCTGGGGAAGTATCCTATGGCAGAGGAGCTACAACAACCCCTTTCGTCAATCACAGTGCTCCTGGGAGAAAATATCTCTTTGTGGCTTCTACTGGATCAGAATCATCTCCACGTAACATTTTAATTTTGACAAAACCCAATAAATTCTGCTGAGTAGGTGTTCTATTGATCTTTTTTTCCTAACCAGCTGTACAATTGCTAAGAAACTGATGCACTGTCAGACATTTCAGTGACTAAGTAATGAATAATTGGCACTTAATCCAACCAACTGTCACATTAGACAGTCTCTGAAAGCCTGTTCACAGTAAATACTGATTTTGAGTGGGGACTTGTAGGTACAAATATTCCCAGTGTGAGTTTCTTGATTCTTTCTTCTTCAACTATTGTCTCCAAATAAGCTCATCTCTCTTTTATGTACATTGCAGCATTTTAGTTCTGTGACATTTTCATCCTATGAGATTTTCAGACTAAAATAGTAAATCCCACAACACTTGCCTGCAGAGGTCTTTATAATCATTCATCATTCATCATTCATAGGTCTTTATAATCATACTAAAGTGTTTGATTCTGCCCAGAGAAATGTCTAGGAATAAGGTTACTGTGTGATAAATGACTACCTGTCAACTTTCCTCAAATCAAGTTTCATGTGCTATAGCCAGTGACTTATTCCACAGCTAGTGTCCATAATCACACTTGTGGCATCATTTGAAACTTCCAGAGAAGAGCAAATAGGCACAGAATTTGTGTTTTGGATATCTGGAATCTTCAAATTCACTTTCCCAGGAATATATTGTTTTTAATATTCTCTTCCTTAGGAGCACTAGAAAAAATGTTTAGTGACAAAAAATGTAGTACTCTATTGGAACATAATTCCGAATGATTACGTGAAGTGAATTACCTCTCCATTTATGCCTTGCACAGAAGAAGATACTGAATGAAAAAAAAAAAAATTAAAAAGTCTATATGTATGTTGGCTTAAATGATCAACAATTCATATTCATGTAAGATATTTAAGAGAATGATATCTTCCTTGTATGGAACAGAGCAGCCTTGGCAAGGAAGAAGGCTCTCTCTCCAAGTGTTGTACCCTGGGACATTTGTCGGTTATATCCAATGTATCTGTGTAGCGCAGAGCATAAAACTTTTCTCCCTCCAGTTTCTGTAAGAATGAACAAACCCTGCTACTTAGAGCAAAACATAAATCTTGCTGCACACTCACCTCCTCATCTCCATTATTTCTAGTGCAAATGTTTGAAGCAGTTCATTGAAGAAAAAGCTATTAAGGAACAACAAGCCCTCATTTCCTTTCAGCTTGCAAGGTAATTAGACTGGGAAAGCAGTTACAGTGTTAATTTATTCCTGGCAGACAAATTAACTTCTTCTTTGCAGACACTGGAGGAATGACTCATATCATTAACACAAGTTTATTAACTGAGGGCTTTCCCCCTTCCCTGCCTCCCACCTTCTTCTCCTTTGGGTGTAAGACTAAGACTGGAAGGTCAGCTTCACTGTGTTTCACAGTGTTTTCAGGGATTGTCTCTGTCTTCTATCCCCAGTCCCAGTATTCAGCCTTGCTAACTTTTGGGAGCAGCTGCTACTCCCAGTGCAACCGATCGGTTCCTCTGGGAGCCTGGCCAGGGTCTTAATCCGTTCATCATTTTTCGCAGTCATAGCAGTCGGCTAAGTATCAGCAATACCTTCTACACCACAGCAGCAAGTCTGCCTGGAATGTTATTAGGATCTGATTTTTAGGTGTTTTCACACAAAACACAGCTAGGAAAGTTTCCTACAGACTGAAATTAGAGGCCTGGGTCCTTCAAACAGTCATTCACACAAGCAGCCCTTACCTGCAAGCTTCATCAATGGCACTATTCACGTGAGATTTTATGGCTTACGGGATTAGACACTGTATGTAATGTCTCAGGCCGAGACGCAGCCACACACCCGCACGCGGCTGAAACCCAGCCGCACAGCACAGCCCTTCTACCTTCTCTCCATCAGCAGCTGAGAGATTCGGAAATACAAATATAAAAAAAAAAAAAACCCAAGTGATTGGAAGTTGCCTTTTAAATCCTTGATTTCGTCATCACTCAGAAAAGACCAACTGCTTGAGAGATGTATGCAGTCTCCCTTTAAGACCACCACGACGAATTGAGCCTTCACACAGGCCTGCATTGTAAATTGTGGTGAATAAATTGCTGCTAGCCCTACATAACCAATGAATTAATTTTCTAGGCTTGTCAATATGACATGTTTCAACAAGAGTTATATTCAAGATATATTCAACAAGAGTTTTTAAAGGTATCCTCTTAATATATTTGTATGATTTTTTTTTTGTTATACAAATCCCAGCAAGAGTCGGGGACCATTTTTAAGGACCTCCATCAGTGCAAATGTTGCTTTATCTTTGTCATGGGACCCCTGTTTATCCACAGGCCCTTTAGCTCAGCAAAATTAGCCTCTTGCCACATGAATAAAATTTCAGGTTCTATTGGTTTTTAGGTTAAACAAGATGCTATGGCAACTCTAAGTAGAACCTGTTATGCTGGCTCAGGTCTGCCGGCATGGTAGGCGAGTTTCAGGTGCTTGCTTAAATTAATAAGGATGATGGAGGCACTTATACCTTAAATCTCTCCAGCCCTTGTGGTAATATGACTATTAGAGCCTGCATTTCACTGGTGGTACTACCATGGCATAAACACTAATTGTCTGTGAGTTAAAATCTTGGTTACCATGTCTTTTGAAGGAGGTGTTCGCCTCGCCTGCTCTCAGGCAAGCTTCTGCAATAAAAACGCTGCAGTGGGATTCTCAGTCCCTGCACTGCTCACTGCCACCAGTCCCAACGGTCCACCCCAGCGCCCTTGGATATGCCACGTGCAGCAGGTCTCTGACCAAACTGGCCCCCAAGCGAGACCAAAGGGAGGAAGCACGTGGTCCCTTCATTACTTACAGAACAGCACTGGGTGCTGGTGTGGGCAGTATCTTCGCAGAGAGCCCTTTCTGGACCACCCATGCAGGCTCTGTGGGATCCAGCAGCAAACCGATCTCTTCAGCGTGTAACAGCCTAACTTTAGATCTGAACTTCCCGATAACCACAGCACTGGCCAGAGACACCTGTATAACCAGTGTTAAAGACAAACCTTTCTGCCCTACTTCGACACCTAGTTCCACACCCAAATTCTGGTTCTGTTGGCCTTGAATGATAAAACACCCCAACCCTTAATCCCTACCATGACAATAGCTGGACCAGTAGCCCAGAGTATGTGTCCTTTTTTTTTGCTCATTAGCATCAATTAGAGAATTTCCAACAAACGAGAAAATAAATAGCACCAAATACAATGACCTACAGTGCACTTTTTTAAAAAATAAAGCACCAGGCTCCAAAAAGATTCACAGTCATTTGGCATAAAACCAACACCAGATCATACTGAGGTAACAAGATTACTGCTTGCACTGGGATTAGGGCTAGGTTAGGAAAGGGCTAGATTTAGGAAAGCAGAGAGTGAAGAGTGAGGAGAAAGCAATATGAATAGCATATGGGGTGGAAGGTTTAACTTTAGCTTTTAGGTTGAGCAGGTTTAGAGTTACTGACAGTAGGTCCAAAAGTCTGCAGCCAGATCTGAAATTTGTAAGGACTAGAGTAAGAAAGACCTGTGTGTGAGGACTAGAGCTTAGCTCAGATGTGAGCAGGGCTTATTTGCCTATGGATTGGCATGAGGTAACAGGACAGCAGGGACAAAGACAGTTAGGATGAGAAGCATGACAAAATTGTTGCTGCTCACAGGAGGGGTTAGAGGGCTGCTGCTCCCCTCTTGCTGACGAATTGGGGAAGATTCAAAATGTAGAGTGTGTAAGATGGAGGAGGTAGGTGTATTGCCTGCTGTCCTAAAGTAGCAGCATTATCAGGACGGAGAATGGCTTATATTTGTGTTGGGCCAAGTAGAGCTTACTGGAGTAGGTCTAAGGATATTACTGTGTGAGTTTAAAATAGCTTTTTAAATCAGAGCTACAATGTGCTTTTCAAGTTAATCGTCTAATAATTCCCACTTACTGTACACTGGGCTGTACTGCATGCAGCTTTGGTGCATGTAAATGGATTCCTTGCAGACAAAATAAACCTGAAAGGCACCCTCCAAGCCTACTCCCACCCTTAAAGTGGACATGTGGGTCGGTAATTCTGTCTTGCTAAAGCACCAAGGTCTGCAGAACAGTCTGTTCTTTGAGTTTCCCAAACAGGTTTTAGCAGCAGGTCACAAGCTGCAATGGGAGGCACTGTTATTCAGATAGTATTGTGGGTCCCGAAACAACCTGGCCAGATAAACTGCTATGCAAGGACCTGAGAAAAAGCTGACCTTGTAACAGAAAAGGTCTTGCTTGTGTTTAACCTAGCTCAGTAAGACCATAAAATGGATATAGACAGTTCAGAGGCTGTAGCAAGTTAAAAGAAATGTCTAGTCAGAGTAAGATATCCACAGTAAATGTGATAAAACCTCTGACTGGATGTAAAAAACAGTTTTGCATAGCACATAGGAGCTTGTAAAGAGTGATTGATGAGGAGAGATGAGTGGAGAAGAAAACTAAAGATATACAGATCAAGATCCAACACAAAGGAGCATTGCCAGGACTGGAGAAACAGCACAAGAACCTGGGATGCTCTATGGTAACGTGTAAAATCTGATCAGCTCTCATTTAACTACAGTTTTGCTTATTTGTAACAGATACAAAGTTGCTCTAAAACGTCCCATAGTTGTTGATATTAAAGTTACACCCAAAGTTACAGCCTGATGGCTGTGTGTCTCTGTATTCGCACTTTGAAGTGTGATGGTAGGCCACAACAGCTCTTCCTCCACTGTAGGGATTCACTTGCCCCCTCCCTGAAGATCTGGCAGCTCTCTCCTTGTCTGGCTGTCCCAGCTGATGAGCCACAGAGGCTGCAGAACGTGTGGAGGCTGATGCAGCTCTGCCTGCCGCCAGCCAGGCACCGATTGGACTGCATCCCATTAAAAGCACCAGTATTTTCTAAGAACTCAAGGAAAGCAAATGCCTGGATGAGTTCATACTCATTTCCCACTCTCATTATCCAGAAGTAGAGAGTTTGGACAAAAGCTTCAGAGATCTTTAACACAAAGATTCCCAGGAACTCATTGCCCCTGTCTTCTTCCTGAAACAAAAGGATGTCCAGGAGGCCCACAAGCAGTTAATCTGGGGTGTTTTCCAGGAACAGCTGCTGTATTTATAAGATTAAGCCCACCATTCTCCCACACAGTGTCTTTGGCCATAGACCAAACTCAACGGTGGGTCAGCAACTGTGGTGTCACTTGTAGGACAGGAAAAGAATGAGCTGGAACAGAGACAAGGCATGAACATGTGAGGCAGTGGAGGCAAGGCTCACTTCTGCATGCTCCACTGATAGGGAAAGCAAATGTGGTCAAGAGAAGGACAGAATAGCTTATACTTTTTTTTTCTTTTGTCCAGGTAGATATTTCCAGGCTATTGTTACATTAAAGCTAGAACTGGTGCCAGAGATAGGGTTGCAAAGAGCAGGCAACTGAAGGCCAAAGTAAAATACAACACACTCTGGGCCAAAATAAGGACCAATGCTGAAATTAAACTGTTCTTGCTGTAACAGGGATCTCCCCAGGCCTAGGCAAGTCTAAGTTCAGGATGGACTTAGATGTGAGGCTCTGGACTGGAAGGAACAGGCTGCCCAAAGAATATCTCCTTCTTTGGAGATATTCAAAACCCACCTGGATGTGATCCTGTGCAACCCACTGCAGTTGAACTGCTTTAGCAGGGGGGTTGGACTAGGTGATTTCCAGAGATCCCTTCCACTCCCTGCCATTCTGTGATTCTGTGATCAAATCGCTAGGACATCTGCTGGGTCCTGCTTGGTTTTCCTTTAGTTTCAGACTTCTGGAACACTAGTGAAGAAAGGTTAGGGTCACAATTACTGAAAGCAGGAACAGCTTTGTCGTGGATCTGTCATATGCAGAGGAGTGGGATGGAGATTCACGCTGAAAAGAGAAACTGGTTTAAGGGTAGTCAGGACAAGTCATGACAAGATTAAAGCTGGAGAGGGGATAAGACTTATGGAAAATGGGCTGAAAATCTCAATTTAGTGGTGCAAGGTTCAATGACAAAGCATGAGACATGGGGTCATATGTGATAATGGTTTCTTTGTTACTCTAAGTTCAAGGGAGAACTAATGAGAAGAGTCAGCTCTGGTCTATACAGTTAAGCCAAGATTCAACTGAAAAGCTACTTTGATTTACAGATACTGAAATGCCTGTGGACTGGACTGCTACCAATAGGAAAGTATGATCTTTCTTCTTGTTTGGAGAAGTTGTTTATTATTATTAAGCCTGTGGCTACGGTTGTGGTTATGTTTACAATTAAGGTTGGTTTATAGAGAGCAGAGACTGAAGGACTTGGATCTTGTCAGGCCTAGCAGATTAGGATGAGTACTGGTACCACAAGGAAGCAAACTCTTAATGAATACATCTGCTGCTGGGTTGTGCCTCTTGGTAAAACTTGCATCAGGAGTGTGGATAGCAGGTGGCCACTGGACAGCACTGGTGGGGAAAAAATTCCTCTCTACCATTCATTCTAAATTTGAGAGTTTTACAAGACTCATTAACAAGACTTTGGCTTAGGCTAGTCCTACATACTGAGTGTATATAGTTCTACATACTATAACTTTATTCCCACCCATAAAATTAGGCTTTAGTCTTTATACAGAGAGAGAAAAAAAACAAAATGTACACTAGCCTTCCCTTCTAGCGACTGTCCTCATTGTAAGATACCAGGCCTTGAAGACCATAGCCATAAATATGTTTTCATGTCCTGCTGTTAATAACTCTACCAGCCCTAGTACAAGGCAGATTATTAACCCTTTACCCAAACACAGAAAGTAAATTTAAAAAGTACACACACACACATGCATCATTTGTGTATGTGCGTATAGCCTTCTGGAGGAGGCTGAAGTAATATGAAGACCGTTCTCCACCTTGTGCACAGCTCTTCATCCTGGACAGAGTCTGCATGTTGTTGGATTAAGCCAAACTCGTAAGGGCCTGGTACTCAAAAATCTAAACTCCAGTTGATACAGTTATAGACTGGATTATGAGTCTACAAAAGCTACACCTGCCTGATTCATAGACATGGCACCTTTAAGGTTCTAAATCTAGTCAAACGAGTATTTCAGGCTCTGCTGTTTCCAACTTTAAAATTGCTTGTATCTTTGAAACCCTTATGCAGGCTGTAGAGAAGCACAAAATATTCTTGCCTCCTGGCACAAGCCCGTATCTTAGTCCACAGTGCCTTCTGTATTGCACCTTTAAACATTGCTTTTCTGGCCCTGCTGTCTATTACGCTAACCTGATGTCTGGACATAGTTAGAGTCCCAAGATATTTATCACAGCTTGAAAAAAGAATGAGGTCTTCCCCTATGGCTACCAGTCCTGACCCTAAACTGCTACTTTCCATCAGGCCCTGCCAACCATAACCTCTGCCTTAGCTGCAGGCCGCAGAAAGACACAAAATAGTCTTCTTTTATGAAACCAGCAAGGCCAGGGCAATATTCCTTTTACAGCTAAAAGCCTAGTTGTTCAGCTGAGCTGCCCATCACCTTAAGGAGAGGCCAAGCACTGACCCCAAACTTAACTAAAGGTTGGAGCCCCACCCCAGCCTCCCTCCAAAAGTCGTTTTTGTCATTCAGAAATATCTAGCATTTGTAGCTCTGACTGATCTGAATAACAAATGAAGCTGAAGCATAACCTTAACTACACCCCAAGTGAACCTTACTCCACAGGACACTCTACATTATTAATCTACCTTTTCAGGCACCATTCCTCAGTTCTAAACATGAGTATCTGGCAAGACCTAGTGATAAAATTACCTTTTCAGCACTCATCTTCCAAACCCAGATCCTGCCCTCAGTTCCAACCCTGGCACCAAACAAAACTCAGTGACTGTTAACGTCTTCAGAAGAGATTTTAATATCTGTTGCCTCCTAAAACCAACCCTAGACTCATCACTGTAGAGCCTTGCAAAGCATACCAGTAGAAAAAAACTATTCCATCCCAGACATCCAGAGCCATAAACTGATGGCATGTTTCCATTATGAAGACACTATAAACTAGATGATGGAAGCTGGCAGTTTCTAACCTGCAACAAAACAGAGCATAAATCTGTGATTCTATCTCAGCATCACCTTCAGCAATAGGACAGTGAATTTTGCAGGGTAAGAAATAAAGCTGGGTATTTGGTACTTCGTATTTAAAAACTCAAACCCAATACTAACATTATCATAATCAGAGACCCCTCACAGAAGGCATGCTCCAAATGAGGCTTCCTGGAAAATAACTTACTTTTCTTGTGGTGGATGGAGAGGAAATGGAAGTCACATCCAAGCAAACAAAACTCAACACAGCTGCCTGCAAAAGGGGTCTTTTGCACTTACATATGGTGGACGCTGACTTGATGTTTAAGGGAAAAGGAATGTTGTGGGGTTTCACAAAGTGGTTTTGCTTCTCTTGAGTTTGAAATGCCAGTACAAACAGTATCACAGGGTACCACAGGAGTACCACAGTTTAGGCAGTTTTGGTATAGATTCCCAATCTTTTTCGTTACTGTGATTGCAGGCAAAAACTTGAAGTCACTGATGATAGGGGACATTTTGCTTTAGGCCAGATGTAGATAATTATACTGCAGATGTCTAGACACTCTGGAACTCCTTTATATCTGATGGAGGGAAACAGATACTTTGAAGGAGCAATTCCTCTGAGTTAAATTTAGAAATCTGCTCTCAAATGACATGAATCTTATTCATCATGAATCTTTTTCATCTTCAACTATATCTCTGTCACTATGAAAACGGTTGTAGGTGAGTAGCTCAGATGTAGACATCTACATTTAGTCAGACAAATCTTTTAAACTTGCTTACTGACCTGCAAGTTCAGGATCTTGAATAATCAGCAAATTTCCATACATGCTGTGTTCACAGCAGTATGATTTATAGCTTCACACAAAAGACTTTCAAGGGTATAACATAACATGGGATTTCTTGTATCTGTTCAAATGATTTATTTTTTTATTATCTCCGCTTCAGAATTAAGTCCATCTATAATACAGAAGAATCCAGTCTAATTAAATGTTTTTAATAATTGCAAAATTCGTTTAGGTCTGCTGGTCAGGTGGCAAAGACTGGCCTAGTGAGGCTGAGACTCAGCAGAGCGGTGGCAATTTATAGCATATGAACATCTGGCCTGGGATCTCTTTCCTCCCACCTCACAAGAACCAGAGGAAGGAAATTAGAAGATCACCACTACCAGGGGTGGTTGCATTTCATAAAGTCACCTTTGGGGAATGCTTCAAAACAAATAGTCCAGCTTCTGGGAATTGTAAAAATGTTCCTCTACTCTTTACTAGGTTTTAGTCAGCTGCTGTATATAATACCTACTTCTTACATATTATACTTAATTACTTAGCTGAAAAGAGCCATCTGCAACCCTACGATCAGGGTTTCTCAGCTGATACTTAGAAAGTTATATTTTTAATGCTCATCCTTTCCTAGTCATGGTTAATTAAATGATGACCACCCCTCCTTCCACAGTGTCTGATTATGGAATATGAAGCTGTGAGAGTGAATAGTTTCTAAGTATAAACTTGGTGCCTGTTCATTTGCCATGGACCAGTTAGGAGGCTGATTCACAGTAATAAGTGTATGTAATGTACTGATATTTCAATTCTATCATACCACCAAAGGCATATACGTTCTCTGTGAATGACAATTAAGCTAGCCAACTGTATTTTTATTCAGTCTTTAGTGCCCTACCACAGCTTTTTGCTTACTTAGCTACAGATCAAAAAACCACACCCCCTCCAAATACTATATTAAAATTTTTAGATACAATACTCCAAGCCATAATATCTTACTGAATATTCAAGAGAGGGTGAGTGATTGCCTGTCGTTGGCGTCACACTCTATTTATTTTTGAGAAAGCAGAATTAGCTCCATATGAATATTCAAAACTCCACCCATTAAATGAGTGCTACGACTATGTGAGTTGCTACAGTGCAGCTTGAGTAGATGTGCCTAAGTGGCTTGGCTCAGGTGCTACGTGTAAAGTACCTGAAATCATACTGAGCACAGCACAGGCTGCAAACCCTACTTAGACCAGTGCCATGCTGCCACAGTTATACTATCAGCTATGCCCCATCAGCTAGCCTAAAGCTGGATTTATCTCATTTCTGCCTTCCTATCACAGCCTTCTCATCTCTTTTTTTTTTCTAGTTTAAATGGATTAAATGAAGAAAAGATGAACTAAAAGAATGGAACTGTTAATGCACTTTTAAATCACAGCTGATACTTATTGAAGAACTATTGTCCTATTTTCAAAACACCCATGATGTTCCCTTCAGAAGATAAATCAATCTATTAAGGAGAAATTTAAAGTGCCCTCGGAGATCAGTTGTGCTTCTCCTTCTTTGCTACATGCAAGAGATCTCTCCTGGCTGACAATGGTAAGTGGGAAACATTTCTTCTTCCCAAACCCTTTTTAACCATCTCTCAAACTATCCTCCATAGACAGGTAGAGACATAGCCTCTTTGAATTTAGATAACCTGTGGAACACACTACAGCACTTGTGAACCTGCAAAGCTGCCAGTATCTTATTTTTCAGGATTGCCAGAGAGATTATAAGAGTTCAGATAATTACTTTAAAAGCACTCTAAGGCAAACAAGGTTAAACTAAAAGTAAATAAAAGCGTCTGTTTACAAAATCCAAACACACAATACAGATGAACAGTTTATAAAAGCAAATATATGGGAACAAAAAGGAAGAAAAAAATGTGTATTTCCACCTAGAGTTTGGGTGATGCTTAAGGATGCCAGGCCCTCCTAGAGCTGTATGGCAGCAACCAATGATGGGTGAGGAAAGGGGCTGGGACACTTCTTCTGTGGGTCAGTGAATGGTGAAGAGGAGGCAAGGAGAGGAAAACCTTGAATACGAGCAACTGACAAAAGTCTAGGCTGCAGAGGGAAATCCTGCTTCTCTTCTGTAAATGGAGACTGAAGACAGTATGGGAAGTAGTCCTCAGACAGAGCTGCTGTGAAGCATCCTCCAGATCATCTACCATATTGTACAGATTGTGAGATATCTTTAGAGTAAGGTCTAAGTCACTAAAATATTAGACTAGTTATTTAGACTGGGGGTTTTCTTTGTCCTCAAGACCCATTAGCAGATCATTTCTCTGTTTTATTCTGTGTACAGTGCAAATTAAATCACCATAAACAGGTCATGATTACAGACATTTTGATTTAGAGCAAGTATTGAGGTAGCAGGTTATTACTTTCTCCAAGACAGAGTTTCCCAAACATTTATTTACAACATATTGATTATAATTTTCAAGGCAAGTCGTGATTATAGATTTGCCTGAGGTTCAAGCAGGTTCTCTTTGTTTCACATTGCCATCTGAAGAAACACCTTCTACTAAAACTCCATGCAACCAACTTTCAAACAGGCTTGGCAACAGCTTCAGTGAATGCAGCCCATTTCAGTTTCCCTGCTTTGGGGAAAAGCACTGAAGTGCCAGAGTCCTTGTGTGGTTCAGAGATTATCATGATAACCATGGAATAGCTTGCTGTTAGCTAATATCCCAAAATTACTCTTAGCACAAGCCAGGATAAATGCTTTCATTTGCTTTTATGTTTATTTGCAGAAGCCAAAAGCAATAAGGCAGTTCAAAGGCTTTTAAAGACAGAAATTAAAGAAACACATGTTTGACCTACTTAACTAATCCCTATGTGTCTATCAGACCAGCTGTACCTGAGTATTTGTCATTTTCTTGCATCCCTCAAGATATGAGCTCAGGAGAGAGTCTCAGCTTCTCAAGACTGTTATTTGTTTTCTTTTCAATTTCCAGGTCCCTTCTTGGGGTTCCCTTGAAATTCTATTCACAAATCTTCCCCTTGCTCTTGAATCATATTAATCTGCCGTTTATTCAAGGGGTAGCTTTGGTAATGTGTCTCCGAAACTCTTGCCTGGATGATAATCAGAGAAACAGCCATCTACACCCTTTTTTAAGACATACTGTGGCAGTCATACTGTGGGACATCATTACTGGATAGTTTCCTAACCACTTACCTTGCAATATCGCTATTGACAGATGTTTTGATAAACACAACAGCCGGTCTCCTCACATCAGTGGGGACCATTTTTGCAGGGCCATGCTTCGGGTCCCTTATTCATATTTTTCTTTGGCCTATGCAGTCATGTTAGGATCTGCTTTTATGTAAAAATATTTCCCAAACTTTACTAGGAGCTTTATCACAGCTATTCATCTAGTTCTTTTTTAAGTCTCATTTTAATAAAAAACAACTTAGTAAGTAGTGCCGTTTTCAAATTCAAGAAAGTCTTATCAACTTTTATCCATGGACCCAGGGGCAATTCATGATTAGAAAGCAGAGCTCTGATTGCAGAAGCGGTTTCTCCATTTCTCCTTTCTTACCGAAGTCTTTTGGGTGTTGATAGAGAAAAAAGATAGAAAAAAGAATAGAGAAATTGCTTAAAGGCAAAGTGGCAAAACGCCATCAAAAGTTAGAATTCACATTCACTTTCAAGAAAATGTAGTTTTAAAACTATACAGTTTTAGATCCTACTTTAAAATTCCTTCAAAATTTGTTGTTATTTTAATTAGCTCTGTGCTCCATTTGCATACTTGAAGTACAAAACCTGAAACTATTCGAATTTGTGCAAACATTAACAATACAGATTAGTTTCCTTTTTTTCCCCACGTACTACTACGTTCACATTTAAATACGAGCTTTAAACAAAAATGGGTTGGAATTGAAACACAGCTGAGCATTCACTCTGGAAAACTGAACAGAACTGCTTATAGATAAAGTAAAAGTGCATATGTATTATGTTTGGCTTCCTCAGGAGTTATCAGAGAGATGCCAGCTAGTTTGTACCAACTATTTTAAAGCAATTTAATACATAATGCATTCTAAACATATGACACAGTGTGTGGGAAAACTGGCATTTATGTAGCCAGTTACTATCTAAAGGAGGAGGAAAAAAGTTATGACAACCGCTTGTCAAGACATTTATTCCAGTGACATCTGCCAATGCTGAACTGAAAAAAGAGCAGCGTCAATGGTGTGTTCTTCAGAAGTGATTTAGAACATAGGAAGTGATGGTAAGTGGTGGAAGCAATTTGCTTCCACTAATATTACTAATATTTTTTTTAAGACCCATGATGTAGTGACATTTAGTTTTAGCTTGAGCGTATTTTATTGAAAAAAGCCTTCTGCAGCCATGGGAGGGCATAGTGTGAGGCATATAGAGTAGCACTGCTGTGAAAAGAGGCAAGTCAAATAATAGGAAAATATTTCTGTACTCAGTTTGTGACTCATTTATTACTAAAATGGGTAGGGTAATAAGGGGAGGGGAGGCATCATAAGAGATTTTCAGTCGTGCACATTGCACACCAAACCATCCTTCTGACTAACTGCAACATGGGTCACGCTCCCTAAGTGAGCATTTGCTGTTACTCCAAAGAGATTGCTTGATAGGAATTTTCCAACATGAAGTAAAAAATTCTCATAAGTGTTTCTGCACCATTAAGGAAAAAGAAAAAACACAGTCCCACAGTGCCTCCTGCCCTGCGCCTACCTGGTGTCTTTGCTGCTTCTGATGATGGCAGTGACAATGAAGAAGACTCCTTCCCTCTCCCTGAACTGGTATCCAGAAAGTGACTGGAATAGCTTGTCAAAACCATGAATATCCAACTGTGAAAGAAAATAACAAAGGGAATATGTCAACCTTTGTATGGCAAGCACAAGAACTGACCTCTAGGAAACAACAGATGGGTAAGAGCTTTGAATGAAGTGGCTAGCTGGTATGAAGAGTACAGCAGTCCATGGTAAGCCTTGATGTACAGAGCTAAATTTGGCAATAATTCTGCTGTTTATTGTATGAGAGCGAATGCGAGTCAGCAGATAAGATGCCAAGGGGAGGGAAATGAGCAAAACTGGACCTGTTCCTGTTTCTTACTGTGTGCAAGTTAATCAACCTCAGTGCCACAGCTTCTTTTTATATAAAAATGGGGGGAAAAAGGAAAAACAAAACCCACCCCATCCAACCATAAAAATCCTCCCTTATACTCCTTTATAAAAGAATTAGATCTATATAGGATCTTAGCAGGTAACTCAGGGTGACAAAAATCTCATATAAAACACTGAAAAAGAAGAAAGAAACACAGGAAAAAAGGCAAAAATATGCCACAAGCAGATCTGTATCACAAGCTGCTGTTCCAGCACAGCCTGTGACTATCATTTGCAGATGGCATCTCTGTATCAGGTTTCAAGAACCCCATTCTCAGTTGTTTTCTGCAATCTTCATGGATTGCTGGAATTTATGCAAACATTTGTAGTGAAAACCTTTTTACTTTTACAAGCAAAACTGCATTTAATGCCTAGCCAGGACTGCCTCTCTTTTGTCACTCCGACGGGAAGATGAGCACCTTCTCAATCTCCAGTCCTGCCGTACAGCACCAAGTATCCTCCTCTTTCCCTCTGCTGCAATGGTCTACATAACATGTCTGATCCATCTGCCACAGCCATTGAAAATTGTGACCCTACCCATGAACCAGGGTTGTAATCCCTCCCGCAGCAAAACTTGGCTGTGTGTGAGGACACTGGAGTAGAAAGCCTGCAGTTCTTCCCAGGATACGGCTTTCATTTCCAGTTATGGTTTTTTTTCAGTTGACATTACACCTATGTTTAAGGCTTCCAAGAAATGGAGATGCCAAAGAAAGCTTTAAATGAGCTGGTTTACCTATCAGAAGTAGTATGAGCACAGAGTTCAGCTGTGTGCAGCGTGTGTGTACGGGGAGTCATGGGCAAGCACAGGCTGGGATCAGTGCAGGCTGAACTTCACGCTGCTGCACTCAGATAACATCTGGAAATGCACATTTAGGACTGAGACTCGGAAACAATTACCTCAGCTGTAGCAGGCTGCTCCGCAGGAAGCACTCAGACAGGTAATATGGTGGCATGTCAATAATGCATCTGGCTCGAGTATTGGTTGCTGTAGCTCAAAATTGGTTTAGTGTAAAACACAGGTCTGAGGTTATCTTTTTAAAGAACCACTGAATTTTTTGTTCTTTCACACCTGAAGGTATAAAAAGGCAACTCATTACAGATTTGTAAAAGGAAAAACAAAAGCCATTTAAAACGCTATTTTCTTATTCAGCTTCACATCTTACCTCATTGTAAACTTTCCCAGAAGATACTTATCTCCTGAATTTATATGCTATAACCTCTTAGCTTTAGCAGGGAGAAAGACAAAAGCACTGAGTTTTCTCAGGCGTAGTGAAAACTGGTGGACATTTAAAGTGAATATGTTAAAATTTCAGTGCAAGAGACATGCTGTGCAGTACTTGCCAAATAGAATGCCATGGCAATCACAGGGAAATTATCTTTTTAACAGTATACCGTATAATGTCTGCTGGGGTGACTCCAGTCCCAGCAAGTCATAACTAGAGGTCACATGGTCTGGATGCACTCTTGTGTCCAAAGTTTGTTTTCCATCAGGTCTAATCTCCAGCAGGAACCAGAGGCAAAACACACTCATTGTTTTTGCATTTTTCATTATCTGAAGAGCAGAAGAACATTGATGTAGGAGCAGAACAGTCATACTTGGGGAGCTTACAGATTAATATTCTCAATTGCTCCGTCTCCATCACTGAACCACACTGATGCCCAAGAGCAGCTGTATTTATACCTTGTTACATGCCCCAGACCCCCACTCAAGGGTCTCTGGGGTCAAAGATGGCATCTTTGCAATTTTTTTTCCAGAATATGTCCAGTCGTATTTTGAACAAATATAAACCCCTGACTCCCACAGTGGCCTGTCTCTGAAGTTCCCTGGTTTATTTACAGTTTTTCTAAAAAAATTTTTTTTATATGTTTGCAACATGCTGCATACAAGTTTTGTTTGAGGACTCCTAGCTGCAAGATACAACAAGCTGTTTTTCCTCAGCCTTCTTCCTCATACCAGCTAGCAGTATTACAGATATCTGCCAGACCCTCCCTCAGTCACCCAGCTTCCAGGCTGAAAAGTCCATGGCTATTTAGTCATCGTTTTTTGCTCTCAGCCCTTCACTCTGTCTTCTCTGTGTTTCCAAGTTCTATTATACCTTTTCTGGGAGCTGGAACAAGGTTGCTGGAGCACAAAAGGAGTACGCGACAACATAATGACCATAAAAAAAAAAAAATTGTTTAGTTTCTCCCTTCCAAGGTTTCCTAGCAATGTCTGCAATAACCTCAATGTCTCATTTCTGCATGAAAAAGGGCAGCTCAGATTCCAACACTGTAAAATTAGAAGCATTTTTTTGCCTTCCTTTTATATTTATGTATGTTGAATTTCATCTGCCATTTTATCACACAGTGTTAAGATATCCTTCACATTTAGCCCTTGCCTTTACTATCCTGAATATCTTACTGCTAGTTTGGTCACTTTGCCTGTTCAGACACTGCACTGACCTTGAACCCCACTCCGCCCCAGCATAAAGCTACATAAACCTCCGCTGGTTGGCATTCCGAGTGAAAACTATCCAAGACTTCTAACTTCTTTTCCCTCCTCATTTAGCTAGCTACATATCTAGGATATACACAGCAGCCAGGTTCAAAGCCTTGTTGCATGCCTTTTGGTAGTCTAAGCAGCTGGATCTCCTATACCAACGTCCCTGCTGACCTCTTCATTAAAAAGCTCTGATACATTTCTGAGGAATAAACTCTTGCAGTGTTTGCTGTTTCCCTATAGATCATACATACCCATGTGTACACTAACTGTTTTCTTCAGTGCAGTTCCTAGTGATTTGCTTGGTATAGACACAGGAGATCTATATATTTATCCTTAGTTTCCCAGATCTCCTCTGAAACACCTTCAAAAACTGGTGTCATAGTAAAAGCCTTCAGTCCTTCAAATATATAAACTAAAGGTCATGCATCACTGTTCATTTCTGAGCTCCTTTAGAAAACACAATATGTTATTAATAAGTAAGTTCCCAAGCTCCTGACACTTGGACATTTTGGAGAAGTTTGAAGTTTCTGCTCTGTGCCTTACCAAATACCATTTCTACCACTGCAGGTGCCTTTCATTAGGTATTCTTCACCTTCTGCCACTTCCCCATTGGACTATTTCGAGCTTCTATTCAACCAGAGGGTTTTTTCTAAGAAATTCATCTGCGTTAGGGGAATCTGAATACTGGTACTACTGTCTTGCTCTGCCTCATGCTTCTAGTTTATTTTCCGTTTTCCTCGTTTGTTGGCCAAAATCAATTAAAACTTTAAGAACTATTCAAGGTTTGTGAAAACTGCCAGGCTAAGAACACTCATAATATTTATCCACAAACAAAGACTGCATGGGCAGCACCGGTAAAACATAACTTAGCCTTGACCCGAAGGAACCTGGAGTGGAAAGTGAAATCCGTCAAGAGATTTTCAAAGCCAGCATTGTAAGGATCAAGACAAACTTCTAGCATAACTCAAGCCAACCAAGGTTCTGATTTACTGCAACCTTTTAATCTCCATTGCTGCATTTGAATGACACTTTGCAATGCCAGGATGATGTCAATCAATCTGACCCTCCTATTCTTTGTAGTACTTGCTCTGATTCAGCAGTCACACTTAACAGTGGGACTGTGTATTTCCCCATGTAAAAGGCAGATATTGCAGCATGTTTTTCTAAAGAACTCTTTCTCTGTCCTGTTTCTCATTTCCTAATCCATGGGGAATATCTGGTATTCAGGGTTTGTTTCTGGGTTGTTGCAACCTTAGAATCAAGGGGAAGATGCAACTCTAGTAAGATCAGTGGAGCTGACAATCCTACAGAGCAGCAATAAGTGAGCACAAACTACTTTGCCCAAACTAGAACCACACTTTTCATCCCACAAAATTCTGTGATCTTGTTCAAACTGACTGGCTATTTCTATAAGCTCTGAACACTACTCCAGATCAATGGGACTGGATTTTCAAGATCCCATTAGAGAAAAACAAATGTCAACAACAGAATTAAGGTCCTTTGGTTTCTCCCCAGCAAACAGAAAACAAACATTGTAAATTGTTCATCAATTACTCAAACGCAAATACTTGAAGTTCTTTTCCCCTCTGCAATTATAGAAGTTGTTCCATGCAATAAAATGTTATTAAGGCAACACTTAATGGCCTTATTCATAATTCTAAGCCAGCTTCATTTAAAATTTAAACGTACCAGGCTGTTTGAATGTAAATTGTGATGCTCTAGAGTATAAAAAACAGTGTGTGAACACCATAAATTTCAAGTATTTTCAGACATGTCTATTCCCATCATTTCTGTTACATTGGCTTTACCGCTCACTCTCTCTCTCAATTAGATCATTCAATATTCTTCTAGCAATGCTCTTAGTGTGTTTTTCCCATTCTTGGTTGAATAACTCTCCATATACTACTGTGGCAGAGGAGGAGGGGTTGCCTTTCCTGGAATCTGCTTACTTATCAGTATGGACATCTAAATGGTCTCAGAGCAAAAATCGATGCTATCAGACCATTACAAGACAGCCTTCTGAGATTGTCAGGCAAAACCTGACCGCAGTTCTTCATGCACAGAAGCAGTCAGTGGTACAGCCGTTCCCAGTACAAGGACCTTTAATCTTTTCCTGTCAAAACTTCGGTCTGAATTACAAAAGAGGTTGGGTTTTTTTGTTGGTTTGGGGTTTTTTTAGGGTTTTTTTTTTTTTTTTAATGGTGTTGTGAAAGGCAGAAATCAACCCAGTAGAACCCAGTTTATGATTAACTTAAGCCAGACTGTGTAGACCTTATCTCAGCCCATAATTAGCATGGTTATTTTTTTGAATACCACCTGGTAGCAAACCTGCACACACAAGTAAATAATTTCTCCCACTCTGAAGCCTTTGCCAATTTCACTTGAGAAGCATCTGATTTATTTGAGCTGAGAGATACCAGCAAATGAAAAGGACAGGAAAATAACAAAACACTTCAGTTTTTCTTTTGATCTCAGGAGCAGAAAGGTTTGCAGGAATAGACCACAATATGGTTCACCAGTTTCAGTCTCACAGACAGCCCATCTACAGTTGAAAAGGCCTTTTGATAGGTTCCATTACAAATCAATAAGAATTGCTCCACAGGGGGTTCAGCAAGTACTGGAATAAATCCAGTTAGTTGCTAGGTAAATGCATTTATTTTTGTCTTCTAAATCAGGTTTTTTTCTTTCCTGGATGATCTTTCTGTACGAGGAGCAACATGAATGAACAAATGAACACTATTACAGCCAGGGCAATCTTTTTGTTCAGGTAAGCGTGGGCTTCTCATCTCTGCTGCTACAGACTGATGAGGTGAACTGTGCTTTAAATTCTGGTGCGTAATTACTTTATCTCTTCTGTCCAATTCATATGAAATATAGAAATTGAAGATTAACTGTGGGGCATTCTCTAGTGCATATGTGAAGAGAACAACAATTAAGCTCCTTCTCTGAGGAATACTAGCACCCCATGTTCAGGGTCTCTAAGAGAAAGGCCTCAAAGCCTGATTCTTCCTTCTCTATTTATTAATCAGCAGAAATAGTCAGATAGACAGAGGGCAAAGCTACATCCCACAAAGAAAAAAGAAGTAGTAAGAAGAGGGACTGCATTATTTTACTAATTAGAACGGTTATTATGCTGTAACACAGAAAAATACTATTTTTACAGGACAGCTGAGAAGTACCATGTAGGACCTAAATTCACTTAGTTTGTCTCTGGACTAACATCAGCCTCTTAAAAAATGCTTTAAGAAAGTTTTTCTGATTCCCAAAGCAAGTACCATAGGGCCAGGTTTGGATGCAGTGGTAAATACCTGCTGCTCTTCGCCTAATCATTCTACACTAAATAAAAAAAGGGATATGGACCGCAGGTTTCCTTTTGCCTGCCATAGTACTTTCACTGCAATCACATTATTCCTTTTGAAAAACTAGAGCTTAATTCAGTCTATATGAGGAAGGTAAGACTGCAAGCAAAGACTGTATGAACAAAAGTGCACTTTTTTTTCTCTTAATGATCCCTGAGATCCATACCCAAAGCCAAATAATTTTGAAAACTAACTAAAATAAGTGAACTCCATCAGAAAATGCCCTGAGGAAATGCCCTATGGAAGAGAGACAGAACCCGCAGGATGCTACACCCACTGTGTTACAAACCATAAACATGTCTTATTCTTAAGGTTTTTAAAAAGCCATTTTTCACGAGGAAAATGAATGTATATTGAATTCTATAGGGGGACTAGGAACATTACAGAGAGAGCTTTTCTATTATGTAATATGACTAGATTTCACAATGGAAGAGCTCTAAGCGCTCTGTTCAATTTCCTGGTGGAAATGCAGCCCCAGAGATGTGTGAGGCATCGTTCAGTGCATAGCTGGTGGAGCCTCACTTCTCCCAGTTCTTCTTAAGATTTGGCCAAATTTCAGCGCTCTGTGGCACACTGTGTCAGGGATCTGTGTCCTCAGAGAGCAATGTTTATGTCGTCTCACTCCACGACTCCTTCAAAGGACATTGCTACATGGGCATTTTTTTCAAAGCTTTCGTTTTCAAACACTTCCATACCTATGAGGTGATAACATTATGAAAAGCAGAGCTGGCAGTCAGAAAATGGTATGACCCTCTTCCTTCCCATGACACTGCCTTTTCTAACTGCTACGTACCATAGGCAAACTTGAGACACCTGCACGGTGCAAGCATGTGGATGACAAATATTTCCAGGAAGGCAATGTTCTTCTAAGGTTCCAGAACTGTTTTTTACTTTATTACATACAGCTAGAAGATATTACAAACAAGACACCCTAGACACAAGTTTTAAAACATGCTCTATTTCGGATACGACAGCAAAGCTGAAGATTAAGGCATCTTTCACACCTGACTTATTAAGTGACCTGTGACAGTGAGAAGAGGGCTCCAGGACACAATAGAAAATGTGTCTCATACCAGCCTGTTTCAGTATGGATTTTCTTCTTGGTTATAATAAAAATCCTCCCATTAACTTGTCAGACACACATGATATATATATGTGGGAGTGGTCATAGCAGAGTTTTCCTCCTCTGCTTGCACCAGAAGCAGCTTTGATATTTAGCAATAACAGTATCCTTGCTGTTGTTTATCCCAATTACAAGAATACCAGCCCAACGGGTAGTGTGTCTGGCAAGCTAGGCAGCAGTCTCACTATTGTCATCACCATGGGCTGCACCTTGGAAAGCATGCTGTGCTAGATTATGCATGACTATTTGAAGGTATAGTTGCTGGTGGGTACTATACAAAGCCCAAGACAGAGGAAAGCAATACAAGCGGCTCCTCAATCTTTATGTCCCTGGATGTGGGTGGGTAAGTCCTGGGAGTTACCTCGTTTGCAGAAGAAATCTTACCAGAACTTGCATCCTACTATACTTATGCCACAGCTTTAATTACTCAGTTTTACCATTAAGCCACAGGCCATCAAGTTTTAATGCAATCTTACACTGTTGATTAAGGCATTGTGTTATTTCCTGAATGTCAAACAACACATGACAATAAAGTAGGCATAAAAGATTAGGAAAACAAATGTTCAGTTACTTCTGTAGTGAATGCAAGGCATAAATTGCTGATCTTTGAATGCTTTTGCATTTTCTTGAAGCTTTCTAACATTAAAATTGACAATGGTAATTAGTTTGCCTTTCAGAAGAATGGAATTTGAGTATTTCTGAATCCCCCTGGGCCCAACAGCCTCCAGCTAAAACGTATTAACTTGCTTTCTATAGCTCTTTTGTTAGTGCTGGTATGGTGGGTTTTTTTTAAATCAAAGACTGAAATAACCCAAAACCTCTTCATATTTCTCAAAACAATTTCAGGCATACTTGATGAACAGTTGTGTTATCTAACATGGACATCTTGAAGTTATCCACATCATCCTAGGCTCTGCTTATACTCAATAAGGAGCTACAGGTACCTCAAGAGAATGACTCATAAAGGGATGTAAATAAAGTGGGTGTGATGAATTACCTTCTAGAGGGGTCTATTTCTCTCCACTGATGTACGTAAAGCTTAGGGTGACTAGCTTAGACTTAGGAAGGTGACACACAGTAGGTGACATCTATTTTCCATTTTTCTGAAATACGTAGGATATATATATTAGAGTACTTCAGATTAAGAAAAGATTTTCAGAAGCAAAGAGAGCTAGCTAGCTTCAAATTTGCTTATTACCTCAGTCTCTTTAAATATTTTAGGTATATTTTTATCTCCCCTCCTGATACTCTTCCAGTCATGTCTGTCCTCAGCTAAATCCCTAGGTCTAGGAAGAATCGGAAGCCCAGAGGGAACACAAACACCATCGATTTCCCTGACTTTGAGGAATTTCTGGACATCATCTATAACCAGGACTGAGAAAATAACCCCCTGAAGAACAGAGAGATTCAGGATCCTCCAAAATGAAAAATCTCTGGAAAGGAAGATTTGAATCATACTTCTTATTTTGTGCCTGCAAATAGCAGTTAACAAGAAGAAAGACTACCAGAAAGACTCACCTTTCTCACAGTAGCAGGTTTTTTAAACAGGTTTCCTATATACCATGTTACCATCAGCTTGTCAAAAACACTGCTGTCATTAAGAGGCCTAATTCTCCCCTCCCCGTTTCTCACATCTGTCTGCCTGATGTTATTTCTCACCTATAACTGGATTATTTGCTCTGAACAATCACTGGCCTTCCCAGAGCTGGGAAAGGTCTAGCAATTGTCAAAACTCTTACAAGACTCTGGCTGAGACATCACCTAGCCCTCCCCTAGGTGGGTGGGTGGGTGGGAGTGTATTTCATTATAATATACCGCGCCAGCAAAACCTTCAAATCACTACTGATTATTTTCAATACTGTGTGGAAGAGGGGAGAGGTCTGCAGAAGGCAAATTTGATACGAAGAAAGACATGGAAATTACAGAACAAACTGACCGGGGTCCCAGGAAAACAAGGGAACAATCAGTCCACATGTACCCAGAAGATGACAAAGGGATTATGTAAACAGCTCAAATAGTTTGGCTTCATCAAAAAAAAAAAACAGATGAGTCTAGTGTCCTTTTCTGACAAGGTAACCAGCCTTGTTTGCTAAGGGGGAAGCTATATACATGACTTACAATCATCTCACATGATATCCTCATAAACAAGCTTCAGCAGCAGAGTCTAGCTGTAACCAGCCTTAGGTATGGGCACAAGGAGCTGAAAACCTGCTTTTAGCACAGGGGTTATTGATGAGTCACTGTCAGATGGGGAGAAGAGGCTGCCAGGTGGAGACCTGGTGGTATCTGCTCTCTTTAGCTCAATATTTTCATTAACAACTAAATGATGGTACACAGAGTGGATGACACCAAACTGCCAGTTGTAAATGATTTGGAGGACAGTGTTAGAGCTAAAAGTGATCTGTAATAACTCGGAGGGAGGGTATGAAATCACTACGAGGAAGTTCAGCGAAGTTGAGTGCTACATTGCAGAAGAAGAAAAAAATCAAATACAAAACAAGGAGCACCTGACTGGCAAGAAACCTGGGGCGTAAAATGGATCCAAACTGAAGTATCAGTAGCATGAAGATGTGTAAGTCTGGGGCCCTCTAAGACAGATACCATTTGTGAGAGACAGGAGGCACAATTTCACTCTTTCCAGCCCTGAGATACTATACGAAGTCCCTTTTGGAGTATTGCACTTAAAAGACAAAGGGGAGGCCAATCTGGAGAGATTTAAGAGGGGAATAACTAGTGCTGAGAAAATCTGACCCATGGGGAAGGTGCATGGCAAGGCTCCTTCACCCTGGGTGAGCACTGACCCTAGGTGCTGCGGCTGCTGGTCCCCTCAGATACCCTCTCCTTCCACCTGGCTCAGGCTCTTTGTTTACACTTCACCTTCTCGCACCATTCCTGACTTCTAAATTGTTCCTTTTTCTCATTTGGCAGGAAGGGCGCACTGCATCTTCCTTTTAATGAAGGGTTTCTAACCTCATTTGATGTTTTATTCTCTGGGCTCTGGGCTTCCCACTGGCCTTTCCTCGGTCTTCTCACCCTTTGCCGGAGCACCCCATTGCCCAGGGTGAGCTCAGGTCACCTTTTGTCATGCTCTTGCACCTCTACTTCTACATCATTCATCACCTTTCATGTTGCAGTGCCCCCTTCTTCCATCTTAGGCATTGGGCTAAACCTAATATATGAAAAAAGTGTCAGCAAGCCTGTGGCAAAAGCCAGTTGAAGAAAAGCATTGGCCTCAAAGACCGATAACTTAAACTGATTAAAAAAAATATTTCAATATTTATGTGGACATGGCTTCAACAGCATGTTAGGCAAAGGAGAAGCTTGTATTAGGAAAAGGGATTCATTTCCTACGCCAGAGGCTGGACAGAGGGTTTTTGCCTCTCAAGTGACCTATATGCTTTTGGATATTACATCCTGCTGGTCAACTTTCTAAATATTTGCATGTTTCTAAATTGTGCAGCGTGGATTTTGCTCACATATGGTGCTATGGATCTGTAGCTCATTGACACTGCTTCCCACACCATGTCCTTCCACACCTCAGGGGGCACCATCCCAGGCACTGGCTGACTCATGGCCGTGTTCCTCCCTTGGCTGGCTCCAAAGGAGACCCAAACGGCAGCCGTGCAGGCAGCCCTGGCAAGCTCTGTGCCAAGGACACGGTGTGGGGATGGGAACTCAGCCTGCCTGTGCAGGGCACTGCCTACGAACCACTGCTTGCTCCCATACCACCGATGCTTTGGTGCCACTGAATAGGGAGAGCCTGGCATTACAGCTGGCCCACAGTGACCGCATGTTGTTTGTAATCCACAGCCCAAAACATCTCTGTTCCCATACTCCACACAGGCTGGACACAGGTCATGTTCCCATACCCTCCCCCAAGAGCTGATGTCTCTGTGCTGTCCCAAGCAGTTGTGACACTGCCCATAGGGGGGTCCTGCCTGTGGTGGCTGCACCAGGGCAGAGCTGCTGGGTCCACAGGAGGCATGGCACAGAGCGGTATCAGTGAGAGGGGTTCAGTTTTCCTCAATAGACCCAGTTGTTTTCTTTTTTGCCAGTTCGTACTTTAAGAAATCCACAGGGCTTCCTCATTTCCAAGGCCACTTTAGCTTGGGGCCAGAACAGAAATGAAAACAGACTCACGTGTTTATCACAAAAAGGCACCTTTACACAATGTTCCTTGCACTTAGTGCATGCGTCAAGGGTTTATTCCTTGGTTCAAGCCTAAACGTATTGTTCACACAGCTGAGCAGGATAATGGCAGTCAAGTCGGGAAGGAAAGAATGAATCATTATTTGCTGCAGAAGTCCTGACCCCACCATCTCCCTGGCAAATGAATGCGATGCTTTCCAGGGCTCTTATGCTGATACGTTTGTGAGCCATCAATTATTTACATACCTGGTCAATAATTTAAATGTCCTGGAATGTGCATATTACAAAATAACTGCCTTTGTTCTTTAAATCTGCAAGGATACCCTGCTGGCACTAGCACAACTAATGACTTAATAAAGCTTTAACAGGAAAATTGAAATACTGGATTTTACTGCTTTGACGGTAACTAAGCTGACTTCTACACTTTGAAAAAGCTATCCTTGAAAGAATACATTAGGCATATGCAGAAGTTTTAGTAAATTGGGAGCAATGTACCCAAGGGCTTAAGCGAAACTGTTACAGCAAAATAAAAAGAAATGTCACTTTCCCTTAAACAAATTATACAGAGAGGAAGAAAATACTTTTAATGGGGCTCTTGCTTAACTAACTTGGCCATTTGCATATGAAGTTCAGTAGCACTGGAGATGCAATGAATGCAGAGTGACCGAAGACGATGCCTTTCCAACGTGGCAGTGTCTGTGGCAGGCACAGGATTACAGCGGGTTTAGGCTCAGCCCTGAGAGGGGCAAAGCCCTTGTGGAGGGCCTTCAGCCTCCTATTCTCTCAGCTCCACAGCTGGAGAGAGAAGGTGTGCAAGCGATATCAGTAATTCACACCAATTCACTGTCTCCAAAAAGGTGTTCAGGAGACCCTGCTGTCACTTTGACAATGTGCCTGGACAAAGGGTAGCGTGTGTTTGCTCATGGGGCTTCTGTAACTGCTCCGTTGAGATTTATTACAAATCAGTTTCAATGTAATTGAAGAGATAAACCTAGATAAACGTTTTTCCTGGAAAACAAATGGAATCAGCTTGTCTTCATGAGGGTGTTTGGAGCTGCAATTCATGTGATCTGAACTCCTTTTTCTTTTCATCTTTTCAGGGATGGAAATGGGTCCTAAAAAAGAGACTGTAAGAGATTTGTAACACTGCAGACAGCATTTTTTTCTGAAATCTTGCAGATGGTAGATTAGCTTTTGATCAGTAAAACCAACCCCACCACTTCATCCCAAAAAGAGTCGTTGATGGAGCAGACAAGTAACCAACCCACCTTACCAAGAACATTTCAGGGTAGCACCAAAAACATTTACAGGCAAACTGAGCTACACTCTTCCGGAAATCTCTGTCAATAAGAAGTTCTGCTTTACTGAAAAAGGGTCAGTGCAGGTTTGTTTTCAGGTCTGGGTAATGATATAAAGAAAGGTACAAACAGGAAATTGTTCCGTCATTAATATTTTTAATTAAGAATTACAGGGATATGGAATAAACAAACAAAGCAGCAGGCAGCAGTTTGGTGAGCTACACGGAAACCTGATGTCCTGTGGTTCGCATTCTGAAGGTAAGCAACAGCGTGGATTCTCTGATAGCTAACAAGGGTTGAGCACGTGCTGCAGCTTCCATCAAACCTAGGGTGGTTCCTCTCTGCCTCACAGCAGCTGTTTTGACAAAGTCAATGGGAGGCTAATACCTCATATCTTTCTGTCAGGCAAGGGTGGAATTGGTCAATGTGTTCAAAAGTTATCTGGGGAATGCGGAGAAAAGGGCTGATTGACAGGAGGAGTCTGATTTCCCGATTTCTGAATTTCTCTGTAAAATCATTCTTATTACAAAAGCAAATTTACCTTAAGCTGCAGAAGATTTATTCCACTAGTGTGCTATTAGTAGGTAAACCTCACAAAAGTACTCTGGAGAACAAGGCTTTTAGTAAGTTCTCTTTTGTTGCCTGGTCTGGGTGAGGAAGGTGAGGAAACGCCATATGGAGAAGAGAGCTAGCCATGAAGGATGCTCTATATCTCTGCCTCACCACCTATTTATCCCTCTACACTATACACCTGACCTACAAGCAACACATCTGAGGGCTTGGGAAAGAGACACGCAGCATGACATACCTCTGCTCCAAGTGCTGCGTGATTTCAGTTTTAGATATGCTCGTTTACCACCGTGGCTACGTGGCAGTAGCACAGTTCCTACCCTGATGATCCAAAGAACTGCAAGCTGCAATGCACCCTGAGGGCTTCTCGGTGCTCGCCATACCCTTGTTCACCTTTCCTTGCAAGCCTGGTTATTCATGTCACCCACTTCTCAGTGGGAAGTCAGCCACAAGGCTGGAGTAGTTCTTAAGCTCCTCCGATGTCTGCACATCGTTGCTGGATAAGGACCTCGGGAGTCCTCTCCCTCCCAGGCAGGCAGCGCTGCAACCTCTAAAATCAAGTGCAACCTCTTCCACCCTTCCCTCCTGCTGGCACTTCTCTGTCTCTCTCCCATTGGAAACACTGTCTCAGAGCAAAGAATCTGTCTGCCTTGACCACACATTTGTCATTAAGCAAATCGGGTATTTTGTATTTCCACTAACCTGAACACATTTCTGAAACAGAAGGCTATGTTTAGGTCTTTTCAAGGATATACAGATTTCAACAAGACGATTTTGAAAGTACAGGACTTCTGGAGACTCATTATCCCTCTGTAGGATTATCCAAATATCCTGGTTTATATCTTCTAATTGGATAACTTTATTTGACTTGCAGCTCCATTTTCTAACTTGGTTATAGAACATTTTTTTGATATTTTATTTAGGAAGTTACAGTTCAAAAGTTCCTTGCTGAGTTTCAATTTGAAAAAAAGCCAGGCGGTATGGTTAAATCAGAGGCTGGTAAGAAGCTTTTTATTTTATCTGTATCTGAGAAGGATGATGAATAGTTAAATCTAAACAAAATAAAAATATTTTTTAAAAAGTCTAATCCTGAAAAATTGTAGCCAAATATGAAAAAAAGAGTTGGTCAAGGAGTTACACAAATCAGACAATATGTTGATTTTCAGTAACTCACTGAATATTAGAGGAGTTCCAAAGGTTGGAAAGAGGCCTAGTATAGTGCCAAGACTTTCTAAAGGAAGTTGAAATAAGTAAATATTGGACTGTCAGCTGGGCAGCAATCCTGGTTAATATTACTCAATACCTGAAATGAGAGACAATTAATAGGATTTAAAAGTAAATGACACAACTAATACCAGTAATACAGATTTACAGAAAATCAATTTTGCCTCATAGATTTGATGACATTTTTGTGATATTACAAGTTAAAGTAATAGCACTGATATATATATATCAGGTATATACAAGGTATTTTAATATAGTAAAAAAATAGAGGAAAGAGGAATCAAACACTGAATACGGGATTCAAAATTACAAGCACGGGTGCTATAAGCAAGAAATCATAACTGAAGAGGTGAGTTTCTAACAGGTTCATGTGGGTATCCATTCTGCAACATTATTATCGGTGAAATGGAGGTACAAAACCTGATCCTGACCCAAGCATGCAAGTAATCTGAAGAACAGAGAAGGGGAGCAATTAGGAGAACATGGCACAACGCTAGAAATATTTGGACAACTGAACATAAAGATGCAAAAATGTGAAGTCAAACATCTAGAAACAAAGTCTGCAGTCCAGACTCACAGCCTAAGCCTCTGTTCCAGGAAAGAGCAACTTTGATAAGAAATTGGGTATCGTCAGTGACCATCGGCTGAGCTGGATCTCTGAAGCAACCAGCTGAAAGAGACAGCATGATCCCATGCTGAGCATCAAAGGAGTGCAGGGCAGCATCAGAGATGCTATTTTGCCTCTGTATTTTTAATGGAATGTGAGTGCTATTAGAGAACTCTGACTAATTCCAGTGCCCGCAATTGTGGAAAGAGGTTAATAGAGGTTAATAGACAAGACGAGATTTAGAGGAAAGCCATAAGAACAACCGAAGGACTGGAAAACATACTTTAAGCACAGATATCCAGAGTTCTGTATCTTGATCAAGTCCCAGCTCACTACGTATCTATATAATGTGTGTTTGTCTATAAATACCAGCTGCCATACAGAACAAGACTAGAGATACAGAGCCATTCAGAATAAAGGCAGGAACCCAAAGGTAGGCAAAATAAAAAGGTGCAAGGTTTTAATTATACATGCTGTCAGATACCAGAGTAGGCTTTCAGATTTTCTGGTAGCTTCTCTATCACTCAAATTTTTAAAAACATATCAAGCTATAATTACTTCTCTCTAAAAATGTGCTTAACTCCAAATGGGAATTAAGGAAAGCCGAGGGCTGATGCTAGCCGGAAGATCAGAGTAGGTGAATACAAAAGATTTTTTGAGTTTGATAAATATTTCACTTTCTGCAGAAGATTCCACCTCTTTTTAAGCCATTGGCTCTAGAAGTGCCTCCAGCTGTAAGCCTGAAGTCTCCCTTTTTTCTCCCTCCTTCCCTGTGAGCCTGCCTGCGTTTGAGGTGGGTGCTGGCAGAGGAGCCCACCAACACTACTCTCCAGCCTGGCTGGATGTGTCAGTGCAATCAAAGGAACCAACAGAAGAGAGTGGCGTTTTTTGACATTTAATTGTGCAGCTCTTCCATTTCGTTGTGCTATTTTATTTTTTTTTCCCAAAGAGTTGACCAAACAGATTGGAAAACTTTGTATAACTTACTGTGGGCTCTCACTGTGAATTGCCCATTGCTGGTCCTGGGTTCACAACGTCCATCATACGTACCCTATCCCATTAAAAATACCGTAGGGCCAGACATTGGACTTGACGTCCTAGATGCAGCCCATGTGCCACGTACACAGCAAGCAGCATTTCACTGAGATTTTGACAGAAAATGTTTTCTTTCTCTCCTCGCAGACACACATACAAAAGCGAGCAAACTCTCCAGAACTGTTTGCAGTCTCATTAAATTGTTAAATAGGGTTTTTAAAAACTATCTACTGCCAGTCTCCGAGCTTTGTGATCAGTAATGTGTCTAAATCCTCTTAGGAACTTTGTAAATCTATTAATCTTCCTAAGAAAGTATATCAAGCCGATTAAATGACAGCTGAAGTCTGGAAAAATATTATATGTATATATTCATATACTCAGCCTTCTAGAGAAGAGAGCTAATTCTGGTACACTGAATATCTTAAGAGATTATTTCTCTCTAAAGTTCCTTTTTCATCACAGCATTTTTGTTTAACTAGTTAAGATAAAACCTATCAGTCATGGAGGAGCAGAATGGAAACAGCTTCATTAAGACAAACCCTCTGATAGTTCCCTATTTCTGAAAGTTAAATTCTCTTGAAAAATTAATCATAGTGAATCTGGCAGAACTAATTTTAAAATGTGAGAACATGCGAGATGCTCTTATTCTAGCCTGGAGTGAGATGAGATCAATATGTTAAATTAAGTCTACATAAAGCCATACAGAATAATTTGGGTAAGCGACATTTATCCCCATTCAGGAGAGTAATTGCAATTTAGAGAGCAGTGAAGAGAGGTCTTGGTGAAAACATTACCGGCTAAAATTAACAACAAAAACCAACTGCACTGAACTCAAGTCTGGTATCAGTTGTATTCACTTTAAGTCTTTGGGAAAAAACAAAACAAAACAAAACAAATATGTGAAACATGAGCCAGCAAGCACATTAAAAAAATTCCCCAGGCTATCTAATTCATAAAAACATCTTCCTATGTTCAAAAAGAAAATAATCAAAGCTACAGAGATTTTGGAAAAAATTATGAAATTAGTCATGAATCCTTAAAATCCAATTTTGTAAACATCCACCTAATACAAATTTTATAATACAATAAACACACACAGAGTGTACAAATGCACTATTTGGGCTTTCAAATCATCAAGGAGAAACTAATGGCTTGCATTATTTCCTTGTTGGGAGTGCAGAGAGCAAGCAGGCTCATTATTATGTTCTTGCCTACTGCAATTTTCCTTACATTATGCACATAGGCTCTATTAATTGAGTGCAAGTGGCATTAAGCAGCAAAAATGCCAGCAAAAGTAATTTACATTGTTGCAGAAAACAGCAGTGTTCAGGCCTCCAGGAATTTTTCTTATATCAGCTGTCCAGGTATTTTGACGTTTTAACTTCTTCCTGGCTTTGATGCCAGGGCAAAATTTCCAAGCTCCTTGTTTAGCTCCCTTTTCCCCCTTGGATGCAACTTCTTCCAGCAGATCGGAGACTGTGCAGTGATCTGTGCCCTGCTGGTATTTAACAAATGAATTGTACAGAATAAAACTCTCTGGGCTGTGGATCCAGGTCTGCGCCCAGTGCAACTTTGTGAAGGTGGGGGAATCGCAGCATTATGGCTCAGACCAGATTTGGATCAGTACTGACAGGGCCAAAAATTCACTTAACATAAGGCAGCAGAACACCATAGCTTTATGCAGAACTGTATGTACACTGCACTCGTTACCAACCCTTATACACATGAGACCCTAAAAGGATGCTAGTGATGATTTATAGTTACACAGCCAAAGTCAAAGACTTCAGAGGAGTTTTTAAGCACTGCCAACAGATCTTCTTTTGCTCAGATAGTCATTCTTTTAGTCAGGTATGTTTGCTGTTTCTAGATCATTGTAACTTAAGGTGGTCATTACACTGGTGTGAAAAGTTTAAATGGAAGTCAATAAAGGAAAGCAGAACTTCACCAGAATCCTCTGCTGCTGGTGATCTGGTATTAAACAGGAGCAACAGCAAAAGGCGGCAGCTACAGTTATTTTCACTTCATTAACTCAGTGGAAGAACTTAATTAGATTTCAAAAACTACTTTTTCTCTAAAGGTCTGATACTTTTAGTAATAACATTCATTAAAAAACAATCCCTCTCTGGTTTCTAGCAAGCAAGCCAACACACTGCCTGTGCAGTGAGGACCATGCCAAGGTGGCTGTCACTGCCCTTGCCGCCAGCGTAGCATTCACACAGCCCGGAGCCAGCTGTACGAGCAGCCTTCAGCCTCCGAAATCCCTACTGATGGTTTCATGGCAGTGACTTAGAAAAGTAAAACCATATATGCCATGTAGTAGTCCATGTTCATGATATTTCTAGAGGATTTTGCACCCCAGAAGGCTTTAGAGGAGCTAAGCAAACTGAAACACAGGTGGGAAAAGTAAGCTACTGGACATCAGCCGCTTACTTTGCAAGAAATTTTTCTTAAGAAAATGTTTTTAAAGGCAAAGGCAGATTTGTTTTGAGAGAAAGTTGGAATGTAAATACTGTCTTCAGAAGTAGCATCTGCTCAGTTTTTTTTTAAGCATATGCTCTTTCATTTACCATTGCAAAAAGACTCATAAAACTTTTCCAAGCTTTTAAAATTCAGATGTTCAAAATTTTTAAGACAACCATCAAAATCAGAACAGTTTCATTTTTGTTTACTGTTGATTGCTTTCAGATTTTTTTTTTCCACAGAAACGGGATTTTTTTTTAATTGTAGTCAATTTTGTAACAAATAAAAGGTCTGGGAACCCCTGGAATTTCTCACAAGGGGAATAATCCAGCTCCTGCCTAGATCTAGTCACTACCAAACAGTACAGCCCTTGAGCATAGGCACAAGGGAGATGAAAGATTGAAAAAGATGTTAAATATTTGTGGTCTCATCCTCCCTTTTGGGTTAACTGATGATAACTGTACTTTCGCAACACAAACCTTCGTTTGGATCCAACTGGATGTATAGACAACACAGATGACACAACATATCAAGTCATATATTTCCTATTTAACAAAAAAATAGCAGCCCTAAAGTAACATGAATTTTGTTCTCAGCAAAGTAAGTGAGAGCTTCGGCTTTTATTTTGGTGATGAATAACAACACAAAACATTGCTCAGCTCCGTGGCCTTTCTTTTGAGGAAGGTGGCTGAAATGGGAAGGAGACAGGCAGCACCTGGGCTGAGATCCAAGGCAGGCAGGACAGCAGGAGGCCAGGGTTATCACTCTCAGGTGAACAAAGCTTTCCTACCCCATATGAAGAAAATCAACACGGCAGGAGGGGCAGGGTGAGGCAGAGGGTGATGAGTAAAATTTAACCAATCCAACAGTAACAAAGACATAAACAAGGCACTATATTCATCCAGGACCTGTCTTTCAGCCTATAAGCCCTTCAAACCAGTGAGTGGTTGCACTGGGAAGCTGTGCAGTAGCAGACGCTCCAACAGGTTTTCCAAAAATCTCCATGCTATCTGGGGAAAAGCTTGGGGCCCTTTTCCACTAGTGGTGTCCATAGATGTTCACAGCTTCCTAGCACCATGTCTAGTTGCATGTTCATGCATAAAGCTTACACATTGCCGTTACACACGGGAAGAGTTTTCTTGTGGAGTACCTCGGTCCTAAAGGTTTGTGTTTGCAGTGTTTGCAGGCTGCTTGACGTGGCTCGGAGGGAAAAAAAAAAAATCTTGGTTTTATAAAATGCAGCTGTTCCACAGCTAGGAGAAATAGTTGCTGCTCTCATGAGATCACTCTTCAGATAGCACAGTGACACCTGGTAACTTACTGCCAAAAAGGTGTTGATAAAATACAGGTAGTTCAGTGAAAACCAACAAAAAATGCGTAATGCCCTAGAGTGGCTGACTTAACAGAAAAAGCAAGAAAACCCCTTAAAAGCATATCAGCAAGGACTGGTAACACTCTACGCATATTTGAGAAAGGAAAACAAATGCAATAGGTATAATCGGGAAAACATGAAGACAGGGAAATAGTGGTCAGTGAGTCCGTACAAATACCTAGCGCAAAAGCTTGCATTGCTTGTGAAATAATTCCCTTGTTTCCTCATGATGGGTCAAACAAGTTTTTCCCAAAGCCTAGGAGTGCCTTCTCTTTGTCTCTCAAGATTTTCCAATGGACATGAAGGGCTCACAAACACCCTAAAGTGGGAGGCTGTCCCTTTACATACTTCTTTTATCTAAATCCCCGTAAACATAGCTGATCTCGATCTCAAAGCCTAAGGGCACCTCTCATAAGGTCACACTTATCAGATATCCACTCTTCATACCAACTTCAGCCTTGTGAGGAGTCCGAAAAGTCTGTCACGTTTCTATCCATCTAGTACCACTGTGATTGCCACACTAATACAAAGGCATATTATTGTATCTGTTGATTTCGGACCTGTCTTTCTATCAAAGTTATATTGGCTCTCCGCTATCTTTTAATCTCATTAAGCTAATTACTACTTAAATGGAGAAGCAGAAAGGAACAAAATAACCTTTGCCAACACTTAGGTCCTAGAAAGGGAAGGAAGATTATTTACACACACACAAACACACAAGCACTCAGTTCTGACTTACTGCTGTTGGCATTTTCATAACATTTGATCATCTGGTTGCTAAGCACACTGCCACATTACCACTTGACATTTGCATTTTATTTTCAGTTTATTGCTAAAGGTAGGAAATGAAGCACTCTCCTACTCTCCTAAATTATATTAATCTTGCTAATAATACTGCTAAAAGCCCCATTCCATTTCATTTAACGAACATAGAATACCTGATAAACATCCAGACACTGCCAAGCAAACCTATTGTCTTTCCTGCCTGAAGAAGGCAGGATCTGTTGAGAGCATTTCCGCATTGGAGAAGAGTGTTGCTGAGGAAATCCTGTCTCTTTCACTCTGGGTGGAAACTCACTGGAGCCTTCCAGAAGAGTTAGAAACCTAGAGCAAACCAAACCCACAAGAGCCTCAAGTAGCAACATCAGAAAACTCAGCTCCTGTGATCTAAAAGAACTGGTAAGGCGTTGTGCAACTGGGAAAGCCAAAGCAGAGGTCACCACTTATCTTCTCTGCCTTCAGTCAGCGGCGCAGTCAACAGCAGACTCAATTTAATGTGATGTACTCCTGAGCATCTAACTGCGAGGCTGGCCTCCCGCGCAAAGGTAGTTTATCGGACCGGTGAAAGATGGAAAGTAAATTTTGCCGAAATCATCATCTCTGAAAGATTTTGATTCACTGGCTGCTGCAGTTTAAATCGTGCTGGAGTTCTGTGCCACAGGAAAACACGTGAAGTGAGAGCTTTATCTAATGTATAAATAAGTGTCTAGGGTGACTATCTCAGGCTCAGATGTCTAACTTCCTGAGTCCCCAGTTAGATGTCCCGCCCCACACGGTCAATCCAGAGAAGTGCTGAGTGTCTCCAACTCTGGCTGATTATAATGGCAACTACGATTTCCCAGCCACTACTAGCAGTAATAAAAACATTATACTCTGATAAAGACCTCAGAAATAAAGTTGGGACCTTATTCCCCCAAGCAGACCAGGGGGGTGGTGGGGATATGTCTTCTGCCCTGGGAAACTCCCACTGTAAAGGACAGCCACAGACAGCAAACATAGACATGTCCATCCCTGGGAGAATGTGAAGACTTTAGTTTTTGCCCGTGTTTGAATGGGAAATGGGCAGCACGGGCAGCCCAAGGGTGGCAGCTACTTCTGTAGCGCACCGCTTGCCTAGCAGAGGTGACCAGGCAGTGGCGGCAGCCTGCGGGGATGGGTGCAAGAGAGTAGGAGGCAGTTGCGGTGCAATTCGTGCCTTCTTCCAAACACAGAGGAGGAGCTGTAGGAGCAGGGTCAGCCCGAGGCAGGGCTGGAAATTATTCTGAAGAATAATGATTTTGCCTGTCCTCTGTTCCCCTTCTGTCTCTCTACACTGGTTTACCCAAACCAACAGACACTGTTTCAACCCCACTTTTTCTCTCTCCCACAAATCCTCACAGTCCTGCACGTCCCAAGTGTCCGACTGCAGCCCATACCCATCCTTGCCCAATCTACCTCTCTCCCCTTACAGCCTCCAGTTCCCAAATCTCTGACTCCCACCCTGTTTCCACAGGCAAGCCCCAGCCTAGCTGCAGCTGGGCAAGCAGGGAAGCTCTCTTTCTCCTGCTCTCTCAGGAGCAGCTCTCTTTCTTGCGGAGAAACAAGTTACCACCTGCCAGCTGCTCTGCCGTGACACACACAGCAGCCCACACACAGGCTCTTCTCTTTTGCACAGGAAAAAAATAGCTTACCCCTCCACACAAGAATAAACCATTGGGAAAATCCTGCTCCCAGCACAGCTGGGGTATGGCACTGTGGCCATGTTGCAGGAGCTGGAGCATGAGGGACCTCTGGGTCACGTGCAGTCCTTTGAATGGCAAGGAGTGGCCAGCATGGAGGAGAGATGGTAAACAGAGGAGACCTGGGAGCACTAGCTGACACCAATAACACAGAGATGATGATTTCTCTGGGTGGCTGGAAGATTCTGGAAGAAAATATTCACTTATGTTCCAAAATAATTAGTGTCCTCCTGAAGAACAATTTATTTTTCTGACAAAAATGAAGTCGCTTCTATTTGGTGTTATCATGCCTTGCTCAGAGTTTGCCTGGGACAGCTCTTCCAGCTTTACAATTTAGAAACAGCTTAAGTCGTGAAGACGCCTTGGAAAGTGGAATAACAGGTCTGTGTTGGGTACTGTGGCAGAGTGAGCCACTGCCATCGGAACAGTGAGCCAGGGAGGCTGCTCTGATATTATTTGGATACACACATCACCCTCTGGGTCTGGCCCATAGCACCTAGAGGGCCACGACATTTGCAGGTTTCAGCAGGTAGACTCACTCAAAGTTAGGCATTGCAGTGATCTGAAAACTGACACATCACTTCTCCTACCTGTGTTGTGCAATGCACAAGTACAGCGTGAAGCACTGGTGTGAGCTGCATGCCCTGCAGAGCAGTAGGCACAATTAAAAGCCCTGGTACTGAAGAGGTGCTGCAGCCTTTCTGGTTTTCCCTGTAGTTCATGTGAATTACAACTGTGGCTTAACAACCAATTTAAAATAGTTTATTGAAAGAATAAACATTGCATCACTTACTAAACTGGCAGAAATGTCTGTATGTTCATAAATGAGGTGATGTCTGGATCTCTAATTTTGTCTCTTGTAATTTTAACAAAAAACCCATTTTGCTAGACAGCAGATTTAATTTTCCTTTATTATATGAAGCAGTTTCATTGTTTGGGAAGGGACAGTAGCAAATCAGCTGCAGTTTCTGTCTGTATGCAGATGCTTAGTAATACGTGAATGTAAAATTCTGATTATTTACCAGCTAATTGTTCAATATGTGTTGCAGTTAATCCTCATAAATACGAGGCTTTGAGAAAAAAAAGAAATAGCATAGATAAAATTCCAGTCTCAGCGTGTATCAATAATGTTGCCATTGTCTATGTGAAAGGCTGGTACCTGCAAGTTTTTCTATCAAAAGAAAGTAAATATGCACAGTCCAGATTTTTTCCGCAAATTTCTCTTTCATGTGGCCTGAAATACAGATTGCAAATGTGACAGCCATTCAGCTAACTTCTCCTTTCCATCTAAGGCTTTCTAAATATCACTTGATTATATGGCACTCATTGGACTGTCAGGTTTCAGAGAAAAGAGGCTTTGTTCCTGATTTTTCTACATTTCTGCCTAATTAGATCTGCACGCCAGAGCAATCCCTGCACTTTAACACTGCAGTGAAGCCAACAGCAAAAATCAAATTAACCCCCTGAAGAACTGTGAAGAAGCTGTGCTCTGGTCACAGATATCCAAGGGCTTGAACACAGTTATGTGGCTCCCAGTTCTTATCAAGAGGTGACACTTGCCAGGCCCGCCCAGACTGCAGTTTGCTAAGCAAAGCAGGTGTACTGATCCACACAATAGCAGCCCAACTTTTCTCCAGTGAATGTTTAATCTAAGAAGAATGTACTGTATCATACAAAAGCAGGTACAGAAAACCTCCCCTAAACTCCCACAAATTTCACCAGTCTGATTACCACATTGAAAAGGCAGCATCGCACTGAACTGTGCCTTACAGGCATCTAGATCAGCCTTGCTGATTTAAAACGTTTGAAAAGGGAGTGTATCTAGCACCTGTTTGAAGAAAGAAAATAACAAACATTTAGGGAAGAAAGTGAAACCTCACTGAAGTCAGGAAGTAAGTTTAGCTCCACATATACTCACTCCTGAGGCAAAAGGTTTCTAATTAAAAGTTTTATTGTGGGAACGCATTGCCAGCCACCAGCTGGAGGGAGGAGAGAGCCCCTGTGTGTTCTGTGGGCACCCACCAGTCTCCAGCCTTCCCTCACCATATCCCAAAATAATCGAGGGTGGTAGGTGTGGAACCTCCTGGGAGCAGACCTCCAGCACACACACAAGATCCACAGTCAAATGGACAGTGGTACCACTTTTGCAATCACTTTTGCCCAGTGGTTGCCCATGGGCAACTTGAAAACTAATATTTTTCTAAATTAAAGTCTCATTTCAATTGCAAGATTACATTTTCTGCATGGAATTATTTTACATTTACAGCAAAGGAACACCAGGGCACATTACGGGAAGGGATAGTTTCCTTCATTTCCACACTGCCTCTGTCTCAAGGACAGAAACACACTGTGTGAGTATCACACCCCAGCAGTCAGGTCTATCATGTACCATCTAGAGGCTTTAACCAGACCATGACTGAGTTGTGGCCAGGTATGATACGATTATAAATGAGATCAAGCATTCCTGGGATGCCCCAAACAGGGGCTCCAGAACAGAAGCAGGTTTTAACCCTCACTTCACCTAATTCAGATAGGCAGAATTAGGTCTGAGAAGTAGGAACAAAGTCAGCAGAAGCCAAGTAAATATTTTCTCAATATACAAAGATTTTGCATTATCTTTGGTTTTGCTTTACCCATGTTATCCCAGTTCTCCCTCATCCTCCTGTTCCCTGGGATAAGAGAGAGAGACAGGCTGAGATAAATTGAGAAGAATCAGCAGTGTCTCCCATGTAATCTAGCATACCCAAATTTCAATCAGTGTTGTTATGAACACACTAACAATCCTGTTATTTATAAGTGAGCAAACCTTGCAGTCATTCTAGATGTTTTCAAGCACTGGAATAGCATTTCTGGCCAGCACCAAAACACCACCCTAGGCAGGCAGCAGGAGCGTGATAAAGTAGGAGAGAGTTACTTCTGTTGTAAAAGGATAAAAGCCTACAGTTTTAAGACAGGCAGTTACATCTGTGGAACAGTTTTCAGAGCAGAATCAAAATGAAAGTGATCTCATAACTGCAGTAACAGATGGACTTTTCATTCACAAAAGTAAAAGCCAGAGTGCTTGCTGACTTCTCATGACAGAGACTTACAGGAAGCAGAGGCAAAAGACAGACTCAAGATCACCACTGCATATATCACAGGGATGATACTAAGCATGTGGCAAAATACAGACTTCTTGAACTCCACCAGCTCCTCATTGTCACCACACCTCTTGGTCAGCATGGATTGCCCCACCACCTGCCCAGCACCCACACCTGAAACCTGCACGTCATGTCACAAGCTTTATCAAACCATGCTGTTTCTCCCCATGTCTCAAGGATACAGTCCCCTTTTCTAGGCACAAAAGCTTTCACACATGGCAGGTTTCTATACACAAAACCTCTTACACACTCCCTGCTTCTCAATAGGTTCTCCTTTCCTCTTTCAGGTCAACCATGAACATCTGAGCCATTGGATCAGCCCAGGTGAAGTAGTCCATGAAGATTCTCATGTTCCATTTACTGAGATTTTGGCTTACATTTCCAATGCCAGCCTTATCCACCTCTAAAATTTCAGAGACTATCTTAGATTTTGCTACCCCGCTGGCTGTCATGCTGAGGGCAGCAGCTCCTTATAAACCCCCAGAAATCTCCTTCCTTCTCCGTCAAGCTATCCTTTGTCACAGAGACTGCTGAGCGCACACATCGACTGTTGACGTGCTGACACTACTGTCCATGAGGCTGTCTGCTGGGTGTCCTTCCACTCCCCTATCCATTGCCACTGGTCTAAGGACCTCTGCGCAGCAGGTAGCACAGAACAGTGCTGGGACAGGGTCAAGCCGTGGGGCCCCAGCAGTGGTAACAACAAAAGCAGCAGGTGACAAACTTTTCTCCAGAGCACACGTGAAAATAAAGTGTGGCAGGGCATAATATCACATAATACCCTTCTGTTAAGATGTTCAAGCTTTGTCACAGGCCTAGTTAAAATTTCTATCCTCACTACTCCTGTTGGAGAGTCGTCCAAGAATCTCCCTCCCCACACAGAAACTTAAAATCCTATCCTTAGCCTATTCACTGTGCAAGTGTTAAAAATATTGTTGTTGCTTATAAAGAACTATGACTTACTGATTATGAATAACCAAAGTTACTTATGATTAGTTTACTCTTCTGAATGCTGTTTCAGCCTTGCCTTGGTTCTCCTCTCCACTAAGATTATAGTGCATAATGTGCAAATGCACTGCAAAAGTTTACAGTGCATAGTGTGCACCAATAGTCATCTCCACTGCTGTTTCATTGGGATCTTGTGATTTTCTTTCATGTTACAGACTCTCTAGTTTTTCTCTTAGCCCTTTTTTGTGACTGTTTCACTTGAATTCATGCTTCTGAGCAGCTTTCAGACGCTATGCAAAGGAGGTATTGCAAGTACTTTCTACAACAATATTCGTATTTTCCACATGAAAGGGAAAATACTGCCTCTGACAAATTTTGGATGCCCTTCCTCCTTCTCTGTACTACACAGACAACCAATCTTGTTTTTTCTTTCATTTCATGCAGACCTATACTGTAGCATAAACTGCTATTAGAAGTCACCGCTCATGAATTTGACCTCATTCTACCAACTTTCATTGCATTTCTATTTCTTTAGTTCTTACCATCATCTAATGTTTTCTGCATGACACTTTCATTCTCCTTCACACTACCAGTACTTCTAACTGCACATTACAAACAAGTTTCATTAGCGCATTCCTAATTTTATGCCAGGGTGAAAGCTTAACTTCTTTTGTCCCTGCTCTACTGGTATGGCTGTAGGATCTTCATGGTTTATTTTTAATATCCTTTGCAAGTCTTAGCTTGGTTATTATCCAGTCTCAATTCATAACTACAATTTTCGACTTACAAAATGGAACTTCTTTTTGCTGAACAGCCACTGCTTCACTCCTCAAAAGCTCTCCACCTTCTGCCTAGGGATTTGGAGTGGGTTTTGTTTAAGAGATTCTCTGTCTGGCCTAGCAATCTTCGTGGTTGGCCTTTTTCTCTTCACAAATTCTACACAACTTTGGACATTTGATGGAAATTCCATGTCTTCTTCATATGCGTCATGTCTTCTCTCCTACACCACCACATCCCTCTCTTTTGTTTTTGTGATTGTCTATGTTTCAAGATCAGTCTGCTCCACTAGATGATAACTGCTTCTTTCTTGGATGGTCACCCTCCTTATTAAACAGTCCATGCTCTAGGTGTTCTTGCTGGGCAAATTGTGAGCAGCCTGTGCAGCTGCTCTTCCCTTTCCTTCAGAATATCTACATATCTCTATCTGAACTCGACCCTTGCCTCCAGCATCATCTTCCTAATCCTCTGATCTTCCTTTTCAAGACATGCAGAAGGCTGAATTTTATCAGTAAGTAGATCTTGTCAAAGACTCACTCTGTGGTAGTACACATGGCAGAACTACTACTTGCAGAAGTACCTTTGACTGCTCTTGGTCACTGCCTCCCTGTAGCCATTACAGTCTTCTCTTCTTAGCCTCTAACCTTAAAAAAAAGGAGAGGACAGAACCCCCACCAGGCTCACCTAGATTTCCCCCTTCCTATCTCACAACGGATGCAGACAAAAAAAAAAAGAAAAAAAAAAAAAAGAGTGCCTTACTTATCTGAGTGTGCATCATATTACAGAAACCTAATAAGAAACATTGTCCCAGCTTCCCTGATCACTGACATACGAGCCAGGTGCAAGGAAGGTGTAAGCATTACCTTCTCTCCCTGCAGCCTAAAAGATACTGCCACCTTTGGAGTCATTTTTGCAACCATCTTCTGCGTGAAGCCTTGTTCAGGCTGGGCTTTCAGCTAACGAGAACATTGCCAGTGCAAACAGGGATAGTTTTAAGAAACAGAACAAAAAGAAATTAGCACTTGTAGTTGTTTTATTGTTTAACACTAGCAAAACAAACAAACAAACAAACAAACAAAAAACCGAACCAAATAATCGTACAAAATTTTAACAAGAGGTTTTTATTCCCACTTTTCAAGTGTTCTTTTTTAATCGTTTTCACAGGCAGCAGCTTCATTTAGTTTAGTTTTAAATTGATGGTCAAGATGGCTTGTAAATTCCCTTCCCAGTTTAGAAATCCTGATTCTAAGCTGCTGCAGGTGATGTTTGGTACTCTGACAGCTAGCAGCATGGCCGTGAATGTACTGCCTCATTTCATCTTATCACTCCCCTCTTCTTTGGAGAGGTCACTAACATCTTCAGTCGTCATGAGATGTCTGCTGGCCACAGCAATGCATTCATGTTTAGGATTCTTTCCTTCCTACCTGAAAGCCCCTTTAAAACACTGTTTACATTAGGCTGAACTAGGACTGCAGTGCTTTTGACAGCATTTGAGATGCAGCGTGCAAGTCACAGCTACAACTTCACTTGCCACCAAAACAGCAGACTGACTGCTGCGTCCACCTGCCCCAGGCACCTGGATCTCTTCCTCCTTACCACTGGCTTGGAATTATTTTCACCCCCGCACGACTACAGAGAGCTACCAGCCACCTTTCCAGTGCCTTCAGTTCTTAATTATTAAAAAAATTGATCTCTACAATTTGAAGGCTGGGAAGGAATGACACAATCATCGTATGACTTCCAGAGTGTTCTCACACCACATATTTCCACCCTTACCCTTCCCTGTTGAGCACATTAACTTGTGTTGAATACCCTGTATAACACCTTCCAGCAAGGCCTCAAAATTTGGATTCAAAGACATTTCACTTGTTGCTCTGCTAATAACTTTCTCCTTTAACTTTCTTCAACAGCTCAGATCTAACCACTCATTATTTCTGATGTAACTAATATAATATACCATACTTCCATAATTTTTGTCTCCCCTCCCATTTTTCTGCCCTGAAAAATTTAATTCAAGTAGAAAATGGGTACTGACAGTGGAATTAAATTGTAGGTATGAGCTGTACTCCCTTCCCTCTTATTTTTTCCATTTACTTTCCTGAATAATGCTTTGCAGAAAATATAGAGACCTATTTCTGTTTGGGGCTGATGGCTTGTTCATTCAAGGCACAATTACTTTTACCCTCTTTGCAACACTCAAGCCATCAAATTCTCTGTCTGCCTTATCAGTTCTCCAGCCTGGAAGATGGACAGTACATACCTGACAAATCTCACTCCAAGTAGCATCACTCCTCAGAGCACCCTTCTTATCCAGACGTAGGGGGAAAAAAAAAACAACCAACAAGCAAACCCTCAGATTTTTGCATATGAAAATAAATCTTCACTTCCACTCTTTCTTTACAAATTACATTTTCAGTCCTTAATTAAATCAGTGGAGGGAATGGACTCTCTTCCTCTGGATGGATGAGAGGGAGGGGAAATGGAAGTGGTGAATGTCTGCTCTCTTTCAGTCGTACTTGAAGAGAATCCAGTAAGAGTCATTGCACAATAGCAAAAGGCATTTTGTTCTTCAGATGCTGTTTTCCAGACATTTTGATTAAATTAGGCAGACATAGCAGGTCTGTACCATAGCACTGGAATTGCAAGTTTACTCTGTTTTTACAGCAGGCTGTTAACTAAGGTTGTGAGAGAAGCAGCAATCATATTTCAATTATATAGCTGGAAAGATATTTATTATGCAGACATTCCAAAATAGTAGTGGCAGGGGTCTGGTTTACAGACACCATTTAGGATAATACGCTCTGAAGTGATGCTGTCAACACCTTGCTCCTTGCAGAGAGGCTGAGCAAAAGGGTTTAGCCATTTCTATGGGGCAGTAAAAGGGTTTTTCTTCCAATGAAGAAAGTCCCATTAGCTCTTTGCAATACCTGTGGTGTCTCAGTCTTTCACAGTGCCTCCCTTAATCTCCTTCTGCATGCTGTGGGTACTCTGACAACCAGGATAACGGCAAGTTGTTTGGAAACTAATTCAGTGACAAAGAAAACGCTGTGTAAGGATGGCAAACAGAAAATTCATGCCATGGTTACTGGTAGCTACAACAAGGTTTTTCTACACACAACTATGTGTTCGAATTATCCACAGACACCCCCCCAGGTGCCAGTCCCTCCTTTGTCATCTGGAAATGCTGGCATGAAACATGACGTTTTCTCAGTCAACCCCTTGCAGGCATGTCCATGGAGCACAGAAAGACACTGTTGAATTGAAGCATGAAGTCTGCTACCTATCAGGCCTTTGCTCAGAGTCGTGCAGGGAGCAGAGTTGGAGCTAACTGTATTTCACCCCCAAAACCTTCCAGCTCCTTCAGAGACTTTTCAAGTCTATTCCAGCCTCTTCGATTCAACTTGAGATGTTCAGCAATTCATGGATCATGCTCCACTGTCCCTTTGAAGACGACACTGGGTGAGAACAAGAGTGCCATGCTGCCTCCCAAGAAAAACAGCTCTGTGTCCCAAGCCCTGGCAGGAGCCTGAAGGAGACCTTCAGGGCTGGAAGTAGCTGTGGTTGGAATAGCCCAGACAGCCAAATGTCCCACTAAAATTCTGTCAGCTGTTGCACACTGGCATCAGAGTTACGTGTGCAGCACTTTAAACACAAAAATCATTTTTTACAGTAGCCACAGGCTTTAATAATAAAAAAATCCACCAGGAACACTTAGAGAAAGATTTTTTGCAGACAGTCAACAACTGTGTTAAAACGAGGGCTGGGTAAACCCAGCCAAGGCTGATTCTTGGAAAAAGTTTTAATCGAAGTCTTTGGAGCTGAACTTTTTGTGCCTCTATGCTCCCGGCCTGGATGGTCTGGTCTCTCCTCCCTTTACCAAAGTGCAGCTTTCTTTTTCATGAAACTGGCTTGGAAAACACTCTTTTCAATGTGTTTTTCCAGTCATAGAAAATCCTGTTCTAGTCACTTAAGACAACTAACCTGTGTAGACTTACATTTTCTTGACAGTCAGATTTCATCTGCTCTTTCTTGTTTTTCAGTTCACATCACCCTTTCCAGTTTTACTTTTTTCTTCCTCCCTCCATCCTCACTGAGACAGTGATTCAAACATTTGAATCGACCTTCTTAAGTCAAAGTGCTCAGAAACAGGCACACTAGACTTTCCTTCCTTGCTTTAAATGAGTAATTATTTTCTAGGGCAAACAGTAAACTTTCAGACAGAAAGAGATAAGTCAGCAATGCGCAGGAGAGATTGTTTCCCTTCTTCCAGCAGAGCACTCCCAGGCAGGTAGATGAAACATTTGCATCGCCATCCCGCCCTGAAATACTTTCATCTGCCCATTCCCAAGGCACTATTTGCATAAAGAGCAATCTACAGGAGAGCTGCCCAAACAATCTCACCTCTGCATCAGAAATACAGTTTAATTTTTTTCTCAAATGAGCAAAGCACCTTTATGTGTTAAACCATTTTCAAGTGGGAGGTATCCCAATAAAACATTAAAGGTATTTTAATAGGGGGGCAGCCCACTAGAATTTTAACTACTATTCACAGAGCAAAGTGTGTGCAGAGAAGCAAAACACAGAGAAGCACAGGGCAGAATATTCAGTCATCTTTTTAAGCAACGCCTGCATCACAGAGACCTGAAAACCTTACACAACCTGCTCTTATAGATAATAGACTAAAAAATAGGAACCAGCGAAAGCACTCACAAAACATCATCAAGATACTTAAATAAAACATTATGTATGAAAAGAACTACTGCTGTATGTTTTCTTCTTGCTTCTTTTTTAACTGTCCGTCCCCATTAGCTCTTTCTTTGGCCGTCTCTGCCCATCAGCCTCCCACTCCTCCTTTTGCTTGTGCAGGAGCAAACCCTGGGCAGTGCAGTACATCCTTCCTCAATTTCCTTCATTGCAACAGCGATCAGAAGCTGACCCCAGAGCACCAACCAGACTTAGAGACACTCACTGTGGTTAAGTGGGGAGGAATTTGTAACACCCCGTTACAGCCAGTGCTCTTTGACACTAACGGCATGCAGAAACACAAATAAAGGGCACAATGAAACTTGCAGGGGAAATACCCCTTTGGACATTTTCTAACAGTCAAAAACCTGTCTCAGCACCCTTGATACATCCTTGGTAACGCTTATATAAGAAGAACTGGACTATTCTTCTCTCTATCTTCTGCCCTGTGTCTAGGATACAATTTTCAAAATGACTGCAGCTATCAAACAAAACATTAGTGAGGCCAAACTAAGCCCAACACCAAATACTTCCTCGAACTCCCCACAGTATATTTATTTATTTTGTTTGCAGCCAAGGAAGCTTTGACATTCATTCTTGCTCGTGCTTTTGGATGGCCCCTCTGCATCACCAGTGGTGATTTGAAAATTTCATGTTATTTCCTGCAGTTCAGACCTTGACCTGCGTGAACAATCCATAGCTGTGATGTTATTTTCCTTATGTCAAACTTAGGAAGTGTGTGAACAAGATGTTTTTTCTTCGGCATGTGCAAATGTCAAGACTGGTGTCTACTCTGTGTGAAGTGCTTAAACTCATTTCAGCTAAATAACTGTGCCACAAAGATGACCTTTCTCTATATTTTAGCTGACTTAACTTTATTTCACCATGAGCTGCAAAACTGGGGGCATGTAAAAATTATCTGTAGTGGCACATGAGTAACATCTGCCTTTATTAACAGGAGTATTACATTTCTCCTAACTGCCCTTCTGCGACACCTCTTAATTTCTCTTGGCACAGTAACCTATATAAACTTGCACGGAGCATGGCTCTACCTCCCCCTTAGCCAAACCACCCCCGGCGTATGAATGAAGAATTAACACTTTCTGCTTTCTCCTCCTACTATCGAGACGAAGTGAAAAATTGCCCTGGATTTCAAAACGGCGCCAGTGCCTGTTCTTGCACATTTTCCTGGAGAATTTCTTTCAAAAGAGCTTTTCAATTCTGATTTTCCCTCACTTTCCTACGGTCAGCAATGGCCACAGCTCTGTGTCGGGCAGGGTGTCGCAGTGGCCCTGCCTGCCACCTGGCAGTCCTCCCCATGTCATCCTCCACACCGAGGTACCCTCCTTCCCACCACGGCAAACAAAGGCACGATTGTGCCCGCACTGAGCAGCAGGGCTTGTTCTCAAGCTGTCGTTCCTCTGGGGAATGCACCCAGTCCCTCCTGGCTCCCGACACACCAGCAACCGAGACACACACGGCTGATTTCCCTCCCTGCATCCCCAGGGCCTCCCACCACGCTGTAACTGCAACTGTTCTGTAAACTGGCAGCTGCCCTGTGTGGTACAGGCTGCTCTGGATCCAGGTGATTTGCCTGCATGCCTGAAAATGCAGGCTATGATTTTGTGCTTGTAAGCACATCACATTTCTTTGGCAAGCTCTAACATCTGTGCCAAAGCAAAACAGGGAAAACACAGGGAAAGGAGAAGCAATGGCCAGATATCCTCTTGAATACCAATACTCTTCTCTTCTAAATATTAGCACCCCTAGATACATTTAGGTATGAAGGGATTTTCATGTTTAAAAAATGTTTCCTTAGGAGGTATTGTTTCTCACTGATTATAAACTTACTTGCAAGCAGTTTGACTGGCAGACCACCAGTGCAGCTTCAGCCTCACAGTCTCATGACAGACAAGATGCAAAGCAGTGTGCTCAAGCAAAAACACTGTTCCTGGTGAAATACAACTGCTGCAGCACTTTAGCTGAGGACAGGCTCTTTGATACAACCCTGTGTACTTGTACAGGCTGGCCAAAATGCAGTCTCTGGCCACAGCAGGTGCTTCTTTGCTCCTTGCTCTCAGTTTCTAGCAACACTGCTCAAATGCTTTCTCTCTTGCATGCTTTTTTTAGACCATATTGTTGTCCTGCAAGTGGGGTCCGGTACCCGGTGTGCAACAACAATATTTCCAATTTTGCTGTTTCCTGTGCCTCTCTCTCACCTGCTATTTGCTCACTGAAGAGAGCTGGGTGCACATGGTTAAACAATACCCTGGGAAATCCCACCAAAGCTCCATGCTTTCAACTCCTCTGTGAGCAGTTCAAATCCACAGCTCACATACTGAACAAGTCTTTTTTTCTTCCCTTTTTAAAAATCTGCCTAGCTCTGTGTTTGTTGCATTTATTCATTACAGAAGGGCAGCCATTTCACTCACCAGTTCCAGTCAGTTTAACCCAACCCATAATACCATCATTGTAGTCAGCTTGCTGAGAGCTGGAAAAATTAGACATACCTGTTTGTAATGAATGCTGATAATTACACAACACACAAACAACAAAGCAGTCTGCTAGATCCAATCACTCCCTCAATTTGAAGACATTAACGCTGATAATTGCATACTGTGGAAGCTCAGAGGCACTAAACAAGATTGCCTCCTCCATATTCATCATAAAAGACAGTACCAGAGCAGGGAAACTTACCTTATAGGAGGAAAAAAATACATGACATCTCTTCTACAGATGAGGAATGGGATACAGAAATAACTGTTCAGCCAAATACATAATAAAGAGTGTGTAGGGTAGAGCTGGAACTGAGTTACCATAAATACTTGCCAGTAGCTTTGGCACTAAGCTGTCATTCTAAGAGAAACTCTGGGACAAAACTGAAAGATTTTGTGAGGATCTACAGGACCCACAAACTCCATCTCTACGTGTAATTCTTTCTGAAGAGCGGTTTCTAATTTCCTAGTTTACTACATATGAATCTCAAAGAGTAATCGAGCTTTTATATCTGTCTGTCCATGTGATGAAAGTTAAATATTTTTAGCCCCTATGGAGGAGGATGCACCATAGACGGTAGCATTCACATCCAGGTGCTCCATTTGTGTGCGTGTGTGGTGCAACATCTGAAATAAGCTTATTTCTGGGTTCCTGATTTTCTGTTGTTATCAGTGCCTGAAAATGTGATTCACAAAGAGATGCTTTTTGATCTAGCTTACTATACCTGGGAGAACAAAGACATGACTTTCCAAACCTTACCAGCTTTGCCACTTTTTTTTCTTTTCCCTGATACTGAGCAGGCATTGCAATTGCACTAGACCAGGACACGAAAATTCTCCTGTCCAGCATTTAATTTTCTTTTCACCTCCATTTCCACAAGACTGTACTTTCTCAATTCCACTTATCTGTATAATACAATCTGCACAAATGCAGATCTCTTAAAACAATCACTGCTTTCCACACCCACCGCCTGCAGGAGGATGAGGTGTCACTTGCACTGCATATCACATCGCCTACAATTATGAATACACATCAATATATTTGCAAGGCAGCAGCACACAAAAAGCCTGATCTTACCACCACTGATGCTGGAAGCTGGAGAATATAGAATCAGAGCTGTAATACAAACCTGACTTCAGCTCTCATTTTACACTTTGCAAAAATCCCACATGCTTTAGACCCCTTGGCAGGACACCGGCCAGTCTGCCTGCCTTAACTGCATCAATTCCCAGCACAGTCTCTGGAGATGTGCAGGGAGGTTTTCCGTGTATAAAGCTGCCCCTTTCTGCTGTGATGGGAAGTGTTGGGTGTCTCCATCCCCTCATGATGAAAGTATTTGATAAGGCAAAAGACTTGATTTCTAAACCCTACTTAGCCCAAGAAATACTGAATTTGGACTTTCTACACTGAAGACAGATCTCTGATCCCTGGGCCTTAGAGAATTTTGGGGAAAGCCTTCCCTCTGTGCACAGGCATACAGCATGTGGACTTGGGCAACACAGCCAAGTCTGACTCTTCTTTGGGGGCAGGTTGTCCTGTCCCTCCACCACACTAACCCATCACAGAGAGGCAGTCACAGCCCCAGCCACATCCAGGCCTTCGGGCCACCCCAGAGCACTCGCACCACTCAGGTGGCTGCCTGCCTGAACCGTAACCGTTTTGGGGAGTGAAAGATACCTGTCTCTTTTCTAACAGGTGCTTTTAGGAATGAACAGGTGACTATAGTAAGTGCCCAGGAAATTTTCGAGCGCAGTATAGAGACGCCTTGCAGTGCAAGAATGAGACAGACTGCGTTGTTGTCTGAGCCTTAGGCTTTGGGCATGAAAGTCTCAATTTAAGCAGGCTGGATCCTGCACAGAGCTACCACCTTATTAAGTGTTCATATTCCTTTTCCAGGCCTTTCTATTAGCTCTCCTGCTTAAGTTCCTCTCCTCCTAGCACAATGGCACCAAACCCAGGACATTTTCAAAGTGGTATGTAGTCAAATATCCCACTAGATCAAAGATGAAACATCTCAGAGGAACATGAACATTTCAACAGAGTTTGGCTTGTGATCAAAATGAAAACCCCCAATTGGATATCTGAGGTTTTTGATCTCAGACTAGGCATTTCAATGCAGCTCTCTTTCACAAAATAATTTGAAAGAGGCTGCTTTGTATTTTGTTCCCACAAAAGATACAGAGAGACATCAAAAACCTCGAGAACGTTCCATGGAATGGAAGGGCTGTTCTTCACCCAGTTGTGCTCTAACATTTCACAGGAGAGGGGCTCAAGTAGGTGTGTTCATGTCAAAAAGATTGGTCATTCAAGAGAGAGACTGGAAGCATGATGCAGGTTCTCCTCCTTGTTTTCTTTCAAAAAATTGCAATAAAATAGAGTAAGAATGCACTGAACATTTTGCCTAATTCTTCTAAAAAGCCAGAAGAAATAAAAATTATAATCACAATTACAAAGTGTCGGGGAACCTCTTGTATCAATTTTTCTTCCTACACATGTCCAATTAGTTTTTAAATAGTTTACTTCAATCTTTTATATAAGGAATAGTCTGTCTTGGTTTATGTCTTTTTAAAAGACACTTAGTAGACAACTTGTGCAAGTAATTATTGAAGTTGCAATAAAAGAAAAAAAAAAAAAGGCTGTCTTCTAACTCCATTGTTGTACATTAATATATCTTTCCTGACATTTACTGTCAGGACTCAGCTTTCCTTACAGTCAATCTAGTTCACACAATTTAGTCTCTTATTGGATGGGAATTTTTCAGACTAAGAGTATCCCACAGTCCTTCTGTTGCATGATGTTTTCCACCCCTTTAGGTGTCTGTTTTCTCAATCATAAGAACTATAGACTATTCTGAAAAATAAAGTATTTGCCTTGGAAACTGATATGACTAGAAGTCAACAGTGTGAATAAGATTCAGAAAATGTTGCCTTTGCATGATGTGCACTCTCAGGAACAATGAAAGAATTTCTGTTTTCTATCTGCCTTTTGGCCTTTCTCATTTTTTGAGTGTAATTTGCATTTGAAACCAAGACAGAGTGTAGGTTGATGCTACAATATTTTTCTGTTTAAACAGCTTTTGTTATTCTTCTGCCAGGTGGACTCATGTGTTACTCTCCCAGTTCCTCACTCCATCACAGCCAGTTCACGTGGTCATATGGAATTACTGTCAGTATAACGAAAGTGTTTCATTTCAAGTCTTCTGAACTTATTAATCTACTGAGTCATCAATAGCTTTGTGTTTGCTTGTGTCCATGTCATCCTGTAATGGAATGAATGACAAGTCAGATTATTTCAGCCCGAAAGGGTGAAGCTAGATTCCAAGAGAAAATTATTTTTAGCTTCAAGTCAAAGACGATGCACAAGCAGATTATTTTGTATTGCATACATTGTTGATGCGTTGTAAAAAGGTTTCCCACTTGAAATAGTGAGTTGTATTTTGGATTGAGGATAGGGAAACAAATTGAGAGGAAAGCATTTATAAGAAATTACTCTATCAAAACAATTAAACCCAAATAATTTTCCTTGAGAAAAAAAAAGGAAGGTCAGGCTTCAATGGATAGGTACAGCTTGATGGCCTCTTCCCTTTAGCTCTCATGTATGTGAAGTTCTCTCAGGCAGGAAACAGGTAGGAGAGTATTTCTGGAAAAATGAAGCTTTCCCTTTGTTCTGCCACTGTTCAGATGTATAGGCCTCTCAGATCCTGTTATCAGATGCATGCACGTACTCTTAACACGCGTGCAGAGAAAGGGACCTCTTGCAGTTCAGTAAACCATAGCCAAGTTGAGAGCATCCACCTACAGAAGGGAGTCATGCAGCTCAGGCACCACTACAACTGGCCAGAGAGGCCTCTGAGCCTGCTGAGCAGAACCAGATCAAGCTGCAGCAATGGTTCTCACACTTGTAGGTGCTCCAGCCCCAAACCTGGAGCTGCCTCAGCTGGGAGCACTGCAGAGGAATGATTTCTACATTCTCCTTCCATTCAGATAGCGTTGCATATTTACGTATGTGCACACAACCAAAAGGCATCACTGTGAATGATGCTCAGCAAATGTCTGTGAAGAGCTGTCAGATAAAGGCTTCGCTGTTTTTAATATCCTCAAACAATTTGCATTAAAACAAGAAATGGATAGATGTCACTGATTGAAGGACTCACTCCTGGCAGTGAAACACAAGAAGGCGGCAACTGAAAAGGTGCTGAAATGAAGTTTTTCATGCCGCCCACAGCTGAGGTGGATACCTGAACATGTCACAGTTTTCAAAGCAGAGGGATAATTCCCATTCACAATATCACCTTTTTGGTCAGCCTAAAGGGGCAAAAAATCAAGAATATCTATTTGATAATTCTGGCAGAAAAATATGACAGATATGAGGGCCTGAGATTAAAATTAAGAAGTGAAAATGAACAATGAGGTACAAAAAGGCAAGTATCTGCCCCAAAACAGCAACAACAAATGATGAGGAAGTCTGGAAAGTGAAAGAAATTGTTAGGTTCAGTAGAAGACAGTCCAATTCCTTTCACTTCCAAGCCCATGAGAAATGCTGCTGTTATTTCACCTGATCAAAGGACTTTTCTTTCAGGAGGAAACAGCAGGTGAATAATTCTACCTGAAGTGGAGTGACTCTATTATCAACAGTGAATTTTCTCCTCCTCCATGATGCACAGTGAGATTCCTGGGAGGAACAGAGCTCGAAGGCTCTGTTATCTCCTTTGTTTCAACATCAGAGGCAAGTTGCTCTAACATGATGAATTGAAAAAAATAAACAGAAGCTTCCAGTCTAGAAGGTGCAAAAAGCAACTATGCACCAAAGGAAGTCTTTTATACCCTCAATTCAGGTGTCAGTACCTGACTTCTTGCTGTCATCCAGGATATTACTCACCTAAAAAAAAAAAAAAAAAAAAAAAAAGACTCACTAAAAAAAAGTCTCTGCAAGGAAGTACTATGGACAGAAGTTTAGTCTGTCCATCAGTGAGGTTCAGTATCTCATATGTAACTTCTCCTTCCCTCTTACTCCCACGATCAATACAAACTTCTGGTTATTTGTAAAATTAAAAATCATGCCATTAGCAGAAGCCATTCATGACAAACAGCTCAGTCATTTGACTTCCCCAGAACAGTAGACGTTGTTTTTTTCTCTAGCTCCATCAAATTAGTGATTAACTGGAAGCTATTCACCGCTTCAGTGCCAAGGTGGGTAGAAAGCACCAACCAAGGTCTTGTTAACATTTTTTTTCTCTGTTATTAAAATAAAAAATTGCACATCCAAGATAGCTGACATAATTCATTCTGGTGACTTCATTTCTGTCTCTTTTTTCTAGTCACAGGTTAGTGGTATGTGATGTTGATACCACAGTGCATGTTTCTCCATTCAAAGGGGTCTGAGAGTGCTGCCAAAGCAGAGCTGCATCATGGGCTTAAACCCAGAAGGAAATTCAGGTGCATATTCAAGTAACACGGCCTCTGGCTTCTGGCAGTCAGGTCTACCAGGAGCTGAGCAAAAGGAGATGCACACCACCACACCATGTTAAGTGTAAGCCTCTGTGATTGTAGGATCAGTTATTCAGGGTCTGAACAGAGAAATCCCCAGTTCCCTTGTTCTCCAGCCATCTCATTCTTCCTGGGCAGAAGGAAGTTGCTCCCTCTGCAACAATGCTTGTGACACCGTGAGGTGTAGCTACAACTCTTTCAAAATTGCCCCCAAAAATTCAGATTGTTGAAACACAAGGAGAGAAGTCAGGCCTCATGAGAATTATTCTTCCTACTGCCACTGGCTTACCGCTCCTGTCTTGTAAACAGTCTTTGCCTCAGTTCCTCTCTCACACCTCTCGACAAGTCTGAGGACTCATTTGTCTTCCAGGGATGTTTTAAGATGCAATGGATGTTTTATTATATAGTGCCATAAGACTTTTGGATGAAAGGACAAATGTAAACTCGAAGAATTTACTAATGAAAACCATTAATAATAAGTGTAATTACAGAGTTTTTGTAATGATTTAACAACTTCAGAATTATTTCAAAGTCTGCATTATCCACTTACGATTTTAAAACAGAGGAAGATAACAAAAGTTTTACAGAAAACTGTAAAAGGGATCAATTGTACATGATTATTAAAAAAGTAAGGATTTCTTTGGGGAAAAAGCCCAAATCCTGGGAATGGGGAAAAAAGGCAGGGGAACAAATTTTTAAGATATGGCACCAATTTCGAGGTCATAAAAAAGCCGGTCAGAAATATGCACAGTTTAAGACTGGGAAGGGGCAGCATTATGGCTATCTCTAAAAAAGCCAAAACCAGACACAGATTAAGGCATTGAATATCACATGGAAAAAAAAAAAAAAATTAACATTAAAAACAGAGCAGTAGAGAAGAAATGGATGAAACAGCAAAAGGAGATTATTTCTAATGGAAAAGAAGAAGAAAATAAGAAATAATTTACAGTAAGAAAACTTTATGTCCCATTTTATATTCCTCTGTACATCATTACGTTTTTCTTACACACAAATGTTGAATGTTTAACAATATGAACATGGGCAAGTGTCATTTCTCCTTAGAAATCTTTCAGGTGCAGTTTCCTTGACTTTTCAAGTTATTTTTTCCTTTGAGAGAAAGAGGTTTTCATTTTTCTAACCACTGCACACATCACGATTCAAGTCTTACTAAATAAGCATCTAGCAGTATCTGATAACAAGAACTGAACAATTAACTGGTCCTTTTGTTCACCACCTTTCCTGGCACCGCAACCTTTATGTATTCCCTGATAAATTAGAGCTCTTTAGAGAATAAGCACCCCGCCCAACATAGTTTTCTCACAACAAACCTCTAAGATGTAAGGTTTTCATGGTATATTCCCTGCCTTTCTTGTCAGGGCCCAGCATATAGTTGATATATGCCTCTGTTGATGCATCCTTAAAGTGGTAGCAAAATATAAGTAAGAACAAGAAGAACAACAGGAGTCACAAAAGCTTTAATCAAACCCTACATGTTGCAAATAATACATCAATTGCTTCGATCAGAATTCAGTGCTGCAGCCTTTGGCTTCAACAAAAACCTGAGTTAAAATTACAAAACCAGGCCTCAGTAATGCCAAATCCCCAGCAGACAATGTCACTAATCACTAGAAATCCAACAGGTCTTAGTTTAGTTTGCCAAAAAGTCTAATTTTGCCCTACTTAATATTTTGAAGGTTTTAAAATTAACACAAGTATATAATGACTCCCACAAGATTTTACAAAAAGTCGTGATCTGTTGCTTGTATTCAACACAAGTATTCACTAGAGAAACAGAAGTTGATATGCTTGCTTGATGTTCGCAAAGCATTTTGAAGATGAAAAGTGTAGTGTGCTAAATGTTGAGCTAGTCTGACCATCTTCTCATTACACTACAGATAGACAATCTGTCAGAACAAGAAAAACGAGACACAAAGCTAGTCTGGTGAGGATCCTGTTTTGCCTTTGAAAAAATGTTAAAATAATTGATAGTTTCAGTAACAGATAGTTTCAAAGTATTAAGCATTCCTTTGCGCACTGCTTCAAAGGGGTCCCCAAATACCTAGAAATATAACTATTTTCCTTTTCATGTTTGATAGGAAAAAGTACTAAAAAGACTCTTAAAAATACAAATAAAAAGATCTATCCACTTTTTGATCCACCTTTATCTAAAATTAAAAAAGAAATTTGAGTGCATTACTTGTCCCCCTGTAATGAAAAGCCTCACAAAAAGACTCTGATGTGGAAATAATTTGCATTCTGAATGTGCTGAATGGACTACCGAGACTGTAGTAACCTTTAGAGAATCTTAGCTGCTTTAAAAAAGTAATTCATAATCTATCTCCTTCCACAGAAAATGAAAGGCTGGAAGACGTAAATTAGACAAAACAAACAAACCTTTCATAGTATATGATGAGCTCCAGGTCTCCTGAGCACTTACTAAAATTTTAGTAACTCCTCTTCCAATTTCAAGCACAGTAAATTTGGGCCATTTGGCAAACGCCTTATCACCGTTTTATTTAAGTGTTGCTACATATAGAAGCATATTTCAAGGAGAGAGGCATTGAGAAACAACTTTCTTGAACCTGTTTTTCTCTTCCTTACTTTCTTCCCCATGCCATCAACTGGGTGATAATTGTTTTGTTAGTTAAAACTCTCATCATTTCCAGCCTGGGACTTTTAGCTTACATCTTCACATTTCTTTAATTTATATGTTGGGACCCCCTGGCCCATCTCAACAGGCTTTTTAACAAGGTGGTCGAAGTCCCAAACAGAATGAAGTTCCTGCTCAACCTATGAAAACAGAGGGCTGGGGAAAAGAGAACCATCTTCTAAAACCCCAAATTAATAGATTGGGAATGACATACACTTGTCAAACGTGAGAGACAGTGAGCCTTTCTAAAGGCTCAGCTCACACGGAAGCTGTCTGTTAGGCACCAGAATTCTCTTAGCTTCGGCATTCATGGGGTTGTTCATTAGAGGGCAATAAAGTTAACTTCAAAAGCAGTGAAATAGTAGTTTGATAACAATTCCTTATCCTCCCCCTGCATCATCATTAACATTATCTGATTTTTATCCATGCAAGCTCTCTATTCTTCTTTTTTTTTCCCTTGTTCTTATAGCGACTCTGCCAGTCCTACATAATCATGCTATATGGCTTCTCCATACCTGCCAAATCCTTGGCTGCTCTGCCCTTTTTGTCTCCCACTACACAAGTTTCTCTGCAGACCTGAGGTAAAGACAGCATCTAATATCATCTGCTATGGAGACACTAGCCTCTTTGACATATACTTTGCAGATCTTCAGCTCCAAGGAATGCTGTGCAAGGTGAAGTTTGTCCTTCTGCCTTGGAAGACCAGCATCTGTTTCTGCAAGAGACACATGGCTTCACACGTTCCACCTCCCGTGGTTAGGGTTGTGGTGGAGCTGTGTCAGTTAGGCCTTTTTAACACACACCCAGTATAGCACTACTCCCAGCACTTGAATGGACAATCTAGTTATCAGAATTTGATAGCATGGGTTGGAGCTGGAGATACCCACAAGTCTTGTTATCACCAGCTGAGGAGAGATACTTCCAAACCTCTCTTGACTGCCAACAACTGACAACAAAGAGGACAAAATGACATAATAAATCCACAAGCCTGCAGAAATCTGTGGCTATATTTATCACGTTAACTCCGGGGAAACAAAGAGCTACATGCTGGGCACACAGAAACGTAAAGTCTCACTCAGGTACCACATTTAAGCTTGTTTGTGTTACCCAGCTGATGATTTCAGAGGATCCATCTGAACTTTCAATACCCAAGCAACTGATTCAGGGAGGCAGCACTCACAAAAGTGGGAAACTAGAGTGACTCAGCATTATTCATTCGTATTATTTGGTTTAAAGGGACATTTAACACAGAAGAAAATTTCTATTGAGAGGAAAGGAGGGATACTTAACATGTGCTCTTCATGCACTGGGATTGCATCAACACTATTATCCTAGAATGGGGGGGTGGGGGTGGGCGGGAAGGGCTGTGAGAGGCCATTCAGCCCTCCCCTTGACCAAAGGTATGATCAGCTAGATCTAAACTGTTCCTGAATGATGTTTATCTAACCTGTTTTCAGAAACATCCACAAGCTCCCCCAGCAATTTAGCTCAATGTTTCAGCATGTAGCTTGTTCTCTTCAGAGCATGCAGGAAGGACAGACTATTCCCTATGCCTTAGTAACTGTCTTTTACATGCAGGTTTCATTATCCTTCCCACTTCTCTTTTAGCAACTGAATATGCTCCACTCTTTCTATTTTTTTCCATCTACTCACGGTTTTCATTGCCCTACTCTGAATTTTACCAGTTCCTATCTGCTAATTGCAGTGTCTAAAACTGGACACAGGGCTTCTTTTGGGGGGCTTGTAAGGTTTCCGTTGAAGGTTTTGCTATAAGCATTTTTCAGACATTTCTTTCTTTTTTTCAGTCCCTCCATGATGCTGCCCTTTTCCCCATCAGATCACACTACCTGCCATCCCAGCCCTGCTCTCTCCCCAACCTCCCTAACCCCCTACCTGATGTAAGACCACAATTACATCCCAACTTTTCCTCCCTTTCCCAGGTGGAACAAACCCAGATCCCCAAGCCTCTCCTCCTACCCTTCATGCTCTAGAACCAAGACTGCTGCTGTGGCTTTCCTCCGGCCTCTCTCAACTTACTCTTGTACTGGGGTCACCCAACTGCACACTGTGTTGCAAATGTGGTGACACGACACGGGAGATGAATAAAGGGTAGCCATCACTTCCCTCAACCTGTTCATCACCTGCTGGCTATCCTGGGGAGTTCAGAAGTGCATGCCATGACCGTGGGCCCTCACTTCAACAGGGGGGCACAGGCAAGGTGCTCCCTGCCCTCAGCTTCAGCTTCTGCCCCGGGGTGACACCTGAGGCTACAATCCCACCCTAGGCATTTGCCCTGCTCCTTATCTGCAGCCACCAGCTCCCTCTCCCCTCAGGGTGGCTTGTATGGCAGGGGAGACCTGCCTGCTCCAGATAACAGGTGAGGAGGGGAGAGGGCACACCTTGCCACCACATCCCCAAGGCTGGGGTGTGCTGGAGTTATGAGGAATCACATTTTTCCTTGTCTACAAATCTGCTGTGTCTTTTTTTGAAGTAAGACTGCAGGCTCTTCAGGGCCAAGACCCTCTCAAGGCACTTAGCTATGTTGTCCCACAAGCGGGGTCCAGTACCCAGTCTGGGTATAGTGGTACAACACTATAGTGGTACAATAACACAAATGATAGGTAAGAGTAAATACAGTATTTCAGTGTTACTGGAAATCAAATGTGAAGCGTCCAGCTGGAAGAGAATGCCATTTTCCAGATTCCCAGTTCATTAGCTTCCCACTCAGCCCCTCCTTCTGTCTTCTTAGGAATCAGTATAAAACCACCATTCGGGTCTTCAGCCCAATGACTGGCTCAAGTCCAAACCTGAGGTTTGACTGAGGCCCTCAGCTGTCCCTGGGCTGAACCACCAAAGGAGTGTGGCTGCTCTGGGACGGCACTGACCCCCTGCATGTGAGAGCCTGGAAGAGACCTTTCCCATGGAAAGAGTACAGGCAGGCTGCAGAGACCAGGCAGCACTGAACTCCAGCAAACCTTCCATCCAGCTGTAGCAGGGATGAACATCACCGCCTTGATGGGAAGGTATTTCCAAACACTCCTTCTGCCATAGCAATCATAGGTTCTGTAACACAGAAAACAAGCAAGCAGGCAAGCGAAACAAAAAAAGAGAGGGGCTTAGTTGTTTCCCTGAAAAATAAGCAGAGCTCCCACAAGGTCTGTAAAAGCTTTCAGTATTGCGTACTAACTTTATAAGGAAGGCAGTCAGACTACAACCCACAAGGACACTGATTTCAACAGGAATTAGAAGTCGGGCACCAAATTACCTTTGAAGACCTGGGCTGTAATTACTGCTGTTACGGAAAGCAGTGTAAAACCTGCTGACGAGTAGCTAATGCCTAGTAGGAGTTTTGCAGACACTCAGCAATGACTGCCTCTGCGCTGAGGAACACATGATATAAGACTGGAGGAAAAAAGAGTGAAGTAGAAGATGAACAACATCAACCTGCATTGCTGAGTAAAAACAGAGCTGCTAAATGTCAACACATTGAAATACTAATTAAAGTCACAGACCCCTATCAGCTACCTAGTGTGACCCTCAGATCCCCAGCGTGTTAGACCACATTTTGGGATCAAAACTGACATCTCGGACAGGTCACAGGAGTTTGTGTAGATGCTTTGCCTTTCATCTAGTTCCTCCACTATGTTAGCAACGTGCTTTTGCTTACTGTGAAACTGTGGCAGAGGGCTTAGATCAGTGCCAGATTAACAGGGCTAAATTACCCTGGAGTTTGCATTGTGTCCTGAAAATGACTGAGTGTTGTTTTGACATTTTAATTTTAGTAAAAACACAGACTGGTAGTGAAAAACTCAAGTCTCTCATACCGGTAACGCTTCACATTGGCTCACTTACTGGCAGTACTTTGCAAGAGGGCACACCTTACGGAAGCCTGAGAATTTTGGAATGGAGGCAATGACTAATTACAAGTTGAAAAAATCTGCTGCATTGCATGTAGTTTTCTGTTACTTTCCTGAAATAGGAAAGATGACAAAATTAGAATAGTGAGAATAGCCCTAAAAAGGAATTTGAAGGTACTATTGGAAAAAGACACTAAATGCTGGCAAGTTTTAGAAAACATACCAAAAAATTTGTAGTTAGTAGAAACATGACAGTAAATGTCATCATCGGTAGATACATGACAGCAAATGTCATCATCATGTCTCAGGATAACAATGCCATCATGTCTTTGCATTACTCTCACAGTCCTGCCAAAGGACTTTTCTTGCTCATTATTCAAAAATTTCTTTGTACTTAAGCATTAAAACTCTGAAACTGCCATGTTTGAGCACAAACTCCACTGAGTCCATTTTCCTGCTATTAACGTGTCCCAGATGGGCTTCTTAAGGGAAAATGCACTCAACAGCTACCAGGTAATCTGCTTGCAGAGGAAATTCTCCCTCGCTCCTAATACAACGCAGGTCTTCAAAACATGATTTCTATCCATTTTAAATTGTGTTTTAATCCTTGCTATTATGGCTCTGAGCGCTATAATTAGCTGTATGTACCCAATCAGCTTTGAATCCTACCTGTCTAATCAAATCAGACAACATGCATTTGTTATTGTAGTCTGGTACATATATACATCCCTCCAGTCTCAAAGTTCAGTCTTACCCCTCAAAAAACATTTGTGCTTTATATAATTTAGTAGATAAAATACACAGGTTTTGTCATATGAAGTTTACGTATTTCAATACAATGAAGACAGACTTTAAGTCCAAATTATGCACACTAAGCAACCTGAAAAAAAGGCCACGCTATGTTTTCACTGAGAGTTGTTGAAAAGAGGGAAATTGCTTTCCAGAGGCATTGCTTCCTTTAATAGTTTGTGCCACAGAAAGAATACTTTTCACACTAGGTCATTCAAGAGAGATTTTGGTGGAATGTGATCATTCAGTTTATGCAGCAAAACCAGGCTACCACGATTCTGCTGCGTGCTCAATTTTCATATCGTACCCCCATCAGCTGTTAAAGCATACGTAGCTCCTGCTAAGCTGAAAACATAAAAGAAAGAGTCTCAGGTCACTTCTGAAAAGCTTGAAAATGTTTTATTCATGTATTTGTAGCACATACATTGCAGGGTGTATTGCTGGATCAAGAGAGAACTGAACGACCCTTCACAGATCAGATTTTGTTAGTTCAGGATTTTGGTGGGGCTGTATAAAATCCATCATGTTTTTTCCTCAGCTCCAGGTCATTCATTCCAGACATTTTGATGAAGACTAAACCAGAGCAATTATGCATTCATGAGCAGGATGCTGAGGGCTTCACCTGGAAAAGCAAAGGCTGATAACCAAAGTAAGGATCAAGTATCTTTCCCAAGGCTACTGCGTAATGATGAAAACACCACATCTTAAAGCGCATGCTGCAGAAAGCCTAGTGATGCTCTTTAAACTGCTGCAGGTAAAACGATGGATTTAAAATAACTAGCGTCTCCACCTGTTAGGGCCCGGCAGACCTGCACAGCGCATAAAATGTAACGTGCGCTCTATAATGAAGAGCTTTGTGCTGCTAAGAGGCAGAGCTGACAGATCCTATTTCAAAGCTATGTTTAATGCAAAACCAAGAAACGTTCCCAATTGTATCCATTACAATGAAGTTGCTGCATGATAAAGCCTGCCACCTAAATAATTTCAGCCATGTATGGGAAATCAAATCCCTACGAAGCCTGAATGCACACAAAACGCAGATCACCCCGAACTGCCTCTAACATGTGCATGTTTAAATACATCCTCGCTGTCAGATACAAGGTGTCACTGTGAGCTCTGCTGCGGAGCCTGATGTAACCCGAGTGCAGGGAAATGCTGACTTGGAAAGATGCATGACAAAGAGCCCAGCCCGGCAAGTGTTTGTTCTCATGAGCCCTTCCACAGCCTGTTGGCCTGCGGAAGAACGAACTCCTCTCGGGAGAAATGACTCCATATGCAATACTGCACTAATGACATTAGGGAGTAGGCTGCTGTCTCAAGCTAGCTCGGGAGTATTGGTGTGGTACAGGCAAATCCTAAGTGTTTGAGGGATTAGGCTAAAAGCTGGGAATGGCTTGTCAAAATACTCTGGATTTCATTCGAAAAGTCATTTATTGAAACGTTAATAACATCACATCTCCACACAAACAAAGCGGGGCTATCCTTAGCACAATACACCAGCACCACGCACGCTGCCTTTCACACACAGAGAAAGGCTCAGAGTATGCGATTTCATCTCGCTGGAAACAGGGAAGCCACTAGCAGAAGCTTATGGGTATAACAGCATTGGATCTGGCCCAAAATACTTCACTTTGTGGAGATTTTTGCTGAATGAAAGTCATTCATTCAAAGCCCCTGCAGATTTCTAAACCAGCTGAAAACTGCAATTTGAAAAAAAACTTAAGGGCTCTTCAGAATATGATGTTGTGGAAGGAACAGTAGGCTGCACACAAACTGTACGTGCTCATTTTACGCTACTTCATTCAAATAATAACACTATACTTTATTCAGGACATATGTGGCTAGCACATGTTTACAACAACAGCAGTGCCATGCATCAAACAGAAGCAGAATTGTTTCAGTCATTGCAATATACATTATCCAGACACACTCCAGCTGGACAGATTCGTGAAAGTGAGAGGTGTAGGTAAGAGCTGGTTCCAGTTATTATAGGTGTCATTTTAAAAAAATTAAGTCGTCATGAAGTGCGTAGGCTCCGTTCCCCTCCCTTCCCTCCCGCCTTCCCATTTCATTAAATAAATCCATCACGTCCTCTTTCCCTGGGTGGATTTCTTCATCACCGATTCCATTGTTCTGTGATGGAACGGGACAGAACAAAGGTTACCAGATCATTTTTCTAAATCACTCAACTAGTCTGGTGAAAACTCAAAAACTCAAGAGGCTTCAAATATGCTTAGATGTTATTAAAAAGCAATCTGGCCCTATTTCTTCAGAAAAAGGAAAAAACCAAACAAACAAAGGCATGCCACCAGTTAAGCCAATCATCCCAATTCATTTGAATATTTAGCAACAACTTAACTTCAAACATACTCCTATACCTCATTTATTTTACTGGTACAACAAAGAATTAAGGCCCATTGCTGCAGCCTTTCTTGTTCTCTGTCTCTCTCTTCAGAGAGCATCTCTATTTTCAGGTTTATGTTTTTTAAAGAGATGCACAGCCAGGTAATGGTTGGTGTAATGCTTTTATCTTCAGGCATTCTTCCAGAGCCTTCAGAGAGAGCTAAACAAGGGAACAATGTGCTCCGATACTCCCTGCAGATTCCAAGATTTATTCAAATGGTGAGCTTTGACGAACTCATCCTGCTCCTCGGGTTTGTTCAGCCTACTGGAAAAGTAAAGGGACACAATCAAAGGCCTGCCGCGCTGCATTCCCTCGGGAGGCCTCTTTCCCACTTGAAAATGCAGACGCTGTGCAGCATGCCTAAGTGGCCAGGCGTTTTTAAATGCCTTTCTCCACATCTCAGGAGTGAAGGTAATCACTCGGAGTATTGTCGGGCCTTTAAGGGTTATCAGAAAGGAGCATACCTGAAAAACAAAGATATGGCTTTGGAATGCCATGAACTGTAACCATTCGTTTTTGAACTCTCACCCAGTTAATCTTTGCTTTTCAACAAAATATTGCACAAATTCCTACCTCTTCCAGCCTCTGTCCTTCATCAAGCATGGTGAAACTTGTATTATTAGGATATTCTTACTATATTAGTGTAGTCCATGGGAGCCAGAAACCTCAAACAGTTAATTTGCATACTTGATAACCAGAAGCCGAAAAACAGCTTCAGCTGTTGTAAAGAAAATAACTCATCGCCACGGTAAGAAACAAAGAAAAACTCTGTTTAAGCACTGTTTGTCTAAAATGGAAGCATAATAATACTTGGAAAGAAAGAGGCTGTAATAAGTACGGGAAAACTTACTACAGTTACTAGAGATGTTAATCAAACCTCACTCGCTGGTTTCAGAGTAGAATCCAGACTCCCAGTGTCACTAAACCTTACAGAGAAATAAAACTATTTACACTTCAGCATTTCTAGACCTTGAGGTTTTTAATCACATATACTGTCTTGCTTAACAGTTCATTCACTTTATGCAGGCAAGTTACAAGTTTTTTGTAGAAGTGTCTGGAAGTGCATCTAGAACACATTGCCTGTCCACTGCTTTATTTACAGTTCTTTCCAATGAAAATCAGTAGCTAATAAATCAAAGCATAATTACACAAACACAAAAATACAATCATTAACGTTTTACTGGATACAAATGATAAGCATAAGGAAATGTCCATGTACACCCACTGACATGAATTGCTGTTAGTTTGCTATTAATATGTGATACTCTGGACTGGTGGTAATGTAACTGAAAGACAGATGTGTATTCAAAAAAAATACAGAGCGCCACTCATGTTTGACATGTATACTCACATGTGATCATACCAACATTAGTATTTTTTCTGACAAGGTATTATCATCAAGGTAGTTGAACCTCCTCAACAAAGCTTGCTTTGATCAAGTACCAGATACTATTAGCTAAAGTGTTGGTTGATACAGAAACAATCTGTGCAAGAGTAGCAATTTTGATTCAGAAAATCTTAAAAAAAAGCAGTATTTACAAAGGTAACTTTTAAATTCAGTGATTAAATTAAGACTCCAGTCTTCATATTCCAAACACCTGTTCAATTAATTTCTTATTTTTGGCCTTTTGCTCTCCTCTCCCCTTTCCTTCTCCCTACCGCAAATATTAGCCCATGTTTAAAGTAAATGATAACAATTAAAACTCTTGAAAAAAAAAAAAACAGTAAGTTATTCACCTTGTGCCAAAAAAGCAGCACTAGAACATTACTCAAAAGATTCCATAAATCCTTCATAATTGAGGAAAGTTCCAGGAGCAAAAAGAACTTAACTTATAGAACTTAGGAGGAAAAAATAGGGGAAATAAGAGATGTTTATCCCTTGACTTTTGGTTTTTTTTGTTTTGTTTTGTTTTCCTGAACTTCATTTACAAAAAGCTCCTGGTACTTTTCCCAATGTTTCCACACCTCCTTCCTCTGGTACATATGATTTAAGATACAAACTATTTAAATAAAATGTCAAATTCAAATTCCCAAAGTATATAATTCAACTCTTACGAAAACTGATGGGGTTTAGCTATTTCAAAACTAGCCCTGCCTGGGCAGCCATTTGGTTAGGACTCAGGAATTAAATAAGAGAATTCTTACAAAAATTTGTTATTCTATTTTAGCCTTGTAACAATTCCATACAAATGAAATCTAGAAGAAACCCTTTTCACTGATATTTTGTTTCTTTTGCACACATCCTACTACGCATAGGTTATAACCGTACAGGCTGTGTGAGAAACAGAACCATTCAAGCCTTTTTGTGTTTTCTAGTGGTTCTACAAGCCTGTTGACTTCAATGAATTCAAACAGAAAATAAAAATCTTTGAGTCCTTAATTCTAAATGGTAGATAAACCCTCTACCCTTTTTTCTTGGTGGAGTGTTGTTATCCATCCTTATAATAAGACACTGCATTTCTTCTTCTCAGCTTTATATCAGGGGTTGTCAATACTGTCTCTTTTTGCTTCCATCTTGTTTTTCAAATTCCAACTTTTGGTGAAAGAGCCCATCGTTTTCCCTCCTTGCTGAAGTCGGTCTTTTCACACTGGTCAGCTTTGGAAAGTCAGAATACAGAGTGCTTCTCTAGGTCAGACTGGTACTAATTTGAGTATGGAGTGGAACCAAGCTGGTTTGATGCGGAGTTTGGACTGATTTATTTTCATGCTGGGTTGGAGATCTAGCCATCTCAGATGGTTCAGGAAACTGGGTGGGGAGTGGTAGCCATTTCCATGCCAGAGTCTCTTAACAGCAAAAATACAGAAGGGAAACTGAGAGAATGAAAAGAAGACTTGTGGTTGAGTGAAGGGAATTTCCATGTCCCTGAGTGGTGGTATTGTTCACTGAATTTGTGACAGCTGACAGAGAAGTGGAACTTGCTGAAGAATTGGTTGAAGGTGTTGGACTTGTTCCATTGGAATTGCAGTAGATCTAGAACGCAAGGGGGGGGAAAAAAGTAACAAAAAGGATTTTTGAGGGGTTGTTTTTTGTGGGGTTTTTTTTTTTTATTTTTTAAATCAGAAGACAAATTCAGTAGTAACCAACTGTGTGTAGCACCACTCAGTCACAGTACTCAGATACGATACACACAATTGCTCATGCCTCTCATTGTGCAGTTAAGGACAAAGACATTTTGAATTGCACGCATTGGATTTGTTAAAGAAATAAATCTAACACTTCTCTAAATGTTTTTCTGTTGTCACATAACTCACTTGATCAAAACCCTGCACTAAAACAAAAGATAGAGAAGTCGGTTTTAAAAACTTCACACCAAAAAAATGCAAATGTAAAGCCATGCAAAGACAAATATTCAGATTTTAAAAAAAAAAATTCCGAAAACTGCATGAATTCATTGTCTTTGCAGATGAAGCCACAAACAATGGCAAAGAATCTATCGATACTGTTTCTGGGGCTGGTTTGGAGATTCCTTTCAAGCAATGGTGGGGCTTGTGTGAGTGGACTTCATATTTCACTGTGGTAGAACTGAACTGCAGAACTTAACACAATGGAACTACACTGACGAAATCATAACCCATCAGCACGCTAGAGCATACAAATAGGAAATGCGTTGGAAAGACCATATAATATTAGCAAATTTAAAATATGATGACAGAAAGTAAAATCAAAAAACACGTTCCCCCCCGTAACTCTGCGTTACAGGGACAGAAGAAAAATTTCCACCCTATGTAACCTCAGTATCAAGCTATTTCCTACACATGCACAGGAAAACTTTCAAAGCTAAGCTAACATGTTCTTCCAGTGAAAAAAGCATGTGATACACAAGGATGAAAGACAAGGGCAGCAATCGCATAACTGCTCCCCAAAAATGAGCTTAGATTAGCAAACTTGGCTTCAGCTCTGTGGCAGCAAACTTGGGTTATACCAGAGCCTTCTGGTAAGCTCTGATAGAGTTAGCTGAAGTAAAAACAAAGGTCTTTTTTTTAAAAAAAGGTCAGTTTAATTATTTTTTCCTGCTAAATAAGATTACTTCTCTCAACAGCACTAGAAATACAAGACAATAAGGACACCTTTTCTGGGGAGTATTATTTATTACAGTCCCTCAATGCTGAAGCCATGAAGTCAATGTTAGATTTAAAGAAAACGTTCATGCAATTTTCTAATAAGTATTTTCTTTAGGTATTTTCTACCAAAAAAAGGCATATAGTAGAAGAATATCAGGATGGTGTAAAGCTTCTGGCAGTTAGGGATTTTGGCAACAAGCAACACGCTGGAAGCAATTTAGGACTGCAGGATAAAAATTGCTGTGTGGAAGTTTCTGTTGAAACCAGTCTGGAAGTGATCAATGGTGAATTGCAGAGTTAATAAGCGGGACACGAGCAAGGCAAGCCCCAGCCCGCCCTGGAATTTTTTCAGTCTTCATACAGTCTCCACTGCTCTTTCACACTTCGTTGTAAATTTTTTAAGGTTTTTTTAAACAGAAAGCTTAATTTCCGGACATTTTTTTTTTTATTTTGTGGAAGAGGAAGGGCTTAGAGCCAAGTTCCACAGAGGGAGATGGGACCTCAGACAGATCGTAACGAGCAAGTGACAAATACCAGTAACCCAAAGGATCTAATCCTGCTCTTAACACTGCCAAGGGCAAGACTCCACTGAACGCAATGGAGAAGGGACCTTACAAAGGTCTCTTCCTTACAAAGGCGGGGGGGGGGGGATAAAAATTAAAGCCATCTCCAGCAACCCCTTTGCCGTTTATTTTTATGATATTGTGTTGTCGGCCCTTTTCAAAAGGTGGTCTCTAGGAACAATACATCGATCCGGCACCTGGGAGCCCCGCTTGGCCTGACGGCTTCCAGCAAGGCGGATCACTGCTGCATTCGCTACCTGCGCTCCAAGCCCCGGCCAGCCCAGCAGCGCGGCTGCCGCCCTTGCTTCAAGCCCCCAAACCTCCCACTCCTGCCATGACCCCGCGCCCTAGGACCGGACCCAGAGCCCCACAGGCTTCGCGGGGGGGACTCAGACCAGGGTCTCGCTGCCTTCCCGGACCTAATCCGGGTTTGGAGGGATCGTTCCCCCTCTGTTCAGCGGCGGAACGAACGTTCCTCCGCCGCTCACACCACGGCTCCGCGGCTTCCCCTCGAGAAGCCCACGGGAAGAAAGGCAGCGAACTCCTAACTTCATTTTTTTAATGCGACCGGGGTAATAACCCACGACACCGCCATCCCGGGGCGCTGGGCTCACCCTCGTCCCCCGCCGCCAGGGGGGCTGCGGGCCGAGCCCACCCGCAGGCGCCGCGGCTCCCCGCCAGCCGGGGCTGCCCGGGCTCGTTTCTCTCGCCCCGCCACCGCCCCGGGGCGGAGGCAAAGGAGCCGCCCGCCACCCACAGCCGCCCGGCGGGGCGCTACGGCGGGCACCGGGCGGCGAGATGGCGGCAGCACCCCTCACGGCCACGCGCCCAACGTCTCCTCAGGGGAAACGCGCCTCTCCCCCCGCTCCTGAGGCGGGTGGGGAGGCTGAGGGAGGGTCTCGGCGTGGCCGCTCTCCCGTCTCTCGCACTCGGACCGGCGGCAGGGAAGCGCCGAGCTGCTCCGGGGCTCACCTGCGTGGGGAGGAGGAGGGCCAAGAGCAGGAGCCCCAGGCCGAGCCGCGCCGCCAGCGCCGTCCCCATGCCCGTCTGCTGCTGCTGCTGCTGTCCCACCGCGGGCCGCCCTGCTTAGTGCTGCTGCTCCTGTCGCTGTGGCTGCGGGCGAGAAAGATGCACCGCTCAGCCGCCCTCGCTCTTTTTATGGCAGCGCGGGCTCCCGTGACGCCCCGCCGCCGCCTTCCCCCTCCTCTTCCCCACACCTCTGCTCCCGCCCTCCGTGCCCGCCGCCCCGCAAGCCGCTGCCTCCCCCTCGGCCCCTGCCCCCGCACCCCGGAGGGCTCCGCTTCCCCTCCCCGAGGCGGGCCGCTGGGGCAGCTCCTGCAGGGCCGTGCCGCCAGCGGCGCGCCCGGGTCCTGCCGGCCTCTCCTCGACAGACCCCAGGGCTTTGTTCCCCCGCGTTTAGGTCTCAGAGGCGGTGGTGCCTTTGTCTAGTGCCGGCGTCGTGTTCTGGTCTCGAGGGGCTGGCACAGGGCTGCAGAGGTTGAGTTGCAGTTACTCTAGAGAAACGCGTATGTTCACAAAAGCAGCAGGCTTTTTTATTATTATTATTTAAAAAAAAAAAATTCAAATCGTGAGTGAAAGAAGGAAAGGTAGAGAAAGCTGTAAGTATTTCCAAACGATGGGAACAGCAGGTGAAAGGCAGAGGAGTTAAGATCCCATCTTGTTCGGAGCTGCCTTACCACTAGCGCTCAGACTTCAGACCACAGGTTGCCATTTCAAGCACTTTTTGGATCTAAATATTTTATTAAAACCATTATTTCTTAAAGAGTAGGAAACTTGTGTAACAAGTGGAACAGAAGGTTCTTCCAGCTGCAGCCTCTGCCTACGTAAGGGTCTAGCTTCTGGCACAGTGAATACTGTAGTTAAATTGTATCTCATCCCTTAATGCACTGAAGATAGACTGTGCCAGTGTCTCACCAAATCAGTCAGGTGTCTCGGTGCACAGACAAACTTAACAATAGTCTGTGCCCACTTTATAGACTACAAAAAGAGACACGCACTGATTTTATTGTGACAAAGCAGTTATTTCCATTTAAAAGAAGAGGAAGATGTCCTCTTAACTCAGAATATTCAATGGATTTTAAAATAGGGTATGTTCGTGTTTATCTCACCAAAAAAGTCTGAGGAGATATCCAGGTTCAGCACTACATAACTTATTTGCATTCTCCAGGGGCAGGACTGCTTTTCAAGAGTTTCTGAGTGCATTGCTACAACTCAGTCCCAAAGCGCAGGAAATGTGGAGAGACACGCTGCAGAACCAGATGCTGGGACTCGTGTTAGGCAAAAATATATCATTCTTTATACCCGTCTATATCTTTATATCTATCTATATGTGTTCCTTATATATCTAATTGCTTCAGAATGCCTGACAAAGCTATAGTTATTTTGTTTTTCCAGGAATAAAGGCATTTTGTAAGCTGTACCACCCAAGATATCCATCCTTATTCTATACCAAGATGAAAGATCTTCTAAGAGCTACACTAAGCCTGAAGCACTGCTGAAGTAACATTTGCCTGTTTTTTTATAAATCCCTGATCATAGCCACAGTTCAGTTCCTAACTATTAGGGGCATAGTCTATCTATAGAGTAATTATGGGAATAGTCAGCATGTTGAGGGTCTTATGTCTCTGAATATTTGTTGGGTGTCTGCTGAAAGCTAGTTATGAGAAGATGGGTTTTCACTATTACAGGCATATAAGAAGAGAAAAAAGGAAACTGTGATGGACTTAAAATAAGAGAGGGTGTAATAAAGTTGAAAACATTCCTATAGCTATTTGCAAAACGTTTGCTTTACTTGTCATAGTTAAATGAAATCACAAATGGGAGGGAAGGTCACCTTTTCACTCAGTAGACATGCGTAACACTACAGAAAAGTGAAAATCCCTGTGAGAGAGATCACGCGAATCACAGCAATAAAGGGAGGGCTCGCACTATTCTGACACCAGGTCCCCTGGAGGAGAAGCAAAAGGAAGGGAACCCAGTTAGGGCTCTACAATAGCCAAAGTGAAGAATATTCTAGTGTAAAGCCAACAGAGATGTTTCCATTATAATCTCTACCGTCTGGTTTAGGAGAAGAGGAAGTGATACAGCTGTTGCATGATCCCATAGGGGTCGTAACTGGCTGTTACAGGTTAAAGCAGCAGCTGAGAAATGTTAATGCCAAAACTGGGACAGATGAGAATGAGGGAATAATTACCAGATGGCCTTTCCTGTTCTCTCTACCCAGTGCATCTTACCTGAGGTCTGGAACTGCATCTGTAAAAAATGAGGGTGATGCACGGTTCTTATAAGGTAACATGGACCAACACAGCATTATGCAACTGCTAATTATTATTGTATAGTGTATTGCATTTTTGACATTTTAACAAGTTTCAGTGAAAATGGGGATATCTTTCTTTTTGCTAAAAATATTACGAAGTCTGTTCCTTTATTTAAAAATAAAGAAAAATGCAGAGGTTTTAAAACGTTTGACAGAAATTATAAATAACTGAAATAATACACCTGTGTTAAGTTTATGTTCTGAGGCCAAAAAACATGCCTTTCTGAAATATTCCTGAAATACTAATGCAAATAAGGAAATGTACTGGCAGCAAGGGAGAAGCGCTAAAAATATTTTCAGCCCAAGATTTCCTTTGAAACTTTTGTCATTGGAAGTTATAATGCCTACGCTCCATTATAATGGATGTCTATGACCAACTCTCCTCATTCAGGAAAGCTGCGATATTCTTAATTCCTCCTGAACACACAAATCACCCGCACTCCTAATTCAAAAATCTACTTTTTTGATCTGAAGTCTATAACAAAGTCTGCAAAAGATGTATCTGAGCAAGAAACCAGGACCCAATATATGTTTTTTTCTACAAGGCAAGAACCACTGCAATTGAGTTGAGAGCTGTGCAAAGTGAAGCACTGCTATCTGGTGGCCAAAAGGTACTTCTGATTTTTTTTTTCTGTCAGAAAAGACAATATACCGTCTCAAACATCCTTTGATAGCAGTGTGCTCCAAGATCCTTCATGATGCTGATATAGTGTTAAACATTGTCATTAAATCCCCATTGTTCTGCTTCCTTTATTTTTTTCTAGGTCAGAATAGTACTCAGCACCTCTCCCAGTTAAATACATAATATTTGATGAGAAAGCTTAATAAAGAGAAGGGAGAAAACTACTTTGATCTTTTGGGTTAAATGTAAGTTCATCTGTATATTCCACTGGTGACTTTCAAGTTGATTGAACTTTGCAACAGGCATAACTTTCACTCTAGTGATCAGAAGCAAAACTTGTGCTGCTTTGTGTAATGCACTAGCGAACAAGATCAGTTAAAACAACTGACAGAAAAAAAAATAGTTGTCTATCAGAGGAAGCAGAGAAGTAGTCTCCAAGACTTTGAAGTAATATATTTAAATTTGGACAAGCTTTAGCAAAATAAGCATAGCCGGAGTTCATAAGAATTAATTTTGACTGAACTATTAATTTACTCTTGCCTCGTAGCTGCCAATCTTGATCCATCTGAACTTCAATATTTTAGGAGTATCAATTGCCATTGAGAATCACTGGATCCTGTGCTCCCAACCAGCTCTTCACTCTCCTTGGCTGTGCACAGACTAGAACTTACTACACCCTGTGGCTCATCCCAGGGTCTTCACCCGTTTCGAGCTCATGCTAGAGTGCACTGCACCTCTCAGTACTCACCTGGGTCATATTAGGAGTTTAGTTAATACCCATCCATGAACACGTTATGCATTTACATATTAGAACCTGATCTTTTTTCAAAGGACAACTCTGAAAAGAAAAATCCAGCCTTGCAGTATCAACTAGCCCTTATATGCTGATCTACGCTGACATCATCTGGTGATGAGGTTCTCTGATGTCCATTTTTGCCATATGGATTTTGCCTTGAGAAACTCACAGGTCAGTGTTTTCTAATAGGTAGGAACACTATCTTTTCATAAGCTAGGCTGGCCCTTCTCTTGCCACTTGTTTAGCAAAAAGGACCTGTCCTGCAGTGGCATCAAAGCTCCAGCCATACAATCAAAATTTGCCACCTTCCTTGCCCTCCAGTAACCTTCCTTACAGTTGCACATTCACTACCATTGAAGAACAAGACTGAAATACTGGTGGGAGCTGGCTGGTTGAAACTGATTTTAGACAACCAGGCAAAGCTTTTTGGCGTGTGTCTTGGGTAAGAACTTGGAATATATACTGAGGATTACATTCCCTCTTCCACCAGAGGGTTTACATTAAATTTGTGTTACTAAAGCTTTTAATGGCAGGCACGATTGTTGGTACTGTAAACCTCCACTTGGTAATAAATGTTGATTGGATTCAACTATACATGTCTTCAGACACGGGCCTTGCTGCCATCATTCAGACCCTCATTACACCAGGATTCCAGCAGTGCCACTCTTTCCCTTCTGTGTTGATCTGAGGCAAAAGCATCGGGCTGCTTAAGTAGAGGTATGTAGTTATGGAAGTAAACAAAGCCATGATTGCCAGCCCTGGAATCATAAGTCTGGAGGTTTGAGCAGAAGTGAAATTTTGATTCCGGAAATAGTCTCCAGAAGAAATGTTTGAGAGTTGCCACCCTAATGCACATGGATCTTTTGACTTCTGGGTAGACTTCAAGGGATGGTGTCAGCTTGCACAATTAGGTGTGGCTTTGGATCTGCTTGAAAGCACACCTTTCTCCCTAAGTCAAACAAACTCTTGGGTGACATCAGTACAAACAAATTAAATGGTGGCAGGGCCTGTTCTTTGGCCTAGAGGCCAACTGACATATCTAGCCACGTCCATACTTTTAAACTTGCCTAGCCTCTAAACTGCCTGTTGGTAGGTAGCTGTTCCTGGCCTGAGCCAACCCCTGAATCATGCTCAGGAATTGTTTGTGACCATGTTACTTGATACAGGACAAAACCAAGACGAGGCTTTCCTTCAACTCACAAGGCATAATGTCAGATAACAGGTCTGTAGACATGAAGATGTAAAAATTATCAAAGATCATTTTCTCCATCTTCTGGTTTAAGGCAGGTTTAGACATAATTCTCAGAAAAATCAGTGAAGGGCATTCCACAGCCCATAGGCCTCCTGTTTCTTTGCCAAAATATCTTCGCAGAATATCTCTCTTAATACAAAGCCTTCTTTGCTGCAAATGTAAAGTAATGGTTTATTACATCGTCATAGTAAAGTGCACAGATAATAATTATGGCCAGATTTGTAGCAAAGTGTTTACCGGTTGAAAACTTACCAAGCACTTCTCATTGAGAGGAGGAAGGAAGGGTCATGTGGCAGCAGCCGTCTACATCGAAGTGAGTCTCCCTGGAAACCCTTGATAGATGATGAAGGGAAACGAGTGCTTCTATGATCTAATTCATCTCATTTCAACATAGATAGCCGAAACAGATTAGTCACATCCTGGAGATGACTACAGCTCTTCGCTATCAAAAGAGTGTAGATAGTTAGCTCAGACATTTGCTGCTATATTTTCCCTTATTTTAAGGAACAGGTTCAGTTTCTTCAACCTTTCTTCATGGGATTTCTATGCATTTTTGTTGCTTTCCTTTGTACTCTCAAATCTGCATTAGATCATGTTGTCCAACGCAGCACACTCTACTCAAGCTGAGAGGTCAGCATTCAACAACTCTTGTTGATGCAGCTTAGAAAAAAATTTGTCTTTTTTGCAGCAGCAGCTTCATAATGTTTGTGATCTGATGCAATTTTGAGATTATCTCAACAATAGTGCAATCTTAGCGCTTTTACCATCTCCTTGAATTTTCTGTCTATGATAAGACATTATTAATTGCAATTAGTGCAAACAAGTTCTTCTCGCCATTAGCTTGAACCCTAGCTCTGTACATCTGTGATTTCTCCCATTGGATATAATATTCTGCATTACCTCTCTTACCAGTGGATGGAACGTTAGTTATTCTGATATTATACTACTACTTCATTCTGCTTCTTTCTAAGCAAATGTAAAAATATTCACTGAAAATCCCTGCATCCTTATTAGTCATTTTAACTACCATCATTAGTTTATGACCGTTGGGGTTTCTTCTATCCTTGACACATTTCAAGACCTATGTTTTTAGCCCTGTCTATCAAGCATTTTTTCTCATAACAGTGGAAGTCTTTATCTTCGCTTGAAAAATGTTGAAATACTGTATCTTGCAATTTTAGTATTCTTCCGTTTCCCTTTTTTGTTTGTAATTGTTTACTTATTTTTTTATCTTTATTTACTGCCTTCTCTTTGCCACCAGACAGGGAGATTTTTACCCACGGTTATCTAAGAGATAGTCTATGTAAAAAGGTTGCTGCCTTATGGAGTATTCAGTTTCAGAATTCATTCCTAGTCATGACTGCTGCGTGGCATCCTGAAAGGCTTATTCTTTTGTAACCTTTTCTGGGTAATTTCTAGTTCGAGTGCAGGACAGGAAGAGATTACATGGTAATGAGAATGAACCATGGAGAAATCTGATAAACAGGAACAGAGAACCTTGGAACTGTTTATTTTAGAAGACAAAATAAGAACAAACATGTTTAAAAGGTGTATAAATGGGCAATTTCTAGAAGGTAGATCAGCTCTTCTTCCCATTTCGTAATAGAACAGGGGACCGGTCTAGGATATGAAAAGATGAACTGCTGAAAGGAAGCACATGTCACTAGGAGTGTTAAGACTTCATGTGCCTTTTAGATGGTGAACTCTTTGTCACAGGGTATCATTAGGCAAGGTGCAGAGAAGGAGTGGTCGCGTAGTGAGGAGAACATCCAGAGTTTAAATAGCAAGCGTTGCACAGACACACTTCCCTGGGAAACAGATCATCCCAAATCTTCCTACTATGTGATTTACAGTCTCCTATACCTCTGGAGCTGGGCACTGTGAAAGGACAAGACAGCCCTGGCACCGAGCAGTATGGTTGTTCTGATATTCTATCCCTCCCGATTACACCTTTATTTATATTATTTCTTTTTTTTTTTTTTTTTTAATATCAAAGGTGTATTGAAACCTACAGATAATTTTTTCTTTCCTAATGCAGTGATGTTTATAAATGCTAATCAAGGCAACTTTGTCCCTTAGCCACAATGGAAGCTGCAGGACTTTGAACAGCCTTTTTTCTGCTTTTAAAAGCAAACCTGACACAAAGCATAATTTAAAACAAAACGAAACAATACAAAACTTGAATTGTGTGGAGATGGAGGAGCAATCTAAATTTCCTCATTGGAAATTAATTATGTTAGACTTGCATGCATATATCTTGAATTAGTCACTATCAATTAGAAAGGAGAACATTATATTCTAAACAATAAAGCCGTTAATCTGAGGAGAATACAGAGGACACACAGAAGTAAACAAATAATTCAAACTAATTAACATTTGCTCATGGAATGAGTAGTTTTATGGCTAATAAGTAAGGTTCAAATAACAAATGCTTAATTGATTGCTTTCCCTTTTTATTGCATTTGTCACCCACTATTAGTGGTAACTTGATAAGTCCTAGAGCAGCAACCAAAACCAGCAGATCCTGAGCGTGTTAGCTACAGAATGAATGAAAGCCTAAAAGCCTGTCTTAAGACACAGTACATTAACTTTTCCTACAAAAAATTATCATGTTTTAGACAATTGGCAAACAAGAAAGTGGGGGAGAAAACAAACAAACAAATCTCATTGCAAACTTCTCACCAAATTGGGGAGTTGAAGAGTTAGCAGCGAAACTGCGGAGCCTTTAATCTCTGAATACCAGGCTGACTGAAGGAAGTTACTCACTGTTTTCCTCCCATTTGCTTAACCACTGATGTAACACCAATTTTCACTGGCAAGACAGCTATGTATTTCTGGTTTAGGTGGGTCACCATGCTCTGACTTACCAGGGTGGCCTCTATCGGCTTCTTCAGTGCTGGTCAGAGCAATCTGCACTGCCCACCTCCATTTTCTTTCTCATTATGGCTCAGTGTGGCCTTTTACTGCAAAACAGAATATGCAGACATAAGCCAAATTAGTCAGGGAGTGAAAAGGATGGGGAAAATAAAAAAAAAAAAGAATGTTACTTTAGCAAGTGCCTATATCTCCATCGCTTAAAGAGATATAAAACAACACCTGAAACTCATCCGCCTTACCTTACTCATCTAATTATCCTCCTGCAATGTCTAAGATGAGTTTTCAAGGAATAAGTAGGCTGCAAGCTAAGGTGCTTTGCGAGACCTCGCTCCCTTCTGGAAAGGGATTTTCTGTGCAGGATGCCAGTGTGGCTGCAGGAAAAAGCGGACAAAAGGTTATAATGTGCTTGATGTCGCAAGAGATGAAATGGTAACACAAAGAGTTGGTAAGTAGTGAGAGACAAAACCAAGTTTCGGTGTACTTGGGGGCTGGAGACATTAGAGGTATGCTAAAGCAAATAAACCCAACATTTTATAGGAAAAATGACACAGTAGGTGGTATGGATAAATGTGTGTGAAAGGGAAAGCAGTTTAGAGTAGCATGCCAACTGAAAAGGCAGCACTGGAAGGGCTAGAAAAGGAGCTTCTGTGGCATGAAAAGTTAGTTTTCAGAGACGGGCTTTAGAGAAAGAGGTGGTAGGATTAGTTGGTCACAAACTGGATGCAGGTAACAAGCTGGAGGAGTTGCCTCCTGACTATGGACGAAGAAAAGAGACGACCTAAGCAGTTACAATAGGTGTGAGACTGGAAGAGGTGAATTAGCAGTCAGGGAGCTTTAGCTCATTATTCAAATGAGTATGGACAAACCTAAAGGTGATGCTTACACGGGGACACTGTGTTTTCCCAGGCTGCATAAATATGCATAGAACACTGTCCAGTCACCTTCTGAGTACACCTTGAAATAAGCAGTGTAAATTAAAAGGCGTGTGGTTCCAACGAGGTAATTGCGAAGCTAAATCTGCAGTGACAAGTAATCTGGCGAGATGTGCATTGCAGAATGTTAGTCAGAGCTACTCACGGGGCTAGAAAGCCAACACGGTGCTCTTGACTTTATTTTGAGGTACAACAGGTGTCTGCAGATCTACTGCTGTCACTTGACTGACCTTGCAGGAGAATAAAGGTAACGAAAAACCCTAAGCAGCGGGGAGGGAATTCCTGATCATAGATTCCAACATACAGGTCAAAAGCTATTAAGAATTTTCTCTCTGAGCTATCAAAATTAAAAATCTCATCTCCCTGTAAGTGAATGTCATAGGGAGTATATTGAAATGCACAAAATGAAAAGCATAAGCAAGAGAGGAATTACCTTTCCTAGGCAGCAGACGACTCCACTGGGAAAAAAAAAAAAAAAAAAAAATGAAGCAAATCTATGAGAACAGCCGTGGGAAGAAGAACACATCTTGGTCAGACTGATTTCTCACCCAGACTTCAGAAGGCTGCATAGACTTACCACTGATCTGACAGGGATGCATGATTGCTGCTTCTTACCAAAGCTGAAACTTTTGACTGTCTCTTGCTGAGATGTCATATGATTTAAAAAAAAAAAAAAAAATTCAAAAGCAGCTTCAAATCATCTGAAAGCAGCTTAAAGACCTCATCAGATGCATGTATGCCTAGCCTGCGTTTGAGCAAAGCCTCCTGAGAGCGCAGTCTGAGCTTTGAGAGGGAGCTATTCACTGCCATCTAATGGTAAACTGGAAGAAGAGAAAAATTAGACTGGTTCTCACCCGGTCGGAACGTTTTGGTTATGTAATTACAGTTTGATATAATTAAAGCAGGAGTAGTGAGTATTAACTTCATTTTTGCCTTTTTGGTCATTAGAATGCACTTAATGACCCAGGTGAGGAGTTGCCAAGACCTCGTACAACTGGACTACAAATCTTAAGGACGAGGGCTTTCATGGCCCTTCGTACTGTGTGGCATGGAGGGAATCTGACAACAAGGAGACCCGTGTGACACAAAGTTCCTCTACGGACCAGGGCCGAATGAATCCTGGCAAAAACCTCGGTAAGCACCTGCTTTCCTGACCGAGACACAGTAGTAACCTGACGTACCTTCTAACTCGTACAACTAGAACAGTTGCCCGTGTAGCTGGACTAGGAAATGAAGCAAGTGTGACAGAGGTGATGTCACTGTTTGGGCTTGAGCAATGACGAGACCAATCAAATGCATGATGACTGTTCGTGACACCCAAGTTACGTTTCCTCTGTGACAGGAGAGGGACCTGTTTGAGTGCTACACTACTAACCTTCTGCAAACTGTAAGGCCTGCAGGAAAGAGTGGTGAAGTGAATACTTTCTGGTTTTGTAAGACACCACTATATCATCATATGTGAAGAACATAAAAGACAGAGTGACTTTAGGCAGGTTCTTTACTTTGCTTTTCAATATGAAGATGCAATAAAGATACCAGACTAACCTAGAAAGGCACTGATACTTGTATCTCTGTTTACTAAGGGTAAGTTATCTTCACTCTTAGCAAAGTTAGAGCATGACTTTAATCCTATGTGAGACAAATTCTAAGAGCTCTCAAGAGAACGAGGTATATGGAAAGCTAGTGTTGGTTTTTTGGGTTGCGTTTTTAGTGCGGGGTTTTTCCCCCACAGAGGAGGTAGCATTTCTGCTCAGGGAATCCCCACTGTTCAGACATTCATTTCTGTTCTGACTCACTATGTGCCACTATGAATGTAAGAAAATTACTATTACCAACTTTTTTTTTTCCTCGGTAAGGATGTATGTGTATTTTAAGACATATGGGGGGGAAGTGCTAAAAAGCTAACAGCTATATTCCCAGCTGAAATTGGTCAGAATCTCACAGAAGTGGGCACTGTAACATTCAAAATACATAAAAGATGTTCACAGCTTCCTTCCCAGTGAGGTTTCTAAGGAGGGGAAATAGCTTTGCCAAGGAATTCCTCCATTAAAAAATATCCCTGACATAAAACCCCTCTCATTCAAATGTTTTATGACAAAGTTTATACAGGTGAAAAATTAATCACTTGTAATGTCCGTGCTGATTGCACAGCTGCTGTGCAGCAGTAGCTTCACAGTTACACCACTTGTCGCATCTGCTGATCATTTCCCAAGGGAGGATGGGTCTGTCAGGTGAGGTGACAGGCATTTTCAGGCAGAAATTTAAAGCTGAGGAGCTCTTCCCTCTACCAAAATCACCCTGAACCATGTACTGCTGTTTGCATTAAGGCATGATGTGTTTGCATTTTGTACCTGTTTTGTATGGATACAGAGAATTCCCCAAAAGCTGAGCAATCAGAGCATTCAGAAGCAGCAAGAGTGGTGTGGTTGGTGCACAGCAGAGAGAAAGCTGGGAGAAGGCAGAAGGAGAGAGGGACCTCTCCTAGTTTCTGAGCTCCAAAGTGAAGGGATTATGGATTACCACCAGTAACAGAGCTGTGGAGTAAAAGAGGGAGATGGAAGGCGCAGGAAAGTAACAGAGGTAAGGACAGGGGAAACCCAGGCCACAATGGGATTTGGATTAGATTGTCATGGTGGCCAAGCTTTTCAAATTAATCTGTGGTCAGGAAACTTCAGCATCTGCTGGAGTCGTTTTCCCAGTGAGAGATTTCCACTGCTGTTTTGGACACGTGTGCAGAGCCTGAGGGGCTGAAAACATAGGTTGGCCCTTGGCACCGAGATCCGGGCGGCTTGGTTCTCATAGGGCCAAAATGCTTCAACACGCACTGCAAAGGGAAAATCAGAGGCGTGTAAAATCGAAACGAGACAAAATGTATTAACATAATTACTCCCGAGTGCTTTAACTGTGAGATTTGGAGAGCAGCGTCGGCGGCGAGGGCGGGAGAGCCCTGCCCAGCGGGGCTCGCCGCCGGCCGGCCGGGGGAAGCTGCTGCCGAGACCCACCGCAGGCAGATGCGGGGTCTGCCGCCCTCCACCCCGCCGAGCCAGCGAACGTTGAAACGGCGCACGCTGGAAGAAATAACGATGGGGAAGATGATAACGGGAAGCGGCTCGGGGAGATCTCGGAGGGGCGGCAGACCGGCGGAGGAAGGGGCAGAGGCCGGCGCCGAGGCACAGCGAGCTCCCGCCGGAAACCTCCCGCCGCGGGGCTGAGGAGGGGGTGGCAGGGTGCCCGCTTCGGCCCGCCGCCCTCCCACCTTTCTCCCAGCTCCCCCCCGCCGCCGCTCCTAAACCGGCGGGCACGGGAGGAGGACAAGGGGAGAGGCACCCCCGCCCCCCGCCCTCTCCGTCCCGCCCCGGGGCGCGGAGCCCCGCAGCCGGCCCGCCGGGCCCAAGCCCCGGCAGAGGGCGCCGAGCCCGGGCTGAAGCGGCTCCGCCTCCGGGCTGCGGGCGGCGGCGTGGGGACGGCAGCGGCAGGCCCGGGCCCGAGGCGCCCGCAGGACCCAGGTAACGGCGTCGCGGCCCGCAGCGCCCCGAGCCTCGCCGGGCCTCCCCTCCGGCAGCGGCGGGCTTCGCCGCGGCTTCAGGGTCCCGGGGCTGGGGAGCTGCGGCGGCTGGCGCGGCCACCCCGGGGGCGGGCGTCGGCCAGGCCTGCTCGCCGCGGCCTCCGCCGGGGCAGCGCCCGGAGAAGCCGGGGCTCTCCGCGCTCTCCGACCCGCGGAGGGCCCACCACCGAGTGGCCTAACGGCGGGTCAAGGACCGGCCTCGGGGCAGGGAGAAGCTGTGCGGGCCCCCGCCGCGAAAGCTGGCGTTGTGTTGGCTGTATGCTTTTGAACGGGCTCCCAGCCTTCGGCAGCGTCCGGCCTTGTGTCCCCCCGAGCGGGCGGGTGTGGGTGGATCTGTGCGCCTTAAGGTTTCCTGAGGGTGAGAGGCCGCCCTTGGTACCTGGGGCGGGCTGCGGCCCTCCTGGCAGGGGCTGTCTCAGGGGCCGCTCGTACCCGCTGGCCACCGGGGAGCAAAGTGAGATGGAGCACTGTAATAAGCAATTATAATTGTTTAAACGTTCAAATGACTGTTCTAGGAATTTGTCAACAAACTGAGGAGAGGCATAAGTCTTATGTGAGGATTGCACCATCCTAAATTTTAAACCAAATGTCATTTATTTTAAGTTCACATATTTAAATACAGCAAAAGCCAAGCAAGGTGTGGTTATTTCTCTTTGGCCAGAAATTGTCTGCGTTGATCAGGGCTTTTCCCCAACCACATTAAAATGCCTTAATCAGATTTTGGCAGGGTTCACTTGCGTGTGGGGAAAACAAACTTCAGTCTCATGAAGAAACACTTGTTTCCACATATATAAGGCCGTAATAAAAGCCAGTGCTCCACCTAGCTAGGAAGGACTGTAAATGAATTTCTAAGAGTGTTGAAAGACATCTGGGGTTTTTTTGGGGGTGTTTCTACCTACTTGTCCCAGGTTAGGGGTGGCTCCAGAAAGGAGCAGTACTGGGGAGCTTGCGCATGAGGCTGTTGTTGCTGCATCGGTCCTGTCGCGCTACACAGAGCAGGGTTATTTCTCTGAGCTCTACCGTGGTGCTAATTCCCATTTGGAGAAGCGGGTTGAATGTTTTGCAGCATTCTGCCACGCAGGAGTGTTTGAGGTCCAAACAGGCACTGAAGTTAAGCAGCTTTCGACATTTCAGATGTAGGGAGGAAAATACCACAGATGTGTTTGGACAGTTAATATTAAACACCAGAAGAGGAATTAGGGAGTATTCTACTGGGGGGTTTAGTGTTTGTTTTTCACCTGGTGTTTTAGCTCTTTGTGATGGTGGACGGTGTATGAGACAAGCGGATCATAAAGCCTGTATAACCCTTGTGCTTTGAGGTGATGCATTGCTTTATGGGGAACTGGATAATGATGGTTTTGTAGTAACTGTTACTCTGTGCCTGGAGAGATCTTTCCATTAGTCAAAGCAGCTATTCGCTTTTACATATGAATGTTTGTTTCATTTTAGGGTATGCTATGACTGGCTTCAGACTCCCCATCGCTACTTTTAGAAAACTGAATGTCTGGTTTGGACTGTGGGAGAAATTCCCCTCTAATAGACTGTATCCCTCTTGGAGGAGAAGCGTGTTCTGTAGCTGTCAAGCAAGCACAGTAAACTACAGAAGATGTTTCAGCTTTTCCCCAGTAAAACTTCATGCACTAAGACTTTCTCCAGAGTATGTCTCAGTACTTTCTCTGCGGAACAAAAGTAACAAAAGCTCTAAAAGGAGCAGACAAACTGTACAGGAAGAAGAGGAAGAAGAGGATGAAGATGAAGACGAGAGAGATTTGGAAGATGAATTTGAAAATGACCCCAACGTAGTAAAAGATTACAAGGATCTTGAAAAAGTAGTGCCGTCTCTTCGGTACGATGTGATCATGAAAGCTGGTCTAGACATTGCAAGAAAGTAAGTATGGAAGAAACGACCTGCTGCTGATGAGAAAGATTTGATTTTTGATACCCTTTTATTGCTGGAATAGCTCGGTATTTGAGTTTCTGGCTGTAGCTGTTTTGACTGTCTAAAAATGTGGCTTGGATGTGTGGGTATTGTTGTTTGTTTCACCTTCCCTCCCTTGAAAGAACCCTGGTTTTGCTTTTTTGCCATCTGCAGTATTTCTAAGACTGCTGAGGAGGCATTTGTTTATCAGTTACTGTGTATTTAAAATGAAGAAAACTCGAAATACTGTACTAAATCCTACAACAAGGTCTAAATTGAGGTTGAGGGTGTAAAATAATGTGCTACTTAATAGCTGTAGAAGTAGGTGATGGTAAGTATGAACCTGACGTACTAGGTCAGTCAGGTAACTCTGCGGTCTGTAAATGTATCACAACGTGTGATCTAACGCAACCTGCAGAAGCCTTGTGTTGCAGTGTGGTTAGAGTGTGGGTATAACTTGGTCACTTAAAAATTGTTACTCTGGCTGGTGCAGGAAAGGGGACGGTGTTTGCTGGGTATTCAGGAGACAGGTCTTTAGAAACAGCTTTTGGCTGCTTGCACATGTGGCACAGAGCAACTATATCCTATTATTTCATTTAATATCTATGAGAGACTTTTTCTTCCAGTTCAAGTCTGTCCTGACCTTAAATAAAGGTGTGCTTTACTGCAAGAATTAGAGCTGTGGAAACGTGCCTTGCACGTGAATGGTGTTCTTGTATATCTGCAAAGAAACAATTGCGTTTGGTCTGTTGCACACTGTAAATGCAATAAAACCTTGTTTTTCTTCAGTAAAGTAGAAGATGCATTCTACAATAATGAACTCAGGCTGAATGGAGAAAAACTATGGAAGAAAAGTAGAACTGTAAGACTTTTTAAAATTTAAATCTTTTAATACAGTACAAGAAAATAACTAAGGCATGACCTCTTCTTCTCCCTCTAAATCGCTCTGCAAAGGCGAATGAATAGCGTTGCTAACAGCACGTCCGGCTTTGCGTGTGCGTGACTGGCGTGACTGTGGTTCCCTGGGTAAGACTTTGTTCCCTAAGGCAGGTGGGAGACTTGGGTTGTTGGAGAGTAAAGCCTAAGGCTGGAAGTTGGGAGAAGGCGGACAGCAGCAAGGGCAGAAGTGGCTGAAGGAAGCGATGGTCGGTGTGAGGTCGATGGAGTAGGAATGATTAAATCTGAGATTCTGGTGGAGCAGGCACACGGTTAAAGAAAAAGAGAAAGTTTGATGATAGGAAGGGGTTGAAACTGGGGTGGCTCAGGAAGGGTTTTTGTACGTGTAACGGAGCGCACAGGAGCGCAGTCAGGAGAAGAGCCGGAAGGGTTGCAGGCCGTACTCTTTCACAGCAGAGCTCACCAGAACGGTGACAAACGTACGTCTGCCCACCCTTTATGTGAGGGTGATCCCAGGTGCTTACTGTCATCAAAGGGCAACAGGAAGAGAAGTTTTCATTCCTGATCCCCTCAAGTGACAGCTAGCTCCCAAGAGGCAGCCTGCTTTTGTGACTTTTGAAAGGAGCACCAGCGGTTGACCAGCACCCTGTTCCTAAACACTTCAGACTGTTTTAAAGGCAGGAGGGAGAGCTTTGGGTTTTGCTGTTTTGTGTCTGCATTGATGCAAAAAGATTGGCAGGGAACACCCTTCAGGAAGAAGACGTACTACATTACACCTTTTTCACAGAGCTAGGCGTCGGTTGTGGAACGGGAAGGGCAAAGCTCTTGGCAGAGAAGGTCATGAGACATTTAATTGCTTACTGCCAGGGCTGTCCTAGAAGTTCATAGCTGGAGGATCTATAATGGGTCTAGTATGGCCTGCCTTTCTCCTCCCCTGCAAGATAAGAATATTTAGTGGAAAGAAAGGAACAAAATTAAAATTGGATATAGACTGCGGGGATTTGTTTTCCCCAGGGAATGTTTCTAATAACTCATCTTCTCTTTCTACTTCCAGGTGAAAGTTGGTGACACACTGGATCTCATAGTAGGTGAAGACAAAGAAACAGGAACTGCTGTAGTTATGCGGGTGGTCTTAAAAAAATTATCTAACAAAACTGAAAGTGAAAAATACAAAGTAATTTTGCGACGTTGGAAAAACTTAAAAGTGCCCAAACAGGATGTACTTAAGTAACAGAGGGTTGCACGTGGCAGCATCAGATTTTTGCAGAAAACTGTATTTGTTGTTAAGTATGAATTTTGGTTAAACAAAATTACAGTACCCTTTTTTAAGGGCTTGTGTCAGGACGTTATCTCCCTCTGCTGTGTACATCAGTGTTCATGCAATAAGCCTGTCACTTGTTGCTGTTAGTTTCGTGTCGTGGTACTGTGGGATAGAGGATCCAACCCTTACGTTTCCAGGCAGTTTCCTTACAGATGTTATAAATAGCGAACCAATAAAGACTAATTTGATCACTGTTTAATGGCTATCCAGTTTTGTTAATCAGAAAGGTTACGTTCTGTGATTAAAGCTGACATCACAACAAGCAGAACCGCTTTCTTAGTTTTATCTCTAGAGCTGTGAAACCGTAATAGGGGTAATAGGGGTGGAAACCCCAGTTGTGTAAAATGGCTTCCTTGTTCGTTACTGGTTTGGTCCGGGTTCACACCACCAACTCCGTCCTCGCGTACACTGCTGCTATGGCAAGGGCACAGAAGGACACTGATTGCAGCTGCGTGTTTCTAAGCAGGAGACTTCACAGTGACAGGGAATGATACTCTGCTCCCGTGGAGAGGGCAGGGCAGTGAGGAGATACCTGGAGCACTGCTGATTTTTACTGTTTAAGTAACGGTGCAGAGGAAAATGAAATCTCACATTTTGTCACAAATTCACTTCAGTGTGGCATTTAAGACAATATTTAATACTTAGGTGGGGTAGAGATCTGAGCAAAGGTCAGACCATACTGTGATGAAAAGCCCATCTATATTGCTACAGGAAAATAACTGTCGCTTAGGACAGGCGTCTCAGGAGTAACCCCTCGCACTTGTAACATTGAACATACGCCTCTTCCCAACACAAGCAAGTTGTTGGATGAGCAGTGGTGCAGACAGAATTTTTACTCTGTTTATGCACGTTTAGGCAGCCACATGCCTAAGGTGTGTGTCTAGGGAAAGCTGGCCAGGAGGAGCAGGTAGCTACTGTTCATCCAGTCCTGGTCTGCTCCCTGCCTAGTCTGGAGCACCCAGAGGGAGGAAGATAGCCCAGAGCAGGCAGCACGAATGTGCTCCAGGACACTTTGGTGCTCCTGAAATCTAAATGGGCAGGCAAGAAACTGTTGCTCACAAAGCAAACCTGGTGCCCTGGTTACGCATTGGGCTGTTGGGTACATATAAAAGCTCTGGTAAAGTAATGTCTACATTGAGCCTGTACCTGGGGCTAAACTGTAACAGTTTTTCCATCACCCGACTACCCCTCACCAGCCAGGGAGAGGAATCAGGGAAAAAAGAGAGCAGACCTGTGGGTAGAAGGGAAACAGGTTTAATGAAACACCACCAATACCAACAGAGATTGATACAGAGCTATACTTAGCAAAACGAACATCCCATTGTCATAATCGACTGGGGAGCAGCCAGAGGAGGAGCAGGAGGAACCTCAGCAGGAACCCCACAGGAGCCCTCTCTCCTCAGGAAACCTTCCCCCTTTATGATCACCATGACATTACGGTGTGGGCTGCTCCTGCAGCTAACTCGGGTCAGCTGCCCTGGCCAACATGAAGCTGGTAATGGCCTGCCCGGCATGGCTGGGCTGGGATTCTGTCCCAGCCAAACCAGGACAAGTTAAGGACTGGATTTTCACTGAATAAAACATCTCTGAGGCGAGAAGAAGCAATGGTGCTCACCTGGTTAGGAGCACGTGGGAACTAACAGTTGGGCTCAGCTGCCAACAGCCGCTCACTGGTTGTGTTTAAGCAGGCTGTACCTGCTGCTGTCTGTAGCCCCAGAAGTGGTGGCTGCTGAGTGCAGGATGTGAAATAATTCCTGGCTTTCTTCAGGCATAGCTAAAATCTGTGCTGTTTTGGGCTTTTTTGTGATTGTGTGGATGTTTAAAGATGCAGATACATGTCTAGTTAGTTTTAGAGGCATAGTGACCTTTTAAAAAAATGGGTTCTTAAGAGGACGTGATCCTGAAAGCTTTCCTAGGGGATTTTGGTGATCCTTACACTGCAGAAGTGAAGAGATCCAGCATAGCAAGCACGCAGAGGAACATGGCAGGCTGCACTTCCATTGCGGGCATCGTTGTCTCCACTCTAGTGGTTGGAGCTTGCACCAAATGCTATAGAAAATAAAGAGATGAGATGCATCGTTGTTCCTCAGTTCCACTGACTGTTGCTATTCTAAGTGGCTCCCATAATCTACAGGGAGGCTGAGAGAAACAAGTAGAAAGATGTGTTACGAGTAGCATGTCAGTGAGCACCAGCTGCTAGGCAGCAACCGTTTGTCACCTGTCGAGTGCGTATCAGTGTGTACAGTCACGCTGCCTGCCACCTCCAGCAGCAGTAGCCTACACACCAGAGCTTACAGGGCCAGAACGGGACCCCACTCGTAAACCCCAGGAATGCTTTGGGCCTTGGGGATAGCCAAGGTGCAGGCATGAAGAGATTAACTTTCTGAAAGGGTCTGTTCTGTCTAGGTTAAAAACAATAATGATAAAAAGAAGCCAAAACCTGCCTGGCATCCAAGATGGACAGGAAAGTTGCATCCCTGAAAGCCATTGACATAAGAAAGGCCAATGGCAGGGTAATTTCTTGAGTTGGACAGAATATGACTGCAATATTAGGCCAAAAACCTTAGATTTTAACTTCTGGAGAAGCCTATTGGGAAGTAATAATAGATAGTAGATGAGAGCTTGCAATCAAGACCTAGCCCATTCCTAACGATGACAGAAACTTTTTACCAGAGCCTGTAGTGACAGAACTATGGGCACTGGTTTTAAACTGAAAGAGGATAGATTTAGATTGGATATAAGGAAGAAATTTTTTATGATGAAGGTGGTGAGGCACTGGAGCAGGTTGCCCAGAGGGGATGTGGCTGCCCCCTCCCTGGCAGTGTTCAAGGCCAGGCTCATTGGGGCTTGGAGCAACCTGGTCTAGTGGAAGGTGTCCCTGCCCATGGCAGGGGGGGTTGAACTAGGCCCCTTCCAACCCAAACCATTCTGTTATTCTATGACTGGCACCAAAAGCAGGTCTTCGGTGATAGATTAAGGTAGCAACAGGCTTTCATAGGTTTTGAGTGTTGATCCACTAGCGGTATCAGCAAAGTAAAGGAGAAAAAAAGGCAGACTTCCTAAGGAGTCTTGTGATGGGTGAGAGCACCCTCTGTGGATTCAGGATTGAACTGGTTGAAGGGAGAACTGTATCCATTGGCTTCAGAAAAGAAAGATTCAGTCACAGGCAGGGTGATCTCAGAGGTAAACTATGACAGCAGGAAGGCGAGTAGCTGTTCACTTGGCTGCATTGATCTGTCCTGGATAAGCTTCTCTATCGATCAGACCTTTTTACTGGGGCCAGACATTGCTGAGTAGGTTGTGCTTGTTTCTGCAGCCTTTAAACTTTTGGGTTGTGAGCTAAAGAAGGGCAAGGCTTGGCTAATGACTGACATAAGTGCCAGGCGAGCAGAGCCAGCATGTGTTCTGAGAGGCATAGGAACAGGCACATCACAGCCACAGTGTTTGCTGGACCTTCAGGGGGCTTCAGGCAGGCTCACATAGACTGTGTGTATGTAAAGCACACATAAACTTATCTGGGCATCAGCTGTGCACCTTCCCTTCATCGGCCATGAATTTAAGGTGATAGAGTCCATCTCATAGCATGGTCAAGTGTCTGGTCAGATGACATGGCAAAGTAGTAAGAAATGGTCAAACGAAGGTTTTAACGCTACCAAATCTCTAGTGCTACTGAGTGGTGGGAGACACACAAATGCTTTTCCTCCTGCCTGGAGTTCAGGGTACGGACAGTGAATTGGGTAAGTGATCGACGCTTCTGCCTTTCTGTCACTGCTCTACTAAATGTCCTGCTCCAGGACGTCAGCATCAGCCATTCTTAGTCTGCGTGGTGGAGGACCTATATGAAAGGTCTTCCTCTCGGAGATGCTGCCGAGAGGTCATAAAGGGAGGTTTGGACGGCTTGAGAAGTGACCAACAAGTTCTCTGGAGGCAGCACAGCTGACTATGCTGTCTAAGCCACCTCTGCATTAACCACTAAGCCAACCTTACGCGGGTTGTCAGGCGTGAGGCCCAGACTGGCCAGCACGCCTGCCCTTGCACGGGGGGGCTGACCTGATCCAGAGCCTTTGCCTGGCCCTGTAAGAGGCAGGCACCACCAGCCTGTGGGTGCAGGACCCGGCCGTCACCAGCACAGCACGCAGCTTTATCTGACAGCTCTGCCTGTTTTACCCGCCGCAGGAGCAATGCTACACGCTGCAGCATCTGCTGCACGTGGGCCAGCCTGCGTTACGGAGCAGGGCACAGGATCCTGTGACAGAGTAGCGGACAATTGCTCACATGGGTCTGGCAGAAGAGTCAGGCTGGTCAACTAAAGCAGGCACATACCAACGCCCCTGAACAGGGTCTGAGTTCTGCTGCCCACAGCTCAACAGAGAGAGAGAGGGGACGTTATACTCTGGCCCCTCAAAATAATAGGCAATTCTTTTTTCCATATACCAGAAAAGCACCAAAGTGTTTCTGGGTCTTATTTTTGTTTTGTTGTTTTTTGCTGGTTTTTGGTTTTTTTTTTTCTGTAATGGCATGTCAGAACAGGACAGTCTACCTTCAGCACCTACAGCGCTCAACAACCTGTGCAGGCCAGTTGCGGTGGTCATTCCACAATGGCATGTGTGGGGAAAGGAACGCAAAGGGGGGGGGGGGGGGTGTGAGCCATGCAAATCTGAGTACTGCTGAAGCTAAAATTCTTGCTTCCAGTGCTTCAGCATTTAATGCACATACAGACAAGCACTTCAAGGAGGCCCTGGGGTTGTTTTTTTTTTAATTCTTGGAACAAGGAGAGGTAGGGAGCAAGAGAGACAAGGGACAGCATTACATGATGTAACACCAAACTCTAAGTTTTATACAATAGAACAAATCTCAAATGTAGGATGCGATCCTACTGAGTGAGTGACTTGTTCCTACTGCTGAGAGGTACTTCAGGATTTTCTTTTTGCAGGGAGCATTTGTAGACCTTGCTAACACACTACCTCATGAGCTAACCAAAGTGGTATTCCTGAAAGTGTAACGAGTGAAGGAACACTTTGCCTCCCAGAGAAGTGAGCATTAACATGCAAGACTACAACATGCCTCTGGAAACAATGACAAACCATTGTTTTTCCATAATGAGATTTGTGAAGGAAATTGAGAATGATTACTTGACGTGCGTGTGTGTGTGTGTGTGCACGCATAGATACTAATTAGCTGGTCTTCCTCCAGTCTTCAGTAATCACAATTTCTTTCCATCTATTAACACAAATCGTAATTTTGCCCATTTTTTTGACTGGGAAGCCATGCTAATAGTTGAAAATAAGGAAAACCTAGTAAAACAAAACAAAACAAAACAACAAACCATGTTTGTTCTATTCATGTTTGTCTTTGGGGAAGGCGGGGGGCGAGAAGTGGGAAAAGAACAGTTATTGTCCACAACAGCTTTATTTCCTTTCTATTACAGCTCTTTGATCCTGTGAGGATCAAAGTTCTTCTTTCCCAATTGTTAATGAAAGAAAAATGCTCAGTGGGGACCACAGCCCCATCATACAACAGATCAGGAAATGGAGTAAGCAGGTGGTCTGCCCATGTCACAGGCTTTTATGGCCACTAACTAGAAAAGACAGCATCAAGAAAATGACAAAAATGAAAAGGAATATACTGGATAAAAATAATGCAGTGTAAGGGCTAATCTCCTGCCCATCAGATGAGGTATAACCAAAATGTGACTATGATGGAGTTCTGATTTTGTTACGAATCATCTACGTCCAGCACTGGGACTGGCCAGCCCAGGGCAGCTCCTTCAGCCAGCACCCTGCTGCAGGACAGATGACCTCTCAGAACAGGATTTGTATGAGCTGTGACAAACATAATGATGAGTTATTATGTATTCTGTGAGAAACTTCTGTAAGAAATGAAGGCTATCGCTACCAGTGAGAAGTTTAAGATGAATGACTTTTACAATGGAGGAGTTTGTAAAATGAGGATTTCGAAAGCACTGTTGCTACTGGAAATGTATCTATCAATAACTACTAGGACGAAAAAGTAGGTAGGAAAGGATGAAGACAAATGCAAATTTATTTCTTTTTCTGTCTTTCTTAACAAAGAAATCGTAAGACAGAATTAAGAGAGGGAACTAAGCCATCAGTTCATCTATTCATTTTAAACCCCTTCAAGCACTTTTTAAAAGAAAGATGTTTTCAGAACATTCCTGACCTGAGAAAAAAAAAACGTAACTCCATTTGTGCTAACTGAATTGCAGTAAAAATGAAAAAAATCAGAAAGTCAAACCGAGGAAGTGAAGAAATTTTGGCAATGACAGTAATGGAGTTTGTTTCATTTCATCAGAAAAATCGTAAGGCTTGAACCTGCCACACTTTTTCTCCCATAAATATGTTATGTCAATTTATGCTCCACCCCCAGTACAGGCAAGCTTAAGACACTGAATTTTCCAGCTGTTTTGCATCCCTCTCATCAGTGAAACAAAATCTGACTAAAAACAAAATTTTGAATAAAACCTGCATATTATTTTCTGTGCTTCTTGGGGCTGTAGAATTCATCCTGGCCCCTTCCAGCACGAAATTAGACCTGGTGTGCCTTTGTAGAGCGTTGAGCACACAATTCTCTGTTTCTCACTGCTATATATATAGTATAAATATCAAACAACAATTGAAAAGACACAAATGACAGATTTAAAAAAATACATATACCTAGAAATAAATTATGTGCATTTTGAAGATAAGAAAAAACCAGTCACAAACATTTCTAGAGCACGAAACACTTTGGTGGCTGTAATGCCTTGGCATAACAAAGCAGCTGACTTCAAGTAAAGATTTTTCTCATTTGCAAACCTGTTGTTGATTCTGTCAGCTGAATACAGTCAATGGGCAACAAACTGATGCAGACTTGACCTCCCTTTTGATGTGCTGGTTTACATCTTCTAAAGTGCTTCTGAGTAAGTTTTAATTCGTGGAAAATGGCTAAGACACAGAGATACGGAGTTATGATCTATTACCCTGTTCCTTTTAGAAAGCTGTTAGAAGTGGGCTGTTCAACGCTTATCCAAAGCTGATGTATTGAAACTATAAGAAGAAGACAGACACACTTGATATTCTCCTTAACAGGGTTTACTGACCTGGGACGTAGAAAGTGATGTTCATCCATAGAGAGTCAGTGTGTGCATGGCTCCGTATGTCCCAAACACTTCAACATCTAGCAATCTTCCTATTAGAGCCTCACTTTCAAAACAACAAGTTTATTCTTTTAAACAAAAAAAATCTAAAAGCCAGAAAAATATTTTTAAATGGCTGCAGCAAACCAGGGTATTTTCGCTGATGTGTTGTGCAATTACTTAAGGTTATCTCAGATCTTAGTAACACACTTTATAGGAAAAAAGTCCTGCTTGTACTCAAGCAATCACCAGACAACATTCCTCTTGTATGAAAATAATATACCTTTAATTTATTTACAAGACTGACCGACTGGATGATGTGGCTGTAGTTCAGGTGCACTGCAAAAACTTTCATTAGTGAACCATGTCACTATTCACACGTCTGTATTTTCTTGATACCAGTTACAAAACACACAATCGAACGAATCATGAAAGGGTTGTGAAGAGCGAGATAAAAGGAATGTACACAGCAATTAGACAGAAGGCAAGAGAAAAAACCCAACAATGAAAATCTTCCTATACCCACTTTCAAAAATGTAATTTAAAAGGTGAAAATTGTTTTTTCACTACTTAGTAGATAATACAAATGATCTGATTTTTTTTACTTAATGTCAACATCTACAGTAAAAGCCAGTATGTCTCAGATTTGCATGCTAGCTGGTAACATCTCTCAATGGTAAAAAAGTTCAATATATATCGAATTCTGGGAGCTTTGACATCACTAAGTGGTGAAACATGTATGACATTAAGGTAAGAAAATATAATCATATTTCTTACCTTCTGGCCAGCCATTCGCAACAACAAATTAAGCAGCTGTTAATATTTTCTGTCACTTTGTATCTCCCATAAAAGTGCAGGTAAAAAATTTCACAGAGGTGCTAGGTAGCACACCTTTACAAGAGAAAGTCTTGGCTTCTGATACATTCAATTTGCTAAACTTATGCACTAAAATGAAAGATAAGATGCAGACGTTGTGGTATCAGTTCTTTATCTTTGGTAAAATGTTTTCATTTTATTATAGCCATATTTGCTCTGATATCCATTTTGTGCATGGTCTGCTACTATTTAAACCAACAGGAAACATTTAAATGAATATAAACAGTATCAGTGTATTACTTCGTACATTCATGACTTTCTTCATACATTCTTTGAGAATGTTGCTAGCATACGGGGAAAATGAGCAAATGCTACTATCTATCATGATTTACTCCTGGTTTAACATAATACTTTTACTAGTTCTTGCCATCAGGAAAAAACCATTTTGCTTTGCTTTTAAAAGAAAGGGATCGATACGACTCTAAGAACAATAAATTCTAAAAATCTGAACTAAAAACATCAAGCATTTTGTACTTTCTTACAAATGCTAAAACAGAAAATTACACTGGAACTGACTTAAAATTTGATACCATGACTCATCTAAGTAAACAACAAAAAAGGACCACAGAGAACATCAACAATTGCTCCAAGGTGTTCCAGTGATGATCAGTAAGCAATCACTGTCTTTACTGTCTTAAAAATCCATGTTTGACTCTCTCTCACTGTTTCTATCAGTATTAAAAGACAAAGAAAAAACTGAAAAGAGGAGAACTAGTTTTAAAGCAGCACTCTCCAGTGACAAGTCATACAGCAAATTCACATTGGGTTCTGGGTGGTCTTTGTTACACTTGAACATACTAATGATGCAAACTTGACCATATGAACCTAAGTTATACATAGACAGTTATGCCTCCAAATAGCTACTAATTACACTACATCAATTTGGCAAAGTGAGGGAGTTCCATATCCCTACACCCGAAATATCCAGACGCTGCTGCATTCACGCTAAGAATGAGTTACACTGACACAGCTCGTAAGTGGGGACCCTGAAACACTGAATTTCAGCACCAAACCAATCTTTGCACATACTTTTTATATAGGCAATTCAATAGGAATACTGGAAACCTTTGGAATCATGATATTGATAGAGAGTAAGGTCCAAAATTTTTCTAAGTTCTCGTGTTTCAGGTCTTTTTGTTGTTGTTGTTGTTGTCTTTGTTATTTTACAAACACAGTGGCAAGCAGGTGATGGCAGGACATTCCATGGGTACAGGCTTGGGTCTGTTCTGCTGGCTTTAGTCAGACGAGCCATCCTCAGTCATGCCTGCAGTGACACTGGACAAAACAAAAAAAGAACTCACAAGGGCAGGATCAAGCTTGTGGTGTCAATATAAAAAAAAATTCACATTGTGTCTACGCTCACGTCTCAATTCTTCAACAGTTAATTCTTGGTTTTAGAAATAAAACCTGTGTAACAGTCAAAAGTGCAAATGACACCATTCTGATCCACTCTTTGACACAGTATTATTATTTTCAGAATCTCCGTATCATCAAGAACAAAACAAACACGAAGCTGCAATTACTGTAGAAGCAAAGTCCAATATTCCAATGGTTTCCAATGAACATGGCACTTTCAAATTTAAACTAAGTTTAAATTTCAAACTCCTAATTAACTAACAAGATCGTTTATAAGGGTATAATGAAAAACTGCCCCTGAAGAGCACAATGATTTAAAAAAAATTTGTTACTAGAAAGTGATAAAAAAGGAAGATGCAGAAATGGGCAGCGGACTAATACAGTTTCAATACATGTATTTGACCAGCAAAAATCATGCTCTTAGCGAGTCACTGATGACTTATGGTCTTTACCCACGTACAACTGTAGTAAGCCACTTCCCACGGCTGCGGTGCCCACAGAGATGCAACACACACATTAAAACGCAACAAACTTAGTGCCTGACTGTCCTAGATGCTGAGCACCCTCAGCTCCCGACAGGCCCCTCAGTCTAAACCAAAGCATAATCCTGACAATAATTTAGTGGTCAAAGTCTTAGGAACTTAAAGAGCCTGTCACTTTTTTTGCTTTCTTTGCTTTTTTCAGTATATCACACTTTTTTCTATTAGGACGCCGGCACCTTTCATCAATGCTCGGTATACATTCATAATGCCATACTTCTTCCATTTTCTCCACAGGGTAAACTGCCTCCACGTAATGACGGATCAGTCTCAGTCTGATGGGATCGAGCTGTTTTTTGTTACAAGCACCTGAATGGTTGTATTGCAGTCTGAGATTCTCCGGAGTAAAGAGTTCGGGAAAGAGTCTTACGAGAAGTCTGGCAGCAAAGTTGCCGACTGACAGGCTCTGCTGCACTATCTCTCTTACCTCCTTATCAGACAGCAAATACAGAGAAGGCACAGGGAAGTCTGGATTAGGAACCACGAGTTCGTCGAGTGGTATCTTGCAAAAATCCTTGCTGCTTCTTTCTGGTGGCAGCGGCGGCCCTTCGAACTCTTCGCGAAACCTCTCGGGGTTTATTACATAGCTGAGAAATTCCCTCCTGTCAGGCCCTGGCACGTGGATTTTCCGCTGCTGTTGGTACGAACGCCTTTGCTCCGTGTCTCTTCGTCGACACCTCTCGTCAAGCTTCCCAACAAACTCCAATGTCCACACTCTGTCATTCTTTGCTCTGGGGTACAGTATCTGCACATAATGTCGAATTAATTTAATTCTAGTGGGGTCGAGCTGTTTCTTCCCTAAGGATCCGCTACAGTTGTATTGCTTCCGCAAGTTTTCGGGAGTAAACAGTTCAGGAAATAAGAGAACAAGCAATCGAGAGGCAAAGTTGCCTATGGAAAGACTGCTTTCATATATGCTCTTAATCTGTTCTTTGTTCAACAGGTAATCTGGGACAGGGACATCAAAATCAGGAGGGGGAAAGTCAAGTTTGTCAAAGTCTATGGGTACAAGCCAAATTTTTTTTGAGCGTCTGCCAGGCTTTTCGTATTCGAAACTGTCTTCCACTTTTATGACTGATACATCGTCGGGTAAACTAGAAGAGTCGTAACAGTCATCTCTCATCTGATCACATTCACTTCCATCCATATACGTATTTTCAAGTTCATCATTTATTCGCTGAACACATTGCTGCAACCAGGCTTCTTCTTCTTGCACATCTGGAAAGTAAATTTCAGTGTACCTACGGATTATTTGAAGCCGATGAGGATCCAGCAGTTGTTTTCCAGAGTCTCCAAAGCAGCTGTACCTTTCAGATAATTTTCTGTGGTCAAAGAGTTCCGGAAACAACCTGTGTAATAAAAAAACAGAAAATTCCCCTGGGGAAGTAGCTTCATCTAAAAATTCATTGAGATCCTGAGCGTCCAGCATGTAATCCGAGGCAATGGCATTACTCCTGTCCAAGGACAAAGCCTCCTCCTGCTCTTTAGCCTCCATAAAATGAGAGGATTCGACCTGCTCAGCTTCATAAAAACTGGACGACTGCACATTCTGCTGACTGTTTTCCATTTCCCTTTGAGCCCAGAATCTATTGAAAAAATCATTGACTTGAGGCAAACACTCCACCTGCCACACAGCTGTATTCTTCACAGAAGGATAACAAACTTCCACGTAGTTACGGATAAGCTGCAGATGAAGAGATTCAAGTTTCCTTTTGTTGAGAAAGCCGCACGCGCTGCAGCTTCTGCTCAACTCGTTGTCGCTGAAGAGCTCTGGGAAGAGCTGCACTAGCAACCGGCAAGCCAGGTCTCCGCCTGATGTGCTTTGATCCATAATTTGTTTGAGCTCCGCAGAAGTCAGCTGGTACTCCGGGGGAGGCTTGAAGTCTGCAACAGACTCTGCTGGACTGACTTGCTTTTTAATTCTGCTGACCTCCAGAGACAACAGGTCAACTTTACTGTGAAGCTGAGTCATATTGGTATTGAGAGTGTTAAGCGTGTAAAACATTTTCTGTATCAAAGAATATATATTTGGGTCAGAATCCGCGGTGGCCGCTGTTACGGCAATGGTTGCAGCCGAGTCCCTTTTGCGTTGGTCGTTCAAAGTCCGAAGAGGCGAGGGACTGCTGAGGTTGATTTTTTCAAACAACTCATAAGAAGCAAACTGCTCTGCTCCTGGTGGGTTCTTCTTCTCCGTGATTTTGTGTGAGATGCCATAGAGAGGTTTTTTGTAAGATGGAGTGGTTATGTCACTGAAGGATTCTTCCTCACTGAGCCACGTTATGTTAGGATTCTTGTTCTTGTTCGGCTGCTCTGCATTTACCTGAGTGGGTGAGCCAGTATCTCTGTTCTTCATGTTTGAGAGGGGGCCCTTTGAATGAATAAATATTGCATTAGTAAGACTGCCTTAAAAATATTAGCTATAAATATGTGCCCCTTAAGCAGGCACCGTTACATAAAAGTGCAAAGTAAAATTTTCTCCAGAGGACTTAGTTGTGTTAAACACATCAAAATTAATAAATTCCCTAGGACAAATAAAAATAGAGTAAAGTATTATTTAGGTTTATTTTGGGTTTTTTTTTTTGCTCGTGCCTTTCTCCACGGACAGAAATGCAATAATAATCCTTAGTACTCTTCACCCACAGAGCTCTGCACTCCCAAATTAAGTATCATTATGCTTCACCTTGCATATGAGGATCTTGGGCTGCAGAGAATTTGGGTGGCAACAAGTCAGCAAGAGAGCCAAGAATAGAATCTAGATTTTCTGACTCCTAGTCCTGTGACCTTGCCACTGCCTCCAAGAACTGCATTTAATGTTCCAGCACTCTCTTTAGGTTAGCTTTTGAAAATACCACAAAGGCTATAAGACACCAAAATTATGCTTATTCTCTTCTTTTTGATGTAAAAGGTTTACATCGGGGTTTTTTTTTTTAATCTTTATAATGGTGTACAACTCCTAAACAAGTTCTAAGAATAACTGTAATTTTTTAAAAGTATTCTATTTAAATAACAAAAACTTCAAAACAAAGTGAAAAGTACCTTGCTACTGTCTTTTTAAAAAGGGAAGCCTAAAATTTATTTCTGAAAGGCAGGGAAGTTCAGACTCATGGGTTTCTAATTTTCTGAATTATTTCTACTAAAAACAGTAATGAGCTCTTAAGGAATTAATGTTCTCAATAATTTCTAACTCTTTTCATTGCTTGAAATTAGAAGCCAGCATCGTCTTCAACTCACAGCAAATCTGCAGGGCTTGGGTGGGTTTGGGTTTTTTTGCAAACACATGGATATTGCAAATAATTATAACAGAATCAAAATCCAACATACAGAACTCAAACATGAGAAAACATAGATCTTTAGAGAAGACCGTACTGAAACATTTTGCTTGGCTTGTTCCACAGAAAGTTAATTACATATAAACCACAGAATTTGCATTAAAGTATTAAAACAAATGGAACACAGACTTGAGGTCTGAGCCGAGAGCCACAATTTGCAATTTGAAATTCTAATGAAGACCCCACTACATCCTACAGTGAGAAACTTGAATTAAGGTTCCCTTCTGAAAAAACAGAACTGTAACACTCAGGAAATTAATCTGGTCCCTATGTGTGCTCACACTTGGCATCCGCTTACTGCAGTGACAAATTGAATCTAATTACTTTTTAAATTCTAATGCAATATATACTCAAAAGAGGCTCAGAAAGAACAAGCTGGCTTCCACTCCAAGTTTAGAAACCAGCAGACTCAATTAAACTGAAGTTGTGTTTCCAAGTTCTGCTCTCACACACACAACCCTACATACGAAACCTCGTGTTTTCACATCCAAAGCTGTGTGGATGGACGGATGATAAAATGAAAGCGTAACACGAAGGCATTATATTTCACAGTGCGCAGAATCCCTAGCCGCGGTGGTGCCTAGGACACCCGACTTCCAGGACCCGTTCAGAAGACTGCCCCTCCAGTCCCACCCATATTAAAGCACGTCTGCCATGAGGACAGTGAGGAACCAGAGTCCTGGAACACCACAAGCTATTAAAGGTGACTTACCCCAGCAAGTGGTGACATAGTGATACACCCTGACTAAACCAGCTCTTTGTGACTTGTAAAATCCCAGAGCACAGGAGACTGGATTGTGAGCAGACTGAGATTCACATTGCTACCACCTAAATGTAAGCTCCTACACAGGGACTGGAGTTGTCATACACCACCTATACTTGTCAGTGGAGAAACAGAGGTCTTTCCAGACAGTAACAGAACTCTCCCAAACAGACATCACCTGAAAGCAGGTCATGAAAATCTCCACTGACAATAAGCATAGTTCTGCTCCCCAGTCAGAAACACAGACTGAATTACAATTTTTTTTTACCATTTTAGATCAAAACAACAAAACAAAACAGCAATTCTGCAGAATGCATTTCTTACACATACAATGAGACCTGCTGCCTAAGTAGCTAGCTCTTCCAGTAACAGTCCTGTTTACTTATTATTATTTACTTATGAAGGAATATTCCAAATATTCCTTCGCATACAGAGTATGATCCATTCAATTCCTTCTCTACTAAACAGCTAGCTGCAGGCCACCAGTTGTCTGTCAGTTCTCGTCAGAACTCCTGCCGTACCTTTTCCCTAATTAATTATATAATAAAACTTGGCAACGTGGGGGTAATTTCTATTAATGCACACCTCACACACAGAGCCAGGGCAAAGCAACATGAGAATGTGTATTAAACAGCACAAATTTGTAAGTTGACAGTGACTATTGTGAAAGTTTGCATTCTCAGTTTTGGATGGGGTGCTCTGGAGAAGTGCTCATGCTAACAACTACAGCAGATCTCTGCTGCGATCGCAGCAGAACTTCTGCCCTGTCACTGTCGCAGCTCACTGTATTTGGATCTGGTTGTGGGACGGATTTGGTTATCTGCATTTCAGAAACACATAGTCAGTGTTCAACTAACAGATGACAACACATTTGGGCCTATATTTAAGGACTTTCTATTTCAGATGCATTCTCATTTTCTTTCCTTTTGCTTTTAGTTATCTTGTCTTTACACAGTTCCCATCTGGGAACAGCAATATCCACAGCATAAATATGTAGTTTTTCATAAATTCTTCAATTAAACTAGTATTTAATATTTCAAATTCGTTTTCTGTAACACTGATCTTTAAACATCTGTGTATTTCAGATAATGCTACACTCATTTAAGATGATCAGTTTTAATGTACCATCAAAAAATAAGCATTGTTCTACGAGACTCAATGTACATAGGATAGTGCTGCTTTTCACACTACATTTGCACAGCAAGTTTTTATATTATATACATGCTTTGAACATTTGCAAAATGTAGTATTTTGGTAAATATTGACCAATATAAGTAATTGTGAAATAGTCTCTCACATTATCTCTCAAAGTCCTAAGCCAAGTTTTGAAAGTTGTTTAGTTACTGCTCTGTTCAGTGCTAAAGTCCAGCTAATTTATGACCTTTATTATGCTTAATAAAAAAAGTCTAAATATCTGTAAGAATACAAACCATAATATTCTAGCATGTGAGTAATGAAGAAAAAATACATGAGAAACACATAAAAAGATTCTATCAAACACACAAGAACTTGAAACTGTCTTGCACGTAAATTTTTAAACTTAAAATCTTCCTATACTTGAAAATTAGGGAAAATGAATTTCTGGTTATGACATGATAATCAGAATTTAAAAAAAAAAGCGAAATGTCTTCTGATAGAAAGCAATTTAGTACTATAATCACCAGCCTAATAGTACAGTTATAGAAGAAAAAAAGTACAGCTCTGCTTATATCATACATAGATGCTTGTGTGATGTGCAGTAAAAATATACTACAAGCACAATATTCTGAAATATAATTAACATTTTGTCCTCTGTTTAAACAGAAATAGTTAATGAAGTCTTCAACCAGAAATATTGGTACTGGAAAAGTAATTAACTTTAAAAATGTTAGGATTGAGGAATATTTCTGGTTGGTTATTTAACTAAACATGCTGATTCATTGGGGTCAGCTAAGAATGAATTTTCATCACTGTTACTGGGTCAGTTTCTGATAGTATACGTCCAAAGTTATAATTAATTTCAAATTAAATTTAAAAAATTATTAAAGGCAAACAATAAACAGTAAAATCCAAAGAAAGCACTGTTCAGAGACCATTTTGAAGCTCTTTTAAGAACCTGAATGTAAGTGAAACAACTGTAAAAAAGAAAAACAGAAAGGAAAAGAAAGAAAACATGTAATAAGATTAAAACCTACCTACCACAGGCATTCAGGGAATAAAACAGCCCCGAGAAGTCAGAGAGATGACAGTCAGGAAAAAGAAAGATGAAGAGCTATGGTTAGAAAGGAGAAATTAAATGCACAAATATAACATGGAATAACTGGCTAGTAGCAGAACAGCAGAAAAGGATATGTGCATTAGAGTAGGTCATAAACTAAATATAACCCAGGGCCTGAAGTTATTCAAAAGAGGATGAATTTGAATCTAGGTTATTTTAATAAAGTGCTGAGTGTGAAAAACAGGAGGTCATTATACTGCTCTAGAGGGTGTTAGAAGAGATGTGACTGTCCAACACTGGAAACGACCCTTTCAGGAATCTCAAAGAGAACAACAAAGAAGAGCTGAAAACCAAGAATTTTGGTCTTGGAAAGGAAGGGCTGAGGGTGGACAACATCACACCAATTTTCCCATGTGCAGAAGACTTTTATAGGAATAGATAATCACTCCTCTCCCTACTGAAAATGACAAGGACTAAGAGAAACTTGCTCAGTTTCAGCAAAGATTAATGAAAACCTCCAATTGCTGGAGAGGTGAAACTAGAACAGGGTAATGGAAGAGACTGGACATCTCCTTCACCGGCTGGACAAACACCTGGATTGTCACAAGTGGGGTACTGCAGCAGAAGTTGTAATACATTCTGCTCTTGATATGCTGAAGTCTTCTGCATTCCTGCATTTTTATCTTTCAAATAATACACAAATTTATACTTGTCTCACTGACATCGTAATCTGTGTCACAGAAGGAAGGATTACAGCCCTGATTCTACCACTGAGGATCCAGCTGAAGGACACTGTGACATGAGGACTGTAATCAGAGTCATGCTCAGTTAATGCAAATTACTACCTGCTCCTACGAACAACAAAAATACACTTAACATGAATGAATTCACCTATAACTATTTCATAGATACAATCACTCCCACGTTATTTAAAGAAATACCGAGACAAGTAACGTGTGCAAACTGGGTTAAGATTAGCCATATTTGCCTCAAACTCATTACTAATGCAAAACTAGTCAAATGACTTGCATTTTGCTTACTGCAGCGCTGAATTCAGCCTATGAAATAAGAACAGAAAAATCACACAGTCATGTATAGAGAAGTCACCTCTTGTGTAAAGCGTCTTTTCTTCACACTGGATAAGACATCTTGCTGGCTCCCTGAACTATCACAACCAAGTGAGGTCTGTTTCCGTTTGCTGGAATCCTGTAGGCAAGTAACTGCACCATCCAGTGAGTGTTTCTCAGCAGATCTGGATGTTACTGAGCAGTCTAGAGCTTCGTCTTCGTTTTCTGTTTCTACTTTCACAACACATTTTGTAGGAAATTTTACTGGAAAAAGAGAAGGTTTAGAAAGATAAAGCACTCTCTCCAGAAAACCATGACACCCTTAATACAATCTTTCTTGGTTTGATTCTTTTTATGAAAATGTGTTTTGAAGAGCATAATTATTTTTTATGACTTGCACGATAAGTGTATGCTGAGGCCACCCCAAAGTCAAGTTTTTATTATGCTAGGAATCATTCAGTCATCCAGTAAATGACAGTTTCTTCCCCAAAGGAGAGTCAAAAGTATAAACAAATGAAGTTACAGTAGGAAGATTTTTTTGGAGGGGGTCGAAGGATGTAGAGCAGAAGACATAATGAGCAGCAAAGTCAATGGTGTATTTTAGATCGCTTTAAAAAAAAATGTAATTTGTCTCAATCCATGTGCATTCTTTATCAGGTTACAAAGGCTTTAATTCAACAAATATTTTTGCCTGATCATAAGTTACACAAAGTATAACATTTTACCTTCATCATCATCAGTGATTTCAGCTGAATTCATCTTCTATCTCTCTAAAGAACAAAACAAAAATATAAAAATAAATATCAGCATCTTCTGGAATCAGGAAATATCTACATCTGTTTTTAGAATTACTTTTAATTTAGAGCCAGTGGGCATTACCAGCTGGCTAGGTATCATTCAGTCATCCAGTAACTTCCAGTCTGTATGTTTGTAACAACTAGCCATTTTCAGAAAATTTCATGGCCATCTATAGACCTGTCAACATGCAAACTATACTGCAGACAACATAGAAAAGTATTTAAAACTATATGTCTTTTTCTGGTATGGAGAAAAGTAGAAGTCATTTTAACTTTCTCTATAAAGTATCTTGGCAGTGTATAAATGGAAGTTAACTGTATTAAACTCTCCATCCTGTACCAAGTCACTAATTCTTATTACAGTCAAATGTTTTTATATTGTCATTGTGGGTGACCCAAAGTCATCACAAAAGGAAAACTCATCATAAACTGTAATACATGCTGGAGTAAGTTTTCATTTTAAAATGTTTGACCTTTTCATATGGATTGCATCAATTCAAGCAGAGCAATCCACAGATCTACAGTAACTATCTTTTTTTTTTCTCCCCCTGTCAGCCTCTAAGTAATGTAAGAATGATTTTGTAAGGAAAAACAAATACATGTATTATTCTAGCATGATTTAGCATTACTTTTCACATGAAAGACTCAGCTGTATTTCTGTTTCCTTGAAAACTAATTTTGCAAGTCACTTTGGGGCAAACATCCATCTGTGGACATGTTCCTAAAAGAAGATGCTAAATATTTTGGAGATCTAAAAAGCAAACAACCTGATCAGATCTCAGTGACCATTACAGGGCACACAGCTGCAAACTGACACTCTCAACTGGTAAGCTGGTGACTGGTAAACTGTCACACACCGCTCATGTTCATCTCCACACAGCATGACGTTTACTTGGCCCCAGAATATTATTACATTTTCCACAGTTACATTCTTCTTTCAAATAGTTTTCTTTCAACTGTTGCTGCCTATCCTTTAGCCAAGGTCTAAAATCAAGACAGGCTTCTCTCTGGCTGGAGCAAGTGAATAAAACCAAACAAAAAGTGTACATATAAACCAGGAGTGGAAATTATAATGAAATTTAAAAGAGAGATGGGGAGAGAAAGAGGCAGAGAATCTGTTTTGGAGGGGGAAAAAAAGTCTCTACCTCTCTTCTGAATAGTGTTGAATAGATTTTTTTTTTTTTTTAAATCTCAAAATACTGTTATAAAACTCTTGGAAACACATGAATGCTGTGTAGCTACGAATTTTTCTTCATCAGCAAGGGATGGCTGTTAATGTTAAGTATGAGATCCCATTCTGGATAAGATATTGTACAATTGGATGACAATGGGAAGCACACACACCCAAAGAAAAAGATGCACGGAGTTACAAAATCAGCTCATACTAGGCCTCTCCAGAAGCCAAATTGATGTGCTGATCTTTGACACGGGCCCTATGTACAGCCTTGTAAAGGGCATCCTCAAGAGGATAACACGAGATTGTCTTCATCATCACATCACCAGAAAAAAAGCCTCTCTCAGTTGGACGTAGAGCTACCGCAAACCCCTTAAATATCTACTCCTTATACCCACTGTAATGCCCTATTTCAGGACTTGCATTTATGAACTGATTCACATATAAATTATGCAAGCTTAACAGTACCTTAATCACTTCACTTAACTTTTGCAAACTCTGTAGAGACACAACAGCATGAAACTAAGTGGCCCACACCAACTTCTAAGCCACCCGATGAGCACTGGTGAGGGTTAATACCAAGTCTTACTAACTCAACAGTATTTATGAATTTAGACAGCCACCACAGCTCTTTATGAACAGTCCTAAGACAGTGTACTTTGTACAGCACCATCAAAAAGTACGTTGGACTTTAAGAAAAGCACATAGTACTAAATGTATTTTTCCCCAGTAACCCAGACACATTGATACTCAGTGCCTAGATCTTTCCTACACTTTTCCACACTGCACTAGGCTTAGCTCTGAGGGATGTGGTACAAGACCAACATGTGCCAGTGCTCAAGTGTGACACAGAGGCATTTTATGAGGGTCTGAAGTGACAGTAAGCAAATCGGCAAATACCACTACAGAATATTCTGTCATGGAAATCAAAATGGTTTTCCAGATAACCCTAGAGTGCTCTACCAGAGCAAAACACGAAAAGACAGTAAAGACAGAGCCAGAAGGGAAGACTATAAAGGTGGCGGCAGGCGGAATGACACGAAATATTTAGAAGCGGATATAGGGAATTGTATTCTCCTGCTATTACTGCAATTCAAATAGGAAGAATGCTTCACGAGAATTCCTCTGAGAGAACACAAGCAAACTGGAAGGAGAAGATAAATAAGGATCTCAACAGCCACTCTTCAAAAACTGGAAAAAAGTGAAAACTAAAGCAAAGCATATACCCTTGTTAACAGTTAACCTTCTAAAACAGGCAACATCAGGAAGACCAAAGCTATCCCAAACTCAGGTCAAATAACATTAAGTCAAAACACTGTTTCCCAAATTTGAAACAAAATGTTATTACTTATTTTGATATTTTTTTAAATTTCAAAACTGCCAGAATAGAATTAAAAGCAAATAGTCAAAACCAGCATCAGAATCAATGAGGCCTAGAAAGACTGGCTTTCATATTTGAACTCTTTGGTGCCAAACAAAGCATGAGCTCCAGTCTTTTCCTTCTTGGCAGCCCTAGTTATATTTCTCTCCTTATATGGTTTCCTCTCTTCTTTGTGAGATTTGTAAGAACTTCGGTATCATGACAAAACAAAGCACGTACAACAGCTTCTGTCAAGAGACAGGATCCAACTGCCCCTCTGATTTCCTGCACCATAGTCCCACCAACTCCGTCAGTCACCCGTAAGTGTCCACCTTAACCTTCAGTGAGCTCTTCCAGCTTGAAAAACTGACAGAAAACAATTCACTTCTTGGGGGTAATCTTTTCAGCAGGGCCTGTTGTGATAGGACAAGGAGTAATGGTTTTAAACTAAAGGAGGGAAGACATAAGACTGGATATAAGGAAGAAATTTTTTACAACGAGGGTGGTGAAACACTGGAACAGGCTGCCCAGAGAAGTGGTAGACGCCCCATCCCTAGAAACATTCAAGGTCAGGTCAGACGGGCCTCTGAGCAACCTGATCCAGCTAAACATGTCCCTGCTCACTGCAGGGGGGTTGGACTAGGTGACCTTTAAAGGTCCCTTCCAACCCAAACCATTGTATAATTCTTTGCCAGGTTACTTTTATTCTAATTCAGAGAGGTAAAGGGTAAGGCAAGTAATTGGGCCCAGCTCAGGAATACGCACGAGGTCTGGGATGGAAAGGAGGAATTACAATCTCTTTCTCATACCAGCAAGCCACTGGCTTGGATCAACCATTTCATGGAACTTCACTTGTCATCTGTTTGCACCACCACCTCGCTTCAAATCTGGGTAGCAATGGACTCACAAGTGAGTAGTAAGTGGTCACAGAGATATCAACAGAGCAATTGTGTCATCGCTTCCTCAGGAAATTAGGACCTATGGGAAGGGGGAAAGTCTGTGTGTGTGAGCATGTCCACGCATCTATGTATGGTTAACAATTTTGTTGATTGTTTAAAGTCCACTAAAGATAAAACATTTCAGATTCTTTAAAATACTGTTTGCAGTGAATCAGTACTTATGAAAATAATTATTGCCTCTGCAGAAGAGGCAGCAGTATCAAAATCTGTTTTGAGGTTGCATTCTGGCCCAGAGAGAGAGAGTAAACAAAGCTGGAATAAAAAAAGACCTAAGAGAGCTCGGGACAAAGTAGTGCAAAAAGCAACCGAGTAGGAAATCCATCCAGTAAAGCAAACACCTGACAGTTGTTCCTTGTCATGTTGAGTATACAAACGTATTTCATTCTTACCTGATGTGTCTTTTTTCAAAATAGAAGATAAATATATTTATCATCTTTAGCCTTATACTGACTCAATGCTTTCTACAGGACGGCAGTTAGCTAGTTCTAGGAAGGAGCGAACACCCTGTGCTGAAGCTGGGAGCCCGGGTCTGCAGCCGTGACTGGCAGAGCAACCAGCCTTGGCAGCTTTATCTTGCTGGGGTACAGACAGATGCTGCAGTACATCCTACTTGCTGGTGAAAAGAGGATCTGGAAGGAGGATTCCAAAACACACCAAACACCTACAACAGCAGCTACGTCAACAGCCAGATTCTGATCCTCATGAAGTCAATTGGCGCTGTAGCCTAAACACCCGTATGTCTAAAATTTTAGCTGAAACTTCTTGTATTTCCACCTGAACTGGCCAAAAAAATCATGCTTTACAAAATATGATCATAAACCTTAAACTTCAAGTTTTAGGATTTTGCTTGTAAATATTTTGATTTGTGAACTAAGTTATTTTAGAAGCATTTTCTCTGGGTTCTTTTGTTTCTATCTTGTGTATAAAGTTAAATTCCAAAGAACGTGCGAACGGTAGAGTCTTGCATCAGGGAAAGAACAACCCAATGTACCAGTATAGGTTGGGGACTGAGCTATTAGAGAATAGCATAGGGGAAAGCGACCTGGGGGTCCTGGTGGACAGCAGGATGACCATGAGCCAGCAATGTGCCTTTGTGGCCAAGAAGGCCAATGGCATCCTGGGGTGTATCAGAAGGGGTGTGGTCAGTAGGTCAAGAGAGGTTCTCCTCCCTCTCTACTCTGCCCTGGTGAGACCACATCTGGAATACTGTGTCCAGTTCTGGGCCCCTCAGTTCAAGAAGGACAGGGAACTGCTTGAAAGAGTCCAGCCCTGAGCCACAAAGATGATGAGGGGGGTGGAACACCTCCCTTGTGATGAAAGGCTGAGGGAGCTGGGTCTCTTTAGTTTGGAGGAGACTGAGGGGTGACCTCATCAATGTTTATAAATATGTAAAGGGCGAGTGTCAGGAGGATGGAGCAGGGATCTTCCCACTGATGGCCAATGACAGGACAAGGGGCAACGGGTGTAAGCTGGAGCACAGGAGGGTCCACATTAACATAAGGAAAAACTTTTTCACTGTGAGGGTGACAGAGCACTGGAACAGGCTGCCCAGAGAGGTTGTGGAGTCTCCTTCTCTGGAGACATTCAAAACCCAACTGGACACATTCCTGTATGACCTACTCTAGGTGGTCCTGCTTTGGCAGGGGGGTTGGACTAGATGATCTTTTGAGGTCCCAGCTCCTAACACTATGTGATTCTGTGTAACACAGGCATACAACAGGTAAACTAACACGTTGTTTCTCTATGCTAAAACATGGGTAAAACACTCAGAAATAATAACTTTTATAACCTTGATTATGGATCCTACACCTCTGAACTCTAAAAATGAAGCGAATAGCTAATACTTTCACTTCTTCAGAAGAGACTCTGCCTTTGATCAATGGCAGTCTGCTTCTAGTAGTCATTAGCTAAACCTGTCTACTGTAGGATAAACAGTAAGATATGTAACACTTGGACAAATTCAACAATCAAGGAAGAAGAGGTAAACGGACCCTATCTTCACAACGTAAAAATAAATCATTAGATTTTACTGCCTACATTTCATCTATTGAGAACGGTCTTCTTGAGAACACTTCTGAAATAGTTAGAGATGAATCAAAAAGGACAGTTTTCTTAAGGTGATTAAAGCTTTGTTCTTCTAAGAGGAGTAAAAAACCCTAGATTTGCAATTATGCAAACGACGATACTATTCTTTTTAAACCAATGGACGATGAGCCTATCTGCAGAGAGCTGATGCGATATACAGCATCATGTCCTGTTTCAAGTTGAGCCGCTTCAAATAAATTCAGTATGCATTACAGTCTAACTCTAGACACCAATCCATCTGTGTTTGATTTGTGATTTTCTGATTTGCAGATCCACAAATCCCACTCAGCTACCGGCTAAACTTGTAGGTGGTTATAGATTCTAAATACCAAGTTTCAGGTAAGCCATATACACAAAACCTTTTGGGCCCTGCTGGGACTGCTGCAGTAGGAACTCCACTGCACCTGGCCTACTGGCTGAGATTCAACACCCATTTTCAGAACACGCTCAGTACTTTGGGACTCTCAGAGAGGACAGTCAGAAATAAGTGTAGGGTATTTCATGTATCAATGGCACAATGCTTAAAGAGGTATTTGGGAGCCAGAAAACCTGGTTTTCTTTTCTTTTTCTTTTCTTTTTTTTTTTTTTTTGTTTAACTTTCTTGCTCCTGATTTTGCAGCACAGACCAGAATCCAGGTCCCCAAATCCTCGAAGAGTGATCTAATCACCACATTATGGCATGCTGGAGGGCAAGTGGGAAGACGAGCGGTGGGCCTGGGCACAAACGGGCAGAAAAAGAAGGGGGGGGTGTCCCAGCACACCTTGGCTGCCATTATTGGCCATACCCCCTTCCCCTGGATGGCTTCTTCTCATCAGATTAGACAGGTCAACGAAGGGACTTAACACTCCCTACTCCCATTGGTATCACTTAGACACATGCCCCTATTCAAAAGGCTTATCACGTGACACTTAATTGTATCATGTACCATTTTGGTAACAAGATTCAACATTGAAATGGTATTACCGTGGCTAACAGGGAGGCTCAGTGCATAGCACAATGCTGCGAGTTCCAGAGCATGGCAGAATACCTTAAAAAAACTAAGTTCGGGACCTCTGTGCATTTAGTGCTAACTACCACCCTGATGCTGCTTTGGCAAGTAGAGCAAAAAATGTGATCCATTTATCCAAAATGTGCCTACCTGAAATACGCACTGAAGCCTCAAGAATTTAAAGCACTTGGGTACAAAAGATTTTATGAGTAAGGGAGTAAATTGCAAATCACATTCTAAATGTACTTCAGTCTCATATTATCCAGTACACTGCATAATGACACTTAAAAGTAGCATAAAAGTGTACCTAGTTACTGATACATAGAATTGAATCATAAGCCCAAGTTAAACCATCCCATGGTGTGCATTCTCCTCCTCCTATTTACTGCCTAACAATTACTCATGTGTTGGCCTCGGAGGATGCCTTCCCTACCTGCTGCCTTACAATTGTGACCATCTTAAAAGTACAACGCAAAGAGAACAGACCTTGCTGGTAATTTAAGATCAAGGCAGTTCTCTGCCTTTGCAATCATTCTTGGAGAAAGCCTGATTGATCACTTTCAAGTTCTGACTAAAACAAACAAACAAAATCCATCAGAAAAAAATACTGTTGTTCTGCTGTTTGTAACTGAGAAAAAAACCTCTTTACTCTTCAAACTCCCATATCTAACACAGTAAGTTCTGACAACAAAAGAAAAAAAACAGTGTGAAAACCCTGTAGAAAAGTACAAAAGTGCACACATGCTGGATGTGGAAAGGAATTCTGATTTCATAACAACTGTTAATTATAATTACGAATGTAAATGAATCATTGTCTTAACTAATATACTCTAATAAAATAAGAATGCCTGCTATCAGATTTATAGAAGTTTGCTACCTGTAATTTAAATGCTTGCACAACATTGTACCGTTTAGTTCATTAACGCATGGTAAACGTGTAGATGCTGCTTCTTGAATGCACACCATTCCGTTAAAAGATTTTAGGATCTTCATATAGGTTGGAAGGAATATCTCTAATGCTGCATTAGAATGTTATGAAAAATATAGGGGTTCAGACATCGTGCACTATGAGATGTTTATTCCTTTTAAAGCCTCATGGTGGTACACTGCTTCATATACAAAACTCAGAGGCTTCAATGAAAAGAATTCTACTTGAATGTCATTTGCTTTGAAGAGGCTAACTGTTGTTTACATTTTGGTCAAAAGGTAAGATACATGTGTTTTCTGGTAACATTAAATAGGTGTTTAACAGTGTATGTGGAACAAGCTGCTCAATTTCCTTGCTTTCAGCTCACAGTGAAAGATACAACGCTCCTCTTAGAGCACAGGCAACCTAGTAAAGTTAAATAAATGGTGGGAATACCAAAAAAGCCAATATTCTAAGGAGGCAACATTGGATAAATTTTACAAGACCTATACATTGAACTGCTGTTTAACAGCCAAAAGTAGCACCTCCTCTTACACATGCCTTCCCGTCGCAGAACTTTATCACAAAATTGCCACGGTGTTATAGTACACAGCTAGTGTGGTTCACCCAGAGCCAGCCCAAACTATTGTACAGCTATGCATCCTCAGCAAGGGACAATGATTAACCAATCTAGTAGTTATGGCACTCGCCAGAGAGTCAAGTGTCTGAGGTCCTGCTCCCTGTCTCTGGGTCTCTGTATTTCATAGGGAACACGCAGTGGATAAATTCAGAAAGTGAACAATGCTTCCCAAGGGACGCCCACAGTCCCCAAAGCAGGTGTGGGTAGGTGGGAGCAGTCCTGTCCCGTGCAGCAGGTGAGCAGAGAGCTGCTCCCAGTGCCTGCTGACAGCGCAAAACACTGTCCCTTGTGACTGTTCTAGAGGAACGATTCCTGCCTAACGTTTTGAAATAACGAGGGCAACCACGCATTCTCAACACCCAGCCCCTCGGTCCCAGGAGGGGACAGGACCGGAGGCACGCGCCACTGCTCAGGCTGCCCAGGAGCTGGCCCCTGCTTGGCGCACGAGTCGCTTTCCAGGCTGTCCCTTGGAAAGCTGTCCTGCTGGGCTGTAGGAGCAAACCTAGAGAACTGAGAGTTCTGCCTTCTGCTTTGGAGCCAAGTAATCTGCATCTTTCACTTCCGAGCTGGAGCACTGGGTTCAGTAATTTCAATATTGCAATTATCCTTGGGGTACATTTGATTCCTCCAATTTGTGAAAAATTCAATTCAACAGAATTACACATAAATACCACTGCAAAACTGAGCCATAAAATGTATTTCTTAGAAGCAGTGCTCACCTTCTGTTCAGTTCCATGGGCCAGTGGTTTGACTTTCAATATTACTGAATTTTGACAAGGCCTTCTTAAAAAAAAACAAAACAATGAAATTTTTTCCTGGACTTTTTTTTATTTTCATTAATATTTTTATTTTCCATTGAAGTATCTTTCTACTGCTGAAAAGCTCATCACCACGCTCATTGGTATGATGTGCAGAACAAGCAAATAGCTAGAAAGGGTCACTGTTAGTATGCTGCCTGAAACATTACTTACTAACGTTACAAATTACACCTAAAACTATTATAATAGACAGAAATTGGGGAGGGAGGCAGGGAGGGAGAAATCTGTATTGTTTGATTTGTACACCTGACTGTACTTTGAATATATTTAGTTGGGTTTCCTTGTGACTTTTCTGAGCAAAAATTCTGAAAAGGCTTGGGAAGTTACTTGAAAAGGCAGCAGGTTGAAGAAGTCTGATACCTAAAACCACCTTAATTTTAAACAAACAAACAAAGATAATTGATTTCAAATTGACTACCCATCTTAAACTGTGAAATAAGAAAGTCGCCTCAGTGAACTGAACGAGCAAAATGGAAGTAGACAATATAAAGAATACTAAAAGCAGGTGCTTTCTATTCTATCAATTCTGAGACCGTAAGGTGCTTTATAGTGACCCAAGAGCGGAGGTTTTGAATTAACATTTGATCTTGATATCCAGTACTGACACCTGAAATATTAAATACCTTAGAAAACATTATTCCAACATTACAATCATGTTCTGACTATAAATACATGTATAACAAGTTCTAAAACTATGAAAAAATATTTTTAAAAGAACCAGCAGATGTTGCTGGAAGCATTACCCTTACAGACAAGAAAACCCCTACACTTAACATAGTCTGGAAACCTCCTCCGGAGCCTCAAGACTCCACCAAAGCCAGCCTGCAACAAGGGCACTCTGCCAATAGGACTTACAGGGCATGTTCTCAATTTGGGTCTTTTTTTATTTCATTTTACTGGCATCTGCAGATGCAGTTTAAGTTGAAAAATAAAATAATCACTCTTCTCTGCTTTCCCGCAAGTTGCCTAAAGCTGAAGTTTTCTCAGCCTGCTCTCTGTACTTTATCAAACACCAATTTAACCTTGCACTGCTCAGCGAAATACTAACCAAGTTTATTTCTAGCATTAATGCATCAATTTGGTTTTGCTTCAGACAGGTGTCTTCCCCTGGTCTATTAGAAACATTTTGTCTTCCTCAATGCTTCATTCTCTCTCTCTTCATTCCTTGCTTTAATTTTAAATTACTGTTCCATCTGAACTTTGTACAGACAGTTTGAAATCTCCTCCAATCTGCAATCAACTCTCCTTTATTTTTATACACCGGACTTACCCAAGCTGTGAAAACACTCAGCAAAGATAAAAAAGTGCAGTTGGTCCAACGCTGAGTTTGATTTAGCAGGAGAGAAAAGGAAAATGTACCAACATATACTGGCAACTATTCGTTTTATTAGATGCAGTCGTTCACGCAAATTCATAATCTGATGGTTACGTACTAGCCAGGAGCAGGGACAAGGTTTTTCTCTCCCTCTTTAAACGCCTCTGCCCCGGGGGTCGGGCACACACTGTTTTTCACAGGTGGCAGCGCCAAACTCTACCCGCACTTCAATCCAAAAAGCCCTGGGACTGCGTCAACGCTATGTGGAAGCCGTCACATGGCCGCTGGCCCGCCGCCGGATCGCATTCTGCTGGTTCAGAGTTTGTTCCCTTCTATTTACAAAGGGCCGTGCGGGCACACCGCAGGGGAAAGGAGCCGAGAGGCAGCCGGCCATCCGGGCAGCGGCGGTGCCCTGCCGCGGTCCCCTCAGCGTGTGGCCCGCCAAGGACCGATGCGAACCGCCCGCTCCGCGCTACCGCCGGCATTTTTCCCAAGCGGGAGCCTGACCCCAGCCCCCGCTTCTGCGGGGCGAGCTGTCCCGCCGGCTCCGGCGAAGCGCGGCGCCTGGCGGAGCCGGTACCGGTGGGGACACACACGGACGCACGGACGCCGCCCGGCCACGCCGCCCGGCCCCCCGCACCGCCGGGGCTGCCCGCGGAGGGGCGGCGGCGGCGGCCGCCACGTGGGAGCGGCGCGGCGACGAGGCCCCGCCCGGAGGCGGGGGCTGCGGTGAGGACGCCCCGCGCGCCCCGCACGCGGCGGCCGGGGCCGCTTCCGCGGTCAGACCCACGAGCCCGAGGCGGCGGCAGCGGCGGCGGCGGCGGTGGTGGTGGTTGGTGCTTCCGGTCCGAACCCTGCCCGGGCGGATCTATGTGGCCGACGCGCGGGGGTGGGGTGGGGGGTGCGGGTGGGGAGGGGATAAGGTGAGGCTGGAGGTGACGGCGGCGTGACCGTTCCACTCTCCCCTCGCCCTCTCCTTCCCCCCCCCCCCCCCCCCCCCCCCCCGCCGCCCCGCAGATGGAGGCACCCGGGCCGGGCGCGCGCGCCCCGCGCCGCAGCGCTACGGCAACGTTCCCAGCAACGAACAAAGAGCCCCCCGCCCCCCGGCAGCCCGCGCCCCGCAGCGGCAGCGGGGGCCCCGAGCCGCCGCCGGGAGGAGGGGCCGTCCCTGCGCCTCCCGCTCCCCCGCTGGCGCGGCCCCTCTCCCCGTTCCTCCCCCCCCCTACCCGCCGGGGCGGCGCTCCCCGCCGAGGACTGCGCGGAGCGGCGCCCCTCCCGCCGCCCGGCCGGCAGAGCGGCGGCAGCGAGACTTACCTCGCCTCCACGCTTGGGCACGGGAGCCCCGGGACGGCGGGGGCGGCTGGAGCGGCCGCCGCTGGTGCCCGCGTTTCCCCCCCGCTCTTTGTGTGCGAGGGTCCGCGCGCTGCGCTCTCGCGTGACGTGACGGGACCGTGTGTCATTTCCGCACAAGGACACTGAGCCCCGAGCCGCCGCGGCCAGCGCCACCCGCCGCCCCGGGGCAGGGGCAGAGGCGGGAGGGGAGGGGGGGGAGGAGCGGGCCGCTCTCCCCCCTCCCCCTCCTCCCCACCCCCCGCCCTCCCCGGCGCTGCCACAGGGAACGCGCGGTTCCCACTGGAGACCCCGCGCGCCCCCGCCCCCGCCGCGCGCGCCCCGCCGCCCACTCGGCGCCGCGCGGGCAGCCCGCCCCCGCCACGCGCCCTCCCCGTCCCCACAGCGCCCGCGGGCGGCGCGGCGGGCACGGCCGCACGTGGGCCACGGCTCGGGGACGCGACCGCGCGCGACGGGGACCGGGACGGGGCGCGGGACGGGGCGCGCTCGCGCAAGCCACCCGCCTCGTGGAAGCGCGCTCGCGGGGCCGGGCAGCTCCGCCGGCCGCGGTCTCGCGTGGCCGCGGCACCGGCACCCACTGCCGGGCGCAGACGCGGGCCGCGCGCGTGCGGCGCGTGGAGGCGGTGGGAGCGGGCGTGCGCCTGCGCTGCCCGCCTCGGCAGCCGGGCGGGGGGCGCGGGGGACCGTGCCCGCGCGCGGCCGGCGGGCAGCGCCGCGTGGCCACGGCCGGTGACGGGAGGCGGCGAGCACGTGGCCGCGCCGCCCCACACGGCCGTTATACCCCCCTGCCGCGGCCTGAGGGAGGTGGCCGCCGCCCACCGATCCCCCCCCCCGCAGGCTGTTCGGGCTGCCCCACCGCCCCGCGGCGGGGTTGCGGAGGGAGTCGGGCCGCGCAGTCATCCCGAGGCGGCGGCGGGCTCCGGCCGGGCGAGCGGAGCCTCTCGCACGAACGGGTGGCGACACTCGCCCGCGGACCGGACCGTACGGCTTGCCGCGGCGGTGCCCGAGCCGCCGCGGCGGGCCCGGGGCACTCGTGGGAGCGCTGCCTGCCGTGCCGTCACGTTAGCGCGGGTTTCTGTGGTCGTTGCCAGGGCTGGCGTTTGGTGCCGTTTTAGGCTTAAGCCTGTACTTAAAAAAAAAAGAAGTTAATTCAGTAAATTGGTTTAATTCCCACCCAGCCGAAGGGGTTTCTGCTCTTCTCCTGCAGCGCTTTAAACGAGAGCCCGCTTCCACGCGTGGCGTTTAGGGGGTGGGTGGCAGCAATGATGTACCGAAGAGGGGTGGCGCTCTTCTTTAATTAAGTATCCTTGTAGATTTTATCTTCCCTGAGTTTGACAGGAGCGCACTAGACATCACGGTCACCTGGCAAACCCTACGTGCCCTTTCTACTAACAGCTTGTAGAAAAACAAACCGTTTCCCAAAGATGAAAAGAAACATATAAATGTGGGAGAGCAAAGCCCGGTTTTGTAACCCGTAGCCAGTTATGGCAATTGTATTTTTTGGCTATATGCAACGACCGAAATTAGCAGCATCTCAAACTTGACAGCTTTTCGTGGAATGTTTTACTGACACAGCAAACTCGGCTGGTGCTGCTGTTCCTGTGAAATAGGTTCTTTTGCCTCGTGGTAAGAGCGGACGGCCAAGTGCTCTAATTCTGCTGTGATTGTTTCGCCCTTTCCAGCGTGAAAGGAGTTAAGTCTAAAGGTGTTTATAAAAGGTGTTTATTATAACATAAATAGGGGAGGATGGATCTTGCCACAGAGGGTGACAGATTCCAACAGGATGGATGTATGGGGTAGAAGTAGCACGGCAAGGACACACCGGGCAAGTGGCAAGTAAACACGCAGGTAGAACACACGGGCTCTGAGCGCTGCTGTGAACTGCATTTCATCAGAAGCAGCCTTCTTTTTTTTTTTTTTCTTTTTTTTTTTTCTATTTATTAAAAGCAAACATAAAAACATGGAAGTCAATTGAGAAATAACGGTACAGAAAAAAACCCCTCAGATAAATCTTCTGCCCGATAAATAACTCGGCACTTTCCTAAGTACTTCCTATTTCCTTAGAACTGAACAATACAGAGAGCGGCTCTCGTAATAAAAAGTCCTCACCGTTTCAGATTTTTGGCGCTTTCTTTAGAAGCAGTTCTCTAAAATTTCACTCTGCCACTTATGTCGCTCTTCTAAATTCGGCGTTTAAGGGCTTTTGGTGTGTTTACAGTGTCATATTCCCTGAATAACCCTAACAGATAATAGTTTGTTGATTTTAACTCTGTGACCGCTCTTTTTGTTATTGTTATTAATAGATGGCTGTTTAAAGGAGCCCTTAAACGCAGGAACCAGGAACCCAGCACGGTAACTCCTCCGAGGCACCCCTGGCATGAAGGATACCTTTTATTAACAGTAAAACCAGCGTTCTGCAGTTAGCGATTCATTCACTCTGCAGAGATACAGAGCTCTTCCCCGTAACTTTGCAGAGTCGGTTAGCACTGGGAAGGCTGAAGTTTACGGCACGATTTGCCCTCTCCCTTTAATGTAAGGCTAATTGAAGGTTTACTTAAAGGGTACCATGTTCTAACACCTGGCCCAGCTGCTAAGTAGTGCCAGATCTCAGTTGGATTTTGCTCGAATGCTCTACTTAGTGGGATTAACGAAAGGCAACCATAAGGCGAGAGCAAGCCAGTGGAATCCCAAACTCAATTTCAGAGCCCTTGAGAAAATACTTGCCAGTTTGAACTCCACCTCATTTCTGCTCTATAGTGCTGGCCTGAGGCATTGTAGCTACTAGGGACCCAAGCCCAGGAGGAGACCTGAAGGGCCTCAGCTAAGCATAAAGAAGCACGAGCATATTGTTGCAATAACAGCATTCATCGAAAAGGGAGCGAGCCAAGTTGTCTCCAGGCAATGCAGGTAGCAAGCTTAGATTGGCTTCCCAGCCAGACAAGTCCCATTTTTTTTTCACCATTTGAACTTGTGCTACACAACTCATTTATTCAAATGTTCATTTCTTTCCCCGTTCATGCCTTTGGCTCAAAAGCCACTCTGTGACACTGCGGCAATCTCTGGAAAATTCCAGGTCACCAGGGAGGGGAGTTGTGGTGCTCCAGCAAGAGAACCCTTTAGGAAAAAATCACCGTCGCTCCCGAGGCCGTTACTCACTTGACCAAACTGCAACTAGACTTCAGCCATCGCCACCAACAAAAAATGGGTTCAGAGCCCCTGGCAAGCTGAGAGCACTGGCTGCAGCTGTATGGAGTTTTGTAAGGGCAGCCTATGGAGGCTCCTTGGACGGTTACCCATAAGAGAGTGTGAGGTGCCAGCCCCCCCCGCCCCGCAGAATGCCCTTTCTGTGTCAGTTCAAAGGATCTAGTCAGCTACAGAATTGCCGGGGACAGCGGTGAGGAACCAGGGTGGCTGGCAGGGAGGCGGCAGAGCTGGCAGTGCTCCTCGCTGCGGCAGGCCCTGAGCTGGGAGTCAGAACAGCTCAGTAAGCTGAAGGTTAGTATGGCGACGTGGAGCAGAAGAATGATTCTAAATTTAGAGGCCTTTTTGCTTCCTGTGCTGCACACATTTGGAATAAGCGAGAGTCCAAGCCGAAACCTTCAGCAAGGCTTCTTTCTTGTAGATCTTTGCAATACCCTACAGCGCTCAGTAGGCAGAGACGTGGCACGAGATGTCAAAAGCACTTTCAGCACCAACTAATTTTGGCAGTTTGATTCTGTAAAAAGTATAGCTATGGTACCAGTACGTTGTCTGTCACTTTTCTCCGCCACATGCCTTGAAACTAGGCCACCTTGCAGCCAGGCACAAGAGTCACGGAGTCCGGAAGGAAAGCAGATGGGAAACAGCCGCAGTGTGCAGAGCCAGGTCCTTAACTCATATGTGCTTTAAGTTAAGACCCTAATGGGAAAACAAGCCCCTTGCCCAAAAAGACAAGCCCCCACCAGTAACCAGGCTTCCTTCTGCCTGCTCTCGGGATGACTTTCAGTGATTCCCATGTTGCCGCCCACACCATGCGCGCAGCGGGGGGGTGGGTGCCCCCTCTTGCAAAGCAGCCCAGAGCCCAGCAGCGGTCTTCTGGGACAGGGCACAACTTCCTTACCCGAGCGTGGCTTGAAAGCTGCCGCTGGAAGGGTGCTTCGCCCCGGGGATGGCCTAGTGGGTGGAGGCTAATGCTGACTGCTGGTTCCGGACGGGCTGGCTGGCTTCAAGTGGACGGGATCAAACGGGCCGGCCTGCCCTCTGGGGGGAAGCCAGGCAGGCAGGACCCCTGCCCCCGCGGCGGGGGTCCAGCTGGACTCAGCACACACTCTCGGCAGGACAGCAGGAGTCAGGCACTGACTCACCAAAATTGGGCAGGTACTTAAATTAGGCAGCTTGGAATTCACCTTAAATTATTTAGGCGTGTATTCGATATAAATAAACTTCAAAGAGACTGAATAGGTTTGCCAAAAAAAAAAAGAAAAGCAAGCACACAGGTTTTGAAATCTTCCGCCTTGGATTAAAATTAAAAACCAAAGTGATTTTTAGGACTTTCAGAGAATCTGAGAGGTGCCATTAAAAAAATCACTCCAACTAACTCATCTGGTTTGCAGTAAAATGTGGTGTGCTATTCAAAGTTTACAAAAAACGAAATATTTAATGGCAAATAAGGCAACATGATAACCAATTTCATGTACCTTAATGCTTTTCACTGCCAGTCAGACTGAAAGGACATGTATGGACACATTGCACAGTAATATTTAGAAGCTCTGTTAGCCCACAGGCAACAATACTGAACAAGTAACGTGCTGCGGGCAATATCCATACATTGCTATAACCCAGGCAGAAAAGAACAGTGGCAGACACCTGAACTTCATTTAGATTTTCAAACTTCCTATGGCTGCAAGCAGCGTTGGAGGGTTCTGCCAGCAACATATTACACTGGTTGGGAAACACTGGTTTAGAGTGCCAGTTAATACAATTGCATTTTCTTTTTCCGAGAAACAAAATCGTTACATGATACTCTTTCTTTTTTAAAAAATTTTATAACAACACTGCATCTTGTTCTTAGGTACAATGATAGACGCTGTTGGGAACTTTTCAAAATCGCTATTTAGCCAGACTTCATGGACATGAGCAAGAAATATCATCATTGTCTTGCTTGCCGAATCAAGGATATCAACAGAGAGAATCCACACAGCATCTCTGGATTTGAAACACAAGCCGGTTCATCTCCAAGTGCATGTGGGTTGGAAATCTCAGAGTTTAGCTCACAGGAAAAAAGTTACAAAGAATGAACATTCATTATAAAAAACCCCTTTTCTAGCCTGAAGTAGCACCCGAGTGTACTGACAAGACAGCAGATATGTAACAGTTGAGCACCAAGGGATGGAGAATTTGATAGAAAAGCTTAAAATAAAAATCAGAGCAAAGCTGCAGTGGAAGATGGAGTAGGACAGAAATGTAAAGGAGCTTCAAGAATAGAGTAACTAACCCAGTGAGCAACCTAAAATCTCCTTCTGTGCTGCGGCAGTTTACTTATACATCAGTTGCATCCATAACTGTTAAAAAACTCAGAAATCTGAGCAATTTCACATTTTGGAAACATAAGCCTCTTTTAATCTCTTGGCAATGAAATTGCGGTTCTCTTTACTCTATGTTAGTTCAGCCAAGAACTGCGCCATTGTGTGCTATCTCACAGCTTTGCATTTAAAAAGAAGTAATGTTCACTTAATGCACAGTCGTTGTATTATCTACACCACAACTAACTCTGAATGATCAAACATTTATCCCATAAGGGTCTGCATGTCAAAATTCTGTATTACATCCAAAAGAGGTAAATATAGCCTGGAAAGTCCTTTCTCTCAAAGACGTCCACATCTCCCGGTCAAGTTCAAACAGCGCACTCTCCTTTGTGTGCTTAACACTCAGTTCCATATCCTGCCCATTACATAAAGAAATAATATTTTGGACCTGTTGCACGGTCTCATACCTCATTAAGATATGTAAGTTCAAACATTTGCAACAATATTTGAAAAAAATTATTAAGCAGTGTAGAAAACTAGGTTTCTTTGAGAACTCAGCTGGCTGGTTTGCTGTATTTTTTTTTTTACTATGTACACACTTCTCTTTTTTTTTTTTTTTTAAATGGATATAGCAGCATTCAGACTGTAGAAATCCTTATGGAAGGAATCCTCTTTGTTTCAGAACCTAAAACTGAAACAGCCTTTCTAGGTTTTTTAAGTCCCAGCCACTTCTATCATGGCCATCATGTTATATAACTCCTTTCACAAACAAGCCACTGTCTTAGAAGCAGCTACTGATCTTCCCTCTTTGGTCTCACTGCTCCTGGGAAGCTACTCCTGAACCTTGCTCTTAGGGTGGATGGGAATGTTACTGAAATATCGGATCGGTAACTCTCTAAGACCAGTCTGTCGGTTTTAGGAAGCAAGGCATTCTTTATTACAGCGCTGGGCGCACACGTGAATCACTTCGCAAAGGTGAGCGCGCCTTTTGGTCGCACGGTTACAGCCTTTATAGACCTTTCTCGTTATACATTCATCATCTTCCCCCCAAAAGGCGGTGTTACTCCAATGATTTCCCAGAAATGTTTTACGAAGGTTCCTTCCCACTTGCGCATGCTCTATCAAGCAGAACTAAATGGGTCGGTGCCCTTTCGAGGGTCTCTAGTGGTTGTCTGTAGTCCTCCTCACCATGTCCCCCAGTTGAATCTTCCTTCTTGAGCACAAGCCAGGGCCCCTTTTCTGATGCAACCTCTTGTTTGTTCTGCAACCTTAACAATCAGTCCTGCAGATGTTTGCTAGGTGTCTCCTTAACATCTGGCATGTGTAGATACCTTTGTCTCCTTGATGTCTCCTTGATGTCTCCTTAATGTCTCCTTGATATCTGCAGCTTTGTCTCCTTGATGTCTATCTGTTAAGTATAGCTTTGAGGGAGCTCCTGCTGTTCCTGTGTTCCTGCAGTTTCAGTACATTCCTCTTTCATCAGCAAGCAGGCTATGCAGAGTTTCATGACCCAAAGTTTCACATAGTTTCACAACCCCTAATTAAACTGTTAGCAAAACCAAAATTCATACAAAAGTAGAAAACTTCACTTCATTAGGAACCTTCCCTTTGGAATTTGCATTAATGTGGATCTCTGGTTCATGGCAACTAGATGCTTTAACCCATCTAGCGTAATTCAGTCATACCCTTCAGTAATGACCTTGAGAACATGCACCTATTAAGAAAAATAATGCACTTTATCCAACAGAAATTTGCCTTTGCAACTGGTAACATTTAATCTGGACTAATTTTTTAATAAAAAATGTAGGTGTGGGGACCTGGGTTTGCAAGAACAGAAAAATCCCACCTGCTTAGTGGTTGTTACAAATGTGATTAAAGCAATTACTTTTCTTATAAGTTTATATAGGAAATACTTCCAGTCGTTAGTAATGTGACCATTTTTAGCAGTAGCAGTCGCCTTTAAGAAATACTAGATGTTAAACCCCTGTTTACTTTCCTGCAAAGACATCTTAGCATATGTACATCTAAAAGCCATCTATAGCTTGTGGGCATGCAGCGTCTGAGCAGAGGTAGGGACGTTCATAGGGTTTTGTACATGGATATAAAGTGTTCACATATTAACTTCCATAGGTTGACAAAAGCAACAACATTGTTTGATTAAAAATAAGTCTTACTAACACAGACATTTTTTCTGCAATGTTCTCCTGCTAACCCCATTTTTTCATGTTGGTGCTGAAAATAATGATGCAAGCAAGTAAGTGTAATTGTAGAAAATTATTGCTAGTGATTTGCATATGAAACACACACCTTTTACTGCCTCTAGTTAGCATTGTTCACCCGGCTTATAAATAGTACAGCTGAAATGCTGCAAACAGAAAACAGTTTTCGATGGGCACATGCTATGAATGAAGAAATGTTCCGACACAATGTGCAAGTTGGAAAGCTTTCACCAAAACTAGCCAAGAGGGAAAAATGCTTCATTTCCTAATCACGCTCTGCTTTGGATAAGCCGGTCACATATAGAAAGCATCATGCTCATCTGCAAAGAGTAAAGCTTTGTAAAATGAGTGTTTATGTTTTTCTGGAGGAAAAAAAAAAAAAGAAGTAATCTAATCTATCAGTACTTGTTTCAGATTTTTCTAATTACTTCTACATAACATTTCATTTTTATAATTTGACATTTAATAACTGTTAAAATTTGAACCTTGTGGTTGATGCAAGTCATTTGCTGTAAATGTTGAAGGCATAAAACCCCTCTAAGTTTTAAGATACTGGTTTTGGTGAAAGTAAAATACTCACTTTGTATACAATTTAAAAACTAAAACTGTTGACCATTGTTCTAATAATACAGCAGAGTATTTTTTAGTCTTTGGTATTTGGGGGAAGGGGTGAAGGAAGGAAGGCAAAATGGAATAGGGTAAAGAAGAAAATGTTAAAGCAAGATTTTTTATAATGTTGCTGCAAAATTACAGTTCTTCTATATAACCATACCAAAATACGTGTCAAATTGAATTTTATAAATAAAGTTCCTAAAAAAACAAATCAATCTGAGAAATACTGTTTTAGTTATCAGTGGGACACCTGTCTGTCACTGTGAGCCAAGAGCAACATTCTTGTATGATGCGATGCCTCTTTCCTACTGCAGACAGAACTGCAATTTCATCGTGTGAAGTCAGCAGAATACTATAGAATGCTGCTTTCCAGCCCAATAAGTAAATTGTCTTGTCGCTGTTTCTATTTTGGAGAAAAAGGTTGCCTTTCCTCATGAGATGTACCCGGACAAAAGCGTTTTGCAAAGAGGAAGGAATTAAAGTCCACTCCACGCGTTGCAGAGAACGAATCTCCTACGCGCGGGGGAGCCAGAGCATTCCTCTGGCTGCTCTCGGGGGCGGTGAATTTGGCAGCAACGCCGGGAGCTGCGGGCAGAGTCCTGCACAAGTACCAGTGCTTGAAGATGTGGACAAAGGTCATTGCGTGAAGCTTTGGTGTATCGAGTGCCAATTCGATTGTCACCCTCTTCTCCCCTTTGCAACTTACAGTGAGCTTTGTGCTTTATCTTTTTGGTTACTTCAAAGGCATTTGCTATCAGAATTTTAGCTTAATGGGTACTTTCTCTTAGCTTTAGGAAAACTGGCTTACCCTAAAAGAGAAACACGTGAATGCTAATTATGTAAATAATTAATGCATATTAGGGATTGGTTTCTGAAAGGAAAAAAAAAAAGTAATTTAATGCAAAGACCGTCAGAACAGGTGACTTCTAGAACTAGAAATATTCTTTCCTTTGAACTGCTTTGAGAGACTGAAAAGCTTTAGCTCTTTATTTTTCATAAGACGCTGTGCAGGTAAAAGTACTTTGAAGACTACAAAGAATAAAAAAGAGTTTGATGCCTCACTTTTCCGTGAGATTGAAGCAGTTGATGAGAGTAGCGACAGCTAGTGATCTGACCCAGAAGCCACTTCCTTGATAGATCTGCAGCATGACACAGTTGCTTGAGTTGGCCTTCTGCATCTGTGAAAATTCAAACACTACCTGCTCAGAAGAAAAAGCAACGGAGAGATCGCACCAGCAAGTTTACCCCTGAGGAGGCTGGTCTGGCATCTTTAACACCGCTCGGGGCAAGAAGCATTCCCCAACCACTCCAGAGAATGCTTCCTTAATGCTTCCATTAAACTAAAAAGAGCTTTTTAATCTTTTAGCAGCTTCTCTCAAGTTGGAGGCTAAGTCGAATATGGGCCACCCATGCACTCCTCATTGCAAATAAGGCAAGGCACACGCTGGGTTACATGAGGAGAGGCACAGCCAGCTGATCAGGTGTGCCAGGCCATCAAATCCATGCAGTCCAATAAACCTGGTTGTCCCTTTCCTCTGCCTGGCTTGAGACAGGGCCCTTCTGTTCCCGGACGGAATACTCATTACCTGATTACCTGCAAGCCAGAAGTTCCTTATTCGGGTCAGGAGGAATATCAGCCCTTCTACTCTGTCCAGGGAATTGCTCAACAGCAACTGGAGCAGTAATTTTCCTGTATGGACCCTTTTTGGCCACTGTTTTTCCTTTCAATTCACATACTCCAGCTTCCAGGTTTGAGGCGGGTTCACCATCCCACTTCCCCATGCACTCCTCGTGGTCGTACAGACAGAACCACAGGGTGGCACGCAAATGTGCCCATGGTACCCTTCCCCTTGAGCAGAGAACAGCTCACTTGACAGCTGAGACGACGGCTGCTAGGGGCGAGGAGGAAGACACACTGCCTTTTAATAACTGGAAGCGTCAGGACAGTCTCTCCCCAGCCGAGACACAGGCCTGTAGGCTTGGGGTGAAAGATTCTCTTCAAATTGCTGGAGCTGGCCAGCCAATCTGCCCACAGTTGCGGCCTCGATGTCTGGCCAGCTCATTGGCACCAGGGTGCTGGTGTACGACAACAGTGTGCTCCATACAGACTTCTGCTGTATGGACCATGTGCACTGGACTTCATCCAGGTCTTTAGATGCTTGGTTGTTGTCCAGGCTGCTGTAGATCACCTCTGCCACTGCTGATTCCCTCAGATACTGGATCCCACTCTCACTGTTGTCCACTTGCCTTGATAGTTTACAAGATCTTCCTTCAGGGGATACCTTTCCTTCACGCTCAACAGGAGCTGCCTCCAGAGCCTGCTGATTGTTGCTCCTTTTCCAATCCCTTTGTCAATGCCCCAGTCCCTTGCCAGGGATCCCAGCTGCTGTGTTTCCTTGCCCTCTAATTCCTGACTCTCGGCCCCAGTATCCCAGCATTGGAGCGGCCAGCTGCTAATTAGCTCACCAGGTTGATAGCTATAATCCATGTGCATATCTTGCAGCTTACTCAGGGATAAGGAGCTGGTGGTTTCTGGCTCGCTTATGATTTCTGTCTCTTTCCCCTCCTGTTCTTGTGACTGCTCTGCTGCACAACTGGCTGCCCCTCTGATTCCTCCTCCTGCTCCCTCTTAGAAGCTTCTTCCTCCCTGACTGAGATGACTTCTGGTTCCATTGTTTCTTCTTGACTATAGGGGCAACAGTTCAGAGTTGTGTCTCTGGCTTAGCCACAGTGCCCATCTGTACTGTCTTCAGATCCAGGACCCTCTCTCCCCCCTGAGGGTGCTGAACAGTGCTCGGTAGGCATAGGCCAGGCCCAGCACAGTGCGAGGAGCTGCGTCCCTTTAGCATAGCCAGGGCATTCTTTTCTCAATTTAAGGACATTCTTCTCTCACTTTATCAGGATCCTTAGCACTTAGCGGGTCAAGTCCCACACCATCGGAGGTGAAAAATGTTCTAGATACCTGCCTTTATTCTCCCACGCTCCTTGCCACACACAACCACACTTTCTCAGGGCATATCCCTGTGTGATGTTCCTAAATAGTCAGTTAACCTTAGGAAAAGCTGGAAACAGATTCTTGAGACACACCAATGGGAGCATTCTGATTACCGAGGGATGTTCAAAATACTAAATTGTCATTGTAACAAGGTGGAAGGCAGCTACCTTGCAGGAGATGAAAGGGAAGGTGCCATTGTTTCCTCCACAAATTGGCTCTCAGAGGAAAAGAGGGAAAAGGTGTAATTGTTAATTGTCTCCACGAGATGGTTCCCGAAGTACTGGGAGAGCAGCAACGCAGGGCCCAAATAACAGATTAGGCTCAGGGCCAGTGCTTTCATCATAGTTCTCCCGGGCAAAACACAACTGAGTGCTACATGGCACAGCAAAAGCCAAACCCAGCCTTTTACAAACTCTCAAATCTGATGTACAGCACGAGAGGGAGCATGACATGGGGCGGGTAGGGGAGCAAATAAACCTGCATTGAGAACAAGTAAGTCAACATCACAACCAGCAACAGCTAGACAGCTAGAGTAAGTTCCCTCTAGCACACTCTGGTCAAATGTCTCGTTATCTTGAACCCTCCACGTCCCACAACAGGTGCCAAAAAGGACTGTGGTGGGCTTGCCTTGCATGGCACCTGAGCACCTCACAGCTACGCACTCACTGCCCCTCACAGTGGGACGGGGGAGAGAATCAGAAGCGCAACAGCGAGAAAATTCGTGGCTTAAAGACGGTTGAATATGTAAAAGGGAAAAAACCGAAACCAAACCAAACCAAAGTAAAGTAAGTGATGCAAAAGCAATCACCATCAGCAGACTGATGCCCAGGCAGTCCCCAAGCAACAGACCCCCTGGAACAACCCCCCACCCCATCCCATTTTTATTGCTGAGCATGATGTTATATGGTGCGGAATATCTCTGCGGTCAGTTCAGGTCAGCTGTCCCTGTTGTGCCCCCTCCCAGCCCCTTACCCACCACCAACTCACTCACTGGGTGTCAGACTGAGGAGCAGAGAGTGCCTTGGAGCTACACAAGCACTGTTGAGCAATAGCTAAAATGTCAGTGTGGTAGCAACACTGTTTTGGTCACAAATCCAAAACACAGCACCATATGGGACGCTATGAAGAAAATTAACTCCATCACAGCAAGACCCAGTACATCAAGGCAAATTTTTGTTCTCCTCCTTACCGTACTCAGTGAGTCTGCTCCTGAACTGGTCTAGTTTGGGCTCACAGCCCTACAGGGGTGATACAAAAGTCATGCAGGTCACTGGAGGGCTACCCCATTAGTCATGGCCTAGCACACGTGGCCACCAGGAGAGGCTGACAGAGCTGGGGCTGCTCTGGCCCGTAAAAGGAGGCTAACAGGCAATCGAACTGTATCGCACAGCTGCAGGACAGGGAATTACAAAGACACCAGAGACAAACAGTTCTTGGGAAGGGCAGGTGACAAATAATGGGCAATGGCCACCAGCTAAGGTGAGAGAGGTTCATGCTGGACATCAGGAAAACTCCTTCACAAGGAAGGCAGGGAAGCACTGGGACAGGTTGTGTGGGGAACCTGCGGAAGCTCCATCCCTGGTGGTTTCCAAAACCAGACTCCATGTAGCCAACAGTCCATGTCAAATGGGAGATTTGACTATATGACTTTCAGCAGTCCCCTCCAGCCAACACTTCTATTCCTCTAAGTACCTCATTTTACAAACAACCTTCCTATACAGCATCATCACAATTGTGGAGCTGGAAATACCTGGCTGGCAGTTAAATGACTTTCCATCCCAGACCTATGAAACAGCCATTCTAGTGCTCTTTATAGGAGGTGAATTTAGTTTGGTTTAAAAAGCAGATGGGACCTTGTCCTGTATTTTGTGCACCTGTGGAACGGTCCAGCAATACAATACCTGGGGTAATTTCAGAGGAGCAGCTGACAGATACATCTGGTCGAGTAGCTGCATAACTGCAGTGAATGGTGTGAATGCCTTCCTCAGTCGCCCCCTAGACCACAGGCCTCCCTCTCCCTGACCTCTTTATAGAGGTAGGTGGGGGAAGGGAATCGATGAGATAAAAATAAAACCAGAACAGCCCTAAGGTTCCACCACTGCTCAGAAATTGTGTAAGGTGTGGAGAGTGTATTAATACACAGCAACGACTAATTCACCAAGGTTGACAGAGGGGTACAATACTTTGCTTGTAGTTTACCTGGAGGAAACAAGACAACAAACATTTCTCAACAATTGCAGGCAAATATCTTCCATGTAAGATTACTTGATAATATTGATAAGGGACAATTCACGTTGATTTTTTTAAATTAAGGTTGAAGAATAGTTTAAGAGCAATCATAACATTCTGGTGATAAAAATACAGAAAAAGGTCATTAATTTTTGCTGATTTCCCTTTATTAGTAAAATGTACAAATAAAAAAAAATTTACTTCCATGAAAAAATAAACCAGGTGTACACAGTTTTGCAGCATCTTCGACCTCCTTTCACACAACTGAGGTGAGGTGACTCAGAGTATCTCCAGCAGACCCAAGCTTCCTGCAGCCCTAAATCATTATGAACCAATTAGTGTAGATGTAAGACAAAAAGATGATGCATGGCTCCTACTATATGTAATATGTAAAAGACAGAGCCAAAAAAAGCTGAAATGTGGTTGAACTTAGGCATTTCTTTCAAGCACATGTTTTACATTAGCAGAACTTCAGGGAACTTCACAGGTGAAAATGCACAGTGGTTAGCTAAGGCAGGTGCCTGCGACTGCCACTGCTTGAGCTAATCCACACCTCAGTGCCCCTCTTCTGTCTCCAGCCTTCCTGCTGCAGCAACAGCACTAACTCAGGCAGAAGTACCCAAGTCTTGGGAAGAGAGAAAATGCCAGGACAGGCGTGAGAAGGGAAGGGCAAGCAAGAAGGGGTCTGGTGTTGAAGTTGTTCCAGAATCAAGCGAGTCCTGAGTTCTGGATGCTGCTCCTAGACAAAGATTGTGTCTCAAGTTTGCTTATCATACATACAATATATGGTGTAATATAGTCATATATTACACAGAGTATTATGTACATTATGCAGGATGTATTTTCAGTATATTTTTAGAGGACAGAGTTTTTATTTATATTTTGCATTTGGTGGAATGCAACACGCTGGTCTATGACAAACAAGCTGTGTGACGGGGAAGGAGTGCAGGGGGAGAAGGAGGGAGGACAGAATTTAACAGAAATAACTCCACTTAGTGTTTGAGTGAGGGATGTAATGAAATCTGTTTGCTGTGCTAGCTGTCTCCAGATTGGGCTGTAATTACACCACAGAAGGAAGAAAGGTAGCTGAGTCTCAATCTAGATCATTTATGTAAACTCAGCCTTCTTGTCAACGGTGTTCTCAAATTGCATGCATGCAAACCACAAAAATCATCTCCTATGAACAAAACAGAGACGGTCTCAAATTGCAGGCTTCTGATACACCTTATATGCTGTCTGTAATTGGACTTTAAAATTCAACACACTGAGGTTCAAAACTTCTCCAGTATTTTCTGTATTTTATTCAGCGGTGTGAAAGACTGTACTCACAGAAGAGCACTCCTTCTTCCTTTCTGCCAAAGGCCGATGTCTAGCCTTACAAATTAACATTTATTTGGCTTAAATGAATGCAAGTGTCACAAACCTAGGAGATTCTTTTGTGTAAGACCATGTTGAAACAAACTGCTGGACCTGTGGGAGGGATATTCCCTCCCCCAGAAGCACTGGAAAAACCTCATTCTTTGACCCAGAGCAACATATTATATACGCACAGTATAAATCCCAGGCAATCAGTTCCCTTAACAGAGCCACATTAATATCTGATTAAATATTTTAAAGCTCCTACTTACCATGCTTGACACATTTTCTCAGCAAGTTTCTCAAATACGGAAAGCATTAGGCACAGGGTAATTTTACATTTGAATACATAAAAACAGTGTGAGGAGACATGACTGCACGCAGACAAGAGAGAGGATTTTCCCCCACTAATCCCTCAAACTGCCCTTCCCCTTGATAAGCAGGTACGTTAATTCCTGGCTTCGGCAGCTCGCTCGCTCTGGGCAGGTTTGAGCAGGTTTCTTGTGACACCTGGAGCTTCACGCCCCTCCATCCCTCCCTTGGGCAGGAAAACCACCGGCCTCCGCCCTGGCGCCGTCCCCGCCGGTGCCCAATCAATACCGACTTATTTCCTGTCCATTTGCTGAGGTCACGGAAACGGGACTCATTAATTATTTCTACCGGAGCAGCCTCAAGTGCGCTTCTGGCACGACAAGTGAAAGCTGGCTGTGACCTTTTTTTCTTCCCCCTCCCGAATTTTGTTGGTGGTGGCGGTGGCGGCGGCCGGCGCGTGTTCCTCCGTCGGGACGATGAGGTGACCAGCGGTGCAGGGCGTCGTGTCGGCGTCCCCACTGGGTCGCTCCGGCCCGCAGAGGGAGAGCGGCTCCTCCCGGGGCGGAGGGTCAGGGAAACCTGGTCACAGCGTAGACAATGTTGGCCAAGGCGGCTCTGGCCTCGGAGGGAGGGAAGCGCTCCAGGGCTGCTAGTGCTCTGTTTCCGTGGCAGCGGCAGAGGTCGATGGCAGAAGTCACACCTTTGCCGCCCTTGATCGCTTCCTGCAGCTGTCGGGAAAACACAGGCACAACGGGGTGGGTTTCGGCAGTGCTGGCGCGCACAATTACCTCTGAGAGCACAGGGCTTCCACCGCCCCTTCCCGAGGCAAAGGCAAGAACCGAAGCCGTCAGACAAAGCTCTTAACTACTCTCAGCTGCTCTGTTTTGGCTCCCCACTGCAGCAAAATTGTGGGTAATTTAAACTACAGCATCCATTACTTCAACACCTGAAAGCTGCGGGTTCTCCAGAGGGCACACTTAATTAAAAAAAAAAAAATAAAATTTATATATCTGGGCATTTCATACCTAAGCCACTGAGCTTTTGTGCAGAACTGGCAGACCAGCCGCTCGCTCACACCCTCATTTTCTGCAGTCAAAAACTGGATTTTATGAACACCCATTCTATCCCATTTTTGGAAACAGGCACAGGATGACACATGTTGAACTCCTGTCTTTTGTAATACAGGTTTCTATTTATACACCCCATGATTACACTTGTTACAGTGGACAAAAGCAAATTTTGTCAGTAAAAGGGGATGTGTTAACCTTCATCGTACTGAGCTATATCCATGCAAACTCAGTCTTTTCAGTAAGGCTAGGGAATTTGACAACGGTTTGGTGATACACCATATGAGAAAATATTTTCCTGGAATAACGGACATTCCATGGCAAGCTGCTGGGAAGGTTTGACACCTAAAAAACTTGGGTAAATGACAGGTTAAATTTCCTATGAAATAACACAAACAAAAATGACAAACAAAACGTTGTTTTTTTCCAGTTCCTCAGCTTAGCTGAAGCTTTAAATAGTCATCACACTTAAGGGCCTTTTTATTTTTAATTATTATTTTTTCCTGAACAGTATCACGACAATGTCATGAAACACTGTTACATTTTCCACCGTGCAATACAGGTGTCCCCAGACCAACTCCAGCCTGATGCCTCATGCCAGAGCCTGGGAACCAAGGCCAGATGGATCTTTGGGGTTTGATTATCCCAAAAGCATGACAGCATTTCATGACCTTTAATGTGCCCCACCTGGCTTTCATAGCTGGCTTACATCACTGTATTGGCTTTTCAAAAAAGGACTTTTCTTGAACACAGGTATCTACGGTAACTAATTATACAGGGGTTTATAAATTATGTTTTCCTCCAATACACAGCCTAATGACCCAATTAATTTACAAATACATCAGTATAACCTTATCTATCTAGTTTAAATCACGTAAAAATGAAGCTATGACCAAATTGTAAAAGTCGCCCATTTTATATAGATACTTGCATTCATACAGAATGAATGACATTTCTTATCTGAATACAAACTGAAGCAGATTCATTATCTGCATTTAAAGATGATATTAGCTGAAACCATATTACAGCATTTGAGTGTTCAAGTCCCAGTTCATATAAATTTTATTCTCCACTTCAGTTAGAATCTTCCAGCACTGTGCACTGGAAAGGAACTTGCCCTGAGGCACAAATGCATTGCACAGCTAAATCAACATGTCTTCTAACGAATGGGAATCGGCCATATAACAACAGCTCTACAGCAAAGGTGGGGGCAGGTGAGATGAGGTACCCTAGCGGCGTGAAAAGGTGTTTCTTCCCCCTTCCTTCCTTGAGGCACAACTTTGTGGAGATAGTAGGAGAACCCACACATCTTGAAGCAAACTCTGCTGATTTGCTAAAGCTCATTAAAAAAGGTTTAGCATACTCATGTAAGTATACACTGAGATGTAAACAGGACAGAAAATAGCTCCTAAAATGTCTTCAGACTGGTCAAAGAGCAGATGAGTTTAGCTTAAGCATATATGATTGCATACATGTACAATGACTTACTCATAACACCAAAATCTAGAAAGGGAGAGAATTCTAATGCAAGGACACAATCCATTTACACGCTTGTCTTGTGTAAGCCCTTAGACACATATAGTCCCTTGAAGACAAAACAATTGCAAAGCTGGTGTCAAACTATACGCAGAGGAATTACAATACAAAAATCAGACTAATCTGCTATTGAACGTTTCCAAACAAAGTTCAAGGAACCTCAAAATAAAAAATACCTCCTTACATGGCAGGCTCCTTCCTCAGCTTTTCAGTTAGAGAACATCCTATATAATGAACAATTTATAGTTCTTAAACACTTACCTGTTTTATGTTCCATTTGCAGAATCAGCTGATCAACTCAAATAAGCATACACTGAGGCAAACCAGTCTGGATTAACCTGACTGTATGCTACCTCTACCTCAGCTGGGGTTGTAAAAGGAGAAAAAAAACAATAAAGAGTAAAAATTTGGCTTCCTGTAGTGGGATAGCTATTAAAGAAATACAGGATATAACTCCACGGGGAACCAGGCTTCAGTAGCCCTGCTATACGCTGAAAACCCCAATTTAAGACTTTAGCTGTACTGTTAGTTGTATTAGTTACACTTTCACACTTTCTCAATTTTTGAGCTTCAATGATTTTATGTAATGAACTTCACAAACTAAGTACATAGAAAAAAAAAATCAATGTATCCAGTTTAGATGTATTATTTTTAAATTTCATTTGGATGGGAGCAGCTAATTTTGCAGGCAAGTAAACAGAAAAGCAAAATGAACTGCTTTTATTTGTTACTTATAAACTTTAATTAAGCTCCTTCATTAATTTCTTCTAAATAAAGGAATCTGCTCTTTTAGTCTCTACTTATACGGCATCATTTTGTGCATCAAACGTATTTCCACTTCTAGGAACAATTTCATCCATCTTTAAAACACAACCTTCTCCACAGTGGCATTCAATAATTAAAACTGAATATAAGTCAAAACACAGATTGATTCAACACACTTTTCTCCAGTTGAACTGCTAGATACGCTGGAATATTGCATTTTAACTTTTAAGCTTTTGTTCAGACCATTGGCACTAGAGCCCTACTTCATTCTAAAGAATCTGAAAAAATCACCGACTGGGTTTTGGTTATTTAAATTCAGCTTAAAGAATAGTCTTGCAATAGCACAGCCAAGTTGAGACTAAGATGAGAAGTGATGCCCTCCCTCAACATACCAGCACTGTTTTCCTTCAGCACCTTCTGTCTTCCTCAATATATTCAGATATTGACCAAGCTTGACAGTTTTGCCTGGTACACATGAAGCTCAGACCCCCAAATTTTATGGCTGAAGGTTGTTCTATGAATCTAAGGAAAAGCAACAGCAACATCATTGTCTTCACAGTCTGGGAAAGCGATGCCTGGCTGAGCACTGAGAACAGAGCACCTCAAGATTCCTGCTCCCATTCAGCCTGCTCTATCGGCACTAAGCCCAGACTCATCCATTTGACCCGCCATGAATTTATTTTCATTTCTTTTAATTCCCTAGTATTTGTCTAGAAGGAGGGAATGCTCTGAATACACACAGACAGTCAAACTGCTGAGTGAGAGACTGGGCTCTATTTCTCCAGCTTCCTCCTTCCCTTCTCGTCATTTCCTTCTCTTCAGTCATCTTATATCAGCAAACCAAGAGGAGGAGAAAGGGGCGCTTTCTGAGCCCTCCCAACTTCAAGGTTGCTTTCCACTATCTCCCTATGCTCTAGGCATGTCCTGCAAATAAGTGGTAAAAGACATTGATTGTTCCTTGCAGATTGCCCCTTGAAAAAGAGATTGCCCACTGAAAGGAGAGTTTTATACCAGCACCTTGTTTCAAGCTTCTATTTCCTACTCTTCAGGAGACAACCACAAGCACCAAATAGTTGGAGTTGGGGCATTTTCCACTCAACCCTCTGAGGTTTGCTGGGCCAAGAACAGAACAAAAACCCAGAACAGCAGCCGCTTTCTATGAAAAGGGGGATCTGGTTTCATGACCTTGGGCTCAGGACTGCTTCCATCTCTCACGTTAAAAGCTACTGGACAAAATAGAGGTAGGTTTGGAGCAATGGCCATGTAACCATATATAGTTCATTCATGGTTCCGGCCCTACATGTGGGAACAGGAGGATGCTTACAGATGATAACTAAGAAATTATTTCCTGCAGAAAAGCATAAGTGAAAAATAAAAAGAAAACCTGTGTTGTTTAGGTCATAGCATATATAAAATTGTAGTGAATTCATATTCCTGCTCCTACTTTGTAGCATTAATGTTTGGTGCTTTTTATTAAGTATTTAGGCACATTCATAAGGGATATTCTGAATTTGGATTAACAACCTCGATAGGGTCTACACAGCTTTTCGATTCTACTGATTTGTTACAAATACACGAAGAGTAATGAAATGGTGACGGTGGTGAATCTCAAAACCAACTGCTAGTTTCATGTATGGTACTAAACGGCCATCCAACAGAAGTTGCCTCTAACCAGATTTGACAACATTCAACTAGATTCAAATCAATGACCAACTGGCCTAGAGGTCCACATCCTGTTTTTCAACTATACCCTTTTTCAACTATACTCTGTAGCCTTTCAGTGCTTAAAGGGGGCCTATAAGAAAGACAGGGACAATCTTTTTAGCAGGGCTTGTTATGACAGGACAAGGAGTAATGGTTTTAAACTAAAGGAGGGCAGATTTAGACTAGATAGAAGGAAGAAAATTTTTACAATGAGGGTGGTGAAACACTGGAACGGGTTGCCCAGAGAGGTGGTAGAAGCCCCATCGCTGCAAATGTTCAAGATCAGGTTGGACGGGGCTCTGAGCAACCTGATCCAGCTAAAGGTGTCCCTGCTCACTGCAGGGGGGTTGGACTAGGTGACCTTTAAAGGTCCCTTCCAACCCACACTGTTCTATGAGTCTACGATTTTTCCTTCATAGTTAGTTATCTACACACCTATTTTTTCTTGAAGCAGTGTATCCATGCAGCAAAGATCACCAACCACTTCTTGGGCTGTGTTAACAAGCGTATTCAGCAAGCAATTACTGCTCCCTGTCTGGGGCTTGTGGGACTGTGTCTGGAGTGCTGTGCCCAGTTTTGGGCTTCTCACTAAGTGAAAGACATTGCCATACCGCAGCAAGTGCAGTGGGAGGCTGCTGACTTGACACGGGGCTGGAGCAACACACGGTCTACAAGGAAATGCTGGGAATTGCTTACTTCGGCCTTAAGAACAGAAGGCTGTTATTGCTGTCCCAACCACCTCAGGGGCAAGGAGTCAGAACTGGACTCTTCTCAGAGGTGTACGCAGAAGGGATGAGAGGCAATGGGCACGGGTTGCAGCATGGGAAATGCTGATTAGACCCAAGGAAATTCTTTTCCACTGGGAGGGAAGTCAAGCACTGGAATAGGTTGCTCGGGTTGGCTATGAAATCTCTGTCCTTGCAGATACTTAAAACTCAGCTGAGCAAACCTATACTGGCTCTGCTTTGAGTGAGAGGTTGGAGCAGACATCCCCCAGAGGTCCCTTCCGACTTAAATTGTTGTATGATTCTGTGAATAAAGTAGAGTTCAAAGTACTACGTTTCCCAGTCTCTTTGCTTTAAAAAGGCAAAGAGAAAATTTCTCACCCATACCATGGAAGTTAAGTATTTGCCTTTCAGACCAACTGTTCCGGATTGCTGTTGGACCGAACGGCTTGTCTGAGGGCAACGAGAGGTCAAAGAGGCAAGCCAGGGACTGCTGGATTTTGGAGACTGAAGAATTAAAGGAGATAAAAAGTAATCAGGTGTTCAAGTACAAAGACAACTAACTTCAAATCTTCTCTGCTGAGATATTTCTGCTTAATTTCCTAGCCAAACGAAAGAATACTCTTTTCAGACAGCTCTACCTGCAGGGAACAACAAATTCAGTGGGGGAAGACTCCCTGAATACGTGGTGAACATTTGCTGTCCTAGACTATGTGCAAAGGGAGAACGAGAACACTGAAAGTCTTTTTTTTTTTTTTTTTTTTGCAATGGTCAAACTTAGGATTAATTATTTCAGTGACAAGATATCAATGAGTAACTTCAGATTCTGTTGTTGTTGTTTTAGAAGAATGATCCTGAACAGCTAAATTTGTTATGTACTGAAATCTTCAAACATCACGCATTCTCTCTGATCTTGAAGTGAGCTAAAATATTCGACATTTCTGAAGTGCACAGTACTCACCGAAACAAAAAGAAAGCCCAAAACACAAAATTCAAATTGATTCGTAGCCGAGTGACTGACTAATGCTCTAAGTGTTTGGCACTGGCTTTTCTAAATTTGTTTTCCCTTTTGTGAGAACACCATGCTCAGTAAGCACTGACGTTTTAGACTGCTGAAATGTTACCTTGAAAGGGTACCAATGTGTTTCACAGCTCGTAGATCAATTTTTTCCTTTGTATTTTTAAGTACCTCGGAATGTCTCAGCATCCACCCTTACAGTTTTTGTGGCTGGATACAGGGTTATGCTCTTCCTTCTCAAAATGGGATGGACAATCATTTAATTGCATCACTTCATAATGTCACAAGGTAATTTTTTTAAATTTTAAAATCTTTGTGGCTACATGCAGCATTGAAACTGGGGCAGTATCTATCCAATATTTTCTCAGAAACTTTTTCTATACAAAAGGTAGAGAAATGCATCTTTAAAGGGCATAAACACCCCACAGAAACTTCCATTAGTAGAGTATGAGTTACTTTCCTTACTCATCTGACAAACAGAAGAAGTCTCTTTTTGCTTCAAACCCCAAACCGTTGTATCCAGGAAGAGGCCAAGCCTGAAGAGAGTCACCCCCAATAGCAGAGGAAAGATGGCTGGCTTACAGGGAACACTGCTACTCCAGCAGTTACCCAGTTCTTGTAGTACACTTTGCCAAAAAAACAGAAGTCATCCCAAGACACTGATTGATTGTACAAACCCTCTAATATTTTAGAAGAGACATCAACTCCTCCTCCTTAGGCCTTTCCATGTCTTTCACAATGAACTTAACAAGGCCCACTAGCTTTTAAATCTAAACAATGGTAACTAAGTCATGACTTTTTACCGAAAAGCATGACTTTCTTAAACCATATTAATGCAAACAGTGATTGTTAATTGTCATGTTAGCATACACGAGAAATTAACTTTATATTTGTGTTAAAAGATGTGATAGTTGTTTGCTTTAATGAAACAAAAGTTGTGCTGGATTCTCACCCCAAAGAAGCCATGGCAAGTACCCATTGATTAAAAACAAAGATTCAACTGAGTTTTGGTACTGGATGTACACCTTGATAATTCCAATATGGTTAATTCCAACAAAAGAAAAAATTGCTTCTTTTGAATGGTTTTGGCTGCTTTTGTAATATTATTAACACATCTAACACCCCACCCCCCATATTAATTAAGCCACTGACTGTTGTTATGTATATTAAAAAAAAAAAAAAACAAACAGAAAAGGAACTAATGGCAGTGGCTGCTCCAGAACAAACAAGACAAATTTTCATTGAAAATTGCCCCAGATCATAAGCACCTACAAACAACAATCTCTGGTTTTAACTCCCTGTTGCATTTCTGGAGCAAGAGAGTGAATAATCTATGGCCTATAGTCCCATGACACATCTCATGATGATCCTCTGGCATTTAAACAAACAGAACTGTGGCACTACTGTCACCGACACCATGGGACTGTAAACTTGCTCTGAGACAGCGCTGCAGCAGGATGAATGCACTAACCACGGTTGTCAATGGTGAGCTGGGGAAGGGGAGCCATGCGACCATGCGACTCTTGCTAATGCAACTGGATGGCACTGTGGTGGTGGTATTTACTAGTTGCATGACAGCAGGCTAGCACTGAGAAACCTCCTTGTTTCCGAATGTGACCTTTCCCATTTCTCTTCTCTCTTTGCCACCACATGGGAAGTCAAGACATTTGTGCCATGCAGTGTATGAATGGCTGGATCTACCACTTCTCAACTTGCGTTACTTCCAGCACTGTCCAAAATCTGCTCCCTGTGTTAACGTCACGCACAGTGTTTCATATGCAAGCCAACAAAGTATGTCACAGCATACTATGCTGTGTTTCCCAAGTATTTCCCATGCCAGTTTGGATAAAAGGTCTCTGTAACAGACTGCAGAGCAAATGGACAGGACTACAGCAAAAAAACCCCCACCTTTTGCTACGTCCTCTTTCACTTGACTTAGTTTATCTTTTCTGAATATTGGATTTAGAAAAACAAGAAATCCTTGTAGTAGCATATTCTTTGCAAAATACAGGATTTGTTTCTTTATTTAGCCTTACCTTATAATTTTTCTGGCCAGAAAACAGGAATTATTCCTAGCTTAGCCATTTCTGCTACTAGTTGTGCCTTTGTTACGTTCATGTAACAAGTCTGTATAATGCCAAGCACCATTAAGGTGTTGACTTCAGTAGAGAGATTTTAATCAATATTGTAAAAGAGTAACAATTAAATTGAGAATCTCAATTTGTTGTTTTAGAATTACACAGCTTATCTTGCATGCAAAGTAGATGTAAAATGGATAAAAGCTTTTTGATTTTAAAAAGTCTGAAATTTTTGCCAAAATCCCACATACAAATGAGGGTGACAGGAAAGTTGCTGTCTCTTTCAATGGCATGCATAAATTTTGTCCCTGCCATATATTGGCACTTTCTCTTTTGTTATCTGAGAAACACCACTAAAACAGAGCTAAACCTACTTTTTCCTCTCTGGGAGAGACTTTCAAACATGACAATGATGGATCAATAATTTGTCTGGATGCGATGGAGGGTGGGGGAGAGTGAAACATTCAGATGCTAATGTGAGAAATTATATTCAGAAACACAGATCTTAAAATAAGCCTTCTGTGCTATCAAAGTCCTTCTGATACAAAGATCGAGAAAAACTGTGAGAAAGAAAATACTAAAAAGTTTTGCACAACATAATGACTTTATTGACATGACAGTCTCAGACCTAATTCACAAAATCATAGAATCATTCAGGTTAGAAAAGACCTTTGAGATCATCAAGTCAAACCATCAACCCCACTCTACCAAGTACACCCCTAAACAATATCGCCAAGCACCACATCTAAATGACCTTATACACATTAAGGGATGGTGACTCAACCACCTCCCTGGGCAGCCTATTCCAACATCTGACAACCTCTTCAGTGAAAAAATTTTTCCTAATGTCAAACCTCCCCTGGTGCAGCTTGAGTCCGTTCCCTCTTGTTCTGTCATTAATTACCTGTGAAAAAGAGAACAGCATCCACCTCTCTACAATGTCCTCTCAGGCAGTTGTAGAAAGCAATAAGGTCTCCCCTCAGCCTCCTTTTCTTAAGATTAAATAGCCCCAGTTCTCTCAGCCACCCTTCATCAGACTTATTCTCTAGGCTTTTCACCAGCTTTGTTGCCCTTCTCTGCACTCTCTCCAGCACCTCAATGTCTTTCTTGTATTGAGGTGCCCAAAACTGAACACAGTATTCGAGGTGAGTACAAGGGGACGATCACCTCCCTATTCCTGCTGGCCACACTATTCCTAATACAAGTCAGGATGCCATTGGCTTTTTTGGCCACCTGGGCACACTGCTGACTCATGTTCAGCCACTTGTCAATCCGCACCCCCAGGTCCTTTTCTGCCGGGCAGCTTTCCAGCTGCTCTTCCCCAAGCCTGTAGCTCTGCGTGGGGTTGTTGTGATCCAAGTGCCAGACCCGGCACTTGGCCCTGTTGAAGCTCATACGATTGACCTCAGCCCATTGATCCAGCCTGTCCAAGTCCCTCTGTAGACCCTCCCTACCCTGAAGTAGATCAACACTCCCACCCAACCTGGTGTCGTTTGCAAACTTACTGAGGGTGCATTCTATCCCTTCATTGAGATCATTGATAAACATGTTCAACAGAAGTGGCCCTAGTGCTGACCCCTGTGGAACACCACTTGTGACTGGCCGCCAGCTGGATTTAACTCCATTGATCACCAGTCTCCGGCCGTCTAGACAGTGCTTTACCCAGCAGAGTATATGCTCATCCAAGCCATGAGCAGCCAGTTGCTTCACTGGAATTCAGTGGGAAACAGCGCCAAAGGCTTTACGGAGGTCAAGGTAAACAATATCCACAGCCTTTCCCTCATCTATCACGTGGGTCATCTTGTCATAGAAGGAGATCGGGTTAGTCAAGCAGGACCTGCCTTTCATAAACCTATGCTGACTGGGCCTGATCACCTGGTTGTTCTGTCAATGTCTCATGATGGCACTCAAGATTATCTGCTCCATGACCTTGCCTGGCACCGAGGTCAGACTGACAGGTCTGTAGTTTCCCGGATTCTCCTTTCAGCCTTTCTTGTAGACCAGTTTCACATTTGCTATTCTCCAGTCCACTCGAGAATAGCAAATAATTAATTAATAGAAAGTATTTCAGTTCTATATTTATGTCAAAGCTCGTGCTAAATTTACTAGTACCATCTAGATATTTTTTTTGTCAGTGAAAAAAAAATCAGAGATACCATTTTAATATAACATGCATCAAAAGAACAGTTCAAAATCCTCGAGTAGTCTCCAAACTGAAATAAAGTAAGACCTTCACCTTTTAAGGAGGCTTATTAAATGGGTGGATCTCAATTTCTCAAATTTACCTTAATTCATTATTTTAATAGAAAGCCACAGTGAGTAAGGTAAAATATTCTTAAGCAGGCTAAACAGCTAACAAATTTTTTACACATATTTATGTATTCAACTAAAGGAACAACATTTTTTTCTCAACTAAGTGGCCCCCTGAAGTTCATATTAAAAATTAAGAGAACAAAAATAATACAAATTTCCAGAAGTTCTACAGCTAGTTTTAGTGACCTTCACTTCTACAAAATTAAAGAGGAGATATTCTGGAGACTCAATGAGAAACAAGCCCCCACATTTAATTAGGAATGTTAAAGTAATTCTAGCAACTGAATAGAAAGATGAGACAGGACCTTGATGCTGCAAAGAAAAGCCTGAGTGATGTGCAAAACACTGACTCTAGCAATGTAGAAATAAAGACGACATGGCAAAGGGCAAAAAAGAAATACTAATTTATACTGCACAACATGCCTTCTAATTGGCTGTGTGCATGTACTGGCCAGGCCACTATGCTGGGGTGAGCTACAGGTTACCGGGTTCATTTAGCATGGATGTAATTAATGACCACTTTTATTTTAAACAAAGAAACATAGAAGAGAGGGACTTGACAGTTTTGAAACTGACTTCTACAAAACTAAAGTTGATTATTTTTTGAGCTCACAAAAACCATGAAGAAAGTTTTTCACTGTCATTACAAACTCATAATAGAGGTGGTTACCCACAGGTAGTAAATCACATGCTTTCTGGCTCAAAATACAAAACTTGAAGGGCTTTTTCCCCTTCCTCTCCTTTTATTCAAGTGTCCAAGTTGCCTAATCACAAGTTTTTAAATTTCACGGGAAGGATCCAAAATACGAAATAATTTCAGTCAAAATATCAAAATACAGAATACACTGACAAATATTTAATTCAGTAAAGCAATTTTAGATGCTTTTCTCCCCCCTTCTCCCCTTTTCTTTTTTTAAACTATGGAAGTGACATTGGGTGGATCACAATTGTAACAATTACAAGGAGAAAACCCATTCTGGACTTACGAGAGCAAGTAGCCTAGTTTAAACATTCACAGAAGTGTCTCACATACTCAGACATATTTGAAGAAAGAATTTAGTGCTCTCGGTGGTGATTTAGAAAGTCACAGTTGGATCAATTGTTTCCTACTGTAGAAAAAAACCTTGAAAGCATGACGATTTTAAATAGCAAGCTGAGGTCGAGATCCTTTTTATGTTCTAAGAGGAAGAAAGGACAGAGAGCTTTTTTTTATAATCCAAATTGCAAATTTTCTTAATACAGAATAATTATAATAAAAATCTGACCTGTACCTAAAAATCTGGCCTGTATCTGTGTGTTGGCCTTCCATACTAGCTGCTATCAGTCATAGTGGTAACACTTTTCAGGCCCCAGCTCAAGAAGCAATTCTCAATCATGCGTGTGGCTTGATAATTTATATATTATTTCCCAATGACGCTGGAGATAACTAACTGGACCCTCATGATCTACTTAAGACTCAGAACAAGTCAGGCTCATGCTCACTGAGTGAGTTGGGGACACAACGCCATCTCTGTCACCAGCACAAGCACAGTGTGCTCCAGTATTTAACCAGGGGAACCTTCTCGGCCATCTCCTGCAGCTCTCCAAGAGCTTTATGGCGTCCCAGCTACTTTCAGCAGATTAGCTAGATAGTTCAGGTCTCCCTTTTACTATAGAGCAGCCCCAGTAGCAAATAAAGTGGTGACTTAGCCAAAAGTTGTAATGGGGACTGGAAGAAACATAAATTACTATAAAACACGTGTATGCATGGTTTTTAATAGATGGAACGGTATTAAGGTGAGATTAAGAAAAAAAAAGTAACAGCATATTCTATCAATACATAGAGACCACTGATAGGAGCTAACCTATCAATGACTGCAGAAAAAGAAGAAAGCAAAAGCCATCAGAAGCCTGGTTTCAAAATCAAGTTTGGGGAAGTAAATGGGATAAATAATTGCAAAAGTGATATTAAATAGCTACATTTGACACTTAAGAGTACAGCTGACTATTACCGGCTTTTTAAAATCAAGAAATTGCACAAACCATTCTCTCTCCCTCCACATACACACACACAAATTATAACCTGACTTTAATAAGGAAGTTTCTCAACTGTCGAGAATATCCTTGAAAGTGTTGCAAAAAACATTAAAAATAAGGAGATTTAAATGTAATTTACCAACCTTCTTATAGTCCATTATATTTCCTTTTCCTTGTGCCTTAAAGAGAAAGAGAGATTTTATGTAAGACATTACATACCACAAACTAGAGTTACAAGAATAAAGAACACAATTAAAAGAGCTACTACTTTAAACATAACTGACTTACTTTAGGAATCTGATAAGGAAAAACCTAAAATACAACCAAATGTGTTACCAGCTTATACAACATGGTTCTGTTTCAGATGAGAGCTGCAGATACTCAATGTAATTTTTAGGTTTTTTGTTATGACTTGTAGTTAAACATTTGTTGAATCCAAAATGTTTTGGTCTTTCGAAATCTTGCTGTTTGCATTAATTAATCTCTCCCATGAGATTCTGAAATAAACTATACTTCATAACAGCAGTAACAGGATTTATTTTCTTAAAAGAGAACTCTCAGTGTATCTATAGTGATTTGCACACAGGTAATAGTCTAAAGCTCTCAAAAGGGGATGTGAGGACCACATCAGTGCTATTAGACCTAGGCTGGAGGTGCTTTTGGTTTAGAATTGTAGCAGCATCACCCTTTACCTAAGCAGCAGATACTTACAACCTATAACTCCTAACACATTCAGAAAGAAGTATGAATAAATTCTAAAGTTCTTCTTTCCCAGATGCAGAGAAGTACATAGTCCAAATTCCTCAGTTTTGTCACAGGACTATGTAGAAGAGAAGATGCCTATGTCTCTCCCACCCAGTGGCAGTGCTCTGCCAGACCCAGAGCATCCTTGCTTAAGCCAGAGCATTCCTGCTTAACCAACCTGAAGCCCTTCCCCTAGGTCAGATCCAATAGCATCATTATCACCTCATCCAGCTCTAGCTCTTCTCTTTTCAGGCACACTGAGAAAAACCCCCACGTTTCTTTCCCTCTGGCCTCCACAAGGGAAGACCACAAACCTCATTTCTTCTAGAATGTGTCTCCCGAAAAGATGTAGATTAGGAGCGCTACCTCTTTGTGTCCTCTGCGGGGACTTCAGAAAGCAGCCAAGAGGAACATGCCAACTGGCACAAGCAGAAGAGCTGAGGCCTGCACTGAAGAGGAACACTATGTGGCAAGCATGGCCTTGAAGACATGCTGCCGAGATGGCACAGATTTAGAAAAGAAATTAATTTTCGTAAGGGAGGAAAAATAAAATAGAGAAAAGTATCATCAAGAGACTAAGCAAGCAGAACAGGAAGGAAAACAGTAGATAACAAAACTGATTTCTCTGAAGGAGAAAGGGGATTGATCCACAAAACCCCTTTACTACTCTCTTTAAGCTTCTTAAGAGTCAGTTTTTCTGCAATGCATATTAAGAAACAGCCTGATAGCATTTGGAAGTAGCAAAACTACTGCCAATAACTACTTCCTTATTTGTGTATTCCCACCTCTTTGATTTGCCAACTTTTATTTGTACCGGTTGGATCTTACAGCTTCTTCAAAATATATCTAGTACTTATATTATATATCAGAACACACCAGAAATATGTTCTTTAACAAGTGATTGCCTATATGTAGATTCACACTGCAGCAGAGAATTTGCCAACATGTTTGAGGAAGATGGTTTTTTGTCTTAGCAAGACCAGAAGAGGTGTGCTCAGCCTCCTGCTGCATGACAAACAGGAAGAATATTTTCTAATGCTCTGCTCCTCTCAAGCACTCAAGTCAATGGCAGTTGGGCTTCTCCAAGCAGTAACCTTATCTAATCTGTTTCCTACGTTTTCTTTACAACTGAACCTTTGCTTTTTGTCTTTCTTTTTATCCTCATAGTAGTTTGGCTCTTTGACTTTTACTAAGTCCCATCTCAGACACACAGATCTTTTTTTTCCTTTTACATCAGACTTCTACATCTGGTTTAGCTTCCTCAAAGGTATTAAGCCTGATTTGCAAAAGGTATGTACTCTTGTCAAACACAGATAACTTTCTAGGTCTCACTGCTCGACTGGGGAGCTCAGCTTCTGAATGTCGGGGCCCTGGGCCCCCAAAGAAAAGCATCTGCTTACCAGCATATTAGAGACATGAATAGCTAACTCAGCTTCGCCTTCCTCCTGAACACCAAAGATCACCATGTGCCAGTAGTGAGGGACAGTAATACCATGACATTCCTCATGAATAAATGAGGTGGTGTGAAATCAGCTCACCTTGCCAGGAAGAAGGATCCCTGACCCCCCCCATGAAATTACTCAAAATACATCAGATAAGTAGACCACAAGTGGATGGTTTAAGAAGATGCTTCTGGAGAGGGTTTTCAGGATCCTTTCCAGGACTGACTTTTCTTTTTCATATGAGATGGTCCCTTTTACATGTCCTAAACATTTCTCATACATGAGAAATGCTTGATAAAGTACTTGATAAATGCTTTTCTTCCAGCCCTGCTTCTTCTGAGAAGGCTCAGAAATATACAGTGAAAGGCACACGGATTACCTTGGCCTAGATGAGATGGTTCTACTTTCTGACTTACTCCCTTCTTTAAATTACAAATGCTAAGAGCTAAGATGGATTCTAGACCTGTTCTTGAGGGATTCCACTTAGTTTCTTCACTCAAACTTCGATCTTTCATACCTCACTGCTTAGATGTTGGATACCTGTTGAAGACAGAGAATTAGCTTGGTCTCCTTGATATCTCCTTAATGGCTCTTAAATGTCTATCTGTTAAGTATAGCTTTGAGGGCGCTCCTGCTGTTTCTGGGTTCCTGTAGTTTCAGTACATTCCTCTCATCAGCAAACAGGCTATGCAGAGTTTCAGGACCCAAAGTTTCACATAGTTTCACAACCCGTAATTCAAATGTCAGCAAAATCAAAATTCGTACAAAAGTAGAAAACTTCACTTCATCAGTGGATGTGAGAGAAACAGCCCTGTGGGCACCCAGGTCAGTGAGGAAGGAGAGGGGGAGGTGTGCCGGAGCAGAGGTTCCTCTGTGGCCCATGGTGGGATGGTGGTCTGACCCCCTGCAGCCCACGGCGATCAGCAGTGGCCCACAGGTTGGCCTGCAGGCTGTGGAGGACTGCAGGCTAGAGCAGGGGACAGACCGAAAGAAGGCCGTGGCTCTAAGGCAGCCCGCATCCGAGCAGCCTGTCGGTGGGAGGGCGGCAGCCCATGGGAGGGACCCGCACTGGGGTGATTCATACGGAGCTGCAGCCCTGTGGGAGAGGACTCACATTGGAGAAGTTCTTGGAGGACTGTCTGCCGTGAGAGGGACCCCGTGCTGGAGCAGGGGAGGGCTGCGAGGACCCCTCTCCCTGAGGATGAAGGAGCAGCAGAAACAACTTGTGACAGACGGACTGTAACCCCCATTCCCTGCCCCCCTGCGGGGGAGGAGGTAGCAGAGCTGAGTCCAAAAAGAAGGGAGGGGTGGGGGAAGGTGTTTTTAAGACCTGGTTGCATTTCTCATTATCCAGTGGTGGTGGTGGTGGTTGTTTAAATTAAATTGATGCTGTTATCCCCAAGTTGAGTCTGTCTTTTGCCCATAACCATGATTGGTGAGTGAGCCCTCCCTGTCCTTTGTCTCAACCCTCGAGCCTTTTGGTTTTGGTTTTCTCCTCCCCATCCCTCAGAGAAGTGGGTAGGGGTGAGCAAGTGTTGGGCGGTGCTTTGCTGCCGGCTGGGTGGCCTTAAACCACGATACTAATCTTCTCAAAACACGTATATTTAGCTTTGATGTAACCTTCTGCGCCTGGATATCTGATGAGTTTTCCTCTTTCCAAATGAGGAGGAAATGGGGCTTTTAAGAGGTCAGCAGCAGAAACATGCATATGGCTGTCTCCACTTAAAGGCTACCTTGGGAACAGCAACTGTATCCGGACCTCTGACAAGAGAACTGTGGCGAGACAATCACACAAGTTCTGGGCACTCCACAGCAGTTCAGCCATCCTTCATGATCTCTCTTGAACGACCGTTTTCATCTAAGACATGCATGACAGGCACCGAGTCCCAGCCACACGTTTTCTGAGCTGTATACCACTGTGGAGGCTACTAGACGCAATGGGGCTCTCTGCCTCTGCTTTCTTGAACTCCAAGACCTTCCTGCAGAAGGAGGAAGCTGCCAAGGGGAGGTGCTGCCGTTAATCCATGGTATGAATGCTTATGTGGTCAAACAATCAAAGGAGAAAGCCAGACTATTTGGCTGTAATTAAAGGTCCATAATGCAATTTCCATATGTCTAGTCATAAACTCAGCTACTAAGAAAAATTCTACCTGACAGCAACTGAGTGCACTGGTCGTGCTTTCCATATTTAAACCACACCAATGACATTGCACAAGAGGGTGGTGGCTTATAAGCATACTTTTACAACATGAGAGTCTCTGGTTTGAGTGCTTGGCCTACACTGAATGTCACATTGCGAATGTGACTATGGATGATATCTCAAAGAGCTTGTAGTTAATGAAAGGTAATTGTCCTTTCTAAATCAACACCAAGCCAAGAAAGGCTCCTGAATGAGGTGTCCCACTTTGTATTGAGCTAAAGTAGTAGTTGGTAGATACTTTTGCATAGTGCATGTCACTTTTCCCCCCCCTCCCTTCAGAGAGAACCGCTTCATTGTTTCTATAATGCCCATTTTTGGTATAAGAATTAGTAAGCAGACAGACGGCACTCCTGGAGTCCTGCAACCTCCTCTAGATTCTGCAGATGGGAAACAGTTTCAAAGCTTTTATACACTGTGCTGTGGTAATACCATTATTCTCCAACTGCAATAATCCCAATCCATTTACATTCAATTCGCACATGAGCCTTGTGTTGAGATTGTACAATTCCAAAATTCCCCATCACACATTATAAACTACCAGCCCCTAATTTCAAAATGACAAAAAGTTTGCTTCACTTTAAGATCTCCCAACTCCACACCACTGTAAGGTTGTAGATTCTGCATACGTTTCCCCAAATTTCACTGCTGAAGAGACTATGCCTCTTGCTTGCAGTATGTGCCGCAACCTGGCCATGATGAACACAGAACTAGGCACACCCTCTAGTCTAGAGTCCTGCTTTCAAACTAGCAAGGAAAGAAGCCATTGGCAGGTATACCTTGAATGATTATGCTTGCACAGAGCTAGCTTCTTATTGAAGGCAGCAGCCTTTCTACTGAAAAATCTCTGTAACGACTGCAGGAATTTCCAAACGGTAGGCCTCACTGCTGTTTAGACAGACAAAACATGTCCAACTGATGCAGGAACTCAACAGAACGCTTAATTTTGGCCTTTTTGGTGTTTTCTCCCCTTTCCCTCCATGCTGTCTTCCAGTTATCTCTTTATGTTTCAGCAACATCCAGGAAGCTATTAATGGACTCAAATCCTGCTGCGCTACATGGTATGTAAAAAAAAGTCTACACCACACAGCTATCTTATTCTTATCACCTTCCTCATCTTAAGGTTTATAGGAAAAGAATAGCCGAATTAAGAGAACGAAGAATAAGGACATCAGCCAGCTCGATCTCACAAATATCTTGTAGTGGTCAGGAAGCCAAGTCCCCCTGATCTTCTCCCCGCCTCCAAATTACTGCTCCCAGACCAAGTTGGCAGAAGTAAACGTGTGCCTACCTTTCAACCACTATAACGCAAGGTTCTCTGCTTTAAGATGCCAGTGAAAGTAGCTTTAAGTTAAGATGTGGGACTGCACAAGTAGTGCAGACGAACAGACATATGCTCCACGCAAATGAATCTGCTTGTTACACTGACACACAGAAGTCTGACAGAGCTCGACTGTCAGGTCCCTAGATTTCCCTCTCTTGAAAGTCTGGAAGAGAGAGGTGTTAAGAATTGGAAAGCAGAGGTAACCTCTATGTTGTCTTGTTCATTGTTAGTTTCTAAGTTTCTTTGCAGATTGAAAGTATAGATAGGAAGAGAGATACAAATGGCAAAACTTGGAAATTCTAAACAATGTTTTAATTTACCTCTCTGATCTGTTTAATCCATGCCTCCCTTCCAAGGAATTCCTGATGGAGGACTGCCGGAGCAGAATTCAAACTGAAGGCCATGGTGTCACTAGAACTTTCTTTAACAAATGGCTGAAGGTCTGAATGTAGCTGAAAGAGAAAAACATCTATCTTCAGTTCCCAGGAACAGTCTATACATATCCACCCACTCACCAAATCAAGGTCCATATCCTGATTCTGTACCTACTCACCACTTTCTGCTTTGACACTTGTACTTTGGTTGCACTTTTCAAGTTTGGGGGAGGGATAGGAAGATGTTGAAAGCATTGCAGTGGCGGAAAGTTGTGGTAAAGAGAAGCATGTAGAGAATCTGCAAAGAAACGGGTAAAGGACAGCTTGCAGAGCTGGAGAAGGGATGGGACACAGCCAGGCAGGTGACTATTGAGTGGCAGGAAGCAGAAAAAAATATAACGGAAAGAATGATCCAGTCTGTGGTGGGAAGAATATCAGTTTTTAATCAATGAAGGGTAATACATTCTACTTTTCAGTACCCAAAGAAGCTGATGCAATATGACCCTCCTTCTGACAAAGGAAACACTACATGGTTAGGAGCTTTCTATGAAAATTATGCAATCCTTTACACACAACTATATGTCAACGTAGTGAATGTATTAATATCAAAGCATACACAAAATATTAAGGCCATAGTCTGCACTAGAAGCAATTTACTGGTAGAGTTGTACCTAGTAATAGTGTATAGTGGCATTCCCACGTCAGTAAAGCTTTATAAAACCACTTCCTTCTCCTGGAGGAACTGGAAGCTGTCTAAACCAACTCAGCTGAAGTGGGCGAGAGGTCTGTCTGCCTGTCTCAAGCTACACCTATACTTGCAAGTAGTGCAAGAGCAGATCTTTAGGGCAAAACGAGTGCCAAGGATCAGCGTTCCACACTATGTGTGTTTTCCTTTGGACCAACCCTAGACTTCTAATGGAGGTCAGAGGACTTCTCTGGGAAATCTTGCTGCTGCAGAGGTATAGGTTGCTCCTGTCCATATCTGGTGACCTCCCTCCTTACCCTCCAGCTACCCGCTCTGGAAGTTACCCCCACAGCAGATTATTCAGAAGGGAACATATGCAGGTCCTTCAGCTACTGCAGGTCATGCCTGAGCTTGTGTGCTGCTGCAGGCAGTTGAGCCTCTCGGTACAAATCTCTACTTGGTGGCAGCTGAGACCCAACACATGCTTCCTCCTGCAACTCCTGCTACTGGGACAGGGGCTTTAGGAAGAATGTAGGAGTAGAGAAGGTAAAGTTTTAAGCTGCTAAAGAAGAAAGATGCGCTAGAGGGACATTAACAGGACGTTGGATGAAATAAGCTATGATGCCAGGAGTGTGATTTTGCCAGTTGATAAGCACTGTTCATACCAGCAGTTTCCGCAAACATCTTCACACCAGGCAGCAGTCAAATCTCTCAACATCACTGACCTGCTGGCAAAAGTCTACAGCGTAGTGGCAGTACATAACAGAGCTCAAGAGCAACACATCTTACAAGACACTCTGTATTTAAGATCCCAGAACGAAAGGAAAAGGCGTACCTTATGACTCATAGACATGTGCTTTCCATACTGAAATGCCATGTCCTGAATCTCAGCGCTGTGCTTTGCTAGCTCCATTGCAGCCTGGCAGCTTTTTGCCAGCAAGGCACTATGTGACAGGAAAACCTGTTCCTTCCACGTAGATATGCTGATATCATCTGTAAGACAGTTCTCCTGAAAGTGAAACAAAGGCTAACATGAAAACACCAAAACTGCAGCTGTGTTAGCTCACAGAAGTTAATGGTGTGGCACAGGATGACGTGAAACATGGTGAGTATCACAACTCTGGGTGCCACAGTGCCAAATAAAGAGGGACATTCTTTTGGGTAGGAGTAGAGAAAAATACCAGAATAAATATACCGGCAGCTTCAACAAACAACATTTTTATTTGCCGCTCAAAAAGAACAATGCAAAATATGTGGAGCTGTCAACAGATTCAACACAGATCCTTTTCTTAATGACTGTATCAGTACACCAAACATTAGCAGCTGACTATATTCCTCATGGGGTATTGGGGGGGGGGGGGGCGGGGGGGGAAGATTAAAAGACAAAAAAACCCAAAACACCCAGGGTACATCTGCATTTCAGCCCCTTGTCAGTTACCAAGAACCAACAATCCCAAACAAGCTTGAGAAGTCCCTATAATTTCTCCTTTGTAGTCAAGAAAAAAATAATTACAAAAAGTATAAAAAAATCCTTATAGAACTGCATTGGAAAAATGAAAGGCTGTGACAGAGGGCTTGTACCTCTTTCTACTTCCATATTAAGGATGAGGAATGACTGAAAGAGTTCAAAGGGAAAAAAAAAGCTGTGATTTAGAGAAGTCAGGTATTAATTTTCCCAGGGGACTGATAGAGAGCTCAGTGATGCCTCTAGTGAACTTTATGACCTTGACTGTAAGGTCAGAGATGCTCAATGCTTCTCAAAATCCTTTGTATCCAAAATATTAATTTGGATCACTTTCCACAGTGTTTTAATTAACATAAATCCAATCCTTTCCCCGCAAACCCAAATTCAACTGCAGCTCCTTTGGCTCATAAGGTGTTAATATGCCACTATTTTACTAATGAGTCTTCAAAGCTAGACTTATAATCTCTCTCACATACACATGTTACTGTCACACCTTTAGGTACTCTTTAAAGAGGGAAAAAAAAAACAAAACCAGAAAAGATCAGTTGTTTTGCTTAGAAAAAACTAAAATCAGTAATGAGAAGCTACAGAAAAAATGTCAGGCATATAAATGTTAAAAAGTTCGTAATTTCTCAGTTCAGCCAAATCTGTAGCACGCACTAAGCCAAAAGGTATTCTTTAAAAGAGTAATATAAAAAAACCTTCTTATATAACAAGCCTTTTCCCTCAAAGTGACGTCAATTAAATTACTTAGAAATGAACAAGAAGTAATTCTGTGTGACCCTACCGTTTTCTAGCAAGGTATTATCTGTCATGAAATCGGTAACAAATGAAATAGAATCTATCCGTTCAGCTCTAATTTTCCTCCCTTATGGATATCAACCAGAAGTGCTGCGTTACAAGGGAGAGGATAATTTGAGACTAATGGAAAAACTAGGAGAATTCTGCAATGCCAAGTAACACAGAGCTGTATCAAAATGCCTCTGCTTTCAGACATACTATTAACTTATACAAGGAAAGTGAAGAACAGAGAAACCACATGTTTGCTATTATGCATATGATAACTTACAAAGTCAAGCCTAAACTTTCCTCATGTTTCATTTTACTGTAGTAGTTTTCTTTTAATGTCTTAACTCAGCCCAGAGCATGTGCAAACTCCCATGACTGGCAAAATGTCAAAATGAGCATTTAATTCAAGTAGTTTCCTATATATCAAGTCTTTTTTTTTTTTTTTTATCACTCAGATATAGATCAATATATTTTAAATTTAAAATTAGGAGCTCTTGGAAGACGCAACATAATCTTTTCCTTAACAACCAATCTGCTCAGTGAAAAAACAGTATTTACAAAAATTTGCTGGATGATACTGAAAATTGGCAGTGATTTTTATAATTATTTGTTTTAAATCCAACCAAGACAAAAATATTCTAGAAAGGTATCCTGAAACAATTTATGAAGTTAAAACCTCTTTCAGAAGACCCATAAGTTGAAAACATTTGCTTGCTGGAACCTTTGAGCAGTAACAGAAAGATGGACATTACCAAATATCAGCTGCAATATCGAACTGAAGAAGCTTAAACAGTCATTGTAACTTGGCATATACAAGGAAATTAATTCTATGATTTGTTACAAAAATATATTATTCTCTAAACAAGTCTGAATTTCATCACATGATTGAAAGTGATGGCACAACGAGTTATTGTCCACTACAGAATATCACGTAGGACCTTCAAGCACCTAAAATGTACATCTAACTTCAAGAAAAAAAAAAAAAGACAGAAAATTGAGTCATATTTGAAGACACAGCATTGAAAGCTTAAAAACATGGGTATTATGAATCTCTGCATTACAGAAAGAAGTCATTTGTAAAAATGCATTACGCCCATATGGATGTGCTTGCTTTATTACAGAAATAAAAGCATACGAGCTTGCAAGCCAAAATATAGCTGATTTTAATCACAGAATGTCTCATGACCATATACACCTAAAGCTTCCGCTGCTTCAGAAGGCAGAAGCAAACACAACCTTTCTTCAGCAAAGTTTCCCAACAATCCAAATGCCATTTTTTCCCAGGCTTAACTCTCATGTTACGTGTAAACTGTCCACCAACCACACTGCATTCTTACAACAAGGGTATGTATGACAAGATCTAAACACTATTTTAAAACATCAAGGAAAAAATGAAACTAGTTTTAGATTGCAAAGTCTGTGAAACCTGACATCATGGCAGCAATCACTATTTTAAGAGACATTTTCAGGTTTTTTGTAAGCTTTGTTTCATTTTGTCAGCAGTGGATATTTCAAAGGATAAATATAAAAGTGGACATTAGCTGGCCCAGAAGACTCCTAGCAGCCTTTCATAAAGAAGCCTTTTCAAACTCAAATTAATTCTAGCTGTAGTTGACAGTGCTCAGACATTTGATTAACTAATGCCTATGGAGTGACCTCATTCACAAGTTCTGTCACCAAGAAATGAGTCCAGATCACAACCAACCCTGATGCTGTCTGGGTAGCAGAAACTGGATGAGGACAGCTGAACCTCTCACCATCCCTGGAAGAAAGCAGCCAACTCCAGATACAGTTTGGATAATGTCGGCATGGGAGTACAGGAAAAATATCCAAATCCAGCTCTGTCGATCATCATTTCCTATGGGAAATTAAGAACAGCTGAGGGTGCTCCCATTTTACTAATGGCAAGGTCGGTTACTGTTTTGCTAGAAAGAAACTGGCTAGTTGAGATTTTTTTGTTAAGCTACTTCCATAATTTAAATGGGGTTTGAAACAATCATCTCAGGCAACAGGAAACAAAAAAACTTTTAGAAAATGAAATTGCCAGACAAAACATGCAATCATAACCATCAGGAAGGGCAGCTCTTAATGATGGTAACAAGGATCCTCAGTACAAAAGTGGCGTTTAGAGTAACTCAGTTTGATTTGTCACACCAAAGATGATGTTTATACGCAGTTCAGCTGAAAACATATTAAGGAAAATATGAACAAAAAACGTGTCTTAAAAGTGCAGTAAACCATTCGCAAAACCAGGAAGGAGTAGAAGTCAGAGGTTCTTCAATGTAAAACTTCAGTTATGGTTTCTAAGGGAGCCTTTATTTTATTTCCATACCATGGCAGCTCTTTCTTAGCCATCTGCTGTTGCACAAAATGATTGAAATGTCTGAACCACTCATATCAAACTTTACTTCAGTTCTCAACGGGCAAATAATCCACAAAAACACACCAAAATATTTTTAAATAACATTTTAAATATTTAAATCAGGTAGTTCAAGAATTCCTATTTTACATAAATAAAATCCAATGCAACTATGAATCTCTCCCAGTAGCAACACCCTGCAAAACATCTTGCACATGGTTCACATAAGCTTTCAACAGATGTATTCCTGCTTGCTGAACATGACAGGGCATGTTTTATTGGGCTATTAATACATGTCTTCACTGTTTTTGAAGGAACAAGGGTGTCTGCAAATGGGTCAATAAAGCATGCCACCGACTACCTAATACTTCTATCGTGACACTAAAAAAAGCAACACACGATTAAAAAAAAGTTTGAAAACCTGTAACAGATTTAAGTATCTCTTCACATCTGTTACTTTTAAATCTCTCTGGAAAAGCTTAGTATTTAAAAGAACAAAAGCAGTAAACAAATAGTATTGGCCTTCTTTCTAGCCATGCTTTTTTTTCCCCCCTGACATATTTATCCATTCTTTTCACAGATGTTCTTTACTCAAATTCCATATTTTATCCTTCCCTTTTGTCTTGCAACAGAAACACTTGTTTAAAAAAAGAAAAAAAAGGCGAAAGCTCTGACTCTGACTGCTGCCTTACTAAAAGATGGTTTACATAACTCAAAATACATTTACTTTATCTCCTATGGTAAAATTTACAAGTAAATCCTTTACTTATAACATAGACTCATAGCAGTCCACAGCCATATCCCAAAACATTACTCCTCAATGCAGGCCTGGTGCCCAAACATCAAAGAACTGGCACAATTCACTGCATGTAGTCTGTGCTTTGCTGGAAAATAAACTTATTTTCATTAAAAAAACCTACACTGGTCTAAACCAAATACTTGTTAATTCACTATTTGGTACAGTGAGTACTTGTGACTGATGTATTTCTTTTTTAAACTTGTTTTACATATTAGTTATGCTCAATTTTCACACAATTGCATTGAAAATTTCAAAAATACCTAACAGCTCCTCTAGCCGTCAGTGAAACATGTTGGAAATGGTCTTGTCTTACATAACAAACCCATTCTGACACTAAAAATGAGTTATGGTAATGCACATTTAGCGTCAGCTAGATATTCTGGAGGTGAGGAAAAAAAAAACCCAACAACAAAGCAGTTTCCCATGAAAGTCCCTAATACTTGCATGCTGCAAGAATGTCCGGCAGGTAAAGCACAAGAACCAACACACTCAGGTCCTGCTCTTGATTCTGTTGTTTGACCTTGAGCTTCCCTGTACCTCTCGTCCCTGTTCAGTGACCTGACAGGGATATTAAAGCATTCTTCTTTAATATTTGTTAAATGATCTGGGATATTAAGACAAAAAGTTTCTAAAAGTGCGACGGTATTCTGTGAATTAACAAACATTTTAGAAGCCTTCGGTCTCCTAAAAGTAGGAAGCAGAGACTGAGTGTAAAGCTTTTTTTCTGTTAAAAATAGATACCACAATCACAACCGAAGGCCAGACTAGACAACTTTCATCTCTGCATTCACGAAGGTACAAGTTTTGACTCCCAAATTAGACCTAGATTTAGGAAAGTCAGATGGGAACAGCGAAGAATGTCCTTCAGTCACAGAATTTTGGGTTGAGAGGGGATTTAGTACACAAAGCTGCAAAGGTTTATCATATCACCCCTTTCTGCTCCAGCTTACAGTCCAAAATATTCGCTTAATATTGCTAATGCAATGTCTAAACCACAGCAGCTATTTGGTACTTTGAACATGAGTAGCAGCCCTAACCTTCAGGCTGTCTTTGCAACCAAAGCCTACCCTTTGTAGTTTGGATTGTCACTTCAAGTAAAGATGAAAAGTTAAGTATTATCTTTATTTTCCCCATTTCACACAGATCTAATGACTCACTATGCAGACAAGATGAAGAAGGACCAAACAGAATGAACTAAAATGGGATGGCTGTAGGATTGCATGTAGTTTTACAAAGGAAAAAAAGTGGTAATGAGAGCTGTCAAATAATTATATCCATTATATGTCTTCAGGAGTAGATAAGGTCAGTCTTGTTAGGTCAAATGATTCTTTCAATTTTCCTACTGGGTCATCCAAATGAAGCAAACTGAAACTTTTTTTTTTTGGTAAACATGAACTTAGGGTCTCAGAGAAGAAAGGCTAATTTTGCAGAGTTATTTTTGTATTTTTGTCTACCATCTCAGTAGACATCTAGCAAAGCTCAAAGCAACTTGCTGCTAAATTAGTCTATTTTATGGTACTGAGAAGCTTCCTAACAGCTGCATTAAAGACATGTAACAGTTTCCCTGCCTCAAAAAGGAAAAAAAAAAAAAAAAAAAAAAAGAAAATATGAGAAAATATCCTTCTGCTTTTCCAAATTTAAGACATTCCCAGCAATGAAAATGCCATTACTAACATCCCTATGCCCTACTGTTAAAAAGAAATAAAGTTTGACATTTGAGGTTTAGTTGCAGAGTAGATTAAAGCATTTGTCTTACCTCTAGAAAATGTATTTCACATTTTTTGTTTCAGTTAAATTGCCATTAGGGATGGAGGGAAGATGCACAAAGGATACAAATAAGGCAGACAATTGACCCAGTCCATCCAGCAATCTTTGCTAAAGAGATGTTCAGGACACAAATGGGACACTGCCTCAGCAGAACAGTGTGAGAAAGCAGCAGGGATATGTCTCATGCACAACATGAAACCAAATTTCTCAGAGGACAAGATAAAAAATAAAATAAAATAAAGCAGATGCCACACTTGTTTGTTCTAGGTCTCATCAGAAGCCATGCACGACCCATTATAACGACTAAACCTCAGATGCTGTCATGTAAATTTCAGTATCTATTATGCCATCATACTAATTGTGTTTTGAGTTACTGGGTTTCCCTCAGGAAGGGTATACTGTACTTTCAACTCTCCTTAAACAGAAAAAGCCACTGAAACAAAGCAAGTCTGCTATTTGTAATTGGGCCAGGGCAGGGTAAACATCATGCAGCTGTGCTTATTTTCTCTCACACTTCCCTTGCAATTCACACATGTGGAGTGCTTCAGTAATGCAACAGAAAATAACCAGAAAAAGAAAGACTAAGAAGAAGATTAAGACCTTCTGCAGTGGCAGGAACCTAAAAGAGTCCACAACACTTCTCATTTATACAGGGGCCATGGTTAAAATAAAACGCAGTTTCATTGCTGAGATGAACTTGTAGAGCTTTACTTCTACATGCAAAAGAGTAGTTGTTGGTTTAAATATGATATATCTGGGATCGACTTGTATTTAGAAACCTGCCTGAATACAGAAAATAAAATTTTAAAATTCTTTGCAAAAATCTCAAAGGTGTCATCTATTCTAAAACACACCCCAAGCACAGTACTTGGGAGCAGCCCCAAAGGCTGGGTTAAACACAGCAGGTGCAGAAGGATCACCAAGCTCCCAACTTCACATTGCTGTCACGCTTCCACACAAGGTCTCCTCCTGAGAGGTGCCAGAGGACACTCTGTGCACAGCCTTGCTGCCTGGCCAGCCCACAGCCCTGGGCACCTCCCAGCCTGCCATTGCCACGTCCCTGCTACAGCATCTCGCCTTCTCTGAGGGAAGAGCTCAGCTCATCAGCATGATCGCTTCCTACCTAAGTGGTTTCAATCAAAACGAGAGGGATGAGCTTAAAAGAGGTTAGTTTCAGTAACATGTCTTTGCTGCTGCACAGCAGGAGAGACAGATGCTGACCAGCGAGTCCCTGGGTGCAGCAGCATGCCCCAGGCCCCAGCCGCTGGTAGCTGATGGCACTCTCTGCTTGCCCACCGTGGCTGAGCTGGTGCAGAGCCATCAGTGCAGGTATCTACTGTTGCGGTAACCCATGCGATCAGGCCTTCCACTTAGGTATTGATTTTGCTACATACTACAACATGGCAATAGTAAACCAGAGCTGCAATCTAAATACACAACAAATATAAATGAATTCATGTATTTCTGCAATCTTCAAGCCATTTCACCTACTGAACATTAGGATTCAGGTCTTTGAGGTAAACTAGGCACATGAGACAATGTCACTACAAGTAAATCTATCTACCTCAGTGGATTTCAAGATAGATATTCACCTATACACACTGCTCATCACTCCCATATAGTGAAAAATTGCTATCCTAAAACTTCTAGAGGTCATGACCACTTTAAATTATCAATGTTTTGCATGTGTTAAGATACAGTCATAGCAAATGAAAGAAAGAACTCTCTTTTGTTCCAAAAACTTGACCAAACAAGCCTGATTCACGAAGTGTCTCTACAAATTTCCTGAAATATTCTAGTAAAGACAAATATACCTAGATGACCAATTCTCATTACAGTTCTGGCCAAACAATAACACAAAACATCCCTAATTGCCCTCAAAGAAGTACAAGATTACTTGGTGTGAAATGCTGGCAGCCATTGCCTTTCCCCATGCCAACTCCTGCAATGTGTGCGCGGTGACTTTTGGTGGGAGAAGAGTACAGTGCTACATTATGCTTCAGGACAAAACTCATGTTTATACTATCAAAAGGTGAACACTCAGAAGAAGAAAAGACATGATATCAGTTTGGGTGAAGCATTTTGTAAACACCTTTGGGCTCAGAAATGAGAGATTTAACATGAAAACATTAATGATGCTGACAACATTGTAATAAATGCCTCTAACAGAACCTTGACCAGAAACCTCTGGAAGTGTTTGGAAAGCCCATACTAAGACAGGTCTAGAGCTCCATAGTAAGACATGTCTAGAGCTCCTGGTAATCACATGATACTATTTTATTAAGCACTCACAGAAAAAAAATAGTGCCTCCTTGAGAACAGAAACTCGTAGAAACTTGCCTAGAAGCTTCCATCAGAGTTCACAGGTGTCATAATGTTGTTACTGCTAAAACTCACTAGGACTGCAGCTAACTCTTCCTCCTGTTCCCTCCTCCTTTTAAACAGATAAGGAAGTCATCATATTTATTGTAGTCACACATAAATATCACCAAACTTCTTGGGTATGTAAAACTATTGAAATTCTTACCTCAGATGATTTTGAGTTTTCATAATATATACCTTGAACTAAGTCACCAATAGCACTTGAAATGAGTTCCACAACCTGTAACAGAGAAGAAGAAAAAGCCTTACATATTTAATTGTCACCAAATTTGCTAACAAAGCTACTGCCAGATTTCTAGAAAGATAAACAGTCATAACTTTCCTTGCAGAAAGCTAGTTGTTAAAGACTGAGGGATTTACTGGGATATATTCTGTACAAGCGTCCTGTCTCTCTGCTAAAACCTCTACTACAGTAACTCTTCTATCAAAGTTTTAATATAAATGAAAAACAAGACTGTTTTTTTTTTTTTCCTAAAGTGTGAACTATGGAGTGTATTCTCACAAGGATGTTCACAGAACTAATAAATCCCAGTTCATGAATATGAGACAGTACCTCATCTGGGCTTTGTTTTGTTTTGTTTTTTTCCTGCCAAGTAAATACTTCACAATACCTCTCATTGGGAGCTGTTAAAATTCTAATCTTCGTGGCTAATACAGAAAAGTCAGAATCCATAGAAAGGTAACCTTTCAAATGTGATCATTTGGTATTCGGGTGCCCTGGGAATGCACTGTGGATGTATTTAGTGCATGGCCTGAGGCTCAGCTGTACCACATACACTGCAAGTCTGTTACATGGGAATGTTTAAATCAGATTTATCAATCTGTATTATCTTCAGGGTTCAGACTTTTTATTTTATTCAAGTGAAGCCTAAAATTCTGAACTTAATCCAGAATGTAAAACAAGCAGTCCACGGTCTCCCTGGAACTACTGTACAATTTAAAGTCGTGCACATGAACTGCCTTAATTGGAACAGAATACTCAGATTTATTGTAAAATTAAATGCAGGCATTTCAAATAAGCACACCTTAAGGCTACCCCTTTCGTTGCTCACAGTTTTAATTTCTTGAATGTTTAACTTCCTATGCATATGAGTCTAAATCTGATTCCTCTTTTTGCTTCCTAAAATTCAACGTAGTTCTTATTGAATTAAAAGATTTAGTTTCAATTTTTATCATTCCTGTAATAGAAGACAAGAAGTTAAATGATAAAACCCCTAACAGAAAGATATTTTAACATTTAGGCACACTTTATTTGATAATAAAAACACATTTGTATGATAGTTTTGAGTACCAGCAGAAAGGTTGTGTGGGTTTTTTTTTTTTAAACACTGGTTCATATACATATTCATACATACAGAGCAAGCGCTAACTTTAGAAATGGTGCTGATTAAAAGTCATGGTTTTTCTTGCAATGCATATGGGTTAATTTGCAAGACCTATAAAAACAGCCTAAAAAAAAAAAATTCACATTGCCCTTTAGGAAACTAGATACTGAAGAAATATTATAGCAATACGAGCTGCAGAGGAACTGAAAGGACAATGATCCTACAGTGTTGCCAGATGTGTTGAGTTATTTAAGTGGGGAACAGAGAAAATGAGGGGCTTTTTTTTTTTTTCCTTTTTTTTTCCCCCGCCCTTTTTTTTTTTTTTTTTGTTAAGGTATCAGATAAGCCTTATTCCCAAATCCAGGAGGACTGAGTATCGCCAATAGGTCTATGAAAGTCTGTAACTAAATGCCCAGGATCAGATTGTATTACAGTTTATACAAGCAACATCCCAAGATTCTTCTGATGGCTAGGACACATAATACAGATCAATCACTTGCTAAAAAATGTTATGGTTTGTGAAATGGTCTGAGCTCAGAGACCTACACTGGTAATACGAAGAGGAATTTACAAAGACACTGAGTCCTACTCTAAATGTCAAAGTGATAGTATGAACTTTTAACAATGCAGCTGGCTCTGGATAACTAGACCTTTTCCTCCCTCGCCTGAAACTCTAGACTGAGCAGGACCCTGTTTCGGGGTTTCTTTTTTCCATCTCTCCTCTCTCTTTTTAGTGCAACTCTACTCTCAAAGGCAATTTTAACTGACTTAAAACAAATCTCGGTGAAACATTTGTGAACAATTGTACCTCTTCCTCTTATAGTTTATAAAACATCTTAGGAGAATTACACACCCATTATTTAGAAGAATCCATATATTAAATACTATCAGGCCTTTAGTGACCTATTGAACACCATATGTTAGTGAGAATTTAGTATTAATGTTACCTCCCTTCTTTCCAAATATATCTTTTTTTTTTTAAATAATATTTTTCTAAGGTAAATGCAAGGCCATACAGATCACTACCAGGAATGAAATTCCAGTTTCAAGAGCACAGTGGGATGCTTGCACGAGGCTCTGTTACTTCATCAACCCTTAATCTGATCTATGCAAAGCATCTGCTGCTTAACATCAGTGGCCTGGGGTCCTGAGCACTGGGGAAAGCAATGAGAAATGAGGCAAATAGGTAATTTTCCTCTGCATCCCAAACTGACATAGAGGAGGAAAATTCATCAAAAAATTCAAAAGCAATCAACATCCCCTGTAAAACTTGTTCCCTCCTGTTTTCTATAAGGGGAAAACAGTGACAGGGAACGGATTTTCCCCCAAATCATGCAGCATGCCAGTGGAAGAGCAGAAAACAGTATCCCAGTTGTCTCTATTCTCACCAGTGCCTTTCTGCCTGACCAGTGCCCTGTTCCATTTGCTGACATTTCTGAGAAGCACGTTTGAACAGCAGGAAAGGAAGATGAAAAATCAAGTGCTCCCAACTGCTTTTCTTCTCATTTGAAGGTTGAGCTCCATTTAAAACATGTTCAAAGATGGGAAGAAAGGATTGCCAGAATTAAGTACGTGAAAACAGCAGTGTCTCAAAAGAGACCAAAGGCAGCCTATTTGTAATCTCTCTTCCTGTTATTTTTCCACTCCTTCACACATTTTTGAGAAGCCTGGTCCCTCTTACATACTTGAGATGAGCAGGAGTAACATCATCTTGAGAGAAAACAAACTTCCACTCTATTTTTCATTTTCTGCTCTGCATCAGCATCTTCCAAAGCATTGTGTGTTCTGCTCCCCCCGAGCGTCTGCAGGGCTAGGAACAGCCCAGGGGATACCCGTTACTTGCAGGTGACAAGTGCACATGCAAATAATTTCACGCCCTTTAAACACATGTTCTGCAACAGTTCTCCCAGTGTTTGGTTTGGTTTTATTCTGTGGGTTTTTTTCTTCTTAAGCGGGTATTACTTCAACACCTTTTACAGAGATGTTATCTCCTCTGCTTTTAAAAGGTCAACACAAAGGCCATCAATTTAGGATGAACATAGAGAAAAGAGATGATTGTTAAAGCTAAAAACTCTCGTACTATCTAGGCAGACTAAGCGTATAACATGTTGTAAATTCTGAACACAAGCACGTGATTGGTCATTCCATAGTAAGACAGAACTCATGCCCTGACCGCTCTGATTTAAGCAAATATGAAATAGTCCAAAAGACTGTGCTATGTTTCAATGCCAGAAGAGCTCTGTAGGTTTGAAGATCAGAAGTTTGGTGAAACTTAATTCACCCTTTTCTGGTATAGTAACTTATTGGTCAAAAATGCACAGCTTTAGGTCTTCAAGGCTCTTTAAATCTACTTTGAGTCTAGTTTCTCAAGCTCAAATTTTCTAAACACTGATTGAAGAAATGAAACAAAATGGTGGTAATTTTCTTAGCAGTTCAGAAAATTACTCAGGACATTTAACTAACCACACATTGAATATCCTCCCTCCTTTTCTTAAAATCAGACTAAATCTTTCAGGTAGCTTACTGAGGTCCCATCTATAAGATAATTCAGGGTTCAGAATTCCCAATACATTCTGGATACATGATGGCACAGAATAGGGTTGTCACAGGTACAGCAGCCTGGTTCTCGCTTGCAGTTGACCACCCTGGGAAATCCAGCTCTGTCTATAAAACAGAGGTATATTTTAATCCAGGTGAAACACTAAAGCTAGAAGGACTGCAGGGAAATCACAAAATAAAAGACATTTTGGTCTTTTCTTCAGAGTTAGAAGATACGATTCAGACTCCTTCAAACACCGTAAAAAGGATGGATTCTGGGCCCACTTGTCCTTCACGAGATTTCTAAACACCCTGGGTGAAAAGAAGACATTGCTGCCATCAGTTTAGCAACTCAAGCACTTTGTTCCTTTTACTTGTCTTTGAAATATTTTGTTTAAAGTTCACTGCAACACAACACTGCATGCGTATTTTTTCCTGGTTTTCATTCTAGGAATGAATTTGAGCTCCAAAGTGCAGTGGTTTTATTTTAAATTCAGCAGCTGAAATGGAATTGATTACACAGACCTCTCTACTTCAGAGGAGTAATACCGTATCTCTGCAGACTCTCACAGATATTTTCAAGGGGAACATCAGGGGAAGGATGAAGCTCTTGCAGAAAGACAGGAAACAGCACTAGGAAGAACAAAGCAATGGATGTATCTTTGTTTCTCATCCTTCCCAATTTCTATTTGACAAACTTCCTTAGCTTTGCCAAATTCCTTTCAAGAAGGACCACAAGTAATTCCTTCCTTTCTAAGTGTTGAAACAATATCCTTTCCTCACACATTCACTATGACAGACCCTACTCCATGCTGCTGATGCAGACTTGAAAACACAGCAAGGCTTCTCCATACAAGTAAAGAAGAAAATTATAGTCAGGAAACATTAAATATACAGATAACAGTTCCTTTAACATGCATTTTACTTCCCTCCCCAAACAAGTATTCATTTTTGGAAATATTTCCACACTTAAAAATTCCACAGAAAGTTCTTAAAATTAAATACTCTCCTGCATTTGACACAGAAACATTGCAACACTAGGAAGATAAAGACTAAACTCAGTAAACAGCTGACACTGGATTTTGATTGTTCAATAATACCTTAAAAAAAAAAAAAAAAAAAAAAAAAAAAAAAAAGGAGCAAAACCTCTAAGGAGTTCCAAGAACACTGGAATTCAATATTCTTTCCTGGTAATCTCCTCAAACATCATTAGCCATACAGGTAACTAAGCATGCCAACCTTCAGAATTTTTTTTAATGTAGGTTTCTCAAATCCTATTGTATTCACTACTTGAAATCATCTTGAGCTTTACTATTTTTTGAAGCTGTCCCTCTCTCAAAAGAAAGACACAGAAAGGACTTCTCATGATCTGCTTTCTAGCAAGTTTTAAATGCTCTTGGAAAACACATTTATGGTTTTCTTCACTCTGTTAATGATGAATTAGTAGCAAAACACAATATGCAATGTAAACACATCACTCAAACCCACTACTTGATTAAAAGGTACTTCCTAGACATAAAAAAAATCCTTAAAAATAATCAGCAGCAGTTAATTTGAATACTGTTAGTATTGTCAAATTCATACCTTAAGGTCAGTCTACCTTAGGGATTTTCAACAATTTTAAGTTACCCTTTTTATACTGATGCAACACTATCTACAGGAGGATTTTTACTACTATAAAGACTTTTAGTGCATAATTTTCTTAACATTTTCCTTAACAATAACATAACCAACAGAAGAAACATCATTTTCCCTTCCCTATTTCCACGTGGGACCTTACACAGTGTATTAATATCTTTGCAGATCCAATGCAGCAGACCCTTGCATTGAAGTACTCAACCGACTGTTGACGAGTGACTCATGTTAGAGAAGTATGATTTCTTCTGCTTGATCCTTTTGGATGGGGTAATTTCATTACATATCTTTCTTCAGTAAAACACAGTGAACAAAGAAGGTATTGTGACTACAGGGTTCTGTAGCTACAAACCCCTCCTCATCAACAAATGATGCAGAAGAGCATAGCTGTAAAATGCTATTTCCAGTCATGCTGGTGCAGATGACCATTAAATTGGGATATGCTCATAAATGAATTGCAGATTAAACCGAATAAAAAAAAAAAGAAAATCTGATCAGCTCCAAGTTGACAGGAATTATACCTGCAAGTGGCATTAAATATTTTGCATAGACTGTATCCGAATAAACGTGATTGAGAAGTAATACCATTTGACAGATGGAATCAACTAAATGAAGCTGCAGATGTTTGTTAAACTACCACATCAACAACCCCACTGTACCAGTAGCAGCAGCAATCGTATTCTAGACTCCGAGTGAAATGTTGCTGAATTTCAAAACACTAATACTAATGACCAGTTACAGTCCATCCAAAGATTCAGTCTTCCTGCTGGCCAACAAGATGTCAAATACCTCAGTGTTTTGTTTAAAAATACAATTAACTCATCTACGTTACTGCTATAATTTTATGCACTACACTATATTATTGCACTGAAGCCACTCCAGATGTAAAGGCGCGTTTACTAAAAATTTTACCCTGGGAAGGTTCATTTTAAAGACAAACTTTACAGCAGTACAAAAGGAGGGGAGGAAACATAATCTATCACCCTATTTCCAAGACAAATATATTTTAACCTCTCCTAGTAGTACAACATGTATAAACACCGTCTGGGAAGGAATGAAGAAAAGGGAGCCAAATTCTTCTCAGCAGTGCCCACTGACAGAACGAGGCAATGGGCACGAATTGAAACATGAAATTCCATCTGGACACACGAAAACACTCTACTGTGAGGGCATCAAACAGTGGAACAAGTTGCCCAAAGGGGTTGCGAAGTTTCCATCTGTGGAGATACTTAAAAGTCATCTGGACATGGTCCTGGGCAACCTGTTCTAGCTGACCCTGCTTGAGCAGGGGGTTTGGACTAGATGATCTCAAGAGGACCCTTCCGACCTCAACCATTCTATGATAATAGCAGCTGGCGGAGGAGGACCACAGATGATTTGGCATACTTGCATCTGTAGCATCCATAATAACAACTTTTCTCATCACTGAAATAATAAAACCAAGGCTACAAAGCTGGTGCCAAATACTCTCTTGGGGAAGGGTTAAGTTTACTGATTTCCCTTCTATGAATAGTTACGTTCTTGGGAGACTAAGAAAGGCCATCCAGAAAAATCTTAGATTCTTATCACTATTGCTAACAGCTTTTAATTGCAACTGAATCATCACAAAAATCTATCTCCACTTTTTAAATGTGTATTCTCTGTTAAAGTTGTACTCCAGGTGGACAGTTAACTATATACTAACCACTGTGATCTCCAGTCCTTCTGCAAAATTAACTACCTTGACATGAAAGCCCACCTCTAGAACCAAATATGTCCTACAATTCCACCCACCCAAAGATGGGTGTTAATACCTATTAAGACCTCACTCATAAGAAAAAAAGTCTGTTCGAGATACTATTAAGACAGTATTTCAGCAGAAACAGATTCGATTGCTTTTTACCCTACTATGCACTCTCAATATGAATCTTCTTATGTTTAAGAAACAGACTTTAAATAAGCCAAGGAAACAGAACTCATGATCTGCCACTGCTTCAGCTATAAAAAGAATGAAATTGGCATGGCAAATATCACTCATGGAGGACATCACCTTCTGCAACTTTATGAAAATTCATTTTCATTTTATAATTTGTGTATGAGCTAAAGCTATTTAGCAATGAATTCCCCCATGATGACTATTCATGGCTGTGAAAGAAAGAGCTGTAATGAACATCTCTGCTTTAAGAAACCAAGACAGTGCCAATACCTATTCTAAGTAAGCGCTGAATGAAGCAGCAGAACTGCTGGCTCTTGAGAGTCCTTTCTCACAGTGTGCATCTCATGCAGAACAAAACATCACATACCCACAAGTTTTCATTACTTCAATTTCTTAGAATAAATTTTGTTTTCTTTTGAATAACCATTTCCCACATATTCTGGCAGCGATCAACATCTTGGATACAGTTTCTTGTTAACAGTTAAGGAAATATCAAATATAGCCACTTTTTAATGTTTGCTTTAAATCTTTGAAAGGCAGTTTCTTCTCTGAAAAGCAAGGGCCTTTGCCTTTTAAAAAATATAATAAGAATCTTTCTTCCACAATTTGGCCTTAACGTTCAATGAAATTGATTTTTTATGTATATACGCACATGTGACATATATATATACACATGTATCTCAAAGCCTGCAAATATTTTTTGACTCCTAAGCCGTTTGACTTCACCACTAGTCAACTGCCAATTCAGTATCATACATTAAGGGAGCAAACAACAAAAGGACAGATGCTGCTACCCGAACTATACAGAACACATTTCCCAGGTATAGCGATTCTCTTGAGTACTTGAATGACCTCTGACCTTCCTCTCAACAAAATCAGCTTTTTCTTCAGTTATCTTCTTTCATTCTTTCATTTTTTTCTGTTTCTTCTTTCATTCTGTTAATAACAATGAGGCATACAGTAGTTCTAATCAGAAAAACAACTACTCAATCACATGTTAGAAGTAGCTGTGTGGTTTACCTCTGAGGAAGACAATATTTACCTGGAATAATGACAGGTATTTGGTTTGGGAACTCAAGCGGTAAACACTGACTTTTCTGCTAGAAAGGCAAGCCCAGTTGCCAGTATGCGCAAAACAAATTCAGATGAAAGTTGAGGAAATTGTTAGTGAGATGATTCAGAGGCAAGAACATTAAATGGACTTTGTACAAACCAGTATAAAAATCTTCAGTAGTCTACTGAAAATTCATCAGAACTGAGTAATAACTTTCTTCTGAGATTGTTACTTGCTCAGTCAACGTAGCATTGAGACAGAATCTGAAACACTCACAATTCTGTTCTTGACAGCTCCATGCCTTGATGTTTTCAAAATATTCTTGCACTATATTTTTGGGAAAGAGCTTCAATCTTGGACTTGATTCACAGCGATACCTATGACTACGTATTTTGATATCAGTGTCAACCTCAGTCCTTCCACGTTCTGCAGCAGTCATTCTGCTACAAGGCACTGGTTGTAAGTCATACATGTCCATAAGGTAAGTGGCAGAAATCACTCTGGGTTTGATTGCTTTTTTGGTTTTGTTTTGGGTTTTTTTTTTCCTTTTCTTTTTTTCCTTAAAAAACTATTTTTTCATGCAGAAGTGGGAGGACAGAAAACAGACTGAAATCTAAACATAAAATTTTCCAGCAGTGCCATGGCCAAGAACCACAGAAAAATAAACTCTTTAAATACAGACTATACTAACCCCAGCGGAGTCTGGCTTTGGGAAAGCTTAACATAACCATCAGCTTTAAAAACCAGTACAGGTGCAAAAGGTCACTAAAGTAAAGGATAGACCTATTTAAGGAATGCACTGATTAGGAATCAAAACAGAGTTAAGCAGTTGTAATCTCAAAACTGACAGTCACTGCAATGCAACAGAACTCTTGCACATCAAAAAGGAGACTGTTTCCAACCTATTACCGCAATTACAGATTAAGTCTAATTTTTAGAATTTCAATTAAATTAATAAATTAATAAGATCTAATCCTCTAATTTCACTTCTCCAAAAGATTACTTTTCAAACATATAACCACAGTCATCAAGATAATGAAATTTTACAAATATTTAATTATATTACCAGTTATAGACAGCAAAAGTGAAATAGAAAAAAAAAATGTAAAAGATTCAGAAAACCGAATGCTTCATTTGCTCAGGTGTTATTTAAGGGGCTATAAAGTTACTTCTTGAAAACAAAGGCAAATGATGCACTTCCTAAGGAACTGTTCCACTGACACGAGCACTGAAAGGGGCAATGGCAAGAGCACAATGCAGTAATTAGGAGATTCACTACCATCATTCTACAATTTTATCATCATCATCATCACAAGAACTGTTACCTCTAATGACAGCAGAAATGCTAGACGAAAGTTTTAAGGCAGTAGCGTGGGAAAAATTGATTACCAAGTACTGATTCCAACAGATTTTCATCTTTCATCGCTAACATACAGGATTTTTTTTTTCCCCCCTAACACTTAAATACTTTCCTCAACTATTATAGAGAGTGCCTTTTTGCTACCAGAGGAACTTCACATGACTGTCAACAAAACTTTAGTAAAGAAATATTATTAAAAATCCAGTGTTTGGGCAGAAAAAACAATACACGTCCATTACGTGGACATAAAGTTTGTTTGAATTACCATCTCTTTTATGTTTTACCTTAAGGTAAACCTAAATTTACCTAAAATCAAATTTATCTCTCAGAAGTGGATGCAAATTAGCAAACGTTGGTGCACCCTAGAAAAACAAATAACAGTTTTCTTAAGAACTGATTCATAGGTGCCTATCATAGAATCACTGAATAACAGAATGGTTTTGGTCAGAAGGGACCTTAAAGATCACCTAGTTCCAATCCCCCTGCCATGGTCAGGTACACCTCCCACTGGTCCGTGTGGCTCAAAGCCCCATCCAATCCCAAGGCCAAGTGTTCAGTGGCCTTGAACACTTCCAGGGAGGGGGCAGCCAAAACCTCTCTGGGCAACCTGTGCCAGTGTCTCAGCTCCCTCATAGTGAAGAATTTCTTCCTTACATCTAACCTAAATCTCCCCTCTTTCAGTTTGAAATGGTTACCTCTCGCTCTATTACCACACTCCTTGATCAAGAGTCCCTGCCTTTCCTGCAGGCCCCCTTTTGGGTACTGGAAGGTCGCTTTAAGGTCTCCCTGGAGCCTTCTCCTCTCCAGGCTGAACAACCCCAATTCTCTCAGCCTGTCCTCACAGGGGAGGTGCTCCAGTCCCCTGATCATCTTTGTGGCACTCCTCTGGACCTGCTTGAGTAAGTCCATGTCTTTTTTACACTGAGGACTCCAGAGCTGGATACAGGACTACAGGCGGGGTCTCACAAGAACAGAATAGAGGAGGAGAGTCACCTCCCTCAACCTGCTGGTCATGCTTCTTTTGATGGAGCTCAAAACAGTTGGCTTTCTGGGCTGCAAACGCACATTGCTGGGTCATGTTGAGCTTCTCGTCAACCAACACTCTGAAGTCCTTCTCTGCAGGGCTGCTCTCAATCCACTCATCACTCAGCCTGTATCTGTGCTTGGGATTGACTCGAATCCTGTGCAGGACCTTCCACTTGGCCTTGGTGAACTTCATGAGGTTTGCAGCGGGCCAGCTCTCCAGCCTGTTAAGGTCCCTCTGGATGGCATACCTTCCCTTGAGAGTATTGACCTCACCACACAGCTTGGCATCATCAGCAAACTTGCTGAGGGTGCACTCAAGCCCACTGTCCATGTCACTGACAAAGATGTTCAACAGCACTGGTTCCAATACTGACCCTTGAAGGAACACCACTCATCGCTGGTGTCCAGTCAGGCATCGAGCTGTTGACCATGACTCTTTGAGAGTGACCATCCAGTCAATTCCTTATCCACTGAGTGGTCCATCCATCAAATCTATGTGTCTTCAGTTTAGAGACAAGAATGTTGTGCGTGACAGTGTCAAATGCTTTGCACAAGTCCAGATAGATGACAGTTGCTCTTCCGTTATCCACCAACACAGTAACCTCATCATAGAAGGCCACCAAATTTGTCAGCATGATTTGCCCTTACTGAAGCAGTGTTGGCTGTCACCAATCACCTTCTCATTTTCCATGTGCCCTAGCCCAGTTTCCAGGAGGATCCAGTCCATGTTCCTGCTGGGCACAGAAGTGAGACCAACTAGCCTGTGGTTCCCTGGGTCTTCCTTTTTTCCCTTTTTGAAAACAGGCATTATGTTTCCCCTTTTCCTGTCAGTGGGAACTTCACCAGACTGCCACGGCTTCTCAAATATGATGGATAGTGGCTTAACCACTTCATCTGCCAGTTCCCTGAGGACCTGTGGATGCATCTCATCAAGTCCCATGGACTTGTGCACCTTCAGGCTCCTTAGATGGTCTTGAACCTGATCTTCTCCTTCTGTGACTTGGGTGGTGTGGGTGGAGCACTTGTCAGTGAAGACGGAGGCAAAAAAGTTGTTGAATACCTCAGCCTCCTCCATATCTCAGGTAATCAGGACTCCCATTTCCTTCTGGAGAGGCCCACATTATCCCATTATCCCTAGTCTTCCTTTTATCACCAGTGTATCTGTGGAAGCTTTTCTTGTTGGCCTTGATGTCCCCGGCCAGATTTAATTCTATGAGGGCTTTGGTTTTCCTAACCTTAGCCCTGCTGGCTCAGACACTTTCTCTGTATTTCTCCCAGGCTACCTGGCCTTGCTTCCGACCTCTTTGGGCTTTGTTTTTGTGTTTGAGTTTGTCCAGGAGCTCCTTGTTCATCCATGCAGGCTTCCTGGCTTTTTTACCTGACTTCCTCTTTGTTGGGATGCATCACTCCTGAGCTTGGAGGAGTTGATCCTTGAATATTAACCAGCTTTCTTGGGCCCCTCTTCCCTCCAGGGCTATATCCCACAGTACTCTACCAAACAGGTCCCTGAAAAGGCCCAAGTCTGCTCTCCTGAAGTCCAGGGCAGTGATCTTGCTGTGCGCCCTCCTCACTGCCCTAAGGATCTTGGAACTCCACCACTTCATGGTCACTGCAGCCAAGGCTGCCCTTGTGCTTCACATTCCCCACCAGCCACTCCTTGTTGGTGAGAACAAGGTCCAGCGTAGCACCTCTCCTCATTGGCTCCTCTATCGCTTGGAGAAGGAAGTTATCATCAACGCATTCCAAGAACCTCCTGGATTGTGTATGCCCTGCTGTGTTGTCCCTCCAACAGATATCAGGGTGGTTGAAGTCCTCAATGAGAACCACGGCTTCTGAACGTGAGGCTGCTCCTATCTGCCTACAGAGGCTCTAGAGGAGCCTTTTCCTCTTTGGCAGCCCTAGTAATATCTCTCTCCTTACATGGTTTCCTCTCTTCTTTGTGAGATTTGTAAGAATTTAAGTAATGAAGCACGTACAACAGCTTCTGTCAAGAGACAGGATCCAACTGCCCCTCTGATTTCCTGCATCATAGTCCCACCAACTCTCTCGGTCACCCGTAAGTGTCCACCTTAACCTTCAGTGAGCTCTTCCAGCTTGAAAAACTGACAGAAAACAATTCACTTCTTGGGGGTAATCTTTTCAGCAGGGCCTGTTGTGATAGGACAAGGAGTAATGGTTTTAAACTAAAGGACGGAAGACTTAAGACTGGATATAAGGAAGAAATTTTTTACAATGAAGGTGCTGGAACACTGGAGCAGGCTGCCCAGAGAGGTGGTAGAAGCCCCATTCCTAGAAACATTGGAGGTCAGGTTGGACGGGGCTCTGAGCAACCTGATCCAGCTAAACATGTCCCTGCTCACTGCAGGGGGTTGGACTAGATGACCTTTAAAGATCCCTTCCAACCCAAATTATTCTATGATACCTTGGTTTTCTTCTCTCCCATTACCTAGGTAAAACAGTGTTCCTTAACTGTACTTTTCTATATATCAGTTCAGAGCTCTTTAAACTTACCTGTATTTTTCAGTAGTGTCTGGTTTTGAGACACACCCCTGTGGCACTCTAAAATACTAAATCAGAATAAAAATACTCAGCAGTATAGATACTATCTTACTCCCCATCTACTCCAGCATGTTACCATCAAACAGTGCCTCAGGGGAAAGTACAGCAAGACAAGACATGATAATGTACTGCAGAAAAGCTCTTCACCCTGCTCTCTAGAAAAAAAACTTTAAAGATTGTTTTTCTTCTCTCAAGTACTCAACTTTACTAATAAACTAAACTTCATAATCTGGGTCTCTTAATCTAATCTGACCTCTGCTTCTTACCAAATTCATGCCTCAGTGACACCGAGCTGCTCTGTATGCTGATAATTTTAAAGGTACTCATCTCTAACAGCAGCTTGTATCAGGGAATAAAAAGGAAGTAGATACATGAGCAGAGGTGAAGAGTTAAGAACAGTTAAGAATATATACACAATTTGAAAGTAGTTTTATCATCAGCTTCAATTTTCTATATTAACACTGTAACTGGGAGCAAACACATTACTTCCACCTCTCACCTTTTCTCCATGATTTTTTCCATCCTGCCTTTTCCAATCAACACAGCTAAAGAAATCTCAGAAGGAAAATTCAGATTAAGGCTCTTTGTTTATTTTATGTAAAATGTAATGTAAATCTACTTAGCGTGTATTTATGGTTCAAATTTTCCACCTGAGAAAAAAAATGAAGAATAGCTCTTTCAAAATAACTTTCATCGCTGTGAAAATAGCTCATCTCACAACTACATTTACCAAGAAGCACCTTCTACTCATCTCAAACAAAATGAAAAGCACTGTTCTGAGGGACAGTAATTTGAGTCTATTACAAATCAGTGGCTGCTAGTAGCGGCCTTTACATTTTCAACAGGGTATTTCCTTTTAAAAAGGATATTTCTTACAGGATTCTTGACGGTATGCACTCTTCATGTTCTTTAGACTAAGTTTTCAGTTTTGAAGAGATGACCAGAAAACTGCCACTGATCCTAGGAGTAATTTCTTTAGCCAATCCATGATTCTTCACTTTTTTTTTTTTTTAAAAAAAAAAGCTTCACAGTTTTAATACTTAAAATATTTTTTGAAAAGTTTATGTTCTTCTCTTGACATCATTCAGGGAGCAAAAAAGCCCAATACAAGTACTACCTTTCTTAATTGACATTTAAAAATTAAAATTGTAGATTCTTGCTGACTTGTTTGTCAATTCTCAAAAATGTCATTTACATTGAAAAAGCAACTGGCATAACTCCAGAAAGGAGATACTCTTCATGTCCTGCACTGCTCAGCAAGGAACCAAGTTGCTCAAGTTCAAAACTGAGCCTTCCCCATAGGACCACAACTGATGCTACAAAAGTAGAAACTGTAGTTCAAGATAAGTTGTTCTTGTATGAAGTACAATGTACATTCAGATTGTTACAACAGGAAGACATAGGAAGACTTACATGAATAACTTGTTGATGCCTACTGTAATGTGCTGGTGACTAAAGAAAATGATAAAATAATAAAAATAACACAAGGCCTATTTTGTAAACAACACATTTATGCCTTTAAGAATACATAAACTTCACATAAGGAAATGCATCCGCTATATAAGTACTACATCTGTGCTACTGTTTATTTATAAACAAATAATGCTTAATAAAACAATGCTCTATAATGTGGTCTTCTGGCAGATCTCTGCATTGACAGACAAGATTCTTAAATTAGATTCCAAGTTTTCAGGCTGCAGATTTTGAAGTGCTTCTGTGAGCAGTTTAATCATTCCAACGCGAGCTCACTGAATTACAGTGGGGAAAAATAGAGTAATTCTTTACATTTCAGTAAGAACTAAGGAGAACACTCCCATTACATGTATTTCAGGTTTTGTGGCTAGGCTTCCTCCCCACATACACCTTTTTTGGTGGTGTTTTTTTTTTTTTTTTTTTTTTGGATATGTTGGGTTTTGGTGGTTTGGTTTTGGTTGGTTGATTTGTTTGCGTGGTTTTAGGTTTGTTTGGTTGGGTTTTTTTTTAATATAAAGGGATGCTTTCCTATCAGTTTACGGAGTTGCAAGCAATGTATTTACACATTATTTTATCATTTTCTTTAGTCACCAGCACATTACAGTAGGCATTACACTAGAATGCATAATTTCATAGAATCACAGAATCATAGAATCATTAAGGTTGGAAAAGACCTCTAAGATCATCAAGTCCAGCCGTCAACCTAACACTGCCATGCCCACTATACCATGTCCCGAAGTGCCACATCTACATGTTTTTTGAACGCCTCCCGGGACGGTGACTCCACCACTTCCCTGGACAGCTTGTTCCACTGTTTGACCACTCTTTTGGTAAAGAAATTTTTCCTAATGTCCAATCTAAACCACCCCTGGTGCAACTTGAGGCCATTTCCTCTCGTTCTGTCACTAGTTACCTGGGAGAAGAGACCGACCCCCACCTCTCCACAACCTTCTTTCAGGTAGTTGTAGAGAGCGGTAAGGTCTCCCCTCAGCCTCCTCTTCTCCAGACTAAACAATTCCAGTTCCCTCAGCTGTTCCTCATAAGACTAAAGTTTTATGTATCACTGTCTTCAGAGTGTGGGAGGATCAAAACTGGTCATAATTACTTCTTTTATGCACCCCCTCCATAGTTTCATAAGACAACTGATGATTCAGATGCCCTAGGAGGCTCCAGCTTTAACGATGCAACAGGTTTCTTCCAACTTATCTGTGATATACCCTGAAAAAGCACATTATTTGATAGTATCGTGGTCAACATTCACAGTTGTGTTAAAATGTCCGTACCATGTATCTGGCTGACATGTGACAAAACCGCCAAGTAATGCTTGTTACTTTTGCTATGTTTGCATCTGAACACCACCCTAAAAATATTACAAGGTTACTTAAGCTAAAATCAAAGACAAAGCTAACACTTTTCACTATCTGAGTCAAAGAAGGACTTTTATGCAACAAAACTTGCTGTTAGCAGTTTTATCCCAATATCCTTGGCTGGGCAAAATGAGATAACAAATGTTAAAGGCATATTGCCTACAGATGGCAATAAAGAACCAACCATTAAACATTTCCTTTTACACTTAATAATTTATTCACATATTTATTTAAAACTGCATATGGTCACATATCCCACAAGATATGTAGGATACTGGGAGGTACCTTATTTCATTAGGCAAACATAATTTACTTTTCCATCTCTCCCACATCTACATGTTTATGATGATTTTTACAAGTATCTTATCACAATCCTAGTATCAAAACACTGCAACCTCAAAATTAGAAAACCTATCAGAGTAAGCCCATCACCCCACATACACACCCTAATCCAACATATCAGCACATTATCAGGCATTACTGTGGTGTTATTTAAGTAGCAAAACCCAACCATGCCCTGCCTTGTCAAAGGTTCACCATTCCTAAACCCACTGCTGACATACCAACTACTAAAAGATGCCAACCCAATTCATCTTTGGGCCCAATTCTCTCCTAAAATCCATGGATTAGTAATGTCCAATCTACTATAGGATGCAGTTCTGAAGTAAGGTTTTATCTATATTATCTTCAGTCAACAACATAATTTATCACCACAATCAGCAGGCCAAGAAAAGCCACCATCCAAAATATAAAGTGGACCAAAAAAAAAAAAGATAGTTTATATAAGGTGATTGAAAAAATTAACATGAATGTACAACAGAAAATACATGTGATCTGATCAATCTAATGCTTTGTAGCTGTAGAAGTTTTTTGAAGAAATTACTGTTCAATTTAAACTGTTTTTATTAGTTGAATAAACGTAGAATCTTAGAACGATTGGGTTGGAAGGGACCTCAAAGATCACCTAGTTCCAAACCCCCTGCCATGGCAGGGACACCTTCCACTAGACCAGGTTGCTCAAGGCTCCATCCAACATGCTCTTGAACACTTCCAGGGATGGAGCATCCACAACTTCCTCAGGCAACCTGTTCAGTGTCTCACCACCCTCAGGGTGAAGAACTTCTTCCTTGTATCTAGTCTAAACCTGCCCTTTCCCAGGTTCCAACCATTACCCCTTGTCCTGTCACTGCAGGCCCTTGTAAAAAGTCCCTCCCCAGCCTTCTTGTGGGCCCCCTTTAAGCACTGGAAGGCCGCTATAAGGTCTCCCCAGAGCCTTCTCTTTACCAGGCTGAACAAGTCCAAGTCTCTCAGCCTGTCCTCGCAGGAGAGGTATTCCAGCCCTCTGACCATCTTGGTAGCCCTGCTCTGGACTCGCTCCAACAGCTCCATGTCTTTCTGTTGTTGGGGGCCCCACAGCTGGACGCAGCACTCCAGGTGGGGTCTCACCAGAGCAGAGTAGAGGGGCAGAATCACCTCCCTCGACCTGCTGGCCACACTTCTCTTGATGCAGCCCAGGACTTGGTTGGCGTTCTGGGCTGCAGGCGCACACTGTTGGCTCATGTTCATCTTACCATCCACCAGCACCCCCAAGTCCTTCTCCCCAGGACTGCTCTCATCGCCCAGCCTGTATCTGTGCTTGGGATTGCCTCGACTCAACTTTGCCATGATTACAAAAATGCAGCATGCAATTGCATCTGCCCTTCAGTACTTTATTTTAAGCCTCAGCCAATACCAACTTTGTAATCACAATTAATGTCTCAGAATTTCACAAAGTAGAAAATGAGAATGCTTTCTTCTGAATTATTATTTGTGTTCAAACCCCAAAATTCTAGATGACTTCATAATAGTATGACAGCAGAATTTATCTTACAGGAGGCTTCCTAATGGAAATTTCAAGAAATCTAGAGTCCTTGTACCTCAGATATTTAAAAAAGAAAAAACCACACTGAAACACCCTCCATACCCTTTCTTTTGCATAACTTTAGCAAACATATGAGAAGTATAAGCACTCGTTTAAAGAAACCCCCAAAAAACCATAAACCCTGAGCCCTGAATCTTGTTAACATCATTACAGTTATATTCTACAACAGCAGCAAGAAGAGGAAAATTACTACGAATTAACAACAACAATTCCTATATTTAATGTTATTTAAAAATCAAAGTGTTACCTAAGGCAATTACCTTGCAGCCTTTTAATATCTTCAGGGAAAAGCCTAAGGGAAAATAATTGACTTTGCTAATTTTACCCTTGGCAATTATAAAATAGCTCTGCATTTCATTATGACTACAGAATTTCACATCTAATTGTCAGCCCTGAGAGAAGCACAGAGATAAATGCATTGTACACAAGCTCAGACAAGAGTTTAACAGCACAATAAAATTATCTTGGTAGCAATTGTTTCAGTTAACGATAAAACCCCCTTTAGTTTAAATTCTAGTAGATACAACAGCTATGCATGTCTATAGAGGTTATAGCCTACCATGGTCAGCACATGTGCGATATATTACCACTTATTTCATTAGTCAATTTGCCGAGCTACCAAATAAATGCCAGCAAAAAAGCAGTACTGATTTTTACTTTTTACATCAAAGAAAACAAAACATTATGAAGGAAAAAAGTCACAGTTATTTCACACTAGTGAAAAACAGATGCCAGATTTGAAAAATCATCATTTACAAAAGAATAAATACAGTATGTTTAAATCATTGCACCTGTCAAGAGATTTCTATAGCTTGTACTTCAATTTTTCTAACTTTGCTAGTAGGATTAGACATATGAAAAAGAATAATTTACTAAGTCAATCAGTTTCCATAATGGCATCCCACTTATCGTATGTAGAAGCTATGAAAGTATTTAGATGTCAGAAAAATGAAAAAAAGTGCTAAAATGTTTTGGCAGAATTTTCCGACATGCAGTATAATGATTGCTTTTTTAAAGAAAAAAAAGTACTTCTCTGCACTTGCACTTCATTTCACTGTACCATGGCAAGTCTTCAGGGATTATACATTGCTGCTGCAATACTTAATGATGTACTAAATGCAAAGTAATAGGTGCTACATTTTATAAAAGTTTCCCCTTATGTTGAAACAAAAAATTGATGTAGGGTTAATTCCTTTGGTCTCTCTTGAGCATCTTACTAAGAACTGAAAAAAATGAACAAATACAGATCAACAATAATTAGTAAAATCAGTCACACCCAATTTTGGTTATGGTATGACTAAAATTTTGCACTATTTAAAACTTTTTTTTACTACTTACTACCAGTTATCACCATAACAGCTTAACCCACTATTCCAACAGATTGACATCTAATTTCCTGTCTCTTCTCCTGAATCTCTATGTTTCAAAATGACATGACTTTTGAGAGAAACTGTCACAGTCATGATCAAAGCAGTACAGAAATACTCAACTACCATCACGAGGAGCTTTAGCATGAGAATCTAAAAACAATAGACTCCTTATGCTCAGGATCAAAACCATGTTGAATATTGACAATTGCATGCATGACAAACATTTATTTTACATCATGATATGACAGCAATCTTCAGATGTATAAAAAGTACCCTTGCAAAAAAGAATTGCTTTCTGTTTCCACTGTAATGGCACACTAGGCTCTTCAGCCATACCTGTAGTTAGGTGTTACACCAGACTGGCACAGGGATTCCCAGGAATCTCTCTCCACCATGGGAAGTTTTACGAACAAGCTAGACAAACACATGCCAAGAATGATTTGGTGTAGCTGAACCTATCTGGGGAAAAGAAGAACCAACCAGAGATATGATCTCTTAAGGTCTCCATCAGTCTCATTTTCTAAGATCGTACATATATACAATTCGCTTGTCATGAAAAACATTTCGCTGTGAAGTTTCAAACAGTTTGGCTGAGCAGCTGGCTTGCAGTTGCCCTTTAGAAGCCAGTACATCCATGTTAATAGGACAATCCAATACTCAGGGGCATCCAAATGCCTAACAAAGTGATTCTATTAAGAGTAAAAAGTCACCTGAGTGCTGCATAGTCAAAGAAATGAAGCCTTTTCCCCCAAGAATTCCCTAAGACAGCCAAACCTTTCACAAAGCACAAGGTAAAACAAAATAATAAACCAACACATCTTTAGCTGGCAGTCTGCCAGAGATGTTGCAGTCTGCCATGTCATGAGGATGCTACTGCATATACATTAAATTCACCAAATTAACCACTCATCCATTACTACAGTGCTTCAGAATGCACGTTAAAGGCCTCATCACAGTAACTCTATAGGACAGTTGTAAACGTGTTCACAGCAGCAGCAACCTGTCAATCTGCAGCTATAATGTAAGTACACTGATTTTTAAAGGATGCTCCATATACCCATCCATATCGTAACTGCTGATTTTTTAAAGGGCCCCTCTTTCAGAAAATTCACTAATAATTACTTGCTCTGGCAGTAGAAGAATTTTTTTCTTTTTACCTTGGTATTCTGCAACTGTGCAAGGCTCGTACAAGCATTTGCCAAAAGAAAATCTCCACTCAAAACAGCCATTTTATTTCCAAACTGCATATCCTTCAGCGGGCCATCACAGGACTTGAGCTCACCAATATTCACTATGCCACGATGCACCAGAAAGGCAGTGTGGATCAGTTCCGTAATCTCAGCCAGGCTTCTTTGACTGAAAGCAAAGAAAGTACAGTTATTTTTGATACTATGAATAAAATATAGATTCTTAGGAGGAAGAAAAAAAACCCCTACATGTGCTAAACAGATATTTTATGAATTATTGTGAGGCTCTTCTGTGTACTTCTAGAAGCCACAACCAGGAGGTGTTAAGCACAGAGAACTATCACTAAGTATTTCCAGGTAAGCTGCAGGTACCACAGGTTCTGTTTGGAAGAATGTTGCCCTTTGTTTGAATTCTTTCACAAAATAAAGCTAAGTAATCAATACAGCCCTCATGGCGCTTGCTTTTTTTGTTTTGTCTTCTAGAAGCTTGAGGGACACTGACATGAAGAAAATGCCAAGCAGAAAGTACCGATAGGAAGGAACAAAGGATGTATCAGCAGGGGAGTCGCAAGCAAGCTGATCCGAACACCATAAGAATGCTGCAGTCAACGACTGCTCAAATTAGAGCTAAATTAATAACAGGATACCTTGCAGTTCAACCATACTAAGGGAGGAGGGTGCAGGGGGGAGAGGAGAAACAGTTGAGTATCTTAAAACCGTGTACTAATGGTATTTCACTGGTTGTTTTAGTCGGAAGAAGCAAAGGTGATTGTCCAGCAAAGGGGCAGACTCAATTTTATTTGGACGGGTTTACAAAACATGTCTTACTCCAACACACAGTTGTGCTACATTCTGATTTTAGGGGTTTCAAATCCCTGTGAGAGGCTTGCCCTCTATTTATTTTCATTTTTTGGAAAAGGCATGAAACGAGTCATTAGCACAGCCCTCTCCTCCCCTCCTCCCACAATTCAGCCGTGAAGCCCCCGATAGTTAGTGACTGTCACTCCAAGGAGCCCAGAGATGTCACCTTAGCTCAGAAATACAACAGGGTGATGAACAGACATAATAACTGAGCAGGGACAAGGGGAGGGGGGAACTGAGCAACACACTGGAGCATCCTCTTAACACTGCAAACCTAGATACACACAGGCCCCTCTCCTTACGAAATCTTCAGCACACGCACATCTTTTCTGACTCACAGTTCCCTTTATGTCATGGAGACTTCACTTATGAGCAAAAACGCAATGTGCACCCTCAACTAGATAGATGACTAAAAGTTCTTGAAGTTCAAATTAAATTGCAACCTAGTGCAAAGACATGATACGCTCCCTGTGTTTATTCAAAAGTGGCCAAGCACTGCAGTAACCAGATGGCTCCATACCTTCATGTATCCATATACCTGCTGACATGTGCTCAGGTTCGATTCTGCCTCAGTACCAGCACAGTACTGAGTAAATTAACACTGCTTCCTCTGGACAGTGCAGATGTGTTGTATCCACCCGGAACGATATTAATCTAAAGTAACCTTCTGCCCCAAATATATCTAACCTGCGAAGAACCCCAGCAGCAACTGTTTCAGGCCAGTGATCTGCGCCAATTAGCAACAGAGAAGATCTAGTAGAGTCACACAGCCTGGGCAGGCATGCATAAGGTAGACAAGCTGGGAGGAGAGGATAAACAGAGGTTCCCAACGTATATTGTCACACAGAAAAAACTAAGCTGTTTTAAAAGCAGCCTTTATAATTCACAATTTTTGCTCCATGCAGAGGAAAACAATCTGAAAAAAAAAAAAACATGTAGAAAATACGTAGAAAACAAAATTGAAGGTTGATGCTGTTTTTCAAAGAGGCAAGGAGAAACACACAACCTACAGCCACAGTATTGTAATCACACTTGGCTCGGCTCTAACAAAGGGTTAATAAGATTTCAAGCTTGGAGAAAAAGACTAACAAGACATCCCGATGCTCCTGCTGTCATTGTCAGGGCAGCCCTTGGAGGAAATGTCCATATCAATTCGGTTTATCAGATGGACAGCTGATCAACATTAAACAGACTTGCTCTGGGCAGACTGAGCCGAGCTACCTGTTATGAATAGCAATGAGAGCCCTCTGCTCCCTGCTGCCGAGCTCTGCCATTTCCGACTGCCGCAGATCCCAGGACATATGGGGATCCCTAGTGACGAGCACAAAAAGCTGCAGCTAACTCAAGCGACGGCTCATTTCCCCCAGCTGAAAGCAGGCATTAATATCCCGAGGAGATCAGGCCCGCCTCTGTGACCCCCAACTACTGAAGCAAAACAACGACTGTCCTATTTCTTCATTTAATAAGCTTTTAATGAAGGAAATCAAAATCCCCTCTTTGACTTCAGCATAGCTCTTGATGAAAAGGTTACGCAAATACATCAGTGTCATGCTTTCCAAATGCTTAGGATCTGGATGTTTTCATTTCTTTTTCTATAATCCGTTTGTTCTCCAAACGGTATTCATATTATTTGTGCTAACGAGAACCATATTAGGCGGATAATCTGCATCTAATTCTGATCTTATACATTGCTCTTCCACTCTCTCTCTCTAGAAAACTGAAAATATAGGAACCAAAGCTATTGCAGAAATCCCAGGCAATAGATTTTTTTAATATTTTTTGTTGTGCATTATACTCATGCACAATAAGAAGTCCACAGTGCTGCTACGGATACAGGAGGGTTCTTGACGCAACTATAAAGACCAGCATCCAACAAAGAAACCCTACCATTACGAAGTTGCTAGCAAATAGCTAAAGCAATACTATATACAGCTTTCTCGATCTGAAGTACAATTCAGTGACGAAATAATTCTGTATTTGAAAGGAGCTAATCCCAAAATACAAAAAATTAATGTTTATGCAACGCTGGACTTGGAACAGCAACATACAACAGAGTACAAAAACAGAAACAACAGGGCAATGGGATTACGAACTCCTGCTGCTTCCATTGTGTTCCTGCTCCAGAGTCCAGGCTCACACAAAGAAGTGGTTGCCACAAGAATTACCTACATAGCAAGGTAGTACTGAGAAAACAGTCATCATTTAATACACCCAAAGTGCCTAAATGGAAGCAGGCTAAGATTCTGGAAACCTTTTTCACCAAATGCTAACATACTTCCATGGCCTTCACCTCTGAAGTAAGAACTCCATGGAAACCATCACCAAATGCCCCACAGACTCCACTTACAGGCACTACATTTCAAGAGATAATACTATTTTGAGCTCCACTCAAGCCCTAATCTCCTTTTCTTTCTCCCCTTCCAAAAATCAACGCACATGCAGTAATGGTTGCTCCAAAGAGGATGGTACAGAGGCTTGGACTATACCTAGGGGACCTTATTAAGAAGTTTTGATGACTCACAGATCAACAGGCACAAGTTCCTGTCAGGTGCATTATTTAAGCAGAGTTAACTGTGAAACACAGCCCGCTCCCCTGCCACTCCTCCTCAACTAAGAGACTACCAGAATGGTTGAGGTTGGAAGTGACCTCTGGAGGCCCTATCTAGTCCAACCCTGCTGCTCAAGCAGGACCATCCAGAGACAGCCACCCAGGACCATGTCCATGCAGATTTTAAATATCTCCAGGGATAAAGACTCCACAACCTCTGTTTCTTGTAAACAGGACAACAGGACATACTGGCTCATTACCCTTTCAAGTCAATTACTATCTACCACTTCAGTGAATACTTTTTACCCCTCTTCCAGTCTTTCATAAGATCCTCAGACTTGTTCTTGGCTCTCTTCTGTTTTTCGCCCTACTCTTTACTTCATGAAAATCTTAATTCACAGACTCTTCTTGCCTGTGGCAGGTAAAAGTGAGCAGCACGTATGTTGCCTCGTTTTTTTTTGCTCTCTGCTCTTGACTCCTTGCTCCTGCATTTAGTACCAGTGTGCCTAACCTAAATCTTTGTAAAATGCTTGCTATAAAGTATCCCTTAGATTATTACCTCCTCAAACTGTCAATTTCATCCTGAGAAGTACAAAGGAAACAGTAACTTCACAAGTAATTAAAATTTCAGCAATATCCATTGGAGCAATATTGACTCTAGGTCTGTGAAACACGAGTTGCAGGAAAGTACCAGAAAAATGCAAAATTAAGTTATATAGAGAATTAGGTCCCCCAAAAAGTAAAACAAGTGCCATTTCTTTCCTCCCTCTGTGCTCCCCTCCCCCAATGAAGGCACACAGATCATTAACATTCAAGTACATTTCAGTGAACTTTGATAAACTGTTGAGCAGTCTTCAAGAAATCTTTTATATCTGCCCTCATAAACTAATGCTACAGCTGCAACATCCTGCTGCTGTGACGTCAAAGTAAGGAATACAGGTTTTGCAGAAACCCCACACTCAAAGGCACTGCATCTATAAAGAAAAATAAAGAACTCAGAGAAACTTTGTAAATACTTTTCTATCTCAAAAACCGCATTTCACAATTTTGTTTTGGATTAAAATTTCCTATTTGTATGCCTCATCATGGTATCACTGTTGCTAGTGGTCACATTATGGAGATGAACATCTCTCATGTAGAATTCAAAACAAATTTTAAAGTCTACACAAAACTTTATGAAATGGTAAGTGGGATTAGCAAAATATTGAAACAAAATTTGTTTTGATAGTAGATTTCCTATGCAACTTTTTGAAACTAATTTTGCAGTGTTCCTTCCTGAATACCCTCTTTGTTGTTTGTGTTATCTTTAAAGACTTGCAGCTATGAAACACTAGCCAGCATGATCTCTTTAAGAGTTCTTGTAAGTGACTTCAGACCCTAATTTCAAATCCTACTCTAAAAAGAAATAACACCATTTTGCAAAACATATGATAAAATAGAAACATTAAGTAGTGCAATCATAGAATCATAGAACAGTTTCAGTTGGAAGAGACCTTCAAGATCATGGAGTCCAACCTCTGTCCTAGCTCTACCAACACCACTAAACCATGTCCCTAAGTACAACAACATCTACCCGTCTCATAAACACCTCCAGGGACGGTGACTCCACCACCTCCCTGGGCAGCCTGTTCCAATGCCTGACAACCCTTTCAGTAAAGAAATTCTTCCTAATATCCATCCTGAACCTCCCCTGGTGCAGCTTAAGGCCATTTCCCCTTGTTCTATCCCTTGTTACTAGGGAGAACAGACCGACCTCCACCTCGCTACAACTTCATTTCAGGTAGTTGTAGAGAGCAATAAGGTCTCCCCTCAGCCTCCTCTTCTCCAGGCTAAACAGCCCCAGATCCCTCAGCTGTATCGCTGTGAACAAGAGTACTTCAGCTTAAATACTCCTCTGCAATATTTGTGATGGAATCTCAAGCTCTCCGTAACAGCAAGACTTGAGTCAGTTTACCTTTCGTTATCGGCTAACCGCCAGAACTACACTGGCCCTCTCAAAGGATGATAGGTTATGCAAAGAACCATTTAATAATTTAAAATGTTACTACGAGGCATAATATTTCATGGAAATGTACCAAAGGCTTAAGTTAGCCAATTCATATTCCATAATTTTCAGCAATGGAAGCAACTGCAATGAACAAAGACAAAGAATTTTTGATCTATCAGCTCTGTTAAGACCTCTTATCATTGCACCTTTCAATTAAAATGACTAACAGTATACACCCAAGATTTGAACATTTTCTCTGTGATGGTCATTCCAATAGTTTCCCTTAAATACACAAAAGATTAATTTGAATTAAAAGGTTTACATTCTGGATTTTTTTAAAAAAATAAATAAATAAAATAGTGCGAGCATCCATTCCATTTTAGTGTGAACTATAATCATCTACATGTACCTATGAATCCAAAAAAATGAAATAGTTCTTTAGTGGAAAATTACATATGAAAAAGCATTAATTAAAGAATTAAAGTAATAATCTTAAGCTCTAACAATGTGTTTGGGCAGAACTTGGTATCTGATTTCACTTTTTTTGGTGACCAATGAACAGAAAGAAAAACTTTCTTAAAGAAAAGAAGGTGCATACACTAAATTCAAGTTGATCCTGTATGCTGTGGTCATTGTGCTGCACCAAGATAACCCACTTAGTTACACAGCAACACAGGGCAGCGATTTTTACAGCTCCTTTTCCCATTCATCTGTCAAAGTCAATGCCACGGCTAATAAAATCACTATTAAAGGAACAATGTATAGTGAGTAACAAATAGCATCACGGTGACGGAAAGTCTTATTTGCATCTTCTGTGTATAGTCTCCTTTACAAGAAATTAAAGGGCGGGGCGGGGGGAAGGTGTTTAAACCAGTCAACATGTATGGCAGGTGTTGTGGTTTCACTAACAGGAAAAAGTTCAAGATAAAGCAGCAGACATAAGCACAGCACCAAATATTCATTGCGTGATCATGACTCATGGATCTGTTATCCAGCAGAAAATACCTACCCGCTGTTATCCTTTAACAAGGTCAGAGACAAAGACTTCTGTGGTTCCTCCTATCTTGGTCACTAAGCTACTGTACAGGCATCTTCCCTCTCAGGGATAAATGAAGTTGAAAGACATCAATTCCATGAAGTTTATTGAATATGCTCTTTAATTGCATTCCTGTCAATCAGTTTATTTTTAAACTGTCTACATATCTTACCTCTTTCATCTCCTTCCCTTCCTAGCATCACAAAGTTTTTGAAGTAAAACTGCTACCTATACTCCCTCATGTATTTTTCCTTCTTTATTCTTGAAAAGATCTTACATTTTCATCCTGTATCTCCCCCCCTACTGAACATTGCTTAGTTTCTTTTCCCCCTAATTTGTCTTAGTAAGCTCTTCCCCCAGCCCATTATAGGATTTGAAAAGTTTTCTGATTTTTAGTGGGCAGACATTCACTTGAATTCAGCAAGCCAGTTTCCCCAAGTGTTGTGGGTGGTCAGTGGCGAGGGAGAGAGGCACTTAAACTCAGGCTCCTGTTCCTTCTCCTGATGCAGGAATTACGAAGAAGGGTTTTGGCAGCCCTGACTTCACTGATAATCCATTTAGGTCTACCACAGAACAACCAATTCCCCCTTTGCATTCCAGACAGCAACGTGAAGTTAACCAAGTTGTATCAGTTTCCAACTAGTGCCTGTGACGTGCGAAGCCGGCCACCACTGTGTCACTACAGTGTAGCTAAGAGCCTTCAAGCCTTGGAGCCAGCTGCCTGCACCAGACTGCAAGCGATCCACATTTGCATCATTCATGTCCCAGCAAAATGAAGCCCTAACTGGTGAACTTTAGAGTCTGAAGGCTCTGTCTGGCTTACTCCTATATTTGACATTACTGTCCAGCAAAGTAATAGTGATCACAACCCATAGCACAGCACGTTTTTGTTGTGCTGGATGGCACCATCATGCCAATTCCCCTTTCAAATCGCACAGGCTTAAAAAAAAAAAAAAAAAAAAATTCCCAGCCTGGAAGCACAAGCATCAATCATCACTTCTGTGAAGCAAGTAAGAGAATCTGGACAAAAGACCTGCTAAGAATCACTACCTCAAATTCAGTTTAAAAAGAAAAAGTGTTAATCAGCGAAGCCAGCAGAAAAATATCGCCAGAATCAATAAGCCAAACCGATGTCTTCCAGGACTTGGAGGCAGACATGCAGGCTGGGACCAATTAAAAGAAAAAAAAAAAAAAAAAAAAAGAAATAAAAAAGAGAACTTGAAGAGGACGCCTGCGCAGTAAAGAAGTATGTAGCCATTGTAATTATGATCCAGAAAACCAGTGACAATCCAGCTGTGTGAACAGACGAGGAGCAGGCAGGCTGGGCTGACAAGGTAAGAACTTAAGCTTAACCTAACTAATCAAACCAAAGCAATAACTAAGAGTATCCACCTGAAGACACAAAGAAAAAAATAATAAGATATTTGGAAGAAGATTTCTTGCATTACTTGAACACTGATGCTAAAAAAATCAGTAATAAAAATTAAAGCTACTAATTTATAAGTATATTGTCAAATTTATTAAAATTTAACATCATTAAAATCATAGAATCATTAGGTTGGAAGAGACCTCTGAGATCATCTAGTCCAACTGTTGACCTAATACCCCCATGCCCACTATCATATACCATAATTTCCATTTTAAAAATGACTGGTTATCATTATGGGAAGATTCACATTTCCAAAATGAAGTAAAAGCTGTCAAATGCAGTATTGTCTTCTTTTATCAAGGCTTAAACTTCTAATAGAAGACAAGCTGAAATTCAAGTTGGTGTCCACTAGATATTACATAACAGCTACGTAGACCATATCAAGTACTACATCAAGTCATAGGAAGAGCTAAGATGTTTACTTCTTTAAAGACCTACTTCTTTCATTTTGTAAATAATGATGCAGCTATTACACAAGAATACCAAGTACTGCAAATAACGTATATTGGCAAAATGATGTCTTGTCACTAATTTGAATTTCTAAAAGGAAATTTCCTCACTCAAGAAATGTTGCACTCAACTTGAATATTAAAAATTTTATTTGCCACAAAGAGTTTCATATCAGAACTGAAAATTTAAGTACCAGTGAACATGATCTGAATACATCTGTCATATGAAACAATATAATCAAAACCAGTATACAAATATTCTTTATGGATATGACACATAATATTCAGAAACATATAATATTATACATGCGTGATATTTTCAATGATAAAACCAGCTGAATCAGTTAGATAAATTAAACAGAAAAATATGAATACTTTTTGGAAACTATTCAGGAATATTTTGCTACATGACTAAAAAGCCACAATTCCCCAGTTAAAAAGACTAAGACTGATTAAAAACTAAACAAAAAGCCAAAAAATTGTGGCTTAGACAAAGCTAAACCAGCTATAATTCCTTCCCTCTCTAGCTCAAACAAACTGGAAAACTGATAGCAACAAATGCAAATCAGGGAAACTAGGCAAGGAAGAAAATTGATAAAGGAATGAATGAGAAAACGCAGAGATGGACAGGGAGCTGAGCAAAGGCAACTTCAAAAGGATATACTAAAACCCCCTCAAAACCAAGAACAATTTTAAGAACTGCATCGGTCCATTAGGTATGGTTGGGCATAAACAACAATGTAAAGGCAAGGGATTTTAGAAAGCCTGTTATATTTTTAAGCAATATATTTACACAACCAGATACAAGTATCTTCTAGCCCAGTAGTGAGTAATAATACTCATGAACAGCAGCGGTGGTTAAGATTTTACAGTTTACAGTAGGTCCACAGAATTTGCACTCAGGAGAGAAGGCAACAGAAAAGGAATGACATCGCTGATAAAAAGCAAACAGACTGAATCATCCTCAATATAGAGTCAACTGAGCTGTTGAAGATGCTTTACTCAAGTAATAATATGCAATACTGCAAAAAAAAAAAAAATCAAAATATCTCAGCTAGAATTACAGGAAGCAGACCATATACATACAGGACTAGGGACTCTTTTGTCACGAAAACACTCAAGGTTTGGAAAAGAATGGAAGGAGGGTGAAGGAACAGATCATCCCAGACAATCAGCTAAGACACAGTGTGGTCAAAAAGGCTAATAGGATCCACTGATGACTTAAAGGAAGAACACAACAGAAGTAGTGTTTCTGTCAACCCTAGGTTTCTGATGCCAGTAAAAATCATTACTGGGAAACTTCATTCAGGAAGAATTTGGGAAAACAGGAAAAAGTTGAGAAGAGTCATACTAACACAGTAAAGAAAACAGACAAAGTGAGAAACTAAAGCTATTTAATGTAAGGAGAAGGCTGATATTGAATCTGTAGATTGACTTGATCACAGCCATTTAATGAAAGTTTACGTATCTACACTACAGAAGACAAATTCAAGAGAAGAAAACACTCAGATTATCAAGCAAAGATAAAATAAGATCCATAGCTTGAATTCAAGCAAATCCAGAGAAGAATAAGGTAAAGGCACTTTCCAAAACCTATTACAAAGAGCAACAATGGACTCCCCAACAATGGCACAGTCGAAGGTAACACCTAATGAAATCCCATTTAAGCACAAGTATTAAAGCTCATTAAAGTTGGGGAAATCCTACAACCTGTTTTGTATTGCAAGCCAATCTATCAAAATGATTTCTCTTACTTATTCATGTATTCATGAACCATAAACCCAAAGGAAGCAAACATTTCAGAAAAATAAAAAAAAAGAAAACTTAGATTTGGCAGCAGATAATGTTGGTCCCTGTATCTGAAAACTTACTATTGGCCAGAAGCCCATTTTCTTTTAAGGAGGTACAGATGCTTTCAGCATTGGGATTTCCAAATCCATTTATTTCAGCCATGTTATTTGGGAGAAACATCAAAACCAGAGCCACTTTGCCCATTACAGTTAGCTCCATTCCCAGTGCAGGAGCATCCAAAGCCACCAGCAAGCTGGGAATCCATTCTGCTTCCACAGGTATATTAATTCTGTATTACGGGACATAGAGAACAAACATTTCAAAACTAATTTTAAGCAAGTTCTGCAAGAAGAAACAACCTACGTTCGGATTTCATGTCTGTCTTCCCACATTTAGGTATCCACATTGGTAATGCAATGTATTTGGCGCTGTACTAACCTGGGAATACATACAAGTATTCCCACAAAGAACAGGAGAAAGAAAAACAGACCATCTACAAAATTATTTTATGTATATAAGGGTGTGTATTTTACCTAAGTATACATATTTTCTTTAATTACAGTTTTCCATATAACCATTAGGGGGTTCTGGTCATGCAAGTCACATTTAGTAAAGGCAGCATGTCAAATAAGAGTTGACAATTACAGGCTATATCAATACACATTATGCCAGATGGTAATGAGCCATACACAAAGGGCCAGCCATCCAAAATAATCACACCATTTTCCACAGAAATGTTGAAGAGGTTATGGTTTATTACACAGTGCTCATTAGATATACAGTGGCAGCATTAGCAATTTTTCCTTCATTTGTGTCTCATTTAAGATTCTGCCCCCACAAGCCCATTCAAATTAGTACACAAGGTTAAAATCATTATGGTCAGAGGGAAAAAAAATTAAGTTGTATTTTCATTTTACAGTAATGGTGGATCAAAGGTCCCTGGAATCTATTATAGTCTCAACTATTATCTAACACAGGATACTAGAAAGAATGAAATTCACTGTCATTTGCCATGAAGGAAGACGGCCTGTTTTAAATGAGTAAACTCCGTATTACTTAATTAATAACACTAAGTGAAAACAACAGTTAGGTTGTGACACAAAGTGACAAACAAAAGTCATAAAACTAAAAGTTGAAACTGAACTTTGAGCCTTGGCTTTGAACTTTCTCATCTCCTTTTCAATTTGCTGCTTTAACAGCATGGAAATATTTACACGTCGGAAAGGCAACTCATCCTTCAAAGCAGGTTGGAAAAACAGTTGTCTCAAATAACTGGAGTGCTATCTCAGAAAACACCTATAAGATGATTTAAAGTACCTTTCCACCCAGCTGCATATGTTGACTTCCAGCTAGAAAATGACTGTTGGAGACATTTATTTTCCTGCCTTTTTGTGTTTATAGACGGTATGTAGGTGAAAAGATTTAACAGGGTAAATGCAAAAATTTGTCAGCACAAGCAAGGATACGTTTATCACTTGAAAACATGCTGATGTCCCTCAAACTCCAAGTGACAGCCAGCATTTGGAAGTCAAAAAACTGTGAGAGAGAGGGAGGACTTGAGCACTGCATGTCCCACCTGACAACACAACTGCAGAGAAACAGCTTTTCAGCCCAAACTCCTCTTTTGAAGCGTGCATAGCATCACTCCAAAATCTGGGTCTCGCATCAGGCAGCCACCCAGCTCACAAGGCCAGCGCATCCTTACACCAGACTTTCTGCATCCTCAGCGAATGCTCAGTCAGTGGTTAAAGAATGCAGAGCAATGTTAACAGCACATCTCCAGTTTGTGAGTCCCACCTAGATAATTCCCTAATTAAACCAGCCAACAAATCTTATCCGTATTTTGCAACTGTTTGAAAGATAAAAAGCACGTTTTATATAACAGGATCTTAAAAAAAAGCAGCTTACAAAATTAAGAAGAATTCCATTAATTCCAGGCAATGCATGCCTATGATAACTAAACAGGTACTTTGATAACTAAATACAATAAACAGTTTTCTATCAACAACAGTATGGTGCATCAAGTTCGCTCTACTACCTGCCATTTGTACAGTCCATTTTATTACTGACCAAACTATTTGCTCCAATGAAGTGGCATTTTTGCAGGCAGACACCAGCAAATATGAAAGAAATATGAAACCTGTGCAACGTGAAACAAATACAAGCCCCTGATTTATTATAAAATCCTAAAGGCATCAGGCTGATTTAAAGGTCTAGCAAGGAAAACATTATGCAGAGGTTTTACATAGTTATTTTCATGCTAAGTTTCCAGACACTTCGGAGTAAGTTTAAATTCTGTAATGTTAATTCAAAAACGGAAGACCAGTGGTCAACTCCAAGAAAGCTGATCACAAGCAATCCTACCTCTGCACAACTACTACTGGTCTAGAAACAGCAGAACCACTACTGCTTCCTTAAAACAGCAGTATTACATTTTTTTTAAAAAAAAGAAGGTAAAAATAAGACATTTGAACCTGATGGGGTGGAAGAAGAGCAAACCAAAAGAAGAGTTTAAAATGCAGCCAGCATAAAGGTCTTCTTTTTGGCTTACTGAAGCGAGCAAGTTTTAGATATTGTAAACAGGAGTCTAAAAAAGGCAAGATAGGAGGTGATCAAAAACTTTGGCAACATCTGCTGTAGCATGGCCTTGGAAAAAATGGGATGGTAGGATACACGATGCAAGGAAAGACAGCAAGACTCAGAACTGAAGAACGTATGTTGATGAAAAAAACCCAAAAGATGAAGTATGAACTGAAGGACTAATTTGTGGATTGGATGACAGTATTGTCATCAAAGCAGAAATCAAAAGGAACAAGATGATGGAGAAAAGCTTGTATTTTTTTATGGAAACAACAAGATTCTTTCCCTCGTGATGGCAGCATGTGTCAGCCAGACTGCTTACGGAACGACTAGGCATCACCCAGGATGCCCATCCATCCAGGATTACCCGAGATTTGTTCTACAGACCCTCAACAAAAAGTATCCTCCAATTATATCTCATGCATCTACTCCATAACAAATTTCACATCATGATTTAAAGATTTATTTAACCAAAATATTTAAATACCTGCACTAATCTCAACTGCAAGAATATGAAGGCAAGTAAAAGGTCCCACTTGCAGCTAAATGGAGGAAACAGGCTACTAACAATTAATTTTACGACCATACTTTCTCTTACTTTACATTAGTATTTTCTTAGCCCTCCAAGACGTTGAAGCATAGCTATGACTATGGGAGACTGTTTGAACCAATGCCACAGAAATTCCCATTCCTGTGTACTGTCAATTATACAGAGACTGCTAGCATGTCTTACCACTCCAAGTGTTTCTCTGAAATATCTCTGAAGAATTTGTGTATAATTGTATTTAATGTAGCTGAAAGTTAAGGTGCACTAACCTTGACATTAAAGCTCTGCTACTAACGACACTCAAAATACATGGAACCTTTTTATGCAAGAGAAAAGAAGGTAACCTTTTTTAGGCAGTGAAGAACAAATAACTGATAAATGAGCAATCCTGTTAGACCTATGAACAATCTATTCTCTTAACTGCACAGGAAGAAGGCATTAAAAAATAACACGTGAGTCACCAGAATACACTATACCAGATAAGGCTGGGGTTTATTTTATATATATAAATATATATTTTGTCATGCTTATATAAAACATATTGCATGTTCTGAAATACCAATAAATATCCAACTCAGAGGGGAAAAAAAAAAATAATCAAAAGGTACACTGCTTGCACAACCACGGATACCTCATACCATCAAGGAAACATATCCTATTCTTAAGAGCTGTAACTGCATTAATGTTAGTCAGCAATTAAAAGTATGGTCACTGCACCTGCTCTCCTCTCCCCCCCTGAACTTTCAGTGTTCAGAACTGGATAGGGACATTAATACCATGTATTAAAATGGTTTATTAGGAATGTTTTTGCTTTTCACAAAGCAGAAGTATGCAGCAGATGGATATTGCTTGCCATGTACAAGGAACAAGACTAATAACCAAAGGGAGAGGGCAGACTTCTCAGAGACCTTGCCCCTTACACCAGGTGTGTTGCCAGAATTGCCAGCAGGGAGAGGGTAATAAACCTTTCAGAGCAAGGCAATGACGGCTGCTTCTGGGACCGTATCAGCATAGTAAATAGCATTTGGTGCTGTCGATGTCTGCGAAGTTTTACCATGATTATTAGTATACATTTAATGCAAATGGAGTATTGTGTGATATTGAGAAAATGTGTCTTTTAACGAAAAAAAGCCTACTTACTATTATACCACTGGTATAATTTCCATCTATTTTTACCTCATTTACAGCAGTTTGTCCTGGGTTCAGCTGGGATAGCATTAATTTTCACAAAAAAGTGGGAGGGGGCACAGCCAGGACAGCTGTCCCAAACTAGCCAAGGATATTGGATACCATATGATGTCATGCTCAGTATATAAACTGGGTGAGCAGCCGAGGGAAGGAGGGATCACAGCTCCAGAACGAGCTGGGCATTAGGTTTCGGGTGGTGAGCAATTGAATTGTGCATCACTCGCTTTATATATTAATTTATTAGTATAATTGTTATTATTGTGCCTTCTCTCCTTGTGTCATCCTATTAAATTTTCCTTATCTCAACCCGTGAGGTTTTACCTTTTTCTTCTGATTCTCCTCCCCATCCCACCAGGGCAGGGAGGAGCGAGTGAGTGGCCACGTGGTGCTTTGCTGCTGGCTGGACCTAAACCATGACACAGTTCTGTAAGGTATTTGAAAATCTCATGCTTCCATTTTTTGATCCTTTCATCCAGAATGATTCAATCTACACATTTTAATAATGGATAAAATTACATCAGTTCAAGCAACATTAACCCCAAGTAAGCGATGGTGGAGAGACAGCTACATGCTCATAAACCACCTTCAAGAACAAACTTAATTTCTGCAGAATTCCTACCTGAGTCCACAAAATAGGATCATATATTGATTGCAGCCACTACTGTAGTTTTGCTAAAATTCAGTCTGCTGACTGGAACAGCACATGAATTTAACTGAACTTTTTGCACTGGTTTTGTTGCATGGATATCAGAAAGCAAAATGAAATTGCAGCTATAAGACGCTGAAGTAAGCTTTCCACAAAACATGGTTTTGGTGAAACGTAACAATTATGAGAAAGAAATCAGAAATACTGCACAGTATCTGAAACTTTATGTTTCTTCCCTTTCTGGAAATATTAGATGTATAATTTATTTGGCTGCATCTTCTCTTTCCACAAAAATTTACACAAATTTGGCCAAATCTTTGGAAAAATTAAAAGCGGACTTCAAGAGTTGGACAATCAAGCTCCCAAAATCTCACATGCATGGAACATGCTCCATAATCACGCTGTCGGTGTTGATCAGAAGTTTTCAATTGCTGCAAACCCTAGAAAAAACATGATCTTTCTGATTTATCTTCTGATTGCCTAAGCACCTTCTCAAATACAACAAGGTTAGAATACCATACATTAATATTCTTGAAATCTTTATTCCTAATTCTCTAACTCCTTATTCCTCTTCTCAAATCACTGATCAGTGTCACCATACATATTTCTAGCAATTTAAAGTCAGAATGCAACCATTCTCTTCAAATCTGGACTTGCTAGTCTTGTAATCCATCCATACCTAAAACCTCATATTAACTTAAGTAACAATTTAACTTTCCTCTTCATCTTATAGCCAAGGTTCAACATAACAAGGACTAACTCTCCATTCCAATCTACTGAAATACCATATCATGCCCATTGAAAATGTTTCAGCAAAGACCATTCATTTTTATTAATGAGTCATTTACATCAGGCTAATTCTTGCTATTGTTCCTTAGTAATTTCTCTTACACTTATGCATCAAATAAAAAAATCACTTTGCTTGTGAAGATGAAGATCTACCATATGAAGATGTCAGCATGAACTTTTACTTCACATTCAACATCTACTTAAATGGGAGTCAATCCAAAAGCTTGTTTCTCCCAGTCCAGTTGTCACTCCTTGAAGAAAGAAAACTCAGTTTCTGAAATAAGGGATTTTTGACATTTTTTTCCCAGAATTCAACTTAGAACCCTTCCTCCCCACCTTCAAACAGAAAACAAACCAACACAACAATAATAAAAAACAGACGAAAGGTTTATTTTGCCAAAGCTTTTTTTGCCAAAGAAAATTTCTTACTACCTTGAAACAACCTGGCTATAGCACTACAGTAAGTGGTAACTTCTCTCTCTTTCCTTGTATTTTCTTTATCTACCTGCTATCTGTATTTACTCACACGCCTGCCTTTATATTGGAATATACGATAAATAACCAAGCTTCTCTGCCCAGCAACTCAATACCCTGACAACACCACACGCGATAATATGCTGCTTTTTTCATTATTGTTCGCTCTAGAAGCATCTCAGAGCTGTCAAATTCCACACGAAAATCTACTGAAAGGCCATATACTAGTGAAGTGATAAGAAATATTCACTCACTTAACATATAACGTGATCAGGGTCCAGAACATGCCGTTATTCCAAGTGGATGTGGTATAGCCTTTACAAAGTCTCATGAACTGTAAGAAAAAAGGATACCTTCTGGACTAGGAAGGTATCGTTCATTAGCAGTCAGGTCCACTCTTTCTTATACTCAACCCCAAAACAATCTGTTACCACCACAGAAACAACATATTCCCCATAAATATTTTTATATGCATACACCTGTGGAGTATAATGAAGATCATCTCCTCAACTCCATCCCAGCAGATGAAAAATTTTACACTGTCTTCAGTTACATTATATCAGTGTACTAACTGAATCATATTAAGAGACTAAATTGGTTCAGTAAGCCTCGTAATACTTAACTTCATATTGCTACAATTTTCTGAGTATTGTAGAGATTTGTACTGAAACTACATAATTGCACTGTAGAATTTGTCAAGGGAGAAGTTAATAGGTTGTGCCTGGGAAGAAGACAGCTGGTACTTCAGCAGATGGGAAAGCATGGGAGATATTTTGGGACTGTAGGACAAATAAATTACATAGATGCAGTTACTTAAGAACTTGCCATGAAGCAATTGGTCATACTGACATCACAGTTCTGAGGGATAAGCAGTCCCCAAAGCTATCGCGCGCTTTCGGCGCAGCACTAGATTGTGCTTAGGTGACGGATGCAAATTTCTCTTCGCAAACACTTTTTTTTTCCTCCCCCAAAGAAAATGTGTAAGTTTTCAAGCAGAAATTTGTTGCAAGGGAAAGATTTTTACAACAAACCACCAAAGAACAGCTCTGGTGAAGTGCTCTGGTGCGTGAAGATGCCATGACCCAGGAACGCTGTGCTAGGTCTTATAACCCACAGGTCATGTGGCTTTTCTTTGAAAAACTCCCCACGAGGGTGAAGGCAGGACTTTGTTGCTCCCACAGGTGCTCCTGACCCACTGCAGAATTTCATCAGTGCTGTTCCGGTTTTGCATGCTATCCTGCACATTGTGGTAGTCCACTACTCACTTCACAAGCAGTGGGAGGAAGAAGCGCCAGGCAGCAAAAGGGGGGGCTGGACAGACAGACAGACAGCAGGCAGCGTTATGGTCTCTCCAAGGTAAGTCATCCTTACTGTGCTTTCTACAATACTGAAAATTACTTCCTTTTTAAAAAACAAAAGCAAAACCTGTTGTAATATACATACTGAGTTTACCTTGCTCAGCTGTCTAGTGCTAAACAGACTTATTTTGAACAAGATTTGAGTTCATATCTCTGCATGGTCTTTGATTAGCTTTAATGCAGTGCCTTTTGATTCATTCTACAGTGTAAGGAGAGGACCTTTTCTTATTCAGCAAACAGTTGCTGTATTTGCATATGCTGTGTATGCTGAAAACAATAAAAAGTTAATGTCGAAAAGTAGTGGTTGTAATGAATTAGTAATATTGTTAGATTTGTATTTGGAGTTGATTTTTATTGTTGTGGGTGGAAGATGATCAATAGGAATATGTAATCAAGTTGTATGTGCTTTTCATCTCCTGAGACTCATCTTGTAAATGAGATGAAGAATCTCATAGGATTTATCCTGGAAAGCAAAAACTAAATAGAATAATTTGGAATAATCATTTACATTTCCTCTCACTAAAAGCTAAGGGAAGACTACCAAGGATTGGGAAACAAAATTATACATTTCTTAAAGATTATAAAAGACACCACTGCTCATATTTTGAGTTACTTTTCCCATTATCTTTCAAACAAATAATTTTGTCAAGAGCATTGTACTTATCAATGTACTTACAATATTGAATATTTTAGGACCATGCATTTTCTCCACCAGTTAATTAGCTAAGCTTTCAAAGTACATCTAGTTGGGATACTGCACCTTTGCTGAAAGCCAGCCTTCCAGAAGATAGGAATAAGAACAGTAAGTCCCAAAGGAAATCATTTTTATGATAAAGAGTCCTAATGTGCCCCAGTAAAGGTGAGGATTGATTGTTATGGCCTATTGTTACTATAATTAGAAGTCAAACACCAATTAGCAGTTTCATTAATAAGATTAATCTCTGCAATATCTGCAGCTGAGACCCAGGGCTTGTGTGCAATAAGCCAGCGTGAATTTAAAGTGCAACAGCTATTCTGCCCTAAAACTCCCAGTCTGAATGCTTGCACCACACAAAAGAAAAAAGCTCTGCCTTCTTTTGAGTTTTGGGTTCCAACATACACTATTGGTCTTACGACACCTTTCTCATTTCTTGCTTTTTGTATAAACATGTTCTATCATGATTTACATCACTGATGAGGATAGGTGCAATGCAGCATTAAGTCTCCCAAACTGTAGTTCACTCCCTCTGCATTGCACCAGATCAGGGTAAATCTAACTTAGTTTTCCATTACTAGTAAACTCAGACAAGTTGTAATGGAAAAAACCCACTTCTTACAAATATGGAAGTATAATGGACTCCTGTCATCTCAAGAGTAAAGTTAAGCATCATTTATTTACTTCAAAATATGAACGTAAACCAGTCAATTCAATATCCCAAGTTAACACACTAGACAGTTCAGAGTACAGAAACTGAAAGAAGCATGAGGTCTGGAGATGAGGTCAAAAGTCACACACATGCTTTTTGATTTTGGTACCTAAAAAATATATCATTGGTATGGTCATTCTTTGATTTTATTTCATTTGAGTTTTCTCTTTCACAATAACTCTCAAAAGGAATTTTTCCACAAGTAAACCTACGCCATGCAAAGTAGAAAGAAGGTTTTTATAAAATTTAGTAGCAAACAGGTCAAGGCAACCTCTAAGTGTCACACTGTAACAATACAATTAATCTCACCTTCACTAAAATTTACTCATGTTTGCCATGGCTTATTAGCCAAGCGGCTTTGTTAAGGGATTTGCATTTTCCTTTCCTCCTTTTAAAGGCAGACGATCCAATTTCTTTGCATAGAAACATCAATTAATTAAATGCAGATTTATGTGGAGACACTCACATTCAGTTGGAAAGCATTTAAACAATTATTAAAAATTACAAGCATCTTTAAACTTGTCTACACTAGACAGAATTTGCTGGCAAAACTTTACTGATGAGCTGAGCAAGTGAAGACACATTACACAGTAGATCTCCTTTGCCAGAGTAACATTTATCTGTTCCTAAACCAGAAGGTAACCCTATGTTACTGTAGTCATGCACTCCCAACTGGAGATGTGACTGTTTTGTGAGTCAAGAACAGCATTATCATCTCTCAGCTGTTTGGTTGCATTCACAAAGACAGGACAGAGGCTACTTGCCAATAATTGGAGCTCTTGAGAAATGCAGAGCCCAAGGTGCTCATGCTCATGGAGTATTTATTCTGTTTATCACTCAAAGTGGAACACCTCTTACATTTTCTCAATTTCCGGAGAAAGTGTGCTCACACCTCATACACTATTACGCTAAATACACAGAGCGTTGTCATTTCCAATCCCTCTCAACCACAAAATCCCAGTTCAACAGCAGTGCAGGACACACACAGAAGCAAAGTCAACAAACCAATGTCTGTTTGTGTAAATTTGTACAGGCCTGCATGTCTCAAAAGCATACTAAAACCAGTATATAACCTCTACACTTTTGAATACGCTAGTCCATATTTACCTTTACAGACTGAAGTTGTCCAAGGATCATCACTCACATAGCTTCAGCTCCCTGGAGACAGCCTGATTGCCTTTCATGCATACAGCAATTAAAGACTGCTCTAACAAGCACAGCATCACCTCTGTTATGCCTGCCATGGCATGGGTTTTGGAGAAAGAGCAGATAGAGCTGCAGATGGCGAGCTGTCACCTATGAGAAATGGAAGAGATTCCTAGTGTCCCCACTAATACACAGCAACTTTTGGCGGCATAGTCCCAAGACAGACAACTAGTGTTCCCATAGTAGGCCTATTTATATATATATATAACCATAGTAGGCACATTACTAATCCTGAAAATCTTGGGATGGAAAGTTCTTTGGATGTTTTAGCTCTCAAATGACCTTAAGGACACCTAACACGCTAGATTGCCAACATAGTGCAGCCTCTTGTGAGCTACATATTCATGTATGCACACCAACTATGGCATTAAACACAGAGCACGAGGCTAGAGGCAGGGGGTAGAAAGTTCACTCTTCTGTTTAAAACATTTTGATTATCACCTTGTGAAGACTATGCTCTTGAAAGTCCTGACCTTCATGAAGAAAACTAGATGAGTCTGACCTCATTGGTGACTCTGCTTTGAGCAGGAGGTTGGCCTACAGACCTCCTGAGATCCCTTCCAACCTGAACTGTCCTGCAAACCAAGACATACTTATCAGCAGCATCTGGTTTACCCTGAAAGAAGGGTAATGGAAGGCTGAACCTTCCCTGAAGGCGGCGTAAAGCTCTTTGGAATCCAGGAGAGGGAAATTAAGTTAAAGCAATGCTTTGTTTTCACATATAGCAAAGAAGAGCTGGGAATAAGCTAGATGGAACTGCAAAGGGACAGAGCAGTATGTCCTCTGTGCTTAGGATCCTTAGAACGACACCCACCCCTCCTGACTTCTTTGCAACTGAAGAAACGTGCAGATGAAAAGCAACCAATGGATAAATGAACCCTCTGGTTAAGATCTGGTATTTCTTGGAGACCTTTAAATTGCAAATCAATGTTCCTTTGGAGAAGGTGAAAACAAGATGACTTTGGCATAGCCATAATGACAAAGACCATGTGAAATCAGACTGTGTAACCTGTGTGTGTGTCTCCAAAAAAGGGTACCCAGGGCACTTAGTAAGAATTGCTACTGGAACCCTATGAGCAAAAGACCCATCACCATAACAAGGAGTTGGCATCTGCTGCTAACTTCCATTTAAACTGGGCTTTTGTTGGAAGCAGCATCAATGCTGGTTCCAAAATCATTACTAAAACACTAAGTAAAAGGAATCTATGTTCATGATCACTGACTACAGTATTACCACCACTCTTCCAAGGAGCAGGAAGAACTCTCTGTATCCAACGAGTACCTTCTTGTAGGAAAGCATGTTCATCTTGCAAGAGACGAATTCCTAGAGCTTTAAGGGCCAGCTGCATCATTCTGAAGGAGAAGAGGCAGGACAGAGCCCAGTATTGATAGTACCAATCTAGCAATCTGTTTGCTGGATATACCAGGTTTTAGTAAAGATCTGAAATAGTACTTCCTATATTCCACTCTACATACACATAGACACACACTTGCTGAGTATGGTAGAATAAAAAGGTCTTGTCAATGACCATGGGATTCACCAGTGTGAATGCACAGGCAGATCTGACTGAAAAGAAGATTTTTTTTTTTTGTAATTTTTTTTTAAACCTCTGACAAGCATCCAGGGAAATCTGCAGAGCTGACTCAATGGCTGTCAGTACTAGAGGGTATTTTTGAAACTGGCACTAATGGCAAGGAAAAAACCCACAGACGTAAAACATGAGGGAGAGAAGAAAATAACTCTCTGTACTAGAGCCAAGGATACAGAGGCCTGAAGAGATGGTATAAGTTTGTTCTTTGGTGTCACTTGCATTTCAAGCTGCAATATAGAGGCTATGTCAGGAATTCATTACAGAATATAAAGCCAAGGAGATTCCTCAGTCCCCAGCCAGTAGTGTCTGGCAGTGCCAGACACGATAGGAAAAGATACTCCATTTGGTCTTTAGTGAGAGGACCCAAGCCAGTCTTAGTATCTTCAACTGTAAGAATCCAGCTCCAACTATAAAGCATGAAGTTCTAAGTGTTCAGAAACCATATGATGCTGGAGCTTCAACTAAAAACCTCACTTCCAGCAGCAAAGTAAAAGAACAGCAAGCTGCATACTTGGCTAGCCAAATGAGTTTTGCTCTGAAAGAAGGCAGAGAGGAGTGCCAGAGTCTACTATAAGCACCAGATAGGAAATGCATCTCCAAGCTCTTATGAAGCTCTAGGTTCCTGTGTCACACCTAAGGTGTTCTCCGATACTATTAGCATGATAAATTATCATTACTTAGATTCTGCCTAAACCCAAATGTGACTTCTGCCTTCTCTTCAGCACAGGAGTAGGAAGGAGTTTCAAGGGACTACAGGACGCACGCTTTGCTTGCATACAGGCAACGACACCAGCCCTTACAATGATACTGCTTGCATACTCTGTAGTGAGCGCTGCACTTCATCAATACATTTGCAATGCTTCTGTAGCCAAGGAAATATTTTCCTAAAGGCTGAGACCAACAGAAAGTTTCAACTTTAGGAAATCTGTCCAGCAGCTGAAAAAGAGCTGTTTATCACGCTGCTACTTCTCTTCATCCTCTTTTGGGATCACTGGTGCTGAGCTGTAAGTAAAGCCAGGTTCTTTTCCCCGCCAATAGGAATAAAGTCAGGTTGCTGACAACATGATATGGAGGTGGTTGTGCAGAGTAAAGCACGCCAAATAAGCTTTTATAACACTTCCCCCCTTATCTTCAGCATAGCTCATAAGGCAACCAGCAGTTACTACGATATCCTTGCACACAATGACCCCCACACCCCCAGCTTAATGCGGGCAGATCACGTCTTCTGCAAATTATGAAGTGCTAAAGCTGGAGGCAATCCCGGCCAGAGGCAGCACCATATAACTACACTAGCCCTGTTCCTGTAACTACCTAAATTGTAATCCTCATTATTCTGCAAAAAGATTGCTCTCTGGTAAGAGGCATCAGTTTTGTTCTATTGTGTACCAGTAAAAAACAGATGCCAGCTAAGAGGCTAGCTAATCTATTTTTATACATTTAGGTCAATTGTCCCATGAACTGACATATCTAGAGAACAGGAGAATAGGATAAAAAAATATTTTTTTTTTTGCTATTCCAAATTCAGCTCTCAGTGTCTTTCTGTTTTAATTATAGTTATCGTATTGCTTGCTTACACTGCGAGTAAAGAATATGAAACAGGGAGAAGGGGTTATGTAGAACATGCCAGATTCCAGGATGAAAAAGTCCACCATGTATTTTTTGTGGTTTTCTAAGTTAAATAATTATCGCATTGTTAGATCTTTCTGGTCACAGGTTGTACGTTCAGCGTAGTACGAGATATAGATGAGTGATGTAACCTGGCTATCTGCTGTGGGACCGAATATTTAAAGAGAGCACAAGAGCTGGTTCCAATACAAACAGTGGGAAAAGAAAGACTGGGCTCGTGCAATCACTGACAAGTACTGGAACAACTTAGCTCGTGCTCAGATTTCAGGAAGGCAATTAATTAATCACTACTAAGTACCCTAAAATCAAGTGAGCCATAGCCCAGCTAATAGTCCACAATATAACGTTCACAGCACGTAAGTATCAGGCAATAAAGATTCTCCTTACAGTGCCAGAAATAATATTTCCAGCAAAATATTATATATAAAGATGAAGTAATTATATGGCATGGCAACAAAAAGAGCTATATAGTTTACAGCTGAGCTGAATATCTGTAAGAATCTATTTCAAAAAAATATTTTCCAAAGCTGGAGACATATATGAACAATAAAGAATTAAGTGTATTTCTTCACTTCATATCACTATGGGATATACTTTGCCTTTGATATGTATGTCTAATATACACACCATATATAATTCCATTGTAACTAAGATAGCAGACAAAAATGTACTAATGGAAAACAATGTCCTTTTGTTCTTATTCAGGAGAAAGCAGTTTGTAAAACAGTATTTGTAATACTTAAAACCATCACATAAGCCCTTTAAGATAACAATTTTACAAGCTGCCTGTTCTCTTAGCCTTACACAATGGAGAAATCAAAATCAGAAATTAGACTCACATTTAAGAGTGTTTTGGAAAAGCACTATAAATAAAGGCATGCAAAGGCAAAGCCCCCAGTGACTTCAGTGGAGGGTAAGAACTGGCCACTACGGCACAAAATTAAACAATGCATCAACATTCTCCTAGCGTGTATCAGCTTGCTCATATTTACACCATGCTACAGACTTGAAGTGTCATTGAAAATCCATTTAAATTAGCAACTCCATAGCTATCACTTTTGCAGACAGTAATGAACCTTAAGTGAACCTGTGTGGGCGTTTTCAAAACTGCTTCATTTTTGGAGCACCTTTGTAACTCTGAACTAGACATTATAACGGCTATTGACTTGCTCAAACTTAGATTATTAGGCTAGATTTTCAGCTGGTTGAACTGGCATAGTTCCAATGATGTCCATTTATACCAAATGTCTCATTATTAATTCAAGGTCTTATTTGCTCCTTAATGAATACTTCCACTAGTCACCTTCCCAATGGCAGCTTTAAACCCCCAAATGTTCTCCATGGTCAGAATCATCATAATCAAGAACTTAGTTATCAAAAAATAATGCTTTTTCTCTCCTTTTATGAGGCATACTTAAGGTAAACTTTTTTAATCATTTACAAAACAAACTAAAATACCTCTTGTGCCATAATTAATGAACTAGAATTATGCTTTCATATAGCATCATTTGCATATAAATATAAAAATCTTACAACCCTAAGGGGACATTAAGGACAAAACAAAACAAGAATGGAATTAAACAGCTAAAGGGACCACACAGCCCTTCATAACAAGTCTCTTTTATACCCTTGTCTTTTTTTCTTACTTATTGTTATTTCTGTCTTACCCATTTATACACATTTTCCTTCTCTGTTATTTTGAGATACTACATATATTTTAACACCTTTATTTGTTCAGTCGTTTCAATTTTACAATGCTATCTCTGCACTTTTAAAACAACCCAGGACACAAACATGTCACTAAGTTTGTGCATCTTCATCTAAAACATCACAGTTGTCAGAAACACAATTAACTGAAAGCACGACAGTCTGTTCCTTCAACCAAGCAACACTCACAATTTTCCAAAAGGATTTCAAAGAGTCAAATTTTATAATTTTTCAATCAGATCTCACTCACTAATTCAGTAGAACAGTTAACTGTCAAACATACAAAGCAGAACAACCACTACTTCCGATTATTGTTGTTACTACTATTAAGTAATTTAGTTTAAATACTTAAAAAAATATTTAGGAACTTGACAAAGCTGCATTATCACAGTGAGAGCATGAGGAACCTTAATGGTAAGCTCAGTAATTCTGCTGTGACGCGTGGGAGGTAAAAACTTTATTCTACATTGCTGTTCCATGGGAAAATATCCTTCAAAGGACTACATCAAAACTGATGTGCTCAGTAAATCCAATTGGTATTCCATAAGACTGGCAATCTGACTCTGAAATTTCTAGTAAGTAGGTGTACCCGAGTAACACTTGAGTAACTCAATATGAAAATACTCTATTAAAAGATCATTTCTAGCACCTTTATTTTTTTTATTCCAAGTACCTCTTAACAAAAACTTTCAAATAACTATCTTGATCCAAATGTTTTTAATTTGGCTGTGACAAAAAGCAAGCGGATATTGTAAGAGCTATACAAAGAGTAGGAAATTGTTTTCACCATGGAAAGCCCACAATAATCCTGAGGAACAAAGTTTTGTGATTAGGTAAGTACTAATTTTCCTTAACAGCTGAGCAGGCCACTTAAGATGCTTTCATACCACCATGAAGTTGCCCATCAAATGTACCTTGGTGTATCTTGCTAAAGAAAGTTACCACGTACCTGGAATAAATTCCACTGACCATGTTGTGCTGGAAAGAGAGTTCTGCCGTGCTGGGTCCAGCAGCTTTGGAAATAAGCAATATGACCAAACCACGCATCTGTAAATTATTTCGGCTATCGTACACAAAACCCCTGCAAAAACAAAAGAAAAAAAAAGAAAAAGCATGTTTTCACAATCCATTTTCACTGGTCATACCAAAGTGGAAAGACAGACTCAAATCTCAGGCTGCCATCATTTCATCAAGTCTTTAATATTCACATTTGCATGGAAATAAGCTGCAATTATTAGTCACGATCTTTTGTCATCCATTACCTGACACTTACAATGACATACTACTATTGCAGAGAAAAGCAAGTACTCGGGATTAAATCTTGTTTCTTTCCAAGGAGCAGCACATGTTCTGCATTCCATGTCATGCCATGAAAGGAGTATTTCAGAATAATTCAATTTGATCTACTGTAACAGGAACATAAGAGCTTTCAGTTTGTTGTCTGAAGTACAAAAAAGCTGAAAGAAGCCTCATACTTCAGGAGAAGAAAGGGAAAGAAGGAAATGTACAACGAAAAATCTATAACCTGCTGAAAGAAAACGGTTTAGATCAGAGTGGTTATGACCAGACTGCACAATACATACAACATGCCTAAGTATATTAGGAATAGACTTTGCAGAAACTGATGAAAGGTTTAAAATATAAGTTAAGAGATACATGAAGTACAGATGGGCCATTTTAAACAAAAGAACTGTTTCAAATGCTGCACCTTTAAATTTGGGGTCAGAAGGGCACTGCCCACAAAAATATATCTGTTGAAAGCAATTCTAAATGACCAATTAATTTCTAATTCAGAAATTAACTTGTTTTAAAAGCAAGCTTAGCTTTCCTTTTTGACTGCAACCTCTCCAGTCGTATTTTTCCTGTCCTTGTCAAGCTGCTTTCTACTTCCTATGTTCATCAATAAGGCTAAATAGCTAGAAGAAAGGATAATACACTACAGATGCTATTAAATTTGTAAACTAATTTCCAATAAATAAAAGCCCATCTCTGATATCATCTAAATATTTGTTAAATAAATCATAAGAAGAACTACATCAGATTACTACACACTTCAACTAATTTTATTCCAGAGTATAATTTTAGCCCTAATCACTGGAGGAAATCAAAACAGAACAGTCTTTAAAACATCTGAATGAAAAATCTAAGATGTTGATCTTGGAAATACGTTTGAATAAAGAAAACAGTGGATGCAACCCTAAGTTTCATATGTATTTTTTTCATTACATTTACACCACTTCACAACGCAAGAATATCTTCAGTATACTATTTCATTTACACAGACATATAAACATTTTAGAAATCATAATTTAAATGCACCCTTCTGTGTGAAAATGCCTGTGCTACCACAAAAAAAAAAAAATCTTGACTTCTTTTCTCAAGTCTTTACAACCTTTCCTAGCAATGGGGAAACGGCCCAAACTACTTGTCTCAAACAGCTCTAGGAGAAGAATGAGAGGGTCCACCCAGGTAGCTGGTACTAGACAGTTACTGGGCTTAATCTTCACATCTGCGCTGATTCCAGGCTAATACTTCCCCCTCCAGAGAAGCCCTGAGCTCATACTAAGTGCAGCTGCAGCCCACAAACACAAGAGGAGGCCAGTATGGCTAGTATGGCTTTCTACCACAACCCACAACGTTTTTAGCTCTGGTGGGGTCTAATGAGCCAAATGAGGCCACGGCCTTTTGTTCTGTGCCTTTCTAATATGCCCACATCCCACTTGCTCTGCCTGCAGACTAACAGGCTGGCCCATCCAGGCTGTGTTAGGGGTGGGGTGTACTGAGCCTGGCAGCACTATACCCCATGCTCTCAGCAACACGGGCACCTGTGGCATTAGAGAAGGTATCAACTTCTGCTAAATTTCCAAAAGAGTGTGCATGGCCTCAGACAGCAACAAAGTTTGGTTCAACTAAGCTGAGGTTTCAAGAACCAAGTGGATACCAAACATTTGCAGTCAAAACTGAAATTCAGCCAAAAGCAAGCACTAGCCATCAATCTTAATCTGCAAAAATACAGTGTCAGTTTCTCTTTAACAGAGCAGTAAAATGCAAATAACAATTAACATATTACCTTACTATCTTAAAATAAACCAATTGAAATGTTTCTCAAAATTAGGAGAACGTGGGTAATCAAAATTTTGGTGGAAGACATTCAGCACAGGTTTTAGCACGTGAGATTCAAACATAACTTCCTGAGGAGAAACCATGCCATAGAGCCACCAGCTCTCACTTCTTCCATCCTCAAAAAGTCTTCAAAACCCACAACAAACAAATAAAAAAACACCCCAACAACACAACCCTGAGTAAAACAGCACTAAAAAAACCCAAAGAAAACAACACAACAGTAAAGGGAAGATAGTATATAACTTCCCAGACCAGAAATTATTTCTTTTTTATCAGTTCCCCAGTACTTCCCAACCACTCAAACCCAGGAAAGCTTGTGCAGCTCAGATCTCTTCCCAAGAGCACACACTGTGGTCCTGCAATGTGCACCTTTATTTTGTTTACCAGGTACATGTAGTGAGGGATTTTAAGGAGGAGCGGACAGCTGCTTGCCCTCAGCATTTGGTGAATTTATAACTTACATACCTTTACTCTCACCAAGCACACAAATAAGTAATTATTTTCTTACCGTGTTCCAATATACAGTCAGCAGAATGCAGCCAAGACAGTTAAACACTCAAAACTCTACAGGTTTCCAAAGTCAGAACCACAATGAACATTAAACTACCCAGGAAAAAACAAAACAAAACCAAACCAACACAACCAAAAACCCAACAAAATCAAAACAAACAGAAAATACATATCATGAATAATACATAAGAGTGTACACATCCTGTATACCAAATTCATAATTGTTTGTGGTGGTGTAAGTACTTCTCTGGCTTGAACTTCAGTTGACCACATTACTCAGAACCACAAGTCACATAGATGATGCAACTAAATACAAATATATTTCCTCAACACTATTTACAACTCCTTCTTTAAAGAAAATCTTTTTTGAAGAAAAGTGGGTTTAGGAAAAAATTGCTTTTTTCCATAGATGTACACTGTGCTTTACTAAATGCAGGATCCCATGAGAAATGAGCAAAACCTTTTTTTTAGGAAAAAAAAAAAACACCAAAAAATATAGCAAATTATGGTGATACTTTCAACAAATGGAACACTTTGGTTTTTTCATGCTCAGTGCTCTACAGCTTTCCAAGGGACAGGCTATTACAGAAGGAGAGAAGAAAGTTGTTTATCACAGGACTATAAAGCACAGGCCAAATAAGCCACTGCCTAAACAGACACCACCAGAAGTGAAGTAGTACAGTACTTTTACCTGGTTTGGACTACATGAGGAACAGAAGAATAAGAGCTGTTCAGGGGGCTTGCAACACCACTAGCAAGAAATGCCCTGCATTCTCAGCAGAAAATTGGGGGGGAGGGGAGAGAAAGAGTGCAGCTGTGGGTGGAGGGGAAGAACAGGACATAAAAATCAAATAGTGTAATAATAAGGGGCAACATGCCTGTCATTCTTACACCTATCATATAGCCTATAAGTTACATATGGTTTGGAAGTAATTTTAGACAGGATTTTCTATGAATTGCCAAAGCAGTAGTCAAAGTCTAATCCCATTCAAAACACCACTGAAGTTGTTGCTGACATGCAACATATCCACACTAAAGCAAACCGCATTAAACTTGAAACAAATGAAGCCTACGGTGATCATCCTTTAGACACTAGAAACCACTGCAGCTACTTGACATGGCTTCAGGGGTCACATTCACATTCTGAATTAAGCTCCCAAGAGATATTCTGCCCGAGTAACAGCTACACAAAAGTCTTCCAGATGGTGCAATTAGTCTTGATGGGTATGTGGCAGGAGACAGGTGCCTCTAGGGGAAAAAAGTGAACTAAAAGCAACCCAAGTGAAATTGTGCACACAAAAACCAGATGCATCAAGCTGAGACTCTCGGAAAACCTCTGCTGAACACCACACGTACAGGCACAGGGTACCCAAAAAAGAAACATTAGCACAATTTTGCTTGCTCGAAGTTACAGGCTGGGTATCTTGCAAATTACATACTTCATCCGCAGGGGACGACATACCAAATACTGTAGGAAAGACAAACACTTCTACAATTCAGTTTTGCAAAACATTAAGAATCTGGGATGGGAAGGGGGGGGGACACCACTCCCAAAAGATCAAAAAGCATTTAACTCTAGATATTATCTGTGTGACAAAATAACCCATTCGAAAAATGGCAGATTCGGTGTTTTAAACAGAACGCTGTTCACACAAAATTCACCTTACAGCTCAGGGGAGAAGCGCCCAGCTCCGACACATGCGCAGGATGGCACTGTACAGGCACAGGAGACTCACACCACCCACTCAAGCAATGACACTGGCTAATAGCTAACGTGCTGCAAATTACACCACCTACTACCTGTGTCCGTCTGCTGCAGAGAATAAATCAAGCAAACATGAGCATTTCACTTAATGCTTTGTGTATTTCTCCACGTGTGCAGCCATTTCAGTAGACTCTGCAGTTAAAATATTAGCCTCCAATAACTGTCAGGTTTAACTCCATCAGTAAGATACACTTTCATTAAAAAAAAGAGACTATTTATTGCAAGCAGGTTTTGAGCAATCTTGTTTAAATACTGCAGAGATTTAAAATTATCATCTGCATGGGATAAAACCAGCTAATGTTCTTACCACTTTTTCCATTAAATTAAACAATGGAGAGAAAATACGGTAAATACAACAGTTATTGTAAGGAAGAGATGGACATGGGGGAAATTCGATGGTATCAAATGGGGGGGGTAGGAATCACAGGCACCTATGAAGTCAGCTGACTCTGCAAGTGGGTATAGCAGAAGAGAGCATACTTACAGGTAGTAGTACTAGTTCAAATTTAACTAAGACTACAAAATAAATTTCCTATCAAAACAGACATGATAAGGTATTTGGGAAGGGTCAAAAAGGGGCTGTTAAAGTTTTAGTCAAATGTTCTTAGTATTTCCCAAATGTTCTGCTCATGACACCAAAGCAGACAAAAGGATCTGCTGACCTTCAGGCAGATATCCCAGCAGGCCAGTGGCAGCCCCTCCACCATGGTGCTCTAGCCGCCGGCCTGCTGGCAGGGGTTAAGTGAACAGCTCAGTCCTCCTCTCACCTCCGCTGGCAATTTTGCCCTTCCTTTCCACGCATTTTATTGAAGGTGTCCCACTGATAAGATTAATCATTCTGTTTCAGGTCATACATGAGCTCTGCTTAGCTACAAGGGGAAGGAAAACAGGGAGAGAATGCAGGGTGGTGATCAGCCATTCCTCCAACCTTCACACTGCAGATGTCAAACAAAAGGAGGAAAAAAAAATATCACCTGTTCAGAGCTCTAATAAAAAGCAGCTGGGAAAGTCTGTAACACAACCAAAATCAATTATGTTGATGAATAAGATTTATAAGCCTAGGATAATGTCATTGAGAGCACAGGCTAGTTTTAGGCTGAAATACAAACTGCTCTGAGAAAGAAACCCCTCTATTCAAACTGACAATCCCAGATGTGACAACATAAACACAGTTTTAAATCTGTAACGTCTCGGGAAAGTTAACACCTATTTTGCTCAATACAGAAGGGTTATCAGGATGCACTCATGGTTACAGGTGCAGGTACACTTGAAACCCCCCCCCCACTTTTTCAAAATTAATTATAATTGACAATTCTATATCTAGTGCTAGAGGTAAGGCATGGGGCTATTTGGCAAGAATGTCGGCTTCCTTATTAGAAATGCAAGAGTTCTACCAGCCTCAGGGCTTTTATCCAATTTGCTTTATTAATGACTTGTCAGAAGTAAATAAGAGAAAACTCTCTGACATACTCATTTTTTTCAAATGGATGTTAAACTGCTGTATTATAGATGCGCTTATCTGAATCTTGGGTTCACCTTAAGACCATATGATTACACTCAAACATGCATACATTTAAATACTCTGAGCATTCAATTTTATGTATTTGATGTAAGCTGACAGCAGTCTATAGCAACTTACTTTCACCTGCTACTGAAGTTTCAAGTATACTTTAAATACCCTTTTGCACAAAATACTTTCAAACACATTAAAAACCTTGGTCCATTCCAATATCCACGGCCAGATCTGTAGAGGGGGATCAGCCTTGTCATGATGTGTTTTGAGCACGGTTTAGCGGTGGGGAGAAGACAAACTTAGTTCACATGTGGAGAACAGAATTTAAAAATGGGATTCAAATTAAATATCCAGCTGATAGGGGATGATAGAAGGAGGGATGCTCTGAACCCACAAACCATCTTGATTCAAAAGCCCGCCGGAGGCTGCAAATGAGAACAGGCGAGTTTCAGAAACTTAATCCTGGGCGTGGACAACTAAACATCTCTGCGTATGGAAAATAAGTTTTGGGATTAGCGGAATTTCTTTACCTGAAAAACAGGGTTGTGATGGGAATGGGGCTCATTACTGTCACATAACTGCTTAGTAAATTAAAGGGTTTATCCAGTAAAAGCAGACCTGTGTAATGGGTCGGGTCAGGCCAGGCTTAGGGGAATTGGTCCTCCTGTCCCACTTTGCAGGAAGGTGCTCTTATGGCAGGTTACAAGGGAGGTGTCTCTAACGGCACTCCTGCTCTCCCTGCCTCTGAGCAAATGAGGGGTCTCAATCCATTAGCTTTGTGAAGCCAATCACAAAGAAACACAAGATTTCACAACCAAGAACCAAAAAGGACTCTGGCGTGAAGAAGACAGAGGCCTGTCTGCACTGGCTCTTCAACAAAAGCCAAAAAAAATAATAAAAAAGGCAATTTAGAAGTAGTGTGGCCTTCACTTATGGTACAAAGCAACTTTTGAATAACCCCAGCCACCACACGGTATGATGCCTGGACAGTTAAGACTAAGCCAAGATGGTAACTTAATCATGTGCAAGAGAATGGTTGTGAGAAAGTACTTGCCTGAAAGTCACAGGTCCACCACTGCATCTCTATAGGCACAGTCGCTGAATAACTTATACAGATAATGTTGTATCTGTGCTTTCATTTGGCTAATCTTAGTCTAAAGAATATTTCATGAATCACAACCAAAGCCTTCAGTGAGAAACAGGCCTCAGAATGCTCAGTTCCACCAAAGCCACAGCATTTTTCAGGATGCAAAGAACTTTATAGATTTGGGTAACTCGTCTTGCATTTATGAAGTCTCAGGCACCTAGTCAGCTGGAGAGAGTGACTGAAGATCACTCAACATACACTTAAAATACAGCTTGTATGAAAATTTAGGTATTCAAGTGCCCCAGAAATCCACATAAGGTGTGTCTTAAAAACATTAAATATATTCTTCACAAACTGAATAGAAACATAACAAAGATCATCTCAGTTGCTTTATTTTGAAAGAAGGTTGCAGGAGCGTACCTTCTAGACCAGGAAGTTCCTGGAGGAACTTCCTAAGGTCTTTTTCAACCTGAGTGACTCCACAAGAGTAGAAAATAGCTGCTCAGTTTTCACAGGATTTTGCTTACAAGGTGAAATATTTCTTAACTAAAGGTGAAAAATTCCACGCAAAGTTTCATCACTCCATTGCTTATTAAATATGATCTTCGCAGGGCCTGTGAGTGTAGAAAACTATGCTTAGCACAGGAGGAGGTGCACAGAACCTGGGGTCAATTGCATCATTCCCAGAACTAATTTATCACAAGGGAAAGTCTGAAGAAATCCTTCTGGAAGGATTTGTAGGAGAAGTCAGAGCACCCTTCAAGATCAGAAGAAAGAGTGATCTCTTTCTGCAGTTGCTACATGTACCTATTTCTTCAAGCTTTGTTACATGTCCCAAATACCATACTACTTTCAGGAAGACAATTTGAACAACCTTTTTAAAAGAGCAATGATCACAAAAGATGGACCTTTCTAGGAAACTATAAAAGTCAAAGGTTAAAGTTGTGGAGATTCAAATGGACAAGATCCCACAAAAATCAAATCTTATCATAAAGGTGAAGTTTAAGAAACCAGAGGTTTTTGGGCAGGTGCAAAGCAAATACTGATATTTGGCCTTGGTTACTTGCAGTTCATTATACTTAAGCGTTTACAGCTCCTAGAAACCAATACAGCCTTCGAATTCTTGAAAGAAAAACACAAAGTTTTCCCTGGAGCCTGTAGAACCTCATTTAGACACATGTATCAGTGTACCATCTACTGCTACCAGGTTTACCTAGTTTCCCAAAGGCAGAGGTTATTTGAATCATTGCCATGAAGATCAGCTACGTACTGGCATATTATTTTACAGGGGTTTTGATGTACTTACTTCCTTTAGGATACATTATGGTCCAGGATCCATGGGAAGAGTTGCAGTTAAAAAACAAACAAACAAAAGCATACTAAACTCCCACTTTTCTGCAAAACTTATAACCCACTGAGGACAAAGAGGAAAAAGTTTTGCTTGGTAAGAAGGAAGTTTTTTCATTTGAATGAAGACAAGCAGCAACAGTTTGAAACTAAAGTTTCAAAAGACCTGGTTTTAGGTCACATGGTCATTTAAGATCTGAAAACAGCCTACTATGGACACGGAAAAAAACCACCATAAAAATAAAGGGCAGCTATAATCAGACATTTATCTCAAAGACACTGATTATCCAGAAATTTTTTTTTTTTTTTTTTTTTTTTTTTTTTTAAATAATTCTACCCTCTACCCATTAGATCTTACAAGTGGCAGGGGCAGGGCAAAAAGGACTACCTTAAGGATGACACTAAAATACCACACAGAAAACAAACCACCAAAATGTATTTTTAAACCAACTGCCAGTCTCTGCTGTTTTCCCTGGTCAGTGTTTGACTTGCTCTTGAAATGTGATGTGGATAGTGGAATGTGATGTGGATAGCAAGCAAGCCAATACCAAAAAATGCAGTTAGTGTCTGAGTGCAATTAGTTTGACCAACAGTAACTTGCAGGTCTGGCACCCTTGTTTTGATAACCACAAATACTTAGACAGAAGCCTAATTTTTGTGTGTCTGATTTCTCCATCAATATTTACTTTATTTAAACTTTGTGGGAGGTCTAGCACCCCACTGTTGACCAATATGAACAGATCTACTCAAGCACAAGACTACCTTTTTGAAAACAGGCGCTTTCAGACACAGGCATATTCTGCTAAGAGAAAGCAATACAAATATTTTGGAAGAGTTCTGTGAATGAGAGAAATATGATTAGCTTCACGATGCTAATGGATTCAGACACCTCTGGAGTCCAGTGTCACTTCAGCAATACTGTAATAGTAAAGTCTGTTGTAAAAATGTATTTTGCATTAAATAAACTGTACTAGGGAAATGTAACAATGAAACAGGTCAACTCCTGGCCATTATCTCACACTGAAAGCACTCACAGCATGTTTTACAAATGCATGAAACATAAAGAGGCAAAAATGTTAGGATACGTATTGTCATTACAGAATTATCTAAATTATCTATTCTGTACTAACAATATTTCTAAATAACAACTTAACTGATCTTCAGCATTATTCAGATAAATTCATCACAAATATTTATTCCTTAAAAACACTGAAGTATCTTCACTAGTAGTGAAAAAGAGGTTCCAAGTTCTGTGCTTCAGTGGATTATTCACACTTAAGTAAGTAGCTTAAGCCAAATACACACCAAGAGTCCTGTAAACACAAATCTTCTTTTTAAATAAAAAGAAACACAAATTGTTTCAAGTGGTTGAAAACAACCAGTGCCATTAGTCCAAATGCAGCACCTCTACATGTGTCACTACCTATTAGAATTAAGCGGTCATATGCAGCAGAAGCCTTTTGTAAACTGGTGGGGGAAGAAAACACCTTAAAATACAGTGGAGAAATAGGACAGAATGCAAGGCAGCAATATGTACCTACAGTCACAAATGAGAAATAATATAAATACTCCCAGATACTATGACAAATGTATACACTTCTAACTACTATACACTGAGGACCTCTCAACGGTTTCTTTCAAATGGAAAAAAAAAAATTAAAAATCAGTCAGTGGTGAACACAGACAAACTTAGACCTAACTCTTGCCAGTATTATCTTCATTTGATGTTTTTCTCTGCATTACTGATTCTAGCGAGGCTCTTTTCAGTGAGACCTAGGCAGCTGACTCTGATAATTAAGATTAATTTGGGTTTTTACTCAGGTAAGAAGTATTTTTAATTTGACCTCCACCCAAATTCCATAGTTCTCACTCTGCTGTGTCAATGTCACGACCAGCCTTGTTCATCTGAACAAGAAAACCTCCTTTTACACAGATGAACATAAAACCCAACAAATATCTGCCCCCTTTTCCTGGATCATTGTTAAGCATCAAATAAGCTCATTAAGTCACCACTGGCATGCTTTAAATTTATGAAGTTATGAAAGAAGATACAGCACAAAAACACCAAAAGCATTTTACAGCGAAGCAACTGCTGGGGCGGGGGGGAACAAAATCACTGGAAAACTTTAGAGATTTTCTATTCTTTTTCCTTCAGAAAAGACAAGGCTTTAGAAGGCTTGAGATTTTAAGCAAACACTTGTGGTTTTGGAAACGCTGATTACCATGGCAACCAGTAAGGTCTTCTTTATATAGCATTATAAACAGATGGTAAAGACCGGTCATGTTTGCTTCTTTGCCAACATATCAATAGAACTGCTGTACTACTCTATCTCATGTATTAGAGTTATTAAGTAACTCGGGTATTTGAGCAACAAAATCTACAAATCAGACTTGCTTAACAAGTACCTTTTTTTCCCATAAACGCATGAAGATTCTCAACAGTAAAGTCACTGTAGTCTACATAGTCATATTTCTCTGGCAAAGCTTTTTACAAATGTTTTCTCAGCACTTGCCATGCAGGGTACATTACTACCACAAATATGAATCTGACAGGGATTAAAATAAATAATTTGAACAGGAAATAGAAATGTGACTATATTTACACCCACTGGTATTAAAGTGTAATTTAGAATTATGGTTTTGTTGTATTACATTCAGAATTATTCAGAGGAGATGTACCAAACTAAACTCACCTTCATTATGTCATAATAAGCAGAGGTTATTCTTGCAGGTGATTTGTAAAATTAAAACCCCCACCTCTCTGTATTTTAATCTTCCAACTGTAGCTATAGCACACCATGTAGATAAAGTCTTCTTGTTTCATAGATGGCTGGATGTAGCAAGAGAATTTGATTTGGTCCAGCATTTGATTTGGTACCTCTCTGGAAAAGTCTGAAGCACTAACTGCTAGCAGTGCAAGCTAATAGAGATTTTTGCTATTGCACCCAGGTTATTCCTCCCATGTTTTAGCTGTTTAATATGTTTCATGCCATAAATCAGAGGAGAAAAAAAAAAAAAGTAGAGGAAAGGTAGAAGCAGAACTCCAATCAGGTTTTCTGACTGCATGTCAGGAGCCCAAGTTACACATTTTTAGATCAAAGTATCACCTGTATTCTAACCAGATTACAAATTATTTTATTATCAAACTCTTAAAAATATCAGTAATTCTGATCCAACTCCTGCTGAATTCAGACGATTTCAATCACTGACTGCACATAACGTTCCCACAAAATAGTTAACAAAAATAAACAATAGAGAATTTGTGAAATCTGGCTTTTTTTTTCACTAAGCAGTAGCATCTCAAGGACAAATGTAATATCTAAAAAGTTACCTTTTCTATACCCCAAATATAAATTTCCAGGTCCATTCGTATCCGATCTGCTACCAATCTCACAGCAGTTTTCACTAATAAGCTGGAGATTCAAAAAAATCCCCACACAACGCAAAGCTCTCAAAACCCATTCAACTTCATAAACCAACCAATAACACATTTTGGAGAACTGCAAAGTACTAAAGATGTGAATATGTTTGGCAAAGATCAAGAGGATAATAAGCATTCAATATGCACAGAGAAGCCAGAAATGTGCTATGGTATGGATGAGAAGTCTTCCTGCACATCAAATGGGACTGCATTAAGGAACAAGTTCGACAGAAAATCACACACAATTTTTGTGTTGCTAGTTTTATATTTGCCTGTTTGATACCGGGCAAATGATGCACAAGTACAATTTAATGGTGGGGTCCGTTCTGCCAAAATCCCAACAGTGCTTAAACTGTAGATACCTAACAGCACTTAACATAAAATTCCTAGTTTGGTTCAGTTGCACAAGCCTATTCAGAAGTACACATTCAGACGACAAGTCTCTGTTGTTGTCTATGCCTTCAAGGATCAAGCCACTGCCCACTGCTGTGATCAGCATTCCAGCAATCCCAGTATACTTCCATGATTTTAGGATACTGTCGTTCACCTGTTGACTACACCAAAACCCACCACTTCCATGCTCCAGGTGACTTATCTCCACCATAGCATAAATCCAGTGTTAATCTTTATGTTTGATACATAAACTTGACCAGTATCAGGCAGAGGAAGTTGAGGTTAGGGAACATTTAAACAGATCAGATGTGCATAAGTCAATGGATGCACCCACAAGTGCTGGAGAAACTACCTGACATTACTGACAGGTCACTTTAAAAAGTCATGGTGAGCAGGGGAGGTTCCCAAGAACAGGAGGAAAGCAAGTATCACTCCTACCCTCAAGAAGGGTGAGGAAGAAGCTGAGAAACTACAAAGATAGCTGGAAGTACACGGGTAGGGGTAAAACCTTTAACTAGCATTCCAAATAACTGAGACTTCAATTTAACAAAGCCCTTTTAAAAGGGGTGGCAAACCAAAACAAGCACTGTGTGAAAAGCGTGAACTTCAGTTCGGTAAGTATACAGAACACCACCAAATTTGGAATGGGGTAGGAAGTGAAAGCCAAAACCATGTTTTGTATCATTCAAAAGGATTCTAGGCTACACACGTAAGGTAAGACAACCCAGCCCTCACATAAAATAAACCCGACTGCTTTATTTCTGTAAGACATAATACAAAAAGATGGCCACAATTTCAAAACAGTACACCAACACAACTAAAGAAGAGATGGAGCTGCTGTACTAAAGCTATGTAGTTATTCAGGAAAAGCAGTGGTGGTACTGACCACCTCAATTTTTCCTAGACTGCCTGGTGCCAGAGTCTGGAGGGCAAAGTTAAGGAACATAGTCTGTAGGAATTACTGCAGTCCACGACAAAAACCTGGCAAGAGGAAGCAATGCCAGAGTGTGAAGCAGGAATCTCATTTCTCCCCACCAGAGTAACCTCAGATGCACGACAAGCAAGGAGAAAGCAGCACTGCTAACATAGGGGAAAAAGAGCCACTCCAGAACTGCCAAAAAGGAGGGCGCCTTACTAAAATGTCAGTCTTGGAGCAGAAGTAAGAATGAAAAGTTATTCACATGCCAGACTTGTCAATTTACTTTACAGAAGCATATCTACCACTTCAGGTGCCTACAGTACAAGGAAAACTGTTATTCACTATCAAGTCAGGCAACCTTGGAAAAATTTCCAAGACAAACATCGTAATAGGATAGCTGAAAATAGAGGAATCTTTTTCAAGCAACCTGAAAAATAAAGATTCTTCCAAGGTCCACCACCTAGGGAAAACAGAAGAGAGCTCAAGGTGAAGCTGCCAGAAGCAAAATTACCCCAGAATTAAGAGTCACAAGGAAGGAAATTTAAGTCACTGCTCTGATCCTGCCTCCAAGAGATACAGAGGCAAATAAAAATGAAATGCCAGGCTCTGACAAAGGAATATAGCACTGATATTAAACCTTTGCTCAGACAAAGTGGAGTGGGAGTGAGGAGAGAGAACCTTTGCCTCTGACACACAAGAAGGTAACTAATGTTTTTTACATGTAGTTTACATGTAGTTTTTTATAATACAGATTTATTATCCAAGTGTACCTGATATTTTACTCTAACCTGGCACACATCTTGCCACATAGCTCACAACACTAAAAGTTTCTATTGACAGCAACTCAGGACAGGATTGGCATTTTCAGCAGTAGCTTAATCTGAGATAAATTATGATAGAATTTATGTTACATAAAAAATGTGAACTCAAATTGCTACAGGAAGTCCAGCTTATTTTGAAGAATATATGTTTCTTCTATAAAGACCTAAAAGAATGTTTCTTAGTACTTTCATTCACATAAACTGCAATTCAACACTGTGTAAAAATATCTAAACTTTTACCCCAAAAAAAAAGGGAGGGATTTCTAATTTGGCTGGAATGAAGATGATCAAAATGCTGCTTGCAGCCATACAGCGTAACATTATCCACACCAACAATACCCTACTGACAAAAGATGTCAAATGCTTCTGAAAGTAATTCTACATTTATTCAAAATATTCTTTAGCTGTACCAAAAGAAACTGTTAGTACCGTCAATGGCAAAAGGAACCCATATAAAGATGTAACTCACTGAAAACTATGACAACTCCCAGGCTTTTTATTCTCTCAAATTTACTGACATTTCGGCAGGGGGGTGGGGGTGGGAAATCAATCAGCAAATACAATTATGAATAAAACCACAATTATCTCCAGTACTCCATTATTTTACCTTTTAGGTTTTTGGTTAAATATGCCACCTCTGGAATGAAATACAAACACCATTTCAGTATTACCTCTAGCAATACAGTCAGAAAATTAAAGCAAGACCTTAAGGGAAAAAAAAAAAAAAAAAAAATCACCTTCTGAAAAACGAAAAATGTTCCAGAAAACCTGTAACAACTATTGCACACAACTGGCAGTGCTACATCTCATCTGCAGAAAAAAATATGTAAAAATCAAATCTCAGATTTCAGGATCTTTTTAAACTTTCACCCCAAATTTAGCACCTTCTATGAAACAGACTTTCCTAAACGATACTTTGTCAATATTAGTAGAGCGCTGATGTGCAGAAGCGAGTTAACAAGTTACCTGTTAACATTGGTTTTCCCTTCACCAGTTTTCCAGCTGTTACTTTAGCTAAACACCAACTATGCCTGACCTCACTTAGTTCACCTGAGACAGCGGAAAAGACAAAATCCAGTACACACATTGCCTGATGTTCTGTGACTTGATTAATCACTACAATGATGATAACCACATTCTGCTTATGACATGCAACTACAAACACTCCTGTAAGTAAATCTGAATGAATTTGAGAAGACCATCTCAGCACAACTGGACAGCCTTGAAACTCTCACTTCACTTTCTACATCATTCTATAAGATTTTAGAAATAGCCATTTTGTAATACTTACACAGAAAATCATTTGATAATTGAGGAGCTTATGTTTGATATGATGAATGAAACACACGCTACACAATTTCAGTTCGGGGAAAAAAAAAAGGTTAAGATTGCATGCTCAAGATTTTAAATCCATGATGACTGCCAGCCTGTTCTAGTCTTCTCTTTGGCTATCTTTGGTCAAAAAAAGTACTGTGCATCCAAATAAAATTTTCTCCCCACTACGCTGCATATAATGGTGATGTTTATTATCTTTAAGGTACGCACGTGTAATTATGAAGTTTCTTTTAGAAGACAAATTCTAGGGCAAATACTTCAGCAGAAAATGCTTCCAAGATACATGACTTACAAAATAACATATTTTTAAAAAATTAAGAGATAAGCATGACAAAAGAGATAAACAAAGAACTTTTTTTCCCCTCCTATGTTACCTTATATCTGAAGGCTAGAACTTTGGATCACAGTCAAAGTACTTCTAGCAAACTTGCTAAACTTCCACCATAAATCCAACAGTCCAGTTATATTTTCACTGCAGTTTGCTGGCAAGTTCTTGAGTAGTACAAACTGTGTTCCCTACCATGCCAACAGTGGGATACATTTTAATACTTTGAGGAAGCATATGCATTTTCCTTGGGATTTGTTATCACAAGCAAAAATGAGAAAGGTCATTCTCATATGTGAGCTTAATTTGCACATACAAGCTTGCAGCCAAGGAATATGTTTGTGTGCTATGATTTTTTTTTTTTTCCTATCCCACTAAACATTTTTCTTCTACTTTCCTCAAGCACACTTCATCTGTGATTTCAATTTGCCATTGAAAAAAGCGTATGTAAGATGAGCTGTAAAATTACAGGATCATAAAGCGATGTAAATCTAAATGTCAAAATGTAAATGAAAGATGTATAGCTATCTAAGAAGCCTGTAACTGGAATTATATATTAGAGCTTTTTAAAAAAGGAGTACCACTACAATTATAATACACAGTGTTCTCAACAATTTTCTTTACCTATCAACTTTGCTTTTGCCAATTGGCAAATACCGCTTTTAGCATTGTTAGATGCTATTCCAAAAAAATTTCAGAGATTTCATTTTCACTCTTCACCAGACTATGAGGTAGCCAGCTAGAATGCTAGAACCTTTTGGTGCCTCTGTATTTGCGCTCAGATGTCTCCTTTCTGCCAACGAGGCCAGCCACAGCGGATCTTGAGGTTTCTAAAATGAAATGCGATTATTATTTTGTGGTGAAGTGTCAGTGATCAGAAATAAAGAAAAGGCAGAAAAGGAAGAAATTGGATTCTCCCTTAAAAAACAGTATCTGTTTCTATTCTTTATTCTATTTTGGCTACTCACTCCTCAAGAAAAAATAAAAATCACAAAGGTCTTCCCTCTCATGACAAATTTCTGCAGGCACATGCAATGCTGCTGTGAGGAAACTGAAAACACTTTACTCCATTGGAAGTAAGAAAGTAGAAACTGTACAAAAATCTCCAGACACAATGAACACACTGACCCAGAGGCAAGAAAGACATAATTCACAAAAAACGTTTGTATGTGCACTCCTGCTCATCTACCCTGTTCCCTAATAGCCGAGCCTCAGGAGAGGTGCTTACGTGGGAAGACAATTGTGGATCCACCACCCCCTGCCACAAACGTTATTCAGTCTCTTACAAGAAAAAAAACACCCAAGAACACACACCCCATTTTTTATAACCTGGATAACCTTCAGATAAACCTGCAAAAGCCAGTGATTAAAAAGCCATCAATATACATTGAAGCTTAGCCTGACTTTTCTGTCCAACTTGCCAGGCAAGCTTTCATTCAGTTCAGCTCCCAAAACACTAAAAGGTACTGAAGTGCAACTTTAATTATAGGCTTATAATGCTACAGCAAACTTTCTTCTAGATATTACGCTCACCATCCTCCTTAACTTTCCCAAATTTAAAAAATTCAAAGAACAAACCCAGTTCAGTTCTTTGCACACACGCTCACAGCAAATGGGCTCCACTCCAAAAGCAAACTTGCAAGAACTTTGCTGTCTCAGCAGACCAGAGACCAGGCAGTGCCCTCCTCAACCTCAACAAGCTCCCCAAATTACTTCCTCTTTCACCACATTATAAACTAGAGAAGGGCAGGCTCTTAGTAGCAAGCCACAAGGAAAAAAACAAAACAAAACAAAAAAAAACAACAACCCACACCAAACCCCAAACCTTTGAAACCAGTGATGAGTCAGGGTTCTTATTCTTTCAGCACTAGGAGCAAGAGAGTCAAGCAGACAAAAATCAAACATGATCCACCATGTCCACGTTGGGATTTGCACACTTTAGGAAGACCGCTGTTCTCTTTACAGAAATATACTTCTGCTGACCAGTGCTACAAAACAGAATGATAGTACCATGGCAACACTTCTCAATAAGCAGGGTAACTCCCAACAATAACATCTTTGGAGACAGCCTCAGTTTCGCCCATCTTGGACAGAGAATAAACTTCAAATTACTGACAGCCTGTTATCTCACAGAGAAGACTACACACTTGCATTACCTTACACGGAGCAAAAATACAAAGAACGACATCCACAAGCAAAAGTACTTCACATTCTCAACCACCGCAATATGTATAGAAACACTCATTCATGAGAAGTACTTTCTCGTCACATACTGAAATCACTGCTTTGAAAACACAGCAACTTCTGAGGGCACTTTAACACTACGGCAGGAACTAGAACAATGCAGGCTAACTACATTTAACCAAAACAGTAGTTACTACTTATATTTACTGAGCAGAACGTAAGATCAAATTAAAGTTTGTAGTCTTTAAGTAATCAGATTCTTGTTCTCTAGATTTAATGACTAAAAATGATAATTCAACTGTCAAGGGTGCATCCGAAAGTTACAGATAAGTTGGAAATCTAAAAGTAAGAACTTGTAAATGTTAATAGACTGTATATAGAAAATGTCAATCCTGATGCAAACTCTCAACAAGTAAAGTTTAATTAGCTCCCCTTATTGACCTTTTCAGAATTGACTCCATGGAGCCTATTTTGATAAAAGAATAAAAACAGTGTATTCAGTCTTCATATTAGACAGAAATTTGGTGACTGTGTCAGAGGACATTGCTAATGCCATCTAGAGACATGAATGACAACGGCATGATTTAATGTAAATGCTTCTTCCGGGCAATAAAAGGGAGGATAGACATGATAATTCTTGGTGTGTTTCATCTGCTAACTTAATATCAAATTTACTAGAATATACTGTCCTTGACCAGGGACATGCACATTCATGTATTAGGGCAACCCCTCTTTCAAAGACTTCATATTAAGATAAGCCCAGTATCCCACTGTCTTTAACCTATATTCGCAAGTTCTTACTACCATGTGTGACAATGATTTTGTAGTACTGGTCTTCCAGTTTTGTAAGGCCTATTATGCTTGCAGAAGAATCAAAACACAAAATTTTAAACCATTCTTTCTGTAAAATAATACAAGAAATGTATAACAGAACATCTAAATTCTTTTTTGTCAGTCAATGATGCTGCATCAAATTTACCAAACATATCTTCAAAATCCATAAAAAAGATGACTTTGGAATTTGTAGCACTTCAATTTGGCTCTGAAGAAGAGAAGCATTTGAGACAGTGCATCAAACAGAAAATTCAAGTTAGCTGGTATAAATGACAAGTAAAATACATAAACTGTATTTCCAGGTATATCCAAAGAGACCAAAATGTCAGACTGATGACTTAAATTACTTCAAGCCAAAAATTTATAAAACAGCACAAAGTCTTTCTTCTCAAATAATTTCCCTTTTTCATTATACAGAAATTAAGCATTACTTTTATATCTACATAGATTATGCTTGTATAATACAATAGTAACCATGAACATAACACTCAGAAGAGTTTTACTCTTACATTGTCTTGGGACTTTAATTCTTCCTTTGAGTCATGATCTTCCATCAATTTCATGTGAAAAATGGTTTGTAGTGAAAACTAACTTCACAGTTTTAGGACTGTGCAATTAAAGTTCTTCTGATGGTCTCTTCGAATTACCTCTTTTCTTAGGGAAGTTTTCAGTGTAACATATGAGATAAACAGAGATGGGAACAAATAATCCCTCGCTAACCTTGCATTTCCTTCGAATTTCGCAGAGAGTGTAACTGCATCCTGTAACTAACAGAGTAATGAAGCTTGTTGCAGGACTGATTTAACCGAAGGGTAACGTACCATTAATAAAAGAAAATGAGCTCTTATTGCAAAGAGCATGGACTTTCTGGTGCTTCTGGTACACTCTCTTATTCATGAATCTGCTACAATCCTACTATTAGTCTGCAGATTAAAAGAAAACCAAAAACATCTTCTTTGATCTAAGAGTATACTATGACTATTCCAAGACAACAAACACAACATCAGCATTTCCTGAATGTGAAACTTCAGCCATGTATCTCACTATTCTTTTTTTTTTTTTAATTTTGCACATTTTTGAAGGGCAAGATAGAGGGGAAGGGAGAGGAATGACTATTCAACTAGACATCACCAGAATACTGTCCTCATAAATGATATGTAGTAAAGCACACAGCAACCCAAATCAGATCTCACAACACAATCTACACCTAATGAAAGAATCTTAGCTAATGCAGCATTGTATACACAATGGAACACAAACATCTGCTGTGTAATACAAGGTAGTATTGCCACCAGTACCAAGAAAGCATTGTTCTGGGGAATGTGACTCAGTGTCTACTTGATTTTTTTTTTTTTTTAATTATTATTATTTATTTTAGGAGTTAGAATTGTTTTCCGTCACCACTATCCTCAATCCTTGAGAAAGAATACAATACAGTTTAAGGTTAACAATTTCTTAATCCAGGCAACAGAGACTTTTTGGGAGGCCCTTGGGAAACACAATCTTGGCAACTTCTGTGATGGCACTAAAGCTCTGGGCTACTCCCTCACTGACCTTTTCCCATAGCATTCCGCAGCAGTGCTGGCTCCCAGTCTCCCCTTTTTTTGCCTACGGTGTGCTACTATTAACCTTGCTCCTCCTCAGCGCAACAGTTACTGCCACACACGCTGAAGTTCCTGTCCTTGCTCTTACAGGCCAAGGAGGGGGGACAAGACCGAAAGGAAAGCAAAAAGAAAGGACAGAGAGAGGGTGGCAGCTGTGCCACAGGTCACAGCACCCATTGAAGCTGCTCTTCTTGTGGGAGAGTCTACATGTACGTGGATTAACGATCACCAACTCCTTCTCCAGAAACAGCCCAGCCCTAAACAAGCTGGGAATGGGGGAGGAGGAGGTTGGCTGCTGAAGCAGAGCACTGAAGAGGCAATCTCCTATCTCATCTCAGAAAAGGTGGCAGTCATGCCAAACTGCACTAAGCCAATTAAGTTTTACAGTCAAAATTACTCCATCAAGCACTAGGGAAGGAAAAAAAAAAAAACATTGCACACTGGAAAAGAGTGAAAGGCAGAAATTGCACTCTTTTCTTTTAGTAACCCTGGGACAAAATTGACTGAGGTCCATCACTACTTCTTGTACCTCTCACATGAAATCAAGAGGAAAATTCCATATCCGAGTACATTTGGTCTCTGGCATCTGTTACATTTTAAGATAAAATTTAGCTTGAGAAAAGCTTTATTTTCCTTTTCGAATCAATATACTTTACTTTCAACTGAATTAGAGGCAGATTTTCCCCTTTAGCTATTAAGGTTAGTGAAAGATTATGGTTATTAAAATTCTTTCAACGGAAGGATCTTTCAACAAAGGTTTTTGCTATTATCTGGGAACAACAAAACTCTAAAATTTCCCCTAAATCTTGGGGAAACAAGATTTAACAATATTTGGTTTGTATTTTCACATATCTCCCCAAGAAGCACATTACTCTGGAAGAGCTCAGAAGCTATCCTTGGAGTGCTCAGTGCAGGGGTAATGGTTGTTAAGTCATTGTGCTGAGTTCTGCTGAAGAGGATCAGAGCCACCACGGTACTGGGTCACTCACTCCTGCCATACCACCACAGCCAAGTTGAATAACACTTCACAAAGTTATGGACAGATATAAGCACTATAGGCACTGAGGTCTCACTTGATTTCATACCCATTTAATCACTTTGAATGCCTCTAGAAATGTATCCTCATCTAAACCCAAAGGTTATGAATATCCAATGATGTTGGCTAACAAAGCTGGTGAAGGGTCTGGAGAACAGGTCTTATGAGGAGCGGCTGAGGGAACTAGGGTTGTTTAGCCTGGAGAAGAGAAGGCTGAGGGGAGACCTTATCACTCTCTACAACTACCTGAAAGGGGGTTGTAGTGAGGTGGGGGTCAGTCTCTTCTCCCCAGTAACAAGCGATAGGACAAGAGGAAATGGCCTCAAGTTGTGCCAGGAGAGGTTTAGATTGGACATTAGGAAAAATTTCTTTACCGAAAGAGTGGTCAAACAGTGGAACAGGCTGCCCAGGGAAGTGGTGGAGTCACCATCCCTGGAAGCGTTCAAAAAATGTGTAGATATGGCACTTCAGGACATGGTGGGCACGGTATTATTAGGTCAACTGTTGGACTTGATGATCTTAGAGGTCTATTCCAACCTAATGATTCTACAATTCTAAGCAACTGCAGGTCAGTGATCAGCAATCTCATTCCTGTGCAAAATAATTAAAATTTTAGACTGGGCAGCAGTTAAGTGCGTCCTTAAGCCCTACTGGTGACGTGTGGGATGAGGTCATCTATTGCACTGTTCAAGGAGTCAGGCAAATAGATTTCTTTCCGGAGGGAATGACACCAAAACATCCATTAACAGAAGGCACAAGTGAAGTTCACTGTCTTTCCTTGCCTTCCTCCTCAAGGGGCCTGAACCCTATTCACAGACTCTACACCATTCATCAAGGCTTCTTCCTGGAATATATGTAGAACAGATAAAATCAGCTGGGTGTAGGGAACTACACACCACATCCTGAGCATCACCAGGCATCAACTGAAAAGATGACAACTGTTTTCTCTTACAAGAGAACAGAGCAAATTGAAGGATGAAGTTTATCACCAATAGCTAGAAAGGAGTGATGCAAAACATTTGCTGACCCAGGGAAAATGTTCAGCAAACTGGACTACAAAGCGCTACCACAGTAACTTGCTCTCCATGTCAATATAGCAGTGGCAGTATCAGCTTTGACTTTTTCTTTCCCAGGGCTACAAAGAATCACATAAGCAAGACATTGTTCACAAGATGCTGACTGAGAACTACCCCTACAGGTCTTTAAACTAGTCATCTCAGTAGCTATAGGCAAATACCACTTAAGAAAGCCATTTTAAATAATTGCACTGTTCAGAAAGGGCCACAATTGTTCTGGAATAAAGCCGCTTCTAGACAGTCTACACCCTCCTCCAGAATAGATTCTTGTGCTGTAGTTGTGCCAGTCAATTCTGTGCATAGGAAAAGCACTATTGCTAGGTAGGTTCCTATTAAAAAACACACCAAAATCCACCACCACCAAGACATGCGCATGGTCTGGTGTGTTAGTTTTATATAAGGAGTATGAGGGTTGTGAATAGGTTAGTTTTTCATTTAAGCAATCAATAGGCTGATCCTTCTGTCTCCTAGGTCAACAGCAAAATATTGTGTATTACTAGATGTACTATACATAGCTAGGTCAATTACCAAGTACACGAGAAATTTTTCCTGATGTCAAAAAGGATGAGCAGGATTTGGCTCAAAATTCTTATTGACACTATCAATGAATGGACTTACACTGTTTTTTCTTCAGCTGTAGACCCTACATAAGTCTGAAGAGATGTTGAAAACACTTTAAAGCTGTTTCAGATGAAAACAGAAGGCTGTTTTTCAAGTTAAAAGGAAAAAATGCAACAAAACTGCAAGTGTACTATAATACAGACTTCACCCTTTTTCCTACAGTTTTACAGAAACATTTTTCTTCAGGGTAAAACTGGTCATTTTCCAGACCAAAACTATTTTTTCAAAGCAAAGCCAAGAAACAGGATAACATGGATGCTGGCCATAATCTTAACAAGAAAAAAAGACTACTGTTTCTTCAAAATAAAGCTAGAATGGTTTTCTGAATCATTCCTAACAATTCCCCAGGGATGCTGCAGCTGCTGCACGCATGGCAAGTGTAGCATTAATTTGTCCATACCGTGTTATGAAGAGTCTCATATGTCCAGATATACACAGCATTTTCAAATAATTCATAGCAAACTTGCTAACATAGTTTTGAAGTCCAGTTCATCAGTGAAGACTTCCCTACCTCACTTCTCATTTTGCTATGGCTACATGAAAAGCTATGGCATAAATCCATTCCCATTTGAGGCTGCTTATTTGATATATTTATTCCTAGCTAGAAAAACTAGACTGAAGTGTTGGAGATTTTGAACCATGCTCAAAATAAAGGCATAAACACATCGAGAATACCTGGCGCATACCATCACTAGCTTAACTAAAGTTATTTCTAAGTGTGGGTTTTTAAACTTTACACAGTGAATTTTTTGATAACTCGTGAAACAGAATTTCATGCTGAGCTATATGGCACTTCGCAAATTTGGAATGTAGCTGCGTATTTCTCAGTTTCATGACCTTACACATTAATTGCAGTGAGGTAGTGAAATTCCTGTTTTTCAGTTACATTGGCACAAATATGACCTTCAAAAATTTGCATGAACTTCTGGAAGTGACCTGATAGCATAAGCTACCAATTTTTCAACTGGTATCTCAAGCTGCGATGACCAAGATCTCACTGCAGAACATACAGCAAGGAAAGCACTTACCATTCATATGAAATAAAAAGCTCCTACTGACAGTTCCGATAGTGCTTTGCCACAACAGCTACCTCGGCATATGACTGAGAGCTTACTTCATTAACCCTATCTAGAGTACTTTCAGAGCAAACCAACAAATTCATGAATTTACAGGGCACAGAAAAAACCAAGCATCTCCCAAACCTGGGTATTTCTTTGTTCTAAACTTTAAACCTGGAGCACTGAATCCCCAATTCAGTAGCCTCATTTAGAGTTAGTGAAGAAAACAGACTTCTGAAGTGAAACCACTTTCATAATTGTTAATAAAAATTACACAAGTTTAAAGAAATAAACATGATACTTAAAATGTAGCTCCCTCAAATACCATGAAGCCAAACAAAATTAAAACTTAAGAACTTCACTTTAGACACGTCTACAAGTTTCAACACTGCACATTTATAATTCAGCTTCATTTTCTCACCATGTCAAAAAGGGAAAAAAATACAATTAAAAAAAACCCCAAACAGTACTGCCATTACAAAGTTACTGATCCCTTTTCATTTGCAGGATTGGTCCTAAAGCTGTTTGGACTGTAAGTTACTGAAGAGTATACCACAACACCGAGTAGATGGGTCCTGAACTTCAGTTAAGATTTATAGCAGGCGACCACCACTGCTGCTACAAGCACTTTTGGTTTGTCTTCCTTTGTTCTACCCCCAATTCGCTGCCTCACCCCTAGCAGCACAGGATGTAAACACAAAAGCAAGTTACTAAGAGTTAAAAAGTTACTACTCAGCCAAGCTGTGATTCCTGTCCACTCTTAGCCCGAGGCAAACCCAAGATAATTAGACTCAGGTTAACTTGCAATGAGAAAAGGTCAAGCTACATGGCATTATTCTGCATTTGCTTTGGGCTAGGTGAATGCACATTATTCAGTGTTCACAGCTCATCTTATGAGCAGTAACCTGACCACAGACCCTTTACAAACAATTCTGGTTTTAAGACTCAATCACGTGTTGAGATAACGTTGTACAGCTACAGGATGCCACCACTGGCAATACAAAGGACAGATCCTGAAAATTTAGCATATAGTCTAAAAAAAGTCCCCATTGTGCAGCTAAATACATGTTAAAACCACGGAAGGAATTTACAGGATTTTCACTACAAGGGCCATTGCAAGTCTGTGGTTAACATCTGTCCACCTCTTCTCACGTAAGATTTAATTTTCTTTTTTTTTTTTGTTAAGCAGGATACAAAAAATGACACCATTTTTCTAAGTGTAGATTACCATTTAAAGTGAGATATTGCTACAACTTGCACCCAAATGAACACCCAAATCAATTTCATGACAGCTTGGAAAGATCCAGTTACTTACAGAGAACAGACATTTTTCCATAAAAACATCCTTCAACTCTTACCAGACCCAAATGTCCATTTTATGCGTTTTAATCTACATGGATGCATATATATCTCTGGAGTTCCCCAGATAAGCACAGTAGTCCACTCCTCTGCTCCTGGTCAGAGCTCTTCACTTTTTCGTTTTGGAAAGCTGTTGCAGAAACTTTTTGAACGACATGCCACTGTTGAACAGTGGAAGGTACTGCAGAAAGAAGGGAAGGTGAACACACGGAGAGGAAAAAAAAACCCAAACCAAAAAGGTGAGGAAACAGAGTAAAAGGTGACCGAATGGAGTTGATTCCTCCTCTCCAAAATGCACTTGACTTTCGATGGAATTTATCTCTCTTTTCAAAAATGCAGCAAAACACCATCCCATCAGGCCACAACTCTATGGTACAGGGTCTCTTGGAAGGTTCTAGAGAATGTAAGAGCAAATGGGAGTGCCTCAATTTACATTTTAACTAGGAATCCATACAGGGAAAGCTCCCAGTTTTCTCTGGCTCCAGGGCTTTTCCTGACTCCTGGCCAAAGAGTAATCTTCCACTCTCATCGGCTGGTGCTTCACTCTTTAGCTAAGAGAAAGCTTTGTGTCAGGAGACTGGCCCTACACCAGAAAAACAATTCACTTTCAGGACTTTCACTACCAGCAGAATTCCTGCAGCCATGAATCCAGTTAAACAACAACAAAACCAAAAAAGCACCTCAGCTATTTAATTCTTTCTTTAACAAGAAAAGACAAAGAGGGGAGAAAAGGCTCAAAGTAGCTAGGAGATGAAACCAAAACCCCGAATCCAAAGTTTTCACAGTCCAGGCAGGCTTTTTCACTGCCATGAAAAGAAGAATAATAATTTTTTTGTGGTCAAATTATCTTAGGAGGGTTAAAGAGAAAAAACTTCTAACTCTCTCTATGCTCTTGCTTTTGAATATAAATATCAAATTGTTGACTACTTAAGCTGTAAGGACATAAGCACCCTACGGTATGGATTTTTTTAAATGTCACTTTTTTTCATTGCAATCCAAGCACAGAACAAGTAATGACTACACATGTATAGCTAACTTACAAAACTAATTATTGGTCCTAATAACTTCTACAGCGCCCTTCTGAAGTTCTCACATACAAAGGGACACAGAAAGAAAAACATTCACACAAATACCTTAAGATAAATTTGGTGCCCTGCTAATATAGAAGTTTCCAGTGGCTGTAAAAATATTATCCTGAGAAGTGTTTTAACTTTTGCTCTTTGGTTTGCCCAGTAGGTTCATATCTTAATAACTGACATGATGTGACAGACATTCAGCACGACCTGTGAGGATTTAACTACGCCATTCCCATTGTGAACAGAACTCATTGTTGCACTCTTGCAGGCTGCACTGAAAACCCTCCCCACCGTGCCATTGTGAAGGACTAATCATGTCACTTAAAACTGAGAGGAAAGCTCTTCTAATCGAGCATCAACTGGCATCTACTTTTACTCTTTCTAGCTAATGCTAACCTTGCTTTTCAGTGCACGTGCATTCATAGGCAAATTCTTTTTGAAGAAAATCATTCAAATTAGAGGAGAGCTTGGGCCAAAAGCACATATGTTTTCATTACAAGAACTTGCCTAATGGAATTATTCTCTTCTCCACAGGCGCTTGGAAATCAATTATTGAGAGAGAGCTTATATATACGTATACGTTCAGCTAAAGAACAGTACAAGACACTTCATTTAGCATCCACCTTTAAACAATGAGACATCTTCTACTCTGACCAAACCACTCTACTGATCTCAAACTGTTTATCATTCCTACTTAGCTCTTAATAAGCAACAGCAAATAAATACCGATTTCTATTAGACTTCTAAAAGATTTGAATGGATAATTATTTTTTTTAATGAAGCAGATAGAACTGATGTCATGTACTATAGCCTGCTGTTTGAGACTTTTCTTTATCCCTGCATGCTTTCTAAACACCAATAATGTTCTAAACCAAGACAGAATCAAAACAAACACAACACAAATGACAATGAAAGCCAGCATTATCCTGCAGATTAAAATACTACTGTCACAAGAAATGGACTGATGCTTCTGTATGAAAACATCTCATTCTGGATGCTCTCATATGAGCAGACACTTGCCTTTTAAATGTGCAGAATGAATAAATGCCCAACGGCAACCTTCCCGTAATTTGTTCATTTAGCATCAGCACCATTTCTAAACACCCTTGCTTTTTGAAAATGTCTGATCTACATCAGAAGTTCACTTTCATATTTTGTTTTTCATAAAAAAAAAAAAAAGACAGAATAAAAAGATAGACCATTCCTAGGAGAACTCAAGTCCAGGAGTCTACCTGTTTAACATGCATCTTGACAAAGACTGTGCACTTACAATATAACTATGGTTTTCTATTTGTTTACTTTCCTCTGGTGGCTTGTAGGAGCAGTAATTCACTTCAGAACTCTAGTTTTGGTCTGGTCCAAGCAAAGAACTGATTCAGAAATGCAAACTTCTTACAGTTCTGCAACATAATGCTAGGTTAATCAGGCCGGAGAGACATAGTCTTTCTATCACATGCACACATAGTTCTACTACAGCTTTTTTCTTTTTTTAAACAAGCAAAAGCTTACTTACAAAGGAAGTCCTAACAAAGTAAGACCTTTGCCTCTTCCTATCCCCGGACCTGCTAGAGTGCTTCTTTCTTGCTTTCAGAAGATCATCAGAACAGCATCATGAGTAAAGATACTCTTTGGGTACTGAAGCCTCTTTACTAACCCAGCTCCTATTGTGCAAGTCTTGGTGTCTCTTCTATGGTAATGCATATATCTGGGAAAAAAAACCCAACCCTGCTCTCCCAGGATTAAAAGAATCTTTCGATTCAGTTTTTCACAAGACAAAAGCACAGTACCAACCCCGTAAGCCTGACTTACCGTCATATGATTGTGCAACAAGTGCAATGGACCTCTGATACGCCTTTGAAATCTTTCCCTCCCATATTCACTTCCCTACGCTGATCCAAAGACTCCTTCAAATAAAGTAACTACAGAAGTCTAGAGATTCACACAGTTTCAGCTGAAGCAGCGAGGCCCTACGTAGACCTGAAACACTGTCAGCATGCATCATTCACCTCCCTCCTGCACAGCTCCTCAAAAAAGTATCCATAGAACTTACTTGAGTAACACAGCACAGGATGCCACAGATTGTGCTTTCTGAAGCGTTCATTTCCCTATGTTCATTATAAAGGCTGTCCACAGCAACAAACTCAGATACAGACACTGACACAGTAAAAATTAACTCCTGATAGACATGTAAACACACAGACTAAAATTCTTGTCCCAAGTCCAAGATACTCAAAAATTTTACTTGATTAACTTTCTGTTTACAATAGACATCTACCAGAAAACTGCCCAATGCAGTTAGTCCCAAAGGGACCTACCTCCGTAGGTAAGAGACAGGTCCCGGAGAATGTTCTGCCACATACGATTTCCACCCCAAAGGGCTCCAGTATGCTAGAAAGCACAGCAAGCAGCCAGAGTTTTCCCCGTGCAGTTTCCTGAGCTTTTTACACATGCTGAACCCCAATCAGCAAGCAGTCTGAAGATTAAGGACCAATACCTCAGCTTGCTGTTCTGCAGAAAGTCAACATAGAAACAAAGATCAGATTCAACTTGTGGCAGCCAGTGCTGCTGAGATGACACACAAGACCCTAAATCAGCTGGAGCTTGATGAACTGCAGGATTCGTGCCCAGGAGTATCACACTACAACAGTCAGGAGGAAAGTGATGAATAGGTAAGTAATTGAGGTCAGGTCAGCTTCTGACAACGGAGAGTTTCCTGTCAGTGAGAGGCAAGAGAAAACATTCTTTGCCAATGCTAAGCTCTTGCAGAACAGATGGGAACACTCCCAGGCGTCTTGCTGTAGCCACATGCCAAGCAGCAGATACGTACTCTTAACCAATGGCAATTTCCTAGGGCTTAACAATTTTCCAGATACCATCACCGTTATGACCTCCATCTTACCCACATTTGGTTTCAGCTTACACACCCCCTGTCCCAAAACCCCAACTTTGATTCTTCTTGGTTGTTACTTATATCCTTTCATGTATACATCATTTCCCTCCTGCTAGCATGTGCATCTACAGTCAGCTTGCCTACTGGTCTGTGGAGAGAAGAATTCTTTTCTAATACCACAAAGAACAGACTTAGCAGTGGAGCTGCAGATTACATCATTATTTTTGGCATGTACCTTTACATAAATGCCAATGGAAGGAATATTAGGAAAATATTCAGGGTCCATTACTTGTCTCTGAGGAAACAGCTTTAAAAAAGGAAGCAGAGTCAAAGGGCCAGTCATTCCAAAAATGGCTCATAGTGGATATATGATTTTAAGTAATTGTTATTTCTTTCAAGAAGTCTAAAGAAAGAAAGCTTGGATAAGCCACCTGCTATTGCAGGAGCAGAAAACAAGATGTATGGAGAAACCTCATGGTGCAGTGTATTCCCTGCCCAGCAAACCAAATGCCCCTCACAAGCTGAAAACAAATTGACATATACATTGTTACAAAACTCAGCATGACAAAGAAATCCTGTTTCATCAGGTTTGTTGGAGGTGATACTTTCTTGTTTTCTTACCGGACACTGCAAACTGCCACCCAAATTTCTGTTCCCCTCCTTTCCCTGCCTGATCCAGTGGTAATCCTGCAGATGGCACTAGGGGCTAAAGAAATTTCTTTCATATTTTTCTTGTCGGAAGCCTTTTACACTTCATTCATCTAATGTCCATTGAGTTGTATTGTAGAACTCATCTTTTAAGTGTCTTGATTATTTCAAAGCTATAAAATTTACCCTGTCTTCCTGCTGTACCTTTTGGACCTCTTCACAAATTTCAGAAAAAAAAATAATCTTATTCATCAAATGTAAGGCATTTGTGACGAATAATATAAAGTAATGGATAGCTAGCACCATTAATTTAAATAAAATGGCACATTTTCCAGAGGAAACAAACCTCATTATCTACTTGCAAGGTTGAATAACAAATAAATCCATGCAGCAGACAAAAATGTGACTTTAAACTTAGGATGGTATGATGTTGCTCCTTTGAGATACCCAGAAGCTGAATTCATTCAAACTTCATCTTTCATGTCTTTTATGAAGCTATTCGTATAAAATTTAAAATTCACTGTTCTCGTAATCATCTGTGACTTGATTATCTCACAGGATGCAGTAGACTAATCTGAATTGGAAACACGCTTTTCTTCTTGCTCATGCACCTTTTTTAGCTAGACAGATGGTACAGCAGTTCAGAGCAGAGAGTTAAGTATCTGACAAACAGCTGGAAGATTTTAAGCATCCCACTTACCGTGTCTGGGAGGGCAGCCATTCTCATCTCAGCCTATCTGAGATTCTTCAGACGAGGTATTTATAAAATAGCACTGAAATGCATTTAGTTCCTAAGGCAACTTAAACTTCAGAACAAAAGTAGAGGTGACTGGGCATGACCTTGGCTATCCTTAAGAGGAACATAAATCTGTAATCTTCTCTTTTTATGGCTAAGACAAAACTAGTTATTAAAATATTGAAGGCATATTTGACACCTATTCACCTCACAAGGCTAGACAGCCTGTGAAAGACAAATGAATCCTATCCTACACTGAGCTCTGTATTAATACGAAACTATGAGGAATTAGAAAAGGATCGCTCCTGCCAGACACATACAAGGAATGCCAACAGTTGTGCTCCCCTACTAACTTGATCCTGAAGTGAAGGGTTAAACAGAGAAAATCTAGACACATGCTTGGAATCATGGCTTGATAATCACTCTTTGTTCGTAGAGCTACATTAATAAATGAAACCAGCCTGTGATTAACAGCAAAGAAGGAGAAATACAATATGCAAGGCCATTCATCCATATTTTCAAATCAAGGACAAACTGAGAATTGCTAAAGCTTTTTTAATTTCAACTAAAGGAGAAATAGCAGAGAACTAGAGGAACCACACGAGGTGTGGCAGAATTTAGAAGCTCAGATGCTACTTCAGAAGCAGGGGCAAGAGCATCCTTACAGACTGCCGACACAGAAAGGGAAGCAGTAACTGCTGCACAGCAAAGCAGCCTCACTAAGGAACCTAAATATCACGCATTGAAAGAGAGTACATATTACACTACCTCCATCAGTGAATCACATCAGCCTAACAGAAAACAAACCCAAAATGAAGAAAACACATCTTTTTCCTCTTTTCCTGGATTAACAAACTACAGTGGTTCACGGAAAGGCCAGACGAACACCATAGCCAATGCATGGGAGGGGTAGACCTGTAGAGGCAAGAGCAGGGGAAGAGAAGAGCGTGATCTCTCCCTTCCAGCAGCAGTAGCCATCAGACCAACTCAACTGCTTGTGAAACCACAATCCAAGACCTCTCTCGGCAGTTCTGCTTCTTCCACTCAACACAATGAGCCCTAAGCCACTTGTTAAAACTATCCTACTTTATCACTTAGCAGCCAACCAAAACAAATAGATATCTTGCATGCTTTCTGAATTAAGATGTGCAATATATCCAGAAAGAAGACTTTTTTCAGTTCATAAAACTGTTTATCTGTAAGTTTTTCCTGAATCATTAAAAACTCACGTATTTAGAAGCTCACAAAAGTATGAGTCATCCTCTTGTAGGTGCAAAGATTTTTCTTCCTTCCACCTTAAAAAATTTTCTTCCCCAAAAGAAATAATTAAAACTCAAACAACAACAATACGGCAATAATAAATATATGTCATACGGTAATGCTATACAGAACAAATGTTACTGATACTAAATCGGGAAAAGAAAACAAAGATTTAGTTTATTTCTGAACTCTGGTGACTATATGGGTTTATAACTTCTGACACAGTAGTCTGATACAAACCTAATTTTCCACAACATTCCTCAATTTCAGCACAGCTTTCATTTGTCCTCCAGGAAAAGGAGATTAACCCTTATTCGGGATTTTCTTGCTCTCTCCCATTTTGCTAAGGACTTTTTTTTCCTCTATAGAGCTCTTTTGAACTAGAAGATTGAGAAGTAAGAACACATTGGCGAAGGCAACAGGAGTAAAACTCTGCAGAGCCCACTATACCTGAGAACTTCCCTTGCCAAAGGAAAGCTTTGTAGAGTTTTAACACCTCTCTCTATTTCAGAGATTCAAACTGCAAGAGTTTGTACCGGAGTCAATACAAGATGTCAGATGAACTATTAAATCCCTTGGCAAATAATGAGACTAAAATGGAAGTTACTTCATTACAAAATATAAAGCTATTAGAAATATTTAGTGTAAGTCCCAACAGAACAGGAAAGCACTTCCTATTCCTGCATCCAAACACACTTGCAATAAGCTAATGCTCGGTCATCTGCATGCTCAGACACCACCTTCACTTCCGTATTAGGACAAAGTTTTAATTAGTCATGGTTTTCCTTCCCTGTAGTTTTTCTAGTATATTATTCACATACCTCTTCAATTAAAAAAAAAAAAAAAAGACACATTGCATTCCTCTATGTATCATAAGTTCGCTGAAGATTAGTCTGAAAAACACTAAGTATTGCCAATTTTCCTTGACAGGTATATACTGTTGCTGAAAAACGGCTGTCAGACCACGTTTGCACGATACAGACGTACAGTGCAAGGCAAATAAAGTTCATGAACTGCTGTCCATAAGGGGAGCTGCTAGCTCGCTGAACTACATTTTGCTGCTGTTTTCAATTTAAAGCCATGCAAAGAGTATACGTGGTTCTTAGCTTTTAAAAGCCATACACAGTTGAAAACTTTCTGAAATCACTGGAACGCTCTGGACACAAACTGGAATCGTTTCACATGTATCTCTAACAACCTCACTGTGATGAGCCCTTAGTGCACGCACACTCCACCTGACTTCTGTAACGTACTCCTCTTACTTTCCTTTCTTGAAATCCGGGGATTTCTTAGTTGTCTTGACTCCTTCCTCTCTCATTAGCTGTTTCTCTAACAATTTAGTGGTAACACTCCTATTCCCTACTTGCTAGGAAATCCGTCAGGACCCTTATCCCTTGCTTGAAAAGCTACCTTGCCCCTGGCTCGGCACGCTTCATCCAAACTGCCTGGCATCCTTCTTGCCATTATCAAGCAGTCAACTGAACCTTAGTTTTGCCAAAACTGAGCTCCCAACTTCCTTCCCAGAAGCACTTATGCTTCTCTTCTTATTCTATGTAAAATATTTCAGCTGTTATTTGAATGCAGTATAATTAATAGCAAATTAAAAGACATAAATGTTACTTTAAAAAAAAAAAAACCAACCACAACACTATGAAACCCAGCTCCTTTTCAACACTTTCATCAGCAAACAGAAGTCTGCATCTAGTGCATTCAGATCATTTGCCTCAGGCAAGCAAGACCTCTGCATGGTATGTCATCATTATTTTGTGCTTTAAAAATCATCAGCAGGGCATACATCCTTAAAATAGCACAGAATATTGTTACCTGGAGATTACTTTCTGCCTCAGTCTGAAAATGTGTTAGGACCACTTGTGCATGAAGCAAAAAATAAATAAATCAGGTTGGATGTAACTTTCTTTACATATGAAATAAACAAAGACTTTCTTTTTTTCAGTATCACAGGGTGCCAATAAAAGGTTCCCATTTACTTGGCATTATGAATTTCAACATTTTCTGTAAATAATGTTTTTGCTATTTGATATCCTAAATGGTTACTGTGTTTCAATATTAGTAAGTTAGTTATATTGAATTTGTAACAACCAAAGCAATCTTGATCATTTGTAGTGAAAACAATTGGGCGTTTTCCAAGTTAACTGCAGGTAGTGTTTGAATGGAGGACTTCACAATAACTGATGGTAAAAATCTAAAAAAAAAAAACCCAACAAAAACCAAAACACCACACAGCAAAACTGAAGGATATCAACTGCACAACATCATGGGGGAGTTCCAACCACTTGCTTCCTAGGGTACCCAACTACACAAAAATATCCCAACCTTCACAAAATGCCATTACCCACATTTAATTTTTTTATGAACTTTTCTTGCACCCTGGCAAGCAGCGGCTCCAGGCTAGGGCATTTTTTTTTTTTTTTTTTAATAGCCTCCTCAGTGGGATCTCCCCAGCACAATGGAGTGGGAAGCAGGACATACACATGAGTTCTGACCTCAGGGTATCCGGGGCAGCATGCTCCTGCCAGGGTTCTGAGCCCCTATCCCTCAAGGGTGCTGCACACAAAGTTGCCGCAATTTGCCCAGAAAGAGAGACTTGCCAACAGTCACACAGGCAGAATGAAGAATCCAGTCTGGGCCTCCTGCTTAAGAGGCTAGCACTCTAACCATTGAACATTAGGGGGGGACAGAGAAAGGTAAAAAACGTAGCCCAGAGAGCACACCAAATTCAACAACTGAATTCATCTAACTTAGCATCCTGTCCTCCACAGGTACAAAAAAAAAATCAAAATATATGAGAAAATTTTAATTAGAGGACAAACACTTTGCTTTCTACCACTGGCCGCAGGCATTGAACTATGGTATTCTGTAAGATCATTAGGAAACCAAAAATATTAAGATTAAAAAAAGCACGAAGAGGGGGGGATTTTAAAAGTGACTGGTTTAGTGATGTCTCTCTCATAAGTTACTGTAAGAATGTCCTGACAAAAAAGTTTTTGCTTAAGGCAATTTTCCTTCGCCTTTGATTCTGCTCTTCAACTAGCCTCCAAGAAAATTCTTTGAGGTAATTAACACAATTAAAGGCACAGTGATGAAAGCTAACTTTAAAAAAAAAAAAGGTTTAATGACTGAACTCTTTACCCTACTTTGTTTTATGAATGTATCTTTTATCGTAACTTAAAACACTACAAAATAAATTGCAGCTTGGCTGCAATAGCCACACAAGGGAAAACACAGTTTAGGTTTGTTATTCCCTCTTCTTCATAAATCAGTCTCAGGCTCAGTTTAAAGACATGCCAAATATGAGCTTAATGTATCATATCTTCAACAAGTAACCATACTCGAGAAGAAGAAAATAAGCACTGGTTCAATCCCCATAGCCCATAAGCAACTGATAAGGTTACCTTTTTATAATTGCATATGGTTTTATACATACATGAAAAATAGTTTAAGCAAGCCGAATACCTACTGAAATCATGATATGAAATAAACGTGCCACTGCATTTTGCCTATTGTGTACAAAAATTTTATACATGCAGTTATCAGTGCCTCATTTAGTTTTCCATTAAATTTCAGCAGTCCCCAACAACCGCACAAAGCAATATATTTCAATGGGTCTTAATCCTTCTCTTCCACAGCTGACAGGAAAATATGTTTCTGGTGATATCTTCTAATTGTCCAAGTTGTTCCCTGAAATCCTGGACACAGACCAGAAATCAAAAGCAAAACAGCAGTCTTGTTCAACGGAGCAGTGTACAACAGCCCATTAGAGAATTATGCAGCAAATATTATCCTTTTCCACTGCTAACATAGTAAAAGCTCCTCAGGGAAGAGCTTAACTCACCTGTAACAATTTAAAATTTAAAGATTTAAACCCCCAAGTAATTAATTAAAATAATCTAGATCTCTTATGAAAGAATAACTCATCATTCACAGGGGAGAGGAGAATTTTAAATTATTCGCAGCAACAAATGATGACATTTTTGAGGTCAACAAGTACAAAATTCCATTTTTAAATAAAATTACATCAGGTATGGAAACACAACAGGTTACCCACAGTTACACTTCCTTTCACCATAACCATCCTTCAGGTTTCTGCCTTTTGTGTCTCAGTAGTAAAAATAAATAAATAAATCTTCAATAGTTTGTGAATTCATAAAGATAATAAATAGGGAATTTAGAGCCCAAAGAGAGCTAGCTCACTCTTTCTTCCTCTCTCCTTCTAGAGCTAGAACAGCTCTGAAAGGTTCATTTAGCACTCAGCAAAGAAGGAAAAGATTTCCCATTCTTAATATAGAAGTGTAAAAACATCTTCAAATTACTCATAATAAAGCAAGGGTTAAACATATATAAGGTTTGAGTATCTGCCATTTTTAACAATACACGCTGGGAGGTAGCAAAAAAAGCCCAACCAAACCTGTACATTATCACTTCCCAAAGTGGTTTTTTTTGTTGTTGTTGGTTGGGTTTTTTTAAATGTGAAGTGTACAACTATACTCTCTCAGTAATTAGCAACACCATTCTCAAGTTTCATATGTTTATTACATTCTATAGCATGGCAACATTCATTCCATGTAGATTTAAAGTATTAATATGTCTTCATACTTTAACGTATTTTCTTGCCTTCCTAACAATTATATTCAGAAGAAGGGCTTATATTTGTTTATCTCCAGATTTAACACATGGGGTACAAATCTTTAAAGCATAAAGATACTATTTTACACATCAGAGGCTTTTGCTTTCAGATTCCTTTGAAAAACAGACTGAAAAATGTTTCATGAGGTCTAGTGACAGTAGTTGGTAAGCATTTAAGTTATTCATGAGCTTAAACAGCTTTTGTTCATATTCTCAGGACAATGCTTCTTCCTGTCAATAACAGTCATTATTATAGTTCCTTGTCTACCACTCCATTTGTCATCGCCAGAGAAAATCAGGACAAAGGCTTAAACGGCAGATTTCCTAAGGCATACCGGTGTGCACACACTTCCCAAACTGCTCAGTAAATAAGACTTGTTTACACTGAGCTTCACCACACGAGAACATGAAAACAGCTTTCAATATTTAATACCTACATGCACACCAAGGTAATCTGAAGCAGTGGTACCACCCAGGGACAATATATTAATCCAGACTTGGTATTTCTAGCAAGTCAGTCACCTGGCAATTGCCACAGAAGAGGAAAGAGAGAGGAACAATTCTAGTTGTGATGACACCTCAACTTCTGGTTGCAATGCATGTTTAATTCTAAGCAGTTATCTGAAAAAGTTTGTTTGGATAAATTAACTACTAGGAAGATAGTATATCCAAAAGAATGCTGTGGACTGAGATTGAAACCAGTCAAAATTAGAAATCAAAGCCCTGAAATGAAAACAGAGTCAAAGGAGCTGACTGCGTGTGCTTATCTTACAAAGCAGAACACCTGTACAAGTAGAGCAAGATACAACCCATCCCATTTCTGGGTCCACACCGTGAACGTGACACAGAGCTACGCTGCCAACCGTTTACATTCACACAGTTACCAGACACCGTAGTCGCAAGCTGACTCCTTACAACAGATCTCCGTAGTTTCAGCTGTAAAGTAAGAAGGTAAGAGAGTGAGCCTGCCTCGCCACCCAGGCAGCTCCTCCCGGCTTGGAGCCCGGTGTGAGCGCAAGGTAGCAGAGGGACGCACGTGCACCCACTGCAAATCTCACCGCTGCTCTGGGAAGTGCCGAAACTTCACACTGCAGGCTGGCATCCTCCAATAATGTTATGCTCGCATTAATAAAAAAAACCCCAAACCTCTTAAAGTTTCATTCATAACATTTTGCTACTAAAGCTTTATCATTTTCTGACAAGACACAAAAGATTCAAGGGAACTCCTAAAGCAGAAAAGAAAATGAGAAGGTGAATATTGTTAGTATTTTATTTGAAAATAAATTCAAAACAGGAAAACCTAACTTCAGCTCTTTCAAAGTGTCACAGGAACAGGGATGGCCAAAAAAAAAAAAAAAAACCCAACCCACTCAAACAAAAAACAACCCCCCACACCCCCTCAAACTATGTGTTACAGCATCGCTCCAGCCCCCTCCTGCCCCCCCAAATCCACAGGCAGCAATATGATCCTAAGTGATTCACGAACAAACAAACAAGCCTATGTTCTGTTGCTATAACATAACACATAATACTCTTTTTCCTCTGATGTCATTTTTATAACATTATTTTGGAATTTGACTATTTTAAAACTTGGTTGCTATGACACATTACAGTCATTACATGGATTCATTCCCTACTTTCCAACTGGCAAAACTATTTGTTTCATTTTTATGAAGTTATATTATGGACAAAAGAAATATAAAATATACTATAAATTCTAATAGAAGAAGCTCCTTTAATGCTTTCAGTTCCTTGAGTTAATGCGTATTGGAAGAAGGGCTTCCCCCACAGCTACCCTAAAGGTCTCCATATTTCCAGCTTACTCCAGTCTTCTGAGCCTCATTTCTGAAAACGTTTTTTTCACATTATTACTCCTACTGATAGATGGCATCTGATTTCTTGCAAAGCCCGTCAATGACTCACTATCTAAACTCGCAAATAACCAGAAAGTGGTTTTTCCTGTGGACAATAAAACATGGAGCATATACCCTCCCCGCTATTTCTGGCTTTAACAACCAAGGATCAAGAACAGACAATTAATTGATCTCTCGGCCCTTTACTCTTCAGCTTCACCTCCACAAGCCAACACAGGTTTGGGGAAGACACGTTTTTCCTGTAGATTAGTTTTTAATTACTGAAATATGTCATACCAGACAGATTTACATTCAGAAGTCAACTTCGAAAAGAATGAACCAAATATGAACTTCATAATGTAGCATTAACATCACTGAAATCATTTTAAAATATGCACACAGTATACCTTCATCTTCACAAACGACACTAAATGAAAAGCAGTTAGGAATCAGAGACAGGAAGGTTACTAGGATAAAAACTTTCCCCTGTATAACAAACATTCGCAGAGGCTGCACTGATATATTACAGGAGCCTTTACCTTCTAGCCTATGAAAATATATGAATTTTCATAATATGTAAACATGGTGGCTCTGTCATATTCAGCCTCAAAGTTCACCACTAATTTAACATGAACACAACGCATCTTTGGGGAAAAAAAAAAAATCACTAACAGACATATGCTAGCACAATCATTTTTCAAACGCGCAAAAGAGAGGTGATTTTCCACTTGTGATCAAAAAGCTTTGCCTTATGTATTTGGCCTAACAAGCATTCCATTTAGCTCTTAACAACCTGAACTTTCTGTTAAGCTTGATTAAAAGCAGTCTTACCAAATTAACTAATTACGGTGCTTCTGCTACCGGCTAATCATTCGGATGACAACCAGACACAAAGTGTGGTGGCACGGACCATCGCCCTCAAATTGCCTTAATCGGGACTATGCATTTGCAGGACGGGTCTACACAAGCACATCCTATTACAGACCTAGACCTACTCTGTGATTGAAATACAGATTATTATTTTTTTTAAAGGGTGCAATATGTAAGCTATTTCAAGTGACAGCATTTAGATGTATTAACCCTTTGATTACAGTTATTTTGTGCAGTGTGCTGAACAGGTAGCTAATGAAAAAGAGCTGTCATTCCAGCAAGTTTGCACCATGAATGTGAAGATACAGAAAACAAATAATCAAAGTTGTCAGGGGAATTATTATTTTTTTAAAAAAGAGTTCAAATGCTATAAAATTAATCAATTTTGAGCGCACTTAGTGGCAGCTGTCCAGCCAATCCATGTTTATAGGACTGTTTAAGTAACAAATAATTGAAAATAATTTCTACTTGCTTTTGAAGAAAGCTCCTTCTAAAGGGAGTGCTTTTTGAGAGGGTGAAGGCTGTGGGGTTTGCTTGTTCATGTTTTTTAACTAAAAAAATAAAGCTGAATCAGTAGTTCCTAGGCATGACTTCTTTCCCTAGCTGGGAAGAAGAAAAGGGGAACAAAACAAACTAGATATTCACTATATACTTGCATTCTGTTAAGAAAAAGAGGATTACTTGTAGGCCTTTCTTTGGTTTTCCCCAAAACAGAAAACCAGTCATGGAGAAGAACTAAATACTGTTATTTTGGAGAAAAGAACAGGGGGAAATAGGAACAACCATCACTTGTAATTTAAGAGCAAAGAAATGAAAAAGTTGAATGCAAAAGCTGGAGCCCCTGATGCTTCTTTAGGAATAGCTGAAGACTGCAGAAGAGATGACTGTAGCTCACCTGAACAACGTCCAGCAGGCTGAACAGGTCCTAGAGTTTCGCAGTTAAGTAAGGTATTGAGGCAAATTTCTAAGCCCTATCTACCATTATAAGTAGAATCTAGCTAGTTCACAGCATATGTTTGATAAAAGCTCACGTATAACGAGTCTCACCAGTTTTCCTGTATGATCAGTTTTTCTTTCCTTAAATGAATCTTTCACACAGCAAGAAAGAAGAAAAAAAAAATTAAGCTAAAGTGATTGTCAGTGCCAGAGAATTGGCAGGGACAATTCAAGGACAGCAAAGCAGCTGCTACAGATTTTAAACTTAATTTTTGTAATAGATCCGATTTTTAAATTCATGGTGTTCCTTTATAGTCTGTCAGGTTTGTCTCTAGCAGTAGTTCCTTTAGGGCAAGCACTGCAGACAGTCTGCCTACCCTGAGGGAAACTAAGACACTCAGATGTGGGGTAAAGGAAAGGTATTAATAATTTAAGACAGTGGACTGCCACCCCTAGGAGAAAGCAATAGTCTTAAGTACGAAAACCTCTAACTCCCGAGCTTACGTTTGTCCTTTCGGAACTTGGTATTCTCCTGAACAGATTTACAAAGTGCTGTAGAGGTTACAGTGTTACCCATGTTTTTTGGAGGAGTTCTGAAAGTGCTCACGCTGACTTCTTAATGGAATCTCCTGCCCCTGTCAGGGCCTCTAAAACAAGGAAAGAAGTCAACTGAGAGGCAGCATCAACAAAAAAGTCGGTGGAGGGGGGAAATAACTTCAGTGGGGGAGAATACTTTTTGCAAGCTACAAAATATAGACCTCAGAAACAGTAAAAGCCCTAGGAAAACTACTTTTTGCCTTACTCTTGTAAGGCAAAGAAGATTCACTGATTGAAAACGATTTCCAGTGACCCAAATATGAATTTTGATTAATCTTTGACACTGGTTCTCATTTGCACTTTATATAAAGGCATATATAAAGGTAAACCTCTTCTGGGTTACAGAAAGAATTATTTTGAAACTATTTCCACTTATTCAGTACCCCTTTCCTGTGTAAAGCAAACATTGACATAACAGTTGTTCACTGGTACATTATACTTGGTATTCAATACCCACACACATTACGAATCAATTGTACCTGAAGCAGGAGAGAACAGATATGAACTTTAAAAATTACCTTTATTTTAAAAAGATGCTTAGTCTACCGTGTGCCTAAATTAAAACCAAGTTTTCTCTAGGTGTGGTATACTACATCCTTTCAAGACTGACTGGCACTTGGATCTGTTCGTTATACATTCAGTTTCATTTTCACATGCCTGAAATGCAAGCTTAAGAAATCCCAAGGTCTTTATTTAATTGGAATGAGTTGTACATGAAATTCTGCTGAAATCTTCAGACTCATATTCCCTACAAAAGTATACTAGAAATTATCAGTATCAGGAAGAACATTAGTTTTCATTGTAAATAATTCTATCAGAACATCCCAAACAGCATCATCACCTACTGAATACGCTTCATTTACTAAGGCCACCCTACATGCTGAAATAATACATTCCTCATAAGGACAGAGCCTGGATTCAACACAGATATTTAAATCATAATCATTGCAAACAACCAATTATTCCAATGCAAGAGAATTTAATTTCCAGCCTAGCTTTTGCAGATCCATACTGCAGATTTGCTACTCAATCCTACCTTGCCTACGGTGGCAAAATATTTAGCAAACCTGGGTATTGTACCATACAATTAAAGATCCTTTGCATAAATTCCTCCACATGAATACTACCAGTGAACAACAAGACAAGAACTCAGCAGTACCACATCTGAAAACTCACTGTTACCTCACCAGTTCAGCCTCTCACAACATTTGTAGAAGACCCATGATCATGACAATGACCGCCTTTACTTCTTAAGCTAGGGTTTACTAATACTGGGGGGGAGGGGAAAAAAAAAAAAAAAAAAAGGAATGAATCTTTGAGAATAAAAGCACCAAACTCGAGTTAGCACTTGTTTGACTCCTTCAGGATGTCTTCATCACTATACTACAGTTTGCCCAGTACAGATCTGGTAAACAAGAAGGCCACTACAACTTAAGACTGTCAACTTGTCTCGCTTAGAATAGTACTGTGTATATGTCGGATTTTTTAAAGTTAGGTTCCAAACTGTTTTTTTTTTTTTTAAATATATATATATATATATATATACACACACGACTGGCTAACATGCTTTACCTTCAAGAACAAGATTCTCACTGCAAAACCCAACAAAAATGTAATGTTTTACAAAAAAAAAAAAAAAGTTAAGGCCCCTTAAACATGAACTGTGAACCTCAAATGAATAGTGTCAAACATATCGAGCAGGAAAAACATTTCTGAGTTTCTGACATCACTACTAAGACTTTCTGCAGAAGTGCATGCTAGCTTTGGTGGCCAGTGCTTCCAGGAGGTCCAACAATCTCTGCAGTAAATGCGGGAAATGACACAACTGCTACCTCATAGCTAACTTCATAGGCATTCTGACCACAACTATAAAAAACACCTCTCTACAGCAGGTTGAAAAAAATAGTACAATTTAGTGAATGCAAACATGCTTTACCTTTTGCTCCAGCAACAGCAGGAGAGGGACTTTATGCCTCCAAGGTCCATTACAGATTGAGCAACCCAGTAAAATTTGAAACACCGTAGTAAGTTTTAGAAGCTGTAAATTGACCAGACCCTCTCCTTGTCACTTTGAGTAATCCGGCTGCTGGCTGTTTTCAAATAAAGTTATCTTATTAGCCACTCCCAAATAAATAGACACTTTCACTTTTCTAGCCCAGAAAAAAAAAAAAAAATAAAAAAAATTAGAAGCAAGTTGTTAAAAAGCTACTTGTAGTCAATCAGAGCACCTACAATCATAAAAAAGGATAGTTTTAAGGTCACCATTCTGTTAAGACAAAACATAAATTGGCAATAACAATTCCATCAACACCAGGTTGGGACAAAACCCTAGGTCTATGCTGAAATCAGTCACCCACATCAGAGGGTAAATGCATGCCATATCTGAAGTTACAAGACAGGTGTTACTCAACTAAGCCATTTCAAGCTGACAGAGAAACAGAACTATCAGGAAACCAACGTTATTGGACATTTTAACTGAAGAACATGTAATCTTGAAGCTACTCCGGTTGAAGCTACTCTGGATTGCATTTTATGTTCAGTGCTTAAAATGGCTAGAGATCTACATAGAGCAGGCTGCAACAGAACAAAACCTGGTCTATCAAGGGTTTTTATTTCTGCAATAATCCAGGAAAACCATAACAAAATCTACTAAAGCATTTATCACCAACAAACAGTTCTGACAGAACTGAAATATAACCATTCCTCCCACAAGCTAATGACAGAATGGCTAGAGCTAAACGGTATCCCATAATAATTTTACGTGTATGAAGTGTTCCATTTCATTTAGTGATATTATAAAAGTGATGCATTGGCCATAACGTTTACTGTTTACAATCTGCAGCAAGCTATACCCTTCTCAAGGGAGATTAAATAATCAAGAAAACGTTATTCACACTATGTATTTGAGAAAAATAGATTTCTGTGCCAGTTACAGATTCTTTCCTACATTAAGGATGTATGCTAGCCTAGAAAGGAAGGGGGAGGTGGTGAAGAGAGAAGATTGGAGATTTGTTTGCTTCCCAACTGAAAAGGAGGTCATACGTTCATGCACTGAAAAAGTTTTCCTTTGGTCCAACAAAGACTGAAGAGTAAAAAAAAAAAAAAAAACTTAAATGTTAGTTTTGAGTAGCTGCTGAAAACACTTCATTACAGGGAAAGAAAACTGAAAGCTCTGAAGAACCATACAGTGACCCATAGGACTACAAACAGAAAGATCCAGAAGTAGTCTGATTGCAATTTTGTTTCCAGAGTATCCATTAGAGGTGAATATATTAATGATAGCATTTGTTTAAATTATTCTTTATTAATATTGCTTATGCACCATTTTCCACTCCAAGATCATGGTGATCAATACAGGCTGTAATGAATGAAGTGTAATACCTCCAGAAAACAGATGCTACATTATTCATTTTACAGATAAGTAAATGCAAGTATGAAAAATTAAGTGATTTGCCCTAGTCAGAGAGCCAAAAGCACAGCTGTGAATATAATCCAGATACCCCAGGTCCAATGATCTGTTAACCACTAGACATTAGCCTTTCTGAAATGAAATGTAACCTTTCCCCCACATTTGGCCCTCTTTCCAACAAGTCTGGCAGAGCTAGTACTGAGGATGTTCACTTCATGTGGCTGACTTTTAAGAAACCAAAAGCTTAAAAATGAAAAAAAAAAAAAATATTAAAAAAAGGATAAGCTCGACTTTGCCGCACGGATTACAGAACTCCCAAATCCCTCACTGTAGGGCTCAGTTACTCGTCTCCGCCTTCCCAAGAGCAGAGTCAGCAGTAGCTCACAGCTTTAAAGCTGCTGGCCAGGCACAGGCTCAGTAGGAGGTATCAGGGTCGCACATCATCCCAGCAGAACACCTGCTGCAGTCCTGATTCATGGCAGGCACTTACACCCAGGAGCTGCCACCACGCATCCAAGCGAGAGGAAGAAACGGATGGGATCATCAGAGAAACATATACTGCCCCAACAGCTGTTCCTCCACACGTCCCATCTCACGTGGACCGTTATCTTTAAGCTGCCTTCTTTAAGGCTCTCGGCACAAGCTATGCGTTCTAACAGCCCAGTGACCCAAAGCTCGGCAAAAGGTTACAAATGCTCATCTGCACTCCTGTTACACTAAAGGCTTTCAATGTGGTGGTGATTATGTCCTATGCTGCCTCAGCCCAGAACCTATCCTGCGTGGATAAAGTGGGGGCTTTTCTACCAACGCTTAAGAAACCCCTAATGGTCTAAGGAAGACTTCAAGGGCTATCAAAGCATTTAGACAGCAAGGGAGGGTAGACACAAAAACACTGATGAGAAAATGTCACCAAAGAAGGTTAAATAAAACTAATATCGCTTAGAGATGACAGCAAGTAATCATAATTTGATTGTCACCACTTATAATCTCCAAAATAAATGAGTAGAAACTTGAGAAATGGCACATGCAATTTATCAATTTTACTGCACAGATTTTTCAGGTGTTCCCACAAACAGAAAAATCTCTTTAAGTGTTGAAGCACTTAACAGACATATACAGCATTTATGCACTCACAATCTGAAAGGTCAGAGTTGCAGAACGTATCAATCACTTCAGTTTTTCAAAAAATCCCTGAAAAACGTATTTTAGATACCCATGCTTTAAAACATCTGCCTGAACACACAAGAAGGAAACCCATGTTACTTTATCAGCATGGGTAACGAGTCAGAGATTTAAAACATGTAGCCAGTACTGAAAAATCAAGACCTCTTTCCTCAACTGCTGTGGTAAGTCGGAGCAGAGATCTCAAGACCCGTAACTAAAAATCAATCACATTTACAGTCGAACATACAACAGTCAAATTTCAGAAAGAGAGTATTAAGAAAGAACAAGGTCAAAGTTCACCTTATTGCACAATCATACCATAAAACAAGGTGAAGTACGATTTGTGCATTGCTACAGGTGTACTAAAACTTGTCAGCAAGAAATTAACTCTTCCTAGAATACAAGGGTCAAGGCCATCAGAAATGCATCTGCAACGAAGCCTTTGGAAATACCAGTGGGTATAAGGGCACGTGGTTTCAGTTTTATGTGAGTAAATTCTGACTTTTGTTTCCAGCATGACACATCAGGTTAATAGTGTACTCTTAAACATCTATTAATATATATAATAATATATATAATATAAAAATGATGGATTCAATCCTGCTGATGCTGTGCATGATTATCTTCCTACTGATGTTCCACAAGCCACAGGCTTACAGAATTAAGCCCAAGGCAGCCCATTTAAAACAACAAAAACACCTGCACGGTCCACCATGAAACCTCCAACCAAACTGAATCCACAAATGAACCAGCAACTACTGCCCGTTGAACAGGCTCTCTAAAGCTAACGCTGCCATCCACTTCAGCACTGTGGGTCTCTATGATACTTCTGCGTCTGCAGTGGAAGCTTAAGAGCCCAAATACATCGCGCTTCGGTCCTCTTCTTCCCTGCATTCCATCAACCAACCTTAAAGTTGGTTCCAAAGGCGGAAAAACATTTTCTTCTTGCCCCTCCTCTTAAAAAAGAAAAGCAAAAATCTTTCCTAAGCTTATCATAATATCACAACCTGCATTTATAAACAATTCAACAAAATCCCCTCCACCAGCATTTTCTAAAGTCAGGTATTTCCCACTTTTATCAACAAGTTGATGTGTTTCTTCCAGAAAAGTCTGCTTAAAGCCAGTATCTAAATCTCCCTCCCTGAAAATAATATTTCTTTAAGAAGCTGTTTGTCCCCTGTACTCCTTCTGTTCACTCCAGACAACCACACTTAACGAGACAGAGAGCTTGAAAAACAAATCTTGTTTTTATATCATCACACCTTGACTGTGGAGTTGCCAAGGTCCACTACACAGATACAATTTTTGTACTTTAAAAGGAAAGCAGAACATCTGTTTTGAACAAACGCTAATTTTTGTTTTACACCTGTTCAAAACCACAAAACCACAAAAACACAAACTGTGCATATTAAACTTGGGTTCTAGTAACATTGCTGTATTTGCAGTTATAGCAAACACAGTTCTCTATCAAACAAAAAACACCCCTCAAAACCCAAAGCCATCACCCAATGCCCTTGGAAAATTGCACTTTTTTTTTTTTCCATTTTGTTAAGCCTCTGGCATTTTATTGTTTAAAAATCCATTGCCAATCAGTTCTTGTTTTACAGTCAAAGAAAACACTGCCCAACAATCCCGACTTCTGCTTACTGGCAGGAATGCAAGTCTTCCACCAGTTTGCCTTAAAAACGAGAGAGTGGATAATCAGCTTAGTAACCCTAAAAATCTCAACAATATACAAAACCTCAGAGCTCCCAAACAGATATTCCAAAACAGACAATGTTTTCTGAAGCTCTTAGTAACAGAATATGCAGTCCCCAGCAGTGTCATTTTGAGCTTTTAAGTTGCTTAGTTCCTCCGTTTTTTTCCACCGGATTCCTCACAACACAGTCCTTCATATTAAAAAATTACGTAACTGTTAGCGAGACAGACAGACTTCTTCCATAACGAAGAGACATCGCACGGGGAAATCATTCATTGCACACAGCATTACAGCGAAGCAACTTCTGAACGACGGAGGAAAACCAAAGGGGAAACCTGTTGCGGCAGGGAAATGGAGCTCCTGGAACGGAGCAAGGCCTCCTGCCGGCTCCATCCAGGCTTTCCCTGGGGACAAGCCGGTGACAGCACCTCCGCGGCACGGCGCCCGCCCGCCCAAAGGCCCTCCAAGCGATGCCAACCGCCGACCCGAGCCTCAACTTCTGACAACCAACGAAGCCCAAAACTTCCCGCAAGTTTTGACAAGCCTCCCGCCCGTTTCCACCGCGGAAGCCCGGGCCGAGGCCCCCCCCCCCCCAGCGCCCCAGCCGGCGGGGCGGTGGGCAGCTTCCCCCGCGGCGGGCCGGGCGCTTACCGGGCGGTGTCGAGCAGCGGGTGCTTGGTGCCCACCAGCTTGCGGACCTGCATGGCGATGTTGCTCAGCTCGTCGCTCAGCAGGCACCGCAGGCTCATGAAGGACGTCGGGTACCCCACGATCTTCTCGGCCTCCGACACCACCTGGCTCCAGGGTGGGCCGCCCGACGCCGCCAGACCCCGGAGGCCGCCGGCGCCGCGGCCCGCGCGCCGCAGCAAGGCGCCCCACATCCCCGCCGCCGCCGGCTCCTCTCTCCCGTTACTCGCCCCGGTGGGACCCCGCAGACCAAGCGGCCACGGACGAGGCCCCCTCCTCGCTCGCTGCGGACGGAGGAACACCCCTACACCCCGCCGTCAGCGGCCGGTTCAGCCCCGGGCGGCGGGACCCCGCGGCAGCACGGCGGCGGCCGGAGCGGGCTCATTGTGCCCTGGGGGCAGCCATCTTGGGTGTCGTAAAACACGCCGGGCCGTAAAGCGAGGGCGGCAGGGCTCCCCTTTCCCCCTCACACCAGCCGCAGCCGCCGGGCGGAGAAACCGGGCGGGAGGGGGGGTGTTGGGGGGTCCTGGAGGCGGGAGGTCGGCGCCTAGGGGAGGGGGGGATACCTACAGGGTGTACCGCCCGTTTTTCTTCACTCTCAGCCCTTGCACTGGGTGAAGGGGCACCCGCCTCACTTCGCCGCTCCGCGCTCCTTCCCTCCCAGAGCCGCGGCCGTGGCAGAGGGCCCGGCTGGAGGGGGGCGCTTCCCGCGCTGGGCCAGGGCTCGTGGCTGCCTGGGGTGCCCCACAGGAGGGGGTGTGCTCTGCCTGCTGCCCGCGTGGCGTGCAGAGACCGACAGGGAAGAGAGTTCGAGTTCCCACAGAAGGTGTTCAACGTGCAGTCTTTAGCTACGCAGCCGCGTTTTCTGTTTCCATAGTTGAAGCATACGGGCGTTCTTTTTGATCTTGCCCCATAGTTAATTTGGGATGTGGCACCAGCACCAGGCTTTATTTACTGCATGCGCTGCCTTTCCTTGCAGGTTCGTCCTGTGGTGCTCCGCTGGGACAGCTCCCTTGTGAGCTGAAGAGTTACTTTGAACCAAAAAGTTAATGTCAAAAAGTGGCAACTAATTTTTGAGTGCCCAGCTGAAGACTTATGGGTTCTGCAATTCTACAGTGTAGTCTGCTGTATATCATGTAGTCTTTGGGCAATGAGTGGATCGAGAGCAGCCCTGCAGAGAATCCCAGGGTACTGGAAGATGAAAAGCTGAATATGAGCCAGCACCTGTGTGCTCGCAGCCCAGAAAGCCAGTTGCATCCCGGGCTGCATCAAGAGAAGCGTGGCCAGCACAATGAGGGAGGTGATTCTCCCCCGCTACTCTGCTCTGGTGAGAACCCACCTGCAGTGCTGTGTCCAGCTGTGGGGCCCCTGGCACAAGAAAGACATGTACCTGCTTGATTGGGTCCGGAGGAGGCCACAAAGATGGTCAGGGGGCTGGAGCACCTCCCCTGTGAGGACAGGCTGAGAGACTTGGGGGTGTTCAGCCCGGAGAAGAGAAGGCTCCAGGGAGACCTTATAGCGGCCTTCCAGTGCTTAAAGGGGGCCTGCAGGAAAGGTGGGGAGGGAGTGTGGTGACAGGGCGAGAGGTAACCGTTTCAAACTGAAAGAGGGGAGATTTAGATCAGATGTAAGGAAGCTATTCTTCACTGTGAGATTGGTGAGACACTGGCACAGGTTGCCCAGAGCGGTTGTGGCTGCCCCCTCCCTGGCAGTGCTCAAGGCCAGGCTGGATGGGGCTTGGAGCAGCCTGGTCTGATGGAAGGTGTCCCTGCCCATGGCGGGGGGGTTGGAACTAGATGGTCTTTAAGGTCCCTTCCAAACCAAACCCTTTTGTGATTCTGTGATTTATTCTGAGCACAACCATCGCTGATTCCTCTTTGCAGCTATGTGCACACAAAGCTTTCAGAGTGAATTCAGAGAATGGATTTTCTGTACCCCAGAGGAGGAAAATTTGCTGGCCATCTTCAGAAATTGGATTTGAGCGACTTCCTCAATTCCACAAATAGTTTAGCAAGAGTATGATCTATTCTGTCTTTACAGTCCTCACTTTCATTCCTCCTATAACTTCCAGGCTTTGTTGCAACAAATCAGGCAGAGTTCTGATGAGAAAAAGGTTCCATTGACTACGTTCATGTGAGGGTATTACATTTCTTATCTTTACAAATACAAGACACAAATCACTTTACTTTGTTTACATTACTCCACATGATTAAAGAGAGTTACATTGAAGGATACTGTGAAAGAAGGTGCAAATAGAAAATAGTTCCATCACAAAGAAAGATGGAGGGCAGTCCAGGAAAGCACAAATAACTTTTGAGGTTACAAGGGGGAAGCTGCTACAAAGGAACACCCTTACCTGTTTCCAGTGGCAATGAGAAGGTGTTTGTTTTTCTTACGACTGAGTCAACTCAAAATGGACACCAAAACTGTAAAAGTTACTGACCTAAAGAAGGGGGGTTGACTATGGAGTCGACAAGTGGCATGTCGTAAGTGGCCTCTCCCAAACTGGAGAAGGGAAAAACTAGAATGGAGAGAACCTGCAAAAACTGGAAGGATGACAGGAGAGTTAAGGTTCTGGTGTCAAATCTTTGCTTTCTGTGCTGCCTATGTGAGAGAATAAAGCTTTGCTTTGAAAGAGCTGCATTTGAGTCAGTTTAGTTAGCTGGTGTCACAGAACAGACTATTGCTAAATGGGGAGTTTCAGCTCGTAAACACAGCCTAAAAATGACAGAATGCAATGGCATGTTTCTGTGCAGAAAGACTAAGTTAATGAAAATTGCCGGAGGGATGCACTTAAGAGCGACCAAGGCACCTCATCCTGTAATGTTGACAAGTTCCTTGATTCATTTCCTGAGCCATATCCATTCTTGCACTTAATGTGGTAAGCGTTCTGTGGAAAACTAACATGGATATGCAATTAAAGTCTGCTTAAAATAATACATATAAACTGAGGAGAATTAGGGTTCTGTGGGCAGTAAACCTACCGTCTTCTAACACGTGAGACTTTAGCTTTTAAAAATCACTGTTCTTTGTGTTACAGTCTAAGAAACTGAACACCTCTGCCCCCTTTATGTAGAATTCTCCTAAGTCCAAATGGTTTAGAACTAGGACAAGACCCCTGATATCCACAACGCTGCACACTGCTACTAGACCTTCCTCGGGATTTGCCAACGGTAGGTTGTTCTTCAAATGCAGCAATTGCTGGAGAAATAAAGCACACGTTTTGTCAGTGAGTTTCAGGGCTTTTTTTTTTTTTTTTTGACCACAGAGACTCTTTGAAAAGATTATACTGTAATACCCAAGGACCTTCTGTGTCTCACTCTCAGCCCAATGCCTCCATCGCTTTCCCTTCTCTTAACAATGTAACAGCCTTACTTGAGTAGTCCATTTTTGACTCCTGGTCCAAGTTCATGGTTTCTTTCTCCCAACCTACTCACTTCTTCTTTTCAGTCCCACACACCATCCCTACTGGCTACTGTTCTTTCATTCCTGTCACAGCCTCCTCATCTTTTTCTCATTAAGTTCCAATCATCCTCTTGACTGCACAGCCTACATCCTAATCGTGGACTCTTCTTTTCATACAAGCTTATGGGTGGGACTGTGGGGAACAACAGCAGAACATTCTCTGAGTTCTTGTGCTCACCTCCACAAAGGCCTCTGTTGCTAGGAAAAGCCATTGCCAGAAAGTCCTGCCCATCCCCAGCAAACCTATAGCAGATATCCATGTCCATTACTGTTGGACTTTTCAGACAGTAGAATGTGGAAAGACCATTCTGATCAGAGGTCTGAATTTATGTTTTTTAATGGAAACTGTCTGAGACATTCCCCACCCATAAAATCCTTGGCAAATCCTTTGCCAAATTTCCATTTTAGAGCATGGAGATAGGAGAGTTTTTGAGACATGCAGTCTAACAATATTTTTTTAACACAAGCAAAATGTATTTTTTGCTAATCTTATTTTGACTGAACTATTTTAAAAATCAGCTTCAGGCTGACACACCAATCACAGAAGGAATCATTACAAATTAGTTAATATTCGACAGTTACAGGCATCAAAAGCCAGGGTCTTATAATGGGTAATGATGGACCAACTTACCCATAGGCATTGCTGCTTGTGCTGCCTATAATTTAGAGTTTCTCAGTTTTTCTCTCAAAAAAAACATCAGAAGTGAAAGTGTGATGTACTTATCATATTTTAAGTTGTGGACAAAAGCCCATGCTTCCCCCCCCTCCCCCTTCTCTGCTCACTTGCCCTCAGGATTCGAAAGAAAAACCCACACTATTTCAAGAGCTTCAGTGATGGTACAATAGATGTGTCTATTTCTTTAGAGTCTTAAGTACAGCAAAAAAATGAAGCTCTCTTTTTCTCTATCAATTGACTTTGTTAAGCCGCCCCAGGAGGAGAAAGAAGCCACTGCAGAGGGCCAGTATCAAAGTTGAAGAACAAAGATGAAAGGTGAAGAGACACTTCTGTTTACATCAGCATGCTCTGGACTAATGTACCAGAGAATACATCAAAGCCATCGCTCATGCCAGCTCTGGATATCTTTTCTGACAAATAAAATGTGGAAATATTTTCCTGACTACCATCTAAAGTGAAACAATTGCAAAGTATTCTCATTTGATTGGGAACATTTGACCTTTCACAGTTACTCTGGCCCTATCCAAAATAAATGATGTTCATAGGAGAATGAGACTAGCAATGTTAATATATTATACTAACTATACCCTGCTTATATAACCTAATCTTCTAGATGTTGCTTAATTTTTTAATACATTAAAGCTTAGGTGTACTCTAAGGCTATTTAAAGAAGATGAAAGCTAACAGAAATATGTCCCTTCCTTCCAAAGCATCCAAGTAGTTGTTCTCCCCTCCATACACACAGAGAATTGATTTCTTCTGTGACATCCTGGGGAAGTAGACAGTTATGATCATTTTCATTTTGGAAGACAGGAGGTTTAACAGAGAGGTTGTGTGATTTGTCCAAGGCTTTGCAAAACCCCTCAGGCAGACTGAGAAACGAATCCACTTCCCTTGACCTCGTTGTCTGTGTCTTGTCTACACGGCTGCCTGTCTTCCTACTAGCTGACAGATTATAGGGAAGGACGAAGGCCTTATTGATCCTATAGTTAGACACTGAAAAAACAGCATCGTTTAGCGTCAGTTGATTTCAGTAGGAGTCACATCCCTTGGACAGAATTTGGCACTAAAAGGTATTAATTTTTAAGCCTAGATAGACCTGCTGACATACCAGTATCAGAACATGGTGCGTTGCTGGCTAATAAATTATAATAAATGCATAATTATTTTTATTTTATTTGACAAATAAATACATACAGAGGTGATATGTAGGGATCATTTGTATGGGTAGGTGTATGTTACCCTTTTCACTCTGCACACAAACGCAGTGATACAGTAGCTCATCGGTGCTCAGTGCAGACTAGAAGCCAAAGCTCCCGGTAGCTCTCAGCAGCGCTGCACATGCAGTGGGACATGCCCCTCCTGTGCCGCATGCTCGCAGAACACAGCTCCCTTCTCACTGGCTTGCCAGCCAGCATTGCAAAGAAAACAAAATCAATGGATATCCCTCCATTTCAGCAAGCTGAATAGGAACAGGAGCAGATGAGTGTGTGGCTGATAACGCCCCTCCTTCGTAGAGTCACTGTTTTTTCACCTCCCAATTCAATTTCAATTGTAAGACAGCCTCTTAGGCCGTCTCCTCTGACAGGCAGTGCTTCACTCAGGGGAATTTGGACAGAGACTCTCGAAACAGCAATGCTTTGGAGCCGAGTAATCTACAGAAGAAGGAGGAGGAAGATAAGCACAATGTTAGTTCTGGTCATATGCAATCGAAGCTGACAAAGCATCCATCACCCTGTACAATATTAGCTTTTAAATATTCAGCTTTATCAGTTCCCCCATTCCTAATCCATCATTAACCACCCCATGAAGCCTCAGCTGATTAGCCCCACCTCTGCAGCTTGGCAACCCATTAACTATTTATTATTTGTATTTAATTGAACCCTAGCAGCAGTGGAAAACTCCAACCAGACACATTTCAAAACTGGAACAAAGGAGATGGCCCCTTGCCTAAGGAGTTCATGGTCTGGGCAAGAGTGAAATGCAGCAAAGAGGAAATGACAGCCATGCTGAACAAAGGCTTACTCACATGCCCTCTGTCAAACTCCCTGCCACACAAATCTATAGATTTTCTATGGATTTTTTTTTCCAGTGTGTTCCAACTCAGCATCCCTTAAAATCACAAAAGATGATGTGATTTGGGAGGGTCCAGCAGAAAAAAATCGGAGTTTTGTATGTTAGGTGAAAAACAGATTGAAAAATTCTACCTAAATCATTCCACAATTACCAGGTGGTAATACAAGGCAGGGATTAAAGCGATAGTATAGCAGCAAACTGCCAAACATATATCACATACACATTTTATATGGATTTAAATAAAGAAATGGAAGCATTTCTAAGTTGAAATGCTTGTTTCTCAGGGACTAAATATATGTAATTTATGAAGTGTTATTTATATTTTGCTGTTTGCTAGTCACATGCATAATCAAAACATAGATATGATACTAAGTGTTCTTTCTGCTAGTAATGCTGGGTTTGAGGGGAGAAGATCTGTACACCTTTTTCTATCTTTCTCTGTTTTTTTACTTAGACGGGAAGCTACGTATTCTCCACCAAGGCTGGCTGCACATTTCCTCTGAAGTAAACTTTGCAGAAGTCACCGGTGTCTTTGTTGCCTCCACCTGGGTTTCTGTACCTTTCGATTTATGAGTCCCCTTTGAAGCATGCCTGAAAGATCCAGTTCCTGAGAAAGCCACTACCCGCTCCCTGAGCAGTGACACACAGCACGAGCACTCCGCACCAGAGACTCGGCACTGGCTTGCTGTTTACTGATCAACTTTAAAGCCCAGAGCACTTGAGGAATGATTTTCTAAGGGGCTACTCTCTTTCTGTGCCCACTCACTGCCTCGCTACCATGTGGAGTGTAATGTCTGTCTGGGAACCAGGTCTCAATATATGAAAGTCAACCTGGATGATAAAGAAAATTATTTTAAAATTTGAGTTAGAAAACCCAAGTTAAACAAAATCATTTGAATCTGTTCTTGTAATTCTGTGTCTGAACAAAATAATGTAATTTAAATACTGACTAAATGGCTTTGGGGAAGTTAAAACAAGATAAACAAAGGTATTCATCTATACTATACTGTACTAACTATATGCTTTCCCCCAGCCTAGGGAAACCCTTCTGTTCAATATAGGTGATTTTCAGTACGATTCCCTCTGCGTTTGAATTTATCCTGATGTCAATCCGTTGGAGACAGAGTGATGACCCTCAGGGTACAAGGGGCGATGCATTTCTTTTTACCTAGCACTTGACTGTTCTCCTTTCAATCCCTGTAATTAAAATGCCTTCCTGCCACTTCAGTACATGCACTAAAATGATTAAAATTTTAATATTATAGCAATCATAGTTACTGCTGCTGTACAAGAGGAAGAACAATTGATCTAGGCCAACACGGTTAAGTAAGCTGTAGAAAGGAAACCAGATGAAAGGAGCACCTAAGGTAGTATACCCTGGCTCCGATAAGAGACAGTATGAAACTCTTAAGGGAAGAGAATGAGAAATCGAGCAAGTACGAAGAAGTACGTCCTGTGGCATGTCTGCCCAACTTCCACCTGACCACGCGTTAGAGACTTCTTGAGCCAGATGAGCTATCAAGTTGAACATGTTTAATAAACCAAAATGGATCTATTTTCCAGAACTTCCAAGTCTGGCTCTTCTAAGCTCTTCTTTGAAGCTGTTTAGACTTTTGCTCCCACAAACACCCTGTGGACATGTGTTCCACAGTTTTATTATGCATTATGTGGAAAAAAACGCGCTTCATTATGTTTATTTTAAGCCTCCTAATAGTTTGCGTTCAGAGCCAACGAGGCATGCCCAAGCTAGTCTAAAAGAAGCCTCGAACAACATTTCTATCCCTTGCTGTTTTATTAATTCCCCCATCTTCCTTTTTTTCTCTCTCATTCCCTCTTTCTTTTATCCTCATATTATCTCTCGAGGGTGTTACAAGCTACACAGGCATTTGATTTACAAATGCATGCCTATTATGTACCAAAATTCAAATGACCAGAAGCATGGCAGTCCTTCAGAGACACACTATTCCATGGTGATGTCACTTGCTTGTAAGTTTAGTCTTAAACTTTGGCACCTCAGTTCCTTTCTGAGCTCCCAAGTGACAGTGACCTCGTTTTCGGAGGTGCTTAGCACCCACCACCTCCTGGGGGGAGTTGCAGGCACTCCACACGCACCAGAGAACACTTTTATGCAAAGCATCTGCCTGGCTCTGGGCACTCAAGTAGTAAATTGTTATTCTGGATTCAGCTTCACAGTGTAGTAATGCAGGAAATCGTCAGCCCCAGAATGAAATTAAGAACCTTAGGACTGGTGGTGCAACCCTTACTTATGGTAATTTAAGGTGAGCAGTCCTCTTGAATTAAATATTACTAAATGTGAATCTTCCCATTTTTGCAGGATCAGTGGCAAGTGCTACAGAGGACAGTCATCTTACAGACTTTGTGTAGTATAAATGTATGGATCATTGCTGTATCAGGAGTCCTGCTTGGACATCTGATTTTCAGCTTTATGTCTGTTTCCACAGTAAAACACACCAAAACTTACATGTTCACCTGCACCATCATCCAATAGATACACTTTCCATCTGCCCTATAATTTTTCCTCTTTCTCTGTTCCTCTTCACTCTTGAAATTTGCTCAGACCTATTCTCTAGCCAAAAGTCTCCTTTTTTTTTTTTTTTCTTCCTTCAGTGTACTCCTCTTTGCATTTCTTTTTGCTTTCTCACCACCTTTCTATGTGTCAGCCTTGTTCCAGTTCTTCTCCCCAATGGCATTCAGAACTCCTGCTACTTTCATACACTCTCACCATTTTAAGCGACTTTCCCACATGCTCCCTTTCACGGAACACCTTCCTTCCCCTGATTTCCGAAGCACAGATGCTTGTTCGCTTTCCATGATGGCAACAACAGCTCTAAAAGAAACATATCATTTCCCCTCCTGCAATTCATGCACAAATGCCTGGCATGTGCTGCCTGGAGAAAGCCTTTCAACTTTGAATTTCTTTGCCTTTGTGGAATCTGTGAAAAAGTCTGATAAATTACAGCTTTGGCAGTTATTTCAAATAACTTTATTTGCAGCCAACTGAGGCAAAATCTGTCAATGGTGCCATCCCCATGTTCTTTCAAAGGTCGTTGGCATTTCATGAGTGAGCTCAAAGTCAAACTGGTTCAAAGGGAGGCTCAAATGTCATTTTTTTTCCAAGAAGGTTAGATTACATGTTCTAATGGTGACAGGACTGTCCTACAAGGCATAAGAGCTATGCTCTAGTTGAGGCCATGAGACTCTTGAAGTACATGTGTTTTGTCACTTTATCTCTCTCCTGATGATTTCTCATCTGCAAAATAGCTGTAATACTAACTGGTATGTGTAATGTTAGTTAACAACAGACAAGAAGACCCCAACCAGTCATATGCGTGGCTAGGTTTTGAAGTTGGCCTTGGACCTGGTTGTGGTGTTGGCAGTTCAGGTAAAGCAAATAAACCTCAATCTACAGCTCCTCCTCCCCCTGGGCCTTAAGAGGCACTAGCTGTGACACACTTACAGGATGCAAGAGGCAATTTCTCATGTTGTTCCAGGGAGCGAGAGGAAGCAATAATACAGACCCTTGGCTCTGCAAGCCGACAGAATTCCTTCCTGAGCTTGCAGGAATGGTGGTGCAACCAGGGACCTCTAGTGATACTCAGAATAGTATGTAGGCAGGATTTCAATACATGTTAATCGAGATATGCACGGAGTTCCTGACCCTCGACTCCCAGAAGTTACTGAAAGCTGAAATCTTGTGGCAAGCCTTTGCCAGGATGGCTGGGTGGGATGGAAGTTGTATGCGATCATCTCCCATCAGCACCCTCTGGTGATCTGAAAGGGAGTGGTGAGGACATGTCAATTCTGCTTTAAGTAGTAGTGTTGTGAAAAGGAATTGATAACCACACATGACTTCAGGATTCTTGGATGAAGATGGATACATAGATCGATCCTGGTTTAAGGCAAAAAATCCTACCTGTGTAGAGAAGGATTCTCAGGATTGTCTTTGAGCAAAATCTATTTTTGGGTATGACAGTAAGAGACATAGATTATTATCATTAATGTTATATGCATGATTTAATTAGGAAGAGCAACACAGTTCAGGAAAACAAAATCTTTCCAGATAATTGTTATACTAATTACCTGAAAGATCATAAATCAAAGCAAATTGAATAAATTGAAGGAGAAATGGGCTGACAAGAATCTCATGAAGTTCAACAAAGAAATGTGAAGTCCTGCACCTGGAGAGGAATAATATTTGTAGTAATACAGGTGGGGGGCTGGCTAGAAAGCAGCTTTTCAGAGAAGGCCCTGGGGAGCCTGGCATTCAACAAGCTGAACATGAGGCAGCAGTGTGTCCTGGTAGCAAAGAAGGTTGGGGTGTATTAGGAAAAGCACTGCCAGCAGGTTGAGGGAGGTGATCCTTTCTCTCCGCTCAGCCCTGGTGAGACACGTCTGGCGTGCTGGGTCTGGGTCTGGGCTCCCCAATATAAGAGAGACATGGACGCACTGGAACAAAGACAGCAAAGGGCCATGGAGACGATGAAGGGAGTGGAGCATCTGACATCATATGAGGAGAGGCTGAGAGATTTGGGGTTGTTCAGCCAGGGGGGATGTGATCGATATGTATAAATACTTGATGGGGAGGAGGGAGGGACTAGAGAAGATGGAGCCAGGCTCTTCTCGGTAAAAGGACAAGGGGCACATGGGCACAGATCAAAATACAGCGAATTCCATTTAAACATAAGAAAAAGTTTATTTTACTGTGAAGGTGGTCAAACACTGGAACAGGTAGCCCAAAAGTGCTGTGGAGTCTCCATCCTTGGAGATACTCAAAACATGACTGGACACAGAGCCACCTGCTTTGCTTTGAGCAGGGAGGTTGGACTCTCCAGAGGTCCCTTCCAATCTCAGATGTTCTTTGATTTGCTGAATAAAGAACATTTTCCTACGCTAAAAATACATGCCACATCCTAGTCCTGAATACATTTCTGTTATGCATTCCTAAGTTATGTTTGGGGTTTTTTTGACAGACTTTTTGCCACAGTGATGTGAATGCATTCCCATTATATATTAGGACGTGTAAAATTCCTGTAAATATAACTGAGAAGATCAAGAGATTGAATCATATGTCATGTAGGATTCTGGTGAGATGCTGGCAGGAAAGCAAGCATTGCAGTAGAAGAGTAATCGTCAAATAATGACATGTCAAAGCCCAACTTTACCCAAGTCTAAATCATTTAGTATATGTCACGGCAGATACCTTGACATGTTTCTTTGGGTCCAGGAAAGAAGTGAATAACCCATTGTATCTTGTATATGCAATGCACGAGGTAATTTGGACAAAATGATACAATGTTTTTGAAAGCATGACAAGAAAATTAAGGATGAAGAAACACCAGAATGACTTTTATGAATGAAAAGAAACTGTAATTGTTTTCCATCCCTTGACAGATGTTACTTAAACTGACATACTATATCATGTAACAAAGCTCACAGGGGGAATACAGGATTATGAGAAAATGTATAAACCACTATTTTTACTGTAAAAAAATCTTTTATTCTTCACAGAAAGACAAAGAGAGGAAGGATTCCTTTTAGGAAGAACTTGATGTAGATTACTGTAATAATATTTTCAGGAATGTATCAGCACAATTGATCTATTAAAAAAAAAAAAAGAATTAAGTTAAAAAGAGGGGAGAACTTTCCACTGTATCCCAATCCCACACAACCTCTCCCCTTCTCCTCCTGTCATTGTAGCATCTCAGAGACTTACCCGTTTCTTAAAGTGAAAAGAAGAACACCCTCTCCTGTCTTCTTCTGCATGGAGAGGTAAAAGAATGAGAAGGGGTGGAAATGGCTGTTGTTAGGAAATGACAGGCAAAGAAATGAGTTTGCCTTGGCTGTAAATATTCTCAGTTTACCTCGGAGGAGCTTTACAGCCGTGGGATAGCTGCAGAGTGCAAGTCTCCACCCCTCACCAGTTTCGCTTCCAGCTTTGACAGTTCCCTGCTTTCAAGGTATGTGAGAAACAGGGGCATAGAAGGTAGGAGGGTCTCTCAGGTACCTCAGACCTTCTCCAAAGTAGCCTTTGGAGGTCAGCATTTTGGGTGTCAGCTGCAGGGAAATAAGAAGCCTACAGGAAAGTAGGGCTTTGTATATGCTCTTACCAGCCTGTATGACAGAGCACATAGACTGCTGTTTTGAACCAAATGAAACCTTTTCAGTTTCACAAGTTTCATTCCAAGGTACAGTCTTCAGCTGTAATGAAGTCTTGAGGCTGCAAATGCGTAGTTTGTCACAGCCGAGTTCAAGTCTGGTACAATGTGTCTAAGTTTCTTGCTCATCCATAGGTCCTTCACTTTTCTCTACCTGATCTTTGGCATTATATTCAATATGGAAGCGTCAACAGCAGAGCCACTGAAGAACCATAGTGGATAGATAGGGTGTAGCAGTAGACAGATGATAAAGATTTTTCCCCAAAGTCAATACTGGTGTCCGGGGCATATTTTACTAATTTGGTTTTTAATGCATTGCTGATACCTTTTTAAAGGTTTGATATTGATTGATTTTTAATGGCGTGGGTGTTCTCTGATGCTGAAGAAGGAGAAGACTTCTCTTTGCTTACTTTTGGTGTAGGGAACATGAGAAATGAAACAAGGAACAAAAAGGCATTTTAACAGAAGGCTCAGAAATATTTAACAAAGAACCAGAGAAACAAGTTAACATTTCTTTCTGTTTATCAAATTACGTGAAGTTTCAGGCAAGAAGAGCAATCATTAATTAATGTTTTAATAAGTTAAATAAAGTTTCTCTCTGTTTGCCAGAATTTAAAAAGCATTAACAGTATTAAGGCTCTATTTTGCCATTAATCTGTACAGATTTGACACTGATACCCTAAAGCAGCACAAACCCCAAAATATTTATCAATATTAAAGTACCTCCAAACATTTCCAGACCTTCACATTTGGAAAGCCGCCACTACTCCCATTTCAGCTGCCATACTGTGTCTGCTTCGGAGAGGCTACCTCTTGACATTTTGCAGAACAGTCTCTAATCGTCTAAGGAAACTCTGGATTGAGATTAGTAGCCACAGCAGAAAGGAATCTACAGACACTACTGTGTGTGAGTAAAGCTGCAGGCATCCGTCCAAGCTCAGGAATGAGTGGAATTTACCCCTTCTCAAAGGTATGGGTGAAATAACATCACTGAAGTGGAAGTGGGGTTTGGGTGGAACTGAAGCAAGGGAGACGTTCACACGTGTGTTTTCCATATGTATGAAAATGGCCGGCTGTAATTCAAGAAGAAAAGAAAAAGATTGGAAGCCGATATTTTAACCATTCAATGTATTTATTTGCTTCCAATGGCATAAATAATCTATCACCTTAGTGTGTCATACAAAAAGTCAAAGGAACGTTCCCACTTCAAGTCAAATGAAAAAAAAAAAAAATCAATGTAACGGTACTTTTTGATGAACATATATAATGAATTTCTTTGTTTAATTAAACACTTCAGCAAACCAAATACCTGAATTTAAATTGCTGTTTATTACGGCTTCACCTCGGATATAGGTGAAATGAGGATGGGTGAGCTTGTGAAACACTGCTTAGACATATGTTTTCCACGGTGACTGGCATTACTAAGCAACCTGGTGGAGAGCTGACAACACCTCGGCGAGCCGGGAACAATAAGGTACATCGTCAGCCATATCAAGAGAGACCAGTTAAGAGCCGCATCTTCACTTTGCGGCTGTTCCTTGGGAGCCTCCCTCTTCACCTTCAGCTTCCTCCTGCGTGTGCGGGCGTGCACGGGTGCTCAGACGTGCACAAAGGCACGCAGCCGGGCGCTCGCACGCGTGTCGGTCCCCGCGGTCCCGCGCACCGTGCTGCGGAGGAGAGGGCCAGGAGGGGGCGCTCTCGCCGCAGCCGCGGCGGCCCGGGCCGCGCCGGGCGGGGCTGCTCCCTCCTCCCGCCTCCCGCCTCCCGCCCCCGGGGCAGCGCAGCCCCGCCGGCAGTTACCCCGGTCGGCCCAATTCTGCCTCCGAAACCCGTCCCGTCGTCTCCAGCCTGGCCCCGGAGTGCCGTTTGTTTGGTGCCGTTGCCTTTAAAACCTTGCGTTTTGAAGCCGTGGTGCCGCTTACATATTTACCAGCTGAAAAATCAGGCCGGCTTGTTTATCTCGTCCTCTCCGGTGGGTGATAACAAGAAGAAATAGCTCAATAATAATATTAAAGAGAGTTATACATTAATAAAGACCAAACTGAAGAACTTCGTTCTAGCAAAGCCTTGCTTTCGTGTTATCTGAAAAGCAACTCCAGTACATGGACAGGTGCCCTTTTAAGACATGTAAACACTAATAAATCGGAATATAGATAACAGCATATGAATTAAACCTGGGGAGAGTTATTTAGGCAACTCACTTGCACCTGTCATTTGTAAGCAGAGGTCCAAATTACTGCGCTTGCAAAAATCCAAGTTCAAATTCAGAGCTGGGAATGCGAAGCCACTGTAGAGTAAAAATATGGAGCTTGGCAAAGCGCCTTGTGCATAAAACACGCGCTTGGGCAGTGGAAGGAAAAGCTCAGGTTCTTGCTGTGACTCAGGTACAGCAGGGACCCGAACCTCAGTCTTGCAGGTGACAGCAACCACCAAAAGACAGATTGAGTGGCTTTTTTCTTCCCAACTTTGAAAGAAGCCAGTGAGTAAAGCAAGTAAACCCACCCCAAAACCCTCCAACAGGCAAGACAGTGAGAAACTTACTCTATTGCACTGTGCTTAGAGCACACACTCGTCGTGGGAAGCCTCATAGGAAGTTCTTACTCCCTTCCGAGATGAGTTACAATAAGGAGTATGAAGCCTTTTTTCCCTCCTCATTTTCTTATTTTTCCTTTGAATGAGACTGGGAATGTATTTTGAAAACCCTGCATTTATTTTTTTTTTTTAAAAGAAAACGGAATTCTTGCTTTCCAATGTACACTATACAACAGACAGATTTAAAATCACCTTGGAAATTTCACAAGGAACTTGGTCTCATTAAACTTAGAAGCAAAATCTTCACTGATTTCCACAGCATCAGGATTTCTTCTTTGGCTGGTAACTGCTTACTGCTTACACCAGTATCTCTGTCTGGTACAATAAATGCGAGCAGCCCTATTGATCCAATCAGCCACCTTTATTCACCTGTTTAAGACATTTGCAGAATCCATATTGAGTACTGCTGAACCAGGTTTCTTTACCAAAAATACAGGTTTTCACACAAGAAGTATGTGCTGTCACAGTTCAGTAAATGTATCTAATGTTAGGGTCTCTGTAATGTAAATACCAGATTTATTTTCTCATAACTTTTTGGAGACGTTCAGATCAATGCCATTGTATGACTGACAAATTTATGGCTTCCACAGATTCTGATACTCTGCCTCTCCTTATGAGTTCATGAGCTACCATTAGAAAGTGAAAGCGTTCCTTTTTGGTAGTCTTTCCCTCCACAGTAACAAGTGGGATAATTAGACCGTTTCCAAAACTTATTTCAGTATCTACGATGTGTGTCAGATAACGTCTGAGCACTCAAAATGAATGAACTTCTGTGTTGACAGTTGATGGTCCTCCATATGCTATCACTAGAAGAACAACTTCCCAAGAATACGTGGTATAATAGTATGCAATATGCAAAGGTAATAACAGCTCTAGAAAAATAGGAATCATGACAGTTGCAGAAATAACCTGCTGTCAGATGAAGAGATATTATTAGGACACAGAGGTAGAACTTTTGTAACCATCCGAAGCCTATATTAGATACTGGGAAAACCAGAATATGCTCTAAAACTGTGGCTCTCATCTGGTGGTTGATGAGCTACTGGGGGACTGTAGGCTGTTTTTAAGATTACCAGAAGCAGCTGAGAAAAGTGAGCCTACTGTCAGGAGGCATAAGTTCACATCTCTATTCAAAAGTGTTCAGTGTGCAACAAGAAAAAAAAACATAACCGAAAGCCACTACTTTGCAATCAAGAAGTGAGGATCAGCATTCAGAGCTGCTATCAACAGGAGTGGGAAGTGCTTCAATTTACAACCAAACCTTCAGCCATTGGTTAGGAAAACTGGAATGGCAGATTTGATCCTGAAGACATGCTTTTTGGTCTTCTGACTGTAACCCGCTGAAGACAGTTCGCATCATTCGGGCTTGAAGATACACTCTCCAACATCCCTTCCAATATTAAAGAAAATGCTGTTAATGTTGAGAGTTTGGTATTAATCTTTTTGTCAGATTATCAACTCAGACTGTTATGCATAAAAAATATTGTTTTATTACAATATATATAGTAAGTATTGATAAGTAGTCTTCAGATGTTTCACTGAACAAGAACCATTTGAGGCAATACTCACTCTGTTTAGCAGAAGTTCTAAGGTTTTCATTAAAACTCTGCTATCAGCTCTACGGAGAAACTAGTGATATGTCCCTAACACAAGAATTAATTTTGCCTTTTCCATCAGAATGACTTCATGTATCAGCAAGCTGGTGGCGATTCAAAGCAGAACAGTTGTCGGAGGTTGTCTTGCTTTTTCCAGCTAAAAATTTCAAAGGGCTCCGAGGCCACATGAGATTGTGTAGCCTCCACCTTGTGTTGCCTGTCTTATCCCTACTGTGCGATAGAATACGTTGAGATTCTGGGAACATCTCCCACACTTGAGGGGAGCTCAACCATACCGATTTGTTTGTAATAGAATATAGTGAACAAAACATAAGAGATGAGGTTGCTGGTGGAGGTGGGGCACAGAAGGAGGGAAACCTCCTTATTAAGCACCGTCCTTTGGGAGTTACCTATGGAGCCATAGGTTAGTTTCACCAAGTTTCAGCACTCACTGTATTTTAAAATATTGCAGGTGAGAAAAAAAATACATCTCAGTTTCTTCTCGCGTTTGCTGCTGGTGAGTCTGAGGCCGGACCTTGTGTTCCTGGGGTGCACAGAACGGACTGAGCCCATGGCACGACCCTCTCTGTGGCTGACTCCTGCAGCTCCTTGCTGCCGGCAGAGCCTTCTCGAGGGTCTCCACCAGGTCCTGCCGCTTTGTGAAAACGAACGATCTGATCTGGTTTTTTCCAACATCTGCCTGATTCTTTCAGGCAGCGAGGGGAGTGGCAGCACCTTTGCTTCACAGTGGCTGTGACCTTACCGCTGCGGATGGGCTCTAGGATTTTACAGAGGGAGGTCTGGTTGCTATCTCACCTTTTGATGCTCGCTGCTCTAACAGCTAAGACTATGCAAAATTCCAGTTTCTTCCTCTTTTCAATGCCACGGGGGAAAATGTGCTTTGTGCCTCTAATCACTCTTCCATCTGAAGCAAGCAAGCAAGGCTCATTTTAGTCACGAAACGAGCAAAGGAGTTCTGCTCAACTTTTCATACTGAGAAACGTCAGTGATTTAAGCTCCAGAAACAGAGAATGTAAATTAGACATTGTTGCACGCAAAACGAACTTATCTTTGACAGGCTAAACAGAGATTTTTATGGGGAGCCTACTCATACCCACACGGAACGCAGTTTATCTTTTGACTGTGGGGTTTTTTGGTTTTTTCCTTTTTTTTTTTTTTTTTTTTTTTTTTAAAAAAAAATTGTAATTTTAAGGTACACCACAGTCATAATGAAAAATCCCGTACAATTACAATTTTGACTAATGGAACAATGGACACCCCCGTACTGTACAGTATAGTATCGGGTAATTAGGGACTGCCAGGGAGCGGGAAAGCACAACCCAGGAATAATCAATGTATCCCCCACAGTATGTACTGTAACCCAGCACCTCCTCGCTGAGGCGCGTCCCACCAAACCATTCATCCTCACCTGCCAGGCGCTGATAAAGGGAAAACCAAGAGTAACCAAACCTCGGCGCGGCGGAGAGCCCCGTCTGACTGCGGCGGGGACGGGACGGGCGCCGGGCGAGCGCGGGGAGCCGGGCTGGGCCGGGTCGGGCAGGCAGGCAGGCAGGGGGGCACGGCGGCGGGGACAGGCTGGGCGGACACCCCACCCCCCCCCCCGCCGCCTCTGCGTGGGGACACACGGCCCCCCCCTCCCCCATCCCGGCTGGGGGCGGGGGCGCACCGCCCCCTCCGCTCCGCTCCGCCCGGTGCTCAGCGCGGCGCCCCCCCCCCCCCCCCCTTTCCCCGCGGCTCCCATGGCGGGCAGCGGCGGCCGATTCGGTGCCGGCAAGCCCCGCCCGCCGGCGGGCCGAGGCCGGCCTCCCCCTTCCCTCCGCCGCCCCCTCCGCGGCAGCCCGCCAGCAGCGCCACAGCAGGCGCGGGGCCGGCTCGCTCCGCGCTGCCTCTCGCCCGCCCGCCCCGCCGCCCCGCCGCCCCGCGCCGCTCCCATGCAGGCCGGCGGCGAGGCAGAAGATGGCTGACTCGCCGGGGCACCCGCGCCCCTGCCCGCCCGCGACCCCCGCCCGCCCGCCACCGCCGCCACCGCCACCGCCGCCGCGCTCCCCCCGGGCCCTCCGCGGCGCCGCCTGCCACCACTGAGAGCCGCCGCCGCCGCACCCCCCCCCGCGCCCCTCCCGGCCCCCCCAGAGCACCAGCAGCCATTTCATCTCCACCACCAAGTAGGCGCAAAAAATGGCAGAAATGGAGAAAGAAGGGAGACCTCCCGAAAATAAAAGGAGCAGGAAGCCGGCTCACCCGGTGAAGCGGGAGATCAACGAGGAGATGAAGGTAGGTGCCTGTGATGGGGAAGGGAGCGGGGGTCCCCCCCCCGCCCCCCCGCCTCCGTGCATGGAAATGAAATAAGAAAGGATCTCTTGTCATTTTTTTTTTTTTTGTAGGATGCACTGAATGTGTCTCAACTCCGCCTCCTGGGCTGAAAACAGAGACGAATTCACAGGCTGCAAATCCTGTTCATTGACCAGCTTTGATTTATTTATTTTTTTAAAATAACTCTCCCTCGTTGGGCTTCTAAGCTCCTTGGGTGCCACTGATAAGCCTTTTTTTCTTTTCTTTTTTTTTTTTTTCTTTTCTTTTTTTCTTCCCATAGGAATCCCCTCAGGTAGCTGGGAAGCCCTAAAGTTAGGAAAGAAAGGGACCTCTTTTAAACACTGTATTTCTCTCCTTTTTTTTTCAGTAGCTAGCTGCAACTGTGTAATTAAATTGTCAAAGTGAAATGTTACGGTCTGAGCCGCGCATCATTCTCGCACTTAGGCGCGGAGACCCCTTTTCTTTCCTTCTCCCTCTCGCCTCCTCCTGTGCTTTACGGGCTCCGCTTCGCAGTTCATCGCGGAGGTGATGCTGGAAGGTGGCTGTCCGAGGGCTGCTTTTGATGGAAGTGTATTTATCGTGCGGTGTTCCTGATAGGAACCGGTGCCAGTCCAGCTGTGCTCTGGAGGTAGCGCTTGAGGCGGCTGCTCCAGATGTTAGGATGGCTGCGATTGCACAAAAACATTATTTCGGGACTTCCTTTTATCATTAGGTCGCTGCTCGGGGCTTGACTGGTCCTATTTTTTGCGCCTGTTTTTCCACGGCTGTTACATGTCTGTTTGTTTTACGTCTCTGATTCCCCAAAGTTCGGAACAACGTATTGCGAGACTTTAGCTGAACTTGTTGTTGTTGTTGTTTAATGTACAGATAAAGTGACTGAAACAGCATAGTCTGGTTGTGAGATAAAGCTGCTGACATTTAATTTGAATATGTCATTTATTGAAAGGCTGATTGTAAGTGGAGGACTGCCTGGAAAATGTCACACATTCGCATAGTATGCATACTATATAGGCGAGTATATAAATATGCATGATGTCTAGTGAAAATATCTTTGCTTTCCGGAGCATTGATCTCCCCATATAAAATGAAACGGGAATGCACAATCCCCTCCCCTCTCCCTCCTTTTGCACACCACTAATTTCGGTTAGGTGCCCTTTCATGCCCAAGGCAGGCATTCTTGCTCCTGCTGCCTGCCTAATGAGCATGTACACAGTTCTGCATGAACATCAAATGGAAATGTGGACAAGAGTAGTATTAGGGGAATGGACAAATTAACGTGTTGGTGCATCTCTTTGGAAACAAACCGTACTAGTTTCAAGTCCTGAGGAGCAGTGTTATTCTTTGCAAGATGTATGACACATCCTATTTTCGGAGAGGGCTCTGTGCAGGCACCAAAGAGTCATTGCTCATTGTAATCCCACATAGTTTTGAGGGCTGCCGAGGTCTGTAGTATGGGGCATTGGCCCCTTAGAGCATCGCCTAATGCGATCTATATGGATTGCAGCTTTTAAGTTTCATAGGTTCTAGAATTACAAATTAGCTAATTTTAATCAAAACATGTGAAATGTTATCCTGGCTGGATATAAAGGCTGACTGTGCTGGATCCTCTGGGTTTGTTTTGTTTACTTTGGCTGCAGGCACACTCAGCGGTTTGGGAGATAGTTGTTCTTCTACAGTATAACAGATGTTTGTCTGAAAGGGTGAGGAAGAAACAAAAACAACATTGTGTGAAGGAGAAAAATTACACAATTTTAAACTAATGCTTTGGTATTAAGAGCTGGCGTTAGCCTTCCTGTAGGGAGTTTCTCTTTTTTTAATCATGGGTAGCTGCTTAAGGTTAGAAACCTCAAGATTTCAGCTGACTTAAAAAATAAAGGCAAGTAGAAACAGCACGTTGAACCAATGTGATTCCTGGTCAAGAGCGAGATAGCTGGTGGCAGAACCTGTCACAAAACACAGGCCACCTTTCAATGTAAACTATGCTATATATGCTATGCATTTTCAGTAGGACAGTTGGCTGCTATCATCCAACAAGGGGAAAGAGAGGAAGGAGGAAAAAAAAAAGTGGTTTGAATTTTTGACTGGTTGAGAAAGTTAAAATCCTGTGGTGATCATTTACTTTTTCTTTACTGATGAATTAAGATGTCTAGTTGTTCTTCATAAACCCGAGGAATACAATAATGTAACAAATTGGTTACACTGTGCAAGATGTTTGCAGTGAAATGACAGAGGGAGCACAATGTGCCCTTGTGTAGGTTCATATCTGTAATGTTCAAACAGACTGACTGTTTCCCTTCATCTGAACTGCTTTCATCTGGACCAGTGTAAAATAAGCTCTGGTAAGTAATCACGGCAGAGCAGAAAGAAAGGAATGTATACAGCAATAGACAGCCTAAGCTGTAAAAACTGTAACCCGAGTATCAGCAGCAGATCAGATATCAAGGCTTTAAGGTAGGGGAAATGAAAGAGATGAAGGGGAGGAAAAGACAAGAGAGGGAATGGAAAAGTCAACTTGGAAAGTGAAGGAGAAGTAGGAGGGCCCCCTCAGGGAAATTTGGCTCAGGGATTAGGGAATTTTATCATGGTGTACAGTGACCTACTCAGGTTTCAGCCCACGTTGGATCGAATTGCCTCCCTTTGCTAGCAGAAAGAAAAAGGACTGGTGTATATGTGTTTGCTTTTTTTTTTTTTTCCCCCCTTCAGATAATAAAAAGGCCATTGGTACAAGCATCTATTTTAAGTACAGCAAATGCAGGGCACTATGAATGAGCAATAAAATTACCTCATCACAGAGACTTCTTTCAAGATTTGCTGTTTGATACAGTCAAGTATTTACTCGAGAAGGATCACAACACCTAACCACTGGGTTTGGTGTCTTCCAACAGTAGTGTCACAGCTCGGTTTTATCATGACTGGATGGATATTTAGGTTGCTTGCTCTTTCCTTATGCCGGATATTAGGTTACATTTTTGTTACCACTAACCTAATGTACATGATGGTTATAACAAATTTTAATTTGATACAGTGTTGTGTGCAAAAACTACATGGCTCTGCACAGTTTTCTGATATTACATTTCAATGAAAAATATACTCAGGAGGAACTGTTTTGTTTCACTGTGACCTTCACAGCCTCTCTTTCTTTTTTCTAGTTGTTTTATTCTTTTGTCCTCCTTCCTCCTTCAGATGATACTTTCCATTTTTTTTTCTTCCAGAGGTAGGATTGTTCATCTCACACTTTGGAAGAAGAGCAGATAGTTATTCTGAAATTCAGTTCAGTGCCATTTCTCACTCGCTGATGAATAACAGAACACGTAATAGATGCAAAGCTATCGCAATCAGGGAACCCAGTGCTATTTTAAGACCAAAATATTTTTTACAGTTTAATTGATGAAAGCACTTGTCAAGGTGCAGTGATGGCTTCCCCATCCATCCCTCCTCAGCTTATTTCCATTTGCTGTCCTGCTGCCAGGCAGCAGTGCTGCTCAGGAGGAGCAGCTAGGTGCTCTGCAATGTTGTGAAATGAAGTTACATCCAGTACTGGATTGCACTGGAAGTTCTCCTGAACAAACAAGACAGCGTATCCACGTGTCTCTGTCAGTTGAAAGGTGAGCAATTAATTTGCACTGTAATTTCACAGGGCTGCTCCATGTGCCCAAGGAGTTTACCATCTATAAATATTCCCAGTAACTAATTTGTGTCTAAAATTGGGCTTCGTTCCTGATGCCTAGAGCTTAAGACAGCCCCATCTGTTATAGTTTAATAGTAAACTCATCAGAAGATCTTTCAGTTTAGTGTTTTAATATTCCCTGTTTGGCATTTAAAAGTACTACTGTCAGAAGGAGGAAAGCGGTGAAGCAGGCATAGCAGCACTGCGCCTGGAGCAAGCCAGAGCGCTCAGAAGATTCCAAGGAAACTCCTCCCTTCTCTCCTGAAAAGCAAATAATGTCTTCAGGAGAGTGGAAAAGCAGACAGAGTTTATCAATTGTACTATTTCAGGAGACAGGGGTGGAGGGTTTTTTTGTGGAGTCTGCGTGGATGGAGTTTTGTGGGATGGCTGCAAAAGGGAGTTGTGTTGTCTGCACCGGGAGCCTCACCTGCCTGTCCGCTGCAGAAACAGTGCTTCCCCAGACAAAGTGGGTATTGCAGAACCAACTGTGTATGTGGGATGGCGAAAGAAATTAAAGCATCAAGAAATTTTGCTTTCTGATAGCATGAAGGTCTAAACACAAAATTCAATATGGCGACAACATGAATAAGCAAAGAAAATGAGGTCTGGTTAAAAAAAAAATATCCAAGTTCGTATTGTGACTAGAGAAACGTTTCTATTTCCTTGGTGCAATGAAAGTGAAAAGTGAATTTGTGGGGCTCTGCACCGAGTGGGTTATGCAGGCAAGGAAATGGAATGGAGTCACTGTGCTTCCTCCCAGATCTGAAATAAACATTCAGCAGTAAAACCTAGAAGAAAATGAGTCTGACAGACTCATTCTCCCCTGCGTTTCCTGCCTCCGTGTTTGCCAGGCCTCGTTCGGTGAAGCCAGGCCTTGCCCCCTGTGAATAAGGTTCACAGAGAAGGAAAGGCAAGAGGTCTAAGATGGAAAGAGAAGCGTGGCTTAGCTTCAGAATGTATTAATTAGCAAAGATTTGGGAAGGTGGTGCATTGCAATGTAAAAAATGGAGCTGTAGGTGTACTGTTACGATGAAATGAATCCTAAAGCGGGAATAAATGTGATTATGTTTTTACTGCCTAGCTTATAAGTCAGTCTCGCGAAGGAGAGAAACCACAGTCTGGCGAGTCAACACACTCTTCATCTTTCTTGTGAATAGGAAGCAAATTCAAGTCAAAATACCAAGGAGCATAATAGTTAGTTAGTTATCCTGGCTCTTCCAGGAGGGAGGATATTTCTGTATAGTGCAAGAATAGAGAAATCATACAGTTAAAACATGCAAATTACACATTGCCCTGCAGTGGTGATAAGCAGTTTGGGACTTTGGGGGGAGGGGGAGTGTACCAAAAAAGGGGAGCAAAAAAAGAATTGCTGTTTATTAGGGAGGGCTTTGGTGATGGTGTGGGACTGGGGTCACTGGAGCAGTTTTGTGCCAGATTTTTTGTCAGGAGTGAACTGGTCATGCTGCAGTGGTGGTGAATGCCCTGGCAGTTAGACAGCTGTGATGTTGCACTGTCAGCTAGAGGAGCGCAGGAGATTTGGCTCCGGTGGGATGTTAACCTGCTGCCTGGGTGCGCTGGCAGCTGCAGAGGTTATCGGTGTTTCCAGCACAGCCTCGGGAGCCTGGCTGCTTGGTGCACACCCAAGAGGCCGAGTGTGGCGTGGAGGTGTGAGCACAGAAGGACATGGGGCAGGATTTCTGTGCTTGTCTTCTCAGCTCTGACGCTGGCCCATGTGGCCCATGCTGTGAGCGGCACTGGGGCTCAGTCTCTTGGTTTCCCCACAGAGGACCAATCATCGCTTCCTAGGCAGGGTGAAATTAGCTTCCATGCTGTGATTTTGCAATGAAATCCACGGACCCCTGCAGGGCTCCCTTTGGGATTTACTCTGGGCTCAAGGGTCGCAGCTTACCAATATGATTGCTGGCTTGGGATTTTATTGATGATGGGCAAAGTTTTTGTGGTGTGCTGGTCTTTCACATCATAGCAGCCCTCTGGCAGGGTTGCGGGGTTGGGGTGGCAGCCTCCATCCTGCAGACACTCTGCATCCTTTTAGAGAATGAGTCTGAAAGTAACCATGGACTGTCTGTCCTCCTGTCCTGTTCCTGCAAAAGCTTGGAATTGCGCCTCCTTGCACATTCTCTGTCTGTTCATTCATGCTCACCTTCGTATCTCCTTCCCCCTGGGTTTTGGCAGGTCCGTCACCTCTCAGTTCAGCTGCTTCTTGTCTAGCCTGCTTCGTCACTGCTTCTGCTCTCCTGCTCCAGCCTGGGGTCCCACATTCTTGCTTTTCTCAAACGTCGTCATTACAATCATCACCCTTCCTTTCACTATGCCTTTGAAGCTTGTACATGTTTCAGTGAGGTTCTGCTCTGCATGTACAGGTTGTGTATTAATTGGCTCGCTTCCTTTCCTTAATTTCATCAAGCACTGGGCTTTTTGCCTTGTTTTTATTTCCCCTGCATTCACGCAAAGAAAAATTGTCATGTCTCATCTCATCATTTGTGTTTTGACTATTGCCACCACAGTGGTCTTTGCAAATCCCATCTTGTTACCATATCTTGAATCCATGTAGATTGGGCCTACCATTGAAATGGAAGAAGGGAGAATACATGGAAACAGTGAAATAATAGTGGTCAGCTTCAGAGCAGTGGCTTCAGCAAGGAGCATGACCTGTGTGACCATCATCTTGACTGACGTGATGTTAGGACATCACTGCAAATGGGTATTGTAGTCAGGAGTCTGAGGGAAGGTGATGTTGTAGTTCTGTGGATGCCCATTTATGCAAGAGAGCGTGGAAGAAAACATTTCTCATCTTCGATTACCAGCTTGCTAAGGATGGCATCGTCCTCTTGGTTTGCTGTATATAAAGTGCTGCGTAATGAAGCCCTAGTTGTTAGCCACTGAGAGAATAGTATTAAGTCATCAGCATCATTGTAATAGGTAAGATAAATTATGAAGGAAGATGGCTTAATTGTTTTTTTTTTTCTCCAAACATCCTTGTTGAGAAATCACAGTGTTAAAAAGGTACTTACTTTTGTTACTGCTAATGTGCAACCTCCTTGTACACTCATTGAAGTTAGTAGGAAAAACCCCAGTGGGTGTGTTTTTTTTTTTTTTTTTTTAAGAGTCAAGTCTCTGTGATGGGTAATTTCAAAATCAAACTTATTTTTTGTCATTACAAGTGTTCATTTTTGCGTGTCAGTCATCATAGATAGTAAAAAGGAGGCTTGAAAGGTACTTAAACTTTGTGCTGTTACAAACCCAACCATCACTTGGACTAGATTCTGAAGACATATACGTGTATGAATTTTCAGAAAAAAACCAGCAACATATATACAGCCTTCCTTAAATATTGCTTGACAAGTAATTAGAAATTACTCATTGCCTGAGTTGATCAACAGTGCGAATAAAACACAAAGCATCCACAGGAGGCAAATTTAGAGCTACTCAATTAATTTGGTTGCATGGGGTTTAAGTCACGAAGACTTTGTCAATTGGTCTCTACCTTGCTCGATTAGTCTCTAGGGCTGCGTCTCCATAGTTGAAATTTAGCAAAGCAAGGGAAGCTGGCAGAGCTTGCCTTCGGGCCTCCGTGGACCCCTTCAGATCATTCTGGGTGAGCTGCAGTGGCGAGGTTTCGCTCCCTGTCTCCAGGTCATTTTGTTGTTGGATTCCTGTGGGTTGGAGACAGGGTTGGTGCGTTGGGACTTTCAGCGCTGAGAGAAAAGTTTTCTAAAATGCTGAAAAACAAAGAAAAAAATCTTTAGAAAAATTTCCCATTTTTGTTAGCATTTAAAACACTTGCAACGCTGCATCATTCAAATGAGAATTTAAATATGTGTTTTAGAAACGAGTGTAGATGTTAGCCACATTACACTGTATCGTACTCGTTGGTGGAAACTGTAGTAGTGACATAGTTCAGATGTAATGGGCTGTTGTACGTATAATGCTGACACTGGAGGTAGTGGTGGAACGATGCAATATTTTCTGGCAATTCGGGGCTGTGCAGGACAGCCCCAGAATCAAGACTTGCAGCAGGAGGTCAAGTGGAAACGAAAGGGGGAGAAAACAAAAGGAAATTGATGCTCCAGGGGTCTGCTGTGGTTTTGTTTCGGTTTTTCTTTTCCTGAAATGTGTGTTTGTAGCACAATTGCACAGATGATACTCCTGGAAGAGTACAAATTGCTTGTGTTTATTGCTTATAGCTGCTTTACAGCACTCCTTGAGTGACAGGAACACCTATGCAATCTGGTGTGATGAATGAGCCAGGAGCAGTGCGGTGCTCTGACGTTCTGGGGCAGAGTGCCTGCTGTAGCTTTGAATTCGGAAGCAATTATCATCTGATTAATTTTATTTATTTATTTAAATGACTGGAGAACTGCTGTGTTCTATCATTAGACTTGCTCCCACTCAAAAATTAAGCTAGAGCAGTTACTAGACAAAATCTAGCAACCTGCAAATTTGACACGTACCATTTGTTTTGAATTGGTGTTGTATTCTTATTCCTTTGCTGGTAGCCAGAGTCCCGGGAGATGGTGCTTATCAGGAGCATTATTTTAGATGTCAAGATCTTGCAGGAGAATGAAGTTTGGAGTTTGTTTTAAAAGAGCGATAGTAAAAAACCAGGGAGACCAAACAGAAAGGCTTTGTGTGTGGCTTTCTTGTTTCGTTTTATAGTTGTCATACTACTTTAATCTGATCTTTGCCATTGCAATAATTCATTAGCTGGTTTCCTTTGGTAGTTTCCTAAATCCATAAGCTGTAGAGCTCCATGGCACTATTTGGTTTCAGAAAGCTTTGTTGCCTGGCTGCAGATTTCTTAACTTACTCCACTAAATCTCCTGGCCCAGTAATGAGTATTTTCTACAGAAATATTTTTGCCATATGACCTAGAGGACATGTTTTTAATAGAATTTGAGAGTTACGACAGTCATGTTCCATATTTTGCATTTCCATACAAACATCAAATGTAACCACATGGCTGCTTGGAAATTGGTTTGAAAATAAATAAGGCAAAAACTGACAAAGGTTTTCTTAAACAAATACAAGAGATGTTTGTATGAAACATTATGGTAAAATGCTTTCATGGTGAAGAGTTTTTAAGTGGTTTGACTTTGCAAGGGCTTATGACTCTGAGGAAAAATGTCTTCTCTGTGATTTTATTTGATTTGGTTCATGGGCACCTCAAGGAACTGTAATTGTGTCAGTGACCTGCTCCAGCTGAAAAGACTCTAGTGCAGTAAGATTGATTAACTGCTGGTTTTCTGTTATTCTCTTGCTGGAGTCTTAAATATTTTATGGCAACACAGACAAGTTTGTGTGACAAATGTATGTTAAAATATTTCTGACATTGAATGCCAGAGCAAAAGTCATAAATAACTGTCCTTTTCATTTTCTTTAAATTACAGATGTATGAGTCCCTGTCATAATTACATGTGCCAGTAGGAGATTTAAATGCATTACACTTTATGCACTTGACTTATGAAACAAACATTAGTCTTTGAGAAGGTGGGCCAAACCTGACATTTCCTCATGTAGTACAGATATGGTTCGATTTATGCAGTCCTCCCTTCCTTCCAAATGCTTATTGATTACATAAATAAGTAGGTAATTTTTCTCTTTCAGAACTTTGCAGAAAACACTATGAATGAGCTCCTTGGCTGGTATGGTTATGATAAGGTTGAATTGAAAGATGGAGAAGATATTGAATTCAGGAACTACTCGGCAGACGGGGAAAGCCGCCAGCACATTTCTGTTCTCAAAGGTAATGAGACTTCATGTTTCTGTGTTCATGCAAAGAAAGATTAATATCTCAACCTGTCTGAATTGGCGTGGATTGGGAAGTGTGTTCTGCTGCTTGCTTCGTGGCTGGTTTACATAAAAATATCGGAGAGTGCCTTCTAGTATGAGGAAGCCAATAGGGTACGAGCAAAACCACTTAGCAAAATTGCTGTTAGTAGGCACTTACTAATATATCTTCACAAATAATATGTTTTGTGAGTCAGTTGAAAGTCATGTACCTGTGGTACCAGTAAACCACTACAACTGGAAAAGAGGGAGCGCTTTCTTAGCAATGTGGCTTCAAGGAACCCTTTTGCTTTCAAAACGAAGCCTTTTTGGCCTGTGGCTTTTAAAAATGCTGAAAGATTTCAAGCTGGAATATTCACAATGTGCGTAGGAATGAGTGTGAATGTTCACCAAAGGCTCCTCATCTGTGTTTGTACTATACTGTCTTCTGCAAGTGCTGTAGAAGTTCTCCAGGGATGGAATTTGTTTTGGCCAGTGCTGGATCTTTGTGATTCAAAATGTGAAGGGTGGGATCCAGTCTGTTCAGCCATTTGGTTGCTGCCTTCTGACTGCATATTCGCAGGGGATGGGTAGGACCTTGTCATCAGAGTGAAGAGATGAGTAGGAAGTTGCTTCATTTTGACTTATTCAACAAGAGTTCCTCAAAGGCGGGGTAAAGAGGGGAAGCTGCAGCAGCTTTTGTGCTCTTGGACTACGACTTTGCACACTGTTTGTGGCCAGCAGTGTTTGGGTTTCTTTTTCTGATGGCCAGCAGCAGCACTGTATTCAGTGAGTGTTGCAGTGAGTACTGATACCAGAGAGACCAGTTCTGCAGGAGAGATGTCTAGAAAAAAGGTGGAAAAATTAGAGGTAAGGTGAAACAACCTAATCGTGTTAAAATTGAATGTTTGCAACTTGTCAGTTCTATAGTGACATTGGTGATCAATATTTTTTTTTTCTTTGAAAATGCGATGTCATCAAGCCACTTTTGACTAAACTTGTTCTTATGTAGTAATGTGATTCATTTATTTGTTTTAATAAATGGATCCTGTATTGAATGATTTGTGGCTCCAGCCTATGCCTGATGAAATTTGTGATATACTTTTTTTTTTATAGACACATGATACAAATTGTATGCTTTATGTACCAAATAAAGATGTTGAATACCTGTGGCAGTTAGAAATTTTTGGTGCATGTAGTTTATGGGAGGGGGAAACAAGGGTGTTTCTTTTTCTGAGAGATTGGAGGAGAGGGAATAATAATTAAGTCCTGCCCCATAGCTAACTGAGGTGCGTTAGAGAAATTCCTACAAATCAGAATCCTGAGGTAATTTGGGATTAAAGAATTAGAGTGATAACTGTCATCATTTCAAGCACACTTTGCTGTGATTTCAGTATTTTGTTCCTTTATTTAAATCCTTGCCATTACTAGTACTCAGATTATTGATAGAGAATTAGGAATCCTTTTATTTTTCAGTTTATGCTTCTTGCATGGGTGAAGTCACAGTACACTGTGTGTGATCACCATGCAAACAGTAGAAGTAAAGGACAGGAATAGGGTGTCATTGATTAAATCAGACATACTACGGATATGCATGACAAAATAATCCCACCTTTTGGAAAGAAAAAAAGTGTGAGTTTGATTTTTTTTTTTTTTTTTAAAAAAAAAAAAGGAGCATTTCTGAAGAGTACTGGAAAGTATCCATCTTTTAAAAGGGAAAATGTCTGGGGTTTTTGTTGCACTCTTCTTGTATGAGGATAAGTAATTTAATGAACAGATTGGTGAAAGTACATAGGGGCATTTAAGAAATATATTTGCCATACTGTACAACGTGTTCTTTGTGTTTTACAGAAAATTCTTTGCCAAAACCAAAATTACCTGAGGACAGTGTTATTTCACCGTACAATATAAACCCAAGCTACCCAGGGCTTGCCACAGGAAATGGACTTTCAGACTCACCAGCAGGGTCGAAGGATCACGGGAATGTACCTATTATTGTCCCATTAATTCCACCACCTTTCATAAAGCCACCAGCAGGTAAATCCTAATGAACATTTAAAAATGGTTACTGTCATTGACATGTCCTGAGATTGCTTGATCGTGATGACTTAGTAAGAGGGCTGGTTTCAAAATGTTTGAAAACCAGTCGCAGGGAGTGTGACTTTATTTATTAGTATTCTTGAAAAACTTCTGTGAAGGCAATGACAACAGCCTTGTGCTGCTTGTGATACTCTGCATGCTGGATTATACTCTCAGCACTTCAACAGCATCTGCTTTTAGAAAAAAATGATTTCGTTCTGATGAATAAAGCCTTTAAATAAATTAATGAAAGATGATTAAATTAAAAATAAGCTCCACGAAGGAAACAGCGAAAGAGACAAAGCCATCAAATCAATATCATGTCTTTATATCAGGTTAACAAGCTCATCCAGGGAAAACTGTCTCTTGATTCTCATTGAAATCCCTGACCGTTGTCTCTTGAGGGTTTAATATGATCTTGACTCTACCCAGGAGACTGCGCTGAGATGTTTTACATTTTCATTAGATTTTTATCAGGAGTGATTTTATAACATGCCATTCCTCAGAGTTTGCATGAAAAATGATTTATTCCACACTGCATGCCGCTTACCATAATGTGTGAAAGTAACTCTTAAGGCTACACCAGGGTGATTAATTGCTGTGTTATTGTTTACTGCTGTACATGTTGTGATAATTGGTGAATTTAGATAGGAACAGGCTCGGTCCTGCTTCTGTGGAGGTCCCTAGGTGTCGTTCTGGGTGCTCTTGGGTGACCAAGGCACCAAGGAGTACAGAGTGACCTGCAATACCTACCCAAGAATAGAAGCTCTCTGCGCACAGGGAGGCAGCTTGGCTAAAGAATCCCCACCAGGCATGAGGATGCTTCTGCAGAGGCAGCTTGTAGGATCGGGTCCCAGATGTTAGATGATCACCTCTGCCCTTCGTGGCATTGACTGAAGGTAACTGTAAAATACCGATTGGTCCAAGAAAGTGTTTGCCTGTTGACAGTCATGTGGTAGACTACAGTTGCCCCTCCCAAATTAGTTTTATGCCGTTGAGTTTTATCTCTAAAGAAGTATACTAATATGCTATGAATAATTTTCAAATGTTACTCAATATGCATTCCCTGCCAAAGACTTTTCATCTATTTTATATGATATTTGCTAATTACCAAAGCTATTTGGGCCCATTCCTGCAGCCTTTACATAGCTAAAGATCTCGGGCCATATGGGCTGGATCCTCAGCTGTTGTTGATTTGGCCCTAAAGCTTTAATCAAGGGCTTGTGCCATCCCAAGCTATTTTCTCCTCCAATCTGAGTCATGAATCCAGAATGCTGAATTTGTGGTACACGAGCACAAGGCTATAACATGCATTGTGCAAACTGCCACAGTTGCTGGATTTTTATGACATCAAACAAGCAGGAGGAGATGGAACTATGAAGTAGAAAAACAAATTACTGCAACAGTAGGTAAGTGGACACAAGGGAACCTTGGCCAAGTCAACTGCCTTCTGTTCTTTGCCCGTCCACCTACCACATGTGATCCTGTGTTCAAATGTACTGCTAGGGGTAATGTGCAGAAAAGTCTTTTCGTAAGTATTTTCCAACTTTAGGTTTTTAATTCATTCATTTGCAGTGAATATAATTGTTTTACTTGCATAAGGGGTATGAATGCATAATCTCTGCATCCTCTGACTTCATCCCGCGATCAGTAATGAGCGCTGGATTACCATGACTTCTGAGCAGATGAACGTATTTATCTCACCTTTGTTTTAGAAAGCAAAGTTTGGGAGGACCGGAGGGGGAGGAGAACAACTACCTTTGTGGGATTTGCAATAAGCATCGGTAGTAATTGTTTTGTTTTATCTTAGGGCGTAGGTGCCCTAGTCATGATCACCCTAAAGAGCCTGGCAAGAAACAACTGGTGAATACAAGTAGAAAAGGGAGTACAAAGGAGCCAGGAGAGCCAGTGTGTGAGGCCGTGGTCTTGGCACTGCACTTTGACACTGTTTTGTGGGCACTACATCAAAGCAGAAAACTTCAGAGTGATACAAAGCCAGACAAGAGTAACTCTTCGAGCCCCTCACAAACACAGGGGACAACTTTGGAAACGGCACAAGGGTCCTTCTCTGAGTTGAGCAGGCAAATGAAAAAGATTCACGTCATTAATTGTTAAAGCTGAAAGTCAACATTTTCAACATGAGGGAGAGACGGGCTGTGACTGACCTGCCACAAGAACAGAAGCAGCTTACATTTGTTCAAGTTAATAAATGAAGAAAGGGGACAGGAGGGAGAGGCAGAAATTGTTCAAGAGAAAGCTTCAAGGTTAAAGTGCTGGTTGAAGAAGGAGATCTTTGCAGCATGTTTTGAGTGGGCACATATAGGACAAGGTTACATTACAGGCTAGAGAGAAAACGAGATGACTGAGATGCTGAGAACTGGGTTGAGTCTAGACTTTGTGGATTGATGGGGAAAGCTTTTCGACATTGTACAGGACAAAAAATCTACAAGATTTAAATATAGCTCTAAAGAGAGTGCCCACAGATGAAAATGATATCTAAATCATGAACCTGAAGGACAGGAAAGATGATGGTGCTATCCGCCATTATTGAGCAAATAATATGGAGTGAGCACTCAGGGAGAAATTATTAGGACTTTAATTCTTGCTGTATTGATCTTGAACTGAAGGGTCAGCACCAGTAACGAAGTGTCAGAGAGACAGGATGAGGTATTCATTTAGACAGGAGAGCAATGGTCTGGAGAGGTTAAGCAGATCCAAGAAACAGTCACAATGAAGTATTAGTTGAATAATTTTTGCAGATAAGATTCTGTACAGATAAGAGGGAGAAGAGAAAGAGCAGAGCACAGAGGATGCTCACAGAAGCCTGAAGGGAGAAATAAATAGGAAGGGTACTCTGCAACGTGCACTGAGGTAGCAATTGTGGAGGTAGGAAAAGCACTGGGGGAAGACAGAGTCAGAATTTCCAGGGAGGCATATATGATTCTTGGTTTCAGAAACAGCTACCAGCTCGAGAAGGAGGAGGAAGGAGTACTGATCCTGAGCTATGTCTAGGAAGCAGTCATTGAAGGTTTCAGCAGATCAGCTCTTCCTTGAGCGTGCTGAAAACTTTGAACTGTCTCCTATCTGCATTCATAGTTTGTATGAACAGGCTAAAACCTTGAACAGTTAACAAAATTACCTTTTCCCCCCTCATGCTTACTTTGTAGTAAAGTGTTTGGGTTTTTGTTTTTTTTTTTTTTTTCTTTTGAAAACCAAATAATTTTGAGCAGTCTGACTAAAGCTCTTCAGCTTTCTGTTTTAGTCAAGTAAAATACTGGGTGAAAATTTCCTTATACAATCCTGGAAAACATGAAGTTGCTACTGGACCAAATATAAACAGCTCCAATGAAACCACTCACTCCTTGCTGTACCCCAGAATTACACCCAAAAAGGCTGAGTTAAATGCATGGGCCCTATGTGGTGCACTGACCATCTACAGACTTGGGTTATGGCATGTCAGTGGAGGATACTAAATCCAGTCATAGGAAGCCTCCAGAAAAAGGATGCCAGTTACTCAGATCTGGAGACTGTTTGCAAGAGCGCTCCGCTGATCTGCACCACCAGGCAGATAGACCACACTCAAGCAGTGTCCAAGTCAAACGGGACTTTATCAGTCGACATCTGCCATCCAACCTGCCTCTGGAAACAAGTCAGAAGTCAGCGCAGCCTCCAGAGAGTTTGTGTAATAGTGTCCTTGTGGCTGATAACCGTCCTTCTTGCCCAGCAGGCTGGTAGCTACATTTGATGCCAGCAGCAGATTCTGAGTGATCTTCAAGGGTAGCCTGAAATACAACCTGTTGCAACAAACTGACACTATGATAAGTTCTGCTTGGTGTTAGAAGAGTCTTATTTTCTGCACAGTAATGTAAAGGAAGTATTTTTTCCATGGAAAAAATGACATAGAAATAGCAAGGAACAGAAGTGCAGTAGCCAGGAATGATCTAGAAATAAAAGTCCCACCGCAGTTGTGCAGGGTATATGGCTGTAGTATGCAGCATGCAAACATCTAACTGTTATTCTGCAGCTCTTAGTGATAGAGTGAATCTGAGAGGGCACTTAGGGTGACTCTGCCCTTTTGCTCAGACAAGTTTGGACGGCTGTTGTTACATGGGATGAACGAAGGCTAAAATCAAGACTAGTCAAGAATGCAAAAAATTCTTTCAATGCAGGCAAGAACATGCTGCCTCCTTCCCCTGGCACCAGCTGGAGGCTACGGTGTCTCAGTTTCCCCATTTTTTTTAAGAGTGCTGTTTGGTTTACTTTCTCTTGTGATCCCTGTAGCAGTGCCTTGGTAGGCGAGGTATAACTGCTGATTGGTCTAGCCTTTGAGCATGGGCGTTGGCAAAACCCTTCCCTTTCCCGCCTCCTTACGTGTACAAGTGATGCACAGAGCTGTTCTAAGCATCACAAACCAGAACCGGCTCCCGGCCATGCTGTGCTGTGAGGGCAGGTCACTGTCAAGGGACGTGGTGGAAGGGAGACAGAGAGGATGATACTATGCAGTTGACTGAGCTTTCTCCACAGGGGAAAGAAGAACAAGGGAAAAATAATGCTCCTTCCCAGGGTTTTCACAAGATAATGAGTACATTTGGGAAAGGAAAGGAGATTTAAATCCTCCAGCCCACAGATCAGTGCCTCTGCATAACATTTGGTTCAGTGATTTCCAAGTGATAATGACTGGGGTTGTACCAAAAGTTGTCAGAAAGCCATGAAAGTGAAGGAGGAATGGACTGAAGGAACTGTATCCGGTGAGGCAAAATGTCTTAAAGGAGGAGCAGAAGCATTTCCAGTGCTGACTACCTTGTAAAATAGGCTTGTGACCTAAGTTGCAAGGAAATGTCATATTCAAATACTAAAGCAACTAATTAGGTACGTTATAGAAAGGAACAAGTGATTTTCTGTGTTAGAGCTTAACAGAACTTTAGAATTAGAGTTTACGGGATTTTTTTTGTAAATAAGTGCACAAGTAACTTGGTGCAACACGTCGGATTAAGCAGAGTCCCTGCCCTGCGAACAGTCTGGAACTCCCCGCTGTAACCTCTCTCAATATTTAAATTGTATTGAAGGAATCTGGAAGCATAAAAGATATGTTAAGTGCTAGTTAGCAGGCCAGTAAAGACACATTCCAAGATCATCTGTCTAAATTCACTGAGGAATTGGTTCTATGACTGCATTATCAAGAAGTCTGATTCCAGGCAGAACCCAGTGGCAGTTTTCCTTAAATAACGACCATATTAACAGATCTAACTAAGTCTATATATTGAGGAAACTTTCATTTTACGATGCTCTGAATCCTGCTTCAGTATTTCCTGAATCTTACTCCAATAGCTGAACAACATCACAATTTCTTTAACTGCGGGTTTAGCTCTCTAATAAAGACCACCACAACAAATGCTATAGTCACTACTCTTCAAATTCTTTCTCTTGTTTTCAGTTTGAAACATCATCTAATTTACACTGATCATAGCGTTAGTAATGCCTGGGTTTTAAAATGCCAATGGTTGCCAGGATGCCTGCCCCATCTAGCCCACTGTTGATGTCTTTTGCTCTCTGTGGAGGGCCAAGTGTTTCCTTTGTGCTAAAAAGAAAATCACAAAGTCCACGTATGCACTTTAATAGCATATATTCAAAATACATAGGGAGTTCCCCCTCTATTAGCTGAAATAGGTGCTTTTTTTTTTTTGCGTGTTTAAAACCTGCCTAAATGCCAGTTTTTATTTGTGTTGTGCATTTAGTCCTTACTGAACTATGCATGAGAGTGCGTCTCAACTCATGCATAGAAACTCATGCATTTTGGTTCCCCAAAATGATTTTTTAAAAGGAGCTGGGACACTTTGCTTTATTGGCAAAGTAGTGATCTTCAAGAAGCTGGTCCTTAAAAGGAAATGCTTTGCAGAGCCCCTGAGGTATTTCCATAGCAATGGTTGCAGCAAGCTTTCTATTGTCAGCCCTATTTTTCAATCTTCCTCTTGTAATTACTTTTTCCAAGGTACTTTTTGTACCTTAGGTTTGTGTGTGTCGTGTGTTGTCGTGTGTCCCCCCCCCCCCCCCCATCTATTTAGAGGATTACCACAAGTGCTATCACAAGGGGATCTGCAACAGTATCTTGGGCGTTTTGTTTGTTTATTTTTAGATTGAGATTAATCAGATAAAGCACCTCGAATGTAAGAAAAGTCACTGTAATGGTGCTTCTGCCTTGCTTGGGATCATCAGCCTCAGGAACGGCTTTGGGATGAAAAATCTGAATACATGCTACTTGTTTTTCTTCTATGGCAAGCTGGAGTTTTAGGAGCGGCAGGCGGGTAACACAGAATTAACCATTCTGAAATCCTGGCAGGTCCCAGTGGAAAAGGTGAGCCCTTAGTGTTAATGCTGCAGATGCTAGAGTCAAGTTAAGATCTAATGTCTTTAAAAAGGAAGATTTGCAGTTTTTCATTAGAAAGTAGTAGTGAAAGCAGCTAAAATATTTAAAGATATATACCAGTGGATTGAGTGGAGTTCCCAGCATGGGGTAAAAGGGCTAATCTAGCTCCCTCAAAAAAAACCCCTGGGGTCCAAACTGCCTGTGTGAGGTGGTGGGATGCAGCAAAGGGAGAAAGGGTGGAAAACAGAAGAATGCAATATTGAGGAGACATGGCTTCTGACAGCTGTGGTGGAAGGAAACTCACGCCAGGAAGAGATGGATGGTGGGGAGACACCAAGGAGGGATGGGATGCCAGAATGTTTTCTGTATCAGATCACAGATACAATCACAGCCAAGGTACAAGTTTCACAGAGGCTCACTCAGTCCAGGGGGTGTACCCTTTGAGATCGCAGTCCCAAACCCTGTGCCCTCCTGGTCTTTCTGCACAACAGGACTTCTTCAGGACTGCAGTTGGGCACCTTCAGGAATGATGTTTTCTTCTTGACAGAAGAGTTGAGTATCTCCTGCTGAATTTCTTGCAAGGAAATGTGGAAAATAAGGCTTTGGAGTAGCGGCCTATGGATCATTATAATCTGCAGGATTAGAGCTGCAGCTGCATTTAGTTTCACCCACATTCTTGAAATGGGAGTTAAAATTGAAAATGCATAGCAGTTAGTTCAAAACTGTGTTAGTAGAATGTTGTAGTGTAAAAGTTAGTAAACTGATCAGGATTTAACTCTGGAATTGTAGGGATTTTAGGATCATCCTGCTAAACACTGTAGGCCATGCTGGTTTGTTTAGATAAAGGGACAGAGCTATCCATGATGGTTTTACTCTGTTGTGCTCGTTGCTTTCCTTCTCTTTTCCTCACCTCTCCAAGTTATGGCTCCGTATAAGATCTATTGGTGTAAACTGCTGCTCATTGGATCTAAGAGGAACAATTTTCTGCAGCTCCTTCACACTGGTTTGAAAGGAAAAAAACACCACAACCAAACATTCTGCTTAATTAAGACCTAAAGAGGCGGTGCAAACTTTTGATGATTAATTGAAGCATGCTTTAGACTGATGCATATTTAGTTATTATAATGTGATAATTTTATCTTGTTACACAAACTACTCCCTTTGGGAACATGCTTTAACACTGCAAACACTCTCTGTTTATTGCATTGTTCATTATGAAAAATACACAGGCTAAAAACCACAAGGAGATGTATCTGAAGAGTATCTGTGTGGCGGGTGCAGGGAGTACTTCTTCCATCTGTAATGACACAACCCAGGGGCAGAAAAACACAGTATTGGAACTCCCACAATAGCTCTCCCTATGAAGAGTTGAGAACTCAGAAAAGCAGAGGCTGGAAATTCAGATCTCGTACTGCATGTGGAAGGAATATGTCTTTCTATTACCTTGTGTAATTATAGAAGGCAGCGGTATGGATGTTCTGCTGAAAAATCTCCTTTTACCGTTCAGTTTTCTCTGTGCCAACTCCTCTCTGTCTCACCTGTATGACTACCCACGCTACCTGTCATAAGTGTGACAGAGCTGAGAACATGCTAAGCACATTGCAAGAGCAGGTCATAAAGTGGCAAGAGCAGATGGAGAAAAAAAATACAGTTGTTAAAATATATTTTCTTTTACTTCAGAATGATCTGTACCAGGACTTGCAAATGTTATTTTCATACTTTGCAAACATGCGTCAGCCTAGCTATGTGAGTCCTGAAAGTGATGGTGAATGATCTTCATCAGAGGAGCTGCTCCAGCGAGAACTCACATGATTGATATAGGTCTGCTGTCAAGATGAGCTCATGTTACTCAAGCAGATATGCTAGGCTAGACTACCAGTGAATGTTTGTCTGTGAGCGAGGGAGAACATTGCCAATGTAGTATACCAATGTAATTATTGTGGAGAAGCTTCCTTAGTGCAGACCTAGTCAGAAAAAGATTAGAATAAAAATTCAAGACAGGTAAACAGTCTCAAACTACTGGATTCAAAATTCCCTGCTTCCCTGTGTTCTCGTCACAGCACGTTCTTCTTGCTATATGCTCTAGGGATGGGGATTTGATATATTTTCCTGAGAGAAGGGTAAGAGTCTGGTAAAGTGATTTTTAAAGAATTCGGCCTTATAAACAAGGTCTGTGAAAAAGTGAGAGAAATTTTCTCTTGAATGAAAGATACGACTTTCTGGTTTCAGATTATTCCAGTTTCTGTTTAGCAAAAGACAGAAATTAAATCGCGAAAGTTTGGCTTTTCTTATTTCACACAATCTTGAAGTTTTGAGTTTAAGTTATTGCTTCTCACTGCTGTGGATTGCAATGGTAGAAATACATGGACTACCACTTTTCTGTTAATGTTGCAGTCCTCTTTTTCAGTCATTGAGCTTAATACCCTGTAACGAAACATCGCTATTGGTTATTTTCACAACATCTGCTCAGACCTCTAGCACAACCAGCGTCAAGAAGGAAAGCACATGGTCAGGTTTGGACCTTTATCATTGTGCCCAGCTGTCATCCACACCCGTAGGCCAAAGGGCATGGCTCTGTACCTATCGCAGGTACCAAGAACGGATCCTTTTCTCTGCTGTTCTTAGCTTGATTTGAAGCTGAAAAAATGGATTTGATTTTACAGCAAGTCTTCCTCTCACTGGGCTGCACAGGGCTCCTGTTGATGGTCTGTAGGGATTTAGTCGTGTGATACTGGATGTTTTCTTTTTTCACATGATGAACTGCATTACAAGAAGTTAGAGTTGCATCAAAAATTGGCTTGGGCAAACCCATACCTGCAGGAGCAAAGACGATTTAAAAAGTGACACATTAATGTACTGTTCAGGAAGTGCATGCTTCAAGCCCACTTCTGAAGTACTGCTGTTTCCTAGCTGCTTTATGTGACCATACTCAGCTAATCCTTTTGTAGCAGTTTTTCTGAGTCTATTAAATGGAAAAAGCATCTAGTTTTATTATTACTTTGCTATTAAAAGGATTATATTGTGTGTGACCATTCTTTGGTGACTGGGGTGAGAAGGGAGTAGAAGAGAGAAATGAAGTTCTTGGTGTTTAGGCAGATTCTTTCCTTCCCTTTCTCCCTTCCTTCATTCAAAATGATGAGCATTTTGATTTACATTGGTGATGCCTCCTGGATATCAGCTGTCTCTTCCTGGAAGTGCACACAGTGGCTGGAAGTAGTAGTTTGTAGACCATTTTCTGCTGTTTTATTGACTATCAGATCCATGGACCATGGACTATGCTGCTTCAAAGGATTCCCTGTGAGGTGGTGGTGAAGTTCTGTTGGTCAGGGCATGGAAGACAACCACCTGACAGTAGGTGCCTCTCCCTCTCTTCTTCCCTTGCCAGGATCTATCTTAGGGGAGGTCTTTGACAGAAGGAGATGGCTTGAGCTTTACTGTCCTGCATAACCTCCTGCAGAGAAGAGTGTAATGCAGCTTTTCCATGTAAACAGCTGTGACTGCTGCTGGGGTGCTGCGTAATAGAAAATGGACAACAGTGTAGTCTTTCTGATCACCCACGGGAGACAGTTCATGTGTGTCAGTAAACGGGAGTTGAGTGATAGCTGAGTTGTTTCCTCTATGAAGTCACACGTGAAAGCCCCTGAGAATCCCAGTGGTGGAGCTCTGTGCTTAAAAACTGTGCCCCAGATGAGCCAGCCTGCTTCAAAAAGAGCTACCCTTGCACCTAGTTTGCCAGTGAACTCTCTTTCAGCTCTGTAATTTTCTTTTTTCATTTACGACAGTTACTCTCACCAGAAATGAAAGCTATTAGAAAGGTATCACTGGTAGATCTTCTATTTTCCAGAGGTAAAATACTTCCTATCAGTAGGAGAATATATGTTGCTGTTATCTGAAACAAGACATCGCCGCCTGTTTCCTTTGGTTCACAGGATCTTCTGCTGTCCTGATACCTTCAAAGGGGCAAGTTCAGCCTGTAAGGAATTGGTTTATTATGGTGCAAAAGTAGCTGAATCAGGGCGCCTTTGTAAAAGCCTAGTACTTCAAATGGCTCAGGATAAAGATGGTGGGAAGAGCTCTTGGGCTGTGCTGGAGTAGTTAGCATCCTGGCCAAGACTGGTCTGGAGAGAAAGCTGGGACAACACCATGCAACACCACTGTAACAGCACCCTGCTCTCCTGCTGAGATTACAGCCAGCTCAAGGGCAGGCTTCTTGACCCTATAGATGGCTAGTGATAATTTTGCCAAATTGTTTTGATTTCCCTTGATGTTCAATATATGAAAACGTTTATAATATTGGCAAATCCCATTCTAAAGGGTAAGTGATAAAATACGTTGAACACAAATCTGTGTTATAACTTAGCTTTAAATATAGGTTTAAAGGTAGACTCTGAGTAAAACTAAAAGGTCATTATTTTACATTGTACAATTTTATTTGTAGCTATAAATCATAACACAGTTTATGGAAGGCAAAAAATTATTAAACTGGCAATATTTATTCCGTTAAGGTGAATAAAATGCAGCACGTAGTTCTGAGTTATGATAGCTGGGGAAAGGAGCCAAATCACTCTGCTAAAAATTAGTTTGCCAATAATTTCACAGAAAGATGACAGCGTAGCTTCAAAAACAAATCCTTTATAGGGAAATGGGATGGCTGCATGACAGACTCTCTGAGCTATGAATTCTCCACAGCTCATGGACCAAGAACTGCTTTAACAATTAGTCTTCAGGGATCTTTTTTTCCCAGAAGTTGGACAATGGCTGCTGTCTGTAACTGAAAGGTCACGGTGTATCATAGACTGGGCATAAGAACTGAAGAGTTCTGAGTTTGAAGTCAAAAAAATTCCTGCTAATTTACTGTCTTGATCTGTTTAGGAGGCTTAACTATTCACTGCCCCTGTCTGTGAAGCTGGGTTGGGAATGATCACCACACAAGGATATTGCAAGTACTTTGGTAATAAGCCCCTACTGGGTTTTTCTTGCATGGCAGAAAGTGTACATGCCACATTCGTAACACACATTAGAGAAGAGCTTGAAAGAGGCTCAGGAACTCTGCCTGAATTAAAATTTGACCAATGAGCATAATGACTGGGAATAACCCACCAGACTTTACCACAGTGCTGCATCTTCCTTCTTGCTCGAATCTGTGTTTATGTGGCTGCTATATGCACATGAAAGCTCCCCATTTTGTACACTAGTCATTATTTCAAAACAGGGAAAAGGGGTGTTTCATGTTCCTTCTTATTTAGAAGAGGGCTCTTGTTAGAGACCTGGCTTGGTGCAGTACCTTCCTTGTGTGTTTTATCACCAGCTTGCTGAGCAGAACATCTCAGGGGCTTACTACAACAGACTGTAAGTAACAAGAACAAAGCAGCAATACTCATTAAGCCTGTACTCTTGATTGCTTGTTTAATAAAGAGTTGTGCACTTTTAAACATGCTAAAATGCTCTCGAGATTTCCAGAGCTTTTCAGCAGTGCACCATTTTTTAAGCTAATAATCTTTTCCAGCCATCTTAGAAGCTTTGCCAATCTGCCGAGCCTGGCTGGCACAGGTCACCGCTGGCTGCCTGAGGATGAAGCTGGTGATCACAGGCATGCATAGTTCTGCCCTCAGACAGTGAGGAAATTAGAAATACGATGAGCCGGTGCTGGTTGTGTCTAAGAGTAAGTGTGCAGATGTCTGAGGAAGGTGTTTGCATCTCGTGTAAATATTGTTCTTATATTTTTGTTGTAGAAGATGATGTGTCAAATGTACAAATAATGTGTGCCTGGTGCCAGAAAGTTGGAATCAAGCGCTATTCCCTGAGTATGGGAAGTGAAGTCAAATGCTTCTGCAGCGAGAAGTGCTTTGCAGCTTGCCGAAGAGCATATTTCAAGAGAAACAAGGTAAGAGAAATAAGGAAAGATGTAACCTACATAGCCATAGCTTTAATCAGGCCCAGCCTGGGTCTCATTTAGCATCTAATAGAAGCTCTTTTCTTTTGTTTTCTCTGTTTCACCTAGTACCTCCACTTTCCATCTGTATTGTCTGTCAGACTGTCAGCCCTTTACTAACCTTGTTTCTTTCAGTTTTCTTCACCTCGATGCTTGGGTTTTGTGAGAGTCAGGGAATTTAAATACTAATAAGTATTAACATAAACATCCCAGTTTGTCCTTACAGTCTCAGGATCCTTGCTACGTATACACAACTAAGAGGAGGTATAATGGAAATAAGAGTAGAGGGGGGTTGCATGACAGTGTCCCTAAGTCCTGTGGCATTGGGATCATGGCCAGTGGGTAGATGTTTTTAGGGTCTCAGTCTGGGTCCCATTACGATAGAGGACATCTTCCCGCCGCTGCTAGTGAGCTCTAGTTTCATTCTTTTGAAATGTATCATTACTAATAAATCATCATTGCTGCAAAATTCAGACAATATACATTTTTTGGGTTGGGGTAAGCAATGTTAGAACATCTAGAGTAGCGTGAAAACCCCTCCTACTCAATTTAAATTTAACTCTGTCTAAAATTAGAATGCAAGCCTAATATTGAATGTCTACAAAAATTGCTGTAATCACTGAAGTACAGTGCCTGAAAATGCCCTCTAGGTTACTTCAGCAGCTGTTTTTCTGCAGCAGAATGTGCAATATGTCATTTAAAGAAAAATAACGAAGGAATGCTCCGGCATTTTTAGTTGTTGAAAAAGTAGCTGTGTCCTTTTGGTGCTTAATAGTGTGAGTCTTTGGGTGGCCTTTATTGTCCTAGAAATGTTTATTATTCATAAAACCCTTTACATTTTGGTTTTCTAAATGGTGCCATTTTCCTTCATGCTACAGAACATTCAAAGCCTGTCAAGTTGAAACTGAATTCAGGTCTCTAAATCTGGTCTTTTACATCTGTGGTAGTAACAAATAAGTACATGATGTACATGTGGATCCTAGATTCAAGATGCAATGTTATAGCAAATTACCCTCCTTTACAAATTTGGGTCATCATCCTGCCAAAAAAAAAAAAAAAAAAAAAAAAAAAAAGGGAAAAAATTGCCTGAAGAATTAGGTTGCAAAAATCAGTAGAGTGGAATTTTAGTGGCAGTCTTGGAGAATCAAGCTCATAATGTCTACTGGAGCAGACAGGCAAGTTAAAGTCATGTGAGTCTTCTGCGAGGAGTGGTGTTTACATCGTTTTTATCTAGAAAAAGTGTACAGGAGGGAAATATATGCTCCTTAGGCGCTCCCCATTTGAAAATAAGTTCCCATGGATGTATGTGTTTGTGCACACATGCCCATTTATGCACATGCATTTTGATGTGCCTTACAATGTGTAGGACACCTGGGATTACAGGATCCAGATCACCGTTAGGTGATGCTCCCATGATTTTGGCTAAGATAGTTCATAGTAATGGAGGCATTGTCAGTGATCCTAGTTGGGTGGTCTTGTGTGTCCAGCAGTGATGAGTATCAGATAATTCAGGAAACCATGGGGATGTAAATGAAAGAACAACCAGTTCATGGTGGATTCTCTTTCATCTACAGCTTAGATTCTGAAATAGGAGGTTTAGGTCCCTTACTAAATTAAAATAAATACATGTTAACACAATGCATAGGTGTACTTCATCCTTCTACTAGCCCATGAATAGTAGGATTCAGTAATGTTATATGGCCATGAATTCAATCAGTCAGGCATTATATGAAAAAGTTCCCTTTTACTGACTTACAATTTATTACCTGTGTGCTTTGTTGGTGGCCTCTGTGTCCTTGTATTATGAGAAAGGATGAATTAGAGCATCTTGTTCCCCCTTATTCCCTTTCCTACACTTCTATTATCTTCTGGAAGCTAAAAGATGCTGAATATTTCCATCTAGAAAGCTCTCTGAATTCATTATTTTGTATATACCTAAATAACAGTAGATGTTCCTAATCTTTTCATAGACCATCATATCTCAGTGAAATGTCCTATTCTTCACCAAAGAGGTTACAAATTAACAAAACGTCATATGGGAGGACTTGGCAAAGCACGGCGAGATAGCATAGAATTGATAACATGTTGGTCGCTGCATTGGCTCCGCTTCAAAGCCAAGCCAACGAGTCAAATTTTCTTCCTCTTTGCACCTGTGCAATCTGGAATTGCACAGGATCTGACCCAGCAGGGGAAATCTGGAGCTGCCCCTTTTAAGGGTATTTATGGCATTAGCTGATCAGGGGACAGAATATTTAGGGCATGCTGCCATTAAATTAAGACGGGTACAGTAGAATTCAGCAGACCCTCGTGCTTCTTGTTTTGCACTTCACCTGTTAGTAATAGCGTGGAGTCTTGAGGAACAAGATCAAAGGAACAGGGCTGCAATAGTTTCAGATTTAACTGCTGACCTTTAATCTGTTATTACTAGTCCAACAACGTACCTGTCTTCTCCATTAGTCTAATGCATTTTTATGTATTTAAGAAGCTATGCCACTCTATACTTTCTTGTTTTTCAAACGGAGGAGTAGAATAATCATGTTTCACCCGCCTTATGTATGTTTTAAACAGCGGATCTTCGCCACAGTATAGTGTTGTATTGCGTTAAAATATACAGCTGCTGCGTTTTTAGGAGCTGATAGGACTTTGTGGTCACTTCATTTAAGGCTTGAATTTCCTAATGGATCGTGTTAAGCAGTCTTCCCTCCCTCCCCTAGATAAGAAGTGCTGTAATAAGTGCTTGCTTAAAATGATAGGATTGTTTAAACAGTAAAGAATAAGTCATCACTAATGTCTCAAAATGGCACTAAGTAATGCTGCAAATTATCCATCCGTAAATGCCAATTCAGAATTAGGACTTTTGTCGTCATCAGTAACAAAATCTTCTCCCATGCACAGGGCAAATACACACTGAAGTGGTGCATGCCCACAGATTCCCATCTGGGAGAAGGCTTGGCGTGACACCACCTTGAAGTGCCCCTGGAGAGCAAAAAAACTGCTCCAGAAAGCCTGTGTTAGCTGGACACTGACTGCTCCCAACCTCTCTTTCCCAGCCCTCTCCTGCAGCAGGTTTAGCAAGAGTAGCAACACAGTGGAATAAGCCAGTACCCAGCTTCATGGCTGGGACGGGGAGTTTGTGAGGAAAAAGGCTTGTGCAGTTGTAAGTTGCTTTTCTTGTAAGAAATGCAAATTTTGCCCCAGATATTCTGCAGTCATGACCATTTAAAATTAACTATATTAGCAACTATGTCTTGCCAGAACAGAAAAATACATGTTTTGAAATTATAAAGGATCTCCCCACAGAGTGCAATTTTATCTAGATTACCAGAAATAAATGAAGAAAAAAAATTTGGGGTTTTTACCTGTTAGGCAAAAAGCAAAGTATTTTGACTAGATCCAATTTAGAAAAAATCTAAAAATACCACCACCACCCCTAAACATAAATAACTGAAGTCTGCATTCCTTCTCCTGTTTGGTCTAGTATGTGTAGTCAAATACACATAACAAACTACTGTATAATGACAACACGTTGTGCATAATAATAATAATAATACCAATTAAAAGAAAGCATTGCAAGAACAGGGAGCATTTCATACTAGTGTTTGTAATTGAAGATTTGAGATTTGGAGCTGTTCTGATGCTCCCTTCCTTAGAGATTCAGTTTTATAGGCCAACTAATATGAAGTTAAGTACCAAAGAGGCACATAAGGGCAAAAAGCACTAGACCACCAAGTTTCAGAATATTAAATTTAAAGGGAACGATTGGATTCATAATTGGATCCAGTGAGTTTGAAGCCTGAAAAGATTAATTTTGAAATTAGGTTTATTGACTCAATGGGTCAGAAAACAAATATATTATGACCACATAGCCAAACCTAGAATGAGGACTGAATTCATAGAGGTTATAGGCCCTGTTCACAGATATATTAAAGGATAATTTATTTGATTTGACTAAGACACTGGAGACAAAGTGACTGCAAGGCTGTCAGCCGGTATTTTATACTTGACCTTGTTCCTGTTTCTCACTGCCCCCCAATCACGAAAAAAAATGATAGATGTTTCTGTTTACAGTGCAGTCAAATTTAATTTATGCTAATAAACAAAAAGGCATAAGTCAAAAAGTAGAGGTAATCTACTGTTTAGCAGCATGAAGATGTAAACGATGTTGGCTCTTTTCTCCCCGTACGGGATAGTGGTGGGCAGCACCATGTGTGAGTTTGTAGCATAGACAGGCAGTGTGTTTTATGCTCTTTTATCTCATCTGTGTAGCAAGAATGATTGTGAACAATCAAACGGGGCTGGAAGAAGTCGTACGCATTTATTTAGTCCCAAGTTCTGTTGCATTAGACAATTCCTTACATTTTCAAATTATATTTAAAGATGATAAAGTGTACACAACATCATAAAGCCTTGGTACTCCTGCCTGAGTAGTTTTTTGGTTAATTAATGTATATCACTGTGGGATTAATATGGACATGTATATGCAAACACGTACGAAAAGCTGGGAGTAGACAGAAGCTATCGTTCCCCAAAATTATTGCTGAGGGTTGTCAGAGAAAGTTTTCTTGATTTCAGGCTTAATTGTGCAGCCTAACAGTGCATAAGAAACATTTAACAGTCTCCGTGTTAAGTCAATGAGTAATGGCAAATAAAAAAATGTTACTTTCTTCTCTTTCTTATGCATCTGCAAAATTTAATTTGTGAAATGATAATCATTCATGGAAATTTGGAAAATTGCTTAAAGCAACTTGATGCAAGTAATGCCCCTGACAAACAAACAAACAAAAAAGAGCTTAGCTGTTACATCTGCCTTTAGAGTCCCTTTCCATAATAAGTTTTGAAACACATGGGGCTCTGAATAGAAAACCTATTTCTCCTAGAGATTTAACCAGAATTAATTAGGTGTTCAGAAAGGTCAGTGTAGAGCAGGTGCCCTACCTGGTTTATGTGAAATTGTCCATATTTGGTTCTGTGGAGCTGTAGAGAGGGTGGGGCTCAATAAACTGTTCACAGAGTTGCTGCTTCTGCTGTGGGTTTCTGTAGAATGTGCGCATGTGTATTTATGTGTGCTTGTGTGTGTATGTGCACATCTGCGTCTGTGCGTACGCCTGTTTGCCACAGCAGCCAATTAATGAGGTTTCTTGCAAACGCTTGAAGGTAGAAGGGGAAAAGACAACAAACCTCTCCATAGCTATGGCTGCTGTGTTGAGATATAAATGAGTGCTGATGAGGGAATGTAGATGAGACGCTGGATCTGCAGAGGAAATAGTTCAAGTGCGGGACTCAAATTGCAAACTTCTTTGAGGAGCTATCTGGAGAAAGAGGGGAAAGGAAAATATCCTCCCTCAGAGGATGTTTCTAAAGCTTGTGGAGGGTAGAAGGCCGCAGACAATGACCAAGAATCTCGAACAGACACTGAAACACCAAGCAACTCCTGAGCTGTGAAAGAGATGGGTGGCATCTGTTGGAAAGGAGTAGAGTTGGCATCGTTGTGTAGCTGTCATCAGCTGGCCTTTTTACTTACTGGATGCTGAACCTAGAAATCTCATAAAACTCCTTCCCTAAACCAAAGCTAGGATTTTTCATGATTAGAAGAGGCAAATGAAATTCCAAATTAACCTACTGAGACCATCAGTCAGAGTATCTCAACTGCTCACCCACAGCAAAGCAAAACGTATTAACATTGCTAACGATGAAATGCATCAGCACCTGACTGATGCCACCAATGACCTAATGAAGGGATCTGGCAAACCCAGTGTGCTTGTCAGTTTGCAAACTCAATGGACATTTTACTGTCCATCTGCTGCCATTTAATACTATAAATTTGAATCAAATTCCCATTGTCTGAATTACTAGCAGGTATCCAATCCAATTAAAAGGCGTGTTTACTTTTAATTTTAACCACCATGTCACATTACATCAGTCGTGTTGCATTCTGGCTACTTTGGTTACATGAAGATGAATACGCTAATTACAGCTTGAGAATCTGCTGCCTCTTGGGCAGCAGGCGTTTGATTCAAGCAAAGCAACCAGTTTATGCGAGGTGTCCTTGCAACAGCTCTGGACAGCATCTCTCCTTCTTGCCAGAAGTAGGTTTTGTTTACATACAGATGTTACAACAAAACACTACTAATTGCATTAGGACTTGACTAGAAGTGCTTTTAGGGTTTTTGCACAATAGGTGTATGCAGTTTAGACCAATGATTTGGATTTAAATAGATGTTATGACACCTTGATATTGGAGATGTGAAAGAAGTTGCTGCCTACCAGAGTGACTGAGGAAGAAAGGTGTCCAGTGGCTATTTTTCTGGAGGTTACTAAGGTGCTTTATTGAAGTCTTAAATCACTTAGGATGAATTTTTGCAGGGAAGAGGGAGACACTAGGGGAAGAGACACTAGAGGAAAACCAGACATTTTGATCTGTTAAAAAGTTTGGCAAGATGGACTTCATGATCTGCGTCCAGAATGTTTTTTTTTAATCACCAAGGGATTTTTGATTAAAGAGTTTAGATGCATAACAATGATGCATTCAGAAAATGAGCAGATATAATTAATACACATGGGTGCTAACTTTACCTCTGAACCCCTTTGGCTCCAACCTGTGTGAGCTAGGCAGTCACTCAATAAAATACTGCTGTCCCCTATGTTCCAGTGTCTCGGTTCAGGTTACGTTAGATTAGCCCACAGTGCCTTGGTTTCGTCTGAAATTAGGCACCTTCCAGCTTTGTTTCCACATGATCAACACAGAATGAGCATCGAGAACAGTCTTTACTCTGATGAAAACTTAGGATAGATATCCAAAATGAATCTAATTTGCACAGATTATATTTGATGCCACTTTCCCCTTTCCTAACGAATACATCAATCATTACTACTACTACGAGCTGGGCAAATAATGAAATGCATATTCAATAATATGTTTGTTCAAAAATATCATGACATTTGAATAAATTATTGCCTTAATGCATCTGTTCACTTACCAGTCAGCTCATTAAATTAGGAAATATTGAAAAAGGAGCTTGAGTATTTTTTTCACTCTATATATTTTTATTTAAAAACCAAAATTAAGCAAATATGTTTTTCAAAAATATGTTTGGATTAGGAACAATATTGTGAATGACACCCTCCATACACATTCCTGAAAGGACGTATGGAATGTTACAATTAACGGTGTAGTTCAACGGGGTGAAATTCTGCCTGGACAGGGGACCACAGTGGACAGCAGTAGAAAACCTGAGGGGCCCAGCTGAAGGTGGAAGATCATTTCTAGTTCTGAGGTTTCTCAGGAGCACCTGTTGCTGTCACATTTCACTAGTGGCGAAGTAATTTGTGCAGGTGAGGTGGCAGTTCAGTGAAGTTGTGGCATTTCTTGTCAGCTGATGGTCTGTATTTGATTACTGCCTTACTCTTCTGAAGTGGTGACTTCCCTCTCCATTATGCATAGAAATCTTGGGACAAATTCGAGGATGAAACTGAGTCAGACCAGGGGAGTAAATCACATTGTATATCTTTTGGCCCATTCTAGGTAGGAAAGCTTCATCCCTTTTAGGTTTGTTTGCAATCTTTTGCTGGTTTATGGGAAGACTGAAGAAGCTCTTTCACACATAAGCCTCGAATCTGACCTCATAAGTCTAAATGAGGCTAGGAGAGGCCAAATGGATATACCTCACAAGCTGCTGGATGTACAGAAAAATCAACCACTGGGATTTGCTAGTTGAAGTTAGCTTCTCACTGTATATCAAGCTGTGTTTGATGCACAGGTGTTAAACTTGCTGGAAGAACAAGGTGGGGTTTATAGGGCAAAAGTCTGAATATGTCAAGTGTCTTTCCTGTAGAAAATTGTTTCTGCAATAATAAAAGACTGTTTGCTGGCCAGCGAAGTTCAGTAATGGGCTGTGCTCTGTCAAACCCAAGCATTTACAACTCCCCCCTTTGAATTTAAATTGGGCTGAAAGTAAACATATGTTGCAAGTTGTCAGCCTGGATACAATTTTGTGTCTAAAGTAAACGTACTCATCTGTTTAATAATTTTTAGGAACAGTCATACAGTATCTGGTTGTTTTGGGGGTGGGAGGTGTCTGTGTGTGCATGCACGCATGCATGGCTTCAGATGGTTTTGGTTTATTTAATCTCCTGCCTAAGAAGCAGGAGGCCAGACTCTGCCTTCGTTGGACGGAGGGGCTGGTGGAGATGCTCAGGCAGAAGCCAGATCTTTTGGCTGACGCGCACGTGGTGGGCAGGGGGAGATGTGGCTCCATTGCTGTCCATTTACTTTAAAAGCAGAGCAGAGTGTCTCTCTGGCTCTTATCGGGGCTTTATGAGGGAAAGGATCTTGAGTTGGGTGTGATAGCTCGGTGCAGCTTTACTGGGGAGTGTGTGAGACCATCAAGGACTTCGCTTCCCCCATTAGCACTGGCCAAATGCAGTAATTTTCCCTGTATCGCATAGATGGATACAGCAGTGCAGTATCCCGTATGCCTGTGGCCTGCCCTTCCCCTGAAATTCAAACTGTCAGATGAAAGGGAAAACCTCTTGAGTTGGAAATTAAACAACAACTCAGTCTCAGTTAGTCTTATTGCTTTTAGTTTAGCCCCAGACTTTCAAGTCGTCGTGTATAGTGCTACTAAATCAGGCAGAAGAGAGCTCCTGGAACTAAATATAAGTCTTAAAAGCTTAATCTAGGTATTTAGACAGAACGCTGACATTTAGATATTTATGAGGAGGCAGGCTTGAATAATTTCATGATGTAGTATTAATAATGTCAGTATTGTAATGTAGTATTAATAATGGTCAACTTTGGCCACTGTCGAAGTTCAGTCTCGTGTCTCCATTTGCAGAAGCACTTTACTAATATCAATGCCTTGATAAGGCAACTCCCCACTGAGTTTCATTTAATGCACAGGCATTAAAAGAAGAGATAGCCATACTCCTAACTTCTGTGTTGGAAGATGGTAACTTCATCCTAAAGAAAGGAAGGACCAGGGCCTCTGAAAGAGAAGGCTCTAAAATACCAAGGAAAAGGGTTAACCAAGAGAAAGTTTAAGAAAAGGGGAAAAAAGAAGCATTGAATCACTCTGGAGGCTATTTAAGAACACCATATTAGATGCACAGATGGTATCTATACCTCTGAGCAAGGAAAAAGTAGAAAGGGGAGAGTAAATCTGGCATAGTTAAGTGAAGAAGTGCATAAGCTTAAAGGGACACTGTCAACTTAAAAAATCACACTTTTATTGAAAAGTTTGTTACCTACTACTGTTACAAACAACACCTATGATTACTGTAACAAAAAGATGAGACAAAAAACTTCCCTCTGCTTTTTGGTGTGCTTCCTTTGGGCCAGATTCCACTGGCGTCAGTGGGTGATGTTCCATTGCTTGTAATGAGCTCCGGGTCAGGCCCTGTGCGTATTTGCCTGTAAGCTGTGTATGGGCAGTTTTATTACTTTGCCTGTGGTCTGTTTTCTTATTGTTTCTGTGGTTTTTCACACAGCAAGAGAGGAAAAAATATTTTTTTCCAAATTGGAAGTGTGGTTGTTAAACTGTGAAAATGCCAATGAGGTCCCAGGCATACTTGTACCAGAAATATCAAATCATTTGCTTCTTTAAGACAAAACTCATCCTTCAAAAAATTTAAAAATGCAATCAAATCAGTTATAACCAAAGGTCCCTGGGATAAAGTGGAGGAGTAAAAGGAAAAGTAGAAGCGTCTCTGTTGAAAAGAAAAAGCCACCCTGTGCCCATAGGCCGCCCAGCTGTGACTCTGGCCCCTTCTGAAAAAGCAGAGCAGCAGAAAAATTAAATTAAATTTTCTGCGTCTATCTTCACCGCAGAGGGTGATGAGGAAATTCCTGTTCCAAGGACACTTTTCACAGGAAATCAGAGTGTGGCCTTATAAGAGAAATTGAAGTCTCTTAGGAGGAAGTTATGGAGCAACTTCAGCAACTTGAGAGCAGTAAATCACCAGGAGCAGATGGTACTCAGCCGAGTGTTCCTAAGGAAATAAAAGTGTGAAGCAGCAGAGATATTGACAAGGATCTGCAATATATCATTAAAACCAACAACTGTTCCTGAAAATTTGGAAGTAATTTGTATGGTGTTTTAAAAAAAAAATAAAATACATATATAAAAAAGAAGGTTGCTTTCTTCTTGAGCATGGGAAATGAAGCTGAGAATTCCTAAATGTTTTTTATTTGATTTGCTTAATGGCAGAATAAAGTAACTTTCAGTTAGGCATGACCTGGCAGGTTGTAACATTATAAAGAACAGCTGCGATATAATTTTTGTACATAGCAGCTTTTAGACAAAGATATTTAGGCGAACATAGTTTGTTTGTACTCAGAAGCAAGTTTGCTGGATGAGGTTGTTTATTTTTGGTGTGTTATTTGATGTCTATGGGTAGTTTGATGCCCTCCACGGAAACAAAGAAAGCATTTTGGCACAGCAGCATACCTTGGTCCATGTTTTCTTTTGAAGTTGGACATTTAAGTAAGAAGCCGATTGCATTCCAAAGGACCTGAGTTTACTGCCAACCCAAAAATTATTTTAAAATGCTGAGGAATGTTTTATATGTGGTACAAAAGTTTTTAATTCAGTTTGCTACAGAAAAATTAATTGTTTTTAGAAAATGTTGAATTTTTCTACAAAAAGCAGATACTTCTATGTACAAACCCACTCAACCAAATCCTCATTTTCTGCAGTTATACCAGATGGGCAAGGAGTAATAGAGGAGTACAGAGGTTTTGCCAAGCAAACGGCTAGTATGTACACACACGCACGAAAATCAGCTGAGGGAAGCAAATTAGAAGTTCTAATGGATTTGGAATTTAGTAAAGCACTTGAAATAGCATCTCATGAAATCTTACCCTCAGATTAATTCACATTACTTTGGATATGAACACTGTCAAGTGGCCTGAAAACGGGCTCAAGGAATAAAGTAAAGAGTGGTGATAAAAAGCAGCATATCAGGTTGTGGATAGAGAAGTGCCAGAGGGAGTTCTGTGAGGTTGGTCTTATTTCATATTTCATTAGTGATCTCCAGGAGAGAACAGAGAAAACAGTTCACAAACTCTGCAGATGATACTAAACTAGAAGAAGTTGCATGTTCCAGACAGGACGGAATATAATTCTCTGGAGGAATTAGAAATAATGAAAAAAAGCAACTGAATCACTTGTATTTTGACAAAAGTGAGTTAATATGTCTAGGGGGGAAAAAAAAAACCCAACCTGAAAAAAACAATCTTAGTGGAATGAGTGAAGCTGGACAAGAGACTAAAGCTGAGGATAGGTAGGGGCAATAAGTTGGACTGAGCAGATGTAATGGTAGTTAAATGGCCATAGCTAGGGGCTGAAGTGTGGGGGTATTGGGGAGGATAGTTGGGTGGTTGCTGAAACATGGATAGAGCAAGGATCGGCAGGATTTGGAGTGAGTTTGGATGGGCAGGGTTAAGGGATGTGCAGAGTCAAAGATGATTCAGGGAATATGGGGGTGTTAAGCCTGTGGAGAAGGATGAGAAGGAAAGAAGTTAATCTTCTGCAATTTCAATGTATAATACTTCGATGTGTTAGCACTTGGAACTGTGGCCTGATATGAGCTGCTTTGCCTGGGAGGGACTGAGCTGGGATGAGCAAACACTAGTAAATACCAAAGCTGGCACTGGCATAGGGAACGCATACACTGTCTTCTGTGTATTTTCCGTCTCCAACTTCTGCAGAAATGAAAGGATAGCATACTCAGATCCAGCAGGCAGTATTGCTTCCCAAAATTACACTGCCTGTTTTTAGACTGAGCTATCACAAATAGTAGTTAAAGGCCTGAGCCACAAGCCACTGAAGTAAACAGGAATGCTCTGTCCGAAGTAGCAGTTGAACTGAGCCTGAAATTAAGTAGTATAGTTGCATAGGTTTGATAAAACTGATGATTATTAGCAAAATGTGTAGCTAAGCCAAGTAAAAGAGCAACGGAAGCCAGACCGCCTTCATCAGAGATATTGCCTGCCAGTGTAAGCCCCAGATGCATCCTCTAACTGCGAAGATTATAGGATATTTTTCACTCCTTCCTTCAGGTGTTGGCTATTGTCAGCTACAATTTGCCAGACGCGATGAACAAATGGGCTGATCACTATGGCGAGACTCATCTTTCTAATCAGAGCAGTCGCACTGGTGGTATAGCAAGCGTGAAGGGCTCTGTGACACAATGCACATCTAAATTGACATGTCCCATTTGGTCGGCTAAATACATAACTGGTGTAAGCAGGCGTAGCTTTATTAAAATCGATGGGGCTGCTTTACATCAGCTGTAATTTTGGCCCAGTGTAGGAATTGTACTAGCTCCATTTAGTTCTTACTGGGTCTGAAGAAGCAATAGGTTTCCTATAGTGTCTCTGGAAAGTTTTTTTTTTATTATTATCATTAAAATGAAAAAGTTTTATCTCGCTTTCAGTCATCCTCAAATCTCTCATAAAAATTTTCAATGTTCCTAATGCAGTTATCAGTGTCACCACACTGCTCTTTTGAAGTATTTTGAAAATAACACTATTTTCTACTGTTTACTGTTGATGAAAATATGGAAAGTGTAGAAGACTTTTTATAAAAGGATTAAAGGTTGTGTTCAAACTCGCATAGTAACGGCTATTTTTGAAGAAGTGTCATGTAGAACTCTGATTCATTATATCTGGACATTTCAGAATAAAATGTAATGTGTAGCACCTTCACTATGCCTAACTTTTCCGAAGAACACAACTAGAGATGTTAGAGCATGTTGCGTAATTTGTAAGATGTTTCCCAAAACTGGCTTCCTAAAGACAGCTAATCACAAATGTGGTTATTTTGAGCTTTTTGTTTCTTCATCCTTGAACTTAGGTTTGAATATAAATTGCAGAACAGAATATGCAATAAGGCACTGACCACCAGTTTCAAATCAAAGGAGGTATTTTGCTCTTGGGGATGTGAGGGGCAGTATTTCCACTGATGTCAGTAGGATGAGAGCTGAATCCCGAGCTACAAGCCAATAGTGGCATTTCAACATGAAAAATGAGGAATTAGGTATTTGTCTGTGCACTTCATGATCTACAACTACCACTTTTTGCTGATAAAGCTGGATAAGGTATTTTAAATTTAACCTATTTTATGTTAAATAAAATAAAGCCCAGGTCTGCCACACTTGGGGTGTATAGCTCTTTATTCTCCAGTAGCCCAGGACAGGGAGGTAATGTTTATTTTTCCTCCTTCACCATTCTGCCTTATACTTTCCCTTGCTTTTTTAAGCAGAACCTTTCTAGCCTTTGCAATACAGCTACCCAACTTTTAACCTTTCTCTGGCTATGTCTTCCTACGCTTCCTAACCTGTTTCTGCATTTTCACTGGCGAGGTTAGGATAAGGTATGGCATTTACTGTTCTGTGTTGTGTTTTGTATCTGCAGCATGTCATGTGTTGTCTTACGGATGTTTTCTTAGGTTGTTTTTTTTTTGGTGAAAGGTACCAAGGAGATTCTCAGTCGTTTTTTCTCTGTGCCCTTAACAGGGTTTAACTTACCACCCCATTAAACAGTCATTTCTTATGTGCAATTGTGATTACTGGAATGTAAGTTGCTATTATTAATCATCTTTCCATTTGTACTGTTACATTAATCATGTGAGGAGACGTGGGTGTAAGTTTGGATCCAGCAGGATGACAACTTCTTGTTCGTGGTGATCCGAAATTCAGCCTGTGAAGCAAAGAATGACTTTTACAAGTCATTTTCATGTTTGCCAATTTTGAAGGCGGCTCTGTGCCATTCTGCAGTACTCCATGCTAATTGTGACCCGTGTGGATTTAGGGATTTCATGAATAATACAAGGGATGCAGGAGCAATTGGAAAAAAAAAACAGTTTCGCACGTTGTTTGTGTCAGGGCTCAGTAATGGATTTACCCTCAAACGCAGCCACCCCTAAGAAGACATTCTGGTTTCCAGGGCCTCACACTGCGCGCGCAGGAGTCATTTCGGTTTTGCACACACGGCGCTCTAGCTGCTCTCCCTTTGTTTCCAAATAGCGCGTGCTCTGCCGCGTACATGTGCCTTCACATATTCCTACGGGAAATCTACTTTCATGCCCAAGAGGAAGAAAGTCTAGCACGTTTTCTGCAAATAAGCATGTTCCTTTGGGAAGCGTGCTTGCAGAGGAGCAAAGAGGACAGTACTGCTGTAAACATTCTGCTTGGAGATAATCAGCACCCCAGCAGGATCACCTTCCCCGCACAGCTGTACAATTCCCTTTGCTCTCTAGAAGGCACTGCACCCTACGTGCAGTTTCCAAGCTACATTTAACACAATTGCCCATCAGCACTTAGGAAGCAGTTACCACAGAAACCCAGCAGAGACCAATTAGTCACATGATTAAATTAATTAAAATAACCCAGGGTATCTGCCATCTTGCTTCTTTCTGCTACGCATAGCGCGTGACCCAGGCAGAGCTGTAATTGGGTAGCATTACTGTGCCTGTTAGTCCTAGAATCTTCTTCATACTGTACTGGAGGTGGTCTTTGATTTTTCCTTTTCCACCAGTCTACATAAATCCCTTCCCAGAGATCCACGTTATTCCCTTGCCACAGAGATGCATTATTCCTTTTCTGGAGATCTGTGTTATTGCAAAAAAACATTCTCCAGCCCCCTCAATAAGCCAAGTAGTATCAAATTTACAAAACATCAGATTTAACAACAGTGAGATTTGTTATGTTTGGGATAAGAGGATTTGGAAACATTTTCAATTGCACAGCTAAGACTTTTGGAGGTCTTTAATGACAGCTCTAACAATACTTGCCAGAGAGAGCTCTGTAATATGTATTAGCACTTGACCTGAGAATTGTAAAGCACTAAGAAAAGTCTGTACGTTGTGTCTTCATTTCCCAAGTAACACTGTTATTGCAGTGGGGCGCATTTAAGTGGAACAAGCTGTCTGCCTTGTAAGACTGCTTCCTGGGAAAGGCCAGCAGTTCGGTTTTCTCACTTGTTTTTAAACCCCAGAAATGCACAGTCATATTCTAACTTAGTAAATCAGTCATTTGTCCTTGGTCCTTTGGCTGCCCTGATAATGGCATCCCCTGAATATCCATGTCAGCTAGGGTTTTCTTCTATTATATCAGTGTCGTACCTCTGCATGCACACAAATCATCTCTACCTAAAATGGCATAAAACATGGAACATTGCAATTTCCATCTCATCAAAGATTTGCTGGTGACTGCTCTGAAGTTACCTTGATCCATGTCACCAAAATGAAAAAAAAAAAAAATTAATATTATTTCTGGCCCCAGAGTACAGAGCAGCTTGCCTCTCCAAAGCAGATTCCATACAAACAGACTTGACAAAATAGCGTGCATAAATTACATGGCTCTGATGCATTAATTCGTGCCTAACAGAGCAAGTGGCAACAACACCACATGTACAATGGATGGGTATAAGATGGAAGAAATGAAGTCTGTGGGTTAATGTATAAATAATCAACTGTTACGGAATTTGCAAATATTATGGAAGAAAGCTAGCAGGTTTTGCACGTGCTCTATTGCTAAAGTGCCGTGCACAAACACATTTGCTAGGCTTAACTGGCTCTGACTAGCCCGTCAGGAAGGATGTACATGTTTGGCAGTGCTGAGGCACAGATGCTCCAATATGAGATAGGGTCTAGTCATGAAATGAGGTCTCTGTCCACCAGAGTAATGTCAGTGACAAAAGTGAGCCTCCGCTATGTCATAGCGTGTTTCCCAAGGTGAAGCAAGCCTTGTGCCAGGTATAATGCGGGTCTGTGATTTTATAGAAATGATCCCCAAATGACCAACATCACCTGCATCCAACACACACACACATGCACAAATTACTAGGCATAAATGAAAGCAATGCTCTGAGTGTTTCAGTCTTACTTGTGTTTTACTTGTAAATTGTCATGGGCTGCTGCAGTGTGTGTAATACCCGCTGAAAAATCGCCTCTTGTGTAATGTTTGATCTTGCTATTTTTACAGTAAGTGACACTGAGAAAGAAATTCTCCATGGGATCACCCAGTTTTACAGTGTAGTAGTCACATAGAAATTGCTTGAATTATGTTTCTATAAAACTGAAGTAAACTAGTCGAAAATATGGTCTGAAGATTGTATATGCAGCAGCCACATGCTGTTGTTTCCAGAATTAAAAAATGTCCCATAAATAGACTCATGAAAAGGATGAGGAGAAGGATGCTTTCTGTTTCATATTCAAAGTACTTCATCAACAAACCTGTCTACTAAGTTCTCAAAGCTTTTCTTCCTTTATAACGCAGAAGAAGCAGCGTTTTTTTTTTGCATTGGAGCAATGAAAAGTTTTGACTGTGGTTTCTTGTCATGCTACATAAAATAAATGTCTCTGAAAGCAAAGGACAGGCTCTTCCATAACAGCCAAAGTGATGGCAAAGGCTGAGGTGGCTGTTTCGAAGTTTCCAATATAAACAGGAAGGGAAGGGGTTTGCTTTGATGTGCAGGGGCTCTGTGTTCTTCAGTACAAGTTTCTTGGTACAGGTTTCTGGCCATTCCCGGGGAACAGACAGGCCCTCTCAGCCGAGTGTTACGGAGGGGCTAATGGTGATGGAAATATGGGTCCCTCTCCCACTTGTCCTTGGAGTGGGATTCATTAACAAGAGAGCAGGGACTGAGTGGGTCAGTACATATCTCTGTGCCATATCTGCATTTCAGAGAGATGTGCTGACCTCTTCTCGAAGCAGGAGATGGGACGGTCCTGTGGGTACTGTTCTCCTTACCAGGTAGATGGGGGGGTTCATAGGGGCACTTCTGAAGTATGTTCACTGAGCTGCTGCTGCGGTGGTCACTCTGGGAGCACACAGATAAGAGGTAGGGATTACAGAAAAAGAGAAGTACTGGGGAGTAAAGAACATAATGTTACAGTTGTGAAGGTATTGGGCAGTGGGGCATTTGCAAAGGACTTCAGCAGGGTTCCAGACTTCCTTTATAAGAAGGTGAATAAATTATATTTGCACTGCTTGGAATACAAGAAAGGGAGGATATAAAAGGAAACTTGGTGGAGTGCAGGCAATTTTGCAATAACTAATGTGAATGAATGTTGTAAATGAACAGTGTAATGCATGCCAGAGTAAATGAAAGCAAATCAAGATAGCAAAAGAATTTTGGTGGAATATTTTCTGCTCACCACAATAGCTGAAGCAAAGAGTAAAGAGCCATATCGTAATGATTTGATTTTCCTAGATGGTGTGAACACCTCATCTCTCAGGAACTGCGATGGGGCTTACAGCTAGACACCCACATCTGAGAAAATCAGGTCATCTTTGGCCTGTTCATAGGCAGAGTGAAGTTAGTAGGAAGCCTGAGCTGAGTGGCAGTAAAGTGATTAGCATTTGACTTACATGATTTTAAACAGGAGGAATGGATAAAACGTGTACTTCTGAATCATTTATGTGTGATGTTTTTGTGTGGTAGAGGACGTGTAAGATAGTCTTCAGGCCTGGGCAAATGGTCTGATGCATTGCATGAGAAGGAGTGCCAATGAAAGAGAAATGCAGTGTCCTCTCAGAGTCAAGGAGAAGGTAATATGGGTGAGAGGAGGGTAATTTTGGAGGGTTTCTTTTTGCGAGAAGTCACTGCTAGTTCAGAAAGAGTTGATAAACCTACAGCAGTCTGATATCCAGGATTCATCCATCCCTAATCTTTCCACTCATTTGTATTCCTAAAAAGGTTCTGACATAGAAGTAGTTAGGGCAGAAATAACCTCCTGGAGGCCATCCAGGCATCTCCCTACATTGCAAGAGGGTTTGTTTAATTTAATCCTAGTCTATCCTCGTGGCATTACTAGACAAAAGCGTATAATAAATAGTCTGAGAGACTGTAAGGAGGTACTTTCTCTTTTGATGTATTTCAATAGCTTTCCTCAACGACTTGAAGTCCAGAAAGTTTAACAGAATATGTAAAAATTCACAACTAGCTTTCCCAGCTTGGATATAGTATTAACTGTGTAGGCTGTGGGGTTGAATTCTGGTCATTCTTGTCAGTTTGTCTCGAGTGATTTTAATAGATTAACTATTCATTTTGGAACAGCTGTATTCACAAGTGGGCCATTGCTTTAGGGATGGACCTGTTTAGTATGAAGGATGTTGCTGGTATTCTTGATTAGAAACAGTGTACAATTTTGGATAAAAGTCAGGTGAGAATTATCTAGCTCAAAGGGGGACACACATTTCCTAGTCAGCTGGGATAAAGGAAGATCCAGGTGATTCCAGCTTAGACAGATACAGCTTGTTCTGAGGCCATTTGGATAGGACCCAGTTTCTGAAGCCATATCCTCTACGGCTTGTATTGTCATTCAGGCTTTATGTAAACTGGACAGGATTTGCTTTGCTGTTGCCTGTTTCTCCAAAATGCCTTTGTCTGAAGGCTCAACACTTTTTACTTTTCTCAACAGCATTTCCGTTAGTCTTGATTTCCTTTGCCCATCTTTTTCTCCATCCTGCCACCAGCATCTGCTTACTCCCTTGACTCTTCCCGTCTGTCACACCTGCTCTCTGTATCTGCTGTCATGGACCCTGACACTTCCTATACACCACTGACACTGTGAACTCCACAAGAAAGCAGAAGAAAACTGTTTCTAAATTCCATATAACTAAGACTTTTTTTTTCCCAGAAGCACTACATTGTCTTTTAACATATATTTATGCTTACTCCTTGTGCTAGGAAGTGATAGTAACCGTGTCCCTGTCCCCTGGCATTGCCAGTAGATTTGTAATACAATGGCAAAGTAACAAGGCTCTGCCTAGGGAGCTGACTGGCACTGCAGGCAGCAAGGTGCAAGTGCCAAATAGGTAGTGCTTTTATTATAGGCTTTCAGCAGATTCTTTGTAGTTTCCCCCCACATTTCTGCAGCAAAAACTGGCCTCCGTGAGGAGCAAAGAGTGACTCTGGGGAAAGTTTTAGTTTATACATGTGATCTGTAGATTTCCGTGCCTCTTTTGCTCTCTGGCTGTCCCCTCTGCTTCCTTCTGAGCACATTCTTTTCCCTTTCACAGGTCACTGGGGTCTGTATCCTGGCCCCTTTGAAAGATAAAGGTAAAACTCAGTTGGTTTCTGAAGGGCAGGATTTTAGCCCAGCCACTCTCATTGAGCAGATGCCCGTCCCACGTTGCGGGTGGGTGTGTGTGGCTCTCTGCTGGGACAAGGCAGCGGTGTAGCAGGCTCAATCAAGGCAGAGCATGCCAGCGAGTGCCAGAGGAGAGACTGAGGACACTGGACCAAGATATGTCAATGTTATTATCTGTGCCTTTCTGAGCTGCTTGCAGCACCGCATGCTCCTCTGTCAATTCCACTCAGATTAAAATCCACAGTGAAATGTTCCTTTTTGTGCTTCTGAATGGGAAATCAGAGATAACTTAGATACCTAATTTGAAAAGATAAGTGGGTTTTTTTTTTTTTGCCCTCCGTTGAAGAGTCTTGCAGAAAGAAACAGTTGTCATGAACTACCTATAAGATGGTTCCCTTCTCCAGAGAGTTTATTACCCTTCATCTTCCATTACCCTAGGATATTTACAGGTAGCATATTCATTACCTTGAACATTCCCGCATGCTTGTACGAGCACACAGTGTACAGATGCTAGAAGACAGGCTGCGTAGCACCCAAAGACAGGTTATTCTCATTTAACGTTTTCATTTCACTGCACCAAGCTGTGGAGCTGCAACATAAGCAACTTAGGGCTTACTCAGCGTGCGAGACTCAGCGACACAGGGAGTTTTGACTGGTCACATTACGTGTCATGTTAAAGAGTCTTTTGTCTCCATTCAAGCTTTCTGAAACAAGACAGATTATGATATTTTCCTGTTAATTTCTGTTAATTTCTTTCCTTAATGAGTTTCATTAGAATCAAAGCTTCCAGAAGACTGGGCCATGACAGCTGTCTAAAGACTGTTTCACTTGCTATGGGCTGTTTGGGCTGAATAATTATTTCAGCTTTGTGAGGATTATTTCTTTAAATAAGAACAATGATGCTCTGTTTGGGAAGAGAAACAAATGCTTGGAGTGTGCAGCATAATTTTGTAGCACTGACTTGTAGTACTCAATGACTTTCAGCAATACCTGGGAAAAACACATGTCTCAGTCTGACACATTTTTTAATGATTTCACTTAAGGATACAAAGGCAGCTATTTTAGCTGGCAAGAGAAAGAGAGCTTGGCTTTTAATGAAGCAAATCAATTCTTCGAAAGAGAGAGGGCCTTATTCTTTACTGTTACATTGCTGTGAACGTGACCCAAGAATGAAAAACCGAGTCTTTCTGGTTTGCCATTCATGAAATATTCCTGTAAGCTGCAGGCCTGATACTTTGATAAGATAATGGCAAATATTTCGGTTCTTTTGTATTATCAGCACTGTAAAATCTTAAAGATGCATTGTGTATTTCACAGCTATTGTAATTAAAAGGGCAGGGTTTTTACAACACAGTTAAGTCTGTTTGCTAAGCTGACCATTTTCTTTTGACACTGAAATTCTTAAATCAAGGGGTGGGAAGATGGGAATTTTACAGTAGTCCACTGCTTCCAAGTCTGGACTGGACACTCACCACCTGTTTTCACGAGCTGTTGCACCGAATTCCTTGTCAGAGTTGCAGAAAACCCAGCAGGCTTGACAAAGCTCATGTTCCTTTTGTGAGTCTCAGATTTCAAGACATGAATGGTAGATTTTTTGTTTGGGGAAAGTGAGCATTTTCTGAGATTTAGGAACACTCTCTCAACTTCCTAGATCCTTACTTCCTGCCCCCTCTTTCTAATCCTGTATCCTTCCTGGTGCATATTTTATCACAGTACTCTTATTCCTTGGAGGATAGATGCCTGTGACCTCTGCTTAAAAGGAGGTTGTAGTTAAGAAAGTGGTTATTTAGAAACAGCACCTTCTTGTTTAACAAAGACACTCTGTGTGCTCTGTATGCTTCCTGTGTTGACCCAGACGTATCTTGTCCCTGTCAGTGAGGCTGGAGAACGACTAGGTGACTTCCCACCTCAGTCAGCATCATCAGGGTAATAGTCAAGAAAGCCTGACAAACGAGTTTTTTACTGCCAGGAGTGACAAAACACTGAAAGGGCACAGCTTAATTCTTGAATCACAGGTTGATTTTATAAGACGGACGGAAAAGCACAACCCTATCTGCCCTCAGAAAGCCACCGCTATAATGAAAAACGAAGCCAAGCGTATCTGATGTAGTAACTGTCAAAAGGGAAGTCAAGCTCATGTCGGTACCACAGGACAGGTCTCAGATGGCAGCCGCTGCTTGATGGATACTCAGGACACGGCGTGGGTCAAGTGTTTAAGGTAATTGTTTGTGAACTGGCTGGCTGACAGCTGAAGATCTGCGGTGAATTTGCAGCTTGGCCAGAGTTTCACAGGCAGCAGCCTCTCCCACCACCAAACCCTACATATCAGGAAAAGATGGGCTTCTGCCTTTTTATTTTCCTTTCTTATCAACAGCTGTAGCTGTTGGGGAGGTGCATGCTCCCAGCAGGAGAGGAAAGGCACCCGCAAAGGCACAGTGCAAGCCGGGCAGGTGCTCCTGCACCACATGAGCCCCTTCCTCCATGGAGCACCCATGAAGGGAGGAGGAGGGTGTCCCCTCGCCCCATGAGGAGCACCAAGCCTGAGCAGCCCTGATGCAGCCGGGCATTTGTGGCCAGTCCTGTCATCAAAACGGCTCTAGAATGAGGGAAAATCTTTCCTTTGCTCCTCTCCCCAAGGCTGGGATTTCCAAAAGCATGGGACAAAATTAAGCAACCTATTTCCCTGAAGAAAAACCAACAATGGGCTTTGTTTGCTTAGCCTACACGGGGTCTTCTGAGAATCCAAGCCCAAGTGGCCTTGCGAGAGGGAATTGCATGGCCTTTCAGCTTTGGCACTGTTGTATAAATCCAGAACCCACATCGTAATCTCTTTCTGTCATGTCCTAATTCCTGTTGTGACGTACTTTTAATGGGAAATTTCTGCAAGAAATTAGTCCCTCTTAAAACTTTCCTCTGATGAAAAATGAGAATAAAAAGACGTAGTTTTGGGCTAGTTTGCAGAAAGCTGCTTATTCGTTGCTAGAAAGGCCAGAAGAGCTGTTGCACTTTTCTCCTCGTGCTCATGTTTACCTGATCATCCTTTTACTTATGTTGTTGTTTAAAATAAAAACCAGAAACCAGGAGGGCCACTTTTCAGTCTGTCACTTTATAGGCATCCAGTGTCAAAAAAGCAGGTGTATGTAAGCCTGTTTATAAAAATACACCCACAATTGCCTTTTTTTCTAGTTCAGATATTCTCAGAACCCTAGATTTAGTTGTTGATTAATCTCAAATATTAGCACCATAAAATCAGTCGCATTTAAATGCTTTTCCTAAGAGATATGCTGTCTTTCCAGTCAGCATGTTTTGCTCCAGGAGTTCAGGACCTGCCTCTCTGCGTTTGCCGTTTCATGAAGTTTCACTGCGGAGACTTGATCTCCAACCATGAAAGCTATTTAAGATTTGCAAAGAGCCCCGCAGCTTCTGCGCCCTGGGAGCCCGTGGAATGAAAGCCTTGGCGTGCATGCTGGGCTCGGCTCTGCCGCTTTCTGCTCCGTGGCTAAAAGTAGCCGGTGTAAAAATTCGCTGCCTTTCTTGTTGAGTGGCGGCTTTTAGAAATTACCCCATCTCTTGCATGTAAGACGTAATGAGTATAAAGGAGCCACATGCTTTGTTATCATGAGAGGATCTCCTTGGAGGGTTGTTTAGAGTTTAGCCTACTTCCAAAAGTGTTGGTTACTTTTTCAGGTTACTTACCTCTGGCAGATACCCAGTCTGACAGAGAAACTCCAAAAGTCTGTGCTTTCAGTGAACCTGGAACCCAGTTATTTTTAGCATATATTGTGCATGGATTTCTAGCTGCCTCTCAATGATGTGAAAGCTCTTAATTGAATGTAATCCATGAAAGATTTATTCTCCCAATCAGCTTTCTCACAGGAAGTGATTTTAGACTCATCAGATTCCAGCTGTTACTTAAATCCATTCAGCCATCAAGGCTGTCAATTTTATTGTGAGTATTCCAGGTCGGTTCCCTGCCAAGGCCTAGATGTGGGCCTCCTATTCTTCTGTTTTCCATTTAAGTCGATCTGTAGAATAACACAGGTCTTTCCTGATGTGTGGGGAGACGAGCAAGGATGTGGAAAAAATGGAAGTTGGTCTGATCTAGCTGATCCAACAAGGGTGGTTTAAAAACCCCTTTTCAGCTTTGTTCTTAAGATCTTCTGCTTCCTGCAGTGATCTTTCTACAGCAGCCAGCACTTGTTGCCCAAGAGGGATAAAAAATGATTCAAAAAGAAAATAAAAAACACATAGACTTTTGTGAGCTTTCACAGCATTTGACTAGCCTTAGCTACATGTGGCAGCTCCACCCTCTTGTGAAGCAACTCAGTTGTCGTTTTAGGATGTTAAGGGTTGACTTTAAAGTTTCCAATTACTTCTCATGAGAGGTGGAACTAAACCTAGAGTTTTGAGCTCATCCACACATACACGCACATGGGGAGGCCGCTGTATCTTTTGCTCTGAACCATCTAAAGAGAAATGGCATATCTTGGTACAGCTGGTAGGTTTTACTTCTTTTCCATCACTACATTCTGCTTTCTGTGTCTCAGAGGTGCATAAGTGTTCCCCATTCCACCTGTTATCGCGGCATGTGACTGACAGTAGCAAGAGGTTGTGGATTTGGGGGTCTCAAGAAACCAATGGAGCTATTGAAGGTGTTTTTGAAAGACCTGGGTAATACAGCTAGTAAAACTGTGGTATCAAAGTTTGTTAAAAATGTGTCCAAGGCTACTATTTTCTTTCTTCTACTTTTTTTAATCCCATGTTCAGTAAATAAAATGTTAGAGGTCCTGCTAAGGGTTGAGACAAAATCATTTCCTAACATCTATAATTGCCCTTTCCCTTCCCGCTCATGTGTTATAGGTAAAGTGTCTGTGTAGTTGGTAATACTTTAGCAAGCTCCCATTCCAGTAGTGGTGTTTTCTAGGATGCTCATTTGTAATTGTCTGAATTCCTCTGAACAGCTCTGCATTCCTTAGATCAGGAGAGAAAGACTTAAACTCCTGCTGAAAGTCATCATAGGAGTGATGACATTTCTGTTTACTTCATGTATCTCTAGGAGTATAATCTAAGTTGGTTTTCTGGATTACCATTACTCAGAAATGCAGGAAAAATAGACGAAAGAAAAATTAGGAATCAGAGTGAAATTTATCTCTTTTGTACTCCTCATCATATTTGCATGTTTCCATGTGGATGTTTATGTGTTTCAAGTCCAGTTGTCTCATTTTAGCCCAAGTCAGGATATTGTAAGTTGTTGAGTTACAGGAGCACTACGCTTTCTCACAGTGGGAGTAGATACGCAGAAATTTTTTTGTGGTGTGAACAGACACCTGGAAGGCCAGAGAAGCTGTGACCTGGCTTTCAAAAGCCCTTCAATGACAAACCTTTCCTAGAGCATGTATAAGAAGAAAAGCTAGTCCACATCCAGTACCGTCAGGAGATACGCATATGTGTTTTGCCCTTCTGTCTCTCAGCCAATGTGTAGTGTAACCAGATGTGCTTGCTGTGCATCTTAAATTCAACCGCTGTCTCTGAAGTCTCTCACCAGTTTCAGAAACAATTTATTTACCTTTTACTGGGGGTAGAAATTATAGCCCTAACTAATTCCCATGGGTTACTTTTGAGGTTTGAAAACAGATCTAGAGTTTCCATCTCCAAAGTCAGTTCTTAGAGCCTGATTGCAGAGAGGCACAAATGTCCCAAAACTCCGGATGAAGCCAGCCTGGACCCTGCAGGCCAGACTCGTGGCTCTTTACATCGAGGCCATCTCTGTACCAATTCCTTGAAACTACTGTCATGTGGGAGCGCTTGTACTATTGTTGTTAATAGCTGATGAATGTGTCCTTCCAGAGTGTATTACACTGCTCCTGGATTCGTGCATAGTTTTGGCCTGCACACCACCCAGCATGGTGACTTGTTCTGCAACGAGTTATTTTCTTTCATTTATTTTTGCACATTTATTGAAGCTCTAGTTTTTTGCATTGTGAGAATGGATAGTTAGTATCCACTTTTTTTTTTTTTGGTAACAAAAATACGGGGTTTTTTTTGGTAACATAAAAATGTAGTAGCCTACACAGACTACTGTCATATTCATTCTCATCTTTTTTTCAAGTGGGTAAGTCCTTGTTATTTAATATCTTATGTAAGAGCTGTTTCAAACCTCTGATTACCCTTAGCTGATACTATGTCCTTTAATGCAGACCATAGCCTGGTTTTAAGGAGGAGCCTGCCATGTATTTTAAAATAACATTTGAAAAAGAAGGTTTATCCAGTGTGGAGTTGCAATTAAAGCTGATTGTTGAAAATGAGCTAACATCAACAGCAATTAGTGCTCAAGGCAAGAACTTGTTATTTTCCCCTTTCCTTGCTTCTCTTTTATTTTCATATCTTTGATAGGAGAAGTGACAAAATGTCTGGCTGAGCCTTAAATTGCTGTTTCTTGTCTGTCTCCTCCAAAAGTGTGACAGCCGTGTCCCCCTTCCCTTTTGCCATGGAGTAGGCAGGGAGTCCCCCTGCAGGGGGAGTCCACCTGCAGTGCTGGGGGAGAAAGTGTTGGACACTGGGCGATGGCAGAGCCGTGCAACTATGCTTCCACAAGACAAGGCAGACAAGCTAAACTTGTTATTTCGTCTTCCACGGCGACACACTGCGCAGGGCAGTTGTCCTTCCAGGGGAGCCCCAGGGGTGCAGGGCTGTGGTGGGAGTGGGTTGAGAGCCCGTGCCCTGCTGCAGGACTCCTCCAATGCCTTTTGGGCAGCCCCAAGGAGCAGCTGAGTTTGGAGGTGCCATCATGACTGTGTTGGAGGAGGGAAGCCCCCTCTCAGCTGAGGGATGTGGTGGAGGCTAGGAGAAAGCTTCCTCGTGAGATGCCTTTGCTCCTCAGCTCCTGTTGGCAGGATGGTTAAGCTCCCCCTTCCTCTCAGGATCAGGTGGGCTCTTGCCTGAGAGAAATAAGTCTGTGTGAGGAGCAGAAAATGGTGTGATTCCCCTCGCTGAGCACCTGTGGGATGCTGGGGAGCTCTCACTGTGAGGACGTGCTCTCCACAACCTGTAGCTGTCAAGGAATCTGCTGGAGGCAGAGGCCCACTTTGGGACCCAGTTTCATCTCAGGTAGCAGTGGGGCTGGACAGGAGGGATCTTCTCCCAAATGTTAGCCAAGGCTTCCTCTGGCCAGGGAGCCCTCACAGCATGCAGGGGAAGCACACAAGTCAGCTCTGACAGCTCCAGCACTCAGCTGTGTGAGGAGTTCATTCCTATGAGATCAGGGAGGAAGCGTGATGTCTCCAGTCATGGCTTTTTTATCAAGGTGGTTCCTCTGTGTCCTGAAAATGCCATCCCATCTTGTGTTTCCCTTCCCTCTTTTGCTTACTCACCACACTTCCTCTGCCTACACATAACATGCACATACGGAGTCCATCAGTAGCTAGGAAAGGAGATGTTCTACAGTCTCTTAGCTTAGTGCTGCACTGTGAGATATATGTAAAAGAATCCACTAGACGTACAGGCCAAACTCAGTTATCAAACCTCTCACACACCCACTCCCACTGCCCTCACGGCAGGTCTGTACCCCTGGAAGGACTGGTGGCCCATTGCTCCTCAGATTGTGCTCAAGAGGGTGATACTGGCTACTGCTGGAGACAAGCCTGGGCTAGGTTACCTTAGATCTGACCCAGCCTGGCCATTCTTACTCAGATTAAAATAGTAAGTCCCTGTTTCAAGGTTGTGGTGGAAAAAAAAATCTACCAGACATCTGGTACAACCTGCACAGGAGAGTTTCCTACCATATGTTTCCACTACCTTCAGCCCAAAGAGCTGGGAAGTAGGACACACAGGACTGATCACAGCTTGAAGGCTACTGTGCTGGGTGAGGAAGGGAGCCACAACCACTTTTTGGCTTTTGCTCACCCTCTCCTTGAATCCCTTCCTAGCGCAGGCTGCCTGCGAGTGCAGTAGGGCACCAGGGTGGGGGGGTGATTTGTGTGTTTGCTTGCCGGTTGCTGGCTGGAAGCCGTGTGCTGGAGTTGGGACTCATTGTCCTAGAACAAACGAGAGACGCAATTTGTGACCCACGGCAGTGAAAACCCAAAACATGAAGTTAGGGCTGACACCCCCTCTTTATCTTGAGCCACTGTGCTTTTCATCACGATGCCAGGAGTTGTCAGCTTTAACTCCTGCTTTTTTTGGCTTATGTCACAACCTAATAAGTTATAGGCCAGCTTCTCCTGTCGATGTTTTTGCTGCACAGAAGGCTTCACATTTTGTAAGCTTTTACAGCACAGCTGTGCTCAGAGATAAAACAGAATGTGTATACAGTACAGTATGCATTCAACTGATGCACTAGATTCTTCCCACCATATGTATGGAGTGGTGTGCATTTCACTTCGATACCTCACTGCCAAAACTGCCAGAAGCAAATAAACAAATGGCGGAAGAGAGACACCATATGACGCAGTGCCAGGCACATGACCTAGACTTTCAGAAAGAGACCCTGGCTGCTTTTAAATGATTATAGTGGTCCAATTTTTTAAACCTTGCCTCCCACTGTGTGAAATGTTCTGCCAGTGTACGCTGTGAAGTGTGCCACTTGTTAAGGAACACTCATAGATTTCCCCTTCCTGCTCAGCAGCTGACGTTGCAGCTCCTCGTGCTCAGTACTTATTTCCCCTTTCTTTGATGGCAGTGATTCCCCATCAGGTTTCTAAACCGAGAGAGAGGAACAATGGAGATGTATGAAGTAGTCTAATTCTGAAAGGAACGCTACTGTAAAAAGACAGAACACATGTAATTAGGATAATGAGATTAATAATATTAGTAACAATTTAATGATTAATATATAAACAATACAAGTGAGACAAATGGTTGTTCCATCTCGTTCCCCACAAAAAAAGTCACTAAGTTGCATTTCACAGCATCGATGGTGAAGATGCCTGTAATAAACTGACATGAACATTAATTACATGGTTAGATGTAATTAATTTAAATTGTAATTCTGTTCCTGGAACTCACACTCTAAGCTTGAAAAGAGGATTCTTTAGCTTCTTTTCTCTCTGACCAGCCTGTTACTAAAGAAAAGATGATGACGGCCACCACCACAGTGCTCCTCCTGCTAGTAGTACTGGGAAACATGTATGGATTGTCCTGTCTATTGGCCTCAATCTTACGTTAGGCTGAACATCTGTCAGTAGCCCGGTGGTTATCTTGCTAGCTCTGGCCTTTGCCTAAGCTTAGCTTTACTGGTGATTGCATGAAGGGCAAGCAGATGCTTTCTTCACTTTAGAGAAGCTTTAGAACAATAGAGGTCAAGATCATTACTGTGCTTTATGAAGCTGATACCCAACGCAAAAGGATCTGGATGCAGGCGAGAGAATTGTGTCTTGGATTTTGATGGAATCAGATACAGAATAGAAAATTATGTTAAGTTTTTCAGATAGCAGCAATATTCAGTAGAGTAAGACTGTGCTTAAAGTGTTTATTTAGAGTTGCTTCTTCCAGCTTTTATACTTCTGTGTAGTGCTAGTAATAAGAGCACCAGTTTCCCCCAAGCCTTGCTGCCTCTTACTGTAATAAACACTGTGACCAAGAATAAAGACCTCTGCATCTTGGTCAAACAATGGGGAATTTGTGAAGCTGAGCACGGTGGCTGAAAGGCCAAAGGCCACATTTCTACAGACTCTGCTTAGACAGAGACATCATTTTGACTCTGCCCTAAAATGAGATAGATAAGTCTCTGCACTGTGACAGAAGAGGCAGGTGCTCAGTTTACAGCCTGGGAGTGGAGGAACACCAGGAGTACTTTGCTCTCTGAATATTGCAAAGACCACCTGACTACTTCAAGCCTAGTACTCAAATGGATAAGCCAGGGGCACTCACTGTGCAGGGGGTGTGATTTTGGCAGCTTGTGGCTCTGTAGCTGCAGCAACCTCTTTGCAGAGAAATGTCCTAGCTTCATCTCTTTTCTTCCCTGTGGAAGCAGTAGCTCCATCTTTGAGGAGAATGGGACAGACCTATGGCAGCAGACCTATTGCATAAGCCACCAGCTGCACATCAGTGGGCCCAGCAACACAATGGGTATACGTTTGAGGTGACACCAACCAGTTTGTTGGACAGTGAGGAAACATTAAAGAAGGACAGAGCTGTAAACAAGGTTGTTGGCTAAGTATTTGTGGAGGTGTTGGGCAAGTAGGAGTTATATAAGGGTCCAGCACATGAGAGTCTGGAATAAACCCAAGGAAGCTTTAAAAAGCTGATAGTGCCACCCTGAAATAGTAGGGATGGCATGGACATACTCATGCATATGCATGAGGAGAGAACATTGCTAGCTGGGAGCATGCAGGAGGCTGGTGCAGCCTCAAGGGATGCTTTTCAAGACAGGAGCTGTGAGTGAGAAGTAAGAAAGAGCAAATCAGGATTACAGGAGAGGTGGCATAACACACAAGCCTCTGCCGTGTGGTGAAGGGCCAAGCAGGTCAGTTAAGGATGGAGGCGGCAAACAAGCTGTTTGAGTCAATGCAGAAGACAAAAAGACGGTGAATGTTGCTTCTACGTGCTCCTTTTTCTAGTGGAAGCATTACCATTTTTAAGCCTGTCTTTAAAAGTTAGAATAATACAATTTATTTTTTTTTTCTGTAATAACAATGCACAGACTTGAAAACAAAGGTGTAGTCTGATAAACCCTGGGCCTGAAGTAAACTGCTGAGAATAGTTAGAATTGGATTGCTTTAACGTCAGAAACCTGTCCAAGGATCTATCCACAACTGCTCCCCATGGAAGATGGTAGTGAAGGGAACTGGGAAGACATAGGCGTTTTTCAGCACATTTCATCTTATTGTGACAGAAAGGAGAAAACACAGAATGGGACTTTCCAAATCCCAAGGCAAGTTGGGACGATAAATTATAGCTGGTTTCCTCCCATTGCCTGAAAAGATCTGTGTATTCTGAACTTTCCTATGAATTTGAGCAGACGGTTCCCTGGTTTTAGACATGATACATGGTACTGGAATCCCTCTGGGTGACAGAGGGTTGCAGTGGAAAACACAGGCACGCCACTGTCATTTAGAAATAGCATTCTGCCAGCATTGGGAACGAGCTCAGAGGTGTTTGAGTTATGTCCTGTTTGTCAGTGAGAGCATGGCATCCCCCGTGGTCATGACTTCTCCTTTAAAGAAGAGTGGAAATCCTGGAAAAAGGAGGGCTACCTCATTTGGATGGTAGCAGCCTGTTACTCTGCGAAATGTCTTTGAAAGTGAAACTTTGAATAAAAGCCTCAGAAAAAGGTGGCAGGAGAGGAGGGAGAAGTACTGTACCTGGATAAGGCAGTGGCAATATCTTGACCTCAGTCCCTGACCTCCAGCTGGGCTGTCGGGAATTATAACGAATGCTCTGCACCACCAGCCAGGTTTTGCTTTTGTCCTGCTTATAACTGCCACTATCCCGCCTTTTATTGCAGCCATTCATCATTGGCAGAAAGACTAGGAGATGATATTAAGGTTGTAGAAGAAGTCGTTTGTATGAAAGCTTCCCCTCCTTTCTTTTCACCCTTTCCTTGCTCATTCTCCTGCATATGCTCCGTCGCTATTGGCTTTTGCCCCCCTCTCCAGAGCAGTCATCCCTTTACCCAGCTCATAAATGATTGCTTTAATAATATTATGGCCCCTCTGTTTTGCTGTGTGAATGGCCCAAGTGGCATGTTGCTCATAACTGAAGCAGGGAGAGATTTCTATTTTCACCCTTTAAAAGGCCATAGAAAATACAGACTAGGATCCTCCTTGTCTTGCACTGATCCCAGACAAGCATTTATTGCTGCGGAGTAGCTTGCAGACACAGACCATTTGAGGGAAAGCTTTACCAACCAGATCTGGCCGTTGTTTTTCCTTCTCTGCATTTATTCAAAGTGCAGAACTGTTTACATGCCACAAAGATGAAATTAAAGAAAAAGAGTACATAGAGAATTTACCAGCTGTTTAAGTCTTATTGTTACCTTCTGTATCGATCAAATCCGTTGCCTCTTAATTGGATATTGACTGTTGTGAGGCAAATAAGGCAAGCTGTCAGGGAAGGGAGGGATGGGGCACGAGGTTTATCTTAATGGTATGTTGATCATGACTAGTCTATAAAAGCCAGTGGGAGAGGAGTTCATTAAACCAGCCTGCAATTGCTTTAAAAAAATATGCTCTGAGTCAAGATGATTAATCATATATGTGACACCGCAATCAGAGAAAAACCGCATTGTTGCTCTGGTATTTACAACGCCGAAGCCTGAAATAAGCAGATGCATCGAAACAAATTCATTAGGGATAGTGATTTGTTTGGTCTGTGAGCCTTAGCTAACCGTAACCAACATTTGAGGATTATTTTTTTTTCTTTTTTTTTTTTTTTTTCCTTGGTGTTGTGTTTTGTTTTTCTGCTTCCCTGCTGCTCGGCAGGGTGATTGGAATTGTGTGCTTCCCTGCACAGGAGTCTCTCATCTGTGCTGGGGAACCCTTGTAGAAATGGCAGCAGTGAGAAGGATACTTGAGCTACCTGACAGTGAACCACACAGAATACTTTGGACAACGCTTTTATCTCATAAATTATAATATGCAGGGAACGCGAAGAGAGAGGGAAAGCTTATCAGCTACACTGGTGTGAGCTACCCATTACAAAAATGGAATCTGCTGGGAAGTCTGTAGTATATTTTCATTTCTTTCCCAGCCATATTTTAGGCTGCGTATTGAATATGTTGCAATAACTGTCAAGCACAGTCCATTAGTGTCTCTGGATCAGGCCTGTTGTGAATCAGAAGGGAGATTAGTAGGATAGCTCACTTTTATGAAGGTCCCACGCAGCTGTGACTTGTCGAAGAAATGTTCAAAGGGGCAATAAACAAAGTTTATTTCAAATTATCTCAATGTTATGTGTTTGTTATCATATTTATTCTTTGACAATTCGGAACTGGTTATTAAAAATTTATGATATGGGTAAAGGTTTGTGCAGTTTGAAAAATTACCTTTTGAGGCAGCCACCTGAACAGTTCTCATATATCACCATGCCATGAACTGTCAGGGAAAGGCTAGCGCAGTGCCACGGAAGCTGGTAAAGCTGCAGAAACTGCCTGGTTATTAGCTGATAGAGGAAGGAAAAAGGTGTGTAAGTCTGGAATGCAATGAGAAAATGAAGTTTAATGGGGAGTTTTCATTTGAGAGCATAAGGCAGTTCCTTGCTCAAGCAACTGGATCGAGGCTGGACCACCTTTGCCTGCTCGTGGGCCCAAGTCATTTAACGTCTCAATCCTACTCCTCTTCCTATAAAAATTAAACGAGTGGTCCAGGGCAGTGTGCAGCACTATTTTTGCTTCAGTTACTCTTTCTGGATGTATTGTGAAACTGAAGGTGATCATCGGTTTTTCCTAAGTATTTTACGATTGTGGTAGAAGGGGCTATAAATGTGCAGCTTTGGAAGCTGTATAAAAAGAAAATTCTGATTTTGCCTGGAAGGATGAGAAGTCCAGCAGGAAATCAGGATTCTTCTATAAAGGGTATGAAATGAAACTGGGGAAGGGGGAGAAAAAGGTACATAGAATCCAAAAAGCTGAATCCTTCTTTTTTTTGGTGTAAGTTTTGAGTGACTGTTAAACGCAGTAGGATGAAATTTATGACTTTAGCAGGCACTAGGGTAGTACTGTTATTAGTATTTCCTTTTGATTCACTTATAATATTACTTACATTATAATAGAGTTTGCAGCTTGCATTTTAAATATAAACTGTGGATAATTTTATACCATGAAATCCTGAGCGAAAAATGTAATACATAAAGCTGGACCATTTGGAGCCATAGCCCGTGGAAGACAACAAGCATTATTAAAAAACCCCCAAAAATCCGTAAATAGCCATTTATCAGTTTTTCAGGCACATTCACTTGGATTTTTTAGCGTGCTTCAGTTATGCAAGATAATGAACATGACGTTCCTCAGTTGCTTTGACAAGGATAATTTCAGAAACACTGCCCTATCATTCCACAGATTGGCACCTTCTCCTTCTTTGTTGTAACGCATTTTTTCTGGGACAGCTTTTCTCAGCAAAACTGCCTGTTACCCAGCAGTTTTTACACCTGTTCAGAAAGGGACAATGAGGGTGTGTGGGTTGGGTTTGGTTAGAATAGCAGGTTTGACCTGGTGACTATTTATTTTTAAAGCCAGGGAGTATTTCTTCTATCAGCACAATGGAGAAGATTGCAGGATATTCTAAATGATTCATTTTCTCTAGTTTTAATCACACTAGCCAGATCACTGGTTCCCAAAGACATTTCCACACCAAACCTCCTAAACACGTGGACTGGAAATGCTTTTCTAATCCAGTCTGCCATTAGTGGTGATGCGTTCAGATTTGGTATTTGCTTTTGAAATAGCTAAAAGTTGAACACAGGTTAGAGTTTGGGTCTAGATTCATCACTGTCTGTAATGGACATGTTACAGTAAAGCGTAAGCAGCTCTTACCAAAAGATACACCAACAATCGAGGCTCTTGTCTTGCCAAGGATGCCTGCAGGGAATTGAGCCGCAGGCTCTGCTTAGGGACTGCATCTTTGCAGGGACATCTTTGCTCCTTCTCAGTGACAATATAACTTCAACTCTGTGAAAGGGACTCCACAGCTGTGGAGCCTGTACTGTAGTATATAGGAGCCAGGAGCAGCTAGGTGCCAGGGAGAAATTTCAAGGAAGCCTGTGGATAGATCCCAGGCAACAAAATGGCACAAACGTGTCTCCAGTGGTACGCCCTCTGCTCAGGACCTGGGAAGAGCCACACGCGTGGTCCCAAGGTTTTGCTTGTTGCACTGATATTTTTCTGCTGTTTCTATCCACTGGTGACTTCTTCCAGTGTAGGCAAGATCTCAATTCCTAACTTAAATAATGGGTGGAGATGTGCACGTGTGTGTTGGTATGGGTGTTTGTGTGCGTGTTGAGGTGGCATGTGTGGGATAGGAGGCAGCACAAGAAGTCAGCAAAAGCCCTTCTGGTTTTCCTCTACATACTTAATAAAGAAGTTATAAGAGGGCATATTCCCAGTTTCTTTTTAACTTTGTAGATCACCTCCAGTAGACAGATTGTCTCGTGAACCACTTCCCCTCCCCTTGGCGATCAAGTAACATTCCTGTGGTGACTACAGCAGTTGCTTACATGGAAAAATAACATTAGGAAAGTATTTAATGTATTTTTAGCTGTCTTTAAATGCATTTTAGCAGCTGGAAACAAGGGGAGCTAGTAGCACGTGACCTGCAAGCTCTCTATAGACCACCACCAAGTGTGTAGAGAGCTACTGCTGGCAGAGAGACCCCAGGCTGGGAAACATTGGGTAGGTTGGTCACCTCTAACCTGGGGTGGTCACAGGAGGTCAGGCAAAAGGGATAACCTCGGTTTTAGTGGGATGTGATAAACAACAGTGATAATGATGTGATAAACACCCAGTGTGATTTTAGGTCTTTTGTTTTCACTGATCAGAATTTCGGGAGATTTTATGAAACATTGTTTTGACGTGTTTCAAAATACCTGGGACTTTTTCGAAAAGCTTGAGAAGATTTTAGAGGCTTGGAGTGGCAAAATATTACAACTGTAGAGATTAGTGAATAGAGTGCAGCTGAGAAAGGCAACAAGCTAATAAATACCACTTATTCCATCACTCCACAAATCAGTAAAAGCCTGAAATCCTTGTGAAGATCAAACCTCTCATCAAACATTAGCGGGAGCTTTCCCTGAGGGAAGACTTTCCCTGAGCTGAGGGCTCACTCACTCCTGTAACTGCACGGTTGCTGGACCGGGGACATCGTCTCCGGACCATCATCCCTGGCCCTGCTCCAGCACAAGAAGTCAGCAAAAGCCCTTCTGGTTTTCCTCTACATACTTAATAAAGAAGTTATAAGAGGGCATATTCCCAGTTTCTTTTTAACTTTGTAGATCACCTCCAGTAGACAGATTGTCTCGTGAACCACTTCCCCTCCCCAGTGCTGAGCCACGACCCAGGACCCTGACATTGGGCTCCCCCGCCGCCCCAGCCCACAGCAAGTGCATTCAGATTTCTTGGAAGAATATACTCAACAGATGGAAGTTTAGTACTATTTTTACCGTTACTGGTAGAGTGAATGTAGAGAGCATGATAATCGATTATCTGGGACAACAGAAATGCACAGGAACTGGAATTTCAAGGATTAGGGTCTCCCCAAGGATTTCCTTCGAGTTTCAGTGAAGGGAGAGATAACCTTTGTGGTAGAAACGGAAACATGGCTTTCAGTTCCCATCTGCGGCCAGCCTCCGGACACAATAGTATTAAGGGTGATGTGAACTTCCTCTGTTCATCGCCACGGGACGGGAGCCTCGACGCAGTTATCTGTGCTTCTATAGCAACACTGTTCAACCTCTCACAGCTTTTTTTTTTGTCCTGCCAGAGACGTTCAACTAATGCCTGCGTTTAACATGTCTGTTATGGGGTAACAGTCCCATGTTTCATCTGTTTTAAAGGACATTTATGGAAATTAGGTGGCAATTTTATCCTGAGTAATCAGGCTAATATTCTGTCACTCTTACTCAAGTGTTACTCAAGTGGCCATGGCTCTTAGAAAATAGATGTTAGGTGTTTTCAGTTAAGTGGCTTTAAACGTATGTGGACCAAGCAGTAGGATTTCATTGCAAATGCATTGTCCCATTTTAGTGGAAGCTTTGCATTAACAAGATCCATCCTAATAAATTATTCTGTTCAACCTGCCTTGTGACTTATGCTATCGTAAGATCCTGCCCTTAATATTAAAATGTAAGGACAGATTTCCTCTCCCAAGGCTAAGCCTGCATAAAAAGACTTACACTGAAGCTAAGAAATCCTCTGTCTGGATCAAGATAATTTTTCTCTGAGACTAAGGAGAAACAAATATCTATGCACTTCAGAGAGGAGGAAATTCTGCTGTAGATTGTTCTTCCTCCGTCTTGTTAAAAAAGGGAATCTTGACTTAATATATAGTCTGTTTCCAAACTATTGGCATCTTTCACAAATATAGGCTGGCTGGCTTATGAACAGATAGCACAGTTTGTATAGCCAAAGATAGTTGTCATCATGCACTTATTAATGAGTACACATATCTCTGAACATCAAATGCTGTGCTATTTTCAGAGAGGTCCTTTCAGATCCTGTTTTCTGTTCTTTTTTTAAAATTACTTTTCCTTGCCCTCCTGACATTTTCCTTCAAAGCTCAGTGGTAGAAACCAGAGAGGAAAGGACTTGGGAAAGGAGATGTTCTCATCTGTCCAGCTTCCCCATGTCAGAAGCTACTCTGTGCATGTCATTCCTGACAGATGTTTGCCTAATCCGCTCTTAAAAAACTCCAATGATGGGGCTTTGACAGTCTCCTTAGGCAATCTGCTCCAGCGCTTTGCTGTACCTATCGTTAAGAAGGGTTTCCTGATATCTAACCTGCAATTAAAGGCCACGATTTTCCGTGCAACCCATCATCAGGCTGATCTTACAGCTAAGCCAGCTCCACCAAGTCGACTGCAGTTTCCTTGCTAGATCTTCCTTGCCAAACACTGCTTGTTGGGTAACGTGCTCTCTTCTGCCATGAGTAGCCAGGGCAGTGCGAGTGCTGCCGGTTTTGTCGAGTGTCCAGCCCGGCGTCCCATGGGCTGGTGATGGGCACGTTTCCCTCTTGGATGCCATGCAGCTGACGGGAAGGCGGCTGCCTGCCAGTAGAGGCTATTGAATTAGGAGATTCAGTAAATCCCAGGAGAGGTGCTGCCACAGTGAAGTTGCAGCAGTTTTGCGCTGATAAAACTAGCAGTGCTCACCATGATCCCAGGCCTCAGAACAGGAGCTGAAGCCTTTTTTGTTCTGGAACAAAATGTGCTGTGAGAGCAGTTGTACCATATATTGCATATGTGCAATCAATCACATCTAGCATTTTGGACATACATTTTTTGATGAGAGCATTTCTCTAACGATTTTAGCAGTTTAAAAGCATTTAAAAAATGAGAGAGATCACAGGTTTGGCTTGTTTTTTTTTCAGTTGCTTCCTTTTAAACAATAGCAGGCAAAATACATCCCTTGGCAGCCAGGCCTGATGGAGAAGCTGTAGATGCCAGCTTGCTGTGAGCGAGGTCGAGATGCTGGGGAGCTGAGGCAGTTGCTTACTGGTGTGCAGCAGTGACTGAGAGTGAGTCAGTGTAGATACAGGCATATGACAATATTACCATGGCAAGATAAACTCCGAGACACTTTTTTAATATGCTTAGAACAGTGCTGAGCATTGTAAGAGTGTTTCCTTCTGCAAATTATTTACAACTGGAAGATGGTAGTAATGAATTCATGTAAAGCAACTGGAGAATTAGCCCTGACTGCTGGGAATAGGTATTTTTTGCAAGGGAAAACGGCTAGCTAAACTAGGTATACTTTTACTGCCTGAATAAATTGTAGCAGTATGTCGCTAAACTGGTTTTGAGACTAGGTAATTTTGGTGATGCCCAAAGTTCAATAAAACAAGATTTGGATCAGTGGGAGAGGGGGCATGTTGCCATCAGCAGGGGTGAATAACCTTTGTGTAACTGGCAATTTTGGTAAGTGGATCAAGGTCCGTGGGGTTTGTCTCTGTATTTTGACACATGCATGACAAACACCCTGATATCCATTTCATTTTACAAGGTGTGTGCGTGCACCAAGATAATGCTCCAGAGGGTCACTGGCAGGTTACAATGTGCCAGCCGTCACGTGCACAATGTCTAGAATAGTGCCAAGATACAATTTCAGGGGTATGGGGGCACCAGTAGCGTTCAGAGCCCTATATAACACCTGTGCCCCACGCAACATCTCACTAGCGCTCTGTCACTGAGCTTCCCGTGGGCACCTGTGATTCCGAGCTGACAGGTCCGTTTCTATTTGTGCAAGGTATTTTTAAGGCATTTGTCCCCCAGTTGCCTTCTAGATGACCTGGAAGAGCTTCAGCGACTTGCCCGTGTTTCTTCATGGAGGAGAGGAAAGGACAAATTTTGTTTTCGAAGTGAGAATTGGGTTCTTGGGTTTTTCTAACAAAACACGGTTAAATTTGGACTTTGCATTCCACGCAGCATGGGAGGTAGATTTATTGTGCGAGAGAGGTTTCACTTTCAAACGAATAATTAGAAGAATACATTTAAACCGGTGTCAATATAAAAGTGATTTCAGGTGCTCAGGAATGCTCTGCCTCTTCCTTGTGGTTTGAAGGAAAAATTTTAAACATTTTCCACCCCGCAGCTATTGAGGGCAGTGAAAGAAAATACCTATGAGCTCCTAGGAAACATATGGAATAAACTTGTTTCCCACTTCCCGCTTCTTGTAATAATCATCAGTTGTAGGTACTACTTGAAACATACTTTTGGACAAACTTTGCACTTTTGAAAATGGTATTTTCTGTCACCAGAGTTTGTTCACACCACATGGCTGACAAGCAGAGGCCCAAGTCACAGCCCGCTGGAGTCAACGGGGTTTCGATGTGGTGCAACCCCTTCATGTTTTCCTAAAAATCCCCGGCGCTGTTAACCATGGCTCCCCTTTCCCACCCCTTCTCCCTGGGGAGAGGCAGAAGCCTATTTGAAGGCAAACAAGCCGTAGAGCCTACAAGGTGTAAATATCTTTCATAAATGCCAACGCTGAAAAAGCCTGGGCGCCGGGAGTGTGACACACGACGACAGGCAGTTCACGCCGCGTGAGGGGGGAACGATATGCCAGTGCTGCTGCAGCCGCCGAGATGTGCGTGCGTTGCACCCGGGCATCCCTGGGCCCCCCTGCCCTGGGGAGGGACGTGGGGCAGCTGGAGGGATGGGGAGCAGGACTACCTGATCCTCGCCCCGTCGCCTCTGGCTGCTCCCCTCGCCCCCCCGTTCCGGTCTGCCCCACTCTGCCCTCCTCCTCTCCCCGGCTTCTTTGGGCAGGGGCTGATTTAAATAGGTTGGCAGGGAGCCAGGAGCTCATCATTTTAATGCAGTGTAAAATGGAATGTGCATAATTATATGCAAGCCATATGTGAGGGAGACAGCTCAGCTGTGAATTTCAGGAGGCTGCGAGAGGGAGAGAGCGAACAGTCAGGGATCAGATGAGATGGAGCGGAACGGAGTGCAAGTGTCACTCAAATGAACAGTGTAATGAGTGTATTGCTGACACTCCTCCTCTCACCTGCTTCTCCCTTTTGCTTTAACTCAAAAGCAGAAAACGCTGTAGGGAAAAATACTATATGCAAGCAGGATTGCTAATGGGCTCTGGTAATGTCTCCATTTAAACTTCAGCTTTCTTAATTAACAGCATAGTTCCAAATAACCGGTAACTTTTAATGCATCTTTGTCATTAAATATTTTGACCACATTTGATTGAAGGATCTTTGTTCTCACTAGGTGATTGCTCCTTTCAAAGCTTCACTTAAACATGGAGGGGGGAATCCATTTATCTATAATAGTATCACATGTAAATTATGAGTATGAAAACTTATTTATTTTTTTTGGCCTTGCTGTTAAACTGAAAATACATTATCTAGGGATTGCTTAAGCATGTCAAAAAGTTTAAACGAGTACGTATGTAATGTAATCCTGAAAAATGCAATGGAGTAAATTGAAACTCTGAGTTGCTCACAGTTTCCAGCTCAAATATTTCATTTTGGGTTTGTCTTTTGTTGTTCTAATTATTACACCACAATGAATTTGCATGTTCAACCTAAGCTATGTAAGAAAACAGCATCCCAAGTTCTCATATCTAAAAGGTGTACTGCGTATTTAAAGAAACTTTTAAGTAATGTTGTATTTTGGGATTCCCGTCTGTTTTAATGATCTGAGCTGTTATGCTTTTAGCTATTTTTTTTTCCTTCCATTATTTGTAAGTCCCTAAATAGGCCATTATATTTCCCTTCAGGCTAGAGATGAAGATGGACATGCTGAAAATTTTCCCCAGCAGCACTATGCTAAGGAAACTCCAAGACTTGCCTTCAAGAATAACTGCGAACTACTTGTAAGAATAACATACTTACAACAAGTCTAGATTGTTACTTTAGCACAGTGAAAACCGTTTTTTTTTTTTGAAAGGCTTTTGTTCATTATGACATACATTATGAAATATGATAGGTTTTTTTTTCCTGTTTAGCGTTCTAATGCTAGTTCTGCTATCCATGAACAATTTAAGATCTCAAATTGCTTGAAAAATCTCTTACATTTGATGACAGCACGTGAATGGCCTTGTCGTACTACCTTGTCTCGCACGGTAAATCAGGGAGAGCCATGCAGGGAGCAGCTGGTGATGCACGAAAAGTCCCCCCCCACACCCCCCTGAGGCACCCCAAAAGTCACTCTCCCGTCCACCTTTTAGCTCTGCCTTGTTTTCGGGCGGCAGCGCCACATTTTATTCTGCTGACACGCTGTACTCCCTTTAGAGCTCGCCTTATTCCTCCCCTTCCTAGCTGCATGCAAGCAGGAGCATCCTCTCCTCTCCACTCCTCTCCTCTCCACTCCACTCCTCTCCTCTGCTGCGGGGAAAGAGCAAAAGCCAGGAAAGCACATACAGGGAGCCTGGAGTGTTTACAAGCTGTAAGAGAGATGATATCAGTTGTGAAAGCATCTCCATTCCAAGGCAGGGTTAATTCACTGTTCATTTTAGCATTTGCAGCTAGGCGAGATTAAAAGCAAGCAGGAAAGCCTATTGTATTTCTATTAAATGAATCTGTTGGGACCTAATGTTCTTGATTAGCTTGCGAAAATGAGTGCTCCACGATGAGTTTTTCTGTTTGCCTAAAGTAAACTGAGAATGAATTGTAATACATTTAAGAGAAATTAACGCATGGCTTTCAAAAAGGGAGTTTTAGATGAATTGGTAGATCTCTCCCTCGCATTCACCTTTCTTCTCAGCCGTACTTAAGTAAAATGTATCGTTTGGCTAAATGGAAATATTTGTGGAGAGTCGGAACACGGGGTCATGTTTTGAAACAACACTTTTTTTCCTCATTGTAGCTGTAGGAGAGGCGGGTGGTGGTGGAGGAGCAAGCTGTGTTTCCTCTGCATTAAAACCCGTGTCTGTCTCCCCCGTAGAGGATGGGCAGGGCCAAACACTAATCTTGGTGTCCCAGGTGCAACATCCAGCAAAGTCGAGCTGATGAGCCGAGGTAACCCAGTGCCGAAGCCAGCCCCCAGATTCAGGCAATTGATCAGAGAAGCCCAGACTGGAGGATGGCAGCCTAGGGGTGGTGGCCGGTCCCTGCTCCCAGCACTGGCCAGAGCACAGGGCATCTTGGCCACACCTGCACTAGTGGACCCACAGGCTCTTCTGCCCCCCAGGTGTCCCCTGTGCTGAGCCTGTCCCTGGTTAGGTAATGGCAATGCTTTTCAGAGCCTTGGAAGGGTCAATTTGTTCCCAGTATAATTCTCCCCAGCCAAAACCGACGTGACCCATAAGACCTGATCTTGCTTCCTCTTACACCCGTTGCAAAGTTCCTGTGGGTTTCAGGGTCAGCAGGGTTATGTCCTGAGGGGAGGAAACCAGACAAACACAAAAAGCGATTGCCTGGTGCAGTCACAATTCTTGTGCTGAATAAGTGAAACTGTGTTTTTAAAGCCGTGCTTAATTACTGTGCCACTGGTCAAATCAGGCCTGATGAACCGCCACAGCACACCAAGATGCCCCACAGTCAGTAGGGCCTCGTGGTGCTGGAGGAGTTCAGGACTAGGGTTGGGAGACAACACAATATAAAATAAGTCATGTATTATTTTGATTGAAAATCTGCTTTATTTTTAGTACAAGCAATCAATGAACCAATTAACCCCCTTTGTGCTATTAAAATGAAGCATTCTTTTAATGCCCAGTTAATTATTCCTCTATTAATACGCATTTAAATTTTTGCTTTATTATATCACTCCTGTACCTGGCAAAATCTCAAGTCATCCAAGTCAGTCTTTCATGTGCTTTTCTGGACAAGTTTCAGTTCTTGTTTAAGGAAGTAATAAAAACAATTTGTCATAGTTTTATTTTTCCTATGGTATTGGAAAAAAACTGGCAGGGTTGTAATCTGTGCTCTATTTGTACGTGAAAAAAAAAGTAGACAAATAATGAATATGTACTTCTGCTATCTTGAAAGATGTATTTTAGGAACTTTCAGTGAAAATACGGTGTTAAGCCTAGGCTTTGGTGATGGGGGAACTAATGTTATATGTCAAAGATGCTATGTGCTTCACAGAGAGGTAGTGGGTTTCCTTCTATATTTTTACTTTTTGGGAAGCAACGCTATATTAAAATGTGCTCAAGAGTAAAGTGAATTTCATAGGAACTGACCATTAAGATAGCATCTTTCTCCTAAAGGCTAGTCAGTCTTCCTACGTTTGTCTAGGAATTGTCTCCTTGGGAGGGGAGAGAGGAAAAAAGATAGGAAAGAAAGGAGTGGGGACAGCTGATTCTTCTAAAAAAATATTTTCCCAACGGGAAAAACTTACCCAGAATCTAACAGTGCAGGTCAGATGCTGGCTAAGCAAAAAGCTGAGATTTTTTAAATGAAAGAGACTGAAACTTGTTTATGCTTTTGAGAATCTGTTTGAGATCCTTGGAGTTTTCTCACTGCAGTTAAGAGTAAGCACTGTAATAGCCTGTCAAATGAAATTGGAGGCTTCGGCTCAAAAGTGCTTTCTTTGCTTTAGAATTCAGCTGCCATTTTCCAGCAAAGTTTGTTCCGGCAAATGCAGGCTCCTCTGTTTGGGAAATGCTCGTGCTGGGAGGGTGCTGCCAGGCGGGATCCGGGGGCTGAGGTACTGCTGCTGGGTCTGCGAGCCCGGACTCCCTCGTAGGAGCCATGCTACACCAGCTGAATCTTAACATCCCAGGTCACAGGCATGCACGGCAAGCTTTGACTTCTCAGTAGTTGGAAAGATCTGAAAGCATAGTAACACAGAGTATTACAAATTGTATGCTTGCTTCATTGCTTACTCTTCAGAAGAGGAGATAATTTGGGTAGTGACGTGCAACTCAGCTATTAGGGTTTTTTTGTTTGGGTTTTTTTTTCACAGAGAGATTTTAATAAGAAATAGCAGGAAGAAAGAGGTATAATTTAGGCAAAAGAAACCCCTGAAGTGCTTGCAGTACTGCACGTTAAGAAAAGTGGTGACAATTAAAGATTTTGGTTGGTATAGAAAGCCATTGTGCAGTTAGGGGATTAGGTTAGGGTATTTGTTTCCCATGCCAAATCTAGATCCATTGTGTCGGGACGTTTGTTGTACAGTGCAGAAAACAAAGCAGTTAAGGTGCTCTAGTCAATAAGGACATCAAATTTTCCTGGTGAACTTTTCAGTATTTTTCAGAATAATGTTTTCTTAAGTTTAGATAACCATGATAAATACTGGGAACTACATAAAACAAATTTATTTCTAAAGAACCAGGCCAGCATGCTGTCTTGGCCAGCCATCCACTCTTCTCCCATAGGCACTGCCTCAGGATTTTAATTTCTTATTCCACAAATGGCTGGAAGCTTTTCTTTCAGGCACATCTCTTTGTTTCCAGAAGGAAAAGATAGAATTTAGTCCTCTGGAAGCTGATTGTCAAGGAGCAGTACAGTCCAGCTAATAATGGATGTGGGGAGAGAGATGGGATTAACTGCAGAGAAAGGGTAGGCTGGAGTGAAAAGGCCAGTGAAAAGCCCACAGCCCTGTCTCTAGCTGGCTGAAATTCCTGAGCCATTGCCTAGAGAAAGGAAAAATCCATCTGGCACCTACCCAGGTTAGTCAGGATAGGAAGAGCCATGCTTGGATGCCTTTTAACAAAAGTGGGAAAGAAAAACCAACAGTTCATCCTTCCCCCCACCCCCAGTTACCCAGAATATTGAGTCAAGGTTCCAGATTTGCATGCTGCTGTATGAGCAAAGGAGGGTTTGATGGGTTAAGGAAATTAAACGCCAGGTTGCTTTCGAGATCATTTGTTTATGGAGATGATCTGTGTACCACCCACTGCTGTGGGATTATATGTAAAGCAAACGAATAACCAAACAAAACATAAACACCCTGAAAAAAAAATTATTTCCAGTCCCACACCCAGCTGTGATCCATGGTTTTCCTGCAGTAAAATCATGATCTTTTTCTCTTTGAAATCAAAAAGTCTGCTTCTAGTAGTTCTGCTCCAGGAGGATAAATTTGTGAATCGAGTATGTGATGAATTATAAGGTAGCCCTGGTGCTTGGAGCTGTTACATAAAAGACACAAAATAAAACATGCTTGTTGTTGGATTTAATGCAAACTCACCTATGGCCAGTTATCTTTAATCACTAGCACAAAGAGGCAGAGAAAGCTCTGAAAACACATCTACTATTGAAACATGAAATGCAAAACGTTCTCCTACAAGCAAAAGGCCTTTGGGGAGGCTATGGCAAGGCTGAAAGGAGCCAGACCTACAGCTGATGCTTCACTTGAAGTCTTGTCGCTTTGCTCTGCTGTTCCAGCACTAGAGGCAGGGTCAGGAAGCATGGCACATGGGGGGCGTCCAGGCAGGGCAGGAAGGATGCAGGCAGGTTAACCTCAGTGTTACAGTACCTGAGTGTGGGAAAAATTTCATACCTACATAACTGATTTTAAAAAGCACTGAGAATTTGTGATTTGTGATCAGATAAGGCCAGTAGGTTTTGTAGTTGTAGTCAAGTTAAATGTAAATATGCATATTGATGTCCTTTGGAGGCCATGAGAATTTTGGTTTCAGAAAGTGAGGTTTGAATTCTTTTTTTAAGGTACCTGACTTGTTTCCTGTGCCCCAGTGTCAAGCAAAACCTCTCCCTGTTAGTGCTTCAGCATTAAAAGAAAATACTTCTCAGTCCTCTTCTAATCATGGTGCCTTCAAAGGAAGACCAAATTAGGGGGATATAGCTTTGCTCATCCCTTCTCTTGCCTTTCCACCCTTTTTGTCTCCCATGCTGCCTCCTTATTCTTCGCAGAGAGGAGAGGGAAAACGCAAAGGCTCTTCCCCGTGTAGCTCTCCCTGGCTCGTCCTTCACCCTACTAGGTTCAAAATGGCAGAGGGAGAGCGCTGCCTTCATCCTGGACCAGGCTTTGGGATATGCAGGGCTTTCAGCTAGAAAGCTGGAGTGGGACCAACATCCAGTGGCTCTGAGGGATGCAGGGCCGCATCTAGCCTTTAAGGTACTGACCTTGTGTCAGGAGGCAATTTTGCCACCCTGGAGAGGCAGGAGGAGAGAGGGGGATGAGACCTGTGACACCCTGTGGAGCTCCAGGTCATAGGGCTACTGGTATCAAGCCTGCCAAGGTTTAAAACCTTCATGGCAGTGCCTACCCCTGTTTCAGCATCACTCGACGTTTGCTGTGTGTCACCGCTGGTGCTATTTTTTGGTGGGTTACTGATGGATTTCAACTGTTCCTTGCTCACTTTGCCACTGCAGTCTGAGAACAACTGGTACTGCTCCATCAGCTGCACCATGGTGTACACAGTGATTCGAGCAAATGGCCGTGCAAAACCCAAAACAGCCGATGGAGAGCTTGCCGTGGGTTTCAGGGACTTTGGATCAGGCACAGAGAGCTGTCAGAGTGGCAGTTATGGCTCTGGAACAAAATACTGAGAAAAGCAATTGTAGCAGTGAATTGATACTGGTGTTCTTAAAACCTCAGTAATCTTGGCCACATGAAATGCAACCTTTCTTGCGACTGAAATAACAGTGAGGCTTAGGTCATATCGTACACTAATTGCCTGTAATGTTTCATTTTCGAAAGCTAAATTGTTCAAGAGTTATAGCAGAATATTTTTAAAAGAACCTCCCCAAAACCCCACCAAAACCTTGCGTTCTGTTTCTTTTCAAGCGAAGGCAACAAACCAGGAAAAATTGTTGTAAAGTTTTTTTGGTCCTTAATTGCTGCCAGGCTGAACAAAGGGCTGTGTGGTGTTCACCTTACGCATGCTCCCAAAGATGGTTGAAGTTCACGGGCGCTGGGTGAATGCACTGGAAAAGGGCAGCGTTCAGCCCGTGGGCAGGTTTGCAGCCCTGGGAGGAGAGGGGAGCCCCGACACCCAGCTCCGGCTGACCCTGCCTGCCTGCACAGGTAGGCACCCATGGGGCGCTGGCTGCCTCGGCAGCTGAGCCCTGATAGGCATCTCGCCGGGATAATGCGGGACCAAATACCGAGCTGCAGCCTGCCAGCCGCCCCGCGATACGCTCTCCCTGGGAAATGATAGGCTGTATGCCCGCCTGCACAGATCTATTTACTGTTTGAGAACAAACACGTCCACTGTCTTGACCGGTGCACGGGCTGGGTCCTTCTTGCTCTGCTTTTTTATTACACGTTTTCCTACCCTGTAGTGGAAGTGAAGGCCGTTGCTCGCATTACGGCAGCATGGGCTGGACGTGGGAAGTTTGGGTCCTGTTCCTGGGGCCACAGCAGAACTTCTCGGGGTTCTTGAGAGATTTCATTGGTCTTTCAGGCTTTGTGTTCCCCTTCCCCTGTCCTGCACCACCATCCTGCTAAAGAAATATGCTTTTTTTTCTTCACTCACACCGTGTTTAGGACTCCAAAGCCCAGTAAAATCAATAGGATACCTCCCATTAACTTTAAGTGGGCACTGAATGACACCCTGTATTCTGTAGACGGGAAAAGACAAACAACTGCTTTGAGACGTCTTCCCTCTCTCTGACCGAAAATTGCTGTAGGCCAGCTAACAGCAAATTTGAAGTGCAGAAAACATGATCTTTATTAATAATATTTAAGCTGAAGCCTGTAATCAGAGACAAGCTCTAGGAACTTACAGAAAATAAAACCCTGTCATAGCAAGCCTCTGAGACAGCAGCTCTACTGGAAATAAGACACAAACCTCGCTCCTTTTATACTCGGGGTTAGCAAGTGACCGTGACCTACAGCACTAAGGAGGGTGAGGGATTCCCCACACCTCCTGCAGAGGTGGGCAGGGGAGTGCCATTAACCCTTGAGAGCCGCAAGGAGGGTAAGTCTCTGCCAGTTCCAAACAACACATAAAATACGAGGTGTAAAATCCCCAGGAGCATGGGGAGCGGGGAGAAGGAAGGGAAGGAGACAGGGATAAAAGGAAGGAAGCTTCCCCATGGCCAGGGATGTGGTTTCACATGCAAGCAGACTGGTACTTCCAGTAGCTCTACATAATCCCTGCCTTTTTGATCCAGTGAACTGAATTAAGGCAGATGATTCAGGGAGCTAAAGAGGTGGAATAAAAGGTGTGACAGTGAGAGGAGCGGGTGGCATGGGAGAATGGGCAATGGGAATGGGGCAGATTTGGGAAAGACCATGGCCACTGACAGTGGGTGTTTGGCTTCCCAGAGCCAAGAGCGAGTCATATCCCCTTTCCTGCAGCACTCGCCTTGGGTACGCTAGAAATAACATGCAACTTTGCCCCAGTGTCGCTAGTTTAGCGTTTTCCTTCATAGCAATACAGGAGCATTATTTTAGGATGTGACACTTGACACTTTGTGAGCACAAGCCTGCCTTTCCTCAGAAGGAAGCGTGTTTTCTAATTTTTAACATCACTGTTGTTATTTCGAAAGAGAAGCAAAATGCATTTGTTAAAAAGGAAAATAATTAAAATCCCATTAGAACTCCAATTCTGTCATCTTCCTTCCCAGAACAAGCATTAAAATTTTTATTAATAAATGTGCAATTACTGGTGACCTCTAATAATTTCTCCAACATTAATTTCTCCTCATTGCAATACTGTGTTGTGTTACTCTATTTTTACTCTTTGCTTTCCTCATTTGATGTGTTTATTAAAGTTATAATTTTCAGATTAAACGTGTTCTCATTGAAAAATTGCTTTTTCAAAAATGATTTAAAAAAAATACTAATCTTTTTATTGACCTGGAATTTAAACAAGTAAAAAGTTAAGAAACTGTTAGCTGAAAATGCATTTTTTTAGCAGGCGACTTCTTAATAACTGTTTCAATAAATTTTAAAGTAAAAAAGCCTGAAAGAATCAGTCAGCCATCTTCCCCCCCGCCCCCAAACCTCTATAAAACTGGAAAAAAAAAGCGCAAGTTTGTATCCCTTGGAAAGAAAACCAGTTGTGAATCGTGGCTTTGCTTTATGAAACTGGCATTCGTAACCCATTTAAATAAAATTCAGACAGTTTTTATAGAACGTTAAAGAATAAAGATATGCCTTGTTCCAAAGGAAGTGAAGTGCGGTGAAATAAAATTCATCAGATTTCCTTCCACATAAATTGGAAATAAAATTTCCAAAGTCATCACCCAGAGCTATAAATATTTTCTTCTTGGGGCCTGTGCAGGAGATGCAGACAACTCAGTAGGGCTGGTGGGGCACCCTGGCAGCAACTACATGGGAGGAGCTGACCCCAGCACTGCATCTTGCCACGGCCATACCTGCAGCACAGGGTCAGGCCATGAAACTGGCTTTAGTCCCCTGGTGCTCAGGTCCTTTTGCACCTCTGACCCTGGCTGTCACTCATGCAGGATGTTAATGAGAGTGGGTTTTGTCAGGTCTGAAAAGATGCTTATGCAGACCAGCATGAATTTCTGTAATGGTGCGGTTGACTTATGCCGCATCTTGCTGCACGCGTCATCCTCTCCCTTAAAAAGAAAAAGAATTTGAAGGCTTTGACCCCTTTAAGAGCCAATATACAGCGGTGTGGGATTTTCAAACTCAGGAGCCCATGCTCTTTTTATTTCTCAGAGTTAAGATCCAGCCCGTGGGAAGGAGGGTTGAGAAGAGCCTGGCCACCATTCAGCCAGAGTGCAGGGAAGCTTGAGGGTGCTCTGGGATATTGTGTGTGTGCCCCCCTCTCTTTGAGGTCCCTAGGACTGTGCAGGGCTTCCAGGAATAATGTCATGCCTGCAGGCACATCAAAGAAGATCTGTGTGCAAGGGGCGCGTGTCTCACTGCTCACTGGTGTCTGTAGCAGACACTTGTTTTACACCTCAGCAGTGACGTGTATTATATTGCTTTTGGGATGGGAAAAAACCACCCCAAAATATAAATCCTGCATTTTATTATAGAAGTTAATACCAATAATTACTTAAAATCTAATGAATTTTGGTTCTCACTTAATTGCTTTTGAGTAGTTCACTTAACTTATTAAAAAGAAGCAAGGACATATTCATTTAATGAGCAGCCGCAGCAGCCTTGGCCTAGCATCTGCCTACGTTCTCTTTTCAATTAATCAATTATAGTCCAATGGTGTGTAATTACACATTAAGAAAGTTATTGGATATCGCAGCATGGCTGTCCCAGGGGGCTCATGAATACACTAATATAACACACCTGTAATGACCTGTTCCCAGATCTGCAAATTGCTCCCATTTCTCTCTCTCTCTCATTGCTAAATGAAGATGAGAGCAATTACCATTAACTTTTTGAGTCACATCTAGTCAATGAGAGAGAAAAAAGATCCCTACCAGCATTCATAATAAATCTGCTTGTTGGTACTGAGTATTTTAACTGCACCAGGCATTGAGCTGTAAGGCAGTAAACGTGTGTCGCAATCGCACAGGGTTGTGGGGATCCCGGGGCCTGTCTGCCCTAAGCACACGCTTCACCTGTAGGTGAGAGAAACGGGCAAGCAGGAGAACCTTGTCAGATCACATCCAGGCGTAATTTGCCTGGCTTGGTTCGAATCAAACCAAACTCTGGAACTGATCCCTATGCAGTGGCTCTAAGTCTTTGCATAGCAACTAAGCCGTGTTCCTGTTGTGTTGAGGGTTTTTTTGAACTCTAGAAAGAACAAAATTTACTATGTAATGGCAGAAAGGCTTTGGTTGTGCGAGATGATACAGTCACCAATGCTCTCTTATTAATGCATAACAAATGAAACCAAGGAGAGATTTAATCTGCATAGTGAAGTCTGACAGATTCTAAATTGGTGATTCAGTCAACTAAAGGGTCCAAAAATGCTCCGTGGAAGTGAGCTTTTGATGGCTCCGTAAGTCAAACGGGGGATGATATCTGTCAACATTTTTATGAATGTTGTCTTGCACAGTGTGATTTCGATGTGCTGTTGTCTCTCTCTCTGGGAAGAAGTGTCTGTTTCCCTGCATGAAGTTTTCTTGTTCATGCTTTCATTTGCAGACTGGGGTCTTTCAGGTGGGTGTACATGCAGATCAACATGCAGCAGTATCTTAAGCACAGCTATTCTTTACAAGCAAGGTCCATTTTGCTCATAGTAATCTGAATTGTTTCCATGTTGTATGCCTTGCACCAAACTAGCATTAATAACTTCAATGAGACCTTCATCATGCGGGAGATTACTTCTCTTTTTAAGGACTGTGCATGTCTCCCTGTGCCTGATATCCCTCAGGATAACACTCCTGTGGGTTCAGGTGGTCAAACGTTGCTCTCAGTTGTACTCACATTGAGGCAGTGGGTGTTTCGGTCTGAGCTTCAGCTGAGTCCACATTTCACTCTGTTTTTCACCACATTTCTTCCCGGTTCCACAGCACTCTTTGGTTTAGGACACGGTTCAGTTCACATGCCTAGCTGTAGCATCTCAGTATTTGACATCTGGGCTGGACTGTCTCTCTAGGTCCTGTTGATAGTTAACAGAGGAAGGCAAGTACTTCTAAAGTGTGATTTACTCAAAATAATGAGGTGCTGATTTAGGGTTGGTTAAACCACCTTTAGATGTGCCTATGTCTCTTCATTAACTAGATAAATACCTTCCATATGACACCTACATTTTCGATAACTACAGTCACCAGTTGAACTGCATATTTCTGCATGTGTCTAACTTCACGCTTGTATGTAGAGCCATTCAGTTCAAGCAGAGGGACTGCTTGTATGCTTGAAGTTAGGTATCTGCTAACTTTGTGTTTAGATGTCTGGTCTCCAGCTTTGAAATGGGGATGCTGTTATTTAATTGTCTTTGCATGCAATTTGAGGTTGAGATTAAAACATTAGAAGTGCAAAGCGATATCTATTATTTAATGTTGTGTTATACTTCAAATAGCTTACAACAGCACCCTTGGTATTTGCCAAGAAGTTCATTTATTATGAATTATTATCTGACACAATAGGAGGAAACAGGTTCCGAGGTTTACTTTTAGATATTTAAAAACGATTTGACTGCCGAAACAAGCAGAGCAGTGAGTGTGGATCCCACAAAGTGATTGGAGTGTGCATATGTACAATGTTCTCAAATTCTGCTCAGTGCACAGCTTTGTTTATGCTCGGGACCAAAATTCAATCCAGTGCTTTTTTTTTCTTTTCGATCGGTGCCTGAATGATCAATCAAAAGTGTTTTAAACAGAGAAAGGAACACAATTATAGTCTAGAGCTTTAATATACAATACAGTATACAATTGTACAGGCTAGTTAAATACTGGTCCTAAAATACCTGTCAGTTGGCTCTTAAGTTGTGTAGTTTTTGTGTGTCTGATGGGGAGGAGGGTGGTATTTCATTCAACTGCAAAAAATTCATTTCTAGCTGTATTCTCTGCAAGAGGTTGTAACTCTTTGCATGTCACTTTCCTAATTGAGCAATAAACTGTATTGTACTAATACTTTTTATTATGAGGAATAAACATGCTTCTTCTAGACAGGCAGAGGAATAATTGACCACCTGTGGCCAGTCCTGAATGAACATTACTACACATGCCACTGAAATTAACATCTCCTTAGTCAAGACGGGAAACAGTCATTTTCTGAGAGATTTTTTTGTGGTTAGGAAACTAACACACCCGATACATTTCCACTACCTAACAATGTGGATTCCCAACTGCCAAGGGAAGAAGCACTTGGTGCTCCCTCAGTTACTGACCTTCTCCCTGTCTTTGGGATTCAAACAGCGGCTTCATTTGTAAAACACATTAAGCAAAGGGCCAGATTCTGACTCAAGCCAGGGATTCCTTTACATCACTCTTGCCATACAAAGAAGTCTTAAAAGGTGGTGTGCATGTAATGCACTCCTGTGGCCCCCTTCTGCTACCAGAGTGGTGCAAAGGAGTCTCAAAGCGGATGAAGATCTGTCCCAAACATAGGTTTCTGTAGTGCCAGAAGACAGCGCTGGGATATTGTGCTGATGTGTCGTGTTACAGCTGGCCCGGCACCAAGTCATAAGGGCTGAAGGATGCTGGAAACTAAAATATTAAATAGCTAAAGAGATTGGCTCAGTAGAGAGAAATGGTAAATGCTTCTCTTATCAGTTATTTTTCACTTTGTATTAATAAATCTCTGGGACTGTATCGCATGTAAGTTGCCAGATCCCTCAGGATCCAGTCTCTTCTTTAAATTGGACACACAGAGTGCCATGAGAAGAGCAGGCAGGTGAGATTCCTGGGTTTGCACACACCCACAGCATGCAGTGCCCCTGCCCGAGTACCTGCCCGGGGAGGAACAGCATCCTCAGCAGGAGCACATGCAGGCACAGGGCTTGCGCAGGGCCTGGAAAATGGTTTCAGTCTTGTCTTATGAATATCCCATTTCTTCCTTTCTGAGAGATTGTGGGGGGCTGTGTTGTGCAAGTGCTTTTCTCCCCACTGGGTGTGCTCAGTGTATTGCCACAGCACTCTGTGCTCTCATCCTTCTTATTCACCGTGCCACATTTGTTTAATGAGGGGTTATAGCTGATGTGCTTGCAGAGTCTGGCAGTCCAGCTTTAGGTCCCTTTTTCCTCCAGCACAAACTAGGGCTGAAAGTCTCCCCAAAGCACGGCCAAGGCCCGGATGAGTGCAAGCTGTCCAAAGTTCAAATGAGATTAGGTCAAGATCACTGTGGTCAGTGAAAGGAAATAACCAGAGGGCCCGGCTGCTGACATACTGCCCGTATAAACGGAGATGTTTGTCCACATTGGTTATCAAAATCCTTCCTTGGGGTCCTCAGCGAAATCTCAGCTTCCATAAGTCACACAGTTGCAGTGACAGAAGTGGTGGCTTTTCTCTCCCGTGGCACCCTGGTGAGATGTGTCCCTTTGGTGTCCCTGAGCTGCTGTCCCTCTGTGACCACCTCTGCGCTCAGCCAGGAGGTGGGGGCTGAGCGGACAGCAGCTGCCTGCTTGGGTGAGCTGCAGTGCCTTGCTCGCATCCTTGGAAAGCAGGCCGTGCTTGCCTCCATCAAATTTACTATAATCCCCACCGCTGTTTGCCTCCAGCTCAGCTGAGTCAGTGTGAGTGCTGGGAGGAGCCATCATGTAGATGAGTTTGGCCCAGTTTCCTCCACTCTGTGCTGTTAGAAAAACCTGCTGAAAGCAAATCTAATTAACGCAGCAGAGCAAAGAGCTTTGCTGTAAAACGTTGAGGATTGCCACTAGTGCAGGTACGTTGTGCGCAGAAGGCAAAATGCCTTTTTGAATGTTTGCGGACTGATGGGTGCTGCAATTCGTGATCTCTGCTGGCTGTCTGCCGGTTCCTAGGTGCTGAGCTAGCAAAATCCTGAGTGCCCTGGGGAATCTGCCTTTTATTTTCAGAGCCCCTTTTTGAGTGGCAGAATGGCAGCACATGGATACCACAGTGCACCACCACAGCAGGAGTGTTGTGGAGGTGCCGCATCCCTGGTGTACAAAGCCCTGGTACAAAATCCATCCAGATGAATGCAGGTAATTATGCCGGAGGTATGAGCTGCTGTGGGCATGGGGACCTCCCAGTGCTCTCAGGTTTGGAAAACTGCAAAGAGGGCAAATTCAAAATAGCCTGGACCTTGTTGATCCTCCAGGAACTCCGCATAGCTCTGTTTTAGAAGAGGAGTTTGGAGAGTGCCTGAGTTGCAGCACTCAGAGGGAACCAGAAGTGTTTAGATTTCACATTGTGTGTTTTCTCACTGCTGCTTGTTTCCTGGGTGGGATTTGCTCTTTTTCATAGCTGTAAACACAGCACTTGGGTGAGCTCTGGGAGGAGCCTGACTTGAGGCAGGTCACCCTGAATTTGAGAGATGCTTCATCTGAATATATGTAAAGTGAAAACCTAGAAATGGAAAAGATCTATTGGTTCCTGCAGCTGGTGCTTCGATTCTAAAGCATACCTGTAATGTGCTGTAGGCTGGGGGCAGGGAGAGAAAATTGCTTGCTTTTCTGTAAATGGAGCAGCAGTGAGTATCACGATCTGGTCTGAGAGAAACTGCTCTGCAGTCTCAACAGTGTGTGCTCCCTTTTAGACAACCTCACTCTTCAGTGAAGGTATTGGGGGCCTTTTTGAAGCTATGCCTGGCGCCCCTGCCTGTAAGCATGATATAGAAAGAGAGCAACTGAGAAGACAAGAGAAGAGAGAGAAAAGGGCACAGAATTTTGGTGAGGACAGGGAAGTGATTTCAGGTGTTTGTGACACCATGTGAACCTTGTGTGGTTCGTATCTTCCTGAGCACGATATACCCTGGAGGGTGGAAGAAATGGTAATGGATAGAGATGGGATGGAGGGAGCAAAAACTACCTGCAGATGTGGCATCTGAAAAAATCCAGAGGCAATGTGACTATTTTTAGCAAAAGTGCAAACAGTGGTAGATGCCACAGGGCTGCTGTCACTAAAATTTGGCTATAAGCAACATATTCATATTTAAACAAGTCAGCTTTGCACATTGAAATGAGCAAACACTCAAACCGTGCTTGTTTGTTTGTTGTGCAGAAGCCATCAGCTTTCGCTCCTTATCCCTTCACCATGGTGGTGATGCGGAGTCATGACGATAGATCGGCTGTCTATCTAGCTTATCTGCAAGGCCACAAAACGTTTATATCTTATATGGCATGATAGGCTGTTCTCATGCAACAGCGAAAAACAGGAATTTGGGGCTGCCCTTGCAAAAGTACGAGCTCCTGCACAACATTGCCATTCTGGTAAGCTCACTTGGCACAGTTTGTACAGCTAAGTACATCCACTGTGAAACGTAACACTGGGATGCACATGAATAAAATCACACAAAATCAGGAGAGGAGCGAGCATCAGAGAAGCTTTTGATCGCAGGGGGCAAACCAGCAAGGATGGAGTTCTTGCAGTTTCTCTCCTGCTCAGAGGGGGCCTGTGTCACCTCTGGTAAAAGGCCTCCGGCTTACACCAGCATTATACTTGGCTAATTATCTTATTTAGGTATCTCATATATATTTAGGTCTTGAAAAGGTCAATGGCAGAGCATAGCTGGGCAGGGGTTTTTGAAGCTGTAGGACTGGAAGCTTTGCTTCTAGCATCATTAGAAAATAATTGCTTGTGAATGTCCAGGGATTTGAATCTACATGTTGGAGCTCTGAAAAGGAGGGCAGGAAGGTTTAAAACATTATTGAAACAGCTGCTGCTTATGTTAAACTCACTGCAGACACCAAGCAGGGAGCAAGTGGAGCACACCAGGGGGCATGGCTACTGTGCCTCACCTGTCTCAGTACCCTTGAGCTGGGAGCCTGTCTCCTCGGGCTGCTTCTCTTGTGGCTGTCCCCAGCACAAATACGCTCCCCCGTCCAAGATTTACGCAAGCTGGTGCGTGTTTATTGAAAGCTGCAGCAAGGCAGGGATCCTCCCTGTGGCACTCCAGCTGGGCTGTTCTCACCTCAGTATAGCTGCTGTTCTTCCATTTTAAATTATTTTGTCTTTTGTTTTTGGTTTTCTGCTCCTTGCGACTTTTTCCTTAGGTCTCTCATCACCTTCTGAATATCTCTCTTCCTCCATTACTATCTTTCCTTTCTTTCAGTTTAAATATCTTATTCCCCAGGTCCATGATAAATCACATCACTTATTTTTTATGCTCCCACTTGTTTTCAAAGTTCCTGTAGTCTTTGGCTCCTCAGTGCTATTAGCTGTAGAAAGTCCCCTTCCCTAAACGTTGTAAGGCCCAGATATCACTAAATGTGATTTTTGCCATCTAAAAACCTGACAGTTACTGGCCGCTGCTAACAGCTTGATTTCTCAGTATGACCAAACTGGGTGGCTTGTGACTCTGAACATAAGCCGTGAGTTGCTTGCAAGGAAGGTTGCCTTGATGCCTGGTATTAGACCAGTCCTTAATGAGGCATCTGTTCCCTCCTCAGCTCTGTTACAGATATTCACCTCGACCCTGGCCAAGTCACTTTATCTCTCTTTGTCTCTGCTTCCCATTCATAAAATGGCCATAATTGCACTTCTGAAGCTCATGTGGAATTGCAACAATGAATTCCTCTTGCTTGCTTTGCCTTTACCTCATCCCTTTTGTCTGCACGATTGTCAGCTGGGATAAAACGCCACTGAATCAGGGTAGCCATGGTCAGTGCAAAGCTTATACTCCAAGTAGCTAGCCCAGCCACTCGACATATCCTTATAAGACTGATAGCAGAGAGTCAGCTTTATTACCGTTTGCATAGCATTCTTGTGTGCTTTGAGGAGCTTCCTATGCTATCTGTGAGTAGCGAACAGAGAAGTTTCTAAGACAGGGTGCTCAGGAATACACAGTGGTTATTGCAGGACAAAGAGATAAAATGGCTTCCTTTCAGACCTTGCTCCACAGGGTCATTAGCAGAAAATGTGGGCCCTTGAAAGTACCAGAAGGAGAGGGAGGGAGGCAAGGCAATTGCTCCATTTGTAAAACCCATCTCGGGTTTTCATCCCTGTTCTGCATCCTCTTTCCCTCACTGCTTTAGTTCTGTGACAATAATGAAATAAAGGAATGCAAGGTAAAGGCATCCTTAAGGCTGTCATTGTTGCCAAGTAATGCTAATAGCACTTCCTCTCTCACATACCTGCTTCTGAATGCTAACGTCATGAAGGTGCCCACACACAATTTCAATACGGATGTAATTGTTAGAGGTGGAACTCCAGTTAAGCACACACCAAAAGCAAGTGGTGTATTTTTGATTTGTTACCTGATTTATTATCGTTTACCTCACCTGCCTCAGACAGCACTGTCTGAGTCAGGAGCAGAGAACCAGCCCTTTGTATGTAAAGCTGGCTCTTAAATTTACCCTTAACAAGAAAGAGGCAACTGACATAAAACATTTGTTTTTAAAATACAACTGGGAGTGTAGTTTTGAAGCATTCTTTCCATCTCAGGTAAGGAACACAAGCGAGGTATGATTTTTGGTAAGCGGATACACATCTCCAAAATAAAGCACTGCATACAATACCATTCACATACATGACATATGTCAAAAGGCCTTCAGTGGAAATCCATATTATGCAGGGAAGAAAACCCATCCTGCAACCTGTTTAAATGTGTTGGCCAAGTCAGCTAAGAAGATCTGCGGGCTTGGGCTTCCATAGCTGGGGGCACATTGTCTGCCTACCCTATAATTATTGGGGTTTTAAATTTTTAGGTATCTCCTAGCATAGCATTTTTCAATTCTAGCCAGTCAGCCTTACATTTCAGGGTGAGGAGCACAGTGCTGGAGGAGCATCCTGCCTTGCCGTGCACAATGTTTGGGCACATTTATAATGTTCTGTCGCTCTCCCAACCTGTAAAGAGTCCTTCTTTGAATACTGTGCACTGCTCACCATGCAAGCAGCTCATTATCCCAGTCATTTCAAGACTAATTTATAGGACATTTGGTTAATTTGCATAAGCCATCCAGTACACAGAACATGTCTGCACAATAAAGTAATATGCCAAAATCAGGATTTATGTGAAAACACGAATACTGGGGGGGGGGGGGGGAATATTTTTAAGAAGCTGTCATTAGCATGGATCTGTAAACGAATACCTCTGATAAAAAGTCACAGTATCCTGCCTCTCCACCTACTGTATGTGAAGCTCCCATATAATTTTCTGCTTTGAATCTTGCTCGTCTTTTTATTAAGTAAGATGGGTTTTGATCCTTAAAACAGCCTTGAAATATGAATACTTGGCACTGTTGGCTTTGTCTAAAAAGGAAACAAAATCCCCCAAACTGAATCCAAATCGAGGGCTGCATGTTCAGCTATCACTGCGAGGAGCCTCGTGCGTCCGCTGCTCTGATTATTACCTTGACACCAGAAACAGGAGGGCCTGTAATCCTTGAAACAGCTGACATCTGAAGCGCTGATTCTTCCTGTGCTTTGAGTTAGTCAGTCCTTGATCTCTGTGCCTGGCATGCAAGCCTGGCTTTCACTGAAACCTGACCTCCTGGTCCCTTCTTCTGCAGCCCTGTTTGTCTTCTGCCGTTCAGAAATGTGCAGCTTCTGTCCTCAGGACTCTGAATTAGAGCTGCACGGGTCAAAGGAGCAAACAGGAGAGTTGTCATTATTGGATCCAATGCCTGCCCTCGATTTAGGTGTCCTTGGTTGTTTTTTTTTAACAACAATTACAAAATAAGAACGTTGCAAGACTTTTTTTTAAGCAAACCTTTCCCCTGCAACGTGACACTGGCTTTCCGTGATCTCTAATGCATGACTGCTTCATCTACAGAATGTACAGATGTTTTTGCTCCTTCCTTGCAAAGCCAGCCTGGGATTTGAAAGTCAAGTTGGTTTCTTTCTTCTCTCTCTAATATGTCTTCTGCCATTGTAAGTCCTCTGAAGAGCACATTAAGTCCATATTTACCCTGTGCAATCTAATTAACTTCCAGAATAACTGTGCAGGTGTAACTGAGATCTCAGTTTGAAGGCAGCTTTGCTCCACTTATAATAATTGAAGGAACTGTTTGGCCAGCAGCCTTTCTATTAGTAATAATGCTGTTTGAAAAGGAAATAACTTAGTTGGACTTTCAGACTGAATTTGTAGGAATGCCAGCTAGAATTGCATAAGTGAGTGCGTATATATCTGCTTACTTGTAAACAGAAGCTAACTTGAGCTGGAAATCACATGTACAATAAACATGTAATCCTGATGCCATTGGTACAAATTCATTTCCCAGAGCAGAGCTACGGTTTCAAGGGCCTATTTCAGTGCTTTGTTGGTTTGAAGATTTGAACAGTGTTAGCTGTCCGCTTTGGTGCATCATGTGTAGTTCCAGTTAGGTGAAACTTGCTAGGTATTTAATGGCTTGTTCAGCTTGAACCAGAAGCAAATAGAGGGAAATAACATGTTGTAGGAAGAGAAGTACTGTAGATGAAGATTTGTTGTTCTAGATCCTGTGGGGAATTTGTGGGTTTTTTTTAGTCAAACTGAACTACAGGTTACACGGCACTAACAGCATTAGCTTGAACATACTGAATATGTTCAACAGGAACAATACATGCAGTTTTTTGGTTTACTCTCTTCCAACTTGAATCACTTTTTACTATTCTAAGATGTTAGAAGCACATTTTTTTCCTCTGGGGTTTTACAGTTTCTCTTAGTGTTTTGATTACTTGTGAATAATTTGATAGAAAACCCCTTACACGTGTGCCTGTGAAGTACAGCATCTAGCTTGAGTTTGGTTTTTGACTGATCTCTAATAGCTGAAGTTACTGTGTACAACGAAAAACATTTGCAGTGCTGTCAGACAGGAAAAATCTCCCTTCTGCACCTTGACTCAAATCTGTTATGTGTATAGCTCCATGAAGTTCAATAGATGTAAATACAGATTAATTATTTAAAAAGTAATAGGAAGGAATGAGCTTCCAAACATGTAGTGTTTAATTATTTAAAACCTGTAATGGAATTTCAATCCTCGCGCATACTTCAGATCTCTTGTTGTGCTTGGACAAGTGCCTGAGGTTAACTGGCATGTCCCCACGTCCCAGTCATCTCCCCTCCTATATCACAGGATGATAAATGTGTCTGGTAGATGTGAAGAACAGGCAATGTTCTCTGTCATGTCCGCTAGTAAATACGCTATACTTAACTCTGTTTTCCTTTCCCCCGTTACTATATTGCATCCTGCAACAGGCCATTCCATATGACAAGATGTGTATGAGTGTGCAAGTGTGCGCATGTCTGTACCTAGCCACAGAGGACCAAATCCTAAAGTCAGGGCTTGTGCAAAGCCCCTCGTGATTCCTGATCCCATGGAGTGGAAAGAGCCCCATGGTAAAGTTGCACTTTAGTTGTTTGATGGTGGTGGTTCAAGGCACCCGCTGTATGTGATTGATTGTACTGGATGTTGTACACACATGTAGGACAACCTGATTCCCATTTCAAAAAACTCATGCTCTAAGTAGGCTAGTCAGATAAGGGGAAGCCTTCTCCCTGTTTTAAAAGGACGATCAAAGATACAAACTGAAAATAACGAACAAACAAGCCTCCCAGCTTTAGATACCTGCCTGATCAGGCTTACCCTCCCTTTGCTTCCCTCTGCAGTGGATGGAGAGAGAGAGTTCTGCTGGAACCAGTTCAGAGCGTTAGTTATGTTCCTGCCATGATCCACCCTCCTGAGATGCCTACCTCTGTCCACAGACCTGAGCCGGGCAATCAAAGCAAACACCTAAAATCGGGCCATCCGGATTATTTCACTGCCTACCCTTCCCCTTGTCCAGAGTTACTCAGGAATTTTCTGTTTGTGGGGAATGATGTCTAATGCCAATCTGGCAATTCCTGTCTTAGCACCCTAGCTACCTTGTTTTACTGCTGTAAGTCACTGGATGAGGATCACTTGACCCAGGGTGGGTGTTGAAATAAATTTAAAGAAAAGCCCTTAAAAGCAAAGCTAACACTTCAGTTGCATTGAACGAATACACAGTTAGGAGTCTGTATATGATGGCTACTGGTCTTCATTTGCCAGCCAGATCTCAGCTGGTTCAATGAGGAATATTTCCAGTGCTGCTCTACCCTGTGAAATTGTTGTCAGAGGGAGTTTTGTAGAAAGAACTAGACAAGGGGAAGGGGTGGAGAAAGCAAGACAGAGTTAGTCCTTTTTGAGGAGGAGTCTAAAGAGCATAGCCCTCCTGAGAGCCTTGCTTATGATACACTTGCATGGTGAGGCTTTAAATACATTGATTTCTTTTGTCCTGGTGTGCAGCTTCCACATAGCTGCTTTGTCACGCATGCCACGCAGTGAGAAAATCATCAACATGATCTTGTAAGTATGAAAGGGTTTGCCGTGATGCATTTACATAACAAAATCTATGCAGTTGCAGTGTGCATCATACATACAGGCAAGGAATGAGTGCCATCTACAGTAACACAGTACGTTACTAAAGGGTCCTCTGTAATTGTGTTCTTTACCAAATAGCGCATCTGATGCCTTCTGCTGTAATGTACCCTCCTTGGTGAGAAATTAGTACTTTGTGCCAAATTCAGCTCTCAGTTACATGGTTCAAATTGAAAAAACAACACTGGCTTCAGTGGAGTTATCCCAGATTCATCCCAGGGTTACTAAGAATAGATGTGATTTATGTAAATAGCTGGGTGTCAGGTACGCTCCAGTGCTAAACACTTTCTAAACAGAGGGATGAGTAAGACCTTTTCATTTGAATAGGAAACACATAGTGGAACTTTTTTTTTTCCACGTCCATACCCTACTTAGAAAGAGGTAGGTGTAAATCACCAAGGAAGAAGGTGCATTTTCCATTCCTTGAGAACCAGCAAATGTTTCGGGCCTGACAAAAGCATCACAGCGGGCAGCGGGGTATGTGAAGGGCTGGCTCTTCCTCCCTCAGACGTCAGTCACAAGTAGAGCTGGTTGCTGCCCACCACCCTCACAGCCAGCGGGTCCTGTCGGAGGAAGCCCAGCTTCGCAGCAGGAACGTTCATAGTAAAACAAGAGGGGCATTAGCAGAAGAAGACAAGGAAGTTTTCGCACACATTAGTTCACCATATGTTTGGCTCTAGGCTGCAGTTCCAGATCTTTCTAACTCCTCATTTATTATTTTTAAGGCTAAAATCCTAGAAAACAGTGGTTTAAGACAGCTAGGGACCGTAATTGTCATGGTAAATCCTACCTACCTGAGACAGAGTCTTCTTGGTTTCTTTTTTTTTTTTTTCTTTTTTCTTTCTTCTCCTCAGTTTTTTCCTTTCTTCTTTTCCCTTTCCTCTCCTCTCCACTCCTCCCCTCCCCTCCCTATTTGGAGGATGTGCAGACTGTTGCATTCCCCATCTCTTTTCACTGGCCCTTATTTCAGTCTTACCTGCTCCATGTGGGAGTGCCCAAGAGTGAGCCTAAGAGTTGCTCAGAATAAGCTTCTCTGCACTGGTGATTTTGTGCTAATAGAAGGGGAAAGGGGAGCTGGGTCTGTATCAATGGGCTCTGGGTTTCAGCCAGGATCAGTGCCTTGCAGCAAGAGAAACTAGAGGGATGCAGAACGCTTCCTCTGTGCGTGGCCGAGCAATTTCCCTTGCTTGGCTTCGCCTTCTCCAGCCCCCAAATCTAGAGGAAATGGGAAAATAAATACCACTCTCCATGCCCAATCTGCGAGAGATGTGACATGTCTCGGTCCTGGGCTGAAACCGATGTGACACACTGTTCCTTTATCCAGGCAGATTTTGGATCTGGCCCAGGGTTGTTCTAATCAAATGTGGTTTCCAGAGAGAGAGCTGCTCTTTAAACTGAACATATTCTGGGACGCGGGGTGGTGCGTACCATTACCAGCAGTGAAACAAGCAATTCTCAAAGTGTGAATCGCACGCAGTCAAACCTGGAACAGTTTTGACTCCCGTCTATAGACTAAATCCCAGCAATGCTCCTCTTGGAAAGTTTGGATTTTTTTTCATCCATTTTTACTAACGGTCGAGTCAGTCCTTCCCTAATCAAGTCAATCTTTCCCTAACATTATTTTTCCAAGTAAGCAGCTGATGCAGTCCCTCAAAGATTTTACATGTTTGGAAAAGGTGGGGTAATGTGTGCAAGGGGTCTGCCTCAGGTGGGCTGTGAGACCCAGACAGTTCTGCTGCAGCCCACGCTGTGGTGCATGTAGCGTTATGGGTCCTGGCCTGTAAATATTGTTGCGTGATAAAGATTAACATGTAATGATAAAGGCTGAAGATCCCTGACCTATATAGATAAGTGGAAAACCCCCATATATATATATATATATATATATGTATATATATATTCCAAAGTACCCAGAGACATCTATTCTGTAAGCCTCTTGCTTGTATGAGCATAAATCAGAAGAAAGAACACAGAAATCTGTGAGAGTCTTGCCACTGCAAAATGGCATAGGTAAGAGGAAGAATTGGACTTAGAACCCTTCATTACAGGTAAATAAAGATTTCTCAAAGTTTCAGATTGCATTCCTATTTGCTATTCTATGGACTAACGATATTTCAAATCTGGATTACAGTAATATTCTCTAGACCCAGTAATATTACATATAAGTCTTGAGTGATTTAATGGCTGTTCAGTGGTGGTTTTGATCCAGGTGAAGTGGTATTGGCCTCCAGCAATGCCTGAAGCTAAAAGCATCATGTGTTAGCAAAAAACATTAACTTGCCCCTCAAACCTCCTCATTATTACATTTATAGTCCTGTCAACCAACCTATGAGCCACTGGAAACGTAATGGAGGGGGTTTTATTGTTATTTTTATATTCTCTTGAATATTAAAAAGAAAATATATTGGAGAAAAAATACATATAAGATATTACTAGATATAAATTCTAGATGGATGAGCCACATGGGTTATTTTCCATCTCACAATGTTACTTTGCTATATGAACAGAATAAAGTTTTTTTTGGAAAAAAAGAGTGAACATGTTTATTCAGGTACTGAATAAAAACCTGAATTAATTAGAGAATATAAATCTTCATCTGGTTTCTGAAGTTATCTGCAGGTGTGGCAGCGTGAGATTGTCAAGGGTGAAGATTTCTCATTTGGGGAGATTTTGGTCACTAAGTCAGTGAGATACTATTTGAGGCTAGTAAAGTGCCCCTTTCCTCTTTTGCCTCTAAGTTTAGAAACATTTACAACGTTAATTGCTCTCAATTTCCCTTTCTTTGCCTGATTGCTGGGGCTGGATGCGGGGACTGCTGCAAAGCCTGGTGTATACAGGCTGTCTTTCCTCAGTGCACCGGTTGACAGCTGCTCTGCAGAAGAAACCTTCTGCGGCTGATGCTTGATCCTGTTCTGTCCCTGCAGCCCCTGCATAGGAGCCAGGAGCTCCTGGCATGGTAGTGCTGCTGGCCCTTTCATCTGTTCCCTGAAAGAGGGGCTGGCAATGGTTCTCAGCCCAGGTCGCTGCAGCTTGGGCACCCCAGGGATGGAGAAGCTGCTCTGCTGCCTCCTGTAGCTGAGCATGTGGAAATGTAAACTGTGCAGAAGCTTCTCCAAGGACATGGAGGTAAATGTCCTCATGAGGAAAAAAATGCATTTCCACTCTCTGGGGGAGAGGAAGGAAGGGCCTTTTCTAGTGCGACCTTCGCCTGCCACCCCAAAGAGATTGCAGGCACTGGAGACTGTGAGGAAGTACTTCTAAGCCCCAGAAATGTTTTTCCAGCTGCTGGCTTTGTTTTCTCTTTTGCCTTCCTGAATATTCAAAGCCAACAGTTCTTGTCCTGTTCTCCAGGTGTTTATGATGCTTCTCACTACCAACACTTTGCATGGCTTTAGTGGCAGCAGTTTGAGGCGGTACATTCATGTCATCTTTAGGAAGAAGAGAAGCTCTCACTGTGGCACTAACAGCTTAAGGATCATAAGGCAAAACCTCCTGTTGTGGAAAGACACATGCTGTAGTTCACCGAGACTCCCAGCTTCACCTACTCGATGTAGTTCTTGCTTCTGGCTGCTCAGTTTTTCCCCAGATCATTTCAGGACCATGAGAATGCACATCATAGGAAGCCTTGGCCTTGAAATCAGGTGTCGGAGCTCAAGGTGACCAGTGCCCACATAACCTGAAACTGCTTGCCTGACCAGCAAATATGTCTGTGCCACTGGTCTGCCAAGCTGGCTTCTCCCACTGCCACCCACAAGCTAAGGACCATGAGAAGCATGGCACAGACACTCAGCTGACTCCACAGTTCTCTACCTTTGAACCAAAGAGATGGCTACAGACACACTCTTCTGTCAGACCAGGTTAAGTCTGGAAGAGGAACTGCCTCTTGGCCTTTTTGTGTGAGCACACCACCATGCAAATGCTGGGCTGCTGCTTGCAGATCTATGGCAGCCATCTGATGAGCTTGAGTCTTGATGGGAGCTTGAGAGTTGAACTTGAGACTCCATGGCTTGAGTCGGGGTTTGCTCTGCCCCACAGTCTCTTGCATGACGTAGTTACGCTTAAAGGCCCATTGACTTGCAGTGGGATGAGGTTTCTCAAGGCCTGCATTACCCTTGAAAAGGGCATTGAGGCTTAGGTGTTCTTTAAGCATTTCTCTAATGTGAGGCTTGGTGACACAGGTTGTCTGTCCTGCTGAGGGCGTGTAAACCCCCTGCCTTTCTTTTCTGCTCTTGCTCTCCTTTCATCTTCTGCATCATCTTGTTTTTATTTAGGACTTATGTCACTGCTGTAGTGGTGGCCTTAGCCAGTACTGGAACAGCAGTGCGGGTGTGTCCTGTAATCAGCTCTTGCATGGTACAAGTGTAAAAACCCCACATTAAGGATTTTAAGGTTTAAATGCTGTTATTGTCCCATTCTGTGTTATTTCAGCCAGGAAGGTTTCTGGGGAGAAGAACTTCCCTCTTGGCAAGCCCCAACTCACACTACATTCATTTTCCCTGAAGTTTCACCCACCATATTGTGGGCTTCACCAGCGGTTTCAGATCCAAAATTCCTCCTGTGGTTTCAAAGCCTCAGACTGAAGTTGAAAACACGGAGCTCAGCTGTTTATATACAAAATCAAATATGTAGCCACTCTGATGAAACAAGACCCAACCTGGATTTCCACTGGGCATTAGCATAACTTCGTTGCTTTTGGCTGGGAACATTAAAAAGCCACCCAACACAAAGGAACACAAGGGCTTTGAAAAGACTATGTTTTAAATACCACAGATGACAACTGCAATGACTCAAAAAATGAAATCAATTTATCATTAGCCATTAATTACCAAATAGCTCTATTTTCTCCTTATGCTTCATGTAGCTTAGACTTTTGCATAATTAGGATGAAAAATGGAGGCAGAGTGGGTCTTGCATTTAAATGACATAAAGTCAGTATTCACTCCTCAGAAAACTGTGGTAAAGATTTTCAGGAGGACAAGAAGTTTAGGAGGGTTACATCAGGGAAAGGAAAAGCAAGTAAGCAGGCAAGCTTTGTTCTCTTTTAAACAGAGAGAAACTAATCACAGGACAGTCTTAAGTTGCAGGCAACTGCAGTGTTCTGTTTTGTCAACTGTTTTTGCACAAAGCTCCAAACATTGTAAAAATCTGTTTTCCTTCACACCTAGCATTGCTATGAGCTATATTGTAACCACATTCGCAGTGTGTTAGAGCCTGCCTCGGGGTTCCTTCACGGCAGGTTTCAGCTGGAATGATTTTTTAAATTTATTTTTTATAATAATCATTCCATTCAAATGGAACAATCGTTATAAAAAATTATCACAAGCCATCTTGGACAGAAAAATCCTGCCACAATAAACATGCTGAATGTCTTGCAAGAAGCACATCAAAAATGGTGATTGAGGCTGGATAACTGCTTAGACCCACACTCTGGATTATGCCTGTTACTAGTATTGTTTGACATTTGGTAGTGAAAACCATCAATTCCCAGTGACGACAAGTGAGGTAGGGACTTGGCCATAGTCATCTTGAAAGTAAATGCCATGAACTGCCCTCCTCCTTTGGGGACAGCCTGCATCCCTGCCAGGGACCCCCAGACCAAAGCCCCCTGCCCCATGGGCTAGCATGCAGCAGCTGTAGTGCTGGACCCGCAGGCCCCTGCGTACCGTGCTCAGCCACTGGCCGTGCCCTGGGCTACCCAGTCCCTCTGAGGAGGAAGCCTGAGCAGGTCCAGGGTGGGTTCTTTGGAGAAGGATCAGGTAGGGAAATGCGGGACACTTTGGTGAGCGATGGCAAGTTGTGCAGCTTCTGGCGAGGCTGCACCCACTCCATTGCTTGGTGCAGGATGCTGGCAGCTGAATACTTTTTGTGATAGCTCAGTTAGCTGGGAAAAAAGCACAAGAGCATTAGGATAAGCAAAAAAGCCTTTAAGTTATGAATTTCAACGCCATTATGCTGATTACTACTAACCTCTCAAAGAAGTTTGTCATTTGCCGTGGTCTCTGAGTGGAACATATTCCCCTCCTCTTCCTCACTCTGACCTTGAGCATCTGAGCGGAGCATGGCCATGTTCTTCTGCAGGTCTTCACCTACTCACCTTCCCGATCAGCACGGCAGGTTGCCTACCTTGCACTTCTGAACATTCATCCTTTTTCTGAGTCAGTCATGCTGAAAGGAAACTCCAGTGCCTTGAAACAATCTTTATGTCAAACAAACCACCATGTGTTTGAGTGCTAACAGCTGAGCAGCACCTTCCCAACCCGGTGGGGGCTTTGCTTCCCCAGGGGCAGCTCTGCAGAGGGACCTTCAGGAGGTGGGCGGGGGGTGAAGAGTTGGTATAGACCTCCGAGTTGCTGTTTGCAGGAGGGATCAGTCCGATCTAGAGCCCCACTGGAGCCATGGCTTCTCTGTCCTCACAGACGCAGAATATGTTAATGCTTGAGGTAGAGCTCTTGCCCCAAAGTTTCTCTGTGCTTGGCCATGCAACAGACTGCAGAGATGGGGCTGCGTGCAGGGTTTAGCTCCACAGGTGGGATCTGCAGGGGGATTTGTGTAGAAATTATCATTACCTTTAGGTGACCTGCTCCAAAGAGGAGCCTTTGTGGTGGATAAATAGAGGAAAGAAGGGAGGGGCCAGGCAGCCACATTGCTCAACAAGCCGGGGAAGCTGGTGAGGACAGCTGAGAGAGGTTTCATACTCCTATGCCCTTTAAAGATAGTTAGGCAAATAGTTCTTCAGGACACACAGGTCTGGGTTTCTTTCCTTCTGTTAGACTGAATTTTCCACTGGTGTCCTGCTGGGTGTGCTTCATAGCCTCGCGAGGGGGCCCGGGTGGCAAGGTGCCTTGGTGTCTATGTCATGGCAGCCACTGGGTGATCTGCAAAGGGTCTGACTGAGCTGTGTGTAAGAGCACTAGTTGTGACACATTTGGCGTTTACTACAAACCTCTGTATGCGCATTTCAAGCCACTTCCTAATTTCTAGATTGCTGCTGCATCCAATGTTTGGCAGGCTTCAAAAAACTTGAGCCCTTGCTGAAAAACATATGGCTGGTGTGTCAGGTTCTCGCTTGGCTGCAAGGCAGGAGCGTGTGCAGGGGGAGGGGGCTTGTCTCCTTGCCTTGTGGCTTTTGGGATGGGGTGGGAGCCTTTGCCTCCACGCGTCGCACATCCTGGGTGGGTGGCGGGGTTGGAAACTGCAGGGAAGGGTCTGGGACACAGTCTGGGCTGAAAGGAAAGGCAGCCAGGGCCAGAATGAGTCTATAGGAAAAGTGCAGTGATGTCAATGAAGCCAGAACATATGCCTGAGCATGTATGAAGAGACAGCAGTTGGATACCACAGTGGGAAAAGGGAGTAGAAACTACCCAGCAAAGTTGAATTCATGGATTTTATGCCAAGAAGCGAGGCTTTGATAATCTTCAGTCCCGTATTTCGACATCCTTTATAAGACCCTGGTCCTTACGAGGCAATGCAGCCCTCCCTTGTGCAAGATATCCTGCAATGGCATTCTCCCGAGCAAGGAGAGGGGCTTTTAGTCACCCTATGGTTCTGGAGAAGCTGAAAAGGGACTGTCTTTGCCCTAGTGACCCCTTTCTGTCCTCTTGCTAAGCTTTACTAGGGAGTCAATATTAGTCCAAAATGCTGTGTAAAAGGCACAGGCTGTATTTCATCTCAGAGGTCATGTTTGCACGTTACTCCTTCCTGTTTTTTTCTCAGGCTGATGTAAATACCTCCACAGACAGATTTTAGCAAATGTGTTTCTTACTGAAGTAGTGTCTGATAATACATTATCATTCAGAGGTTAGTGGTGGACTGCTCCAACAGATGAATTTTATGCCTGTTTGACAGCAAATTAAAGAATTAATTACCCTGTGCCTAAAGCCCAAGTGTGGCCTTTTTAAACGCAGCAGGATGCCTGTGTTGTGCCCACGGGGCAACCTCGTGGCCACGTCTGGACTCCGCTTTGGACATTTCTATCAAAATAAAGATACAGATACCATCAGGAATGGTTTTTTTCCCCCCTTGGTATTAGAGAAATCTGAGTGTTACAGGATCCCTCAGTCCTGGCTTCCTTGGTGTTCCCGTATCAGGTGCGAGTAGTGTTTCTGCTGATGCAGTGTCTTCTGAGTCGACTCCTGGTGTAGATTGCTGCCTGCTTCACAGGAAAGCGGATGAATGATATCAACTCATTGAGCTTATAAGTAGCACATTGGCAACACGCCACTAAAATATAAATACATTAAATGTACTGAAGGAAATGTTCATTCTGTTGTTTAGTGTTGGACATGCCCCAGTTAGGTAAATTTAATCTTCTTGAGGGTTGTTGCATTACAGCTGAATGAGATAGGCAGTTATCTTATTACTGATCTTTCTGTCATTCAGGGGTTGTGTTCTGGCGTTCGCGGTGTGAAATGTGCTCGCCCAAGAGCAGTACTATGAGTATTTTCCAAGGCAGATGAAGGTGCATAGGGGATCTATTACCACCTTGCAAGGTCTGACCCTTTATCTTGGAAATGTTCACATTCCTTGTCAGTCACACTGCTAGCATTCCCACCTCCTTTTGGGCAGAAACGTACAAAATGGTTGCTTCACCTATGTTTGTTAGGAAATGTCTGAAGCTCAGCCTCGCGGCATTTATTTTCTTCCCGTGTATTCCTTTTGTTAACTTGTGCGATGGGATTTTCTGCCGCAGCTCCTTCCAAAATCCCCAGCTCTGCCTCTGCTCCTGATGAGGTCAGGGGCAAGGCTCCCACTGACTCCAGGGTGAGCAGAGGCCAGCGTTAAGCATCAGACCCAAAGCCGATTGATTGCATTAAAGAGGAGTCTCTCCATTGTTTTCCACGGGTGCTGGGTCAGGCCCTCCGAACGTGATCCCACAGCATTAACTCTCATGACTGATCCCACTGAAACCGGGGAAGCTACTCCCGTCCATAAGCGCTACCAAATCCAATGCACAGCATTAACAAGCACTCTGCAACAGTTTAGCTCTTCTCTTCATTGTACGGTGAAGGGCAAGAACGAGGCAGGAAAAGGGAAGCAGAAGGAATAAATGAACAGAGAGACTTTGAGATGGTTGTGAAGAACGATGGTGTTCTGTATGGAATGCAAGTACTTAAATAAGACATTGGCTGTGTGTTTTACAGATAAGAAAATGTTATTTTATTGAACAGAAAGATACATGTTTCACCTACCACATCTGAACTAATCAGTGTAGGCTTTTAGAAAAAGTCTGTAATTACTCTGAGCACGTCATTAGTTAGATGTAAAATGAATGATATTGCTCCGTTTTATTACCTCTAGTGATATAGCCATTTGTATCATAAATTCATTGACCTCATCTTAAATGATCAATCCTGTAAGACAGACTTGATTCATTAATTCTTAAGTGACATTTTTTCTCCTCCAGTAATTTCCTCCTCATTGTAGGGACTGTTTTTCTGCCTTTTAGTATGGTATTGTAAGATGTTATATTACCTGCGTATGACATGCACATTTTATACTTCTACCTTAAATAAGCAGCGTAGACTGATTGCTTATATAAATAGATAGATCAATTGATTGGTAGATAGATAGAAATAAGGAAAATACTGAAATACATGGATGTAGTAGATGATAGACATTTCTCACTGACATTAACTTTAACACTTTGAGATGTTGCATAAAATCAATGAGCTAATTATCAGATACTTGGTCCATCCAGGATGCTCAGAGGAACAGAATTGCTGCCTTTAATTTCTGTGGCTTTAATTAATTTTATCTAGTGATAAAATATACGGAACAGTCTGTGATCAATATGTGAGTGAGGCAGGCAGACTTCAGAGATTCTTGTAGCTCAGTGAATTATTGAAAACAGGAGAAATCAGTAGAGAATTTCTAAGCAGGATTTCTAAATATTTTACTGAGGAAGAGAAAATATTTGTTTAGCCAGGGGTGACATAGGAGCCCACTCGAGATAAACAAATCAATACAGCAATAAAGCAGTGTGCTATTTCAGTGAATTTTTCAACTGATAACTAATAAAATTAAATTATTAGAAAAGATGCCACAAGTTTTTGGGGGACTGTATTTTTCTTTCAGTCTGTTTAATTAAAGTCACTGAGGGTACTCTTCCTAGAATGATAAGGAGGCCGGGTTTACTCTCTCGTATTTCTCTGGCAGCAGGCTTAGAAGTTCCTTTGCTTCCTTTGCCCAAAGGAAGGGCAAGTCTTAGCTGCACCATCCCAGGACTAAATCCGGGAAGCAGCTGCATCTGAAGTCCTGCCCCATCACTTACAGCAGCCATCTCTGAGGCTGGTCTCCTCCTTATCTCTCCCCTGCAAGCAGACACTGTTTTTGTGGGTGATGGGCTGGGATTGTCTTCATCCTGCCCCAGTCTGCCCCGGGAGCCAGCTGGGAGCTCCTGGTACATCTTTGTGCAGCTCTTGGGGTACATGCAGAGACCCCCCCCTGCCTTTTTGCACAGCCCCTGGTGCACGAGCATGCCCTGCAAATGGCAGAAGGAGTGTGGTGGTGTACATCCTGATTCCATACATGCAAAACAGATAGCATTTTGTGGCTACAGCAGTGAGCTCTCGATCGAAAATGACTTTAAGGCAAATTCAGCAGCTCTACTGAGTTAAATAGTACTTTATTAACTCACAGTGTAGACTCACAAATTCCTCTTTTGTCTGCTTGGAAAACAGTGGCAAGCCAGAAAATTTCAGGGGGTCAATTATAAGATGTTTCCATCAGATGATCCTGTGCTGACTTGCCAGGTGGGTGGCAAAACTCATACCCATGCCAAATACCCAGGATGGTTCAGTGCCCACTGGTGCATGTTTGCGCTATTTGCGGGAAGGGGTTGCCCAGCTCCAGTGCTGTCTGCGAGGGCCGCTGAACCTTCCTGCGGGGAGCAGAGGGAGAGCCGATGCCTGGTAAAACCTGGGAGCCCTTGGAAGTGGGGGGTGCTTCTGCTTTGCCCTGCTCCATGCGCTCCCGCTTCCCATCCGCCCCATGCCTGGGAGGGATGTATGCGTTGTGGCAGCGGTGGCATTTATCTCAACTTTTGTGTGTGTTTGACAGCCTTTTTGTCCACGTTTTTTAGGGTGCTACATCATCAGTGTGTGTTCAACGCAGAGCTGGACTTGTTTGTAACGCACCAGGAAATTTTCTTCCTTGCATGGGGCATTGTGCTGGAAATGCACCCACCCTAATGCCGCACACTTGGAGCAGGACCAGTACCCCCTCTGCTTTATCTCACGTGGCATTGTGTCTGTGTGCCCAAGCTAAAAATCTGGGCCCTGCATTCCCAAACTTCAGGGGTGACTTAATAGTTGCTACTTCTCAAGTAATTATTTAGTTTGATTTAAATGTTGGGATAAAAACTTCGTGGTAGAGAGAGGGAGTGCGTGTGTGAGTGTGTGAATGGGGAGAGGGAGACAGGAGAAGGAATCAAATAGCAACCTGACTGGATAACCCAACAGCTTTCAGAGTTAAAATAAATGGGCTAATAGCCATAGCATATAGTATGTGTATATAGATATATATTAAAGATATATTACTGAGAACTCAAAAATGTCACCACTGTTTATATTAAAGGAAAGCTGAGAGTTAAATGAGATGGGTAATCAGATGCCTGACATATGTTGTTTTGAATTGTTTATATGGCCAATAGTTATTAAAATTAATTATCCTTTTAATGCAGTCTTTTCACAATCATTTTTTTTTTTTTTTTTTTTTTTGTACAAAAGATATAGTCATTTCAAAACAAGCTAATATGGGCTCTTTGGAAAAGGCAGAACGAACAATACCAGGATGTATTCTGACATGGTCATAGGCTCAACATGCTGATAAAAAGCACCAAAATTCTCTTTCAGTGGAGAATTTTGAGAACTAATGTAAATGACAAAAATGGTTTTTTTGTGTCTGTGAAATTCTGTCAAAAAAGTAAGGCACTGAAAAATCTGACATCTGTTTATCTGTTTATAGCTATGGCAAGATTACTCATATTAATTCTTGTTTAAAATGCCATATGAAGGAAAGGCATTTGTGCAAACAAGAGTCATATTTGAATTGTAGATCATGTCTTCACCATCTGTGAGAGCTGTTGGTGTTGCAAAATTAATGTGTTAATGAAATCACAATAATTTCTCTGAAGTAATGGATTCTGAAGCTTAGAATGACTATTTTTTGAACTTTGGTGTCTAGTGGTTTACAACTGGGAAAACCTTTCACAGCTTAATTAGTTCTGCAGCCTTACTTTAAAAAAAATTGGCTGTGCCTTCACCACACCAATAATAACACAGAAAAGGATTAAGTGGAAAGCAGAGAAACAAAACAAAAATGAGCCTGCGATGCAAACTTTTTGCCGTAGTATTTGAAAAGTTGCTAAATAGACCCTTGCTTGCCAAGAAGTTTTACTCAAAGTGACTCGTACATGAGAGTGGGCAAACAGTTCAGAAAATAATTCCAGCTTGCCAAAACACCACAAATTTGGACTATTCGAACCTTACACAAATGTCCTGACTATTTCCAAGTTTCTCCTTGGAAAGAAGGGCAAAGGATGAATGATGCTTTTTGCTTCATGATGCCATTTTAAAATACCACACCCTGTCCAACTTACTATTTGATACACCTAATAGAATACTAAATGTTACAGCATGCTGCAGTTTAGCAGAAATGGTCTGAGTTCATTTCCAGCAACTTTCTGAGTCCTTTTCCAGTTATCATACTCCTTGTGTAGTATGGCATCTCAGATGGTATAGGTATGCTTAGTTTACCACTGAGGAGTAATCGCAGCCACACTCATATGGATTTTGTATACTTACTTATGTGTGTTATAACAGTTTATGCCAGCTGAGGATTTTTCTCTGTGGTATGGGTTTAAGATACAAAATGTACTGTATAAGGTAGAATTGAGATCATGGGAGCCATAAAAGGGAGTGGCATTCAATTCACCAATATTTTTGAGGGAAAAAAAGCGTAGTTTTCACAAACGTAACTATTTTTTTTCTGCTAGAAAAATACTGTCTTTAGAAAGCAACTGAAAAATTACTTTTAAAATAACACTATGAAGAGAAGATTGCTTTTCTTACCTGATTTGATTTTATTACTGTGTTGTAGGTATGTGACTGGTGTAAGCACATAAGACACACAAAAGAGTATCTGGATTTTGGGGACGGGGAAAGAAGGCTTCAGTTCTGCAGTGCAAAATGTCTCAATCAGTACAAAATGGACATTTTCTACAAAGAGACACAGGCCAATCTTCCAGCTGGACTGTGCAGTACATTACATCCTCCAGTCGAAAATAAAGCAGAAGGCACTGGGGTGCAGCTGCTGACTCCAGATTCTTGGAATATACCGCTAGCAGATGCTCGGAGAAAAGCCCCATCCCCAGCGTCTGCAGCTGGCCAAATTCAAGGTCCTGGACCATCAGCGTCTACCACTGCCTCTCCATCTGACACTGCCAACTGCTCTGTCACTAAAATCCCCACGCCAGTTCCCAAACCTATTCCCATCAGTGAGAATCCAAATATTCCACCAGTTTCTGTCCAGCCACCTGCTAGCATTGTGCCTCCAATTGGTGTCCCACCTCGCAGTCCTCCCATGGTGATGACAAACCGTGGGCCAGTTCCTCTGCCCATATTCATGGAACAGCAAATTATGCAGCAAATCCGTCCACCGTTTATTCGTGGGCCTCCTCACCATGCCTCAAATCCTAACAGCCCTCTGTCAAATCCAATGATTCCTGGAATCGGTCCCCCACCAGGTGGTCCCAGAAATATGGGTCCCACCTCTAGCCCCATGCACAGGCCAATGCTTTCGCCTCATATCCATCCCCCCACAACACCTACCATGCCTGGGAATCCTCCCGGCTTGTTGCCGCCTCCCCCTCCCGGAGCTCCTTTGCCCAGTCTTCCCTTTCCCCCTGTCAGCATGATGCCAAATGGTCCTATGCCTATGCCACAGATGATGAACTTTGGATTGCCATCCCTTGCCCCGCTGGTGCCACCCCCGACTCTACTAGTGCCATATCCTGTCATTGTCCCTTTGCCTGTCCCCATCCCCATTCCCATTCCCATCCCTCACATCAACGACTCCAAACCCCCCAATGGCTTCTCCAGCAACGGCGAAAGCTTCATTCCGAGTACCTCCAGCGAGACGCCTGGGGCAAAGCCAACCAATAGCTCTTCGTCCCCTCGAGAGTCAAAGCAAGGATCATCTAAATCCTCTGACTCCTCACCGAGCTGCTCAGGCCAGTCCCTAAATCAAGCTCAAGTGCTTCAGGAGCACAGTAAAAATGAAGTTGTTGACTTGACTGTCAGACCTAGTAGTCCAGTGAACAGTAAATTTGGTTTCCCCAGTGTGCTACAGGGTCCACAGGATGGTGTGATAGACCTAACAGTAGGCCACCGGTCTAGGCTGCACAATGTTATCCACAGGGCTTTACACGCCCAAGTGAAAGTTGAACGTGAACCTAACAGTGTTGTAAATTTGGCTTTTGGTAGCTCAGACAAAAGGAACTGCAGTGACTGCAGGGACAACTGCAGCCCAGTTGACTCAAAAACGTTACCGTGCAGTGACGGAGCTCACTGCTGTCCTGTCTCCTTGGCCTCTGGCACGCCGGGACTGGAAGCTGGTGCAGCGGTGTGCAACGTCATTGTGAATGGCACGAAGAGCACGGAGGGTTCTAAGAACCCAGAGCCCCCCCAGGAGCCAAAAAAGCCCCAGCCCCCAGAGGAGCTGGCGGTGAGTGAGCTGGAGTCCGTTAAGGAGAACAACTGTGCGTCAAACTGCCACCTCGAGGGAGATGTTGGCAAGAAGACTGGGGAAGAGCCCCTTGCTGGGGGAGACAAACAGGACCCGAACCTTAACAATCCAGCAGACGAGGACCATGCATATGCTTTGCGGATGCTGCCCAAGACAGGTTGCGTGATCCAGCCTGTGCCAAAACCAGCAGAAAAGACTGCTATTGCACCATGCATTATCTCAACGCCAATACTCAGCACAGGGCCAGAGGATCTGGAGCCACCATTGAAAAGGAGGTGTCTCCGAATTCGAAATCAGAATAAGTAAAGGTTTGTGTAATCACTACTGCCTTCTGTGTGAATAGAATGAGTATTTTCAGGTATGAGGTCAAACTCGTGTGGATGTGGCCTTCGTGAAACAAAAAGATACAGATTCCGATTTAGCAGCACTTTCAGAAAACTATTGGTATTTATGTTTTAATATTGTTCTTTGTGTTGTATTGCATCTGTACTTGTCAGTACTCCATCCATCAGCAGCCTCATTACACTTTTGCTCACAGAACATTTCATGATGGTGCTGGCTGTGAAGTTATTGTTCTGTGTATGTCAAAGTCAGTGGTTTTCTGCCTAGGATATGGTTTAGGTCTGGGCCATTAATCTGCTTACTTATTCCAGCTGAGTTACACAGCAACTCAAGCCTTCATGATGATGATTGAAACTGCCCTACAGCATAGCATAGAGCAGGACGACCCAGCTGCTTCCTGCTAGCTCAGATCCAATTGACTTACCAAATGGTCATCTCCAACTATCTTTCTTTGACCTGCCTCCAGACTGCACCCTGGCATTCAGCCGGGCTGTTCTCTGGAGAATGTATCCCCTCTCCCTGAGCTTTCCTTCCTTGGGTATGGGTGCTTAGGGACTGCCTGCTCTTTGGGACCTGCCTGCTGTAGCTTATCTCAGCAAGACCTGTGCCATGGAGCTTTACTCTCTTACCTGAGGTATCTGCCTTTGGTACGACTCTCCCACCTTAGAAAAGCAGTTGATGTTTCCCTCAGCCCTGAGGTTCTTACATGTGTGTGGTTCCTGGTAGGGCCACAAAGCAAGGCAGAGATACAGGTAAGCCCATCAACAACTGTGGCTTGTCCAAGGACAGTGCTCCAGAGGCAGAAACCCAGCATCCTTCACTCCAGCCTACTGAATCCCTCTGATAAAAAAGTGCCTTTGTAAAACTGTTAGTTTAATATATGTCTGTTGCTTCAAACCTGTGAGCAAGGAACAAATGTAATTGCATTTGTTTAGATTCACAAGCGTGGAGAGCTTCTTTCAGGAAAAGAGAAAATGGTGGGTGTTGCAAGAAATCTGTTCAGCAGTAAAATACTGACAGTTTGCCGGATGTGGCTTGATGACATGCCAGATTTCATTACAATCCGTGGAATATTCTGTAGCCTCCAGTAAATCCCTGTCCCTGGTAGCACAAATAGTGACTGCAGCGGTGCAATACGAATATTGCCTTGAAGGGCTTGGCACCTACAACCGTAGATAGCAGCGCAGGCTGTGGAATCTGGGCCATTGCAACATCTCCCTGCTCCATCAGTACAGGCTAATTGCAGCATCAAAGATACCGCAGTATAGTCAGGACTCCCTTTTTATTTGTTAATGCTGCGTTCCCTGTGCTGGCTGCAGTGCCGGAAATGTTACTTCCCTTGATCACAAACAGTATTTATTTACTTTCTTCAGTGGAACAGAACCATTATTCTTTGCTCTCGGCATGTGCTGACACATTTAAAAGATACATTTGTAAGAACAGACAACTGTAATTCTTGGACGGATAACCAACACATACAGTAACTCAGAAGTGAAATGAATATTTAAAATCTTTACACACTCCTAGGCCCTGCTAGTGGGGATCCCCCTACCCACCCCTGAGGTATGGGTGGACTATATGTGCCTCTCAGCAGCAAGATCTTTATTGGAAACCCCAGTATGCCACCTTTTGAGCTTGAAAGATTGTCTCTTCATAAATGTGCATATGCTTTTACCTAGGGACCGTGATTTGATCTAGTGAGAAGGCTGCTACTTGACTGTATCCCTTTCATTTAATTCTAGGAGAGCTGTGGTTAACCCATCCTTTCCCACCTTGCTCAAGCTTCCCATAGCTGTGGTTCGTTTCAAGCCAGTGCTAAGAGACTTGCACTTTGGTGTGCTGACACTGTAGTCAAAGACAGACTGGTTCTTAGCATCTGTTTATGTTTGCCCAGACAATCCAGGCTCCAGTAATGCCACTGCTCCAAGGTCCCGATCCCAAGAAGGGTTTAGCGTCACCCAGAACCAAAGCTTTAAAACTCAGAGGGAGTTCTGTCTTCACTGAGTTGTGTATTTTTGCCTGTTGATGCGATTATACATGACATCACTTCATGGATAGTATTTGACAGAGAAAGTGGGCCAACTGAACAAGCCACATTGAAAAGACAAGAAAGATGCTTTATCACTCAGTTGTTGTCCTCGGCTCTTTGTATTCTCTGAATGTCAATAACTACCACTGTGGTTGTCCTTAGGAATAACCATTTTCCCATTCACCAAGAGTTTGATATATTCCTTTGTCTCAGCGTAAGGGTTGTCTTACAGGAAAGTTTTCAGGTTGCCAGGCAAAATTAATCTGACCCAATGTAGACATCTGGAACGAAGACACAGCTGAGCTAATTGTCTAAACTCTCTTTAAAATCAACCTAGAGAAGCAGGCATTTCAAAGAGAGTGAGCTCATCCTGAAGTTGACAACTAAGACAGCTCAGACAAATTGTGCCTTAGGAGTGCCTGTTTCTCCCTGCTGTGAAGGAAACTTAGGGTGACTGGCACAGACATAGATGTCCCCATAGACACTGAAAGTTAAAAAGCCCAGCCTAGGTGTCTGCCATGCCTCTGGGGTTTGTGCAATAGCACGGCATGGCAGAGTGATAGTTATTAGGCAGTCTGTGTTCATCCCCTCCTTTCTCCACAAAACCAAAAAAAAGTAAGGCCTCATATCTCTTCTCTATGCAGAAGAGATATGAGACCAGGATCCTCTTGTGCTTTAAGGGAAAGAGGATACCCAAAATACTTTGCAGAAATAAACAGCATCTTAACTATCTCATTCCAGCGGGTACCTCAGTGAAATGTGGGTGGGTTTTGAGCCTCTCAAGGCACGCACAAGTGATTTGTGCAGCTCTGATGATTGGTTTGAGGTGAGGTGTCATGGTTTAACCCCAGACGGCAACTAAGCACCACACAGCCACTCACTCGTTCCCACCCAGTGGGATGAGGGAGAGAATCAGAAGGGCAAAAGTGAGAAAACTTGTGGATTGAGATAAAGACAGTTTGCCAGGTAAGGCAAAACCCGCAGGCACAAGCAGAGGTAACCAAGGAATCCGTTCAGCACTGCCCATGGGCAGGCAGGTGCTCAGCCATCCCCAGGGAAGCAGGGCTCCACCACGCGTAACAGGTACTTGGGAAGACGAACGCCACCACTCCAAACGTCCCCCCAGCCTTCTTCTTCCCCCAGCTTTATGTGCTGAGCTTGACATTCTGTGGTGTGGAATGTCCCTTGGCCAGTCGGGGCAGATGTCCCAGCTGTGTCCCCTCCCAACTCCTTGTGCATCGCCAGCCTGCTCGCTGGTGGGGCGGGGTGGGGAGCACAAAAGGCCTTGACTCTGTGTGAGCCCTGCTCAGCAGTAACTAAAACATCTCTGCCTTATCAACGCTGTTTTCAGCACCAATCCAAAACATAGCCCCATACCAGATACTATGGAAAAAAATTAACTCTATCCCAGCCAAAACCAGTGCATGAGGACTCTTTGGTTTCATGCAGAACCCTGCTTTCACTAGTGCAGGTAATAGCCAGTCCAGGGGAGCAGGGAGGCTGCTTAGATTTCTGGCCTCCCAAGCAGTCTCTCTGTGAAGGCTGTGTAGGGCTCAGAGCCTGCCCGCGTCTGTACAGAGGGGACGAGCAGGGCGAGCACAGCATCAGTGCAGCCTCTTACACCGCAGCCCTGACCTCTGCCATCCCCATAAGTTCCTTCTGCCCAGGCCTGGGCAAAGGCGGAGGTAAAACCCTGCTCCTTCAGCAGTCTGATTGAGGGGAGGATCCCTCATGATAGTCCCAACCTCATAGAAATGCCATTAAAATACAAAGAGGGTAGGAGCTGCACTAATAATTGTGTTGACTTGAGCCCTTGGAAGTTTGAATCGATTGCACTGGCCACACTAACCCAGGAGAAGAAAAAGTTCAGAGAACTGTCTTTTTCTTTCTTGCTCCCCACCTACCCTAATTGGAAAGTCTGATCATATTGCCCTAATGTGCTTCTTTTCCTGGATTTTATTTCCTATCAAATTGTATGAAAAGAAGGAAATTAGCCAAATATTTTTACGCCGGAGTTCTGGACAGACAGATTGAGTTCATGTAATAGCAACATGGACTCTCTAAAAAGGAATCAATGCAAGCATGACCTTTTTGGGCAAGTTGCCAAACTCTGGATTGTTTAATGTACCAATTACTTGATTATTGGAAGTGCTAATCAGCAATATAATCCTTGATGTTAAAGTTTAGTCTCTCCATCAGGATGTGGACTGTCAAGCTGTTCTAGCTTGATGCAGTTTGAAGAACCAGCAAAAGATATCTTGGTGCCAAAGTCCTACTATGATAAAGGAATGAAGCTAGAAAGAATATTCTGTTGAGTGTTATTTTTTTCAAGTTTGAGCAACATGAGTTTCTAAAATTAGCAGTGTTAAGTGTTGCCTGCCTACATGCTCTATGTCCAGGCAGGATCAGTTTTAACCCTCCAGTTTTGGTGTCAAGGTTTCCTAAAGCAATAAATGGAAACACTAAGTTCTGCTTGGATTTAACATGATAGTTATGGTAAACTAAATTAGAAAATCAAGTGGCACACACTAAACTCACAACTGGCTTCTGTGTGTATGTGTGTGCATTGACTAATCCTATGTTGAGGGCAGAATCGAGTTTTTCTGGTTGTGTCAGCAGAATTTCTTCCAGAAGTAGGAGAAATAGTGAGAGTATGGCCACCTACAGAGTCAACCCATATGTCCTGGGGTCAGCATCTGCTGAGTTATAGGCCCAAACCTCTAGCTGTCTAGTCCATACATTGTAGTCGTAAAATTATACAACATGCAGAATGCTCCAGTTCGGAGCAGAAGTAATATATATCCCACTGTGAGCTCACCTGCCCATAATGGTCCAGCACAAGATCTCCTGCTCTGGTCAGGATTCCTGAGGCAAGGGGCATAGCTATTAACCTCCCTTTCTGCCTTAAGAGTTTTTATCGCTCCCATGTCACTGTGGCATCTATCTACCAGCATCTTACCCTGCTGTCCTCGCTCTGATCAGGATAGAATTTGACCTTAAAGGTATACTTGAAAACAGATTTTATATATTTAAACACATGTTTATGCTCATCATCTTCATTGACACAGTACTATGGGGCAGAGCCTCAGCTAATTTTAACTGGATATAGTTCCACTGGTACTAAACTAATTTAAATCGGCAGAGTAATTTGGCTCGTACACTTAACACCTACTCTTCTGGTTCAGAAGTTTTCCTTCACCTGCCTTCATATGAGCCTACAGAAATTTTCCATTTATCCGAAGGGGGAGAGGAGAGACTGTTAACACCACAAAGCCTTAAACACATTTGCCTGGAACCAAAGCTTTGCCCTTGAGAGCTGCCTGGCTCTAGCAGTGTGATCTTATGTTTCAAAATTGCCTGTGTAGCTTCTGAGAGATATTAAATCAGAAAAAGGATTTCCCATAAAGAAAAGAAAAAAAAAGAAAGAAAAAAAGGGTTCTCAAAATGGTGAAGTATAAAATGACATACTTCCAGGGTAGCTTTCAGCTCCCACATCTTGCTGCCGGGGTGTGGGAGCGCTAACTTCCGTCTCAGTGGCAGTAAATAGCAAGCTCATGGTACGCTGCCATAGATCATGGCACACTCTTTGAAATCAAAGGAACAAGTGCTCATTTCTGATGGGTTCCTTCTGCTTTTCCATAAAACCTCCTAAGGCATATGTTTCATATATGAAATCTGATTCTTGAACCCAATTTAGAAAATAACTATACCTGGTCTGATTTGCAAAGGTAGTGAGCATCTAGGGCTGCTGGCAAACAAAACACGTGGCCAGAACTTCAGCCAGGAAAAAATACTATTGCGTGATTGAAAGACCACAGAAATCTGCAGAGCCTGCAGCTTCTGGAGGATGTAGCCTACCTGATAGCTCCCAGGATCTGAGACCACTGACTTAAGAGATAGTTTTGATGCCTACTTGCCCTTATTAGTTTTAATTGTCTTGTGAAATGAAAATTATTTGAACAGAAATAAGCATCTTAATCCATGCCATTCCCTAAGCTGGTACAGCCCACATTCATACTGAAGCAATGAGTTCCTCGTAATTGTTTGTCAGGCTTTAAAGACTGACCAGTCACTTTCATGCATATAAAGCCTAACAGTGCTCGCATTTAAGTTGGTGCAGAGTAGATTCAGCTGCATTCAAAAGTGCTAAGTGTAAAATGGGCATAGGGAGAGACTCGAGCTCTCCATCAGTCTGTTCTTGCGCTGTTGAGCTACCCAAGTCAGTGGCACAGGGGAAGTTTATGGGGAAAAAAAGCACAACTCATGATTAAATACAGAGTCCCTAACAACAAAGACTATAGTAAAACAGACAGGCACCCTTGTAAAAACATCATCTGAGACGACAATTGCCTTTACATTCAGAGGCTGAGATCCTGGACAGTGTGTGTCTGATTGCCACTGAAATCTGATAGGGAGCTAAGCACCTAATAGCCTTTGTGAAGCTTGACCCTGAAACAACCATGGCCGACTTCAGTGCGGAGCGGTGAGCTCTGAACAACTGTGAGGAGCTTATAAACTGTTTCTCAGTATTACAAGCAATACCTGAAAGTGGGTCAGAAAGGAGCACAACACTTTTGAGGGCTGTGGCTGTGAAAAAGTTGGACATAACTGAGCAGTGAGCAACAGATTTTAAGATAAAATTAAATTATTGTTTTAAAAGCAGTGGTAGATTCAAGAAAAGCAGGAGCAAAGCTGTTTGAGCAAGAAACCAGGAGGAAATCAGACTGTGACAAGCAAGATTTTCTGAAGCACTTTTTGTTTCCAGATTACCTGCTGAGTCTCCCTCTGTATTTTGAGGTCACATAGAGCAAAACGGGCAAGTTAAGCACATTCCTGGTGCCTCCATCAGTTGAGGCCTCGCAGATCATTACCTTATTTACACTATTTTGATAATGAGTTGCATTTCACTCCCGGGACAGAGATTGTGTTTGGAAGCATGTGTGAACATCTTGTGAGAGCTGTGAATCGAAGTAACCTCTGACATTTTGCAGAACCCTCAACTATTCAACATTTGCTTCTACCATGAAAATTAGAGCTAATTAAATATCTGGGCTTAATTCTGAGCAGTAGTGTGCACACTCAGCGCTCAGTGCCTCTAATGCAAGTCGAACACCCGTGGCACGTTACAGACCGAGGTCCTGCCTCTGACTCATTTGCATGGCTTTGCTTCCCCGGAATGATTTTGGTGTTTGAAAAGGATGGGATTCCTGTACAACATGTGTCTCAATTTGTAACGATATCCTCCCTGCAGCTGGCTTGCTTTTCCAAGTGTTTCTGAAACATTACTGTCTTAAATTCAAGCCAACCTACAATAACAAATTATCGAAAGGCAAAGAGGCTGAACTGCGTTTGTCAAGAGGACACCCCCACTCTCTGCCGCACTCCATCTTCCAGTCCCGGTTTTGGACTTTCAGGCTGTGTAATGTAATCACCTTCTATGGAAGCACACATCTACAAAAAAAAAAAAAAAAAAAATTGTAAAAAAATAGGGGTTTTAGGGACTGAGTGAAGCAGAGTGAAATAACTGTCGAGTTCCAACCTCTCTGGAAAGATCTGCATCCCATCATCAGCGGATTGATATTGAAACCTATGGTTAGAGCAATTTTCAGCTATTTATTTGGAGCCCACTTGGTTAAATGTAAAACTTTGTGTTGCCTGCTTATGCTCCAAGTATTTATAAGCTTTCATGAACCACTTGTGCTGCCACTTCTATGTTGCTTATCCAAAAGGAGGGGGGAAAAAAACCTTTCCCACAGGAATTCTCCAATTGAGAGATGTTTGAACATGGGTAGAAAAGAAAAGATACGTGATGAAGTCACTGAAAATTTGAATTCTGACCCTAATTTTCAAAGGTCAATTAGAATACCAATTCAGTTTTATTTGAAGCCGTTTACCCATTATTGCTGAACTGGTTGTCTTGGTGGTAAAAATACTGTTCCTGTTTTCTTGAGGTGGGAGAGGAGGGGAGAAATAGAGAAAATCTAAAACAATGGTTGGGTCCAATGCAGGTTTCTCAGTGTCCAGCAGTGCTGGGGATAAGGGAGATGCCCTAAGGTGCCTGGCATTGCACTGAGGTCTGTGCCAGGTCTCATCCACATCCTCCTTATGTGTTCTTGGTGGGTTTTTCCTCTTCATTCCACCACAGTACAATCTATCTGACATTTTGGACACCTGAGCATGCCCCCTTGCCTTTGGATGGGTCTGCATCTGCTCTTGCTTAGGCTGAAACGAACCAGTATGGGGGCTGTGAATACCAGGGAGAAACCCCATGGGGATGGTGCCAGGCATGCAGCCCTGGATGGTTATGGATGGAGGGCTTATCCATGATTGCTTCCTGATATGGGATGCTGAAAATTTCACTAAAAAGATTCAATGCTGCTTCTGAAAAAAAACATGTTATTATTGTTATTGTTGTTGTTATTGTTGTTGTTATTGTTGTTGTTGTTGTTATTTTGTGGTCCACAATAACATTTCAGATTAAAAAGCCAGGCTGAGGCATAACCCAGGTGAGGAGGAGGACTCTCACAGGGAGGTACAGGCTGTTTCTTGGCGAGACTCCCATCCTCACCACCAGTCCTCCTCCGCACCGCTGCCTACAGTTAATCTGCCTTTTTCTGGCTATTTAGCTGGTTTTACTGGGGAGATCAGCTTGGATAAGAAAATTGAGAAGCACCTCAGAATAGTCAAAAGCCTAGTGGTTTGGGCCCACAGGAGGCTGCTGAAATTCAAGTTGAAGTTTCTATTCTGATTCAGACAAAATCAGAGGCTTAAAGAAGGGTTATCAGATCACAGTGGTTGACTGTTTTCAGGAAAGGAGGGTAGAAACTGTCTGGATTTGTTTTTCCTTCTGTTTCAGCTTCTATGTTTTGGTTTTTTGTTTGTTATTTTTTTGCAAAGGATCCTTGCGAAGTTTCAGCTTTATCCCTGTGCAGAATGGGAGAATTAGTTGAAAATTTGGCTGTTTTTTTTTTAAAGGAAAATCTTCTGCTACCTCTGCACATGAAGCATCAGGGGGGCAAAACAAATTATTTACAGGTCTGCCCAATACACTGGTGCTGCACTAACTGGAGAGCAAGGAGCTGCCTTGTTGTTGCGGAGACATACCCGATTACCCCAGTGTAAAGCAGAATCTGGCCCAGGCAGGCTCTGTGGTCTGACACAGGGGACACGGCCAGGGACAGCGGGTGCTACAGCTGAGATTAGAAGTTGAGAACCGTGATGGAATTTTGCTCTTCACATGATCTGTGTGCCTACCTTGAAATGCCTCGAAATGTAAACCAGAGACCCTCTGCCAGTGAAAGCCTGGAGAAAGATGGTGCCATGGGGCTGGGTGGGAGGGCCTGCTTGACATTGGTTTTGTCTTTAGTTCAGATTGAAAGTGAAGAGGAGTTTCATGAACTCGCTGAGCAATTGCTACTTTGAAAAGTAGGAAGTGGTATAGGTGGGGAAGGATGCTAATGGCAGAGAAACCTGACAGCAGCACCAATGCTGATATCTGGGGAACTGAGCCCAAATGTTCGTCTTAGCTTACCAAGACAGGTCTCCTCTGCCTTCCTCCAAAGTTGGTGGATAGAGAGGCTCTTCCCAGATATGTTTTGGATCACTGGCAGCAGTGCCTGCTCTGGAGCACCCCTGGGTGTGGGAAGGAGAATGAGGACACTGGTCCCCCCCAGGTTAAAATTAGTGAGCCCCTGCCTCTCCTCCACCTGTACCACAAGGAGAGGAAAGGAGAAAGCAGTGTGGTTCGGTGGGGAGCTGCTTTCACAAAAAGCTTGACAGTGATGGGTACATGAGGAAACAGAAATTTAAAACGCTGCAGCATGGATTCCTAGTGGCAGCTGTTTTGCCCAGGAGAATCCAAACCTGAAGGGGAGAGAGGTGTCATGTCCCCTGGGTCTGTGCAGAGCAAGTTGCGCGGTGAAGTTGTGTTGCTGCTTTGTAGTACAGGGGAGGATTTACAGCAGCCCAGGCCATTGTCCCCAAGTACGTGACTGCTGTCTGCTGAATTTAGGGAATTCTATTTCCACTGGCTATGAAGAAGAGCTGCATGCTTACCCAGGCCAAGACTGTAGGCCTGTTGTGGGGGGACCACTGTCTTTATGGAAATGTGTAATAGAGGAAAGAGACTCTTTTTCCCTTCGCTTTAAGCTGTATCCCTACCATGGAACCTGGGTCTGGAAAAGAAGCAGTCAAGAGCAGACTCTGCTGTTAGATAGCTGGGTTCTGAACAGTTGTCACCATTTTTCAGAGAGGTAGAGAGGGCTTCATTTCTGTCCCGTTTCTTTTCAGTGAACTGGCTGCCTGGTAAACCTAGGAGTGCAGACCCCACATCTTCTTGGTGACTCTCTTCCACAGTAATGATTCCTTTGCTCTTTCTATTTAAGAGATGCAGGAGCATGATGGAGAGCCTAGAACTGTATTTCCACCATTTCCTTGCTGCATTTTCCACCTGAACATGAGGAGAATCTTCTTTACTCTGAGAGTGACAGAGCACTGGAACAGGCTGACCAGGGAGGTTGTGGGGTCTCTTGACTCTGGAGATATTCAAAACCCACCTGGACACCATCCTGTGTGACCTGCTCTAGGTGAACCTGCTTTGGTGGGGGACTTGGACTAGATGATCTCTTCCAACCCCTGTCATTCTGTGATTCTGTGATAACAAGGGCATGGTGATGTATATCCCTGTTCCTAACTTCGCTAGCTAGTTTCAGGGTTCAATTTAACTTACATTGAATGAGTTTAGTGAGAGATGGTACCAAATGTACCAGCAAGGGGCCGAATGTAGATGTAAACTGGTGAAATTTCCCCAAAGGCTTTTCTAGCAATAGACACAGGGAAGCACACGACAGACTTTCTGCTTTCCAGTTCGTGTTTCTCCCTCAAGGTCCTTCTCCAGCTACAAGGCGACTGGATACAATTGCAAGCACGGCTTCTGGTGCACCCCTGCAACAATTCAGTCACAGAGTTGGGGGTGACTAAGCTGTACATACCACTTCTTCTGCCTAGGCATAAAAGGAGGGCAAATCCCAAGCCTCTTACCCAATGCGTTCCTTAAAGTCACAATGTCTGATTGTGACAGCTCAGATAACAGCTCCCATTTCAGTAGGCGGAAGAGCTTGAGTTGCATATCTAACTCAAAGTTGAGAAGGATCCATAGCTTACAAGACCAGAGCAGAAGGAAAACACCATCTTCAAAATCGAGGGTTGATGCTTAAGGACCCTGCTTATTATCCCATTTGTGCTAAAGGCCTCCCCTGACTCTTACAATGTGGCATCCCTTCAGTTAGCTCATGGAAAGATAAATCATCAAGTATTCAAAGGGGAAGGTTTTGATGAAAAAGCTTGAAGTGCTTTAAGAATTGCTACAAAAAAAAAAAAAAAAATAAATTACAGAACTATTACAAGTAACAGATGATTCCAGAGTGTTTCCAGGGCTGAGCTTGCTCCCATGCTGACTTTAGCTGCACTCTTGTGGTTTATCTTCAGAGCAGTTTCCCTGAGAAAATAATTGCAGTGCCTTTACTCTAGGGCCATGCATGTCCCAGATGAGCTAGGCCTCTTTTAGCACATCAGCATTCATTGTCCGGGTGAATTAAGTGCTGTGCTAAATGATGGAAACTCTTCCATGCCAGCCCACATCAACGGTTGCCTCAGCCTTCCCCACCCAGTCTCTTAATTTTTTTCTGAACAATAAGATGTGAATCTGGAGACAGAAATGTTCAATGGAGCGCAGAATGAGCGGGAAGCAACCATGGAAAACACTGTGTGTGCCTGCATGCATGCATGTGTCCAAAGCCATGTCAATGACATGGCCCCTCTGAGGAGGTAGGACATGGCTGGGGAGGGCACTGGGTAGAAGCAGCTATTTCTGGTGGCTATCGCTGCCAGCAGGAGTGTGCTGCCAGCGTGGCAGCACTCGATTTGTGGGGCAGCGCTGGGAGCAGGCACACAGGGATGGGTGCTTGGGTATGGGGGAGCAGGAGAAGGAAATGCCCCTGCAGCTGAGCTACCCAGCTCCTCAGCATGGAGGCACGGAGGGGGAGTGGAGTGAGGAGCACTTCTAGCAATTGGCTCTACCAAGCAGGGCCAAGCTTCCCACCACACCAGTTCCAGGGGCTGCACAGGACAAAGGGCTGTGGGTCTGCAGCAGCACCTGGAAAGAGCTGGCTAGCTGCAGAAAGGGAGGAGGGAAGCTTGCTGGGAAGGCTTTGCTGTAGCTGCCAAACTGTCCTGCCAAGCTCTAACTCTGTGTTGTTCTGAGCAAGGATTTAAATCTTCACGTGTCAGGGCATAAACCAAAGAGGAAGCTCTGCGTTGGTGCAGCCTGTTTTCATAGCTGCCTATTGCTCAGGTTACAGCTAACAGCCACAGAGGGCATCAGTGCAGCCAGGTCTCACCTACTGTTCAGGGGAGCACTGTGTCACTGTCTGAGACTTCATAGATAAACCTCCAAGTTACCTGCTTGAGCTGGGTCATCATCCAGTTGAGTTATTCTCCTTTTTCCCCCCTGCAATGACAGCAGGGCAAAAATGAGCCTTCCTACTTGTGCTCTTTCTGTCATCCTTTCCGTGCTGCTCCTGGGGTTGGAACTACAGCCTGCTTCTGACTTCTAAGTGGTCTTCCACCCAGGATCAGCCCAGTCCTGCTTAGCTTTGGAGAGCAGGAAAAACCCGGTGTGCTCACCTCCGTGCAACTCATATAAGCTCAAATACATGGCTTTATGCTTACAAGAATTCTTCTTTTGTGGTTGATGCAATTTTTCTATCTGTTCAGCAATAGTTGATGTGTGTTGAGGGCAAGTTCAGCTGGGATGAAAAGCATATGTCGCTTCCTAAAAAGTAATTTGTTTTTTGGGGAGATAAAAATAGCTGACTTTACTGTGCTGGTCATGCACACTAGTGTTGGCATGGAGTGTGTAACATCTAACTGTGAAGTGGTGATGACTAGTGCATTCTCATTTCTTTATAAAACTTTGCATATATGCCTGATACGGATTTTTATTCTGTCACTTGATCACTACAAAGATGCATTCATCAAATGCAATTACTGCCATATGAGCCAATCAATAGGGAAGGTCCTCCTCTCCAATCTGCACATTCAGTTACACTGAGTCTATCTGCAGCAGGGGAAAAGAGACAGGACTTACAGAGCTAGCTGACTACTCCAGGCAGAAGCATCAAGAGCTGGTGAACCTCTTTATTCGCTCCCTCTCAAATCACTTATCAATCTGTGCTATGACATGCCATTTGAGACTGATTAGTGAGGGATGGAAATTCACTTCCATTGATGTCTGGAAAGAGAGGAGCAGGCAAAATACCTGAAGTGCAGAGTGAGGTTTCACACAGACATTACATGCTTTATTTTCTCTGCTTCCCTTTTTAGCTAATCTCGGAGCAAGATTTCAAGCCAAAAAGTGACAGAACGCAGTTGTGTACTTTATGGGGAGTACTTAGTAGGTGGTTACATCCCCGTTCTCCATCTAGTTCTTGTCCACAGCTCTCTGTACACACAAAGCTGGGCACATTGCCTGAAAGCCCGAACGTTACTCCTTAACCTAGATATAGTAGCCTCCATGCTCTGGGAGTTTATGCTGGTCAACATATTCAATGTGCCTTCCAGTCTCTGCTTTGAGAAGGGCGCAGGTTTGGCAGGGGGATACAAGCACAGTGATGAGAGGGTTAGCAGACGAGTCAGTATGAAGGGGAGATTGTAGAGCAGACTGAGAAGGCAAATGTGACCTAGCACCAAAATTAAGGCAAATAATAAGTACTTCAGAGTTTCAGTCCAAATCTTTAGGGGACAGCAGATGCCATCCAAGGAGACAGAGTCCAAAGCACACCCTGTAGAGAGAGAAAACAGTCCCTGCTAGGCAGTCTACATGGTCAACTGACAAGGGGAGCAGAAGTACATGAGGCCATGGTGTACCATACACTAGCCCCTAAATAAACTAAAGCATCAGGAGTTTATAACCACTGGGGTGTTGTTAGTTGTGTTAGATTGATGAGAAGGTGATCTGTGTTTTCGAAAATGTGGTTCCAAAAATTTTCATGACTTTGGCTTTCACCACTGGTAAAGCTCACCTTGTTTTAGGGGAGCTATCATGCAGCTTTCTGAAGGCCTCAAATCAGTAAAGCTGTGTTTGCTCCAGTATTGTTCACCCAGTCAAAGCACTGGCGGGCTTCAGAAGGGGGTTGACTGAGTAAGTCCTGTGGGATGCATCCCTTTTGTGTTGTAAAAAATGAGAAAATAAAGAAAACAAAAGCAGTCAGAACATCTGGTCTCATCTCACACATGGTCCATGGAAATGAATGTGTTCAACACTGAAAATACCAGATCTTGGTAGCAGTTTACCTCTGTGAAAGTAATGCCTAGTTCTGCTTTGGATCCTAAAATGCCTTTATTTGCATTCTGTTTGTCATGCTAGGCAGTGTCAGTCACGATGCTCTGCTGGTTGTGACCCCCTGGTGCTGTAGTTGCAGTGGTGGTGGTGCAAGACTGGTTGCAGACCATCCCAAGAGAAAACTGAGGAGGTTGTGGGGGACTCCAGCCTGACCTCCCTTATTGCAGCTCTGTTTTGCTGTGCTGAGCATACATCTCTCCTTTGTATGACTACAGATTTGGGGAAAGGCCAAGAGGGTCATTTTCGGTTTGCATGCATAGCACACATAATACCTACAATTTAGCTCTGGTCGTGGGAGATGCATATTTACATGAGAGTGGAGCTGTCTCCAGGTACTGTCCCAACTTCTCTGTAAGACCAATCAGCCCTGTGGAGCTGCACATCAGCTTGTGCATTGATATGTCTCTGGGGAGCCCTGGCACATGTGCTATTCCCCATCCTATCCCCATCCCAGGTGCTGAGGGATCCTGGTCCAAATGCTTCTACTTCTCTGACTCCACTTTCCCGCCTGTGCCATGCAGAGAGCAGTACATCCCAGCTCTGTAAAGCACACTGAGATCAAGGGGTGAAGGGTACTGTATAATTGCGATGTATCATTATTCACCCGTGCTCTTGTAGGATGAAAGGCGCTCTATGAAACCCAGAGAATGAATTATTATTATATCGGTTTCCAGCTTTTTATCACAGGAATTCCTCCATCTTCCTCTCCAGCAATCTCGGAGGCTGCACGTACCAACGGCCCTTGTGGCACGAGGGGCAGCCAAGGTCAAAGCCCGGCCGGCTGCCCAGCGTGAGGCTGTATGCGCTATGAGCTCAGGCAGTGCCCAGCCCGCCTGCAATGGGTCTCCTCCCTGACCACCTTTGCTTGTCTGCTTTGCAGGAACGCTCACCGACAGGGTACCTTGCATGGAGAAAGGGAGCAGAGCAAACCACGTCACTCCACCGAATGACACCAGCTGGCCCGCTCACCACCCCCTCTGGCTGAAAGTCCAGCAAAGAAAGCAGCTTCCTATCACAAAGTCCCTCCGAGGAAGCCTCGGTCCCACGGGTGCCTTTGACCCAGAAGACAGCACATCATGGACCCACACAGTGTGCTCAGCATTCCTGCGACCACCCCACTTCTCCTCCAAGGAACGCTTTTTCCTCTTGGTTTCTTGCTGGGGGGGATTTTTCACCCTGGTTTCAAAAACCACACGGACCAACATAGGTACTTTTCCCTCTCTGACTTCAAAGTTCAGATATTTGAGACTGGACAATGATACGGATTTTTTTTTAAATTTTTTTTTTCCTTTGAAAAACTGCTGTGGTTTTGCTGCTACACTAAGAATCGTGATTTGCATTGTATGGTTTTGGACCTATTCAAGTTTTGATGGGGGAAAGGGGTAATACTGGAGTAGCAACGCTTCAGAATCATCTCTGTCCTACCCATGATGCACTTTTAAATGAAGAGTTAGAATATTTTATTGGCTAATATACTTTCCTTGTTATTTTTACAAAGGCCACCTTTATCCTTTCTAATGCCATATTTTCAGTGTTACACTTTTATGGCTTTTAATTTTTGATTTGACAGATGTAAGAAGCAGCATGAATAGTTTATACTGTGGTTTTTCAGAGACTGAATGCCAAGAGAACTCAGTAAATGTTTATTCTTCTCAGCTTTCTCTTTAAATTCCCCTAAATAGCGCCCCATTTGGGAACAGAGCAAGAGTGTTGAACTAAAGACCAAAATTCCCTCAAGGTGTAAAATAATCTGAGGGGAATATTTGCTGGGCGTCACGAAAGACTTGGATGAAATTTCAACCCTGATGGTTTTCAGTGATCCAGGAAGGCAGTGAGACAATCTCTCCATATGCATAGCCCTTTCATGATAATTAGAATGGTATGGACAAACCAATGAAAACAAGGGTAAAGTGAGAAAGATCCCCCATGGTTCTGTTTCACTGTTTGCTTTCTCCTGTCATGGTTAAGAGAAATGTGCAATTCGATCCTCAATCAGTGGGTGGAGGATAACAGGGTAGAATTTACTTGTGTGCACTTGTACAGTTGTAGCCAAGAGTCCAAAAGTACACTAGAGCATGTTATACTGGCACTGAATTGGTAAGAGAGTCGTGGAGTATCCCATTCTGACAAATACAAAAAAAAAAAAAAAAAAAAAAAAAAAGAAAAGAAAAGAAAAAAAAACACAAAAAACCCCATAAAAATCCCACAAAAAAATTTAAAAAACAAACAAACAAAAAAATTTTAAAAATTTCAGATCACCTTGTGATTCAGTGTAACTGTTTACTAACTCGAATAAAGCAATTGTTCACTCTCGAGTGTTCAGAGTACACCTTTTCTATAAGGCTGCTGCAGGGAAGTGAGGAGCAGTCTGCAGGAGCAGTGTCTCTGACTGTGTCAGCGGTGTTGGGAGCAGGGTAGCAGAGTCAGCTGAACCAGAGCCTTGTAGTGATGGTGCACTATGAGCACTATGTATATACTGTATTTCTATATTTTCCTTTGTACAGATTCACTTAAGTCAAGCTACTGTTTTACAGGTGCTCCTTATTTATTAGAGCTGTGAAAGCTTGGAAAACACACCGGGCGAGTAAGCTCGCTTTTTAAAAAAAAAAAACAAACAAAAAAAATTTAAAAAAAATAAACAAAAAAGGGGGGATATCCAACAACTCCTGAGTCTAGGGAGAGAGCTCAAAGAGATACTGATGAAACATCTTCAAGAGAGCAAGAATCTGAAGCACCCTCAGTGTGCTCTGCTTTCCTTTTGGGCTTGCAACGCTTTTCTCTCTCCCTGACTGGTGTCAGATTTATTAAAACAAAATAAATCTCCAAGAAAAAAAAATGCACTTAAATGTGCTGTTGTTTTATTATTTTTTTTTTTCCTTTTTGTGCGTGCAGTTATTCATTCCTCTACCTGCCTGGTCACAGACAAAGTCTCGGAAAAGTATGTCTAAGTATTCTTCAAGGCTGTACCTATGTCCCTTCCATTTTCATGACTCCCTCGCCACTTCTCAGTTTCTGCGGTGTTTAAGGCATGGGGAGAAAAACCCTGGTGGTTAGCACAGTGCAGAGTTAGGTCGGGATCTTTGAGAAGAGCCCTAGATGGATGCGCTGGCTGCAGCTTCATTCCTTTCAGGGGGGTCTGTGCAAGCACAGTGTGCTCCTGCTGCATTTGGGGCTGTGTACGGAGCGTGTTCTGCCTGCCTTTTGTAAGGACGGGCTTTTTCTGTGTATGAGCTTGCCCTGAAATCAAGCTTATGTTCTTCAAAGCACCAAACTCCTCCCAAATGCTCCTAAAACTCTGAGAAAGCAACAGATTTGCAGGCCCTGAGCTATCTCGCACAATAGCGTTTTCTTCTCAGCTCTTGGCCAGCACAGCCAGCGCTGCTGATGGAGGGGTTTGAAATGTCCGGTGAGCTCTGTAACCGTTTGACTGATTTCATTAACCAGCCATGTAAGGCAAACAACAACAGCATAAGCATGCCTGCTTGGAAGGGCACGTAGAGCAAAGCTTGTCTCCCTAGTAAACAGCTTGCTGCATCTCTATTTATTCATCTGAACTTGGCTGTAAAATGAAGGCCGTGTGTATTGATTTTGCTTTTGTCAGTGGTCCAGAATTGTTAGCACACATTTTCACTCTTCTGAAAAACAACAGACTCTTTAGAGAAATCTTTCTCTCTCGTGAACTGTTTTTTCCAGAAATGGAATCAGCTTGTCAAAAATCATCAGGACAGCAGAGGTAGAGAAAGCGATCTAGGCTGGAGTTGGCTTCACGCATTTCCAATGATCACAAATGTACCTTAGATTTCCTGAAAATTTGCCTGCCTTACACTTTCTTAACAACTTACCCCAAAATTCAGAATCTGAACAACTGCTTTGGACAGTTGAATCAGTTCATTGTTTGCTATTTTAAAAATATCTCCAGCTGCATATCTGGGGAGAAATATCCAAGTACACATAAACCTTCAGCAAAATGTAGACCAAATGGTAACATACATTATGCAAAAGAAACCTGCTTTATTTTTGAGGCCAAATCCATCCCTTGTACGACGCCAACAAAATGAATGGAATTACACAAAGGATGCAGGAAGGTCCTTCACAATTAACGGGAACCCAGCAAAGGCTTGCGGAATGGTGCTTGCTCGCTGCTGACATTATTTATTACACACTAAGACCTAATAGTCAAGCCAAGCTCTTTCCTGGAGACCTCGCCATCAAGGAGCCAGACAAAGAAAATCCTGATGCACTGGGAGATACAGGGGAAGGTTCCGGCATGCAACAGCAATCACTCCAGATCTTGCACACGTACAGTTTTGAGATGCAGAGGCTGTCTTCATGAGCAGAGAGAGGCAGCTTTGCCTCGGGTCTCTAAGCAGCTGGCCCTGCGTCCATCCCTTCGCACTGCCGGGGCAGAAGCGGAGTTTGTTGTGATCAAGCTGCACGGGTCCTTCTGTTGGCACTGAATTCTTCCTGTCAGCAAGAATTTTGCCCTTGCGATAAGAGGGGGTCTGTGTGCTGCAAACACTCCACACTCCACATTAATTTCCTCCTGTGTTGTCTTAGATGATTTTAAGGGCTTTATTTTTTTTCAGAACTGTGACATACATCAGTATTTGAGTGGCCCAATTCCGTGAATAAGAAGGTCCCTCAAAATGAAAACATTTCATGCTTTTTCTGTGCTAAATGATAGAAATAAATTCGCTTTGTTCAAATAAGCACTGCACGCCAAATTTGCAAGGATGCTTATCCAAGTGAGATATCCCATTCTGAGGTCCATATTTGGACACCCGAATCAACACTCAGCCAAACACATGCATGAGGCATTTCAGTGCCATTTGGAGTGTCCATATATAGAACTGGATGCCCTAACTTCATTGCCTTTGTTTTAAAAATAGGCCTGGAATATGTAAAGGCATCATTTAATAACAACTATAACAAACATTCTGTGCTCAAACTGAGAACAACTTTGCCAGTGCTGGTAGGGGTTGATTCCCCTGGAATTGCTCTGGATTTCCGGAGGTATAACTCAGAAAAGAAATGGCCCCTTGAGTTGTTTTGCCTACCACTCCCACCCAGAGCTGACTTGATGTTTGGGATCTGTGAGTTAGGGAAGGTGGTACTAGGGCAGTACCTACATGCATGTGTGAAGCAGAGGGAGAGAAAGAGAGAGTGAGGAACTGAGTTGAGCCTGCTTGTATTGAACATAACTGCTCAAATGTCTTGAAATGGGCAAAACAGCTTTACATAGGCTTGCACACATTTTACCTGTCATTTATGTGGTAGCAGGCAAAGAAATACAATGCTACCTTGAGCAACCCCGGAATATTTTCCACAAAGCGTAAGATGCACCAGCAAAACACGAAGCTGTGAAAAATACAGCTGAACAGCAGCTCCTGGCTGTTTTCTTCCAGCAACAGTGGCAGCATGGCCCCTTGGAGGTGCAATGGATACTGGCTGTAGGGCACTGCAGCACCTCCAGTGGAGACAGGGTCTCTGACGTAGGGGTGCTCCTCAGCCTGTCACGTTGGCCAGTCAAGAGCTGTTGGGACTTGAACTTCTGTGACACTGTGGGAACTGACCCAGCCACCAGGCAAAAAGAAGAGTAATTGAGGCTGCTGACAGTCTCTTTTCTCAAAGATGTTCCCCGATGCCTAAAGCATCACCTATCTACTGGAGCAGGTGAGTGTCCCAGCCACTTCACCCGCTGCTCTACTGAAATAGTTTTCCAAGGACATAGAAGACAGACAGAGGGAGCCAGGTTCACTGACCGGGATCTTTCCTTAGAAATGATGCAAGCATCTAAAAGTTACGTGTCCCTACATCAAATGCCCAGCCACCTGGCTGTCACGGGAGAAGGGGCAGCCTCCCCTGCACCTCCTACATGGGGCTTGTTGGCATCCGGGCAGCCCACGCTGCAGGTGGGATGGTGCCCAAACTGGGAAGAAAAGCTTGGTTATTATTAGCCAACAAGATAGCTGAGGACAGAGATGTGTTGTGATTCTCACCTCTCATCAGGCCAACCTTTTCTTTGAAGGACCTTGCTGGACTGATTTAGTAAAAGAAAAAGGCTTGAGGAAGAAGTAATCTGCCTTCTTTTCCAGAAAAGTGTTGTGGTTAGGTGGCTTGCTGAGGGGCCAGGAGTCTCAGCTTCACTCCTTCAGCTGAAGGAATCGAGCCCACATAGGCCCACACAAAACAACGTGTTGAGAGAGGCTCTCATCCCTTCCCATGTCCCAGACAAGGATTGATGAGATATACTCTCTCCCAGCCTGTCCACTGGGACATGAGCTATGCCAAGAAAGGAAGGAGAGGTGCTCTTCACTCCTCATAGAAGAGACACAAACATGACATCCACAGGGCTGGGAAGAAGGAGTGAGGGCCTCCAGTTTGCAGTTGAGGCTCTCTCCTGGAATAAGAGAGCCTGCTTCTGCTCCTAAAATGGCTTCAGAGTTGCTGCAGTAAATACTGACCCATTACAGAGCCCATCTCTGAAGCTGGCTCTCAGAGTCCACCTCAGCGTGTCACAGCCCCACGGTCCTCCACACTGCCAGGGTCCCCAACAGAGCAGGACAGGGAGGGCAGGAGGCCGAAGAGGTCCCTGGGGCTGCAGCACTGGCAGCATCACCTGGTCGGTTTTAGAGCAGGGGAGCGTGCCAGGCTGACAGGATGGCACCAGCGAGCCTGCCCCGCATCTGCCGTGTGATGCTGGGCCTTCACATTACCTGCCCTTTCCTTCCAGGGTACCTCGGGAGACGTGGTTTTCAGTTCTTGCCAAGGGAGATTGATTTATTGCCTCCCAATCGCTGGTGTGGTCTTTGGAACGACAGGCATTACCGCATACATGAAATGTACTGCTGGGGAAGGGGACAAGGCTCGGGAGCAGCCCGCTCTTTAGCTCACAGGTGTCTTTCTAAGCATAAGCCTAAGCAGGCACCCAGGCGCTGAACCACGGCTGGATGCTGGGGAAAGCTGGCTGCTGCCCGCCCGCGAGAGAGGTCCGGCGCGATGATTTACGAGCAGGGTCAGGTAGAGGAGCTGACACAAACGGGTCAGAGAGGACGGGTGCCAGCCCACAGGCTTATTGTCAGTCGACATCCAGGGAATGGGGCGGGCAGCGGGGAGCGTGAGTCGAATTCCTTAATAACGTGAATTATAAAATAATTTCCTGTGTTAGGGGTTAGGAAGGAGAGCAGAGGACCCGGAGATCTTCCAAACAGAAAACAGCTTTTGTTAAGGCTTTTGGCCTAAGGAGTTGGGGGGGTGGGGGGGGGGGTGGGAAGAGAAAGTGCTGGCACATTTTTGGCTGGAAGCCTCAGACAACATATTTTTTATTCTAGTCTTTGTTTTTCAAAATAAAATCATGGCAAGGCAGCAACAAAGGTGGGGGAAGAGGGTGAAATTAGCAGGAATGGTACTGAAGTATTTCCCCCTTCCCTGACATTTAAACACATGGGGTCTCCTTTATTATATACAGTAGCAGGATTAAGCTAATGGCCCAAAGGCTAGGAATGCAATGAGATACTTTTATACTTATTGATCCTTTTTTTTTTTAGGGAGATAGTTTTCATGAAAGTTTAATTCACCTTTTTTAGCTTTTGAGTCTAACTGCCACACATTTTATCCCGCTTCTTTGTGAAATGCTAAATCCATCGGTCGGTTTTAGTTTTCCTGGTGTAACTTTTCAGAAACTGTATATCTGCATAGCAACCCCACTGCAGGCAGCTTATGTCACGGTATCACATGTCAGAAAGATGAAAAGAACTCCAAATCTGAGCTGCTCCGCAAACTTATGTCCCCCATTCTCGGACATATATCTTCTGTACTTAATATAAGTGTCAGGAAGGCAATTTCAAGGCCAGAGAGGTGCAAAGTTTTATCTCGGAGATGACAAAAAAAAAAAAAAAAAAAAAAAAAGACACATGACCTCAGTTCAGCCTTGTGCGGACAATCAAATGAGAAACAAAGATTGTCTTTTTCCTCCTCTCCCCAGCCCCTACCTCCCCATGTCCCTGTTGTCTGCTTCCAACTGCAACTTGAGCCTGGATCCCGAGCCCGGTGTCCAGATTAGAGATTGTTGACTCAGATTTAGTGGTGAAACTTGAGCCAGGCCCTGTTGATGGCATAGCCTTGAAGGAGCAGGTTTACTTCAAGCCAAAAGAGAGATTACATGTCAGACGAGAGCCTGCCTTTTCTTTATCACAAACTTCCTGATCTCCCTCTGTTTTAATAGTGTGTGTCCCCCCCCGCCATGTGCCCACTTTCAATTCCTTCTGTAGGGTGTCATAAATCAGGAAATTAGCAAGTGTGTAGCTGCCCTTTGCCACAGGCAGAGACAATGAGCTTGCTGTGTTTTTAACCAGTGGGTAGCACTTAACATAATCAATGGAGAGCTACGTGCAGAAAGGATGAAAAATTTGGTCTCGGTCTGACCACTTACAGGGTATTTCTCATCACCCAGGCAAGCTGCTTTTATAAGAATATGACATGCCCTGGAAGCTTGCTCTCCATTTTGCAGGAGAGTCATTAAAAGAAATCATTACATGTTTTTTTTTGTTCCTTGGCACACACGCTGCTTTTCCTTGGCTTCTGATTTCATCCATCTTTCAGGCGCTTCGTGCCTTTAGTAATTTATGTGCAAGATTTTTCCAAACCTCCAAATGTTTTTCCATTTGGCAAACTGTGTCCTGAAGCCTCCACAGAATGTAACTGTAGAGTTTTCTTGTACTTCAAAACATGAGCCCTGTTAGCACAAAGATGCATCTAATACTTGTAATCTTGTACATAAAAGCTATAAATTCGTATAAGACAATCAAAGACATCGTTCCTTCTTGTGAGTCTTTACCAGCCTTGTTGCTGTAACCCCTTGCTTGAGACACGAAAGGAGAATTTCTCTATGAGCATTGTTGTTTTCTTTAACTATAGTTTTTGGAAGCTTTATGGTACCATATGGAGAACTATTTTATTCTGCTGCTGGTAGCTTTCTCAATACTGGCTATAAATTAGATAATTTTCCTTGTGTCTGATAGCCACACACTATCAGTCAGACACATTCGCTCTCACAGGAAAATCCAGGAGAATTCAACAGAAAGTGATAACCTTCCCACCATATAGAATTTAAAGGAAAATTTTATTCCCTACTCTAATACTTAAAATGGTAGATTAAAAAAAAAAAAATCATGTTTTTTCACCCTCCATTAAATTCACAGGTTTGTAGACGGATTTTTACAGAAGTCTCCTCTCTTTGCTCCTGTCCAGCCCTGGTTCCTCTGAGAGGGACACATGCCAGCGGACACCCCAGCTAGGCTTTTCAAGGGCTCCCAAGGGGATTGAGCACTCGTATGCATTTTGGGGAGGCTTAAGGAGGTCACCCAGCAGGATGAGCATGGGCTCAAGAAGCAGTTAGCTTGCCGTGAGTTGCAATCTGGACTGCTGTGGCTTACTTCAGGAATGCAAACCCAAGGGGAGATTCATTAAATGTTTTTTTGTAATGCAGTCCAGCAAGTGACATCCCCGAAATGGCAGGGTATGTAACCACCAGAAAAGAGATCTTTCTTCAGCCATTCATGCTCACAGGAAATTACCAGGCATTGAGGAACAGCAACAGTATCTTTGCTTGTATTTGTTTATTTTCAAAATCCCTAAGTAGTTTACAAGGTTGCACTATAAAATACTTCCATTTTTTGGAAGTCCCAACTGGACTAAGTTCCTGAACAAAGAGTCTGTTTTGCCAGCAGAAATGGGTCCAGCTCAGGCCTAACATATTATTTACACTGAGTTGTGCTCCATCGCTTCTTCTCGGCATGTACTGCCCTGCTTGCCCTAGAAATAAATGCTCAGTGAGACTATAGAATAACTGGCGGGGTAAGTCACTTCAACAGTTCTTCACCCAAACTCCTGCATCTAAACCAAATTTACATGGAAGGAACTATGCACGTTTCACTTAAGAAAGGCCAGATCTGTCGTCAGCTAGTGCAAATCAGTCGATTCCTCCAGAATCAGTCCTGATCTACCCTGGCACAGGAGAGAGGCGAATCAGAGCAGCAACGGGGACTTTGGTTTTAAAGAAATGAGGACAAATGCTGAGACCTTTGATGGTCCAGTCCTGCCTTCATTTCCATCTGTGTCAATTCAAAGTCACTAGAGGGAAGGGTCGGTGAAATTCCACCAGCCAACACCGCTATGGTGGAGAACAGAGTTAGTCTTTTATGCGTTGTTCCTCAAGCTGCCGAACTATGGTGACATTTCTCTGCAATGCACATGACATCCGCATTAACAGCAGAAGACGTCATTGTGATCTGGGCTATTATGGTGAATTGATTGCTATTATATCACTTTAAAATAAACTATTCCCTAACTAAATCAAATTAAGGGTACTTTATCAGTGTAGGTGTGAGGCACATTTTCTTCTCATAATTTACTTCCTCTTAAGTGACTCTAGATTTTCGTTTATCTTATTGGGTTGATAAAGTAACATGCTCCATTGTCAACACATTAAAAAATAATATTTAGCTGTCAAGGGAGAGAATGTGTGGAGAACACCAAGGACACTGGGGCACAAGCACTCCCTTTGCCTAGGCTATTAAGCTGCAACTTTTTATCATTTCCACAGCTTTTTTTTTTTTTTTTTACCTAGTTTTTACTTTTGACTGGCTGGGCGCTTTTCCTGCTCTCTCAAACTCCTCTGCGTCGCATCCAGTTTGCTCTTCCAGAACTGATCGGCTAGTACAGCAGGTCACCACCCCTGCTGAAATCAGCCAACAAGCCGACCATAACCCCAGCAGATGTTTGCGGTTTATAGGCCAAATGAGAGCCCCGCAGACCAGTGAAATACCAGCACCACAGATGTGGAACCTGGCCACTCAACGCGAGCAACACAAAGCCTGTCCTGCCCAGCCGGGCTGGGACTTCCAGAGGAGCAGAAGGTCTGAGAGACTAATTAGCCTGCAGAGCCAACACGCTGGCCTATGCTCCATCATTTTGATGGGCGCAAAGTCCTTTAATGAAATGCTGCATGAGTGAAGTCAGATGAGGCCCCTCTGTAACTTCACCTCTGAGTCTGGCAATCACCTGAGTTCATAATGTCCCTGAAACGTGCCAGCCAGCTACGCCAGGCTCTGCCACTCGCCCCAGCTGGGCCAGGGATGGCCAATCGGCCTCGTTACGGCAGCCCAAACTGCTCCTGCGCTCTGAATGCAAAATGAGGAGCTATAAATGTGACACCATGGAGAAATTATTTAATTACAGATGCTGCTGGTAAATAATGAGGAAAAGAAAGACCAGCAGCTCTCAGCAGGACATCGGAGAGACTGAGGATGGCACAGCCAATCCTCAACCGGGCTCTTTTGTTCAAAGCATGTTATTTCTCTGCTGAAAAAGCCACACTTTGTGCTTTCTGACCCTGGCAAGACAGACACAGATATTCTTTGCAGTTGATGTTAGATCTTGAAATCTCCACACTTTCCAGGACGCCTTGTGGTATGGATTGCCACTGGAGCATCGGGAAGGTGTTGTTCAAAGAAAATCTAGGGAAAAAAAACCCAGCGTTTTGAACACACCACCAGGCAGAGACACCTCAAACCCGCGTCCGAGTCCGTTGACAGAACGCACCATTTTCCTATGTGCCATTCCTGATGCTGAATAATTTAAGACGAAATCGATCCTTTTAGTGTGACGGCGCCGGGACCGAGGGGGAGGGCTGCAGCAGGGACGCTTCTTTAGGAACGTCTCCAGAGCGTGCTCTCGCCTGGCAGCGAGGAGCCCGTACCCCGGACCGCGCTGGGCTGGGCCCGGCCTGCCCGCCCGCCCTCCGACCGCCCCGGCGGCAGGCGCCGGCCGCGCTGCGGCGCCACCTGGCGGCACCGCCGGCTGCGGGCGGGAGGCCTGTCCCGGCTAGCGGGCAGGGGCGGGCGGCGGGCCGGGGGGCAGCCCCGCGCCCAGCCCGCCGCCGCCCTCGTCCCCACCCAGCTGAAAGCAAGCCGCCGCCACCGCCTTTCGCTGCCCGCCTCCCAGGGCGGACATGCGGTCTGGCAGCCACAAGGTGTCAGCCGCGGGCCGGGCAGGTGGCCGCCGCTGGTGGCCGCGCCTGACGGCGGCTCCGCGGGGTGCGCAGCGGAGCCCCTCACGGGCGGGCCGCACCGGGCTTCCCGCGGCGGGGAGCGGGGCGCAGGGCCTGCCGGCCGGCCCGGGAAAACAAGCCCTGTGCGCTTCTTCCTGCCGGCGGGGAGCGGGCGGGTGGGTCACAGCCTTGCCGCGCCCCCTCGGGGCCCGGGGCGGGGAGAAAATGGCCGCCTCGGAGGGGCGGTATGGCTGGGGTCGGGGCCGGACGAGGGGTCGGAGTCCGCCGCCCCCCGGGCCGCTTCTCCCCGTGGAGCGACAGATAGGGAGCGCCAGCTCTCCCAGCCGCTGCTCCCGGGGGGCTTGTGACCCCTTTGAGACGTTGGCCGTGGGTGGTGTCCTCGGCCCTGCAGGGGCCTGTGGGTGTCCCAGGCTCAGGGTAGATCCATCAAAGTTGCCGAAGAACCTACTCGCATCGAAGGCTTTGAGGCTCCCTCCTTGTGCAGTACAGGTTTCAAGGGAGCTAAGCACTTCAGTAGGAATTGGGGATCTAAGTGGTGGCGGAGCTGGTGTGATTTAGGGGCAGAAACGCCACCGCAAATCTCTGGGACCATGTTTTGAAAATCACGGCACAGGATTGCTGGGCCAGGTGGCCTTGTTCAACGTAGTTACAGCAACTTTTGTGAGGCTACAGGGTTTTGCACCCGCTACAAGCAGGTGAATCTCTTGCAGGGCTGCTCAAACAGCACACTTGGTCTCCAAATGAATGATTTCACCAAGGTCCCTGCTGTGTGATACCTCTCATTCCTGTGGGCAGTCCTGCAGGCTTCTGTTCTCTAGGTCGTGATTCCCTGCTGGGAAGCCAGCACACAGAATCTGGCAGTTCCAACAAACCTGGAGTCAGTGTGCTGGTGGACTTTGCTAACATCATCCAACATTTTTTTGTAAAAATTGAGTGGCTCTGTTGTAGACTAGCATGCATCATACTTAAGATAAGTCCCCTTTTATTGGTAGGAGACAGGAAACAACAGAGTGATTAACTTATTCCTAAAGTATGTGCTTTACTCATGGAAATAAATTAAGAAGCTTTTTTTTTCTTCTGCTGTGTGTGTAGTTATTTATGATGTCTAGTGAGGAGCCAGGTCCCAAACCAGTGTTCCTCATTCCCTAGGTAAAGAGCAGGAAACAGATTTCTCAACTGTTCTTCATTATGAACTCTAGAGTTCATTGTAGATTGACATTTACCTCTACTGAGAGCAAACCTGTGGCTGCCCCTTTGCAGGACTGTGAACGGCTAAATGATGCCTCAGAAAATACTTTGTCTGCACGTAGAAATGCAGATCCTGGAAAGGAAAGCAGAGCACATTTTAAAGGAAATGATCCAAATCTGAGAATTTATCTCATCCAAAGAATCCTTTGCATGTGATGATTTCTTGGATTAACTCTGTTAATCCCGCATAATGTCAAAATGATCTTTCTGTGGTTCTCCTTTCGTGTTACGCTTGTAGAGCAGAGGGTGAAGGCTGCTTCCCCTGTGTATGGTCTGTTACAGCTAGAGGGATGAGATGGTGTTTTTGGCAGAGGAGGCCCCATTGCAGTTAACAGTAAGATTTCCAGGAGTTTTAATTGACTCTGGATCACACTTTGTGTAACTGCTTTTATACTCTGTTCTCTAAAGTATTTATGCACAACGAATCCCTCACCGAAGAAGTTTTCCTTTCTCGAATAAAAAGGCATATGCGAATTTCCTACTGTTTATATTCCATACAAACGAAAACAAAACCAAAGAGGACGTATAAATATGCCTTCTTGTAGCATGGCTTCAGTCAGGTGGGGTGTGCAAGGCACCATGACCTTAAAGAGAGAAACGAATAGAAGAAATTTCACTTTAGGATGAGAATTAACCTAAACTGGTTGTAGAAAGCAACTTGAAAGATAAAAATAAACTCAAAATGAGTATTTCTTAATGCCAGTTACTATTTCAAATGTGAACAGAGAAAAACAGATATTTCCACAGCTCTAATACAATCACAAGGGGAATGTAGATCTTTAAACAGTAGTTCCTACGTACTTCTTTGGGACTTTTATCTTTAAAAACTGCTGTAAAGTTTCTATATCTTTAGCTGCACTCCTACTTTAACTATCTATTACATGAAATTTCTTCATTGCAACTAATTAATTTGCTGTTAATTTGCTTCATTAAAATTAATTAACTAAATACCTACAACCATTATCTTTGAGAGGAAAAGAAGTTAATTCATGAAATGGGATTCCAAAGAAGTCAAATGGAAGACTTTTCTGCACCTTTTTTTCTCCATGAATCCTTTCCAAAAAAAGTACAAGAAAGATTTGAGGGGAAGAGCAGCGATGCTGTTTCTCCGAAACACTTTTCGCTTCCAGAGCTCACCCTGGTCTCCTGTCCTGCCTATCTCCTTGGCAGTCCTGTTAGCTGCAAGGCTTTCCCCACCTTTTTCTGACTAAGGGGAGAAACACGTCTGATCTTGCTCTGGGGGTGGCACTGGGGAAAATAATGCTATGACCCATAGGCCACAGACATAAAGGTGCACACACCTTTATGGACGTTTCTAGGGCAGCCTCCATCACATATCGAAGAAACTGTTCGTCAGCAGCTGTGAATAGCTTCAGAGTGCTGGAACTGAGCAGAGCTAATGAATTGCCTGTTAATGCCCCGTCCATGCTTATGACAGTTAGTAAAGGCACCAGTGACAAGGTAATTTTTAATAGGATGAACGGTGTGTCAGAATACTAATAGGGCACTAAAAGGAGTGGTTTCCAGGGGAGTCACCTCATTGCTCAATGAGAGAGGGGACTATTCCCTCCGGCCCTTTCCTCAGAGCTCCCGAGGACTGTCACCTATAATGATCCAAATCCCACAGCCTCTTCTGAACTGCTGCTTAATTGGGAAAGTACTTCAGAGAAAAAGAGTCAACCCTGCAAGGCACCGAGCTTCCTGAACCTTACTGAGCTTAACCTGGGCCTTGCTGAGTTTGGTTAGACTTGGAAGATTCAGCTGGTGAATGGTTAATTATTTGTGTGGCCTAAATAGCCTCTACCAGTTACTGAGCCCCTCAGGTCACAGACTATCTAAAGAGTAGGAAAAAGTAATCCTAGTGCCAAAGAGCTCCTTGGCCCAGCGATAAGAAGAATGGCATCCCCTACATATACACTGGCAAGGGAATATTAGGAAATAGTAAGTTCATGCTGGTGTTGATCTAGACCTGTTTACCTGAACATAACTGTGGGAGAAATAAATGAGTAACGAGGGTGGGTAAAAAAAATGGTTGGCAGTGTGAACAGGCTTCCATGCAAAGGGAGAGGTAGGAGGATGTGACTATCCTTTGCGAAGAAAGAAGCACGGAATAATGGCGTGGAAGGGGTAGGTGAAATATTATTGCTTACCCTTCACAATATGGAAAGAAACTAAAAAATCAGTACAAGGATTTTTTTAGCGTTACAGATTAACCTGAGGATACCATTGCCACAGGACTTTGGAGGCAGAGGAATTTTTAGAAGGATGACATGTTTACAGAGGGACGAACATTCAGAGTTATGTTTCCAGAGCATGAGCCAGCTGTTAGCTGACAGTGACTGGCAAAACATCTGGATGTATTTGTGGTCTTTGCATCTTCTTGTGATGATGCCATTGAGTGCCAGTCAGAGAGATGTTATAGTCTGAAATGGTCTTGGAGCTTCTAAACAATTCTGTCATGGGTAAGGCAACCGCTTGCATGAGTGAAAACCAGATCAGTTCAACCCTTTGACTATACAGTGGTAAACCCTGTAGATACTTACACTCAGTTTTTGGCATTTTGTGAGCATTGTGCACTGATTTTAACCCTCCGTGCAGTAAATGCAGGACACGAGAAAGAATGTTACTGGCACAATTATTCCCTTGTGTGACAGTAAAACCATCATATCTTACCTGCTGGCAGTAAATTAAGGACTACTTTGTAGAAAAATGCTGTCTGCTATAGATCACTGGTTTAATAATGAAAAAGAAACACGCTGAACCGTCAGTTTGGAAAAGTTAGAAAGTTTTACTGCAAATGTGCCAGAAATACATTGAAAAAAATGCAGCCTGGTCAGATTTCTTCGAAAGAAACCTTACAATCTTCACTTTCGCAAGGAACCGCACCAAAATCAATGGAACTATTCACTATTAAAGCTTATTAATGTGAGAGCACGTTTACATTACAGGAACGAGCTGCAAGAGTCCTCTCTTACCAACCACAAGATTTATCTACCTAGCAAAGATTTATTGCTCCGAAGCTAAGGTTGAAATGTGCATATCTGTATATCCTGGTAATTACAGTGTGTGTGCTTTCAATTGCTTCATATATCTGGGTACTCTGAATGGCCTGATAGCTGTATGTCAGAGAGATGTTGTGAAGTGATCCTTTAAGAGCCTTTGTGCTTAAACGTAATATTTTCCAGGTACATGCCATCACTGATATTCCTGGTTTTAATATTAGTATCGTCCTGGTCACAGCTAGGGCTGTTAAACAGTAGCCAATCAGCCTTTTACAAATGATAACTGGTTTTTATTATTATTTTACATTTCCCTCTAACCTCTGTCAGCAGCCCCAGCTGCTTGTTACTAACCCCTCTTGGAAGCTTTTAGTCCTGACTTGGACTAGCTCTGCAAAAAACGCTGTTGCTGTTTGTTTCATCCTGGGTAAGGAACGGATTTGGGGGAGGAGGGGAGGCAGAAATGAGTAGTGAAGCAGGGGAGGCAGCAGCCTTGTCAGCTTCTGACACAACAGAAATGTCTCTGCCCGTGGTAGATTTACTGTTAGAGGATCCTTTACCTGTTCTTTTCCATGCCTCGGTTATGTTGGATGCAAAATCAACTCTGTGTCTGGCAATCTGCTAGCTGTGGGGCCAGAAACCTCCCTCTTTTAAGGGGAAAGGAGGAGAAACACACAAACGATAATTGTTTTTTACTGCTTTCTTCCAAATCAATGATCAGTTGCATTTACAGAGCTAAATTAGCAGCTGTCACCACAAGTCTGACTCACTCCTGATTGATAGACACCAAAAAAAACCCTATGTATGTCAAATACAGATCAATACCCATCTGTTTATAGAGATCCAAGAGTTATATGGATATACAGGTAATATGCCGTACATGCACGTATGAAAATATGACTAAACAACCTCAGACCTCAGTGATGCTCAGGGGCCCAAGGGCCAAAAGGACAGTGTTTCCTTCTGCTCTGCCTTTCATTAACAGGATCTGGGGCTGCATGCATGGTTACAAGTCCAGTGACAAGATGGCAGTTAGCTAGCTAGCTGGTTTAAAAAAAAACAGGCCTGCTATTACTTTGGCCTTGGTGGTTGCCCCACAGCTCTGGTGTTTGTACAGATTGCTCTGTGCCTGCACTGCAGCCCTTTTGTCCCGGAAAGCTGGCACAAAGTTTAATATTCCAATGGTGGGGAGACCAGAAATTATTGGTTGTGGCTGCTCAGCCCTCATTCAGCTCAGGACTGTGCCTATGGGTTATAATTGCATCCCCTCTAGCTTCTAGTGGTCCCTGAAGACTGGCAGTGGGGCCCTATGCAGTGCGTAGGTAAAGACCCCAGGAGAAGGAAGGGTACTCAGCATACTCATGGGGCAGCTGCCTAAGCCCATCACTTGGGCCTTTTGACGATGGAGGTCTTTCAACTCTCAGGCACTTCAGCGGCAGGAAAGGGTGCTATTTCTCTTCAGAATCAGCCCTCAGGCCTGTCTTGAAATTAGGCACATTATAAGACAATTAGATACATAATAATAAAGTAATCATAGGATCATAGAATGGTTTGGGCTGGAAGGGACATTTAAAGGTCATCTAGTCCAACCCCCCTGCAGTGGGCAGGGACATCTTTAGCTGGATCAGGTTGCTCAGAGCCCCGTCCAACCTGACTTTGAACGTTTCCAGGGATGGGGCTTCTACCACCTCTCTGGGCAACCCGTTCCAGTGTTTCACCGCTCTCATTGTAAAAAGAAATTCTTCCTGATATCTAGTCTGAATCTGCCCTCTTTTAGTTTAAAACCATTACCCTTTGTCCTATCACAACAGGCCCTGCTAAAAAGATTGCCCCCATCTTTCTTATAGGCCCCCTTTAAGTACTGCAAGGCTGCTATAAGGTCTCACTGGAACCTTCTCTTCTCCAGGCTGAACAACCCAAACTCTCTCAGCCTGTCCTCATAGGGAAAGTGCTCCAGCCTCCTGATCATCTTCGTGGCCCTCCTCTGGACCCGCTTGAGCAGGTCCATGTCTTGTGCTGTGGGCCCCAGAGCTGGACGCAGCACTCCAGGTGGGGTCTCCCCAGTGCGGAGTAGAGGGGCAGAATCACCTCCGTCGACTTGCTGGCCATGCTTCTTATGATGCAGCCTGGGATGCGACTGGCTTTCTGTGCTGTGAGTGCACGTTGCCAGCTCATGTCCAGCTTTTCATCCACCAGCACTCCCAAGTCCTTCTCCGCAGGGCTGCTCTCAACCCCTTCATCCCCCAGCCTGTATTGATACCGGGGATTGCCCTGACCCAGGTGCAGGACCTTGCAAAGTAATGAGGAAAGCCCTTTTATTTGAAACCTTGAAGTTGAGGCACTGAAATGCTGTAAAAGTCTGGGCCTAAAATTTACGATTTTAAATGACAAATAGAAATCCAACATCTTGGTTTTATGTGAATGAGGCTCTCGGGTAAGAGAGTCACAAGTGATGGTGAGTAGAGCACTGGTGAGGTTTTGCTGTCACCAGAAGCCACTGGGATACTGTTATGGAGTTTCAAGACCATACAGTTGGTGTGAATTGCCTACGGGGTATAATCTAAAGCACATTTTGCCTTTACATGTTGCACTCCAGCCAACAACATAGATAATACACTATGAGCCTTTCTCTGAAATGACAGCTGGTCATCTAGAGTAAGTGCACAGCTTTTTGGGGCCAAGGGTGCCCCAAAAGGCTCTGTGGCCTACTCCCTGCGCTGGAGAGGGCTGCCCTGGACATGGTGCAGCTCTGTCCCGTGTGCTAGGGCTGCTGCGGACAAAGCTTTGGTGGGGGAAGCCTTGGCGCACCCTTTCCTGTTTGGTTGGAGGGCTGCACTGAGGCTCACGCTCCTGACCTTGCAGGGTGCGGAGCTGCCCCGCGAGGGAAGGCAAACTGGGAGCCAAGGGCTGTTTGTCTGGGCCTCCGGCCCTGTTGGGAGTCCAGCAGTTTAGCACACAACCTCTCTGTCTCCTGTCAGGCAAGGCTGAGTGTCCTTTCCATGGAAAGTTGGCGGGCAGCGGGATGGCAGGTCCAGGGAGGCTGTCCAGAGCAGTGCTGCCGCTGCTTGGGGAACACCAGACAGGATTTTCTGTGAACCAGAAATGCTCTTGTTCTGGGCAAGTCATCGTGGCCTCTTACCCCCAGGTGGAGGGTATTAAACCCTGGGCAGAAATAACCTTCTGATTTACACATGCAAGCCCCCTCCAATATGGAGCATGGCTGCTTGAGCAGCCTTCTCTCTCTCGGGGGGCTCAGCCTGCCTGCAAACCATGGTGAGGTCAGGAGGGGCCCTCTTTGGGTTAATACGTCTCCGCCAGCCTTACTTCAGGAAAGTTTTCATTAGGGTTGGAGCGTTGGTGACAGCTACAGCTAAGGCTGCCAGAGTGTTTCCATTATGTTATATCTCCCTGTTTTCACTTGCTTATGACTATCCAAAAGTTTCACCTAGAAGACTGAAATTTTCCAGGCCTCCTCTCTAGCTGGAGGTGAAGGGTTTTGTGGAAAGTTGGAAAAAAAAATAAAAAAAATAAAATAAAGGTTCTGTTCTTTTTGAAATGGCAGCATCCAGGCAGGGGTGATAATTTAAGAAAACAAAATTTAATAAAAGCAAACAGTGTTATTGCAACCTCAGAAAAGACTGACAGCTTGAATTTTGGATGAATCTCCAAATAATTTTTTTCTGTTAAGAGATCCAGCTAATTTTTATTTGGCCTTTTTGCTGCATCCTTCCCTTCATGTCAAGGTGTATTCAGGCAGTTCTGCCTGCCTTGTGCTGCTCAGCCTCCAGCTCCCTCCTCCCACTCCCTTTGCTCTCTGTCCACAGCTCCAGGCGTGACACTGGCTCTGTGACCTGAAACTCCTCACAAACCCACTGAACCGGGGCCTGGATGGTTCCTGTGACCAGCAGGGAATTTCCCCCAGTACACCTTTGTTGTCAGCCTAGTGACTGTTCTCATCACCTGAGCAGCGGTCTGGTGAAATTTGGAAACCTCTGTTGTGCTGGACTCTGTGTTGGGGTGAGTCGGGAAGTTTCAGTATCCTCCATGTGGAGCTTTAATGCAAGTACCTGTTCTGAACCCGAGCTGGGCTGCAGACACTAGACTGTTAAGACACAGGGCCACGTAGCATGAAACTCTAGGTAATAAATTTACAATGTAAAAATCAATTAGCATTAATAGAGTTTTTATTAGCACCAAATGTAGGTGCTGTAATTTCTCTGGTAAGCGTGCAAAGCAGAGAAATCTGACGCTGAATAAGCTGTAGCAATTAATCATGCTTTTTAATTCAGTTTACTTCTTAAACTGGAGAGTCTCTTCCCCAGATTGCTCATTTGAAATTGTTTCTGAGCTAAACAGGGGTTGCAGTTCTAGGTCCCTGCAGCTGGTGTATGGAGCTATACAGTTGGCTTAAAACGAACCTGTTCACATTTGAAAACCCACGCTTCACAGTTCTCTGCAAAAGAAACAACCAGTCATCTCATTAACATTTCCAGTAACCACTAAAGGAAACCCAGAGTAATCCATTCACTCTAATGGAGGTGTTTTTTTCTTCTTATATAACACATTGGCTTGGAGGTTTGCATCCTCTTTTGGGTAGTTTTTCTCTGGAGAAGATAGAAGACCACTGCTGCCTATGACTATTGATGATACTTCTTGCTGATACTTCTTGCACACAGGCAGTAATAGGACATGGTTTTGACTGTCAAGGACCTATTCTTGGTCTCTGCTGATGACAGACAGTGGAGCCAACAAAAATACCCAAGTCAATAAAATCAAGACCAAGTTGAAAAACTTCAAACTGGGTAATTAAAACACAGGAGACAGACTGCTTCATGGGTGGAAATGGAAAATCAAGAGATGGAAATTCAGGACAGAAAAAGACTAGAGAAAATCTATCCCCTTCCTGCCTCTGCCATCCCGGCAGTCCACTGTGACTGTGTTGTTTTCAGGTGAGGGCTTTCTCCCGACTTAGCCAGGCTCAGCTGACTTTGCTAACTACTCAGGAGGGGATTTGAAAACCATCCTTTTCCTAACAGTACTTGAAACTCTAAGATATGGCTTTATGTTCCTGATCACTGCACAAGATACCTGAGCCCCTTCATTTGTGGGTGTGTGAAGGCAGAGATCACATGAAGCTTGCTGATAGGAAACATTACAGACAAGGGCTCGTCTCAAATTTTATGCCTCCGCTCCCAGGGTGGACGAGCTCTATATGCTGAAGGAGGTGCTTTGTTTCTGTCAGGATTCATAGTCCTAAACCTCCTGGAACTAAGGCCAAAGCCTGTTTGTTCAAAAGTTCAGAGGAGCTCCATCCTTCGAAAAGACAACCTGGTGACGTGGTGGCAGGTCTTTTGTTTGGCACGTTGCTGAGGTATGGAATAAGCCATAATAAATGTTCAGCCCCAGCGAGGTGATTAAAATCTGCATCTTCCAGGAGAAAGCTTAAAAAACCCCTGCCAGATGAGGCCCTGCAAGTGACATAAGCCAGAAGGATGCTTATTTTGTGTATCCTGCAAGTACGGTGCAGACTCTTATCCTAGTGAAGGCTTAGGAACTGCTTCCCGTGCCCAAAAACAAGCTGTCAGGGTCTCCAGGGAAATTCCCTGGTGAAAGCTGAGGTCCTTATGTTGCGTTTTGGTGGAGGTGGCATTAAAAAAAAGCTCTGAGCATCACAGTTTGGGGTGTTTGTTCCTAAAGTAGAAGTAGTTGTTGGTGGCAGCAGAGACGTGAGTCCTAACAACAGCGAGGCTGGCTCCCTCGCAGAGAAAGGGTGTTGTGTCAGTGAGGACTCTATGGGTAAAACTTGAAGGATCTCAGCATCTGTGAACCTCTTACCCTCTGGCTGAGTTGTGTCAACTGGTCTAAGGGCTAGCAGGGAGAAGGTCAAAAGGAGGTAGACAGGGGGACACTGTCCCTTCCTGAGGAAGCCAAGCTGGAAAGAATTTCCCTAGCATCATCCGATTGAAGGTCTATCAGTGCAGCAGTTTGGGAAAGCTGAACAACTTGTCGAGGTTGTTCAGCTCCAGGGTGCTCAGGAGAGGCTTCAAATACAAACAAGGTTCATCTTCTGTCTCTAGGATATACAGTTTGTTGTATGTGGTGATCACTGCTCAGGGGCAGGGTGCAGGTAGGCATTTGTGTATGTGTATATATATGTGTATGTGCATATATATGCGTGTATATGGGTCTATATTTAAGACAATTTGTACCATTTCACTGTGCCTAATTTTAAGCTTTTAGCAGCTGAGACTTCAGGTGGATGCCAGCACCTGAGAAATAGTGTGTAAAACTACTTGTCAAGAGAAGAATTGTTATTGACTCCCCTTTGCAGGTAGGAGGACTGAGGCAAAGCTCAGGTAGCACGACTGAGGGAACATCGAGCCTCCTTGGCAACAAGAAGAGGAAAACTAGGAACTGCAGTGGAGGTCACTGACGTGCTCTGAGGCCACATTCAGCCTTCCATGTTGTACAGCTGTGACAGAAAATGAGTTCCCAGCTTTCTAGGCGTGCTCCCTGGAACTTGAGCTTCAGAGCTGTCAACATTTCCCAGTTCGAGGCAGAAATCTCCCAGCTGACATCCTGTTCCTAGACACTGATCCTGAAAGAAGGATCCACCTGGAAGTGGATTTTTCTGGTGGAAAATACAAAGTCGTAAGAAAAGAACCAAGCTGTTCTACGTAGGGAAAGCGAGGGAGAGGGAAGCAATGATTAATACAAGATCAGCGGCTAAGTGAAGGAAGGGTACAGAAGTGCAAGCAAAAGTGGGAAAATATGTGCAGAAAATGTAGAAAGTAGAGCACGGCCAAAAAATACAGACTTCCACCCAACAGGAAACTGTACATAGCTCTAAGACATACCAGAGAAAGCAGAAGATGTGTTAACAGAAAGGAAAGTGAAGAAGAAAACACCAGACATCACCAACCAGCATCCACTTGGCTGAGAAATTCACAGGCGAGTTTTTCAGTGCCAAGAAAACACAGCATCGGGGACTCAAAAGGCACTTCGGTATCAGGCTCTGACCCTCTGGTCCTGAGCCCTTCTCGACTTCTGACAGGCACCACTCGCCACAGCGAGGATACCATGCAGTGTGCAACGTATTTTGTATTCTCCTGGGCCACATATGCTTCTCCTTCAAAACAACTGTTGTCTTTCAGCTTTTTCCCTGTGAGGGAATAAACTTCCCTTGGACCAAAGCTCAATATTTGCTGTATGCTGCTTGTCCGCCATTGCACCATCCCTCCTTCCCCAGGAGACCACAGCTCTGTGTATGCTCCAGAAAGGGGCTGCCCTGCAGCATTGGAAAAAAAAGGGGGTTCGGTCCCAAGCACAACCTTAGTAGCACCAAGAGGAGAGCCGGGAAACACCTCCATCAGCACCAATACCAAGGGCTGCCTGCCTGCACCCACCCCAGCATGGAGGCTGAGCACTGTGCTTCGCAGTCAAACCAACATCTGCCAGCATGAAGTAGGACCCGTGGTTGCTGTCGTGGGGCTGCAATGTGTCTGCCTGGATGCGTGCACCCATTTCTATGCAGAATTAAGTCTGCAGGCCAAAATCCTGCTCTCACTAACGGCCAAGTAAGTCTGGAGATGGTGCTGAAGGTCACGGGCGGGGGGGTGTGCCAGGTGTGGGGGCTCTTTCATATGAGGTAGTCAGCAGAAGTGAGGCTGCTGCATCCCTGCAAAGATCGTTTGGCACTGGAGGGAGGAGCTTTGCCTAAAGCAGCTGACTTTTGTATGGCTATCTCTGGAAATGTAGATAAGGAAGATTTCATACTGGAAAAAAAGCCCTGCCGTCGAGTTAGCTATTGGCGCTTTTCATCTTCCATTTCCAAGCAACTGTCTGGATTCTGAATTGGCTGTGTCTGGGACAACGGAAGTGGTACGAAAGGGACTGGTAATCAAGGAGCACCTCCAGCTTTCTAACCATAATAAACCACATTTTTGTACTCTTCTTTGGACACTGATGACAAAAATCCTGCTCTCTAGTAGGAGAGTTAAAATCTGGAATGACGATTGCATCGGTGGAAGAAAGGCAGTTTTGCAATGCTGTAAGCGAGCAAAGGATCTGGCTGACAATCGAGATGCAACATTGTAATGAAACTTTTGGGGTTGTTTCCTTTTTAATTTTGTCTGAAGTGACTGGGCCGTGTTCTGATTTCACTTACATCAGGCTATGTCTGACTTTAGGGTGCCTCTCATGCAGCAACATCATGCCTGCGATCAAAACTCAGCCCTCTAGGTTTCCATTCCCCTCCTAAATATAAACTTCAAGGTGGTAATAAATACTGGAACAAAAAAGATATGTAATTTTAGTGACAGAGAAGCAAATTGATGCTGAATGTATGTGACACTTTTTCAATTTTCCTCTTGTTTTTCCTGATGGTGTTTTGTGCTAAACATTACATTTGCAGATGCAAAATTTAAAGAACATTTTATCTTCAGCACTGAGAAACATAACATGTAATTTGCAGCTTCAGCCAAGAGTGATGGCCTTATTAGTAATGGGAATTTACTGATTAACTGCTGTTAGCAAAACATCATCTTCAAACCCGTTAGTCTGAAACTGGCAGCCGCTCTGTCGGCAGGAGCTTTTTTATTTCATCTCAGGGGAGTTCTGTAGAAATATTTCTCGTTTAAACAGCTTTAGCCTTGGCCTTTCAATAATTTTTATGGTCTCAACTAATAGGTTAACAATTAGTTAAGAGCAACTATCAGCTTAATGTCAAGTCATTCACAGGGAAAAGTTCAAGGAGAGAAGTAACACTATTTCAAAAGATGGCTTATTTTCGAAGAAAGAGCTCCCATCAGTTTGAAAAGCCAGAGGGATAAAAATGAGTGTAAGAGAGAAATTGAGAAATCAGCAATGGGGAGGAAAGGCCTGGGGTCTGAGCAGGAGCACCAGGGAGAGCAGGGGGACTGGAGGCACACCGCAGTGCCCAGGGGTCACCTGCGCTCCCGGCCCCCAGCCCCACAGGGGGGAGCACGTGTTTGCAGGGTGACAGGGCTTTGCTCCCTGCTGCAGCTACCCCTGAAGTGCTGGCGGAGGGAGCCTACGCCGCTGCGGTTGCTGCTGCCCACAGCTCTTCGCCCATGCTTCAGGTCTCTGCAGTGAATCCCGGTCTCTGCCTGGTCATTGCTGGGTTCAGAGTATGTGCTTTACCTTAGATCCTAGCTCCAGCGTCTCGTCCTCTCACAGACCATCACAGTCTCCTCTCTCCTTGTCCATAGTTCCTCTGCCAGCTTGTCCCACATACTCTCCTCACTTTTTTTTGTTTGTTTCAGCATTTTCCCTTTTTGCTTACAATTCCTGTCTTTCCTGTTTTCTTCCAGTCTCAAGCAATACTACTAGCCTTCCACTAGCTTCCAGTCTCTCATCTATCTCCAGGCTTTTGTCTATTCTCCTACCATCCTGTGCCTCAGACCCAGCTCTCCACCCCTGCCTGGGATGTGTCTTTCTCCCTCATGCTCCCTAGGCACTAACAGGGCACTGAGCAAGTCTACAAGGGATATGTCTGTTCTTCCTCTTAGCTTCTGTGCCAGGTGTCACAGGGGTCTATACACAGCTGGGAAGGAAAGTCCTGCTCAGTGGCATGATGGCGGCATGCCATCAAGATGGCACTGGCAGATAGATGTGTTCATCAGAACGAGCCTCATTGCCGGGGCCTGGATGGAGGTTGGTTTGTTCCCCAAGAGCTCTCACACAGACAGATCTTGGAATTATTTACAACGTTGGAAAAGTGCACATTGTTGCCTCCAGAGTAAATCTCTGCTGAACTGCAGCTTTCTGATCCTCTCCTGGATGTGCAGAGCGCGTCAAAAGCATGGGAAGTGAATCCTATCACCCAATAACTTCTTCCAGCATAATAACTCATCTTGCCTGGACATAATTTTTAACCAGAAGTTTTCCTCAAAATACAGGCAAATGAAAATCCTTCCCAGGTGTGTCCAGTATAAATGGCCATGGCAAAGGTGGGCAGGCTTTCCTTGCAGAGATCTCAAAAGGCAGAAACCTCCCTGGCATATTACACTCCCCTTTTGTCTGGTAATACCAGGGGGCTGCCTAAAACTTGATGACCTGCCGTATCCTGACTCTTGGACTATACGTTCCTGACAGATGTGCGAGTGGTAAACAGCTGTATGAGCAAGTGACTGACTGGTCTTATATGGGGCAAGTTCTTATATGAGGGAGGACAGTCAGGCGACCGTTGCCATCACACCAAGTAATTAGGGGAAGAAAAGAGCCTGCTATATTTACACAATAATTATAAAGCACATCCAAATCTTTTGTTTGCTTTGCACTACCAGTTTTGGTGAATGGTGTTTCTCTCTATATATGCATGTATATATATGCATATATATATATATATATTTATATATTCATATGTTGCCTGACGTCTAGATCCTGGTCTTTATGCTGTGCAAGGCAGGAATGCTGATGTCTTATTTCATGTGTGATTTCTCATGGAGCTGGGATGTGAGCCCCAACTGGGATCTTTAGACAGAATAGTAAATGAAACTGCCTCATAGCCCATGTTATTCAGTGATCTTCAAGATCAATGCTGGCTTCCTGAAGTCCAGTCTATTCTATAGACTTCTCGTAATCAAAGGAAGGAGTTTTCTCGCTCCCCCCAGTATTTATTACAGACAGTGTCTGAGCTTCAAACCAAGGCGACAGAGCACTTTGCAGACACATAAACCAATGACGAAGTTAAATTGCCTCACCTCAGAAACCAGGCTCTAAATGACTTCAGACAGCTTCTAAATATATTCAGTCTGAAGGAAAACTTCCTTCTAGCTTTAAAGTCTGGAGATAAAAGAACTGTCTGGTGAAAAGAAGGCAAATTTATCCTAGCCAGAAGAGCAAAAATGCTGCAGTCGATTGTTTAGGGGCACAAGGACGGTATATGGCTGAGGTCAGGCTTGTTGTATACACTGGGTCATAACCCAGTGACCCACTGGGAACGTGAGCACCCATGCCAGGGGAGAGGACCCTGCGGTCATTGGCAGGAGCTGGCCCAGGATCTTGTGCGGACTCTGCCAAGGGCTTTGGCCACTCTGCACCGGGACAGGCACTTGCCTGCTCTTTCTCGTGTCCCTTGAATGGAGGCACAAGTGACAAGCCATAGCTGAGGATGAACAGCAGCTGGATTGCTTCATATCTCACAAGCCTTCATTCTTGGTCTTAGCATGGGAAGGAATAGCATAAGAAGAAACAACTTTAAAACATTTTTTTAAGTCTACCTTAAATTCAGGATTCATAGAGAGGGGCCAGAATCAATGAAATTAAGGGGTGACCTGAACCTACTTTTCTTTAGTAGAGTCCCTTGGATATGTTCATCTACGTTTTCTGTAATACTAGGTTTTGCATCTGATTTCTATCCATTTACAGAGAGCAATAAGAAGATAGGACCCAAAGACTGTTATCGAGGGGCCTATTCTCGCTTTCAGTGACGTGGATGGCAAATTGGCTTCAAGGGAAACTTCATCATGCTGTAGTGTTGATAGCATCATAGAGGAAAGTGTAATTAAAGGGCAAAAAAGAGGGGAATCATTCAATGCAATGTATTTCTTGGATAGCTAGAGCTGACTCTACATAACAGGGAAAGCATTTCTTATTTTCTAGGGGAAGTTTTTTAATGGTGCTTGAGCTGAGATTTTTTTGGCTCTTTTTCAGGCTTTTTATTGAGAGATTGCTAGAGTATTCCACTAGCTGCCAGTGTGTAAAGTGGGCAGATCAACCTTGAAATATTATGGTCTTGGGACAAATTTTGCTCTTGTTTTCTCCCCAGTGTAAATCCAGAATAACAGTAATGGCTTCAGCTGAGCCACTTCAGATTTACATCAGCATAAATGAGAGCAGGGTCTGCCCATGCGGATGCAGCCTGAGGGATTAGGAGTCTGCCTGTGTGTTGTACCCTTGCTTCAAATTGACACCCTAGCCTTCATTCAGTGGAGAACCAAAGAAACTGCTTGCCCTGCAAATGAGCGTTGATGCTAATGTATTGCAGTGGGGATTTATCAACAGGCTGACACCTCCATATCCGTCTCTTATTTGCATAGCAGAGAAATGTGAATAAAAATGTGAGATTAGCTCTGCAAGGGTCAGGATGGGAGGTAATTGTGGCATTAGCAGAGCTGCAGGCTCAGCCACAGGGAATTTGGTAGGTAAAAATGCTTTGTGTGTCCATGAACACTGCAGGTGTGTAAAGACTGAGACCAGGCCCTTATTTAAAAAATACAGTTTATTAGATAAAACATACATAGAACCAAATAAATCCAATTCTTTATTAAAAATACAGAAATCATTTTGCAATAGTGAAAGAAAGTACTGGCTTTTTCTATGAAACTTAAATCCAAAGGTTTGGGACCTTTTTACTTTATCACAGCTGGTCCCCCTCCATACTACGTTCTTAAACATACTGCATCAAATTGTGAAACCCAAGCATAAGTCTGTTGTACAAAATTAAGAACGTTTAGACCAGTAATACTCAGCTTAATTAAGATGCAAACAGTAGCATACAGCACACGGAACAGTCAAGATACAGCTATACATTAAAACATGCCTCTAAATAGTGACAGAGAATCCACTGGAAGGAATAAGTTACAAATAATAAAAAACGATGTTTAAAGAAATAAAAAGGAGTCACGGTTTGACACTATATTTGTTAAATGGTTGCATTTGCATTGAAACACTGTACATACTGAGAATGAACATTTCGGACCCACCCATACAGAAAAATCGACAGTTACTGTTTAGCTTGGGTGCATGAATATGTGTGAGGTGTAGATGTGGTGGGCAGGTGCGTATCTGTGTACATACAGCAGACCTGTGCATACATACACATAGAAAGGCACACACCTCCACAGCTGAAGACAGATGACTTCAATAAAACCCTCTGAGGCAGGGTGAGAGCAATACTAATACGCTGTTTGTTATAGTCGTGCTGCTTCTGGGACTCCAGGCATTTTATTTGCATGTTGTTTTCACCCGTAAGTTCCACATTCTTTTTTACCTCGTCTCGCCCTTGTTTGCTTATTTGCAAAGTGAATACAACACTATCCAATATAATGCAATGTTCACTGTTGGAGGTGATTTATTATGGGAGGGTTTGATAGCTGAGAAACAGTGAAGTATTAAAGGGTCCGCACTGCTTTTCCAATAAGTGGAACTAAGGGGCAGATGTCCTTTCCCTGATTATTGTTGGCATCATATGGTCATCCTGGCATAATTAATAATATATCCTACATGTCATCTTTAGTAAGAATTCTTGGTCAAAAATGGAGAAGGCTTGCATTAAGGAAAGTTGTAAGCGTCTAAGCCTACATAGGCATCTAAGCAATTCAAATTGTTTATGACCTCCTGACAATAATAGAAAAAATAAAGTAATGCTAAAATGTGATGCTAAGTAGAATGAATGGACAGCAGAATGAACATTAAGTGAAAGAATTACTCAGGCTTCACAGAACTGGAAATTACTTAGATTCAGAAAAGCACATCGAGCAGTCAGCTTGAAACAGAGCTCAAGACTCACGGCAGTGATACAAAGGTGCGGGCTTGGCGTCGAATGGCACAGAACTGCATTGCTGCATTGGGACCTTGAGACGGTCACACGTTAAGATGCTTTTTTGTTCCTCTCTCATTGAAAGAAAGCGAAACAAAGCAGTGCTATGGCAAAGATGTGTAAAAGATGAATACAGAAATCCTGGTTGCTCTCTCGCCAGCGGGTGTGACATCGGTACCCTCTCACTGATGCTGGTGGGGCTGGTCTAGATTTATACAAGCATCAGAAAAGAAGCAGCCTAGGAAGGTTTACACAGCAGGACATGATTGAAACACCCTGGAAAGCTGGGTGGTGCTGTGCGTTGGGGCTGGGGCAGGAGGCACCGTCAGAGGGCAGTGGTGGGTGCACTGAGGGGAGCTGACACAGTCTTTTCTTTCCAAGGGGGCACCCAGGCAGCATCACTCATGTTGCAGCCCACAGGGCTGCCACTGTGTTAGACTGCCAGTGAAATAAACCCAGCTGCCTTTTGCCGTCAAAAAGAGAGTAGGAGCCTGGTGACACCAGCGTGGCCGCGGTGGCTGGAGTAAAACCAGGCAGAACAATGAAAACAAGTGGGACAGTCTGAGCCAAGGACTTTGAAAATACATCAGCCTTATATACACCTCACATCGAGTCACAAGTCCTAAGACTTAAGTCAGCATCATTCAAGCCCATAATCTCATCACAACAGCACATTTTTATTAGAAAGGAAATCTCGTCATTTACATTCTGTTTTTAATATACACGCTGGCAGTTGAAGGAAGCCTGGTGAGCTAGTGTACACGAGCTGATTTCTCTGTTTCGAGAGCAGTCGCAGAGGAGAAGCATGTACCACATGCTGGACCTGCTCCTCTTAGCTCCTGTGGGATTTGGATGAGAGCAATCACAAACGCATTTTTCTAGTGATGTGAGATGTGGAGATGTTGTTTCTATTGGCTACAGGCTTTAATAAATTTGGGAGTGACTGAATGCAAGACAGTATGCGCTTGAACTCTTCATTGTAACCAAATTTTTTGTGTATTCAGGATTTTTTCTCTCTGGGAAATTTTGTATATGCTTGAAAAAATTAAAATAACTATATAGTCACTTGATATCTGATGTCCCTTACAAAATGTCTGTTCCTAAGGTTGTACAGAACTGGGAAAGAGGTGTCATTCACCTTTCAAGGAGGGCAGACTAAATATATAACAGATAAGTAAAAGAGTCCAAGATTGTAAAATACCTGCAAGATGTGATGAAAGTAGCCCTACTTATACAGCTGCTGCAGAAACTGAGGCTTATCTAGAAAGTTACAGAACATTAAAAATCAAAGCTAACACACTTTGAGCCTAATTAGCAATACAAAAACTGATAGCTGCACATACATCAAAAAAGCCCTGTACATGCTTCACTAGCCTTGGAAGCTAATGCCGAGGAGTTGGAAGAGAGCTTAGAGCAGCATTTAAAAAAAAAAAAAAAAAAAAAAAAAGAAGTATGAGCAGGAGTTGCACTGTTTTGTGGCCTGATTTAAGGCTGCCACTTTCCAGCTGGATAGAAACTATTCTGCTCTCATCCTTCACACTGTTTAGAAACGGAGAGCGAGAGCCAAAATCCGATCTCATTCCCACTGGTAGAGGTGTGCAGTAGCCCCACAGAAGCTACAGTCGTTACTCTAAACTCACACTTGTGCATCCATGTGTGCATCTGCCCTGCGCTATCGCATGTCTTTCAGTATGAAGGATGGTGCTGTAAATATTGCGATGCCAGTTGCCACGCGGATTTTCTCACAACACTTAATGTAGGCTTACAAGTGTGGCCTTCCCTCACTGCCGGTTTTGTCTGCCCCACCACTGCCTCCGAACTGGCCAACACCGCTTCTCTTCTTCCGCCAGCTGGGTGTCTGTTTCCTACCTCCTGTTGTCCTTATCATTGGCAACGGGCACCTCTTCTAGCCAACCGACTTCCTGATGTCGGCTGAAAGCAAGCTGGACTTTCTCCAGGCCTGGGGGAGCGATGCTGGTGGCTCTGTGCTCAGCGCACATCGATGCTCGCACCTGCCTAATGGTGTGACATTCGCAGGGCCAAGCCTGGTGCACGTGGCCATCAGCAACAGGACAGGAGCCAAGGATTCATCCCAGTGAGCAGTGTAACTGGGACTGTACAAACCAATAAGCATTTAAGCAGCCTGAATATCAAGAGGCAGCACAGGAAAAGAGGGAAGGTAGAGGGGAAAACTGCACTCACCCTGTGTAAAAGTGCTGAGCCTTTAATGAGGTATTTATTGCAAATAGTCATCAGCCAACTAGTTAAAAACCATCCTCAAAAAGTGCCTTTTATGCTGGTGAATGAAAGCAGTGGAAGGTTTTTTGTGCGAGATAAAGAGTATGTCAAAAAAATACAGACAACCTAATTCAAAGATGTCAGTGCATGGTAGTCTTTGTCGCAGCAGAACTGGTACTAGACTCTCCTGTCAAGGGCACTCGGTTGAAAGGAAAGAAAGGTTTGCAGAAAACCACAAAGAAAGAGAGAGGTGAAACAGAGAAATGCAAGAGCAGGGAAGAGCCAAAAGGTAGAGAACCAGTTGCAGCAGGGGTGAAGGAGACACGTACATGGTCACTGAAAGATAGAAAGGAAGGGAAAGAAGAGATGCTGCAAGAAAGAAACAGAGGAGAAAAAATGGAAGTAACTACGGTGGGAGGATGGGAATGGAAAGGCATGGGAAGTTCCAGGGGAAAAAACTAGAGAGCAGAGGGAGACTAAGATGGAGAAGAATGAGGGCAGGGTGAAGGACTAACTGACCTTTAAAGGCCAATTTGGGTGCTATTTTGCATAAGGAAGATGTAGGCAAGGGCTATACGGAGGAGTAAGTCAGATGTGGACAGCACAGGGAGAAAGGCTGGAATACGGTGAGAGCAGAAGTCTTACGGGTCAGACACTAGATTCAGATCAGGAGGTCCGAGTTCAAACTCCTGGCATCACCAAAGGTCAAGTTTAACAATGTTGGGAAGGAGGCCATACAATTCACCTTCATGGAAGTTTTGCTTCATTTTTCTCAGTATTCTGCTATTTTCCCCTCATGTGGCTGTGGGAAATTCATGCTATCAACTTCTATCTGTTTTCAGCATTTCTCTGCAACGGGGAAGGAAAACTGCCTCTAGGAAGCCCTTCTCCTTAGATTGTCCCTTTTGCCTCATGAAGTCGTCAGCTCTCTAGGGCAGGTTAAGTGTCTCATAGTATGCCTGCACAGCACCAGACAATCTCTACATGTTGTTGTGACACAAACACTGATAATGAGTTTTGCTAACAGCAGCTGAACATGCTTGTATTTGAACTGAGTATTGTCAGAGGGTAGATGAGATAGTGATCTCATTTACACTGGCAAAAATGTGGAATAACTGTTAAATTTACAGCCGGGTCAGTGGAAGACTGGAAGTTAGTTTGGCTCCTTGCAAGTATATAAACTGGGTGAGAAAGAGACTTTCTTTTACTACCAGGTTTCTGAGAGACATAAAATGAAAGCAGGTGTATGTTCATCCACTGCACAGCTCTGGCAATAGCTGCTTTCTGAAGTTTTTGTGCCACAAGAAAAAGAAAAAAAAAAAAGATGTTTTTATTTAAAACCTGACTTCTACCAAGCTGATCAGAAGCCTTCTGGATGCTCCAGCACATTAGAGAAGCCATGGAGAAGACAGATAGGTTTTAGAGACAGTCATTTTGTTCCAGTGGAACCTGTACACATGGATCAATTCACAATACTGCCACTGCAGCAAATGCTCAGAGCCATAAAACACATTACAGATCAGGAAACCATCAAAGCGAGGGACAAAATTAATCACTAGTCTTTCCTTGGCTTGGATTCACTGCAATTCAAAACTCCTTTTTCTCCCCTTCTCCTGTGTTTCGGCTGAAAGACACTGAAATCTGTGGAACTGCTCCGCTCTGAAATGTCCTCATTCCTGTACTGCTTGGACTTCAGGTTTTTCTCATTCCCCATTCTTTAGACATTACTGACAATAGGAAATTTGTTGCCCATATTTCATGTTCAAAAAGAAAAGGGCAGCATGATCACAGTTTTATATAACACCAAGGGAAAAGCCTGGGAAATAAAGACATACTGCTTTATGTGAGGAAAGTTCAGTAGGAACCTGGAGACAGGGCACAAACTTCATGGCAACCCCAACGAAGCCTGGGACTTGCCCATTTTTGAAGCCCATCCTTAATAGCTGCTCTGACCTGCTCTTATTTCACTCGCTTCACAGCCTGTCTGTGCAGCCAGGCAAGCCTCTCTGGGCAACACACATACACTCACACACTCTGCTGTCCAGCCTCAAATACTGCTTTTTGGCAGCTGCCCATAGTCCAAGAGAAGCAAGACTCTGTAGTCAGAGATGGAGTCTCTTCTGAAGTCCTGTGAGCTATTTCTGTCTGATTATGGCACTACCAAGAGACTCAACCGTTTGAAGTATGATGAAGTGCTGTGGATGCTGAGGGAGCCAAAAATTGTGGGTCACTGGGACTGATTTTGAAAAGTTTTATTTTTAAATTCCACCTAGGGCTTCGCCTCAGGAACATGTGGAAATCTCCCAGTGAAGTCATGTTCAAATTGGGGTGAGTTTCTGCCTAGCGGCACGGCTGAAATCCTCGGTGCACGGGCTTTGGTTTGCTGCAGAGTGGAAAGCCCGAACCACCCTCCGTGAAACTCGTAGCTAAAACACAAAGCTAACTGGAGAAGGTGTCGGGATCAGGTAGAGGTGCAGCTGGAAGAGCTCTCTACCAGGAAGCTAGCAGCTCTCCTGGGAGCAGGGCAGAGGAGGCTGGCCAGCGGCGGCTGTCTCCGCTCTTTGTAAGGGAGGATGAAATAGCTTGTTAAGCTCTAGTTACTATGGGACGTGGCTGAAGCTTGACCTGGTTTATGAGCCAAGCCCTGGTCTTTTGAATTCAATAGAAAAACTTACACGGACCTCAGTGGGACCTGGGTTTGGCCTAACATGCTTTATTTAGCGTCTTGAGTGAGGGAAACATTTTTCTTTAGATTACAGTTGAAAGATTCTTGGGTTTCAGTTTAAATCTTATGGCGATAGTGTATTGCACACTCATATTTCTTTCTTTTTCTTTAATAAATCACGTTTCTCCTGCACTTAGCCTCTGACCAAAACCTGTCTGCTTGAACTCCAGTAAACCTGGCCACTCAGTGATGTCTCTGCTGAAAGCAATCACCTCCAACCACACCATGCATGCACCGGCTGACCTCCGAGCTACCACATCCCCACCCACCCCTCTAGCTCCAGGCACCTGGTGGGGAGCAGAGGCTCTGGGAGCAAAGGGAGACAGAGGCTGTCCATTCACGTTCACATAGCTGTACTTCGGAGGCACAGGGATTTGCTGGAGCTGGGGCCAGAATGAGTGAGTTGTGCTAGACTTTATCAGATTTGTGAAGTACAGATGTGATAATACCGCTGCAACCACAAAAGAATTTACAAGAGGAAGCGCTGCAGCTGTTGCTTATTAGCATTAGTACAAATTACACAAAGCAAATTGTTAGCAGACGTGTTTCCATAATATTTAACTCATGGCAGTGAATAAAAGTGATTCTTTTTCAAGCAAAATTTTAGATTTCTGAGGGAATCAGTTTCCAATTGTCCATGAAGGGAGCATGGATTAGAGAGCAGCATGCAATTATTGCAAGGAATCAGAGGCAATGTGTGCAGCGACGTGCCTGCTTTCTCTGGCGAAGGTGTGCAAATTTGGGACCCTATTTCTCAGTGAGAGAAGGAAAATACTTACAGCTCCATATGACCCAATTACCAGCGATGGGGAGCAATGGTGTGTGGGCCCTGTTCTGGAGCTGCTGCAGTAAGGTTCTGTGCACAGAAGTGCTTGGAAAGGGATGGAGGCTCTTGCTGACCTGCCGTTTCCCTGAATTTTTGCCCCCAAAGTGCTTCTTATGACTTATTTCCCTAGCAACCGAAGCCTGTTGATGTGGAAGCAGCCCGTGCCAGCAGAGCAATCCCCTAACACAAGCTGAAGAGGGTGGATTTGGAGACAAAATCTGCACAGCAACAGATTGAACGTGCAGATTGAAACGCTGGGGTGTGACCCGTGAACAACTGATGGCAACATCCCCTGGTCCAAAACCCTGGGCATGACACCTCTCTCCAGCCAAACCAGTTTCAAGCCAGGGTAGCGTCTGGTTTTGGTCCTGCCATAGCTGCCGCCCCACTGGGCCAGCCAGCACCAGGCAGCCTGTTTGGGCACCTCCTCTGCCTCCCTCCTTGCCGCATGGGGAAAAGATGAGCAACCAGACCTGGGGAGGGATGCTGCGGTTCAGAGAGGGAGAGTGCCCAAAAAGCATTTAATTTTACTTAATAAAAAGAGGGCATTTAGTTCTTGCCTCCCTCCCCAGCACCAAGGCAAGACCAGTTACATCCTGGAGGATGTCTATCCCTGGAGATGCTCCTCCACGGGGTGAGCTGGGGGGATCACTCACAGGTTCCTGGAGATGCCTGGGGGATCCCCCTCCTGATGTCTTTTTCCAAACAGAAGCCATTCAAAGGACAAGAGAGAGAGACGGGAGAGGAGGAAAGAAGAAAACACTAACTAAATAACTGAATGTTTTGGGGCATGTTTTGGGGAGGGTGAGAGCTGATAAATTCCTCCCTGAGCTTACTTAGCCCCTGACCGGAGCAGCCAGGAAGGGGAGGGCACTGCACCCTGTGGGCAGGAAAGGACTGTAGGGTGGCTGTGCCAGGGTGAGAGGAAAGGCCATCCGGGGGTGTCAGAGTCAGGGCCAGGTTTCGGAGCTGCTCCCTCTCTAAAACCATACACCTGCTCTCGTGCTGTCCTTTCATCCTGCCTTGCCTGAGTGGCACAAACTGGAGGATGGTTTGTGCTTCTGCCACTAATCCAATCTTTTCGCACCAGAACTTCATTAGCCATTTTCTTATTGTTTTGCTGATTATTGCTGGTTTTGCTAATAATGTTCTACTTATTCTCTCACAGCTGTCCTTTCTTTAAGAAGGGAAGAAGTGTAACTCATGAAGACTGCTGACAAGCTATAGAAATTCAGCGATCAGTTTAAGGGCAATAACAGCCCAGAGTGATGCTTTACGTGCCAGTCCCAAGGGTCCTGCCTGCATTAATCACGTTGAGCGAAGCTGCTAACGCTGCAAAGGCTGCTGCGCTCCTCAGCCTGCCAAGCAAGACAGTGGGCTCAGAGAGGTGAAGGTGCTCCCACAGGCATTTCTTGAAACTCAGTTAGGTCTGACTGGGGAAGGAGGCATTTGTCAGTGTGGGAGAAGAGGCCGTGACAGCAGGTGGGTGGGAAGGCAGCGTGGCTGACCTGTGTTGCAGCAGAGGCTGAGCTGATCAGCCATGCTCGATGCAAGAAGCTGGTCGGCCTGGGACCACTGGCTCTGTGCTCTTAATGCCTGGCACGTCAGCAAGGGAAGAGCTCTCCCCAAATCCTTAGACTCTGCCTACTTGCTTTTTTTTTTAAAAAAAGCGAATGCTCACAAAGTATTGGAACTGCCTGAAGCAACCAGAGTTCCTTTTGATCCAGCTATGAGTGCTTAGAAGTAGAAAAGAGGCACACACGTTGCTTTTAAGGGTATGCACATCCACCCACCTGTTGGGAACAGTTCAAAACTGCAACTGGGTTGGCTGCAGTCTGAGGCCAGAGCTACGAACAGAATAGCAAGTGAAGTGATTTGTACAAGCAATGTCTAAAGCAGCAGCTAATGGAGAAGCAGATGACATGCATGTTCTGGCTCTTCAGTGCTTGTTCTGAGGAAATGGCCTGACACTCTTGGCACAGCAGAGCTGCTTAACCACCCTCACCGACAAGACTTGAAAGAGAAAAGTTAGTTATAATTGCATTACTGCAGTAATGTTTGCCTCCTAATTGCTTTTCAGTGGAAAAAAAAAAAAAAAACAACCATGCAGTGAGGATTTTTTGTTCTAAGTGTTACTTACGTGTAAAACGAATCCACTAACTGCCTCCCCTGTAAAAAACAGATTATTAAATTTCATGGCCTGTACAGTCATACCTACAAGTGTCATAATCCAATGAGATAGCACCACTGACTGTATACTTCAGATACATACATGAAAACTATTTCAGCATATTAAATGTAGAAAAATCATTGCCAATAAGGAGTCTATAAATACTGCGTTGGTGTTATTAGCGCTCTGAGCTGTAATGCCCGGAGTAGGGCAGGTGGTGGGAAGGGGTGAGACATAGAGCTGAATGGGAAGGATTCTTGCTCAGGAAAGTCTGTAGTTGTGGGGGGTGGGTTCCCACTCTCAGAACAAAATGTGAGGTTACAGATTCTCCAGGAAAATACAATAAAATGCAAAATCTTCTTTGAATAAAAATGTTCCATTTCCAAAACGTCAAAATGATGTTTTGACATTACCAAAAGCTGTAGTTTCAGTTAAATAGAATTTTACATTAGAAAGTGACATGCTTTTATGAAGAGTTTTGATTTTGACAAACTGGGATTTTCCAGCATTGAAGCCATCTGATAAATTCTAACCGGCTCTGAATACTGATATACTATGACCAGGTGGGTTTCTAAGAGGAGGAATTAAAATCACCTTTTGAAAAAAAAGAGAGGATAACTACCTTCAAAATTATCAGGGAAAAAAAAAAAAAAGATTGTTTGAGGACTCTCTGAAGGTGACATTACTAATACAGCAAGATTTTTACATGTTTGGGGGATCTTTGTGGGGAAAAGATTAATTTTTTGAAAGATGTAAGAGTGAAAAATAAACTGTACATGTTTGGTGTTGATGTGAAGTCACCTCTGCCTCAACCAGACAGCCGACTGAACAGATTTCGCCACACCATGGACACAAAGTGACATGGGTGGGTGTTACCTTCTTAATGCATCGGCACATTTAGGTATCAGTATATTACATCACTGGATAGTATATGACTTTTAATTTAGCACACTTGTTCAGCTATTCCTATTAAAGGTGATTTAGCATGCAGACAGGATTTGCTGAAAGCTGGTCAGTCCTGTAAAGATCCAATCCTGCAAATGTACGTGGACAACTTTTTTAACTGGAAGAGCAGCGCCCACGAGTTTAGTGAAAGTCTTGTGGGATATCGTTTCTCATATTATCAAGGATTTTCAGGGTTAGGTCTTGAACCAGTATCTTTTCGTAGGAGTTCTGGTCTAGCAACATGCACTGAGTTGAATTTTATTCCATGAGGTATTTTTGGTAATACTCTGTTCTGCATAAACAGGGTCGGACAGTATAATGTCTTACATACTATGAGGACCCCATTTCTCAATTCAGTTGAGGCTAGCTCTAAAGTAACCTTCATGACTTGAAAACATTTGCTGCCTCTCTTTGTCAAGCACTAAGGATTTAAAGTGTATGGATGTGTCCCTTCATCATCCTCCTTCATGAAAGATGAAAATGAGGGCATACCCATGCCACAGTTTACCTCCTCAGCCTAAGACTTGTCCTCTCCCACCTGGCTACATGGAATATCAATAAGCACCTTTTGGATTTGTGTAAGAGGCAGAAGAGCATCCTTTTTAATCCGCTTGAGACGGAAAGCCCAGCCCGTCTGCATATGTGCATCCACCCCAGACCTGACCGTCATTGCGAAGTCCAGAGATGTGCCCTGCATTGCCAGCTCCGCCTGGGGAGTGCTCCCGCCCAGCTCCCTTCCTTTTTAAAAATGCCAACAAAACAAAACCCAGAAATTCTGCTTTTTCTTAGAGTGCCACAAACTGTATGCCAGCCAGAAACAGCTCAGGGAAGGGAGCGGACAGCTGAGCACGCCAGACACCGTGGGAGCCATCCGCCCCCTCTTTGGTGTAACGGGAAACGTCCTGTCAGAAACACTCTCTGCATTTGGGCTTTTCTTGAATTAATTATCTGTAAACGGTGACGGGCTTATCCTGCTGGGAGCCTGCGATTCCGTGTCAGTGTTTATAGATGTGGTCGATAGGAGAGTCGCGATGGTCAAAGCTCATCAGACAGAAAGCACCATGGCATCAGAGCTCCAGCCTCAAGTATATTAGGGCTGCTCCCTCTAGTGGGAAAAAGTACTTTAGCTGCAAACCCCCTTTTTTCCTCTATTTTTTTTCTTTTACTTTTTCTTTTCTTTTTTTTTTTTTTTTTCCAAACTGAAGAATTCAAGTTTTCCAGATAGTGCAAGACATGGGGCAGTTCCCATCAGACAATAGGTCACCAAACGCTGCACTTTTCCAGCCCTTGAGCATTAGTGGTGGAGCCGGAGCCCAGCCGATGCAGGTCAGCGGTTACTCCTCCGAGGTGGACTCATGGCAAGTGAGGGACTGTTGGTTAGTCTTCCAGCAGTCCGCAGCGTATGCCATAGCTGTGTTTGTGTTTGATTTCCCACTTCTGATTACAAAAATAGGACTTACTATAATCATAATAATATTAATGATACAAAATAATTATTGTAATTATATACTTTTTGGCAAATTATTAACACAAAGCAGCCCAGAAGACCCCATTGGATTAAAAAAAGGTGACAATGCACAAATGTTAAAAAAGACAAAGTCTTTGTTAAAAAATAAGGAAAAACAATCTGCAAATGAATGCACTTCTGTAAGGCAACATGTTACCTTTAGTTTTCTGTCTAGATTTAGGTCAGGCTCTGTTGTTGTTCAAGAAATGGTTAGAACTTGGCTTGCTTGAGCTTATCAATGTGGTAACACAGTTTCAGCGCAGGTCCCAGTTTCAGCCCCAGGTATTTCATGATCATGTCACTTTTCAGCAGCAACAAAGCATTGCCATCAATCTCCTGGTTTCAAAAGATAGAAAGAGAATCAACATGTATTAACCCTCTTCCAGTGCTGCATCCTGACACCTTAAACAAGGTGAATCAGAAATAGCATGCCTTTTAGAGCAGAGCTAGCTGAAATGTCATGCGTTTTTGAAATATCATTTAAAAAATTGAAATTTGAGTATGGTAGAAGGACAGTCTAAAGGAGGCATTAATCAAATAGTAACATTTTATTCCTCAAGGAATTATAAGGTTTGTCTAGGTTTTCAATTATTTTGCAATTATTTTAAAAATCAGGGTTGCTCTAAGCTCAATTCTGAGAAAAGCCACAGTCTTGAAGGGAGTGAGTGATGGAGCGATAGAGGGATGTGGCCTCATGAACTGCCGATAGCACACCTCTGAATCTCAGTTCCTGCTTTGTCCCTGGCTGGCTGTATGTTCCACATATCTCCAGTACACTTATATTCAGTGATACAGGTATATCTCTGTTTCTTTTTCTTAAATTGAAGGTAGTAGTAACTTGCTTTTTTCATTGCATTTATTAATAAAATCTATTCAAATTTAATTTAAGCCTCACATAAGTGGAGGAAATTGCCACCAAGTTCAGTTGTTTATCCCAGACATGTTGGCTTGAGAACCTTTTGAAATTACAAGGTGGTGCACAGAGAAACAGACTCTGTTTTACTATGGGTTGTAAAACACAGAAGCTTTCAACTGTCCTTCCTTAGACCCTAAGCTTGTCTGTTTTTTCCTGACTATATTAGTGGATCTGATAAAAAATACTACCACTCGCCACAGTCTCCACGACACTTACATCAGAGCTAAAATATACCTAGTGCTATGGGTGTGTGCATACATATACACACACACTCTAATGCTGTATATATTATATTCTATGATTTTGATGGTCAGATCATTCATCTGTGATCCATTACCTACTAATTAAGCAATACTATGGATCCTAATTTGCCCTGATCATTATTATTCCATTCAGTAGGTGATTTAGCTGATGAGCAGTTAAGGTCACTTTCTGATTAACTCAATCAATTAATGCTCTTCACTTTGCAACCCCCACTCTATCTGTAATAGAAATGCTTTTCACCCTTCCTCTCTCCTTCCCATTATTTTAAGGAAGCTAAGGGAAAGTAAGAATAAATATTATATGTAATTAATATTTCCATTAGAAAGAAAAACAAACTTATGGAACTGTGATGCCATAAGGTAAAAACACTCTCAAGGGTTTGGTGCGGAGGCAGCTGTTCCTAAATGTTGACTTCAGCATTTTATTATTTCCTTTATTATTACTGTGTAGGGGTCAAAATTAAACTCCATGACATGAGTATGCCAGAGGGAGCATTCATATCCAATTAAATATCCCGTATTAGCCATGTCCCTGTGCAGATTGTTGGCTTGACTTCTCTACAGCCTTTTTAAAAAATAATTTTAAAATGAAGGATTCTATAGCATAGGCCCCAAGTCTGCAGTAGTCCCAGCAGAAGATCTGGAATCAGATCTGAAGCTGGTAAAATTCAGTGCCATCAGCGCAATTCACTTGGTTCACATGGGTTGAGATCTGGCCCACTGCAAGGTAGGGTATTGCAGGAGAACATTGCCATGTTCCTGCAAGGTGATGGGAGCAGCAGATGTATGAGCTGCGAGGTCGTGATACAGTGGGTATAAGCATAGAGCTTCCACCTGCAAGAATATTACTGTGTTCATGCTGGCTTCCTGCAGCACTTATTCTGAGGATACTGTTCAAAAAGCAGAGTAGCCCCTAAATGAGTGCTGCGACATAAAACAAGAATTGCACCCAGTGGTGGATGTCGCTCAGGATGAGGCTTTTAATGAGAAAGATGAAAGTCCCCATCTTCATGGATGTTTAAGCACCTAATTCTAAAAAAAAAAAAAAAAATCAAAGACTTCAGGATCTATATCCTGCTTGGGGTATATATGTGTATCTCCCTTCTTTTGCGTTCTGCAGTCTCATGAACAGGCACCAACCCTGGTAAGGCCACCACGTGTGACAGGAGTGCAGTGACTGGCGGCTCAGTGGTCAGTGCTCAGATACTAGCTCAGCACTAGAGAAAGGTGCATGCTCAGAAGTCTGATGCCTAGCACTGGCAGAGACAGGTTGCTATTTGAATAAATTTGATTAATTATGTTAAAGGTTTTTGTCTCCTTCATACTTGCATTTGCCAATCACTGGCCATAATTAAACTGTCAGACCATAACATCCCTTCCAGCTTGAGTTTTCTACCTGCTAATTCCCCATGTAACTCTTTCCCCTCCTGCATTTCCCTTCCCCCAGTCTTTCTACCAAGTCTTTCTTGCTGAGAGAGCACTGCACGGGGCTCTCATGCGGTGCGGTATGAGGTCCCTGCCAGGCTGATGGCTTCTTTGCATGAGGCCAAAAGGTCTATCAGCTACAGGCTCGGCTCTCCTTGGCACACAGCCCTGCCGAGGGAGCCGGGAACAGCAGAGGGGAGGTAGTAGGCAGTTTCATGGTCTTTGGTGGACAGTCTCAAGGGCTGCCAGTGAAAGAGCTCCTTGTGTGACTTGGCAAGAAGAAAAGCTTCTGCTCCTTGTGGGAAGAGCAGAGACAGGGCCAAGTCATCCCGCAGCGCCTGTTGCAGCAGTGGAGGATGCAGGCTGCACCTCCTTATTGCATGCTGGGAGAGCCGGCTCTGGGGACTGCGGTCAACACCCAGATGGCTTAATATAGCAGTGGGAAAGCACACTGCCCACATGCAGGATACCTCCCCCAGCCTTTTCTTCCTCGTGGTCCCACCACCCTCTCCCTCCCAGTGTCACAGCTCAGATGAGCTGATTGCCAATGCAATGACTTCAGGTGACAGCTGGGCCTTGTCAATGACAGTAAGTGCTTCTAAGTAAATTACGCACCTGCTTCACAGAAAGATTGAACACACAGGAAGATATGGCTAAGGTTAATGGGCTAATCACTTGTCTCTCACCCCTGGGGTCTCCATGCTAATCCAGATGAGATTTGAAGGCTGAAAAATTGCAAGGACATATATAACTCAAAGGTGTAATTGAATTGAGTTGTGTGGTAATCTTACTCAGGTTCTCACACCTACAGCATATTTTACAAGGAAACCAATGATAAGTAGAGCCCTTGGGTGCTGGGTGTTCAACAAAGGATGACAGGGACAGTCTTCAGTGACGATTTAGCTTGATCTCTTTGGTCACAGAGCAGCTATAGTATTGTGGCACGCTCCAGTGCAGCTGGCCCATGACTGCCTGGAGCACATCACCGCCCTGTTGCTAGATAAAAGCACATTGTGCCATCCTTTGCTACAAGTGGAAATAGACAAAAACGGTGCTTTTGCACTGTCCAAATTTACAAGATGAACCTTAGACATTTCTTTTCTTTGGGATGTACCTCGAGATGCCTCGAGACCATGCCAATTCTCTCTCCCTTGCATGAAGAATTTTCTCTTGATGCCCAGCCCCTTCTAGTAGTCTCAAAAACCCATGCTAAAGCCAAGTTCCTTTAAATCTGAAGGTGGCTTGTTTATCTGCCTGGTTACCCACGTGGCAGGCATAGGCCATGGTTCCATTATCAGCTTATAAGGCAGATCTGACTTCTCTTCAGAAGGCAGGGAAGGTTGGCTGGCACCTGACCTGTAATTGCAGATTTGGTCCTAGCACCACTGTGCCTGCTCTGTTGTCATCCCACCAGCCTGTCTGCAGAATGGCAGATGGCCTCAATACCTGCCCAGGGTGAGCAGACACCAAGGCCTGTGTTCATTTTCATCTGCTCCTCAGCCACCTCCTCTCCTCAGTATCTGGAAACCCTACATCCAGGGTGTAGCTGGAAACCCATCTGTTGTCTCCCTCTGCTCTTGACTGCAGCCCTACATTCCCACCCATCCTTGCTGGCACACAGGCAAGCAGTGGGACCTGGTGATCAAGCCCTCTCGCTTGCTTTGCAACCTGAGGTGCTGTTCAGGAGTCAGGGCTGGTAAACTCTTCTCATTTAGACCTGGGTCCAGGCACTTACATCCAAAGCTGTGACCTCCAGCTGTACACAAGAGAGTCAGTTTTAGGGTAAAATCCATTTTCATAGCCAGACTGAACTGATCAAGGAGAGATGGAGGAGGAGGAGGCTGAAGATGCTATTAAATGCATTGGTGCCAACCCAATATACAGCAGCAGAACAAGAAACTCCAGATCAGATGTATGTTTACAGTCTTCCCCTTTACTAATTAAGGATAATATCATTTCCACCACTGGAGATTGCCTAGCAAAAGCAACTATCATATTCTCCAGTGAGTCAGCAGGTCTGTTAAATTTGGTTATGTAGTTATATAATACTGAGGGGAAAAAGATTAAAAGCTTGGCTGTTTTGGATTTCTCCTGATAAATATCTAGAGACACATAAAAAAATGCTCTTCAGAGAAGAATCAGAGGTATCCTGGGGAAAAAAAGGTCATTGAGACAAGGCTTTTTTGTGCCAATCTGACAATGAAAAATGAGCACCAGATCCTTGGTGCTTTCTCTTAGGCTTGGCATAGAAACAGTTTACACTGGCGTAGTTGGAAAAAAATAGTGAGCCTTTTCTAAAGACATTGTTAGTGTCTCTGCCTTGAAGGATAGGATAGGATAGAATAGAATAGAATAGAATAGAATAGAATAGAAATTTCAATTGGAAGGGACCTACAATGATCATCTGGCCCAACTGCCTGACCAATTCAGGGCTGACCAAAAGTTAAAGCATGTTGTTAAGGGCGTTGTCCAAATGCCTCTTAAAAATTGACGGGCTTGGGGCATCGACCACTTCTCTAGGAAGCCTCTTCGAGCATTTGACCACCTTCTTGAGTGATAAGTGAACAGTTCTTCATCCCAAACCCCCAAGTGATGCTGAACTCCTTGCAGAGCCCTGTGTTCAACCTGGCTGAGCACAAACACTGCCTATAGCAGCCAGAGGCAGCTGAGGGGGTTTGTGTGATGTATACAGTCTATGTCTTGGGACTGCTCATGCACTTGACTTTAATTACCCAGAAGCAGTAAGGGCAGCCTTCTACATACGTGTTTTCTGAAGAGCTCCACGTGGGGACCTAAAGCGTGAGGGTCTGCATCCTTCACAAACCAAACCACGTCATCCACCGTCCAGGTCAAAGGATTCTTGCTTGATGGCCGAGCTGTGTCTTGTTGTTCTGGTGAAGGACTTGAGGCTATTGGTACAAAAAAGCCCACAACAGCGCATTACAATTGCACGCAGCAGTTTCCTTGATTTGTGAGTGTGCAGGGGTACAGCAGCCTCGCTGCAGCGTGGGACGTTGGATCTGTGTGTCTGCAAGTATCAGCCTGAGATGGTGGGGTGGGGAGAGAAGGGGCCTTGGAGCAGTTTCTGATCTGACTGCTTATGGGGAGACACGATCCCAGCTGGCGAATTGCGTTAAAAAACATTAAACCCTCAGGTTCCTGCTGGGGAAGGAAAAATGTGCCAGCTGCCAGGCTTTTAAACGGAGCTGCCCCTGCTGTCTGATCTGCAAGCAGTGGGGATCTTGGCTCAAGAAGGCACCACCCTCCCACCTGGAGAGAAAGCGCTTCAGCACTAAACAAAGGAGTTTTGCCGTTGCTAGAGGATAAAACCACGATTTAGCAAATAGGGTTTTTTCTTTGCATTCAGATATTCAGACTTAGAGCTTAAAGGAAGCTTTCTATTCCATGTCCTCCTAATCTTAGGCTCTCACGAAGCTGATGGTCCCCAATGAATGCCTATTTGGAATGCTACTAAAACACACGAAGATGAACATTGCACATGTGACTTTTTAATGGTATAAGCCCTGGATGATTTAAGGTCACTTCGGCTTGCTGTAGCTTTAAATCAAGTGAATAAAGGCACATTGGAATGAAAGTGCATTTATGTTTTTATTCTTAGTCTCTGCAGAATTATAAATCTGAGCCTCTATGTGAATATAATTTGCACCCCCACTTATGCTGCTTCACCATTACAAGAACTATATTATGCTAGGTTACCAGAAAGCTGTTTCAATTTGTTTATATCCACACCAAGCAAACTCTGCTTTAGCAAGCAGCAGCACACAGATGTGTAGAATGTTACTTGCCCAGACCTGCTCACCTCTTTCTGTTAAGGCCCAGTTTTTAATGAGAGAGGTACAAATGGTAAGCAAGAAGACATCTCAGAAGACAAAAAGGGAAACAGAAGAGTGCAAGTAGATGGAGACCACAGATAACCTAAACTAGAGCCTGGAGAAGCCCCAAGAATCCAAGAGGGCAATCAGAGCTGCTGAGGAAAGAAGGGCTGAGCTCTTCAGAGAAATACTGTGCTTATAGAGACAAATGAAATGTATGAGAATCCCCATGTGTGACTCAAAACACGATCCTAATGCCTGTGAGCAAACATAGTGGGCTGGGTTTGTGGCTTATGTAGATTGCCATTCCATTGACTTCAGTAGAGCTGTGCTGATTTATGTTAGCTGAGGCACTGCCCGTACATACCCAATAACATCTTTATGTGCGTATTGGTCCTTTTTTTCTTGCTGCCATGCTCATCTTACGGTATAATGTAATGAGGTATATTTTGCAGTTATGAAGGATGAACTCCAGAAAGCAGCAGGGCTATGAATGTGCAAATCTGGCCGATGGGCTTCATAATGGGATATGATGTAAATATCATGATAATTACACTCTCATTTGCTAAGTCACTGTTCTAAATATAAAGGACAAGGAATAGCCGCAGGTCCTCTTAATTAGACAGCGAGGATTGGTGTTCGTATGGACTCAGGCGACCCTGGGCTCCACTCACAGAATAGATGCAATACACAGTGGTACAGACACCATCTGGAGCCTTTGGCATGAAACAATGAAGACAAAGAGTGCAAAACGAGCAGGGTAATCTTGGCCAACCCTTGGATCATCAGTAATACCGAGTGACTTTGTCAGGGACAAGTGGGAGAACTGAGACTCGCCTTGGAGGCAGAGGGACAAGTATTTTGCCCCTACCTGATCTGCCAATGGTCTGGATGCCAGCTGATGTGTGGAGATACTGGGCACCTCAGCACCTCAAACTAAAGGTCAGGGAGAAAACCAGGCTTTCACAAACTGGCAGGAAAATAGCGAGAGGAGAGACAGGTTTGGCCATACCCAAAGGATTGCAGAAATTTCTATGCTACTGTCGTAATGTGGGTGGGGGAGATGTTGTGCCACTACTGAGGATCACATTTTTTCCCTTAAATTTGTGTGAATCTAAGGAAAGCCCAGGGGGCTTAGCCTGGGATTCACATTGGGCACAGAAAGAGCAGCCCCTGGCCCAGTGACTCTGCCCGCGGCCTGCCGCTTCCAGAAATGCCAGGAAAGGGCAAAGGGAAACAGAGAGCCCTGAGAGCGGTTGGGAGCCTTCACAGGTATTGGAAATATCTGTAATGAAAGGAAGAGGGTTGAGAAGAAAAGGTTGAAATGACAGGGGAATTCTATTCACTCCTTTGCAATCTAGCAATCAATAGCATAAATCTGATTTTTTAAAGACAAATATATAGATGACCTTTCTAAAGAGATCGCATGGCTAGAACTCTTCCAGGCCCTAACAGGTGAAGATAACCCTTTCAAATCCCTATCTGAGATATGATAAAATAATATAAAACCAAGAATTATGTGTAGATACTAACTCTTCAAAGATTGCTTTGTCTTTATTTACCTATCTAGAGTCAAGTCCTGGATTCTTTGCTGCTCTTTTATGAGTTAAGATGTGTTAATTTACTTGTATATAAGGGGCTACCTTTAAATGTTGCTAGTAAAACTGGGATACCACCAGCGTGCAGACAAATGTCTGGAACACAGTTTGCAGCTGGTGAATCTCGAAACAATCTGTTTTTCCATATCTTTTAAAATGTATTTTGTTGTTTAATTTACTCTGGCTTTTTAATATTGTAGTTTACACACTTAAGTGTAATCTCTCTATTTACAAAAGAAAATAAATCGTTTCATGCCTACACAAAGGCATGTGGTTTGTTTCAATAGCATCACTTTGCTGAAAGATTGTATTAAGCACAAAAGTGTTTGATGGCAGCAGGGCAAGTACTATTCATTTTTTCTTATCTGAAGGTATTCACACTTAACCTAAGAATTAGATAAATGAGGAAGTCTCATGTCTCCTGGGTATCCTATGCCATCCTGTCATCAGAATTAATCAAGAGATAATGAATACTCAGATTACAAAGAGATGGGAGTGCTTGCGACCAATAATTATTTTTAGAGATCGTAATCTAGGGCAAATCCAATTTCCTGTTTTTGACAGGTGGCAAAAATTTGTCAAATTAATGGAATGGGATATGGAAATTTAGGTAATCAGAGGGAAGCACTTTCCCCTTCTGCCTTAAGCGGTGTCAGGGAAGGAGACCGAAGAGGTTCCTCTGCAGGGGGAGGTCTCGGGGCATCCCAGTTGAGACCATTGCCTGTGCAGAAATGGCTGGAGTTTCAGGGTCAGTGGCCAAAGCCCAGCGAAACCAATGGAAAGACATGGCCTGTCTTGGTCTGAGCTCTCATCCCATGCAGGCTTTTCTCTGGCCCCCATGTCTGGCCTTGGGACCTTCCTGAAAAGGAGGTTGGAGAGAAACAAAGCCAACAGCCAAACGGCTGACAAGGAAATCCGATGCTAAAATGGAGTTAAACCTGCGGAAGAAGGAAAGATAAATAACAGACTCCCTAAATATGTTCTTGGCAAACAAACAGAGCCCAGAGGGAGTACGGTCATTGATAGATAAGAGTGGAAAGGGAGTGACAGATGAACTTTAATATTGCTGCAGGCCTAAATGATTTCTTTGCCTCAGGGGAAGGGGGTGGGAATGAAATTTTAAAAGGTTCTCTCTGATTGCACTGGAGCAGATAATAAGGAGCAACAGATCTGCTGAAACTAACCAGAAGTAGCAGACCCTCAAAGGTGCAGAGAAATGGGAATTATTTTAAAAAACAAACCACCACTATAAACAAGGACAGGAGGAAGGCTTGGTAGAAGACACTTTTCTAAAAGTCTAGGGCACACTAAGCAGGAGAAGAGGAGAGGCATCAGAAAAGCAGGCACGTGGAAGAACAGCATTACAGGGTATTTATGGGTGCAGGGGGAGTTGACAAGCCACAAGCAGCAGAGAGCTCTGGAAAGAGGACTGGGCTTAGCACATCAATTTGCACTGGCTGGTGCTTGCAGGAGATGCCGTGCACCGCCTGGCTGGTGGCCTCAGCCCTGCAGCACGGCAGGGCAGAGTCCATGTCCCACCAGCACGGCGGCTGCTCCCGCTCGCGGCACAGCACGCGCTGCATGAGCAGCCCAGCATCCAGCTGCATGAGATGTGGCCATGGGCTGGTGCTAAATATTAATTTGGGCTCTTCTTGCTTTGCCTCTCTTTTGCAGGGGGAAAAAAAAAAAAGGCAGCTCACTAAAAGCACTGAAACTTTCAGGCTGTAAATGTCCTAAAAAATTAACAGGCAGGATGTGTTTGCTGAAGAAGTGGTACCCAGCACTGAGCCCCGTAATACTGTCAGCAGCTCCTTTGCTGCTGCCTTGGGGAGGTGCTGGATCTGGCCCCTGCAGGGTGCTTGTAGCATTGTTCTGGAAAAAGAGAAACTTCAAACACTGCGCCCCCAAATGTTTTCAGGAAATAAATGTATTAGCAAGCAGGATTGCCTCTTTAACAAAGGCCCTCAGGTGATAATAATTAACTGCTAATATTGGATAATAAAATCTACATAAAAATAACAAGCTACAGGGCAAGGTTAAGGTTATTATATTATGGTTGAACACGCAATTCTTCATACTTGGAATAAAGGCTTTGTTTGTTATGTAAGCAGTCTTGGAAAGGTTTATGATGTCCTTGACTATTCCTTCCCTGATTTAAGAGCTTCAATTTGGCAAATGATGACAAGAAAGTGCATGTTTATCTGTTAGCAGCCCCAACTGGCTTTCTGAAATGAGATTTTTTTTTTGTTTGTTTGGAATTTTTTAGCATAATCATGGAGAACTGGGCATCAAGCTTCTGATCACATTAATGAGAGCTTTGAGGTTTAATCTCATCCATTCCGCTTGAAAGACGTGTTCTGCTATGCACTAAGATATGTTTTATGGTTATGGTTTTTTCCATGATATTTTCCCACCATGATAAATAAGGCAAGCTATTTTTCAAAAACATCCATAAATAAAAAGGATTGGTTTGAGGTTTCAGAGAGAAATTCTTCCTCTTTTTAATGAGTCCTGTGAATCCCTGCCTTGTAAGTATGCAAACTGAGGAGGATAAGAACAGTGACTGGCATGCACCACTTACTCATCTTTGCTCAGTTATGATTCAGCAGCATATAAATTATCCCTAGAAGAAGAAAAACACACACAGAAGCATCGTAGTGAATGAGCAGATTCCAAAGACCTTTCCAAGAGAGGTTTTGCAAAGACAGTAATCAAACTCTAGTGAGGGTGTGCTGAGACAACTGCAGAAAGATGCGTATTTTAAAAGTCTGGGATTGCCAGTAAAAGTGGAAGCAGCACTATGGGTGAAAATACAATAGCTGTGAAGAAATACAGTCTCTAATTTTAAGGAGGAGCAGGCACTCTGTGGTGGGAATTCCAGCGTTACAGAGCTGACACTATCGCAGAGTAGGAGAAGAAACCAGGCTGTGACTGGAAACATTACAGTTTCTTTAATGTTGGAAGTGATATTGTAATGAATCTGTGGGCACCTTGACTTCATGGATGTCACTGTGTTGCCAATCACAGCCACTGAAAACTGGCTGGCCATGTCCAAGAGCAAATGGCTCTCCTCTGCCTCAGAGGACCCAGCTCCTGCCATGGACTGCAGGAGACTCTCTGCTGGAGTCTCCAGAAAGCAGCTGAGTGGATCAGAGGAAATGTGATGGATGGTGGTGGCACAAACATTCACTAGCTGTTTGTGCTGCCGTACATTGGCGGAGCACAGGGGAAACCCATCTCTGTATGGATTTGAATATACCTCTATGGCAGACCCTAATCTATGATGGATGACACTGGGACTAAAAAATTGATAATAATTATAAATAAGCAATACCAACAAATTCATAACCATTTTCATGATGTTCACTGCGTAACTGCCAGTTTTAGGGAGCCTTTAATGTTAAGCTGGCCAAATGACCCAGAGGTCTCAGAGGAGATAGTCTGTGCAAGTGTCAAGTGCTTGTCGCATAAAAAGTACTGCACAGTTTTGGGATGAGTGTTATATGTAGCACCTTAAAGTCACTTGTAGCTGCTTCAGAGACACCCACATGTCATGAGTGCCTGATTCAAAAACAATCTCTTCTTTGCTCCTCAAACTGCTTTAATATGTTATAAGCTAGAGAAATATAGGAACCTGCAAAGCCTATTGCATGGCCACTCTATGACTTCTCTGTTGGTTCAGTTCTGGAAAGAAGACATGCTATCTTTTAGGCTTTCATTTTGTAAAGACTGCAGATTTTGTGGAAAGTCATGATAAGAGAGATGGAGCTGTCTCCTGAAGCTTAGCGTCCTGCTCAGACCACACTGAGCTTTCACAAAGATGTTGGCTGAGACTGGGAAACACTGACATTCAGAGTCAGAAAGGAGAAGGGTAAATAATACAGGTGAGCAAGTTTAAGGAGCTCTGATTTTAAGCTTCAGTCCCTTGAACATAGTTTCAAATGCCTGATACCAAGGCTATTCTCCACACAACACATACTTAAGCATGGTAATTTTGTGGATGCTGAAAATGCACAAAGTATTCAATAAGCCACTGAGTGATTCAGCAAAGAAAAATCTATGAAGGGTTACTAAATATGAACCCACCACCTCTGGATCAGGAAGTCCGTGAGCCATAGATTTGTGAGGGTGGAGAGGGTAGTGGGGAAGCACTGCCTTCTCCACACTTATCTCTTTCCTGGGGGTGTGCTGCTGTCTCGTGCTGGAGACAGGATGGGTGGCTAGACAGATCTTTCCTCTGAACTGCTCTGACCCTTCATGTGCACTACGAAGAGATAATGACTGATCCCAAGCAAAATGATAAAGATTTTCAAAGAAAGCAAATAACAACATTGTTAAATCTTGGCCCCTCGCAGCTGCCAACTAAAAAGCTTGACGAAAGGGTCCCAGTTCTGCCAGGAGGCTCTAGGGAAGCAGTGGGAGAGGGGAAAATGCGTCCTGTGAACAGTAAGCCTCTTGTCTTCCCCGCACCTGATTATGCCAGCCCGAGAGGCACAGAACAAGATCTGAAAGAAAGGGCTTTTCATTTCCTTTCCTTGTAACTGAGACCCCCAGTTCTTAGTGACAACATTTTACAAGTTGTTTGCAGTAGTACATTTCTATACTATCCACTTTGATTTGAGAAAAGTTGACTCTGCAAGTGAAGAAAAAAATAATGAGAACTGAACGCTTATCTGTGGTGTGTACAATAGAGTGACACAGCAGAAAACCAGGGAAACACGTGCACAAAAATAAAGCAAAGTGGGTAGTTGTTGAGCGTTTAAGACGGCAAACTTAGATAAACAAAAAGAAATAGAAGGATAAATACCGCTAATACATATTTTGGAAGAATAATGTTCTAAAATACTCAGTAGTGAAAGTTCAGGAACAAGAAATAATATAGGCCTTGGGGAGATGAGGGTGTGAAGGAATTATGCAAAGTTCTGCAGCTACTGGAAAGAGGATCTGGAGTGGCTGCCAAGCAAGAATATGCAGAATCACTTGCAGTTTCCAGGGGAAATGCAAGGGCAGAAAGACAGTGTAATGAGCTAATGGTGGACAAAGGGGCTAGGGGAACCAGCAAGGCTTCTGCAAATATATCAAGATTAAAAAAAAATAATACTAGGGTGACTGTAGATTTCATTAATAAATGAGGAAGGGAAAGAAATTAATGACTTAAAAATGGCTGAGACATTCAACTCCTTTGTTAGATCTGTCTTCAAGATAAAAAATGCATAAATGAAGTTTGAATAATTAGTAAGGGGTGAAGACACTGTTGGAATCACTACTGATAAAGATGTGTTAATGGAGAACTTGGAAAATGCAAACAAAGACAAAGTTAACGGAAGTTCATGGAATTATCTAACCTGTTTGATGGACCCAGGTCGTTTCTAGATAAAAAAAAAAAAGCTAATAGGAAATGTAACTAATAGGCAGAGCAACTGACCCAGCAAACGTAAATCCTAGCAGGGTAACTGGACAAAAATGCAAAGAGAGGGAAGAAGAAGTGTTATTGAGTGCAGTGGTTCCCATGACATCCCTTGAATTTGCAGATAAACTTCTTGTGACTTTGCTTCCTGAAGGATAAAAGAGCCTTGAGCAGAGCACTGGATGATTTCTAAAAATATATGTTTCTCTGGGCAGTCTTTTTCAAGCAAAATCTGGCTTAGTTCATGATTAAAGGGGCAGGATGGGCCACACAGCTAGAAAGAAAAACCTTTTGCTAAAATGCATTGAGGTAGGCACTAATATTTGCATTTGCTCTGTATCGTACCTTGTACACAGCTAGTGTCACACAAATAATAGTTACCTGCCTGTAGGCAGTGTCAATCTTTTGGAGGAATGCCTTATATATTAATATTTATATCTGTAAGTCGATAATAACAGTTGTGATTGCCATACAATTATACATAATACATATGTTTACATAATTAATAAGAGCATTAGAAAACATTCACCTTTTTACTTAATGATGAAGAGATTGATTTTGTGTTTACATAGGTTGTTATTTCTCCTTCTAAATGGAAATGTGAGTGGTCTGGATGGATGTCAACCCAGAACTACCTCACTAATTTTCCTGGGAATTTGGGAGTGAGTTAAGACTCCAGCATGGCACCGGCATAGCAACACACATTGCTAAATCAAAGATGTTATGTTACCACTTCTGTTTCCTTCAAGACAGGTCCCGTTCCTCATTGGGCTGGAGGTCTGATGCTGCAGGCCAGTAGATGAGGAACCCCCTGAAGACATCTGGGCAGGACGGTGGCTACAGGAGGAAGAGGAGCCTCCAGCAGGACGTCCGTCTGCAGGACTCTGTCGCATGGCGTACACGGAGCCCGTGCAACCAAAGGCAGAATCGGCAGGATCCACACTGTACCGCTTCATGTTTGCAGGATCAACCAGGTAGTCCTCAGGTATGACTGTTTCTGCTCAGGAAGCCAAGACATAAAAGAAACATCAGTAAAACAGAACCAATTTTAATTCAGGCCTTGAAAAAAAAAATTTTGCCAAAATTATCTTTTTTTTTTTTGGCAATAAGTTTAACTCCATTTCCAACTTTCTCTCCAGACAGCTCACTCCAGGAGGGATCCTTGCTGAGAATTAGGGAAGCACAACCACTCAGAAGTCAGTAGAGTCACAACAGGGAAACTATGGCTTGATGTGACTCATCCGTGTCAGTTTACAGCAATATTCTCTGTAAAGTCCTAGGCCACCGGCTGGCTACTCCCATTTGCCTCATGATGCTCCCCAAATACCACTGATGCTGGAGGATTGTGCAGCTATTGTTTGCTCTCTCTTTCATATAAAACCATGAAAGTTGAAAGGAAGAAGGCAGAGGAGGACAACAAGACCAGCAGTTTGTTGGGTTCATAATGCCTGGCAGCCAGTAGGAGGGAGTGAAGGTAGCAAACCAAAGCATTCTGGCTGTGATTACCAAAATTAGTCAGAAAATATCCTCAGCTGCAGATGTCCATCAGGCCCGGTGTCCTGCAAGGAGAAGAGGCTTGATGGCTGATGAGCGTGCCCAAGGTTTATCACAGGCAGACATGTGTGAGTGGGTCACTCGGAGCTGGCTCAGGTTCAAACACGTGTGCCAGCATCACGGACGACTGCAAACCATTGCTCTGATTCCTCTCTGCTGTGCTCCACTTTGCCCATGGTGTAGGAACTAAATACCTTGCTTTTCAGACTCCTCCCAATAAACCAAATTTTGCACTTACAGACCTATTTTAGAGACTTATATTCCCCTTTGTGTGGGGATCTAATGCGCAGGCATGAGGCAGGTTTAGCCCCAGGTTTTGTAGTGCACAGACTTTTTTTGCCAGTTCCTCTCAGACCTAGGTCCAGGTTGGTCTTGCTTCACTGTCTGGACTGAGATGTCCATGTCTGTGTTGTTGTCCTCCTCTGTCCAGGCCCAGTCTCCTCCCAACAGGCCTCGATAGCCAAGCTCCTTCCTGCTTGCCTTTCTTGTCTTCTCAAAACATCATCAAAGCTCCTCCTCCTCCTCATTCCCACTATCGTTCTCCCTGCAAAACCAGTCCTGCCCTCACCCAGCCCCAGGACCCTCTCTTTCACCACCACCATCACCACCACCACTGGGATACAAGCAGAGCCCCTGGAAGCCTACGTGAGATCCAAACCTTCACATAACCCCTACAGATACTGGCAACCTGTGCTTCAGAGATTCCTGTTCTCACTGGGTGAAACAAGGTGTTAACATGTGGTGAGCAGGGATCTCCTAGATTAGGAAAGTGCCTCCCATTGTCCCCCAACGTTTCTTTGAGCTGTTGAAAATGCCACCTTCCTCATCATGCGTACTCTTTCTCCAGAGACGTCTGAGCGGGGTGAAATTACCCCCGTGGTGTCGCACATCTTCCTTGCCTGAGAAACTCTCTCCTCCTGACATACTGAGTAACAGGAAGAATTTATGCTGTAATTTATGCTACAAGACCCAAACCCCATTGCTAATAGATGTTGAGGCTGTATATAATAGAGTTTTCCTTTTAATTTATATTTTTACTCTTTTCCTTTGGAAAAAACCCTTGGCGGCTTTGTACAGTAGTTGATGTTAAACAAACATGATTTAGTTTGACAACTCAAATACTCAAGAGTTGTGCCATGCCAGCATCCTGGCTCATGTGTCAAGCCACAGCACAGATTTTTGTTACGTGATTGCCTGACTTTTCATTTTAAAACTTTGTTCCATTCTGGGCGAAGGCTGGACTCGCCATAAGGCAAACATCAGATCTGAAGGACAGCTGTAAATTTGAAGTTTCCTCGCTTTTGGGCACTTGCCTTTGCAACTGCAAGTAACTTTCCTTTAGCAAGGCTTTTTTCCCTTAGATAATTTGGATTCTTACAGCATGCATTCAGGTAACCTGCTGCTTTCTGCCAGGGATTTCTGATCTTGATTCTCACAAATACAGACAGGGTGTAATTCAGTTGAATTCAACAGAGTTCAGCTAACGTAACACTAGCATAAGAGAAATGGGAATCAGACACTGAACCTTTCTCCCTAACCTCCAACAGATGCCAAAATTGCATAGCAATTGAGCTAAATACCTTGCTTTTCAGGCTCCTCCCAATAAACCAAAGAAAATCCAATCAAGCCTCCTCATTCAAAGGAATTTAATTACTGTGTAGAACACTTGCAATAAAAGCCTCTTACGCATAAAGAAGACAGCTCTTTCTGCAGCATCCTGCCTGCACCACATGGAATAATTATGCCTCTTGTGAATCATTACCTCTTTATTCCAGGAAAAGAATGCTCTTTTAATATGATTACAATGTGAAGAAGATACAGCCTATCAAAACAACAAACAGCACGTTAAAAGAGCCCTACTGAAGAAACGGCATACAGCTTTTATTACTATGGATATAAACGACTCCAACATTTGTGAGCAGACACCAGGGATTTTTTGACTGATGTCAGACTCTTTCAGTAGTCTGAGTGAAATAAGACATGTGTGGGTGAATTCTTCCCATGGAAGGACGCTCAGGAATTGTGTACAAGACTATGATGAGGAGCCAGACACCATCAGTTCTGTTCCTGACCCTGTCTAAGACTCTTTTCTTGATCTAGATCAATTTATTCCACATATCTCTGCTTTGGGCTCCAAGATGGGAGTAATGATGCCTATTGCCACAGACGAAGCAGGAGCCTTCATTCATTACTGTTCGAAACATGCCCCAGCGGAAGGTGCTCTGGGAATTTGAAAAGTCATATTCATGTCTTCATTGGACAAGGGGGGAGCAGGGCTCATCACAAGCAGCCGGGTTTCTAAGGAAGCCTTTTCAGAGCTGCTGATCTTCAAGTTGACGTGAGCAGTCAGTAGATTACAAGAGCAACTCGTCAGAGTCACCTCCTCCTGAGCAAAAGAAGCTCATGATGAAATGCAGGTCACGGTTAGATTAGGAAAAGAGTACTGTGCATTCAAGTATGTGTGGTTACAGGTTTTAAATCATACAGTTTTAAAAGGTGCTGGTCAGCTTCTGTGCTCCCTGCTGGGTGTGGGCTGCTTTGTAAAACTGCATAAGCTGATGCACCTTGAGCAACCATGTCTCCATGAGCCTGTGCAACAGTCTGCCCAGCTCCAGGAGAGACCCATATGTGGAAGGGAAGAGGCAGGCAGGCCCAGGGGACTTTCAGATCACAGCGAGATCCGTTGTGCCCCTGAGGGGTGACACAGTCCCTAGTGACACTCCAGGGCAGGAGAAGACATCTGTGTTTCATGACGCAGCAGAGAAGGAGGTGAAGGTGACTGGGAGCAGTCTTTGTGGGTTCACCAAAGATCAGTCACACTTGACCAACCCGATTGCCTTCTATCATAAGGGAACTGGATTTGTGGGCAAACGGAGAGTGGTGGATGTCATTTGCCTTGACTTTAGCAAGTCTTTCAACACTGTCTCCCACAATATTCTTACATCCAAGTGTCCTGGTTTGGGCTAAACCAGAACTAATTCTGTTTTAGTGCTTTAACTTTTCAGTCAAGTCTCTCCTAAGTAACTGCACTTTCTGAAAAACAGCAGCACGCTTTTGCAGACAGTGACAGCTTCTAGCAGTGATAAGATCTGGTGTTTATAGTTTGTACCAAGGAATGGGATGCAGAGAGGCCCTTGCTTATACTCGTTCTTATAGCGCCCAAGGTCACTTGTACTCTGTGTTGGGGTGCCAGGAGTGAAAAGGGTCGCAAGGATGTAAAAGGTCGCACCTGCAGGGAAGAGCGAACCAGACAGGTGACCCAAACCTGACCAACAGAGTATTCCATCCCATAGACGTCATATTCAGTATAAAGCTGAGAGATCACAAGGGTCAATCGCTCTTCTTCAATGGCTGACATCTGGGGAGGACTCTGTCTGTTTTTATGTCTTCGATCCCGACCCGTGCATCCCTGAATCCAGTGCCTCAGTCCAGCTCCTGCATCCCATTCCTGTCAGCTGCCGAGTACAGCCTGGGGTTGCCCCAGTGCCAGCCCTGCAGTGTGGTGGTGACGTATCGTCATCAGGGTGGGGGGAGTTGGGTTTGGCATTGACATTTTGTATCTATTTGTATCTATTAGTATCTATTTTATTATTATTGTATTTTCTTCTATTGTTATTGTTTCATTAAAGCTGTTTTCGTTTTCTTTTCCTAACCGTAAAGTCTCTCTCCCTTGTTCTCTCTCTCTCCTTTTCCCTTTTGGGAGGGGAGAGGGGTTAGTAGAGAGCGTCTGTCATTTGTCAGTGGCTGGCCCAGCCTCAACTCTTGACACCAAGTTAGAACATTATAGTTGGGAAGAGTGAGAAACTGACTGGATGATCAGGCATAGTGGGTGGCAGTTAATGGATTTTTTGGAGGCCATTAAAAAGTGGGGTACTGCAGGGGTCTAACCTGGCATCTGGGTTTGGTCTCTGTGATACCAGACAAACATGGACAAATGAGTGAGTTCAGTGGAGGGCCATCAAGATGCCGGGGGCATGGAGCACTTGCCCTACGAGGAGAGGCTGGGGAATGGGGCTTGTTCAGCCTGGGGGAGAGGCAGCTTGGGGGTAGGTACCTAAGAGCAGCCCCACAAGACCCATGGGCAGGCCACCAAGAAGATGGAGCCAGGCTATTCACAGTGATGCACAGCAGGAGAACAAGACACAAGAGGCAAAAATTGAAACGAAAACTTCAGACTGGATGTAAGGACAAACCTTTTCCCCATGAGGACAGTGGGGCAGTAGCAGAGGTTGCCCAGAGCGACTGTACAGGCTCCGGCACTGGAGGTTTTCCAGACACAACTGGACAAAGCCCTGAGCAACCTGGTCTGACCCCATAGCTGACCCTGCTTTGGGCAAAGGGTTGGACCAGAGACCTCCTGGGGTCCCTTGCCACATGGATTGTCCTCTGATCCTGTGACTGATGTCTTCTCCAAGTAACAGCCCTGGGGTGGGGGAGGAGGACAATGGCAATGGCTCATGTGAGGGTTCCAGGGCCCCTTACAGTGGGATGGGAGGCAGCAGGAGGGATGGGCTCCACTGTCCAAAAACTACAAAACACGGTGGAAACTCTTTGGGTTCATATTTCTCCAGCTCCTTGTTAGTTTGCACCACAGAGAAGCTACATGAGTTGGGGCTCCACCAGTGATGTGTATGAAAATATCTGCATTTTGTAAGCTCCCAGAAGGCCTTGTAGAGTGTACGGCTTTCCCAGCTACTAATCCCACTTTGGCCAATTAGGGAAAAACATGGTTTTTAAGATAGTAGAAGGAAACAAAGCTCTCTATTGAGGTTTAAAATGCAGCAGTTTCATAAATTTGTAGCTTAGCCCTTCTGTATTCTGTTACCCTTTTGTATTTTATTTTCTAGGTAGTCAGCAGAAGGGCACAAACTAGTAAGAAATTAGTACACAATGTTTTAAAGCAGGTTTTATGAGAAAGCTGCCTTGAGCCTTTGATCACAATAGTCTCCGTTACAACTGTTCACCACCCTGAGATGCTCAAGCCATTTTGGCATAGTTTTCCTTTCCATGAATGGTCCACAGGCAACTGGATTGAAAAGCCGAAGGCTGTTACATCCAGCACACTTAAAATGCAGCAAAGGAGGAGAGAAAAAACCCAGCTGCTTTCCCAATTTAAAAATGCACATTTCTTTAGCCGAGTTTCTTTATGAAGAAAAGAGCAACCTGTATGGTTCCTAGCCAAATTCCTGAAGATGGGTCAGCTGAGAGTTAAAACAGCATGAGAATCTGCAACTCACATTCCAGCTCTGCTGGAGACCTCTGGAGTGACCTTGGTCAGGTGATCTGTCATCTCTGGACCCCAGTTCTCCATTAGGATTAAGAAAAATTGTTGTTTTGTCTCTTACCTCTGTGACATGGTAAGTCCTTTGCTTTGGTGGTACCTGCATGCCACTAGAGCACGCCGCGTGGATGTACACTGCGTGTATGAATGTAGAACACATACAGTGGACCTTTGGTAGCGTCTGGCAATAGAGACACTCCAGAAAGACAAAAATATTACGTCTCCCATTGTGCATTAGGAAAGCAAATGAAAATCAATTTCAAGTCAAGCAGGAGATGAAGAAAAGTGTATACCCAGGAAAGATGATCCTTAGCTGATGTTTTCCTGAGCAGATCTGATTTCTCACTTTTTCTTCTTTATCTTAAAAACAAACAAACAAACAAACTTGTTCTGCTAAAATCTGCCCTATATGTAAAACCTCTTTCTGTACTCCACAGACTCTCTAGTCTGCCTTCTCTCCTCTGCTCCCAGGACAAATACGTCTTGTGCTGCTTTCCTCGCCTCCTGCTGCTACCACATCACTTCTCGTGTAACATCCCTCTGACCCTTTACCTGTCTCATACTCCCTTCTCCCCACCTTGCTCCTCCCTCTGTTCTTCCCCATCATCTCTTCCTATTGCTTCTTCCATCATATTCCCACCATCTCAACCTTGCTCTAATGCTTTCCCGCACCAGCAGCGCCACGCTTTTCCCAGTTTGCCAGCTATTTTCCTAGCTCTCTTTTTCTATCTTCCCTCCTCCCATACCACTGACCTGTATAGGCACTTCTCCCTCAGGCTGTTATCCCTTCCACCCATCTCGCACTTTAATCCATCCAGCTTTCCCTTTTCTGATATCCCCCTGCCTTTTTCTGGGTTCGTCCCTACATTGCCACTTGGACAGCAGAGCCCAAGGTCAGGTGAAGGTTGCATGGGCCATCGATGGAAACCCCCACCTCCACCTCTGAGCAGGCCAGACACTGACCCTTAAATCAGGGAGGTCCTCTTTCTACACACCAGTGGCTTGCCAGGACAACTGCCCTTCCTTCTAGGCCAATACTTTTGTGTCATTTCATAACCTTTTACTCCACCACCGGCAATGCTTGGTCATTTGTGTTTGTTCTAATTAAATTCCCCATTAACTTCTTTTCCTCACCGTTGCTATAGATTTCTTTCTTTCTTTCTTTCTTTTCTCCACCCCCATTCTCCCTTTTTTGTGTCATCTCCTATTCCTCATAGCGTCTAGTGATGGGCTTTGCCCTCTGACCCTTCCCTGTACCTTTTTAAGTGCTACCATATATTTTCTATAATGGGTTGACCAGATGTGAACTCCATATTTTAAGTGGCATGATATCATAGCTTCCTCAGACCTCTCCTCTCCCCCATCCAGGGCCAGCCTTTTCTCATCTCCCAGTCATTTTGAGAGGAGCCAGCCACAGTGTCAAAATCCTATTGAGAGACTCCTTGTACAGTTTTATCTTCACTTGTATTTTATTGTCCCTGATCTTGGATCCAGCTCACCTTACAAGGATGGCATTTGCTCTCTCTGGGGGGCAGTGGGAGGGAGTTTTAAGCAGTTGTGGAGGTTAGAAACCCTGCATCTCAGCCTTCATAGAAGAAAAAATAAAAGTGGGGAAACACAAAAAACAAATGCAGAAATGCAGAAGGAAATACTTCAGGTCAGTTTAGCCATCAGGTCAGTCTAGTGTAAGTCAGAGAGGGAAAAGCAGAGAGATCTAAGCAGTATTTAAGGGTGTGAAAGATATGCCTTGATTCTGAACTGTATCTTCTGTTTTAACATCAGCTCTTAAAAGATTAAAAATAACTTTTTCTGTGTCTGCCAGACAGCCTCACATATTTCTGACCAGTCAGAAACGGACCATGGACCTTATCTTCCTTGTAGCTTGAGCCTGCATGCATCTATCTAAAGATAAGAGCTTCCTATGATGGATTAAGACTTTCCAGCTCTGCCTGCTGTGATTTACTCTGGGATTACAGCACCAGCCCATTGCTTTTACCTCCACTGCCTGTCCAAACATGCAGCACAATGAAAATATGATGTCACCCCTTAGCAGGCGTTCCTACACCATTTCAACACTACTCTCTGGTGCATGCATCTGCACCCCACATGGCTGGACAAGAACTGGACCTTTTCCACACCAGCCCGTGGCTGCCACAGTTTGTCTGGACAAGGCAAGTGTTACAGGGAGTGACATCTGGTTTGTGGGAGCGGAGCGGAGCTGCTCACTGCTCACCAAGGCAGAGTGGCACGGAGATGAGTCCCTAAGGAGCCACTGCATCCCTGAGGCTGCTGCAGAGAGGCAAAGAGCGAGCAGGCAGCCCAGGGCATCCGCCAACAGCGGTTCAGGGCTGTCATGCCTGCGTTTTTCAGTCTCTGGGATAACTTTCGCATGGGTTGTAGGAACACACAATTGCATCCAAGGAGGAGAAAAGGGGGGTACTAGTCAGTCAGAACAGGGAAATGTAAATAAGCCTCATCCACTTCTGAATGTAGATATTATGAACACTGAAACCATGGTCACACTGTGGAGATAAAACCTGCAGTGAATTTTCCAGGGTTTAGTCTGAGGCTTTACTGCACCATGTATCATCTCACTGTATTCTAGCTGCTAAAATATATTTTGCGGTAACTGAAATGCCAAATCCCCAAGGAAAAGCTGCCAGTCAGTTAACATCAAGAATCTAAATTTTTTAGAGAATTTTCCAAAATCCAGTATTGTTCTGATTACAAGGGCTTCAGCGTAGGCAATTTTTTTTCATTATTTAAACAATTTCCCTTGAGTGTTTTCATCCCAGACAACAGCCACATTGTGCTTAATGCAGTAGAACCAAAGAATGAGACTGGCTGGGAACAGATCAACACGATTTTATTGTCCAAACTGAGTAAAAAGGTAGAGTAAATTCACAAGCTAGCTGCTGACAAATATATTAGATTTAATAATAAAAGGTGCTCGTGTGTATAAACAACCCATCGAGATTTGGTGCTTGGGGATGATTGAGTAAATGTCTTGTGTTGCAACAGAGAGGTTTTAGTCCTATCTTACAGCACAGGCAAATTGTTTAGGCACTGCATACCCACAAGTGAAGGCAAAAGGATTTCAATGACATAGGCATCTGGCCTTTAGAAAAAGTCTTCTTTTGGTCTCTTCCTGATTTCAGACCTGCTTCTCCATTCTCTTCCCTTCTCCCTTGCCTTTATGTTACACTAAAGTGTACATCATGAAAAGGAGATTTATCAGGGTTATATAGTTTTGTGTCTTAGCATAGCAATAGTTCTGCGCTGGCAGAGGGAGATGGGAGAGGCTGTGATCGATCTTTTCTGTCTCCAGCTTCTAGCAGTACCTAGAGGGGCTTTTCTATCCCGGTAGTTTATAATGTACTCTATATGCTTATAAATCAGCATTGATAAAAGTCACAAAAAGCTGTATATAGAATAGACTAAATGAAAATGACTGTGTTATTTGAACATTTCAAGGTGTTATACACTGGGATTCTCTGCAGCTGAAGTACTTAGTGCATTTCTGTTCTGCTACCACCATGGTGAATCTCCCAAAATTATATTGCTTAGAACTGTCTTAAAATATTTAACAGGAATTTTTTTTGTTGGAAAAAACAAGTAATTTGAGACACAAGAAGTGAGATTTCTAGAGCAAAGTGTAGTAACCGCAAAATAAGCTGCATTTGACCATTAATAACAAATAATCTCATCTAGAAATTAGGTAGAGCACATACAAAGCACGAGTCTGTGCATGTGCTTATAGGTAGGTATAAGGTCTTTCATTAAGTCTTTGCTTCGTTTCTCCCTGCCAAGTGCTGCAGCTCAGCTGGACTTTCTGGTATTTCTTCTGGGGTTTATTCTGCTGTATAAAAACAACATAGCTGGGGCCTGAAGCCTTAGTTCCCCTTCACAAATACTTTCTTTTCCTGCCTTCTCTGCTGCTGCTTCTGATGTCCCTGGCCAATCTCAGTCTCGGCAGTTAGGAATTCACCAGTTCCCCTTTCTTGGGTCTTTTTGTCCCCTCTTCTCCCAGTGATCCCACAGAGCCAATTTCCCTTCACACCAGTGTGCTGCACTGTGCCATGCCTCCGGGAAGCTGGGCTTGCCCCAGGAACCCATCCAGGACTCACCCCCAGCCTCACTACATTTTCCTTGACTTTGGCTTCTCTGCTGAAGTCTGGCAAGCTACTGCCGCCTTTTTGCTTAAATCACTTCTGTAACCTTAACTCTTCCATGAAGAAACCCACCATAAAGTACCTGATTCCCCAAACCTCCACTTGCAGCTTATTTTCAGTGAGAGGTAGGGACGTATTTCTCTTGCCCAGCTGCCGGGGGTGCAACTCTTTGCCTTGCACCCTTACCTTTCTCATTGCTGCCCGCAGTCAGCACTGTCCCAGACAAACACCAAACTCTACATCACCGCCAATAGTTTGCTTCTGTTACTCTCTTAATTGCTTTAATCTCCTGCTCTGCACTCATTCTGCCAACAGATAAAAGTTCCTCAGGCAGATGCTGTGTGTTACTACTTTCCAAAAGGCACTTTGATGTACTCTGTCTAATTACCACAAACAGATAAATCCTAAGGAGCTGGGGAGCAGTGTTGATTAAACAGGGGCCAAGACTTTTCAGGAAAAAAATGGATGTTTTGTTTCCATGGAACTGGAAATGTCATTGTGTGGGGGTTTCCATTTATTTTGTAGTGCACTGGAAAAGGATAGAGAGAAACAGAAGGTAGATAAAGACAGATAAAGGAGGAAGAAGCTTTTAATTTAAAGGCTAAAAAAGAGAGCAACATTGGGGAGGAGAAAAACTGAGCTGCAAAACATCCAAGCAAAAATCAGTAATGTCCCCAGAAAAAAAATATGAATCTGCTTTGAAACCTGCCAAATGGGAATAGCTGAAACATAAGACTGTCTTTTTACCCCTTTCAGCTGGCTCTGCTTCCTCCCATGGGCATGCAAGCCCAGCCCCTGCCATAGGCACCACGTACCAGGCAGTCCCAGAAGCAAGGGCCCTCTTGTCCAGAATCACAAAACACAAACAAGTGTTCATCTTTCTTCCAAAATATTTTGTGTTTTGTCTTTTACTTAGTAAGTGCCAGCTTTGCTCTCTCACAGCCCCTTCCACTGCCATAGCCAGTCTTTCTATTACCCTGGCTGTGACAGCAACCCAGCAGCAAGGAGCTACAAATCCAATGGCTTTCATGGGCTACCAGAGCCTACACTGGCACGTCACATGCAGCTCCCAAGTGATATTATCTAATGTGGCTTGAACTGGCACAAGGTAAGGATCCTGAAGATCATCTTTTTCCCCCCTTACATCTATGAAAAATCTGGTGGGTCAAGCTGGGTAATGCACGCGGCACTTGGATGGGGGGGTAGGTTTTTCATTGGTTCTGGCCTATGGGTTGCTGATCTGACTGCTTGAAATATGGGTATATTGGATCACAGGTACTTGTATCAATATTTAAAAAGGTTTGGAATGGAAATTCCTGTTTCAGCTTTAATTTAAGCTATGTAAAATCAAAGCCCAGACTCCTAGCTTCAGACGTCTCCTAAAGGAATCACACAGCTCTATGGAAAAGCCTTAACTAGCTGAAACAAAGTTAAAACTAAAACTGAAGCTAAAACAGTTACAATCACATGATTCATCTGACTGAGGCTCTGAAAGTGTGTCCATGCTTCCTCCACGTGACTGTGCATGTAAAGCCTGAATTAAATGCTTATACCCAGGGTGGTTTTTTCTGTAGTGGATATGATTTCATCCATCATGCTTCATGCATTTACGCCCATCATTTCAGCCACTTTCCTTCTGCATACTCTTTGATATGGAAAAGTAAAGCGTCTCTTTTCCCTTCTTTAAACTCCATTTCATACCTTCGCTCTCTCGTTTAACCTCAATAGCTGCAGCCCAGGCAATCTCCAGCACTGACGGTGCCTCTACCATGGCTCTGAGCACATCTTGGGCTGAAGGACAGGACGGCCTTTGGGCTTCTCACCCACCGCTGGGACCAGGGTGCTCACCACCCTGTGGGGTAGCTTTTCAAAAGGGGTAGATTTTCTTGCACACCCTCAAGACCATGGAGGTAAAACAGCCTGGCAGAGGGTGGGAAGGAGGATTTCCCTTGGGCTGACTGCTGGAAGGATGTCTGTTTGTAGCTTCATTGCTTAGCATCCGCAAGGAGATACAATTCCATAAGGGAACAGAAAGGGACTCTTTCTTCATTTTGGGGTTAGCAAACAGAAATCACACAGCTTAAAGGTCAGAAGGGTCAATTTATCCAATTCTGTCAATTCTATAGAGTTTGGGCAAATTATATCAGAAGTGAATTTCATCTCTCCCATCCGCCTCTTATTTTTCTTCCTGCCAGCATTTGCCCCTTAGTGTACATTTCACTAGTTTCTTCTGGTCTAGGTTAGAGGGCCTGAATGCTAAAGCCTCTACTATGAAACGCCTCCACAGGAGCATTGACTGACTGTTTCTTTTTTTTCACCCTCCTGCTTTTGCTTCCTACCTCTTGTACCACTCTAAACAGTTCCTGTCCCTCCCCAGGTTTCTGAATGACAACACACAGCTCCAGCTGCCGTTGCCTCTCTTTCTGCTCTGCCACAGAGTTACCACCCTGCACACCTCGTTTCAGGAAGACAGTCCTGGACATGGCGCTCTAGCTGCAGGCAGGACCTCAGGGTGGGGGTCCTCAGTGGGATGCCCTGCCCTGGGGCTGGCTGGATCACATCTGCAGAGGGAGCAGGCACCCAGCCTGCTGATGGATGCACGCATGGAAGGAAGAAGGAAGTGCCTGCAGCCCTCCCACCCTTTCTCTGCTCTACTTCAGGCTCTGCCGTTAGTTCAAATGCCCCAAAGACCAGACAAACTTTTTATATTAGACTTTGCTCTGGCTGGATGGCTTGTGCAGTGTCTCTGCTCCCTCTTTAAGAGTGACCTTAATATTTTATTTATTGTTTAAAGGATAATGTTCATGGTAGAGGAACATATGAGGCAATAAATGGCCTTTGCAGGTAATTAAATGCTGAAGAGAGGCGAAGCTATTGATAGCCATAAAAGCCATTTATTCTGAGTGTACCGAGAAGCCAGGAGCGCTGTTCCTCATAGCATGCAACAAGACAAGATTAAACAAGCCATGGTACTAGAGAGGGGAAAGACAACATTTTTCTTGCCCTCTTGGGGCTTGAAATTTCTGAGCTGCTGTTTATTTGGTGCTTGGAACAGAAAATATTGATTGTAATAATATGTGGTTTTCTATCATATTATTCTTTCTTTCCTAGCTGTTTTAGAAGGGCTTTGCACATGGTGGCAAGAATTATTGCCCTCCTTGGACAGATGCTCAAATAAAGGCGCAGCAGGGAAGGGTGACTTGCCCACACAATCACTGGGAAAGTCTCTGACAAAATCCAGCTCCCAGCCTAGTGTCCTGTCTACTAGTCACACTCTTATAGTGCATTGCTATAGCACTTCTCGTACCAGCTTTTCAAGTGCTTGTAGATAGGAAGAGCCTACCTTCCAACATATAGAGGCACTGATGTACCATAGGGTACCTCTACCTCCTGCTGTGCTTCAGCTCCGTGTTGGGCCCTACTTACAGCCACTGCCACGAGAAGAGGAGCTGTTCTCCTGTGGACAGTCGTAGGGGACACCATATGGTATCTGTGCATACAAACTTGGCTTGGCCATGGGGAGAGGAGCAAAGCTGGGGACCCCTTTCACAGACCTTCCTGTCTTCCCACTCGATGAGGACAAGGATACAGGGTGGCCACAGTAGTCCTTGCATAAAGAAAGATTTGCTGAAGCTACATGCAGCCATGCTCTGCGTGGAGCACAGCAATTGTCTAACAGCACAAAATGACCAAACCCCAAGGTTCAGGACAGAAAAAGCAAGGAAAGAATTGACTGAAAGGGGAAAGAACAAGATGCTTGTCAAGTTTGATGCTTCCCACTTAAGAGAAACTACTTTAATTTCTTTGCTTTGTTTTATAGCAAACATGGTTTCCTCTGAAAAATAAGTCTAACATTGCATAGGTGCACGTCAACAGTATGTAGGTGTTCCAGAAATGCCCCTTTCTCATGCTCACATCCAAGCCTCCATTAGCTCAGCATGGGAAGACTAATGAAAGCTGAACGCAGAGTGGTGTGGATGGAGGCACTTCACAGGATCTCTGTTGGCTTCCCATCCATGTAGCCCCTGGCACACTTCACAGCGTTTTCTGCAGAGCTCACCCAGATCTTGCCGTCATATTAGTTCAAATGTTAATAAGACTATCACTCTCATTAAAAATTCTGGGGTGCAGGTCCAGAGGTGCTCTGAACCTAGGTGCTGTGGGGACAGATAACATCTCAGGATTTGCTGTAATGAAGACCTGAAGCCAAGCACTTCCTGGCTGAAGTCTTGGGAGTCATCCCACAGCTGCTCCTCAAAAATTCCTCTCATGAGCCAGAACGTCCCCTCACACCTGAGAAAGAGATGTGGGGTGTGTCACTAGATGTGCCAAGACAAGGCAGTGAAGCCACTGGTGTTGGAGAGGGCTAGAGAGGGACCCTCGCCCCACGTGCAGGGTGACTGGGTGCTGGTGAGAGGGGCGTTGGCAGGGCAGGCGGAGTGCGGGGGCTCAGGCGCAGGGAAGGTAATGCACACCCAGCAAGGCTCATTGCAGAGCCCTGTGCTGGGTACAGCCCAGTGAGTGTGTATCTCTTAGACATGTAAAACATCTTTGTAAGTGATACATGCATACATCAACAAATCCCACCTGGCCTGTACGAAGCCATTAGCATCTGGCAGTTTGCTGTAAGCACAGGTGAATAATGGCTTAGGGGCATGTGCTTTGGGGCAAGGTTAAAAGGTGACTCCTGTATGGTGTAAGTGGGTTAATATGACTGGACACGATGCTGGCTTCTCCTCTCACTTCTGCAAGTGTAAATCAAGGGTAACTGCACCGAAATCAATACGTGTATTAAATTCATTGGTACACAGGAGCTGAAAAGCACTTGATTTTAAAAGAAAGAACATCTCGATTACAAGCTGGAGAACAGAAACAATGAGAAATGTGGCTGCTTTGCATGGCTTCCTGCAGTGCTTTATTATGGCTCTGCTCCTTCCACGTGAGCTTGATCCCAACAGGTGCCATCGCAGACCTGTCTGTGAGAAGAGCTCCTACTGTCCTCATCATTATTGCCACTACAGGGAAACCCCATCTCTGTTCTGTGTGGCAGAGGTCCCCCCTGTGCTGAGCTTGCTGCAGAGAAAAGCTGGCTCCCAGGGAGATGGAAGGAGATTTAGGCAATGCAGCATTAAACACAGACTCAGTGGCTCAAGCCTGCCGAGTGCCTAAAACTGGAGTTATTGCACTGGTGCCAATGGAGCTATTGAACACAGCCTGACATGATGAACGGGAATATTTTGTAGCTGCCTGGCTCTGGCTGAGTGCAGCAGGAAGGGTGTGAGGGCATCACTCCAGTTCCTCTGCCCCACAGCCACAGACAAACAACTCCTGAGCTGGGCACGAGTTGCCCCAGAGAAGAGGCAGGTTTTCTCCTCTCCAGAATTCCCCATTTCAAGGGCTTAGTGTGGCAGACCTAATTTCTCCTTCCGTGCCTTCACGTGCACTCTGGGGCCGAGTAGTAATCTTGTAAGTGATTTTTCCAAAAGACTACACTGAAACCAGCCCCCGGCTCTCCAGCCTGCATCCTGGGGCGCACAGCGATGCAGACAGCAGGTTAGCTGGTGATGCTGCTGAGCTCCCCTCAGCCACCTCCAGGTCCATGGACAGACTTTGGCAAAGCAACCCCTGTTCACCAAATTTGGTACACGAGGTTGGTGGTCAGCAGAGTGCTGAAACTGTCCTCAAATCCTGTCTCACCATATTTCTGTTAATCTTCGGTGGAAGGAGAGTCCTCTTTTGGGGCTGCCAGCTCAGAGAGCCACCTGAGCACTCAACTGCTCTGGAAACGGTGCTGCTCATCACAGCCTCCCTCACTGTGGGACCAGCTGGCTCCTCCATCATCTCTCCCACATCCCCACTTTGACAGGGAAGTACCCAAATCTCTGCAGGTCATGCTGACCCTTGCTACAGCTCTCTGCCTTGCAGGCCAGTGGCTAGCAGGCCCCGGTGTGAGCAAGCTGTAGCCTGGTGGGAGAGTTTTAACCCCATGTATATCCACTGCCCTCAGCTATTTCACAGCTTGCATTCACACTGTACGACAGTGCTGCTGGTGGTGGAGATATAAAAAAGCCCCAAGAGCCACTGCCTCTTCCCCACTCCCAGACAGAGGGGATGAGAGCCCAGGTCAGCACTGGTCCTGACTAGCCCAGGCTTCCCAGCCTATGCTGCCACCAGGGGGGCTATTAATTTCCCTCCAGCAGTGGGAGAACCAGGAAAGAGAAGTCTTCCCTACATCTGTGTCTCCTGCCTGGTCTGAGGCAAAAAATAATGTTTTGCCCTTTCCTCAGTGGCTGGGCAGAGCCGGTGGAAATGGTGTCAGGGACATCCTGCATTGAAATTACGTAGGGAGGGAGATGCTTAGAGCGTAACAGCCGCTGTAAAAACCCTAGCTGTGGAGTTGCTTTCCATCACATACAGCCTTGCTGCACAAAACTAAATGCAAATTAAAATGCAAAGTAAAACGCAAATGCCAGGCCTCCTGGGCTGCACTCACTCAGTGCTATAGAAATCCCTTGACCTCTCAGAAACATTCAGGTTGCTGCAAATGACCTAGTCCAGAGGAAAAAAAACAAACCTACTTTTCAATTTGGGTTCCTGCCTTTCCTCCCCTATGTGTAAGAGTGACAGCTGGATTTCTTCACACAAAAAGCCAATTTCTGCCCTGTGTGCACAACCCACTCCCACTTTTGCTGTGCAAGCACACACTTAGAGTCTCCCTGGGAAACAAGCAATTCATGGATCATAATTGTGGACACTGAAACACCTTTCTCTCAACTGCCAGCATGTATCTGCCATTAAACTGAATGCATGAGAGACAGTGTGATCCCCAAACACCCACAGTGTTGTTAATAAAAGAGAAGGAAAAATAATTTAAGTCAGGAGGGAGCCTGCAGGTGAATTGGAGGATCAGGGCCATAACTTTGCATCTTTCTTTATTTCTAAACTAACTTTTGTGATGTCCGTAGTAGGGCCCCAGGGCAGCTTTCTAGCCACTGATTGCGGATGGGGGCTGCAGGCATGTCCCAGCTCCACGTGGGCTGCACAGGGCCATCCTGGTGTGCTGGGGTGTGGGCAAGAAGGAAGCCCAGGCGCGCCATCTACCTGGGAGCCTGGTGCTGCTCAGGGCAGGTGGCTCTCTGGACCACCACCATGCTTGGGTGCATCTGCCCCATGCCACAGCCCCTCCAGGCTTTGTCCCACACAGTCAAACACTAAGGCAGGGACCTTGCTTGTGCCCACAGGCATTTTAAGCTAGGAGAAATGCTCCTTCCAGTAGCAAAGCAAGCCCCTTAACACTCACAACTCTCATTTAGGTTTATGCTTATGGGTAGAGGTGACAGATCGGGATCCAGGCTGAGTATGCTACAGCTAATAATGGTGCCTTAGATTTATGCTAATAGCACTGACCCAAAACTGCATTGCTGTGAGCAGCTTTCTCCCCTCGCCCAGTAAGAGGTCCCCTCGAGTGAAGGCAGACCTTCTTTGCAGGTGATCCTTAAAATAAGTGGCGTGCAATCAGGGGAGCACACAGATAACAACATGCTGGGGCAGTGCCGGTTCGGAGCATATCCGTTATGGTGGTGATTTCCTGTCCATGCCATACTGAAGTGGGGGCTGGGGTCCACATGCTCACCCAGCCTCCCACTTCTCACTGCAGCCAGTGAGCCAAGAGCATGAGCAGAGAGGTCTGGGGAGCAGGGACAGGCAATGCTCTGTGGTGGTCAGTGGGAATCCTTCAGTGTCTAATATGGTGGCTGAGCTGGATGGAGAGAGGAATTTCCCCTCTACCTTCCTGCCTGCCTGAAACTTGAAGGAACTTAATCCCTTTGAGGCCTCTACCCCAGTGCCAGGTATGCTTGAGGATGCCAAAAGTTATGGGAGAGAACTGACAGAAACAAAGACAATGGGATCATAAAAGCCTTGTTTCCTCAGGAAAAGAGACAAAAGAAACTAAGAGATATAAAATAATAAAAAAAATCATCCCTGTTGCTGCTGGGGCTCCTCAACACAGCAGTTCTCACCTGAAAGCCTCCTCTATAGCCACTGGGAAAAATATTGGAAATCAGCCCACTGCTTCCCAGTGGAAAGGTCCCACAGAGACCTGCAGTTCTCTAGCATATAGAGTACAGGACCAAATAAAGACAATCATTTCTTCAACCCTATTAAATCTTGAGCCCAAGCTGATGAAGCAGCCTACCTGCCTCCATCCGTCTGTTTTCATACACCTCTGGGGTTTCCGGCACGGCGTTGTACTGCTGGAATGGCTGGTTGCTGAAGAGGTTGTCACACAAGAGGCTGCGACAGAGCTTCTTCAGGAAGCGCAGGACATATCCGATGCTGTTCACTACCAGCACACTCAGGAGATGCTGCTTCCCCTCAAAAGAAGCTGAAACTGGAAAGCAAGCAGGAGCCACTCAATACTTGGAGATGCACAGCGGGAGGAAGAATGAGAGGAGGGGAAAAAGATTTCACACAGGTATTTGTATGTCTTAAAATATTTTACATAATTACCTCACCTGAAGTACAAACCAAACTGGAGCAGCTTAAGGAGCTGAGTTTGTGTGACCCAGATCACCTTCTCCCTGGAGCACTGAAAGATGCCGGCTGGCATGGCCAGCAGTGCAAGGATTTCTAATATATGCATCCAACTGAAAACTGTATTGTATGATTGGAAGGAGGCAATTATGATCCCCTGGTCTAAGGAAAGGGAAAGTAAGTGATCTGCCAATGATGGGCTATTAGGCTGACTTCAGCAATAACCAAGGTTTTAAAAGGTAATGGGGAGACAAGAATTAAACATATGGCTCTGAATGAATAAAATGTCCAAGGATTGTATTGAAGAGAGGCCTACCAGCTTCATCATGGATCTTTATTTGTTGGTTTAATTGCATTTATAGGCAAGGGAAGGTGGCAGTTGTGGTCTATCCGGAATTCAGTAAAGTAAGAGAAATCTTTTGTTAAGCTGGAAAAGATTGCGTACGAAAGGTGGGTCAGGAGACGACAAGAGGCTTTGCTAGTAGGAGACCCCAAGCACTGGAGAGGAACCTGCAGTGATCTGTGCTGGCACAAAAATATTTTGTTGCTGTAAGCTAGGAGATATTTTCAATGCGGAAGAGTCCTGGGAGACTGCACAGAAGGCATTGGCTGATCTTGAGCGCTACAATAATAAAAATAGGTGGAAAAAATACCAGAAAATACACAGCAATCCATAACTTTTCTGTGGAGGCTCAACATGACCTGATGGGAGGACAAATGATGAAACAGGCTCACCAGATGCCCATGAGCCATCAAAGTGACACAGCAATGAAAAAGTCGAATATGTTTCAAGGAGGTATTGAACAAAGCATTTCCAGGAAAGACAAGGGAATGTCAGTTCCTCTGTGTAGAGTCCTGATGAAACCTGAGCTGGACTGATGGGCACCATTCTGGTCATCCAGGCTCGAGAAGGGTGAATTCACACTTGAAGAGGTGCACAGGCAGACCACAGCGATGTTCAGGGAACAGAAATTTTCACTGTGGCACTGCGGCCCTGCGGCCATCACTGTTTCTGCTACGTGGGGCTGTGGGAAGACACTTACACTTCTTTCACTAATCCAGCAATCTTCCTCACAGTGCAGAGAGGACCTGAAAGAAACTGTATTTCAGCCTAGCAGGATGAGGACTGCTCTCTAGAAATATATCTAAGATTGAACTCAAGGGTGAGAGCAGAGCAATTAAAATTCCTAGGCAAAGCTGTCGGTGAATATATTTAGCCAAGAATCAAAAAGGTCATAGGTCCTAGCCGTGAGAGAGGTAGAGGGGTCACAACAGAGCCATGAGGATCAATTGTAGCAGGACACATTCAAGTGTCAGCAGGTTTGCATGGAGGACTACATGATCTGAACTACAACACTTGGAAGGTTATTTTCAGTCCTACAGCCTCCAGTCACTGCTAACGAGTATAAATTGCAATGTTAGGTTTATAATCTTTGGGGTAACTTCATAGATTTCCTGCTGGCCCGAGCTGCTGTAAGGGACCATGCTTTACAGACTGTTGAGCATCTGTGAGGCAAGACATGGGAAGACTGGAAAGCCTGTGAAGAAATCTGTCTGCACTGCTGCTGGGCTGGGAGTGAGCGGCAATCTCAGAGCCACACCCTGACTAGGAGACCATTTACCTCTCCTTGAGAGGGATGAGAAGAGACGTGAGGTTGGGAGCAATTTTGACCAGGTGCTTTTAGCTCAGGTACCTGAAGCAGAGCCAGCTCAGAGGAACTGAGATCACGGCATTTGGCAAGTTCGGTGCACGAAGTGACTCTCCTGCTTGTAATGAAAATCATATACGCAGCACAGAACCAGGCAAAAATGTAGCTTTGCACTGAAGTGCTTCAGTCTTGTGTTTCTGTGAATATATCTGGATCATTTTTAGAGTATTTCTGATGTCCCTTAGGGAAGGCACACCTATGAGTAGAGGGAACTGGAGGAGCAGGAGGAAGCAGAATTTATATATGCTGCAGAGGGCCAGAGCCTGGGCTCCTGCACAAGAGAGTCCCAATGGCACAGCTGAGCTGCTGTGGTCCCTGCAAAACTGATTGGACTTGCGGTCCTTGGCTTTGTGTTCATGCCTGACTCACTTGTGACAGCTCATTGGAGAGCATCATTCCCATATTCCCATCATTGTTTCACTCCCACTGCATCCCCGTGTGCTGAAACAATGTTGCGTCACAAAACTCTTGCTGTGATTAAAAGAAAAGTTCATGTCCAGTCTGAGAGCCAGGCCAGGGGATTCAGCGTGGGACAAGAGAGACTCATCAGGACACAGCGAGAACTGTCACTGCGGGAAGATGAGGAGCTCCCGGGAAGTTCCCTCTGACCTCTGATTGTCTCTGATATATTTGCGTAGTCCTGCTGTATGGGGAATTGCCACGGGACTTTTGCAATTCCTACAGCTGGGACCAGATTTGGCTCATGAACTGCAGGCGGAGGACACACCAGCAGCTGAACTCTGTGTAAGTTTTCCTTTAGAGCAACATGTGGCAGCAATGTGTGGCATTAAGCAGGCTTGCGATGCTGCTCATCCTTGTACGGCTGCATGGAAAACTCAGCTCACAGGCTTGGCCTCAGCACTGTTTCAAAGAGCGGTAAGTGCAGGACTCTGGAGCAAGCCCAGTTCCTCCCCTGCATCACTGCTGCAAAACTCTTACCCATATACTTCCTTCTGCCACCCAGGGAGTTCCTGCAGCAGCTCATTTTGCAAAGGCATGGGTGATGTTGAAAGCCAGTTGCCTGATGTGAACAGGACAGCTAGGACCGTCAGGACTGGGGATCAGGTTAAGATTTCAAGCACTTCCCAATTGGCCACGAACCCCTTACAGAAATGTTCTACCTGACACCATCTCGCCTCCATAGCCCTGCTTGATGAGCGAGAAGACCGCCTTTTGCTGGAGCGCGCAGTCGATGCAGGCCTGAACAGCCTGCTGCAGAGCGGCGGACGGTCTGTCGGGCCCGAAGTGCTCTGGGAGCTGCTGCACTTTCTTTCTGTCAAGGTACGGCCCCAGGTTTGCTTGTTTGTTGACATAAATGCAGACTGTAGACACAAAATCCCAACAGGGTTATTACAAAACGGCCCTGAGAGCATCCTAGCAAATGCTAGCTTTATACATTTCTATTTCACAAGCTCTTCCATTCACCGGTGAATTGCTGCCATTTGCGATGGCACAGCCAGGCTTCTTTGCACTAATCATCCGTTGCCTAAGTGAAGTGAGCTGAGTTTAGTGTTTAATGACCTGAGCTCAGTGTCACAGGTGAGCATAAGCCACGTGCAACTAAAGAAGCTCCTGTGTGTGAGCTGTTCCAGGGTACCTTGTCCATGCAGCTGGTGACCAGAAAAAATGCCCAGGGAGTGCAGGAGAGTGACTAGCAGGGGTGACCTTACAGCAACAGGTAAACTCCAGCCTGAGGTGTGTTTTGGGGTTGTTTTTTTTTTTTTCTCTATGTGTTTTTAGACTGGTTCATTGAGAGGCCCTCTAAGCGGCATTGCTCTGAGAAGAGTTTTGAGAGACTTCGGTTCCTTGCTGCTCCTGACCTTAATGCAGGTCTAATCTCTAGAGGGTTATGCTGCACTGAGCTGCACCGTGTGATGACAAAGACTCTGGTCTTTGGGAGCTTCCTGACCCCCCATGTCCAACACAACACTCTGCAACCTGCATCTTCTCAAGGGGAACTACACCACATGCAGTGCTAAATCCGGATTTGGCAACTGTGCTGCACAGGGGGTCTGCGAGAGATGCCCCAGCCTTTCTGCAGACAAGCCCTGCATGCCTCCTCTCATATGCTGTTGCCTGCAAAGGCAGTTTTTCTATGTGCCATCAGGCCTGCCAGCAATAGCCAAAAAATCAGTGTTCTCCTCTTGCTAGCATGAACTTATTTTAAGCTTGGCTAACACTAACTCCATCTTGGAGAAAGCGGAGATAACACTGTGTTAACTAAAGGCGACTAAGACACAGCCTAAAGTCAGGCTAAAGTGAGATATATTATAATAGCTGGCTGAGTGTGCTCGAGCTGTCATCTCTCAGACAATATAACATTATCCTCTGACAGAAATCAGATATGTGACAAAAAAAAATCAAGCAGAGTGGAGGACACGATGACAGCTGTGTAAAGTTGGAAATAATTTACAGTTTGCATCACCGTAATGAAAATCTAGTGCGACTGTCACAATGCACTCTGCTACCCCATCTCTCACTGAACAGCAGAAGGGGCTCAAGCAGTATATCCTGGGTAAACAGGAGGATAATAGCAATCACACTTATCATTACATAGCACTTTACACCTTCCAAGTGCCAAACGAACAAAGGGATAATGCCCCGAAAGACAGCAGCAGGATGCATGAATTGCAGGGGGCTGTCAGGGTGCAGCTTTCCTCGTATGCCACCATGACAAACCTCACCAAATCTGCAGGTTGTGGCTTCTGCCATGACAAGCCATTGGTTTTGTCTGGGGCTCAGCTGAGGGAGGGACTTTGCAGCCTGCAGGGAGCGCGCTGGGTCCCTTGCTGGGGATCAGGGGCCCCTATGGTCCTTTCAGTGCAGGTAGGGAGGTAAAAGTTGGCTTGAGCCTGCCTCCACCTCCTGCAAACCCTCCTCTGGTGGGAGCCTACACGCAACATTGGGAAGCTGCTGGGAGAAAAGGTGCCGGCAGTGTGGGGACAGAGACAGATGGGCGCCACATCTGCAGAGCCCAAAATGACCCGCAGAGCCTCTGTCTCTGCGGCCACCCCGGCAATCTGGTGTTGGACTGTGCCTCCCTGGCCACCTCTGAAAGTGGCACCAGGCATACCTCTCAGGGCAGCACTATGAAACGCTGCTCGGTTGATGTTTGCCAAGCACTTTGGAGTCTTTGCATGTGAAGGGATAAATGAGAATAAAATACATTATTATTGTCATCATCACTACGTTTAGTATCATTCTGCTACAAGAGCAGATGGAAAACTTGTCCTCTGTGCATCCCAGCTAAGAAATAATGGGATTTATGTGTTGTGTTTAGATTCTAATGTTATCTAATCCATTCCTCTGCTGAAATCTCAGGGTAAATCAACTGTCTTGTTGATTTTCTTCTCATTTACATCAGTTTAGAAGCACTGACCTATGTTATTTCTGGCAATATAAGCAAAAAAAAATAAGGCCGTGTTTTCCCTGACTACAATCAGAAATGACCAGGTCTGCTGCTCTGACAAGGCGTTGGGGTTTATGTGCTGGTAACCCTGCCTGCAGTCAGACCATGGCTCCTCTGTTCTTCTTCTCCCCACAGCTGTAACAGATGTTTCATGTTCACATCGGGATTTAGTCTGGTCATTGCAACACATTTGATGGGTGAGTGTTGGGTATAAAATGGTAGCATTCATGGGATGTCGATGTTTGCATTTCAAGAGGAATGGATCTGACATCTCCACTAAACTTGACACATGGCAGTCAAAATACAGTCTTGCAGGACATATCTATTCTTTATCACTGGTTGCCAGTCTAATCCACAATCACTCCATTTTCATGAGCTCTACCTGTCCTGGAAAGCACAGCGTCTGGCTGTCAGCCTGTTATTCCTGCTCACCCCTTGTCCAAGGAACACTTGAGGCTAGGTACCTGTGAGAGCCTGTGGGGTGGCTGAGTTGGGTATCGTAGCTGCATCCTGGGGGATTGAGCTAATATCCGGCTCTGGTGTGCTTCTCGGTGGGGAGATAGCTAAGGGAGGCATCAGGACACGAGACTTCAGCTGCAAAAAACAACCGGTTGGGTAATGAAAATATATGCAAGATACTCCAATTTTATTCCATGTATGTCACGCCCCATGAACTCCCACTCATTAGCAATCTGCTATTGCATCACTTTCTCCAGGCCAGGAGCATCCGTTCTGCTCCTGGGAGGATACTGGAGCCTGAAGCCTGACTGATTTGCAGCAGACAGCAATGCCTTAAGTTACAGGATGCAAATATTATGCCACCCAGCGGGTAGTTATTTACACCTGAGCAAATTGGGTCTAACACTCTAACAAATCAGCGCAATGGCATTTTACAACCCATTTCATGTGGGTGTAAACAATTTTCCGCAACTCATAAACATGAGGTCTTTAACTACATCATTATTTAGGGCCAAATTCTTCTCTTGGTTACAGGGGTGTAAATCTTGTGTAAATCCAGTGGCACCAAGAGGCTCCTTTGGGCTGACACCCATGTAAATAAGTTCAGACCGTGGTCCATAGTGTGTTATTACCAGATAGTAAATACAAGCTGCTGCACTGCTGCACCCAGTCATCTTCATGTCCTGCAGCCCTGTTTGGAGAAGTGATGGGAATTTACGGTGCAATATCACTACTTCTTTACACTGCTGGTGCCTGGCAACGTCTCACCAGTCAAGTGATGATCATGTCTTCATAATTATCCAGGGCTGACATGATGGATGTGACCTGAAGGTACCACTCTTGCTTTTCCTTTTTCTATGAAGGGAAAGCGGGGAAAGCAGACAGCCAAGCACACAGCTGACTGGTTTATATATTTACACATACTACACCGAGCTGTTCTTCTGACAGGTGATTTTTTCACTGCTGTTGTTTTTCAGTGGCCAAAAGTAAGAACGCTACAAATGACAAGCATAAAAATGAAAAGGAACTTTTAGCCGTGTTAAGTTTGTAGAGTATTCCTTTTGTCAGAGCTTACACCCAAGCTGGAATAATGTATAAAGTGTATTTTAGGTAGAAATGAAGTCAGACCACTACCTACAAACAAAAACTTGAGCAAGTCCCGGTGGAGAGTAGAAGTCATTTTGGACAAAGATTCATGTTGTCCATGATTATGATTACAACTGTCTAAAATAATGGTCACTGTTTCAGTATAACAGCAAAACCAGAAAGCTGGGGAAGGGAGAGGGACGGCTGTTGGACTTAGTGCCATCCAAGTGAGTTTTTAGTCATTAAATCTTTGGGAGTTTGGATCATTCCCCAGTTACCAGCTTATCCCAGCAAGGGCTTCCCTAAGAGAGAATTCAGGGTCTCTCTTGCCTTCAGTAGCACAGTACCCTGGGATGGGACCTGTTAAAACAAACAAAAAGGCCATCTTTCCTGAGAGGAGTGTGATTTTTTCCTGCCAGACCTCCACCAAGCTCTTCCTGAACTTGTTTCTTTACGCAACCTGGGGTTTCCCTCAGAACAGCCTCTGTGGAAAGATGGGTATGATAAACCTGGATGGAAATAAAATCTGTCTCCTCATCCAGGCACCATCCCCTGCAGGACACTGGTCAGTGCCTGGGGCAAAGTCTGTATCCCACCTGTCTCAGAAGTGCCAGGCACCACCTCCACCTGTGCCACCGCCCCCCTCCCCTTTGGATGTAGCCTGAACAAGAGAGAAAATGTTCAGTAAGTGAATCTAAGGCAAACCGGATTTTACCTCCTTCCGTATGGTGACCATAGGGTAGTAGGCTAGTGCCAGTCCTCACTTGCCTGTGTTGTCCTGGTTTTGTAGGGTTGTCTTGCCTTCAGATTTGGATCAGGAAAGACCAGCAGCAAAGTGCTGTCTGTTTGTTTTCCATACAATTAAAATAAATGGAAGGAAAATCATGTTTCAAAAATCAAGGTCCCCACCCATTTTAGGGTTTACCCCATGTGAGAAGGTGAGAAGCAGCATGATTTGTTATTTTCTGTAGCTGGCACTGTGAAACTCTGGGCAGCCCCCTAGGCTTTTGGGCTTGCTTTTGATCATACAGATATATGTATGTATAATAAATGCGTCTGCATATATGTGTGTTTGTACATAGTATATACACAGATATAAAAGTGTATACATTTATATAGAGATGTACATACATACTTGTATGTATATTTATATATACAAATATATGCACTCACACATGCACACATCTATATAGATATGATTTTGGAGACAGCGCACCAAATAACTTGTGTTTCACTTGCGTGTTGGCTCCTCAACGTCCCTACTGGCTCACAGCCCTGTGGCCCCTAACACAGGTGGACAAGTCCCCCCTCCAGCCCTTGAGCCTTGAGCGCCATCTGAGTGTGTGCTGCCCCACCAGCACCATCAGCCCAGTGGAGGTGGGACAGTGCCCAGTAGATCTCTTTCTCTGCTCTTGAAGGCCCGGGCAGGCTATGTTCTAGAGGAAATAAACAGAGGGCAAGACTTGTGTAAACTTTCTAGCTTGGAAGCCCCTTGTTGGCAGTTTACTGTTTTAGCAAACAGTGTACTGCAAACTTAATTGCACCAGTATGTGCTCTACAGCCTTTGGGCAGAGATAAATGCCGTTTTATTTGGGGCAGCAGAAAATATGCCTATTAGATCAAAATAGAACAATGCTTTATTACAAGAGACAGTACACTAACAAACACGGCTTAAATACCTCCTGGCCACTGAAACCCTGAGTAGTCCCTGAATATCACTAAGTATAAATCTCAAAGTATTTCATTTAAAGATATCTTTTCTGGGACTAATTCTTCTCTATCAAAAAGCCAGCCCAACCAGCTGACTGAATGAGAACTTGGCAGTAGAGAACACATATGCATGCAAGTGAAAAAAAGCAGTGAAGAAGAGAGAAAGAGAGAGAAATGGAGACAGAGAAAATCTGTCAGAGCACTTTGGGAAATCCTCATGGTAAGGCATTCAAATCAGCTTTTGAATATCAAATGTCTTAAGTTTTAATATGCTCAGCATGAGATATAAAAGGCAATGGTTTCTTTAAAACAAGATGTACAACCAACCCCCCCCCACACTCTTATGGACCTTCTACCATGGAAAAAAGATCAGAGAAAGCTGGTCAGGGATTTAGGGTAGGAAATAAGTTTGTCTACTACACCAAAGTCACAGGGCATTAGCCACAGAGAAACCATGGACTTTTGTGCCATTGATGCCAGCTGCAGTCTTGTCTCAGTATGCAGTGACCATGGATGGGGAGGACCCAGTTGAACCCTGAGTTTCTGTTATGTTCTGCACACCACTTCGGAGCAGTCATCTAGCTGGTATTTCTGTCATCCCACACCAAAAAAAGTGGAAGAGGGGAAGAACATTTCCCAGATAGCTTTTTTTTTTTTTCCTTCTGAACAAGTTCTCTGCCAGCTTGTGTAATAAAATACACAGGAAAGAAACAAGATGAACCACAATGCAGACTTTCCCTGTACTTTTCTTAAGCCACTTAGATCATAGGTCCTCATCTTTATGGCTCCTATTTCCCCTGTACCTAGTTCCCTTGTCCTAATGAAACTTTTGATAGAAAAGGCTGGGGTTAACCCGAAGGCCTGTGTCCTTCCAGCCAGGACAGTAGAGGAACCTCCTGGCTTTTGCTGCTGGAGAGAAAACAACCTCCAGCTCCTGCAGATGTGCACCCAGATGTGCCTGGTGAGTGCCTGGGCCAGCCTGGTTCTGCCGTGTGGGCTTCCAATGGCTGAGCAGAAAGGTGTCATTAAACCTGCACCAGGGCAGCACAGAGCTTCTAAGTACATGTTTTGGGGTCCTCGGCTATACCTCATGCTCTCTGTGCCTTTGGCTGCAGGTGAGGGGGCTCAGCACAAGGCAAGTCATGGCTCAGCTCAGTCACCAGGGCAGAGAGAGGTCAGTGCTGTGATGACAAAGGCAAAACACAGTCCAAGGTCTTTCCCACTTTTTCTTCTTGTGTCATGCAATACCTTTCTTCTGCACAGCAAATGATACAGGGGAGCCTGCACACAGCCTCCTACATCCCCGAAGTGTTTTACAGTGAATGAGGCAGGTAACCTTAAGAGAAACATAGGCAAGCTTGAAATCCAAGGCCGTATCCTGTATTCACAGGACAGGTGAAGAATCAGGGCACTTTAAGGTTGTCTGTGCAATCTCAGTCTCAGCGTGTCTGAATCCTGACTGCCTATTTGTCATTACTAATGGTGACTTCTAGGGCAGCAGGGGAACCTATGCCCTGTAATGGAAATTGTCACTCCACGCACTGTCCTGCACAGGGACACGCTTGCTGCCCACCCCACCTGGCAGGAGCTTGCAAGGTCCTGGTGGACCATTCACCCCAGGCTGGGGCCACCTCCCCAGGCAGGAGCTGCTGTGGTAGGGTGGTGGAGACAAACTGCCCTCGGGCTGCTCAGATGGGGCCATCTCTTTGTTGCCCTCTGGGAGGGATGTGGTGGTCTTTGCTGCAGCACTGCCCCATGCGCCTGTCGCTCTGATGTCCTTTACCACAGCAAATCCCCCCCCAACGCTAACAAAGCCTTCCCTCATACAGACTTTTTAGGCAGATGATTGGGGCTGCCCCTCACTTACAGCCAGAGAAATAAAACTCATCCATCTACTAACTTGCTCCCTGGCTGACAGAATAGACTTTTTCCTAGAGATTTAGACAGTCAGAAAGAATATTGTATTTAGGGGAAAATGTAGCATTTTATGGCAAATAGCTGCGCATCAGGTACAAAACAGTTTTTGGAAAAACAGCTGATGAAATTTTATAACCAAAGCTGTGAAAAAATAAACAGGGTAGCAATAAAAAGGACTTTGCTTGGTGGTGAAGTGTGATGAAATGTCATTTTAGGAAGACACAGATATTTGCTTTAATACAAATGAAAACAGGCGATGGGTCATATGGCTATAAAGAGCATGTGATTAAAAATGTCTGTTATTCACATCTTGGTCAAAATAAATTTAAATCTAGGCTGTAAATTCCTAGTTTGCTAAAAATTCAGAAGTATTTTTCCATCTGTTCTGTAATAATTCAGCTATCTGGTTGCTATAAAGAATTTGGTCGTCTGCCATTTGGGCAGGGAGTCATTTTTTAAAATGCATTTAAGTCTCGTGGTATCTGAAAGTCATACAATTAGCGAGCTAATTAAATCAAGCTAGAGTTCCCCATCAAAAACTGTAGTCTTTGACTTGCGCTGGTGAAGCATTTTTGATGGAGAGGGGTTTACTTCAGCTGAGTGCACAGCGTACATAGGCACCTCATAGAAAACATCGCTTTGGTGTACAAATCCTATAGCACAAATAAACAGCACCAGGCCAGATGCCACGGGTGCCACAGCTCACAAGTGTCAGCTCCAGAAATTTAGGCCATCGGTTATAAAAGGACGCCTTTTTACTTGCCATCACTCACCAAGAAATAGCATCATCCTAAATTCACTGCTGAGGGAGGGATGCTGTTGCCTCCCCGCTAAGTCCCCAGGGATGGAGAGGAGGAGTGTGTGGTACTCAGATGGCAGAAAAGCTTCACTTCGGAAGAAGAGGGGGAAACGGCAATCAAGTGCCACCTAGGTCCGAAGTGCAACATTGCCGCAGCATTTTAGGAAATTTAAGCCTCCCTTTTCGCTTCTCCCACTTACAAATATGTGGTGGTTGGTGAAAGGCTTTTTCACAGGTGGATGGGTGCATTTGGTGTGGAACAGAACAAACTCCCCAGCATTATTTTTTTTTTTTGTCAAATTACAAATCAAATGTAAATGCAGGAGTAAGAAAGGTGGGTTGGCAAGACAAGCAAGGGCAGAAGGGATGGGATCTGCCAAAACTCTGCATACAAGGTCATTGCGGTATTTGGCAAATCACTTAATCATCTCAGGGACTCAATTTCACCACATCCACAAAGTATTATTATCCCAGATTTGGATGGTTTTGTTCTAAAGAGCCTACAAGTGACTCAGCTTTACTGATAATAATTTAAATTATTATTTGTAATAAATAAAGTAAAATAAATATAATAAATAATAAACTTGTAATAACAAGTACCTCAAGTAAAATAATTCAGATGCTTCTGTCCCAGAGTTTTAACCTAATACTGACGTGAAAAATAATAAGTAATTCTGTATCCCACGCTTTACAAAGCAGTGGAGTATTTGCCCCAGTTCTAGCTTAGATATGAAGTTCTATTTTGGACTACTGCTATAAAATTCTCTAGTAATCCCAAGAAGGACACCTGAGCCTACTGTCAGGTTGGTTCTGCTTGGCTGCTGCTGTTACGTCATTCACATTACCAAAGTTGAGGCTTTTCAGAAGAAATAGGAAACTGCAACTGGAACTGTTTCTCAGCCGTGCAAGGTCTGTTTTCAACACACGCTGGAACACACTTCAAAATGTGGCCCCATAGCACAGGGGGGTATGGATGAAGAAGAGCAAGCATGAAAAGACACAGGAGAAGGCAGAACATGAGGAGAAAGCATTAAGGGCTGAGGTACTGATGTCTCCTGCAGTGGGTGTTGCACAGGGGGATGAGGAGGAGTAGGGAATTCTGGAAATGGGATGCAGAGGAGTGGTGAGGAGAGTTTGCCTGGAAAAGAGAGAAGAGCGAGGAGGGAGGTTGGAGGATGGGAGGAAGGAGAAGATCTGGAGGGGGTGCAAAGGAGGGAAGAGCAACAATAAAGGTAGCCTGCTCTAGATAAAGCCCAAACCCAAGGAGCTGAGACATTTGGTCCCTGTGCCCGAAGCTTGGCCAGTAGCACTGTGCATGGGGCCTTGCTGCCTGCCATGAACCGGGGGAGACCCAGGGAAGAGCTGGGCAACACCCGAGGCCGAGACCTTCTTCAGGGAAGGCTGGGGCAGGCCCTGTGCATGCATCCCTCATGTTACTCACTTTTCTGTTTTGACATCAAGAACTTAAGCAGCTACTGTTTTCTAACAGTCAGCGATTTGCCGTCCTTGTGTAACAGACTACATGTCTATACCCGTTCCCATTAAAAACAAGGAACAGGCACAGCAAACACGTACGGTGCCCCCTAGTTGGCTGCAGATAGAGATGGAGAGAATAATGGAGCGATGTACTGAACAACAAGACCCCTCACTACAATATAGCTCATTTTCACTGCCCAGATTAAATTCTCTTCTCCTCAGCATCGCGGTCCCATTTTTGCCTGGTCTGAGGCATAACGGTGGCCCTGCTTCTGCCAGTGCTGAGCCCACTGGAGGGGTACAGTGGGAGAGCCCCAGCCCACCGGCAGCATGTGAAGGGCTTAAGGTGCTCAGGGTTTCTTTCTTTCTTTGGCCCTGCCTCCCCTCCAGGGTCTCATTGAGAGCTGGGCATGATTTTTCCCCAAAGTGAGCATACTGTAAGTGAGCATCAAAACTGCCCTGCCTTTCCCTCAGTAAGTGAAATCTCATTACTTTCTAAAATGTCCCTTTTTTTTCCCCCTTGGAAATTAGCTTTGTTTTCTCCTTTTATTTCCACTCCCCCATATACTTTTCCATTTCCTTTCATTTTGTTTCACTTCTAATCACTTTTAGTGAGAGAGAAGAAGAAAGTGACAAATGAGAGAAACACTTCCCAGAAGGTGCACAGTCATCTCACACAACACTGAGGGAGACAAGTTATTTTCAAACAACACAAATTAAAATAACTGTAAACTTTAAAAAAAAAAATAGATTCCCTCTATTTTTCACCAGCTCAGGCAGAAGAGAAGTCGGCTTCTCCTACTTTTTTTTGCATTGCTCTGCCCCACGCTTGCACAACTTTGCCTCCATTCCTGCATTTCACCTGAAATTCTAGGAGAAAATATATTAAAAGCAGCAGGAGGTGGGGAAGGAGTGTGAAAATCACGTATCTACCTTGTACCCGGGTTTTCTCCCTCTCTTCTTTGGGATCTTCACGACTGGCAAAGCACCAGCTGGTGTGGAGTAGAGGTTGTGAACAGCCATTTTGATGGGCGCTGGCTGGAGCGGGGGCCGCCCTCGCTTCCTCCCCACCATTCTGGGGGACTGCATCTCCCCGGGGGCCAGGCTGGGGGTCAGGCACGGCAGGTGGCTCATCTGTCCTGGGACTACCAATCAACCAGAAGGGAGAGAAAAAAAGAACAAAAAAAGAGCTTTTTTATTTATTTTTCATTTTAGGTTTTTCATCCAAAGGCATTTTTCTCATGCTGTCATTTTCCCTGTTACCATTGATCGTGAAGCAGCAAGAAATATGCCACAGATGTGCCAAATATGCCACTCCTGGGTGGGATTCACCTGACCACAGCTGGCTCAGCTTCTACAACGTGGACAAAACTCTTGTCATGCCCATTTCTCTCCGCTGACCATGAATACAGCACAAGGAGCTGGCTCAGGTGGCAAGGTCCCTATTGCAGATGTATAATAGGTGGATCTCACAACAGCCACCTTAACCCTGCATCCTGTAGATAAGCATGATGAAGGCATGAGCTCACACCCATCAGTCCGTGCCTGCTTTCAGAGGGGGTTTGGAGTAGGTGACCTCCCGAGGTGCCTGCCAACCTGATTTTTTCCCAAATTCTGTGCTTCTGCAAATCCTCCCTCACCTCAGAAGTGCCACCAATATGGACTTCCCTCTGCTTCATACACAGCACTCCTGAGCAGGGAGGCTGAGCTGGACCATGAGGCTGCCGGCACAAGGTAGCCACGTTAGAGGAGAATTGCCAAACGTTTACTCTCTGCAATTTTATAGCATCTGTTACCACGCATGTTAGTAGTGGGATTTTGGACGCACTCCATCAAAAGCTGTTATTTCACCACAACTCCATGCAGCAGATGAAGTTGAGCAGGGGTAATGGAGTGGAATCTGGTCCATTTTCCTCTGTTCAGGTTTTAATAAAGAACAGAAATATACAACCATACACAGAGTACCAAGGGAATATAGCATTCTTCACAGCTTCTGGCAAGGGTCATGTGCTAACAAAGGCCAATAAAAAAAAAAAACAACTGCAGAAATATGTTTTCAAATGTCGGTTTGTCCAGGCATCTGCTTTCCTGCACGTGGGCAGAATACTAGTCCCTGTCCTGCCTGCGTACATTGCTAAACATAAAGGTCTAAGCAATTCTCATGCTTTTATGATAAGCCTTGCGATGGCTGACGTTTTCAATTTCATGCTCCCTCAGGCCAGTGATAACAGAAGACTCCCTGCTCTCCATTTTTACTCATAGCCCTCTCAGCTACAGAGAAAATCCTGAAAATGTGGTCCAAGAGTACCCTCTAAGCTCAAAAAACATAAAGCAAGTAAAGTTTTGTTTATTACTACAAAAAACTACAAAGTGTTACAAAATCTACAAACTATAAAATCTACACATTTCTCACTACATTTCAAATCTCACAGTTTCAGAACCCAGTGTGATCAGACCGATCAGAGCTGACATTTCTGGGAATGAAATCAGGGTTGCTCACCCACATAGCGGGAGAGGTACCACTTGATAGGGACCTCTGTTGACAAATGTCTGCAGCTGGGGGCTTCTTTGCTTCAAAGGCAAATATGTTTTCTTTGTTAAAACCTTGTAAGCGTGACTGACTAACAAGCAACTCACTTCTCTGGTCTTACTCAGTCAGTAGTTTACAGTCTGCTGTAGGATAAGAAAAATAGAGAGCTCCAAGCCCTACCCTTCAGTAAATGCATTTATTTGAAATATATTAAAACCTGTGGTTTTTAAATAACACTTGGGGTATCTGCTCAGTTCAAACAGATCCATTACATATAGCAGGACTTAAAGACTGACTATGAAATTTCCAGTCTTCAACATCGTCTGCCTAAAACTCTCACGTGAACATTGAGTGTCTAACGTCAGATCAGAGCAAACCTGCAGTGCCTAATTTACCGTATTGTCCAGGCCCGCTGTGGTTGCACTCTCTAGGCATGCTCAGTGAACTCAGGAACTACCTGAAAGCCTGCCATGGGGCTCTAATTTTTACCAAATAAAAGTCTCGTGTGACTGCAGTGAGTATACTTTCAGGGTTAAAAGCGTCAGACTTGCCACAGCAGGAGTCAAATGGAAAGACTCTATCTATACTGAGCATCTCTGCTTTCCTTCTGTCTTCAGCAGTGTGCATTTTCCTTCCTGTGGTGCTTTCTGAGGGACACCCTCGGTGTCCCTTCCGCCTCCCAGAACAAAATGGCCCTGGGATGTTACGTTACAGGCTGGCTGCAGGCAGGGATTTCGACAGGGAAGGGAAATGCAAGGATTGCACTGGATTTGACGCAAAACCCCACTATGAAATCCCAGCACTTCAAGCTTTGCATTTTGGTCTGCTTTAAACATAACCTGGAAACACAAACTTTTGCACAGGAGCTTGGCAGAGGCTGAGGAAGACAAGGCTAGCCCAGATTTGCTCCCTGCCTGGGAAAGAACAGTGGTTCCTACAGTAGGGGCCACTGGTGGCCATGAGACAGAGGATATGGACGTGCATTGAACAGCACGTTGCATTGCCTGTGTCATATTCTCCTTTGATGGCAAAGGTAGCTGGTGGCATCTCAGAAACTGAGAGTTAACAGCTCCCAAAGCAAAAGAGCTGCTGACCTAGAACACTTTGGCTGAAATGTTGCTTTCTTTTGCAACTCGTGAAGTATTAAACATGTGGTGGTCAGGAAACCCACTAAATATTAGCAATCACAATTTTTTTGGTCCTCTTTCTCTGCTCTTGACACTTATGACACTGTCCTTTGGCAAAACCTCTTAAAACTCCTTGCCACATGGGCTGACACACCAGACCCAACTGGACTGTGCACAAAATTATCTCGGTGTAACATATTTGAATTGGCACAGCAAAAACAAGAAGTCAACTGCAGTATACAAGCTATTACACTTAATTACAAGCCCAGCCATGACTTGGTTCTCCTTTCCTGTATGCTAAGCAAAATGGAGAGCGCCTTTGGTGGCGTTTACTGTGTTACGCTGCAGCAGATCCTGGAAGGCAAGTGTGCTCCCCAGGAGTGGGGGAAGGCAGCAGATAAGCAAAAATTGCCTCTGTCTGACAGTGAGGGGTGACAGCATGACCTCCTCTTACAGACAGTAGATAGCTCTTGGGCAGGCTGGAAAAACACACAGTCAAAGTGCGCGTTGGCCAGAGAGCCCAGAGGGACACGAGGGCTTGCCTGATTGCCCCCCAACAAAGTCAGGGTGTTACCTCAGAAGGACTTTCCTGGGGCAGCTCTGACTGCTGCCACAGCCTGGGCTTGACCCATGGCTCAGCAGCTGGAAAGCTCAGTGGCTTCAAGGCAAGTTAAGAGAATTTGATGTAATTTAAGGGCAAACTCAAGGAAGAAAATTACAGGCTACTAACAAAGGCACCGCCTCAGTTCAGGAAATCACTGTAGTACAAATAGCCCGGGAGAGTATTTTGGGAGGGAAATCAGTATACTTTTGCCCTGTCCTTGTACTTTTCCTAAGGCACTAGCTTTGGACGGCCAAGGATGGTGCAGCTTCAGTCTGACCTGAGTCTAACAGTTTCCTATTCTTGGTTTAAAAATAACAGCAGGAAACTTCTTTATATTTATGGCTTCTCATCACTTAATGCAGGGCTAGACACAGGGTAACCTTTCCTTACTTGTCTCTCAGACATTGTCATCTGCAAATTTAATTTCCCACCCTGCCTTCCACATTGCCCCATCAGAGAGGAGGAAGCAGGGGAACACCTCTCCCCACCCCAACACCTGGGCGAGCACTGTAGGAAGGGTGAAGTCTTGTCCCCTCCAGGCAGCACAGGTTCTGTAGTCACTTCAGAGGATCCAGAGGAGCACCCCGTGCACAGCAGTTTGACCCTGTGGAAGGCCAGGGGTGGAGAGAAACACATGTCCTAGACCAACATCGGTGACCTGTAGGATGTTTCTAACAGCACGTGCTTTTCGCTGCACTTGCCCTGCATCGTGTGTTTGTGTACATGCTGTATGATTAGCTACACAGCTTACCTTGCTGACAACTATAGCAGATAGTGGAGGGAGCTACAATGCATTTCCTCCCAAGCTGAGTGTTTTTGATGAACTGCAAAAATCCGTTCTTAATAAAAATAAATGCCTGCAATAAATGCAGCTTTTAACCTGCGCTCCAGCAACTGCAAGGGCTGAAGGTAAAAATACCACATTAAACTTTATATCGGTAATTCCAGAGAATGATCGTTTAAACTTGGCTTACACCAGGTCTCGTGCAAACCCATGCCTGGACTGGCACAGGCATTATGCATAGGGAAGGAACAAGCTATTTACACCTTAAGCCAAAGGAAGGTGCAAAAGTGCGGTCAAGTAGAAAATGCCTGTTTCACAGCAGCTGAAGGAGAATGCTTTTCATTCCCAGTACAGTCACTGGTCCCAGCTGCAGAAGAACTCTGACCCAGGAGTCCCTGCCGGCACTTGCAGCTCTGCCTCCAACTATTGAATCCTGCAGAGCTTTGTGTCTCCCAGATCTACACACCCAATAGCCGTATGTGGAAAAGATAAATTTCCTGTAATCTTGTCTGTCTCTCCTTCAGCTGTTGTTCAGGAAAGCACACTCTGCAGGGGAATATCACTTTATTAAAGGGTGGGAGGGGATACTTTTCAGCCAGTAACAGGACTGGTTTCCTCTCCTTCTCTGTGCACAGCAGGGCAGCCCTTTGGCTGTGACCATTCGGAGGTGATGGCCTGTGGAGTGGTGAGCAAAGTGAGAAGCATTGCCTGATCTGGAAGCGAATCTTTATACCTGCATGCTCCTCTTGGGTAGTATTCAGGGACATGAGGCGTTACATATCTCTTCATGATGAATACCAAAGCAGCACCACATAGTACATGAAAGATGAGTGCCTAGTGAAGCAGATAGTAGACACTTTTGCTAATAAAAGCATTGAACCAGTATTTTCTGCATGTCTGGATGTGATTGCCTAATGACATTGCATGGAGAGCACCCATCCCACCATTGCTCAAAGAAAGGTCAGGATAATTTTCAGTCATGGCATGAAGTTCTTCTACAGCAATTTGCAAAGCTCTTCTCTTGCCTGTTGCCTTGGGGATTGAAGTGAGAAAAAGCTGCTTCTCTGAGGGACTCTCTTGCCCATTTTGACCCCAGGAAGAGAATTTCTACATAAAACTCTTGAGACTGTCCAGACAATGGGATCTGAATAGAAAGGCCCATTTTCCCAAACAAATCATTAAAGAAACAAACACCACAGATATGTGTGCTAGCTGTGGGAACCAAGACTGGGGTTGACCCCATCTAATTTCAAACCCCAGTTTATCCGTCACCTCAGTATAGGTGCCTCCACTCATTTCAGGTGTGATCTCTCTTACACCCTGTGTCACATCTGCCAAAATGTCTTGGGCACCTCAGGTCATCTCAGGTGGCAATAGATTACTATTTTTGGCAACCAGACTTAGCTACAGGGAGTAATTCAACAACAGGTTAAGACACCTAAATGCCTACATTCAGACCCTTATACAGAGGAGGTCTCTGTCTGACCTCCCATGGTATCAGTGGAGCTCTAGCCAATCTGGTTGCAGGTGTACAGTCATTCAGTTGGACAGATATAGATGTAGTTTGTGGTGGGCTCAGTGGCTCTAGGGTCCACTGACCAGGTGCAATTTGATGATCATGGGAGCTTTGTCTCTTCTTTGTAGACACCTGTATTTAGGTGTCTTAATCGGAATTAATCCCATTTCTAAAAGTTGGGTTTGACTTGTCTATTTTATACCCGAGATCTGGGTGAGTTAATCATGTCCTATGCATACATGTTCCTTCTGTTTATAAAATGAGCCCAGGAAAACAAGCTCATATCTAGATATGTAAAACGTCCAGGTGAATACCACTCTTGGTCACTCATTCCTACCTGCAATGGCCAGTTCTGACTTATCTTGTGTTCAGGATATTTCTGGTTAATAGTACATTATATTGCAGAAGAAAGTATTGCCTTTTTGGAAGTGGAAATTCAAGCTTCACAGGTAAGAAAGACTTGAGATTCCTGGACTTGTTCCAGCCTCCCTGCGAGGTCCTGAGTGAGGAACTTCCTACCCTTTCAGTGCCTCACTTCTCCCACATGTCCCATAGCATCCCCTCCAGGAGGCAGGAAGACAACCAGACACATGAAGTGACTTGCTCGGGACAAAGCCAGCTGATGGCAGGGTCCAGGCTTCTCACACTCCCATCACCCATATCCCAACCGCTGCCACATGTCCGTTCTCAAGGAAAAGTGGGCAAAATATTTCTGTACTTCTCATTTGGGCAAAATGATGTGTTTCCCCACTTTGTTCCTAGACAAGCTGAATTTTGTCAGCTATCTTGTAGTTTAAACATTCTTGTAAGCAGTTTAGAAAAGGCTGGAGAAAATACGAACACCTTTCCATCTGCTTGGAGCCACTTCCTAGGAGACTGATCCTTAGGCATTTAAAAGAAGTATTTGTGAGTTTTCCCTACATGGAGTAGTGCTACAGCAAAGCCTGTAAGCAGATACAAGGCGGAATGAATGTGGTTTCATTCTCGGCTGTAAAAACATGGCTTTCTAATGTGCTGTAATCTTCTGTTAGAACTGGTAGCCATGTATTGTTACCTCCCTGCAGCACAGCAGAGATTTAACTCTCCTTGATAGAACTGAAAGAAGTAGCAGCATCCAAAACAACATGTACCAGCATCCATCCCTGCATAGACTCTGTCTACCTTGCCTTGGAGCCATCGTGTCAGTCAGAGAGACTATGGGAGATGGCAGCATCAGGGAGGGCAAGATGAGCAAGTTTTCCTTCAGTGCCATCATTTTGTGCCTAAGACATGCGTGGCAAAAAGACGGCGCATTTTTTTAATCTACATTCCTGCAGAGTAAGAGCTCATGTATTCACAAACTTGTGCTCTCCTTCACTCCTCGTATGACTTTTGGACTTGTTGACGCATTTCAAACAGGCGCGATGGGGCACAAGAGCAAGGGGTGCAAAGGTTTGCAGACGTAGTGGAAATGTGTAAAAGACAGCAATGTGAGAACCCAATTGTGCTCCCTGAGTTTTGGCTGCCTGTCTTATGAGACAGCGAGAGCAGAAGACAGAATGTAAAAGCTCTGATGCTGGGAAAAGCTCTTATCAGACCTGACATGCTCTCAGACACCAGCATCAGGCAGTTACAGGACACAAATCTATAGAAAACCAAGCATCCTTCTCTCCTCTGCTCAGGAAACTACCTGGCGATGCTCTTCTAATTGTTCTGTGTTTGAGTTTGTCCCGTGCTTCACAGGTACTGAAGGAGCTGCAGTAGCCAGTCTGGACATGGCTGGCACACTGCTGCTTGGCTATTGGCATCTCAGGAAACAGGACATTTCTCTCTGCAGCTGATTTCAGCCCTTTTTACCTACATGCTTCCAGCGGCAAAATGTGCTGAAGGTTACACTGCAGTAGCAATTGCATGGCACTTTGTTAAGTGATTCGCTGGAGGATCCAAATCAAACTGAGTTCAAACCAGAAAACATCTTTTGACTCTGGTAAACATATGAGAGTGCAACAGAAACACAGCAATGTTTCTGCCACGGGTGCTTTGCTGGCTGCTCCAGGCTTGTATGTGGCAGAGCCCCCTCAGAAGGGGTTCCACAGCAGACTTGCTCTTCAGCTGCTGAGAGCAGGTCCTGCAGAGCCACGATCGGCATTCTCAGTTGCTGCATTGGAGTGGGAAAGGACGAGGCATCACACAAGCAGTGTCTGGTGCTGTACCCTGCCCTCTTCTCCCTGGCACCATCTGGGTGCCTTAATGAAAAGGCAGGGAGCTGGTAGGAAAAAGCACGGGATTCTTCAAAATCCAGACAAAAAGAATTGACGGTGTCTGCTCGTTTCCTCACTACTGAGAGCAAAAGAAAGGAAAAATGGTTCCTGGTGTCATCTTACAGCCTGATTTATTTTTTTTTAAGTGAAATTCAGCAGCACTGACAGTGCTGTCCTTGAGGAGGTGTTCTTTTGAAGGATAGCACCCTGGTGACAGCAGGTAGAGCAGTAGCTGCATGCCCCTTCTCACTCAGGTTTGCTTAATGAGCCAGAAGAACTTAAAAACCCTGGCGAGAATGGGACCCCCAGGAACAGCCGAGGCCAGCCTCGCCTCCTAATCTTACCTTTCTTCATTTGGCCTGATGGTTTTGTTGCAGATGAGTAGCCTGTGGCGGGGAATTGTGGAAATGAAACTTTACGGAGGGCGAGTGAGCATGGGCAGAGCACCAAAGGAAAGATGTGAAAAATGGATGTGACAGGGCCATATGAGTGGCAAGGGTTGCTCTGCTGAGGTGGCCAAGCCAAATGTGCACAAGAAAGGGAAAAAACAAAGGCAATTTCTTCCTTTTCTCTCTCTCCTGTGTGGAGCTAGTAGCACCACTTCTAATATTGTAGAGAAACAAGAAGAAAAACAGTGCGTGGACTCGGTCTCCTACCTTGTGAGATGCAGGAGAGGGTGGAGTTCCTTTTGCAGGTCTTTGCCTCAAACTGTCGTTTACCATTTGCAAGACAAGGTCCCAGCAAAACAACTTGAGTCCCTCCCTCGACTACCCCGAGGCATCGTTCCCCAGCATCTGGGCATGCAGAAGTGCCATTTTGGTTTGCTAAAAAGAGCCTCTTACAATCCCGTGTCCTGAAATCCTGAGGATGGTAAAATGTAGTGAACTGCTGGTGGAGCAGTCCAGGAGCCATGCAAAATTCCCTCTGCAAGCTCAGGGAGACAGGATGGAGAGCTGAGGCTGAGGTCTGAGTATTGTAAGTTTGGTATTTATTATACAAGTAGTTACTCCCGCAGACTCACAGTCTCTGTTTGCCAAGCCTTCCCATCAGCCTATCTCCACTTCATCTCCTCACCTTCCTCACCTCACCTGAATGTCCTCCCCTTGGCACTGACAGGTTGCAAAGTTTCTGAAGGAGGTAGGTCCTCTCCCCTGTTGCCTTACTTAGGCTGATGGGACGCTGCATCCTGCGCCAGCATCCCTCTGGATGTAGGGAGGTGTAATGGAGGGCTGCAGACTTTCCAGGCTGTAATCAGCTGAAGATACATCCCATGGGCCCTCCGCATGCTTCACCACTGTCCTGCCTCTGGCCATCTTCAGTCCAGAACCAAGTGACTTTTCCAGTGACCAGGATTGTAATGCAGAGCACATCTCTCTTTTCTCCCTAAACTACCAGACATGATTTCCAGCACCAAGATCCTCCAGCCTAAGTTTCCCCAGCTCAAACCCCAAATGCTGGAGATGCAAAGATGCCCAGGATGCCTGTTATTATTCAATTAGATGACACTGGAAAAAATATATGAATGTTTGTGGCCCATAGAACTGAGGCAGTGATTCTGAACCAGCAATTAAATTTAAATTGGGCTTTGTATATTATCAGGTCCTGTTTCACATATTCAGCCAAGCAGTTGCTAGTTGAGACAGCCTTGTTTCTGATCACACACTTTGCCAGTGTAATTTACAGGTTGCTTTCCAGAAGTCCCCTCCTGCCATTAGCTTTGTTACCAGGGAACTTGCGCGGTTAACAAGCTAACCCTCCTTGAACTACAGGCGCACAAAGAGATACCTTATTTCTCTACAACCTTCAGACCAGCAAAGAAAGCACCAACTTCTCTTCTGAATGCAGTTACTTTCTTTCTCATCTTCTGTGTCTTGTGCAGAAGCCAGATGCTTTCATCACGAATAAGCCACAGATCCTTTCTGCTCTCTGTTAAATTTTCAGGGGCAAAGATTTGGAACAAATGAATGTGAAATGAGCAACATTTATATTATGGCCGTTTCAGTTCTCCAGCTGAGTATGTAATTGGCTGATACTCATATTTTTTCCCTCTTGCTTGTCTGGCAGTACTCTGGCCTCTTCTTCTATAACTGCTTGCCTTTTCCCCCACCCCTGTTTTCTATAGTTTTTACATTTGCAGGACATCTTCAACCAGTATCTGCCATAAATGGATGAGTCTCACAAAGCTGCCAGCTCACTTCAAAGAAGAATCCAAATATCTAGATATTTGCTAGAACTGCTTCCAGTGTTTTCTTGAACCAGCCATGCATTGCCCTTCCTGCAAGAAAAAAAGAATTTTACTTTTTTACGTAGCAGGAAGAAGGAGCAGATACCCAGCTCACAGATGTATTCAAGGCAGATGGTGGGAGACGGGCAGGGAGAAGAGGCGATGTCCCCATACATCTCATTTTTCTAGATCTATGTGCCCTCTCACTACACAGAAACCCTCTTGGGTGCATTTAGCACAGGACAAGTTGAAGAGGGATTTTGCACACCTTTCTGTGGAGGTGATTGCCGAGGGGAATGAATAGCAATAGACAGCAGAGAGAAAGTCTCACCAACAAGCAAATGTGCAAGGATTCAGGATGCTTATCCTAATTTTACTGGTGCACACTGCAATGAGAGCTGGCTGGGAATTTTTGGAAAAAGCAATGTCCAAAAATTCTTCTTTTTCAGGAGAACATTTTGCAGTAAAAAGCAAGGTGCAATAAAACTTTTGATGGAAACCAGCAAAAGAGGCTGTGTCAGAGTGGAAGAACTGGGAAGCAGCAAAAGAGGCAGACTCACCCTAGCCCAGCTCACCACCTGCCTGGGAACTCCCCAGATGGCCCCTCAATGGAAGACTCTTACCCAACGTGAGGTCCTAACCTCTCATCATCTGCTTTCACAACTATCCCATGTTGTGTGTGTTCATCACAAGGCAACTCCATCCCAACCTCATGTGCTGGATATGAGGGCACTGGCTTGATGACTTTCTCCCACGCACATTGAAATGTCTGTGATTTAAATCCAGTGCAGGATGAAAAAGAGCTTTCCACTCCCGAAACACTGGCAGGGAAGCAATCTGCTTCCTCCCGGACCCAGCCTTTCCCCAACACCTGCTGACTCAGGCTGATACCTGAAACCATTTGGAATCAGCAGAGAGTCACTAACACAGAAACCGGGGTCAAGCTGAAAAACTCCCTGTCTTCTCCAGATCCAGTGGACCTCCAATTTAATAAGAAATATGAGCAAACTTTATATTAGAAAAGAGAAAATTGTCATGATGAGCAGCTTGAGGTGGTCTGGATGGTTTTTGCTGGAATTTATTGCCTCCTGTGCTACTCTAGGCGTTTCATTACAGCTTACATAGTATCATACTCAATTACTTTGCCAAGTAAATACATTTTAAACACAGAAACAGCCCTTGTCCTGGGTACATCCCTACCTTTCTTGAGCCCACAATATAGAATAAAACTTCTGTTTCTTTCCTTGCCAAATTGTGTCTAGTGCATAAAATCACCAGGGCTAATGTGCACATTTTGGAAAAAGAGGTGGGAAACCTCCCCTTCCCCTTTGAAATGTGCTGTTCAGGCAGACGAAGCACTGAAGAAGCAGTCCGCTACTTCTCTTATCCCATACAAATGATATTCCCACAGCGTGCTGGGGAACCCAGGGGGGCAGGGCAGCCATGTCTGGTCCCCCTGCTCGCATGTCACCCCGTGCTCTGCATCCCTTTCTGTCACGGGTAATAGCCAGCCACTGACTCTGGCATGATTTCTGTCCAACACCAACACATTTGACTGGATCGTGCATACCAGCTGATACACCTACCACCAATATCTGTCCCAGGAAATAAATTAACCCCCTAAATCTGAAGAAGTTGTATTACAAAAGTCAGTAGGGAAATATCTTTTCTTAGACAGAGGGCAGGAATTTCACACACTTCTCACAAAGTTATTCTTATTCCTTAGGGACCTGCTGCACTTTTATATTACATTTTGAGAAATAATACTTATAAAAGATTCATCGTTTTCTGGCATAAACTGGAGCAGCTCTTACGTTTCTGCCTTTAGAGATTTGAGGGACCACAGCTTCTGAAGATGCTCAAACCTTCCACTTCCACACACAGGAAATATGTTTATATTCAAACCACATTTTAACATTGTAATTGGACAGCATAAACTAAAAGATATTAATTTAATCATTAAGTTCAGGAAAAAGGAAAGCATGTGCATCACTTGTTAGATTCTGCTGTGTTACCCAGGACTGCTTGGGAACTAGACAGTCACCCCACTGCTACCGCTTCCCACTCCAGAAGGAAAACTCTGGTGCCTAAGTGACCACTAGGCAGGCTGGCAGAGGTTGTTGGTGACGTTTCAGACCACCAGGTGTGATTTCACCCTGGCACACCCTTCTTTGGGAAGGTGAGCTCTTGCCACTCGCAGGCTTGCTGTTTGCCTGCGTGCTGGATTTGTCTTTGAGGGAGGCTGCAGGTGGCTCTCAAAACGCTGAGCAGACACATCTGGAACAAAAACACGCTGAGAAACTGCAAAATATCCAAGGCCTATGGCTGGACCATGGGAACATCATGTGGCAAGTTAGCAAGGTGTGACTCATTGTGACTGGGGAGCAAAGCTGTGCTAACTGGGGCTGATTATTAAAGCGTGCAGCACCAAAGAATAAGATTTACCCCGTTTGACTGTATCTGTAATTCATTTTCTAAATAAACATATAACCTTCACTTTTCAGAGCTGTTTTGATCCATTTCCCCTTCCAATGAACTACCATTTCCTGTTTTCTAGATGATTTTTACATTGTGTTTGGCAACAACCGTGTTTTCATCACCTAGAAACTCAATACTCAGAACAAAACTGCTCCAGCTGGTTTGTGTCTCATCGTCTGCATACCTTGGGCAATAGGTTTTGCAAAACTGTACTGATTAAATATCTGCTTTTGCTGTTCTTTAAAAAAACACATCGCAGATGAAATGTCCCATTAAATGAACTTTCAGTTGCTTTGTGCTTGCAAGTGCCTGTCAGCAGAAGGCACACTTCCAAACCAGCTCCAAGGGCAGTTAATGGAAAGCTTTCAGGCGTGTTATGGAAACTAATCACAGTTTCGCCCCCACGTAATCCCGACACTAATTGGTGAGAGCAACACAGTGCATCAGCAGAAGGCATATATGCTCTTGCAGTCCAGCTTAAGCGTCCAAAACAGTGCTCTGTGGGACCAGAGAAGAGCTTGTATTGGGTACTCACCCGGTGCACACGGTGATTGTTTTTCCCTACAAGACATTGAATTGTTTACTGATTCTCAAGATGTCATTATTTTTGTATTTCCTATGTCTGTATCACAAAATTGGCAAGAGATTTCTAGCAAAGAATGGCAATGTCTCCACTCCTGGCTACATTTCTTCTAACTAATTAGGACAACAATTTGAGTAGCAAAGACAACTCATCACAACTCCGTGGAATTACCTGGGGCTGCCAAGGAAGAAATGTCTCCATGCACAGACTGAGACACACAGCAGCCTGAGCCTGACAACAGCCACTCACTGCCTCACCATTCGGTGTCTGAGGACTGTCCTAGTACGTGCATCACTAGAGGAGCAATGCACAGTCATGGCCAATGGTACCTGCTTTCCCCCAGGAAGGGAGACCTCCATCACCTGCCAAGTGCAGCAGACACTCAGTGAGAAGCACTCAGGGTGCCTGTGCAAGCCCTGGTCAGGAAGGTGGTCTGCTCTGCTCTCCCATCCCACAGATTTCCCCCAGAAACCTTCACAAGCATCTCCAGGTCCCAGGCACATCTCTCCCCTGCAGAATCATTTTTAAATTGTTCATTGTTTAATGCCTTTCTTCTGCCAGTGAGAAAGCACAAGTGATTATGAGACAGACAAAATATCTGCAGGTCACGGTTCACTCCATCTGCCCCTGCACCGGGGATGGGGATATTGGATGGAGGTAAGTCATCCCTTTTTTGGTTTGTGTCTGTGACCGCATTACTCTTGGGGCAATACTTGCTGCTTGTATCCCTCTAGGAAACCCAAGGCAGTCTCTAAATGCCCATGGATCAGGTGTGTTTCAGATACCCAGAGTAGAACAGATAAAGTGCTCCCTACAAACTCCTCCCTCTGCACCTTAAAGCCCAAAGTCAGATTTACTCCCTTGTTTTGTAATTCATATGGGACCCAGCACCATCAATGTCATAATTATGTCTCAAATTCTTTGTCTGAAGCCATTTTCTCCACTCAGAGTTTATCCTATTTTTCCCCCAAGCTTTCTTATATCTCCATTACCATCTCTGAGAAGAGGTGATTTTAACATACTTCATTCAGGGAGATCTTCCATGCTTGCAAGGAGCCTCTGAGGGGCTGTGGCATGGTGCCATTCACAGCACATGATGAATGGAGCCTCTTGAATACCTAGAGGGATTTCAGACTTCATTTATTTCATTTTCCTTCTGCTTTCCTCTAATTTTGCATTCCCTTATGAAGCACGCTCTCCTGGCCTTCCCAGCACATCATTTCTCTCCTGATGCTTTAACACCCATACATTGACCAGCCTGAGCTGCCCTGTCTAGCAATCACCAGGCAGCAGGACCATAGTGTGAATCTTTTCACTGCCCCAAAATTAGCATAAGAAACTGGCACATTTGTTGTGACTGTAGGGAAATGTGACCTTTTCAGAGGCTGACTTTGTTTATTTATTCTGTTGCCATTTATTTCTTTGTTGAAAAAAAAAAATCATAAAAAACTAGTACAGTAAGTCTCCCAGACTTACTAACAATAATCATTAAAATATCTCTATCAACACTTCTTAATCGAACAGTAATTAAGGCTGCATTTGCCACCTGGGACACGGGCTGAGCCCACAGCAAGACCATCGTTTCCAGTTCCAGTTCCTCTGCACTTTCACTTAGCTGTTAAAGTGCCCCACAGTTATACAAGTACCCACGTACTGGTGATGGTAGAAATAACCCAGGGGCAAGCGCAGCCTTTAGACCCGTGTATCACCTGTTTCTATATTCTCACATGATGTTTGGGAAAACCAGCTCGTGTGATGTCCCAAAGCACACTGGTGGGCATGCATGGCAATTTTGGCCTGCCCCAGCAGCTCTCCTCCTCTTTGGCCTCCCACAGGGCTCACTGTCAGCTTCACTTGCTGAGCCATGTCCCAAGTCCCCATGGCCACTCAGGAAGGGCTGGAGCTTCACGTCTTTCCCCTCCTGGTTCCCTGCTTGCTCTGAAGCTTTCACCCAGGCAGGACGATGTGCTCCTATGTGCTCATCACTCCTCCCATATTTTCCTATGCATGAGACCTTTTTATCTGCAGAGCTAAATATTAATGAGTTTGGGAGAACTCCCCAGCTTCCAAATTAATTAGAATAAATCACCCACCAGGAGCCTCAATCAGTCCTGCTCTCCCTGTTTCACAGAGGAGAATGTTCCTGCGTGCCTCCCTCCAGACCGCACACCCAGACCACCCTTCGTTTTCTGCTCAGCATGGGGCAGCCTCCTGCCTACCCAGGTAAATAAACAACTGCATCAGCCCTCCCCTGGACAAACCTTCTTGCTGCACATGATCTAAACTGATGGAGAGACAAAATCCCTGCCACAAGGTTAATGGTAGCTCACCTGAGCAGATCTTTCCTTTTGGCAATGACAAGTAATTGACTTTGCCAGCTCAGCATTGGTCCCTGTTGTCAACAGAGACTGCCACTGCTAATTGTGTAAAAAGAATGGGTAAGGATAAAAGATCAATCATAATTTTTGCAATATTGTCTCCCAATTTAATAACCTCATTTAATTAGAAATCATAGGTAGCAATCATTGGCAGGTAAATTTAATATAAATTGTGAAACACCTGAGATTGCAGGAATTTTACCATCCTTAATATTCTTATTAATAAAAATGTCTCTGAAGTTGGAGGTTTCTCCCAGGAGTCTCCCCCCATACCACACAGCTCAAAACCAGCCATCCCAGAGGACCCAGCATGGCCTTCGTGCCTGCTGCAGGGTGCCCTGACACGCACAAGCTCCTGAGTGCTCCTGTAGCAAACACACAAACTTGTGGCTACGCAGGGACGGGGCGAGGCATGACTGCCCACTCAGCTGAGCTGCACGGAGCAAATGCCCTGGCACCTCAGCGCCTTGCGGTAGCAAACCTGCATTTTTGCTGGTGTAGGTTTTCTCAGCTGGCTCTGGGATGAGGGACAATTTTGCTGCCTGGCCCTGAATCCAGGGTGAGGGGTGCTACGTACCCCACCAGGCTGGCGAGGACATGAGACTGCCTAATGTTATGCCAGGTAATGAGCCCATCTCCAGCATCAGACAGGGATTTGGAGACATAGCTGTGGCTGTGTGGGAAGCAGGCTGAAATAGTAACATCGTGATCGGTCCCATTAGCCTAATCACTTGATTTTTTGTTTCAGAGCAAATTTACCTTCATCTAGTCAGCACTAAAGACCAGAAGAGCTATGTTTTTTGGTTTTTCTTTAGCATCATCCAAAAAGCCCATGCTCTGAGAGGGAAGGATATTTACAGAGGCTTAACTTCAGTAGAACTACAGCAATCCCATGAGGAACAAAACACATTAATATGTGTCCAATAAACACAATCAAGGAAAAAGCAACATAGTGATAAACAACCCTGGACTATTGTAGCTGCAAGGTGCCTCCTGAGCAGCGGGACAGTAGTGACACATACACCCATGTGAGGGTCAAGATGCCCCTGGAGCTTGTCCTCTTACCGTGACGTTTTTGTGGTTCACCTGCCTGGCTACTCTCCTCCAGCTGACAGAAAAAAGATGTTCAGCACTGCACGAGGCTTTGTGGCTGAGTGGGGAGGGCTGGCAGGAAGGACTGCATGGCCAGACAATCAGGAACATCTTCTTCACCCCACTGCTCTCCTGCAGCCAAGACAGCCAAGGGGACAGCAACCACAGCCAAGGTTCGGATGCCCAGTCCCAGCAAGCCAAGAGCAGGGCTTCCCATCCTGGCCCCAGGGCAACACATGAATCAGTGCAAATAGAACAGAGGTCCTGGGGAGATGGGCTGAACCCAGGGAGCTGTAGAAATGGTGAGTTTGGATTAAAACATGCTTCTGAGAAACAGCGCAGCTCCACCTCATTGTGACTTGCAGATTTTCAGTGGGCTCCCTCTAACATTGTGAAACTTGATCACTTCACCTTGGTGTTGCTTGGGAAGCCATAGAGAAGGCCCAGTGCCCAGCCCAAAAATCAGGCACAAAAGTGCAAATAAATAAAGCAAACAGCTGCTCTGCTCAGCTCAGCCACCCTGGGGAACGGGCAGGGCTGAGTTGCAGGCCGGTAACAAAAAGGCTATCGCCCCAAGGCAGGCTGAGGGCATTCATCTTCAGCCTTCATCACAGACCCTACCTGCCCTGGTTGTGCGAAGCGTTTTGAGCTGAACTGGCTGCCGGTGCAGCAGGACTTGCACCCACCACTCCCTTTCTCCTAGATGGGAAAGGCAAAAAGTAGGCACACAGAGGGAGAGCAAAGCTAATTTCTGCCCAGAGCACAACTTGTCCATGTCTGCAGCCTCAGTAGTGAGGCAGGGCCAGTCTAGCAGCCCCTGGGGGCTCCAAGAACCTGGCAGCAAAATTCCTAGTGTTGCAAGGGGGATGTCCTATTTTTTTCAAGGTAGAACCCAACCACGCTGCTCACTGACCTGCACGAAGGTGGACTCTCAGGCAAGAGAGTAAATGACAGGGGAGCCAAGGCCAGTGAAACCAGAAAGGTTGCTGCAACCCCTCCTGAAAAGTAGCAGCACTGGGGCATGCAGAAGGGCCTTCAGGTGGGAAACAGGGAATGCCTTACCCAGCTGCACCAGGAGCCTATGAGGGACAGAGAAACCCTTCTTATCCCAGCTCTTGCATCCCACCCAGCAGAGCTGCCCCCATTCCCACACGGAATGCTGGTTCAGCAAGGACTCATCCCGGCAAAACTTTTCTCCCTTGTGGCCACTGAAGCCGAAGGGACTGCAGCCAGTTCCAAGTGTGTGCCAGCTCAAACATGACACAACACCCGACATGAGCAGCACCTTCCCTTCCCGCATTTTAAGGAAAACTGATTGAGTGTCAGCACCAGAGCAGTGGTTTAGATTGCTAGGCATCCTTTTGAATGACTAAACAGCAGTGAGTAATACGTATTTACATACATTATGGTCTATTCCCCCATTGGAAGGCGATTTGTGAAGATAACTTCCATTAATGTTAAAGGGAGTCATTCACATAAATCCTCAGCACATTAATGGCCAACTAGCCTCCTCTGTGTAGTATTTCGTGTTGCTGCATTTAGCGACTGCAATATGAATGTGGCCGACTTAGTATGCAAATAAATTCAAGTATTTACTGAGCCATAAGAGACAGTTACTAGGCACATCTCTCATTCATCGTTTGCAGGGAAATAGATGGAGACTGCCAGATGAAATCGGGAGATAAATGTTATAAACATTTTTTTAAGGCAACAGGGAAAAGGGTACTGAGTCTCTACATATACATAAATAATGATCATAAACAGTTTTGTCAAGACATCGTCTCTCCCATTTATTTTTACTCAGTGTGGATCCGCACTGAAGCTCTATTTGTTGCATTGTTGTTCCCTGCTGGTGCCACTGGAGTCCCTCCCATTCCCTGGGGACAGAGCAGGGCCCTGCACCTTCCCCGCTCAACTGCTCACTGCCTTCTTGGCAGCTGCCCAGCTGCAGGAAGGGAACATGCTCCCCTTGAAAAATGGACCACCCACTGCAACACTCTTTTCCTGGCATCTGGTGCAGGAAAGGGGAGGGAGACCTTTTTCCATTTCTTCTCATGGATGTTCTCTCAAGAAACTTCACTTGACATTTGCAAGACAAGAGCCCTTACCAGGTCTGCGCTTTTCCGAGGCAGAGGAAAGACATCTTCCACAGTAAACATATCTTAAGAATGCATCAGATATGCTGTTACTGAAGCCCTCCTTCAGTTCCCTGTATAAGATTTTTAAGATTCCAAATGGATGTGTTCCTCTACAAGACATTTCTTCGTAGTGTTAACAAATTAAGTAACACTGATTCACTTGTTTACTCTTTCAGACAGAAAACAAGGAAAAATTCTCTATCTCTATTACAGCATTCAATAGGATGGTTCTTGTGCACATACACGCTCATGAATATATGCAGATACATATATTGAAAGATCTTATCTACCATTAAACTCCACAGGTCTCTGCTGGGCTGTATCCCTATTGAATGCTGCCAGGCTTTTCCGCAGGACTCACCAACAAACCCCTGAGGTCTTTTCAGCATCCCCATGTTTGGTCTGGGCTGATGTGTTTGTCCAAGTTTGAGGGTACAGCAGTGAGGGTATGCAAGCACCTCCCCGCAGATCCAGGTGCAGCCAGCACTACCACCGTGCTTGCCTTGCTCCCTGTCAGGACAGCCCGGGATGGCCAGGCACAGCGGCAGCTCAGCCCCAAACAAAAATGATAGCAGAGGAAAAAAATACCAGGCAATCTTTGTCCTTAACAGGAAATCTGCTCTTGTAATGTTGCCCTTTGTGTTTGTCCTTAGCCAAGACCCCAGAGCTCCCCTTTGCCTGTCCAATGACCACCTCTCCTTCCAAAATCTCTTCTGTCTGAGTACTGTCTCTGGCAAGGTTTGAAGGTTCCTCTGGAATCTTTGCTCTCTCCCCATGTTTCTCTCCCCTGAGTGCCCACAGGTGCAGATGGCTGCAAACCTCCAACGTATACTTTGGAAATCAGATCATTTTACACACCCAACTCTATAAAATGAAGCCCCGACCCAAACCTGTTTGTGCCCCTCCACTGCCTCCCTGGGAGAGCCTCCACTGCCCCTTGCAGTGTGCAGCGCCAGCCTCATGGCTCTGCTGCGCCCAGTCTGCCCCAAATCCAGGCTGGGCTGTGGGGCCAGGTAGCAGTGGGAGGTACTCAGGGAGTAGGAGGCTGTCTGGGAGACTGATTTCGTGGCAAGGGGACAGGATGTGGCAACAGGACACCCAGCAAATGGGATCAGTGGTGGTCCCTTGCTCCCACCTTGCCTCTCTCCTGCCTTGATAGGCTTGCAGTGTTCAAGTGACACATTCCCTCCAACCGTGAGTTTATAAAGTGCCTAAACATTTGCTGGAGCCTCTCAGGATGACAACAACCATAATTCTCAGTAAATCTGCCCGTGTCATAAAGGTCTTGGGTTAAAAATTTACCTGTCTGTTGTGTCCTCCCTGGCAGGCAGGCAGGAAGAAATCACTGAGGGACAAAGCTTAGAGGCTTTCAGGTCACAGACTCACAGAATCACAGGATGGTAGGGGTTGGAAGGGACCTGTGGAGATCATCTAGTCCAACCCCCCTGCTAAAGCAGGTTCACCTAGAGCAGGTTGCACAGGATTGCATCCAGGCAGGTTTTGAGTATCTCCAGAGGAGACTCCACAACCTCTCTAGGTAGCCTGTCGCTAGGTCACCAAGGACTTCTCCAGCATTATGGGGAGGTGGCAGCTTCTTCCTGCTAGTGGGAGGGGTCTAATGCACACCCCCACTGAGAGCACCTTGCACAGACAGCTGCCTGCAAGCCAGCCTGCTCAGCTCGGAGACATCTCGGTGGCATCTTCCTCCTGGGAGCTGCTTTGGGAGGACTTTCCTTGTAGCCCTGTTGGCTGTGGGGAAACTGGCTCTCAGGAGTTTGCCCTGCAAAGCTTGGGGGGTGGGGACAGCACGCCATCACCTGCCATTAGATCTAAGCCAGTTTTGAAAGAAAAAGCACTCACAATTAGCTTCTGTATTGAAACCTCAGGTGCATGACACCTGCAGGAAGATGGGGTGAAAGACAAAAGCATCTCGTACCTTCCTTGCACCTCCCACCAAGTAAAAAATGCCACATTTTGTGGTACCTCCTTCACACTGTTGACACACAAGTGGAGAGATGGAGGCAAGCATCAGGAAAAGGTATTTACACAACAGAGAGGTAGGGCAGCTCTTGGAGTCCAATTCTTCAGCAAAAGGCACGTGCACACATGCTGCTCGTGTCCAAGGAGCACGTGAAAGAGAAATATAGCTTATTTTTTACAAATTACTTGTGCTGCTCGAGATCACAGAGGATGTTGTGAGGAATCGCCTTTCGCTGTACCTGCTGTGGGATTAACCCTTTGCAGCTCTCTCTGGGAAAGCAAGGCTTGCCAGCAGAGGTCCAGCAGCTGAACTGCTCCTGCTTTTTGGCACCCTGTGCCAAGGTGGGAGCTGGGTACAGTGCTGGGCACCATTTCTGGTGCAGTGCCAGTTCCAGATGTGGAGAAAAACACGCCTTTACTGGCATGTGTTTGGGGTAGAGCTGCAGGTGGCCCTTAGCCAGCTGCCTGTCTCCCAAGCTGGGACCCAGGAGCTGCAGCGTGGTGGTAGGAAGGTGGGTGGTACCCACATGCCAGGGCAGGGTTAATGGAGGAATGAGACCTTGGGCTTTCCCCTGCCCTTCGCCAAGTGCAGCCCCCTTCCACCCTGCCCCCAGCTGAAGCAGAGCTGCAGGGACACCCGGGGTCCCTCTGCTCCACAATGCAGGCGAGAGCAGACCTTCTGCAAGGAGTATGGTAACAAAAGCACCAAGAGCAGTTTAGGGCACAACCCCGAATGCTCAATCTCATTCACACCTGTCATAAATCAAGAAAATGCCAGGGAATACTCATAGGGGTCCCACATGTATCAATATTTGAAGCAACAAGAGCAACAGCTGGCCCCTGCAAAAGCTTTTGTCGGTCTGACATTTCCGATGCCGAGCACACCGGCATCCATGCGCATGCCAGGTAAGAGGAGCTGGAAACCAGAGGTATATTCCTGGCCCCGCTGACAACCAAGGATGGAAAGAAAACCCCGTCCTTTGCATCCCGCACTCAAGCAGGCAGAGAGCAAAAGGCTGGCATTTATAGCACCATTTCTCCTGTATGATGAGGGTCACCTTTAAAGATGGGGTCAGGATAAACTGCAGGGCAACAGCAAACTGTTCGGTTCAAGAGGAATTATTCATCCTTCAGCAGAACATAATTACACATCCAGACTGTCTCTGGGCAATTCTTTATTCGGGCCAAATTTACACTAGTTCCTAAAGGGAGCAGTCAATCTTACTGAATGACTTACAGTTTCATCACCTTCATAAGGCTTTATTAAAAAAAAAAGAATATCAGAAGTTTAGATCTTTAATTAGTGAATTTTAACCCTACCTTCACTGCACATCACCTTTTCTTTGTCAGTTCCTCCATTCTCATCAATAGGAAAACTTGGTGCAAAGATGCTAGCTTGGATTATAAATTATTTTCAGTTTTATTAGTCAATAGCAAATTTAGCCAGTACCTTAACGCACCCGTATATCATGATTCTGTTCAGCAGAGCAGCATGTAATCCCCTGACACATGATTTTGAATGAGGTTTCTTTTAATATACAGCAAAATAAAGAGAAAATTTTGCTTCCTTTTGACAGGAAAGCAATTCCTTATGAGGCAAGTTGTTACAACAGAATTAATACACATAATTCATTTTTCCCTTTAAGGCGAGCCTGGAATGTTCTTCTTTGCATAAGTAAAACAATTATTGTTCATTCTCACTGCAGTGAGCCCGGTGGTGACTGTCACCTGTTAAGTACTGTAGCTGCTCTTAATGGTCAGCTGGACAACTCAGCTGGGAGTGTTTTATGTAAATAAAGCTGACTCCTCCTTTGCACCATTTTAAAGATGTAAGGAGAGAAGCAGAGCAGGATTTTAGGGAATTGGGGTATTTTTTCTCATCACTATGTTTTTCTCTTAAAAAACACCATGATGCCATTAAGTATACTTCATGAAAGTGAACTAAAGTCCCTTGAAGATAGCAGGGTTTTGCTGACCTCAGTGTTACCAAATACAAATATTTTGCTTCATTTGATTTTTAACAGAAGTCATTGCTGTCTTACTCTCACCAACTCTTTCCTGAAAGTCTTCCTTACCTGAACCCTGCTTTTGTGCCTTATATTTATTTGTCAGGCTTGTGTGGGTTCCTAGCCACTTGCAGGAGAAGAGTGTGCCTTGGTCTCTAATTTAAAGTGCCCTGGATATTTTCAAACTAATGCTAGGCATATTGGCTAGCCTTAGTGATGTGAGTTCTGTCCGCAGCAGGAAAGGAGACCCTGGGTAACTCTAGTCAGAGCCCAGCGAGAAGTGGTGATGCTGGGGAACAGGTTAAATCATTCCCTTTTCTACTGCAGGGTTCGGATCTGCTCCCACCAGCTCTGGGCACTGGGCGAGCCTGTGAGGGTGCCAACAAACAGGTCCCAGCATGGCCAGGGATGAGGAGGATGGATGCATCCCCACCAAGGGCGGACCATGTCCCAGCAGCAAGCCAGTGGGGCTGCCTGAGGGAGCAGGCAGGAGCCCAGCTGGCAGGGCTTGCCTGTCTCCTGTTCCCAGGCTGTGAACGGCCAACCGTCCCACAGCCCGCTTCCTCGCTTCTCCCTACAATCTGTGCCCGCTCTCGGTTTTTTCCTTTTTTTTTATGTTACCTTAAATTCAAGGGAGGGAAGGCATCAGGATTAGGAAGACATCGGTGTAAGGTCACACCTCACTCTCCAGAAGCTTGGAGTGTCACCCACATACCATGATGGGGTGCTCTATGGTGTTTCCCTCTCACACCTTTTTTTTTTTTTTTTTTTTTAATATGCATCAAAAAAACCAAATGTTGTGTGAAGCAGAGAGCTAAGGGAGTGGCCGAGGGAAAAGCATCCTACTGCAATTTCTTCTTTCTAGGTGCTGTAGCCACCATCAAGCACCTGTACAGTTGTGTGTTCCCAGCAGGTGAGAAACCTCAGGGCAAGGCACTGATTGCCCAAGAAAGAAAATTGCCTCTTTCTACCCACTCTGTTCCACAAAACATAGGAAAGCACTCATTAAACATTTTCAATAAACAAAATAACAGAAATATCAGAGTTACTATGCTACATCAACAAAGCATTTATCAAGGTATACCCTCTGCAGACTTTCTGATCTAATTCAGCACAGGTACTTTTCCTGTTGGTAGATTTTTTCCTGTCCCTCTTCCACACACCATCATTAAAAAGTTTGTGCCACTGCCAACCTTTCTAATCTGAAGAACACGTGCATTGGCTAAATAACTTTTATGATGAGGCAGAGGGGCTCTGCCTTACTGGGAAAATGACTGTGACATCTGAATTAGAATAAAAAGTCACCTGCACCCGCGGGGGACTGAGAGGCACCTCTTCTAAATAAGATCAGAAAATCTGAACTTGCAAATCCCCAAGCCATATCCTCGGCTGCTGTCAGATGAGGCTGGAGCCAAGGAAGTTGTGCTGAATTACACCACCAGCTGATTGAGCCCACTATACTTATCTGGACCAAAGACTGGCAGCACAGTGTGGGTGAGGATGCTGTAAGTACTCCTGTAGCACAAAGACACTTTTTAGACTCCAGCCCTGCTCCCACAAATAACAACATTCTTGCACTTTCCAAGTATTTGCTACTTAACTCCCCCTTTATGTGTTTTACATTTCCCATTGTGCCTTTATTCAGTTTGAAAAGCCCTTGGTCTATCCTTGAGCAAAGTGTCCTCAGAAGCCTCTTGAAATAAATCCAGGACTGAACAGCAATCCCCCTCCAAGCAGAGAATTCAAACAACTTTCCTTCTGCAGTTCACCAGATTCACTTTATACTCCTGTCATAAGCCTCACATGCACCACAACCAAAAGCAATCTCTTTCTGTCAGACCACTGCCGTTAGATGAACCCAAGGCAAATAAACCAATGCTCACAGACGTTCGCCAGCTATGGAAAGGGAAACAGTGCTCAGATCTCAAAGGCTGAGTTACTCACTGAACCACGCTGGGGCTTCACCCTCTGGCAGCGAGTGGTGGGCTGCGGGCTGGGGCGGCGACGGAGGCTTGGGGAGCTAGGGAAGGACCGGCAGGGCTAGCCGGGTGTGCGCACACATGTCATCCCCGTCCTCTGTCCTCTCTCAGAGTTACCTTTAAAACACCTGAAAAGACAAGCATAAACAACTCTGCTAAAGTATGCTCCTCAGCATCTCTCATAAGCTAGATGCCTGTTTGTCTCAAAGGAAAAACCCAGCATATAAACAACTTAGCACCTGGTTTGAAGATACGAGGAGATTATAATTTAACTCATTGCTCTATGAACTATACTAAACCCCCAAATCTGTGATATAAATACTGCCTGCTACATATATTGCAAAATAATTTGCTTTTCAAATGGAAGAGGCATTTACCTGGCAGCACAAAAAAACCCGCTTAGATTCAGGTTTGGAAAAGCCCGAAGCCGCTCTGCAAGCAGAGTGCTCTGTAGTCAGAAGTCCTCATCAACTAGTGCACACACACATACATACCCCCCGCACACACACTCCCGCCGCTGTGCAGCACGAGCCGGCGGCACACACTGATCTGCTGCCCCTCTCCTCACACGAACTGCTCCCAGGGCTCGGTAAGGGTGTGCTTTGGGGAAGAGAGTCTCCAACTGAGGAGCCGTAAAGTTACCACACAGACAAGCAGAATGAGAACTGCTCCAACAAGGCTCAATGACAAACATCAGGCAGAGAAGAAGAAGCATGCTTTCCCCTTACCTATTGCTTAGGTTAAAACAGTGTCTTTAGAGAGCCTGGGCATTGGGACCCAAAGGGCAGAGGACTTTCAGCATAGTCACACAGACCTCGGCAAAAGCCATCTTCTCCCTGTCTCTTAGCACAGTGTAAGTCTCCAGCAGCTCAGCTCTCCAGCTGCAAACATCTCATTAGACTAATGCATTCAGCACAGGCAGAAAACTCGATTTACCATAGCTACAGCAATGAATTTCCATTACGATGACAGCTTCAACCACATCATGTCCGGAAAAGCAGCCAACCACTGCCTTTTAAAGAACACACACATTTTACACGCAGAAAACGAGGCCTGCGCGTCGCGTCTCCTTTCTCTTCGCAGCTACACCAAGAAAAAAAGATTGCCGTTTCTTTTTGTTTCAGAAACTCCGTGAGCTGAAAGGTAAAGGCATTTGGACTCTTCTGGGATTTTTTTTTTCCCCAAACAGCAATATCTTTTGCAATGCCGTGCCTGGGGCTGCGATGAGCAGAAGGGGTGTTTGCAACATTTCTGGTTTCCCTACCCCTCCTCCGTTGTCATGGAAACCGGACTGTAGCATCAGCCCTTTGTCCCACTCCTGCAGCAGCCTGGCCCAATGCTGAGCTTACGTGATGCCACGGATGGGAAGGACCAGTCACTTTGTTTTGGAACATTTATGTGGAAATTGGGGGAATAGTGCTTGGGATCTTATTGCCGGCAATCCTAGGTGTGCGTGTACAGCGTTGCTCACACACACATAGACACACCTTCCCTGTACACAGAGTCGGCTGTGTGGATGGTTTTACAGGTATGGCCAAGGAATGATACCCATAATATGTAGAAATATCAATCACTGCAGCCATGCCATGGCATTTGGGCAGGATGCTGGAGTAGCTTCTCACTGCATTTCCAGTCAGAAGGCACCAGGTCTTCCCTTATTTAGAACAGCACCAGCAGCTCATACTACCCCCCCCCCAATTATCTGTAATACATGTAATAAATAATGATCATAATAATCCTGCCATGCTCCATTGACTGTGCTAGATCAAATTATCCCAGCAGAGGGGTTTGTCACAGTTGTTTGCAAGTGTCGCACAGCTCCCCGCTGCCCACTTCGCGTACTCACATATATTGTTACTCGGTATTTATCACAAGCCAAAATGTGCTTCTCACCTCTCTTTCTTTCCAGTCCTGTGAATGCCTCATCAGACAAGCTTGCAGCTGCAGTCACTGGTTCTGCTAGTTTCGTGGTCCCTGCACACTGGTTTTGTGCTAGCCTGGCTTTACAGGTTTTAGGGGACTTACTTTCAACTCATCACCGCAGAAGATGAGATAAGCATTAAGCCTGTTATATTTACCAAGGAAGAGGAGGAAAAGCAAGGAACTCCAGATCCTGGACCGTTTGTACCAATAAGAGCTGGGGCTTTGCTGGTGCCCTTCCCTGGCAGCAGGGAGGAGGGCAAGTACCTGCCCACTAGTGACTGCCAGCAAGGTGAGGTGCTCAAGCTCACACCACCAGTCCCTTGCAAGCACAATAAGGTCAGGAGGATGATTGGGGTGCTTATTTCTTTCTCACAATCATGGCTAGAGGAAAACTTCGTACATTTAAAGAAAAAAAAATTGAAGTTTGGTAGATCCAGGAGAAACAATGTGGCTTTTTTTTACTTTTTTTTTTTCTTAAATTGCTATAAACTCAACAGACATTGTAGGTGTAAAAAAAAAAACGTATTAATAGCACAGAACTGGAACAACTGTTTTCTGTCTTCTGCTACTGGTGCGTGAAACCCATGGTACTCACAAACATGCTGGATAAGCCCAGCCTTCATCCTGGCAAAGACCTGTAATCCCTCTTTTTCCCTCTTCTCTTTTTTTTTTTTTTTTTTTTTTGAAAGAAATCAGGGTCAGTGGGCCAGCACTCACGGATTCTCATACCAGAGTCAAACGGAGGGAACTGGAACACCACGCAAATTCCTGTTTATGTTCCCAAACAGGATAAACAGGGAAAGTATTAGTGGTTGAGAGAAATCATGACGGAATCTTTTAAAAAGCCTGTCTTCACTTTTAAGCTCTTTAAAATTTTGAGCATGAGCCTTAGCCATCCTTGTCGTTTCACATTGCCTCAGCAGATGCATTGCTGCTGTGGCTTGTCACACCCAGTGCTGTTGGTTGTGTCACACCACGTTACCAACATCATCTAGCACAGGCGGGCCGGCACAACAGCACAGCATGGAGACATCAGCTGCGTCCTCTCTCAAAAAATATGATATTAATACAGTGCAACACAAGAGCGAAATGTTGGGGAGGGGATTGGAAATTTTTCTTTTTCATTGCCATTTTTAATGTCGTGCATAATTTTGCAGGCCCCATCCAGCCAAATCCCCACTGCTTTCAGGGCAAGTTTTGCTCAGTTAAGGGTTTCAGAGCTCTTTGGACTGTGCTCTTTGCAGGGCTTATTTGACAGCCTTGGTTTTAAAGTTTAATTTAAAGAGTCTTGAATTTTGGTTTAAAACATACAGCTGGTCTGAAGGGCAGCTTAACTTACAGCCAAAAGCAAGGGAGGATGAGATAGTGTCAGGGGAATTGTTCGAAGCGTTTACACCTGCTATGAAGTCGAACGCAAGGCTCATTTCCAGATCTTGGTGTCCACAAGAGAGGGGCAAGGGGCAAAGGGAGATGAGCCAGAGGTGGTGCTGGGGGAAAGGTTTTGTCCAGGACGGTTCAGGGGAAGGGTCTGTTTGTGTGCTTGAGGCACGCTTGCACAAGCCTCGGGCCCCACGTGAGCAGCCGCAGTCACCCGTTGGTGCCTTCAACCCAAGTCTGGCCCTTCAAGCCCGAGGCTTGCCCACACCACTCTCTGACTGCGGGGCAGGGGGTAGATGGAGGAGGTGTGGAAGCTTTAAATCGCTGCCTGAGTAAATCTTCCCACCAAACAATAGAAATATGGTTGAACTATGTAATCATTCGTTTCGTTCCCAAATAAAAATGAAAAAGGTGATAAAGTGGAAGGGGGAAGAAGAAAAGGTCTTGTTTACCTGACGCCCTGGGTGTCAGCTAGCCTCAAAAACACTCAAATACTTTCCCCTGTAGGCATAGGGTTTGCAAATGAAGATGATACTGCAGATAAATATTAAGTATCTCTGCACGGAGAGGCGGGTGATAGCAGAGCAAGGAGCACAACTGAAGTCTCCTGCCTCCTGTCGCTGCTTTGATGACCATTTGAACAACAGGCCACCGTCAATCTGCAATTTTTTTTTTTTAAATACAAATCTTTTTCATTGTGTCCACCATCCTCCTCTGTGCTCTTTTCATTAGTGTCCTGATATTTGTCTTTCACCTATTTTGTATCGATTATTTTTCAATCTCTCCTTCTGCTGCTTGTCCTCACAGCCTCCTCCAAGCAGGAACCAACCCCAGTTACAGGAGTGAAGACTTTGGGGCAGGCAGTGGCACGGCAAGGGGTGTGGGGCCATGGCTTCAATTACTAGCTGGGAGGCAGCCCGATACCTAGGGTTTGCACAAGGGTTTTTTGATGCTGGATTAGCCCCTAGCTTGCTTCCTGGGTACAAGGGCTTTGCCTGCCTGCCTGCAGACTAGCTGGGTGATCTTCTGTTCCATGTACATAAATTTTACCCTTGGCCACGTGAAGTCACATCTGAAATACCAGCAGCCACACCAAAGCCCGGCCTCGCTGTCTGCTGTGAGCTCCTCTTTTGCTAGCAACATTGGTCGGGTTGCAGATGCCCATCGCCATCCATGTGGCAATGAGGAACAGGTAGAGGAACAGCCCTGACCCCCGGAGTAATCTCTGTCAGCCCACACAGATGCCCTGAAAACACCCTCAAAGAGGGACTGACCCACCAGCTCTTGCTGAACTGCCCAGGCCGTTTCCGATGGAGGACAAACCCGGCCATGGCCTGGGCTCTCCCACAGAGGGACAAGCATCCCGGAGCATTGCCACCCACGCAGGGGCATGCTGGATCCTGACTTCCTGGCACACCCAGACCTGCAGCCCCACGCTGGGCAGGATGGCACTCTCCATCCACAACCAACATTAATAAACTCCCACAGATTGTCATTTTATTTCAAGCATTACCCTATAATTTAAACAATTTGATTCTTTAAACAATTACTTTCAATTACTTTCAGATTTCCATGAAATCAGAAAGCATTCAGGGTAAGTGAGAAAGCAAATCAAATATCCCAAAACAACCTAAGTGTGTGCAGCCCTATCTGCTATGCAGGCAGAAGATGAGCAGGGTCGGGGGGGTCTGGAGCACTTCTTTCTGCCACCAGTGAACGCCTGGCTGTGGGGGTGACATTCACCCCACCAGTCACGGCTGCACAAAAGGCAGCAGCAGGTCTTCCAGGGCAGCTGCCTGCCCGGGTTATGCCCTGTATGTGATTTTTCCCTGCGTCTTTATTAGGCATTTCAGTTTAACAAGACTTTTACCTATAAATCTTTCTGGATGCTGAATCAATCTCGTGACACCCATCCCGACCCTCCTCACCCCCCCCCCCCCCCCCCCTTGCTTGTGTAGATACAGTTGGTTAAGTTATGATGGGGTCCAGTTTAAGGGAATGAATTTAAACAATTACCTTAATTACAAGAACGGTATCATCTTTCAAGCAAGCAGGTCTCCAGGGAGGACAGCTCCTGAGAAGTCATTTAGATGTGTGAACCTTTGAAAACAGCGGTGAGAGGGGCTGTGACTCCAGCCCTGGCTGCCACCGCTCCCCGCTCACACCCGGGCTCCTTCCCACTTGCCCAGCAGAGGAGGCAAGGTAGGATGGCTGCACTTGGGCAAGCAAGAAATCCCCAGGCTGTCAGGGCCCCACACCACCCACCAGCCATCCGCTGCCCAGCCCTTCCCTGGAGGTCACCTTTCGTTTAGGCATGTTGCTGAATTTGAGTAAAGCCGCGGAGATGTACTGGTGCATGCCAGCAATTTGCTCAGGAGGCTGAACTGAAAATTAAGCCCATGCCCCAGGCGAAGGGAAACTCCCAAATAAAAGCCTCGCAGCAACCTGAATGGGCAAGAGGTGGCAAGGCAGGGTTCCCACTCTGCTCAGACCCCCACCTAGCCCAGCCTGCACCCTCTGGCCACCCCACAGTCCCCTTTGTCCCTGGGACAGGCTCCGGACAGGCTCTCCCTCCTTCATCCCCTGGCACAGCAGCCCCTGCAAGGTCACCGAGCCACCTCCCCACTCCAACTCACTGCTCGCTTGAGGACATGATTATTTCCCAAATCACTAAACATCAGGAGCGGCTTTGTAATTTGCTTGGTTCTTTATTACATTTATTGATTTTAAAATATTTTAACGGCTCATTTATTGCTGTGTTAAAGAGCTCAGAAAGGCAATAAAGTCACGCAGCATCCTTAGTAATAAAAGAAATAATCCTTTGAGCTGAAGAAATTGTACCTTCTCCCTTCCCTTCCTAGCTCCTTTCAAGCAAAAACACAGGAGCAACTGCACCCAAAAGGCTGAGTGCATTGGCAAATGTCACTGTACGGCTGGCAGAGCTCCTGCTGGCTCCTGCATCGGCAGCTCTGGGGGCTTTTCCCAGGAGAATGGATGCACCGCCCTGGCATGGCATGGCCCAGTGTCTTCGGTCAGCACTAACTCAGCAGATGCTGAGCAGAGGGGCTTGCTCCAGGAACACTGAGGTGGATGGCAATTACCCCACGGAAAGATGAAAGAAGAACCAGGATTAGTTTTTGCATGACTCTCTGCTGCCAATTACATGAGAAGTCCCTGACAAGGGCAAGGCATTGAAAGGGTGAATTAGGAACCCTTTGCTGAGTATGCACCAGAACTGTTATTTGTGAAGCAACCCACTGAAACGTTAGCTTTTTCTTGTGAGAAGCACAATAACACACAAACAGAGGGTTTTCATGCAGCCAGTATATTTCCCCACACACACACAGTTACTGCAACTGCCACCAGGCATAACCAGCACCGCCCTCCCCTCAGGCCAGCCAGGGCAGACCCGGGGTGACTTTGCAGTGGACACAGCCCGTTTCTCTCCCATGGTCAGAGCACAGGCAATGGCACAACAGGTACTTGTCCTCACAGTGACGCTCGCAGGACAGAGCAGGGAGCTTGGGTGCAGTTCGGGTGCATGCTCTACAGCAGCTCATACCTTGCAGAGTCCCAGAGGCTTGCACACTGCTTTTACAGGGGAAATGCAATCATCCTTTTACCATCGTGGAAAACAAAATGGTTTAAACAGAGTTTAGGGTACCTTTCCTAAAAGAGCATCTTTCCTAAATGAGGATTTTCCTTATTCTAGGAAATTTCCAGGATTCACCAGCATCTTAGCTCTAAGTTTTGGCTTTTGTATAGTGAGGGATCGTGAGCTGTGAAGTGCTATCATCTGACAAATAAAAAGGATCTATTTTAACAAACATAATATCATAGTACAATAATAAATTCAATTAATAGCTCAATGAAATGATAACAGAAGCAGTGATCTAAACATTTCCTATTTTGAGCATCTTTCTCGTACAACTTGGCTTAAATAGCACAATTTTCTGCAGTAGAGATAACTGGCTCTGGGCAGTAATTAAAAAAAAAACCCTCCAGGTGAGTGTTTTTGTTCCCTGGATTACTCTGCCGGTTTTACAATCATTCCACCCCAGGGCCTCCCCAGGCACTTACCCAGTTAAACACCTACAGCCCAACAGCAGCCGGCAACTCCCCACTCTGCAGCGGGAGACCCCGGCCAGCAAACCTCGTTCCTGCACGAGGTACCACCAGATTTCGTTAATCATCCCCTATTCAGTGTGCAGGCAGAGCAGGTGCCCAGGCTCTGCTTCCCCAGCCTGTCTGTCCCGGCCTTACGGATGCAAAGCCTGAGCTGCTGGGCTTGCTGCATGGGTGCAAATGAAAGAGAAGCAATGGCGAGCTGTTGTTTGGCAGAGGCGGGTACCAAACAGGGCTCTTCTTCCTCCCCAGCAGCAACCACCGTGCATGCTGTGCCCTTGTGTGGGTTCTTTCCCCTTGGACCAGGGCAGGATTGCACCCTCTCTGGCTTCCCTCTCTCCACCCTCAGGCTTGGAAAACTGCTCTGTAAAGCAGTTGTTATTCCCACCTTGGGAAAACATGGTGCTCCTGAGAGTGTGTTAGCGCAGAAATCCTGGAGGGAATAGCGCTGAAGATGCTAGGCAGGGTGGTGACAACGGCCGATGCATGTCACACCTGATGGGGATGAAGGTCAAGAAAGCCATTCCCAGCCAGGGATTCAGTCCCGAAAATTTGGTCTCCAAACATCAATGACTACAGCAAGGAGGAAACTATGCTTCCACCACAGGTCCTCCCCAGCAGCCACTGCACGGCCGTCTCACACAGAAAGCCTCTCTTCCCCAGACTGAACACTTGCTCGCACACCAGAAAGAGAGGGAAGACGAGGTGCGATGGTGCCATCTCCTGACTCCTGTGAGAGGAGCGCTGCATCTCACTAGCTGGGGCGGGCCCTCAAGCGAAACTCATCAGAGAGAAAGCCATTAATACCAATTTCATATAATAACATTTTATATAAGTGTCCAAGTTCAGTAGATTTGATTTTTCTCAATAGCAAAAAGAGCAGTAAAGATACATATCTCTATATAAGATGTTTGCATACTCCTTTTCCTTAATTCAATAGAAAAAATAAAATCATTCACTATCCAAATTCACTATAATTATCTTTTTTCTCTTGGCAAGTGCTCTTTTTAGTCAATATGCATGCATAGTCATACTATAGCATAGCTGTTTTTTAAATTACATATGCCAGCGTAGTTTATAGATTTTAATTAGCCGGGGATTTGGATAGCCATCAGCAGTCAGGAGCTGTATGTTGTTTGCATACAAACTCAGTTGAGATACTTCCCCACACAGCATCTGCTTGTATGGCTGAGGAGGGGCAGACCCTCTCCAGCAGCCAAACCCTGGTACAGTTTAGAGCCTGTTGAAACAGTAATTGTGATCCAAGGGCTCAAACGCCACAGCTCTTCACTTGGGAAAAGGGTGCCTGGGTGGAAGAGGGTGCTTCAGTGATGAGCATGGATTTAGGAAGCTAAATGCAGCGCTCCACTTCCTGAAAACTTGATGGATGGGTAGCTGGGGCTGGTGTCCTTCTGTCAGTATGTCAAAATGCCACATCCAACACTGGTTGTAAAGGCCAGTTTCTGCCCAGGGCATCCCAAGCCGGAGCCAGTACAGAGACCCCTCTCCATAAACACGTCGGAGGTCAGTGATGGCCATGAGAGGCACAAGGAGCCCCAGCATGCTGCTGACGGGTGCAGTGAGTAGAGCCAGGGAGCAAGGCTGCTGCCAGAGAGAAATGCAGCTGTGCACCTACCCTGGGTGGCTGTGGCACCTATGCACATGTTTGCCTCACTAACAAACAGACACCAGCTACATCTCTTGACCATATACCATTTTTCTTTAAAAGCCAAAAAAAAAATGCTAGCAGAGATGAAAAATATATGAAAGTTTCATCATTTGTTCAGCTTCTGAGGATGATCTGTATCTGGATTTTATTTTACTGATGGCGTGGGAAGTACTTTAATATAGTTTAGCCCCAAACCACCCCAAAGTTGTGTGAAATCCAGAATTCCAGAATGGGCTCTGTTCTTTCATCCGCATGTAACTCTGCAGAGACTTCTTGGATCCTGTCACAGGCGAGCAATTAGTTGACTTAGCCAAGAAGGTTTAAACTTTGCAAGTGGCCCCTGCTCTATGCCAGAGATGCGACATATTTTCTTTCCAGCTGTGGAATAGCTGCCAATAGAAAAAAGGAAAAAAAAAAAAAGAAGAGAACTAAAATATACTTCCCAGTTGTTATCTGAGCTAGCTGATTAATTGCTGACATGTTAAACTTCTGAAATCATATTGTGGTTATAATAAAACAAATCTAATTTTAGTGGTGATATTTTTTAAAGAAAAGGATTGATTTTAGGGTTTTCCTTACATTTTCCCTCCTCTGCTATTTCAACACTTCCATCATTTTTGGGGCTGGCATGATGTGCATACCAAAAAGCCTTGCCTAACAAGCTAAATTATTTTATTATTGCCTAGCCTACAACCTCGCATCTACGGAGACCTGGATCGCAAAGGCTGGTGTCAGCCTCCGCATTGTTGCCATTGTAAAATTTAACACTGAGCACTTACATAAAGATTCAAAGCAGCGTGGTGATTAATTGCTGTCATTCCTGCAAGTATCCCAGGCTCACATTTGACCAAGAGGGCCATGCTTCCCTTTTAAGAGACGCTGGGGTTTGAACAATATTGCTCTATTTTTTGTTTTAATTGGCTTTTAGCAGCGAGCGCGGAAGACGCGGCGCTGGGCAGGGCTGGCCGGGCAGCGTGCAGGCAGCTCACGCTGACCTGCAGCTGCTGGCTGACACTGACGCCCCGGTGACATCTCACGGGCACCACTTCAGGCATCTCCATCAACAGCCTTTTGGAAGAAACAGAGACACTCCAGGCAGGGCTGGCTTTGGCATTGACACTGCAAGAAGGGAAGGGACTGGACAAACTAAGTTGCTTTCATCCCGATTATTTCTCTTTTAAGCCCCCTGCTTCAGTTCAGCTGATAATGAAGTTTGTCTCCCTGCCCTTGCCACTCATCCCTCTCTCGCTTTGAATGCTTGGCTTGTCTCATTCCCTCCAAAGTGCTCGATGCAGCACCCTGCCTGTGGCTGTCCACCTGAAATGCCGGGCAGAGCCAGCTCTGGTGTCACCGCAGGGGGACAACGTCATCATGCGAGGAGCAGCAGCACCCAGCCATCCCTTGCCAGCACCCTCTTTCCGAAACCAACAGCCCTTCAGGTGGTGGGGGCCCTTTGTTCCTGACTTCCGCGGCTGCGAGGCAAAAACGCCGACAGGAGAAGACGTTCTTCACTCAAGTCAGCCCAGCCCCCTGCTCTGGGACCCAGGGGCAGAGGGGCTCTGGCAGGGATAGGGCAGGGGACAAGCAGGTGACATGGGCCACTCACATCCCACTGTGAGGTCCGGCCCCAGCTGCCCTGCCTGAGTGCCTCCGAGTCTCATAAGCTTGCTGAGAGATTGGCCTGAGGGTTTGAAGGCAGCTTTTGACAAGAAATGAAGAGTCGGCATATAGAAATCTCCATATTTTAAATCACCAGTAACTTTTAGAGTACATACTATATATTACATGTGAATTTGAATGTAAAATATAATGGGGCAGCTTTTCATCATCTGAATGAACTATTCAGCCCTGATTGCGATGAAGGAGGAAAAAAAAAGAGGGGATCAAACACACCTAACAAATTGACATCAGGAGGGAATCATAAAAAGATACAGCCAAGATAAAACCTTATGTGAGGAAGTTAACTGCAAAGAGTAAATCCTCATAACTTTAGGAAGAAGTACCTGTACGCAGCAGTCCCTTCTGCCACATGATCTTGAAGAGAAGCTAATGACGTACATGAGGTTGCTCAAATTGCCTGGTGGTGGGAGGGTGCCACCCATGCCTTGTACATGGGACCAAGACAGCAACAGGCTTTCCTGCATCTGAATTGATTTAGAGGGATCTGCATATCTGGGAAATGTGGGCAGACCAACAGCTGGGTGCAAAGAAGCAAGAACTATCACATTTCATCTGTTTATTTCAAGCGACTGAAGTGATGGTCACCTGGGCCTCCAAATCTTGCCACCCTGTCATGGACAATGTCTGTTTTACAGTCATTATAACCTAATCTCAGCTCATGTGATTTACAGATAGTAATTAATGGAGCTTCAGCTGTAAGGAAATTGGTCATTCAATTTGAGTTTAATTTACTGCGCACGCATACATTAGAAAGCACAAATTCCATAGCTGTGATCTGGGCACAGAGAAAGGGTTGTGTGCCAGGAAGGAAAAAAATAAAACACTCAATAAACAATACGCCACTGGCCTTCCACACCTCCCACTCGTGAAGCGTCTCCTCAATGGGAGGATGGCACACAAATAAATCTGGGCATCTCAGTATAGATGCTCAGAGTAACAAAGGCAAAGTCCCCACTATCAATGCTATCCCATTTCCCAGCTGCGGGAAATATCAGGCTGGTGTGTTAGTGAGCATGGCCTCATTTTGATCACTGCGTACGTTTGGGGTGTGTATCCATCAGAGAGAGCAGGGTGGGTTCATGGGGTATAATCACAGAATCATACAGCAGTTTCAGTTGGAAGAGACCTTCAAGATCATCGAGTCCAACCTCTGTCCTAGCTCTATCGGCACCACTAAACCATGTCCCCAATACAACATCTACCCGTCTCTTTAACACCTCCAGGGATGGTGACTCCACCACCTCCCTGGGAAAGCTGTTCCAATGCCTGGCAACCCTTTCAGTAAAGAAATTCTTCGTAATATCCAGCCTGAACCTCCCCTGGTGCAGCTTAAGGCCATTTCCCCTTGTTCTATCACTTGTTACTAGGGAGAACAGACCGATCCCCGCCTCGCTACAACTTCATTTCAGGCAGTTGTAGAGAGCAATAAGGTCTCCCCTCAGCCTCCTCTTCTCCAGGCTAAACGGCCCCAGATCCCTCAGCCGTTCCTCGTACGAGACGTGCTCCAAATCCTTTACTAGCTTGGTAGCCCCTCTCTGTACCCTCTCCAGCACCTCAGTGTCCTTGCAGAGAGGGGCCCAAAACTGGACACAGTACTCGAGGTGCAGCCTCACCAAAGTCGAGTACAGGGGAATGAGCACCTCCCTGCTCCTGCTGACAACACTATTCCTGATACAGGCTACAACAGCTACAAAAGCTGCTGTATCTTTGGCATACACGTGAACAACTCAGCGATCAAAAGCTATGCCTAAAAGCCAGGATATCCTTTCACAGCAAGGGCATCCTTTCACAGCAAGGACAGCATTTCATTTTCAGCCACCTTAAGTTAAAGGTGGCCTCATACCAGCCTGGCCTTTGGAGGATCTAATAACCATGCCCAAGTAAAGCCAAAAGCAACGCTTGGGTGATCCTCACTGGCCCATGTGGCACCGTGAATGCCACGGTGGCACTGGGGGGACTGCCCTGCAGGAGATACCCACAAGATGTCCGGCTTTTCTAGGGTTTCTCCCGAGAATGCCTCCAGCTTTGTACCATCAAGCAGCTAGCTATGTTGCTTGCATAAAAAGGAAAGCACTCACACCTTAAAGTGAAGGCGGACAAATTAAAAACAATTGCTCAAGGTGGTCCATGCAGTCTCCTTTGTGCCATTAAATTCCACACGTGCAATGTAACTGTAACATCTTCCCTGTTTAATTATTAGAGCATATACATGGAAGGCTTATACACAGTGAAAAGTTGAACATGCTTCCTGATTCAGCATGCATTTGAAATTAAATTCTAGGTAGAGTGTACGTAATTTGGCTTAAAACTATTATCATTAGCTTTACAATCTATTGTGCTAATTAGGTTTATTAATAGGTTTCATTGCCAGTAACAGTTCTGTTATTTAACTGAATGATAAATACATAAAATTTTGGCAGAAAATTATTTCAATGAACTAAATAGTGTCTGAACTAAACAGTGTCTGTGTGGGCTCAATCTGAATCCTAAAACAAAACATTGACATAAAAGAAATGAAGTGCAAGCCATGAACATCACCCAGATGTATGCTGTGTACAAATTTGGTATCCCATTTAGAGTTTAATACTGAACATGTCAACCAAAGTTCTCTCTTCTGTTTGTTCCCCGACTTGCTAAGGTCCCAACATAGCACAGCCAACAAAGCACCTGCTTACCTTACTGGATAGAAATGAGTTTAAGCACACGCTCAACCTCTAATCCAGCACTTGAGTGCTCTGCCAAGTCTTTGACAAACCCTAAGAAAAGACAGTGCCGTAGCCCTGCGCAGATTTTAAAGACAATACTGCCAGGGGTGTTTTTAAATGTGTCTCTGCACAGAATGTAAAACTCGGGTAAGCACGGCACGCTGCGGATGCCTGCGAGGCACCCCAGGTACCCCGTAAATTAGCTCTTCGAGGTACGGGGATCCTCACGGTAGAACCGCCTAATGTATCTGACTTTGCAGAGCTTAAAATACAGCTGAATTGGAAATACCTTCATGATACCCACCTTACTCAAGTACTTTTCTGAAAACTAATGCAAAGCAATATTTAAGGCTCAAAATTAACAGCCCAATTCCTGCTACAAAAAGAGGCTCTGCCTTTCTTTCTCTACCTGGTTTTTATCTTTAAATAATTACATAATAATAATAATTTAAATAATTCCAATACTAAAATGGGTTTCCTTCAGCAGTTTTTAAATGAAGACTCAGCAGAGTTAGGGGGGAAAACTCACGTGGATAAAGAGATATAAAAATAGGAAAAATGCACGTGTAACAGTAGAGTTTGTGTAAAAGAAAATAAATAGATAAAAGAAACATCCATCTCTGCCTTCCTCATCCAGAAAGGGGGAAAACAAAACCAAACCTACAGCTCAAAATAAGCGAGTTAGCCCCTGGAAGAATCGCAGGGTTTCCTGCAGAAATCCATGCCCCGGCCTCCCTCTGCTGGAGCGCAGCCTGGAACTGCACCCGGGCATCTGAAAAAGCACCTTTTCCTCTATAGCATAAGGGTTTTCCCACTCACAAGACATTCGGGGTTTAGAGAGGGTTTATCAGTTTTTTTGCACAAGTGTAACTTTCTAGTTACCCAGCAACAGACTAGAAAAGAAGTGAAGTTTCCTTTAATATTAATCAACCACTTTCAACATTTGGGCGGGGAGGGGGGCAGCGCAGAAAGTTGAATAATTTTACACAAATTAAAAAAAACAAACCTTTTTTATAACTTGTTCCTTTTACCTATACATATCTACTTCGAATTTATCCTGTGTTTCAGCAAGCAGTGTCTGCCCTGAATCCAGTTCCCGGTGCTTCTCTCTACTAATCGTGAGTTACAGCACCCTGTACCCATACAGAAGCTGGGCCAGAAGGAGCAGGGCCAGTTGCGCTGCATCACCCTCCTGCCTGTTCCAGCCAAGTCCAATTTTTTTCCCTTAGAAGTGGCTTCTGCAAGCCCTGAAGGTATTTGCAGCTTCTCTGCTTGGGTGGACAGTCCGGCTGTGCGCGCACCTACTGTGACCTAGAAGAACAGGCTACAAAAAGGAGCGTGACAGAAGAGGGGCAGAAACAAATCTACTCCCACTGAAACAATACTAGATGCTTCCAAATTATGCTTGGGCCACCAGCGCACACGGGGTGTAGCAGCGAAGCAGATTTGATTTCTAGGACTTTTTCACTCTCCGGTTACTAGCTCAGAGTTTCAGAGTGTTAGATGTGAAATTGGTTGAATTCATTCCTAAACCCTATCAAAAATCAAGGCATATACAACAGTGAGTGTAAAGTGCTGCTTCTTCCTATGAAGTTTTATCCATCTAGTTACTGTTATTCAAGAGAGAGTTAGTCAATCTTTGAATGACAATTCAAATTGTTATTAAAAATATGGTTATCAGTGGACACACCACACAACAGACCAACTAACAATTCAATAGCGTAGTAACACTCGGAAGAGTTGCCTGTCTGCAGCAGGTGTTTTTAATTGCATGAAGCTCTTAAATACCTCCTCGGCCCCACTTTTGCATCTGTGTCAGAAGGAGATGCACAACTATAGAGCTGATGTTTTTAGGAGAGAAAGCATCTGCATGTCTTCTTCAGATTATGAAGATTACCGATACCACAATTCTTTTCCTCACATCTGCTATTAAGGTACCTTGACTATACAGGAGATGCACATTTGAAGAAGTATTAGATTTAGCCTTTGTTAGCTTGATAGAATTATCCTTGGTTTGCAGACTTTCAGTGTAATCCCAGCTGTCAGCTTTGATCTTCAAGAAAATACTTCAGTGTTTGGATCAGGGACACGATTCTTCTATGTTTTTTTAAAAATCACTTCAATGCATTCACATCTTGCAAGTATATACCATGACTTTTAACAGTAACATTTAGTTAATAATAACAATAGTAACATTGGTGAAGGATCTGGAGAACAGGTTTTATGAGGAGCAGTTGAGGGAATAGAGGTTGTTTAGTCTGGAGGAGGCTGAGGGGAGACCTTATCGCTCTCTATAACTACCTGAAAGGAGGCTGTAGTGAGGTGGGGGTTGGTCTCTTCTCCCAAGTAACAAGCGATAGGACAAGAGGAAACGGCCTCAAGTTGTGCCTGGGGAGGTTTAGATTAGAGATTAGGAAAAATTTCTTTACTGCAAGAGTGGTCAAACATTGGAACAGGCTGCCCATGGAGGTGGTGGAGTCACCATCCCTGAAGGCGTTCAAAAAACACGTAGATGTGGCACTTCAGGACATGGTTTAGTGGGTATGGTGGTGTTAGGTCAACAGTTGGACTTGATGATCTCAGAGGTCTATTCCAACGTAATGATTCTATGATTGAGGGATCAGTAGTCAGAGCACTTCCCCCGGCCAGCCCATGCTCTTATTATCAGTTGTTTCTCCCAACTATAATAATTTTCAAACTTTTAACAACTGCAGAAGTTCACTATAAATTGTTCTGGCAGAATGATGCAATTTTAGCATTCATTTTGTCTACTTGGCAATAAGGAGGCTGGTGACTCTTCCTCAGGCATCTCTCTCATCAGTGCAGTGTTTGGCTTGAAAGCCTAGGGAATGCAACAAGTGGGGTTTTATTGTTATTTCTCTACTGTATTTTGCAAATAAAAACTGGCGTTAAAAGGCATCGAGTGTACAAGCCATTTAATTTAAACCTAGTCTTCATCCTTGAGTTTGAACACCTGACACTGCTTATGCTTTACAAGAATTCTTCCTGCACGATGTACACTTCAGAAGTACTTTGAAAGATACCATAATCTCATTTAGAACATTCTTCAAATTTTATTTGCAACTATTGCAATTACAAAGAATATAACAATGTAACTTTGCATTTGAAGTGACAACCCTTTCTAATAAACAAGGTCACAAATTAGTGTGCAACTATTCTGGCTTTGGGCAATTTTCCTAGGATGGAAATTTTCCTCCATGACCATTTCTCACGTTTTACAGCATTGCATTTTCATAGTTCGATACATAGGAACAGAAATAAATCCGCTCCTACCGGCAGAATACTCACATGTATTTCTGAAATACAGAAATACAACTTTGAATTAAGCACTTTCATTTGTTTTATTGAGAAGAAAAGGAAGACTCCACCCATGGCTTTTGTGAAGTCATACAATACACTAACAACTCTGATTCTCTCCTCCCTGAATTTATTCTCTAATTAGACTTGTTTGCTTTTTTAATACAGGAATAGGGATAGAACCACTGTCTTGTTTTCAGCCCTGCAGGAGACTGAGGTAAAAAAAAACTCAGACAAAGAGATGCACACTATTACAAATGCAAACAGCCATCAAATTGTCCAGTTTATTGATGGGAATTCAAAAGTGATACAAAACATGCCCTCTTTGCATGTTGTATTTTACCCTTAAAATGTTTCCGACAGTGTAGATTCAAAGTTAAGAATATACTTCAGCTTTCAGCATACCTTTTATAAAGGTATTACATAAAAGCCACCAACTTACATAATACGTGGTCCCAAAATTGCTTTCAGACATTCTGTTTATCAAAAGACTCAGATCTTCTGCTGATCTGATGAAATAAAGGCTTAAAAATGTTTTAAGCCATTAATAAGTATCCTATGGCAGAGTCAAGAAAGCTGATGATTTCCATTATAATCCTGGGCATAAAAAGGCAATAGTCCTAAAAAAGCAGCCCTCCAGAATATATGGAATGTGGCAATGGGTATGATGCCAATTTATAATGATTAAGTTATGTAAAACAGATTTTTAAAGCTATGAATGATGTGAGCAGTATCACAGCAAAATATTTAATGAATACCACAGAACCAATCAAGTTTCAAAGTTGAGCAGATGTTGTTTCAATCAACAGAGATCTGTAATGTCAAATATACCAAAACGTTTCCTAAAATAAATTCCTAATGCAGAAAAATTGATTTAAAGTTTGCTCCTAGCTAATAGTACCTTTTATTTAAATTGGACCCTAAACTGATCAGACAATACATAGCCCACACTTTCGGACATTTATAATAAAAAAGCTTTTATTTTGTATTGAAACAAATGCACCATCCTGCACTGGAAGGCTATAATGAGCCATAAGCATATTCCAAGATGTATCAATGGCAACAGATTTGTTTCACCTCCACTGAGAAGTTACATAATGCACTCTTAATTGGTAAAGAAAAATTAAACTCAGCCTTCTCAAAGCTTCTGTACTGTGTTTCTTGGTTATTGTACAGTTCCACAGTCAGACCAAGACTTTGCAGTGTGTGCAGACATTGTAGTCAATCAACAGTATTGTTTAGTCATCATCATCCTCCTCTTCCTCTTCCTCCTCAAAACTGTCTTCAAAGCCCTCGCTGTCTTCCTGGTCCTCATCACCTTCTATTGCTGTATCCCATTGTGGATGATTTTCTGGCACTGGTTTTGCCTCATGAACTTCCAGCTGTAATTGGATAAAGAAAAAGAAAGAAAAGACTGGAAAAGAGGGTTACACACAAAGAGGGTCACAGAACAAATGACACCCCACACGAAATTGACAGTTTAAAAAAAAAGAACACACCTCAAACAAACAAAAAAACAACACCAACCCTAAAACAAACCCAACAACTGCTTCCAGAAATAAGGCATGTCAGATCTTGCTCATTAACTGTATGTATCTAGGACTAAGGGCAGGGAAATGGCATGGCAGACCTCAAGATATAAAGCCAGAGCCAACCATACTGCAGATATTGAATAAATGTGGAAAAAATATGTATTAAAATATGCAGGCACTGGAAAGCATCATGAACATTAGTCCCATTTAATCCATCATAAAATTGCCACTACTGGCATCAGGCAGAAACTGCTTATAAGTCCCTCCTTGCCACTGTTTTAAAATTAGGACAGCTTATATGCTTAAAGATAACAGGACTTTTGAGGTTTTAATAGCCATATGAAGTAACTTTCAATATAATACAAATATATTACACAATTAAACACCACCTTCAATGGTTTAATCTGGTCCAATCCCATATATGAGTCCGATCTTAAATAAACTGTGTACTGATAGTTTCCGGGTTTGCCTGGTGCTGGGAACTTCAGCTCTACCTACAAAACAGAATTCACGCTGTAAGTTCTTACTGCTTTCAAGTGGCACATTAGAACAAGTACCTCAGTATGCTGATGAGCAATAAATGCTACTACAGAATAGTACACTTTTCTTTAAAAGTTTTAGTTTCTTACAAGCAACACTTCTGTGAAAATCTCTACATAACAAAATACCCACAGAAAAGAGACAGAATGCCCAAGCACAACACCTTCCATTAAAGCTGAATAACTAGTCACATTTTTTTTCTGTATTAGACCAAGTAACTCTACATTAAGTACACCATTTCACCCTGTTGTGTGCTTCCTAAACCTCAAAAACCCAAACAGGTTAAAATACTTCGTCTGCTGAATGTATGAGTTTAACTCTACTGTTATTTGAAATCGAACATAAAATCTAGTTCGAAAGAACAAAATACATCAAATTTCCATTTTTCAGAATGAAAAGAACACAGCCAAAGATTCGTCTCAGAAAGGTTCACATGAGCTGAGGCTAATTAATTTGTCACAGCTTCTGCTTTACAGAAAAAGAACACTCAGTATTTCTAACACATTTGAATAACTTTCTTTAAGAATGATCACTGTGTATGAATACTGGTTTTCATCAGCTTTGGCATCAGGGGGAAAAATATTCTGCAAAGAAACTTGAAAGTCATCTTAAATTATTTTTTCTTTCTCCATTATCAATTTTCAGTCAGAAAGGCTCTCCTCTACTGTAATCAGGGGAGTAATTTTTTTTTCCATCTTGAGATAAGTATGAAAAAATTAAAAGCTAAATGTATTTGCATACCATAACATGTTTCAGTACAGTTTTCTAGTACCCCAAAAGAAAATTCAAGTACTTTACCTCTTCTTTATCTTTTAGTGTACAAACATGATATGGCATACATATTAGCATCTGCTCCTTCCGATCTGCAATATATAGCCACCACCATTCTTGTTTTTCCTTTTGTAAAAGAAAAAAAGAGAAGCACCACAAGATTACTAAAGTCATAAAACAATGCCTCTACACTTTATAACATGTAACTACAATTCACTGGTCCTTATAATACAACCACAGAATGGTTCGGGTTGGAAGGAACCTTAAATATCACCTAGTTCCAAACCCCCTGCCATGGGCAGGAACACCTTCCACTAGACCAGATAATACAGATAGAAAGGAGGCTGTTTGGGTTTGGAGTGGGTTTTCTTTAAACTCTTGGATGTGTATGAATAAAATACATAGCATATACTGCACACTGAAAGCAAACAGGATATCATGAGTAATTGTTGGTACCCAAAGGCTTTATTCTGCATATTCAGCCTAAGCTACCATGTGAGACGTGGAACCGTTCTGAAGAATTGTGTCCACTGAGGATTAATAAGCAACTTCATGCAATATAATACTGCCTTCGGTCCTTCCACAGAAATTCAGCCTGGATAAAAAGAGTCAGCATATAAAGCAAGGCATGCCAAAAGACAGATTAAAGTACCCTTCCCAGTAAACAATCTTTTTCAGGTAAGTATGCTTTGCCCCACTTCTCTCCCCCTCCAAAAAAGCAGTAATCTCCCCCAACAAAAAAGCTGGAATTTGGACATACCAAGTATTTCACTTCGATGAAGTGTGAGCTGCAGGCACTATTGGTATTTGTAAATGATACCCAACAACTGCTGCCTATCACACACAGATTTCAAAATAGCTACAGGTCTCAAAGGTCGCCACTGCAGGCAGTAGAGCAGTTTCTAAACTAAATTAAATCAAATGAGTGCAGTCCTTCATAAGACAGCAACACTGTAAAAAAGTAATAGTTTATCCCTCAACTGGAGTTAGATTTGTAAGACTGTGGTGCAGTTCAGCAGCATAGACACAACCATTCTCAAACAGGAAAGAATATAGCTCTTCAATTCTTCTTCACTTAACCACTATTCCTTTTTGGTAACCTTCTGGCACACCACTTTTAGGCAAAACCCACTTTGTTCTGATAGAAGCTGAAACCTTTCTATTAGTTCAGTGCTGCAAAGAAAATTTCCATTCTTTCACCTCCTCAATTCTTTCCTTAAAAAAAAAAAAAAGTGAGAACGGGGCGGGGGGGGGGGGGAGAGCAGGGGGAAGACTTCTTCATATTTATGAAGAACTATTTTAGTAGATAGGTAATAGTCATAACAGTATAATCTTACCAATAGGTGAAAAAATGAGGAAAAACTCACACCTTTTAGACAAGACAAATGTTAAGACTGCTCAACTGTATTCCAAAACAATTTTTACCCACCCCTGATGGTCTGGTAACTGATCACATTTGTAACAGACTGGAGCTCTGAAGAGTGCATCTTAACAACAGTTACAAGTCAAACTCCACACCAGGAAGCCAATTTTTATATATCTACATCAACAATGATCAGGTAGTTGCTTCAGTACCACGTGACAGTGGTTGTTTTGTTTTTAATCAAACAGTTCTTTTAATCTAACATTAGAAGGACAGAAAGAAAGGATACAGTGGACTTTAACACCACCACTGAGCCCCTTCCAATTTCCACAGGTGGGAAGCAAATACCGTTAATATGTAGAATTTGAAGAATTTTTGTCTCTACTGAAAGAGTCAACAGTTCAGTAGTTCTGGTGTGTTGTTGGGCTTTTTTGTTTGGTTGTGTGGTTAGGTTTGTTTTGGTTTTGTTTTGTTTTTGGTTTTTTGTTTTTTTTTTAAACACTTCAGAAGCCAATGTTTGGTAATCTGAAATTTAAGCAATGCAGGTTGAAAAATTACAAAAGATAAATTGACTCCTTTTCTCTTTTGAAGTGACTAATTGTTATGCTAGTAACAATTATCACCATCTTACCGAAATATTTCACTAGCAAACTACAGATTTACAACAGCAAGACACCCACACCAACAACCAAAACACCCTGATTAGCACTGTTGAGTCCCAGAGCGGAGAAGTGTAAAATTAACCCAATATGTTAACACCCATTTTGCAGTGTATAAAAGTAACAGCAACTGCATCACTGTAAAGCACAGCATTCCTTCGCATATTTAGAACAACAGGCACCAAGAACAGGACAAAAACCTATTCATATACTATTTAAGACCAGAATTTGTAGAGTTCTTCGTCCTTTTTACAGCTATTCCAAGTGATTTTCTTTATGAAAAACCATCCCATATGATTATAAGGCATAAGTTATTTTATCTGTAAGTTTCAACAATAAATATGTCAATCTGCTTGACAGCCGTAGCAAGGAAGATTTTTAGACAGTTGAAGTGTTTACTTCCTAGACAAGAGGCCTCTAGGAAGAGAAGCATAAACAGTATAAATAGTCAGATGAACAACAACAGCTACAGACACTAGTTCCATTACAGAAATGGCTACTCGCCACTTTGGGCCTAGAAGGACTCTGACCATAAAAAGAAGGCTCTGCATTTGTATCAACACATTATTTTTGATGTTAGCAAAACACTGTGCTGACTTACTATACATTGCGCTTGTTTCCATCGCTCTCAATGGCAAGGAATTTTTTTTTTTTTTAGAACAAAGATCAAAACTGTCAACTGAATTTTCACAAAAACTGGTAAAAATAACAGCCAAGAGAGGAAAGAAATACCAGGATGAATGACATTCATTGATCTAATGCTCAAAGAAATCTATAGAGTAAACTCTTTGGAAGTAAAGCTCTTGACCCTGAAGTGCCACTGCTTTTTTATAGAAAGGACAACTGTGCAGGAGTAATTTTCCTCTTTCCTATTGGGTGGAATTTAAAGTTTATGCCTGTGAGAATCTGGCAAGCTAGCAGGCAAGCAGGCAAAATGCCCTTTAACAGATGGGTGCAAGGTTTGGCATGCCAGGGAACCAGTATGTTCATGAAATTGGAACACCAGGGCCAGTTTCTACCTAAAAATGTCAAAACTACAATCTGTGCAGTTTCTGGATCCATGGATGCAGGAGCAGAAGATAATTACTTAGGAACCTGCATAGATTAAAGATGCATCTCTGGCAGAGTAATCAACTGCCCAAAGGCTTAGGTTAAACAGTGCTAAGGCTGCCTCCTGAGAACAAGTATATTAGGCTCAGCTACACTCAAACATCTGTAAATTCTGGAAATATAGAGTTTCACACAACTACAGCTTTTCATCCTTAACTCTCCATCTCTGAACTGGCCATGACCACAATACACATAATACTCTAAATCACAGATGAAAAAGCCACCCAGAGAGTACAACGGATTTTGTTCTTCAGATGTTGCAGATCAGCTCTATCTGAACATGCTCCAACTGCAGCTACATCACTAAGTACAGCTGCATTCAACTTTCAGGAAATCAGTGAAGAGAGGTTGGAAAATTTACAATGCTATGAGATAATGTATGTGTATCTTTCAAGTTCAAGCATTCAGTTCAGCCCCAGATTTTTTTTTTTAAATAGTACTGTATTTAGGTTTTACCATAAAACCCATCAGCAGCTTGGTTACACACAGCTGAAGCTTAAGCAGCTTTGTAGAGTAAGCATAAGCAAAGTCTCTAAAGGAACCCTCAGTGCAGTAAAAAAGAAATACGAATGCCAACTATTGCTAGCACCCCTGTGGCACTGCACGTGCTCACTGTTTCAGCTTAGACTGATGACCAAAGCCAGCTGCCTTTGCAGCAAGGAGGTATTAAGACTCCGCTACATATTTGACATGTTCTAAGACAGCCAGAAGAGCAGAATACCAGTATACCTTTTTCTGCCATGTTGGTGTACTGCTGGAAGCTGTACTGAGAGATGGGAGGGCACCTAACAGTGTCAGCAAAATAGGGCATTAAGATCAGCCATTACAAAACTAGATGATGTGAGGCCACACAACTCTCAGCTAAGGCCCTCAGGAAAACAATTTCTTTGGTTTATTTGTGTATCCTGACCGGCTCCTTAGCAACAGGTCTTGCTTCCCACACTTTGCTTTCTAATGATGGCAGAACTAGGTAAAAACTAACAGGAACAGTATGATCATAAGCACGGGTACAACGGAGTGCACAAGCAACAAGCTGTACAGGGTATAGACAAAGAGCCTTGGGGACTAAAAAGAGGGAGCAAATAAACACACTGTCTTCCTTTTTTCTCATGTTTTCCTGTTCTTCCCCATCTCAGTTTTCTCCTTTAAACCACAAGGGGAAGTCTAAGCCTTGCATCCCGCCTCCCTGTTATGGGAGATAGCACGAAGAGAGAGAAGAGATCATAGATAAGTTCCCTAGTCAGACAGCAGGGAAGCAAAGGAAACCATTTGAACCACTGGCCTGGAAAGAAAGTGTGGCCAAATACTCCTTCCTCCTGGTTCAAATCTGGTCACCTCCCAAAGACCTAACTTACTCGCTCAGAACACAAACCCCATGCTCGAAAAATCCCACCTTTTTTCAAGGTTTCATTGCTGTAATGGGTTTTCAGACAACCATTGAGTAGTTAGCTGTCTGTGTAAGTAGCAACTGATGTATTAGAACAGACTTTCAACACTGAAGGCTGCTGTAGACACCTCAGCCTACCTACTACACTGAGTCACCGCTCTCAAATACAGCCCTTTCTCCGTTACCCATCCACATCTGATCTTGTATTTTTGAGCTTTGTAAGAAAGATTTTTCCACAATTGGCTTCCGTCACTTCCAGACTACACTGCGGTAGAAAGGGACAGCTTTGCCAACCCTCTCCACCTTCCACGGCTGCACACTGTGTTGCCACCATGTTGTCGCATTGAGACTTGGAAGTCAAGCAGCAAGCCAGAACAACCTGCTGATCCAAATGACCCCCAAACTCTTCCTGTCATTACTGTCAACACAGGAGGGGTCAGGACCTCCCCTGCTCACAGGTGCTTGCAGTTAAAGAACAAGTAATATTCTGCCCTCAACACCGTATTAGAGTCACTGCCATGCTTTCACATTCCACGGCACAAAAAAAAAAAAGATAAGAGGAGGACTATAAATTAAATCTCTCTATCTCTGAAAGGTTTCATTCTGACTCGATCCATATGTAGCAGATCAGCAGGGAAAAAAAAAAAACTAACTTTAGCATTATTGCCATAAAAAAAGAACCTTACATTCTATACAAGTTTGCAACTCTTTGGGAACCGGATATAAAGAATAATATATTAACTGTTTTTAGGAAAGTATCTGAAGGAGTTTAAGAGGATTTTATAAGTTAAGACCTTTTTAAATGAAGATTAGCATTTTTTTCAAGTATTAGACTGTTAAAAGCCTAGTATTTACAGTAAAAACATAAAAAGAGCAATTAATTTGTATTATATTAATTCTTATGTTTCACAACTGTAATGTTTTCTACTACTGACCTCAGGAAAAAAAAGACTGTAAACGGGATGCGTTATCTTTGACTTCGTTTCAAGAAGAGCTCGTTCCTTTCTCTGTATACTTTGCTGTAATTCTTGCCACTCCTGTCAAAGACAAGTTTAAAGTTACTGTACACTAGCCACCTTTTGCATTTAAAAAAAAGAAGAAATTTTAGTCCATGGAAATGGTAAATATGACAAGTTCTTGTGCTACACTACACATTATAAAAGGGAAAGGCACGTAGAGATTAAGTTATACAGTATGACTAAAAGCAAAAAAAAATATTAAAGAAATCAAGCAACAGTAGACCATTCCTGTAAATATATAAAAAAAACAACCCACAAACCAAACCACAGATCTGTGGGGCTTGCACACATTCTTCATAACTCACTTCTAGAGCACTGCCTGTAAACGCTCACTACCTGAGCGGTAAGAGTCCCAATTACAAGCTTGATGATTCTTTTCCCATCAAAAACTTATTCTCATCCTGTGCAGGACTTCCAGCTGTCACTCTCAAGTGTTCCACTGTAAGACCTGTGGTGCAGAAATCATCTACCACCACAAAGCCTCATTCTCAATTACAGTTTCAAAGAACTAACTTAACAATTAACAGTTACTAGAGTTTAGTAAGCACATCTACAAGTCCAACTACTGTAGACTTATAGTATGCATTATGCAGTATGCAACAGCTACTGCATGTAAAGAACAGAGTTCAAAGCAAAGACTTTATCTCACAAATATCTGCAACAGCTAGTAATCAAATTAAGCCAAAAGAAACATTACAATCTTACCCTGAAGTTAAGCTATTTTTCCTCATGTCATTTTCAAGTTTTCTGTCTATGCTGCAAAGACCCTTCACTGCTCTCACTGAAACAAAACATGCAATGACAAAGCTCTTACGCCAGAATGAGGCCTGAAAACCTCTGGAGAACTGATATTCCTCCTTCAAGCTAGTGTTGCCTAGCCAGAGGGGATGCTAGAGGATTAAAAGGCATTTTCTCTCAACCCCAGAGGCAACACTACCCTTCAACAGAAAGTAAGGCTTACAGCTTCATCATCTTTGTTTTGCTTCTCATCTTGTTCTCTGTCAGAGTCTCTGTCACTTCCATCATCTTTTTCACTTTGAGAGTCCCTGTTTGTTTCTTCTTCTTCAGATTCACTTCCTTTATCAGAGATCTCCTCCTCTTCTTCCTTCGCAACTACTTCCTAATGGGAAAGGAAAAAAACCCCACACAACAAAAACTTCTGACTTTGTTTGCATTATTGTAGTATGCATCACTCACAGCACCTGTCTTCGGATCATAGCCCTTATTTCCTATTTTGCTCTACACTCTTGCATCACAGAGTACGTCTGCAGTCACCTCATGCGCTAGGAGGTGCAGGGAAGCAACTTCCCTTCTCCATATGGCATCCGCAACACAAATAGGTATTGGATTCTGAAAACAGTATTTGATTCTGGGGCTGCATTTCAAAAATGCTAAGAAAATTAGAGAGAATATAATAAAGTACCTACAACATAGCCCATGAGGTGGAGAAATCGCCATGCAGTGGGAACACAAAGGTACTAGAGCTACTTAATTTACCAGAAGAAAGTCTCATTTCAGTTTTTTCCTTTAAAGGAAAAGTAGAAAATACAGAATAATTCACCTCCCAGAAGGCAGAATAACAGAACTAATAAGAAGGGACTATGAAGCCAGATTTCTGAAGTAGTTTGGCACAACTTTCAGCAGGCCACTGGATATATTACTGCAGTAGTTCCCAAATTATTTTACCAGTAATTTTCAAATGTAAAGAAAAAAAGGCTATTTTAGGAGATATGCTTTACAAAAGCATAGAATGAAATGTAACAGAAAGATACAAAAAACCCCCATCAGACTAGGAGTGATAAACTGAAAAACAACCCTAAAATATCAATGAATCTATGAGCTACCCCATTAGCTTGTTTTTGCTTCGGCTGTTTCGGTGGCTGCAATGAAGGTGGCACAGTTTTCTTTTTCAATGGCTTCTTTTTCTTTGATTTTGAAGCTTTCTTGGTTCCTTTATTCTTTTGCTGCCATCCTTTGCTCTTAACTTTGTTGACATCTCCTTGCTGTAGAAAAGCAGTATTTACAATATTTATTCTGTGCATTAAGTTTCAGGCATTCACTGTACTTTAAGCATTTTATGCTGAGAACCAAAGTTAGAAAGCATAGCTCAAGAGACACTTCAGTAGGCATTTCTGGAACAAAAAAAATGCTTGAGAAGCACACAATTAGCAACTCAAGATCTGAAAGAAAGTTCTCTCTAGCTAGCAAGAGGAACATTCATTCTTCACTTACCCCATCTTCTGTTGGTTGCTCTTCTGCCGCACATATAGACTGCTCCTTTTCAAACACTTCCTGGTTAGAGAAAGACGTAACAACTATTAATGCCTCTTTGTACCAAAAGAGTAAATTATTGGTTTATACTTGAACTTAAACTAAATCACCTTAATCAAGTCTGAAGGTTTTACTCACTACGGAAAATTCTTTTATCAGTGACAACCACAACAGGGGATTAACAGATCAAAATTAAACACTATTTTGAACATTTGGTCTAGGATTTTTCCATCACCAGCACTACAAAGAAATTTAGTAACAACATATCATATTATTCCAAAGAATCTACTTGTTCTATACAGCACAGAAATCCTGTATCACAAAAGCAAGCAGTAGTAAAATGTAAATTCTGCTGCAGTTGCCAGAGCATTAAAAACTTCAACTGCTGCACTGCTACTCAGGGACACAGGACAACAAATCAAACGAGAAATATGAAACGTTAAGACAAAACACAATGTCAGTATTATGCAGTCTAGAACATCTCTATGCAAATGGAATCTTTTCATGCACTTCTTTCTTCAAAACATACTATATGCCATTAAAAAAAAAAATCATTCGTAAGGAGCTGTGTTATATAAAGATGGCAACTATGAGATACCACCACAAAAAAAAGCATATAAAAGGCTAGCTCTAGTTTTTAGGTTATGTATCTCAATGCCAGACTGCCTAGTGAAGTTCATGTACAAAACACCTTAAGTGACTTTTCTATATGCTGTCAGACATTGTAATTAATTTCAAAGTACAGTTAAATATGCTCACAATTTTGAGTTTCCTTCATTTTTAAAATCCAGCATAGGGATACAGTCCTTTTACTTTCTACCTACTGCATCCTCAGTGACCACTGAGATGATGCATTCTGAAATTCCATAGCATGAACACGTGGTACCTGCACATGCGGACTGCTGAACTGGCTTCAATGGCTAGTCTGATTGTCTACTGTAATACTCACGCCTGTATGCCTTACCTTAGAGGCATTAACTCAGACTTTCTGTTTACTTTGACTTTCTGTTTACTTAGACAATTATCTGAATAGTACAAACGCAAAAATTTTTATTATTTTGATTACGCCACATTGCTACCCATTCAGCAAGCCACTTTCTTCACATGGCACTGGTACATCCCCTTTATACTGTTATGCATATTCTGCATTCTGCTGGACTGATTTTCTTTCATAATATTGTCTAAAACATCCAAGAGATTTGTAACATTATAAGCCCAGAGAGTGAAATCAAACACCACCCTAAGGACTTGAGTGAATACTTTATCCTAGTTCCAGAACTAAGTTTCTGAGTGTCTCTCTTCCTGTTATTTACAAACCTCAGGGCAGTATCACTTGCCATATTCTTTTACTGTTCCCTTGACAACTGCAACGGGTCAGAGTGAACTTTGGTTTGATTCCAGGAAAACTTTCTTATCCAGAAACAAAAACATAAGGGAGGATTAAAAGCACAAGTTCTCAATTTCAAATCTTAATTTTACAGTTATATTTACAAAATACTACACTAGCTTGCAAAAAAGAAATGCCTGATTATTAGCATATACTTGCAGTTACTCTGAAAGAACAAATATTCTTAATACTTACTGCCATGGTCTGTCTGGTTAGTGTAACCAAAACAGTGACAAGAGAACCTACTGTAATATTGTTGCTGTCTTCATCATCCAAAACTAGTGTAAAAAGAAAAGCAACACCTATTAAGTGTCTTTAAAGCTTTTTTTTTTTCCCCCATTAAGCATTATTTCTGCTAAGTCTCAAGACAAACATACAAATTGCAGAATTTTTAACAAAAAATAATTTCAAAGTATTATTAAATAAGTCTCTTACAACCTCAAATATACTATCAGGATGAGGGCTGGTAATTCAGCAAACTATAAAACACCAACATTGAGTTTGAAATTTTAATTGCATGAAAGTTAGAAAATTCAAAGTTATAGCTGCTGTGGGAACCATAACTCTGTAATACCGTGCATTATATACTAAAGCATAAAACTTCAGAAACATGAAATACCACACATGACCAAAGGGACTCTGTTATATTTGTTCTGGGAATCATAACTTTGATTTTCCTGACTTTCATATGATTAACAACTCAATTTCAGTGCCACGTTAACTATCACACATTTAATTCTTTTTTTTTTTCTTTTTTTTTAAAAAAAAAAAATAGAAGGCAAAGGAAAATAAAACAACAATAATTATCATTTTAACTAAAACATCAAATATAAAACCCACAGGAAAGCCACTGAGGAGTTTATATCTCCAGTCTACGAACTGGAGAATGTCCCAGGTTGGGGAGGAATAGAGTTATATTCCAGCATAGAAACTTTATTCCTCCCTTCCCCCCCCAGAAAGCAGTTTTACTATTCACTAGTTTTACATGTGTCTGTTATATAACGGTAATACTGAGCTAAACAGAAAAGCATACGCATTGTTTAAACCTCCGTACCATGCCTGAGTACAGTTGTGACACAAATGAAGACTATGGGCAGAAAAAGGGATGCTTGCCAAAATATGGGAAGGTACTCCAAGACTGAATTTTAAGCAGATTTACAGGATTGTGTACAATCCTGTGCTACAATAAGAGAAAGTATTTTGTTTGTTTGTTTTTAAAACACACACATAAACAACACTTAGAAATACCAAGATTATCAGACAATGGCTTCCTTAACAGGTATTTCCATTAACATTTGTTTCTCACAGAGAACTATGCATAAGCCAAATTACAAATTAGGCTACCCAAACAAAAGACATAGCATTCTGAATTTGATCATTGCAACTACAGTGACTATATAAATTAGAAATACAAATTAGAAACTAGTTTTAGAACAACCTTCAAATATCTCACATTTACTAGCACAGGAAAGGAGACCACAAAAACAAATCACTTTCGCCTGAAAGGCTGTCTAACAGGAACTGCTTAACAATATACCTGATCTTCAGAGAGGAAGAACATTATACATTCATTGAAACAGTGCACACAAAAGGTAACTAAGCCTAGCACGGACAAATTCTCCAGATATAAAAACTACACAAGGGTTATCACAAAGGAATCATGAATATTTACTGATCAGGGTCTCCAACTCAAAATCTCACAAAGGACCCTCCATGCTGGAGTAAGCTGAGCATAAATTCTGGAATAAGCACAATTTTTTAAGATAGCTAATAAAAGTGGTATTTCAACCAGAATTCCACATTGCTCATGAAATATTAAATCAACAGATGAAATATCAGATAAGCTCCTGTAGGACAATCTACTGCTGGCTTGGGAATCTGTGAAATGTTTCAATGTACTTTATATCCTCAGACTATAAATCTCACATACAAGAGCCCGCCACTCAAAAAAGTATGTCGTTTCCAGGCCACATAAATAACAGTAAGCTGTGTTTCAACATCCTCCAAAAGCTTACTGCCAATAGACTATCAACATGTCAGAAGAGCGACACATACAGAACAAAAGGACCTCCCACTCACCCTGTGGTTTTATATCCATAGTGACATAGGGAAAGCTGCCAAGGACAGCCATAACTTCATCATATTTCTTATCTTCTAGAAAGTGCAGTAAATTGCGACGATCAGAACCTTTCAAACTCACCAAATCCTGAATACTTTTGATTTTATACTAAATTTAAAAAAAAAAAAAAAGAAAAAGAAAAAAGGAAGTCACACAGTACCAGAGAATGCAGTCCACAAATATATCGATTGTGTCCCCCCATTATTAATACATACACACCATTTGATTTGTTCTTATTAAACAAAAAAACCCCATACTTTGGGAACCTAGCAAGCATTTGGGAACAAGAAAATGAAGAGGCTGCATTCAAAACTACTAGATAGCGTGGCTTTGAACACTGATGTGTTGCTTAGTACATCACCCCTTAGAAACTGGATGTATTTCTTATAAAACTATTGTTTCAGCCAGATTTTCCAGAAAGCTGAGCCAAGAAATCTTAGTAATTGGGTTCTTCATTTAGAAAGAGCGCTTTAGTGCTTTGAGACTTATATTAGCAGGAACAACTAAGTACAAGTTACTCTTTCTTTTTTCCTTCATACTTAACTGAAAACAAATCTAAATCCACTTCTTTTAAGATTTGTAGAGCTAAAAGGATAAAACAGAGATTTGTCTGAACACTTGATTAAACTCATCATTATGAACGTACCTATTTTATTAAAAAGAACTTCATGCATTCAGGTAGACCAATCATACCTCCAATCTAGGGGACTGTATTTTTGAAGACCTCAATGCATGGGAAATCCTGTACAAACAAGCCTAATAAACTGGTCTCTTCCCTCTTTCAGGGGAAGGACAGGTAGGACTACAAGGTAGCCAATTCTTTATTTTTATGCTTAGTTACAGTGTACACGTTAAAAAAAAATATATCTAAAATTGCTTCCTGTAGTTTAGGGCTGGATTAAGAAAAGTAAGTGTTTGATGGTACTTATAAGGGAATGATTCTTTTACTTCATCCAAAGGAAAAGACTACTTGACTATGTGATGAACAAGCATTTTCAAAGGAGATTAAAGAGTGCAGTAGTTAAAGAATTCCTTATCTTCACACTAACACAGAAGCATTTATACAACACCAAAGGCTGTAGTTAAAGCTAAACAAAACTTCCGTTAGATAAAAAGGTATTTTTAAGATTGATCCAAATTAACCATTGTAATAAGACCATCAGAAAAGTCAACAGCTTCTACTAGAACATAACTTGTAGAACAAATTTAGTTTGTCAGTATTCTAGAACATGCTTGCTTCTAACCAGGCATTCCTAGAAGATACACTATAGTCAAACAAACAAGCAGGTTTGAATACAGAGACAATGAGCAAAACAGAGTGAAGAAACATATGCAGGTATTCAGACAAGACTTTTTTTTGTCCTTAAATTCTACAAATACCAACACTTAACCAACTACAACTACATAGCAAGAGTGTTACAAAACATCCTTTCATATATAAAGGATCACAGAACCTGAAATATTTCCCACAGTAACTGGTAATTCTTTTCCTTTTATGAACTCCGTTTTTCCCTTCTATGCTACCTTCCAAATATATTTTCTATCAAACTAAATTGCAAATGATGTACAACCAAACAAGATCAAAAAAAAAGTCCCAGTAGGATATTCCAGCCACATTCTGGAAAAATATTAAGTAGGAGATAATAGTCTGTAATAAGAAGAAACTCTGTTTCTTCTGTTTGTCAGATCAACATAGACTGATCTTTTACACTCTTTCACACTTATCAGATCTCTGATCTTAATTCCCACCTCCTAATCGAGACATTACCAAGTATCATCTGTAGTTTTATACCTTTTTATGATTGGAGACTCGCCTAAGATTGTCCTCTTCAATGTGAGGCAGCTGCAAAAGGGGAGACTTGAACTGTTGAAGTCCCTGGACAGTCATCTGGGAAAGCTTCATGCAATTTTCCAAAGATCCCAAAGATGGAGCACGGAACTCCCTTTCTTGGGGAGAATGAAACAGACAACATAATTTTTATTTTTTTTTTTCTTACAAGTATACATTGTAAAAGTGTATTACAGACTACAGAAAATCTTATTTTCAGTCAACCAAGCAAAAGAAAGAGGCATCTTAAGATGTTCAGCATAATAAACCAGGCAGCCTTTTTACTTTCACTGCAGTCACATAGCTCAGCAGACATTTTCCCCTCTATTTAGCCTACCACAGCTGAACGCTAGGAAAGGGAAAGACTTCCACCTAACATTGCCTCAGGGAACAACAGCAAAATGAATCTATAAAATTATTAATGACAAAAAATCCACCATTTAGCTTTTTTTCTAAAAAAAAAAAAAAAAAAAAAAAAAAAATAAAGGCACCAAAACCAACTTGTTTTAAATTTGTATATTTTATATATATGAATCTGAGAAAACTCAATAACAACTCAGTGTTATTAAGCAGGTATTCTTTATTGCGGCGCCGGGCAGCACAGGGGATAGCTCCTCCATACGTGCGCGCCCAAGCGTTAGGATTGTTGCCTTATATTTATAGCTTTCATGTTTATTCATTACATTTCTAAGAAAAGGTTGGGTTATTCTAATTATTTCCAGGAATTCATTAACATAAGTTCCTCCCATAGTCCCGCCTCAGTCTGCCCAAGTTACGCTCCCATCGGGGGTCCTTGGTGGTCATTGGGGATGAAGGTCTGAGTCTTCCTCACGGTTGAGCTTTTGAACTTGTCCTGTGGCACATGCCCTGTACCATCCTGGGTCTTTTCCAATTCACAGAACCAGCTCTTGCTATCTGCCCTCCCTATCTCTCCTGCTCAGTCTTTTGTGTTCCTTGTGCCCCACAGTCTGACTGAAGGATTCCACCTGGTGTCCTTCGCTTGGCAGATTCTGCTTCATTCTTATCTTTAAAGTGTGTGTTAGTCAGCAATGGATATATGCATAAGGGTTAGTACAAATCTGCCTCCCTCTCTATCTCTAAAGGCTGGTCAGCAGTTGTTTTCTAAAAGCTAGTTTTCTAAAAGCTAGTTTTCTAAAAGCTAGTCAGCCATTCTTTATTACATATATGTGTGTGTATATAACATGTTTAGCTCCACTTTAAGCATAACATTAAACATTAATCTTTCACAACACAATACATTATTTATAAAATTTTCATCTTGAGAGGTGAACATAAAGATAGCAGCCTATTACATGCAAGAAAAACCTGAAGTATAACTGAAGCTAAGCAGAGCATATTATATTATGTTAGAAGGCAGTAAAGAATAGCTGTAAAAATATCAGGAATGGCTTCTGTAAGTAAACCTAAAGGTTAAAAGGGGTACGTGAGCAAACACCTATTCGACTTTTCTTTTAGAAATTACCTCTAATTCCTTTAATATTTTAAAGTACAAAAAGGTATAATTTTAATTATGCAGAGTGTATAAAATAGACAAGGAGAAAGTCTTAACCAGAACAAGCAAAAGGAAAAAAAAACCCAGTCATTTAATACTTTTCATCACACCTGCAAAGAAATGAAAAAGCAAAGCAGACAGGTTTCCACATACTGCTATTTAACCATGTTAGACAACCATCCATTCATTATTAGGACTTCACAAAGCCCTGTTTAGAAAACTCATTTCAGAATTCCCCTGCAGCTCAAGAGCTGTTGCAAGTCCAGAATTGGCAATGCTCAGTTCTCTCTATACACACACTCCACAGTGAAACAGAAAAGTTAGATCCTCTTCACAGAGCCAAGAGGAATTTAAGCTACTTAAATCTTTTTCTGAACTCATATGTGGCATCGAAAAGAACTGAAGGCAATTTTAAAACATGCATTACAGAAGGCACCTGTAATTTATGATGCCTGTTGTTCTATTTAAGAATCCGTGTATGCATTTTCCCACACTTTAAAACCTTTTCTGAGAAACAATCAACCTTTGATTACCTTGACTGTTACATAGTCCGCATATAAACACATAAAAATAAGTATGAAAACAAATATCTGTGCACATACAAATATACTCATACATGTACACAAATATGTGTATTTGGAATGGACATATTTGGCTGGTATTGGTATATTTGGGACACTACAACAGGGGCATAGAGGCATCTCTCAATAGATTGATCAGACAGATGGTCAGAAGGAGTATGCCCACTCTGCTAGGGCTGCATGACCAAACTTATCGCACTAGCAAGGCAATTAGAGATGTGGATAAAAGCAAGTTTACTTACACATGGGTGAGAAGGCAGACAGGCTGTAACCTGCACCTGACCAAAAGGGTACTGAAGCCAAAATTGCTGAATGTTTATTTTAAGTGCCAATGGTCATGTATTTTGACAAAAAGCAAGTTTTAAGCTAATCTTAAAACATTTTGCAGAGGAAATATAAAAAGGCAATAAATCTGAACAAAAAAACCCCGACCCAAATTTGGTCTCTTCAGTATGTTTTCTCCTTCCTCTACAGCACTGCCTTGCTGCAAATTTACAACCAGCTGCTAGGGCATGTTAAATGCACATGAAAGATCACTGCACCACCTCTGCTCCACCTGCCCTTCTTCCTTCAAAAGGCCTGTTTCTTCATTAATTACACCAAGCTATAAATATAATCCAGCTATCAAATCAAATTACGTGTGTAATGGTTTTGTGTGGCAAGGTTTCGGTAGCAGGGGGGTTACAGGGGTGGCTTCTGTGAGAAGCTGACAGAAGTTTCCTCTATGTCCGACAGAGCCAATGCCAGCTGCCCCAAAGACGGACCCGCCACTGACCAAGGCCAAGCCCATCAGTGATGGTGGTAGCGTCTCTGGGGTAACACGTTCAAGAAAGGGAAAAGTTATTGCGCAGCGGCAACTGCAGTGAGAGAGGGAAGTGAGAATACATGAGGGAAACAACTCAATTCTACAGACACCAAGGTCAGTGAAGAAGGAGAGGGAGGAGATGCTCCAGGCACCAGAGCAGCGATTCCCCTGCAGTCTGTGGTGAGGTGAAGACCATGGTGAGGCAGGCTGTCCCCCTGCAGCCCATGGAGGTTAATGGTGGAGCAGATATCTGCCTACATCCCGTGGAGGACCCCACACCTGAGTAGGTGGATGCCTGAAGGAAGCTGTGACCCCGTGGGAAGCCTGCACCGCAGCAGGCTCCTGGCAGGACCTGTGGCCCATGGAGAGAGAGAAGCCCACACTGGAGCAGGTTTGCTGCCAGAGACCCCATGAGGGGGGCTCACGCTGGAGCAGTTGGTTCCTGAAGGACTGCACCCCGTGATGGAGACCCACATTGGAGCAGTTCATGAAGAATTGTAGCTCATGGGAAGGACTAACACTGCGGAAGTCACGGAGGACTTTGTCCCGTGAGAGGGGACCCCACACTGGAGCAGGGGGAGTGTGTGAGGAGTCCTCCCCCTGAGGAGGAAGGAGCAGCAGAAACAATGTGTGGTGAACTGACCGCAACCCCCATTCCCTGTTCCCCCTGCGCCACTCGGGGGGAGAAGGGAGAGAAAATCAGGAATAAAGTTCAGCCCGGGAAAGAAGGGATGGGTGGGGGGAAGGTGTTTTAAGATTTGGTTTAATTTCTCATTACTCCTCTCCAAGTTGATTAGTAATAAATTACATTTTTTCCCCAAGTCGACTCTGGTTTGCCTGTGACAGTAAATGCTGAGTGACCTCCCTGTCCTTATCTCGACCTGCAAGCCTATTTTATTTTTCTCTCCCCTGTCCAGCTGAGGAGGGGGACAGTGACAGAGTGGCTTTGGTGGGCACCTGGCATCCAGCCAGGGTCAAACCACCGCAACGTGGCAAGCCTTTTTCTTTTTAACCTAGTGTATTAATAAATACTGTGAAGGTTATACACAATGCAAAGAGAAAAATAATACTCAACTATACTTATGATGCACTTCTACTTTGAGATTTTCCAAATCTAATGAAGTAAGTTCTACCACACATAATGACAACTACAATTTCTCATCCACTTTCACAGACTCAATTGAGGTTGGCACGGATCATGAAAAATCTCAAGAAATTGTTAGTAGTAGAGATTGTTTAGGTTTGGTTTCTTAAGAATTATCACTGTCATTCCACACACAGACAGAAAATTATTTTACACTACTGTTTTCCAAAAGAGTTTGCTTTTTTAAATTTTTATTTAAGCTAAAACCTAAATTTTCTGGAACTTCAAAGCAGCTTATTAAATACACTGCATCTGTAAATAATCATTTCACTGTCAAATTAAAAAGGTATCTCCATGTACATACAGAACTAGAGGAGACTAACACAGCTACTTGGAGGCCATTCAAATTGTAAAGTACATAACGGACTCTTTTAAGTACCTTACACCAGCTTTTACAAAAGCAGCTATAGGTGTTTTTCATTTTTCAAACACTTTAGTTCTGTTGCACTAAAAAAAAAGCTTCCAGCTGTTATTATTTTGGTTTGATTTTACTCAAGCAAGAACAAGTATTTGCTAGTTGACTAACATACACAGGCCATCTTAAAAGACATCTTCTAGAAATTTGAAGTATGTTTAGAAAAAACAACTATCCAGATTTTAAAAAAACCAACATATGTATGTTTGGTATATGCAAGGACTTATAAACAAGTAAAAACATGTCTTCGCTCAAGTGCTCTTCCTAATTAGCTATAATATGTGGACCTGGTCCTGCTAAGCTAGCAAAATCTTAACACCCAAACAAAAACCCCAACAAAACAAACAAAAAAACCACACCAAAAAACCATCCAACACTTCCGAAGCAGCTACTTAGCTTTTTATAAAATAAATTATTAAAATATTAAACTAACAAAGTTTCACAGCATTAGTTTCCTCATCTTAAATCCATACTGGAGATATCCTTGTAATTCAGGCACAGTCCTAGTCTGGAGAACATTCACAAAAACATATCCAATATCTATCGCACAGCTGAGCTCTTAATATGATACTCATTAATAAATATAACCTAATGTTAGGTGAAGAGTACTTCTACAATGAAAAATATGGCTACTGTTTCCTTCCAGGTTTCAAGTTTTCTCCCCAGCAGTCTCTCAGACTAATAAAGACAAGGTTTAAAAGAGAAATAGAAATACACTTAATTAATACTGTTTAAAATAGGACACTTAAGCCAGCATGCAACGGCCTTATTCGCTCACGTCCCCTCTCTCGTACTTTATTTGGTTATGGAGCACAATTTACCGCATGACTTGCAATAGTGCTGGGAAAGATCTTCCCCAAAACCATTCTTGTCAGCAGCTATCAATGCTTGCTAAAGGAGTTTTGGTCTCATAGAACCTGTAAGTATTATTTGATGGCAATCAAAACGGTCCCCAGTTTGGTATAAAAAAATGCCTTTGCCTACATTTGTTGCAGTAATGGAATGAGATCCAAGTCTCAGTTTCTTTACACCACAAGTGACCATCTTCAGCATAATTGCCTTTTCACAGGGAAAAAAAAAGCTTAAATATTACATTTCACTTTAATTGTAATTTCTACAGCAATTATGGCAAAACACCTGCCACTACAAGTTCGGAAAAAAGCTACACAGCAGGCTCAACAGCATAGGAACCAGAAATTGAGAAAGATGAGCAACACAAACAAACAACAGCAAATACACGAGCCAAAACACAGGTGGCACTCAGAAGAGGAAGAATTGTAAAAGCGCAAATTAAAAGACAGTTTCTTTTCTTACCTTCCCGGCTTCGAGCCATTATTATTAATTGGCAGATCACATTAATCATTTCTTGAAGGAGCGCGGGACTCTTTTTCAGGATAAACTGCTGATCTGAAAAACATTACTGTCTGCGATTATGCTGCACTTCTAATAGGAAAGAAGGAGACAGTTTACATGAACTGGATATTTAATTCTGCAGTCTTGATGTCTATTCACTTCTGTGTTATACCACTTTATTCATATTGACACATCCATCCGTAACATTCCCTAACAAAACAGGAAAGAGCAAGTGCTAACAGGCAACACCAGTCTTGACTATCAGACAGCTTCCACACGAAACGAAGATGTACTTAGTAGATCCATCTAAAAAAGCAACAGGATGGCACAGACCATTTACCAGTCTTATTAAAACAGCATTAACTCTTCAGGTAACCACAGGTTAAAAAAAAAAAAAGAATTTTTAATTTTAAGTGAAACACCAATTTTGGAAAAAAGCATTATTTGTAAAGTACTAACTACTTCTGAATACAGATCTATGAAGTTCTAAGTGCAAACAGTAACTAACTGGCAAGGAAGAGGAGCTACTTTTAGTGACTACTAAAAACGGAACGTTTTTCTTTTGAAAGAAACTGGAAAATTCAAACCAAAGTATCTTCATTGGTTGGTTGGTCGGGTTGTTTTTTATTTGCATTAAAATACAGAACGTCTCAGGTTTGCTGGTCAGCCTAAGAAACCATGAGTTTCATGGCTGAAACTGAAGAACTATATTTAGAAACATTTCAGTTTGTATATTTACAATTATGAAAAAAATCACAAAACAATTTTAGAGTTCTAATCTCGTCACCCTTGCTTTACATAGCAGGTGGAAAAACCTCCAAAAATATCCATGAATGGCGATGTTAGAGAGCTATATTATGTTTATCTTGGATTTCTTTACTCTGAAAAACAAATACACTTCACACGTTTTTACTCTATTACAAAGAAAAAAAAATAATTATCAAAGACACATTTGCAGCCAAAAAGTATTAAAACCCAGAATATTAGTATTATCAAGAGAATGAGAAAACACTAATAGAGAGCCATTAAAGTTGAAAAACTAACTACACTGCACAGAGATTATTGAGCAGAGATCCAAGCAACTCTTCAGTGGACAAAAAGTACGTTTACGAGTAGTGTAGCATGCAATGTGTTGCTCTGTTTCCAACAACATCCGATTAGGGGAGAAGCCATTACCTTCTTCAAGGACCTCAGGAACTTTCATCCTGGCAAGGTGAGTCAACAGAAGAACTCTGGCTTTCAGGCTGTAAGGGCAGGTGAGGGGAGGCTCATTCTTCTTCAAATTTATGCCACCAATTTCTCTGATTAGCTAAAATACAAGAGTTAAATACAAATAGCTACTGTGGTGCTAAAGAGAAACAATTACAGGAGGAGCACAGTTAACAAGGAAAAAAAGTTACATTCACAAAAGCAAGCCTTTAAGTAATTTTTCCCCGAAAACTTCTGTAGAGATGAACATTAGCCATTTTTATTCATACCGCAGCTCCAAAAACTTAAAAAGTATCTTTAAATGCCTTGTTTAAATGTGGAGGTGAGGGGGGGAAGCAAAAAATTTGCGCACAAGAAACTTGCCTTGAATAGCATTAAGTAAATTCGTATTGATAGATAAATATTTTTAAAATCTGATTTTGTTGCCAAATATGGTTTACTAGATTCAACCACATTTCTAAGGTATTTATATTCAACTCAACATGCAGTAGCGGTGGCATCATCTTAAGACCTTTCACCCATCTAAGACCTAGCCAGCTTCCTCAGAAACAGTCTCAAGCATCACAGGAAGGACGGTTATAAGCCTGAACTCCCTGGCAGGCTGAAAAGCAAGTGTTTTAACTTATTTATAAAAAGCACTGACTTGAAGGATGACCTATCTTGATCCCGACTAGGCCAAGATGCAGTTCAAACAGGTGTCTCTCCTGAACTTGCTGAAGACCCTGGAGGGAGATACTGCAAAGCTGAGTAACAGAAGCTCATAGTTTATAAGAATCAATATATGGCCCAGAAGCTTCACTTTTTAAGTCAAAAAGTCACCTGAGGAGAGATTGAGGATCCAAAATCTCCAGCCACAAAGGGAAGTAAGGGTATCAACAGTCAGGCTACACTAACCTTTCACCAGTCTTTCCCTACACTTGAAAAAAGATCTTCTAACACCAAGTTTCTTATAAGCACATTCTCGTGTAACACCAGACCAAGACAACTAAAACTTTGATAAGAAAACTTCTATAAAAAGTATTGATACCGGATTTAATAGAACAGTGAAATAAAAATGGGAACAATGACCATGGCCCAAAAAGCAGGACATGCTAACAAAAAAATATTGGCAATACCGTGGTGTATTGATGCTTTGGAGACTTGTACTGCCATAATACTAAAAAGAACACAGATGACAGTGATGACCGCAGCTTTAGGAAACTGAACAAAATCCAATAGTATAAAATGCAAGGTCATGCACTTGCTTACTAACAAGAATTGCAGCTCGAGGATGGAAGCTTGCAGCTGGAAAACCAGGGTATGTAAGACAAGAGAAATCTGCAAAACAGGGATCCCACACTAGTTGTCTTTAACCACCATATGAAACAGCTGCAGAAAAAAGTGTGCTGAAGTTATTCCCTGCAGAAATACAGGAATTGCAGTGCCACCAACTGAGGCACTGCTAAGACTTATATGGAATACTGCGGACAATTCTGAGCAGACAAAATAGGAAATAATTTGAAATTTAGAAATCTATCAACTGGGGACAGTACTCTATTCAGCACATAGCAGGATGAGGGAAATGAAGAGCTTTTTGGGAAAGAGGGGATTAAAAGACAGCAGCTTTTCTAGTTTAGCAAAATGAAGCAAAACAAGAACAAACAGGCTATTGCTTCCATCTATAAATGCACTAAGGATACACACAGCAAGAATCATTTAGACTCAAGAATAATGATGACAAAAAACACAGATATAAATTGGTCACAAACAAGACTCCTAACCACTAGAACAGCAAGTTCTAGAACAGCTTCTCAGTAGGATATGGTTACAGGAGGTTTGACTGCCTTTTAAATAAATAATGATTAAATGTAAAGGGCTTGCACGATGCCAATGCTTGCAACAGCAAGGAGAAGAACTGGGTAGGAGAAGAACTGATGATAAAGATGATCTTTCCCAGTCATGTGCTCCCAAGCACAATGTCTGATGAAAAACCACACCTAACCACAATTCCAGCTCCTTCTCAGAAGTCCGTAAGATGACAATTTGTGAGAGAGACAGGTACAATTAAGTAAAGAGGTACCTTAGTCTATTTGTTTTATGTTTAGGTCGTGATAGTATGTTTATGACTTGAAAATCCAATTGTGTGCACGCAAAGGTTAAATCTGTGAGACTACCTCCCCTCACTTTGCAAACTCAAAACATTTTCGTTGGAGCATTTTGTACACTGTGCTTTTAAACTTCTTCAAACCAAAGTGTTAGTTTCTGATAAATAAGACTTCCCAAAACTCTGCTAGCAATAATTATTTGCCACAGTATGCATTACAGCATCTCTGTTGGGGAGACTGAGTGGAAACAAAAATAAAAGGCAACCAGAGGGGAACTAACATTCATGGAGGAATCTTTATAGTATTGAAAGATATTACTAATTCCAACATCAGATAATAATTTTATTTCAGTATTAATATATTTAACCAGATCTGTGTTAATGATTTAAAAGAACTTTATCAAATAGCAATCACCTTCTCATACTGATACTCAAAATTTGACTGACACTCTAATTCCATATTTAGTTCACCCCTCCCCAAAAACCACCCTGCAAGTCTATATACTAAACCAATTCCATTTAAGCCAAGCATCATCATCAGTTAATGTTATCTTTTCTTTTTAAAAAAATAAATCAAGTCTAACTTCTAATTTCTACTTCTGAGGAGATTCAGGTGCATCTCAACAAAATTAATGCCTTGAGAACTCGAATTCTGTCAGCGGGTCACCTAGAAGCACCACCCCTCTCTTCCCTTGAAGGGGTCACTTATTTATAAAACACCTCTTGATATAACTAACCTGGGGTATCTGAATGTTGTCTGCTGGTCTGCTCGTAGCATCTTTATTGTACTGAGGATCAAATTCGGATGCCCCTGCCAAAACCATGATAAGCCCTGCAAAGATAATTGGAGGCAGACAGAGAAAATGTCAGCAAGATCCCATGCCACTGAGTGACTTCTTCAGAACCCTCAGCCATAAAGCTCACTCCCACTCTCCCCCTAACCACCATGAATATCCATGTTCTCTGTTTAGTGGATCAGTTGCTACTGTCACAGGGCAAAGGAGGCAAGAACCAATGCCTAGCACAAGACAAAAGAGAGTACTCCAGGCTCCATTTTGCATGACATCAAGTCCAGCACTTGACTCTAAACATCTTCACAAAAACATAGTTAGGTTCTTTAGGATTGGAAAACATCACTGCACAGCAGTTTGACTACTTCTGCGCGGTCACAGAACCAGTCCTCTCTGCAATTCATGTGCCTGCAGCGGCACCACAACGTGTGTCCTGGAGGGGGAGGTGGGAAGGATAAAATTTCAACTCAATTTTTGGTTCAGTCAGCATTGAAAATTTACAAAAACTATTTCTGTTAATTATTAGAAAAGCAGATCGATAAATACCCCTGCAAACAAATCCCGTGAAGATGATGGGCTGCTCTTTTCCTAATGTGATCAGGAAAATCCATACTATCTCAAAATTCCTGTTGTGTAATCAAGATGAAAGACACACACAATGGGGTGTTTTAGCCCCATTATGACCTTTATGCTCATGAACATACATATATGGCTGAGACTCCCTCAGCCATAGACAATAAGAGAAAGCTCACCCCATCATTTCCTCCAGTTAAAATAACTTTTTCAGCAATATTTACTCAAGCTTCATTCTTAAATTTTTAACAAGTTCTCTTCTGAGCAAGTCAAAGTTATTTTTGCCTACTCGCAGTGCTCCGTGAATTAATTCCACCTACTAACAATTAGTCAAGTTCCCTGAGCATCACTTCATTTCCATTCTCGATTATCTATTTACTTCCTGAGCAGAGCACATCAAATAGTTTCAGACCGCTATAAGTACTTCCCTATTGTCTAATGTTAACAGCTGTGGATCTCCAGGAAAGGAAGTTTAAAAAAACTCATTCATCCTTGAAGCCTAAAAATACCTGAAACAAGGCAAGTCATGCAGATTCGCCTCACCATTTCCCTAGCCCACTTTGATTACATTTGCCCAGGCATAAGCCTTCAGGTTTTGACACTGGTAACCTCACCACTGTGGAATTCACAACCAAGCAAAAGCCTTACCTGATCACTGTGTGTCTAAGCCACCTCAGCTGCACCACATTTTTCATTCAGATTGCACACAGACCTCAGTGGAAAACACTGACCTGCCTCTGACCCCAGGGCTCCCTGAAAGCGTTAAGTCCTTAAAAAAGGCCACTTCAATTTACGGTTAACTTTTTAATCAATCTGTAGGAGAGACAAGGCAAGCCTCAAAGCTATGGTTCTGTGCAGAGCTCAACATGAAATAATCTACTGTTGACAAGAAGTTTGGAGAAAGAGGAGAAGAGGTTTGCAGTGATCTCTCTAAATTTCTAAGATAGGTCTCACCTACTCTCCCACTCCTCCCTTCTCAGCTGTTTGGAGAGGGGGAAAAAGCATAAAAGTATGACAAGGTGGAAAGCATAAACTGGTCTGAATTAATCCCACACACATAAATCCATGTGTGCTGTGACTAGAAAGCAAATGTACATCCATACTCTTATCTCCTAGACCTCCTGGATTATCTGCAAAGCACTTCTGTTCAGTAGGAAAGGGATGTATCAAGAGTAGATGTTCCCAGCAATCTTCCAGCAAATCTAAACTGAACAGTGCAATTCAAAGGACTAAGAGCATATATTTATGAACCCTTTTTAGTGGCTTTTGTGGGGGGGTTTTATTCTGCTTTTCGATTGCCCTGAGCATGCAAACTAGTAAAATCCAATCCAGACTAATTAGTACCATGCTAATTCTTCAGGCCCATACCAGGCTCCAAACTGAAAGATCCAATTCTGCATCAACATCTACAGATTTCCCCAGAAAAGGGTTTTTCTATTCCTTTAAAAGTGAGCAGACAAGAAAAATAAGTATATCAAAAACTATAAACAAGTAACAAAGTAACATGAAATTGATATGAAGCAAAATTTTTAAACAGAAATTTAGCTATAACATAACAAGTAAGAATAGAGAACCAGAAGTGCTACTTCATTCTTCGTGATATAAAAATTTTATTACAGCCCCTAGAAAATTCCCAAACCCTATTCTGTTGCACTAACAGAAGAAAACACACAGGTAGAAGGCTGTGCTTCTAGTGGCCACATAGTAACCCAGGACTAGGCAGGTCAGCATGTCTCTCCCCAACACACAGTATATTTTTCTTTTTTTTTTTTTTTAACTGTATTGATAAACAGGCATAAACATAGATCTATATAACTCCCTCTCCCAAATACTGAAGTCTTCTTACAGAACACTCTGCACCTGCAACAAAACGAGGTTTTTAAAAACACTATGAAAGAACCAGAAACATTATTTTAACCTAACAAAGGCTTATAAAGCAGAAGCATTTTCACATCAGCAGACAGACATTTCCAGATGAACACATCAACACTTCAAGATGTCTTTTACTCACGTTTCATGTCCATGTTCCGTGTTTTATAGACAAAATATGTATATATTTGAGTTGTCCGAATGAGAATCTGATCTCCACTATATCGTATTGATCGGTACCACCAGGAACCCTGAGACATTTAACAGGAACAAACTGACATCAGCTATGATGAAGGATCAAAACAGCTATGCTGGATCACCTCGTGTCTGTTCTCAACCAGGTAACTCAGCCCAACTGATTTTACCTATGTTAAGGTCAACTGAATTTCAGAAGAGAGGGAAACAAAAAAATATTCACCTGAGAGAATCCTATGCTAAAAGTTTTTAGATGACCTCTAGCCTACAGAATTTCCCCCAACACATGCACGCCCACATACACATATATATTGCTTTGTTTATTTTCGGTGTCGTTTTAGTGAATCCACTAAACAGTAAATACCACATTACTACACAAAACAGAATTCAAACCAAATCCAGTTTAGGCAGACCAAGGCCAAACCAAGAAAATAAGAGATTTCTTTCACTAGAAGAAAACTCACAAAAAATAATTTAAGTCACTTAACCACAAAATGCTTTTCACAAGAGGAATCTGGAGGTGGACCAGTGCCCTTACTGCAAATTTTCAGATTTAAGCCATATACCTTCAGGTTGGCAGAAGTCTTCCAAACCTTCAGAAACACTCCAATAATTACTTCATTAGCTTTACACCAGTGACTTCAAATTACGGAACTCATTGTACAGTGATTGTACAATATATTTTAAGAAAAATGGTATACTGGGTTATAAACTGCAGTCTGTTCATTAAACACCTCCTTGTAAGCAAAGCTCACTAACACGAGAAAAAACATCGAAGATACATTTCAATCTACTGTAAAGTTTATCACAGGTAAAAAGTAACAAGCAATAAAGTAGTAAGTTTTACCAGGCAATTGCGTACATTCCCCTACTAGAGCAAGAGCAATTTAATTATTTGGGAAATGCTCCGTGACTGGCTCCCCACAAACATTTTCCTTCCTTTTTTTTTTTAAAAAAAAAAATAAATTATGTTTTATTCTCCCATGAATAGATGAATCCTGACACAAAATAGTATAAAACTTTTTTTTGACGTTTTTCTGCAGAAAAATTTCATTATAATCCCATAGCTATACAAACACTTAAGTATAGGTACTGGAAGAAAAATGTAACTATAGCCACTCCCAATCTACATGAAAGAGGCTGCCCTAACTTATTTTGCAGATACAGCTCATCTCTCTCGTCTCATGTACAGAACACTATTTAGGTCAGTGGGGGTCTAGGAAGAACTACGTATCGGTATTTTCCTTTTTAGTTGATCTGGTTTCAAAGGGTGGATCTAGTCTTACTTTATTTTAGATGCCTATCACAGACACAGGATGACTACACTGTAGTTAACTTCAGCTTCTTTATTGATTCATAAAAGAGAAACAGGCCCATTAAAGGCATGAATCATCTTGTATGTCTACTTTAGAATGAAATGATAAAATAACTTGCTCCATAAAAATGACTATTCTTCTTTACTAACTATAAAAGAAATTTACAGTGACAAGTCTGAATGCAGAAGTCTACATCCGGTACAGGGGCAAGAAGAGGCAGATTTTTTTTTTTTTCCTCTGCTCAGGACTTTCTTTGTAACAACTGAAAGGATGTTTACTTTCACTTGAGCTACAATAAACCCGGTATAAGTCACTAAAAGTACACGTATACAAAAAAGCATCAACAGACACCAACTGAAACTTTAAAAGGAAAGACAGGAAAACTATGTAGACAATGTACACTGGACTTCAGACTTCTTATTCAACAACTTGTTGAAATTGCCATGTCTAAACTTCTACAGTAAATCTCCAATTATGCAGAAAGGCTTTCAAAGAAAAGGAATAATGCCTGGCTAAGCCTCTGCACACCAAGATGCAAGCAGTTGCCAGGACCCCAGGATGCTTTCTCAAGTGAAAGTCATCTTCCCAGGAGCATGAAGGTTTCTGGGTGTCAATTTTCTGAGTCTTTCTTCATGCCATACCCCAAATGCACAGTCACTAGTTAAGGGACATTGTTCAAAAGCAATACTGTAGGGCAAACTCGAGCCCTGCAAGAGCCCTCCCCTAGCAACTGATTCCTCACACAAAGAAATCTCAAGGGCAGACATCTCATGGTGTACAGAAGATCAGTAAAAACTGAAGTTATGAAAACAAAGACAGCCAGGAGAAACCAAATCAACAACATGCAGTATTCCTTCCAGTACCACCAGCTGCAGACATCTCTGTCTTGGCTCTACATTAACACCCCTGAATATACTCAAGTTCATTGCCTCATATTAATTTTCATGTGAGGAATGACAGAAGGTAGAAGACAAATTACATAACTCAGTCTAACTCTTGTGATATCTAAGATTTTCCCTATAGCCCTCTCTCTAGCACGGCACTGCATTTTTTGGGAAACTCTACAGCAGCTACGCTTTTTCCATAATAAAAGAAAATATCCACATTAAAAAAAAAAAAAAATTTAAAAAGCTCGCTTGCTTGCTCTCTCCATGAAAGGCAAGAATGAGCAACTCTACTTATGTCTAAGCTTTGTTTACAGCTTGGTTACAGAGGGTAGAATACTACTTAGATAATACTTACCACAACAACTGGAAGAATAACCATAAATGCTAATCCGTATACAAGCAAAACCTAGAGAAAAATTAAGAAGTGTATTGCATGAGATAGTTCAGTTACTTAATACCACTTTTGTTTAATCTTTATTCTGAAACACAATCAAGTAGTATTACCACAAGCCTACTACAAATTCATGTAAGATTATTGCATAATATCTGTCATTACTTCTGAAGAACAACTTGCAAGTAATACAATCAGTTGGGTAGGGTTTAAATAAGGAGTATCTAGTGTACATAATCTTTTAAATCATCCGCGCATTGTCTCACGTGGGTTTCTTTAATAATTAAAAAGAGCTGGCAGCTAAACTGTGAGGCAATGAACAGAGATGATTACCACATCAAAAAAAAAAAAAGTCAAGCCAGTAAACCAAATACCTTGCAGCAACAAAAGCAACAGAAAGAACATTTAGATACTGTACGATTACGGCATCGCTAGCAAACCAAAAGGAAACACAGAAATCCAGCAATCAGTTCTATGTGTTTTTCCTTGCAACAGCAAACACGTACTTTGTAGCAGGGGTAACCACAGCACAACCTCATTACCACTGCAATGAGATCCTTCCAAGTATATTAACAGTTTACTCTCAAAGGTTAGATTTAAGCTACTCAACAGTTTTGACTCCTGAAATTTGCTTCAAACATGTGCATTGGACCAAACCATTATAAACTAGGTATTTTGACTAAGATGCACAGCATTAAGCACAAACATTTTAAGTAAACACTTGAAAGTTCACCTTATAATCTTGAGCCAAGTAAGTTGACTCACCAAAATTGAATTTTTCTGATCCACAATCCAAGCTGGCAAAGCTATACCGAAGCTTGTGGCTGTAGGATGAAAGAAAAGAAATTCACTGTAAAATATTAACAAATTGATTTAAAAGTCACATTAAATCTAACAAACAAACAAAACAACCCAATAAAACCACAAACGCACGAAAAAATCCTCACATTTATCACTTCAGTAAGAAAAAGTCTAACAAAATGGCAAAATCAAAACACAGATTAGAAATACACTCAAGTATGCAACCAAATAACAAGACTTAAACACAGCATCTGAAATACCACAGACTTTAGCTTAACATATTGCAGTGAAATCGATATGCAAGATTTATTAATATATTAAAAAAAGAAAGATTTCACAGATGGAAAGATTTATGAGCTTTGCCTTGCAGAGTTTTCAACCATTTAAATACATATAGTTCAGTAAATACATGAACTGCAAGAAAACTGTTCGAGCAAAATGAATTCTATGGAAAAAAGTTTTATTAGTTTGTAACTTTAGGAAGCTGTTCTAAGCTGTAAATTGTAAAATCAAAACCCTCTGTCAGTTCAAATTTCTGTCCGATCAGTAAGAAAGGAACACTTCAATTCAAAAGGAGTTATGCTGCAGAAGACATGATTCTCTAACAGTAATACCTACAGTACACAGATCTGAATACAGAATAGCATAAAATAGCTTGTCTTCAGACACTTTAGCAGTAATAAGTTGAACTTCACAAATGCTGCCTATCCCAACACTAAAAGCTCTAGGAAACCAAGGATGTGGCGGGGGGGGGGCAGTGGAGGGAAGAGGAAGACTTTACAGATTTCTAGGGCCTGCTTAAAAAAAAAAAACAACTAAAAAACCATGCTTTCTTTAGTACTATCAAGTGTCAATGAGGAGTACTGCCTCAGATACGAACAGACTAGGATCCCCTACGTACTTACGATGCTATTCTGATACTGTCTCCAACAGATTGTGACAGCCATCAGTTCAGAAAACCAGTTGTTATGCACAAGCCTAACATGACTTCTATGTAGTTACGTTGGACACTACTATTTGTTGAGACTCAAATTAAACATCTCACCAACCTGACCATACCTCAAGCCTAGGAGTTCAACAGAATAACATCCAGTTATTTTACCATATTAAGTTATAGGAAATGCCCTGCTCTGGAGAAGAGCCTGGAGACACTTCCCTACCTGTTAATGGTCACGAAGAATCTACTAAAAATGTAATGTGTCTTTTACTGGTGGCATCAATTTCAGTTTTCCACAACATTTTTGCCCTTTAGGATTGCAGCTTCAAACTGTTCCAGGAACAGAAATAGTTTGGTACAAAGCTCTTTCTCTTCTGGTCTGAGAGTCTCCTTGCCCCCATCCATGCTCGCTGAGCTGAAGCACTGGCAAATACCAAGGGGAAATAGTCCACTAAAACTGTCTTATGTTATTAGAAGTGTATCTTTTTACTCTCTAGGTCCTCTCACCTGCTTTTAAACATTCTTCAAATTATTTTGAACCTTCAGTATTTTATTTTTAGTACATGAGCAAGTCATGCCAAAGACACAAAAATTTTGTTTGCCTTCGTCTAACCTCCACAGTCCTTCAGTTGGATAGAGAGGAATGCCACTTTGTTCCTTTGTGCTGTGCACAGAGGGTGGCACGTACCTCGTCTAACCAAGTTAGGCATGTCTAACATCAGATGTGCTTCATCTCATCCCAGAACATACCTCTATATAAGGGACCGTCTCCATTCTTTGACCCCACAAAACTAAAAAAACAGAGTACATAGCTTGGATACACATTTTTACACTACAGATATATAAATGAAGAGAAGATGAATTTCACTAAATTAAAAAGCTCCTCACACTTCAATGTGGAACGAGATTACAGAACAGAGGATGGGAGAGAGAAAGTTTCAGGCTTCTTCCCACCCTTCAAATGAAGCAACAATCACAGAATGTTAGGGGTTGGAAGGGACCTCGAAAGATCACCTAGTCCAACCCCCCCTGCCAGAGCAGGACCACCTAGAGTAGATCACACAGGAACGCGTCCAGGCGGGTTTTGAGTGTCTCCAAAAAAGGAGACCCCACAACCTCTCTGGACAGCCTGTTCCAGTGCTCTGTAACCCTCACAGTGAAAAAGTTTTTCCTTATGTTGATGTGGAATCTAACCTAATGTGGAACGATGAGAGACCCAGAAGCAAAGCAGAGAATTCCAATATCCCTGTAGCCTGAGTCAGGGTTTCAGAAGAGCAGGAAGCTTCACACTCACAGTATGAGCTGCTGAATCATTTCATTTTGCCCTTCAGGAATCCAGAGTCCCTTAAGTTTGTGAATGCGATCTCTGAGCCAACTACATAAGGATCTTCATGCCTTTAAATTCTCAGCTTTTGTTTGAGTTTTCTTTTGAAGTCACAGCTTCAGGTCCGTTCAAGGACACTGACATACTGTCTAACTTGAAATCCTATGCCTTGGCAACACTAAGTTAGTAGAGCTTGTGGATGCAAAAAACAGTTTAGCATCAGGAAAGGTCCTAGGAAAGCTATTCCTGCATACACCAGACCAAAATTTACAGTACCATTTTGCTGATTTTGTGACAGACTTCTGAAGCAAGATCTTATTTGTATTTTCACAGCAAGAGGGACAGAGTCCTCCTACTTGCCTGGCTAGGAAACCAAGAGAAGCTAGGAGCTCAAAGAAATTTGCTATGCTATAAAACATAGTCATTAAAGAAACTGAACCACCACCTTAGTCCATCAGAAATGCCTTTGTCAGACTATGATTTAGTTGGCACAGTTGTTTATTTGAAGATTGTTTCCTTGAAACACTGGTTCAGGGGCTGGAGGTTTTTTCCCTTTTAAAATTAATTTCCCATGTTGGATGGGCAGAATTCAGAAGAATTTCCAGCACAGAGTTCCCTCACGTAATCCTGTAACTTCACAATTAAGTTACAAATTCCACTTATTACTTCCAAGCTGGCTTTAACTCATTCCATGTAGATGGAATGCATAGTATAACTTAGTCCTGCAAACTGCAGGGCATCAACAAGCAGAGGAGGTCTGCCCTAACAGACAGAAAGTTTCCTTTTTGCTTGTAACAAGTATTAGAAGCAGCTAGAAATACACAGTGTTCTTCCTCACAACTAGTCCACTTAAACCACCGTCACAAAGGTATTTTACAAGCAACCCATGCAACTGTAAATAGGAGGGCAAAAATGTCTATTAACTTTCAGTCTTAAATTGTTTTAGTTTGGATCATCTACTATAAAACTTTAATACGCCATCATCAGGATTAATTTCATGTAGCTACCTGCCCAGGAACAATCTACCAGCATAGGGATAATCACCAGGACTCCTCAGGATGAAGGTGGCATAGAGGTACACTCAAACAGTACTGCTTCCAGCAAATGGAAGGCAGATGTGTATCAGTATTTATTTAAATATATTCATACCCTCACACACTTCCCTTTGAAGTGTGTTTATTGCATTACGGCTAGTTCTTAATTTTTCAATATACATTTATAGCATCTGATCATAAATACTAAGAAATGTTTAAAATTGACAAGTTTCTGATGAGTATTATTCTATTTTTTTTGCTTATACCTCCTTTTAATCTTGGAAAGTCTCTCTAGATACATATCGAAGCTGACTAATTAAAAAAACACCCTTCTCTTTTTTTTTTTCCCCTAATAAGAAGTTTCAGAAATGTGAAAGCAAACTCTTTCCTGCCTTTCCTTCCCACTCCCACCCCAGAGCCAGTTTCACAAGCAAAGAATTGATTGGATGCATTGTTTCAAATCATAGGATAGACAAATACATAAAAAAATTATTCTATACATATTAAGACCTGAGTGCTTCCCAAATAATCAGATATCACACATCTCAACGTACAGAAATTACAGGACTTCTGTCATTCGTAATTGTTACCTTGTGGTCCATCTGGATTACCAAATTCTTCCCAGTTTTTTCGTGATTCTTCATCAGTTAAGCTAGTTTCAAGAAGAGATATTAAGTTAATACAGAAGTAAAGAAATTTCTGTAAATCATTAACATACAGAAACTTTAAAATGTGGCATTTATGCTGTCCTTCAGAGATGGTTTGGCAAGCTGAACAGCTTCTGCTATTGTTTGTATGAAATCTGATTCAAAACAATACTGCTGTATTCCTTCATGATACACAGCCGCATTCTTTTAGCACTCTGCCAGCAAAAGACATCAGACATAGAAGGTGCACCCTCTTACAGGCGATGGAACAATTGCATCTCCCTTTCACAAGAGGGCCTGTATACCCATTAGCAAAGAGCACTTCTCAATGCCAGACTACAGTACAGCAAACTTTGAAAGACAACAAAGGTTAAAAGCCTGTTTGTTTTGGAAGGAAGTTGGATATATGTAAGATGAGTTGAAACAGCAGATGTTTTCCATATGGGCTTTTAATTCTCTTATTCTGGACTTTTAACCTTGATGGCATGTGTCTGTGTGGTTGTTTTCTGGTTTTGGTTGGTTGGGTTTTTTGTTGTGTTTTTTTTTTTTTTTTTCCTGGAACTCCCTAGTTTTTTATTTAAAGGAGAGAGAAATAAATTAAGACACCACATCCTAAATCTTATAGTTTCTACGCCTGTTCTGTAACGACAGTTTCTTGGCAACAATATACCACCTCAAACGGAATCCCTGTTACAAGAAGGAAGAATACTGCTTTAGGACACAGAACACCAGGCATTCACTACACAGTAGATTTTGTCTCATGGAAGAAACCCAGTGAATGAGTCAGACATCTCCTGATCATTTCCAAGTCTCACATTTGTTAACAAGCAGACTCATTGAATGGGTGGCTTTTATGTTCTTTCAAGACAGCACGGCCAAGGAACTTCACAGTCATTTACTTCAAGATATGCCTCTGCCACAGCTCTTGCACTGGCATTTGAAGTATCATACTGTATCACCAAGCATTTGAGTGCTAGCCTGCAAAGCAGTGAGATGTTTCAGGAGTTCAGAAAGCAACACCAGAATATCCTATTGAAGAGACTTTCATGGCGATACAGATGCATTTAAGCAGAAAGTATGATTTCAAAACCGCCCAAGTGAGCAATGGTGTTGATTCTCCTCACCTCACCCTAAACAGGGCTCTCAAACAGTCAGTAAGGTCAACCACACAGACAACTGACCTAAAAGCAGAAATCACCACCTTGCTAGATTCTCTGATGCTGTGAGTGAACCAATAAACCCCTACAAGGGAAGTAGGCTCAGAAGGGATGGGCAAGTGTGATGTGCCATGAATCTCAGACTGACCACTGTCACCCACCACAGCTGCTGCAAAGAAGCTGGCACTGTCTCAACACAAAGGCGACAGGAGGGTGACCTTTGTTTTAGAGAAACACCTATCCAACAGTTGAGCTGATCAACTGGTGGTGTCAACATTTCTTCTCCGGTGCATTAAAAAAGTATCAATGTCTCCTCAAGTTTGCGAGACCAGCATGGGGGAAGCGCATACCTGGCTCCACCCAACATAGAGTATAAACACTAGACAACTAGCAAAACAATCTTGAAAAGAACAACAGGCTTGAGCTGACTTCAACCCACACGTGCCTTCCTGGCGCCTGGGGACACCCAGCATTGTGACAGTTGAGTGTGTTAGAGGGACCAGTAATGGGAATCACATTAGTATTGTGATTGAACTTTGTATTGAAATTCCTGTATTTCGCTGTCTAATTTACAAAACACGATAAAACCACAAATGTTTCACTCAGCTGAATCAGAAAGTGCATGTAACGCCAACTGTATTCAGACAAGCAAATTTGATATTAAACATTACATGTTTCACACGTGGAATATCTAAAAGAACCTGGTCAGAGATTATTGGACTCTGACAGATGACGATTTACAGCAGAAAAGAATACAAAGCTGTATTAATACCCCCTGTAGCATTACAAAACCCAAACCCACATGTTGATCACAGAAAAATTCAACAAAAAGGGATTTCCTTTATACTGAATTCTAATATTAGACATCATCTCTCATATTAAAAAAAAAAGCTGTAAGCAGAGGTATGGCCAAAAAATACCCTGGAGGACAATAGGATTCGAGGATTTTGCTTTTAAGAACTACATAGGTAACATGAAACAGTTACTAAGTGAGAAATCAGGACTGCAAGGCAAGCGCAAATGAAGAGGGATGCGGGGAAGCTGAGAGAAAACTGAGTCATAACCAGAATGAAACACTTTTGCTCCTAGATGGGATCAGAGTTAAAATACTGTCTCTTACTCTTTGGCTTTATCACCAGATGAAATGAACAGCATATTTATTTTCTAAGCAATGCTTCAGAATTGCTGTGACAGGGTTGGTTGGTTAAAAACCACAACACTCATTTTGTTCTTTGTCATCTTTAAGATTTGGTATGTATCATACCAGAAACACTTTTCCTCGCTGACTTGGAAGTTTAATACAAAGACCTAACACCTTACAGTATTCTGACAGTTGCTAAACAATTAAATTATCCTTCCTAACTTGTACAGAGCAAATACGCATTGAACCAAGACAAGTTTTGAGTTTTGCTACATATCCTAACACATTTTTCCTGTCTGCTTAGGTCATCCCTGCTATTACCTTAAAGGCTTCCCTCCCCATCATAACCAAGTTCTCATTTTTTAATAGGCAAAAAAGAAACTTACGCCGCATAGGCCTTAGCAATCCTCATGAACATAACTTCATCTCCTCCTTTATCTGGATGGTATTTTAGTGATAGTGCACGGTACTGTTTCTTAATTTCCGATATACTTGCTCCCTTAAAAAGGAAAGTTTTGAGGTTATTAATAAATACCTTGAATCAAATCCATTGTTCTATATCTGTATTCTAAAGCACACTGTGCAATATTCCTCTGAACCATTCACTGAACTAAAGAATCATGTTCTAATACATAATCATGAAACTACATATGTATTTCATGGAAACACAATTATATTATGTTTCTAGTAACATTTTTATAACCATTGTATTTTTAAACCAAGTTAGAAGTCACAGACTAACAAAAAGACATTCAGATGACTGAGTATTGCTTTTTTTCTTGGATTACCTTGTTCATCCATCCACAGGAAAAAAAAATGTAAGGCACTCACATCTGCTTGACAAATCTTATCTTTTCCTAAACATATTCATGAATATGAGGAACTCTCACTTGCAATATTCTTCTACTTCAGCAAAAGTTCATAGATCAAGTATGATGGTTCGCTTGCAGGCAGAAATAAATCTGTCAGTCACCAGGAACAGTGGATTGCCTTGTTGCTTAAGAACGCCTTTGGCTAGAATCATCCTACCCATAAATTATTTCAAATTTCTTGAACAAAGGGAATACATTACCTGTACCTGAGAAAGAGATCAATTTTTATTCCACTACTGTTGTTAAATTCCACCAACACAACCCCCTGTGCATTAACTTTCAGTTTGGACTGCGAACCTCACTAGTCAAAAAAACCCACAAAACTTTATAGTAAGCGCAGATAAAGTTTTTCTAGTAAGCTACCTGCTAAGTTTCACAGAACCATTACCATAGGATTTTTCAACATTTTGTGGTAGAAAGGCCTAGCACACTGACCTTAACTGCATAATAAACACACAAGATATTTAAAGATGATGGTACTGCATCGATAAATTTAAACCAGAAATTAAACTTCACTGAGGCTTCATTTGCTGTTATTTTATCTTTCTCTATACAATGCGTCTATCATTTTCCAACACTATTTTTCAACAGCATGCCTGCCTCATCTAATGCATGGGATGAATTTACTCCATAATAAATTACACTTCAAGTAAAAACAGACATTTCAAGACCAGACAAAGAATGCCAGATGAGCAGCAGAAGCTGGAAAATGGAGGGGAAAAAAAAACAACTGGTTTCTGGAAGAGATGGGTTTTCATGGCTCACACGAACGCTGCCCATAAAAAACCCTATTTTTTTTCTCTCTGTCACAGAGGGTGCATGTGATCCCCGATAACAAACTTTATACCTATCATTAATTGCTTACTCCTAATTTTCAAAAGCTAGGCTACAGAAGTTAGGCCTGACTTAATGCTTAGTAGTCTAGGACAGCTGGCGTCAGTCAGTGCTCTGCTTGGAACACAGAGCTTCCCTATATTAACTACTTACAAAAAAATTAAGGCCACAATTGTCTTAATTAAAGAATCCAAAATCACAATCAGTTTTGCGCTTTGTCTTTATGCCTCGGATCCCACCTGTAAAATGGCAGTAAGAAAACTTATTCAATAAATCATTAATAATATCTGAGTGCCTTATGTATTAGTGAACTTAAGTAATGTGCTCCAAAAATAACTATTCTATGCTCAAAACGGAGTGCTAGTATTACATATAAAGTAAGCTGCATGTAAGTTATGTGGACATTGTCCACATTGCGGTTCTCCTCTGGAGAAAGCATCTTGTTACAAGCTGATATGCTAACCTAAGATACAAAAAATAAACTTGGCCACAGTGTTAATGCAAAGGAAATTAATTATTGAGTACCAAAGCTTTCAAGTGCTTGCATCTGCAACCTTTTTTTTTTTCCCCCCAAGTTTGGATTTTTTGATTTTATTTTTTTTTTAACAGCAACAACACTTCAACAGCTGTATCACTTCAAAATGAGCAGGGCTGGCAACAACTCTAAAGGTTCCACTTGAATGGTAACAGAAGCAAGCTGTTAACTTTCATGTAGTCTGAACTAGAAGTTTTTCAAGGAGATATTATAGACATCACCTGATAGCACAGAAATACAGAAAACAAACATGCTCTGGAATCTTAGACTCTTATTTTGAGCCCTACTTCAACTGATCCATCTTCATACCCATCTCATCCCCCTTGTAACACCTCTGTCTTTAATTCAGCTTGTCCCTATGACAATATGCTCCATCCTTATATCAGTTCATGGAGCATTCCAGTATTGGTTTCTTTGTCGCATGTGTCTTGAGCGTGTGTACAAGTTTTTGTTAATGAACATTAAGTTACATTCCAACATACATACTTTTTTCCTCTTAGGGTTATTACTTGAAGAAATTTGCCCAAGACAACAAAAGAAAATCTTCTGACAATCTAATCCCTAGCCTGATTTGTTTAACCAAAGTTAATCCAGATATATCAACATTTAAACTGCACAGTTCCAACAGATACCGTTCAGCAGTAATAATTTATCTTGTTCCTGTGCGTCAGTGAGAGAACACAAGTCAGCAATCAGTCACTCACAAAGGAACTGAGCAGAGGTTGAATTTAAATAACTTGCCTCCACATTTGACAGGCAGGTCTTGTTCTACCTGTCTAGCTAGAAACAGGCTGGAGTCTACTTATCTGCTATAATGGCTTCTTAGCAGTGATGCCTATCCTTACGCTGACAAGCCACATCACTAATGGCAAGAGATGTATTTGTTAATGTTCTTGTACATATTAAGCTCTCCCACACTAACAATATGCATCACGTTTAATCAAAACAGGTACATTCAAAATTCTTCCATATTTTTGTGCTGAATATACTTGCTTAGACTGGAGAGTAAAACATACCTCAGAAGTCAGAACTGAAAAGATGACTCTACTGTTATTCAAAAGAGGAGCTCTGTATCAGGAAATAATTACCATAAGCAGAGAATTTGTTCAAGATATTGTGGTTACGATGAAGAAAAGAGTTTGACAAGACTAAGCGAGAGCTTAAGAGATGTCCAGAAGGTCTATTTGTCTCCTTGGGATACATAACTTTTCATATCCATTTTGAATCAGATCTTCAATATAAATAAAAGCACTGCATCTGTTTTCTAGATAAACACTACATTTGTTTGGGTTTTTTTTTTCAGTTTAATAAACCAACTGGCTGGTATCACCACTTAGAATTTGTTGTTTGCATTCACAGATGCAACTGAGATTCAAGGTAACCTTTACATCAAAATCTGCATCACTAATACCCTTTAGCAAAACCTCTAATTTACAAGGCGAACACTGCTGCACAACTCTAAACTAAATGAATCCACATTCTTGTGTATGCTGTTTATTCAGTAGCATCCCTAAAAATGGCTATTGAGAAGATTTTCACAAGGCATACAAAGCAGAATGACTTTTTTGTTTTCCTGTAGCAAGCGAGGAAAACAGAGTAAGATTCAAAATAGATTAAAAAAAACCCACCTCACTATACTAAGAAAGTGACTAGAATTCTGAAGGACTTGGATACAAAAGTTATAAATTTGTACAGATACAGGCAAAGAATGTCTAACGACTGACTTTACAATATGCAGCAGCAATTTTCAGATGCCAAAAAAGAACAAAACCACTAGATACATTCATTAAAGTTAACTTATTTTGGTTTTAAAAAAATCGAGTCTTAAATTTGACATCTAGACACAGAATATGCAGTTATAGTAGTACAGACTACTGAAAGATGCTATTACTTACAGGATCCAAATGTAAAACCTCATAAGGGTTGTATTCTTGATACTCTCGGTCTGTTTTGGAAACTTTGTATGCAAGAAACAAAAATAATGCCCATCCAGCAAGGAGGACTATCTTCCTGTTCGGAAGAAAGAATGTTTTAAATGTACAAATCCACTAGTTCTAGGATAATTCTACAAACAACATAAGAAGGCATTTGATTTCACTCTTCAAGAAGCAACATCAAAATAGCAAGAAACTTTAAAGCCATTTTAAAGTAGGCATGAGTATTTCAGTTATAACACCACCTTTGACACAGCTGCTCTGATTTCAAATTAATTTCTCTTTTCTTTTTTTTTTTTTTTTTTTAAACAAAGGGAAGCCACTATCAAGAAAGACTCTCCATTCTTTAACTGTCTGTTCTCAGCAAGTATATAATAGTATCTCCTATTTTTAAAGGATGACTTTACAAAGTCAATGTTAAAAAAACAAAAAGCTGAAACAGATATGTAACAAACAGCAAAATATTTTGAGGGTGGGAGTAATAAACCAAGAACTGGAGGATATAAAACCATCAACTTCAAACATACAAATTATTACTGTTGTATATAGATGTTTACATATCAAATATTTAAATCAAAAGACATTGCTAGCACTACTAATTTCAGTGAGGAAGGATTATTTTTTGGAACAAACAAATGCATTGTTTACTGATTTATTAGTGTGGAGGTTCGCTGGATTCATTTAGCAGATATTTTATAAAGGACAAACAGCATCCATCTTGATTTCAAGCCCTACTAGACAATAATGATTAACTATTAAACATTCAAATACAGCAGATGGCAAATGCCTCTTCTATGACAAAAAAGCCATTATTATATAAGTAATTTCAGATGCTTTGATTACAAAAAATGTATTTTTATAAAAAAGAAAATGTAGGAAATGCTTTAATGAAAAGTCATGCAAATGAAATATACTTACTTCACTGTCGGAATTATGTTTTGCTGTGGTTTTAACAGTCGCAAACGATACCACAAACATCTTCCATATACGTTTCTTATATTCTTTAACCGAATTTGCTCTATAAAAATAAAAAGAAAGATCGTGATTAACCAATCTGACAAAAAGCAGAATGACAAACATGTTCACTTCACCCTGGAGTAGGAAGTACAAGGTCAGCTGGAGGACTAATAAAAGGTCCAGCAATATTGGAGGAAAGAATGTTTTTTTCAACCATTTAATGACACTGCACAGCTATAAACTAAAGAAGTTGGTCAGATTACTCTCCACTACCTAAGAGGAATCCATTCTATTTTGCACAGGCCACAAAGCAACCATCACTTGTGAACCCAGCCTTTGCCTGGCTAATGTGCACCTGTCAATATTACTTCTGCCATTTTATACTCAACTCCAACAAGTCTCCCACTTCAGTATGTCAGCTACTGTGTGCAAGAAAAACAAACAAACAAACCCTAAGCCACATGCAAACAGTGTTTATATACTTGTATACAATTAAAGAGCGCAGCTAGAGCAACAGCTACTTCCTCAATTCAAAATATGATGCATTTTCCTCCTCTTTGCAACATCTGCTCTTTATAAGTTGTCTTCATTTAGGTTTTTCCTGTTGAAGGGGAAAAGGAAGGAAGAATAAGATAATAGTTATTTGTAAGCCACGCAGCTCAGCAATACGGGCCCTTGGCAAGACAGTATACACGTTAATGACAAACTGGCCAACATTCCTCCCATGCCCTTTGAGGACAGCATGGGGCTGGAAGGAAATTATATTTATACTGTCAACATCACCACGACAAGGCATGGAAGCAGCTTCTCAATAAATTTAGATCTTGCTGGTGAACACAGTGACTAAATTTGTCCATTTAAAAGAAGTTTGTGAATTATCTAAATGCAGGCATTATTAACAACTTTGATCCAAAACACACAGCAATCACATCCTAAAGTCATAAATCTCAACTTCGCACTTTTAACAAGGTGATGCCCTCATCTTAACTGAAATAGCAGTTATGATAGATGGCAACATTTTTCTTTGGCAAATTTCTAAAAGATGATCATGGAAGACAGTGCCAACCTCTGTTTAGTTATCCCACTCTGTGAGGTGGGTATGGTGATCAGTGATCTAATTGAATCTGTAAGCTAGCACACAATTCAGATGAAACATCCAGAACTTCAGTTTGTAGTCACCAAACTATCTGAGGCCAGAGAAACATGACCATAAATGCCAACAGTGTGCACCAGGTCAACCACAAGTTCAGATTTAACCTGGCTCAGATGTGAGCACAGGACGGTATTTTAAACTCTGGCAGATTTGGCAGTAGAGAGTGGGAACAGAGATTACGCCTGTCCACCCACAAACTAGTAAAGCAAACAAATGTTAAAGCTTGCAGAGGCAAGATACAGCAACCAGAAAAAAAAAAAATGTACCAGCTTATTCTAAACTACTTTATTCTATAAAGTATATTTTCCCCAAAACTAGTATGACATTAAACAGCTTCATAGGATTCCTTGAGAAGATTAGATTAGTAGTCCCATCACCCCCAAACAGAGCCAGATGGAGATAAAGGAGGATAATTCAGTCCTTTGCACCTGATCCAACTCTTGCAGGGCTTCAAAACAAGCATCCAAACTTGTCTCAGAATTTTGTGCAACAGATAAACCACACAAGTATTTTGCGGTTCTCCTGATCCACAAAGATTGTTCATGTACTTCAAACGGGTATTAAACACAAAACTTTCTAAAGAAAAAGGATATGACTAATATTTGGTTAAGCAACTGCCCACTTAGTTTCACTTGTGTAAGGCTTTAGAAAGCACTGTGAAGGAAAAATTCAGAAGACAATGAAAACAGGGTTAAAATGCAACACTGACTCTCTATGGGTAGAAGGCAAATTAATTTGGCATTTTCTCTTTGCAATTTTTTTTCTTTCAAGACAAAAATCGTGGGAGATCTCTTCACAACTAGAAGCAAGTTAATTGTTACCTAAAATTAAAGTACAATTTTAAATGCAAAATTAAGAGGCATTACCAGCACATAGAACTGGCATTTCAAAAAAACACTGATGGCATTAAAGACTAGAGAGATGATTAAGTTAAGAGGACCAAAAAGCTCTGCTACAGAAACAGGGAGGAAAATGTTCTGCAGGTTTTAAACGGTCACTGGACAACTATGAGCCACAGTGTGATGCTTTTATGAAAAAGTCACCGATCATACTTGAACAAATCAGGCATCACAAGCCTCACAGAAAACATATGTGCTTATGTTAAGCATAAATCGCTTATTTCAAATGTTGCTAATAAATTCAGCTGTGCAGTGCTGAAGCAAGATGAAGCCAACTGCTCAGTTCAACCACACTGACCCAGATCAGCTACCAGATCCAATCTGTACCACAGCCCCACAGACATTTCTGCAGCACAGAGGGCAGTGCTGTTTGGTAACTGTCTTAACTGACTACACTGCTTGCAGAAATATCTAAAATGAACAGGAAAACGGATTAGCAGTGCTTTTGGAGAAACTGGAGGTGACTAAGAGAACTTTTATTTACTTAATCCTGTAAAACTAAGCCTAGCCAGATATGACACCTCCCAGTGGTTTTGCTAGGATGTTTTTAACAAGCTGCCGTGCCTTGTCTTTAAAAATCTGTGCTGCCCTATGACACAATGCCCCAGTTATCAAACCCGCCTACTGTCCAGCCCTGCAAGTACCAGATGACCCACTCCTTTCCCCCTCTTCATCCTCCCTACAAGAACAGCCAATACTCTTCCCCTTACCATGACAAACAGCCTCCAAAGGGCCCTTAGGGAGAGGACCACGGAGAAGAGAAAAAAAAAAAAATAGTGGTGCAAGGCAAACTAAAGAGTTGGCATAAGGTCAATTAAAAACTGACCCCAGGGGAAAATGAGGCTAGAAACTAAAGGTGGTTTATAATAACCAAAGAACAGAGCTTTTGGAACAGTCTTCCAGTAACAGCTGCAGGAGTCACAGTTTGTGAACAGTCTGACAACAGCATCAAGGGAAAAAAAAAAAAAAAAACCCGAGGCAAGAGGTATGAGCAAAAATTAAGCCCTTTGGATAGGTAAACAGCACACACCTAAGTCAGAGTCCCTGACAACGAAGTCCTACAACACCTGTGCTGCACAGGGCGACCTCTTTAGACAAACACCAAATTAAGACATGATGCTAAGCAGCCATCATCTTTAAAAAAAAATAAATAAATAAATCCATGCATCTGAAAAACTCTGGATCGAATCTAATTAAGGTTGATTAAACCATGTCAAAGCAAACGCACATCATTAATTTCTTTCCGATCTTGAGATGGTAATGGTCTTACTTGATTAACACCACCAAAAGGAAACTGGGCACTAAAAAGATGAAAGATTGCTTATAGTTATCTGTCTGGAACATGAAGAGAGAATCGAATCCTTCCCAAATTGAGGTTAAATTCCAGACTATTCAAATTATTCGGCGCTATCCTGAGGCATTTCCTCTGTCACATGTCATCATTAACACGTATTAACTTGTGGAATTCAAAAACAGGCAGCTACTTGGGAGAAAGGAGGAGTACAGACAGCATCACTCATCACTTCCAGCTTCGGCAGAAAGCCGCTGGCAAAACATCACCTTCAGAAAGCAAGCTATATTCCTGGTGTATCCAGGAGAAACAGGCATCCTGTTTAACTTACAGATGACGTATGTGACTGCACCAAAAAAAAGTACTTATCTTGTTAGGAAGAAATTAGTTGCAGAAATTTAAAAAAAAAAGAAAAAATGAAAAAAAGGCTAGCAAGAGCCGGAACACCAGATAATTACCGTACTTAACAAAAGCAGCAATGTATTCCTAATCAGCAAGTCCTGGATAAATCACATCCTTTTTTGCTTTGCCTTCCTCTCCGAAGGAGCTTCCTGTCACCCAAGTGGATTTGCTGTGCCACAGAACTGGCACACTGTCCCCGCAACATCCTGCAGACCCCCAGCCCACAGGAGTACATACATTACATGCTGCTCAGGGTAATGCTTTGCAGTGAAATAGGAATTGTACCTTCTTTGGCTGTGGAATCCTTGCCCTGTCAGGGAAAGAGGTTCAGAGTTTGAAATGCAGGTAAGAGGAGTTCTCTGTTTCTTCTCGCTCCATATCATGGCTCCCTATTAAAGCACAAGAGCACTTCAGACTGTGCTTTGATATGGGATTAGAGGGAGAAGGGGGGGGGGGGGGGGGGGGCAGTATGTGTGCAGGGAATGCTTTTTCCCTAATCAAAACGACTTCTCATTTGATGGGTAAAACCCTTAACAACAGTGAAACTCTCCTATGCTTTTTTAAAATAGGTATTAAACAGCCTTGAAAAGCAAAGGCATAATGCATCCATGGGCTTCTGAATTAATCTCACTAACAATAATCCATGTATCAAGGTATTGTTAAAGCACCCCTCTCAGATGAGGATGTATACTGCCAGTTCATTTCTGTAAAAAACATGGGGAAGCATCCCATGCTTCAATCATTTCACCCAAATCATCCTGGATCCAAAGTTCCTGAGAGTCACAAGCAATTTTTCATCAATACAGCTATTACTTTCAAAGGGTTCTCATAAGTGCCTATTATAGGATCTTAATAAATGCATGTGAATATCCAGCCAAAACTACATCTTAATACACTCTTCAAGTTCTCAAGAAATAAAACAATTACTGGTACAAAAGGAATCCTGAGCGCCATCTCTTTCAGTTATTCAGAAAAAGCACTAGTCAGGTCCTCCAGTAACTACGTATTTTAATCCAACATTTTCTAAAGCTTTTGGATAATCAAGACCACAGCACACCTAGGCTATTAATAACTAAAGGGGAAACAAAGTTCATTTGTACACTGATCTGATTACTACTTTTAGATTAAAATAAAGTAATTAACAAATATTTTAGACTTCTGCTTCCTTAAAGGTAGCTGTCCATTTGGCTACATACCTCAACTACAGAATAACTAAAGATCATCGATTATAATCTGTAAATTTGAGGTACAGTCAGCTTCATGTTGAATCCAAAAAGGTATGCATCTGAATGGCAAGCTCAAAACAATTATTAAAAAAGGAGGGGGAAAAAACCCATATTTGATCTTTATTTCTTTTATTTGGTGACTAAAGGTTTTCTTCCTTTGTATTCCAGGCAACAATACAGGTATCAGTAAAGAATGCTCAAGTAAACAATTATGCATGTCTCTTGAATATCCAGGTCTTCTAGAAAGCAGTTTTAGGATGAATAAGCCAGAGGTATCTCCTTTTTCTGGGTGGGTCACCCAGATCACACCATTCTTGGGTATCACAGAACAGCTGGACATTTGAGGTTGGAAGACACCTCTGGAGATCATCCAATCCAACCCTGCTGCTCAGAGAAGGGTCAACAAAGCAGGTGGCTCAGGGCTCTGGCTGTAGGCCTTTGAATATCTTCAAGGACAGAGACCCCACAGCCTCTCAGAGCAACCTGTTCTAGTGTTTGATCACCTTCACAGGGCAAAAAGTCTCTCATGTCTATCTCAACATCTGTTCATTCACCCATCACACAACAGGTGAGGAGCACAGGGCACACAAACACGGAAGGAAGCTGATCACAGGTCGAATGTGCTGTTTCCATAGACTTCATACAACCTGTGGCCTACAACTCAGCCATGCCTGACTTCAGATTTGGTTTTGATGTTCACCCGTGCCTTCCTTATGGCACACACACTGCCTTTCTGCACTTCTCCCCTGCCTCCTCATCATAAGAATACAAAGTCTTTGGCTTCTCATACAAACGTCTTCAACGCCAAGGCCTTTATAAAACACAACAACTGCACATTGTTTTACCGTACTCTGATCGCCACCTCGGCAGTACTAACGATGACTAGCGAAGCCGGCATGCTTCTATCAGCACACAAGGAACACAAAGGATGCTGGCAACATGGGCACTGCCAGGCAGCTCAGGAACACAAGCGCTTCTGTTGCCAGAAGAATCTGTGACACACATGCTGGCACGACTTCACAAAACATGTTAAAAACAGTAACAAACCACTTCTGTACAGGGCAATGAGAGCACATAACCGGGCTATGCCAAGACATCAAAAGAAAGATCTGGGATACAAGTCATTTTGGAGTGAACACCATACAAATTCAACAGCACTGCGCAAGCTTTGTTTCACTTTTGGTAACCCATGTAGGGTAACCTAATCTAGCCATTACTTCAGAAATTACTTCTGCCCTACTCCTTTCTGTGTTCCTTTCAAAGTGAAGCAGAAGTGGTCTTCACTGTTCTACTATTGAAAGTGCTTGACAACTCTTATAGATTTGTTTCTGAAGAAACAGAAGGGTCCATTTTATCCTTAGGACTGCCTGAAAACGTTCCCTACCCAGACCTAACCTTTTTGTTTCAGGTTCTAGAGGCTCCAACAAGTGCTCCAAAAAAAACATAAGGGAGATTCTTTTTCCACTTTTTATATCCTCCTGAGGAAAGAGACAAGATTATGTATTTATTGGAAGTGGGCAGCTCTGGAAGAGAGGGAAGGGAAAGAGGTACACGTGGAATTATATAGAAAAGTTTTAATCATCAGAATTTTGCTTCAGCTGCAACAAACACAGGTCAGTTTTAGGAAAAAACACCACAAAATAGGATTATTGGCATTAGTACTTGCATCTAAAGTTTAAAGAGATCATACAGTCAATGTTTAGGACAACCAAAAACTAACAAAAAGCCTAATTTCCAAAATAAATGGAAACCACGAGGTTTCTATCGTTCTACCTCAAACAGTAGGAAAGAACATAAGTACGTTCTTGCCTCCTACACCCATTCTGCCTTCATGCTACTAAGAAAAGCAAAGGCAGCAAGTCTAAACTACAGCTCCAGTGGACTCTGTCAGAAAAAAATATGAGGAGTTGCGTATGAAACATTCTGCCCACCAGATGCAGACAATTCACCCAAAGGAGAACGCTGCTTGGTTTTGAAAGAAAAGGACTTCTTTCAGCGAGGAACACAGAGTGACAGAGTTCTGCAGCCTAGGAAATGCCACTATCAGTTTAAAGACAGACTTTCACAAAATTTATTTGCAGCACATCATCCTCTCTCTACACCTGTCTTGGAAACTTGTTCCTGTGGAATGCATCAAGAGATGCAAGTAACACAAACAGCATGCAAGTCTTGAGTAAAGGTTATGACCCAAGGGTACCACAGCTCTAAGCATTAAACCCGTTCCGTTAAAACTGAAGGTAACGGGCTGAGCGGAAACACTGCTTGAGAGTTTCCGATTTTGCCGATTCAGAGTTCCACAGTTCTAATCCTCTACACTGTGCACTAAATAGGTTCCCGTTTCCTTTTAACGGCTACATACACGTGTACAAACACACAATGTATACACATACATATGCAAAATCTGAAGTCTTGGACTTTTTCCTACTTCAACAATCACAGAAATTAAACAATGGTATGGACAGTTTATTTACTGAGGCCTTGAACCGGGGCTCTCTGAACGAATTTACATTTTATTTTTTTTTTTAAATCACTGAACCACTTCTCAGATAACAGGTGATGAACACATGTATGAAAATGCTACCCTACTGCCCCTACTAGGCCATTTTTGCTTAACTATTGACATCTTCCTTGATGATTATTGTAAAATAGACTCCACATGCATATAGTATGGTATCTGGGAATAATTTAAAAATCACAGGATTAGGAAAAAACCCTACACTTATTTTCAAAAGAAGCCAATGATAACGATGTTTTAAAGCTGTAACCCATCTTCCCCAGCAACTAAGAGGCAGGATTCAAACTCGTAGTAACTCAAAAAGCCAGCAACTCCTCTGAAGTACTAAATATTTTCAATTCTTATTATAACAGGATTGACTTGTAGTGTAAACCCCCAAATTATGAGGCAAGCTATTTAATTATTGATTTTAAAGCATTCTACAATGCAGTTGCTTAAATCCAAAAGCTTTCAAGTGACGACTAGTGTTTCAGTTAAGATTTCCCCCCCCCTTTTTTTTTTTCCAGAAAAACTGGAAAGCACATTTCAGGATTTTGAACTGACCATATCAGTGAAGAATAAAATTATCTGAATAGAAGCTTTCTAATGTTAATGTCTATTATCGTAAGAATTGTCCTCATTATCCCCAGTTTATCTATAAACAGGTCATGTCTAAGTTAGCTTTTTCACTCAAAATACCACCCCAAAATCCTCACTTTGGAATCACTGTTGATCCTGTCCCTCGTCACTTACCATGCTCCTCTCTCAAATTCCTGCTCCTCCTGCAAGAACAGTTTAGCTGCTCATGAAACTGTAACTGAACCACCACACTTTACCCTTGAATGTATCAGGTTAAATAGCACTAATTTGAATTCTCCAATATGGAGCCTGTACCTCCTGGTAGTTCAGTGTCATCTACATGACTAGTCAAGATATCCTTGCAGCAAGTAGCAAATGAACAAGGTTTATAATAAAACTTTTACAACTCTGTTTTCATAAGCTTCCATAACAAACGCTGAATTTTAGAAAAAACAGAAACAGCTATGTTTTCATGTACATGTAATGAGAGATAAAGTTCTTGTAATAGCATGATCTTTATCTTGCAGAAAAAAGCTTCTCAGAATTAAGTGTTCTGGACAGTCTTGAAGATACTCAACTAATCTCTAACACAGGATTATTAATTTTATTTTACTGCTAGGAGGCTATAATGCTTATAATAAGATTACAGTACTTCAAAAAAAAAAAATCCACTAAAAGATACGCCTTTTTTCCAAGCAACAGAGCAGTTTCAATAACTCTGTTCAAATGCTTTGTTTTGAAAAGTATTTTTAGAGATAATTGCTAGGCATTACTAATGACATCTCTTGATGTTTGCCCTTTCTTCAAATGTTTCTGCAGAAAAACTCTACTGCTTCTAAAATAGCAATATAGTAAAAAAATTAACAAAATATTAAGTATCACCATTACATTCTATTCTCCCTTTTAATAGTCACCTAATAAACTGAATTTTCCGAACTTGACATGGTTTAAATTAACCATACTATACTTAATCTCCCAATACCTCAAAAAAAAAGAAATCAATTTATATGTAATAACAGTTCTTAAATGCATAACTGAGTTTCACTGACTCTCCTTCCACTTCCCGTCACAATGCTTGAAGATTATATTAACAGGAAAGGATAGGCACACGCATACATGGGCACAAAATGCTTACACTCACAGATATCAAGTTTTCACACCCATGCTCATCCACCACATTAGCAACGAGCATGGCATCCTGTGGTTTTATCCTGTCCTTTACTGGCATCCTGTACTTTTATCCTGTACTACCAAACACCAAAACACTGTGAAATACTTTTGAGGTAAGGTTAATGAGATTTCAATGAGCTGTGAGCAAGAACAGAGGTCACAGTTAACCCACTCCAACCAATCTTATCTCACCAGAGGATTAGAAGCGGCACAGAAGAATTTCACCCAAGAGTGGAAGCAGCAGCATTAGGTAGTACTGAGATGCCCGTCCTCTCCCCCAGCTGCTGTAAGGTACAAACACTCATTACTCCACTACAGATAAGGCAGAAGAAATGCTGCCTGCATTCTCTACATTGGCTTGAGTCACATCCAAGTTGCAGACTCACTGTTTGTCCTTAAAGAGCCAAATAAACTTTATAGCCTCAGTTCCTCTACTTCCATTTTAAAGCAGAGGATTAATACAGATCTCTGAAGACATCCTCAAAATCTACAGATGAAAAAATGCACCAAAAAGCTACAAAGAAACCTTCATATTTACACTACTATGGAGATCCAGTATAGTGGGCAGATACATAGAGAAGTATGGTCCCTAGTACAGTAAACCTTTACAGAAGGACTTTCTCAGGATGAGGGGTAATGGTTTCAAACTGAAAGAGAGGAGATTTAGATTAGATATAAGGAAAAAATTCTTCACTGTGAGGGTGGTGAGGCATTGGCACTGGTTGCCCAGAGAGGCTGTGGCTGCCCCCTCCCTGGCAGTGTTCAAGGCCAGGCGGGATGGGGCTTTGAGCAACTCGGCCCAGTAGAAGGTGTCCCTGCCCATGGCAGGGGGGTTGGAACTGGATGATCTTCAAGGTCCCTTCCTACCTAAACAATGTCTACGATTCTATTCAAGGTTTTGAACGTGGGTGCCACGTACTACCTATTTACAGTAGCGTGCAAAAAACCCTACTGCTTCAAAATAGTAGCACAGTAAAAAAGTAACAAAATAGTACTAAGTATCACCATTATGGTCTATTCTCCCTTTTAACAGTCACATAATAAGATATATTTTTTTAAGAATTTCTGTCCTTTGCCCAGTCTCAACACAAAAAGGCTGGACTAGAACAGGGGTTCTCAAACTGCCTATACTATTTCCTAGAGGCACGGCATCTTCAGAGATTAGCAGGGAACAGCCTCCTTTAAACAGATTTTTTTTTAAGTTTTTCTTTATATTAGCCCAGTGTTCTCCAAGAAAACTTTAGCTACATCAGAAAGAAACATTTGAGAAGGGAAGTTAGCGAGCAACAGGACAACAGAGCTGAGAGGGGTGGGATCAAGGGAAAAAAAAAAAAAAACAAACCCACATTTTATATGGATTTCTATCACAATGAAAGCCAACTGAACAGCTTTTATCCATTTCATATCTAAATGTTTTCCTAGATACAAAAATGCAGCAGATCATATTTCTTTTTTTTTTTTTTTTTTTTTACATTCCTACAGTAGGTGTTTCTGTTCTTACACTTCAAGATCTATGTTCCAAGCAGAATAGCTCTTATAGCCTCTTTTCTCTCAGAGAAGAGACTGCAAGAGAAAACTTTCATTAACGTTATCCCTGCGCTCACAGCTATTATTCTTTGGGGTTTTTGAACTGTTTTCAACATCTCATTTTGTTCAAGTTACTGTAAAAGACTCGAGATAGAGATTTTTATTCTTTCCAGCAGCGTTGTAATGCATGAATACCCAGTACCCTAAAACAGGGTAATTTATTTAATGTAGACCTAAATCAACTCAAAAACTGGACAAAATGACAAGCTTTCACACATACATGTACTTAACTACGAAGTACATCACAATCTATAACCATCAGTTTCAGCACAGCTTTGTAATTACGTGTCTCAATTCAGCAGCACAGGTATAAGTCAAAAAGTACACAAAGTTCAGCAAACACATCAGCACTGTGCAACAACTGGCACATCATCCAACTAAATTCACTCACTTCTTGCTCTCCATTTCCTTTCTAGATGCTGATGTTTAATTCACACAAACCTGCAGCAAAACTGGTTCAAAGCAAGTCCAATACCACAAAGGTAACTTTGATGGGCACTTATCCATCCCTAAGTGCTGAGGAAAAAAACCCATCTTTTCTTCAACTCCCACAATTAACTTTTTAAAAAACAACTTAAAAATACCCATTGCAGAAAATACTTTTTAGTTAAGAAGTGAATCTGCACCAGAATAACTTTTTAGCTACCGTATTTTTTGTTCCAAACCAAGAACAGTCCTGGCTATAGTTTTCCTCACAGTAAATGTGCTAAAGTTATACCAATATTTACCCAAAACAGAGATAATCCACAAAAAGTATGAAATGTTTTCTTTGTTTGGTTTCTTTATTTTTACTAATAAAACACATATACATACTTATATGTTTTAAAGACACAAATCATGGATAAACCACACAACAGTTTCACCATCACTTGAAGCCATCATCACCACTAAAAGATTCAGTCATCTCCCCTCCCAGCTGCCAGTCATACCCTGCGTCATCCCAGACTTCCACAAAGTGAGTCCTACCGAGAAACTAACGCACATTAAAAGTAACATGCAAAAAAAAAAGTGCCAAAAACCAGTTTTAGCTCAAATGAATTTCTTCCAGTCCCTCACACTGCTCAGGTGCTCCATTTGGCACAACAGAGGGGGAGAAATACAAGACTTGCTCTGTTAGAGCTCTGCTACCTTGAAGCAGTTATGAAACTGCAGCCCAAGACACAAAGCTGAACAATTAACCTTTTACAAGAGCTTTATTAGCTCTACAATGAACACCGAGGAGATAAACTCATTGGGACAAATCCGTTTTACAAAGTCAATTACCTACTTGTTTAGTTTATCAAAGCTGAGGACAGTTCACAGAGCAACTACCACACCACAGCAAAACCCTCTCAAATATAAATATACTGATCTCTGCTGCAGGCTGCAGCAACACTTCATATGGACTCTCTCTGAATGCCTGGAGAAAGCAGGTTTATACACCCAGGAAATAAAAGCAGCTCAAATTTTACTCAGGACTTGAGATAAGAAGTTAGATCATGCTGTTCTTCAAGACAGTATTATTGAAAAGGCCTTTCAAAAGTTTATTTTAAAAAGAACCGAGAGCACAATCTTAATAGCTTGCCAAAAAACTATCCTGCTAAAAATCTGACATTAGGTAACACATTTTGAGTTTTCTCAAAGTACTAAAGCAATACAGATACATTCTTACCTTCCAATCTTCAATGGCAAAAACAAAGACTGATTTTATTTTTTTTTCCTTTAATTTATTCTATGGGCATTTACTACAAAACTACGGCACAGAAAATGTTATGGACCATCAGCAGTTCCCAGATTTTTTGGTGCTAAACCTCACTTGAAGAGCGCCTTGAACGTTTTGCACTCCCGTTCCTCTCCCCCCGCGGGCGCTCTCTGCTGTATCAAGTACCAGCAATCCATGGCACTGCACCTGTAGAAAGCAGCAGCAGGCACTCAAGGCTCAACCATCACACTACAAGCATTTCACTCTTGCTTCAGACTAGCTCTGGCCTGCTCTCACAAAACAATGTGGCTGAAGCCCATCTTCCAACCTAGTTTTTACCAAAAAAAGAAATCTGCACCGTGTTTTTCAGGTGCTCTGCTTCACATTGCAAACGGGTCTTGAAGAGAGGAGGACAGGCATGTGATTTGCTTCAGCAGTTCCCTCTGACCCAGTCTTCTCGCTCCCGGCAGGCTGAAACAGCTAGCTAGTCCATCTGGGCCTCACCAACTCTGTCCAGGGCCACAAAGGCATCTCCACGCTGGACTCTCTAGCACAGGTAGGACAAAAGACAATTCTAGAACAAAAATGTTGGTTGGTCCTACACAGAGAGAGCAGAGGTCTTGGCAGAGCTTATTCAGTTTGGCCCTGTACTGTGCCTCACTCGTTGGAAACCCTGCTCTAAATTAGTATCAAAATAAATATTTCTTATTAAAGTCTAGATATTCCTGCTCATTACAGCAATCAGAAGCTAGCAGTGCTGGAAAATTTATCTTCTGAAGACACAAATTCTTCTCTTAGCTTCCAAAATTAAACATGTGTTTTGGTTTGTCTGTTTTTAGTGAACTATTCTGAAAACAATAAGTCCTGGTATTTTGCATCATCATAAAGTTTTAATTTACTGCTGAGATCCAGTTCAAATGCTGGATCAGTCGAATACGTATGAAGTTGTATGAAGACTATTCAGAGGATTTTGCTGGAAACAAGTCACACGAGCCATACATTTAAACAACCAGAACACCACAGTGAAGCGTGGGAGCGCTCCAGTAGTCCTGAATGTGATCTGCACAACATCCCAACTCCATATTCAAAAAGGGCCTGCAGAACAGAACTCAACCAGGAGACCGCAGGCACACTGTTAAAGAATATTTTAAAAACTGGACTATACTCACATTTTAACATCCATTAAGACAATTATGAGGCAGAAATCATTCTTTCATTTCCATTCATTGCCATGCCTGGTGATTTTCACTTAGTTGACTCATTTTCGTACCAATAGCGTAATAAAATTTACCTTGTGTTTTGGAAAGTATGGTTTGATACAGCTTTGTAAGAATCTAGCACTAATTGTAGAATGATATGTAATGCTGGCTACAGGCAAAGAAGCGAGTAATGTTTAATGGCAGGCCTATTTGGAACTGGATACAATCCATACAGCCATATTCCAAAGTTACATTTTCATTTTCTGCCACTCTGTAAGGATATCTCAAGATCAAATATAAAGCTAGTAAAGTGTTTCCAAGTTCGACAGCATCTCTATGGCTTTTCCTGCTTCTGTCAGCCCCTTGAAACTGAAGTTAACAGCACCGCGTGTCACTGCTGGCCATGCCATTCTGCACAGCATCTCAATTTAAGTCACATCGCTTTTCCCAAGAAGCAGCTGCTAAGAACTACGGAGGAAGTAAAATATTATTCAAGAGAAAGAGCGATTTTTTCCCACCCTTCATCCGAAAAAAAAAAAAAAAATCTTGAGCTTTGGAGAAAGGTTACAGAAGTAAAGTTATCTTCTCTCTCTGATCCTCCACTCCTTAAAAACAACCCAAAGATTACAAAACGTCTTCAACAACAGTAACGCCTCCCTCTTGCAACAGTCAAGACTCAGAAAGACAAGTTAGAGAAACCTTTCTTTCCAACAGAAAGAACTCCTCAGCTGTACAACAAGTAGTATCTGAAGGACAGAGATCAATCCTCCAAAGAGGTTCTCTAGCCAGTGCCCTGCCAGAGGCCACAGGCACGCTTGTCAGCAACCAAGACTACAAACAGCTAAGATTTAGCACCAAAACAGCATTTGTTCTATCACTTTTTTTCTATGTACTCCTTAGTAGAAGGTATAGCAGCAAGACTTCATTGTTGAGTATTTCTTTTATATATCAAACTAAGTTAAACAGAACTACACAACCAAACGCTAAAAAACCACCAGATATTGAATGTAAAAAGGTGCAGTGAACAAAAGGGCTTTTTCTCAGATTGCAAAGCACAAGGGTTCTTCAAAGGTCAGTAGTTTCAGTGACGGGAATAAGCATCAAGCACTCCTGTTCCACTCAGCATTTAATATCCTGCCTTTAAACACAATTTCTACAGCCTTTTTTATCTTAAAATTGCAGTTAAAATGTTCCTGTACAGCCTATATACCAAAATGCCTTCTCCCTCCCAAGAACAGAGGGATGCAGGAAAGACAAAGAGGCAAATGACTATGGAAATTAAATTTAGAAGTATTCAGAGAAACTTTCTAACACTGCTTGAGGCCACAAAACAAAATCACGAACGGCGGAACAGAAAATCTAGCACCTCGGACATTTAACCATGATTTGCAGGGAAAAATTAAAGCCCCATTTTCACACTTGCTGTGACCTTACGGCATGTAAAAGCAGAGCCTGGTAACTTTTCCCCTTTGGCCTCAACCCAATAGTTTATTCTTTTCCCACGATGAAAAATTAGGTCATTCGCCCTGAAACGGCCCGGGAAGAGGAAAAAAACCGCAACAACAAAACAAAGCATTAGACCCCAGCGCAGCGATGACTCTGCAGGAGCAGAGGCGCGGGGCAGAGCGCGCTTTCGGGGAGGCGGGCTCGGACCCTCCCGCTTGCCGTCTGCCCCCGGCTACCGCTAAATGGCTGACAGCGACTAAGACGCGAGCCCGGCGCCGCCCAGAAGCGGCAGCCCCCGGGGTCGCGCTCCGCCGGGCTCCCCCCAGGGCCGGCCGGGCGCTCCAGGCGGGCCGGGGCGGAGCGGAGCGGCGCCGCTGCGGGCCCAGCCCCGCGGGAAGCACGGCCCGGCGCGGCCCCGATCGGGCGCGGGGCGCGGGCGCGGGCCGCCGCCGGCGGGGGGAGCAGGGGGAGGGGAGGCCCGTGGCGGCAGGCGGAGGCGCAGGCCGGGCCCGGGGCAGGGCCGCTCACCGGCGTGCTGGTCCCGCGGCCACAGGTAGTAGGTGGCGGGGATGACGATGAGCCCCACGAAGCTGGTGAGGAAGTAGAAGAACGTGTTGCCGCTGTCGTCGTACTGGAACTGCTGCCCCGCCATGGCCGTTCAGCGCCGCGCCGCCCCGCGCCGCCCGCCTACCCCCGCCGCTGGCGTCCCCGCCGGCGGCCCGGTCTCGCCGCCCCGGCTCGCGCGGGGCCGAGCACAGCCGCTCCGGGATCCCGCGAGAACGGGCGCTCCCCCCGCCCCCTCCCCGGGCGCCGCCGCGAAAGGAGACGTGTCACTGTGCAGCCACCATAGCCGCGGTGGCGTCACGGGCGGCGCGCGCGCGCGCGCGGCCCCCCCCCACCCCCGCCCGGCTGCTGATTGGCTCGCCGAAAGGCCCGCCCCTCGCCTTGCGCCGCGCAGCGCGAGCCGCCTGAGGGGCCCGGGGGGCGGACACGGCCCGGCCCGGCCCGGCTCGTCGCGGCCTCGGCCCCGTCCTTTCACTGTCCCCGTCGCTGTCCCCGTCCCGAGGGGCGTCGTGACCCCGGGCGGGTGGCCGAGAGCCATGGCCTGCAGGCCGCGAAGTGCTGACGCCCTCCTTGCCCTCGGGCCGCCGCCTCTTTGTCCGCAAGATGGCGCCCCTGCCCCGAAGTAGCGGCCCGCCTGCCTCCCGTTGTTCATTACCCTCATCCCCCCGCCAAAAGGGCGTCCTCGGGAGCTGCTGGGGCCTTGGGGCGGGGGGGGAGGGGGGGGGGGCGCGGCTGGCGGTTTGCAGGAGTGCTTCTAGGGGCGGTGCTGGTCTTACCCCAAGTGCGATGGAGGCTGGGCCGCGGGGGCGGCGGGGGTCGGGGCAGCGCCGCCTGCGGCGGGCACGGGAGCGGGGAAGGCTGCGGGAACAGGGCTGGGGAAGAGAGGGAGGAGGTGAGGGTAGGAGCCGGGAAGCAGCATTCGGGGGTAAATAAGGGACCAAAAGGCACGGTGTTCTTGAGATGTTGAGAACCTAGATAAGGAAAGTAGTTGAGACTTTTGAAGTCCTCAGGATTTGGAGGGTGGACCCTGAGCAGCCATGTGAGGGCAAACATTTAAAATGTGTCTAATTCATAATTTAGTTGCAGGAATTATCATATGCTGAGAAGAGGAAGTGACCCGAAAGGTGTGAAATCAAAAGGCAGATGCTGTCTTGGCGTTCATCACGCCATTGATGGCAAACTACCTCTCTGAAGTAGAAAAGGCTGCTAATCGTGCCCATTCGTGAGAACATGCCCTCTCTGCAACTTCACGGTCCAGTGCACAGCCACTCATAAATGTGATCTCATAAACATCTCACAATTTCAGTACTTATAATTTTGGTGAATGGGACAACATGACACAGAAGTTGTGATGGCATCAAACAGGAGTTAGGCATATCTTCGTGGCAAAGAAGTGCTGTCACAACATTAATGACAACTGATGTGGAAAGTGGAAAGAAAGGTGAGAGAAAGGTAATAACCAACAAGTGGCACCAAATGTCCTGGTGCTGTGATAGAGTTATCCATAGATGGAAGAAAGCTCTTTAATTTTTCTGGGAAAGCATTTTGTGTTAATTAAAAAGTTTTAGAAAAAATATTTTTTCTTTGGTACTCTTTGTAATTGTTCCCAATTAGATCCTTGTAGAGTTCATAGGCAAAGTTTAAGATGTTTCCTGCTATGTCTTTTGCTATATACACTGCCTTTGAGTATTGTACACCCTCTGCAGCTACAGCAACTCTTGCAGCAGCTGTTTTGGAAGATACCCAAATGCACGAAACTCATCTCCCTCTGTGGGTTTCTAGTCCTTAATGTTTCCCAGTGAGGCAGCAAAAAGCTTCTGTATGCTAAGAGAGATGCAAGACAGGTAAAAACCTACACGTGTACTTAGTCCAGTTTTGTAAGCAGGGGAAATGCTCTTTCTGCAACAGAGTTCGTCTGCTGAGTCTCTTTCTTCGGTCGATAGAGGGGCAGAGCTCTCAAAGATGATTAAGCTCCTACAGGTTTTGTGAAAGCAACCTGTTAGATGAGGAAGGCTTGTGGGTGCACCAGCTTGAAAGACCAGCAATGGGTGAGCTAAGATCTTACTAGACACTGTAAAATCCACACTGGAGGCAGTGTGGGTAAGTGCCCTGTGGGAAATCTCTGGACGATGCGTTCAGCTGATCACAGGAGCCAGATCAGGAGGAAAGCAGGCATCACTCGTGCTGCAGATGATGAGACTGCTTCGTAATGCCATTGTTTTGGAGCCCAGCTATGGATTTTCTGTCAGTTGGTGGCAACACCGCCCCTTTGCCCTGTTGGCGTGTGAGGGGGTTGCCTGTGGCATTAGCTGATCTGGTGAGGGAATCCTAGGGGGCTGCTCTTGGCCTCATCCTGTCCCTCCTTTCCCCCTGCCAGCCCATTCCAGCTGTTAGCCAGAAGCCACTGGAAAGGACAGCCCAAGAAAAATAATTCCTTCTGTCCAGCTCTGGTAGTGCAGGGCTCCCCAGGCAGGAGGTGGGATGCCCAGTAACTGAATAGCAATGAGCAGAGACCGTTCTAGCATAAACCTCAACGGTTTGAGTGACATTCCTTAGGTACACAACTTCCCCATAGGCAGTGATGGCGAACTCTTGCTTCCCAGGGGAAAGGGAGAAGCAATGATGCTTTTTCCGCTCACGGCCTGTCTGGAAGGTCACCCGGGCAAAAACAACCCCACCTGCTTGGATTTCAGGGGCAGCTGGGTCCGCTGCAGGTGAAAGCAGCACTATGGGAACTCATCAGTTGATAGCTATTTCTAAACGAGAGGAATTTGATCTTCCCAAAATGCTCTCAAAGTACTTCAAGCACCCAATGTGTCAACACAGAAAAGCGCTCTTTCTTGCAACACAGCACTGTCATGCTACTAGCAGTTGCAGTGGGCCATTCCACGTGGGCAGGATCTGCTCCCCTTCGCCACCCTGCACCAGGTTCAAATTGCTTGGTGTTAGGCACATGGTTGTTCCCGCAGTGGTTTCACAGTCGCCGGCATCTCTTGCACGTCCGCTGGTGATGTTTCCGATCTCGTGGGAGATTGTCAGCTGCTGACTGCCTCTAACAAGTGTGCACCTCCAGGCTTTTACCGAGGGAATGTTACAAAAATGCAGCCTACTGAGTTCATTCCTGCCTTGATTCGTAATCACAAAAGCCGGAGACCCAAATTGCTGGCAGGAGAGAGTGCTTTGACAAGATCCCATAATCTCTATGGAAGAAAAGCAACGACAAACCTGGTAATGTGCCAAAGCTGACAGCCAGACTGATTTAGCAGGTAGGAATGGTGAAATTTAGAACATTTCAGCTGTAACAGATACATAATTTCCAAACGGAATGGAAGATTTTATGATTGTGAAATGAAAATTACAGTCTAGCAGATATGCCCACAGCTGTGGGAACTTGTGTCCCAGATGTCATGACCGTCCTGATCTTCTGTGAGGTGGTGGACTGCCTTCCTGCAGCCGATGGAGCCTCGAGAGCAGGGATTTCCAGAGATAGGGACTGGCTGGCAGATGGTGTTCTGGAAATTGCACATGCCAGCCGCCATAAACAGGGTTTGACTCCACGGTTCCACTCAATCAATAAGCTGAAAAGAGATTCTTCTATAAAGCCCCTTTTATTAATAGCGCTACAGCTCGAGCTGGGTGCCTTCGAAGAGGGACCTCGAACAAAGGAAGCCCTGGGCAATCGTGCCCTTACAATCTAAGTTCCCACCCCTCACGCGACACTTCTGAGCACTAGTAATGGTAAGGTCTGGGGTCTTCTTGCTTTTTATTGGTTTGATTTGCTTGCTGTTTCGTTGCTCAGTGGTCACGTTCTTGTGCACTGTACAGGGGCTCTGTGTCCTGTCTCACATCCTCTTGGGTCAGTTTTGGCCGCTTCTGCAGTTCGCTGCTCGGCATGTTGTAATGCAGGTGTTACCCTTCCTATAGCACAATCTATCGGCTTTGTCTACTCTGGCCAGTAATGTTTAAGCTGCTGGTGCTAAGTTTTGACTAACTTTTTCTACAACAGTCCTCCCTTTCTTTTTATTAACATTCCTGTTATCATATGGGAGCAGAATATTTGTAGCCTTTAAGGTGTGAGCACAGTTGAGTACAGCAAATGTTACAACATTGAATATGAACTAACAGTATTACAAAGATCATTATAAAAAGTAATAACCCATAAAGAATTTGTTTTGCACAGGCTCCTAAACCTGGTACCCAGGAGGGGAGCCAAGACCATATTTCCTGGAATGCCCAATTTTACTTTATGCATTAATTTTACTTGTTCCCCCAACTTCCAGACATCATCTGCAATCCTTCCACTCTGGTCAGTGTACATGCAACAACTGGTATCAGTAGTTGTACATACTCCCCCTTGTGAAGCTAACGAAGTATCTAATGCCATTCTGTTTTGCAGTGTAATTTTGGAGAGTTGCAAAACCTCTTCTTGTAATGCCGTAATTGCATCAGCAGTATTATTGCCAAGAATTTCTGTTGCTGCTGAGATGTTACCTAAGGCCTTTTCTAATTCACTCACTCCCAACCAGGGAGGAAACCGTCTAGCAAAAGAGCGGAATGTGGTTGGCCTTTCTGTTAGTGCATTACTACGTTTGGTCCTATGAACAAATATTTGTAACCGTGATCCTGAATCCATAGTCAAATTTGACAACACAGAAATATTAGGAGTAACGGCTCCTAAGCTACAAGTTCCCAACCAATCTCCTGGTAATGTTTTGTGAGCTCTCTTACCACGTATCCAAAACCTCCATTTTCCCTGAGGCACAGGCCAAGGCGTACTGGAAGGGTCCCCAGATATTCCCACTATTCCTGTATTCATTGTTTGGTTACAATCATTAAAGTTGCCCACAAGGGTAGTACCATTGGACAGGAGCTTGGCTGACTGGGGAGGGCCTGATGTTTTACACATGTTGGCTATTCGCTCTTTGCTCCTGGGGTTGCTACCTCCCATTGTTGTGAATCAGCGTGGTCTCAATGGAAAGTAGTTATTTGGTATAGGGATCCCTAACAGGGGAATGCTTGAAGCTGAGTGACTTGGGAGGTGAGTACATGTCCAACAGTTAGTTCTCTTAGTAGTTTGGACTATGGTTTGTGACAAGGTAAAATAGAGGTTTTCTCTCCGCTCGTAATGGGGCCGTACAGACTTAGATATTCCCTTCACTTGTGTAATAAGCACAGCAAATGCTAGTAACTTTACCCATAAGCTCTCCTGTAAGGGTGGTATAGCTACCAAGAGGGGTAGAACCCCTTATTAACAGTCTCAGATGGTCCACTTAGCCCGGCATTTGGGGAGTCCTGTGTCCAAGTAGCTCTGGAAAAGAAACAAAATGACACGAATTCACAACTCCTTTGTCCTTCAGAAATTCAGTCTCCGAAGTAGCAATTGTGATAGATTTCCTCCGTTGCTGGTCGTTGTTCATCTACTAAATGATCCTCAGGTAGCCATGAATGCGTGAGTGGTGGATCCAGGCTTCCTTCCCTGTAGCATTCACAGCAAAGCAAGAACTTAGTCAGACAGTATACAGCCCCTCCCACCTGGGTTCCAGTTTAGGTTTATGGGAAAACACTTCTGTTAAAACTTTATCCCCAGGCTGCAGATCATGTACCTGTACCTCTGGAGTTGTGGGTTGGTACCATTGAGCATGCTTCTGTTTAATTTTGAAACTTTCTTGCAAATTAAAAACATGGTATGTTAAAAAGGTGTGCTCATCTCCATTCAAGAGACTGGTTTTGGCTATAAGTTCCCAGCATAGCTAAATGTCTCCCAAAAAGAACTTTGGCGGGCAATTCTCCTAAGGGTTGCCTTGGGGCATTCTGAATGTCCCATAAGGCTAAATTTAGTGCTTCTGGCCATTTTAACCCTGTATGTGTGTAAATTTTAGCTCTTTTCCCCTTAATAGTTCGATTCATTCCTTCTACTTGCCCAGATGCTTGTGATAAGGAGCGTGCAATCTTTCTTCTGTCCCTGAACTGTTATAAAGTTGGTCGATTATTTCTGCAGTGAAATGCAACCCTCTGCGTGATTCAATAGGTTCTGATACTCCATTCCTAGGAATAATTTCTTTAAGGAGAGCTTTTGTTACTCCTCCAGTGTCTGCATTTCTTGTTGGGAAAGCCTCTACCCATCCTGATAATTAGTCTACTATCACTAGCAAATCTTTATATCCACACACTGCAGGCATATCAGCATAATCTATTTGCAATCTTTGGAATGGGAAAAACATGCAGGTTTTATATTTGAGAATTTTTGACAGGTAGGACAGGTATTAATAATTCTTTTAGTGGCTGCATAGGCACCTGGGTCTGCCCGTACTTGCTGTACTGGATTAGCCACTGCTTCCATTCCTCCATGTGCTTTACCTTGGAACCATCTAGTTATAGTTATCAGGTGGCAAGACAGGTTCCCCGCCCCCCCCGTGTCCCCCCCCCGATTGTCCATATTCATCTTCACCTTCCGCTTTTTCCACTGTTCCTTTTCTTCACCTGTCACATGTGATTGGTATAATTCTTTTGGATGGTCAGCATCGGGCCATGAGCTCTTACCCAAAGCAACTGCCATAACCGTCACTGCAGGTTGACAAGCCATGGCTTTCGCTGCTGCGTCAGCTAAGGCATTCCCTTTGGTGGTTACGGTAGTGTCCCTTGTATGGGCTGGACAGCGAACCGCAGCAATTTCTTTGGGAAGTTGAGTTGCACCCAACGAGTCCTGAATTTCTGTTCCGTTAGTCACAGCTTTTACACCAAGGAGGTGAGAAAGCCCTGTTCTTTCCACAGTATGCCTATTGCATGGCATACACCAAAAGCGTACCTTGAATCTGTACAGATGGTTATTCGCTTTCTGCTCCCCAGGTGAGCTGCTCGGGCTAACACAGTCGACTCTGCCCCTTGAGCACAAACTGTTGCTGGAAGGGGTCTGGCGTCTACCAGTGGTCCGCAATTGCGCAGGCAGTCTTTCATGGCCCGTGTAAATAGTAGGATGGTTCATCTGTGAATAAAACAAGATCTGGGGTTTATAAGGGGAGGTCTGTGAGATCTGCGTGTGATTTACTGATAGTCTGGATTACGGTGTCACATCAGTGATACTCTTCCCCTTCTTCAGGTATGGGTAGTAGTGTTGCCGGGTTTGGTGTATTACACCTCTGTAGAGTCACATTATCCGCATTTAAAAAGAGTTAGTTTGTATCTTTGTGCACACTGGGGAGAAAAAGCTTGTGTCATGTATTGCTCGAGAAGTAATTCAACTTCACGTGGCTCATACATCATAATTGGGTGACCTAATACTAAAGATTGACTTTTTTCCACTATTGAGGCTGCCGCCGCCACTGATCTGAATCGTGTTGGAGATCCAGCTGCCACCAGATCCAATTGAACAGAATAATATGCCACAGGTCTTTGATGAGATCCTTATTTCTGTATTAACACCCCACTAGCCGGCCCTTTTTGTTCATGTATATACAGATCAAAAGGGTTTGTGTAGTCTGGAAGTCCTAAAGCTGGAGCCAAAGCCAAGGCCGCTTCTATAGCTCTAAAGGCTTTTTCCTGTTCTGGCCCCCATGTAATGGGTTCTATTTCTTCATTTTTTATTGCTTCTGTCAGAGGTTTGCTTACTTCTCCTAATCCTGGTATCCACAGTCAGCAAAACCCAACTGCACCTAAAACCCCTCATAGCTGTTTTTTCATAACTGGATGAGGATTTTCAATTATAGCTTTTACTCTTTCCGGATCTATTACCCACTGTCCTTCCTTTAAAATGAATCCCAGATATTTTACTTCCTTTTGACACAGCTGGAGCTTGGACGGAGGTGTGTGATGTCCCTGGGTTGCTAAGGCAGTACATAAATGTATAGTATCTTTTAAACAGTCATTGTAATTTCTACTAGCTATTAGTAAATCATCTACATATTGCACTAAAACTGATCCACCAGCTAACTCAGTATCCTTTAAATCTTCTTTTAATATCTAACAAAATATGATGAGAGACACAGTAAACCCCTGTGGAAAGCGAGTCCACGCCGACTATTGTCCTTTCCAAGTGAAAGCAGACAAGGGTTGGCTTTCTTCATCTATGGGAATACTGAAGAATGCTGAGGTCAAATCAATCACAGGGAAACCCTTAGCCCAATGCGGTATTTGCAAGAGTACGGCAGAGGGATCTGGCACTATGGGGTGTGGGACAATAACGTACAGGTTAATCTTGAACAAATCGAAATTCAGGATCCCCATCTTTATCCAATCTGTTTTTTCTTACTGGTAACATCGGGGTATTATATGGGGATTCACACACTTTCAAGATTCCTTGGGCAAAGTACTGATCTGTTTGGGTTTGAATGCTTTCCTCCGCCTCCCGGGGACAGGACGCTGCTTTACAGCAGGTGGCGTGCCTCCCTTTGTTTTCACGGGTGTCGGTTGTGCCGATTCCAGCAGTCCCGCGGCAGCTCCCGATTTACTCCACAGCTCACTGGGCACCGCTTTCAGGGTTTTCCTATCTCTAGGTCGGGATCCTGGGCTTCAGATGTTACGCATACCCCCGCGATTGTCAAATCAGTACCCCGAGGTGATAGATGTAATTGTAATTGTAAAGCTAGGGTTTGGAGGAGATCTCTTCCTAATAAACAAGCTGGGGATTCTTGTGCTGTTACAAATCTTCCCCACACCCCTTTATTTCCTATTGTTAATAGTAATGGTTTACTTAAAACGTGTCTCCTCTTCCCGTTAACCCTTGAATTAATACTTTGTCCTGTGATATGGATCTGTTCGGTACAAAATTTAAAAGTGAAAGTGTTGCTCCTGTGTCGACTAAAAATTCAACTTCCTTTCCTTGTGTTTTCCCGATTAGATGTCCCATATGATTCATCTGACTTTTCCATATCCCATAGACCCCAATTTCCACAGAATCTTCTGAGGGCCCTGCCTCCAGTCATTGCAGATTAGTTCTTGATTCCTGTTTTACACCTTCCATGTCCAGTTCCCTTCAAGACCCGCTTGGATGAAGCGGGCATTCTCTTTGCCAGTGACCCAGCTTCCCACAGTAATGACACTTTTCCTCTCAGTTATTTTTAAGTCTTCAAATTCCTCTTTCAAATCTCTGATCTGACCTACCTCTTCCCCTGTTTTCTTCTCTTCAAGAGGGAATCCCGTACCTCACCCTCTTAACTGTAAACTGTGCCAGTGCTGCCACTGAAAAACTAGCTTCCTGTTGCTTTTCCCGTTCCTTTTCAAGTTCAAGTCTATGTTTTTCCTCCTGTCCATCGAACATAAACACTATCACACTTAGGATCTTTTGTAACGTCTCCCATTGCCACCCAGGCTTATGTTCTTTGAAATATTTCCGTGCATCTGGGCCACCTTGATAAACAAATACACTTGCCACTGGCTCATTGTTAAAGTTCTGCATGGTCATTCCTCCGTATTTTAATAAAGTTCTCCATAACCATCCCCGATGGTCACTAGAGTGTTCATCTAGCCTCCTCCTACATTCCTGTAGTTTCATCCAGTTCACTTCCAATTCTCCACAAGCTCTAATACCTTTCACTAAATTCCAAATCGCTGTCTGACAGTTGGCTTTCTCTCCTGCATCATTATAATCCCAATTTGAATCATTTGTGAACCAAGGATTCTTATTTCCCCCAGCCTGTCGCATCAATTCTGCCTCCTTTTCAATTATTTTATCCCTTTCATCAGGTCAAAATAACTCCAATAATATTTGAGTATCCCTCCATGGTGGATTATATCCAGTACAAATGTTTGAAAATAATTTGGCACACTGATCCACATCTTCCCTCAATCTAGGCATTTTACTCCCACACACAGCTAAATCTCCTGGATTCCAGGGCTGATTAATAAATACATGCGATACTGGAGGAGGACCGTTAGCTCCCCCCACTACAGACTCCATTGCACCTGGATTTGGAAGAACATTAGCAGAAGCAGTAACTGGATTAGAAGAAAGTTGAGAGGGGGGGTGCATAGGATGTAGCAGATTCCGCAAGCGTATCTGTTGGATCACTTACGACTAGATCTAGTTACAGCTAGAGCCCTAACCCAGGTTCTCTGTGAACTTTTCAGACCACCTTCTATGTGGCAGTCGTATGCCCGCTTGTCCCATACGTACTAAAAATCCATTTGATAAGGTTTTTCATCTTCCAGAATATGTCGTAGTAAGGTTAATTTCTTTTTGTCAAAGGATCCTTCACGAGGCCACCACACGCACTGGTCAGCGCCTCCCATCCCCAGAGTTCCCAGGTGAACTCACTCGATGCCAGCAGCTGGATATTAGGAGATGAAAGGGTCCAGTGTCCAACAGTGGTTGCCTAGAGTGCATCTGGGATGCCAAACTGTCCTGGAAATTGCACATGCCAGCCGCCATAAACAGGGTTTGACTCCACGGTTCCACTCAATCAATAAGCTGAAAAGAGATTCTTCTATAAAGCCTCTTTTATTAATAGCGCTACAGCTCAAGCTGGGTGCCTTCGAAGAGGGACCTCGAACAAAGGAAGCCCTGGGCAATCGTGCCCTTACAATCTAAGTTCCCACCCCTCACGCGACACTTCTGAGCACTAGTAATGGTAAGGTCTGGGGTCTTCTTGCTTTTTATTGGTTTGATTTACTTGCTGTTTCGTTACTGAGTGGTTGCTCAGTGGTCACCTTCTTGTGCACTGTACAGGGGCTCTGTGTCCTGTCTCACATCCTCTTGAGTCGGTTTCGGCCGGTTCTGCAGTTTGCTGCTCGGCATGTTGTAATGCAGGTGTTACCCTTCCTATAGCACAATCTATCGGCTTTGTCTACTCTAGCCGGTAATGTTTAAGCTGCTGGTGCTAAGTTTTGACTAACTTTTTCTACAACAATGGCAATCCAACACAGCACTGGGAAGTTCTCCAGGTCAAGCCATTGCCAAACAAGTCTGATAAGAAGGTGATGGATTTTCAATGCTTTGCCAGTTTTATAGGTGTATTCATTTCCAGCAAAATGCAAGGTGACTTTGTATAATCTAGCATATCTGGGTCATTAAACCTGCAAAGGAAGAAAGCTCTTAGTGTGTGTAGGTGAGAAAGAGGGAAAACAGGTTTGCATGGCATATTTCATTGAAATGGGCTTTGCTAACAAAAAAGCTCTTTGTAAGAACTTCATAAAAACCTGTTGCCGTGGAACAGCTACAGGAACGAGAAAGGCAGAAGGACCTGCACTGCGTGTGTAGCTACGACCCACCTCAGGCTGCCCAGCAGTGTTGGGTGGCCAGGCAGGTCCCTGCCTTTGTTCTGCTCCCGGTCCACTCCGCAGGCAGCGTCACACAGGAGCCTTTGTGTTTGACCCGGCTGTTTTAGAAATGTTCTTGCTCTGTGTGCGTCTTGTGACACAAGGCGGTCCATTCAATTAGTTCTGGTCAGCAAAAGTTGAGTGTGACCAACCTGAAGAGCCATGAACCAAAAAAAGACTCTCATGAAGAGAAATACGCTATGGGAGGGAAGGTGCCTGCAGCTAGTTCCACTAGAGTGGGTGAGTGCACCCACTTCCCTGCAAACACCATTGCCCTTCTTGCTGGCACTTTTTATTGTTGCTGGTTTATTTATTTCTGGCAGACAAGCCAGATTCAAATTTGTGGCCCACCCTGGGACCACAGTGGACCTGTCTTCTTCAGATTTGCATGTTGGTTTTGATGAGTGTAGAACTAGCAGTTGCCCAGAACCCTAAAAGACTTGAGCTGTACAGCACATCTAACATGACCATACAAGGAAGAAAGGTTCCATGTTTTAAACTCTTCTTGGGGTGACCACAATTTTGTAACTCCCTCTGGCTGGGATTACCACATTCTTCAGTGCCCCAATGTCCAGTTTGCTTCCAAAAGAGGGTGGGAGAAGATGTGTATCATATTCTCTTTGGCATGCTTCCTAATTCCTGGTGCAATTTCCACAAAAACTTCCACAGATCCACTCCTGACTAGGCACGAGGATTGGGCCAGACCAATAGCAATGGGATAGGGGAGGCGAGGGAGAAGCACTGAAGGGCAGTGATGTGGAAATCTGTAGGATGGGGAAACGGAGCTTTCCTGGGCAGCGTGGTGAGTACTGCAGAACTTCATGCGGTGGGTAATTACAGATGACAGGAAACTGGGGGCAGGGGGTCTGCTGAGAGGCGACAAGTTCAGGAAAAAGGTACTCGAGCCAGTTGCTGGCAGCTTGTGTCTCAGTTGTACAGAGGTTAATGGCAGCCCAAACCCCCACAGTGCTCCTGAGCAATGTGTGGTGCCAGAAGGGCCAGGAGAGTGGGAAGATGGGCTTATGCACCTCGTAAATTCATCTGTGACCTTTGGGCTGTGATTCCCTGGAGTCTCGCCCTTAGCAGAAAATCCAGTGACTGAGTTACTTCAGGAATCAGTTTGGTTGGCATTTTGGCCTACTGACTTCTTTCCTGTTGGGTGCGAGGGAGTAATGGTGGGGATGCAGTACTGAAGCTGAGCAGTGCTCTAGGGCTTGAGGGTTTCCACTGACCTAGGTCCAAAATGTTTACCTTTCTCCTCTTCCTTCTTTCTCTTTTCTCATCTTTCTCTCTTCCTCTTTTTCTTTCTCTCTTCTTTCTCTCTCTCCTTTTCTCTGACTTTCACCCAGTCTCACACAGGGAGCAGCCATGAGGGTTTTGCCCTTGAGGAAGTGCAGGGCTTTGCAGGCATCAGAACAGGGCACTAATGTTGGGAATACTAACAACTGGAGTGCTCCTGCTGCTTCTCTGGAAATTAGTAAGTGTTGTGGTTAAATCCAGCAACTAGAACTCCGGGGTATTATGAGGATAGGCACAACAAAGATGCAGTAAGTGGATTATCTGAAAAGTCCTCCTCCCCCTTTTTTCCTCTGAGTTTCCTATTTTTGTTTAAATTAACTATTTTATGCCATATTTTTAAACATGGACTAAAAATGATGCAATAGCACTGCCTTTAGAAATGGAAAATAATTTGTAAATTGTGCTTACTACTTGACATTCAGAGCTCTTCAAACAATGTCTGTTTTGATAGTTGACCTTGCAAACTGGGGAAGACAGAAATAAGTCACAAAGATTCCTGCGGTTTAAACTATTTTCCAAGCTGATTATGAAGCTTAGAGCTCAAATGGTCTTTGCACAGAAACTCACAAAATACCTTTTTTTTTTAAAGGGTTATCACCACCTAATTAATTTTACCTCTGATTTCGCATTAGAAGTATTGTTTACTCCTCTGCTGCTCAGAAAATGCTCAGGAAGTGTGATATTATAGTCCACACCACAAGCCTGCTCCAAGGTACAGCGGCTTAGCACAGCATAACGCTGCCGTCTGTTCACTGTGGCTGGACTTTGTTAACAAATATTGTTTGGATGTTTAAGAAGGGCTTTCCCTGACATTTTGTTCAGTCCTCAATAATCTCAATCATGCTGCCAGCAATGGGGCAAAATTCGCATTGACACCGTTGCCTGGCCACTACCAATGCAAGATTTGCCCGAGAAATAGTTGCAAAACTGTCACTGCAATGTTAGACACAGGGGTTTGTGCTGGCTTCCAGAGTCTTTCTATCAGCTTTCATTAACAGTTGATAATTAACTACAGTTCCCCAGTTTACTTTGTCCTCTGCTTATTTTTCAGGGGCGAGAGCATCTGGGTTTAGATTAAAGTATCAGAAGGCAAAGGATAAAAATCGATTTTCATTAAGATTAAAAAGCAAGTATCAAAGAGAAGTCATGGCAAAAATAAAAGGGACTTTCCAGTACCTACTGGCTGAACTGATCTACACCTCACACTTGTGGCTAAAGCAGATGCTTGTTGATATATACCCTTGACAGAGAGAGCGGAGCTCGCGGAGGCACAGCGAAGGGCAACTGAAGTGATCAAGGAGATCATCTTACAGGGAGCAAGAAGGCAGGCTGGGACTCTGCAGAGGAGGGGGCCGAGAAGGGACTTGTTGGAGGTTTACAAAGCTCTGACAACGACAAAGCTTCCAAGCGAAGAGCTGCTCACAGGCATTGCAATATCGGCATGGTCAAAAATAGAGGGAACTAGTAGGAGAGTGGTTTAAAACATACTTTAAACAGACAGTCATGAACTTTTGTTGCTGGCAGGTACACAAGGCCGGGGGAGTCAGATGGTATCAGCAAATTGATAAAGGGGTTAGATGGGCAATAGATCCATGGATGGATACTAAAAGGACTAGGCCAGGACATACCCCTGAACATCCCCAGCACAGCAGCGCTAGATACAGCAGAGAAAGGGGGAAATGGGCTACAGGAGGTGACTAGGGTCATGTGTGCTCTCCTGTTAGCCTCTCCGATTGCCTCTGCCCAGTGAAAGCAGCAATGTGTGCTTATATTCATGCGTGCCCACCGACTTCAGCCCCCTTCTTCTGGTAGAGAGTTTTCTTTGCTTCAAAAAACTACTTTTTTTGATGAACAACCTTCTCATCTGCAGCGTAATCAACAATCTCCTGAAGGAAGACACTTTGACTTTTCTTCTGTGTCAGAAATGTCCAGCCCAAATTCACCTTCCTCAGCCAAGGTGATTTCCACTTTTTCCCAGCCATCCCAGACAAGATCCTTCATGCAACAGGAACTGGCTGCAGGATCAGTCTGGCCACACAGCTCTGTGACGTGTACTTCACAGTGCTGCCCATGGTAAGAGACGGGAAGTCTGCCATAAGTGAAGATGGAGATGAAGCCTCTTTTGTAAGCGGTGGAGCCAGAGAGTGCTCTGAAACTGTCCTGGTACATCACAGCAGCAGCAGTCCAGCCTGTGACACTCCCAGTATGGGGCAGCTGCAGCAGTGAGATTTACTGGTGAGGAGCTGGGACAGCTCATGACAGAACAAAACATCAGCAACTTATAGCTGCACACCTCTGGGCACGCCGAGTGCCTGCCTGAGTTTTGTACCCAGGGTGTCAGGCCTTTGGTGCCAGGCTCTGATCTTCTGCTCGGTGAGCTAAAATAATGATCATGGGAGATTCAGGCACAGAAAGCAGGGAGTGCAGGTAAATGTTTGAATGTGAGGGATTTAGCCTAACCTATGGGGGACAGGGACATGCACATCTTTGCTATGGATAGGGCCAGGCCACCATTCCAGGAGGTCCTGACCACCTAGTGATTCATGCCAGGCCAGCAAATGCACAATAGCTTCAGCTCAGCTAAACACAACTCTCACAGCTGCAGTGGGGACGGCATGCCCAGACAATGGGCAGCTTTGCTGCTCAGTGCAGGTGTATTTTAAAGCTTATTTTTTTTTCTACCTTGATGTCTGCCGGTTTGTGTGAAGTAAAGATCTGTAAGAACATCATTACGTGTTTTCATATTTATTTTTCCTTCACTGATTTCCAGTTTGCCTTTTTTTTTTCCTCTTAACTATCAGGCTGACAAACACAAAGCTGTATTGTATTCTCCATCTTATATGTCAGGCACCAGGTGATAAAGATCTGCAAACCGAATGCAGAGGCTGTGCAAGCATAATGAAGGAAATAATGTAATTCTGTAGAGCACTGTACTTCGTGACATAAATCTATGACCACAACCTTTTCAAACGTGGGCTACTATAGAGAGTCACTACTTAGGTGAGGATGTAAGATCGATTTGTACGATGTTATCATACCCTGATGACACTGTTTCATTACCAGTATTTATTTTCTAAGCCTTTCCATATACAGGTCATTTACCTTTTTAAACTACCATAGCAAATGGAAGGGCTGCATTCAGTGCCACATCCGCAGCTGTACTTGGGCTCCCCCTTCTCCCCAGCATAGCATACACCCCCTGCCCAAACTCCACCGAGCGTTTCACGTTATTCTTTCAGATGTGTAATGCTCTGCATTTAGCTACAATGAGACCATTTTCTGAATTAGTAAGGGAAAAGGAAAATGTACCAACATACGTTTTTGTGTGCTCCCAAAACCTACTTAAAATTGATTGAGCAGATTTTTAAAGACCAATGCAAGGACCTTTAGCGCTCTTCTCGAACTCTGTCAAAGGATTAACAGAGACCGCCACTAGGCTGAGACTTTGTATGATGTTTCTTGGATTTTTTTCGCAGCTGAGCTATATATTTCCAAACACCAGGATTTCTAATGCAAATGCTACAGCCTTTCACTGTGGCAACTTAGAGGAGCAATGCTATGATTTTAATAAAGCTGTCAGATTAAGTGACTGCATGGTTACACCATGATATTAATACACGTTCTTAACTGTCAATTAGTTAACTGGCTAATAAAAAGAGCCTAGCTTATAGGATTTTACTAATGAATATAATGCTTTGTTTCTGGGCAAAACATATGCTTTGGATATATAATTAGAAAAAGCCCCCCTCTCTCTCCCCCATCGAGAGAGCATGTGCAGCTGAATAAAGGAGCTCATTATACCTGCGAGGGGTCAAAGTCTGTGGATCTGTAGCTTATGGTATTATGACAGATTACAAAATCACTCTATTATGTTAGTCAATCTGTTTCCAAGCACAAACTAGCAGGGAGCAGGGCACTAGAACCTCCCAAACAGGCGCCCGTTGGCTTTCCCCGGAGGTCTTATGATGGGTCAGCTGGCGGTGACACCTCCTCTGACAGCTCACACGTTAAACCTTCCCTGCCTGACTTCTGCCTTTGTTACCACAGAGCCTCTTCACTGACAATCAATCCCTCCTTCAGGTTGCAAAGAGCTCCCAGTAAGAGCTGAAACAAATTTGAAATCCGTGGGTAGCCATCACTTGTGCTAATGAAAGGGAAAAGCAGAGCACTTATGCTCCAGCTGACCTCTCTCAGGCTCTTGCCTTAAAAAAAATTAAGAAGTTTTTAAGTAGAGAGGGGAACAGCTAAACAGCAACAGCTGGGAGGGGAAGCGTTGGGTTCAGCTTTAGTGCTTGTGTCAGTTTAAAAGTAAAAAAAGTAATTCATATGCAGGATAAAGAGATTTCAGACATGATAGAGATCCTAAGAAATATTTGACTTTCCTAATCTTTCAGGGAAATTATTCTGCTGGGAAGCCTTATTCAGTCAACTCAGCATAAAACTCCTTGGTACTAAGGGGAAAGAAAATCCTCCTGTATTTGAGAAACACAACGGTAGTCAGCACTGTGGGCACATACATTTCTGACAGACCGCACCTTTCCAAGATCCTACTGAAGACGGGTGGTTCCACCACTGCCTTGGGCTGGTTATTTTACCCTCACACCAGTCTGGCAGCTGCACCAGAGCCAGGAGCGCCCCAGCACTACCAGCATGGCACAGAAGGATGGTGAGGGTAAACCAGAACCAGCAGGCTGGCTTAGGTAGCCCCTGAGGACTGGAACTAACAAAGCCATGTTTGTGCCCCATGGTCAATTGATTGTGATGCCCAGGAAGATGTAAAGTCTGACCGAAGCTTTCCCTGCAGCCACGACTTGTACAGGCTCCGTCATGTGGGGTTTTGTCATGTCTAACCAACGGTGAGGTCAGGCTGCAGCATTTCTGAGGGGTAATTTCTAGGTAATTTGTTTCCTCTTCTCAGCTGCCCTTATCATGAAACCCATAGGAACTCATTTCTGTCTGCATCTTCTCCACCAAATCCAGTTTGATTAAGATTTGCCAAGAGATTTAACAGCTAGGAGGGCATAACCTGCATTCATACCCCATAAGCACACAGGCTTGCTTTCCCCAGGAAAGCAGACGCAGCCCCTGGAGGATGTAGGGTTGACAAGAGGAGATTTTTGTAGGATGTTGGACACCATCCTGCCCCAGCAAGGAGCTGGGCACAGGGTTCTGACACCCAACAGTCCCTTCTCAGCACCTTCCTGGAGCCACTGGGTTCAGTTTCAGAGGTGCCCTTGCAAAAGCAGGTAACTGAAAAGTTCCATGTGGACTCACCTTGGGGAAACTGTCTCTAGATGGCCCTGTCTGAGTAGGGGGCTTGGACCAGATGACCTCCAGAGGTCTCTTCCATCCTCAGCCATTCTGCGGTTCTGTGATACTGTGAGGAGGAGCAACATGTATTTGACGTATATAACAAGAGTGAGATGCGGATTCATTTCATAGCTTGCATGAAGGAAGGGCCATGATTTTGGAATCTAACAACTCTTGGAGTGATGATGGACGGATCTTCAAAGCCACCCTGCGGGCTCACATAGCAGCAGCTGGTGGAGGGCTGCTTGCGGACATGGCTGAAACGCTGCAAAGAAGCACTTGAGGGAAGAACCAAGAACTTGTGTGAAACACAGGCTGAAGGAGCTGCTTACAGGACATAGTGAGAAGTTTCTTCCACCCTGTGGACTCCAGGAGCTGTGTCAGCTGTGCTGCCCAGGGCACGCATCTGTGAAGAGGTGGACCACTGATGGGACACCCAACCCTGATCAACACATACAGCACTTTGAGCTCCTGCTTCCCCTCCACGTCCCTGCCTGTTTCAGCAGCAATTTCCTCAGCATTGCAGCTCCCTGGACTCCCTGGTGGTTCCTGGTCATTGAGTCATGGGCTGGCAGCACATGGCCACGGTAAGTGGCTCCTGTTGTTCTGGGACCAGTAAAACCACCAACATTAACTTCTCCCACCAGCTCCTCCTGGCTGCACCTCAGAGCTTCCTTGGCTGGCCTGGTGTTCACCAAACGTTCCTGCTGCCCTGCTCCTGGTGATAAACTTCACTGCAGCTGCAAAGCACCCTCAATAATTTTAACTTTGCCATTTTCAGTACCCCTCCAAATTAGCTGGAAAAGCTCTGAAGTAAAATACAAGGTGAAAAATTGAAGTGGGAAACCTCTTCCTTTCTCTTTGAACCATCGGCTCAGGTGACAAGAGGGAGAATTTCCCATAATCAAGCTTTGCTGTTATTATAAAAAGACTTGAAGGGAACTTCTCCTTTATGGGAGAGCAGCTTTCCCTGGCAAACACCAGTAAGTCAAAATTGGAGTATTTGGATCAAAGTGAGGTTTTGAATAAAATTTCCCAGGTTTTTAGAAAAGATAGGGGGGGGGGGGTGTCCTATTAATCACTGAAAAATAAGATAGTCTGTCACTTTCTTTCTCTTGGAGATAATATTTGTTGTATTTCAGGAGCTATCTTTTCTTCTCAAATACATTTACAGGTTTTCAAACACTTTTATCCCATTTCTTTGCAGAACATACAGCATTACTGGTCGTACAAACATCTTGTTAATCCCCAAAGGCTGAATCCAGGCATGGCGAAAGTCAGTTCATGTCCCTGGAGATCAGCAGAGTGACATTAGCTTACGCTGGGCAGCACTGGCCCATATACTCTGATGTCTTTGGCTAGCAGCCGAGGAGTTCATGACTTTTATATGTTTCAACAAAAGGCGTTGAAAAGAGCTTTTGATATGGTTATTTGGCGAAAGAGATCAAACATTTCCCCTTTGCATTAATCCTTTTCATGTTTTCAGTATATAAACTAATTTTTAAAAAAACCTCATCCTGCAGGTGTTCAGGCACATGGTTCGAGAAATAGTTCTTTGGGGTGTACGTGCTACTGGGGCAACTGCAGCAGAGAAATGGCAAAGGTTTAGGAAATCAAGGAGAAAGTGAACCAAAAATTATGAGTCCTGCCCATCGTGCCAAAACTGGCAGGCGCAGTGGAGACGGGCTTCTGGACTAGAGACGACCCGCTACAGCAGCACTTATGTTCTTCAGTCGGCATTGCTCTTACGCAGTTGTCACCCCAAAGCTCATCCCTGTGAAGCTACAGATGCCCAGGGCACAAGAAACGTATCAAAGCAGCCCCATGTCACTAATGCATGAGCGGTGCCGGGCTGCTCTGCCAGCTGGGACTCTGCCCGCCTGCTCCTGGGCTCAGGCAGGCATGGGTTTGCTAGTGCGTGCAGGGAGTCGGGGGCTTTCCTCCTCCTGGAGCATCCCTTCTGGGGTGGGGCGGGGGCAGAAAGGCTCCTGCTTCCACGGGGGCAAATCTTGGGTGGGTCCCTCTGAAACTGGTGAGCACAGGAGGGTTTGTTCGTGGTTGGGAGAGGCTGAATTAATTTACCCACCGCTCAGCACTTGTTTTCCGACCTCTGCAGGCCCTTTTTGTATGAGCGTGGCTATTGTACATGTGCAGGGCTTTACTGCTATTCTGAAAAGCTGCCCCCAAAATGAGATTTATTTCTAAGAAATAACAAAACCCAGGCAGAGTCGTACTGTCTTCATCTTTCCTGTTTTTTTTAATTTCTTTTTAAATGACCTCTAAAATATTTTTCCATTAAAGCAAGGTCTATATTTAAGCTACCAATGTCATTTAATTAGTCATTTTTTACAAGAGGCACATCTGAACGGAATTTCTGCTCTTTTTATCTCCTTTTAGCAGCATATACCTTTTTTTCTGCCAGTGAGTAAGACGGGGTCTCTTAGTCTTAGATCTAACGCTCACTACAGTTTTTTCCCTTTTCCCTCATCTTCCCCCTCAGATGCTGGAAGCAAGTACATTAGACAGTCTGTGCACCCCCATTTCACAGATTGTCTGACTCACAGTATAGGAGCTAAGTAATGCAGGCTGAAATCAAGAAGATGCACTTGAGAGAAAAAGAAATACATATATCACAGAATCACAGAATGGTTTGGGTCAGAAGGGACCTTTAAAGGCCACTTAGTCCAACTCCCCTGCCATGGGCAAGGACACCTTCCACTAGACCAGGTTGCTCAAAGCCCCATCCAACCTGGCCTTGAACACTTCCAGGGAGGGGGCATCCACAGCTTCTCTGGGCAACCTGTGCCAGTGCCTCACCACCCTCACAGTGAAGAATTTCTTCCTTACATCTAATCTAAATCTCCCCTCTTTCAGTTTGAAACTGTTACCCCTCATCCTATCACTACCTTCCCTGATCAAGAGTCCCTCCCCACCTTTCCTGCAGGCCCCCTTTAAGCACTGGAAGGCTGCTATAAGGTCTCCCCAGAGCCTTCTCTTCTCCAGGCTGAACAACCCCAACTCTCTCAGCCTGTCCTCATAGGGGAGGTGCTCCAGCCCCCTGGTCATCTTTGTGGCCTCCTCTGGACCCATTCGAGCAGGTCCGTGTCTTTCTTATGCCGGGGACCCCACAGCTGGATGCAGTACTGCAGGTGGGGTCTCACCAGAGCAGAGTAGAGGGGGAGAATCACCTCCCTCGACCTGCTGGCCACACTTCTCTTGATGCAGCCCAGGACACAATTGGCTTTCTGGGCTGCAAGTGCACATTGCTGGCTCATATTCAGCTTTTCATCCACCAGCACCCCCAAGTCCTTCTCCCCAGGGCTGCTCTCAATCCACTCATCGCCCAGCCTGTATCTGTGCTGGGGATTGCTCCAGCCCAGATGCAGGACCTTGCACTTGGCCTTGTTGAACTTCATGAGGTTTCCATAGGCCCACCTCTCCAGCCTGTCCAAGTCCCTCTGGATGGCCTCCCTTCCCTCCAGCGTATTGACCACACCCCACAGCTTGGTGTCATCAGCAAACTTGCTGAGGGTCCACTCAATCCCACTGCCCATGTTGCTGACAAAGATGTTAAACAGCACCAGTCCCAATACCAATCCCTGAGGAACCCCACTTGTCACTGGTCTTCCCTCAGGCATGGAGCCACTGACTGCAACTCTCTGAGTGCGACCATCCAGCCAATTCCTATTTTAAAATTCACTTGTCACTTATATAACTGTTCATGCTGTCTTCTGCTTATTGTCCCTTGAATTGAGTTTCCAGTGTAAAAAAAATTGAAAGTTTTGTAGTGTCAGAGCATTAAGACAACATATAGCTTAATTTCTGCCCTGATCATATAAAGGATGGTACTGTTCCTTTACTCAGCACTCATAGCTGGGTCAATATACATTTGGGGGAAAAAATGAGCAGATCTTGAATTGAAATATTCATAAACACAAGCCATAGCAGAGAAGAAAACATGATTTTGCCCAGCTTAAGTACCTTCAAGATCTTATAGCTGATTCAGAATAGTTAGTTCAAATGCAGAGCATGTGGGTCACATCCTGGCATCCTCATGCAGAACAGCTGTGTGTCCATATCCCCATGATGTGGCCATTTTGCTTACAGACTTCTAGACATGGCAGCAACAAAAATCTTGAGAAGGTGAGAGATCAGGCAGAGGTGGAGCACATCTGTATATGCTTCGCTTTTTTTCTTGAGGTTACCTACCTATAGGCAAGACCGCTGGCTGCTGTGCAGCAAGCTGTGTGCTGCAGGGTGGTCACCCTGCCTGGGGATAAACCCTGAGTCTGAGAGAGAAGCCTGTTCCCTGTCCCAGAGCTACAGTCCCTCTACACCACCGGCAGAAGGTGAAGAACATGGGGTTTTACTTCTTACCTGGTGTTATGGGCGTGCTTTCACTTGAGCTGAAGTAGATGCCTGCATAAGCAGCAGAACGCTGCCCCTGTTACCAGTCACTGCGGGTCAGCTTTTGTACACAATCTACCAAGGAAAGCAAGGGAGAAGCTGTTTCAAAGGAACCGGGCATGGGAAGCCACTTCACCGGCTCCATTTTTGGAACGGTTCCTCACTATCCAGCCCTTGTGCGAGACTGCCGCGCGCTCCCCAGCAAGGCTGGCACACATGGGGTGCTGGGTCAAAGCAGCCTCCACTACACGGCAAATTGGGGGTGCAGATACTGTGCACGCTGATGGCATGCTTCTCGGGGCTCTCTAAGCCTCTACTCAGCAAAGTAAAGCCAACCATTACTGTTATCATCAGTGCCCTGGACATCTACTTACATACCAGAACCTCATTATGCTACGTGCTGCACAACCCACGATGAATGCCTGGTGCCTGGGACCCTCCTTTATGGATGGGCAGCGGGAGCGTCACTAGCAGCCCCAACAACAGCGAGGCTGTGGGTCCCTGACAGCAGCCATACAGGGAAAGGACCCTATGGCTGAGTGAACTGCAAAGGGAGACCATGTCCTTCTGCAGAGAAAATGAAACCTGTCAGTACTGCTTCAACCTCTAAACCAACGCCAGGCAGGAGAGAAGAGCCTCCTTGCTCTCTGCTTGGGAAGAGCTGTGTTGAAGTTTGCTTACTGGCTTTGTGGGCAGCTTTTCTTTCAGCCCTGTGCCCCATGAGCGTGCAGGAACAGCCTCTGCTTGCTAAGGGCTCTGTGAAGCTCGAGGATGAATGTGTTACTGGGAAGAAAATCTCAGTGTTCAGGTGTAAAGCTCTTTTTGAAGCATTTGAGCATCAGTGAGGGATTAGAAACGCTTCATAATAAAAAGCCACAAGCTGCTTGTGCTGCAAAATATCAAGTGTTAAAGTGATTCTGCTGCAAGATCGTCTTTGTTCAGCACTTTGGGAGACAGTCTACGTAAACTTGCTTTCATCTCCAATAGTCTTTCTTGTCCTTTAAAGCTATGGACTTCTCTTTGCTTTCTGACCCTACTGATCATGAATTTCTGCTGTCGCTCGAAGTCAGCTGAATAACACTTCCTCAGGGAAAGCTGCCATAGTCATCTGCATTATTGTGAGAACCCAGCTCCTGTCTGGTGAAACTGCAGGAAACTGCACCCACCCTGCTTGAATCAAGACTGCAATTATTGAAGACAGAGCAGCAACCACAGGGTACAGAAACCACTTCTGAGATGGTAAACGTTACTCTATCATGCTGCAGTAGTATGGAGCCAGAAGAACTAGCAAACATCATGGACTTCAGACCTGGGAGACATGACACTAAGGCTCAGGAGAACAGGAGAACACCTGAAAGGTGTTGACTGTAGATTTTAAAGACAGAAGAAAGTCTGAGAAGCTGAGGATGGCCTGGTGCAGAGCACCAGTCAGGGATGTCAGGATGCTTACCCTTGCATTGACCCTAAAGGTCTGTGGTTGAGTTGGAGCTGTGGTTTTCAGCCTTAGGGGTGCCACACGTAGCACTGAAGGGCTCTACAAGAGGTGACTGGGAAGATCCAGTTCAAATACCCTGTACATCAACTGAGCAAGTTCAAAGCCCCACTACTAAAAAAAACCAGGAGACTATCAATTTAAATAAGGTTGACAAACATGAACTAAAGACCATTTGAATGCTGAACTTGACCAAGTATTATCAAAAATACCTTACAGCTGAAAATGAAGGAATATTATTTAGAAACAATAAGTCTCATAGGAGCTCAAGTCCTGCTTTCAAAGTAGCTTGGTTTTTGGGATGCTACACTGTACTCTGGGTCACTGGGTTTGACCACACTTCTGAAGTCTGGATTTGGACTCCCAGGTCACTAATGGGGTATATGATTATCATTTTTCACCTAAGAAATCCTACCTGTTCCCTTGTCAATACCATAGATGTGAGGACAGCTGTCACAGGGAAAGATGCTTTAAAGCTGCAAGTACAAAACCAGGCTGCTGGGCTTTGGCATGGCCCGTCAGCAAGTCAGACTGCAGCAACTGCCTGGTGCACAAAGATACAGCGGCGCTACTGACAGCAGACTGAGGCCAGAGGCTCGAGTCCCTCATGTCACCATGAATAAAAATCCAAAAGGCAGAAGGCCCTGACCCCCTTGTAGAAACTGAGCCCTGGCAGGTCGTGTATCCTTTTAAGCAGTGAGAGACCCAATTTACTTAGGGAGCTTACAGTTGCTTTGCTAAACTGAAGGCTGTTGTTACATTTACCACATTTTTCTTTCCTTCCCCAACACTGCTGTTACCGGCAGAGAACAGACACCGTTTCTGGTGGGGGTTGAACCTCCTGCCAGTGGCCTTCCCTGGTAAGATGCTGCTGTGGGACTCCATGGTGGAAGCTTGGTGCACGCCTCTCACAGAGTGCAGCTCGCTAAATATCGTAGAAATAAACAGGCGAGGTTGCCTTGGACATGCCAGCCAACGGGCAAGCTAAAAGCCAAGGAAATTGTTCCAGAAAAAAAGAAAGAAAAGAAAAGCTTAATCTTAGTAAAAATATAGTCCCTGAGCACTGGCAGGGTCAGGGTCAGATTGGGTTACGTGTTGTATAAGCCCCCGTTATACAAGCCAAGGCAGGGCAGAGGCTTTCCCAAGACCATTCAATCCTGCTTTCTCTTGCTCAGTTTCGCTGTTGCTCCCTCATTCCTTCCTTCTCACTGTCCCTTCTCCTGATACTTGCTTGGACATCAGACAGTCAGTCCAAGTGCTTCCATCGCCATGATTTAGGAAATCACACATATCACTCGGTCTTTAAATAAAATACGAGTGTGGGAGCTTATGAGTGGACCTAAAGTAACTCACATGAGTGGCTGCAATAAAGGCAGCTCCTTATACGCTGCTTATCTGTGTAACAGACAAAAAAAGGCGTATTATGCACTAGGGACCCAGCCTGCTGTAATGCGGAGCAACCAGACCCCAGTGCCCAGAAGCCGTCATCGCTTAGACCTGTGCAGCCTGAACCACAACAGCAAACGGTGCTGAGGGGACTCCTGATAGTTGAGAAAAAAGGCACCGCATGCACGTTTCATAGAAATGACATTACTGTTACTATTCATCCCCTGACCAACTTTAAACCATCTGTGGAGGACATTATTTTCCCCTTCAGTCATGCATACTCCCCTCAGGGCACTCCATCACAGAGATTCTGTTTTTCCATGAAAAAAATGCCCTAACAGCGGCAAACTAATATCTTTGCCAACGCTCACCAGCCCTCTCTTTGCACCCCAGCATACACTCTTCAGACAGATGTTCTGAAAGCATCTTCGGGCTATTTTTTTTTCCAACAGAGCAATGTAAAGTAAGGATGCTCCTCCTAACAGGCTCCCAGAGTGCATTTCCTCCTCCAGAAACAGCTGCCTTCAATCCCTTGACTCTCGCTTTGCCAGATTACTTTCAATTCTCTGTTCTGATCACCTAGAGAAAGGCAGCATTCACCAGAAGAAACATGCACCCTCAAGAGTCAGAACCACAACCCCCATTTGAAAACCTACTCCAGCACAGTACAGACGCACTACTTTTGACATTTTTTCTCATTTCTACATGTTTGAGTAATTGCTCTCAACTCAGCATGCTTCTGCAATACTTTGAAGCTCATTTCTCTGGTTTTAATATTCTAAGTTTGACTCCAAGACCCTAAAGAGCTGCTGAAATATATACCAGCAACTCATCGTAGTTTTCCAAAGCAAAAGAAATATAAAACGTTGTAATGCAAACAGCAAATTCATTGCAGTTTTCAGAATTATGAAGAATATACAGGTGCCCTAACAAACACAATTTGCATCTTGACAAGAAGGGAAGGTAAATATCTAAAGCAGTCTTTTCGTGACGGAGGGAAAGAACAAAACAGCAACCAAAACCCACTGACTTTAGAGAATCCCAGTTGAGGCTTGCCCCTGTAGTAGGAAGAGAAGAACACACAGTTTTACTCGGAAACTGGAGAGCTTAAACTTTTCAGACCTGGCCAGTATCATACAATAGAACAGACTTTCTGTTATACGTTATACAATACTGGACAGGTATCAAATACCTGTATCACTCATATTTCCCTGCCCCCTTCTATAGACTCCTTTGAAAATTTTCAGTCTTTACCACATCTGTCTGAGGACTCTTCCTTGCAAAGCCAAGCTGCCTGCTCCTTGCAGTCTGTTTTTCCTGCAGCACAGTAAATTGCTACTGTTTCAAACGCTTGGGAAAAAAAATTGAATTAAGTCCAAAGGAATATTCTGATTGCCAGTGGCTGTTCTCTCTGTCTTAACCTAGATCAGTTTGACATAAGCCATTTATTTCATGGTTAACCCTGGAAAAATCCTGCAAGGAATATAAATTAATGCATTAATCCTGCTCACCAGTTTGGTTCCACTTAGGTTTGGATGAAGGAGGTACCGCGTTGCAACCCCGGCTCAAATTTACTGCTTCGAATGCTTTAACAAAACACACTCCGGAGCCCTTTGTGCGATCCTCACACAAACTCTTTATTGCAGAGGAGAGAAAGAGACACCACTGTAAGTGCTGAGCATTACAATGAAACATAAAGCAGCATTAAAGTTGCCCCGTGCTTAATGCTGCGGTTTAAGCAGCTAATCTTGTTTCCGTTGAATGGCATGTTCATTACAGCAAATAAATCAGTAATGTGTAGGATTATTGAAGAGGAAAGACATATCAAACCAGTTTAGGGCATCATATTGATTTTTTTATTTATTTTTTTTAGTGTCCAATTTAGCTTGGCGTTTTTCAACAGTCAGTTCTAATAAACGCTTGTATAGCACAGATTAAGCAGGTGGGAATGCTGCCCAGAAAGAGTATTATGAATAACTTAAGGCACTGATTTAATTGCAGCAATCCATGATACTTACTGTGCTGGCACCAGAGGGGAATTTTCAGCATTAAAAGTTAAAACTTCAACCAAGCTACTAGCGAGTATCTCTCTCTTTTATTAAGTATTTGAAAGACCTTTCCGATACTGTCACCTCAGATGGGAGTAGGGGAAGATTTCAGGGTTCATTTAACTATTGAACTTATTTCCACCACTCATTATTTTTAAAAATTAATTAGCAGTTTATTCAACACAACTTTCTGTCTCTGACACTGCAAAATATTGCAACAGCATCCCTGCTGTCCTGCCACCTGCTCGGCCATATTCTGCCCAGTCCCACTTGCAAGGAAGATGCACAGAAGCAAAAAAGCCCAAACCCAGCTCACCCTTCAAGCAGCAGGCTCTTGTCAAAGCTATACTAGCGTATTCCCATATTCCTTCCCCACAGCGCCAGTTCCCTGGCACTATCCTTGCCACAGCTCAGAGAAATGAGCAGGAGCAACTTGATCCAACTTTGAAACGACCCTGTTTTGAGCAGGGACTTGGCCTAGGTGACCTCCAGAGGTCTCAAAGCAGGACTGGCAGGAGAAGCAGCACAGTTAAGACTGAGGTGAAAGAGCAAAGTGCTCCCCAATGCCAAATGGCCTCCCCTTAGCCTCAGCAAGTATCTATGTCCATGTAGAGTGGAGATCCCCTGTAAAACATCAGTGACATTTGCAGTAAAACCAAGCTCCCGTCCCACACACCAACACATCCAACCAAGGATTTGGCAGGAAAGTTTTATCCGGGGGGAAAAATGCAGCTTTTTGTTCTCTGTATAAGGATGAAAGTAACAAAATTTCCCTGCAAAATGAAAACCTCCCTCTTCCCTCGCCTCTAATTTGTGCAAGGTAGGAAGGTCCACACCAGCTCCAGAGAAGCACACGTGCTCGTGGGTGGTCCCACGCTCTGGCGTCAGCCAGCACAGATCAAGAAGTGCCCCAGGTAGCTCCTCTGGCCCTGAAGCAAATGCTGAGGGAAACCAGTTTGGACCAGCATCACCTTTCAAGCAGAGCAGAAGCAAAGTGTTGAAGCCGTGCGCCCTAGCAGCAGACACAGGTCTGACAGCTCCCTAAGCCCACAGCCAGTCCTGGGTACAGACCACGCCAGAAGCCCTCCCGATGGCCAGCAGACATGCGGGTATCTCTGTATTAAACACTTGCGCTTGGAAAAGGTTATCACACAACTGACTCTCATCATGAATCACATCACCTCCTGTTGTATTCCTTTACGTGTTATTTTTGCCTTAGACGAGACCACTTTTCCAAGATAGCAACCACATTCCAACTCCCAGCACAACACAAGGGTACTAGTTGTGCGTATGTCACCCTGGCTGACTCCAGCAAGTAGCCGCAGACACGGATCACAATGCTGGGAGAAGTAACGCTTCAGAGAAGTTGCAGAATTTATTGGCTCTGCTCTTCCAATGCGTAACTTTTTACACTGGCAAAAATACAGAAGGTGCATCCTGCACAAACTTAATGAAGATCAGGCTAAAATTGCTTATAACAGTCCCAGAAGGAAAATTCACAATAAAGTAGGAACAAAAATTGTTAAGTTACCCATATGTTCTGATTAGGAGCGCAGTGACTTTGCTAATCACACAGCTTATAATTCCAGAGAAACTTTATATTCAGGGCATGAAAACTGATGTATAAATTAGCAGAAACGCAAGAAGATTTGATAGTACTTGATTAACTGGACAATAAGCACCAGAAACAACACATTAGGAAACTGGTGCCATTTTGTGATTGTAACAGACACGTAATAAAGATTAAAAAAAAGCAGCCATTACACAAAATCCAACTATTTTTGGTTTGTTTTAAAGAAAAAGTCCCCTGTTCAGTGCTAAATGGGAGTCCTCACTGAGCCTGAAACAGAACAGGAGCTTTGTAAAGAGCCTTTGAACCAGGATTACTTCAACATAGACAGTGGGATTGAGTGCACCCTCAGCAAGTTTGCAGACAACACCAAACTAAGTGGTGTGGTTAACACACCTGAGGAAAGGGAGGCCATCCAGAGGGACCTGGACAAGCTTGAGAAGTGGACCTGTGCAAACCTCATGAGGCTCCACAAGGCCAAGTGCAGGGACCTGCACCTGCGTCAGGGCAATCCCCACTGTCAATACAGGCTGCGGGATGAAGGGATTGAGAGCAGCCCTGCAGAGAAGGGCCTGGGAGTACTGGTGGACAAAAAGCAGGACATGACCCAGCAATGTGTGCTCACAGTCCAGAAGACCAACTGTATCCTGGGCTGCATCAAAAGAAGCATGGCCAGCACGTCGAGGGAGGTGATTCTCCCCTTCTACTCTGCTCTGGTGAGACCTCACCTGCAGTGCTGCCTCCAGCTGTGGGGCCTCCAGCATAAGAAAGACATGGAGCTGTTGGAGTGAGTCCAGAGGAGGGCTATGAAGATGCTCAGGGGGCTGAAGCACCTCCCCTATGAGGACAGGCTGAGAGAGTTGGGGCTGTTCAGCCTGGAGAAGAGAAGGCTCTGGGGAGACCTTATTACAGCCTTCCAGTGCTTAAAGGGGGCCTGCAGGAAAGGTGGGGGCAATCTTTTTAGCAGGGCGTGTTGTGAATGGACAAAGGGTAATGGTTTTAAACTAAAGGAGGGTAGCTTTAGACTAGATATAAGGAAGCAATTTTTTACAGTGAGGGGTAGTGGAACACTATAACAGGGTGCCCAGAGAAGTGGTGGATGCCCCATCCCTGGAAATGTTCAAGGTCAGGTTGGACGGGGCTCTGAGCAACCTGATCCAGCTAAAGATGTCCCTGCTCACTGCAGGGGGGTTGGGCTAGGTGACCTTTAAAGCTCCCTTCCAGCCCAAACAATTCTATGATTCTGCAATACCATCCTCAGTATCACATAATTCAGGTACCCTTCCAGAAGAAAGCAGTTGCTTTTAACAGCTGCTTTTAAGCAACTCGGAAGCAAGTCCCTGTTGCCATCCCACTGCTTGCTCCCATTCCCGACCTGCACAGGCAGCCCACCTGTGTGTCCCATCACAAACCAGGGGGGTACCTGCGCACAGCCGCTCTGTCTCCCTGCTCCCAGTCCCCAACCTCACCTCCACCAAGGAGCCAGAGCCTCCCCTTTCCAGCTCAGCTGCAATCAAGGCCCCATTTGTACTCTCTTTTCTCAGGGTCCTTCAACTACCTGTGAACTTCAGCAGCCTTTCCCTCTAAAACACTTTGTTCCAAGTGTGCTTGCAAACCCCCATTTCCACCCTCAATTACTCTCTGAGCCTCTGCTCCACTCATTGGGCAAATCCCCTGCTCTTCCCACATGCCCTTCTCCTGCGCTTACTCCCTTTCAAGTCCCCCTTCCAAGCATCCAGGCAGCCGGCACTGGCATTACAACTTTCCCAGCCTTCCTGGAAGCCCCTTGCAAGTGACACACTGAGATTTAAACTTGTCTTTGAGATATCCACATCCTACACCGCTAGTGCGCACGGCTACCACCATCAGGTGAGACACCCGGCTCTCTCCATGGTGAGGCACTGCACTGCCATTTTTGAAGAAATCTTCCAGCTCAACAGCAATCCAACACCGTGCTCGCTGAGGCTGAAAGAGTGGCCAGTGCAGGCCTCCCCACAAAGACAGCAAATCACCCTCATTAGCTTTACTCACGCACACCCATCCAAGAAACTCCGCTGCAACTAACAGGAGCCTTTCCATACACTTCAGTAGGCTCTGAGTGAGCTGAAACTCCACCCTTTCTGAGCAGTTGCTCAGTTCATTTGCTCCGTAATTCAGCACAGCACTGCTTTGAAAACATCTTTCTGATGCAGTTTTCCTGCAAATGGCATAATAAGAAATAATAAGCAGGTGCTTCTGAACACAAACCCAGAACAGCGGAAGCATAAAACAACTATAAATGAAACAATTAAGTAACCACACTGTTGACTGTTTATTGACAATCTTTATTAGAGCGACTTTCCATGTTTAGAGGTTTCCTAGAAAGTATAAATAGGAATGAAAGTGGTACCTCTCAGTAAGAAACCTTTATTTGCACAAAAAGACACAAACAACTAGTATTTCAAAGTTCATCCTATTTAGTACATATAATACCAAAAAGGCAAAAAATAAACCAAGATGAAAGACTAGCAGCTAAAAAGAATTCGAGTTCTCCTTCAACACAGCCTGTGTGCTTCCATATTTCTCTACGAAATAGAGTATAAAGAGAATTCAATCCATTTATATATTAAATATCCTACCAAAAATATAACACTGTGTAAAGAAAGTTAGTAGTACAAAGTTCGGGGGGAATAAAAAAAAAAAGAAAAAGGAGAAAATAGTAGCTGTAATATTAAAAATTTCAAGTGTAAACTTTACTGCTGCTTTAAAATAAAACACAACAAAAGTCACATGAGTATTTCCGTTTGGCTTAGCAGCCAGGAAAATAAGAAAAGCTGATTTTATTTTTTTTTTTTTAAAGTGCTTAACCACCATATCCAAAAGTAATGACTTTCAGACCTACTTAACATGAATGTGCTCAAAAAGCCACTGCTTACAGTATAAAAGCTGTCATTCTGAAATGCTGCACATACAAACTGCCTTTATCTGCACGAATGAAAGATTGCTTTGAACAGCTCTCAATCATATGATGTCCCAAATCAATGTAATGCTATTAGAGCAGGCAGCTGAGTAAGTCCCAGAAAGTTGAAGTTTAAGAATAACAGATACAAAAAATAATCTTTTTTTTTTTTTTTAAAAGGCAGCATGCCTCTCCCAGCCGCGAGAAGGTAACTTTATGTAATAAGCAAGAGAAACACAGTTTTATGTTACTGTTGTAAACTACCTAGAACAAACTGGCTGTTGCCCTAGTAATTCACATGTTTAACAGAGGGAGATAAATACTTCTTACCAATAAAATGCAAAAAGGCAATCGTGGGTGAGAGCAATCGCTAACACAGCATTTCACTTAATATTAAACATACTGTCAACCTGACTTTAAAAGGGACAGTATGTCCTAACTAAAAAAAAAAACACTACACAGAAAATAACAAGAAAAACAAGAAAACCAAGGACTTGAAGAGCTTTAGGACTGTTTCGTTACATTGTTATATATTTATTTGAGCCTTAGTGCAAAGGAAAAATTTAACATTCCAGGCTCCAAAGCAAGTCAAATACATGAGACTATTTCATAGGGGTTTTTGACAGACATCAGACACACAGATTCCAAGAGAAATTTAATTTTTTAGCTGTAATGGCCATTCATTTTTATCTCAAGGTTAGAAAACACATTTAAAAAATGGGAGCAAAGACTCTGGGATTCATTAACCTCAAGTACAGCTATAAATCGTTTCAACCCCACCACTCTCCCAAATCAGGACTTTCCCAACAAAACTGAACCATCAGAATTGCTGCAGCCATTGAATTGTGCCCACAGGCCCCAGTCTGTCAGTAGCACTAATCCTCCCCCACAGTTACTGTAACAATTTCTCTATCAGCTTTGGAATCCTGCGAGCCTGAATTTGTTTACATTCTCCTACTTCAGAGGCCTGATTTTTTTTTTTAACTATTTCTTGAAAGTCATCAGTTCCCAACACAGTATCTTCATTGTCCTTCAGGACAGTTTTTAAGTTAGAGAACCTTCCGGTTCGTTTACCACTAAAATACATATTATCTAGAAAAGGTAGCTTTTCCCCTGCAAAGTTCCTCCATATTAAGTCATAGCAAGCTCTAGACCAGGAAATTCAGCATCTCCAGTGATTTGACTTTACCTCACTTCTCCTCTACAAAAACAACAACAAACCCTTTATAATGAAAAAGGAAAGGAAATAAACAGTGAAGCATCCAGTTACTTGTGCAGATACCTAAAATAAGCCTCTGAAAATGTAACATTTGAAAAGCAATGATTTTAGTGGTTAAAGTGTGCAAATGACTAAATACCTGTTTCAGAGATAACTGAATACTGCAGTCATCAACGATTACTATTCAAGTCTAGCACTGGCAGTTCTGTTGCTTTTGTTGCTGGCTTTGGACATTATATATTTCCACTTTCTCAGCATATTTCATGCCTTTTTTTTTTTTTTTCTTTTTTAACAGGTACCAGCAGCATGACTTCAGAGCAGTATAGGAAGGATGGAAACTTTTTCTTTTTTAAAGGTTTCCTCTCCATCCCGAGCCTAGCAAGACTGAGTATTTTGTGGAATTAAACAAAATGTTTCAAGAAGGAACATCAAATACTATTTTAAGTTTTGTCTGTCTACAAAAAACACCACAAAAAGATTCAGAATCTCAGGTTTCTGTCAAACAAATAGGAAAAATATGGGAAAATATCATGCAAGGAAAGTGTAGCTATTCTATTGATGAGAAGTACAAAAGCTCAGGAACAGAAAAACACCAGCTTCAGGCCGAGACTGAAAAAAAACACGGATTTTTCAAAACCAGAGTCCATACAGTGTCACATAGCCCTGCCTTGTCGTGTTTGTTAATATCCTTGCTTAGAAGTCAGACAGCATTTTGTTTAACTTGTGTTGCTCTGTATCATTACACTAAACCATAATTAACTCCTCTTTTGTGCCGGCCTCATTCCAACACAATTGTACCCACTGTATACCAGCAGCAGTTCTCAGGTTTTGTTTTGCAGCTCAGCTGTATTTTTCTTGGATGTTCACAAGACTGGCATTTGACTGGATGCGCTTGGCTAGAAAGGAAAAAATTACATGAAAATTAAACACAAAGAATCCCACAAAACTAGTCTCTCCACTCCCTCTATTTATCTGACACAGACTTGCAAACAGCTTTCTGTTCACGTCCCGAAACTTTAATGAAAAGATATGGCTGAAGCTCTTTACTACCCTTCTTCAGGGGACAGCAGCAGACTAATAGTCGCTATTAGCGCCGTCAGCACAGCTGCAGGCAGAGCTGGCTGGGCCCCCTCTCCCACAAGAGCCAAGTGAGTCCCTGGCACCACCCAACTCCAACAGTGAAACGCCAGCACCATCACTTACGCAAAATGAGTATCCGTTTCTTCTGCTTTGAGTGAAGGAAGCTACTAAGATAAAAAACAATAGGTAGGAAGAGAATAAAGGATGAAACTGCAATCACTGGGACTGTATCACTGCAGGGAACAGAACAGTTGAAAGTCCTGCTCCAAAGCTTCCGAGTGATGTTCATCTAAAAGAAAAACATAAGCCATGAAAGCAAGCACACCCATTTCTGCTGCGCAGCACGGCAAACGCTCAGGCCTCAAGACATGCAAGTCTCAAATACGACCTCAGAAAACAACACTAACAGATCTCCCCCCAAAAGCAAGAAAATCCCTGGAAATGTAGAAACGGACAATTTAAACGGAGCCCAGATCTCACATCAAAACTTTTCCAAGCTTCAAAACCAGACTACGCTCAGATACACCGCAGACATTGCCATATGCCTGTTTTCCTAGAGAACTCACTGACAGCCTGCGGGGACAGGGCTAATCCCATACTTTTGACAGCACTCCTTTTGCCCAACCGCTTAAAACCCCACAGTATAACAAAGCTTTTTCCAAACATGTGTCACCAATGCTGAGGACCCCTAGAAACAGCTGCTGTAATAACGAATCCATTATTACACTGGCTAGAACAACAGCAGCAAAGCTTCACATTAAAAGCCAGAAGATTAAGAGATTATTTTTTATTTAAATCCAGCCCTTTCCCCATAACAAGAAGTTAAAGTGCAGCTCCTCAAACTGGAATGGGCCCGGGTAATCAGGAGCTTCAGTCATGCTCCTGCTGCACTGACTGAGGAGAGGACCTAGCAAGAAGACAGCCCCACCAAGCTAACTTTCCCCCACAGGACATCAGCCTGCCAAAGGCACTGCTGCCCGTACTGTCCCACACCAAAAGAAAAGCACAAATAGCTCAGATTCGTAAAGACCTCCGCGACAAACTCTCCCTGTTGAGTATTAATAAATACTTACTGCATCTTCCACGTCGATACACAAGTGTGTGGAGTGCCCAGACTCACCACCTTGCCTGTTCATCCTTTGCAAGTTGTTATACAGGTCATTCAACATCTTGTAGGTTTCGTTGCAGTTTTTACATACTTCTGTGTAGTTATTTGGTGACAGATAGATGGTTTGTCCCTAGGGTTATAAAACAGCATTCACATCGAGTTTTAAGGCATCATAAAAACAACTTAAAAATGAGAGTCAAGTTTGAACCAAAATCCAGATTTCTAGCATCTTAGATTGAGTAGAGGCCCAGACAGACAACTCGCATGAGAATGCAGGAGGAGAACGGACCAACTCTAATTCACTAGGGACAGGATCCCATTTCCTGCAGGTTGTAAATCTCAAACTGCTCCTCGAACTAGCTGGGGGGGGGGGGGGGGGGTGTTTCCTTTTTTTAGAACACATATTTTTAAAGTACCAGTTCCCAGATGGACCAAAAAAAAAAAAAAAAAACAACAAACAACAAAACTGGTAATTAAATGTCATTTCAGAGCCAGAGATCAGGTTCCTCAATACTGTGTTTTGTTTTTAGTTTGCCCACACCTAACAAGTAACTGTTGTTACTGCTGAGCTGTACTGATAAGGAGAGACTTTGCCACAGCAAGCAATTCTTTCCATTTGTGGCCTCTACTACCCCTGCACACAGTATGACACACCTGAAAACAAGACCACAATCGCTAGAGATACTCCAACCCAGTAGTGGCTGTATCAGCTACCCACCGACCACCGGGTTAAGTTCTAGTTCAGACACTTGGCCAGTCCACACTGCTCCTGGCCAAGGCCTATAAAGGCTAGAAGTCATTAATAATTAAAAAACCAGACAAATTTCCTCAGAGATTGTCTCAACTATCCTTTCCCATTTTTACCATTGAATGATCCCAGAACTTGCCCAGTTTCCGACTGAAATGGAACACACGCAGTTTCTTAGGCTACTTAGGGCATTTTCTTTGAGGACAATTACTACATTTATTTCAGTAAGTGAATTATATTGCCTTTGTGATACGGACAAACTTTGTCTACCCGGAATTTTACTAGTCAAAAGAACTGTTACAGTGATTTAAGGTACTGGTCTTTCTGAACTAGTGTGTATTATCACAACGCTATTTAGAGATTGAATTAAGTCAGAAGCCAACAGTTCTCCAAAGAGGCAGAAAAAGAGATTGCAGCATGCAGACACGATGTTTCTTACTATATAATTATCAACTATTGTGAATTCAGAAATTCTGATGTGAAGTAGCATTGCAATTACATACAAAATGAAGTCAAGGTGAATATCAATTAGGATTAATTTTAGGCTCTTGATCTGTAAACATCTGCATTTTACAGATCATTATTTTATCTGCCTAAAATTCACAAACTCACCAGCCATTTATTTGCCTAGTACATATCTGCAGTTTATTCAGCATAAGATTTTGCTAGCAATTAGAGGATTTAGTGCTTCTCTTAAATACACAGCATAAATACCTGAAGGTTATGTTCAAAACATGTCAGAGATTTATTGAATAAATCCAGGAATTCTACAGTAGAATTCGATAATCCCTCACTGCTGTTCTTTAAACAATCTGTCAAAGAGAAAGAAAAACATCAGGATATTCTAATTTCTAACATTTCCATACCCGACAAGCCCCAGACACTCCACTCCTGCAGAAAGAGCTCTCGACTATAAAAGACAGGTCTAGTCAACACTGCAGTTTCCTGCCATTGATGTCCCAGACCCGCTGACCTAACTCTTCATCGAGAGCATATTTCAGAATTAATTGGCCTTGATTAAGTGAAAGATGAAGACTATCATCAAGAGCTTTCTGAAGAGGAGGTCTGAATTATCTTTGGACTTTTAAGATAAAACAAGGCATTACTTTTATTTTCTACCCTGAAAGTCGGGCTTTGCCCAGCAACAGTTAACAGCCATTACGTGAACACAGAAGCACCAGCGGTGGAGAAGAAACGGAGAACATCCAGGAAACAGCTAGACCACGAACACAACAGCAAAATCAAGAGCATAGCTTATTACTGTTTAAGAAAAGAGCTGACCATTTCACCAGCTTTGAGGGGAACTCTGGGGCTTTCCTCCCAGTCACAGGCTCAACCCTACCATGCTACTGCTTCCATCCATCCCACCCCACTTCAGGTGCTCTAATCAGACAGACCCTTGAAAACAACAGCGGGCTGAGAATTTAGATGTTCAGCAACAGCACCGTAACAGCAAGCCAACATCGTAGAAAAACCTCCTGAAAGAAGGAAATGCCACCAGTGCTGAGGGCAAGCGTTCAGCTGGACACTGAGCAGGCAGCGCACAGGTCACAGGCCAAGCACGGCAGGAGAGCACAGACCAGAGCTCCTCCTGTACTGCCTTTCCAGCCCTCACACAGCACAGACTCACAAATTAAAAGAAACTCTTCCGGGCTCTCAAGGGACTCTGCAGCAAACCCGGCATCTCCGTAGCGCTATTCCCTCTGTTTTCTAGTGCACCTCCTAGCGCAGGATCCCACTTCCCACACCAGGGAATGGCAAAAAGCCACAGCTCAGCTGTAAACATGGCACAGCACCATCAGCACAGGGACACAGAGATACCGGGATGGACTTGGACACCCTCCACCCATAAAACGAAATCAAAAGCATGGCTGTGAAGCAGATACTGTTCAACGTGTAAACACCCCAGAGCTACTGACTTTATTAACAAACAAGGAATAGTTTCTTATGTAAGTTTTTTTTTTTAAAATGGGAAGACAGAGAAAACCAGAAGAAACTGCAATGAAGCAAAGGAAAGTCTCCATCAATGTCTGCAGGTCACAAAGAAAACTAGCAAGCCTACCTGTTGAAAGCCTAGCCTAAAAGAAATATTTATATGACAACTAAGTTTTCCAACAGGCTAGCACCCTCAGATCTTGGCAGTACCCCTTACAGAGTAAAAAGCTCTTGTACCCTTTGCTGGAGTGGCTCTAGTTTAGAATTTTTGTGTTATCTACTGCCTGTATCTAAACATACATTCTGATTAGTGCAAATGTTAGGGACTAAGTCGTAACAGTAGCAGGAAAGCTACACAACAGTCACGTACTTGCACAGTTGGCTGCCTCCCAGGTTTCGTTAAAGAACTCCGAAAGGGTCACAACTATTTGCAGCCTATCTGAGGTCAAGATGCTTTTGGCACAATTGTGGCTCTCAGAAGAATTCTAGAATAAAAAGGAAACAACAAAAAAAGCAATCAGATGTTAAAAATACACAGGGAAAATTTTGAAACATATTTTAGGTGAGCACAGCTAAACAATCACGACATCATGTTGATATTTCTAGAATAGGCCGAGCAGAATTGACGGAACAGTAAAAATCTTTCGATCCTCCAATTCATACTATAAGCGACACTGCTCACTGCACATGGTCTCTGAACACCCACTAGGACTGCATGCAAGTCAGTCAAAAATACCTGACCGCAAAAAAAAAAAAAAAAAAAAAAAAAAAAAAAAAAGCAAGCAGAGACACAGGGCCTCCTCTGGCAGGTAGCTCCTATTCACCCGTTTCTGGGGCACTGCCCCAGGAGCCAACTCAAGGCACGTGCAGACAGAGGGGAGGACAGAGTCATTCTTGTTAGGCTGAAGGAGTATTTGAAGGAGCTGAATCAACAGACTGGCCTCAAAACGAACCAACCCCAAACAACCTCCAAAACCACTGTACTAACGTACCGGATCAGCAGCAAACTTCCCTCTGATGCAGCTATACCAGCACCCACAGCCACTCTCCCAAGCCTGTGACCAGGCCAGGCTCTCGTCCTCCCCAGACATAGGTACCAAGCTCACCTGTCTTAGCAAGCCACCAAACACACCCCATCCTCAAAGCAGGCACTGGCACAACTTACAGCAACTTATTTTCTAGACCAAGCTCATAAAAAAACACAGAGCAACTATAAAAGTATAGAATGATAGAATCATTAGGTTGAATAAATCTCCGAGATCATCAAGTCCAACCATTGACCTAATACCACCATGCCCACTAAACCATGTCTACAAGTGCCACATCAACAGTTTTTTTGAACACCTCCAGGGACGGTGACTCCACCACTTCCCTGGGCAGCCTGTTCCAATGTTTAACCACTCTTTCAGTAAAGAAATTTTTCCTGAAGTCCAAAAGTAGTTACAGAATAAACAGGAACTATCCCTATCAGAATTCAGAATATGTTTTTCTCCTTCAAAGCTTTATTTTCTCCCTCAAACCACTGATATGAAACCATGACCTCCAGTCAGCTGACTCCTGTGCTCTAGCTCCCGGTTTCTGGCTGCTAAATTGACTTAAGCACTTCTCAAAATTGCCAGAGCTGCCAAAAGTCTCTTTGATAAGTGACACGGGACATATGAGAAAATAATCTCTTCAACGAGAAACATGTTCCTTGTAGAGCTTTATGAGAGATTCAGTTTCCACTGAATCAGTTTCCACCTCTCTCTGTTCAAACAGGTTTATTTTTTAAAGCAGTTTCCCTTGGAGACTCAACTGCAGAAGCTGAATATTGCCACATCTGGTAACTCCTACATTCACCCGCTTTCATTTCTACTGAATTACAAACAGATATGCAAGAAAGTCGTTTACGCAGGAAACTCTCTGGTTGCTTCATGAAGGCCTTTAACCGTGGCACTTCCTCACCAGCTGGACTCGCGAGTGGGAGAAAGCACTTTAAAGCCAAAACCGAACCAAGCAGACCTATATCATTCCTTAAATCTGTTTGCCTAATTTATTCTTTAATTAGCCTAGTGAGGAGGATTTCAGAGATGTCCAAAACGTCACTTTGCTGCTTCTTTTGCGTTGCACTGCAACTACTGTAGGATAGCAAAAATAAAAACATCAGCTATCTAATTACTTGTGATCATGGATTGAGGTTGTAAGAGTTCACTTCCTTCATTTATTTGCTTAGTTAAGCCACACACAAAAGGAAAGCCAAGCGCTCGCTAATACAGATATGTCTTCCATACCACACAGTGGACCAGTCCTCCCAGGCTGCCAGTACTCAAGCAGAGCAGCTGCAACGAGTTCATACATATTCTAAGTACTGGGATGTTTGGCAATCTAACCCATGCCAAAACATCACACTGAAAGCACCCAAGATAATTTCACACTCAATTTCTCCTTTTTGCATTACCTGGTCACTGGTACGAAACAGCTTCCGTATGAGACACAAGCAAAACAGACTACAGGTTTGCAGACTAGAACAAGAGACTACTGGTGAGATATTTGCCCTGTGGAGGACAATTATCAAGTGAATGTCCATGTGCTTTTCCAATACAAGTGCTGGGGTGGTGAGGGGAAACGCTGACAACACAACCAGGAAGTGACACTTCTTCACACGACAGCTAACTAAGCTGCGAAATGGCTTGCAGCAGGACACTGTGGCACCAGAAGTTTAGTCTGGGTTTAAAGAACAACGGCTATCTCTTGTCAATGGCAATTTTACATACAGATTCAGAAATCCCAAGACTGGAAACACAATCCAGGACACCACTATAAATTTGCTCTCTGCTTCTACTCTTACCAGGGCACCCACTTCTACCTGTTGTCAGAGAACGGACAAGGGTCCTTTGGTCTGATCCACTATTGCCACCCTCGCACCATCCCAGGGACTACCTTTTACAGATGGATAAACTGGACGAGAACACGCAAAACTAGTCATGAACCACCTCCAACACTAAGAAGGGGGGGGGGGGGATCAAGAGTCTGGAGGACATAAACAGAAGACTCAGCTTCAGTCAAGGTTTATCACTGGTGCGGCCCATAGATTCCAGTCAGCGCTCAGGACTTCTAGTTGGTGCCACACACTCCCATCACCTTTGGAGCCAAGAACACTGTGACACAGCTCCCCACAGATGATGTGCATCACTCACCACAGCTTCGGAGACCATCATTTTTCCAAGAAGTGCTGGACAAATAAGCAGGGTTCCTCATTCGTGCTACACAACGACCCGTGAGCCAGAGCACCACTTTAGCCATTGCTACACCAGCAAGAACTCAAGTTTTTCCACGTGCACAGAGGAGCAAAGCTTTTCTCTGCAGGTGGAGCTACTGGCCCCTAACCATGCCAGGAGCTGGCTGCACGGATCACACCACAGTGCTGGGCAGCAGAAGGCAGCTGTCACTGGTAGAGGCACTCCCAGCCCCTACTAAACCGCCTTACACACCCAGCGGGGCTCACAGCATGGGAATTGACCTTCGCAGGCCGGAGATCCGCTCACCCAAAAGGCAGGTGCCCCGCTCACCGCGTTAAGTGTCACAGGTCATGCCGCCAGCCGCGCCCAGGCCTGGCCTAACACGCACCACCTCTCCTCACCCTCCGCCCAGGGCCAGGGTGCGGAGCTGGGCGAGACACTCGCCGTCAGGCCGCAGGAGCCGCGGGGAAGGGCGAAGCAGCACTGTCTCGGGGTGGGACCCCTCTGCCCTCCCGAACACCCCACACCCACTCGCGTACGGCCCAGCTGCGCTCTCACGCGGAGCTTACGTGACTAGAAGCGCCGAGCAAACACCCACCCGGCCCGGCGCCGCTGCGGGAAGGGCCGCACGCTGGTCCCCGCCCCGGACAGCTTCGCAGCCCCCCTCGCCCGCCCCCTGCCTGCCCGCCCGGCCCCGCGGACGCACCCCGACGGCGCGGGCGATGTTGCCATACTGTGCGATGAGGCGGCGGTAGTGGCGGTGGCAGGCCTGGCAGAGCCGCACCGGGCGGGCGCGGCGGCCCAGGCAACCCGTCAGCGCCGCGCTGCCCTCCGCGAAGGCGGCGAGGAGGCGGCGGCACTCCGGCTCCAGCTCGGGCAGGTCGCCGGGCAGCCCCGCGCCCCACAGCTCCTCCGCCAGCTCCTCCGCCTCGCCCAGCGCCTCCAGCGCCAGGGGCCGGTGCGCTTCCCCGGCGGCGGGGCCGAGGGCGAGCGCCAGGGCGGGGAGCAGCGGCAGCAGGTAGCGCAGCGGCGCCATGGCGGCCGCGCCGAGGAACCGGAAGCGCTGCACCGGCAAAACGACCCGCCTCCGCCGAGGGGTGCCGCAGCGCATTGGTCGCGGCGGGGAAGGGGGCGGGGCGGGGCGGGGAAGGGGGCGTGGCGTGGCGGGGAAGGGGGCGGGGCGAGGCGGGGAAGGGGGCGGGGCGGGCGGGGAAGGGGGCGGGGCGGGGCGGGGCGAGGCGAGGCGGGGGCGGCAGGGCAGGGCCGGGCCGCTGCCCGGGGCACGGCGTTGAGGCGTCCCCGGGTCCCGGTGCGGACAGGGGGCTGTGCTGCCCAGAGGGTGACCTGCCTCGGGGCACCTTGTGCTCCGTGGGGAGCGCAGTTTCAGTGCCCTCTGTGTCAGCCAGGTGACACTCTTCATCCGAAAAGGGGATTCAAAAGTGCCTGCGGTGCGGGAAGCGACATTGGAATGGCGCTGGAAATACAGCAACACTCAGAATGAAAGTCCCCAAACCAGAGAAAAAGTTGGTGAGGGAGGAACAAACCTCATCTTTCTGCAGACAAAGGGTTTCCCACGTTTTATCTCAAGCCAGACACCCGTGCTGGTACCTGGCCCCAAACTTCCCCACGGCTGCTTCTCAATGAAGCCGCAGCCACCGAAGGAAAACTCTTCCTGGAGCAGGAGGAGCGAGTACAGCAGCGGGTAATCCCCTCCCCAGGGGCTGCGGTGCCAGACGGGCTCCTCTGCCCGGCAGGACTTTGGCCCCGTGCCTGTCCCAGCTGACTAAAGCCCTGCTCAGCCGTTTCAATGGGCTGAGTCCGGGTTTCCTGGTGTTTGGGTCAGACAGAGGCAGAGCAGAGTCCTTTGGGAGTACCAGAGCCGGGCGGGAACGGTTCCATCCGTTTCTGGCGGCTCGTTCGGTAGGATACACGTGGCACTGGTGATGGGAGGCAGCACTGGCTGACGGTGGTATGAGGGTTGTGACAGCTGCCGGGAGTTCAGCGCTGCTTGAAGCGGTTCCCCATGCACCCAGCTATCTCCAGCTCTGTGTCACCTGGCCCGCCTGCCGTCACCTTGTGCCAGTCGTGCAGTGAATACCACAGCATGGAAACGTCCAGGATGGATTTGTGCTGTTGGGTGGAAACACGACCTCAAAGGTGATGATAAACTTGCCATCAGGCAGGCAAAGAGAGTCCAACGGAGAGCATCTGGCTTCTACATGGGCCAAATACCTCGGCTCCGAAGAAATGGCTTTCAAAGCAACAGAGGGAAACAAACGAAAACCGGGTCATGAGTATGACACAGAGAAATGATGGAGCATGATCAAAAATGTACCAGATTGCCTGTACTTGCAAACTGATCAGGCTGAAGGTCCCGGTTTGGGTGCCAGAACTTCCCTGAGCCCCTGCTGCCTGGTCTCCGAGCAGACCCCAGTGAGGTTTTGGCCAAGGCCAGGCTATGCCCCCCGCACAGCACCTGCTGGTTTGGGGACCGTGTCTGGCCAGGTCACCGCCTTTGGAAGCCTGAAGCTGCTAAGCAGGACACACGTGGCCGGGTGGCTCCAGGGCCAGAGGATGCTCCCCCTTGCTTAGCTCCCGAGCAAGGGGGGCGGCCTAAACACCGAGAAACTTTGGGGCAGCGGTGCTGCCTGCCCCAAGCCGGCAGCCACAGCCCTGAGACGGGGACTGGGGGCTGCTCACCGCCTGTAAGCGACCCTCGGCCCAGCCGGCGGCCAGGAGCACGGGTGGGCCCGCACTGCAGCACCCCGGGCGGGCGGGCAGGAGGGCAGGAGGGCAGGCAGGAGGGCAGGGGCAGCGTGGCCGGCCTGGCCGCATGCCCCCAGGAGAGGGCAGCAGCACTCCCGCGCTTAGCCCCACCGAGGGGCGGCGGGGGGCTGGAAAGGGCCCTCGGCGTGTCCCACACCGCCCTGACGGAGCCCGCATCCCCGGGGAGCGATGGAAAAGCGCCCCACACCAGCCGCCCGCCCGCCCCCCTGCCCTCCTCACCGGGGCTCTGCCTCCCGGGGGCCCGCATGGGCACTGGGAAGGGCCGGCAGGGGCCGGCAGGGGCCGGGCGGGCAGAGCTGCGTCTTCATCTTCGCGGGTCAAGGGGGATGATGCGTTTTCCGACGTGTTAGGAGAGTTAAATGTTCTCCTGCGAGAGAATGTGTTCTTGCTGCGAGTGGAAAGCTGGCCTCGGGGGCGGAGAGGAAAGAGGGGAAAAAAGGGGGGGGAAGAAGCAGTAAAAAAAAAGGGGACGGGGGAAGAAAGAAAAAAAAGAAAAATAAAAAGGGAAAAGACAAAGAAAAAGAGAAAAAGAGAAAGAAGAAAAGGAAAAAGAAAAAGATTTTTAAAAAATTTTAAAAAGGAAAAAAAAGTAAAAGCTTAAGAGATTTAGATGAAATCTCTGAGGCACAACTGAAATCTAAATATTTCTGGCATTAATAAATGTGTTGCTGCAGACCTGTAAGGAAGATGTCTGGTCATAGAGAACTTCTCATCTTTATAAATAATAAACAGGATGTCACAAAGCAAAATTAGAAAGTCACTGACTTTTTCAGCTGTGGTTCAGAAACAGGGCCCAAGAAGGCATGGGCCTTTCCTCTGATCATAGATGGATTTTGCTACCAGGCAGAAATCAGCATTTACCCTAACTAACAATTCGGCTCTTGAGCAAACTTGCTTAGTTTTCTTACACAAGTGGTGCCATTACCTTTCTGCTCAACCTCATCAAGGGGGTTGTACTCATCATTAAAGCAATCGGGATCTGGTCTTGACCAGCAAATCTCAGAAACAGCTCTAATATCAGAAGTCTTGTGTGGTTATACAGTCCCAATTATTCTTGAAAACACATCTGAGTGTTTCAATACCTGCCCTGACTACAGGAAAAAGCGTGTATCATTCAGCAGAAGAACAGTCTTACCCTGACAGTGTAGAAATAGAACACAGCAAATGAGTATTGATTTCCTATGCCACCTTGCTGGATCTGTGGATACGGCAGTATGAACCAGGGAGAATGAGCAGTTTGAAGCTGTGAACCTAGTTCTCCCCTCTGTTTGTCTCCCTGTTGCCTTCAGTGCTCTTTCTCCTCATTTATGCCACTGTGAGCTGAGAACTGAACCCTTTTTTCAAGTTTTCTTGTTATCTTCGAAGGATGATGGCTTGGATAAAGCCTTTTAACCAAAGGTCTGGAAAAGCAGGGGGAACACATGAATGTCAAGGCAGTGCCAGAAAATTAAGTGATACCCTGAATGTAAGGAATAAAGGGGGAAAGGAGTCAGGGACGACTGGGAGGCTGCGTGCTCAGGTAGTGGTATGGCCTCAGAAAGGGAGACTGGGGCAGGCAGAGGCTCAGAGGGCAGGAGGCAGGGGGAGAAGGGGCTCTGCCTCCTGAGCCAAAACTGCAGCCCAGGAGACAGACTGCTCGTCATCTGAAACAGGGGCCAGCGAGAGCAAGGCGATGTGAGGGATGTCCATGGAGAGATGTCTCTGGGGTTGTGGAAATCGAAATCTTTTTTTAATCTTGACTGATTTCATTGCAAATATGGCAAAGCTCAACACGAGCAAAGGATCAGCATATTATGTCTTCCTGCACAGCAATCCCCTGCCTATGGAAAGCTTTTCTTCCCTGTCTCCACTAGTTCTGCGTGTCCCTACTAGTTCACAGGGCCAATGTTGGCTCCTTCATGTGCTGGTCATGGCTGATGTCAAAGCCTGACAGTGGGTCACCCAATTCAATGACTGTGTTTCAGACTCCACAGAGCATCAGAAAGCAGTCCAAAAGACAGTTGCACGTAATTAATTAGCTGAGGGCACGCACACATCCCTGTCACAGCCTAGAATATGAATTTACAGGGAAATAAATATGTTAAATAAATTATCAGGACGTTGACGCATTTTTGGTTAGTTGCAAGTGAAAATCATCCAGGCAGTACTGTACAATAGTCTGAGACAATTCTTATCTTCAAAAGATGATGTGATCTTTCTTTGAAAATGATTGACAAACACTCACCTAGCTGCACTATTTCTGACCAGCACGAGCCACCATGCCTGTTAGCACTGTCCCATTGGAGCATTCTGTTTCTATGTGCGTAGCTGTGCTGGTTTTGGCTGGGATGGAGTTAATTTTCTTCACAGTAGCTGTTTTGGATTTGTGCCGAAAACAGCGTTGATAAGGCAGAGGTGTTTTCGTTACTGCTGAGCAGGGCTCACACAGAGTCAAGGCCTTTTGTGCTCCCCACCCCACCAGCGAGCAGGCTGGGGGTGCACAAGGAGTTGGGAGGGGACACAGCTGGGACATCTGACCCCAACTGGCCAAGGGACATTCCACACTACAGAATGTCAAGCTCAGCACATAAAGCTGGGGGAAGAAGAAGGCCAGGGGGACGTTTGGAGTGGTGGTGTTCGTCTTCCCAAGTACCCATTATGCGTGGTGGAGCCCTGCTTCCCTGGGGATGGCTGAGCACCTGCCTGCCCATGGGCAGTGCTGAATGGATTCCTTGGTTTGCTTTGCTTGTGCCTGCGGGTTTTGCTTTATGTATTGAACTGTCTTTATCTCAACCCACGAGTTTTCTCACTTTTACCCTTCTGCTTCTCTCCCCCGTCCCACGGGGTACAGTGAGCGAGCGGCTGTGTGGGGCTTAGTGGCCAGCTGGGGTTAAACCACGACAGCAGCACTCAGGGCAAGAAGACAGAGTCACATCTGCACTAAACCATGAAGAATGAGCAAAATAACAAGTCTGAACAAAAAGTAGTTGATTTGCAGTAATTTTGGTCTTTAATTCAGGAGAACCGCAAAACCTATCAGTGGCTTTGCAAATCCTGTCCTTCAGCCTCAAGCACTCGGGAGCAGCAGCGCTGCATTGGCCACTTGGGAATCAAGGAAGGTCAGACACTTGAAATGTGAAGACACACTCAAGAACACCATTCTCTGGGTGAGTACAAGATACTGCTATCACCAAATAAAGCTTCAGGAATTTTAGGCTTACAGAAAATGGGTGCCAGTGCCTCATACAGAATGCTTTTTTAGGAATGCTCTACAAATTCAGGGTTTATTCCCTGAATTACCAAATTAAACAAGGAAGGAGTAATAGCATCAAAGTGTTCCAAAGGGCTGTTGACTAGATTTACTGACTGGCCAGCTCAACCACATCTGCAATGTGTTTGTCTTGGTCAATTATATGACAAATTGTGAAGCAGATGATTTGCTCACCCAATCCAAACTACCATTCTCGTTTTGGAGAATCATGAACCTCCTTCATGTCAGAGCAAGGTTTAATCAGTTAGATGCCATCTAGTACATCCGAATCCTCCTGTGGCTAGCTAGTACACTTGAGGGGGTGCTGAACCTCCACCCCACATCCCTAAGGGATCAGAGGTTACTTTTCTGACCACCACTGTCCAGAGACACCTGCCCAGGATTCATCTGCATTTTTCCATAGTCACCTGCTCCTGAAGTCTATGGCTGTTGTAGCTTCTGGTGGATACTCAGGCCACTTTCAGCTGGATCAAGCTGGGTGGAGGAGTCCTGGACACTGTCCTGTCCCTGGGGCTAAGGTATCAGAAGGCACTGAAGTGACCCATGATGGTGAGCCAGAAAGCCATCAATCATTTTCCCATTTCCAAACAGATATGGAGAGAACACCAAGATAGGCCATCCATCAGCTAGCTCTCTTCCCTATTTAGCACACTTCTGAAGAGGGAAAACAACCCCACATCTTCATATGAAGGCTTTTGTTTTCTGTAAGCGTATAACTGTGTAATAGCTTGAGAGATTGTAGGTAGTGCCATATGATCTCTGCTTAGACCTCTGCATATAATACTCTCTATGAATCCAATGCACATAGAAATGTCATTTCCATGCACCTGTCAGAATTTTTGCTGTGGAAAGGAAAAAAAAAAAAAAGTACGTTCTCTTTTTTAGCATCATGACTAGAAAACAATGAATTGTCAGCAGGCAATCATGCCAGTCTGAAAAGATACAGCTTGAAATAAGTTTATGGGACTTCCCTTGTTCGGTTTGTTTTTTTTTTTTTCAGGATGCTGCACTTAAGCAATTGAGGTATATCGCATTTAAGGTCCTGGATGGCATGCTATTTCCTTACTCATATGCATCTAATTAAGTCTTAATTGTGCCATTCGTTATGAAATGAAAGAAAAGCTGTTAGACTGGATATCTTTCATGCCAGTAAAACAGGATGATACCGATGAAATAGCTAATGCTTAGAAAAAGAATGAAAGTATGGGGGGGGGGGGGGAGAAGTTTGAAGATAATGATGTTTAAAGCACAGCAGAAACATTGGAAGCAGCATAATAGTGTAATTACCACAAATAGCTTCTTGATCAACACAAATAGTATGAAAGGCACATTCCTCTGATAACTCGCTAAAGTGTGGATGACTGTCCATGCTCAGAAAAACCCAGTGAGCCAAAGTCTGCTTTTAGTTACCCTGGTGTCAGTGTGGTACCATCCTGGTCTCCTCTTCGGATGGAAGCAACCTGAAGCTCTTCTTCTCTTTTGCACAGGTTGTTTTGTGCTACTCGTGTGTCTCCGTTCAGTTTCACTGAGTTGCCAAAGCACAGGCCCAAAACATGGCTCACAAGGGAAGAGAATGGGCAGGCTTCAGCAGACATTGGATGCACTCGTGCACCCATTGAGTTTCACTCCTGCAGCCCGCCCCAGATGGGTCAGTGGAGGACACCCCCAGCAGTCCCACAGAAGCAAGAGGCCTTCTTTCCTGCCCACACATGGCAATGGTGCAGGAGCTGATGTGAACATCTGAACTAATCACCTGAGCTAGCGAAGAATATTTTGACAGCTGTCTCCAAGTGCGTCTGTCCTGGTGAGTGCTCCGCTTTACATCTCTTGCCTTCTACCAAGGTATTTCATTTTACCCTTAGTAGTAGAAAATTATCTATTTACTAATATAGTTCCTTAGTAAATGTTTATCCTTTCCTGTCTGGATAGGGGATCACAGCAAGATGAGCCATAACAGAAGATAACATATACATGATGGGTTATTTTAGCAAAGGTATCAAAATTTAAGGACTGCTTATCCTGCAGTTGCAATCTTACCTGAAATACTCCCCATTTATATTGAGTTGGGGAAAAAGGGAAAAAAAAAAAGAGTCTTTGGCACAAGCTCAGGTTATTATAACAGCGAGGTGCCTGCTGGTGAGGAGCTGGCAGTGACTCCGCTGAGGGGAACAGCCTGGGTCCACCATGGCTGCTTCCCACTCAGCCTTGGACAGCCGCAGCCAACATTGCCCCAAAATGGGCCGGGGGCTCTGAGCTTTTGGGAGCTGTGAGGGACGCAGGAAGAGATGAGCGTTGTTCACCAGCGTTGGTCCATTGTGGTTTCCACAAAGGGTCAGACTTATCTTGGCTGTGAATTTGCAAATCTGCTCAGAGGAGTTCACTGAGGTTGCGTGCGTGCAAGAAAGGGAGCACGCTCTGGTCAAGAGGCTTTAAACATAACGTAGAATACCAGATGGCTTTCCTTATGCTAGCAGGAGCCAGCAGGCACTTCTAAAAGTTGATGGGCAGTTGAAGACTTGACAAAATTTTGTAAACAGTCTCTGTCACACCTCATGGCATTCATTGCCATGTTTCCGCACCGACCCGCTGCTGTGACCTGAAAGTCGCTTCCCCTCTTCCAAGGCTTCACAGGGAATTTATAAAAAAACAAACCCAAAAATAGTATCTCAGATGTAAATATCACATGTAGTGAATGTATCTTACACTGCTGGGATGATATTTACAGATGGTTTAATTTTTAATATTTTCTTTTACAAATTCTTTTTTCCATTTGGAGTATTCTAATTTAAAAAAAAAAAAAAAAAAAAGTATTTTAATTAAAAAGACCCAAACATGCTAGTTTGCCCCCCTCCCAAAAAAAACCACCAACCAACCAACAACAGAGAAGAACCCTACACCCCATTCCCAGCCTTAAACCTGATCTAATACTGTGTACTCGATCTTTCTCTGTAGGGAGGAACTGTGGAAATCTACCTGCAGAGACAGTGCAGGCAACCTGTCTGTGCTGCCCACAGCATGCCCCTGAAAGGGCTGGCTGGCAGGGTTTAGCCCTATTCCTTATCCAAAGGGACAGTCGTACTGGCTCTGTCCAGGGCTGAGGAAACCGAAGCAAAATCATCCTGTCAAGAAGGGAAGTTTCAGCGGCAGAGGAGGGGTCAGGCTGTGGGAGTCGAGAAAAGAATAACGTTTGATTTTCCTGCTCTTCCTAGGCTGTATTAATTGCAGTGTTTGAAGGAGAGGAGTTACTCATTCAACACGAACCTGTAAATCCTTCAGCACTTTGGGCAAGCCTTTCCCAGCAGCACAGGAACGGGTTGTGAATGTCTCAGACTGTCTGACGTGAACTGATGTCCCACCATCTTCCAGCCATTCAGCGGCTGTGTATCTTTGTCCACAAAAGATAACAAAAATAAAGAACGGGTGATCCCAGAAATTTCATACAGAGTTTTCATCATCTTTGTTCCTGGTGAAAGCGGGGGGGCAGGGATGGACTGGCGGGACCCCAGCACGGACTGGGGCCAGCCCCCGCTTTCCGTGAGCTCCATCCGACAGCGGACACGAGCCGTGAGAGCCCTCCCTCCCCAGTGCCTGGTTGCGAGGTGCTGGGCCCCGGGGTCACGCGTGGAGCCCACCGCCCGTGGGAGCGCAGACACTCTCCTCCCGTACCCCTCCCACGCACCTCGGGGGGCGTCGAGCCGGGGGGGGGGGCAGGCGGGGTTGGTGAGGACAGACGAGTGCCCAGACGGACAGACAGATGGACGGGCAGACTCCAGGTATGTCCTTCCCCTTGCTCACGGCTCTGTCGCGACCAGGGCAGTGGTGGGGCAGCCCCCCCTGGGGCTCATTCACTCAGAAGTCTGGAGAGCTGCCGTGACGCCTTTCCCTCGGAGCGCGGAAATTTGGAGAGCAGATTTGGGGCTGTTGCGAGGGGATCCACGCCAGGTATTCCCCTCCCCACCACAAGCCCTACACTGGCCACAGGGGGAGGCTTAAACAACGCGGAAGAGGAAAGGACAAGAGCCGATGAAGTCCAGCACACGCACACACACACACACACACACAGAGGGGTAGGGGGTACCTCCCGCACCCCCCGCACCCTCGAGGGGGTCTGGGAGCGCCCCGCAAACGGCAGCCGGCCGCGCTGCCCCGGGCACAGGCGAGGCCGGCGCCGAGGGGCAGCATCAACCTGTTGGCACCGGCAGCTGCACAGGCACCTTCCCGGGGCTGGGGGCCGCTTCCCACCCCACTCCCTAAAAACCCACCCCTTTCTCCTGGGCAGGGCAGGGCCGCAGGCAGGGGCTGGGGAGGGCTCGCCGGGTGCCGTGCAGGGCGTCCTGCATGTGCCCAGGCTGCCCTGCGACCCTCGGGGAGAGCGGCTGGGGGGGGCCCGGGGCTCTGAAAGCCGAGCACCAGCCGTGTCCCGCTGCGCCAGACCCGGGGGAGGGTGGTGGGGTTGGTTTTTTTTTTGGGGGGGGGGTGGGGGTGGGGTTTTTTTTGTTCTTGGTTTTTGGTCTGGGTTTGGTTTGGGGTTTTTTGGGGGTTTGTTTTTTTTTGTTTTGTTTTTTTTTTTTTTACATGGGGAAGGCGTTGTTTTGAGGAGCGGTCGCGCTCGCAGCTCCAGCGGGGGCTTTGGGAGCGATGCCGGGCTCCCGCCCCCGCCCCCCCCCCCCCGGCCTCGTTGCCCCCGGCCCGCCCCGCCGCCGGGGTCGTCTCGCCTGCCCGGGGCAGCGCTGGGACTCGGCTTTTTGTTATTTTCACGGAGCAGATATTAATTAAAAGAAATACATGATTAAAAAGTAATGAGTTGAATAAAAATTATCTCCGCTCATTTTCTGATTATGTTAATTGTTAAAAACCCTTCAATCACGCCGTTGCAGTCAATGGGTTTTAATGTGAAATTAGTGGGCTCTTGATAACTTACAGTCCAGAATAATCCTGGAGGTTTAGTCATCATTCCTAATAACGAGATGTTACTGAGAAGGGAGATTTTACATGATTTTGCCACATTCAGCCCTTCCCCCATGAAAGGGTCTGCCTTTGTGGCTCACAACTTCAATTTTCATGCCTACGACTACTTTGTTAGTCTTACCCTGTGTGCTGCTCCATTATATGCCAATTACATATTTGATGTGTCTGTGTGTCGTCTGAATATAAAAAAAACGCGTGCCCGATATGAGGAGAGAACAACATTTTTGTCCCTCCTCGATTTCTAATTTTATTTTCCGCGTCCGACTCATCTTGAATCTTATGACTGTTTCTCTGCCCTGATTAATTATCTCCCTAAGAGATAAGCACAGGTTTATACTGAAAGTATTAACGGTAATTAAACTGTTCGGGAAAAATAAAATATTTGCTGCAGGAGCTGGTATGCTACGGGTGGGCTTAAAGACTAGGGGGGGAAATAAATGCGGAGAGTTTCTCCAGTGGGTGATGGCGAAGAGACGGCGATTTGGAAAAAACTTCAGCCCCGCCGTTGGGAAATGCTGTGAAATTCGTCTCTCCTAGAGGGACTAAATGACGGCCCCCAGACCACGATTATTTTAACCAACGTGTTTCTTCCCTAGAAATTCGTTTGAGAGAGGTTTCATTTTCATGCAGATAACTAAATGTATCCTTTTCTCTTCGACAGCCTTGAAAATTTGCATCTAAAAAACCGCTCCTCGCACCCACCTAACAATTTAGCTAAAATCTCGAGCACTGACGGCAAGCTGACTCCTCGCTGGAAGGACAGGAGCGGGGCGGAACAGCGCTGCCGGCCCGGGAGGTGCCCGAATTCCTTCGCAGGAGCCGCCCGGGCCACTGGGGAGCGGGACCCACGGGCATCCCCTGACCCGTTCGGTTCCACTCTTTTAGGTCAAAAAGGCGAAAAAAAAAAAAAAAAAAAAAAAAAAAAAAGAAAGGGGAGGGAAAGGCAGCGGCAAAATTGGGAGTCCCTGTGCGTGTGTGCGCTCATACTCACTTATTCCGTCCCCCTGAGACACAGTGCTGGTGCTGTGCGTCTCCCTGTCACCGCCAGGATATCTAATTACTGCTGGCAGATAAGAAAAGCCGTTTTCGTGCGGACCGAGGGGGCTGGAGCGGGGGCGGCGGAGTGCGGGGCCAGCCCTGCGCAGATTAGGCTGGGGAAAAGTCTCCGCCACCGCGACTTGGGCTGGCTGCTGGTTTAATATCGATCCCCTGCTACCGGCGGCGGGGAGAGGGTTTTTTGCCTTGCAGGTGGTATGGGGGGCAGGTCGGGCGGGATCCTGCACCCCTGGCCCTGGCTCCGTTGGGGGGGGGGGGGGGGGGGCGGGGAGGAGGCCGGCCAGGATCGGGCCCTTTGGGTGCTTCCTCCGCGGGACAAGGGCAGCACCCCCGTCTCCCGCCCGTGCCCATGGGGCACCTCCCGGGGGCGCCGGGCCTCGGAGAGGAGGAAGAAGGTTATGTCCTAATTTGTTGTGAAGGGGGAGTGCTTGGGGGTTGGTGGTTTGGTTTGTTGGTGGTTTGGGGTTTTGTTTTAGTCTGTTTTTTTTTTTTTTTTTGCGGGGGGGGTGTGGTTTTGTTGTTTGTGTTTTTTTTTTTTACTCGCGCTTCTCCTAAAAAAGATACATTTGTTTACAAAGCCCCACCGCCCCCATCTGAACCCACCCCCGGGCAGAGCTCTCTGAAGGAGCGGGGGGGATCCCTCCGTGCCGGGCCCCCTCGCTGGTTCATTTCCCTATTTGCATCCGCTGTTAGCTGAAGATCATTTTAATAAATAACAATGAGAGGGGAGCACATCTAGAGGGCTTGTCGGCAACATTCAAAAGCCAATAGAGTTTATAATTCTACTCTATCATTTCTTATTGATTAGAGTAATCAAGATAAAAAGCTAGCCGGGCTCCGAGAAGTTCAGCGGCATATCATTAAAGATAAGAGTCAGTTAATTCTGGCGCAGGGGTAATGGTGCCGGCGATGAAGAGTTCATTTGCATGAGATGCTGAGCCCCGTAACAAGAGGACAAAAATCACTAATTAGGACTGCAGAGTGTCTCGAGTTCTTCAAGCACCCTTTCGAGATGAGGGATGATGCAGAGACCGCACTTTTATGTAAATCCAGGGCAGGACACAGCGACCGGGGTGCTGCTCCCCGGCGGGGATGGGCGAGCGGGGCCGGGCCGGGTCCCCGGGGCCGCTTCGGGGCTGGTGGCCGGGCCGGGGCCCCGGTGTGTGGGGCCGCCGCGTGCTCCGAGCAGCCCGGGCATCCGGGGCAAAGGCGGCCGCAGCAAGTGCCGGTCTTGCCCTGAAAGCTGTGGCCTGGGGAAACACGACGAGAAGCAAAAAAGAGGAGAAAAAAAAAACCCAACCCTGTAGCTTTGCTCAAGGGTTTATTCGTCGGTTTAAAAAGAAAGAAAGAAAAAGAAAAAGAAAAAGAAAAAGAAAAAGAAAAAGAAAAAGAAAAAGAAAAAGAAAAAGAAAAAGAAAAAGAAAAAGAAAAAGAAAAAGAAAAAGAAAAAGAAAAAGAAAAAGAAAAAGAAAAAGAAAAAGAAAAAGAAAAAAGAAAAAAGAAAAAAAAAAAAAAAAGAGTGGAAAATAAGCCTCATAGCACCGCAAAATAAGAAGCCTGCATGAAGGTGCTGGTGAGCCTTCGGCTAAAAACTGGGGAGAGCGCTTGGAGGCAGCCTGCGAGCAGAGCCCGCACCTCCGTGGGCAACGGGCAGCCCCCGCCGCCCGGGACGGCCGCGGGAGCCCGGGGGGCCGCGCCGAGGCGGGACGGGCTTGGGATCCGCCTCGCCCCGCGGGCACCCGGGCACCTCCTTCCCCGCGGAGCACGGGTGGGGCCAGCGCCCGCTCCTTTCCCCCTCGTTCCCCCCCCCCGCTCGTCTCGGCCCCGCACAGGCAGACCCAAGCCCAGGCAAAGCCCCTCGGCTCCTGGCAGCCTCCCGCGGAGGAACGACACCCGTGGGGGGCTTTGGGAGGCTCCCCGCGAAATCCGGGGGCAGCAGCCGCGGGCCGGTAGCCGTGAAGCCCTTTACTCGCCCGAGAGGCACCAGCGGCGGGAGGCCCAGGGCCTTCTCCCGGCTGGCCGCGGGTGCCCGCGCGGGGGGGGCGGCGGCGCTCGCCGCCTCCCCGAGGTCCCGCCGTTCATCCGGCCCCCCGCCGCTCCCGGCTCGGCCGCCGCACGCGCTCGCGCTCGCGCGCGCGCGCACACGCAGGACTGGGTGCCGCGGCCCCACTCTCCCCCACCGCCGCCCCCGCGCTCCCTCCCGCGTTCGCGCCTTTCCCCTCTCCGCTCGCGCGCGCCCTCGCCCTTCCCCACCGGCCCCCGCGGCGCTCGCGCCCCCTCCTCTCCCCTCCGCTCTTTGCAGGCGCGCGAGCGCGCGGCCGCGTCTCGGGCGCACGGATCCTTCGCGCTCGCAAGGCCTCTTGCGCGACCCTTGCGCGTCCCTTGCACCGCCATTAGCACACCGGTTGCGCGCTCGTTGCGCACCCCTTGCACGGCCCTTGGCGCACCCCTTGCAACTCCTTGTCTGTCCCTTGCGCACCCCTTGCACACCCCTTGCACATCTCTTAGCGGGCCCCTTGCGCACCCCTTGCACATCCCTTAGCGCACCTCTTGCGCACCCTTTGCACACCCCTTAGCGGGCCCCTTGCGCACCCCTCGCACACCCCTTAGCGCACCTCTTGCGCACGCCTTGCGCGCCCCTTACGCGCCTCTTGCGCGCCCCCAGCACGCCCAGAGGCGCGCCCCCCGCCCTCCCCGCAAGCTCACCTGCCCGCACGCCCTCGGGCCGACACCCCTCATCCCCCGCCGCCCCCGCCCCGCCGTTCCGCGTCCCCCCGCTCCCCGCTGAGGCCGGGCGCGGGGCCGGTGCGGAGGCGGGCACCCGGCGGCTCCCCTCCCGCCTCGCCGCCCCGGTGCCCGGCTCTTTGGACTTTTGTCTGGCTCTGTGGCTGGAGGCTCCGCTCCCCTTGTTCTCGCCATAGAGAATAAAGTCAGTCTGTATTTAATGGTTATGGCGGATGTGAGGAGGATTTGGCAAATGAAGAGGCCTTTTGCTCTAAAATATTGTTCCTTACGTCGTGTGAGTCTACCAACCACCGCGACCCCATATTCTTCTCCGGGTGTCTGACTCGAATGACAAACGAGCTGATTTTTTCAGTACATCGCTGGGAAATGTAGTGAGTGATAATAGAGATTTCTCTTTCATTTTTTACGCTTGACTTGGTTATTGTTGCTTTTCTTTTCCCGTGATTCCTTCTGAGGATTAGCTCTGACTTCCCCACTATTGGCGGTCAAAGTGGCCCAAACTCTGATGACAATTGATGGGGATCAGGGAGGATTGCCCATTCTGTGCCTGTAAGAACTGATTTGTGCCAGAGAAACTCATCAAGTATAGGCGAAGAAATAAAAAGCATTTGGGGGTAAATGTATTCATTGAGAAGGTTCTTCCAAATTGCTTCGAAGTTTTCTTAATGAAAAGTAACGCTTTGCAGCAATCAACGGCTTTTTGACGATTACAAACCTGGGCAGGACTATGGGACTGCATTTAAGGAGTGCCCCAGCCTTAGCATGGGGGCAACTTGCTCACAAAAGTGGAGGAACGAGGGTCAGCCGCAAATACAAAGCTGAGGTTTGATGCGTGTAGGAGTAATGAAAGGTGCATTAATTTATTAACATGGTGCGCGCAGGAGAAGTGAAAGAACGCCCGGTGTAAGAAGAATCATTAACTCTCTACCCCAGGGACCCACCCAAGGCTCGCCATTTACATCAAAATAGTTATTGTATCTTTAGAGAGAGAGAAAGAAATCCCGCAGCAGCAACAGTCCGTGTAAGAGGTGGCGGACAGGAGAGAAAAGAAAAAGGAAAAAGGAAAAAAGGAAAAAGAGAAAAAGGAAAAAGGGAGAAAAAAGAAAAAAAGGAAAAGGAAAAAAGGGGGAAAAGGAAAAAAGAAAAAAGAAAAAGAGGGGGAAAAAAAAGAGAAAGAAAGGAAAAAGAGAAAGAAAAAGAACAAAAATTAAAAAAAGAACAAAAAGAAAAAAGGAACAAAAAGGAAAAGAACAAAAAGAAAAAAAAAAGAACAAAAAGAAAAAAAAGGAACAAAAAGGAAAATAAAAAGAAAAGTGAAGGGAGGAGAGAGGAGAGGGAGAGGGAGAGGGAGAGGAGAGGGAGAGGAGAGGGAGAGGGAGAGGGAGAGGGAGAGGGAGAGGGAGAGGGAGAGGGAGAGGGAGAGGGAGAGGGAGAGGGAAGAGAGAGAAGAGAAGAGAAGAGAAGAGAAGAGAAGAGAAGAGAAGAGAAGAGAAGAGAAGAGAAGAGAAGAGAAGAGAAGAGAAGAGAAGAGAAGAGAAGAGAAGAGAAGAGAAGAGAAGAGAAGAGAAGAGAAGAGAAGAGAAGAGAAGAGAAGAGAAGAGAAGAGAAGAGAAGAGAAGAGAAGAGAAGAGAAGAGAAGAGAAGAGAAGAGAAGAGAAGAGAAGAGAAGAGAAGAGAAGAGAAGAGAAGAGAAGAGAAGAGAAGAGAAGAGAAGAGAAGAGAAGAGAAGAGAAGAGAAGAGAAGAGAAGAGAAGAGAAGAGAAGAGAAGAGAAGAGAAGAGAAGAGAAGAGAAGAGAAGAGAAGAGGTGTCAGCGGAGGTACAGGGCAGGAGGGAAGGGACAAGGGCGCGGCAGCCCCAGTCCCAGCCCATACCGGGCCCCGCCGAACCCCCGCTGCCGCCGGTGTCCCCGGGGAGGCGGGCGCTGCCCTGCGCGGCGCGGTGCGGAGAGAAGCGAAGCGGTGCGGAGAGCGGGGCCGGTCCCGCCGCGGGGCGCCCTTCGCCGCTCCCTCCCCCGAAGTGTGGCTTCGGGCGTTTAGAGATCGATTTTGTTAATTAGTCTAATCATTAAGGGCCGGGGAGAGCGGCTCGGGGAGGGGCCCGGTCGGCGGGGAGGGAAGGCTTTGTCCCGGCTGGGTCCGCGCTCCGCCGGCCCGGCCCGGCCGGGCTGCGCTTCGCTTCTCGCGGGGCTTTTTTCTTTTGTTGTTTTTTTTTTTTTTTTTTTTTTTTTCCCTCGTGTTTTTTCTTAAGCGGTCGAAGGGCACCATGAGAACGGCCCCGAAGGGAACGGGGGAGACCGGGAAGGGGAGCCGGGAGGCATCTCCGTGCCTTCCCCGCCTTCCCTTCCAACCCCAAAGGCCGGAATATTAACTTTTTTCCCCCTGCATCTTGTCAATGCTATCATGGCTTTGATGGAGGGTCTTCAAGGTGGCACATTTCTGAACTTAACCCCTTTTCAAACTAACTCTCTACCTCCCTTGTTAGTGCCCAGCTCTGAACTTCTGAAGAGTATTTTTGTGTGAGTCAGGGTTCATTCACTCGGGGGCTTTTGTAGGACTTTCTTCCTTTCAGCCCTCAGTGTGTTACACCAATTAAAGGACGACGTGCTGTAAATGTAATGGGCCGAGCAGTGATTGTTTTTGACAAGCAACAAAACACATAGATCCACCCCTTAGATTAGGCCGTTGAAGGGAGGTTCATGCCGGTCAGTTTACTGAATAGTTCATGAACTGTAATTCTGAGGGCTTGTGTGAAAGAAAATGTCTCTCTCCCTTCTTTTTTTTTTTTTTTCCTCTTTTTTTTTTTTCCTCTAAAAAGAAGAAACACCAAGCATCTAGGGGGAAGGGGTTGGCTGGGAGGGTGAGGGGAGCTGGAGGAGAGCAGAGGTGGCTTTGTCTTGTCATTTAGAAAGAAAAAAAAATGAGAAGCTAACAGTCAAGCCATTTTATGTCACTAAACATGTCAGTCTCCTTTGCGGAGATGCTCCTCTCTGTACATCTTTATAGGCAGCCTTGAGCCAACAACCTGCCAACTACTCCCATCCGCGCAGTGTTTTTATCTGGCCCAGAGCTCCCAGAAGTAGCTGGACCAGAAGCCTTGGTAGTTCTGACTTGATTTCACAGGAAGAAGAAACACGAGTTGGAGTTGAAACTTCGAGGGGCAGAAAGCACAAGAAATATCATAGTATCATATCATGGGCCTGATCCTGTTCCTCTTCAGCTCGGTGAGGGAAAAAAGGGGGGAAATCCTCTATAACCTGAACAGGACCTGAGTCAAAGGGGTTTGGGAAATGGAAAATGATCCTTCCCCAAATGCCCAAGGGCCAAGGGGGTGCTTGGCTTATCATTTATTTAAGTCAAAACAACCTAGATATTCCCAGGGAAGGGATAGGCACAGTTACAGGCTGTGGAAGGAGTGGGAAGAAAGGGATGGACGGATGTTTCTTCTTGAAAAGAAGTGAGTTCCTTCAGCCTTTCCTATGAAGATTATCCTGGGCACGTCACATTCCCTTTAATCCCAGAGGCATCTGCAGTCCTGCAGCTGCACGGGTACCACGTGCGGGTTTCTGAAGGGAACCACAATAGCACAACTCTGTCGAGACAGGGTGGGAGCAGATAGGGCACAGAAATGCCTTCAGAGCCCTTTGGGAGGGGGGGTCTGGCTTAGCGTGCGACCCCAAAAGCTGGCCTGCGAGGCGATCTCCGGGAAGCAAGCTACCTCCGGAGCTCCCGCTGAAGAAACCCGAGGTGATCTGCTCTCCACTTTTGCCTGGGCATCATTTCACCCCTGAGTTGATAAGTTAAATAAATAATCTGTCTTGCTTTCAGATGTGCTGTTTCTCTAAGGCATTTTTTCGTGACTCCCAGGGTTTGCTAAATCCCTGTTAATTCCTGTGGGGCCTCAGCAAACCCCGATGACACTTGTGGAAACGATGGGGCTAGCTCGCTCTCTCAGATCCAGAATGTCTGCCATGCAAGAACCAGAGCGCAGCCGTCTGGGCCTAGGCAGCAGCGCATAGCAAATATTTCTTACTCTTCTTCCCTTCAGTTCAATACAATGGGACCTAATTCCTGCAACACTTTTTTTGGATGCAGCAAGTTATTTGCACTGGTAATAAGCGTACTGTATGCTCTGTAAAATTTGTACTTGTTACTGCAGGAGATTAATGAATATGTGAATCACAGCTGAGGAGTTTAACTCTCGTTGACTTCATTATGCAGAAGGTATCAGGAAACAAAAAGACACGTGTGCTAACTCATAAACAGAAGTATATCGCTAATTCCAGTCTGCAGGCCCCGATAAAGCAGACTTTACATCTGCTCCCCCAAAAGGACTGTGTGCCGCTCACACTGGCACACAGACCACAGTCATTTGAGGCTGCAAGTGCCACGGGAGATGGGAACGCTGAGTGGACGACGGGCAGATATCGAAGGGGCACTGTCTGACTCGGGGGGGTGGAATCTGCTCCCGAGGGAGGCGGATCGGCACAAGGTGCAGGTCAGCAAAGACCAAGAGATGCTGCACACACTGTGTGCCCTTGCGAAGGATAAGATCACCGTCTGATCTGTGTTTGATTAGTAATGGTGCAAAATGCTGCAAAATATTATAGCACATGCAGAAAAATGTAAAAAAGCCCTCCCGTCACCCTTTTCTGCAGTGGGGGGAGAAAACTACACCTGGTAAACTTGAAGCAGAGGTATTTCCGCAGACAGAGGCTTCCTGGAGAAATTCTTCTTGTTGTTCCTTTCCGACTAGGTCTTCCCTAAAGACTTAGCCTGGGAAAGCTAAGGAAATTCTCTTTTTCAGGTTGGGAGAGAATATTCAAAACAGCCAAGTAAAACAAGTAATAAATTTGTAAACACTTCCATCATGCCAACGGCCCATTCTGATTGCATAGCGGCAGGGTGATTCTCATCTGGGAGAGAAAGCATAACCCACGCAGGGGTTGCCAGTTGTACGTAATGTAGCCGTCCTAAGCCCGTGCCAAACAACCTTTCTGCTATGCCAAACCATCCCAGATTTTGTGTAAATTTATTACACCAAGCACACAGCAGCTGTTTAATTGCAGAGAATTTAGGACAGGAAGTGAAGAATAAATCTGCATCCAATTGAATCCGCAGCATGTAATTATCTGGAGCACAAATGGGTAAATAACTAAAACTAATGTGTCTAGGAAAATAAAAGCACACATATAGACACATATTTGTGTGGGGAATGGAAGTGTGTTTCATTCAAGTAAAATGACTCACTCGCAGCGTTCCCTTGATCTGGCTCCAAGTGTTTGCAGCGTGCCTTGCGATTCTCGCCTGAAGAGTGCTACATGACTTCAAAGCACAGTAACTTTTTTCCAGGTGTTACAGAGTATTTTACAGCAGCAGAGCTCATGATCTGATGACTCGGAAGAGTAGGCAGGGGAAATTAGCCTGTAAATTCATCACAGAAATTAGCGGAGAGCTGTGCCGTATCAGGCTGGCCATTCTCTCTTCTAAGGGATGTAGAGGAATGAGAAAAGGCATCCACTTTTACCAGTGAAGAAATGACTGTGTTTAGGGCTTCTACAGAACTGGAGAAAATGAGGACCAGGAAGGATTCATTTCTATGTATCGCTTCTCAGACAGAAGTACACAATTTTCTACAGTTCCCACAATTCTGAACTTTTCCCAAGGAGAACAGAGAAGGAGTGGGGGTGTGTTTTCTCAGAACAGGTTTTAATTTTTGCTGACTGCTGTGAAAATTCATGTTTGAAAATGAGCCAGTAAAAAAATACACACCCAATGAAGGCAGACAGGCTGCAGTAAGCTGCCCCCCAACAATGTGGGGGGAGTGTTCTGGCTAGTAGATAGATGATTGGCAAGTAATGTAATCTCCTGGGGAGATGGTTTTCAGATCTCCTCCCCGAATAGATGTCAAAAGCACCTTCCTACTTATCCAAGTTAATAGGGTGTGAATACAGCACTGGGTAGCTGCATGCAGCAGGACGGCTATAGTCTGAAAAATCTGTAACCAAGATTTACTCATAAATGCAGTATCCAGAAAGAATGCCTACTAATCCGCTCCCTGCATTTTCCCTCTTCTCCTCTATGTAATTTTCCACAGCTTGCATAACCATTTGGACACTCACGATAACACTGTATGCCTATTCCCAAAGCTCTGAGCTGCTTTTGCAGTCTTCTTAACTCTCAGGGTTTCTCAAACAAATCACTGCAGGGGAAAAAAAAAAAAAAAAAAAATCTACTGAACTAATCATACATGTTCCTTTTGGTAGCAGAGTTTATCAAAGATTTTTAATTTTTTTTTTAATTGCCGTATTTTTTGGAGATGAAGTAAATGGAGAGGATCAAAGCAATTTTTCATTACTGGGTGGCTGAATGATGGTTAGTGAGACTAGAGGAGATTGACTGTTTTGTAGAGAGATTAGCAGAATTCACATCGCTGCTGAATGAAAGGTGGAGGAGGCAGAAACCCTAAACAAGTGAATTCAATTACTTCTGAAAGGAATAGGGTAAATGAGGATTCTCTCCCGGGGTTTGCTCCAGGAAATATTTCTGAAAAGTTTGCTGAGGAATACCAGTCATCCAAACCCTAAATTTGCTGTTACGTAAAAACTCCTCACTCCGTGGCAGCTTGTGATTTGGAAACGCTTCCCTTGTTTTGTGTGTGCCGTTGGCGTGTCACCTCTTCATTTAGTTTCGCTCTCAAATTACACCACCCAGTGCAACTTGTTTGCACATGGGGCAAAGGTTTCAAAAGGGATATAAACCTGATCCCAAGCCCACCGGCGTTAGAGTACAGATCCTCCTCAGCTTCCCGGGATAACAGCCCTGTCGGAGGGAGCACTGAGCTGCCTCCGTGGGCTGCAGGCTCTCGGCAGGGCGGTACGCCGGGGTGTGATTGCTGGCGCTGGGAGGGATGCTGTGCTCTGAGCTTTGGCGTGTGCTGGCACTGCCTGCACCAGCTTAGAGTTCACAACCTGCGAAGTTTGGATTTTCAGTTTATTTTCTATATAGCAATTTTGTAAGCAGTATGGCATAGTAGGAAGTAACATTTTTTTCCGTGGGCTGCTAGAGCAAGGTCTGTGGATTAAGAAGTGGCACATTCTTGTTGCCAGCCCGTATCTCTGTTGAGTCTCCCTGGAGCAGGAGAGCGCCCCAAGCAAGTAGCACTCTCCTCTCTTTCCTGCTGCATTTGAGGGTGCTAAGCATTAGAGAGCCTCCCAGCTCCCCTGGGATCTCCAGGCACATCCAGTGCAAGGACTGGGTGTTGAGGCAGTGACTCCTGCAGGGCTAGGTAAGGAGGAGGTACCCCAGGGGCACCTCTCACCTCATCCTGATGTGCCAGAAGGCATTGTTGAACAGACAGGGTAGAGAGACACTGACTTGCAGATGTTCCTTCTGAGCAGAGATTTCTCCTTTCCCCACCTGCTGAGCCCCTGCCATCCCCAGCTCATTCTCTCAGTGCTGCAAACCTGACGTGCGCCCACCTCCTTCATACCTCGCACCCTGCCTCAATCTGTACCTGCCAACCTCTGTTCCCTCCCCTGTGGGTACCTCTGTCCCTCCCAGATCCCCCCAGCTCATGAGACACAGTTCCGTATCTTTGGTTCTACCAAAACTCCCTCCTCAGCTCTGGATGCCATGGGAAAGCCTCGAAGTCTCTCAGCAGTCAGCATTATTGGGTGAGGTGCTGTACAGGATGCAGGGGGAAAATTCGTCTCTGCCCTTCACTGTCTCCTAGGTCATGTCCTCAGTTTATCCTGTCTCCTCCCAGTCATCCCCCTCATCCATTCCCACTGCAGCAGGTGAGGTTACATTTTATTCACTCTGACGTAACTACACATTTTGGCTGCGTGTTCTGGAGAGGCAGACAGAGACTTAGGTCGATCAGAACAAGCTAACCTTTGAGAATCCATCTCAGTTATTTTTTTTTCCTCTCTGAAAAAGTAAACAAAATTTCCTTCTTCCCAAAACTGAGTTTAAGATCTTCCACAGCACAAAGCTGGCAGGAGTCAGGAAGGTGGCTCTCTCTCTGCAGCAGAGTGTAAGGGGACTGTCCTAACCAAGTGTGCTGGGTTGACCTCAGGTGCAGGAGAAGGTGGCAAAGGGTGGCTGTGTAAGGAGCTATCTTTCCAACTATCTCCAAAGTCCGCTCTTGGAGGACACATCTTGCTATTCTCCCAACCCCCATAGCAAAAAGCAACACCCAGAAAACGAAGTTCCTGGTAAAAACAGCTCACTTTTAGCGGAGCAGAAGAGCAGAGAGGAGCCAAATCTGCAGCTGGGGGGAACGGCTGCTGCTCCATGAAACTAAATGAAGCTGTGCTGCTTCCTCCCAGATGACGACATGACCTACAGTCCTTAGCTGTAGAATGCATGCTGTATATTTGTGCCATGTACAACCACGTGGCTGGTTCCCGGTTGCAGGAGGAATCCTTAACCAGCTTCTTCCTTACTCCCACATGTCTATTCTATCCCAACAACTTTATTATTGCAAAGAGCTCATTTCTTGCCAAATATTTTATGCTTTTTTCTACTGCTTTACTCAGCACAAATCCTCTAATATTTTGCCTAAGATTTTTTGCATTCTCCAAATATCTGGGAGTTTCAAAATCCTTGTATATCTCAGGACTGAGCTATGAAGTAATTAGATTCATCAGCTGGTACCAGAAGCATCACTGGATAAGTTTTCCCACCTTTTACATAATTTTCTCTTTAATCTCTGTCACAATGACAGTTCTGCAGTAGTCATGGGTGTATACCTTTGCCAACAGATTTTCTAGTTAGACGACGTGTTGCATCCAAGGCAGAGTCTTTGGGAAGTATCTCCAGCGTATCTGATCCTGTGTCTAGTAGTATTCAGGATATGCACCAGAAATCTTTGAGCCTGAACAGGTTTTGGAAAGCAGAGGGACAATCTTCTCTTCTAGAGTACTCTCTTGAGCAATCCAGCAACATTTGCAACCGACTTCCACCAGGCAGCTGGGACAAGGTGTCTGTAGCACCTGTCTTATTCCAGGACATGGGTGTGACTACAAAACCTCATCACTTCTCCCATTTTCAGGCAGACTGCCTCTCTGAACTCCTGTGTACAAAGTCTCTGGATTACTTAGACCGTTGTTGATACTAGATCGTCAACTTTATAAATTAAGTATTAAATCTTCAAATTTACGTATCCTTTGTGTTCTGTTTCAGCACAGCCTCCTGTCTGCAGGGACTAGCATCTGGGCCTACAGGGGCTACAAACCCCCTAAAGGGTTTTAAAGTGGGATCTGACAAAACAAAAGCAACCGTAATTCTGAAAGTGGTTAAGCCTCACATGCCACTGCAGTTGGTGTCTCTTTCTCACCCAGTTTATGTAGTGGCTCTGCAATATTGGCAAATCCACAAATAAGGCCTTCGTAGTAAATTCAGAGCCCCACAAAACTCTGCACATCTGTGACTGCCTGGGAAATTGCCCAGTCCTGTGCACAGCCATATTTTCCTTTTTTGTTAGAGAAAACTCTCTCTCGTTGGGTTGTGTGTCCATGAGAAGGTGCCTCTTTTCAGAGCAGCTCTCATTTCAGGAAGCTCAAGTTCAGTGACAGCCTTGATCTGATCCCAGGCTGGATGTAAATGCAGTCTTTCTTACCAACAGTCTCCGAGTGTGCCCAGAGCCATCTCGGCACAGCAGACAGGCTGAGAGGGACCTATTTTGCAGTGACCGCTTCCAAGATCACTCAGTGTCAGCCAGAAGCCGGCACTTTCAAGTGCTGCTTACTGACGCAGTAGAAATGCTGTCTCCTGCCCTTCACCCCTGCTCTTTGCTTCCACTGCCACTTGCCAATTCTTCTTAAAACCAAGTACGGAAACCAGACTGAAACACTCTAATACCCAAGGTGTTATCCTTTCATGACAGCAACTGCACCTACTATGGTGTTATTTCTTTCAGCATGTTCTATTTTGTACTGAGGCACGCACTACTGTCTCCCTTAACCAGACTTGTGGATGACATCCGTGTTACTGCTGAAGGCACCTTTAGGTCTTCAGTGGCCTGTACAATGCCTTCTCCCCAGACAGTGTGGGGCAGTTTAATGGGTCAGTGCCTCTAAAGATGAGCCTTGAGTCTTCATTATGAAGTAAAACCAGTGACTTCAGGACGCAGAGGAATCATCCTTGAACCCTTACCAGAGGCATAGCTTCATATTCTTTTTCATTAAGCCATTAAAAGGCTGAAACAGTGCTCACCCTTTCTCTGTTTACTGCCCATAACTCACAACTGCACAGTTACCATACCCCCTGGCTGTGTCTTTGTTAGCAACAACTTTGGCTCAACAGAGGACTGAAACAATTATTGGCCTCCAAATCTACAGAGCATTCAGCCTGGGGGGTTATCTTCATACAACATATAGTCAGCTTCTCTAGACCCACCACACAAACAGACGGGGTGCTTGAAGTACATTCAGTGGGCATCTCGGATTCCCAAGTGGTGTTCTCCGACAGGAGATGAGCTCTCACACACTATGGCTGCTCTGTGACCAAGCCAGCCTGCAGCAAAGGGGGATCATCATGGGATTAGCTTCAAAGCTGCACTGCTGCTCCAAAGCCACCAGCTTATGCGCCGCCCCTGATGCACAGCAGCAGTCACTGCCAAGATTTCCCAGATCTCAAGGCTCATCTTGGATCCTCCTCAGCTTTCTTTTACTAGCAGAGTGCAGATTGTGTTATGAGTACGGATTGTGTTATGACACCTACTTCTCCTATAAGTGAGGTCACTCATGCCCTACAGATCAGATACTTTCATCTTGTCTACTTCATCCACGTAACGTCTGCAAGGGTGGCAGCCTAGACCACTCTGTTTGGAGACTGGCCTTCCACAACAAGCTGTAGAGCAGGCTGCATGGACCCCACCACAGTCTCTCGTCACTTCAGCCCGTGCCCACCCAATGGCCTGTGTGCCTAGCTGGTGCCCACTGTCCTCAGAGCTGGTAACCCCTCAAACATTTGGCCGCAGCCAATCCACCTACCTAAGACGGGTAGGTCAGCAGCTCTGACCCTTGCCCTTCCACACTTTGACTTTCGGGTCAATAACCTGCACCTTTTCCCCTTCAAAGCCGGGCAAGGACTTTCACAGGGTACCACCAGTTACTCCATTTTGGTCACATTCGAGGCTATCCTTATTGTGGTATTTCCCTAACTGCCCCCTTAAATGAGCAGTTAACAGGACTGCTTCCCTTAGCAACCATTTTCCTTGTCAGACAAACTGATTGTACCATTACTTCTAATCACTCACAAGTGCCATCAAGAGAATTCCCATCCTATGTATCAGACTCGCACCCATACTCACCATGTCCACAGCACTGAGCTCCTGTCTCTCTCCTGTAATGATGTCCCCTTTCAGCTTACAGCTGCTCCCAAGCCCCATGGCAAATTCCAGCACCTCTCAGAACGGCTCCGGCCTCCTTTCACTGATCTTTGCATGTCAGGCCAAGTCCAACTGGTCCATTGCCGAAGTATCTTGGCAGCCCTTGCCGGATGGGTGCCAGGAAGGAAGCTCCTCAGGTTCCCCCTCAGCTTAGGTAGATTGTCCCCTTCTCTTCTCCGAGATCCCCACTGAGCCCCAGCTTACTGGGCTGGTTTCTGGCTTCGGACTGTGTGCCCCGGTTCAGAAATGGAGTGGACAACTGAGTCTTTTTTTTGCTGCAGGTAATGCTTCAGACTTGTTTGGTTCCTGGGAAACACTGTTGCTGTCCATCTTCTCTGACAAAGGTTCTGGGCACACCTCCTCATATCATTCACTGCAATTTTTTGAGCAGTTTCTTATGTATTGGGACAGTTTGCCTGACTTCTGGTTTCTGCAGTTATGACAGTGTTAGGTAAGGCTAGGCAATAGAAGTCCTCTGACAGCCTTAATTCCACATCAGGTTTCTGACTTTTGCAACTTTCTGATTTCCTTGTGGTGTTGGTATTTTTAGCTTTTTAAATCCTCACTGCTGTCCTGCTCAGTTAGTAACCTCCAAGCTTGCCAAAGATTCCTTGGCCTCCCCTGTCCCCGGAAAAGCTGCTGGTCCTCAGCCATCTGGTTACTGGTTCCTTATTCATCTATTTTGAACTTGTTCCAACTTCTGCTGCCCCCAAAAAATTTTACCTCCAGTCTCAGGCCATCTCCCAGGCCTTTCAGCAAAGCCTTCAGATGTGGCTTTAATCCCTTCTGCGAGGTCTCATGCTCTTTTCTCGGATCTTTAGACCTTATTTTAGTCACTTGTGATAGCCTCCATTTCTGCAGGTTTTGTTCGCAGAATTCCACAGGAAGTCTCAGTGCATGGCAGAGCACAGCATTCCTGTTTTCCTTTCTCTACTGGAAAGAGCTCATTTGATATAACCTAGCATTGCATTTGCCTACTTGGCAACCCTATAACTTTAGTGTCTCATGGTCAGAGTGTGGTCAGTAATAGAAGGAGGGTTTTTTTCCCTTTTGCGTTTCTACCTAACGAACTTCTGGCTTCAAGCCGAAATCCTTCTGATTCATCCTTAAGAGCATTTTACACAACTACAAATCATCTCCATTCTATTTGTAAAGGCCATCAGCTCTTCCTGTTGGGTATTCCTGTCCTTCTCTGTACAGCTGATGCTGCTATGTTTTGCACCCAGATATTTATGAAAAATGTAATTCTTCTTGGGAAATGCCAGGAGTGATTTTCCCTGATCTGACAGCTCCCTTTTCAGTGTAGCCAACTGTCCCTACTTCTCTAGCCAGCTCCTTTTCCACCTCATAGCTCTCCAGTGATCCCCCTTTCCTCCCACAAAGTGTTAAATGCTGAAGTCCCACCACTAGAAAATGCTTCTGGTTTAGCTACAGCACTCAGTTTCAAAGTTAAGCCTACCTCAGATGAAGCTGTTGTCTAGATCCCCTTCATACTCCAAGGAGTGGAAAAGGCATGTTGAGGGCACAGCTCACCTCGTCTTGACATGGGAGTCTGAAACAGGTCAAAAGAACAAGCTTTGCAAGTGTTCTTCTGCCCCCCTTGAATAGAAAAAGACACTTGAGACACTAAAACAGGAGCAGATGCCTAAAGCTAAGTGGAATTATCTACCTTCTAGATACCTGGACTTCCCCAGAAATCCCTTCCATGGTGCTTTTAGAGAAGATGGCAGGGGGAGAAACTGCACAAAGCAGCCAAAACCAGGCTCCTGGACATCCAGAGAACTTCCTACAGTTTTGACTGGACTTCTTTTGCCTTGTCTCCTGTACTGATTCCTTCCTGTGCCGTTTCAGGAAATTTAAATTAAGTGGATTAAAAAAACCCCAAACTCACTTTCCCCCTTCTTGGTCATTTGTAACTGCTGCAATGTTGAACATAGTAATACTAGTGTGCACCTTTTACCAGCCTTCTCAAGGCTGTATTAACTGTGAAATCATTGTAAAATTGTCTACAATGATTTGTGTTTGCTTTGCTCCCGGTCACAGCCACCGAGAGAAAAAAAATCACATGAAAAAAATGGTAAAGTTCCATACCAAGGATACAAATTTGGGCTGCAACTCCAGGACCATCAGCTGAGAAAAAAACATCTGTAAGTCCCCTTCTCATCCTTCATATGCTTCTTATAGCTATAGCTACAAGAATCTTCTCCCACCCTTGAGATTTCATCCTGTCCATAGTCAGGACACTGTCTCCATTAGCAATGCCCTGCTTACCAGGGGCTTTGTACAAATGCTGTTCAATATTGCCAGGAAATTCATTGCAGGAGTGCCGAAGTTAACACACACGCCAGCTCTCCACCCTCACGTGCACTTTAACATGGAAGCTACAGTGATACAAAAATGCGTCTAAGCAACACGGACCCTGTGTTCCCCTACCCAAAATGATTTCCGAAGCCTCACAAAGATGCCACCTTAAATTTAGGAACCCTCCTCTAGTCGGAGACCAAAGCTCTCAAAGCCACAGGACTGCTACTAGAAGACAAAAGGCAGTAGGAAAACATATAAAAATCCACAGTAACTCTTGAACAGCCACTGCTGCTCCATAATAAAAGAATAATAGTGTGTGGCCCTCTTATAGCACTTTATCTGGGGATCTCAGTGGCTACACAATGGGTAAGTTAGTTTGTCTCTTATCCTAAAAGAGAAAGAGGTCCAAAACAGAGCTGTGGGAACACAACGCCTCTCCAGGTCAAATCACAATTCTCTGGAAGCTGTTCAAAGCATGGAGAAATCCTTACTCATGGAGTGTACCTTGCTCTATCTCCCTTTTGACACAAGAAAGATGCAGAAAAGCTGAGGGAGCACATCAGAAGCAGCCTGGCTTTTCTTTGTCGCTGTTTCTGTGCTGATTCTTGCTTTTAATATGACATACTTTGCATATTAAGAATATTAAGTAAGCTTGAATTATTTTATGGGAGAGCTTGAATTATAGGCTACGTATAAAATAAAGTATTGTTTGCTGCAGTGTACAGAAAGACATAGGCAATAAGGCAGATATGTGCCTTGTGCATATTAAAACTAGTTTTTAAAATGTAGCCATTTTTTCTTGGTATTTCATGTTTGAATTCTTTTTGGTAGAGAAATTCATACTAACGTGAAGAAGCTTTTTACCAGAATATGAGGTGCAAGAATAAGTACAAGAGTTTTTTAGTAGCTTGCTGGTCTTTAACACCTGGAACTGTGTACGATTTATCCTGAAGAAGACCAGTCAATTAAAGTACTATTCATCCAATTGTTTTATTTTGTAAATCTTTCTAAGACATTTTTTACCACGTGTTGCATAGCATATAGTCCTCTAGATAGCCAAACAGCTCTCGACTCCACATTTTTTTAAAACCCTTCAACCCATGGCTGCGGGCAATAAGTTCCAGGATGTCAGAGCTGGGACAGCATTGCTTTAACATAAACATCCTAGGTCGCACTAGCACTGTCTTCTCTTTCCTCCCCTGGAAGGTGATGGCTTCCCATGTTCAAACAAAAAACTTCTTCAGTGCTAGGTCACTTTCTTGTTTACAACACTAAACAGGCTGGACTTGCTGTAATCACTGTCCTTGACATAGCTTATTCAATGTGTAGGGAAAAAATGTCAAAACTAAACCAGTAAAGACCTTCACCCAGCCAATTCTCCCAGTAGGTTAAAAAATATACGTGTTAAAATGCCAGGACTGTCTAACGTTTCACTTGAAATTCTCCATAGCAACACCACTTTGGTACTGTAGTGGGAAAAAAGAGTATAAAAAAAAATCTAAGGTCTTCAAAAAGGCTCTTCAACTTTAAAGTGAATGTATTCGTGGAGAAATGAAGGGTCTGTTGTGCAGATGGCTGTTTGCTCTCATTGCTAGAAGCAGACAGTCTTCGGTTAGGAGGGAAGGGGAGTCAGATAGCGTATTACCATGCAGAAGAAGCAAGCTCTGTCTATGATGACTGCAATATTAACTCCCAGGGCTTCCTGTGGCTGAGAGGCAGCAGCAGCAGCAGCAGCAGCAGCGAGTTTCACTTGCCCCCTGCCCCCCACCCCCAAGCTTCCAGGTTCAATAAAGATTACATCATGGAAAAAGTATGCCATGTAAGCCTGAGAATCAAAGCCGTCACAATTGGCGGCTGTTTAACTGTAATGTCGCTGAAACACATACTCCCCCTACGCGCACACACACTTTCCCCCTCACCCCTCCCATCCACCCCAAACCCTCCGTGTCTCCTACGATTAAGGGTAGTATTATTGGGGAGAGGAAAATCTGATCAAAACTGTCGACCGCCAACTGCCGATTTTCTATGGATTCAATAAAGGCCACCTTAACGATTTCCCTAATTAATGGATGACATCTTTGGCTGGAGGAGAGGCGCTGTATTCTACTCTGCCTTAGTCTTTGTTAACCTTCTAATTAACTTTCGTAGGTCACCCAGGTCTCCCAAACCTAAAAGTGAAGAGAGCCATTGTGCTAGAAGCAGTAAACTTACTTTTTCTGCCTGGGTACTTAAAAGGGGGAACGATTATAGGCAGGGAAAAATAACTCCATTTAAACTCTTTGTGACTGCGGAGAATGCATAGGTCCCTGCCTTAGAAAATAATTGAAACACCTTTTATACCAATATTTGCATGCATAATAAACGAAATTAGCAAATAAGCATCTAAATTCAGCTGTGGTTTCAAATTGATTAGGGATTTGAAGGGGGTTTCGGTCTCTTTTTTTTTTATGGAATGTGAACTTCAGTGGGTCAACAAAAGGAATTGGATTTCTTGAGCAAATTGCAACTGCAACAGCTATCAGCTTTTACACGGCATGATCTCCAGCAAAGAGTCTGGGCTAATAGTACACACACACGCATTCTAATACTATAATATTAGGCCAGATTAATCCCTGTGGTAAGACCATTGAAGTCAATGGAATTGTATCAGAGATGAATTTGGTTCACTGCCTTTTGTGGAATCTAATATGAATTGACCATTGAGCTGGAGGCATCAAAGATGATAAATGCAGCCCTCTTTCAAACAGTCTGATGCAACCCAAAAAAGGGCAGGCAGAAGGCATTTAGGATGGGTGGCCTTTTCTTCTGTCTACAGCTTTCTCAGGGAAATTCTGCCCTCATTCACGCCCATTGACTGAAGTCAATTAAATTATTTTAATAAATTGTAATTAAAATTCACAGTGTACAATGAAAGATTGAAACTTCATAACACAACTTGACTAATAAAGCTGAAGTTAATTGCTTCTTGAAAGTAAAGATTGAGAGTGCTTCTTTGGCTTACGGAAGAGACATGAAATTAATTGTTCCTAGTTTTCTCTACTCAGCAGAGAACAACAGAGCAGAGTAGAAGAGAGTAATAATTGCTCCCCGATATAAACATACAGATGTATATCCCTGCACAAATACCTGACCATACAACCCATATTCCTGGATAGAATGTACGGAGCTTAAAATCTACGTTGTAAAAAAAATAAACAAACAAAAAACAAACAAAGAAACCCCCCAAAATCTAGGACAGAATAGTTTGGAGAAACTTTTGGATTAACTGAGAAGGAAGAACGATGTGGTGATTAAAAGAGGCCTGAAAAATCAGGCTATCTCTAGTCTTATCCCTCACTACTGTTGGTTCGCAGTGGAAAATGGTCTCTTTGTCCTTGATTCAGTTTCTTCATCTTTAGAGGAGTTATATTTCACCAAAGTAGCATTTAAAAAAAGGCCTTGAACTGATTTGGTTTGAAAGCTGTAGACATGCAAAATGCAACATGCCAAACCAAAAGTCTGAGTTTCTGAATAACCAAGTTCTTTTTTTGATGGTTTGATTTTGCCACCATGCACACATTTTCTAATGGAATAATTGGCATGTCAGATAGCATCCACTGCTTATTTGCTCTATTCTCCAGTCAAGTGATGTAAAGTATACTAACCATCCTTCTGAGTGTCTCTCATATGTCCTAGGAACAGCCTGGCAGCAGATACATAACTCTTCGGAAATTTGAACTGTGCCACCTTTCAAAAATATCTTCCATTTAAACACATCTTCCACGTTTCTGCCTTTAAGGTCTCAAAGGAGGTTTGGTGTCATATGGATTTGAAGGCTTATCATGGTTTAATCCCAGCCAGTAACTAAGCCCCACACAGCCACTCACTCACTTCCCCTGCCAGGGTGGGATTGGGGAGAGAATCAGAAGGGTAAAAGTGAGAAAACTCGTGGGTTGAGATAAAGACAGTTCAATACATAAAGCAAAACCCGCAGGCACAAGCAAAGCAAACCAAGGAATCCATTCAGCACTGCCCATCGGCAGGCAGGTGCTCAGCCATCCCCAGGGAAGCAGGGCTCCACCACGCATAATGGGTACTTGGGAAGACGAACACCACCACTCCAAACGTCCCCCCGGCCTTCTTCTTCCCCCAGCTTTATGTGCTGAGCATGATGTCCTGTGGTGCGGAATGTCCCTTGGCCAGTTGGGGTCAGCTGTCCCGGCCGTGTCCCCTCCCAACTCCTTGTGTACCCCCAGCCTGCTCGCTGGTGGGGTGGGGAGCACAAAAGGCCTTGACTCTGTGTGAGCCCTGCTCAGCAGTAACGAAAACATCTCTGCCTTATCAACGCTGTTTTCAGCACTGATCCAAAACATAGTCTCGTATCAGCTACTATGGAAAAAAATTAACTCCATCCCAGTGTTACAGAAGAAATTTGATTACTTGTATTCTCCTTGAATAGTCTTGTTTAGCGTTAGTGGCTTGGTATTAGCAACTAAAGTAGCTGAAGCCTTAGGCCGCAAGAGCTGACCGAGAGTAAACTTTTTTGAGAAAATTAATGCTGCTAACAAAGAACTAGCTGAATTTAGCAGATGTGAGCAGAATGAGGAAGATAAGGACCAAGGAGAGAATTCCAAGAGAACGAAGTAACTTCGGAAGGCAGCCAGCCCAGAAACGGTGAAAACCAGTAAGAAATCAAGAGACCACCAACCAAAATTAGGTGATTGGACTTGAGGCTGGGCTTGGGGATCAGGTGATGGGTCGTACGAGTATAATTGAGAGGCGTGAATTGTGTAGGAGTCCCTGTCCAGAGGCATCCAGCTTGAGCTGTAACCTAAGAACTAATGAAAGACTAATTGGAAACCTTCACTTGGACTTGGCATTCTCAGCAGTATCCTAGGGTTGGACTCTGTTATGGTGGCTGACGTGCATTAATCCATAACACCCAGTCAAAACCAGCAAATTTTCCACCCCTTATTCATACCTTTTATGTCATGCTCAGGTCCCACACTATCTAGTACATCCTCATTAACCACTCCCCTTCCCATCCTTTAATAAAATACACTGATATCATTCCCTTAATCTATGGACCACACCTGTAAAACGTCCATAAAATTCCCATAAAGTGTCCACAAAATGTCCATTGCGTTCAATTAGTCCGTGACTTTGGGCTCCTTCTGCTATGATGGTCATTCAGGTCAGGAGAGGTGGTGTGTCGCATGGAATTATTGGGCACCAAAGCCGACTCAGGTTGGGTCACTGCTGCACTTGCACTGGTTCTTGTAAGGCTTGTTCTCCATTGGTTCAGGTTCCTGTTGTAATAATTCCAGTAACATCCAATTCAAATATGTGTGTTTGAGAGGGACTCCTACCCCAATTCACGCCTCTCAATTATACTCGTACGACCCATCACCTGATCCCCAAGCCCAGCCTCAAGTCCAATCACCTAATTTTGGTTGGTGGTCTCTTGATTTCTTACCGGTTTTCACCGTTTCTGGGCTGGCTGCCTTCCGAAGTTACTTCGTTCTCTTGGAATTCTCTCCTTGGTCCTTATCTTCCTCATTCTGCTCACATCTGCTAAATTCAGCTAGTTCTTTGTTAGCAGCATTAATTTTCTCAAAAAAGTTTACTCTCGGTCAGCTCTTGCGGCCTAAGGCTTCAGCTACTTTAGTTGCTAATACCAAGCCACTAACGCTAAACAAGACTATTCAAGGAGAATACAAGTAATCAAATTTCTTCTGTAACACTGGGATGGAGTTAATTTTTTTCCATAGTAGCTGATACGAGACTATGTTTTGGATTGGTGTTGAAAACAGTGTTGATAAGGCAGAGGTGTTTTCGTTACTGCTGAGCAGGACTCACACAGAGTCAAGGCCTTTTGTGCTCCCCACCCCACCAGCGAACAGGCTGGGGGTGCACAAGGAGTTGGGAGGGGACACGGCCGGGACAGCTGACCCCAACTGGCCAAGGGACATTCCGCACCACAGGACATCATGCTCAGCACATAAAGCTGGGGGAAGAAGAAGGCCGGGGGGACGTTTGGAGTGGTGGTGTTCGTCTTCCCAAGTACCCATTATGCGTGGTGGAGCCCTGTTTCCCTGGGGATGGCTGAGCACCTGCCTGCCCATGGGCAGTGCTGAACGGATTCCTTGGTTTGCTTTGCTTGTGCCTGCGGGTTTTGCCTTACCTAGTGAACTGTCTTTATCTCAACCCACGAATTTTCTCGCTTTTACCTTTCAGCTTCTCTCCCCCATCCCACCAGGGGGAGTGGGCAAGCGGCTGTGTGGTTCTCAGTTGCTGGCTGGGTTAAACCACGACATTACTGAGGAAAGACAACCAAATGACACATACGGGATCAAGACACAGAAAAGAAGCAGTACACTTTCCCTCCCTCTGGAAGTCACTGCCAACATCAGGCTGGAGGACAAAAAGAGGCCCAGGGCTCTACGCTGCTCGTACTGAACACTGCAACAGGGCAATGTTTTGCCTGACTATTCAGAAGACAGACATTTTTGGGGACAATTGATGACCATGTCAATTATTAGGTATTGCCTTTTATAACTTAATGAAAGTTTTCAGGGTCCCCAGTGTCAGGCTCTGCTTCAGAAGGAGTATTTGTACTAAAGCAGGAGGTCTTCAGAGAAGGACATCACCATTAAGGTTCTCAGGAAAACTGTATTCATTCTCAGACACCAGCATAAACCTCCCATGTGACGTGGAGCTGGGAGGATTCATCTTACCTGATTTTTAATATCCATGTGAAGATATCTCCATCTGAGCTTTGTAAGAATGGATGCCTCGAAAGTCAGTGGAAGGAAAGACACCGTACAACTACTAAGCCAGAAGTGCCTGTTTTGGATGTCTGGTACGGGAAAGATGAATTGTTCTCACAGAAGAGTTTTCTCCCAATTGTCTATGAAAGGTTTACATACCAAATCTGAACACTTGCAGTCAGTACTGCAAATGTCTGTTTTGTGGTCAGATGAATCCCACCTTTGGTCTGTCTGCCCTTTTGTTCTCCATTTGTGAAAAGGACATAATAATATTTCTGTTCTTCTATCTTTTGCCCTTTTTGCCCTCTTAAACAGTCAGGTCCTTAAAGACCTGTTTGGGATTCACCTTGTAGGAAGTAGACAGCTACTTTCAGGGCATCTACTAAATTGGTACTGTTATGATGCAATTAAACCCATTCAAAATTTTAAATCTAAAATAGATCTGAGGAATGCATCATAAAAATGCCTTTTTCTCAGCATAGAAGGAGATGGAGGTAACCAATTCTGCATTTCAGATTTCTAAATTCAAGTAAAATTAATCTCTGTTGTTTATACAACACCAAGCACAACAGAGGGCTTGGATGGAAATAGTTTAGATATCTTGTAATACTGTTTTAACTGCTTTTGCACGTTAAATAATCAAATGACTAACTAATTAGGAAAAACAGGTTAACACTCAGTAGAGTTAAGTGTAAGACATTGCTCGATAATGAACATAACAGACACTTCAAATCTTGTTATTTCAAACTAAATAAATGATCTGTGAAAATATTTCACAGCAACTGAGACATTCATTATCTCTCTTCTTGATAAAACTCACAGGTTTGTGCGTACCCAGAACTGGACTTAACTTTCTGACTTTGACATTAAAGTCATATTTCACAGTCTGTGAAAGAGGCAGCAGCTAGTGGTTGACATCTCCCTCCAGCTCAGCCTGTCCTTTTTTTGAGGAAATAAATTATTTTTTACCAGTTAGCCTTGCAGAACCTGGTAGTGTGCAGTTAAATTAAATTGTGCTCAGTTGTGATCCAGAAACAAGTTCATACAAATACGGATAAAAGGAAGTTACAGGCAGAGAGTGTAAATGAGGGGTCCCAAAATGCATTTATTTTTTCTTCTCACAACACAAAAATGATCTTTTTTAAGTCAAACTGGTAGCAAAGTCCAGGGCACATAGCTCATTGAATACAACTGCCTCAGTCAGGCTAGAGCTGGACCTCAGGAACTGCAAAAGTTCCAACTCCAGTATTATTGCCTGGACTAAAAATTCCACCTTGCCACCTTCTCAGCTCTGAGGGGTGTGATGAGCTGACTTCCCAGCCCAGGAGGCTCGTGTGGGCTTTCTCTATCCTCTGAACTTTTCTGTGGAGGATTAGCCCACAGATTCAAAAGAAACAGAGATGTCTGTCCTTGTCCTTCGCAAATTTGGAGTGAGCTCAGCTCTCAAAAGTGACCTTATACAAAGCAGAGTAAGGCTGCTTGTTGCCTCTTAGTGGTTTCCATACCATATGTGCATAATTTACACGAAAAAAAGCTAATGTCTCTTTCCCCGCTTGGCACTCTGACAGAGTCATCCTAGACCCTGAGAAGCAGGAGGCTTGATCACCTCTGATCACCTCGATGCTTTGCAGCAATGTTGTCTTCACACTCAGCTGTCCCCACATTGATGTTACACATGTTTACCCAATGGGGCTGAGCAGATGGCCCTGCTTGGGGTCAGCACAGAGTAGCCCAGTGCAACTGGCATCCTGGTACATACTATAGCATCTGCATGTCTGGTAGATACAAAAAATCAACTCTACCCTGTTGCCTAACTTGTGCCAGCAAACATCATGCCCAATGCAAGGATCACTTTAGTGAAGTTTCAGTGCAATAGTTCTGCTTCTCTTGGAAGCCAAGAGCCATCTATACAGTTCTTGTGATATAAAAAGCATCACTCATACTCTTATTTCTCTACAGACCCCTTTACATTGCCAGAGCTTTGTGGATGACCTGGACTAGACTTACAAAGCAGCCTTAGACACAGAAAGGGTGACTGAGCTGCTCAGCGTTGACCAATAGCAGAGATGTAGGGAAAGCAAAGGCTTTATCTCCAGAATCAGGTATTTGAAGTGCCTCCAGGGTGGTATATGCACCTGTATGATTATCTTGGGCACTGAAGAGAAAACCAGGTGTGAAAGGAAAGAACTTTGCTCAGCCCTAGCAGGAGACCGCCTTGTGAACACTAGACTCTCTAGGCAGGGAGCAACAATGAGAGGCTCAGGAGGCAGGTCCACCTGTCCAAGGTGCAAATCCTGATATCCAAGAAGTTCAGAGGTTTTGAAGGGTTTCGTATGGATGAAAAAGAAAACAAGAGAATCCATAGATTCTTCTATGGTTATTGTTGTATTATTTGAAGCATGTCCTTTATATTTCCCAACTACACCAACTGAGGCAGGACTACAGGCTTCGGAAACCTTTAGGGCCACACCTGAAACTAGATTAGTATGTCAAAATCCCTTGTACATAATGGCACCACTGTTTCCCCAGTTCTCTTTGCCTCACTATGAGCTCTGCTATGTCTGCCAGCTGTGGTGCCAGTCCCTTTCTCTCCTGTTTCCTTGTCTACTGCCTTATACTATGTTCCTGGTCACCATGCCTTCTTCTCCTCACTGTTGCTGATTGGGTTTCTCTTGCTGATTTTTTTTTGCAGCTGGAGTCCTTTTTTAAGAGTTTCAAATTTCAACTGCCAGCTCAAAGAGAGCCACTAACCTCACTGCATAGCTCTTTCTGTCTTTTACACCTTGTGCACTCTCTGGTTACCTTTTGGATGTTCTGATTTCTTTGTCTTTCTTTGTCCTCCTTTTAGCCCATCAGTCTGGTGATAGTCACCCATAACTCTCCTCTCAGCTTCCCTTGTTGGCCTTCCACACCCGTTAGCAACTAACACTGACAGTCTCTACACTGCCTTATTTCATCCAGGCACGTGGTCTGATGAACGCTGCTGGAGCCTTGTGTTCATCCTCTGCATCTTTGCATTTATCCTTGTAAAAAAGTCCTTTCTTCATCCACTCCCTGCTAGGGTCCCTTCAGCCTCCTCCCATCCCTACTCATTCTTTGATTAGCACTTTCCTTCTCCAGACTCACCAGTATACTCATTCTATGGATTGCCCTCTTCATCTGTTTTCAAATAAGCCTCTGAAGTCTCTGCAAAAACAACCCTCCTCTACATGCCATTATGCCTTTCTCATCTCCTTTACCTCTCATCCTTTCAAATGACTAGTTTACTCCCATTCTCTTGAACTCACCTCTCTGACACTCAGCAGTCTGGTTTTCAGCCACTTCACTCTGCAGGAATTGCTCTCTCTAAAATCACTAATGATGTCCTTCTAGTCAATTCTAACTGCCTCTTCTCCAGCCTCTTTCCCTTTGATTTTTCCAACACCTTTGACATATCAGACCATTCCTTCCCTTGGAGTTCCCCACAACTCAGCTGCTCTGCTGGAAATTGCCATCTCTAGTTTTAGGAGAGCTTGGTAGCTGACAGCTAGAGGCGTAAGAATAAAAGCACAATGAAAAGGATAATTCTTTGTATTGTCTTCTGCACACTAATGAAGCTCCTCTTAGGAAACCACAAAAATTTTGAGGGCATACCCAGCAGTAATGAACATCCCAGCAAAGGAGCTCTCTACTTCCTATAGACCTCTATGCCAGAGTTCATGTATAATATGAGAGATTTCACCTTTCATGTCTTCATAGTTTCCTTGATGGATTCTTGTAAGGAGGAAGGAAAGGGAGAATAATGAAACCAATAATTTCACCTTTCTACAGATTTGTTGTTTCATGACTTTCTCTGATTACTGATAAAATGAGAGATGGATTAATTCTGAACTATATAGAGGTACATAATACAGTCAGAAAGAGGATCAGCCTGGGAAGATAGCAGTCTTTCCAGTGTCAGGTTAACTGGAAGCCAAAGAACAACATACAGGGTGAAAGCAAATGCAGTGGTGTAGCGAAGGTCACAGTCAAAGGTAGGGGAGGTGGCAGTGGTGTGGTGTGTTCAATCCTACAGCTCAGCAGTGAAGCCAGAAGCTCTTTTCAAGTTAGGCTGTACTTGCAGAGCTACTTGGATAATGTGAAGAGATGTTCCTACTGCTTGACTCTCACTGTATCCATTTTTACAAAGATAGTTCTGCTTGAAAAGTGGACAGAATAAAATCTGTAATCACTTTATGTGGACCTTAAAAAATCAGAAGTTCATGCGCAGAGTGCACAGAGACGTAATATCACAAACTTCAAACCAAACTGCCACACTCTGTACCCTTCTACCCTAGTTTCAAGCTCTGTTTGCCTGCCATATAGTCTGCAGCAAAGCTGTGGATGATACAACACACTGTGTTTCCTGTTAAAGTAAGAATAGGTTGCAGAAAACTATGCTTAAAAAATCAAGGGAATTAACTTTAGCTGTTGGATGCCCTACTCCCTCCCCTGTGTGTCAAAGCAATTAGTGAGAGTCAGATCAAAGGATCCATGCTGCAGAAAAGGGAGAAATAGAATCCAGTGTGAAATGTCCCCCTGCAATGACAAAATATATGCAAATAAATCGCAGGTAACTAGGAGATCTGATACTATACCACCGCCAGGAGGAGAGGGTCAGCAGTTACATCTGATAATAGCCTCTCTCTTTTGTTTGAGGATCACTATTTTCCAAAAGAAAAGCTAAATATTGATGAAGTGATATCTCAAATACCACAAGATTATCAAAGCAATTACAGGGATTAACTTCCCAAAATGCTCCAGTATAACCTCAGCTGCAGGAACTGTGCCAACTTGGTAATGGCTATTAACATCTGTATGCACAAGAGTAATCCCCTGGTTTTCTTTCTTTTTTCCTCATTCTCTCTCTCTCTGATTGCTCCTATACATATTGTAGTTTTTCTGAGTGCATGGAATGTACCACTTGGCAACCTCATTCTGCGTTCTCTGGTGGGACCTATTTGGAGTCAGAGGAAGTCAAAAGTTATTCAGGGAAGACACAAGACATCTAGTTGTGTTGCTCACTTTCACATGAGAAAAACTTTCCTCTTAGAAAAGGGCAGGAGACTTTGCCAGTCAGGAAGCCCCGTATGGATATATTGACTTCGATAACACTAACTCGGTCTCGTTCCCTGGCAGTACTCTCTACCTAAGGATTGAAAGCGCTGCAGACACCTTTGAGAACAGCATCAGATGGCTGGAGAAGTTTTTCTCCACTAAATAAGAGCTCCGGCTTGGTCCCTAGCATGGTCACAGAGTCCAGGCTGCTTGGTACCTTTCTATCCCCAGAGCCCACTCTCATGTTCACACTGATGGGGACGGCTCACTTTTGCTTCCATTTCCCCCCCCCGCCTCATTCTTCTCTTAGGGGGAGAAGCAACTTTAAAGCATGGGAGAGACAGACAGAGAGAGCATGACGCCCTATAATCCAACAAGTCAACTTCCCGAGCTCAAACATGAACTGATTTTTTTTTTTCTTCCCTCGCCTTATAAAAAAGAAATTGACTTTTGTTTGGAGTTTGTGAAAAGTGGGACTCGGGGCCCAGTCAATGGGGCTCCCCGCAGCGCGGGCTGAGTGGAGCCATCTCGAACCAGTCAGCCGCGGCACCAATTAATCCGCTCTTTGTCACAGCCCCGGCCTCAGCAGCAGTGGCAGCAGTAGCAGCAACACATTTGGCCATTGTTCAGACCTTCATGCAACGGGATTTACCCTTTCAAAGAGGCAGTTTTGTCCCAAAGAGTTCGAGCGGAAGTTTCTCACTGACAATTTGCCCCAAATAGATAGATTTGTCAGCAGCAACCTTTAAAAGCAAAAAGCCATGGAGGAATAAGGGAAGAAAAAGAAGTGTGGGGGGAAGAGCAAGTGCATCCTTGCCCGTCTGTCTGTCTGGGGGTCTGACCTGAGCAGGTGGGGTGGGCATAGGGCCTGAGGTACAGAAGGGCGAAATGGCATTGATGGGGGCTCTTGTTCATCTCAAAGCAGATGTAGCAAGGGAGCTAACAAGCTCCCAGGCTGTTGTATAGCTGCTCTGACTTCTGAAAGCCTTTCAGGGAACTTCTTTTACATGGTATTGTCATGCCTGCTACACAGCACTGTGCTAGGCTGGCTAGGGTTTCCCAGCCTCAAATACTCCACCGACAGCTCAACTCTGAGAGCAGCAGGCCTCATTCTCTGTGATCTTGCCACCAAAATCTACATTTAAATCAATACAAGCAATTTTTTGCGAACAGGCTGGTGTAGCTTTTCCTAAGCACAGTGCACTGGGGCCCATATCCTGGGCAGAAAAAAAAAGGTGAAACAAACCCACAAGTCTTTCCTGCCCACACACCAATGCTGCTATGCTCCTTAAGGGCACAGTCCCCTTTGGACTTCAAGGACTCTTTGCATAAATGGAGGGATCGAACCTGCTCTGTTGCAAACTGCAGCTGTTCACATACACCACTGCTGCTCCCACCCTCAGATTGTAGCACTGCCCAATATCCCTGGCTCACACGTGGGACCTGCCTTTCCCCACAACACCTCCTCACATACTCCAAAATCAGAAAGGGAGAAAAAGCAGGCAACTCTCTCCCCAGCTTGGGGTCCAGCAGATCCAGGTCCGTATGCACACAGCCTCTCCCTGCAGCACAGAGACAGCCCGGCTCTCACATTGGAGGGCAGCAACCGGGAAGTTCCAAACCCTGCCAGCCTGTCAGACTAATCTCTCGCAATAGCACAAATTTTGGGAAAAATGGAAAAAATATGCCTAATCTCACCTGTGACTCCGCCTTCTGTTACACCCACTGGGTGTGTGGCAAGGGGGTGGCTAACATCTTTCTGTGAGCACCATGGTACTGACAAATAGAGCCTTGCTTTTTCCTAGGAAAGGCTGGAAGAGATTGTTCAGCCCAACATAGGTTGCCCTTTGCATACAAGAAACTATCATCTCATCACCTAGACAACAAGTATGTCCTGCCCTGCCCCAAAGACCTTCGCACAGCAAAGAAGCCAAATTCACAGGAGAACAAGCAGTTCTGCTGTAGTCACAGTGCTTATCCACGGCTATTCAGGCAGTTTGGCTTCCCAAACAAAGCTGAAGAAACACAGTTTGCTGAAGTAGATCTGCTGCAGTCATCTGACCAAAAGGAGGGTCATGAGAAATGGATGCAAGGCAGCTATACAGCCCTAAAACTTTGCAAGGAACTCTGGAAACTCCATTGCTGGGTGACAGCCGGTCCAGCTCTTCTGTCAGACTACTTTGTCTCGCTGTATCTTAAACGGGTTTGATCTACGTTACTCAAAGAACCTCATTGTTTGAGTATGGCCCAGCCCACTGGTGTTTATGTGATGGCCTTCCCAAGGCATTTCCTGAAAGATATAACAAAAATGAAGGCCAAGTTCAAACTGACAGCAAAAACGTCACCATCCTGCTTTATACCCACCAAGTTCCCCTAAGCCTGCTTACAGCTGCTCTTGGAAAGGCAAAAGTGTACAAGTGGCTGCAACCTAATCACAAACCAGCCAGAAGCAGAGGTCGTTTACAATTAGGTCAGGGCTGTTCCAAGTGAACTGGTTTACAGCAAAACTAGAACACGCTGAGCTAAAACTGAAACATTAGGCTCTGCGCTTGAAGACACCAGTGGGTGTCGCATGTTCTAGGTGGTCTTCCACACAGGGGACAAAGAGTTCAACAAACAGCCGCAGAGAAGCAGTGTCCTCACTTGCCGCAGACGGATGTAAGACCTAAGACCTTCCCCATCTGCAGAGTTTTAAGAGACCGTAAAGGTAGGTAAGTGATGGTGTAAAGCACTGAGATGGGCTAAAAATCACGCAGTACAGTTGCAAATATGCTCAAATACAGTTTTCTTCAGGAAGTCCAGGAGAGAAAGACGCCCATGTGGCATCTGTCCTGTGGAGGTCTCACTCATTCAACTCTCCTGGAAATGCACAAGTAAATTAACACTCTTCTTCCCTGGCATGGGAAGAACACTGGTACCAGGGACAATGGTATTCCCTAGGAAGCTTAGCTGTCCTACCCTTTGTTCCCTTAGCATGACTGGCCCTGCTCATCAATCAAACTGACAGGGTTCCCAAGACCAAAAGTTTTCTTCCTGCTCAAGTAGTGATTTTACTTTTGATTTCCAATAGAAGAAAAATCCGTCTACTGGATATGACAGAAAATATTCTACCAGCTACAGTGTGTTTACCATATGAACAGAAGAATCTATTTCTTCTGTTTGCCTGCCAGGTACTGAATCACGTCGACCTCATGCCAGTAAAAGTGCTAAGTGGATTTAAGCAGCATCAGCTAACACTGACTGCAATGACAATATATAGAAAATGTCAATAATAATCAAACAAATGCCCCTGACAATACAAAACTTGTTAATCAGCCATACAGTAGATTTTAAACAACTTCCGATGTGTATTTGCAGCCAGTTTACAGTATTTGGATCACTCCTGGTGTTTCCTAAACATCTTGATTTAATATGCAGCATAGTCTCTGCACTTGTAATTAGAATAAAAGCATTGTTGAGCAATAATCTGCGCGTTGGCCTTCTACTGCTTTAACTAAGTGATCTGCCACACAACTTTTCTACCAGTATCAACGCTGTCACAGAATAGAGTAGTTATGAAAAGCAGTTAATGTAAGCATTACTGATTGTTATTACTCCACATGCACCATTCCATGCTGAATTATCATCCATGCCAATACTCAGAGTGTTAGATTCAACGCTTCAGTGTTTTGTACTCTGTATTGCAGCACGAAGAACTGAGTCACAAGATAAAGGTCTGTCCTGGAGTTCCCATCACATGTTCCCCTGATTTATACTTCTTTATTAGATACATTCCTCATGGAAAAAAGAGACCTATAGTGACTGGATCACATCTCACCAAAGAGATATCCTCTCCCTTAACCAAGTACCTGAAATTCCCTAACATTTACGGTGATAGAATGTTCTTGTGACAATTGCAGTAAAATTGCATCTGGCACAATCGTGTGTGGACATGAGTGAGAATGTCTGAAGTATCTTTTAAGAGCACTTAGAGCTTGGAATGCCTGGGTCAGTAGCATATGACTGTCCACCCTGCTGAAAGCACTCCAGGCACCAGGGTTTGTGAACCACCGAAACACATCGCAGGTTCAAGAACGTGTATTGTATTTGAACGTGAGACCTGAGTTGAGGACTGACAGGACTCTTCAGGTCAGATAAGCTGCCTAAAACTTTGGTTGTTCATGCCAAATTCTGCAGATCTTGTGCACATCAGAAATCCTGTTGAAGCCCATTAAACTACTACCTATTTCATATTTACGATGGAAGACCGCAGGATCTGAATCTGCCTCAGTGGCACGTGTTCATTGCACTGCACTTTCTTTTTGGGCAGAAGAAGTGCAAATAGCTGCAGGAATTAAATCATTTCACAGAGGAACACAGCAGACTCTGCTTTCCTCTTTTCTTAGAGGTAAGAGGGCTAGGTTTTGTTACACAGGCTCAGGCCACTGGTTTCTCAAGCTCACCATCCTGGCCTCACCAATGCCCGCAATCTCAAAAGGCAGAAAACCCCAACCAACCTCATAACACGTCTAGCTAGTTGCAGAGTGACGCATATCGTGCTCTTCTCTGCTTGGACTTGCCAGTAATTACTCTACCTGCAGTGATATTCTGTGACCTGTATTTTATGAAGCAAGAGGTAAAGCAAGCATGTCTATAAATGTCGTAGACAGTCATAAAACTATTCATCTCTTCTTAAAAATCTATCTGCACCACTGACTCAATACTTTCAAGCAGCACTGAATGTGATATGCTGACTCAATGCTGCATCTGGAAGTATTTATTTTTGTTGGTTCTAAATTCGTTTCCTGAAATAAATACCACAGATCTGGTCTTCAGCCAATATCAAGAGATATAGCTAAATTAAAGTCAATGGAGCTGAGCCATTACATCGCCAGCCAGAAATACAGCCCTTCCTAAGAGCATTCTTTGCTGCCACTACACAGTATTTTGTGCAATTGCCTCAAAGGTCAGCTTGTTAATAAGATTCTACAGCAAAATTTGGGAAGCCAATCTACCATAGAAATGATTATGCTCAAAACGCCATCAATCAAGGTCATAGCTGAGGCAACTCTTTCCTACGCACACACAAGTTCTTAGGACATAACCAGAGCTGTTTGTTCAACACGTTGGTAAAATTATTTTAAATGTCACAGCATAGCTCCAAGATGTATTTATTCCTTGTAGTCAGTATTCTTTTGTTGGCAATTTAAAACTGTTAAAGTATAGACCAAATCTTATTTTAAGTTTTCTTTTGTTGAGATAATAATATATCTGCCCTTGAATTTGGACCTTTCACAAGTTTTATACAGCTGTGTCTCTACCGGCTTCAGTATTGATACTGTCTTTTGTGTTCATGTCAGGAAAACTAAAATGAGGCTGTTTCTCTCTAAATTAGATTGCAGCTGCTGCTACATCATTGGCTTATTACGACACTTTGATTTATATCTAACTAGCAAACTAACAAATAAGTCAAGTTACTAACTAGAGCCGCTTTGTTAAGCGCTTGTCTCGCATTGTCTAGATGGGATCAGGTACCAATGTAGGCGTATAAGCCAAGCCTGACATATCCCTTTCAAAGGCATACGTGATTAATGGGGCATTTCATTGCTGCAAGTGAACTCAGGCTTGTTCCACCCCTGAATGCGAGTATTGAGAAGAAGTGCCATGACTTAGGGAGATACTCTTTTCTCAGTTATCTTCCTTAGGTGTAATTTTCCCTGCTATTCTGCATAAGGTGTCTTTGCTAAAGTACACTCAGCAGATGCACATGTGGAAACAGAGCTATATGGTCACTGTTTCAGGCAGTCATTAACTTATTTAATCAAGCATGCACATGCACAAGGGAGAAACTAGACACTTTTTTGCTGGCATCTGTGGGGAACACAAGTCTTCCCCAACTTCTTGCTGAGTGGATTACTCAGAGTGGAGGACGGGCTGAGAGCTACTTGAGCACAAAAGCCACTGGAGGTAACCGGCACATTCACTGGGACACCTCGGCATGCAGAGATCGAACACAGGGAGCAACTGACTCAGGGAAAGCCATCCCCGGCTGCAGCGGGAAGGTGGCTTTGCTCATAAACATGAGGAAATTGCTCTGGCCCCAGGAGAGAGGGAGTGTTCACCAGCTCATCTTTCTGTGCCTTGGATTTTCACATTTTGGAAAAAAGGTCTTTTCTTGCCCCACCTGGAGAAACCTCACAGCATGAAGCTGTGGTGTTGTTTTGTTTTTTAAGTAGCCAGTGCTCTCAGTACGGTCCTGCAGGCCTGGAAGGCGCCCAGCCCCAGGGTGTCCATGAGGCAGCATCAAGATGGCCACCAGGGCAGCGGCCACGCAGCGCCCTCAGCCCCCGGGGTCAGCCATGTTGGGTGCGACAGCCCAGGCAGGGCACTGGGAAGGCCAACGTTACCATCGCCGGGAGTACAGCTTGGAGCCCTCCAGGGGCTTTGCGAGGAAGACTCAGTACTACACAAGACCTTGTTAGGTGCATTTCCACCACCCGCACGGGGAGCAGCCCCAGCTGCGCACCAAGCACAGCCATGACACAGGCCAGGAGCGCGGTCCCTTCAGCAGCTTTTGCGGTGCAGCTGCCCGTCCATCTGCCTGCAGGTGGATGCAGAAACGGATTTGTGGTGGTGCCCCAAAAACAAGGACTGTGAGCTACAAAGAAAGGAAGGTGCCTCAGACTTCAGGGGGGATTTAGCAACCCAGAAGAACTAAACCTGGTGGGTATTTATGCTGCAGGGGTGCTGCCGTGCTTACCTCCCTGCACGGGGCTGCCTGGAGTGCCAAGGGATTTCCCCAGCTCTTCCCGTGCACCAAAGGAGGAGAGTGGAGATAGCTTCTCGAGCACCCCAAAGCAACAGCAGCTCTCCCTCCCAGGAGAAAATAGCTCTATCCTTTCCTTCCTTCCCTCCTTTCCAAGCAAATGGCTATGTGAGATATGACTGGTCTTATCCACTTGCTTCCCATTGAGAGAAATGGATGAAAACAGCACATCTGTATATTCTGCTGCTACACCCATACAGCTCTAGCAGCTTAAATTTTCCCCTCGCCTGACCTCCTTCACTTTTTCCTTTTTTTTGTTCACTGAAGATCTTTCAGCTCCCCATCCAAAGAACAGAGAAGATGAGCAAAGTAAAGGCAGAAGGAGGGGTGTATTTGAAGACGGATCACATGTTGGATTTTTCTTGCTGCTAAGACTCCAACAGAAGAAAAGATACCTGGCAAGAGACTGTGTCACAATACTGAGAAAGGTCACCATGTAATTGTAGGCATAGTCCAAAGTTCTGAAGGAGATATAGTGAAAAGGGAACCCATGCCAGCTTCTGTAGTAGGATTGATAACTGTACTTCCAAGGCATTACAAGCAGACAGCAAATTTCATTTCTGTATTAGCGTCTTCTATGTGTGTAGGACTGCCTAGTAAACAAAATGCTAAATGTAATTGTTGTGGTTTAACCCAGCAGACAGCTAAACACCACACAGTCATTTGCTCACTCCCCCCGCAGTGAGATGGGGGAGAGAATCGGAAAAAAAGGTAAAAATTGTGGGTTGAGATAAAGACAGTTTAATAGGACAGAAAAGGAAGGGAAAATAATAATAATGATAAAAGAATACACAAAACAAGTCGTGCACAATGTAATTGCTCGCCACCCGCTGACTGGTGCCCAACCAGTCCCTGAGCAGTGGGCTGCCATCCCCCAACCAATTCCCCGCTATTTTATTGTTCAGCATGAAGTCGTATGGTATAGAATATTCCTTTTGCCCATTTGGGTCAGCCTTCCTGGCTGTGTCCCCTCCCAGCTTCTTGTGCACCCCCAGCCTCCTTGCTGGCAGGGCAGTATGAGAAGCTGAAAAGTCCTTGACTTACTGTAAGCACTGCTCAGCAACAACTAAAATATCAGTGTGCTTTATCAACAATATTCTTATCCTAAATCCAAAACACAGGACTATACCAGCTACTAGGAAGAAAATCAACTTTATCCCAGCTGAAACCAGGACAGTAATGGTAAATGCTAAGTGGTAATAATGGTAATAATGATAAATATTAAATGCTAACTATAATTTCTGCCTTGTTGGAGCTGGACTACTTTTCCACCAAATGACCATGGAAAGAGCTTTGATAGAATCTGTAGTAAAAGCTGGAGTGGCAAAAGAGCTCTTCCCTGTACTCTTGGAGGATACATCCTGCCTTCGCTTTCAGGGCTGAGACATCTCTGTCCATCACAGAAACCATAGGAAAGTCTCTGAAGAGACAGAGGACAAACCTATTGGTGCGAGATTGCAAAGCAACAGCAGGCACAGCCCAGGTGACAGGGAAGGGCTGATGGTTTACCCCCTCCTCAGCTATCTGGAGCCCCAGCGCACGTGCAGAGCCAGCTTTGGGTGTCTGGGCGTTGTTGGTGGAGTTTTGGGTGGAGAGGTGCATAGTCTGGGCTCTTCTTTTTCTTTCAGCAGGGTCTGATGCTGTACATGGGAGGGAAAGCCCTGCTCACGTTCAGAGCAGCCTGTCTCAGATGTGTCTGGAACCTGTGGACACAGTTTGACCAGCCTTTGCAGTGTTTTTCAGGTGGCTTTGAATTTACAGGGCAAAGAATTGTGGCTGTTGTAGGGCCAGAGATCTACCTCATTAGTGCAGGGGATGCCGTGGGACAGGTTTGGGCCCTGCCTCCATTTAATCCTCTCTCTTTGTTTTGGCCTCCAAGCCCTGCTAATGTAGCATGGTCATCTCCTTCCCTGTTGCTTTGAACATGCTCAAAGAGGTGAACTTTTCCCTGCCTCCTTGGGAGCAGATTTGGAGTGAAAATCTGTCCACATTGCCTGATCCACCAGTTTCTTTGCTTTCTGGGATCTCCCTGAGCAACTTCCCAGCCCTCTGGACAGTGTCCCTCAGTGTTAGGCAGGACCAGGCTTGTCCACATTGAAGGCTTTAATCTGTGCTATGGATGTGCTGGTCCCACAGGGAGCAAAGAGGAGAAAGTGACTGGGAACCCAGTGCTGTCCAGAGTCATGCAGCCCTGTGAAACAGGTATGGTACAGGCACAAAAGGTATCACCCATGACCTGGGACAGAAGGACAGAAAGGCAAAAGACAAAGCACAGAAGGACAGGGACAATGTGTTCGGGCTGGGCTGAATCACAGCCAGCAAGGGACAAGTCAGTTGTGGTGCATTAACACATTGCACCGGTGGCAGGGACAAGAAAGCAGTCACCATGGGACATCTGAGGGCTTCACAAGCTCCTCAGCCACGCTGGCCCTGCTCTTTGGTGCCGTTGCTCACCGCACCTTGCGTCCGCAGGAGAGATGCTCTTTCCTCCCTTCCTAGATTCGCACCTCTCCCCACCCTTGGGCTGCTGCACCAGCTCCCACCTCACAGAGTGTTTCCAACAGGAGCGGGAGAGCTCGGCAGCCTCTTGCTGAAACCAGAGCTGCTGAGTTGGGAAGGGCTCCCACCTCTGGCCTCTGGTGCCCCCCCTGCACTCCGGCCCTGGCAGCGCTGCTGGGACGCTCGGGGGCGGCGGGCTGCTAAGGCGGTGCCCGCGGGTCAGAGCAACCCTGCAGGGCAAGGCGGGGTCCTCTTCGACCCCCCCCCGGGGGCCGGGGCGGCGGGTGCCTGCCCGGCGGGCCCGGTGCGGGGGGTCAGAAGGAGTGACCCCGGCTGCGGGCGGGCTCCTCGCACGGCCGCCGTGCAACAAGTCCCGGCGCCGGGGAGCGGAGAGCCGGGACCCGCCAGCCGCGGGGCTGAGCCCGCCGGTGCCCCCTGCCCGGCGAGACCGGCTCGGCTGAGCGGGCGGCAGCCGGGGGCGACTCCGGCTCCCGGCACTGGGAGACGCGAGGTTTTCCCGGCTGCGGCTCCTCCCGAGCGCCAAAACAGCCCTGCCGCCCTGCTCCCCCTGCGCACCCCGCCGTGCGCCTCCAGGAGCCAGCCCGCCCCTGCTCCCTCCGTGCTTCCGCGGCAGGAGGGAGGTCCGGCCGCCCGGCGGGAAGGCTGGCAGCCCGGCTCGGCTCGGCTCGGCTCAGCCCGCAGCCCCGGCCCGCTCCCCGCCTGCCCCCACCGGCGCAGCCGCTGCCCGGGCCGGGGCAAGGGCAAGGGCAGGGGCGAACCGCAAGCGGGCCCCACCTCGCCACGGGAAAACGCAAAAGAAACGGGATCTTGATCAGTTCTTTCTGCTTTTCTTTTGTCTCCTCTTTTCTTTTTTTCTTTTCTTCTTTTTTTTTTCTTCCTCTTTTTTGGTGTGTGTGTGTGTGCCTTTTTATGACAGCGAGGGCACAAGGCGAGTGAGGAGGTGGAATCATCTCGGCAGCCGCTGCATTTTGTGTGGAAGCCGCTCGGGGGTTCATTAATATCATTAGCATTTAACCCCCTCCCTGCCCCCTCCCCTTCCCAGCGCAGGGTGACGTCACGCGGCGGCAGGAGTCGGGGGGAAAGCAAGGGAAGCTCAGTGGGCAAGGGGCGTCCCTCTCCCCTCCCCGCCGCTGCCTGTCACAGCCTCTCTGCCGATATTATAGGGGCCGAAGCCTGGAGCTCAAAGCGCAAAGTCAGCCAGTGTAATGAACTTCTGGAAACCTTTCCCTTTTTATACCATTCAGTTTCTGAGAGGCAGAGACAGCCTCCTCTGACGCCTTTTCCCCCCTTCCATTATTTTTCCAGGCTCTGATCTCCCTGCTCGCTGCACCGAGGCGCTCGGCGCACAGCCCCGCTCCCCGTCCTACCTTCTCCTTCGTCTCATTGTTGTCCTGGCTGCTGTGGCTCTCGCTTGCCTTCCAGGACCGCGGTGGCGAGCCCACTCGCACCCCCCTGCACCCTCCCGGGGTCCCGAGAGCATCTGCTCTCAGGGGGGCAGCGAGCGGCAGCCGACTTTGGGTCATTTCGTTTCTTCTTTTTTTTTTTTTTTTTTTTTTTTTCTTTTTCCTCTTTTTTTTTAATTTTTTCCGCCCCCCTCTCTCGCCGCGTCCCCGCAGCGTGGCCCCGTCCCTCGGAGGGACATCGCAGGGGAGCGGGGCAGCGGCGAGGATGTGCCGGCCCCCGCGGCGGAGCCAGCAGTGAGAGCCCGAGGGAGGCACCTGCCCCGCGGAGCCGCCGCGCCGGCGGGGGCGGGGGGGGAGGGGGGGGCCCGCACCGCCTCGCCCCGGCGCCGACACTTCGCCCCGAGTTTAACGACTCCCGGGGGCTTCGAGCATGAGCAAGCCGGCGGGATCAACAAGTGGGTAATAACGCGGTGGAGACTTCGAGCAGCCTTTCCGAGGCAGGCTCCAGCCTGGCCTGGGGGGCGGGAGGTGGAGGGGAGGGAGAGGAAGGGGAGGGGGGGTTGTGGTTTGGGTTTGCACACCCCCCCCCCCCCCCCCCGCCCCCGAATTAAAAAAGAAGTGTGTATTTCCATCCGGAATGGCAACGAATGTATGGGCTCGGAGTTGCCCCGATGGAGTTTGGGCCCGGGGTTCGCAAAAAGCCGCTTCCCAGCTGCCCTCCGCGGCTTTCCGCGCCGGGAACCGGGGGCAGCGACCCCCGGGAAAGGCAGCTCCGCCGGCGGCGGGGAGAGGGCTCGTCCCGCCGGGGCGCGGGCAGTTGTCTGCGGGTCTCCGGTACTGGGCCGGCGGGGGGAAGATTTGGGTTTAAAGGGCACCAGGGAGTGGAAAAGTGCTGCTTTTCTCGCGGATTTTATGCAATCTTCTGCGACATAATAATTTCTTTTTAAGAGTTTGAAACTCCGGTCACTCAATTACACGGAATCGCGTAAGCAACTCTATTGAAGGAGGATTTAAATGCAATACTTTGCACACCATTTCCAGTTACAACAAATAATCCTGCAACGAGGAAAGCAGAAACAACTTAAAAGTCACATTTTCCTTAATCCTAAATCCATGCACCTCATAACTGGGGAATTTAAAGCATGACTAACCGCTCTTACAGAATGGCTCAATCCGTATAATCCCAATGGGACTTTCGGAGTTTGTAATATGGATGGAGTCAGTAACAAAGGGGGGAAAAAATACCCAATCCAATTTAATGTCTGACAAGTGATGGATCGGACAGTTATTTCCTCTGCGCTCCCGGGGCTGCGGAGAGGCGGAAAAAGGGAGGTAGAGCCCGGAGGGACCCGCCGCGGTACCTGCCACCGGCCGCCCCCCCGCCAGCCCCGCGGCCTTCTCCTTTCCGCTGCCCTCCATTATTTTGACCCGGGGCCGCCCTTTGTCCGCGGGGGCCGGGAAGCCGATGGGGTGGGGGGATTGGGGGTGTGTGGGGGGTGTGGGCTTGTGTGACGGCGGCGGGGCCGGGGGGCAGGCGGGGGTCGCGGCGTGGAAGTCGCGGGTGGAGGAGGCGGGCGGCGGAGCCCCGCAGGGGCCCGGGCGCTGCGGCCGAGCTGCCGCCGCTTCGGCGTGGGTTGGCTCGCCGCCTTCCCCCGTGGGGCTGAGTGCGGCATTTTACCTCGAGGGTAAAAAGTAATTTTTAAAAAATGAGTAGCGGAGCCGCGATCGAGGTAATAACGGGCGGAGGGGAAGGGGGGCAGCGGCCAAAAAGAAAAAGGTGCGGCGGCCGGGGCTCCTTCCCGCGCTGCCCGAAGGGCCCGGTAAGTGCGAGGGGAGCCGGAGCGGGATCGGGCCCCTGGGCAGCCGCACCGGGACGTTGTCGGGGCTCCTGGCAGATTTGTGGATATCGAGGAAGGGGTAGGAAGGGCCAGGGAGTCCTCATTCCCAAAGGACGGCGGAGCTTCTGCCGGAGACATTTTGCGGAGGAGAAAACCCGCAAGGCTGGACTGTCCCTCCGCCCGCACGGCGCTGGGCGACCCCCCCGGCCACCACCGCCGCTTTCGCTGTTGACTCCGACCCCCCCCCCCCCCCAGCCCCCCGGGGACCTCCCTAAAGGGATCCCCAGGCCCGACCCGGCCAGGCCCCGCGGGGACTGCTCTGGGCCGGGGCCCGAGCCCGGCCGGCCTCGGCAGCGCATGCAACAGCCCGACCCGCTGTCCCGGGGCTTGGGGACCCGTTCCGGGGGTCCGGGGGGGGGGGTGTCCGGGGCAAGAGGGCTCTGGCCTGGCTTTTCTGCCCGCCGGTGGGCGTCTAGCGGTGTCAGCTGCGATGTCTGCCTGGGTGGTAACAAGACCCCATTCCGCCGTCCCCCGAGCCCAGACTAACTTCTTTCAACAGCTTCTGATGGTAATTACAGTAATCGGGACTGCCATATATCCTTTAAGCAATTATGACACACAAAAAAAAGCCCCCGAGGACCCCCTGTCGTGGGATGTTCAAAACGGTTTCCCAGCTGAACAGAAATCCCATTTTCTTAGCGCTAAACTTCTGAGACGAAGCGGTACCTCGGGGAACCGGAGCGCTTTTAAACAGAGTTAATCAGTTATCTCATGACCCCGTGTCAAGCTTACATTTTTCTCTTCCCACCCCCCGCCCTGCCTCTTCCCCGTCTACTTATTTCATATTTTGTCCTGCACGAAAGTTTTCTCATACCAGGCTCGGTGGGGCGTAGACGGGGGGGATGGGGATGGGGGGGGGGGGGGGGGGCGCGCAGAGAGCGGCCGGGGTTGCGGGCGGGCGGGGGGCTCCAGTCTCTCCCCGCCCGCCGTGTCCCCCCTCCCCGTCCTGCGCCTCGTCGAGGACCGCGGAGCTGATCGGACCGGCCTCGTCGCCCCGACGGCTGGAAACGTAGTCATTTGGATTTGGCGAGGTGCTCCAGGTGCTCGGGTTTTGTCGATGGAATATGTGGACGA